>NC_141892.1:2615429-5115429 GCF_030686135.1 Camelina sativa
CTTTCTTTCTATGTTTTGTTCCACCACAAGAAACCTCTCAGGCATAAACTTGTCAGGGTTTTTGTATGTGGTCGGATCGCGCATTATACCGTAAGCATTGATGAATATCTTTGTCCCGGATTTTACATCGTACCCGTTGATCTTTATGTCAGTGTTGCTTTCTCTGCGTAGTAATGGTCCAACTGGATGAAGTCTCAATGTCTCCTTGATTGCTGCTTGCAAGTAAGGAAGCTTCTGCAGATCTGTTTCTTTGATTAACCGATACGTTGTTCCTAAAACCGATTTGATCTCGTCTCTGATCTTTGTGAAGATATCGGGATGGTTTATTAGCTCAGTCATTGTCCATTGTAAAGCTGCAGAAGTAGTGTCTAAGCTCGCCATAAACAACTCCTGGAAAAGATGTTCCAAATATTCTTATTAAGGCTAATTCTAACGAAGCTAAAGAAAAGTAATGAAATTAGCTTACAAGGATGAAGAACTTGATCTGATTCATAGTCAATTTGAGCTCAGCTTTTGGATCATTATACGTGTCTAACAAGATATCGACGATATCTTTATCTTTCTCCTCTTCATCGTTGCTTTTATATTCCTTCAGTATCTTCTCAACCAACGCATCGTACCGCCAAATGGAGGATCTAAGCTTCTTACCATTCCCAAACACATCTAGGTCCCGGAATGGTCCAAACAGCTCCATGAATCCAAACCTTGTGGCACAAGCCATTATATCACTCACTATCTTCCTGATCTCAATGGGAAGATTCGAGTTTTGGCTGCAACGTTTCCCCATAACCATCTTTGATAGAATCTTTGTGGTCAAAGCAGTGAACTCCAAACCGAGATTGCACGCCTCTTTATTCTTCGATCTCTCAACAAGCGATCTGAGTAAAGCTAACGTTTCCTCCTCTCTTATATCGACAAATCGATCGAGCTGATAACCCGCAAATAGCTTGGTCATGCATAACTTCTTCATGAACCTCCAGTAAGGTCCATAAGGTGCATTAAAGAACTCTGATCCTTTATAAACATTGAACTGCCTCGGACCAAAGACAAACTTGGAAGCGAAATCAGCGTCGTGAGTCTTGAGGATTTGCTTAGCCGTGTCAGAATCTGAGACAACGAGGACTCGTAGTGATCCTATGCGTATAGTCATCAAAGGACCGTAAGTGAGAGCCAAGGCTTGTAGTGAACGAGGTAGGCTTGAACGGAGAAGATGCATATGACCGAGAATGGGAAGTCCTCGGGGACCTGGAGGAAGAAGACCATTATTGCGACGGCTAGAGAAGGTGAAGAGTCTACGAAGAAGGAAGATGGTAATGAATGTGATGAAGGAGAGGAGATATGAACAAGATGTGTAATTCATAAAAAAATTCATCATAGTAACCGTATCTCTGTATATGTGTGTTGTTAGTGTTAATTAGTAGGATTAAACATGTGTATTAAGATAGTTAATATAATGGTTATGTTTTGTTTCTGTAAAACTTGTCTTCTTGCCATGAAGAATCTATGAATCCATGATTCTTTTATTATGATGTTTATTTTTTAATATTATAATTTTTTTATATAATTAATAAATGTAAAAATCGGAATAAATTGCGAAAAGAAAAGAAACTAAACCAATTGACACCTACAATGGCGGGGATGACGAAAAAATTGGCGCCCAGAGATGAGCAATAATAAGTTCGCCGACTCGAAATAAATAGTGCGAGTTTATTCTTCTTTATCTTCACGAAAATCGAAGGGTGTATCGATCTAATTAGTACTAGGGTTCAGAGAGAGAGAGATGGGTAGGAAAAAGAAATCTAGGGCTTCGACAAACGAGGAAGATGAGATTGAGAGTGGTAACGATGGGCGATCTCCTGAGACTAGTCTCTACCAGGTAATTAGGGTTTTCAATTTTTGGTTAAAGTCCTGGAATTAAACTTTTGTTACTTTAACCACAGATCCTACTAGTTTCACAATGCTTGCGTTATGTTTTCATTCTCTAGGTGTATCATTCTATAGATGAAACTACTTGGGAAAGTTTCTTACTTGAACTTCATGTCTTCTTAATCCTGTGGTTTAATGGTGTTTTTGATGTCTGAAGTTAAGTTGATTTCGAATACTACTTTGTTTATCATAGGTTTTTTTGTTGTTGTTCTTGTCTGTGAATTTAGTGATCTGATTTGATTTGGATTTGTGATATCAGAATGAATGATTTTGAGTTTATAGAGTGCTTTAAGCAAGTCCATTTAAAGACAGTGTGAAACTAAACTCCATTTCTCTCTTTCTCTTTTACTCAAGGTTCTTGGAGTTGAAAGAACAGCTACTTCACAGGAAATAAGAAAAGCGTATCATAAATTGGCGTTGAGGCTTCACCCAGATAAAAATCAGGATGATATGGTTTTAAAAAAAACTCTTTTCTTGGTCTACCCTTGAGATTTTATCCTGGTGACTTTTTTGTTTGGGTTCATTTACATGAAAGTTCTGCTCTTGTTATATACAAATACAGGAAGCTAAAGAGAAATTCCAGCAGCTTCAAAAAGTTATATCAATTCTTGGGGATGAAGAGAAAAGGGCTGTCTATGATCAAACTGGCTCTGTTGATGGTGCTGTCAGTCTCTCTATCTTTCTTTTTTTTCTCGGTTTTAATGGAATCCCCCAATGTACATATCAGTCTCTTTTACTAAGAAAGCATTTAACTTCTGTAATAGTACTATGAGGTTTCCTTAAACCTGGGTATTTTCTGTGCTTGTTAGGATCTTTCTGGCGACGTATTTGAGAATTTACGGGATTTCTTCAAGGCCATGTTCAAGAAGGTAGTAGCAACTTTCTCAACTGATACCTTTTACACGTTTTTACTTCTGCTGCTTACACTAACTTCTTTTTTTGATATCGCTACTTATATAGGTCACCGAAGCAGATATTGAAGAGTTTGAGGCAGACTACAGGGGATCTGAGACTGAGAAGAAAGACTTACTTGAGCTCTTCACGAAGTTTAAGGGTAAAATGAACAGGTAATTCATCCTCCTTTGTTTTTTGATATGGTTGAGGTTGTGAGTCGATAATGTATATTTCCTTCCCAGGCTTTTCTGCTCAATGATTTGCTCAGACCCCAAGCTTGATTCACACCGTTTCAAAGACATTCTTGATGAGGCCATTGCAGCAGGTAGTTTATCTTGCTGTAACTAGCATATTATGTCTTACAAGATTATCTTTTCATATAAGATCTCCTTGATGTTACAATATAAGCATTCCTTTTATTTGAATGCTGCTGATGAGTGTTGATAAGCAATGGAATTGATGTTGTGCCTTCTCTGATTAGAGGATGAGTGTAAAATGTACCCTATACCTTGAGCTGAGTGTTTTTATATTTCAGTAACCATCTATATTTGCATCCTAATTTTCTGATTCTTGTTTTGTCTTGGTGTAGTTAAGATCCTGATCTGAAATAGTGAAGTCTATTTGAACATTGGGAGAGTTGCGGAGTATAAGTTTGTTGTGTAATACATCTGATTTCCTTTTCAGGAGATGTGAAATCAAGCAAGGCATATGAGAAATGGGCAAAGAAAATTTCAGAAACAGAACCGCCCACCAATCCATCGAGGAAGAGGCGGAAGTAAACTATCTACCTTTATTTCAAATTAGTTCCACCAATCAAACTTAACCTTGTTGTGACCACCTCGCTTCAATTTGCATATACTTACTTGTAGGTCAGCAAAGGATTCAGAGCCAGACCTTTGCATGTTGATTGCGCAGCGAAGAGATGAGAGGAAAGTGAAGGTGGATTCAATGTTTTCGTCACTCATCTCTAGGTATGGTGGTAATGCTGAAGCAGAGCCCACTGAAGAAGAATTTGAAGCTGCCCAGAGAAGGATTGAAAGCAAAAGACAATCCAAGAAGTCAAGAAAGTAAAAGGTTATAGAGCAGATTTGTCTTCTAGTTGTTTGTGATAGGAACAAGAAAACGTTTATTTTGTTTTAAAATTGCATCAATTTCCAAAATTCGCCAATATATTGATCACTACTTTAGAAATAGAGAAATTATATCGTGAAAACAAAAGCAGGAGATTGATTAGTAAGATGGAAGAAACTGAACCCAAACGTTAAAAACAGAAAAACTCCTTTCTTTGACGAACTATCTTCTTCTCCAAGAAAGCAACTAGGGTTCATCTTTTGAAACGATGGGTTGTTGTTCATCAAATTGCTTTGTCTACTTCATCCTCTCCGTAGCATTAGCTTTCATGGCCGTCTCAAGCACTCTACGTTCACCTCCAGATTCCGACACCTCAGTTCCCATTGCTTCTTCCAATTTCTCTTCGTCTTCTCTCGCTTTAAACGCCTCAAACACTCTACGCCAATCCAATTTCAAAGCAATCGCCACTCTCCTCCACATATCCCCCGAGATCTTCCTCTCTTCTTCTCCCAACACAACCCTCTTTGCCATCGAAGATGCTTCCTTCTTCAACACGTCATCGCTTCATCCTTTGTTTTTCAAGCAGCTTCTTCAGTATCACACACTCCCTCTTATGCTGCCGATGAGTGACCTTCTCAAGAAGCCTCAAGGAACCTGTCTCCCCACGCTTCTCCGCCACAAGAGCGTCCAAATCTCCACCGTGGATCAAGAATCAAGAAGAGTCGAAGTGAATCATGTCCCGATTTCACATCCCGACATGTATCTTGGAGATTCATTGGTCATTCACGGCGTTCTTGGACCGTTCTCTCCTCTGCAACCTCACAGTGATCATATTCTCCAGTCATCTTTATGTCAACCTAATAATACAAACAAAACCAGTGTCGACGACGACAACTACGTTCCGGTTAAGATAGATTGGACTCGGATCGTTCAGCTGCTAAGTTCAAACGGGTTTGTGCCATTCGCAATTGGACTGCACTCTGTTCTCAACAGGATCGTTAACGATCATCATCATCACAAGAACCTGACAGGAGTAACGATTCTAGCCACACCGAATCTGGTCTCGTTGTCATCTGCTTCTCCGTATCTGTATGAAGTCGTGAGGCATCACATTCTTGTTCAACGGCTTACAAACAAAGATTTAGCTTCAATGCCTGATAAAACCTCGGTGAAGACAATGAATCCGTACCAAGATCTCATCATCACCAGATCAAGAAATGTTGTTAATTCGTCTGGAGGAGGTTTCATGATATCAGGAGTTGAGATTATAGATCCAGATATGTTCTCTTCTTCGAATTTTGTAATTCATGGGATATCTCACACTCTAGAGATCCCACATGCATAATCCTTTGTAGCCTACAACATTAATTCTTTTGATTTTATATTTTTATGCGTTAATAAGGAAATATTAATTCATTTTTTTTTAATTTCTCACTTACTATTAAAATTTTATACTACAAGGTAAATCACTGAACTGTACCATTACCATTAAAATTAATTAGCATTAGTTCATGTTTATTGATCGTCTCGTGGATAACATAAACGTTTGGGATTCCATAATTATTAATTTTGGAAACACATAAATTAAACGTTATAATAACAAAAAAAAATGTGGTAAAACGTCTTGGGAAGAAGATGATGACGAGTGACGACGACCTGTAGGTGTAACCGATTCCATCCTAATCCTCTTTTAAACCCGATCGAGTCACAAACACACTCGCAAACCATAACTGTTACATTCCCTTAAAAATCATCTCTTTTTTACTCTGCTCTTATCTTTTCTTGATTCAGGTTAAAAAAAATCACTAAAAACATTGGATCTCGCCCAAGCTTCTTCGTCTCAGGTTTGTTGTACACATTCATAAAATTTTCCGATTTCATCACCGTATCTCACTGCATCAGAATCCAGATCAAGACGTGCTCATTGTTGTTAGAATCGTTTTTTTTTTTGTGTGTGTGTTTAATTAAGTAATAGTGAGAGACGAAGACGTGCTCATATGTTGTTGATGCACCCATGTGTCGTGGTTAGCGGCAAAAAAAATAATCTTGTCTGCAACTTGATTTAATTATTTTAAAAATACTAATTAGTGTGATCTCAGAAATCTCATGAATGAATGAATGAATGAAATGTTTGTTTTTTCTATGAGGAAACATCGGTTGCTGTCACAGGTTAAGACTTATTCTTAAGTCTAATCATGTCCATAAGGTGTTTGACAATTTTAGTCGGTGATCCATGTTCTCTTGTCTTTGCTTGCTTTTTAAGCTTTTTACTTCCTGCATACATATCTCAGCCTTCAAGTTATCTCTAATCTATCATTCTTTTTTTTTTTTTTTGTTATTGAACTTTAAGACAATAAAGTTTCTTGCTTTCTTCTGCAGATCATGTGATTTGAATTGGGGTTGTTCTTTTGAGAATCTTTGAGAAGTTCCACGTCATTGTTGAGAAGTTCAACGTCATTGTTGTTAGTCTCTACATAGAACTTTTCCAGGTGGTTTAGTTGTGATTTTTTTTTTGGATTAGAAGGCGATGAAAAGATTCGAGAGGCCAAGGAATTCGACTTCGCAGCCAAGAACCGCTGCCAATTCAGCAAAGAAAGATCAGAAGCCGCGTAGTAGTAGTAGTAGTAAAGGGAATGGCGTGAAACCGTTGAATGCGGCTCAGCTAGTTTCCAGAGTTTTGGATGCGACGACAGCTTCTGAGCCTTCTTCCATCGTTTTAAACGATTCAACTACTGGATCAGAGTCTTCTGAAGTCTATGACAATGTGAAGGTGCATTACATGGATGATGCTCAAGGGAAATCAAGGAATGATGGGAATCTGGTGGAGGACTGTGAACAAGAAGGAAAACGTGATGAATCAGACACTGAAACAAACAGTGAGTCTGTGTCTTCGTCTCAAGGTGATCTGTTTTCCCTTGAAGAGAAGAAATCAGATAGATCATCCATGGTTTCCCAGAGGAAAAGCTCCCAGGATAGACCCTTAACATCATCAAAGGGACGGAACAATGTTGATTCGGTTAGATCTCGATCCCATACCTTCCACGGCACTGCTAGAAAGACCGTAAGATCCAGTAAAAGCCAGGCAAAAGCTTTTTCTGATTTATCTTCTTATAAAACCTCTGAAAACAAGGTCTTTTCCTCTGCTTCATCTGCTTCAGCAGTTGAATCCACGCCTTTCGAGGATGCAAAAGAAGATGACGAGTTTGAAGATGCTTTGAATGTCGTTGTTAACACTGAAAGTGACAATGAAACACTTGTCTCCAAGGAAAACAAAAGGACTGAAGTGGAGAAAGTCTTTACTCAAAAGATTGGGAACCTGGAAACTCGAATCGTGGCACTTGAAGAAGAGCTGAGAGAAGTGGCTGCTCTTGAGATGTCAATATACTCTGTTTTTCCAGAACATGAGAGCTCATCACACAAGCTGCACATACCTGCAGGGGACCTTTTTAGACTCTACGCACTTGCTAGAAAAAGTAAGAGTGAGAACAAGTTAACCTCCGTGACCAAAAACATTGTGTCTGGTCTGTCATTGGTGCTGAAATCATGTGGAAGCGATGTACCAAGGTAATTAAAAAGAGATGTTCATTCTTCTTGTATATATGTTTCTATATGATCCGGTAAACCTTATTATGTTGCTTGTCTTTTCTTTGGCTTAGGTTAACTTACTGGTTGTCCAACACTGTCATGTTGCGAGAGATCATTTCCCAGAAATTTGGTGGCACTAATCGAAATGGATCAAATTCTCTTGAAGAAGATTGGACCGATGTAAGAACTCTGATAGCGGCATTAAGAAGAGTTGAATCATGTTTATTCACCCAAGTAGTTGAGTCTATATGGTCACAGGTAAAAACCAAAAAAAGCCATAGATCATTCTTTCTTAACAGTAAGCTGCATATGTTAAATGGATTTAGATTTCTACTCCTTCTGTTAGGTAATAATGGTTCACATGAGACCTCAAGGGGTAGACTCGACGATGGGTGACATGATGGGGAATTTTTCAGAACCAGCAACATGTGACAGGTTACAAGAGAGCTTCTCTGTCAACCTTTGGAAGAAAGCTTTTGAGGAGGCGCTTCAACGGCTCTGTCCTGTTCAAGCAGCAAAGCGTAAATGTGGCTGCTTGCATGTATTGACCAGAATGGTATAGTCCTTTTTTACTTCCCTTCTTCCAGTGGAATGGTTCTTTTTCTTCTGGATTGAACTGACATGTTCTGTCTTACTAGGTTATGGAGCAATGCATTGTAAGACTTGATGTGGCTATGTTTAATGCTATTCTCCGTGAGTGGGCTCATCAGCAATCGTCTGATCCCGTCTCTGATCCCATTGCTGACCCAAGAGTTCTGCCAATTCCAGCAGGGGTTTTGAGCTTTGAATCTGGTGTAAAACTGAAAAACACGGTAGGTATTCACGTAAATCATTTGAAGTCGTACATATCCCATCGTCCCAAGCAATTTACTACTCTAGCTTGAAATCACAAGTGAAATGAGTCACGAGTCATGTATGCTAATATGAATGTTTATGCAGGTTGGCTACTGGTCGAGATTGCTTACAGACATATTTGAGATCGATGTTGATCATTCTCTGGAAAAGGAGCAACAAGTGCAAAAAGGGGATGAGACATTTAAACCTTTCCACTTGCTCAATGAACTGAGCGATCTCCTTATGCTACCAAAAGAAATGCTTGTAGAAAGTTCCACCAGAGATGAGGTATGTATGCTTTATGATTTAATTAGTACTGTTTATTAACATTGAAATTGTGATCTTCATAGTCGCTTGGTTTCATCATCTACCTTCTTGTTTATATTTTTGTTTTGTGTTTCACAGGTCTGCCCATCTATTGGCCTGAGTTTAATAAAAAGGATTTTATGCAATTTCACCCCCGATGAATTCTGCCCATACCCTGTTCCAGGCACTGTTCTTGAGGAACTCAACACTCAGGTTGATCTACTTATTTCAGTCCTTCAGTGACTAGATACAAAGAAAACTTATCTTGCTAAAAGACTAAAACTACATTGTTTCTGTGTTTCCAGTGCATACTTGAGAGTAGAAGCTCATCTGGAGATGCAACTAGAGGTTTTCCTCGGCAAGTCCATCCGGTTTCATATTGTCTTCCTTCTTGTAGCCACTTGACAGACATTGTTGCAGAATTTGATGAAAAACTTAAGCTTTCTATGACTCTAAATAAAGAATACAGCAGCAACAAAGAGGTAGAGACATCAAGACCTCTTCCATACTACAGCAAAGGGGCTGAAGAAAATGATAACCTCAGTTTTTCTCAGACTAACGAAAGATACAGACTCCTTGGAAAAGCCTAAACCTGGCTTGTTTGACCAAAAAGCGCCTGCAGAAATTCCAAGCTCATCGAGAAGTACACTCAAAACCCAATTCTTATTATCCTGGAAACCAATGTACATTAATACAGACTCTAATTTTACAGAAACAAATCATACCATCTTGCACTTGAACCATTTCAATACAAGCTTGATTTTAAAGTTCAAACCACAGACAAGAAATGGTCTCTCTTGCTTTCTTTTTTTATGCGGAAACTGGAAACTTCTCAGCAGAAGCTGAGGCAGAAGAACTAATACCCTCGAGCACTTTAATAACTTGAACCAATGAAGGTCGTTTCTCTGAAGCAATGGCGGTACAATCTAGAGCAAGGTCTAAGGTCTTCAGCATGTATGATTGACAAGAATCAGACAAGATCTTTTGGTCAAGAACTTCCGCAGCTCCATCTGTCAGGTTTATCTTCCTCCTGACCTGCTTCACTATGTCAAGGGACTCTCTAGATGCGCCTTCTACTGCTTTCTCTGCTCTTTGCCCCGTTACAAGTTCTAGTAGCACAACACCAAAACTGTAAACATCCATATCTTCTGTTGCTTTCTTGCTGCAATTGATTTCTGTATCCAATTAAGAAAAAAAATCATCAAAGGTTTCAGAGCATCATAACAGAAACATTCAGTAGTTCTAGACATTTACCTGGTGCAGTATAGCAGGAGTTGGAGTTTGCATGTACCAGAGACTGAAAAGCAGTTTCTCCAACAACATGGTCAAGAGCAAAATCAGAGAGCTTGGGTTCGAAATCTTTGTCCAAGAGAATGTTTGCTGACTTTAGGTTCCTGTGGAGTAAGTGTGGCACATAATCTTTGCTTATGTATGCCAATGCTTGAGCAACACCTAGTGCTATCTTCAACCTAATGCTCCACTGCAGTTGGTCGCCAGGTCTCGCTAGCATATCATGTAAGCTACCATTTTGTGTGAACTCATAGATCAAGAAGAGCAATTCGTCTGTGAAACAAAATCCAAGAATTCGAGTAATGTTCTTATGCCGTATCTTTGCTATGGTTCTCACTTGAGCTTTCAGAGCTTTTGACGTTATATTCTTAGAATTCACGAGCTTCTTCACAGCTATTAACTCACCACTCGATAAACTGAGAACATACACTTCACTCCTGGAAGGACAACTTTCATTCACCACTTTCATCAACTCATGCTCGGTTAACTTGAGGGGATAATAAAACTCCGAGTGCCAAGTACTCTTAAGTTGCACTTTCTTTCGGGAATACCGGTATAACACTGCAAGCAAAATGGCAATAGCAAGTGCTAAACATATCAAAGCTAACACCAACGCTTTACTACCCTTTTTATGGAAGCTAGACCGATCAGAGGAGCAAGAATTGGGTAAACCAGGTCCACAAAGCTCAGGATTTCCTTGCAGAAAGGAAGCTGGTAACCCGGAGACCAGAGATTGAGGTACTTCACCTGATAATCTATTGAATGACACGTTGAAGAGAGCTAGCTTCAGGTTCTGTAAGTCTTGAGGAATCAAACCAGTAAGACTATTCTCAGATAAATCAATATAAGTCAAAACATGTAGATCAGCAAGTGATGGAGGGATTTCTCCGGTAAATGCATTGCCTGCCAGAGACAAAGAGACAAGCTTCTTGCAATTCTTCAGTTCTGGTATCTTCCCTAAGAACCTATTGTGAGAGATGTTTACAATACTAAGTACAGGTGAGTCACAAAAATTCGGCGGTAACTCTCCACCAAACCCGTTTTCAGAAGCAGAGAACTTATACAAGCTCTTAATCTTTCCAAGACCATGTGGGATTTCACCAGAAAACGAATTGTTGTCTATCTCAACTTGCTCTAATGCAGAAGCCAAAGACACAGAATTAGGCACTTGACCTGTGAACCGATTATTATCCGCTTTAATAATCTTAATCTTGGGTAATTTCCATAATGCAGCTGGAAACTCACCAGAGAATCCATTGTCCTGCACTTGAAACCTCTCCAGAGTAAGGCATTCACCAATGGAGTTAGGTAATGAGCCTTCAAAGTAATTTGAATGGAGAGAAAGGTTAATAAGCCTTTTGCCACTGCAAATACCACCAGGGAAAGAGCCAGATAACTTATTCTGTGAGACATCAAGAGACACCAAGTTCTTGAGAGAAGACCCTAAGGATCGTGGGATTTCACCACTCAGGTTGTTGAAACAAAGATCCAAAGTTTTCAAACTTGTCAAACCAACAAACGAAGTGGGAATCTCTCCATGGAAACCTGACCTATGCAACAGAAGCTGTTCAAGCTTGTCTAGTTTCCCAATAAAAGAAGGAATCTCACTAACCAGATAGCTGTTTTCAGACAAATCAAGAACCACTAGCTCACTTAGCTTCCCAATCGCAGAAGGGATGACACCAGTGAGCAGATTACTTCCCAAGTTGAGAACTTGCAGATTGAACAGTAACCCTAAGTCTTCTGGAATCTTACCCTCGACATGGTTGCTGCTCAAATCAAGATTTTTCAAAGAACTAAACTCAGAAATCTGATCAGGGATTGTGCCCCAGATGAGATTAGAGCTGAGATTCAGAGTCTCTAACGTAACACAGCGAGACAAATGAAGTGGGATTGGCTGATTGAACAAGTTTTGGGAAAGGTCTAGGTGAGTGAGGTAAGGGAGGTCACAGATAGAGTCAGAGATTTCACCAGAAAGATTGAAACTTTGAAGGCTAATGGAAGAAACGTAAAGAGAAGGAGCTCTGGTACATGTGATACCAGTCCAATTACAATGGTGAGAAGAAGAAGTGTTTAACCAACCTGAAAGAGAGCCTTTTGGATCATCAATGGCGGCCTTGAATCTGAGAAGATTACCAAGCTCCTCGTCTTCTGTGAAAGAGAAGGTCGTAGTGAAGAAGACGAAGAAGAAGAATGTGAAAGCTAGTGAAATTGAAAACTGGTGCATGAATCTGGTAGCCATTAAAGAGATTGAAGAGGATCTGGTGAATGAGTGAAGCAAGTGAGAGTGAGAGTGACAGTGATAGTGAAACAGAGAATTTAAGACAATTATTGATAACAAGTAAATAAGGTCAAATGTTGTAAAAAGTGAGAACGCAATCATGTAATAATGTAATAAATATCAGGATCTTTTTTTTTTACACATAGGCGCAATCTTATTTAGGAATTAGGACAGACTATCATTTATTTGGTAAATAACAAAAATTAAATTACGAGTAAATGTACAACAATGATAGATTTTGTTGATATGATTAAGGTTCAGGCTCATTAACCCTATAGAAGAGAATTTTGCTAATAATACCATATTTGTAAAAAAAAGTTTTCTACAATGCCATAATTGTAAAACTTTATTGCCACAAGCTTATTAAAGTGGTCATTTGAGTTGACTATTTTGCCCTAAAAAAATAATGGCGAGAATCTAAATTAATTTTGGAGAAATAATGTGACGTGCAATAATTAGATGAGCATTAATTGTGTTCGTGGACAACATTTCAGTTATTCATATTTTAACGATAATTGTCCACCAGTTATTAAAATATTCTTAACTTTTAAAAATAGTGGACATGATGTGTTTTCATGTAATTAAAAAAATGTCCACGTGAAATTTTGATTCAGAAGTTGTCCATACATTATAATGATCTTGTCTATCATAAACAAAAATGTAAATACGTTATGGACATGTTTCAAATTATAACACTTTGTCCTTTGTCCACACAAATTGATCACATTTCATTCACATGAACCATATTGATCATAGACAACCTTTCTTATTTATGTATAAATGTAGTGGACAACTCTAAAATTTGGTAAGTTGTCCACATGACTTCAAAATTGTCCACAAAAATGAAGATTAAGTTGTCCACAAAATGAAAATTAGGTTGTCCACAAAAATAAACATAAAGTTGTCCACAAAAACTGGCTAAATACTCGTCTCTCGCCTAACAAGCACCATCATTAGCTATTCTGTAAACCAAAACGAAACTCTTGTGGTCCACCTACAAAACATCAATAACACAACAACAAGACAAATCGAACAAGAACAGAGCCGACAAATCCAGATTTGCCAGTCACAAAACATAATCAGAAAAATTCAACCTCTAAGACCAGAGCGAAGAAGAAAAACAGACTCACCAAGAAATATATATGAATGTGAGCACCACATATCCCACTAAAACCATCGGAATCTGCCAATCGAAGAAGATGATGCTTTGACAGCTAAGACGAACAAAAGAAGAGAGAACATTTTTTGTTTTGTTTAGAAAACATAATTTTTATTAATAAATTATGGAGAGAGAAAATGAGATAGAAAAAAAACAAATGAAAGAAAAATATAAATAGAAGAAAGAAAATAAAAAGATTAGTTTAGTCAATCTACCAAACATTTATGGCATTTGAGAAAAGGTTTTGTAAATATGGCATTTTGGAAAAACAAAATCAATGTACATACCATTCCTCTTAATAACCTCTAAATGGAACCCTCCAGCTAAACAAAGTGAGATTCAAAACCCTCTAACTCAGCCAGTGTGTGTTCTACCGCACTTGACTTCACCTACTTCCACCACTTGGAAGAATATGATATTAAGCTAAAACAGCCGTGATGAAAGTTTGGTTGGATTGGCTGATTAAAGATAAATCAGAGAATCCGGTTTATGATTTTGAGTTCAGTTTTTTTTGTTTTTTTGTAAAACATCATTTTCACAAATCTTTTCAAATTGGATTTTCAGGTGTGCCTAAGACCAAATCGGACAGAATTGGAAATAAGGGTGGTTTATGCAATTTTAAGAGAATAGGGGTAGGTAATCGTAAGAAAAAGAGTAGAGAGGGTTTAGTTTGAAAACTTCCGTTAATATTTTTTTTTTGTTTTGCAGTGGGAGAGGAGTCTTTGGGAACTGGTAGATTTGTAGACAAAACGACGTCTCGGAGATTGGAATTTCGGATCGTGTCTCTCTGCTTCTTTGTTTCAATCCGATTTCAATTCAAACCCTTTACTCCTTCACTTCAAAAGATTTGATTTTTTACCAGGTCAGTTTCTTCTTCATCAACCCAAGTTTTTTTTCTTTTCTTTTTCTAGGGTTCTTTTTTTTCTTCTTTCTTCTCTGTGTTGTTTGCTTCACAGTCATTTGAAGCTACTTCTTGTTAACTCTGTGTTTGGAAGTTAAACCTAGTTGACTTTCAGAAGCTTAAAGAGTTCTGCTTTTTTTTAATAAAGAGTTCGTGAATTTGTTCTGAAATTTTGTAATTTGGATTTAAATGCTAATTTTTAAAGTTCTGTTTCGGTGGTAATTTCTTGGTTTGAATTCATAGCTTCAGCTTTAATTGAAGTTCTCGCTGGAGCTAGGATTTAAATCCTTAGTCTTTTTACTTTGCTTGGTTTAAAAATACTGAGTAGAGAGATCGAGTCAACTCGGATGTGAGTACCTGAGTTGATTTTGTTTTTAGCTAGAGTTGCAAATTAAGCTACTGGAGTTACTTCAGTAATATTAATTTTCTGATTAGGTTTGGCTTCGTCACTCTACTCAATGTTTTGAATTGCTTTAAAGGTTAGTTTTTTCTAGGACTATGATGGTATATCAGTATTTGGTAGACAGAGGATCTTCGTTTCTTCTTGGTTTTACTGTTCTTGCAAGTGACATCTGCATTTAATTAGCTTGCTTCTACACATAAGTTTTGCGTATTTGGTACCCATTTGGTGGCTGTTTAGCACAAATCAATGGTTCTTATATTCTTAAGTTTGTGACTTTTGGTAGTCTGCAAAATTTCCCTTGGGGATACCTCTGTGTTGATTAAGTAAAGGACTCTCCAGCAATCATTTTTCTGGTTTGTTATTGGAAACAGAAGCGGCCACTTCATTAGAGAACCTTTTTCTTGACTTTGTATAGGCCTTGATTGAAAACTATGTTAGCGTACGAGATGGTATATAATACTGTTTTTCTGTGTTCATTCAGCACAGCCAATGGTCCAGATGACCAACAGTTGTTCCGTATATCTTTCTTTTTTCTTTCTCTGTACCCTCTATCAGCTGACTTCGTTCTTTCTGTCTTTTACTTTTTCTTAGCTTCTTTCCGAATCTTGGCAGTCTTAGAAGCAAGAGAAGTCTCAAGAAGTTGCTACTACAAGTGAGGCCACTAGTGAAAATTGTCTTTGTTATCACTTGTTAGTACAGATCAGTGGTGAGAAAGTAATATGGCTGATACCAGTCCAAGAACTGATGTCTCAACAGATGATGACACTGATCATCCAGATCTCGGGGTTAGCTCATAATCTGGTTACATTTTCTCACTTAAATTTTTCCGAACGAGTGTGATTTTGATGGACCGGTAAATTTTTCTGGTGTTAATTTCATGCAGTCCGAGGGAGCATTAGCGAATACTGCTGCTTCTGATTCTAGTGACCGCTCGAAGGGCAAGATGGATCAAAAGGTGATATGTCCATCTCTGTAGATAAGATAACTATTTTTATTGAGCCAATGTATAATCTGTTTTTTCTTTCCTTATATTTTGATCTATAGACCCTTCGTAGGCTTGCTCAAAACCGCGAGGCAGCAAGGAAAAGTAGATTGAGGAAAAAGGTAAAACTTTCCACTGTTTCTTGGTTTCATTTTTTTTTTTTACCTTTTTTTTCTCTAAATTGATCCATCCCAAGAAGAAGAACCTTAATTCCTTTCAATTGTTCCCTCCATAGGCTTATGTTCAGCAGCTGGAGAACAGTCGCTTGAAACTTACCCAGCTTGAACAGGAGCTGCAAAGAGCAAGACAGCAGGTTCAAATTTGTTTTCTTACTTCCATTGATTATTAATTTGTGGTTCTGTATACATAAAAGGAAATTTCTCGCTTTTAGGGCGTCTTCATTTCAAGCACAGGAGACCAAGCCCATTCTACTGGTGGAAATGGTTAGTTGCTTATTCTTTATTAGTGTGTTTTTTTGGCTTGTAATTTGTTGATAAGGTGTAGACTGATCAATGAGTTACATCATGTGATCCCATAACAATATGTTGGCTTGTCAGAGTAAGTGGCTGACTGACGGGGTTCTGATAGCAAAAACTGTTCCATCAAATTAGCACTGTTGTGGATTTAGACTTAAAAGATCGAATCTCATGGATTTGTTCTTGTTTGTAAGTATAACATCTTTTATTTCAGGTGCTTTGGCTTTTGATGCTGAACATTCACGGTGGCTGGAAGAAAAGAACAAGCAAATGAACGAGCTGAGGTCTGCACTAAATGCCCATGCAGGTGATGCTGAGCTTCGAACAATAGTTGATGGTGTGATGGCTCACTATGAGGAGCTTTTCAGGATAAAGAGCAATGCAGCTAAGAATGATGTCTTTCACCTTCTGTCTGGTATGTGGAAAACACCAGCTGAGAGATGTTTTTTGTGGCTCGGTGGGTTTCGTTCATCTGAACTTCTCAAGGTCAGGTCTTATTTCATTGTGTCTTTCTCCGGTTACATACTGTTTTTACATAGAACATAAGAAGAATGGTCATAATAAAAAAAAAATGTGTGCAAACAGCTTTTGGCGAATCAGCTGGAGCCAATGACAGAGAGACAGTTGGTGGGCATAAATAACTTGCAACAGACATCGCAGCAGGCTGAAGATGCTTTGTCTCAAGGAATGGAGAGCTTACAACAGTCTCTAGCTGATACTTTATCGAGCGGGACTCTTGGTTCAAGCTCATCAGGGAATGTGGCGAGCTACATGGGTCAGATGGCCATGGCAATGGGAAAGTTAGGTACCCTCGAAGGATTTATCCGCCAGGTACAACCACTTGTGATGTTTTGAGATGATATCTCTAGAATATGTGGTAATAATGATGATTCTTGTGGTTGGTTGCAGGCTGATAATTTGAGACTACAAACATTGCAACAGATGATAAGAGTATTAACAACGCGGCAGTCAGCGCGTGCTCTACTTGCAATTCATGATTACTTCTCGCGGCTACGAGCTCTTAGCTCCTTGTGGCTTGCTCGACCCAGAGAGTGAAATTGTATTTTGGTAGCTGTACAAAACCCATATGGACACAAACCAGGAGAGACTATTAAATTAACACTTCTCAGATTCTTCTTACCAAATCCATCGACGAATAAGCAGTTTTCTGTGAAACAAAAGTAAAGACTCTTTGTCTCTAGATTTCTAAAATGGTTGTGGTAATTCATGTTGTTTTAGCTGTAGCCGTCAGGTCTTTTTTTCTTCTTAGCATTTGGAAAGTTTACTGTATTGTTTATATCAGAATTGTTACTGAATTTTGTAATTTTATTTTTTTGTGGTAAGGTGTTTCTTTTACTTTTTTTTTATATTTTTATTTTGTGTCTTAAACATCATCTAACAATATAAAGGCGTTTTGATACTTTTATTTCTATCTTGAGTTTTGTGGTTTTCTCAATGGATTCTTAATGTCAAACTTCACACAAATGATGAAGTGCTCCAAAATGTTTACATCTCCAACTAGTTAAAGTGTGACTGTTTATGTATTGAGAACATATAAAATAAAAAATAACTTCAGATTATCAATAATGTTATACTCTCAACGACAATTAGTTCCAGAGATTTCACACTAATAAAGTCAGATATGCTAGTAAATCCAATGTTTATTCTAATGACGTCATTGTCTCATCATGATACAATGTACAATAATTTACAGTATCTTTTGTGTTAAGCGGTATGAGAATGAAATTCATCAAACATAAATTTTGTTTGATCTTAATTTAATTGATAAAATAGTATTTATCATTCTAATATTATATTTTTTATTTGTAAGTAAAAACATTTGAGAAGATAATGAGCTTTAAAAACAAATTTTTGATTTCTTGATAAGAATAATAGTATAGTTTTTTTTTTGCTTATATTTTGCTTATGTTTTGCTTATATTTTGTTATTGTTTATTAATGCATCTATTTCATCTTTCATTTTTTTTGTCTTCACAGTCAAAAATATTATTGCTAATGTAATTTTTATATTTTACTAATGTATCCCTTAAGATATTTTTTATTTACCATTTTACTTTTATTCTTATTCTTTTTTTTTTTTTTTAAATTGTCTATATATAACACACATACATGCACTACATCACTACATCACTCACTCACTACCCCTCCTATAGAGAAAAGAAAAACACAAATCATAAGTAATTCATACTCTCTCCCGTAAGTTTTCATTCTTTAATTTATTTGTTTTAATGATTTTTTTTCCTTTTCTGTTTAAATCAAGAAATGCAAATTTTCATTAAAACCGAGAATAGAAGAATATACACAGTAGAGATGACATCGACGGACACGATCACGGACATGAAGACGAAGATCTACCAAGCCACTGGTATTGTGCAACGATGCAGTATCTGACGTACGGAGGGAAGGTCCTCAGCCTGAAGAGGGGAGCCACTCTGTACGACTACGGTATAGGAGCTAGTGCGACTATCCAGATGCAAGATGCAGAATCGGCAGATTTCATGCTAAGTAATGAAGTTGTAGTAGAAGTTGACATGACAAAGTGTCTTGAATAATTAATCTCGAAATAATAATGTTGATCATTTATATTATCGTTGTTTCTTGCTCGTCTAATATCTCTAGTTTTCAATGTTTTTGTCACGTCTCTTGGTTTGTGCTAAACTCAATGCATTTTGCTTATCATGCATCTCAACTTAATATTAAAATACCGAATGTTTGTGTCAATTTTGAAGGAACTCACATACTCTTCTTTAGCTGTAGCCGTCAGGTTTTTTTTTCTTGGCATTTGGAAAGTTTAATGTATTGTTTATATATCTCTTTGAATATATCAGAATTGTTACTAAATTTTGTAATTATTTCTTTTTTTTTTGTCTTTGTATCGTAATCATCTAAAAATAATATAAAAGGCATTCTGATACATTTATTTTATCTTGAGTTTTGTGGTTTTCTTAAGGGAATCCATATGACAAACTTCACACAGATATGATGAAGTAATCTATCTAGTTCTGATTTCCAAAAATATGGTTACATCTCCATTTAGTTAAAGTGTGACTGTTTATGCATTGAGAACAAAAAACAAAAAAAAACTTCAAATTAAGCGTGATCATTTGTAATTGTATATGATGATATGAGTTGTAAACTTTCGCTAATTTATCCAAGTAAAGTGTATGATAATTTTAACTATTAGTGTTAACACAAAATAGAGAGGATATTTTATTAAATAAACCTAAAAAATAACATGTCATTGTCAAAAAAAAAAAAAAAAAAAAAAAAAGAAAAAAAAAAAAGAGTATTGCATTTTCAGACAGAGGACTTTTATTTTGAGGTCCACCATCATCACTTCAGTTCGTCTTCCCTTCCTGTTTTGTTTGTTTTTTCCATAGACTGGGAAAATCAATACCTCAAAGAAGATATAAAAGTAGCGAACTTTGATTGATATCTGTGTTGGGTTTCATACAAAGAAGACGACGTCTTTAAAGATTGGAAATTTCTCGGATCTTTTGTTTCAAGCCCCCCTTTTTTTTTCTGAACAACTCTTGTTAGAGGTTAAGCTGAAGAATCCATTCACAGGTTTAGATACTCCTTCAATAGTCTTAGTCTTAGGGGTTGATTTTTTTCAGTTTTCTTTATTCTCTCTGTCTCTGCTTTCATGATTGCTTTTATCATGGAAGATTTCGACCTTTGGAGGGATTTTTTTGCTTTATATACGTGTTCATTGGTTCCAACACTGTAGAAGTGAAATTGCTTGCGATTAGATGTTAACAGGCTCGAATTTTGTGTCTTTACGTTCTGTTTCTTGGGTTAATGGATGCGCTAAATTCTGAATCTTTTTCTTCATCCTTCAGTCTAATGTTCACAATAGTTACTGCTTTAAACTCATGAAGAGCTTTATTGCTATGTTATTTCGTTGGTTCTCACTTCTAATCTTATAGGCTTGTTTTATTGTTTACTTTGATTCTCTGGGTTTGACTTTTGAGTACTCAAAGTTGTCATATGTTGCTTCATGCTAAGTTCAAATGTAATGGTTTGGATCTTAAAGATGTTTACAAGTCTGCAAATTTTGAACCAATCACATGTGATCAGGTCTATAGCTCTAGTTTTTTGGTTTCTGTTTACCATCGTGCTTTGACAGTCTGTCACTCCATCTAGGTGATTCTAAAAGTTTTTACTTGGAAGGGAACCACGCTTGGATCAGTTTTTGTCTGATGATTCAGTAAGAGAGATTTAGAAGAAAAAAAAAAAAATGGGAGATACTAGTCCAAGAACATCAGTCTCAACAGATAACGACACTGATCATAATAACCTAATGGTTAGCTTGTAAAACTTGCTAGATTTTTGCTTCTCTATGCTCATTAAATGGCCAAAAGTTTTGAAATAAAACAGTATTTATACTATACTTTAAGTTTGGTTATTTTTTCGGTTATTATGCAATCAAATCTGACAATTAGTAAGTAGGGTAAATCACCTTCTCGCGCATGGTGAGAAGAGAGGGTAACCGGCGGGATCACGGAGAACGCGTTTCCTGTTTAAAGCTGTCGTGAGGACCGTCTACACGAAGAAAGACGTTCAAAAATCAAACAGAAATCGGCTTTCAACGGTCAATAAATCATTATTATTACTTTTCTTTGATTTCTAAGATATCTTGTTTGAATGCTTTAGAAAGATATATTTTTATTTGTTTACCTAGAAAACGATCCTGATTTATATCTAACTAGATTATGATCAGTGAAATTGATTTATTATGTTAATTTTAAGATCTACTTCTCTTCTCTTCATTGAAGTGTTTTACTGAACTTAGGAACAATCAGGTCTAGTCCTGTCACAACGTACTAGTTTTGAAATAAATCCCAGACCAGAGCAATATCTTGTCTTAGTAGTTTGATCCAAATTACAAACATTTGTATAAGAAAGCAAAGGTAAATCAAAAGAATGACACCTAAAGAAGCTCGGGTAATATTTTTCTCTACAAACTGTACTTGGTGAGAAGTAATTGTACATATGATTTTGTTACTAAAGTAAAACCGAAAGAAAGAAATCAAAAGACGGCAAATATGATACTATCAGCGGCATCGATTACGTGTGGGATTTTGGGATTTTGTACTGTTTTTTCAGAAACTGAGACGCCTCTGAATCGTTTCTGTGGCACAGCACTCGCACCAATGTTTGGGTGTCCGCTCCTAGTTTGCCTTTTCCTCCTTGCTGCATCTCTAGACTGCTTCTAGACCTCAAGTCATCGATAAGTTCCCGCGTCTGTTCATAGTTAGATGTGAGTATAAATTACCCCTCGGAATATAAACCCAACCAAAATTCTTGAAACCAAAAACCGAAACCAGACTTCATATAAACCTAACAGCAACAATAGTTTTATACCAAACAAATTAAAACCGAACCGAATAAACTGCAGGTTTACTAACCTCATATCCATGCAACTTTACAACAAGACGGACTCGGGCTACTTGGTTTTCAACCACTCCTCTTGGAAGTCCATCCCCGCCAGAAATAAAGAATTCCTAAGAACACCCACAGACATAAGAGCTTTAACGACACATGCATTTCGGGCTACAAAGATAACATGACCGTCAATAAGTAAAAGTTACCTTTAAGACCTCTACATCTTCTTCTAACAGCTTTGACTCGCTTGGATGGAATACACGTGCCGAGCCTCCATCTAATAGCACGCGAAGCAATCCATCCTGGTAGATTTAAAATATTTTCAATTAAAAGGCAAACACTTGAGACCTTGTCTAAAATAGTAAAATGTCAATAACCCGACTGAGGTTAAACTACAGACCAGTGATGCTTGAAGCAGGCTGGTGACTACACGATCCCTCAATGGCTCCATTATGACACTACATAGCTGTCCAAGTTCCTGGTCAAAGTAATTGAAAATTTAGCATTGTCGAGAAAAAAGCCTTTGCTAATATTCATTGGTGCCAAACCGCCATAGAAATCTAGATATAGTCAAGGAATTTAATACTTCATTGACTTCTAGGAACCTATTTTTTAGATATCCTCAATCATGTTACCAGCACCTAGTGTTTGGTGGTTCAGACCTCATGTAAACTGTAAATGTCTGGCTCAGTTATAACATGTCTTGTCTAAGGGGAGATTTCTTACCGTATCAAGGAGTTCGATTAGTCCTTCCAATCTTGATTGAGAAACACTTGGCTTGTATAAATTTTCAATAAACGGCTCCCTTAAATCGCAGAAGATAATCTTGGTTCCTGCAGTGTCACAGAATCATGATTAGTTTAACCCTTCGATAATGAAATTTTCAAGGATGTAAAGATATAGCATCTCACCAGTAAACTCGCAGAGACGATCCAGAGCTGCATTGATATCTTTTCTACTCCCCTCAAAAGATTCCTTCTGGTTAAAACTCTTGGATTTCTCAACCAAAGATTTTCCTGTAAGGTTAGCCAAAGTAGATATGTACCATTTTTATGACTAATACGAAATTTCTAGAAAATAAGATTTTGTAAAGGGAAAATGAACATTGAATAAGCACATAAAGGTCCATACTGATGACAATCTTTTCACGAGGTTTTTTCGCTATCCAGCGGTCCCACATGCTGTCTTCTAACTTGCTCAGTTGACTAACAGCATACTGTGAAAAGCATATGAAACATTTTAGATAGCAGAAAAAACTTGAAAATGATGCTTGAAATGAGGAAGCGAGTCTTGAAGTTACATGTAAAGTATTGAGCTGCACGCAAAGTACAGCGGTTGCAGGAACATCAATGTTAATCGACCTTCTCTCTTCAGGCAGTTTTGACTCAAATAGTTCCTTCTTAACAAAAACCTTGATTGCTGTTTCCTTCTTGTAACGAGTAAGAACAGGTACAGGTGGAATCAAATCTTCCTTGCTAGCTGAAACAGATACCAGAATATTTCAGTAGACCAAAAACATGGTCCAGCTTAAGCAAGATAAAGACTCATAAGAATATAAACTTCTAAACTTCAACCAGTCACATGGTACATACCTAGCTTCTCCATGACATGGTTAGTATAGACTTGAAATGCATTGTCAATGCCACGACATAGAGCACTTAGTTCAATGGATCTCATTGGAACTTTCAGCTCAAAAAATTGATTAACAGTCTGCATCAAAGATTATCCAAAACATTAAATTGGCCACTCTTAGAAGTGAAGGCATATTGCCAACGAGATCAACATATGTTTTCACAAGAAACAAAAATATCACAGCTACGTTCAATACAATTTTGACACATTCATGAACAGACACTGCTTAATTATGTCTAATTATCTTTCTTACGTACAATAATTGGAAGATACGACTCATACCTCTTCTACGATCCTAAAAACTTCAACAATTGAGCTCCCATGCCGCTGTTGAGGTGATATTGGGTCCCAACGCTATACAGAAAAGCTAAGATGCGTTATGGTTTGAAAAAAAAACTGGTATTAAAAGACATAAAGTCATTCTTCGCAACATCAGTGAAGGAAACACCAAATCTCACCTCTTGTTTATAAGCTCGCTCCACCCAACTTAAAATTCTTCCCAGCTGTGAATTGATCCATCTCAAAACCAACGTGCCAGAGAGAGATTCGACCTAGCAGATATAAATTACTGAGAAATATTAGAGCCAACACGACTGGTAGCTGAATTCGACTCTGTTTATAAGGTGGCTTAAGCCATGCGTTCTAGGTTTTAAAGTGAAACACATGTGCGTCTGACCTCATATGGAAGTAATTTTCTGAAGTAAGGTCCATTTGTATCCTCTCCACAGACAGAAGTCATTAACTCCAGTAAATATTGCTCAAGGCTATCAGCCACGGGAAAAACAGAGACAGCATCCTCAGTCAAGTGTTCAGCACCATCAAGAAAAGGTTTCTGAGATAAAATACAAAGTCAAGATGTCATTTATAACTGAGATGTAGTAACCAAATATTTATCAGATGGGAAACCAGCATAAAGCTTACCAGCTTATTCCCGTAAAGCTTGTGAACAAGGGAGGCAGAAAACGCAATTGCCTGTGGGTGCCTCTGAGATAAAATTGGCATAAAGATAGTAGCGTCCTTTTTCATAAGTTTCTTTGTCTCCTCGGCAAGCAATGCCAAAGGGTGATCATTATTTCTGTCTGATCTTTCAATGGTAAGTGACATCTGTATTGCAAGAATCAGCCTCATCATACACTCTCTAATATTATGCATCAAAACTATGCACATTGAAAACATGTTTGCTCAATTCTTCGAATGGGCATAAATGAGAACTGATATAATACTTACTCTTGTGAACGTATTCTTGATGGAAGATAAAATATAGGACTCAATTTGCTCTCGATCGGAAGAGTTAGAATGCATCGCCTGTAGAAAAAATTAACCATCAGTCTCAATTACAAGTCAGTCATGTTGCTCCAGTACTAAGCAGGTTACATACTCGATCAGATTCCTCCAACAAAAGCCTCCAAGTGATCATTGCAACTGTAACTGTATCCTCCATGACAAGTGAACCCTACAAAAGTTTACCAGACATATAAGCAAGCATATAGTTTACCAGACTTTAATAACAAAGAAGGCTGATCCTATAAACTAATTACTGTAATTGAATTGAAAGTAAAGTCTGTGTCTAAACGCATTTCTTTTGAGGTAAAACCTCGGCAAAATGCAGGTGGTAGTCGCCCAGCTGCTTATCTACCCAACTCCGTATAGGTGATAAGAAGGACTCCAGGAAGGATATCTCTGCATTTTCAACACTGCACTGCAAGGTTTTCAAGTGTATCCGCTCTTGAGGCCCACGTTGTTCTTTTAAAGGGATTTTTTTTAGCTGCTGAATGGCATGTCGCAGAAGTCCTCGTTCACTAGTGATTACATACTGCAGCCATACAACATTTTCATTAAGCTACCATAAAAATTCCAATATAAAGCATCAAAAATAAAAAGAAGAATACTGCTCCCTCGTTACCTGCCGAAACAACACCCATGCGTAGCATGTGTAATGAATGGTCTCTGTAATTCCAAGAACACGCCATGTTGACTTTAAAAGCTCCAGAATTTCTTCAACTTCCTAAAATAAAATGACCAAGGTTTTCAGATCAATATGATTTTAGTAACAATAAACTGAAAGGCAACTCGTCAACAATTTTTTGTTAGTAATGAATATCAATATGAGGAAACAAAGAAAAAGAAAAAAAAAGAGAAATCTAAGCAGCTCAAAGAGTGACAGCTGAGAAGAACATAAACCTTTCAGATCAACATGATTATAAAATGACCAAGAACAATAATATTTTGACAGAAATCACAAACCTCTGTGAGCTTCCCTTCATTTAACATGTCAAAGACACAGAGAAGCAATTTTTCATATAGTCTGACGTTCACATGATAGCCATCAGCCCAATGGCACACTTCACCCGTCAAATCACCACGAGCCGGTCTCTCAGCAAGTGAAATAGCAACTTCTCTAAGCGATTTCAAACATTCTGCTCTTTGCACTTCTCCGGCAGAGGATGGAAGAGACTATAAATAGAAAAGAAAGTAAGCGAAGTCAAAGAAAAATATTATGAAACCGCTAATGTAAAGCCAATTCAACTACCAGTTAAACGGATAAAAGCCAAAGAACTTATAATAGAGAAAACTGCCAGGAAATAAAAGACCCTATGCCAATTTCCCCACTAATAATAACTTATCTTAACCTTTGGATATTTTAATGCCACACCCTTAGAATAACTACAAAATACCCAATCCCATATTTGATGTCTACGCCAAGTAAAAAATCACATGAACATATATTTTTTTTCAAAAATACCTCTGATTCTTCAATCCTTAGAAGAAGACTCTTCAGGTCACTTGCCTTACGACCTGATTCTCCAAATCCAACAACTGGATTGTTAATGAGCCCCTCTGCTAACATGTTCAACTGAGATACAAAAAGTAAATAGATGACAGAAGCTACTAAATGAAAGAAGTAGTCAATATTACAACCGGATGTGAAAAGATGTCTTTACCTGCCCTTTCTGCCAACGTAAGTATGCTTTCTTGTCAGAGAACTCAGTACGAGACACGCAACATAGCAATTCTAAAGGCACCAAGAGGCTGTCCATTCTTTTCCCAGCTTTTCCCGCTAGGGCATTAAGCAATCCCTGTCTCGTTCTGATGTCCATGGCCTCAGAAATCTGTACGATCCCGAAATACCGATTGTCACGTACACAACAAACACATAAAGTGGGTGAACTCTAATTGCTCACTGGAAAGAGTTAACTGAGGAACCAAGCGAATAATGTCCAACGGCATACAAAAAAAAATCAATGACGCAGAGACATTTGGCATATTACATAAGATAAACTTTCCAGGAAAGTATAGAGTAATAAATATATAAAACTTATGCCCTGAGAAACAATTTACTGTATGCTAAACCAAAACAAATAAGAAAGTAAAAGTGTGAGAGAGAGATAGAGGGAGTAACCTCCATTTGGCCCCGCATTATTTCCAGAATAGCAACTAATCCTGATGAACTCTGAGACTGAGAGATACTCTCACTTTTGCGACCAAGCTTCTTGATCAGCCTAGACCTGCTTTTCTCCTTCTTTTTATCTTTTGATGGTACTATGAGACCTCTATCCGATCGCAAAATCCATGTAAAGAGAGGTAACATTATCAGTAAGACTCTAACTATCACACCTCAGGTGAACAAACAAATTAAAAAGTAAGCAAGTAAATATTCTGTATACCCTGAGGCTCCAGCGCAAGCCAACAGGATTTCAAATGCAGTTTCGCGGAGATCATCATCGGTAATACCTGAAACAAAAATGCATTACAATTTTCTTGATGGATTAATGAGTTCTCAATTTTGCATGTGTACTACTACTAGTTATGGTCTAGTCGTATATAGGTGACAGGTGTGGCTACTGATCAGTATAAGTAATGATAATTTTACAAGTATTCCTTAGTTTCTCAAATTATAGTGCCCCATCCATAAATGATGAAATACTAAAGCCTAGAAATTTGCATACAATTTGAATAATATTATGAGGCTATGGATTAACAGTAACAATGGTATTAATCATCAAAATTACTTCTTCGAGATATGCATTTTCGAATCTATTACCAGTAGCAAAGGAGGGCAGTTTTGGCACAAGATCAGCCGCATCATTTACAGTCCGCCTTGAAATCCTGAAATTACCAACTTCCTCAGGGTCGTCATCGTCCTCAAAATCTTCAATGTCATCAACAGTCAGCTCTTGAGCTTGTGGTGGTGAATCAAAAGATTCTGATCGCATATGTGATGGCACAGTCGGTGACTCACACCACTCCGGATTTGTAACCATGGGAGAGGCAGAGGAAGTTACAATAGGAATAGGCGGTGGAGCCCTTTTTGGAGGTGAGCCAGAAGATTCAGGATTTGTAGCCAAAAAGAACTCATCAGCAGTACCCACGCTGTTCTGAAAATATGCAAAAAGACCCAAGCAATGAGCAAAATCACTAATACAAGCAGAGTGAGAAGTAGAAGGCGACTTTAGTAGCATCTCAGTGACAGACATATATAACGAAAGTAAAAACACACAATATATGTGATTAGATCAGTCGTCCAATCGGATTATCCACAAATGCATTTGTCTTAACTTAATTTCAAAATGTTGCACGGTTGTCTCAGTAATGGTTAACAAAAATCTAGTAGTTGAAAGATGAAGAAAGACCCCACCAACAAAAGTAAAGAGAGAGAGACAAGTGAGAGAATCATACCATATAAGGCAATCCACTGTGATCATGAAAGTCCCGAATAGCTTCAGAAAGTTCGAGCATTCCACCTATATTTAAAAACAATATACATTATTATTGAACTCACGATCATAGAAAACAGCAGAAGAAAGATGTAACCATGATATTATTACCTTTCTTAGCACAGTTAATGACATAATCAACACTAACTTGATCCAAATCAACATCGTCAAGAGTGACAGCACCAGGAGGCATAATAACTTTCTTGATTAAACTACCAGCCAACATAAAATCCAATAGTTTCCGCCTATCCCGGCGATATCTCTGAAGTATCTCAACAGCATTTTCTCTAATACACACAGAAGAAACAATTTAATCAAAAAGCAGAGGCAAAATAAAAACGAAGATTGTGCAGTAGCTAAATCAAATCAAATAGAAAACATACTCTTCCATCTCTCGATCCAGTAGTCCACACGGGATTCTCAGATTCCAAAATTAACCTGTGAAATTGAAAGCCGCAGAGCAAATGGAATTAAAAAAAAAAAAAAAAAAAAAAAAAAAAAAAAAAAAAAAAAAAACTTCAATGAACCAAGTACGAGGAGGACTAGGGAGACTTCAACATTGAATGCAAAATCTAGTTCGTTTAAAACTGAACTTACCAATCATTTCCTCGCGAACATCGGCTAACGAGATTGAGCCTGGTGAGATGACGGATTCACGGAGAAGGAATTGAGTATGATCTCGAAATGTTAAGAGTAATGAACTGAATTGGAGAAGTTCGAGGAGAGGTTTGTGAGCTGAACTCGAGAACGCGCCGGGGACGAAAGATCTAATCTGTAATATTGGAGAAAATAAAAAAGATATAAACTGTATGTTGCTGATTTGTCTCTCAACTCTTTTAATTATTTCAATAATTTTCTTTCTTTGAGTTCTTCTTTTTTTTTCGTGAGATTCCGAATTAGTCAATTTTGAAGTCTCATTGATTGTAAAAAATAGGTATAATTTTTCACTACTGTATTTTAAGTAAATGAAGATACAGTATTTAGCTTTTAAGTATTCTTATTTTCTAAAAATAAAAGATTTATTGGATTTAATCTTTCTACTAATTTGAAAATTTATAGATATATATATATATTTTTTTTTTGGTAAAGGACCGGGAGTTAACTTCCCAGCCAATATTATTGAAATTTAAAAGAAAACTACATGCGTATAGCTCTAGGATACACAGATTTATAGATATTGTATCTGCGTATTAGTGATTATTGATTTTATCTATAGATTTAATTATTGGTTTTAACTTTTAACACATGTTAAAATTGTATGAACAAGGAGTTTTATTAAAGTTGCACCCAAAATAAAATAAAAAGGAGTTTTATTAAAGAAAAATAAAACAAGGAGGATTTTATTAGTAAAAAGGCTCCATCAATATTTTCAAAATTTGGACCGAAGTGGATTTTGGTCAAGCCCATATGTATTGTCAAGCCCACTGGGCTATATTTATTCTCCGAAAGGGAAGGAGCATAGATCGAACCGTAATGTCAGGAGTAGCCAACAACAATATGGACTAATGGAGTGTCGGCAACTTGCCCCAACGAGCTCTACGGCAACTGAATTTTGAATTTTCCAATGCCCTGACTGCTTCAATTTGATACTAAAAAGTTTATATTTGGAAAAACAAAATTTTACTAACGATACATTGATGAGAGAAGACAAAGGTGGTGTGACTTAAGAGAGTGTGAGGAAAAAAAAACATTATCCACTGAATGTGAATGTACAGTAGTAGTATAGCTAGCTCTTCTTCAATCTTCATACCCCCATAAACCAATGGTCCCACTCCACCGCTTAACAGTCTGTCACGTGTCTTCACCTCCCTATTACCTACAGGCCACGTGTAACGACCAAATCGAGTGAACATGGTTACATGGGACGTGTCACCTAACCTTGTAATGCTAACCACTGGCTGAATCTGAAAGGGTATATCCGTAAACATATACCTTCTTCTTCTTCGTTTTTTTTTTTTTTTTTTGTCGTCTATCCGTAAACAGAAACTACAAAAATAAGGCAAAAAAAACGTTCAAGTTGGCCAGTGATGTTAATATTTTTTTAGTTCAAGTGCCGACCTCGCACAGGAAAAAAAGATTTATGTAATAACACGTGGACCAATGAAAGAGTTGCTTTAGATGGAGGAGTAATCTAAGCCACAAATCTCCTTTGTGAATTCTGGGCCACTAGTTAAAGTTCAAACTCACGCGCTCTCCACTTCCTTGCAACTTGCTTCTTGTCTTGTCTTCTCTCTTCTTTCTCTCTTCTTTCTCTCTTCTCTTCTCTCCTATTGCAGCACTCACAAAATCTATTAACACAAGATAGAAGAAGATAAACTCATATAAATCTTTTGGATTTTGGATTTGGATCTGATCATAAAGGTGAGTTCTTTATTAATTATTATTCTTATTATATTCTTATAATTCATCAAATGGTTTCTTTAATTTTTTTCTCCTGGTGGTTTCTGAATTATAGTGTTGGTGACCTTCTGTAGCAGGTGGGGAAGTACATCATTTTCATGGATCGTTATTCGAGGAGGAACTTAGAGGATCTTGTTGTGCCTAACTATCAAGAGACATCAGATTCATACCCTTCTCCTGATATGTGGGGTACTACTACTGGATGGAACATGAACTCCTCTGCAGCTGTTGCTGAGAAATGCTTTGATTACGATGTCATTAACAATGGTTTCAGTGGAGGATTGTACAGTCAGATGGAGATGGGCGCGAGTGACCAAGTTGAAGAAGAAACAAAGAGGTTAAAGGCTAGTGGTTGTTTTGACCGTTCCCTTCATGATTTCGATGAAATCCAACAGATGGATGACATGTTCTTGTATGATATTAGCCCTTAAACTCATTCTCTCTCTCTCTCTCTTATCAGATAAAAATGTTTTATATGATTCAAATGTTTATATTTTTTTGTGTCTGTTTTGTTTTGGTTTCCGGTTTTGACTGAAGAAGTTCCATTTTGGAGGATGTTCCTGGGAATGAGAATTTTCATTCTTTCAAGGAGTCTGATAATAGCAACACCACGACTTCCTCCTCTGCGTATCTTGAAAATACCGATGGCAGAGAAGTCCCTATGTTCCATTACAACTGGGAAACTTGTCAAGACATGCCACTTATGGTATAAATTAGTTGACTTTTTTTTCTTATTTTATATTAGCAATGTTAAAATAGTATAAATATTCAAGTACTTCTCTGAGAGATGGATCTTGTGGAATTCAGCAGACTCTAGGGATCAGTTATGGTTTGGATTTTGGTCTGAGATCTCCCGGGTTTACATGTTTTGATGTTTTTTTTTTACTTGTGACTATTACTGTTCCAGGGGGTTATAAACTTGTGATAATATTAGAGATGTTAATATTGGTACATTATTTTGGTTCAAGGAGGAAGCTCCAATGAATCTGTGTGAAGATAACATGGAGGAGGCATCTGCTGAAGAAGTGGTGTTGCAGGATCTACAAAGGGCTACAGAAAAGGTTAGTGTGATGTTGATGTTCTGGATCTTGCCTACGACTTTTACTAGATCAGTCTTGTAACAGACTTACAATGTTTAATTATATACAGTTGACTGATGATACCCGCAAGTGCTTCCGTGATACCTTTTACCGGCTTGCAAAGAACTCACAACAGAAGTCAGACTCCAACTTGGAGGAGTTCCTTGAGGATAGAACCAGGTATATAGAGAGCTTTCTTCATTAATCAATACTTAAAGAAATGGACTCACCTTCATGAATAAAAAAAACTCATCACCATCTTTGTTTTGCAGTAGCAACACTGCTGAACTGGAAACAAACTCAATGGACAGAGCCATTGCCAACCTCACATTCAACAAGATGGAATCCAACATGAGAAATATGCCTCCACCAAAGAGACTTTCTTCTATTCAAGGATAAAGAGAGAGGAGTTTCGAAACAAAAACCTCATCATATAATCTTGGGAAATAACTTATGTGTATATAATATATATGTGTGTTTTGCTTGTCTTCCCAAGCTTCAGTTTTGATCTGTTTCAAACACACACTCTACTCTGCTTCTGGATTCCAAATTTCTTGATGCACTATGTATTATTTACTGAGTGAACCCTCTGGCCCCTGAAAGTACATTACCCCATGTAGAATCTGTTGTCAAAATTTGATTAAAAAAAAAAAAAAAAAAGATTCTTTAAACATATGTAAGTGGTAAACAACCTTGGAAACAGCAAAGCAGAGGAACAAGTCTTATACCAGCAGGCAGCAGCAAAAACATAAACAAAACACAAGTCAATTCTAATATCACCCGACCATCAACTAAGAACCGGCGAACTGAAAAATATAATTATCTAACAAAAAAAAGTCTCTGACTCACGTTTGCATAATAATTTATATATTACAAACTCAAACGTGCGTTCCATTAGTTTCTAAAGATTGTATAAAAATTTGGTCTATACTCTTAAATAGGCCTACTCTTAAACATACAAAAACATTCTCAATTTTGATAACTTGTAATGGCGACACCACCGTTAACGCCAAGAATGCTGACTCCGACGACAATGTCACCTCTCGGTAGTCCAAAGTCGAAGAAATCAACGGCTCAGGTACGTCCTGAGATCACGCTAGAGCAACCCTCTGGGAAAAACAAAACAACAGGTTCCAAATCGACGAAACTCTTCCGTCGAGTCCGGTCTGTGTTTCGTTCACTCCCGATCATGTCACCGATGTGTAAATTCCCAGTAGGAGGAGGAAGGCTACACGAGAACCACGTCCACGGAGGGACACGTGTCACGGGGACGTTGTTTGGTTACCGCAAAACGCGTGTGAACTTAGCGGTTCAAGAGAACCCGCGTTCAATGCCGATTCTGTTGCTGGAGTTAGCGATACCTACGGGGAAGCTGCTCCAAGATCTTGGAGTCGGTTTGGTGAGAATCGCGTTGGAGTGTGAGAAGAAACCGAGTGAGAAAACCAAAATCATTGACGAACCGATTTGGGCTTTGTATTGTAACGGTAAAAAATCCGGTTATGGTGTGAAGAGACAACCAACGGAAGAGGATCTTGTCGTGATGCAGATGCTTCATGCTGTGTCTATGGGAGCTGGTGTGTTACCTGTGAGCAGTGGCGCTACGGAGCAAAGCGGCGGAGGAGGAGGAGGGCAGCAAGAAGGAGATTTAACGTACATGAGAGCACATTTCGAGAGAGTGATCGGTTCAAGAGACTCGGAGACGTATTACATGATGAATCCTGATGGGAACAGTGGACCTGAGTTAAGTATTTTTTTCGTTCGGGTTTAACTAAAACGACGTCATTTACTAGGGGAAACATGTAAACCACTCAACTTTAATTTTTTTCTTTTTAATACTATATGTCTCTCTTTTTTTGTTGATTTTGTCTATTTTGGTATTCTTTTTTTCTTTTCTTATTTGGTAAATCACTCGGAATGATTTGTTGGTGATGTACGTATATACATGAATATATATACTACATCTTCTGTGGCTGTAAACATTGTGGAAAATGCAAATCGATCTGTGTAGATGATAAATGTAAGTTTGGGTAGCATTGTAAGTTATTTAGATCTACTTTCGATTTGTTTTATGAAATATAAAGATTTGGACAACTAAAACATAGATTATTGAAGAAAATTAGATATTAATAAATTTATCATGTCTTTTTAATGGTTCGAAAAGAATGGTCTAATACTATGTGTTTTAAATTTCTAGAATGATATTTATTGCTTATGTGATGAATTGTTTTTTTTTTTTAAATGGATTTCTGATGGTATATTTGAAATATAGAATAGACGAAAATACATGAGTCATTGTATTACTAATTCACTATTAACTGGTTTTAGAATTGAAACTGATCACCAAATTTAACGTTCCAAAAAAAGTCCGAAGATAAAACAAAATTGTAACAAAATTTCAAGCATCGACATGTGGGTAAATCAAAAGTTTGATTCGTTATTCCTACTTTCTTTTGTCTTTTGTTTACCTAGTTTAAAACACGTGTTTCGTGATTCCATAATATGCTATATATAGGGTTTATTTTTTACATGTCGTTTTCAAAAAAGAAAAGAAAAAAGAGAGTATAATCGGTAAAAACGTGTTAGATCCATAATCCCTTGTCTTTTACTAAATATAAAAAAATATATATCTATGAAATACAGACACACATTTATATTTATATATTTATATTTGTCAATACATTCAGTTAACACCCATGAAAAATAATAATCTAGTACAAATAAAAACATAAATGGCAAACACAAACGATATTTATTAAAATAAAACTCGCAAACAAAAAAAAAACGACAAACTATATTGTGGACGTTAATTGCTTCATTCTGTAACAAACAATACAACTACTGGCTTAACTTATAGGCCCCTCAGAATCAACAAGACTATAGATGTGGCACGTGGCCTTCGATTTAGCTCAACCTGAATGTGAGACCAGATCCACCTAACTTGTCATCCACCAAGGCTGACAATCTTTCCACTTGTGAAGGCGACAAATAGTTAACCCAATCACTCACTTCTCCTTTCCTAAACAAGAATCGGTTCTCAAAGTTCTTGATCGATTTCTTTGACTTGTTCACTTCCAACTTCTTCAGATTCTCGAAGCTACACAGGTCAGCGATAGCCTTCACAACTCCCTTTTGTTCCTCTTCTTTGGTGAAAGGAAGTCCCAAGAAACTTGCAAGCTTCTTCAAGTTAGTCTCGATGTCTTCTTTGAGATCCTCGTACTTTAGAAAGAACACTTTCTCTGGTCTCTTTAAGCTCTCTCTATAGTACCCCAACATGTGTTCCCAGAAGGGGCCAAAACCGATCACTCCTCGGCAGTACAGATCAAACCCTTCATCTAACAAGACTCGGCTCACTGTCTCGGATTTGATGTTGTTGATAAAATGCCACGAGGAGATGAATGTGTCAAACGGGTTCCGGCACAAGTACACGACCTTCACACCAGGTTCCTCGATTGAATCCTTGAGGGAACCGAAAGGGACGTGTGTTGCGAATGTTCTGGGTCTAGCCAGACCCGAAAGATCGGGAACAGCTCCGTTAGCGTAAAGCTTGTACTCGAAGAAAGGTACGAGGTCATGAGGGTTGGATGTGAGAAGAGGGTGGTTGGTGGTTGAGGAAACCGGATCAAACCGGTGACGGTTAAGGATGGTAAAAGTTAAAGCTTTTAACCAGGTAGTACCGGATTTAGGTATGGTAGCGAGAACGACGTCGTTAGGAAGGGACCGGAAATGTTTTTGGAAGGACATGATAGCTTGAATCTCCTTGGCTTGGCACCAAAACCCTTGGAACAGGTAAAGGTAACGAGTTCTCCATCCCCTCTCCTTTGGAAGAGAGTCCAACATCTCTTGGAACTCGTAGGTTAGCCCTTCATCATCTCCTCCGTGTTTCGGGTCGCGGCTTTGGCCTTCCTTGAGGAGCTCGAGCTTGTGGCACATGGAGAAGCTTGGGATCGCCATTGGAATGGTCTTCACGCTTGAAGACGCCATTGTTTCTTTCTCCTTGTGATGAATATATATAAAATATGTATCTCTTAATAAATGGAAGCTTTGTGTGTTTTGGTGTAAGATTTCGTGAGGAAGTTGGCTGTTTATATAATAACGCAAAATGCATGAGAGAGAGAGAGAGAGAGAGAGAGAGAGAAGAAGAGAAGAGAAGAGAGGAGCAGCAGCCTTCATCAGTTGTTATTATCACGCACGTGGGGAAAATAAACGGCGTGTGCGAATATATTATTTGCCCCACTCCATATTTACTACTCTCACTCGAAATCTTTTTAGTATTTTTTTTTTTCTTTGTCTTTGTTAAGAAGTAAACTCGTGTTATTGAATCAACAAATAGTAAATTATTCTAAAAAATGATGCAAATTATTTGTACATTTAAAAATAATGTAAAATAACTGTTTTTTTTTTTTGTAGTGTTGTCTATACTAATTCTCTTTTGGAGCAAGTGTAAGGTTTGTTTGCTGCTTTTTGTTCCTGGTCCATTAATTGTCGGCAGAACTCAACTTTCCGATATTTTTTTTGTTAAAACTTAAAAGGAAAAGTCACATTTCTTTTCAAGGAAAATGCTCATATACGTGAGTCGTTGTTTCTTACTTTCTTCTACATATAATAGTAACCTTTCAGAGTTTACAAGCGCGGTATATTTTACTCGTTGACAAAAAAATAGTAATTGTACGTTACCAGAAATTACCCGAATGTTTTGTGATCTATCAAAAATAGTTTTAAAAGGAGTTTTAAAAGGTTTAAAAGTTTCAACTATATTGAGATAAAAAAAAATTACCCGAATTCCTATTTCATTAAAATTCCTATTTGTTAAAACGTCAAATCACTACAAGAAAACACATTGATTTCAGATGGATTTTTTGACAGAAAAAATCCGTAGGAAATTTCTCACAGTTTTCCAACAGGTTTCCGACATATTTCTGAGAAAATTCTGAGAAAAACACGTCTCTCAGAAAACCCTCGAAAATTTATTAATCCATCTGTAATATCTTGGAAATTTCTGACGAAAACCCGGTCGTCGGAATATCCTCAGAAATTTTTCAAAACTTCCGACAGCTTTTCGGGGGACAGAAGACCATTGGTTTATTCTAAGAAATATCCAACGGATTACTGAGAAATTTGCCAATATGATTCATTCATCCTTGTTTCACAAACAGATCAAGTATACTACATTAGATATTCATGGGCAACTGAAGCAAACGAACATTGGATCAGTGTGGTTAATAAATCCTAGAGGAAGTATTGTTGGGATTTTCGATGATAGTGAACATGAACCTATGCAACAAAACTCATTGGGTACCATAGGAGCGGTTGACCACTCTTTAGAAATTTATCTTGTCGTTAATTTCACCAATTTTGTAGATAAAAAGGTTTACGATAATTCTGAGGAAGAGAGTGGAAAACCTTATTTGAGAATGCTTCTGATTCGAACAATTATGAATATTCATCGGATGAAGAAGACAAGAAATAAATTGTATTAATTTTGTATTTTATTCTATTTTCATAATTATATGTATGTATTTATAAAACACATGGAAATAAATTTTAACTCTTGAATTTTTCATATAATAATTTCATAAATTTAAATTAGCAATTATATATATATATATATTTTAGTATTTATTTGTATATTTATATATTAAATACGTTAATATATATATCAGTCACAATATTACAGACGGATAACCAAGGAAACTAATATTGCCTCGCAAATCCGTTGGAAAATTCCTCGGAAATTCTTAAGAAAATTCAGAGGGCTGTCCGAGGGAAGATGAATGTGGTCAGATTAAGAAAAAAAACTCGTTTTCTAAGAAAACCCTCGGAAATTTCCGACAAATTACTAAGGCTTAAACCGCGTCTTCTGAAATCTGTCAGAAAATTTCTTCGCGTCCTCTGAAATTCGTCTGAAATTTACGACTACTTCCTAGGGATTTTTATTTATTTGAAGAATATAGTAGTTTTGATACATCTAATGTGTTGTCTAATATTATAATAAATTAGATTATAAAGCATTGTACTACAAAAAATTGCAACACTTGAAAGATTACTACATTATCTAAACTTAAGTGTTTATAAGATGATATTAGAGATATAGTTGTTGAAACTTAGTGTAAAGTTATTTGATTTATAAAAACTATGTGATTTTTTATCTATTATGATCCTAAATGTAATTTTGTTGACAATATGTCTTAGTCTAGTTTTAAACAACTCTTAAGATCAATCAATTTTTCTAAAATTGTTATATATAATAAAATCCGTCTGAAATTTCTCAGAAATTTTCGACGGATTACCAAGGGGTTTTGATATTTCCGACAGAATTCCAAGGGATGTGGACTGTTCTGAGGAATTTCCAAAGTTTGTGTTTTTTCGGTTAAATAAATGGTTGGCTGGCCAATAAATATACATGCAATGATTATGCGACGGATTTTCGAGGGGACCAAAAATTTTCAGACGGATTTCAGAGGGATGGTGAATTTCTGACAGGTTTGCGAAGCAAAAAATAATACCCGCCTATTATTTCATTCATGCGGCAAAACCCTAATTGTTTCCTAGGGATTTCCGACGGTTATGTCCCTCTGAAAGTTTTATATTTATACATGGCCTCACAATTTTTTCCCAGCCGCAACTCCACTGCTAAAACCGTTTGTTGCCCCTCCGTCGGTGTTCTTCTCCTCCCCGCCGATTGTTGCCTTGCCGCCGGTCTTTCCTTCCCTCCGCTAGTCCCTCCGCTGGTGGCCATTTTTTCCCTCCGCTGGTGATCTTTTCCTTCCCTCCGTTGGTGGCCTTCTCCTCTCCTCCACCGTCGGTCATCTGCTTCCTTTTCACCGCTGGTCATCTGCTTTTCTCTGCCAGTGGCCTCCTTCAACCAGTCACCATCTACAAACATCTGAAATTATGTAAATTTCATATTTTATTATGATTTTTATTTGTGATTCTTAGTTTTGTTTGTTAATATTTTGTTAGAATTAGGTTTTTGAATACATTTAATTAGATCTTGATTGGATTTATTATTGAATTAAGGTTTTGATATGGATTTAGATTTTAATTTTAGAAAGAATTTATTTGTGTAGAAATAATTTAGAAATAAATTATTTTAGAATTAGGTTTTTAAAAACATTTTATTTATTTGTTGATTACTAATTTAGAAGATTTTGATATTAGTTTAAAGATTTTCATTGGATTTAGTTTTGAAGTTGTTATATTTTGGGATTTAGAATAGTTTTGTAAATAAAAAAATAAATTTTATTTGATTACTAATTTATTTAAATTGTGTAGGTTTTTCTTATAATTTTGATATTAGTTTAAAGATATTGATTGGATTTAGTTTTGAAGTTGTTATATTTTGGGATTTAGAATAGTTTTGTAAATAAAAAAATACATTCTATTTGATTACTAATTTATTTAAATTATGTAGGTTATTCTTATAATTTTGATATTAGTTTAAAGATTTTGATTGGATTTACTTTTAAATTTGTTATATTTTGGGATTTAGAATAGTTTTGTAAATTTTTAAAAATACATTTAACTTGAATGCTAATTTATTTAAATTATGTAGATTTTTCTTATAATTTTGATATTAGTTTAAAGATTTTGATTGGATTCAATTTATTTATTTGTTGATTACTATTTTATTAAATTGTGTAGGTCTTATGGAGGAAGTGAAGCAAGAAAACCTCAAGATTAAGGAACAATTTATCCATATGCAAACAACACTCTCCCAACTTCAAAGTTTCATTTCCTCCTAATTTACTGGACAATTCATTCCTCCTAATCCTAGCTAATTTGTTTTTTTTTTCTAAACTATTTTAAATTTACGAAATTTTTTATTTAGTTGGATATTATTTTGTATGGGGGTGTATATATTTTTTATTAGGATATTTTCAACTATATAGGATGTATATAGTTGGATAAAAATTTATTTTCAGCCTTTTGATATATTGTTATTTTATTTATTATTGAAAATTTTCTATTTTTATTTATATTTTTTAGATTTTTATATTTTTATTTATAATTTTGTAATTTATATAGAAGATCACTCGGAAACTCCGTTGTCATCAGAAAGTCCTCGGAAACAAGATCTTTTGGAAATCTCTCGGAAAACTTATCTCTTGGAAATCCCTTGAAAACATGAAGCCCTTGGAATTTCGTTGGAAATCTGGACTCTTGGAAATTTGTTGGAAAGTAAGTGCCCTTGAAAATCTCTCGGTAATTTAGCGTCCTTGGAAATCCCTTGGAAATAATTCACCCTTGGAAATCTGTCGGAAATTTCCGACGGATTTCAGACGATTTCTGATTTCCGACAAGTAGTTTCCGAGGACTTTTTATTCTCGGTAAATCGTTGGAAAATGCCGTTTCCGAAGGTTTACCGACGATTCTCTCTGTCGAAAATTGGCTGTTTTCTTGTAATAACATTTAACTCATTTTCTGTAAAACTGATTAAAAATCTGTTTTTTATAAATATATATTGTTATTTATATATATATATATATATTGTCATTTTATATCAACAACAGAAACTTCCAAACTTTATCAAGCGATAATTGGAAATTCCATGATTTTCTTAATAATAAAATATATCTTATTTGAGTTAAATTTGAGTTAGATACCAAAAAATATGTAAATATTATATATTAAAACATATTTTGGTCGGAAATTGGATAATCTTGAATTTTGAATTCTTATACAATCACACCTAATCACATGATAAAGTAAAACATGAATTTTTTTCTTTAACGTCCTCTATACTTTTATAATGTTTAAAGTACCTTAATTCAATTTTACAACAAACAGTTGTATATTCAGTGCTGTGTTTCAATCTGAATGATGAAACCGACGACAAAACTACCATGAATGATTATTACATTTGAATTCATATACAAGCTCATAGATGTATTTTGTATGATTTAATTATACTATCTCATCTTTGATTTTTTATCTTTTGGTAATTACACAGCTCGTAATCGTGTATGTCAGTATGACTTCGAGCTTTCGGCGAAAAAATCATTTGTAATAAATCGTCGTTCAAAACCACAATACGTGTTACCAGGAGGAGCACAAAGCAGTTAAAGTCAATTTGTATCATTCTAGTTATCAACCTATGTCCATCAATCTCAAGTTATCGACTGAAGAATAATCCATTTTTGGACAAGAGATAAAGTAAATACCCTGACATTGAGGGACCAATTATAGCTACAATACAAAATAATAACTATAGATTTTCAAATTGTCAATAATATAATGGAAAGCACTAGTTAACACAGTGTAATTATGCTTCTCAAGATTTGTCTATAACAATGAATAGTTGAATACAATATATAACCACTTGAACAAGATTTTATGTGATTTTGTATTTATCCTTTCAACATGATATCTGTGCATTCAAAAAAAAAAAAACATGATACCTGTATGTTTGTGGGCTATCGACGACATACATACGAAAGTTCTTTTCCAAAAAAAAATTAAAAAAAAAGAAAAAAAGAGGAAAAGAAGAAGGTTCTTCGTTTATGAAGTTTTTCATCTCCAATTGTTTTGGTCTAAATTTAGCGATTGTGAAGTAAAAGAAAAACAAGAGGCAGATACCAAAGTATATATATAAATATATATTTGGTCGAAATAATTTTATGGATCGGATTTTCTTGGTGGTAAATTTGAACCAGATCAAAATGAAACTAATTAAGAAGGTATATAAAAATTTAGCATCTATGATTTTATAAATTTGTCTTTGTATTCTTCAGCTTTAATCTTATCTTGTTAATTAACTAAACAATTTCTTCAGAAAATGATAGTATATTACTATATTATGTCTTTGATGGTTGTGATTTCACTTTAAAAAAGATTCTCAGTTTGGAGTTGAAGATTCACAAAAGAAGAATAACAATACTGATCGATCTGTTCTTAGTTTCTTCTTTGGAGTTGAAGATTCTCAAAAGAAGAATAAAACTCTTCTAGGCTTTCAAAGCACACTCCCATAGTCCCATGTTTATGAAATGACCACGTTCACTTCAAAGCACACTCCCATAGTCCCATGTTTAGGCGAGTACCCCACACCTCTCTTTCCTCTTAGGACATTATTCATTTATAAATACATAAATATAATCAATATTAAATAATACGTAAAATAAATTGATTGTATACATGATTTTTTTTTTGGATTTTCAAAAATACCCCATAAAATAATATTTTTGAAAAAATATTATTTTATGGTGTTTATATTAAAAAATATCTCTTTTCTATGTTATTTTTCAAAAGTATTATTTTATGGTGTTTATTTTAAAAAATACTTATTTTCAATATATAAAATAATTAAATTTTAAACCATAAACCCTAAATACTAAACTCTACTCTCTAAAAGCTATACTCTATATATAGAATTGAGAACTAAAACCAAACTGAGAGCTCAAACCAAAAAAAAATTTAAAAATAATTTAACATATTGTAATTATGTAAAAAAAAGATAAAAATGAAAACGTTAAAAAATGATATTTTTAAAAAAAAGTATCTCAACAAAAATATCTATAAAATATTCTCATTTTTCTTTCATAAACTATAGTTTTAAATCGAAAACATATAGTATTCGTAAATTTAACATAATACTTTTTCATGCTTATATATTATCCTAGATTAAGTTAGTTCAATAATATTAAATATTCAGTATTTATCATTTAAGTTTTGAACAATTAAATTATTATTTTGGAAAAAGACTTTGGATTCCAATATGTCACGAGACTTTTGGGCGTAGCATATTATTAAATTAGTCTTCTGCTGCTCTCCCCAGTTCCCACATCCAAAAACTCATAAAAACTAAGATTTCCTTTTTTGATATGTACTATTTGAATTTTAAATGTTTATGATATTGCATCCTTGAAACGAAAATTGGAATTTAAAGTTAACTTACTATTGTCTGATTGCCTCTTACCAAACAATACTTTTCTAAACAGATATAATTGTATTAAACTACTATTTATACTTAATAGTATCCCCAAGTACCAATATTATCCGGATAAGATTGCCCTGACTCCTAACTCATCATATTCTTGTTGAGTCATCCTACCATACTAAATTATAGTACAACATATACTTAAAATTAATAAATAATTTATCGAGCAACTAAGATATATATACATATATATATATATATATATCATTAAAAAAATTATTAAGTCTGAAAATATAAAGACGTCTCAGTGTACTAAAATATTCTTCTAAAATTTTACAAATTCTGATTTGTTATAAGATATTACACCCTGTTAATTTATACCGCTACATGCGTTTCCAATTTCTTTTTACACTAGTGAGTAGTGAAGTACAATTGTATAATTAGAATTTAGAAGAAACATGATGTCATGGTCTCGTTCGACTTTTTTATTACGCAATAATTTTTTTCTTTTAAATATATAGTAGTATATAAACTATTGCTCTATTTGTCATGTATATCGACATGCCGTTAAATGGTATGTTCATTGTTCAAAACAAAAACAAAAAAGATCAATAGGTAGTCAACTCTATATGGAACAGAAGATGATATATATCGACATGCCGTAAAAGGCGCAATCGGATGTATTTTTAGGCAAAGTATAGCCTACGTTAATTTGCTTTCTTTATCCTATTTTATATTATTCTCCTTTATTTATAATAAGTCGACAAAGCATCCAAAAATAAAATAAAAGTGTCGACTGATATATATAGAAAACCAATGTGAGTGACTTTTTATCTGTCTTCCTTTTTTTAACAAATTGAGTGACCTGCGGTCCACTTTAATGGTGAAAGCAACGTATCTTTCGATTATGCCTCTTAAAAAAAAAAGGATTATGCCTCTTAAAAAAAAGGGAACCAAATCTCTTTTATTCAAAAGATGCGTGCCGTGATTATTTCCCTCGTGTTTATCGAGTTAAAAGATAGAGATGAGATGACGGAGAAACGTAAGTTGAACACTGTTCTCTCATTCAAACAAGTAAGGTATCTAAAACAAAGAGATTACATATTGTACAAATCTTTCATAAAAATCGTTTGAACTTGATATTTTAAGTGATTTGTGTGAAATTTACAAATCTTATGTTATTCAATTATGAATTTTAAAAAGTATATTAAAATTCACTGTTATTGAACTGATGATTTAAAAATCTACTTTAAAATCTATTGTTATTGAACTGATTATTTAAAAATCTACTTTAAAATCCACAGTTATTCAAAACAATTTTGTGGATTTGAATTTTAATGTTTTTTTAGGATTCTGGAGGATTTGAGAGGATTTGTTTAGTTAAAAATACAGAAATCTAAATCTCATGGTTTTAGGTGGGATTTGAAAGAATTTTACAGAAAAGCATATCAACTTTCCTAAAATCTATTAAAATTCTAAATTTCCTAAATCCCATCAAATTCTCCAAAATCATAGTTTGAATACACCCCCTTAATGCTTGGACTTTTTGTACTGGGATACCTCAATAATTGGTTTCAAGCTCTTACAGTACAAAAGGGAGATAGATATAGTGGAATCAAAAGTCTTCAAGAAGAGTTGAAGGCTATTGATAATGAAGATAAGTCTTACGAGTCTTTTTGGCTTTGGGAGAGTTAGGACTTAGGAGACATCTATACAGTTTCTAGGATCTTGATTGCAGTATAAGATCAAGATAACAAAGAAACGTTTCTCAACCTCCACAACTATAGTCGAGATCTCTTGGCTCGTCCAACATACAGAGAGACAGAGCCGTATATATACCGTTTAATGCCTTTGTAATACATCCATATGGTGTAAACTCAGACATAGTTAATTAAGTTAGAAGAGAAACAACATCTTTTCGTATACGGTAAAAAAAAAAAGCAAGGCCGGAACTATAGCAAAAAGATTAGGATTTTAAATTTGATTAAATCACCAACTCATAGAGAAGAGTGTATACAAATGTATCCGAATATTAACAGAATGCATGATATTGGTCTATGCTTCATCTCATCTTTACACAACATATATAATCCTATGCTAGCCCCCTAAGAGGCACTACTTGTTGGAACAGAAGACGCCTCCGGCTGAGCCTCACTGGCCATAGTTTCCGGCAGTGAGGGTTCTTGCTGAGTCACCGGTGGAGTTTCTGGTAGTGAGGTTTCTTGCTCGGCCACTGGCGGAGCATCTGTGACGGAGGGGGCAAGAATTTCTGAAGTCTTGAACTTGTTGATGTAGTAGCTAAGAGACGGACCACTGTAATCCACTGGTTTTGGTCGAGACGGGGGCTCTTTGCCGACTTGGAGGAGTATAGAGGAAGCTGAAGCGATTGCGATAAGGGCAATGCCTGCTACGATTGCTGCTGTGTTCTCAGCCCCATCAGATGAAGATCCTGCAGTACCTGAGCTTATCGCGCTCTCTGCAACATATACTGCAGGCTAAAGTGACAAGAAAAGCTAATTCTTCAGCAAAAAGCAATACAATTCAGCCAAGAAGAAAAGAGTCAACAGAATTAGATCAAGAATCCCATCTTAAGAAGATGCAGGATTTGCATAACATATTTTGTCGCAAGCTAACACATCTTCTGTGGAAGTGGAGATCGATGACAGAATAATGAAGCAAATACAAAGAAAACCCAAAAAATAATATATATCAAAGGAGACCAAATATAACACCAAACTGATAAGATCAAGAAGCATAATTTTCTTTCTTATCCTTGATTCAGCAATTGCAGTGAAGAACCTAAGATCAAACTCAAAGAAAGAGCCAAATGTATCTTGCAAATTAGTAGAAGAGATTTCCAAAAGGCTCACAAAACAAGCTAACTGGTCAAAGACCCCTAAATCTCTTGTTGTTGTTATGCATCCACTACATTCTAATGCATATCACATAAACATAACAACAGTTTCCTCATCAAAGTTTGAAGCTAAATTCTCTCAATTGAAAACCTATATAGCTATATATCCATCCAAACTCTAATCAGTTTTTGGATGAGTCTTACTGTTTCCCTAACATGTACTAAAAGTCTGAAACTTACTAGGAAATACAGATAACCTCCCTCCTAAAACAGTGGGGATAGATAGATAGATGGGAGAATGAAAGAGGTACCAACCTCAATAGAGTAAACATTAGTCTGACCAGCAGTATCTTTCTCAACATAGCCAGTCCAACCACGAGGCTTCCGAGGTGGGAATGTTCCCACCACTTTAGTCTTCTCTCCAGCTAACCATTCCATACTCACAGTTCCAACCTGTTGTGTGTTTCAGCCACCAAACCCCCCATCAATAACATCACTTCAATTGTAAAAAGGAACCCACTTTTGTAATAACTTCAATTCATAAACACCAATTCTATTGAAGGTTTCACTAAGTAACCATTCTTGGAGACTTAAATACTAAAATCTTATAAGAAAAGTCTGACTCTTTGTAAGAACCCAATAGCAAAGAACGAAGCAGATACAGATTCAAAGCTTCTTGTTAAAAGAGAAGGGATTGAGTTACCTCTTTCTCGGGAGCACATTCTTCGGCATTACAATCAGCATCATCAGAAGAAGCTCTGACGACGGAGACGAGAAGTTTCCGTCCGCCGGACTTTGAATTGAGGAATCTGACAAGAGGTTTGGGCGATGCAAAGACGTAGCCGTTTGGGGATAGCAAAACGTTCGACATGGTTTGATCAGAGTTACGAATCTTCATAATACACAAATTTTTCATTCTTGAAAAAGATTAGGTTGGAATGGAAATGGTTTTGGTATTTGATAGAGTGTATATAGTGGCATGTTTGATTTTATGTGGTTGGGTTTTAGGGTGATAAAGCTATACTCTATTAGTGTTTAATGTTGTTTTTTTTGGTTTCTAGTTGCAAACATTTGAAGCTAATACATTGCAGAAATTTTGACTTATTAAAAAATGTTTTTGTCTTGGTTTAGGTCTTCGCAGGAACATCTTTTTTTTGTTGGACTGTCTATAAGAAGTAAGAACAGTAATAATTGTTAGAGCATATACCTAAAACATTATCCTTAACCTAATTGCCCGATCCGTTGGGAAAGACGTATTTTCAGCATACAGCAATCACCGGTTTGGAACAACCAATTTCAACCGTACATCTAGCTCTTCAAGATTTTGTTCCGTCTCTTCCTTTCCTCAGTCCTGCCTTCGAGAGTTGGACCTTCAACAACGTTACACTGTACATGAGATAAAAGCAGTTGCAGAGTTCTAAAGTTTTGTTTATTTATTTAGTTGCTAGTTGCTACCTTTCTAAACTCTGTACATTTTGACTTATGTGATCTTAGAATGATTTTTGGGGAGTGTATTCTCAGTGTCTCTTTAGAGGGAAAAAATCTAAGATATTGATCCGAATCTTTTCCATAATTTATTTAATTCTCTTAACCATACCGTATTTTCGAAGAGAATATTCTCCCAATTCAAGCCGAGATATTATCTCAAATTATATACATATTTCTTTTTCTGAATAAAACAAGTGGGTTATGCAGAAAAAACACTTTAGAAAGAGTGACTGTGATTGTCAATCACTATAACCACTTCAGAACCATCTAAAATAGAGAATTGTTTCTCTTGTTTCTTGCAGAAGCTCCAATAATGCAGACCGGTTAAAACTTCGGTGCTGGTTTAGTTATTACACCTTATTTTGTAAGCATGCCATTATTACTCTTTTCTTTTTGTTTGTAAAAACTGGTGTCGGCCAATAATGTAATTTATTCGTCTGTTTCTTTACTCTTCCGATAGTGCAGAAGTTACTTTTCTTGAGATTTCCACTACTTCTGTGGGGTATAAGCTATTGATGGGCAGCGTATAATAAGGAAAAATATACTTGTCTCCCACATGATATATAAAATAGAACATGGTTAGTGTATTTTGTGATGAACTTTTGACAAAATAGAACATGGTTAGTGTATTTTGTGATTATTCTTTTTAAAAAAGTATTTATCTATTCAACAAAATGTGTTTATACAAAGATTGGGCTGATCACAAAAGGGCCCAAAATCGTATGTGATACGGTTCGGTTATTCGATTGCCACTCCGTTCACTTCATGACTCACGCTCCTTCAATATAGAATCTGATGAAGAACACGTACGCACATATGTATATGAACAAGCTGACAAGGTAAAATTAATATAAGACCTGAATGATAATGTGACTCGAAGTGCAATACCGATTTGATTGTATGAGATATTAGATTCAGAAGTGGTACTATACTGGATATAACATTATGAATGATATATAACTAGATTTAGCCTATTTAGATCTTTCACCGACAAAAATAAAATAAATAACTAGATTTGTAATCAAATAACCGTTTGAAAGTAATTTGACAAAAAAAAAAACAAAAAAATCTAGCTTAAAAATGTGATTATGAAATATCTTGGAATGCGATTCACATTTTTCCTCAATAAAGAAGAAGAAAAGAAGTGATTATGTGAAATCCCGCAAAAAAAAAAAAAAAAAAAGAACTGATTCCACAATTTCTTAATGAGGCCACAGTTTTTCACAAAAACATGAATCATTAACCTTTTTGTAAAAAGCCTTGCTCCCTTTTCTGAAAGGGGTAATGGGTGAATCAATTAAGGTGAAGGACCGGGTCCGGAAGACAAATATAGAGGCAAGTAAATGATTTCGCTTATCTAGATCTTTCGTAATGGGTTTGCTTTTGGCCCTTGACAAAATAGTTTATTTGATGCCTAAATGAAGGCCAAGAAGAAACATTTCAGTTAACATTTACTTCTAAATCTTTATATTTTGCAACTGAAGCGGTCAATGAAACTCTTGCAGTAGTTTTGTAGATTAAAGAGATTATACGTGGCCACTTTCAACTTGTTTTAGTGAAAGAGCTTTGGCTAATTAAGGTGGATTATTGTATAGTAAAAAAATAAAACTACTCTTTTCTTTCGTGTTAAGAACTTCAAGATCTAATTGATAAGATAAATTTACAATTGAATTAGTAGTGATCGTCGCTTGAAATTCGTACACACACCAAAAGATATGTACAGCCATGTCTATTTAATAAAAATGGTTGTACAATTGAATAGTTAAACACTAACTTCAAGGACTACTACTAGTACTAGTTTATTTTGTCGGTTTCCGCGCTAAAATATTAAAACCTTCAAATAGAATCTCTAAAAAAATAATCAAGAGTCAATGGTCCATTATAATTAATACAAGAAGATGGAAAGATTTTGGAAGGGTATTACATAATTACATAACCAATTTATAATATACATGTGTGAGAAAAATTAATATTGTGCAGGACCATTTAATTGCTTTCCCGCGGACTACGTCAAACTTGTCCCCTTCTACTACAAACTGATCTCTTCTTCTTATTCCACATTTTGATCTACTCTCTCTCTAGCTCGCACTCTCTTAACTTTCCAAATATATGTCTCCGATAAGTCCTCCGGCCAGTGGGGTTGGGCTAGGCTATGGCATCGCCATTGCCGTAAGCATCTTGGTTCTCATTTCCTTTATAATGCTGGCCTCGTACATCTGCATAAGGTCAAAATCTACAGGAAGAGATGAAGCTATGACGAGTGACGGAGTTCTTGAATGGCCGTCGCCCGCGGCTGTGGTGAAACTTGGTCTAGACCGGCCGGTGATAGAGTCATATCCAAGGATCGTGTTGGGAGATAGCCAGAGATTACCGAGGCCCAACAACGGCCCATGTTCGATATGTTTATGTGATTACGAGGCTAGAGAACCGGTTCGGTGTATACCGGAATGTAACCACTGCTTCCACACTGATTGTGTTGATGAGTGGCTCCGGACTAGTGCTACGTGTCCTCTTTGTAGGAACTCACCGGCTCCGTCTAGGCTAGCCACGCCTTTGTCCGATTTGGTCCCACTTGCCTTTCAAATCAGGTGAAGGGTTGGTTAATTAATCACTTTTTCTTGTTTAGCTCCCTCCTTTATGTTTCGAGATTTGATGAAATTAATTTAAAATTTGTTATACTTAAATTTGAATTTGAAAGCTCAATAAAATTCGTAAATGATCTAACGCTTTTGTGAAAATAAATAACTTAGGATTGTTATTTTGTTGCATGAGTTTGCTGCGATTGTGACTCATCATGATCAGCCTTTGGATCTACATTTAGCTCACTCAACTTGAAATCTGTACATTTACGAGGCTAATCACATATTTGTACAGATTTCTGTGCTTTGATATTGGGATCTCCACTTTAATTTTGGGAATAAGGGTTTAATTTCCTCTTTTTTTATATATTTTTCATTCTACGCAAGTGAAATATAGCAAATTAGCAATATATATACAACTTATTTATTATATACTATCACATTCCAATAAAAATAATTCTGAAGAGAAATTGAATATTTATATTTATTAATTTTTTTCGTTTTTTATGTCGTTAAATTTACTTTGCACATGCTTCAAAAATAGTTTTAAAAAGTGGATTACTCTGTTCCTTACATTGGATGCTCTCAAGGACGAACCAGCCCAAATAATAAGTATAGTGTCATTTACGAGCAGTAAAGCGATAATTGATACGTATTTGGTGAAAATCCTTAATCCTCAATATGGTTGAAAGCCTTCGTATTATTTTTGAAAAGAAGGCGTTAAATTAAGTTGGAGCTCTTTGTTTATAAAAAAAAAAAAAAAAAAAAAAGGAAAAAAAAAGTGGGAGCTCTAAACTCACATCCCTCTCACATATAGGTCAATATAATCAATATTAAAAGACAAAATACTGATTCGGCTTAAGCAGTCTTTAGTTTTATTCTTCTCCTTAAATAGTGCATGCAATAATTCATGGCGCTTGAATAGTCTTCTTCAAAGGTGTTTCCGATAGTGGTACGCTGATCACAATCGTAGAGAGCATAGAGTTATCACCTTCCGAGATTTTCATTTCAGTTCCACTAGCTTCCACATCCTCAGTTACTTTACTGTTCAATTCAGTCTTGGTGGGTTCACATATAGTCACTTGATTCTCCTTTTGCTTTCCCCATAAGACCGCATACAATCCAATTACAATCAGTACTGCACCAATCACCCTGCATGACACAAACAATTGATAAGCCTTTAAGTGAGATATTCATCATAACTATGCATGGAGATCAAGGAGAAAAATAGGCAGAAGTAGAATTTTTACCCTCCAAGGAAGATCTTTTCTGCCAAGACAAAAGAACCCATGACAGCAACGATAACCATCATTAAAGGACTAAAGGCAGTAGCAAACACAGGTCCTCTTTTCTTCATCACTATCCCTTGCACATAGTATGAGATACTCGATGCCACAATCCCCTATTTTTATTTATCAATCTATTAGAATTAGTATATAAAAAATATGATCGAATATATATGAAAATATTAGAGAAGCTAATAATATTACAGAGTAAGCGGCGGCAAGAAGGTTCATGTCCCAACTAATTCTCCAAGCAGAAGGGTTGTGTTCCATCACAAACGTCACTGCTACTGCTTGTATTGTTCCGATGAAGCAAATTAGTGTTGTTAGAGATAGTTGATGCTTCGCGTACGTCTTTAGTATTCTTGCCTAGTCACATAAACCAAAACCAAATTAGAAAAAGAGCGAATATATAATTGTAAAGTTGTTCTTTTGACGTAAACACAAAAAAGCAATACTAAAGAGAGAATCTCGAGTTTTTTACTCAAATTTTCTCTTTATGTGCGTACATACCTGTAGGACGAAGAGGGATGCCCATGCGAGTGTTGCTAAGATGAGGAGGATGGATCCTTTGAGAAAATCCTTATCACTTGAGCTCTTAGACGACGCCGTCTCATTGTCTTCTTGAAGGTGCATATATTTGGTCCAGAACAGCTCAACGATAGGTCCCTTGTAAATTGTCATCACCATCGCTCCGCCCACTGTTACCACCGTTCCGCCTATTTTCGCTTGACACCACAGTTTCTTCACGTCCAACATCTCCATCCTATATATTATCACAATTAGTACGTAGTGTTTTTTAGAATTAAATTATTACCGTTTAAAACCACAATTGTTACGCGCTTAGAAATATAAGTTTGTGAACATATTTACGTACCGAAATAAAACGGCTAAGATAAAGGTCATGGCCGGAAGCATGTTACTCATGGCGCACGAGAACGTGGGCGACGTATATTTCAACCCCATATAGTAGAAGTTTTGGTCGATCACCGGCCTGTAAAATTTGTTTATCGTATAAAATGTTAACTTTCTTTCTTTCTTTGTTTTTTTTTTATTTTTTATTTTTTCCAAAGGAAACGTAGTTAAATAGAGACATTGAATAAGTAACAACCCGAGAAGGCCTAGAATGAATAGTTGCATGAAAATGGTGAACGTTATTTTCGGCTGAGCTTTCCTGTAGAAAATATAAAATCCGGAGTTAGAAACAAATTACAATTTTTATCTTTTATTGGTGAATAAGAAATTAAAGAATGTCATAATGAAGAAAAAAGTGGATATAATTACCTTTCGAAGAAGAAAGCAAAGGGTGCGATAACGGCGGTGGCGATTGCATGGCGGTAGACGACAAGGACATAGTGGCTCATACCGGTGTTGAGGGATATTTTGGTAATTATGTTCATTCCGGCATACCCAAACTGGAGAGATATCATGGCGAGGTAGGGTTTAGAGGTTGTGAGAAAGCTCTCACAGCTACTAAGCTCCTCCATCGACATGATGTTTTAATGTTGTGTTTGAGTAAAAAAACTGTGGTAGTGGTCTTATGTATTTATAGTAAAACGCAACGCAGTAACTACATATAGTTTTCTATTTGTTAAATTATTTCTAGGTTCTTGGTTGACATCACTATCTCACCTCCCCTCTATAGTCATTGGGACTCATATACAGGTCGAATCCCCTTTAAATCATAGATAACCAGTCGAAATACTATGTACACTTCCATTAGGCAAGTTATGAAATTATGAAACGAATCTATCAATATCGATCCGTCCTCGTGATCAATAGCTAATTTACCAAAAAATGAGTTAGGCGAGGAATGGTCTAATAAATCGCTAACTAATGTAGGTATTAAATTTATTTTTCTCTTCTAATCTTCCAAGTACATGATTTTGAGGGACACATAATTGTTACATAAGTTAGAACAATATCATCAAATTTCGACCTACACAACTCAACGTTCAAGGTTCTAGCCAATAAATAATCAAAAACGGACATTTGATTTTAGTAGCTAAAAAGATACCTAGAGTGTGATAATGCACTTTTGCATGATTCGAGAAGAAACAGAGTTGTTTATTGGGGGGAAAAAACGGGGGAAAAGAAATGGTAGGGCAGGGGACACGTGGAAGGTAATGGGAGGGTTTAAGAGGAACATGTAAGGCATCATTGTAGTGACTCTTGAGGTAAGCAAATAAATGACATAGAAGGCATTAAGGTGACATGAAAGTTAAATCTTCGAACTTAGACCATTTGATAAATATAAAATCATCCAAAAGCTAAGTTACCCCTTCACAAAAGTAAATAACTATTTCTAATCAAACGGCTAGAATCACATCTTACAGGAAATTGAGACACGATGTATCAATTTTGAGTGAGTAAGGAGGATGAGTAGAAACGGTTTCGTGTCCTCACAAAGTTGGAGTGTGAAATGATGAATTATTCAAGAAAGGTCCGCTACTGAACATTGATAAATGATTAGTACAAATATAATATAAGTGTATAGACATAAATCAACATGTTGAGATGGCTGGAAGCCTGGAAGTTCTTACGCTTAGTAATAACACTGGACTAGTTCATAACACATAATATTGATATAACATAAGAAAATTCAAGTACTTTTAGAACGTTAAATACTAAGTTTCATGTCACTTGGACAGTGACAAATGGTAAGGTAAGAAGAAGAAGAATCTCCGTTGTTGATCTCACTGTTGCTTGAACCACGATCCTCTTGGGTTGGAGTGGCTGCACCCATTCTCTGCGGGTCCATTGATGGGTAATAAGGTCTGTATTGGTTAGGTGTTGGCGTGTGCATATAGTACTGTTGCATTGGTGGGGGTGGTTGATTCTGCTGCTGAGATATAACGGCTACAGTGCCCTGTTGCTGTTGGTATGAACCACTTTGATCAGGTTTGGGCATCTTAGGTCTTCCCCATGTGAGTTTTAGCCTCTGACCGTTAACAACTAGCCTGTTGGAGAGCTCTTGAATGGCCTTCTCTGCTCCTTCTCGGGTTGTGTATGTGACAAACGCATATCCTTTCTCGGCCAAGACTCTGATAGATTCAATTTCTCCATAAGCATAGAATTGGTTATGTATGTCCTGCTCGAGGATACTCGAGTTAAGTCCACCGTTGTAAAGCGTTTTGATGCTTTCATCCTCTGGTGGTTTCAAAGTGCTCATCTCACCAGCTTTTCCAAGTAACTTCATCGCGACTGGATCATTAACACTGCGAATGTGTACAAGATTTGAGAAGACAACTAAACCGTCTAAACAAAGTCAAGCAATATAGAAGAAAATAGCTTACCCATAATAACGATCTTTGATGTTTTGATGGGATAGCTCTCCTGTTTTGGGCATCTCATGCCGGAATGCACATCCGGCACCTCTGTTACACTCACCAATGGTGTAGAAACTACAAACATGTGGTCGGTTCTTTTTATAGAATGGTGTTGTTCTTTGGAGCTTTGAAATAGTATCATTAGGTGGCATCTTGCCGAATGAAGAAGATTCATAATCCATCCCAGCTCTAGTCTACGTAAGAGAGAGAGAGAGAGAGAGAGAGAGAGAGAGAGAGAGAGAGAGAGAGAGAGAGAGAGAGAGAGAGAGAGAGAATCAAACTAACTTGGATAAGCCACCGTGAGGAAACTAGACTTAGTCATCATCAATCATTCACATAACCTAAGCAAACTCTCAAACCAAGAGCGACGTTGAAGTGTAAAAAAAAAAAAGAAAAAAAAAGAAGAATGAAAACATGGTCATACCTTTTGGTCATGATCCTCAGCAAAGTACTCTCTGTTGACATCGCTCTTAGGGATAGAGTCATGAGTACTGATGTTGAGTGCGGTGTCTCTGACCAGAACTGGAAGACTATAATCAAGATCCAGAAGACAGACTTGGCATACATGTTTCAGTTTGCAGCAAGTCTGACAGATTTCAGTCTTTTTGAATCTAGCATTCCGGCCAGGCTGCCACCTAAAAACCGTGAAAGGGCGTGTACATATCTTGCATTCCTTATCATAATTCGCTCGGGTCTACATATAAACTAACTTCAATCAGAAGTTGAAGGAAAAAAACGTGCAGTGCAAGGTATAATAAATTTGAACCTATATGACTAGCTAGACGAATTAGATAACTAGCTAAACTTAAATTACTCTAGTATACAAAAAGAAAAGAAAGTAAGAGAAGGAAGCGAGAAATCAACATTCGCACGTACGGATTGTCACCGAAGCAAGATTCGCAGGTGATTAGGAAATCGGAGCGTTCCCATTCATCGGCTCCATGATCTCTCACTATTCGGTTAGCAATTATCTTCGATTTCTCGCTATCAATCTTGTCACGGTACTTCTAATAGGGACGACAAAGTCCAAATCGAATTGGGATTTTGCGTCTTAAAGTTCTAAGATATAGCAAAAAAAAAAAAATGTTAATTTAACTTTTTCTTAATTCAAACCTCTAACCTAATGGGCTATTAAATTGGACCCATCAGGGTTAGACTTTTAAGAAATAATAACACTGTTAATTAGACTTACTTAAAGAGAGCTTACAATAATTTCTACATACAAAAAAATGCAGGAAAAGAGCAAGAGACAAAAGATACATTTTTTTCTACATAATCAGACTTGTTAATTATATACTACTCTATTTCAATCCTAGATCATGTTTCCTACTAATACCAACGTCAATAACACTAACGAGGCTGTGGTCTCAGTATCAGCTTTCCTCCTCGTCATAATCTTCTTCGTCTTCGTCTAACCTCTTACTCATATTAGCAAGTTGCACTGGATCGATATTGCCCATATTCGGGATGGACCAACACGGATATTCCTCTCTCTTCGTTTCCCTGGAGGCTGTGATTACTGGCAGCTTTATCTCGACGTCGAGAGATTGTGTGTTCAGATCAAAACCCCGACCCAACCCTGAGTTTGTGTCGTTGTTACCTTCTTCGGGACTTTGCAGCTGTTGCTTTGTCTGGTAAGACCGCTCATCCACATCCTTCTTCTCACTGTCATGTTGTTGCGGTGGTGCATGCATCTTCATTTCGTCTTGAGTAAATGGTGGTGCTACTAATATGGTTGGATCTATCTCCATCTCACGATGATGAAAAAGCTCTCGTTCCGATGTTTTTGCACCTCGTCCACGTCCCCTTCCACGCCCTCTGCCTCTACCCCTTCCACTGGTTCCCGCATGTCCCATCTCATGCTGCAGTGTTCACAAAATATGAAGCATCACATCAAGACACATTCATAAACCAACAAAGAAAGACAATAGTGAGCAGAAGAATCGCTCACCACTTTGGTTTTCTTTAACTCCTCGTCACTATCATTAATTTCATCACCCGGCGGCTTCCTGACCAACCAACCAGAAAAGTGAATCAGCTTGAAACATAGTCTTGAAAAATAAACCAAGAACATGGAACTACGAAATGTTAACAAAGATCAAACCTTCTCTTAGAGATACTGCGGTCATCCATGGCTACATCAGCATGGCCTTGACTGTGACCATGCCCATGGCCATAGTCAGGAACTTTGCTAACAACTTCCCTTAGAAAGTCAAACACGTTGTATCTTTCGACACAGTTTTTTCTGTAGAGAATAAACAAATCAATGAATTGGGATGTGGAATTATAAAAAGTGATGAACACAATGAAGGCTAGAGAAAAATGTAAAGAAATAAAGTTCTGTGACAAAAAACTAGTTACATGCTATAGTAGCTTAGTGACAACAGGTTAGTTGATAGCTATAGCATCTGGAAAATAAAGTAAATTAGAATCGTTTTTGGCAATGAGCAGCGTGCAGTGAGAAGCAATAAGAGATCAACTTACAGGTGAAGTGAGCTGACGGTCTTGGCTCCACGTTGAAGAGTAATTTCATAAGTATGATCACAAAGGTCTTGTAAGAATAATTCCAAAGCTTTTGCTGTAATAAGTAAGTAGATGAAAAGTTAATGAAAAACATTAAACAAGTCCAATACATAGTAGGTAACAATATAGGAGGTAATGTGTGATTCTGACTCACAAACTAAGACAGGAACCGCCAAAGCAATCTTGCCAACATCCTCATCAGCTTGCATTATTTTCTTTATACGAGCCTGAAAATTCGCAGAGATAACAAGGAAGTGAGGGTAAGTATCTCCGAGGCACAAAGCATGATTAAAAAGAAACACTAGGCAGATGGTATTTGTGCACAAACAAGAACACACTACAGAGCATAAAGTCTATCAAAAGCTACTTGAAACGAAATAATTTTAAAGTGATGATGAATTGATTCGAGCGGTTTGCGACAATAAAAACAAAACTCCTCTGCATTCAATAGAGGACCTTGATGATGCATGCCACTAAAATAGACAAAATCCCAAAACACTAACTGGGTCACATATCAAGACATCGAAACAGAGACAAACATACAAACTCAACACAAAAATACGATTTTTTTTTTTTTTTTGGGTCATCAAAATCGTAGCAAAAGTATGAAACTTTGGAACAACCAAATTGATTCAATAAAGCCAAAAGACACGAGATTAAAAACCCAAAAAGAAAAAAAAAACTTACAGCCGGGAAACGAGTGTCGAGCTTCTTCCTCATGATATGTTTGTTGAATCCCAGAGAAAGAGAAGAACGAAACACACAAAAGTACTTGAGATTCGAAATTAAAGAAGGCAAAACCAAATCTTTACTATTTATTTAACATGGAATAATTTTTTTTGTTTGTTTGCATGAAAGGAGTTGGTGGTGGATGGCCACAACATCCACAAAACCAGATCTAACGACGATTTCTTCCTCCTCTCACTCCCGAATTGTTCGTCCGTACAACATCATCCCCCACGATTTAACCATATAATATAAAATCAATTAAAAATAAGATTTATAGAAAAAGACGAAATTACCCTTTTCTCGGATTCAAGCTTAAAAGAAACAAAAAAAACTCAGGGTTTTGTTCAAACTACTCCGTTCGTTAGAGGTTCTGCTTTTGTGTGAACAAAGGAACGAATAAACGTCCGAGTCTTCTTTTGGACAGAGATGATTCTGTCTATGTTTTCAAAGGTTCATATCCCACATGTTGAAAAAAAAAAGACTATGTAAAGGATAAAGAACAAAAATTATCTTTGAAAACCGAGACAAAGTCATCTCTCCGAGAGAAGACTCGGACGTGTTTTATTGTTTCATTAGCCAAAATTGTGCAAGGGAATTGGTGACTAGGGTTTTGGATGAAGGTAATGAGACATTTATATGCAAGCTAGATATACCAAAAGCCATTTTCTTCGTTACTTAGGAAAACGAAACGTCAATTACTCTCAGTCAAACGTCAATCGTTTTATCTTCCTAATCAGTTTTAATGTCTCATTTCTTATATTAATTTTCTATTTTTTATTTACAGCTTTTGTTAGTAAAATTCATAATTGTGATTTATCCCCTTTCTCACCCACTCCGGACAACTAAATCTTACTGCTGCTATTGTATCTCGATCAAATCTTCTGTCATTCATATACGGTAGTACTCAAAGAACACAATACACTTCAAAACTTCACGCCAAGAGCTCAAAGGTATAAAAATAGCTCGTAATTGTTACAACAATCAACTATCTCTACAATTTTTTTTGCTAGGCTATATATGTAAAAAACAATCTCAACTTTTGTCTGTTTTCCTTTCCTCTGCTTTTGTTTGTCACAGCTATCGTTCGTTTGAGGTTTCATTGATGCTGCTTCTGTTTCAGCTGAGGCCGCGAGAGAGTTTCTCGTCTTATTTGTGTTCCTTGTGCTTGCTTCTGTTTTCTATGCAGTTTCGCACTACAATGGTTCTTGCTCTTCTTGTTCATCCTGCGGTAACTGCTCTTCTTTCTTCTCCTTCTCTCCTTGCCAAACCCAAACAATATCTGCCAGAGCAGGCCTAAGATCCTCCTCCACTAGCTTCTGATACTCTATTGTATCCCCATTACATTTCTTCACTTCAACCAGGTGAAACGTAGGCGTCACTTGGAATATCTCTGCATCCATCGTCAAAACTCCTTTCCTTCCTTCTTTTAACCGTTCCAGTTTGAACAAGCCTGCGTCTTGCTTTCTTATCTTCAGCTTAAGGCACTTGGCAACATCCTCTAGCTTAGAAATGATCTCTGAAGCAGGTTTCCGAGATGCGAATCTTGATTCTCTCTTGTCAAACAAGTCCCCGAAAAGTCCTCCCAAATCAAAACCCATAGACAAGGCGATAATATCAAAAGCGTTCAAGTTTGCAAGCTGAGGCGGCTCGTGGCTTTCTCCGTTACCACTTGGACCTGCACCTCCAGCAGCTTCCACTGGATTATTAGCAGCAGCCTCTCTGACTTGTTTCTCCATCTTTCTTTGCTTCAACTGCAAACCTTTTCTGAACCAAGAACTCTCCTTGATTTTGGCAATAGTGATTCTAGTCTCATGGTGAGGGTCCAACATCTTACACAAAAGTCTCTTTACTTCAGGAGCAAACCAGGTGGGACACTTGAAGTCTGCTTTACCTATCTTCCTATACATCTCCATGAGATTAGAGTCATGAAAAGGAAGATAACCAGCCAAAAGCACAAACAAGACAACACCACAAGACCATACATCAGCTTTAGTACCATCATAACCCTTTCGGTTAATAACCTCGGGAGCAACATAAGCAGGTGTACCACAAGTCGTATGCAAAAGACCATCTTGACGCTTGCAATCAGCAAGCGCACTTAAACCAAAATCAGAAATCTTGAGATTGTCATTATCATCCAACAAGAGATTCTCCGGTTTAATGTCACGGTGATAAACTCCACGACTATGGCAAAAATCAACCGCGCTGATAAGCTGGTAAAAATACTTCCAAGCAACGTCTTCTTTAAGTTTGCCTTTTGCAACCTTGTTGAAAAGCTCACCGCCTTTGCAATACTCGATGACAAAGTAAATCCTAGACTTGGTTGCCATAACTTCGTATAACTCAACGACGTTAGGGTGTTTAGCAATCCTCATGACAGAGATCTCTCGCTTGATCTGCTCGCTTAGCCCGACTCTCATAACCTTGTCTTTATCAATCATCTTGATAGCTACACCGTCATTTGTATGATTGCTCCTTCCGTAATACACTTTTGCAAAAGTACCTTGACCCAATAACCTCCCAACCTCGTATCTACTAGTTAATACACTTGGTTTGTTCTCCATCCTAATCTACAAAAACTTCAACTGCTCTGCTACCTCAGAATAAAAATTGTCTAAATGTAGCAACAAAGAAAGATCACGTTTTTGAATGTCAAAACAAAACAAAAAAAACACTTTTTTTTTTTAGTTTTGTTCTCACGGTTGATTGATCCTTAACTACTGGATTTGCAAAACCACAAAGCACAGCAAATGTATCAAGACTCAAAGACTTTTATTAACCACCCACTAGATCAGTATCGATATCTCTCTTGGCTGTAACAAAAAAGATTTGAGAACCCAATTGAAAAGAGAGAAAGGAAGAAGTATGAATATTACCTTTCTCTATATGAGATGAAGCCGAGTTGAGAGACGAATTCGAAACAAGAGAAGAGGAACAAGTTTGGATCTCTCTCTCTCTGCTTTGACCAGTGGACTCAGTTCTGCTCCTCTCTCTGTCTATCAATTTTTTTCGTCTTTTATTTATATTTTTCAGATTCTTATTTTATTTTGTTAATTAAAAAAAAAAAAAGAAAAAAAATCTAATATAAGATTTATTTATAATTTAATAATTGCGTGGAAGGTGACTAGACAGAGGGCATATGTTGCCCGTGGGATTGTCCACCTAATGCGCTATTATGCACCGTTGCGATCGTTTGCTTTTATTTTATTATCCCTTTTTGGTGATTTTATATGATTTTAAAACACTAATAAAGCCTCCTACTTTCTTTTTTTTTTGTCGACGATAAAGCCTTTTTGTTTTGTTTTTTTTTTGTGCCGACGATAAAACCTCCTATTTAATAACGCAGTTGATTGTTAAAACCAATTCGTAAAATCTCTAGGTTTGTCTTGGATTGAGCCTCAAATCATAATTATGAATTGAAGACTTGTACACCTCTCTGCTCGGGAAGATTCAAAATATGATTGTAGCAATTTTTAACTATTTTCTAATATTTTTGACTTATGTTAATTTTTTTTAAAACTATTCATCATATATTTAATATTTATAATTATAAACCATCATTCAAAGTTTAATATTTTTAACTATTTTGTCATAGCATCTCATGTAATTAATTACACACTGTAAATTTATAATTATTATAAAGCTTTTTCTATTATGAATTAGATTTTAAAATAAGCTGTAATGAACTATTTCTTAAGATGACAAAAAAAAATAGAATTATTTTCTTAATAGAGAATTTGTCAGAAATACCCTTTTTGAGACACTCTTTTTAAAAATAAACTTTTATTGAACATTTTCATTTTTTATTTTTTTTACACAATTACAATATATTAAATTAATTTGTATGATTGTTTTTAAGGTTTGAATTTTCTATTTTACATTTAGGGTATAGTTTTAAGTGGGTAGAGTTTAGTATTTGGAATTTAAGATTTATAATTTAGTTATTTTGTATAATAAAAATGGTTATTTTGAAAATGAACAACATGAAATGGTATTTTTGAAAAGTGACGTAGAAAAAGAGGTGTTTTTGAAAATATATCATCTTAATATCTATGAAAATATATATTATTTAAAAGTAACATACAGAACAAATCTTGAAATTTTATTATTAAGGATCACTTTCTACCACATCATAGATTTTAGTCTGTTTCATAACTTTTTCACTACAATTCAAACTTCATTTTATAAAAATAACCACAAAATGAAATTTATAAAAATATAAATCGACAGAAATATGGGTTGATAATGGTGCTAACTAATACAATCATAAAGTGTGGATGGGCCAAATTAGAATGAAATAGAACAAGTCTTTGAGCGAAGCTATATTTATTGAATTACCGTGTACCGACCACTAACTGATGAACATTCTCTTAAGTCACTCTCTATATACATGCATATGTGACCATGTCATAGTAGGTGGCTCCCCATGACTGACTTACTAATCTTGTCTTTATTTTACAGTTTCAAAAGATTTGATGTCGATGTTCTCCAAATAGAAACATAATTTATATAAAATAATGTACATTAAATAAAGCCACTAGGAAATTTTTAGATAGAGCAAATGATGGTGAGTGATGAATACGTGAGGACAAGGCTACCACCACCACAAACCAAAAACGCGTTTACTTCATTCTCTCTCCCCCGCACATCAACGACTTAACGTATCCATCGATGCATTTGACTTACCAGTTACCACGTTACTCTATTTTTACATACACAGCTCCACTTATTGAAGGACTAACTCTTTAGCACTTCCTTCCTATACAGCTATACTTTTTCTTTTCAATATAAAAAGTGCTGAAAGGGATTTATAAAACCAGGTATTTTTTATGTATATTATAAGACTTGACTTTACAGTTTCCATATCTTCAAAGTCATATCTTACCAACTCAGATTTCTAGCTAATATATGTATCCCCTATAACTTACAAATTGTGTACACAAATAGTGCACGTGACAAAGAACCCGAAATTGGGAAGCCAAGGCATGAGTTCATCGAGTCCCTTGACGGTGAAGAGATCGCAAGTGGTTATAGTGAAACCCTCAAATGCGACACCTGATGTCTCTCTTTCTCTCTCAACACTCGACAACGATCCTAACCTGGAATCCCTGGCCAAAACCATCTATGTCTACGCTCCACCATCCTCCAAAGCCGATGTCCACGATCCGGCTTCCCTTTTTCAGCAAGCTCTCGCTCATGCTCTTGTCTATTATTACCCTCTCGCCGGAAAACTTCACCGGGGATCCCATGACCATAGACTAGAGTTGAGGTGCAGTCCTGCGGAGGGAGTCCCCTTTGTTAGGGCGACAGCAGACTGCACTCTCTCTTCCCTCAACTATTTGGAGGACACGGATGCAGACTTATACCAACTCGTACCTTCCGACGTAGCTGTGCGGTCTGGTGGTTACAACCCTCTGGCTCTGCAGATCACTCTGTTTGCATGCGGAGGGATCACTTTTGCAGCGGCTCTCTCTCACTCCTTGTGTGATGGTTTTGGTGCGTCTCAGTTTTTCAAAGCCTTAACTGAGCTCGCAGAAGGAAAGAAACAACCTAGCATCATCCCCGTTTGGGACAGACACTGTCTCACCCCTAACAACTTTAGTGTAACCGGTATATATATTAATTAACTCACTATATCGAAATACAATAATTAGAGGCATTAAAAATCATCTTTAGTTTCAGATCAATATCAGTTGTCAATAAATAGATTGCTCCGTATATTAATTATATATATATATATATATATATATATATATTTTTAAAAATTTATAATGCATGTGAGAGATTTCTAATTAACAATTGTACTTGTACATATATATAAGTAGGGCAAGTGGAGCAGGGACAAGCTCCCAAGCTGGTTAACTTCGAGGAGGCTTGCTCTCCTGTGGCAATTTCTCCCTACACACCAAGCAACGACATGGTATGTGAGATACTCAACGTGACATCGGAAGAGATCACTCAGCTCAAGGAGAAGGTTGAGGGGGAGGTCACAACTCTAGAGATTCTTGCGGCTCACGTCTGGAGATCAAGGTGCAGGGCCTTGAAGTTGAATCTCGATGGGACCTCTCAATTTGGAATGGCCGTGGGTATACGCCGCATCGTGGATCCACCGTTACCGGAAGGCTACTACGGAAATGCATTCGTCATGGCCAATATAGTCATGAAGGTTAGCGAGCTGAATAACTCACCGTTGTCCCATGTTGTGACTCTCATCAAAGAGGCTAAAAGAGCGGCGCTGGAGAAGAGTTACGTGTCGGAGCAGCTAAGAAAGATAGAGAGAAAGTTGAAGATGAAGGTAGCGTGTGAAGGAGGGAACGGTGCGTTATTTCTGCTCACTGATTGGAGGCACCTTGGACTGCTAAACAAAGTTGATTTTGGGTATGGAGGATCGTTGAGCATAATACCTTTGGTGTCTGATATTTGTATTTTCTTGCCGAGGAAGCACGGTGGTGTTAGGGTGCAAATCACATTGCCCAAACCTGCAATGGACAACTTCAAGGAACACATGATTAATACCCTATGCCTCTAGTATATAAAAATGATAAGTGGATGGATAATTCACAATATATTTTTTCTAATTACGAAAAGGAACCGCATGGTTTGTGTTTATTCATTTGCAAAAGTAATGAATATATTTACTGACCAATGATTTAGTGCCACCTCAGCAACAAATCATAGTGCCCGATCTTGGCTCACGTGTTACTTTGTGTTTTTTTTTTTATCGTCACGTGTAACAAAAACAAACAAAAATTTCCCAAAAACAAAGATGCATTAATTTAGGGTTTGAAACTCAGGGCCCTTGGTTAAATCACGAATCCAAATGGGCCTGTACTAACTAACTAAGCCCAATAGTTCTATACGCGATGGTTGGTTTTATTTTATTTTCCCCTTTTCGGTGGTTATATGTGATTTTTAAACGACAGTCTCCTATTTCAGTTTGTTTCATAATTTTTTCCACTAAAACTTTTTTCTTTTTTCACTAAAACTTAATCTTCATTTTATAAAAAGATCTGTAAAGTTCTAAATGTAAAAGAGATTTATAAAAATATACATTTAAGAGTTGAGAATGGTACAAATACGACAATCATAATTGAAGTGTGGATGGCCAAATTATAATCAAAGAAAACAAGTCTGTGAGACAAAGCTATATTTATTGTTGTAGATGCATGGTTTGGCGTCATAGGTTCATCATCATAGAAAGCGATATAACAAGGTGATTGAGGAGATCACTGGGATGCTTTGCACAGGTTGAAATTCAGAAAGAAAGATAACCCAAATGATTACTACAAACACTATTGCATATGGAGAAGACGAGCTGTTCTACATTAAATGGTACAACACATCATTTGAATTACCGTGTCCTGGCCACTAACTGATGATCATTCTCTTAAAAGTCTATCTCTATATATGTATGCATATTTGACCATGTCATCGTACGTGGCTCCTTATGACTGACTAAACAAGCCATTTATTTACTAAACTTGTCTTTATTTTACGGTTTCAAATTTTTTGATGTCGATGGTCTCCAAATAGAAACATAATTCTTTATAAGATAATGTAAATTAAATAAATACACTAGGGAAATATTTAGATAGAGTAAATGATGATCAATACTGATGAATACGTGAGGACAAGGCTACCACCACCACAAACCAAAAAACGCGTTTTCTTCATTCTTCTCTCTCCCCCGCACATCAACGTATCCATTGATGCATTTGGCTTACCACGTTACTCTATTTTTATATGTATAGCGCCAGTTATTGAAGGACTAATTCTTTAGCCTAGTACTTCCTACATTTTTCTTCAATATAAAATGTGTTGAAAGGGATTAGGATAAACCAAGCATTTCGTATGTATATAAAAATAAGACTTGACTTTGCAGTTTCCATTTCCTATCTTCAAAGTCATATCTTACCAAACTCACATCTCTAGCTAATATATCCACTATATTTTCTTATAAATTGTGTATATATATTTTACACACAAATAGTGCATGTGATAAAGAAATCGAGATGGGAAGCCAAGGCATGAGTTCGTCGAGTCCCTTTGTCGTGAAGAGATCGCAAGTGGTTATAGTGAAACCCTCAAAGGCAACACCTGAAGTCTCTCTTTCTCTCTCGACATTTGACAACGATCCTTACCTCGAAACCCTCGCCAAAACCATCTATGTCTACGCTCCACCATCCCCCAATGAAAATGTCCACGATCCGGCTTCCCTTTTTCAGCAAGCTCTCTCTCATGCCCTTGTCGATTACTACCCACTCGCCGGAAAACTTCACCGTGGATCCGACGACCATAGACTAGAGTTAAGGTGCAGTCCCGTGGAAGGAGTCCCCTTCGTTAGGGCGACTGCAGACTGCACTCTCTCTTCCCTCAACTATTTGGAGGACATGGACGCAGACTTATACCAACTCGTACCTTCTGACGTAGCTGAGCCGACTGGTGGTTATAACCCTCTGGCTTTGCAGATCACTCTGTTTACATGCGGAGGGATCACTCTTGCAACGGCTCTCTCTCATTCCTTGTGTGATGGTTTTGGTGCGTCTCAGTTTTTCAAAGCCTTAACTGAGCTCGCAGCAGGAAAGACACAACCTAGCATCATCCCCGTTTGGGACAGACACTGTCTCACCTCTAACAACTTAAGCATAAACGGTATATAACTAATTATATCCAACTATACTAATTAGAGGCATTAATAATCATCTTTAGTTTCGGGATCAGTTGACATAAATATATTTATATATTGTTTATAGTTTATTTATGATGTGATAGATTTCTAATTAACAGTTGTGCATATATATAAGTAGGGCAAGTGGAGGATGGACAAGCTCCCAAGCTGGTTGACTTCGGGGAGGCTTGCTCTTCTGTGGCAACTTCTCCCTACACACCAACCAACGACATGGTATGTGAGATACTCAACGTGACACCCGAAGATATTAGTCAACTCAAGGAGAAGGTTGCGGGGGAAGTAACGACTCTAGAGATTCTTGCAGCCCACGTTTGGAGATCAAGGTGCAGGGCCTTGAAGCTGAGTCCCGATGGGACATCTCTATTCGGAATGGCCGTGGGTATACGCCGCATTGTGGATCCACCGTTACCGGAAGGCTACTACGGTAACGCATTCGTCAAGGCCAATGTAGCAATGAAGGCTGGAGAGCTGAACAACTCACCGTTGTCCCATGTGGTGACGCTCATCAAAGAGGCTAAAAGAGCGGCGCTGGAGAAGAAGTACGTGTTGGAGCAGCTAAGAAAGATAGAGAGAACATTGAAGATGAATGTAGCGTGTGAAGGAGGGAACGGAGCGTTCATGCTGCTCACTGATTGGAGACAACTTGGATTGCTAGACGAAGTTGATTTTGGGTATGGAGGATCGTTGAACATAATACCGTTGGTTCCTAAATATTTGCCGGATATTTGTATTTTCTTGCCGAGGAAGCACGGTGGTGTTAGGGTATTGGTCACATTGCCCAAACCTGTAATGGACAACTTCAAGGAACACATGATTAGTATGAAATGATAAGTGGATAAGTGTAACTCACAATATATATTTAATTATGAAAAGGGACCTCATGCATTGCTTGGTGTTTACTGTTTTCCTGCTTTGTCAAGCCTTTGCAAAACGTTATGAATATATTTTTACTTACCAATGACTTAGTGCCACCTCAGCAACAAATTTTTTAATAAAATTTACGATGACAAAAGTAAACAAATTCTCAATAACAAAGATACATTAATTTAGGGATTTAGGGGGATTTTGACTCAAGGGCCTTTGGTTAAATCAAGAATTTAAATGGGCCTGTACTAACTAATTAAGCCCAATAGTGTTTCACGCGACCAATTCTAGGGTTTTAGTTTCTTTTTTTTTTTCATTTGATATATATTGTCGAGTGAGCTTGAGGGCGCAGCCGCGAAGCAATCAGAGCACCTGCAAACATGGTTCGTCTTCTCAATTTCTTGCTTTACTCTCAATTTATGTTAAATCTGTGCGTATCTCTCTTCTGCTCTGTTGTATCTTGACATGGATGTTCGATTATTGGCGTGTTGTTAGTTTCCTAGGACAATGGCGAATATAGTTTCCTCGTTTCATGCCGTAGACCGTACGTTCTGTTTTGTTTTTGGGGTTCGATTGCAGAAATTTAGGTTACTGTAATGTTCAAACTGCGATGTTCTGTAATATTTTGACAATTGAGCTTTTAGGCAAGGTCTTTTATACGAAGCTTGTATCAAATGTGATAACTTTGTATTCATTGATTTTGACCTTTTTATGTGTTAATGTGATTGTGCAGGCAAGAGGATTGAAGAAGCATCTGAAGAGGCTTAATGCCCCCAAGCATTGGATGCTTGACAAACTTGGTGGTGCTTTCGTAAGTTTTATTGTTCCAACCTTTTGTGTTTCCAGACCATTCCTTACATTTCTTTGTATTGTTGTTGATGTGTTGTTAATGTTTATTTATGTTGCTTTACAGGCTCCCAAGCCGTCTTCTGGACCTCACAAGTCGAGGGAGTGTCTTCCTCTTGTCTTGATCATCAGGAACAGGTTGAAGTATGCTCTGACTTACCGTGAAGTTATCTCGATCTTGATGCAAAGACATATCCAAGTTGATGGCAAAGTTAGGACTGACAAGACTTACCCTGCTGGTTTCATGGGTACGTTTCTTTTTTGGTTATACCCTCCCTTTTGTTGCATGTATTGATCACTGACCTAAGTTGCATTTTGATTTTGGAATAGATGTTGTATCCATCCCCAAGACCAATGAGAACTTCCGTCTTCTGTATGACACCAAGGGACGTTTCCGTCTTCACTCCATCAAGGATGAAGAAGCAAAGGTTTGCTGCATGTTCTTCTCAACATCTTTACTATATATGGATAGTGATTGGAATTTAGAAGTATAATGTCTGGTTGTTTGTTGCCTGCGCAGTTCAAGCTCTGCAAGGTTAGGTCTATCCAGTTTGGTCAGAAGGGAATTCCTTACCTGAACACTTACGATGGTCGCACTATCCGTTACCCTGACCCGCTCATCAAACCTAACGACACCATCAAGCTGGACCTTGAGGCTAACAAGATTGTTGAGTTCATCAAGTTTGACGTGGGTAACGTTGTGATGGTGACAGGAGGCAGAAACAGAGGGCGTGTTGGTGTGATTAAGAACAGGGAGAAGCATAAGGGAAGCTTTGAGACAATACACATTCAAGACTCAACAGGACATGAGTTTGCCACTAGGTTGGGCAATGTGTTCACCCTCGGCAAAGGAACAAAGCCATGGGTGTCTCTACCAAAGGGCAAAGGTATTAAGCTGACCATCATTGAGGAAGCTAGGAAGAGACTTGCTTCTCAACAAGCTGCTTAAAACTTCATCAAGACTCATTTCGTTCTACTTTGTCCTAGACTCGCTGCTTGTCTCAGTTTTGAGCATATCTCTTTTCTTATGTTGTTGACTTTGAAAAAAAAACCATCAAAAAAATAGCTGAGTAGAGCGTTTTGTAATGTTTGTATGGTGGATTTTTTTTTTTGGTTATTTACAGTTAAAATCAGATGACAATTGCTTAGTCCCCTCCTTTGCTTTGCCGTTGAGAGATAAGAATTAGATATATCTGTTTTGGCATTCAGTAAATGGTAGTTCTCTAGTGCTCTTGAAAGTGATGTGATTAGTCTACAAGTTCTAGATGTTTGTAGCCAATAAGAGTTACGTTTCTAGATTAAACGGACAACCATCATGATCCTGCACAAGTAGTTTCAATCTACTCATCACCCACAAGAATACAAGATACAAAAAAAAAAAAAATCTATATTTCCCACTTTCACGAACTTTGTTGCTCTGCCCTTGCAACATAAAAGGCCTAACTAACTCTTGCAATCCTTCCCATCACACTTCTCTCCCGAAGGTTTGTTCAAAAATAAAGACCTACCAAGCAAGCCACCTGTCATGGCAAAAGTCAGATAACTCCCTTCCTTACTCTCTCTTTTACATCTGTGGTCAGTTGGAAAGATCAACAAAAACCTCTGCAAGTGTTAAGTCTTATTCCTTTTTTTCTCAACGAGACTTGATGAGAGGAATCATCGGGAGATGATATATAAGATCAACGATGGTTGATAGGAGCATTATCAATAGATGATAACAAGATCAACGATGGTTGACTGGAGCATTATCAAGAGATGATAACAAGATCAACGAGAGTTGATAAAGCATTATCAATAGATGATAACAAGATCAACGAGAGTTGATAGGAGCATTATCAATAGATGATAACAAGATCAACGATGGTTGACTGGAGCATTATTAAGAGATGATAACAAGATCAACGAGAGTTGATAACAAGATCAACGATGGTTGATAGGAGCATTATCAAGAGATGATAACAAGATCAACGAGGGTTGATTGGAGGATCATCAAGAGATGATATGATCAGATCAACTAGAGTTGATTGGAGCATCATCAAGAGATGATATATGAGATCAACAAGAGTTGATTGGAGCATTATCAAGAGGTAATAAGATCAACGAGAGTTGATAATAAGACCAACGAGAATTGATCATCAGATGTGTTTTTGTCCCTGCGTGGCTGCGCCTCTATATTAATACGTAATACCTACAAGACAAAATACGCAACATAATAAGTCTGAAGACTGTCATCCAGATTTTACATGATATCTAACCAGAAGATTGAGAAACATATGGCATAGCCAAGAATGTACCTCGATGGACAGGCCTGAAAACTCAACATTAATCCATCCCAAATATGCGCTAAAGGATCAACGTCACTCCCGGATAAGAACACGACAAGCCAAACCATAACAAGAAGATCATCGGTTAGATAAGGAGATTTAAAAGATAGTCATATAAAAGAAAAGCAACAAAACTTACATGAAAATAACACAGACATCTACAAGATCATTCCTTCTTTCATTAGAAGATATACACGGACTTCTGCTTGTTGATCAACAAGAAGGAATCTATACAAGAATACCAAAAAACAGAATACAGAGTTAGAAGAAGACGAACCAAATACAAACCAGTAATCGAATTCTACTAAATATGTAAGCAAAAGACGCAAAAGATTCATACAAGATATATATATGCGTAGATAACAAACAACGTACTTCAATGGATTGATCAATCGCAAAATCGACGCAATAGAATATCAACAACTAGGGTTGATCATTATAAGATCAACGAGGATTGATCAGATATTAATAAATCCTAAAGAGATGATAAAAAGATTAGAAACATAATCAAAGAAAGCAATAAGAATCATCGGCATGCAAGAAAAAAAAGGATACAAAGCAATGACATCGATCACTTTTTCATATATAGAGGGGAGGAAAACCCAAAACCGATCCGGTTTAGAATTTCAGATAGATCCGGTTTAGGATTTTAGATAGATCCTACGGTTAGTAATTGTTTTAGGTAACGCAATTGACGGTGCAGATGAATCACCAATAAGAAAGACAGTTTATTAATAAAGGCGGTTAATATGTCTGCGCATTATCATTTATCCAAGATTCACCAATGTTAAAGAGTCACGTGTCTAATTTCTTATAAATTATCTAGATGATTCTCAATATATATATATAAGTTTAACCATCTTGGGCTAGTTAGATAATATTTGCTTTACGGTATTAGTTGTTGAGACATAATATTTGTTTTGGCATTCAGTAAATGGAAGAACACAAGGCCTCATGAAAGTGATGTTATTTGAGCCGCCTTCAACAAAAAAAAGTCAAGCATTTGGGTGTTTTGGATACACACGCTTCACACTGAGTCACATGTATATCTTTCTTATAATTGCTTGCTTTTTCCTGGAAACTTCCTCTTCTATACAAATCATACTTTAGTGTCCTAAGGAAGAAGTAGAAGAAAGAAGAGTAGTATCCCATACTATACCTAACCATTGATGGGTTCTTTCGACCGCCAAAGAGTTGTCCCAAAATTCAAATCAGCAACTCCATCACCGCTCCCTCTCTCTCCCTCGCCTTACTTTACTCTGCCTAATGGTGTTTCTCCCGCTGACCTTCTCGACTCTCCTATTCTCTTCACTTCCTCTAACGTATCTATCTTCTTCTCTTCTTATCATATCTATCTGTTCAAACTATGATTGTTTTTCATCATCACCAATTTAACTTCAAGAACCGTTTTGTTCTGTTCTTGGAATTTTGTTAGAACTCTTAATTCCTCAAGATTGTGTTCTGTCGTATTCCTTACAATTACCTACTCTTTTCTTTTGATCCTAAAAAAAACAGATTTTGCCATCACCAACGACAGGCACATTTCCGGCGGAGTCTCTGAACTGGAAGAGCAACGGTTTGCTCATTGACCAGAATGATATCAAATATGAAGATGGGAAGGAGCAGTTAGATTTTTCCTTCACTAACAACCACACAACTCCTCCCTTGTTCCTACCATCTGTAAGACCCATTTTTGAACGTTTGTTAGCTTCTTGTTGATCTTTAAGACAATATCTAGTTCCAACTATCTCATCTTCAGATGGTAACTCAACCTTTACCGCAACTGGATGTATCCAAATCTGAATCTCTATTGAGTAACAAAACCTCTGATGATGGCTACAACTGGCGTAAATACGGGCAGAAGCAAGTCAAAGGAAGTGAAAACCCGAGGAGTTACTTCAAATGCACGTACCCAAACTGTCTCACAAAGAAGAAAGTGGAGACGTCTCTTGTGAAGGGTCTGATTACTGAGATTGTCTACAAAGGAAGCCACAATCATCCCAAGCCTCAGTCTACTAAGAGATCAGCTTCTACCGCTGTAGCAGCAGCACATCAGAGTAGCAGTCATGACATTGGTGAGGATGAAGCAAACGCCAAGAGATGGTAAAGCAGAGTCATAACTACGTCACTGAAATCAAAAGTAGGAAAACAATGAGATGTGACTGGATTGGGTGTGAATGCAGGAAAAGAGAAGAGAATGTGAAGGAGCCAAGAGTGGTGGTTCAGACAACAAGTGATATAGACATTCTTGAAGATGGCTACAGATGGAGAAAGTATGGTCAGAAAGTCGTCAAGGGGAATCCCAATCCAAGGTGTGTTTCTTTTTGTCTAGTCCATTCTGAATGAAAAGGAGGCTATTGAGCTTCTTGAGCTATAAGTTAAATGTGTGATGGGCTCATGGGCAGGAGCTATTACAAGTGCACATTTGCAGGTTGCTGTGTAAGGAAACACGTTGAGAGAGCATTTCAAGATCCCAAGTCGGTGATCACAACTTACGAGGGAAAACACAACCACCAAATCCCTACCCCAAAAAGAAGTCACACCTCTTCACACTAAATCTGTAAAACATATTTTAAAATACTAAACGTCAAATACATTTAAAATTTTATCTCTAATTTAAATAACAATAGTATTATATCATTAACTATCTATTATGATAAAAATTATGGAAATGAAGAAACATGTATGAATAAAGTCAGTATGATGTGATAAACACACAAAGGCATACATAGAGAGTATTTTTTATGTTTCTTTAAAAAGAAAGAAAGAGACGCAAAAGCACATGTGATAGTAGCCGACAGTTTTAAGTAAAGCCAGCCAGCAAATACGTGAAAGCCATCATTCACTTTTAGATCTCTCTGACTTCGTCTGCGAAGTAGATCTGCTGCTGCAATGGCCTCTCCTCTTCTTCCGACTTCGACTACTCCTGATAATAATCTTCCCGGTGGCGATCCACAGTTGCTGAGCTCTCTACGCGTCCTCTTGTCTCGCGTTCTAGCTTCTGTCCGTCATGCTTCCGCAGACGCCAGGCCCTGGGCAGAGCTCGTTGACCGTTCAGCGTTTTCCAGGCCACCATCGCTCTCGGAGGCAGCGTCGCGAGTAAGGAAGAACTTTTCCTACTTCCGAGCCAATTACATAACCTTAGTGGCCATCTTACTCGCCGCGTCTCTTCTCTCGCACCCTTTTGCTCTCTTCCTGCTCGCTTCCCTTGCCGCTTCTTGGCTTTTCCTCTACTTTTTCCGTCCGTCTGATCAGCCATTGGTCATCGGTGGACGCACGTTCTCCGATCTTGAGACGCTAGGGATGCTCTGCCTCTGCACTGTGGTGATAATGTTCATGACCAGTGTTGGATCGCTCTTGATGTCGACTCTAGCCGTCGGGATCATGGCCGTGGCTATCCACGGAGCGTTTCGTGCTCCCGAAGATCTGTTTCTTGAAGAACAAGAAGCCATTGGATCTGGCCTTTTCGCATTCTTCAACAACAATGCCTCTAACGCAGCTGCTGCTGCCATAGCCACCTCTGCAATGTCGCGGGTTCGAGTTTGATATTATTATGGAAGAAGACCACATTCCTACACCACATTTCCAAAGTGTGATAATTATTCATACACATCTGCTTCATATTGTATACAATTGAGTTGTTGTAATTTGTAACCATTCTTTTGTCACTCTTACTTGCTTTGTTTGTTTCTGGAATTTTGAAACACTATTCACCATTAAAACTTGAGTCAGTAAAGAAGATTTTTACCATCTCTTTCTATTTTTTTTGATTTGAATTTTGACAACAAAGTAAAAAGATACGAAAATTTGGTTTAAGCCCAAAACCATGAATTGAAGAATAAGAATAAATTACAGGGTGCTCTCATGTTAAGAGCTTTCTCTATTGTATTGACTTGTGTCCTCAGCAACCTTTGTCCACACATTGGCGATCTTCTCTGCATATCCAACCTGCACATTTAAATACCAACGTCTCTGTTTTCACACCTTTTTTACAGATCTTATCTCTATATTTCAAAAATATCAATCAGATTTCTCTGCATTCACTAGCATTGCAAGAGAGCAGATTTCACCAATTTTCAAGCATTCACTCAAAAATCTTAAATCATATTCCTTTTGTCGCATCCATCTCATGAAAGAAATTCCTCAAATCACACCATCCCCTATCGTTCCACCCACTTTTATCTTCCATTCTTGTGATCTAATACATAGTGAGGTTGATTTCCGAGCTAAATGATCTGCTCTCTTGCAACCACTCCCTCGCTAATTCTATGAAGAGACAGAGGCTTACTCAACTAATAAGAACGTACCTGATTAACAACAAACCCTTTCATCATATTCAAGAAGTCTGCACGCCTTTCCCTGTCCAGCCTTTCAACCTCACACCAGTTATTTTCCTGTCACAATATACACAGTCATGAATTAAGACCTCAACTCAGCATAAGATTTGTTTTGTGTATGGGCATTACTGAATGAACACCTTGATCTGCTCGTACTCTCTGATGGCAACATTTTTGGAATCCTCAGTGACCTTGATGGTTTCTTTTAACTCTTCTATCTTCTTAATCCTTGATTTGTCTCCGCCAAAGACCTTCAATGATGCAGCTTCTAGCTTCTCAGCTCTTCCTTCCAGGGAAGAAATTTCAGAAAGAAGCGTCTGCACTGTCAGTAAAGCACTAGATCTATCTGCAAAGGCGCCCTGGACTGCCATCATTAGGCCAAGGTAGTCGTGGAGTGTGTCCTGACATATATAATTAAGAGCTCTTAGTGAAACCAAAGCCCAGCTCGAATGAAAGTTGAATAGATTCTTCATATATCTAGTAGTATCTAGTTTACCAAATGCTTGACCGTTTGGGAATTCAGCTCTCTGTAAAATCTGCTTGCTTTTACAGCTGAAGTGGCTAAATTCTTCATATCATTGGCACGAGCTCTTTGAGAGTTGAAGACAGCTTCTTCGTTCTCAAATTTCGTCAGCTTAATGAATGCTAATCCCAATTCCCCCATAGTCTCCCCCATGTCTTGCTGTGCCTTCACGAGGGATTCAGCCTACAAAAAACAAACAAAATGAAAAAAATACTGATCTCTCGTGAAGTAACAAGTATGAAATCTCTACCTGCTGTGAAGCATTAATGATCTGTTGCTCAAGATCATACATTTTCTCCTTCTTCTCCAAAAACTCTTTATCTTCTTCAACAACAGCTGGTTTTGGCCCACCCCAGTCATTGGATACTGACTGTCTAAGTTCTTTAAACAATCTCAGAAAATCTCTACCTCCTCTAGCCGGCTGAACAACCTCAACCGAAGAAGAAGCTTCACTAAACAACTGTTTCGGCAGCTTCACAGCACCATCTAACATCCTAGAAGCCACATCAGTGCTCGTAGCCAACGGTAACTTCCCTTGCGCCTGAAGAAAAACCTTCAACTCATCACTGTTCCTAATCACAGGATGTGAAGCAAGCCTGCGCAAGTACTTCTCCAATGCAACTCTTCTCTGCTCCACAAACTCTTGCTTTTGCATCACTTGGCTTTCAACCACACTCTTATCTGGCCTCGGTGGGATACAAAACCCTCTGTACGACTCAGCCAATCTATCAGCCAATGTAACAACATCTCTAAACCTTCTCCTCACGCTAAACTCCGACCCTCCGTATTCAGATAGATTCGTTCTAGTCGTAATCTGGTAAGTAACGTAAGTCGTTCCTCCAGGAATCATGGAATTCGTTGACTCTTGCTCTTTCTGAGGACTGGAAACAGTGATCTTGAAGTAATCGGAGCTCAAAGAAGACGGAGATCTAGATAACGAATCAGAGGACTGAATATGACGGCTACCTCCATCATCCGAGCCGTTGATCTCGGAATTGTCATCGAAAGGGCTGAAGATAACATCAGCGTAAGACGGAGGCTCGAGGTAAGACGAGCTGTCTCTGTTGCCTCCGTTTGGTTTAGAACGAGATTCGTTGAAGTAAGACGGCGGCGCGAAAAGTGGATCGGAATCAGCCGGAGTCACGACGATAGACGGGTGACGCGAGTCGGAGAGAGTTGACATGGCGCTGCGATAAGTAGAATTAGAGTTGGATTTATCGCTTCTCGTCAAAGGATCAGATTCTTCGCGGAGGAAGAGACTCTCCATCTTCTCCTTGGACTCTTCTTGGTCATTCTCTGAGCCCATCATCTCTGACTCCCTCCCGATAAAATCTAATTTTTGTTAGAAATTCACAGAAAATTAGGTTTTTGTTTTCGATTCGATTTGAGATATATCGGAGATTACGAGGATACAATGGTCGTGAAACGCAGTAAATGATCGGAGTGGCTAAGTCACAGCGTTGTGGGATCAGGAGCGAGCGTGACTGTGTTTGTAGCGTCAAGTCTCGTCAATGGCTAATTGGGGAAGATGAGAATGACAAAAGACAAAAGAGTATTTTTCCGGGTCACGTTTTCAAGTGTTTAGCTGGGTTTTTAATCCGACCCGGCCCAATATGATGGCCCTTAAAAATAACGTGAATATCACATATCTGTGCACCCAAACGGTCTGACCACTTGATTCGTCTTCCACGACTACCGAACGAGTCTCCTGATTGTTAAAAAGTCAACTAATAAGCTTTCCGATGATCGATTCTGGTCAAAGTACCAAGATTTACCTTATATGCTCTTACTTGTTCTTAGGGTTATAAGAATGTAGTAGTCTAATGGAGTTTTCAATGGCGAGAGGCGTAAAGCTTTTGACGGAGCAGAGATGTCACTGCAGATGTCTCATGTTTGATCTTAAAAGGTCACTGCTTTCAATCTTTCTTCTTCTTGTTTTTTTTTTTTTTTTTTAAACACATTGATGACATATTTAGGGTCCGAGAAGAGCAAATTCGTATGATGTCTCAGCAATAGATTTTGGTTTTGTCATAAACTTGTAGAATTGGTAATTTTTTCCAGCTGTTTTAGGCTGCCTAATGTCTATATTAGGCATATGTTAACTTTAATCAGAAGTTATTTATTTGGGAAATAGTAAAGGTTTCTGGTTTAAGGAGAGGATCCAACACCTTAAAAAAAGAGATTTGGTGCCCTAGGATGAGAAAAAACCAAAGAGAAGGTACTAAAGTAGGCTGGTAGGGGTTCACCTACATCTTCAGGAACTAGAATCATAGTATTTAAAATCAGAAACTGTTTGTTTTGTTGTTTAGTGGTTACACCAAATCGTGTTTGCTGGTTAGACTAAACGCTCTCTGTCCCCTGCCTATAAAAGGTATCTACTTCCTCTTTCTCTAAAGAGTAAGTGAGCGCAATGGAGCAATTACTGTCCTACTTTGTGTTGTTGGTTGTTTTTGTAGCTTCACTTGTCAATGCAGAAGTTCACTTACATGAATTCGTTGTGTGTTTACTACTTCTCTTCTTTTTTTTTGTTCCCTCCATTGTTAGTACTCACATTGATGCTCAACTTATAGTTTTGTTCTTTTTTTTTGTGTTTGGTTAGATTCAAGAGACGCCGGTGAAGAGGCTGTGCAGAATTCATAACTCGATTACAGTGAACGGACAGTTTCCAGGGCCAACCTTGGAGGTGCGAAACGGTGATTCCCTTGTCATCACTGCCATAAACAAAGCTCGGTACAACATCAGCCTCCACTGGTAAACTCACTCTCTCCTGCAACAAATCATTTTCAACGTTTGATGCTCTGCTAATCAGACCATGTCCAGGCATGGGATCCGACAGATGAGGAATCCATGGGCGGATGGACCAGAATACATAACCCAATGCCCAATCCAACCAGGAGGGAGTTACACCTACAGGTTCACCATTGAAGATCAAGAAGGTACTTTGTGGTGGCATGCACACAGCAGATGGCTGCGAGCCACTGTGTATGGCGCTCTCATCATCCGCCCTCCTCTCTCTTCTCCTCATTACCCTTTTCCAGTTATTCCCAAGAGAGAGATAACCCTACTCTTAGGTGAGTGGTGGGACAGAAACCCCATGGATGTCCTGAACTTAGCCCAATTCACGGGAGCAGCACCAAACATCTCAGACGCTTTCACCATCAACGGTCAGCCTGGTGATCTCTACAGATGCTCCAGCCAAGGTACACATTTACTTTATGCTTTCCAGCCCTCAAAAAAGCTGTTACATCTAAGTTAGTTAATATTATACGTTTTCACAATGCAGAAACTTTGAGGTTTCTGGTAGGGTCAGGAGAAATTGTCCTCCTCAGGGTCATCAACTCTGCGTTGAACCAAGAACTCTTCTTTGGTGTCGCGAATCATAAGCTGACCGTGGTTGCTGCCGATGCCTCCTACACCAAACCTTTCTCGACCAATGTCATCATGTTAGGACCAGGTCAGACAACTGATGTGCTTCTAACCGCAGACCAACCGCCAGCACACTACTACATGGCGGCACATGCCTACAACAGCGCCAATGCTGCCTTTGATAACACCACAACCACTGCAATACTCAAATACAAAGATGCTTCATGTGTTACCCTTCTAGGTAAATCACAAGCACGGGCAATACTGGCGCAGCTGCCAGGATTCAACGACACAGCAACAGCAGCAGCCTTCACAGCACAGATGAAGAGTCCTTCAAAAGTAGAAGTTCCCCTGGAGATTGATGAGAACTTGTTTTTCACAGTAGGTTTGGGGCTATTCAACTGCACAACCCCCAACACACAGAGGTGTCAAGGTCCTAACGGAACACGCTTCACCGCAAGCATCAACAACGTGTCTTTCGTGTTCCCCAAACGAAACTCCATAATGCAAGCCTATTACCAAGGCACCCCCGCCGGTGTTTTCACCACAGACTTCCCTCCTACGCCTCCTGTCACATTTGACTATACAGGAAACGTGAGCAGAGGGCTATGGCAGCCTACCCGCGGAACAAAGGCCTACAAACTAAAGTTCAAGTCAAATGTACAGATTATATTGCAAGACACAAGCATCGTGACCACTGAGAATCATCCGATGCATCTCCACGGCTATGAGTTCTACGTAGTTGGAACAGGTGTTGGTAACTTCAACGCAAACACAGACACAGCCTCCTTCAACCTCATTGACCCACCACGAAGAAACACAATCGGAACACCTCCAGGTGGATGGGTAGCTATCAGATTCGTGGCCAATAATCCAGGAGCTTGGCTGATGCACTGCCACATCGACTCACATATATTCTGGGGTTTGGCCATGGTCTTCTTAGTAGAGAACGGAGAAGGGCATTTGCAGTCTGTACAGTCTCCACCATTGGACTTACCCCAATGTTAAAGACTCTATCTAGTATCTATCTTGTAGATTCTCCTTATTTTGTTTCAGAGAGTATAATACCATTCATTCTCAATTACAAAGAATATCACAGATAGCTTCTTCTGCGTTGGAGATAGTTTTATACCAAATTGCATTAAAAAATGCAAAAAGAGAATGCACCAGCCGGGAATCGAACCCGGGTCTGTACCGTGGCAGGGTACTATTCTACCACTAGACCACTGGTGCTTATATGCTACTCAAGAAAGAAACATTTATAACAACAAAGATGATGTATGCGCTTACAGTTTGTTTAGTTAAATCTCACACTCGCCAGTTTTTTCAAGTAGAGAAAGACCAAAACTTTGTTAGCTTCGCCGCCATGGCCTCCGCGCTCGAGTGCTGGTCAACCCGTAATGCCGGCAACTGCCCCGACGATGATTTCGTAGACCAAGTCCTAATGTGCTCCGACGACAGGTCCGAGTCACTCACAGCTGCTCCGCCTTCCGATCAGACCTCTTCCGCTATGCAAAAGCGGTTTCAGCGACTCGGCCGCAACGTCTCCGAAGCGATCGCGTCGCTCAAGAACTCTCTCAACCTAGATTCGGCGCGATACAACCAGAATGCATCCGCCGGAGGAGGAGGAGGAGGAGGAGGAGGCCGGAAGCTCGTGTGGGCTAATGTCGTGAGAAACGTTGCTAAAATGTACCCTGGAAGCCAGTTGCCTGATAAGCTCGTCTCTAATCTCAGGAAGCATTACGATTCTTTGCCTCTCAGGTATCACCACATAAGCAATGTTGCGTCACTTTTACTCTTCGCTATTTCGATTTCCAAAGCAATGTTTTTATTTTATTTTTCTCGGTTTCTTAAATTTAATAATATTATTAATTTTTTCCAGAATCAGTATTGTTTTGTGGAAGATTCACAGTTTAGATCTAGGTATGTTGTTGTATTGTGGAGTAATGTGGATGATTCTGCTTTTGTGTTTAACAGTTACAGTCAGACTGGTTTCGATATGAAAGATGTATTTGTACACGTAAAGCTGATAGAGCAAACTTCTGGAGATGATAATCCTGTGTTTGTGATTCAAGAGGTGTGTGATGAGGGAGCTGATGGTCATGGTTCTGTGTTCAAGCTCACATACGCTTGTAGTTCTTCGCTTCCATGGTCAACCATTTCAGGGTGTCTTGATAGTGCTTCGATTTGTTATAAGAAAGTACAAATCTTTGAGAAGAAAGGGTTGACTCTTGGGGTTGTTCTTCTTCTGGTTGAGTCCGGACAAGAAAAAATGTTCAAAATTAAGGTAGAGAATGCCCTTAAATCTGCGGTAAGGAAGCCCAAGTCAACCACTGTGAAGCTCCCTTTTGGACTTTGCGGCTGTCTAGAACAGAACGCGGGTGTAGGAGAATTTGGGGATGTTGATGTTGAGTCCATTGATCAATGCTATAGACATGAGTTGGAAAATCTGAATACTAGGATCCAGCTTCAAATGCCACCTCCAAGCTCTTCGTTTTCTGTATCAGTGGATGAATGGCAGACCGTCAAATCAGGGGGTGATGATATCGGGAAATGGCTGCTGAACTCAGATGATCTCGAGTTTAGTGGTCAGTTAGGGCCAAATTCATTCAAAGGAGTTTACAGAGGAATAAAGGTGGCCATTGAGAAACTAAAAGGCTGCGATAAGGGAAATTCATATGAGTTTGAGATCCGAAGAGATTTCTTGGAGCTGATGACCTGTGGACACAAGAGCATTCTGCAGTTTTATGGTGTCTGCATCGATGAAAATCATGGATTATGCGTTGTAACAAAACTGATGCAAGGTGGATCACTCCGTGAACTGGTGGTGAAGAAAAAGAAGCTTCAGACCAAGGTGATATTTCAAATTGCTGTTGACATAGCCGAAGGGATGCAGTTCATTTGTGATCATGGTGTTGCATATAAAGACCTTAACACACAGAGAATACTATTAGATAAGCAGGGCAATGCCTGTCTGGGTGATATGGGAATAGTCACTGCATGCAAGAGTGTCAATGAGGCCATGGAGTACGAAACAGATGGCTATAGATGGCTTGCACCCGAGGTCTGTATTTATTTGATGCTTTTGTTGCATAATTCTACTTCAGTGATTTGCTTCAGGAAATATGCTATCTTTACCTCATCATATTTGATCCGTAAGCCAATGATACTGTAGATATAGGCTGGTGATTTGATGATTAGATGGCTTCTAGCTACTCATATGCTTCATCTTAGTATCACTAATAGTCCTCGTCCATATTATGCATAAAGTAAATTCTATAGGAAAAGCAGTTGTTGACTGGAGTTTGTGAAATGGTTGAAATCAGATAATCGCGGGAGACCCGGAGAAGACAAGAGAGAGTTGGATGAGCAATGCGTATAGCTTTGGGATGGTGCTTTGGGAGATGGTGACAGGGGAGGAGGCGTATGGATCTTGTTCGCCAGTACAGGCAGCGGTTGGGATTGCAGCGTGCTGGCTAAGACCAGAGATCCCAAAGGAGTGCCCTCAAGTTCTCAGATATCTTATGACCAAATGCTGGAACACTTGCCCCTCTACACGCCTTAACTTCTCACAGATCCACTGCATTTTGCTCCGTGCCATCTCACGGTAATCACTCTCCTCTACGTAGCAATTGGAAGAAGAGTGCCTTTTTTTTTTTGAGAAGAAATCTTTAGCAAACCAATAGTTGGGTAACAGCGTAGCTTCACATCAGTATTATATTAAAGTAGCAATGATGATGATTAAGCTGAGACGAGGAAGGAGTGGTTGGTGTATATTTTTAGTTAGATCAGACCGGAAGGTAGAGACTAGAGAGTAACAGACTTTTGGCTTTACACTTTAGAATTACATTGTAAATGGGCTCCATTCCTTCCCAAAAATGTATACCTTGACCAAAATGAGTGAACTTTTTACAGGTAAGATTTCAAATTAGAATAGAACTGTTCAAAATGGCATACAGTAACGATTGTGTATGGATTGGTTCCTTCAAACATTTTGTTGTTGCTCATGAAAAGAAAAAGAAAAAAACAAAGTCAAGGTTTACTGGGTCAATTTGTAGAGGGGAAGACTTGATCGTGCGTTGCAAATGGTGTTTATCTAAACTAAAGTTGTATTTTACATTTTTCCAACTTGTAAAATGTTTCCATGGTTTAAAATTTTTATATATACAAGAAAAGGGAGAAACGTCATTAATTTGTTGCTCAAAATAACAACAAATCAAAAAAACAAAAGAAAATGAAGAAGGTGGGATATAAAAAGGAGCAGCCATTGATTTGTCTTCTTTTCTTGACGACGACTTGAACTGCTCCAACAAAAAAAATCCAAAAGGATGAGTTCCGATCAACGGTGGAGATTGCTCCGACCAGCATTCTCCATCATCTTCCTCTTCTTTCTTCCTCACAATCTCACCTTTGGTCTCTGTTTCAGCACAGATGGTACTTAACTTTTTGTTTCATCTTTCTTTGTTTCTGAGTCTATTCAACTACTGATTGATATGGATCAACTCTTGAGTCTTTTGCAGCATTGGCGCTAATGAAATTCAAAGAGAGAATAGAAAGAGACCCGTTTGGAGCTCTGATGAATTGGGGAGAGCTTTCTCATTGTTCTTGGTCTGGTGTTGTCTGTTCACATGATGGAAGAGTTGTCATCTTGTAAGTCATATTCCAAATCAATCCTTTATAAAAGATAAGTTCCTCTAAATTTCACCTTCCTTATTAATTTGATGTCTTAATAACGTAGAAATTTAAGAGATCTCTCCCTACAAGGCACAATTGCACCTGAACTTGGAAACTTAACTCACTTGAAATCCCTGTAAGTAGAAAAATCGTTTTCAACACTCATCAAAACTACACAATAGATACGTATAGCATCTACAACTACCTTGTTATTGTCTGCAGTATCCTTAGAAACAATTCATTTTCCGGGAAAGTACCTGAGGAGGTAACAGAATTGCAGGAGCTTGAGACCTTGGATTTGTGTGACAACAACTTTGGCCAACCATTTCTCTTCGGTCGCAGGCTGCTTCAGATATCTCCCCCTGGTCGGAATCGAGGCTTTGATGCAGCTCCCCTGTTACCTTCTCCTTCACCATCGCCTACGGAGGAAGAGGAAGTCCCCATAGATTTTCCTTCCTTCCTTCCCCCTCCTACTGCATCCCAAGCCCCTCCGCGGATTAAACGTGCAAACCCTCCTACTGAAAGCCAAGCCACTACCCCAAACCCGCCTCCAGTATTCCCTCCACCAGCTCAGTCTCCACCCCCTCACCCTTCAGCTGTGCCTCTTGATGGCAACAAGAAGAGATCTCATAAGATTTACATAATAGTTGGAGTGCTAGTAGGTGTAGTTGGCGTCATGGTCGTATTGGTGGTCTTCTTTCTTCTCTGGAACCAAAAGGTAAAAATGATAAAGCCATGGGGGGCAACTGGGAGCAGTGGCCAGCTTCAAGATGCTGTGATTACAGGTATTCATCACTGTTTCCTTTACTCTATTCATTAACACAGCAGAGACTGGTGATACTGAGTTTAGTGTATCTTTGACTTATGAAGATATTCCTAAGCTGAAGCTATCAGAACTAGAAGCTGCCTGTGAAGATTTCAGTAACATCATAGGCTCCACATCCTCAGACGCAACCATTTACAAAGGCACTCTCTCCACCGGTTCTGAAATCGCCGTTCTTGCAGTCGCATCTGGTTCCCTCCAAGACTGGTCAGTGGATCACGAAACACAGTTCCAAGAGAAGGTAACATAAGAAACCTCCTTCTGCACTCTAGTTTTATTTCTCCTCTTCTTTAAACACACATACAATCCAATAATGCAGATACAGAGGTTATCTCAAGTGAGCCACAAGAACTTCCTCAATGTAATCGGATATTGCCATGAAGACGAACCCTTCAACCGAATGCTAGTTTTCGAATACGCTCCAAATGGATCCCTCTTCGAGCATCTGCATGGTGAGTAGTAATGCCACTTCTTCAATAGACTCATCCCTATCTCCATTTTCAACTAACTGTAATAATCTGTTGCAGACCAAGACGCAGAGCACTTGGATTGGCCAATGAGACTGAGAATCGTAATGGGAATAGCTTACTGTGTAGAACATATGCACAATCTAAACCCTAAACCCATCTCACACACCAACCTCAACTCCTCTTCAATCTACTTGGCAACAGATTACGCAGCAAAAGTCTCAGACTTTACATTCCTCAGCTCCATACCGGTTGATCCCATGACCAACGTTGTCAGCTTCGGCACCCTTCTGCAAGAGATCATCACCGGAAAGATCCCGGATCCGGATTATCTGCTCCACGACGAAACCAATCCCGTTGCAGACCCGACTTTGGAAAGCTTTCAGGAGGAGGTGATGGAGAAGATGTGGGAAGTGGTTAGAGAGTGTTTGAATCAGAAGATGGAAATGAAGGAAGTGGTGGTTAAGCTGAGAGAGATCACCGGAATAACGGCGGAAGCAGCGTTGCCAAGTCGATCTCCGGCGTGGTGGGCGGAACTGGAGATCATATCCACCGAAGTGTAGATATATGTATATCAATTTCACAGTAAAGTAATGTATCATCTCTTTTCTCTCTTTCTCTCTGCAAATTGAAGTCTGAAGATTTTTTTTTTTTCCTTTTTCTGGGTTTTGTTTGGATCAATTTTAGACAAAAATTTGTGTTTTGAAACCTTAAAGAGAAATCAATCAATCATGTAGAGTAGTTCTTGACTTCTTGTCTGCAGAATCTTGTTGTCACGGCCACGCCTTAAAACGACATGAAGTGGAGCTATATCTATCCCTGGACTCACACTTTGCTGGCCCCGTTAATAATAGGCTCGGCCCATTACACAAACGACAAGTATTATTATCATTATTATTTTAAATGACAATTGCACAACATGCATGTTTCGTCCTACTGTATGTATTTAATTTTTTTTCCACTTTTATGCTTTTGTAGTTTTGTGGCTTTTTGCGTTTGAAAGTAATTTAGATTTAATAGAATCTCTTCAATAACATTTCTACATTTTATTATTATTTTCTTTTCACTTTCATCTGAAAACATATAATCATACTGAATTTTCTCATCCCGTATTATAATTAAGATTTAACATTTTTGTTTTAGATAGGAACTAAGACAATTCGAATACATTTTCTTATGATTTACTAATTATGTTTTTTTAAAAAATTCTTATTTTGTGTGTGTTTGGGAGAACATAAAGCAATATGACTCTAAACGTAAAAAATATTTAATTAGAAATTATAAGTGTTCGAAAATGCCAATTTTAAATTCAATAAGTTTAAAACGTACATACAAATTCAAATAAGGTCAAATAAGCAATGCATATAAATCTACTACTGTATTTCGCTAAAATTTAACGTACTTTATGGAAATTATAAATGTATATACATATTTTGTTTAACCGTTTTTATTTATTTTTTAAGTCAGCTTTAAATCTAATAAATTTAAAATTGGCACTTTCCTGCACAAAAAAAAAAACTATAACGAATGTGTGTATCCATGTCAATCATTATATTACTGTTTGCTTAGCTTTATTTTGTTGAGTTGGTTTTCAATATATTGAATCTAAAATTGGCATTTTCCAACATCAATAAACGTTTGTGACATTTATGATAACGTTTTCTTTTTGTGCGTGAAAAAAAACGTGAAGCAAATAACAAAAATTAAAGAATATTTATTAGAAATTGTAACGGTAGGAAAATAACAATTTTGAATTCAATAAATTTAAAAACAGGCATACAAAACAAGGTCAAATAAGATATACATATACAATTACTATTGTGCTAAAAGTTGGAGTACTTTTTGGAAATTACTCCATCCGTTTCAACATATATGATGTTTTAACTAAAATACGCAGATTAAGAAGTTTTTACTTTTAACAAGTTCAACCAATCAGAAACAATACTGTATAATATAAAATACTAAACTAATCTAAAAGTTGCATAGAAACTTGAAAACATCCTATATTATGAAACAAAAAATTTCTCTAAAACATCTTATATTTTGAAACGTAGAGAGTATGTTTGTATATGCATATTTTACATAACTATTTACTTAATTTTTTTATATCAGTTTTAAATATTTAATTTTTTTAAAAGATACTAATTCTAACAAGTAGGTGTGTCACCAAGCGCGTACATCTTCACATCATGTTTTGTTTGTAAACAAGTTTTTTTTTCATTGGCTCACATGAATTGATCATTTTGTTGTAAAAAAAAAAAAAAAAGTAGGTGTGTATCCACGTGAATCATTATATAAGCGTTTGTTTAACCTTATTATTAATTATGTTTTAAATATATTTGAATTCAAACTTGGCATTTTCTACACTAATAAAAAACAAGAAATCACTAGTACGTTAATATTTTTTTTTACGTTTTTGTTCATTAAAATTTGCACTCATTTTATGTTTTTAAATTAGTTTTCGTAATTAAGAAAAATATTGAAAGGAATTATGTAATTCAAACTGAAATTAATACAAATACGAAACAAATGCATACTGATTTGATATGTTATTGATGAAAATAGTCTGAAAAACCAAAACACATGAAATTACAACAACGCAAGAAATGAAAAGCAACAATTCATAATTAACAGAATAGAAGAAATGAGAGAGGGGTTTTTCAAGTCAACTAAGTGCTACTGGTGGGCGGAGCCATGCTCTTCTTCAACCTTTGTATCTCGGCTTTATACATGTTAGTAATACCTAGTAATTAGCATCATAATATTGTTAATATGAAATTCTTAATATAAAATTATAATTTAATATAAAATTATAATTAATTGTCATGTGTATAATTAATTTACCATTGTTGTTGACATAATCTTGAAGTCCAGCAAAGATAGCTTCCTTTAGCTGTTTTTTTCATTTTCTAGATGTTGCTTTTCTTCAATCGCTATTTTTACTTTGGCACGCATCACATTCACCGCCATCTGCATATACACAAGAATTATGAAGTAGTTCTAATAGTATATAAGAAAATAATTAAGAAGATGTATATCTATGCATACTTGGAGCTCCATGGATCCCTTCACTAGAGTATTAACATATTGAAGCTTCTTCCACCTTGACTTATGAGCCAAAACACGGTTTGCAATTATCCTACTTATAATTACATACAAAGACGTATTGAATACAATTAGGATTTCATTTATATGATATATATATATATATATATCGATATGAAGATATATCTTGTAACCGTTTGAGTTTCTGAGGATCAGTGGCAGGATCAATATTATGACGCATACGAACGGTGAAGCCTGGCTCAACTTCATATTGGACTAAAACACTTTTCTTTTCTCCTGCTTGGTTATCATTTTGGGGCACTTCGGACGACGTTGCAACCACATGAAAGCTCATGGAGTAAGTTTTGTAGTAAAGTTTGAGTAAATTTGCTAAGCCTTATTCTAGACTTCTTGTAGTTATCACAAGACTACTATTGTCGAGTGTTGCTTTTATAATGACAAGAATACTAATTAAATATTAAATTTGCCCTTCATCTTCTTTATGTATCTTGATTTTTACTACTTTAACATATTTAACCAATGCATTTTTGCCACATGTTAAAACTTTATGGCTAACAAAATTTTCTTTTCTAATATTTTGTTATTTCAGTTATACCAAATATTTGTACATTTATTCTAAAATTCGGCCTAGACGGCCGTATAAGCGGAGCTGAAACTCTCTGTGGTTGGTCGATGCGAGTTTGAACTATTCGGCTATTAAATTGGTTAAACCATCAAACTACTTTTTGTTTTGCTTAGGTAGATTAGTATTGGATATCTAGCCATAAAACAATTTAAAAATATAATTAGATTTTTTTAAAAAAAAATGTGTTACACTAATTACTATAATTAAGGTTTTCTTCGTGAAGCCTATAAAGAAGAGGAGTCATTTAGGAGAGAAATTACACTTTTGCTTTCTATTTAAACGAAAAGTAGCCGAAATTATGTTTATAGATTCGAGCTTTGGTTTTCTTCGTTACCAGCACAATTCGAACGAAACCATTACTAAAATTTTATGAGAAATTTTTCATAAATGGTATTTATATCTACCTAAAAATTGAAAAGTTACCCTCGATTAATTTATGATAAACCTCTCATTTCTTCGCTTGGTCCAAAAAAAATTTGTGTATGACTTTTGACTATGGTATACATGAGATGGATTATGTCATGATATGGGCTATAAAATTCCATATGCTTATGAAATGATTTAAAGTCTAAGGAAAATTAATATAACGATTAGGTAATGTGGTTAATATAGAAAAATCATCAAGTAGTTTTCACCGAAATTTCATTCTATGTACCCGGAAGTAAAAAAAGAGCACACTTCTTCTCAGATGGCTAAATTATCCAATTTCAGAGAACCTTCTGGCTGACTTGGAAAGCCTAAACGATGATGATGGTAATGGATGACATGGACATGATCCATGTGACACTACAATGCCCAAGAAAGCCTTTTTGTTTAATTTTATTTGTTTACATGATAAACAAATAAAAGTTGCTCACATGATTGATGAATAGTTGCCAAGTAACTTCACTAGCTAAACAAGTTTGTAATATTACATTGAAGCTTCATCTTTATAGAATATATATATTTCAACGACCCAACACTCGTTTCTACTTTATGTATATCTACAAAGCTTTCTATCCACACCTCATTGCCACAAAGCTTCTCATGTCATTAAAACTTCTCTCACACACTTTTCCCTCTTTATAAAATACCGCCAAAAGCTCTGTTCTATCACAAAACAGAATTAACTACCAACTTCTTCTTCTTCTTCTTCTTCTTCTTCTTCTCTATTTCTCAATATTTTCTGATTTCTCTTTTTCCTTAGGCTGCAAAGATGTTGGATATAGCGTTCGAATTGATTGGAGAAGCAACTTCGAATTCGCTTCTCATGTTCTGTTTCTGCAACCTAATTATTGTCATGATCTTCACCGGATCATCAAAACCTGGTTCGATGGGTTCACAAGATTCCACGTTTGTTAACCCTGTCAGCTACGATATGTGCTACATTGCTTCTGATGATCATGATCGTGTTGATGATCATGATGATGGAGCTATGAATATAGCTGCTGTTGTTCCATCTGTACAAGATGAGCCGTTGATCGATGACTCTAGTTCTGACGAAGAAGAGGATAGAGAAATCAGCCATTGCTATGCTGATGATGATGATGATGATTTTAGTGATGAGGATGAGGATGATAGTGATAATGATGATGATGATGAGAGCAAAGAGGCCGAGGATGAAGAGGAGGAAGGAGATGATGATCTGAGAACGAGGGTAGAAGAGTTTATAGCAAAAATTAACAATGAATGGAGGCACGAGAAGCTTAAGGCTTTGAATTTAGTTTATTGATGGATCAATTTTAATCGTTTTTAGTTTGATTTTTTTTTATTTATCTAATCGTTTGAATGATTTTTGTATGATCATGTACATACTTAGGATCTGAATGGTGACTGCGGTAGGGGAGACCAAATCCGTCAGTGGTTTAGATCGCCCCAAAAATAGGGCGGTCAGCAGACTACTGCGGACCAACTTTGTTTGTACATAAAAATGGTCCGCAGTTGGTCTGCAGCGGTTTTCTTTTTATTATTTTTAGATTGCACCCTTGCGGACTGTACTTCATGAATGGTGAATAAAAAGCGGTCTTATCCGCTGATGGATTTGTCCGTCTTGACCGTTGCAACCATTCACACCCTTAGTTTTTGCGAATGTGTAACATCACAATCTTTCGGAGAATCATCAATTGTGCAATAATCTTGAAAAAGAAAAGATTGGATCTTTGAAAACAAATAATTGTTTCTTTACTTTGTGCAAAAAGCTTATTCCTCTTTCACATGAAAAAAAAAAATGTCTAAAAGGTAAAAGCTATGCACTTGGAAATTCATAGTAGTATTAAAAAAAACAATAATGCTTACTTGAAAACTAATCATTAGTAATTAAAACAAATATAGATACTAGTAGTTACTTTAGTTAAACTAACTTTGTATATTTAGCCAACAACATCCCCCGTCGTTTCGTAACAGGACGATCTAAATTTGCTCCCTCTATGGAGAGAGAGAGAGAGAGAACAAAATCACGAATTGATGTTTTATTCTGATTGAAAGATCAAAGATCGATCTCCCCAGATGTTCTTCCCCGAGACAATGGATCCGGAAACAATAGATATCTTTTACAAAGAAGATTTCTCCGTTGAGGAATTCGACATTGATTTCGAATTCGACGCACCTCGATTCTACGACTTCTCCAAACCGGAACTCGATTCAGAAGCAGAGCTCTGGTTTGAATCCGCTGGAAACTATCCTCCTTCACGTACGATCTTTTTTTTTTTTTTTTTGCATATTATTATGTGCATATGATGACAAAAAAAAAAGAGACTGTTTCCTGATAATGTTTATGTCTTTTGTCGCAGCGTTTAGCCTAACGTTGAGCTCGAGATACGAAGATATCCCCAAACCGATCTCAGATCAATACAACGGTAATAGATGTTGCAAATTTTTGTCTTATGTTTGTTTTCTTGCAACCCAAGGTTTTGTTATGGTTGTTAGGGTTCATATATTACAACCAAGCTGGTAAAGCTGTTCCCAATGCGACGCACAAGTCTAAAACCAAACCTTTTTTACGAAAGAACTCAACTTTGACGAGACCCACTGCGTCTCTGTTGGCAAGACAGAACAAACAACCTCTCGACATTTACTCTGTCCGGCTTCTCACAAGGTATAACACTTGTCCTCTACTCCTCTACATCAGCCTCTTTTTTTTTGTCTTCTTAGCTTCTACTGATTTTGATTTTACATAGATGTCAGAGATCATTAGGAAATTTAGATGAGAAGTTCTCCTCTCTCTTATACTCTATGCCTCAAACCCAAGATAACAAAAGGCAAAAACTCGAAACTGGCTTCTCGCGCAAGGTGCGCTCAGACATAATCTAAACTCACTATTCTCAACTCAATTTGTTTTGGAACTAATCTTATTGTTGATTTTTGAAGTAGGTATCTCGGCTGGACCAAACTCCTTTTGTACATAAAGTTCCAAGGAAGGTAATGCAAGTTGAGATTACAAATTCATTGTATCATCATCTCTGTGTATCTTATATCTGAATTTGGTGTGTTTACAGGGGTCCAAAGTCACTGTTCCAAAGGAACCTAACCTCAAGACTGCTCAAAGGGCTACAAGACACCGGTAAGGACTCTTAAGATGTTTAGGTTCCTTTAGTGGCATGTTTATTATATCTCTGGTATGATTCTCTTTCAGGTTTAAGGCTAAGTCAGCACCTGAGCAGATCGCAAATTTCAGCTCCACTATGAACAAAACAGTGCGTGTGTGCCTATTTATTTTTGTGTTTCTTTCACCTTCACCAACTCATCAGAAGCAGTAACAGACACATATCTTTGCTTGCAGGTTCAAGAAACTTCTTCACCATCTTTGCCTAAAAAGAATACGCCTCAGCCCAAGATTTACAGGTATCTTCTAAAGGACAATTTGAAACTCTTTATCAAACCATAAATATACCAGCATTTTACATTCTCTCTTTTGTTTCAGGCATTTCATTTAAGGACATCTCTCAGAGCGAGGGGACGATCTGCCAGTGTAAGTCTCATTTTTGCTAGCTGTTTGTTGTTCTCATCTCTCTAACTACAGTTATGCATGCTTCTCATTGAAGGCTAAAAATGCACCAACCGATGATCCTATATACTCCTTAACGTTAGTCCATAAGCCTTTTACAAATCCCCATTCATAAATGTCCTTCTTCTCTTCCATGGACTTAAATAAAGACTTCTCAGAATGTTCTTTCACGTCTTGTGCAGTTCAAATTCCGATGGTTCCAGGAAGGGTAGGAGAGTCAAGGAATCTCGTAGGTCAAAGACAAATTGTCAAGTTTATGAATCTAAGATTTGCCCTCTAGACTCAAAGGTGATGCAGGTTTCCTCCTTCCGCTAGAACTAGAATCAGTGACAGGGTCATTAATGGACATTAAAAGAACTAAAACTCACAAACCTCCTATCTTCTTTATAGAGATCAAGCAAATGCGGTGAAGCAATTGACATCAAACATGAAAACAATTTACTGAGGGTTAGTCATTTATACTGCAAACTTCAGTTTGATTCTTGAAACTGTTACAATGTGGTCATGGATCATGTGATATCTCTAGATGGAATATCATTTATATTCCCCTATTAATACCAACATTTTTTGTTCATTGAAGGAATTTGAAGGTCCAAAGGACACAATTTTTCGATATGAACCCTTTATTGAATCTCTCAGCAAAGTAAGCGTTATCTCTAAAATTGCTTATAATTTGTTTTATTTTGGTTACCAATATTAACAATGTTACCCGTTCATTACAGCTATGTCTCACTTCAAATACTGACTCAGTCGCGGTACTTTTAGATTAGTTGCTTCTCTTACTCCTTTGTATGTCATCTACATAGAGATTTTTCAAGACATATACCGTGCTTGTACAAATAAGACATTGCTATGGAGAAATCTGAGAGCTTCAAAGGGAAACAGATTCTCCATGTTAACAGGTATAAACCTAACGCAGTGGGTCTCGTCAGAGATATCACATTATATATAAAACTCATCTCCATCAATTACATCCTAATAGGAGCTTAAGTTTGTGTTGCAGGATTCACAAGGATGAACCTTCGCTCTTCAAGATTCACATTTGTCTTCAAACCATTATATGATCTTAATTAGTGGTAGAGTTGTCATGTAACCAAACGTCTGTGCTTAGTTCGCCATGTAAAAACTGTACAAAATATAAAACAGTGTGAAAGAAGAAGTAGTGCGCATTAATGGATGTGTGCATTAAAGAAGAGATTGAAAGACTTTTAACGATCTCGTGAAGATGTTCCTTGGAAAAACCATTAACTTCACCTACACTTTTCACCTATCCCATGTTCTTACCTTTAATGCCTTCAATTCTCTCCCCCCTTCCAAAATACCCCTCATACTAGCCCAAAATCACATAAAAACCGCCCCCCTCCGATCTTTCTTGGCTTGCCATACAAGAAAATGAAACAGAAAAAGGAGAAAAATACTAAATAGTGGGAACCCTAGAAGTTAGTATCTTATAAGCTACTTTTGGAGATATCTTCACGGAACTGAACAAACCACTGTGGGGTTGTTGCATCTGAAGAGTGGCTCTCACGCCTTTCTTCCCCTTCCTGCAGTCTCCCAGGCGAAGGTAACTATTTAGGAGGTGGAGACGGGAGAAGAGAGAGCAGGACCCTAGCGACCTCCTGCATTGTGGGTCTCTCCAAAGGGTTTCGCTTGGTGCACAAAAGAGCTAGCTGAAATGTCTTCTTGATGTGTGCTGAGTCCACGCAAGTCACTGACACCTCTGCATCAACAGCTTCCATCACTGTGTTATCATCTGCCTTCGAAAGAATCTGCAAAAAAAAACTAAATGATATCACACTGTTTTCAAGAATAGACTTGTGAAACTAAATGACATTCAAATCCAAATTCATACCATTTGATGCAAGTTGGCCTCGTTATCAACAGCCTTCTTCCCGGTCAGAAGCTCAAGAAGGACAATACCGAAGCTGTAGATATCAGACTTCTCGTTTAGACGCGAAGTTCGAGCATACTCTGGGTCAATATAGCCAATGGTTCCAAGAACGTAGGTTGAAGCATAAGTTTTGGTGGCTGGTATGCTCTTGGCAATCCCAAAATCTGACAAACGCGCTTCAAAATTCCCATCAAGGAGTATGTTTGATGACTTGATGTCCCGATGGATTATCCTAGGAGTGCAGTCATGGTGAAGATATGCAAGTCCTTGCGCAGCTCCAACTGCTATCTTCAGCCTTGTTTCCCAGTCAAGCTTCACTTTCTTCCCAGGCCCTGCTTCATACAATCACTACTTTACAGTCCAAACTAGAAAACAGGTTTAAGAACTACGTAACTGATCCAAGAGAAGAAGTGCAAACCATGAAGAAGGTCCCAGAGAGATCCATTTTCCATGTAGTCATAGAAGAGGAGGTTGCCAAAGGGAGACAAGGCATATCCGTGCAAGCTCACTATGTTTCTGTGTCTGATGCTTCCAATAGTCTCGAGCTCTGTCTCAAACTCGCGGAAGTTGTTGGGATACTGATTGTAGATTCGCTTAATGGCAATAGGTCGGGAACTTTTGGAGGTGCACTTGTAAACCGTGCTAGAAGCGCCGTATCCAATGATGTATTTCTCATTGAGGTTTTCTGTAACTCTCATGATATCATCAAACGTGTGAATAGCCATATCCATGTGAAGAACCACTAGCTTCGTTGACCCTGAAGATACCATACAAGACTTATCATAATGGTGCTGTGATTATACTAAATAACAAAAGAGAAGAGAGATATAATGAGACCAAATACCTTCAGGTTGTTTTGAAGAGCCCTTCAAGACTGGTTTTGTCTGCTTTGACTTATAAATCGCAATGAATATCATGCATATGAGAGTAACGAAACCGAGAACCATACAAATCACAGCAGCTCTGGTGAATACTGTGAAAGGCAAGAAAACATCCAAATTAAATTTTTGAAGAGAAATGTCGGTAAAAGACAACACAATGGGATTAATGCGGATTAAGATACCTTGTGACTTGGGCAAAGATGGACCGCAGATTGATCCACAGAGAAATGGATTTCCAAAAAAGCTATTAACGAAAAAGTAGATTTAGTATACTAATTATATGACAGACAGATCAAGAGAAGCGAAAATACTACAACGTTGATACCTGGCCGGGGCAAAACGTGAAAAGTTCTTCATAGGTGGGATTATTCCAGATAAGTTGTTGAAGGAGATGTTCCTAAGATGTATATAGAAAGAGCAGGAAAAAGATTTAAGATCCAGAAACGATCATAACACTATCTGAGAGCACACATCTTGTTGTAACAAAAGAACACGTACAGATTAGAAAGACTGAAGCAATTTGTTAGCTGATCCGGGATTTTCCCATGAATCTTGTTGTTGTTCAGTATCCTGTACATGATAGAAGCAAAAAAAATTGATTTCTATGAAGTATACGGTAAATTGCATAGGAGAAGTGATGCTGTACTTACAGAGAGTATATGTTCTGCAACTGGCCAAGTTCAGTTGGAATAACACCGGCAAGAAAATTGAATGATACATTACTGAGAAGGAAGGAGAAAAGTTTGTAAGTAGGAAGATTTTTATCATAAAGGAGAAAAATGGGAGCATAAGACAATATTTACATGATCTGAATGCTTCGGAGGTTCCCAAACTCTGCAGGCAATGTCCCATTGAGATGATTTCTGCTCAAGTTTCTGAAAATTAAAGCGAATATCAAGTCAATAAACCTGAAAGAGTTAATGCAAAGAGCAATGCAACTTTAGGGGTTGATGAAAACATACAAGATGAGAAGATGCTCAAGATCACCAAGTGTTAATGGTATTGACCCGGAGAAATTGTTGCCTGACAGATCTCTGAAACCAAAGTTTGTATGAGTTGGTCCACATATATTGTTATATAGGTGAACAACGATGTAAGGCAGGGAAAAATAACATACAATGTGTCAAGATTGATAATATGGCCAAGCTCAGCAGGTATTTTTCCCTTGAAACTGTTTGAGGAAAGATTCCTGCAGTTTACAGAGCAAATATTATTGATCACAGGCTGATATAGTCCAGAGAATTATGTTGTTTATGCACTCTTTGAAACTTACAGATAAGTCAAACTTCCAAGATTCCGGAATTCAAGTGGTATAGAACCACTCAGGGAGTTCCCATGCACATTGCTGAAGACAAGAAAAACATAGTTAGTTTTCAGGGAGATAATCAGCAAAAGAAGAAGAAGAGGGAAGCGTAACTTAGGAAAGGGTTTATCGCATATCTTACAATTGATTCAAGGCAGCACAATAACTAATGTTAGATGGAATTGGCCCTACAAGATGGTTGTTTGCAAGATTCCTACACAGTAAAGTTACATCAACATGTTTATTCAATCCAGTATTGGATGTTTAAGCATAATGGAGGATAAGAACTCACAGTTCAAATAATTGCTCCAGCTTCCCAAGCTCAGGTGGAATGGTTCCCACTAGTTCATTATCATTTAGTTGCCTACGAAATAGTAAACCTTCAAAAGATATGCATAAGTTTTGAGAAGAATAGATATTTGAGTATCAAAATTATCTTACAAATAACTGAGTCGTGACATATTGCCAAGCTCAGGTGGTATGGGTCCGGTGAGCTTATTGCCATGGAGATACCTATTTTCAAGCAAACAAAAACTTATCCGTATATGTGACGAACATAAGCATGACATATAGTGAGGAAAACATATCTGACTCACAGTTTTCCGGTAAATGAGAGATTCCCAAGTATTGGTGGGATTGGCCCAGTAAGTTCATTGTCACTCAAGTCCCTGGGCATGGGATAAGTTTTCTCACTTAGTCAGAAGAGCAAGAAAGGGACTTAAAAAACAAGCATTTGGATAAGAACAAGACATACAAAACAGCTAGAGCCTGCATCAGACCAATCACTTCTGGAATTCTACCGGTTAACCTGTTTCCTTGAAGTGACCTGGGAGAGAACCCATCATCACTTTACTATATGAACAGCTCTAACAAACCAGACAAGATGATTAAGAGTCTTAAAGATACTTACAGAGTAGCTACTTGGAGGAAACCAATGTTGTAGGGTATGACACCAGTAATCTGATTATAGGATACATCCCTGAAAATGCAAAAGACAAATAATTAAGCACACATACATCCCCAAGTTCTGTGCTATATATTTCATTCCGTAAGGAGAAGACACATACAGGATTTCAAAGCTTGTGCAATTGCCAATGCTCTCCGGGATAGTTCCAGTAAGATAGTTGCCTCTCACATCACTATAAAAACAAACATTCACTTGCAACTTGCTAGAATTCAAGGTTAAAAATAACGCATTGTAAAACACGAGAATGAGCTGAATTGGATCCACTTACAAGTACCAAAGACCCGTAAGCTGACACATATCAGGAGACAATGTCCCAGTTAACATATTCCCACGTAAACCACTGCAAATCGAACACATCACAATTAGAAAATAAATCTCTAGATGCCTTGACAACTTAAGATAAGTAGATGAACTACTTACAGATACTGTAAAACTTCATTCCAATAGAGTAACCTTGGTATCTCACCAGTTAGCTGATTTCTTGCAAGATCACTGCAGAATCAAGGGTAGAAGCTATTATCAATGAAATGATTACTTTGTTTTCAACAGTTTGGTTCATAAATAGAATGACATCAGAATGAAACTCACAGGGTCTTAAGGTTTGGAACCTGAGTTAAGGTTGCTGGTATTGGGCCTGTGAGCTGATTATTCTTAAGGTTCCTACATTAGCAAGAGAATGAAACAGTTAGCAAAAATAAACTCTTGAACAGGCAAAGATAACACACGAATGCGAAAGAAAAGAAGACATACAGAAACTCCAGCTGCTTGAGTTTAGAGATTGAAAACGGTATGTCACCAAACAATAAATTGGTGGACAAATCCCTGAAGCAGGAAGTGTTATTTGATTATATAACAGTGGAGATAAATTAAGTTCTCATTAACATGAAAATACAAACATTCAACAAAACCTACAGGTAAGCAAGAGAAGCACAGTTTCCAATCTCATCTGGAATTTGACCACCCAATTTATTTCCTTGCAAGTCTCTGACATTTTCAAAGCAAAGAAAAGAGTTTTGTTAGGATTCAACACCATAGTTCTTCACATAGATATACGTAAAGAGAGAAGAGAAAACAAACATTGACTGCAGATTCCTCAAGTCTCCAAGAGCTGGTGATATCTCCCCACCAAGATTCAAAGTGGACAGATTACTTCCAACAGAGGAAAAAAAAAGTCAAATCAGAAAAATCTGTATCAAATAGTGAAATAGACACCAAAAAAAAAAGATAAAGAATGAGATAAAAAGATCCTTACAGAGAGACAACGGAGAGGGTAAGGTTATCACAAGAGACACCTCTCCAAGAACAAAAGTCGTTGTTGTGAACATCATCCCAATCAAGAAGCATATTGGCCACGTTGCTGAATGAGGCTTTTATTGCCATCAACGCTTTTCCTGTGCAAAGTCAAAAACATTTAAGAATTAACAAAAACAAAAAACCAGAAAGGAATTATTTAATCATTTGACACTGATGATAGTCAAATGGTTAAATATGAAGCCACATGCCAAAAACTAAAACCCCACTGGATTAGTAATATAAACTTCACTGTGAAGTGAGCTAGAACACACATATATATATATATATTGAGTCATTGAGCTCGGAACCAAACCAAGCCTGGATCTCATGATCATAGAATTTCTAGGAAAACTAAAGTAAGGTTTTATAAAGCACAAATCAAAAGTTTTCGTTTTTTTAGCTTTCTCGGGAACAGTCAGTGTGTGTAGATACAGATTTACAGATATGATCTCTTCAGAATCAAAAGAAAGGTTGCAGATTTATATAAATGATCTATTCAGAATCAAACAGACGCGTTTTAAAAGTTCTCAGAAAGCACCGTTAAACCCTAATTTCTGAAAAACCCAGTCAAACTTAGAGAACCTCTCTCGTGGCTTGTTCGTCAGAGACAAAACAAAACAAAAAGCAAACTTTGAAAAACCTTATCACACAACTCAAAAATCGAAACTTTGAAGAGAAAAAAAAAACACAGAAGAAGAAACAAACAAACAAAAGAGACATAAACGAAAAGAGTTAGAGAACCTTCGTTGTTCATAGGAGAAACAGCACCAATAAGCATAAAAACCACCATCCCCAAACCAAAAACCAAGCCTTTCATTTTCTCTATCCTTATCATCGTCTTCTTCCTTCGTCTTCTTCCTTCGTCTTCAAGCGTAACAACACAAAACCCAGATCCCTTTTTTCTTATTAAGGTAAAAAAAGCCAGATGATGCTTTTGAAGCTTCTAGCAAGAATCAAAAGTTTTCAAACAAGGGGACAGAGTCGTTCTGCCCTTGTTGGGAGAGAACTAAGAAATAAGAGAGAGAGAGAGAGAGAGAGAGAGAGAGAGAGAGGGGGGACCGACACAGGCGATTAGCGTGAACTGGAAGGAAAAACAGAGCAGAGATGTTTAAAGAAGAGAGAGAGAGAGAAGAGAAGAGTAGAGTAGAGGACAGTCTACATAACTAGAGGGTGAGCTCCGACGCCATGAAAGAGAAACTTTAGTACTCCTCGCTCCTATTACTAGGACAACGACAAAATAATGTCAGAACATATACATACATACACACATATTATACTTATAGTATCTATCTATCACTTCATTGTTACTACTTAACTCCGCTAATAACATCTCCCCATCATCTTAACGAGACAGTTGATCGATAATGATTTTTTGATTTGTTTGTTTTTTAGTACATTATTATTATTAAGAGTGTGTGTGTACAAGTAACGGCGTTAATGGTATATAACGGAGACTTTACTTGTCCGTATGATTAGACGGCGACGGTTGTATAAGAAAAACGCCGTTTTCCAATGCAAAGAAGAAGAACGTCTTTTAAGAGTCCGGTGAAAAGACATTCTCCTATATATTTGGGTAAAAAAACCCGTTTACTCTCTCGCGCGTGCATCATCTTTTATTAAAAATTTGATCCAACGGTTAACAGATCATGTACCAATAAAAATGTTATCGTGGACTGCGATGTAGAGAATTAAACTGTGCTCTTCCTTGTGATCATTAGTTAATGCTTTGATAGTGATTGGGTTGATTGGAGCCAGACACCGGTTTGACCGGTTTGGTTCAGTTTCTGCTGTCCCTTTCAATATTTTTACTGTTTTCCATGATTTTATTAAATTTGAATAAGATTTGTTTCAATTTGCACACAATATTTTTATTTAAAAAACAAAAAAAAGATAAGATTTGGTTTCGACCTTTTGTAGTTAGTTTGATTAATTTCGGGGTCAATATTATTGTACCACTAGGTGGAATTAGTTGGTAGAACTAAATCTAGATTGTAAAAAAAAATTAACTAAGTAAATAAATGAAAAACTGAGCAGTAATTTTACTGTGGATTCAATGTTCAAGAAAAAAAAAAAAAAAAAAAACAAATTGAGCAGAGATGGTGTCTAAAGCTATCATAGGATAGCCTCCGTATAAAGCTGTTACTCTTTCTCTATCGAAGGCTATCTTCATTTAATATTTACTTTATTATATCGGGCTTTGAGTCTTATCAAACGCATATCTTAAAAAAATTTAGGTGATTGTGTTGGTAAAATTTATAAAATATTTGATGTATAGAAGATAAACAGTCTCGGATCAATATGCATTTACGCTGGATCATATTACAACATGAATACTATACCCGATCTATATAGTAAATGAACATTATTTGTTTTGAAGCCAAACATTGTGATTTTATCATGCTCACATTGAAAAATAAAGTTGTAGAATTGACGAATCAGGTTCAAGACTGTCAGACCATAGGACCCAAAAGATATCCGAGAGATAATTTGGTCAAACCCTAACCGTCCGATTAAACGGACGTTTGATTTTAGTTCTCGGTTGCTAGCCCTAATGCTTTGGCAGCTTCCTTGTTGCCAAATCACATCTCTCCTTCCCTCTTCTCATTTTCCGACACCAAATAATACAAACAAATCAACCAAATTCAATTTTCAATTTTAAAATATTTCATTTAAATGGTAACGTATACAATTGAAAGAAAGAAAATAAAAGATATCGAGTTACGTTTGGTCCCCTTAGCTTAATATGGACCGACCGTATCTTCTACCTTCCTGGTTCCGATCTTGATTCTTCTTTGTTGTACGACCATAGTCTACAACTATGGTCAAACTTTTTGATATTTGTGTATTACTAATGAAAACCAAAAGACTCTCGTTGATATCAGTTGATTATAGTTATAACTTATAACCATAACATGGATACTGCCCTCTATTAAGGACTAATCAATCACTTGGTCACTTATCCCTAATTATATTTATGCCCATAGTTCGTCTCCCCATAAGAGACAATTCCGGTCAAAATGGACTAATCAAGGGTTGCTTTAAGCCATGACGCAATATATATGCCGTTTAAAACTTCTATTATAACATTATACTGATGAAACTAATCGACTCAACCTTTCTAAATTAGCGGCATGAATATAGTAACTTTTCTTTCAGACTGATAATGTGTAACTTACATAATTGAAATTACTTAAAACGTAAATATAAGAGAGCTTCCGTAAAGTATACCATTACCTTTAAATTTCCCTAGCTAGTTTGTAAATTTATTCCTCACTAGATAAGAAGGAGTCCCGCTTGGGTTTTTTTTCCTCGTAAAACCATGTATAAAAGTATAGCACAAAGTATAGCACAAAGGAACAAAATTCACGTATAAACCACAAAGGTTGCATTTCTAATTTAGATTTTTTTTTTCTTTTTTAAAAAACGGCTATAAGAAAATGCATTAGACATTATTATTTTACCTTTTGCTTCTCGACCACTTGCTCCAGTCGAGTTCAATTTCGGACCACAAAATAAAAGCATCCACATGCGAAACTCATATATACGGAACCATGACTTAATCTCTATATACTCAATAGCCACGACATGTTAAAAACTGCAACAGTAAAACCAGTAGACTCGGTGACCATCGAAAAAGAATGTAAAATCCACATAAACGTAAAAGGAGATGGTGCTCGTATATCCACAAGATAAATTCTTGTGGAGGTTTAGCTATATAAGCAACTCTAGGCCTTAGACTCGAACGGTGCCCATTGTTCTGCTATGTAAGAAGACCACTCTCCACGCATTGTACAGTAGTCTAATCTAGACCAGTTCAACTATTTTTATATTATTATGTATTTATGTTCACTCTTTATTTTTTGTTCTATTATTATTGTGTCTTAACAATAAATGAGGTGCGGCGTTGGATGTAGTGGTCCGGTTAGTGATGTGGTACTGTTGGTGATCATGAGTTCTAGACTACTAGTGAACCATTGTATAAGTGGACTTAGCTAAGGAAATTAGTTACAGTGCATGGGAGGTAATTTGATTAATTTATGTTTTAAACGTTTACTATATTTTATCTTATACTGTATTTATAGTTTCCAAATCTGTTCTCTTCAGTGATCATGTAACTGGCCAAAAGAATTAATCGTATATTTTAATTTATTTGAATGTTTTCAAGACTAGCTTAATCTGTACGTGAACTTTTTTTTTTTTGCTAAAGAAATGAAATCCTCCACTTCACTTAGAGCTGGGACTTTCAAATTTGAGATCATCATGACCATTCTTTCAAATCTCCATCTTAGCTTCTAGTTTTCTTGATCTCGATATGTTCGAATACTTGATATCTCCTCTCACTCGTATAACATCAAAAACACCATTTAAATCCTTTTCAAAAAAAGTTTAAAAATCACTTGCTGAAGATGCAATCGCAAACGTGACAACTCTGAATCATCATCAAGTGAACAGAATGCTTCCAACAACATTAACACAAGGAATTGTCATGAAGTTGGTCTTAGTCATATTTTCTTTAATACTAACATCCCGAACTTTTTATCTTTGGCATCTCCATATATACTTTTAGTTTTCAGGGTGATACACTAATTTAACTTAAGTTGCTAATTTGCTACCAATAAAAGGAGCTACTACATACCAATTCGTATACAAAGCCTACGTCTGACCCAAATATGGACCCAAGCCCAACAGTCACCAACAATAGAAGTGGTACACTTAACATTGATGATACTTTAAAAATACATTATCAATTTCACTAAATTCACTGGATGAAGGGCAGTTCTGTAGTTTACAATTTACATAACGACTTAGATTTATTAATACTGAATTTAGCTGTGGTCTGATAAAGTAAAGTTCAGGGGTATATTTGGCTTTTCAAGAACTCAATTCTTTGTGTAGCATTCGCGTGCGTCATCTTCAAACGGCTATACGACTCAGTTTGAAAAGTCAAAGGGTTTTTTTGTCTTTTACTTAGTTCATTGTTTAGTAGCGTTTCCTGATGAAGCGACTTCTTTCAACGGGCTAAGCAATAGTCAATAATATTATCATTCCTTGTCATCTTCTTCCTTGCACAACACATTTTCAAAGCGGTTAATGTAATGCTTTTACACATTTCTAAATCAAATTTTAAAACTAGAAAATATATAGATAATGCAAATAATAACATTTTGCAGTATTTTTGTATTTCAATGCCAAACTAAATCACAACACAAATTTTTTTTATTCATTTATAGTCTGAGTTTTGTTTTATAATTTGCAAAATACTGTTTCATACAAATCAGTAATTTTTTGTCAAATAAAATCTATACTCTAAAACACATTATTACTAGGAAAATCATAAAAGATTCTTCAACCGCAATTAAAAAAAGGGCACAACTAAAGATAAATAAAGAACTCAACTTCTTTTATTGTTTCCTTGTTGAAAATATAATTTTGCATCTCAATGTATTTTTGTTGATTCATTGTGCCAAGTGTTCATGTAAAATTTAGTCACAGCTGAACACGACCAGCATCAGGCATTTATATAAACCTTCTCTTTCTATATCTTCTCTTGATCACTACTACTACACACACAATCTTATTTCTGACCCAAAATGACGTTCTCTTCTCTCTACGCTTCGCTTCTCTTCTTTGCCTTCATCTTCGTCACGCATGCATTCGACCTCAGCATCATCCAGGTTCTTCTTGTTTTCTATTTTCTGGTTAAAACAACTAGAACCGGGTTTCTCACTATATACTTTCCGTGAAAATATTACTGTAGATGCAACAAGAAACATGTCCGTACACGGTGGTTGTCATGACGAGCTGCCTCTCTCCGGAGACGACAAGGGATCAGATCAGTATCGTTTTTGGCGATGCCGATGGTAACAAGGTTAATGTTACTAGATTTCTCCCCGTATACAAACGCCGGTTATTGGTTCGGTTTAGATTGTTTTTTTTGTTTTGTTTTTCTTTGCTTCAATTGATTTAGTGGTTGAAAGATCAAGGATGACTTGAAAGTTGTGGATACCTTAAATGGAAAGAATATCTGATCTGGAGTCCTAAAAATTCAACTTAGGCTTCAGCCTTCAATTTCCTGGTTCTATACGAAAACATATTTATTTGCATGTGTGTTCTATACATTTAAATTTACAGTGATTCTGGTAAAAAAAATATTCAATATCCTCGTTGTTTTAGGTGCATGCACAGAGACTAGGCGGTTCGGTAAGAGGATCAGGGGGTTTGGGGAAGTGTTCAACGAACACATTCCAAGTAAGAGGTCAATGTCTGAATAACCCTATCTGCTCTCTCTTTATCAACCGGGAAGGACCCGACGGTTGGGTCCCGGAGTCCATCGAGATCTACTCAGAAGGTTCAAAGTCCGTCAAATTCGATTTCAGCAAGAGCGTACCTAAAAACACTTGGTACGGCCACAACAACTGCAACACCACAGGCCCGCCATCGGCTCCCGGTCTTCCTCCGCCGGAATTCCCGCCGGAATTTCCACCGGAGACACCTGAAATCCCACCACCTACTCCACCAAGGCCGTCAGCTGCTTCTAGGCGTGGAGATAGTGAGAGTGTTTTCCTTGCGTTTGCCATTGCGACTGCGATCGCTGCAATGGTGCGTTAGAGTTACTAGTTATTGAGCAATGTGTTTGGTTGCGCGAGGCTCTTCTTTCCGTCGAGTGTTTTTGTTTGTTTTCGTTTTGCTTCAGCCTCTCTTCGTTGGTGTAGAAAAACATATTTACTTATAAAGTATGTGTGCATGAGTTGCTATTTTAGCTTTTGACTATTCGTACCAATTTTAAATACATTTTCAAGAGATAATCTATATCACTTGATTCATTCCATATCTACCAGTGTTCGGACTTGAATTTTTACCAAATAGTATGATCATTTTAAAAGACTGTACTATATATATCTAATATGTAATCATTTTCAAACAATTGAGTTGAACATTTACTTATTAATAGACTGAAGTGTTTGAGAATGCGTGAATTACTACTAGTAGATTCTATATTGTAACAAACGAGTAAAATAAAGTTTAATAATGTGGGAAACAAACATCGAGGCATATTTCGATTGATATTCACTGAAAACATAAATTGACCTAACTTTTGATTATATTTTAACTTATATATAGTATAAGAAATTTGTCTAAAAGGAAAAAATTTGAAAACTGAATTATGCATGGAATTTGTCTGGTAGTAGTAGGTGGAGTTCATGTGGGAAGTGGCACCCACGTAACCCGATTCATGTCTACTCTTGACTCTCCCCTTTAGACAAATTTCTTCCTTTTCGGACTTCTGTGTTCACGTGTCCCTTGAACTAAAATCGGGATTAAATATGAACTTTAATTCTTTTTGGGGCTTTTTTTTTTCAGTAATGTGGATGATGACATTGCATTTTAAGAACTATTTCGTTACGTCTTTGATTCTTAAACTTAAACTAATCCGAACGAAAATGTTGAAATACATATATGCTTTATAAAAAAATTGAATTGAAATTTAAGTTAATCAGGTTAGATATTTCACTTTATTCAATTGTTTTGATCACATAAAGTCTTCTTATTAATCCGAAAAATTGAACTGAATCGGTAATAAGACTTTTGCGGTCGAGATCCTGACCCAAAAAAAAAAAAAATTGAAAAGGAGAGAGAATTTTGTTCGATCGCTTAACCTACCAAAGCCCAAATAGTAAGGCCCCTCCCAATTTTTAAAGCCCATTAATAAATAAAGCAGGTAAATCGACCTGAAATGCAATTTGTTTTGTAATACTGTACTTCATCTGAAATAAGACCGAATATAAAAAACCACACGACTAAGTTGTTTAAACGGTCCAAAAACATTACAATACAATATAAATTTACTTCCAAAAAACTATAATAATATAAGAAAAAAAATAAAAAAAATCACAACAATCCAAATTGTACGCACAGTATCTATAAAATCCAATGGATCGATATTCAAGAAATTATTCAAAATAAATATATATAAGAACCCTTTCCTCGACGTAATCTCTGGCCAATACAAATTTAATTTTTCGTCGAAGACAAAGCCAATGGAAAAGACAAAACGACCCGAGGTATAAAGTATAAACAATATGAGATGTAATCTCTTACGTCAGCAATAAAGTTAAATTAAGAAAATATACAATCTTAACTTTGTCATTTATGAAAAAAACAAGTCATATTAGAAATAACATTTGTTTTACAATACGTAAAGATAACGAAAAAACTTAAAACTGAAGTATTTAAGAAAAAGCTTAGTTTCATTGGGCTAATCTCTTGTTTGTAAAATATTGGCTGGTTACTTTAGCTTTTGTTTGATGAATAAAAACACAGTTGCGAAAAAAAAATATATATATTTACGACCAATATTTTTTTTACCTACATTCATCTGTGCGTAGGTAAATTTTTTTTTTTTAAGCTCTTAGCTTTGAATTAAGCGACTTAGCGACATATTTGATATCTATCTTACGAGATACTAGCTACACCATATGGTACGGTACTCAAACAGACACAGTTCCATGTGATTATAATTCTGTGGGCTAACTGATCAATATCTACAGTTAATATTTTTGACCGTCTGACATATAGCTATGATCTCCGAACGTAACTCAACAGATTGAAACTATTTTTCTTGTGAGTGAGTGAGTGACTAGACTACGTTATCACAGATTCATAGTATTTGTTGTTGATCCTATAAGATGCTTATGCTTAGTTCAAGACTCAAATTACTGTTTTACGGCTCTACCACACAATACTTATATTTTTTATTATATTATATATATTTTTTCAATATTATATTGACGTCGAGATTACTGATTATGGAGATTTTGTATAGTAAGAAAAACTATTGGCTTAGGAAGAAAGCACATATGAACTGACTTATCTCGATTGAAGCGTTGCCATTGTGAGAATCTAAATGGTAAATTTAGTAATGGGCGAAAAAATACTACGAAAATGATCCAATCATCTGTGTGTTACTGTTTAATGGCAGTAGTAAAACTTCATTCTAAATCTAAACTATTTTCGATATCTTAAACTTTTAGAAAATGAAAATGTTCAACTTTCTTAACCCAAACTGATTTACATGACGCTAAAACCTCATAGGCATAATCAACCAAATAAAAGTATGAGTTTTAATAACTTATTTCATGAACGTTATATAATTCAAAATATTGTGCTTTCAATGCAAAAAAATTAATTTATTCTATCGCTTATCTCTACATATAATTCATCAGTACATATACTTTTGAGAAAATGTTGAGTTTGTCATATAATATGTATCCTCTATTACTCTAACCAGTATTTGTGTATGTGGTTTTATATTAACGAATTGTCTCTGCGTCAATATGTTCACAAAGCATGCATGCTCGGTACATATACACAATCTGGGAAAATGTGTTTTGGAATGTAGCTTTTAAGTTTCCAGATTTCGTACCATCTTATTTGAAAGAGTACAAAAGCAATATCTTAAAGAAAAATATCTCAAATGATATATATATATATATATATATATATGATCTATGCATTCTGACATGTATCATTAAAATGTAATATCAGAAAGCGATATTTACTACTCCAACAAAAATTTCAAAAACATTTTTTCTTATCGCTATATATACAACAAAAAATAATAGAAATACTCTTTGAAAAAGTATCTCAAATGTACAAAAACTTAATCATAAAGTAACCATTTTTGATTTAAAAAAAAAAATGTAAGAAATGTGTTGAGCCCCGATCGAATATTTATCTTACCCTATAGAGTTCTATCTATCTTAGCAGGACCGAGGGAGCTGATTGAAACGATACCAAAGTGTGAGATATTGAAAATCGAACACTGATAGTGAGAGAGCAACAAGTTATCCGTTGGTGCATGTTACTTCACTCGCGCGCGGGACCATTTCTTTTATATGCAAGCTTACGAATGCATTTGTTGTTTTGTGTTATACTAAATTACAAATACTTTTCCAAGCAAAAAAATGAATTATACAATCCAATCCAAAATAAGAAAGACCTAAAAAGAAATGGTGTCCTACTGTCCTAGAGGAGCTGGACAGGATAAAGATCGCTGTCGTGAAGTGTGTGTTAAAATGAGACGGCAGAAACGAGACAAAAAATAGGCACGTGAATCACGTGAAGTAGGGGATGGCCCATTGGGCCTTTATTTATATAGTATATGGTTTATCTATTTATTATTTACTTGCAATCAAACAAATTTCCCGTTTATGTGGTTTTTGTCTTTTCCTTTATTACAAATTTGGTTATGAGATTTATATTGTAAATACAAAAGAAACACACTACGTATTATTTGATCATTAATTTAAAATTTCTGTTTGTTTAATTCTTTTTCTATTGAATTTAAGATGGGTTTATTATTGTTTTACGTCAAAATTTTGATTTTAGATAATTATATATATAAAAAATAGTTACGAGTCTTATTTTTAGCCTACGTCGTTTAGGTGTGTATTCGAGACAATAGTTGTTTTTAGCCAATTTAAATGAATCTCACGCTAAGATATGATATATCTAATTTCAAATTTGAAACAATATAATCTGAACTCTAAACATATCATCTTAATCTTTTAACAAATCTTTAATTTGAAATTAATCCATAACGAATAAATTAATTCACTCTTCTTATACTATTTAACTTCACAATTAGTTCATTGTACACCACGCCATATAAACTCATAGAATTAGATAATCCAAGACCTCGTCATCGTTTTCCTTATCATCGTAGATTCTATTTCGAAGAAAATATATAAAAAGACACCAAAAGCACTTACATTGGCCTCTTTTACATGGCACAAGTACAGCCATCAAATCTCCAGATTAATGCCTTGTATAATAGTAGAACAAACACACAAAACCTAATCTGTGATATCGATTCTTTCTTTCTTTCTTTTTGTCTTCAAATTTGCTTAATGGGATTGATTTTTCATTTTCTACATTGTGGTCAAATCGAGATTTGTTTGTTTCTCAGCAATGGAATCTAATATTCGTGTGGAGTCATACATGAATAGTGGAACCATCAATTGTTATTTATATAAAAAAATTATTATATGGACCAATATATGTATATTTTATAATTTCTAAGGTGGTGCAGTTTTTGGATGTATTGGTATTTCGTCTTTAGCCCTCAATACAAACATCGATCGCAGCTTCTCAGAGTAATGACGCACAATCTTGTCTCTTTTTTTTTCCTCTATAATTCCTAATCCTTTTACCCATATTAATTTCCAAAATCATGTGTTCTTCTGTGATTTTTCTTATATAGTATTTAATACGTATTTCTTTCTTAAAATTTTGACATCTATATATATAATGATTCATAAATATTTGTACAATAATTTTCTCCCTAGCTAGGTCTGTTCAAATTTTAAGATTATGATACGAGGAGGTGCATCATTTAAAGTTAAAGTGAGACCTAATGTTAGAGCTAAGTAAACCCGGCCTGAATGACTTTCTTAAAAAACTGAACGTTCACAAAATTAAAGAGGACACCCAACAAAATCATTAAATCAAGTTTGAGAAAGAGAGTATTGCCAGGTGAAATAATTTTAAAGATGTATTATTTTTATATTATTTGAGGACATTTTTTATACGTTTGTTTAGTGGTCCATTTGTCGAACCTGATATCCACTTGGTCTTGTTGACAACTTTGATATCGACACTTCGGATTTGTTAACTTATGTGGTTTTTGATAACTTGGCTAAACCCTTTTATGCCAATCCTAAGTTACAAATTACTACATATAAATTGAGTTTTCATATGTCAGTTATTTAATTTCCGGTTAAATGGAGTATATATTTTACTTGTTTGCTACTTTTATTTTACACCAGACAAATTATAAAGCAAGATAATATAAGAAAACAAAAAAATCGAGGAATTAAGTCTCCTTAACTAGCCTTGAACATCTTATCTCGTGTGTCTATTATTAATAAAAACCGTAAAAGCTCTTTACATAACTACAAGTCACCTTCTGGACCACACCACACTGTCTCCTCAATTTAGAAGTTTTTTCTGCTTTTAAGCCAAATTGAGAACGCTTCAAGAGTGTTCATGTCGGCTCTATAATGCTTCTGTGTGAACTCAAGAAACATAGACCATGTAAAATCAGGATACTCTCTTTCACGAGACATCAATAATCCTACTAGTTCTTCTGGTGGCTTCACCACTTTGTCTCCTTTAGGACATAAGAAGAATGCAAATGTCTTTCTTTCTCTCTCGCTGTTCACTAGCGCCCGATGCAAACAACTTTTGTATCTTCCGTTCGTTAGAGCCTAAAGGCAAAATAAATTATTATAAGGTTCTTGTCATGATTAATTAATTTGGTCTACTACTGCATGTATTGATCATAATAAGGAGACTATATAAGTATACCATGAAGGTGTCGCCTATGTTCACCACGAAAGCATGTGGGTTAGGGGGGATAGATTTCCATTTGTTGTCGACGAAAACTTGAAGACCACCAACTTGGTCTTGATGAAGTATGGTTAGAGATGTTGGATCGCAGTGGGGTCCTGTCCCTAGTGCAAGCTCCGGTTGATTGCACTGTGGATAGTAATTCAACCGGAATATCGACTCGTTGTCTTCGAAAAACTCTCTAAAATGTCTCCTCTCGACGCCAAGGCTCATTCCAAGAAGCTCCATGATCTTTAGTGAGAGAGTGTTCATTGCTTCCGCGTATTCTTGATAAACCTTCCTGCATGGATGAAATCACACCATTTATATCAGTCTTCTTGGACATTTATAAGAAAGTTTCAACATTTGCTGATTTGACTATTACCCGAAATCTTGGTATCCATCTCCCATTTTCTCAGAAACAAAGTCTTTAACGGTTTGAGAGTGGGTCTTCTCCTCGGGTGAGAACTTAAACGACAGCGTTTCCTTCCAAGGAAGCTTCGAGGAGAATCTCCCGACGAAGCTACTAGCATAACCGGAGCTCTCACCCCACATCCTCTGGGCCTTCTGTTTCTCACATGCTTGGGCCTTGAAGAAAGAGTCCATATTCAAATAGGCACGAGACAAGAGACTCTCATCGACGCCGTGGTTAGTGACTAGGAAGAACCCATGTTGCGTTGCAGCCTCCGAGACGAGTCTAGTAGCCTCAGAGACCAAGAGCGAGTCACCGGAAAGGAAACCGGCGAGGTCTATGAGTGGGACTTGGAGAGGTTGAACATCTGTAGAAGGTTTCTCGTGGTCGGGCCATACGAACTGTTGAGGTATGTGGTTTGAGTGCTGATTTAGGAGCTTTGCATCGAAGATGGAAGAATCCTCTTTGGCTTTGTTAACACTGAATCTTTGAGGGACCGTTACAATGCATTCCATTGCCATTCTTTTTTTGTCGATATGTATATATATCGTAGATCCTTTTAAAACTTAAAAGGTTTTCTTAAAAAATATAGAAAAATAACGTGGAGAGGTTTATTTTTGTTTTAGTGATCGGTAAGTGGGAGGGGAAAAGAATGATATTTATAGGTGTGAGAGGGAAACTTAGGTGCGGGGAATAGTACGTAAGCGGCACTTGGGAGGTTTTCGTGTTTACTTTTTTTTTGGCTGTACGTAAATGGTAACATACATTTTTAGGCTGTTTTTTTTTTTTTTTTTTTTTTAAGTTTTCTTTTGAGTGGCTAAATTGGCTCTATTGACTATATTGACTTTTGAATGGCCTGCAATTACAAATTATACACACCATATGACATTCGTAGAAAAGACAAAAACCAGCTGAAAAACAAAATATTCCTCAGTAATTATTTTTTTGCATGATGTTTTCATTGTTTTGTTTTATTTAATAGTTACTTATCAACCCCTAATTTAAAATAAAAAAAATCACTTAAAATTATCTAACTCAATAAACTTTTAAGTGCTAATGAAAGCTTTAGATGATTTAAATTAATGATAGTAGCGAATAAGTATTGAATGATAATTTACCGATTGGTTTAGCGATCGATTTGCTATCAATCGTAAAACAATATTGATAGCAGATCCATATCACACATCATTTTTTCTATGTCCGTCCGTTTCAAAATTTCATAATATGAAAACCGACAGTTTCATAGTGACTTAGAATAAAATGAAACTGTCATCATTTATTGACAGAAATATGTTGGGCTTGGTGAGGCCCATCGTATTCTAGCGATATGTGTTTCTATAAAAAAAAATAATAATAACATTTTAATTATAAAGTTTCTTTTTATATTTTTTATTGCAACGATTACTATATGTTTGACATGTGTAGTAATGGTAAAGCAACGTTTCTAAAAGTCTTTCTGCTAGCAACATTTTTTTCTATTTCTTCAATTTTTAAATATTTTATTAATTTATTTTTGTTGAATACGCTTAAAGATTTCTCCACTGGAGATGCCCCAACGCTCCCAACCGTGATAACGAGAGCCAAATGGTGGTAACACAAACCAGAAGACTGTTTTACGCTTTTAGCAGCTGATTTGGTGAAAACTGAAAAGTAAGTAAGCGTTTTTGTTATTAAAGCTATGGTATAAAAACAAGAGTCGGTGGTAAAGAATCGAACGTTTCATCATTTTTAAAGCTGAGCAAACGAAATATTTGCTTATTCGTATAATTTTTTGTTCTTTTAATGCATGTTCATAGAAAAAGTGAAAGAACACAACAAACACACGTAAGAGTACATAAAGGTTATAAAATAAAAATATCCAAAATTATCTAGATTTGGACCCACGCACCATACTAACGTTGAAATCCCTTTATTAAAAAAAACAGAAAAAGAATACTAACGTTGTAGAAAACAAATGATAGAAAAATAGTATTTTAAAAAAATAATTCATATTTTTAGTATCACTTGAAGTAAATTGATGAAATTGAGCGTGTTAGTAAAGTAAAACAAATATGTTATTAGAAAGTAAAATATTTGTTCAAGAAAAAAAAAAAGTAAAACAAAAAAAAAGTAAAAGAAATATAAAATAAGAATTACGAAAAGAAAAAGGATTAGTAATGAATTTAAAAAAGAGTTGAGTTGCTTAACCCAAAACACAGATATGGAGCGGTTAAGGTTGTCTTCTTGTGGAGAGTGTGGCAGTACAACATTTTCAATGATGTCTGTGAGTGACACACAGCTTCAACGCGCATGTATGAGTTATGTCTTCTCTCGTGTTTCTTGTTTTCTGGAAAGAAACAATGTATTCACCTAAAATTGTCTTTTACGTACATAAAAAAAAAAAAAAAACAATTTTGATAAGAAAGTTAGAAACGGTACATTATCAATTTAACGTAACTGTTTTCTTTAGTTTGCAGAATTTGATCCTCGAATATATCGATTTGGTCTGTTGTGATAGATGGTGCTCTTTGTGTTGCTAATTGTCAAACAGTACTACCCTAAACACATGCAACTTCTCCGTCTGGCGTAAGTGTAACTGATCTTCTCTTTTGTTTTACGATATGTTAAAGAACAAATGTACAAAGCGATCTTAGCTAATTGATCAGCAAGATAAAACAAATATTCATTTTGGTAACAATCAAAGAGCAATGTATTTTTTTTGATAATTTTGTTCATTTTTGTTTTAGTTGCAGTCATTGCGTAATTGTTTGACTTTAAAAAACGTCGAAGATTCCTGTATTTGATATACAAAGATGTACTTTTTTATATGTTTTATCAATAATTAAATACGCTATTTAATTAATGGTTGTATTAAGGTTGGCGTTGTATATATTGAGATACCGGAAAGATTAACCTTATCCAATCTTCTCACTGCCAGACTCGATTCCTTTTTTACTAAAACGGACAAGCCAATTTGCCTACATTTTACGCAACAAAAATATAATACTTATAGATTTTGTTTTACAACTTTAGGAGGAAATGTATTTGGATATTTGGATAATGTTTGTAACAGTGCAAGGCACTTATGGTATATAAAAATGATGGAGTGCCTTGACTTCTTCATTTTATACACTAACACTACTAACTCTACTAGTAGTCTAGTTACAAGTCCCTTTGGGATCCACTCAGGCACTTCGTTACAAAAGTGTCCATATCTCTTAACACATAATATCATGTTCTGTGTTGGTGCTTACCAATGAACTATAGTGTGTTATGTCGGATTCGACAAATAGATAGCGTCACTTTAAGAGGGAAAGTGACATTATTGAGGCATTTTTAAACCCTAAATTTAGTAGTTGTCCACAATATGTCTTTCACTCTTTCCTATTGACGCCTAATCCAACAGGCCACAGCTGACTTTTGGTTTATCGGTGAAATTGCTGTTGACTCAAAATTCCAACGCAAATTTTGGTTGGAAAGAAATGTGTAACATGACAACCGTATATTGATGATGGACGACACTAACTTTTTGAATTGGTGAGTTTTCATTGTCTAATGAAAAAAGTAATAAGAAAATAATTCATCGATGCACTACTTTTTTTGTTTTATTTTGTTTTGCATATACACCACTAACAAAATGATGCATCGTAATTCAAATTAGTGACTGAGTTTGAGTCGAACCATTAGCAACTAATTCGTCGAACTGTCGATGCATTAACGATATATTACATATACGACACACGTATTTCCTGTTTACAGAATTATACAGATTATATAAAAAAACTAAAAAAAAAAAAGATTTCAAAAAAAAAAACTAAGTATATAGAAAATTATATTTGTATCGTAATTTACTCAAATCCTGTAGGTTGACTTATCCTACAGGATTGCGCGACAAAATCATAGGAGTAGTGCTTTATATTCTGTAAATTATGGCGATGTTCAGAATATAAAGGGGGTGGGATAGTTAGACAAAGTACATTGGATTTATTCGATTATCTTACTAGCCTAAATCATACTTTAGGCCCAATATATACTAGCCTAATGCCCAACGAGACAAAAAGATTTGACTGTAAAATCGACACATGCTATAATTAAACTAAATGAGTAGGAGCATGTGGATGATGCTTCATTGCATCACGTCTAACATTTAAAAGCACGATAGTAATATGACCTTGCAGCTTGTAGGTCTTGGTCATAGTATTTAAGATCTCCTATTTTATTGAGTAAGTCAGAGAGTGTATGTGTAATCTGCAAGTTTAGAAAAACTGTGACAAAATGGTAAAAGTTTGCAGTATCAAACTATAACAAGAACCAGTGTGTAACCTCCAAATCGTTCATTGGCAGTTTCATAAGGAATTCAATACTCTCTTTGAAATGATTGACTGCAGACCTTGAGTCTCCCATTGCTCGGCTGCAACAACAAAACAAATTAAGTTAACCATCGAACTCAAGCCCCCCGAAAGAAAGATTTTCAACACACCAAACAGAACGGCAATCATTTCGGCCAAAATAACGTAGTTCAGGGGCCACACACTTGAGGAACTCCTAACACTAAAAAATCACATACAACCAAAGTGTCTACAATCAGTCAAATGAGATCATAACAGAGCATACTGACGACCCTTTCAAATCTTTTTTTGTTTACAGAAACTCGATAATGGACAAATGTTGGAGATAAACATATATTAAACTAAATGATGTTAATAAAAATATATTAAAATTTATTGTATATGGTTTATAATTTTTTTTTGTTATAATACACTGATTTATATCGATATACAAATCTTTTATGTATGTTATCATCAAAAGTGTATTTTTTATATCAAGATATACTGTATCTTACAAATATATTATTTACTACCACCTAGAAAATGTCTATATGAACAAATTAAACCAACTATTATATCTCTTTACTTTCACTTTTATATATTTTCTTTAATCACTAATTTTGTTGGCTCAAAAAACATTTTGAATAAAAAAAAAATTACATCACAAAAGTGTATGTCTAACCATGGAGAGAACTTCAGTTTCAGGAGTGTCAAAATGGGTAATCCGACCCGACCCGACCCATACCCACATGGGTTCGAGACTTTCGTGGGCGGGTTCAACCCGACCCATTTATTATAATGGGTTGAACTTATATACCCAAACCCAATAATATAAAACCTAATGGTTAAATGGGTTATACGAGTTACCCATATATAAATAAAATAAAATAATTAATATTAAATCCATAACATATTATATAAAATAAATATAAAACCAACCAAAGTTTTCAAACTTAAGAAAATAATATATAGATATTAAAATAGAAAGAACATCCTAAAATCCTAAAGCCAAAAATCTATAAAACCAAAATAAAAAGTCATTCTTAATTTAAAATAAAAACCATTCTTAATTTAAAATTAAAAAAACACTTGAATCAATGAATCTTCTGTAATTGATCCAGTCAGATTCTTTAACTTCATAGTCTTCATATATACATATTATATTATATTATATTATATATATATATATATATATTATTTTTGTTTTTTTTCGATTAACCCATGGGTAACCCATAACCCTAATGGGTTTACTCCGTTAAACCCACTAACCCATTGGACTAACGCATCAAAACCCATTTATTTATATAGGTATAAAAACTTAACCCATACCCGTTAAAATAATAGACAAACAGGGTAAACCCATGGGTTTTTACCCATTTTGACACCCCTACTCGGTTCTGCCCTCCTCCCTTATGGAGAGAATCTTGCGTTCAACCTCCTCCACTATTATAACAACCCGTCCTGTAGACCCCACTAGCCTCACTGCTAGCTGCCCCAACGGACCGTCCGCAGACCCCACTAGCCTCACTGGTAGCCGTACATAAAAATCAATTTTTATGTAACAACCCGTCCCGTGGACCCCACTAGCCTCACTGCTAGCTGCCCTAACGGACCATCCGCGGACCCCACTACCCTCACTGCTAGCCGTCCCAACGGAACCCAAGCTGGCCCTGCAGGGCATCGATAGATCAATTGGTGACAACTTGTCCTGTGGGAAGGTTGTTAAAGGGTGGGGACCAGGGTTCGAGGAACGCCTGGCGCACCAATAACCTACTGTGGATTTGGATGAGTAGTTCCATTTGCCATGGTGATGGGTTAGAATCGATGCCCTGCAGGGCCAATTGGTGGCAACTTGTCTTGTGGGAAGGTTGTTAAAGGGTGAGGACCAGGGTTCGAGGAACGCTTGGCCCACCAATAACCTACTGGTGGATTGGGATATCCACAGTGATGGGTTAGGATCGATGCCATGCAGGGCTAGCTTGGGGTCCGTTGGGACGGCTAGCAGTGAGGCTAGTGGGGTCTGCGGACGGTCCATTGGGGCAGCTAGTAGTGAAGCTAGTGGGGTCCACGGGATGGGTTGTTACAATTATGAAGAGAACCTTCGCTCCGCCTTCCTCCCTCGGAGAGATAACCTTGCGTCTAACCTCCCCCACCTTCCTCCCTTGCGGAAATAACCTTGCGTCCAACATCCTCCACCATAGAGAGAACCTCGGCTCTGCCCTCCTCCTGTGTGGAGAGAACATGTTCACGTCTTTTAGCTATTTAAAAGTGGCTTGCTCCAGCAACCAATGAAACTAAAGACCATTTTCCAACGTCACAAAATCTTTTGAAAGTAACTAATGTTAAATTTCCCAATATATTTCATGGAAGTTTCTTTGACACACCATGATGTAGCCTCTGTCTCCAAGCTCCTATGGATCTATCAACAACGATGTATGTTTTTCCAATCTATCTATGTTTGTTGTAGGCTTGTGTTTGATTAGCCTATTTTATCCAACCATTAGATTGATAATATTCTTCTCTTTCTCTCCTTTTGAGATTGAAATGGTAACAATTATGTTTGCACAAAAAAAGTCTATGACCAACCAATCAAGGTTGAAAAATTAGAAGAAAATTAATTTGACATAATTAATGAAATAATAGAAAATTATAAGCATTGTAATTAGGATATGAATCTCAAATAATTCAAAAAATGAAAATATAAATTTAATAAAACAATCTAAAACTACCACAATATATTTTAAAATACAGTATTAGAAAAAGAAGATGCATATATTAATCTTCCATTTTTTTTGGGGTCAACATATTACTTTCAAACTGAAAAAGTAGAAAGTAGGAGTATATTTTGGTTTAAAAAAACAAGGAATTTTTTTCTTCCCATTAAAAAGGTTTGACCAATAGAACAAAGTTGCAAACAATATTTTTGAATAAAACAATATTTTTGGATAAATTATTTTGTTAGACGAATAATATGAGACGATCTATGTTTCTATAGAAGTGAGTATTAACATTTTTTAGAATTAATAATTTTATGTATATTTTCTTTAATCTCTTTTCTATTTTATGAGAAAATTTATTCCAATGAGCCTATTGTTTTCCTAAAAATTTCTTGCTTCTCACTTTTTTGTAAAACGTATTATCGTTTGATGATAAGAATGCTTTTTGTTTAGTTGATCTAGTGTTATATAATCTCTGTTGTTATATTGCTTTTGTGTATTCATCTTTTTTTTTTATGCTACTTGTCCTGGAAATTAATATAAATAATAATAATACAGTGAGAAATTTGTTAATCCTAAAAATCTTAGTTATTATGCATAAGAAATTTTGTTAACACTTCAAAGTCAAATATTGCATAGTATGCATTATGAAATTTAGAAACCAAACAAAATTCAAAGAAACGACGATGAAAACACGTGGTAATATTTACGAATCTTTTTATATAGTTGCTTTGATTAGACAACGAACAAATTGCCTTCAAGACTTGTTCAAGAACGATGATGTGTCAAACAAAAGATTAATAAAAAACAAAGAATAAAATTTTACCAAAAAAGACAAAGCTAGTCGAAATTATTTTGTTTGGTGAAAAATATGTCATAATCTATTTGCTTATATAGAGGGGTGTATTTACAATCCTTTTTTTAAGATTAACAAAGTTTTTTTTTATTATAATAAGATTACAATTATCTTACGCATCGTTTTACCAAGCTTGAAAACTGTGATTTCTGATCGTTAAAATTCACATGTGTCATGATCTGATGAGTTACTAACTTTGATATGTGATTTCTGATCGTTAAAATTGATACGTGTCACGATCTGATGAATTATTAACTTGGATATTTAATCGTTATAACTTATACGTGTCATGATCTGGTGAGTTTTCAACTTTGATCTCTGATCATTAAAACTAACATGTGTCATGATCGGGTGAGTTATTAATTTTGAGAACCAAACTTTATATAATAAGATAGAAATAATGTTGAAAATGATTTAATTATAACATAGGACTTTCTTATACATGTATCTATAATCTACAAACATGTATCAATTCATTAAAGTAATACCTTATAACATTAAGGTCTAAGGTTATATAATACATATGGTGCTTCTCAATTAATAATATGGGATTTACTGACATAGTCATTAAACATATATTTTTATTTAAAAAAATTACGATCACATATTTTTATCAAACATTTTTTTTTTTTGACATATACATTACAATCAACTCATAAGATGTTCATATATCATCATTTTAAATATTTTCCACAATGGGTTATTTTAAATGTAATGTTGTTTGGTTAAATGTTAAAAAAGATATTCGTTCATAGTGAAAATTCCAAACTTTACCATCCATCAACTTTGTGAGGATAAGAAATACACATGTGAGATTCAAACTAAAATATGAAAATAGTTACATTTATTTTATTTCACTTTTACCTATGAAAAGCTCTGTAATGAATTGTTGAACTTCAGTTTCATATATTTTTTTTTAAATTAATGTAAAAAATTAATAATTTGGAATAAGATATATGCATAACATACTATATATTTTAAAACTATTAACAAGACAATGCTATAAAACCATTTATAAATATCTTTAAAAAATAAGAAGAATCTTCTAATCTACTAATAGTTATCTTTTTTTTTTTCATGGGATTAATTTATTTTTCTTTTCCTTAAGAAACAAGAATCCAATAAAGAAAAATTTAGAAAATTAATGTTCACTTCATCTTGTTGGCAATTGTCAATACCTTTAAAGCTAATTTTGAGAAAATTATGTTAATTAATTACTTTATTTTGGCCTAATTACAAAACCACATCTATACATACTTTAATTTTCTCATAATCAAAATTTTCTTCTAATAACAGACCACTTTAGATTCCCATTAATTCAATTGGCAAAATCATTAATAGCAATTTAAAAGAAAATCTATCGTCTTGCATGCAACCGTACCTTTTTGTAACATTCATATTAATTAGATTCTCTTCACTTATTTTATTGTACTAGTTTCCTTAACTGACATTTTTCCAAATCACCTTTCACACTAAACAGACGACCTTTTTTTTTTGACAAGCAGACGTTAAAAAAAAGCAGCTGATTAGATTTGACTTTTGAATTTTGATTACAAAGGAAATGTAACAGACATCACTAAAAAATAACTAAGAATCAGTTACAAAATTTTCATACTTTATATTATATATAAAAAAAGAGTTTGAGAATAAAAAGATAGCAATGATTTTATACATTGTACATACAATAAATTCTAACAAGAAAATAGTTATATGATCTTTATAATAATATCATTTCAAAACCTGTTTTCAACAAATACTGCCATTATCTTAAAATATGAAAAAGTTAAACTATTAAATATTACTTCCTCCATTTCATAATATAAGATGTTTTAAAGGAGATTTTTATTTCATAATATAGGATGTTTTCAAATTTTTACGCAACTTTTAGATTAATTTAATATTTTATATTATGCAGTATTGTTTCTGATTGGTTGAACATTTTAAAAGTAAATTCTTATTAATCAGCTTGGTTTTAGTTAAAACATCCTATATTTTGAGATGGAAGGAGTATAATTGAAAATATTATATTATGGATATGCGTATTGATAACTATAATTCCCACTTTCGGACAAAAAATATTGGTTTAGAAATTTAATTGTTATGTTAAAACTAAACTAATAATTTGAATGTAGAAAAATGCTAAAATGTAACTGATGCATTACCGATCTTTTATATTTTAAAGTTTGACTTGGTATACTACCGACAAAATATTGTTTATACTAAATAAAGAACTATTTACAAATAACATAATGTAAATTAAAGTGTTCCAAATGCGACAAAAGTTCAGATATGATGTTTGTCGTTTTTATTAATCATAATGATTGAAATTATTTAATAATATTTAAGTATAGTCAACGTTTTTAACACGCGTAATCTTCATATTATATGATAAATTTTAAATATCCAATATATATATATATATATATATTACATAATATTTTCATATATATAATTTTATTATTTGCTAAGTTAGTAATAGAAAATATAAAGTAAGGGTCATAATTTTTTATCAAATAAGTAAATATTAAAATGCAAATGTAATCTTTTAGTAAAATAATTAAACGTATTTGATGTGTGCACCCCTAATTCAATGTCATAAGTAATTGAGATCATGTTTTATATTTTATGGATTCTTATTTTTGATTAAAAATCCGAAGTTAAAAACCTTCAAACAGTTTAGAATTAACTTCGATATCGAGAATTTTGTATCTAGACTTAATCTTTAATTGATCTTAAATAGTTTTTGACAAACATAACCAATCTCTGTTTAAAAACACAATATAGGATACAAAAATAGCAAATACATATAGTTATGAAAAAGTAGTTTAGTGATTGTAAAATTTATTTCGAGATTAGTAGATTAGGTACAAGTCATTTTGATGTGATTTTAATCATAGTTAGTCATAATACTCCTCTGACGTAACCTTGCCTGTTTTTGTCAAGACAAACACCATCTCTGTTGGCTCAGCTTCTGCTCTATTCCAACGAGCTTTGCTCATCGGATACTCCTCCGGCGTTAACCTGTCCGTGTATGAGGCAGTTCTTTCAAAGTCACAATATATGTTGACTAAATATGTACCAGTTGATGTTTATGTATTGATGACTATTTTTTTTCATGGGTGTTCTTGTGATAGTTAGTTTCAATACTTCTCCTGGTCTCCTATCAAGTTTGTGTCTCTATGTTTGATTTATGCTTTAATTGTTTTATTTTACAAGTTAGCTATTCGAGAATGTCCGAATATGCTTTATCTCCCTATATCTTTCTAATTCTAATCTAAGTTTGGGTCAGGGGTGACAAAAAAAAAAGTCATAATACACAGCTAAATAGTAAAAATATCTGACTGTGACTAATTTGGGTTTTGGTGTGAGATTGGGCAACAAAGTACCCCAAATCTTAGTTGTGAATGTCAAATGCTATTTTTTATACAAAACAGAAACTTCTAATAAAATTGTGTACTCTGCTACATTATGTAGTAAAATAAGTTTTTGGTTACACAGTTTTCAACTACATCAATTTTTCATTGGGTTAACTTTATACAAATCAAAGTTCATATTGAACTCATAATAAAATTTCATACTTCATTTTGGAATTTCTACATAAAATAATCTAAAATCCTCCCTTTATAGCACAAATCCAACAAAGATGTACGAAATCTATATGAAAATCAATCCTAAAAAAGAAATAAAAGATCTGGAGAAATATTTAAATTTCAGAATACATTTTTATAAAACAATTTTTTTTGGGTTGTATCTATAATAAATTTATTGGTTAATAGCATTAATTTTTTCTTACTTAGCCTAGATTTTTTACATTAATTAGCACACGGTAATATTTTGTTGTATCTATCTTTTCTATTTTTTTCTCAACTTTTCTTAAATTTCAATATTATTATTAAAATAGTAAATAAAATTAAGTTTTGATTTATCATATATTATTATTATTTATTTCTAAAAACAATACTTTTATATACACCAGTACATTTTTGCCAAATGTTACATTTGTGTGTCTACTTTACACGCCTTTATATATTGAGCTTTGTGCAACCTAAATAGTTCATACAGACTTGATTAAAAAAAAAAAAATAGGAGAAAAACAAACTTCATACAAGGATTAGTAGAATGACTTTTGCTGAATCTCTCCCCAACATAAGCTCTGACTTGAGAATCAACGTTCTGGTTGTGGACGATGATCCTGTTTTCCGTCGTGCTATTTCACAAATGCTTGTACAGTCTAGATACAGAGGTGATATTCTTATTATATATCATATATGATATGTTTAGTGAGTTTTTGTTTGTAGTTTCATTTAGATTTTTCTTTCTACTACATTTTAGCATGATATACATATTTTTCGAGAAACAACTAGAATGATTTTTTTTCTTCTTGTTAAACAAATCATCCAGATTCGAATTACAATTACATGCACACATCTAAAAATTTTGAAATTATATTTTGGTTAAATGATTTAAGATCCATCGGTTATGGAGATCACAGTTATAGCTGAAGGAGACCCGACGAAAGCATTGGCTATTCTAAAACATCAACGAAACAATATCGATCTCATAATCACAGATTATAACATGCTTAGCATGAACGGTCTACAACTCAAAAGAAGAATCACTGAGGAAATTGGAAATTTACCTGTCATTGGTATATATTTTTCTCTTTACAACTTCAATCAAAGAATAATAATTTTTTCGTTCTATTTTGTAAGATATATTTAACCTTACATTTCTTTGAAAATAAAAGCTCTGTCAGCGGACGCCAACAAGGAGAAGGAGAGTTTATCTTGTGGAGCGATGGGGTTCCTTCCAAAACCCATACATGCAACTGACCTACCAAAGATTTACCAACTTGCTTTAACCTATAAGAGGAACGGTAAGTCAACATTAGGGACTGAGCCCAACCACAAGGCCAATTACACAGGTGTTAGTGTCCCCCAGCAAATCAAGATGCTTCCTGAACAAGCTAATGTCTTGAAGACCAGGAAGAAGTACTCATCTAAAGCTGATTCAAGATCCTTGAACAGTACAAACGGAAGTTGTCTAATTAGTACCGATGGTTCAAGAAAAAATCGGAAAAGAAAACCTAACGGTGGTAGTGAGGATGGTGCGTCTCCGTCGCAGCCCTCCAAGAAGCCTAAGGTTTCGTGGACGGATGGTCTCAACGACCTATTCCTACAAGCTATCCAACATATCGGTCTTGATAGTAAGTGTTTTGATTTTTTCTATAAACTTTTGATGATACATCATGATGATACACTATTTATTTTCTTACAGTTTAGTTTATGTTATCTATATACACATGCTAACTAATCTTTTATTTTTGTTTACTAATCTTCCAAAGAGGCTGTGCCAAAAAAGATCTTAGCGTTTATGAACGTATCGTACTTGACTAGAGAGAACGTTGCCAGCCATTTACAGGTTTGATATCTCTTTTCAAAAATGTTTTAAAATATGGAAAATGTCTAATATATTCACTCGAATCAAAAAAAATCTTTACCTCTCTAATTAAGCCCAAAATCTACAAGTTTTGAGTTTATTTGCCGATTTGAACCTATCCTTAGTCAACAGTAAGATCTCGTTACCACTGTTTAACGAAGGTTTAAAACTATAAGATTGTGTATCATTCTATACTTTTAGTTAACTAAAAATCGTTTGCTACGGTACCGCAGAAATATCGGATATTCTTGAGGAAAGTGGCAGACCAAGGTTTGATGAACATTATGTCAGCTAGAGGCATAGACTCGATGTTTCGACAGAATCATATGAAGGAGCTGTACTTCAACCAATACACACCCTCTACTTCTTGGTACGACACAAGTCTTAACAATAGATCATTCTATTCCAAACCCGCACAAGGCTTTGGACAGTCGAGACTTTTGTCCACCACACGTGAGCCACCCGTCCGTTTCAACCAGATGCCTTACAACTACATGAACCGGTCATCTACTTACGAGACACACCATGTTGGATCTGGATCAAACTTGACGCTACCCATCCAAAGCAACCTCAGTCTCGCCAACCAACCATCTCAAAACGAGGAAAGAAGAAGCTTTTTTGAACCACCTGTGATGGCGAACAAAATCGGCCAAACATCTCAAGTTCATGGGTTTGGACAACTTGGACCGTCAGCTATTAATAATTTCAACAATAACATGATGAGTAGCTTTGGAAGTTTTACTCCAAATCAACCAGGACTTGGCCACTTCTCGTATGGGATGCAATCGTTCTTAAACAATAACCCTGAGCCAAATCTTGAACTTCCTCAACTGGAAGATCTTAGCGTACATAGTGATCTCGGCAAGACTGATGAGCTTCCTTACAACATCAGCAACATTCAATTCGATCATAACAAGGTATTACGAAATCGATATTGAACCTGTTGAAAATCATATGGTGAATACAAATAGTATAGCTTACTGGTCACTTATATATGACTTCGTTGTGAATTAGGGTCATTATAATGGAGAAATAGCCAACACTTTTGCTGCTCCTGCGACGAATCACACTTTTGCCGCTCTGGATATGAATCCTCCAAGTTCCAACACGAACCCTAATCAGAATCAGGTACCTCTAATTATATCATTCTAATTAAACTATTTCCATGTAACTATGATCATACTTAATATAAACGAACTGATTGTTTAATTCTGTTCTACAACCTGGACTCGACTTATTAGGAACAAGATGCTAATCCAGATATTAGCGATTGGTCGTTTTCAGATCTGCAGGTAAACGAAATAACTTCGACAAAAATTAAAAGAAACTATTTGTATATTATTTGAAGTTTATGAGTCTTAGAAACTTTTTTTTTTTGGTTAATATTTTTTTTTTTTTATATAGGATTTGGTTGATGAAGACTTCATGAACTCTCTGTTCACCAATGACATGAATTGAAAAGTGTTCTCCAAGAAGATGTTTTCAAAGCGAGGTGAAAAAACAAAACCGGCGATAACTATCTAGTAGGTTTCTAAACAGATATATATGTTATAAAAAAAATAGTAGAAGTAATACATGTAACATATTTCTAAGGCGTATTGGAATATTATGTCTTTTCAGCAAGCTAGGGTTGGATATTAAGAACTTTAGCAAAAAAGTAATAAAAATACTATAGATTTATATTCGCGTTATAGATAATTGTCATGGGTTTGTGCTACATACGATTACATGTTCTAAAGATGAAATATTACAACGATTTTAAACGGAATATATATCTTATTATGTAAACCTTAGTTTTGAAAGTTAGCAATTCATATAGTCACAACATGTATCAAGTATATCGATTATATTTTGAAATGTGTGAAAAGAAAATTTATTTAATAATTATTAGGTATACTAAAAAACCTAAAAATAAAAGGATTAGAATTAATATTTTTAAAAAGTATATAAAACCAAAAGTAATCTATTATATCACTAATTCTAATAGAAAAGTTTTATATTAAATTACTAATTTCAATAAGAAAATATATGCAATTAATAAGGAAAATGTGTGCAATTAATAAGGAAAATAATTGCAATTTAATTGTAATTATTATTTATTATAATCATATAGTAAAAAGAAATTTATACGGAAAAGTGATTAAAGTATAAGAAGATTTAATGTGTAAAAATTAGTGATGCTAAAAAAAAGTGTTAAAATTAGTTATTAACAACATATAAGAGAATAAGATAATCAAAAATTCATAAATTAATGTAATTTCTTTAAGTTTTTTAATCGTTCTTAAACAACGAGAAAACTGCATATAACCATGAGCCACATGCCAATGCAACTACACACCCAAATCTTGAACTTCCTCAACTGGAGAATCTCAACGTACACAGTGATCTCGACAAAACTAATGAGCTTCCTTACAACATCAGCAACTTTCAATTCGATCACAACAAGGTATATATATGTCTTCATCACCCCATTTTTTCAATGATCTATATACATAAACATGAAGTGCCTGTTGTGATATTGTGTGTTTGAAAATTGGTGTGTGCATGCAGCAACGACAAGGACAAGAGGCTTCCAACAAATTTGAGCTCCCATCATTTTTTTCGGCTGAACTGAATCAGTTTTTATCTCTTGAAGACGACGGTGATTGTACCTTTGTGAATGGAAATGAGGTATTTCACATATAAAGAGATGTTAGCTATTACAAAATTGAATTTGAACCTGTTGAAAATCATATGGTGAATACTTTCAAAAAATATGGCTTACTGGTCACTTATTTATGACTTCGTAGAACTATATGTAATATATATTTCTAAACAAATATATATGTTATAAAATTTATTTCTAACATATGTAATATAAAATATAAAATATATGTAATGTATGTAATATATATTTCTAAACATATACATGTAATATATTTCTAAGGCGTGTTGGAATATTATATCTTTTCAGCAAGCTAGGGTTGGATATTAAGAACTTTTCAATATGTAATAATCATACTTTAGCAAAAAAAAGTAAGAAAAATACTACATATTTCTATTCGTGTTATAGATAATTGTCATGTGTTTGTGCTACATAGGATTACATGTTCTTAAGATGAAATATTACAATGATGTTAAACGGAATATATATCTTATTATATAAACCTTAGTTTTGAAAGTTAGTGATTCATATAGTCGCGACATGTGTCAAGTATATCAATTATATTTTGACATGTGTGAAAAGAAATTATATTTAATAATTATTATGAATATTAAAAAAAACTTAAAAATAAAAGGATTAGAATTAATATTTTTAAAAAGTATATAAAACCAAAAGTAATCTATTATATCACTAATTCTAATAAGAAAGGTTTATATTACATACCACTTCTCCTTCCCTGTAGGTTCAAGGAATATCAATGCCCAATCACATACACATCTCAGGTTCAAATCCAGTTCCTTTATCATGACTGCTATTTGATGATTTACGAACCAATTCCTAGAACATATATTCAAGTCGCATTTCATCGGTTCACTAGTAAAAGCTTGAAGAGGAATGACATTATGATCCCGCATCCACGGAGCGGTGATTACCATATCCTCTTCAACTTTATAGCTCTGGTTCTTATAAACCCAAAATCCTTACAAGCAACCTTCTTCAACTTCCATGGTATTATCTATGCAAGAAGCGATTTGCAGAAGAAGAACAACATAAGGTGTGTTTCAAACCCAATTCTTATTAAGTCCAGGTCTGATCCAAATTATTATTTGCCAAACCTTAGTACATGGTGGGATCAAGATTACAAACTCTTTGGCCGAAGACTCCTCTGAGTTGTAATTCACCATCAATGCTATGGTTTTTCTCTAAGCTTTTGAAAACCCTGGCAATAGTAATCCTTATGTCAATGTTTTGCGATCCTCAAAGCTTGATTGTTTATGATATGTGTGTAACCCCCCATCTCCATTCGCCTAAACGGTAAAGCTCGGATGTAATTCCTTAACCTCCATGGCCGATGGCTTCATGTGAGGGAGGACCCACCAGCTATGTTACGGTTTTGCATCTATCATTTGTGTCTCCCTATTGTAGCTTCACCTAGTGTCATGAGTTATGAGCCTACAAGTATGAAGAATCTTGAGTTCTTGTTTTTGAACTTTCTCATGGTGGCGAAGAACCTAACCCTTGTCTCCTCGATGGAGCACCCTTCTAAAAGCTTGGTCGCATATGTTGCGCATGGCGTGTATGGTCACATGTTGCTCAAGGAATTCGCGAAGCTCGTCTTCATGGTCGAATCCGTTATGGTACCAAAAGATTTTTCAAACTTTGCACCTTTGGAAAACTCATGGAACCACTATCTCTATTTTCCTTATTGCTCTTTAACCTTTGATTGTATGAACTCCCCTCTTTGGAGGTTTTAAGTTAATGAAGTTTTCTTTGAACAAAAAAAAAATATATATATATATATAAGAAAATAAGATAACCAAAATCATAAATTAATGTAATTTTCTTAAGTTTTTCAATCGGTGAATGATTTGATATTCAATATTAAGTTATTATATAAACCTTGGTTTTCAAAGTTAGTAACTAATGTGATCACGACACATGTCAATTTTAACAATTAAAGATTTTGTCATGTGTTATACAAAAACTTCATTTTACATAAAAAAATTAAAAATTTAAACAATTTAAGAAATATAAAGGATAGTTCATATATATATATACTACTAATTCTAGTTTAAAATTACTAATTCTATAAGAAAAAGAATTAAGAAAATCTTACAATTAATTACTATAATATCATAATTAAATAAATTATACTGTCAATTATTAATGCTAAAAGAAAAAGGCTTCTAACCTTTTCATAAACAAATAATTTCTCTCATAATAACGTCTTTGAATTTTTGATTAATTTATGATAATGTTAGAATAATTTTATTTAAAATTAGTTGGACAAGTAGTAAAATTATTACGTATAAGATTACAAAATATGAGACAAATATATTTAAGATATTGTTACTTTTTCGAATATGAGATAAAATTATTTTTCAGTTATTTCTTTGAGAATTATGTTTTATTAATTTTAAGTTTAAAAAATATTAAGTAAGATATATATTTGATATAGTGCACATTTTTTTCTTTGAAAATTTTAAATATTACTCATTGGGATTGAGTGCATAAAATTAAAATCTAATTTTATTATCATGTAATATACAAAGAAATTGTATTACCAGATGGAGTGTGTGTTTAAAAATAAAAGAAAATTAACATTTTGAATACAACTTAAAATTTCACATATTTTTCTTATATCCGCGTTAATACGCGGGTCTAATCTAGTATAATATATAATATATATATACACGTACATATAAGACTTTGCATAGTATGATATTTTTTATTATTAAAGTAGGTTGTGGTTAAATTTGATTCTTATTGTAGGTTTTTTTTTGTTTATGAAACACAAAAAATGTATCTTAATTAAGTTTCAAATATTATTGTAGCTTTTTTTGTTTATAAAACACAAAAAATGTATCTTAATTAAGTTTCAAATATTTATTCTCTTAAAAATATATTATCTATTTTTATTTGTTTTTGTGATTTCCATTATTCTTTTCTGGTAAGTGAAAAACAAGTTTAAAACGATACCTACAACCTCCATAACATTTTCTATTCACATTAGTTTTACTATATAGTTTGAAATATAAAAATCAAGTACGAAATGTAAGACATGTACTTAATTTTTCCAAATCAAATTTGTGAGGAAATCTCTTTCTTTTTTAATTAGGTTTTTGAAATCTTCAAGATCCTCTATTTCATATTCAATGTTTAATTTAATTAGATTATTTTCTTTTGAATATAAGATTTTAAAAATGGTTTGTACTAAGGGGAGTGTATTCAACCTGACATTTTAAGTGATTAATGTAAAATTTACAAATTTTATGTTATTTAATAATAGATTCTAAGAGTATTAAAATCAACTTATATTGAACTGATAATTTAAAAATATAATTTAAAATCTATTATTACTAAACTGATGATTGAAAAATATACTTTAAAATATATTATTATTCAAAACCATTTGTGGATTTGGATTTTAAAGATTTATAAAGATTCTAGAAGATTTTAGAGGATTTGTTTAGTTAAAAATACAAAAATCCAAATCTCATGGTTTTATATGGTATTTGAAAGAATTTACAATAAATTATATTAATTTTCCTATAATTATCAAAATCATTTAAAATTTTATTTAAATCATTTGGAATATTAGATTGAATGCACCCTGATATCCTTTTTTAGTAGTTCTCGCATCAAATTGTTTTTTTTAGTTTATTTATTCTGTGCTATATATATATATATATATATATTCATATTAATAAAGCAAGCCGTACAATTTGACCCCATAAAAATCTCTTCTTTGTAATTATAATTTAAAACAATTGGAAGGACGCCAAAAAAAAAAAAAAAAAACTAAATATTTTGAGTCTTATTACAAAGACGGACTAAACATCAAAGAGTTAAAGTCTTAAAGATCAAATGGTTTAATCAATTGACATTGTATCTTGGTGACTTTAAAATTACTGAATGATTTTTTTATACAAAAGTAAATCCAGTACAGCCAATCTAAATAATAAAATTCTCTTTCTAAATAATGAAAAATCACAAGCTCATTCTGTTGATTTACTTTCCTCTACATTTGTAGTCAATTCCATATGAGTTCAATCTTATTCCTTTCATTTTTATCTCATCCTTGTTTACACTGTAAAAAAACTTTAGCCTCCTGCGTAGACGTAGATTGCAAAACCTGAAAGGAAGGAAATTATTAATCCTTATTTTTCACTCCAACTCTTTCCAAATAGGTGTCAAGGAAACATTTAGTGCCATATCAAATATTTGTGATAGAACGCAAGTAAGTTTTTTTTTCTTATTGGATACCAATCATGTCACGATAAATTATTTGTTGTATCCCATAATTAGTCCATTAATTCTTATTGGTTACTACAAAGGCGTAATCATATGTCTTTTTTTTTTGTCAAACAAGGCGTAATCATATATCAAGACCATAAAATTCTGTATAATATGTTATGTTGGCTTTTCAAATAATAATAGCAAGATTAACTAAATCTAAATCATTTCCTTAATGAACTTTTTGTACTTTGCCTGTTCTCATGTCAATGGACCATTGGAGGATTAGGTTTTTGTTACCTAAACATGTTTTTTATGTTCTTTCTCCCTCTTTCTACTTTGTAGGCTTAGCAGGAAGCAATGAATATAATTTTTGGTCACCAGAAGTTACCAATTCCACAAGAAACATATTCAATGTTATGATTGGCATGTGTTACCAACATGCCTGCTTTGTTTTCTTTGTTTTTTTTTTTGTTTTCTTTCTTTCATCGCGTTGCCTTGATTATATTGTTGACTACTTAATTTGATGCATAACAAAAGAGGAACCAACCAAACAAATGCCAAAAAAAAATTTAAAAAAAAAAATAAAAAACACTTTCTCAAAAAAAAAACATTTTTCTCAAATAAATTTGTTTGAATTGATAAAACTAATTTATACAAACCTATAAATATATGTCTGCTCTGCTGTGGGTGGATCACAAGTCACAACCACCGTTATTTCACTCTTTTCTTTTCTTTTTTTGGAAAAAAATGATAAATCGTAATTCGTAAATGATAACACGCACGTATATGATGTATTCACCACTGAATCACATCTCCAATCAAAATTCAAAACCTATGTCTCCTTTATCATTAACTAGATTTTGACGATTTTTACATTTAATTAAAACACATAATTAGCTCAGTTTTTGATTACATGTGATTACTCGGGGGGGGGGGGGATTAAATATTTTTAAACCAAATTAAGCTAAATTATTTAAATATCAAGAAAAGGATTCTTATTGGTAAAACATTCATTGATCTCAAAACTATTTTGCATTGTGATTTCTTGTAAATAAACAAAAGGTGAAAGAAAACAAATCTATGGTAAAACCACAAGACTTTATGAGTTTTGTATCTGATAAACAAATAAACAAATTTTGATAATCAACAATGTCTATGGTGAAGAGAAATAATAACTAAAGAATACTTTGGTAAATTCAGTAATTTTACCCGCAACTAGTATGAAATCTTGACCGACAATATCTAACTACCGGAAACATTCACTAATAAAACTATTACATGTTTTTCCAACTAATGTTTTTTTGTTTTCGTATGTTCAGTTTGTATGCCAAGATGATGTAAACTGTTACTTAAAAACAATGCAATGATAAAATAACTGTTGCATCATTTTTTATTGTAATAGTAAAGAAAATCCAAATCTTTAGGTATTACAATGATAGTAATTGTTTGAAACTCCCTTGTTATTTGTGAATTGACTTAAAGGGGGAGACCAAACAAAAGATATTCTAAACAAAGCCTCAAAAAAAATAGCCAGTATCAAATCACAAATCATACACACCCCAATCCAATTGAGATGAAAAACAAAACAAATCACAATATGAAATCGGATTTTAAAAGTAATTAAAAAGTAAAAAAACATATTAATCGTGTGTATGTATGGTGTGATTTTAGCTTTAATCGAAGAATTCCCATTTGTATCTTGGAGGGACCGGTTTAACCGTTTCAGCCGCCTTTGCCGCTGATGCGGAATCAAACATCTCCCATTTGTTAGTTCCAATCCCCGGAGTACTTGATGAGGAGGAATTGGAATTCCTAGGCTCCTCCTCTTCCTCTTCATCCACAAACGATAGCAAATCGCGTTGCTTAAATTGCGTTTGCGTTTGCTTTTGCGGTTTGTGACGGACCGACTTATTGATCTCAACTTTTTTGGCAGAGTTTTTGACTTTCAATACGTCAAGTGCCTCAACATACTTCTGAACCCTTTGCACCTATCCAAAATCCAAATCATAAAACACACATATTAAAACTAACCAATCAAAAAAAATAGAGAACTATATTTAGGGTAATTTAATCATATATAAACCTGCATCTTTCTCTTCAATTTCACATCTCCATCACCCATTATTGCATCAAGTCTCAACAACTGATTCATTAACATCTCTATCAGATTCACAAGACTCTTCTCCTCAACCTTCCCTCCTTTATTAATCACTGTCTCAAACGCCGACACCTAAATATCGGAAATTTTTTGGAATCTTGAGAAACAGAGTCGTCTCGTCTCGTCGTAATAATGAAAAAAAAAAAAAAAAAAACATAGATACCTGTCCGGCGAGCCTGTCGACTTCTAAACTAATATCAGAGATGGATTTAGAAGCTTTTTCAATGGCGGCGTTTTTCCTTTTCTCAAGGAGACGTTTCTCCTGAGAAATTGGATCTTCTTTAACAACAAGCTTTGAACGATCTTTAACTCCGCAAAGATCAAGAAACATCTTCGAGTCTCTCTCTTTGTCTTTGTACAAAACCTTCATGTCTTCGTGGTGAAGTCCCACCTGGTCAGACAACATCTTCTTCAACTCTCCTGTTTCATTCAACCAACAAAACCAAATTAAATGCCGAACTCGAAAAAAAGGAAATAGTTGGATTGTGTGTGGTGGGTTTTGGTTTTGGTTTACCAAAGGTAGATTGGGAATTGATGTTGATCTCGTGATAAACCGACGCGTATTTGACCCGGACACGAATGACACGTGGCAATTCGGAGTTCTGATCCGTCCGACGTTGAACAACCATTCCTCCAGGTCGGTACTCCCACTCATTACCACTACTTCCACCGCCACCGCCTCCGCTTACGGACGTCGGCGACGATCCTGTCTTCATCTTCATCATATTCTTTTAACAAGATTCTTTGCTTCTTCTTCTTCTTCTTCTTCTTCTTCTAACTCGTCTTTGATCAAAAATAAAGAGATCGATCTCACATGTTATAAAGAATCCAAAATGTAGAGAGAGAGATAAGAGAGAGAGATAAGAGAGAGAGAGGGAGAGAGAGAGAGAGAGAGAGGTGATGAATATGATTTCTGAACACGATCAAGAAGATGAAGAAAGAAGGAAGAAGAAGAATAAAGAAACGTCTGAACAAAGTGAAGTAAATGCTATATTTTTTTTCTTGCAACTCTTTTTATAAAAAAAAAAAAATCATAAATAAAATAAAAGAGTGACAGCTAATGGTATTGTTGTTATGTCTCATCATCAGTAATCACACATATATATTTTATGAATATTTTTATGATTCCCACATTTTTTCTTTGTATTATTAATTTTTTTTTTCTCCCAATGTTCTGTATCAGTTTGGTTGTCTCCATTCTAAATACACCCATCTGTGTCAATGTCAATGAGAAAAATCAAACATATTGTTGTTACTGAATATATAGTTTATTTTTTCTACACCACATTAGTATAAGCTCAAAAACAACGATCACTGTCACAAATTACTAGACAATGTATCATGGGTCGTAATTTGCGTATATGTGAAGTATATAGTAAAATTTGGCGTTTACTCAACAGCTTATTTTTTTTTCTTTAGGAAGTTTTGTTAGATTTAGTTTTGTTAATTCATTGGCTCTGTTACTTTGTTTGTTATACATTTCTCAGGTTAACAGAATCTTGAAAGACCTGACAAATATTTTTTTTGGCCTATAAACTAATTTCACACACAACCAAAGTGCAATTCTCAGTATTTGTGTGTTTAGGAGAATTTAGTGACGTGTGAATTGGGTCAGTTACCAAAATTTTATTGCTAATAAAACAGATCCTACCAAGGCAGTACCATGGAACTCTATCTCTATGTATCTTCCTCTTATTTTGTGAAAACAGTCTCTGTAGCGACAAATGGCAATTTCCATAATCCAGTCCACTAGCAATCTACAACATGTGTCAGTGTGTCACTTTGTGGTGACCACATGAGTTTCAGTGTCAAGACTCCAAAACAACAGCTTACGGACAAGACATCTAGAAAAAAATATTCAAAATAAGCCAGTCAGGCCCAACTTTGTAGGACCATTTGTTTTTTCCTTTCATGTGACCTTTTTTTCTTCATATAGTTTAATTTGACTATGGTTTGGGCCTCCGGGGTCTGGGACAACTCTACCGAACCCACTCTGGCTGAACATGTTGTAAAGACAAGAATGGTTTAAGCTAGAGACTTGTTCGTTTCAATGACAATGGCTTCTTTACCTTTGATATGCCATGACTCCTTCATGTTTTTCTTACAAAAGTTCTCCTAAAGTTGTTTAACAATATGTAGTATGTACCTTTCTTTTCTTTATTTTGACTTTATTATTTTTACATATATGTTTGGTTAAATCTTAAAAAACGTTTGAATATGTCTTTAAAATTGAGTCAAAGATGTATACTTAGAAAAGAAAGATAAAGATAAGAGTAACTTCGTTGATCAAAGGCTTCAAAGATAATGTCATACAACCACCTCCCTTCTGCAAACGCAACAAAGCTGCAAGAGTGAGGGAGATAAAAAAAAAAAAGGATACTTTTGTTAGTAATTAGTATTATTGAAAAAAAATATAGCAATTCAATAGGTGTTTTTTTTCTTTTTTTTCTATAACAAATATAAGAACTTGAATAACCAAACATTAAGGAAAACTATAAAACTATAGTTCGCAATTTTGATGTTCGTAATAGAAAAGAAAAGAAAGAAAAAAAAAAAAAGAAGGGAAAAGTTCGGTACTAGCCTTGCTGCTTTGGAGCCATTTACGAATGCAATCTTTGTGATATTTGTGAGTACAGGGTAGAATAGTTATTTTCTCTCCAACAGCAAAATCTAAGTGGCATACCATACACCTGTATTGATTTTTTTCCCCACTCGTGTTGTTATTAATTTTTAACAGCATCTATGTAATTAAAACTGTATTAACTTTTACACTAGCTTATCTTTTTTTTTTTACCTCACGCGTGGCGTGGTTCTTTTTTTCTCCACTTACATGGGTTTTTTTTTTCAAAAAAATTTAAAAACTTAATGTGGGGTGAAAATATAATAAGGCTATGCAATTTTGGAATCAGAATAACATGTATGTTTAATGGAAACAACAAATATAAACAAGAGAAATTAAGATAGTAATTTACTGTTTATCTTCGATAGAAGGTTGAAACTTGATGGCAGGTAATTGAGAAATTTGTCTCTCTGTTAATAATCCTTCACCTACATTTACTGTTTCACCTCCTCCACCTATGTTTACTCTTTCACGTTCTTGTATCCGCTAGTTTAAATTACAGAAAATAACTCAACAAAATATAATTGGATATAACGGTAAGAATGAATATTAAATTTTCAGGCGAGAAAAGGATACGGAAAAGTATAATATTCTTACATCGATTGGATATTCGTTTGGTTGATCCCCAAATCGTTCTGCAAACGTATATTAAAAGGTTAATTTAACCGTGATAATTAGACTTAACCGGGTTTTGGTTCAGTCTACTCTAGTGGACGAATCGATCAAAAATAGTCATACTTTAATACTTTTATAATTGAAAAACAACTAAAAGGATTGAATTAGATGATAGACCTGGAAGTGAATGTGGATAAGCGTTAAAGGACATCGGTGTATGTATTGATCTCGAACTTGGTCCTGGTACGAACAACCGTCTTAGCATCGAGACTAGCCACCATATCAAACATTTCCAGCATAGCCAATGTCGAGTGTTAGGTTGGTTTTGAAACTGACGATGATAAACAGAACGAGAAATGTCTTGTGAAGAGTAATAGTGTTCCGATGAGATGGGATTATAATAATGGGTAGAGATTATAGGTTGGTTTTGAAGGTGATAATTAATCATAGGAGAATTGTCTACAGGCACTGGATAATCATCGACTCTACCACGTTCTCTGTGGTACTCCTCGAGTCTCTTAGTGATTTCATCAGCTTCGCCGAACAAGTATTGGTATCCACTAGAACTTTGTGAATCTCCCATCTTGTTATAATATTTGGGAAATAGATATTCTCTTCACTAATTTTTGTTTCGTGGCATGGCTTTTTTATATGTATCATTCGATTTCGTTATATTATTGTCGTGATTGAGTCTCTTAATTAGAGCATGTAAATATGTTTTAATGAAAATATGCGAGAAACGAATTAACTACACGTAATAAAATATATTACGTACTAACTCCTGTTGATCTATTAAGCATCAACCACTAATTAAGCATTATATTCACTATTTTGAGAGCTTGTGCCTGGTATATGAATGATAAATTAGTGTAATATCTTATTTAATCTGTAAAAGAAATGACGACAAAAAAAAAAAAAAAAATCTGTAAAAGAAACTCACACCATCACACACTTTGTTATTCTCCCCTACCTTTTAGTATTTTTTTTAATCATGGACAACTTGTGAAGTAACTAGACCAAGATCACATGAAGCATCACTTCACTTCATGACCGAATTGTTCTCGAAGCTGAAAACTTTTACATATATGTTTCTATTCTATAAATATAGATGAAATCCACCTATCTAAAAGTTAATTAAAAAACACAATAAGAAAAAATATAACAGCTTATTAGAATGGTATCTCTCAAGTTCCTTGCAGCTATTCTCGTTGTCATGTTTCTGGCTACCGGACCTACGGTTCGAGCCCAACAATGCAGAGACGAGCTGAGCAATGTGCAAGTGTGTGCGCCACTGCTTCTGCCCGGTGCAGTCAGTCCAGCCCCAAACTCAAATTGCTGTGCTGCCCTCCAAGCAACCAACAAAGACTGTATCTGCAACGCTCTTCGAGCAGCCACCACACTTACCTCTCTTTGTAACCTCCCCTCTTTTGATTGTGGTAAGATGATTCATCAATTGAACCTTTTTTCATTAGATTATTAGTTTTTTTTTAAAATTCCATCTAAACATATTTGAATCAAATAATAGAATTGTAAATTGATTAGTTAGTCTATAGTATTTGTTTGTTGTTTGTCATTGTAATATTTTGGGACTATTGTTTTGTTAACTGTGTAGGTATAAGTGCTTAGTTCAGCAACGGTCAGTTCCGAGGATTTGGGGAGTTCGGTCTGCAAAAGACAAGACGAATAAAAATAAAGAATAATGAGAAATACACTATTTGAAATTTGATGTTTTTGTTTTGAATTTGGTCTGCTGTTCGGTTTGTTCAATACTTATGACAGATCTATTAAATATCGTTTTCACCATTATTACAAAATATTTTCTATAATTGGCATCATTATAAGTCTTGCTTTTATTACAGGCGTGTTAGTTTTACATATGCAACTTCAGGCATACCCTCAATTCAAAATTCAAAAGTAAAAAACTACCAATAGATTCAGAAATAATATTCACATCCACAAAATTTAAAATGTTGGTTTGATGCAACCAAAACCAAACGAGAGAATTGGTTTGGAGTGGACCGGAGCCATAGAACCATTGACTATAATTGACTTTGGATCAAAATATGTCCTACCGTAATAACGCGTGTGAGCGAGCTTAAAGGTCCGTGTTACACACTCACTTAAGCTTTGGTTTGGATTGGACCGGACCGGACTCATTGACTTGAATTAACGCGTGTAACCAACGCGCATGACCTAAGATCACTCTAGTCTATATAAATGCAACATTAGTACATTACACAACACTCGCTTTGGCTTCTCCATTCCCATATTGTCTTTTTATACTTAAAAAAACAAAAACAAAAAAAACCACAGCCGTTGAAACTTCAGAGAAAGTTCAGTTCAGGCAATGAAGTGAAGTGAGAATGGGTTTTTTCGGAAGACTGTTTGGGAGCAAGAAACAAGAAAAATCAGCACCCAACAGACGAAGATGGAGCTTCGCTACTATTAAATCCACACATCCGGCGAATGATTCGTCTTCTCATCCAAGCAAAAGACGTGGGGATGGAGACAGCTTAGACGCCGATAAGCATGCGATAGCCGTCGCGGCTGCTACAGCTGCGGTGGCTGAGGCAGCTCTCGCTGCTGCTCGTGCGGCGGCGGAAGTCGTGAGACTCACCAATGGCGGTAGAAACTCCTCGGCGACTCAAACATGTCGGAGTAATCGTCGGTGGACTCAAGATTATCGAGCGGCGTTGAAGATTCAATCCGCTTTTCGTGGCTACTTGGTTAGTTAATTACTTACTACTTTAAATTTAATCTTTTAAACTCAACTTTTAATCTTTAATTCTGTTTTTGGTTCAAAAACAAATTTATTGAGCCAAGTGTGGAACTAGCTAGCTGGCTGATGTTGATTTCTCTACTTAACCCCAAACTGAAATATTTATTGAAAATATAAACAATGAGTATTGTTTGTATTGGTCCCCGGAATAAGACTATGAAAGGAGACAAATGAATGAATAAATGAAACCAAAGAAAACTTGTTAGAATCCGATACGATTCTCTACCGACACTATTTAATGGTCTATATACACAAATTCTCTGTTTGGTCCCAGAAAATATGCATATTCATCATCTCAAACCAAAATGTTACCTAACTGGATTTAGCTTTAGGGCTTATTTCTATACTAGTGCGAAAATTCAGAATTTTAAGAATCAATTGTTACATGTGTAATAATAAGAAAAGGTCAAGTTGTTTCCTTTTTCCTTTTTTATCCCTTTTTTAGTATAGTTTCTGAAAAGTCCTAAATGTATTTTACTGCAAAAGTGAAACTACAGATGGGTTTTAAAGCTTTTTGTTGAGCTTTAACCATTATTATTAATTATTATTTTTTTCTTTCTATAAATTGATAGTTGATAGGTTTGTAGTTGTTAGGTTTGAACCATTCAGAAGAAATTGATATTGGTTGGGAAACTACGTATAATGTTACTTTGTGGGTTGGATTAGGTGTCTAATAACAAATGTTTTGTTAATTCAGGCGAGGAGGGCGTTGAGAGCATTGAAGGCGTTAGTGAAGCTTCAAGCATTAGTGAAAGGACACATAGTAAGGAAACAAACGGCTGATATGCTGCGTCGGATGCAAACACTGGTTCGGCTCCAAGCTCGAGCTCGAGCGTCCCGTTCTTCACACGTCTCTGACTCATTCCACTCGTCAACATCAATGGTCCCATCAACTTCCCCACAATCTTTACACGCACGACGCCTTTCAGAGGCTGAATACAGCAAAGTCATTGCCATGGACCACTACCGTTCACCGATGGGTTCGAGCCGGTTATTAGACCAATGGAGGACAGATGAAACTTTATGGAACGCACCACAGTACAATGAAGATGATGACAAGATCCTAGAAGTCGACACTTGGAAGCCTCACGCAAGGGAGTCACCAAGGAAAAAAGGATCCCTTATGGCTCCAACAAGTGTGGAGAGCAGTCCACAATTAAGGTCTAGAACAGGAAGCAGCAGTGGTGGTTCAAGGAGAAAAACTCCCTTCACGCCTAAGAGAAGCGAGTACGAGTACTACTCTGGGTATCACCCTAACTACATGGCTAACACTGAGTCTTACAGAGCAAAAGTCCGGTCACAAAGCGCACCAAGACAGAGGCTACAAGAGTTAACTTCAGAGAGTGGCTACAAGAGGTCTATACAGGGACAGTATTATTACTACACAGCCGCTGCAGAGCGATCTTTTGATCAGCGTTCGGATAACGGGATCTCGGGTTACAGAGGAGTTTCTGATGGGTTAGATCGAAACCAATGTGAGAAATCGAAGATGTATACTTCGTTTTTCAGTTCTAATCCTCTTTACTTTCAATAGTCGAAAGGATGAAAAAAATATGAGTGGAATGTGTAAAACTTAGATTTGGACACACGAGTACAGTACAGACAGACAGTGATCAATCTGTGTTTTGTATTTTCATTTGACTAGATCCAACGGTACAAAACTCTTAACAACAAAGCTATAGGGTCCACACTTGTCTGATATAAAAAACTTCAATAATTTGAAGTGATGTCAAGTCAAGACGTGGAAATCACCACTTAAAAAGCAATGAGATTGATTGATAATAACCCTTCCTATTAAACAAACTATTTCCCTCTCTTTTGTTTTCCGGTAAAAAGCTTCACAAAGTCACACACACATAAGAATTAAATGATAAACGCTGAACATATATATGCATTTACAAAGTAAAAACATGTTGCTTTTACTTATCAGATATCATCACAACTCCATCTTGAGGTGGGAACACAGCGCAGGTAACGGCACCAACGGCAGTGATCATTACCGTTTTCTCCTCGGAATAGCATCATCAGCGTCACCACGAACCTGCACAAAACCCCACAACATTTGGTATAACATTGAACAATTTGGGATATTACATTGAAATAAAATGAGAGAGTGAATGCAGCAGAGTTTACCAAGCAATCAATAGAGCGAGAGATAGGAGCCACAATAGGTACTGGTAAGGCTTGTACTTGTATCTCAGTGGTGTGCCTTGTGGCATATGCTCTCTTGCTAACCACTTGAACTGAGGACGAGCCAACAGAATGAAACCGAGGAGAAACCCCGTTATAAACCCACCCACATGTGCAAAATTATCAACATGAGGCAGAATCCCAATTACCAAGTTTATCAATATGACAAACACAAGCGTCAGGAGTGCAGCAATCTGCACCCAAATAAAACCAAAACCAAAGTCAATTATTAACCTTGTTTGTTCAGATCATGAACCAACATGATGGATTAATTTTTGTATCTTTCACCTTGTTGGAGTAGATAGTCCAGTTGGTGAAAAGTTCAGAAAGCATAGAGCCAAGGAGGCCAAAAAGAGCACCAGAAGCTCCAACAGAGATACTGTTTCTGATAAACAACGAGGACAGTATACTCCCTCCAATTCCTGATAACACGTATATAACTCCAATTCTAACTGCAAGCAAAAAATTACAGAACCAAGATTCAGGATTCCTAACAACAACAGAAGTAACATTAACTTAGAAAGAAGACTAGACTAGATCAATCAAGAGAATGCATACCGAAACCAAACTGCTGCTCGAGGCGAATACCAATGAATACAAGGCTTAGCATATTAGCTGCAAGATGAATAACACCGGCGTGTAACCATATACATGTAAGAAGACGCCAGGCTTCCTTCTTCTCCACAACTTTGCTCCACTCAAGTGCTCCTAACTTCTCCAATCTTCAAGTATATATCAATCAAAACTTAATCAATAAAAGTTCGAAACCAGTCCCTAAATGGGATAAAATCAATGATTCCTCCTAGGATGACATAGTAACCGACAGAAACAGAGCATAAAAAAAAAACGTAATAATAGACCAAACCCTAAATTGGGAATATGAAAGAAAGAAAGAAAAGAAACGTACGTGTGAGAAGAAGGACCAAAGAGAGGATTACTCCGGAGAGGCTCGAAGGAGAGTCTTCCAAGGAAATCGGCGACACAGTGGCCACGTAGACGGTGAGACTCGAAATGCTTCGGACAGTTATTAACGAACATAGCAACAACGAAGAGCGCGACGTTGGCGGCAATGAACACAGGGACAAGCCACGACGTCCACTGCGACGACAAGGCGTTGTCGGCAAATTCAGCAGACGACGAAGATAAAGCTACAGGCATAGGCGGTGGTCCGATTCGATTCCGATCACCGCCTCTGCTTCCGATCCCTCTATCCTTCGCCGACATTCGGTTCTCCAGATCATCATCTCCGACAGCCATTATTATTAGTGATCTCTCTCTCTCCTTTCTCTGTAATTTTTTTTTTTTTTTTGGGGGTTTTGTTTTTTTTTTTTTTTTTTGATTAGAAGGGGGCGGTAAGGTTAAGAAAGAGAGAAGAGTTAAAAAAAAAAATTAAAAACATTTAATTTGAGAGAGAGTGGGTGAGAGAAGTGGGTTTTCTATTAACTAATTAAATAATTACACGTGTTAATGTTAATACGTCATACACGTTTCTTTGTGGTACGTGTGTTTTTGGTTTATTGCACACTGTATCGTAACTGATCTATCTAAATAACGTGCGCTGGATTCCCCAAATTGCCTTTTTTTTCACGCTAATGCTGTGATGTCTAACATCTTTAATTGTATGAGTTTGAAACTGCATTTGCTACCAAATTGCAGTTATACATAGACATTACTTGTTGGCGTGACATTTGAAAAGAGACCATACAAAGTATTCTGATCCAAGGAATCTACGAGGTTAGGCTCATTATAACCTTTTAATAATTCAAAATCCAAAAACTTTAGTCCATAAAAAAAAACTGTTGAAAGCAAACTTAAGAACACAAATCAAGAACTTATACACTGCAATAATGATGTCCAAATAACTATTTAGCGCCTTAATAAGTCTTCGCTTAACCGGTTTTAGTCTAGAGCCAGCTCTACCTCTTGCACATGAGTAGAATTCCTCCGAAGTTAGGGAATATAACCATACCAATTATGTGTAGCTTATGATGGGATAAGTGTTTTTTTTTGTGTGTGTGTGCAAACCAAGTGATTTCAATTAGAAGGGGGTCTAAACCGGATCCGGTACATGAGTTTTAAGAGATTGCTTAGCTAACACATCAACATCTTGGTTATAACTTCGAGTAATGAAAAAAACCTAATTTGCTTGAAAGAAGCGGATAGATTGAGGATATCAAAGATTACCCCATGGAGCTCCTTAGACGGAATCTCTGATTGTATGGCTTCGCTTAATTGTTTACAATCTAAAGCGACATAAATGTTTTAGAAACCTAGGTTGTGGGCGTCTTACATGGCTTGGAGCATGGTTGTTGCCTCTGCAATTAGTGGTGATCGGATCCACTGAGAAGTAGTTGATCTTTTGCAATGTTGTAGGATGAGAGCTATCATTTGAAAGACGTGTAATGGACACAAAGCCGAAAGGGATGACCTTCTTCCATGAGCTTCCAAACTCTATTGCTAGATTCATCTTGCCTTTCTGTCTAATACATATATAGATGGTTGCAAATGCATTCCCAATAATCAATCATACTATATGTCTTAGTACATTAACTATTATATATTAACATAAGAAATATACTCATTAAATTAATTATTATTATGACATCGCTTATATAGATTTTAAGATTAAAATAATCATTAAATACAAAAAAAACTTTTTTGATAAGGAATCCAGTTTCACCATAAATATTGATGAACATTTGTCTTTGTTTAGTCTAAAAAATATGAATCTCGTGAAGGTATCATTTAATAAAGATAAGAAGAAATATATTTTATTAACTTCGTAACCGTTCAAACTTAGTGTGTATTAGTTTTATCTTATATATATATGTACTGGTTTCAGTGAAAACTCTGTCCCTCAGAAACTAACTGAGAGAATTCAGATCTATAAGCTCATCTTCTGAGGAGTTCTGTAAAATCATCAAGGTATATACAATTTTTGATAATCTTTGACTAAAATTTCATATCTTTTCAATTAGGTTTTCTCATTGTTACAAACAATTTTTACTCAACTATTATGATCCATTGATTAGATATTTGCCATGTTAGGCAAAATCATATAATGAATTTCATGCATTACGCTTTTATCTTGGCTACTATAGATCCTTCGTATAGCACAACAATATTTTTTGCACATGTTTCGGGATGTTTTGGGTTAAAATACAATTAATGTGTATTATTTTTCTTTAATCGTTTCAAAGAATTCTCAATCATTCACAAACTAGCTGAATGTTCAGAGATCTACAAATTCTTCATCTGAGAAGTTTTGTGAAAAATCATCAAGCTGTATACAATTTATTAAATCGTTGACTATGGGTTTAAGTATTTTCAATTTAGGTTTTATGATTGTGAAATTAAATTTTTAACCAACAAGTGTGATCCAATGATTATTAACTTGACATATTAAACAATATTAGGTATTCAATTTCTTTTTAGTTCAAAAAAAAAAAAAAAAGTATTCAATTTCTTCAGTTATGCTTCCATCTTGGCTACATTTTCTAGAATTTTGTTGGTTGTAAGAAAGAAATAAAAGGAAAACTTGTTGTTTGACTAATTTATTCTCTTCCTATGACTATAATAGATTCAAAGGTTAAAGATGTATCAACTTCGTCAAACGAGGATTTTTCTACAGCAACAAAACGATTTGCTGAGAACAGAAAATGAAGCTATGGTTTATGCATTGTCCACTCCATATACATCTAGTTGCATATCTTGTAGTGGGCCCATCGTTTCAACCGAAGAAAATGAGCTGTGGTTGGAGAATGCTCTTCTTCGGTCAGAGATTGATACACTGACTTGTTTTATAAGGAAATTAAATTCGTTCATAAACCTATATCCTGTGGTTGGTGTATCTTTGACGAAATGGCATTACGCAGTGGTGGCTATGACGTCACTTTCGCTTAAAGAAGTCATTTCTCTTGCAAGGCAAGGAAATCCAATGTGGACATGCAACGACAGACTCAATCTTGACGAGTACTACTCTAATTTTTTTCCTTGGTATGCCAGAAACGCACCTGGGTTTGTGCATGAGGCCTCAAGAGCTTATGCAATGGTCCCCTTTGATGCTTCACTGCTTGTGGAAAATCTTACGAATCATGTAAGTGTGACAAGCTATATATATAAAATCATAATAATATACAATTTTCCTTTTCTTTATTATATTTTTTCGTATAATTAGGTAAGTTGGCAAAAAATCTTCCCATCAATCATCGCAGATGTGTCTTTGGAATCACATAACCGAGTCTTTCAAATGGTACAAAACACATAATTTTTTTTTTAATTTCAGGAATTTACAATTAATGATCTTTTTAATCTTTATAATTGTAGATTAATGTGAATTTTATGCAACAAATCTCTCCTTTAATTCAAACTCGGAATGTGAAACTTCTTCGGCGTTCAATGCGTATAGAAAATAATACATGGGTTATCGTAGATATCTCTATGTATTTTAGCTCATATGCACGACATTCACGCCCCAATTTTATGAGATTTCCTTCTGGATATCTTGTCGAGCAAATAGCCAACGGTATCTCCAAGGTATATTCAGTTTCAATCGAGTTTAGTTATATATATGTGATGGTAGTAGCTATAATTTGATTCAATTATCATATGTAGGTAACCGTTCTCGACCACTGGGTTTATCAAGAAGAAGAAGTCATAAAGAATTTCAGTTCAAATTCAAGGTTTGGTGCACATAGATGGCTTGCCGCTCTTCAAAGGCATTGCTACAACACTTGGTCTGTTTCGATTTCCTCAATCGGTCACCAAATTCAAAGTAATAAAAACAAGATTTTTTTTTTTCTTTTTTTTTCTGCTCAACTATTTTAGTTTGGTTTCATACTAACCATGTGTTTACTGCTGGACCTTGTGTAGTATGTGGCCCAATTTGTCATACCAATTTGCTTAACCTATCTACATGGATGGTTTCCATATTTTGTACGGGAGTTTGCGGGACAACAAGACAAAAGTGGAAGCGCCTTAGTACAATTGGATTTTCGGTTCATAACATAAGAATGTTCACCAGGGAAAGTCGAGACATGAATGGGATCCCTTGGGGTTTTGTTAGCGCTACTGGTATGGCTAGAATGCAAGTTACCCAAGAAATCCTTTTTAGATTGATTAACCGTGCAAAAAAACAAGATATATGGGAAAATTTAGCATCTGTTAAAGATATGAAAGAATTAATTCGTATCAAAAGATGTCCTAATCCAGGGAATGAAGTTTCTGTTTTCTGCATTGAGGTACGTAGCTAATTCATATGATTTAATTCTATTGTTTGGATTTTAAGCAGTTTTTTATAAACATAAATTACTTAATTATATTGCAGTGCAATGGTCCTAAAGAATGGTATTTGATTCAAGAAACATACTATGAAGCATCAGGAGCAATGATCATCTACGCTTGCATAGAAGCACCATGTTTTACAGCTATAATAAACGGTGAAGATTTGTCACGCGTCGAAATTTTACCATTCGGATTCACGATAATACCAAATGGATTACAAGAAATTTTCTTGTCGGCTGCATGTCAGGTAAAGATCAATCAAACCATTCTCACAGATTCAGATAAGCTGATGGAGTTTATGAGAAATATGATTGATGATACTCTAGAAAATGTCCAAAATATCGGTTCCGTCAACCCCTAAAGCTTTATAGGCTTCTAAAGTTCCTTGTTGTTGTTGTTGTTTTATTTGAACTTTGTTTATATGAACTTTAAAAAGATAACAAATAAATGGTGATCATGGATTTTATCTTACAGTTTGATATATTTTCATATGTTGCTAATGGATCCAAATGATAACGATATCCTAGATCATATAAAACAGTCTTTATATGACACCAATTTTAATATCTAGCTTCATATTTCTTCTTTATATGGTTGTTTAATAAGAACAAGTAAACCTTATGATTTAATCCCAAAACAAAAACAAAAATAAAATGAAGAAAAGCCAAACTTGAAGATGAATCACAAAGACGCCACGTGGGATGAGTGGGACAAGTGAAAGTGGAGATTTAGGGGTAAAATGGTAAATACAGGTTTATGTTTCGCCTGCATCTTCCTTTGTCTTTCTTTTTTGTCTCCATACAGACAAAACTAAAGAGATAGAGAGAGAGAGAGAGAGAGAGAGAGAGTTCGCGTGCTGTTTCAGTAATTCAATATATCTAAATTATCAAATCCCAGATTCTTTCTTCTCTGTATCTTTCCACGACGGTTGACCTAATTTAATCGTCACATCCAATTGAAATTTGAAGTTTTGATTCACATCTGTTGAAAAAGAAGATAGATAGATAGAGAGAGAGAGACAAAAAAAAAACAAATGGGGAATTCATTTGGGTGTTCGGCGTCCGGCGAGAGATTGGTGTCGGCGGCGAGAGATGGGGATTTCGTGGAGGCGAAGATGCTTCTTGATTGTAACCCTTGTCTCGCCAAGTATTCTACTTTCGGTGGTCTCAATTCTCCTTTGCATTTCGCTGCTGCCAAAGGCCATAACGAGGTTCCCTTCTTTTTCATCAGTTCTTTTGATTGCTTCTTTAGTTGTTTTTGATGTAAAGTTTTCGTTTTTTTATCTGTTGTGATGTTAGATCGTCGGGCTGTTGCTCAAGAATGGAGCTGATGTGAATTCCAGAAATTATTGCGGCCAGGTATTCGAGATTCAGCCTAGATTCATGGATTCAAGTTCGATTCTTTCGATTGGAATTTGATTTAAGGATTTGTATCAATTAGTAAGATGTGAAATCTTTGGCTAAGTTTTGAGCTGCTAGGCTAAGTCTATGGTTAACAATTCGAGTCCTACACTGAATCCACTAAAAAGCTAGGAACATCCTAAGTTGGTTACTACTTCTGTTTCAGACGGCATTGATGCAAGCTTGTAGATATGGACATTGGGAAGTTGTGCAAACTCTTCTGCTTTTCCGATGCAATGTGAGTTGTTTTTTTAGTCACTAGCTGAAAAGACAACTATACGATTTTGTCACTTAATGTCGTCTTATAAATCTTTCTTTTGTCAAGGTTACTAGAGCTGATTATTTAGCTGGAAGAACAGCGCTTCATTTCGCTGCTGTAAATGGTCATGCCAGATGTATTAGACTTGTCTTGGCTGACTTTGTACCTAGTGATAAATTTAACTCTCTTCCTGAGACTGGTGTAGTGGTCACTGCGAAAAACAAATCCGAGCAAAGGTTTTTTGTTTCGAATCGATCTTCTATGTTTGCAAGGTTTTTATTTTGGATTGATTGTATAGTTAGCTCCAACGATAATAGTTTGTTTTATGGTGCAGCGCTTTGTCTAAATTTGTTAATAAGGCGGCTGATGGTGGAATTACAGCTCTTCACATGGCTGCCTTGAATGGTTTATTTGACTGTGTGCAGCTTTTGCTTGATCTCGAAGCGAATGTTTCCGCTGTGACTTTTCATTATGGAACATCTATGGATATGATTGGTCTCAGCTCTCTACCCGCCATTTTTATCTTCCTGACTAAAGGAGTATATTTATAATGCTCCCAAAGATGACAATCTTGGTCTTAAACTCTTAATTGCTGTTTCAGGAGCAGGAAGCACTCCGTTGCACTATGCCGCTTGTGGTGGGAATCTGAAATGTTGTCAGGTAAGAACAATACTACTAAGTTTAATTCTTTATGCTTCGGTATTTTGGATACAAAGAGTGATGAGAATCTCCATTTTTTTTGTTTCTCAATAGATTCTTCTTGCCAGAGGTGCAAGAAAGATGACATTGAACTGCAACGGGTAAGTTATTCCATCACAACATTCTAATGTTCTATTTCATGTAATTTGACTGTTGTTAGGATGAAAACTTTCCTTTTAAAAAAAATGTTTGTAGGTGGCTACCTATTGACATAGCACGTATGTGGAGTCGTCATTGGTTAGAACCGTTACTTTCGCCAATTTCGGATGTCGTCATTCCAACGTTTCCTCATTCTAAATACTTATCATTGCCCCTTTTGAGTATACTCAACATTGCAAGGTAATGAAAGAAACCAACATCTGAGCTTTTAGGACAAAACTCTGGCCACAAATATGACTCAGGTGATTTCTCTTTTTGTTGACTATTTACTTGCAGAGAGTTCGGGTTGCAGTCTGCAACCATCGCAGATGAGGTCGATATATGTGCGGTTTGCCTTGAAAGAACATGCACAGTTGCTGCTGAAGGTTCGGTTTAAATTTTTTGTCATTACACTTTTAGAGATGTTTATTAATAATGTCCTCTAAAGAGTTGGTGGTTTTTGTGTTTCAGGTTGTGAGCATCAGCTATGTGTGAGATGTGCGTTATACCTATGCTCTTCGAGCAATGTTCCCTCGGTGACAGTTGACCCGCCCGGGTCAATCCCTTGCCCTCTTTGTAGACACGGGATTGTGTCGTTTAAACGGCTCCCAAGCTCCCAAACCAGAGAAATGAAGTTACCAATTTCACTCGGGTTCTGTGCACCGTGTATGCTTCACACGGGTGACACAACAGATCAATCATCACCAACATGCCCAACAACAGAGCAGCGTAGCACTAAGACCAGGGCAGCCTCGGTTTCATCTGATATGTTCTGTCCTGTAACATGTAGCCCATTCCCTTCAGTGAACATTCCAATGTGCACCTGCAACGAAGGAACATGTCCAAACTTTGAGACACATGGGACAGAGAGACATAGCGAAGAACACGACGAATCTTCTCCTACAAGAACAGCAAGTGAGCAGGAGAAGATAGAAGAAGGGCAAAGGCTTGGGAAGACAACAACTTGTTCAAGCATGTTCTGGGGAAGAAGAAGCTGCAGCAGAGAGAACCAATGCAACTCCGAGATCAATGCTTGACTTGATCACATAAACATTATTTCTATGTACAGAGAAAGAGAGAGAGAACCTATGTCTCCATCATTTCTTACTTTTAAAAATGGGATGAGCCACACAGAGTCTTCTTCTTAGGTTTGTTTTGATTATTGGAGAGATGCTACAGTTATTAAATTATGGTGGAAAGATTTGTAATTATCACCATAATAGTGGGGTCAGTTTGCAAAATCTTTGTATTTTTATCATTGGACTCATCTGTTGTTGAAGTATAGTTTTCAACCCAAGAAAAAGAAAGTCAAACAAAACTATAAAAAGAGAATACTGATAATAATTACAAAACTCAATGGCTTCCCTATAGCTGTTCTTACTTCTTGTTGTATGAGAAAAAATCTGACCACACAAGTCCACCGTCCACGTCCGTTTCTCCTCTGCTAATAAATAACTTAAAATACTCATATTACTTTTGTTATTTCTCAAATCAAATTGAGGAAAAAGAAAGAAGAAAAAAAAAATCAAATGAAAATGAAAGTATCACTCAATTTAATCGGACCCAAAGTGGTCTGGTTTCAGTGATGCACCCATTTCAAGAACATTCCCAAATTCGGCTTTGCTACTTGGAAATCTTTCATTATCTGTAGCAGAGCTCGTCTCCACGAGATTAATTTCAATTACATTTTTTAAATTATTTATTGAACTTAGTGTATTATGTCATGATATATATATATATATATATATATATATATATATATATATATAGCAGCTGCACTTTTTGTTTCTGACCATGTGGTCTGTTTGTGTTCAAGCCGTAGTAATAAATCAACTGCAAGTTATGTGTAACTCAGTGGTCCACTAACCTACTAATCAACCATTTTCACACAATTGGTACAAGTGTGTATTAGGGTCCTTCTAAAAAGTAGTATTTTGACAATGAAAGTATACAAATAAATTTTAATTAGAGTAATCTAATCAGGTAAGCATTATTTTGTATAATGTGTTTAGAAAATGGAAACAAATCCCAAAGGGAAAAAGCTAATACATACCCAAAAGGGAAAGAAGACATGTGGGAACTCTCTGCTACTCTTTCTTCTTCTCCCCTTTTATATTATTTTGGACCACCATTTTTTTAAGATTTTCTTAATTCTAACCACTTCTTTCATAACACCAAAACAATTTTACATGAAAAGAAAAAAAAAAAACTTAAAAGAAACATGCATAATTTGTGTGTAAGAAATGTTGACTGTCCAAAATTTCTTCTCTTTTGCAATGTAAACAAGGAGAAAAGAAACCAGTCAATAATGTTAAAATAATTCAATACTTATTTATTAGTAGTACTATACTACTATCAAGTAAATGCAACAATTTCCCAAACATAAAAACGAAAAAAAGAAACCTAAAATTATTAGCTGTGTAAGTGAGTAGATAATAAAAGGGGTTTATTAATTGAAGCCTCTTTATATATACATACAAATTTAATTGACCAGCCAAAACATAGTTTGAAAAATTACATTTTAACCACACAACTTTTGAATATTTACAGAAAAAGCCCGTCAGCTTTAATCTGGTACACACAGTGGTTGGGATAGTCAGCAGATTCGAGCCGTACTCTCTATCAAGTCTGACCCATCCATGCCTTCTTTTTCAATCTTTCCTTCTCTAACAATTCACGCAAACAAAAAAAAAAATGCAAAAAAAATAATAGCAACTGTAGTATGAAAAAGTAAAAAATAAAAATTAAAATTAAATTGCCGTTACGAACTTTAAAAACAATGGTCTTACGTCACGTGAGCTTCGTGCTTCTCTCTCTCTCTCTTCATCTTCTTCATCTTCTTCATCTTCTTCATCTTCAATCTTCATCTTTATCGCGCCTTAACAAAAAAAACCCTTCCTTTTCTCTTTAATGGCGTGATTTATCTTCTCCCACTCTTGTAAAAATCGAGTCTTTCTCTCCAAACAGTCTCTTTTAAATCTCTGTTTTTTTTCTCTCTCTCTTCATTCCTTCTATAACCATGGGGTTTCTTCCCGCCTTGTTCCTGTTTCTCTTCTTCTCTGTTTCGGACGGTTCCGCCATTGTTGATCTAAGCTCAGAAACGATTTCTCTCATCTCCTTCAAGCTCTCACTCGAAAACCCATCTTGCCTTCCTTCATGGAACGTTTCGTCTTCCTCTTCGTCGTCTCACTGTGATTGGGAAGGCGTCACGTGTTTGTTAGGACGAGTCTACTCGCTCTCTCTGCCTTCAATGTCTCTCAAAGGCCATCTCTTTCCTCCTCTCTTCTCCCTCCCGTCTCTCTCCGTCCTCGACTTGTCGGGAAACTCACTCTCCGGCCACATTCCGAAGGAGATTTCGAGTTTGAAGAATCTTAAAGCGCTTTGTCTAGCTAAAAATCACTTCTCCGGGAAGATTCCGCCTGAAATTGGGAAACTGAAACAGCTTCAAACCCTAGACCTCTCTGGAAACTCACTCACGGGACTCCTCCCGAGTCAACTCAGCGAGTTACCTCAGCTTCTCTACCTTGACCTAAGTGACAACCACTTCTCAGGTTCGCTTCCTCCCTCCTTCTTCCTCGGCTTCCCTGCTCTGTCTTCACTCGACGTCTCCAACAACTCACTCTCCGGCAAAATCCCACCAGAGATTGGGAAATTGAGTAACCTCTCCGATCTTTACATGGGACTCAACTCGTTTTCCGGTCTAATCCCTCCGGAGATTGGTAACATCTCGTTGCTGAAGAACTTTGTTGCTCCTTCTTGCTTCTTCAAAGGGCCGTTACCAAACGAGATATCGAAGCTGAAACACTTGGCAAAGCTCGACCTTTCTTACAACCCACTCAAGTCTTCAATCCCTAAATCATTCGGAGAGTTGCAGAATCTGAGTATACTGAATCTTGTCTCCGCTGAGCTTAACGGAATGATCCCACCAGAGCTTGGTAATTGTAAAAGCCTCAAGACACTGATGCTTTCTTTCAATTCTCTCTCTGGTTCTTTGCCATTGCAGCTTTCAGAGATTCCTCTGTTGACGTTTTCTGCTGAAAGGAATCAGCTTTCGGGTTCATTGCCTTCTTGGATCGGCAAATGGAAGGAACTGGACTCACTTCTCTTGGCTAACAATCGGTTTTCAGGACAAATCCCTCGTCAGATTGAAGATTGTCCAATGTTAAAGCATCTCAGTCTAGCTAGCAATTTGTTAACTGGTTCGATTCCTAGGGAGCTTTGTGGTTCAGGTTCGTTGGAGGAGATTGATCTCTCTGGGAATCTTCTTTCAGGAACAATTGAGGAGGTCTTCCTTGGATGTTCATCTCTTATAGAGTTGGTTCTTACCAATAACAAGATCAGTGGCTTCATACCTGAGGATCTTTCAAAGCTTCCATTGATGGCACTTGACTTGGATTCCAACAACTTCACAGGAGAAATCCCAAAGAGTCTCTGGACATCAACGGACTTGATGGAGTTCTCAGCGTCTTATAACCGTCTACAAGGTTCTTTGCCTGCAGAGATTGGCAATGCAGCTTCACTGACGCGGCTGGTTCTCAGTGATAACCAGTTACAAGGTGAAATCCCAAGAGAGATTGGAAAGCTTACATCTTTGTCTGTCCTGAATCTGAATTCAAACAAGCTTCAAGGGAAGATACCAAACGAGCTTGGTGACTGTTCTTCTTTGACTACATTGGATCTTGGCAACAACAATCTTCAAGGACAGATTCCAGACAGAATTACTGGTCTTGCTCAGCTTCAATGCCTGGTTCTCTCTTACAACAATCTCTCAGGGTCGATTCCATCAAAACCGTCTTCTTATTTCCATCAGACTGACATGCCTGATCTGAGCTTTCTTCAGCACCATGGGGTATTTGATCTCTCCTTCAACCGATTGACTGGTCCTATACCAGAAGAGCTTGGCGACTGTGTGGTAGTGGTAGAGATTTTACTGAGCAACAACCATCTCTCCGGAGTAATCCCAGCTTCACTCTCTAGTTTGACCAACCTTACAATTCTGGATGTATCTGGAAATGCCCTTACTGGCTCCATTCCAGAGGAGATGGGCCACTCTCCTAAGTTGCAGGGATTAAACTTGGCGAATAATCAGCTCAATGGCCATATACCGGAAAGCTTTGGCCTTTTAGGTAGCTTGGTGAAGCTAAACTTGACCAAGAACCAGCTGGATGGATCGGTTCCTGCTTCTCTTGGGAACTTGAAAGAGGTTACACACATGGACTTGAGTATTAACAAGCTAAGTGGTGAGCTTCCATCAGCACTGTCTCAGATGCTCAAACTTGTAGGCCTTTACATTGAACAGAACAGGTTCACTGGAGAAATCCCTTCAGATCTTGGTAACCTTACGCAGCTTGAGTACTTTGATGCTTCTGAGAACTGTTTATCTGGAGAGATACCAACAAAGATCTGTGGATTGCCTAACCTAGTGTTCTTGAATCTAGCCAAGAATAATCTGGGAGGAGAGGTGCCGAGAGATGGTGTTTGCCAGGATCCTTCTAAGGCATTACTTTCAGGGAACAAAGAGTTGTGTGGCAGAGTGATTGGCTCAGATTGCAAGATCGATGGAACTAAATTGATGAGTGCTTGGGGACTTGCAGGGATCATTCTTGGGGGTATGATCATCATCTGTGTGTTTGTTTTCTCTCTGTGCAAGTGGGTTATGACAAAGAGAGTGAAGCATAGAGATGATCCAGAAGGAATGGAGGAAACCAGGTTAAAAGGTTTTGTTGATCAAAATCTCTATTTCTTAAGTGGAAGCAGATCAAGAGAACCATTAAGCATCAATGTGGCCATGTTCGAGCAGCCACTTCTCAAGGTGAGTCTGGGAGATATTGTGGAGGGAACAGATCACTTCTGTAAGAAGAACATAATAGGAGACGGTGGTTTTGGGACAGTTTACAAAGCTTGTTTACCCGGTGGGAAAACAGTAGCGGTCAAGAAGCTAAGCGAAGCCAAGACTCAGGGAAATCGTGAATTCATGGCAGAAATGGAGACTCTAGGGAAAGTGAAGCATCCGAATCTGGTGTCTTTGCTTGGATACTGCTCTTTCAGTGAAGAGAAGCTTCTTGTGTATGAGTACATGGTAAATGGGAGCTTGGACCACTGGTTAAGGAACCAAACTGGGATACTAGAGGTACTAGACTGGCCCAAACGTCTCAAAATCGCGGTTGGAGCGGCAAGAGGGTTAGCTTTCTTACACCGTGGCTTTATCCCTCACATTATACACAGGGATATCAAAGCAAGCAACATCCTGTTGGACGGTGACTTTGAACCTAAGGTTGCAGATTTTGGGTTAGCTAGATTGATCAGTGCGTGTGAGACTCACGTGAGCACAGTGATCGCTGGGACGTTTGGGTATATCCCACCGGAATACGGTCAAAGCGCACGAGCCACAACCAAGGGAGACGTGTACAGTTTCGGGGTGATTTTGTTGGAGCTGGTCACAGGGAAAGAGCCTACTGGTCCAGACTTTAAAGAGAGTGAAGGAGGGAACTTGGTTGGTTGGGTAATTCAGAAGATAAACAAAGGGAAAGCGGTGGATGTTCTAGATCCTCTGGTTGTGTCGGTGGCTGTGAGACACTCAATGCTTCGTCTGCTTCAGATCGCTGTGCTCTGTCTTGCAGAAACGCCAGCTAATCGCCCAACCATGCTTGATGTGTTGAAGGCCCTCAAGGAGATATAAACTGTAACAACCCCTAAACCTTGTTGTTGTTTCATGTGTTTCGTGTTGTTTAAGTCACTCTAACAAAAAAAAAGTGAGTGTAGGGTTTGTAATGTTAATGTAACTCTGAATATCAGAAAACCAGACTTTTTTTTTTAAATCCCTTATTTGTGACAAACACTCAAATTGACAGAATTGCCCTATTGCGCTCAAAATTACATTTACGAGAATTACAAAAAAAAAAATCAAATTGTAAGAGGGAAAAATTGAAGTGGTTGGATTGTAGCTGTTTGATGTCAAGTCAATATCAAGAAACACAGTATGGTCAGTAAAAAATAATTATTGAAAAAAATCTGTAGTCCAAACTTCTGGCTCTATATTTTTACAGTCACTCCCACTTCTTTTATTCTCTCTAGTCCAAAACTTCTGACTACATACAAAAAATATCTCCACAACTTGCTCAGTTTCACTGTTTTGTTTGTTCTGTCACCAAACGGGTTCATGTCATTAATTATATAAATTAAAGGATCCTAAAAAAAACAGTCTACATAACGGAGCTCGTATAAACGAATTGATAACTACATTATTTTTGTTGAAAAAAATATAAAATTATTCCCTTTTGATGTGCTAACTAGCCGATCAGTTGATTACGGTTCCTCTTCTGCAGTTCACCATGTAACAGAGTTCTATTAGTGTTAGATAAACATTCTTGTCTATCAAAATTGGTGAAAGGGTTTGTTTTCTCCAATTAACTACAAAAACATAATAGTAAAAAAAGGTCAAGTATGAAAAAGTCTAGGTGCAATATATGAGATAGAGTCGTAGACTTTGTCCAAACCATTTAAGGTCATCATCCACAGATTAAGCATTTATTGCACTGACTTAAATTAACTCGATATGTTATGCCTATATATCAATCAAAACAACTAGTGGGTTTATGTGTTATAACAGGCCAGGCCTATTTAATGTGAGACATCACGGGTCTTTTTTACCCAGCCCATGGCTTATGTAGGTAATCATAATTATATATAGATTGTTTTTTTTTCTTTTGTCAACTGATAGAAACAAAATCTGAAAAGAGTACAAGGGAAAACAAAGGATCAACCACTACCCTACACTTGATACTGAGGTCAATTGACCCTCCAAATGAAAACAGGTAAGAACAAGAACATACAACATAGACCACTCAGCAACTTCAAGCTTCAAAATCCTTGCGTATTTGATCGCGCAGCCATGACGGGCCTCTCAAAGATAAATATGACTGAAACCTCCCCTCTCGTGTTACACTCTTGGCAATAGCCACCACCACTTTGTTTGCCGAATTGAGCACATGGTGACACTCCCAATAGTCAAAAGTCGATAATATCAGATATATATCTTGCAACAACGAATCAAAACGCGGCCATTCCCTCGGGTTATTTATGGCTGCAACTCCTGCAGCACTATCCATCACCAATTCAACCCGAGTAATATGCAGAATCTGCAACGCCTCCAGAGCCCACAGAAAACACCGGAGACTTGCCAATATTTCCGTGTCGGATCTCTCTAAAGCAGTTCGTGCATGATGGAGTACCTGACCTTGATTATCTCGAGTAATCCACGCACCAACAACCATTAGGGAGTTCTTCCCCCATGACGTCGCAATGTTGCATTTCGTAATTCCAGGCATTGGTCTCCTCCATGTAGCTTCAAGAGATTGACGTCTCACTGTCCCTTTTTTATCTAAAGTACCATCTAGAGCTTGTGCAGCAAACCAATGTGAAGAATGCGTGAAGGCTTTATCCACCAACTCCCGTATATCTCCCTGTTTCCCCTGAAATAGGAATGTGTTCCTCCATTTCCATAATTCCCACAATAGCCAGGGAATCATATGTCTAATCTCCTCCGGAACCCACTTATCCTGCATTACTATCAGCAAATGATCCCAATTCCCCACCAAATCCGACTCAGAGAAGCCCCCATAAGGCAGAGGAATGTTAGCAATGGCACATGCTTGCCGTGCAACAGGACACGAGAACAGCATATGACATATTGTCTCCTCCTGGTGACCACATATTGATCATCTGGTGTCTACCGTTAATCCCCATGAGGTAAGCCTTTCTGAAACCGCTAGAGCACCAGAAAGCATTCTCCATAGGAACGTTCGAATCTTTGGTACCATCTGCAGTTTTCACACCTTCGCTTTCATACTTATTAACTTGATCCTATCTTCCGTGCGAGGCTTATAGAGTGAAGGTAAGGTCCAAAGCAACTAGTACCCACTTTTGACAGAATAAGCACCAGAAGGCATATAAGGCCATATGTAACGGTCTCTCTTTGTTGCGGCAATTTTCATCGCGAGGATCTGTTTAGCATCATCAGGTGGAAACAAAGCATTTACCTTCGCAATGTCCCATTGACCATCTACTTGGCTACGCAGCTCCACCACCTTCAAGTTGACATTAAAAAAAATGTCCTTCCGGTACGGTGCTCTAGGATGCTTATCAAAGATCCATTTCTCTTTCCAGACGTATGTATCCAGGCCATTCCCTATCTTCTTCATCAACCCCTGCTTTAAAAAGTTACGACCATGTAAAATACTCCTCCACGCGTAAGAAGGCCTTGAACCAAAACTACATTCCAAGATAGTTGACTTTCGAAAATAGCGGCTTTTGTAGAATCGAGAAACCAATGACTCCGGATTGTTGAGGATCCGCCAAGCTTGCTTGGCAAGGAGGGCTTGATTAAAATCTCCCAAGTCTTTAAAACCCAAACCACCATCTGCTTTGGACTTACACATTTCAGACCAAGCCACCCAAACAATTTTCCTCTGCCCCTGACAACTATTCCACCAAAAATCTTGCATGGCACTAGTGAGTTTCCTGCAAAGATGTTTACTCAGACGAAAACAGGACATTGCATAAATCGGGAGTGCCATTGCTATCGACTTGAGTAGAATCTCTTTTTCCCCTAAGGAAAGGGTCTTTGCATACCAACCCTGTAGTCTTTTATTGAGTTTATCGCCAATAAAAACCAAAAAAGCCTGTTTTAAACCACTGAAACACTTTGGCAAACCCAGATAAGACTCAACTTCCCTCTCTACTGTAATCCCCAAAGTTTGTTTGACCATCAGTTTACTTAATTCGGGTGTCTTGCTTCCAAAAGTAACTGTAGACTTCTGTAAGTTAATTTGCAGCATATATATAGTTTGTTTAATAATAATTATACTTCGATTGTTTTATTTGTATTTTGATATTTTGATGTTTTGTACCTAATTGTCAACAAAGTATATGTTGGCTACTAATACAAATAAAACAAACGAAGTGTATTTGATGAATTAAATATACAGGGCGTAATGTGATTAGTGAATAAGTAGAGTCATCATTAGTAGACAGAGGAAATCTATAGAGACAACGACCTGTATGGGAGACCGCATGGACCATGTGAATAAGTCAATAACTAATGCATAATTGTAACACTAATTAATGATGATTATTATATCATTCAATGATACATCTTAAATTAGTTTTCTCTTCTTCTTCTTCTTTTTTTTTTTTTTTTTTTTTTTTTGTGTGTGCTAAATTCTATCGGTTGGTTAGTTTGCATATTGATTTTTATCTTTGCTTTGTTCATGTGTCCAGCCTGGCAGCCTTGTTCTTCGAAGAATATGTTATGTAAATTAACCAAAGGAAAACAAAATTCTATCATTATCTATAACATTTTTCAAGTTCGTCGTATTCTCAAATGAGTATGATATATATAGTCGTGTTATTGATGTGTCATATGACTCGTGTCATACGCTTCAACTTATCCTATATGTACATGTACCTAAAGGCGTGCAAGCAAAAAAAAGAGTTTGTTTCCATGCTTATTTTTGTAGAAAAATACAAAAGCAATAAATAATTTTGGGTAAAATTTGGCATGTGATCAACGGAAGGATATAGTACACATTGCGACTTATGTCTGCAAGATACTATAGTACATAAAGAATAGACACGAGATCGAATATTTTGAAAAGGGATATGCTTAATTGAATTGTAGATATCAGTTCAAAAAGTATATATTAAGTGTCAAATATATATGGACATCCAAATTGAAAAGTTCCAACTATTAGTACTTGTATCCATGTAGAGTAGATTAGTGTCAATATTCAAACCAGAGTCACAGATATGTAAAAGAAAGATCATTAATATATGTTCTAAACATTAGTTATATATACATGGTATACAATTATAAAAATAAATCTAACGAAAAGAAGTACATACAGAACAACAAACAAAAATGTCGTAGCTTCGTAGTTTACATGTGAAGTAAACTTAAGATGACAGAGCCTAAGTATCATCATCACAAATAAAATAATAAGATTACCTGTTTGTTAATGTTGGTTGATGATCAGATAGCTTAAGAATGATACAACTGGAACCGGTTTGGTATATATCCGGGTTATTGGTTCAGAACCGGTCAGGTTAGGTTAGATTAGTATAGATGTGATGTTAGTTGAACACCTACCATATGTGTTTGTGCCTTGGAGAGTTCAAGTTCAACATAAGAGAGAGAGTAGAGAATCGAAGCAAACGGAGGATTTTGTTTTTAGTCGACGTCAACCATTGAAAGAATGACACGTGAAAAACCTTGAGAAGAGCGTCTTAATAAAGAATAAATGCTTTTCTTTCTTGTAAAAAAAAATATTATAAAAAAAAAGAATACTTTGTCTAATCCTTCACGCCGCGTCTAAGCCATTTAAAAAGCTTTCGGACAAGACAACTTCGCTTTCTTTAGCTTTCAGCTTTGGCTATATTTTATCTTTCGTATATAGCTCGACTCGGCTTGGCTTAATGAATTTGACTAATCAGAATATGTTTTTTGTAAATTAAGCGAAATAAATATATATTGCTAATCTGTCTTACTCAATGACTAATTAAGGAAATTAATCATCATGTTTTATCCCAAAATAATATTTTGTTTTTTTGCTAGCTTTTTAAGCCTTTAACAAAATACACTGTATATTATAGCTATCTTAAACCAATAATTACTATCCAAAAAAAAAGATTTAGTAAATCTTATGTACTTTTTCTTAAAGTAATTAATAAATCTGGTGATCCATTGTATCAATAAGTACGTGAAAAAAGGAAAACAAGAATGAGAAAGAATGTGAAAGACTTAAAAAAAAAAGTAGTTAAAAATATTTTCCTTGTTTAAAAAAAAAAAACAAAGACATTATCTTCAAAGTTTTATCCTCTTCTTATTTATTAATTTGCTGATAAAATGCGTTTTAATCGTCTTCCTTTTTTTTTCTTTTTACCCACGCAAAATCTGTTTTTTATTTTGGATAATTTTTTTTTGTAACATCTGTACTCATCCAAAAAGTTTTTATCTTCGAAAAACAGTTGTCGTGGAATCCAGTTTTTAATCTATTCTTTAATTAAAAGAAACTTTAGATAATCCAGAAAAACTTAATGACTTGGATCTGATAAGTTGTTTGTATTAATCCAAAAAAATTCAGCCGGATGATCCAACGACTGATGTCGATTGTTGGTAAAATTCTAAAACTTTATAATAATAAAAAAAGGAAAGAAAGAAGAAAAGGAAATCGTAAGATGATGAATCGAATCGAACGGTAGAGATAAAAAAAAAGGTACACACCGTAACGCTATATCCCATGGCTCAAACTCAAACATCGTAGCTGCTACAATTCTCTCTCTCTCTCTCTCTCTCTCTCTCTCTCTTTTGTCTTCTTTCTTCCCCCCCCATTCATTTTTATTATTATTTTTATTTAACCAAACTCTCTCTATCTCTCTATCTCTCTCTTTCCGTTTCTCTCTCTATTGGAGGGAGTGCCGGAATTATCACCGGAGTTCTCACAATTACGGTTTTTTTGCTTCCCACCCGTGTCAAAACTTTTTTTGCTCGTTTGTTATTATATTTCGTGGAGAGGAAGAGAATTTTGAAATTGAGCAAAACCCTTTTTTTTTTCTTTTTCCGGGGGAATTATAATATAGAAACAAAAAAAAAAAAACTAAAATAAAAAAGAAAAAGGAAAGGGAAGATAAAAGAGAAGAAGAAGAAGAAGAACTCTTTCTCTTTCTCTTTGTCTTTGTCTTCATCTCTTTCTCTCTCTCTGTTCCTTTTTGTTCTGTTTTCTTTGGGAACGTGAAGCCTAGAGAAAACAAGAAGAAGAAGAAGAAGAAGAAGAAGAAGGTTTTACACTTTTACGAGATCCGTTTCAGTAACTTCTTTTTGTAGCTAATCTTTGCTTTAAGACAAGAAGAAGAAGCAGAATTGTCTTGTTTCTTTTCATCATCTGGTAAGTTTTTCTAATCTGTTTTTTTTAGGGTTTTCTTTTTGTTTTGTTTTTGTATCCAACTTTAAAATTTTGCTTCTTTGCTTCAATTTTGCAACAACAAAAGAGATCCAAATTCAGGCGAATTGTCTAATTAATAATGCCTTTTGAATAAAACTTTATTCTAAGTCAAAACTATTTCTTTGATTTTGCTTCAATTTTGCAAAGTTTTTTTTTTTTTTTTTTTTTTTTTTTGTTCTTGTATTTTTTGGGGGTTTGAGGTTTGGAATAGAAAGCTCCTGTTTTATCCATGTCATTCTTCATCTTTTTGTCTGGCATTGAGAGAGCCCTTGGGGTCCCTTCTGTTTTTTTTTTTCTTAAATTCTTACATTCTGTTTAGATTTTTCCTCTAGTTTGATTTTAGAGATAGTTTGATATTTTCTTATTCTTTGGATTTTTTTTTTTGATTTTAGAGGTAGTTTGATCTATCTTTCTTATTCTTTTGGATTTTTTTTTGTTGTCAGCTGTGTACAATGCCGTCTGATATACTGGAACCAAGAGGTGTGCCAACACCTTCTCATTTTCATGAAGACATTCGCATCACTCCTGAGGTTGTTAACTCAGTTATTTGAAATTTTTAATGATACAATTGTTCTGTCTGTTATGTATGTGTACAACGGGGGTTTAGTTCTTAAGACATTTGATGTTTTTTTTTTTGTGCAGAAACAGTTTGGTTTCATGAAAAACAACCTGATGGCTGAAAGTGGTGGGGATAGATATTCAAATTTACCGACTAGTTCTTGGACATCTGACAGTTATCAACTCTCTCAACAATCAAGCTTGTCTGGGGCGCTTCCCACTTTTATCCCTAATGGAAAGACAACTACAAGTGATACTCACTGGGAAAAGAGTCTATTTTCCAGCTCTCTCTCTGAACTTTTTACTAGACAATGTAAAGCTTCTCATTCCGTTTTACAATATACCACTTATGCAGTTGTTGTTGTTGTTGTTGACATGTTATTTATTCTGATCTGTGTTTCCAAATTGCTGGTTTTGCAGTACGGCTACCAAGAAGTGACAAGTTAGCCTTTACGTCTGCTAAGAAAGAACCTTTTGAGTCTTTAGAAGAGATGGAGGCACAGACTATTGGAAATCTTCTTCCAGATGAGGACGATTTTTTTGCAGAAGTGGTTGGTGATGGTGTTCATAAGTCCCGTGCCAATGGTGGAGATGATTTGGATGATTGTGACCTTTTCAGCAGTGTTGGTGGCATGGAACTTGATGGAGATGTTTTTTCATCTGCGTCTCAAAGAGACGGAATGAGAGGCAGCAGCAATGTTTTCGTTGTTGGTGAACATCCCCGAGGAGAAACTGTATCCAGAATACTTTTTGTTACGAATATGGATAGTATCATTGAAGATTACGAGCTCGATGCCCTTTTTGAGGTACGTTATTTCACCCATGTTTCTCTGGTTATAGATTCCTAAGACACGGAAGTCGTCTCTTTCTCATTGATGATGTATCTATATTTTCAGCAATATGGAAATGTTCGAGCTCTTAACACTGCTGGCAAGAATCGTGGCTTTATCATGGTATCATACTATGATATTAGGTCTGCTCAGAATGCGGCAAGAGCACTCAATGGCAGACTCTTCAGGGGAAGGAAGCTTGACATTCGTTATTCTATCCCAAAGGTGTTGTTAAATGTTCTGACGATCCCCCTTGTTTGTATGATTTTGGTCGTACTTTACTTTTACCTGTCATCTAAGCTGTCTTTACATCTTGCTTACTACTCTTTGTTGTGATATCAGGAAAATCCCAAAAAAGAGAACTCTAGTGAAGGAGCCTTGTGGGTAAATAATCTTGATTCTTCTATATCCAATGAAGAGCTTCAGAGAATAGTCAGACCATATGGAGAAATCAGAGAGGTTTGCTTAATGTCCTCCTTTGTTCCTGCTTTTGTGATATTTAACGGTTATGCGACATTGTTATGATTTTGCTATTTCTGTTTTATATAGGTTCGTAGAACCATGCATGAGAACTCACAAATTTACATAGAGTTCTTTGATGTTCGAGCTGTAGAGGCCACACTTCGAGGACTAAATGGACGTGAGGTCGCTGGGAGGCAGCTTAAGCTTTCACCAACCTGTCCAGAGGGTACAAGGTGATTAGATTATGAACTTTTCTTCCCTCCTTAGTTATTCTCTATGGCTGTCTTAAATAGTAACTACCGGATTTGAACTGTGTTGATGTGTAGGATTCATCATACTTTTTTTTCCCTTTCAGTTTCTCGCCACAATTTGCTGCAGATGATGGTGAGGGGGGTCTACCTAAAATGGCTTTTAATAACGTATCATCAGCACACATGGGTAAAATAGTGCACACAGTTCATGATAATTTGTTTCTCAATAATTAAACATCCAAGGTCACAGCTCATCCCTATCCTTTAATATATCTATTTCAGGGAGACATTTCCCAGGAATATTAGCTTCGACCTCCATTGATGGTGGATATATGCGAGCTATGCACAATTCTGTTGGGTCACCTGTGAACTCATCATTCATTGAGACTCATCAGAGTCTGGATGGTCCTATTGGTTTGCCACCATCCTCAAGAGTCATCTCAGCTAGCAAGCCTGTTGGTCTTCAGGACACTGGAAACCGTTTTGATAATTCGAAATCGGGGATCCAAAGCATGCCAAATCTACATCCTCATTTTCCTGATTACCTTGACAACTTTGCAAGTGGCTGTCCATATAAATCCTCTACTACATTCTCTGAAATGGTCAGTAATGGCCAAAAAGCAAATGAAGGCTTTATGATGAACAGTGTTCGTGGAATGGGCGTAGATGGGTTTAACGGAAGTGGTAAGTACATGTTCTTCTTATTTCTTTTCTGCTGTGTTACAGTTGCTTAAGGATGGGTGTAAAACTTGTCATTCTTACAAAAATGGTGTTGGACTTACGTTTTCTCATTTGTAATTTTCTTATTGTAGTCATAGGTTCTCCCATAAATCAAGGATCCAATCGTGCTAACCTCAACTTATGGAGCAACTCTAACACTCAGCAACATAATACCTCAAGTGGCATGATGTGGCCTAACTCACCATCTCACGTCAACGGCATTCCTACTCAGCGCATCCCACCTGTTACTGGATTCTCTAGAGCATCTCCTCTAATGGTGAGCATGGCATCATCGCCTGTGCATCACCACATTGGATCAGCCCCAGTAATGAACTCACCTTTTTGGGATAGAAGACAGGGATATGTAGCTGGATCTCCAGAATCTTCTGGATTTCACTTAGGTTCTCATGGTAGCATGGGATTTCCTGGCTCTTCACCCTCACATCCAGTAGAAATTGGTTCTCATAAGGTTTTATCTCATGTTAATGGCAATTCAAAAAATGCACGATCATCGAGACAGATGCCTCACCTCTTTAATGGAAGGAGCCCTATGCTTTCAGTATCAGGCACTTTTGACTTGCCTAATGAACGGTACAGGAATCTCTCTCACAGAAGAAGCGAATCTAGCTCTAGTAATGCTGAGAAGAAACTGTATGAGCTTGATGTTGATCGCATATTAAGTGGTAAGGACAGCAGGACAACGTTAATGATAAAAAACATCCCTAACAAGTAAGTGAATTCACCTTTTTCTCCTATTGTTCTCTGTTTTATAACATTCCTTATAAGTGAATTTAGCTGGTTGCTGATTTTATCCTTTTTTTGGGGTTTAGGTATACTTCTAAGATGCTTCTAGCTGCCATTGATGAGTTCTGTAAAGGAACATATGATTTCCTATATTTGCCAATTGACTTCAAGGTATGGCCTCTTACCTTTTTATCTAATGGATTCTAATTCAACCTTGTAGCTTACGGTATTTTTAATGTCAATGTCAATGAACAACCTTCTGTCTATTTTCAGAATAAATGCAATGTGGGATATGCTTTCATCAACCTTACCGAACCTGAAAATATTGTTCCGTTTTATAAGGTATAGTAGCCTTGTGCCGTTTTATGATCAATTTGTGTTGATGATGAACCTTTGTTGTTAAGAAAAAAAAAAGCATTGGGTAACAAGTTTAAAACCTTAACAGGCATTCAACGGTAAGAAATGGGAAAAGTTCAACAGCGAGAAGGTGGCATCTCTTGCATATGGTCGGATTCAGGGAAAATCAGCTCTCATTGCCCATTTTCAGAACTCAAGTTTGATGAACGAAGACAAACGTTGCCGGCCTATTCTCTTCCACACCGCTGGTCCAAATGCTGGTGATCAGGTAAGAAGAAAGATCAAAGGTCTTTACTCGAGATAGGTTTGTATTAGTCATCGTCAGCCATTTTTATGAGAGTTTGTAAATGTGCAGGAACCATTTCCGATGGGTTCAAACATCCGGTCAAGACCAGGCAAGCCTCGAACAAGTAGCATCGAGAATTACACCAACTTTAGCAGTAGCTCTGATAACCGGGAAGAACCTTTTAATGGGACCGACTCGATGTAACAAATGATGAGGCAGCAGACAGTTTTCATGTCGTAAAGCCAGACTAACCTTAGACGTCTTCTATCAGAGGTTAAAAAAAACCCCAAAAGATTAACACAAGGTAAAAATATATATGTCGTTGACACCCCCACAGCTATGTAAATCCTTGGGGGAGTGGTGAATTACTGAGAAAACTCATTTTGCAGAGGAGAAAGGTTTTTTGAACTTGGTCCTTTAAACTCATTCAGGGTTGTTGCTTCACAAGTTTTGTTGTATCATTAAACCTCCTAGAGAAATCTTGCTGGCTTTTTTTCTCTTTTTATTTCTGATTTTTTTTTTTTTTTCTACAAAAATTGTTGGGTTGTGTCGACAAGGATCTTGTCTTTTTTACTTGCATACAAATGTAACAACCTGGTACGGTATATTCAGTTTCTTCGCCAGCGTTTTGGGACCATATAATTTATCATTTATGTAAAACCCCTTGATGGCGAATGTAAAACCCTTTGATGGCGAAGTCTTTGGCAATGCCTTTGGGTTTTTAGCGTTTATTTTAATCTTTTGTTTGGCGACTTTGAAACCCTCTGAGACAGTCAGTTCTATAACCCTGGCTGCTACTATTATCTGAATGTCCAATCTACAAAATGAAACGAGTTTAAATTGGGTTTTGGTCATTCGAACACAAGTAAGAATCCCCCCCATAGTCCGGGAAATAAGGACAACCAAAGCTGAAAGCTGCGTTGCGTTGTGTATAAAAAAAAAGATTGGCTGCTTCAGGAATGTTAACTAACATATTATGGTCCTGTTCGTTTCTCTATTCGGATGAACCATCTGAATAGAAATGAAAAATAGTGTTCGCTTTTAACAATTTAACAGACCATTTGGATGTATCAGTTGGATGATTTTTTCTAAACTCATCCAAAAAATATAAAAAATCTGGCTGAGTGTGATTAGTGTGCATTCTACTGGAGATGATTCAGCCAAAAATAGAAAATGTCCAAAATGCCCTTGCCTAATTTAAACAATTACACTATGTCACCATCTCTTTTCCCCGACACTGAAGAACATAGATGTAGGTTTTCTCACTGTTCGCCGGATCTCTCGCCGGAGTACCTGGTTTATTTTAATCCCCCTCCCTCTCTCGCGAAGAAGACGAATTAGGTTTTGGATATTGGTTACTTTGGTTTAATAGGGTTTGAAGAGTGTGAACTGGACTTAGCATTAAGTTTGATTATTGATTTGAAATACTAGTCTAGGATGCTTTGATTCTTGGATTAGCTTTAGTTTACGGCTTTGTGTTGCAAAGTGTGTTGGATCAATAGATCATATGAATAGGATGTTAAGGTTTCAGATAACGTTAACTTATGAATATATTTTTTCAGAGGTTGTTTGGTAGCTGTGGAGATTTCTGTTTCTGGGTTTGTTTGTTTTGGGTTCTTTTGAGTTTCTACTTGGAGTTTGCTACTGGTGAAAGCAGGGATGCATGACTTCCTGAGTATTATGTGTGTCTATTGGCTAGTGTCTTTCAATGTTTCTTATGAACTCTTGTCTGCGATCAAATTATGTAGGTATGGATCCATGGTTCTGGTTCTGTAGTCTCATTCTATCATTTAGATTTTGGTTCTGAGAAGAACTCTCATATATCAGTCTTGTACTTTGAACAAAACTCTGAATTTGTTCATCAATTTTGCAGGAAACATTTAGGATGATGACATGTATGCCCTTATAGAAGAAATGTATGGACTGAGGGATGCGGTATTAGTATTTGATTTTATGATAAGTTTATGATAAGTTTTGGTTTAGGATAACTACTATAGTTTATGATAAGTTTTGGTTGGATGCGGTATTAGTATTTCATATGGATAATATTGTAGCGGCCCATAAAAGCCAAATGGCCCATTTATGGGCGGTGGAGGAACCTGACCTCCTTTTTCAGGTCTTATGTATGTATTCTCGAGAACAAATTGGGTTTGGTCCAACATCCATATATGTAATTCATGATTGGATAACAGAGGATCTCATGAGCTACATCCTACATATATTTGTTTTATGATTCGTTTGTGATATTTATAGAAAGAAAAAGTTACTAAATACATAGTAGTATGTTGTACACTGTAATTATGCTTTTGAAAAAGGTTGGTTTGCCTTTCTAGTAGCGAAATCTTTGTAAATTGGTCATTATTATGTAAATGTGTGTCTTATTATTCACGTCTCCCTCCAAAAAAGATGCCTTACTCTATTTCTTTCTTTTGTTCCCTATTTCAATTCCAGTCACACCGCATTACACAATAATTTAATGATACAAAATTCAAAAAAAAATATATTCCCATATCACTTGGTAGTATTAACAAAATTATCTCATAAAAACGTCGGTTTGTAAAATCTGATAATATAATAAAACTAGATATATATAACAATTTTCAATGTAAGCCAATAAAAAACAACATAGCCCACTGTAGTAAATATAATCACGTGACGTACGCTTTGTTATCTCACAGTCAATTTAATACATCTCTAGTTTTTTTAAGGCAATGTGATAATTGTAACATTGTCATTAAATAATCTCTCACTCTACAATATTAAGAAAAAAAGAAGAAGGAATATATATAAAAAAAAAAAAAAGGGAGTCAAGACTCAAAGACAGATCGTCGACTTGGAAAACAAAAGTGGGTCCCATCTATTCACTGTCCTTATTTTTTTTTATTTTTTTTCTCTTCTCTCTTTTGTCTTCTCTCTTCGTCTTCCCCCAATCTCCTTCGTCCTTGTTCCTTCTTCTTCTGTTCTGGGGTACGTACTCTCTCGCTAGTCTAATGGGAAGCTGTTGGTCTGATGGGTCAAACGGCGGTGGTGGTGGAATGGTTAGTGGTGGTGTTGGTGGGACTACTTCCTCCGCCGCCACTCCGAACGACGCTGTTGACCATTACCTCAAGTCTCGTGGCTACAATGGCCTCTTTTCTCAGATCGAGGTCCGTCTCTTTGCTTTTGTTTCTTCAAAGATTTGAAATTTTTTTGGTTTTACTAACGTTTTTTCTTTTTGTTTTTGTTTTGCAGCTATCCTTCTCTGCTTCCAATTTACGAGACCGGGATGTGATTTCAAAGGTTCGTTTTTTATTCTTTTTAGAAAACGCAATTCTCTGGAATGGATTCGTTTCTTTATTTTGTTAGCTTCTCGAAAAATCCATACCTTAGTGATTTGATGTATAAAGTGTAAAACTTTATTAGTAATACTTTTGAAACTGCAGAGTGATGCAATGGTGGTTGTTTATACTAAAGGAAGAGATGGAACACTTGCTGAATTGTTCCGTACTGAAGTTGTATTGAATTCTTTGAGCCCTAAATGGATTAGGAATATTACCATTGGTTATCAGTTCGAGATTGTTCAAACTTTACTGTAAGTTCAGGCTCCTTCAAAATCTCTGGTTATACATCTAAAATTGAGGAAAAAGGAATAAACGTTTCTTAACCACACCTTTTTGCTGCACAGGTTTCGTGTCTACGATATTGACACTCAGTTTCAAAATTCAAAGGAGGAGGTATCTGCAGTTTTCATCTTCCCATGTTAATAATGTTACATTTTTTAATATGATTTGGGAACTTTTCGTTTCAGTTGATTAAGCTCGACGAGCAGCAATTTCTTGGTGAGGCAACATGTACATTGTCTGAGGTATGTTCTCTACTGCTTCTTTGAATGTAAGGAAGCAACCTCCTTTTTTTTTAGTGCAGAGAAAACAGACTAGTGTATCAGATTGCTATAGATTAATATTGATTAAGATGTTATGTGTACTGATTAACTATGCAGATTGTCACCAAATCAAATAGGACGGTTGCCTTAGAACTTATGCGTAAAGAAGGTGTTGGTGCGCAGACTCAACCACAAAACAATGGAAAGCTTATTGTCCATGCTGAGGAGTCTCTAGCTTCTAAGACCAATACAGAGATAGTGTTCAGGGGGTTGAATTTGGAGTCAAAGGATACCTTCTCTAAGAGTGTAAGCTACTAATATACTCTTTGACCACTTTAGCAGAATGTTACTTCAGAGTTCAGACATAAATATAACGTTGTTGATGTTGTTCATACTCAGGACCCGTTTTTGGTGATATCTAAGATTGTGGAGCACGGGACTCCAATCCCAGTCTCTAAAACTGAAGTCTTAAAGAATGATCTTAATCCACTTTGGAAACCAGTCTCTTTAAGTGTTCAACAAGTGGGGAGTAAGGTAAATCAACCAGAGGTGTTTCTTATATCTAGAGTTTTTCTGACCAGGAAGATGTATCAGTTTCTCTTCTGTAATCTTGCAGGACAGCCCACTGGTAATAGAGTGCTTAGACTTCAATGGCAATGGCAATCATGATCTGATCGGGTAACCACAAAATCATAGTTCCTTCCATTCTATTCTTGGGATATGAAAAATGAGTTGCTTTCAAGGTGAGATGATTCTTGTTTCATATTTGGTTTTGCCAGAAAAGTTCAGAAATCTCTTTCAGACTTGGAAAAGCTTCATTTGGCTGGCCAAGGAATCAATTTAGTCTTACCTACTGGTGTTGGACATAAACATGAAGACAGGGTATGGACCTTCAACAACAAGAGGTTTTTATACAATCTAAACTGCGAGACTTCTGATACTATTTACCATAATTTCAGGCATTAAAGAGCCAGCTTTTCGTGGACAAGTTTACTGAAACCGTTCAGCATACATTCCTAGAATACTTGGCGTCTGGATTTGAATTGAACTTCATGGTTGCTATTGACTTCACAGGTAAAAAAAAGATCTGAATAGTGCATAGTTTCTCTAATACATGTCCTTTAAACTTATAATCCAACTGTTCCTTCTCCCATCAGCTTCAAATGGAAATCCTCGTCTCCCAGATTCTTTGCATTACATCGATCCTACAGGGCGGTTAAATGCCTACCAGAGGGTAAGGACTTGATCCTTTCAAGTTTCTTTGAAGAAGCTGGTGACTGTGTTTGATCTTTCTTTCTTCTTATTCAGGCAATAGTTGAAGTTGGAGAAGTATTACAGTTCTATGACTCTGACAAACGCTTTCCCGCGTGGGGTTTTGGAGCTCGTCCAATCGACATCCCGGTCTCACATTGCTTTAACCTCAACGGAAGCAGTACTTATTGCGAGGTCTTGCAACAAATCTTACTCACATTGAACTAAACAACTTTGTATCAAAATTTCTCCACTGAAATCTTTTTTGGTTTGTTTGTTTCTCAGGTAGATGGGATTCAAGGTATCATGAATGCCTACAACGGTGCTCTCTTCAACGTCTCTTTTGCAGGGCCTACTCTATTTGGTCCCGTGATCAATGCTGCTGCAACAATGGCTAGCGACTCACTCTCTCAAAGTGCAAAGAAATATTACGTCTTGTTGATAATCACAGTGAGTTTTATATATATGAATACAAGACATGTGGTTCTTTCTCTGATTCTTGTGTGTTTTTGGTTTATAACATACAATGTCACGTTTTTTTTTTGTAGGATGGAGTAATAACAGATCTCCAAGAAACGAGAGACTCGATTGTCAGTGCATCGGATCTCCCATTATCAATCCTCATTGTTGGAGTTGGAGGAGCTGACTATAAAGAAATGGAGGTTCATAAACAAAAAAACATTATGCTTAATATTATTAGAGAATCTTGAAATAGATTCTTACAAAGTTATGTGTTGATTGTTGTTGTTGTGTAGGTACTAGATGGAGATAAAGGAGAGAAATTAGAGAGCTCGACCGGTCGCATAGCATCGCGTGATATCGTCCAGTTTGTTGCATTAAGAGACATACAATGTGAGTTTTGTGTTTCTTGATTTGTCCTTGCTTCAAAAAACGCTTTGGTCTCTGATCAATGTGGTTGTTGTGTGTAGATGGAGAGGTGTCAGTGGTAGAAGCGCTCCTAGCTGAATTGCCAACACAATTTTTGACGTATATGAGAAACCGTAACATCACTCCCACCTCCACCAACACCTCTTCTTCTTCTTGATCCCAACTCACTCTCAACACTGTACATACATCATCATTCACAGCTCTAAACGCTGTCGTTTTCTCTCGTTTTTTTTTTTTTTTTTTGTCATTTTTTTTTGGTTTCTCTTTGTCTGGAATTTTTCCATTATCCAGTTCCACGTCAAAATTCATATCATCATCACTCTTGATTTGTTGCCAAAAACTTGACATTATTTTTATCAATATCATTTGCCAAATTTACAAGTTGGTTTGGCGTATTCACATGTTACTGTTTCAACGGTCAACATATTTAGCTGTTGACTTTCTTTCTTCTTTTAGTTAGGATTTAGGTAGACTTTTACTAAGCTTGACCGTTGATTTTAATCTTTACCGTACTTCTCGCTGACACAAATAACATTACAAAAAAATGTAAACACAATTTTTTAAAATTTTTTTATATGAAAATGTTAACTTCAAAGTACCAACTTATATGTTAATATAAAATTGAAAGTAAATGTAAACGTAAAGTAAAAAAAAAAGAATTGTCAAGTCGTGGATAAAATCAACTCAGAATAAATGGTTTCCGGTTTATTGATCGGTTCAATTGCATATGTAGCTATTTGGATGAAACTAATAGTTTGTGTAGTTTTATAAAGATTAAATTTGTTTATGGTGTTTATTTAAGAAGCAAAAAGTTTTTGTGTATGAAAGTTGAGAAAACAATAAGTACATGGTGGAATAATGCGGCAACCCCTAGAAAAATAATCAAACTTAAGCTATGTGACGACGTCGTCATCGAACTCAATTTCCCTGCATGCTTGGCAATTAAAATAACCATCAGAAAATGTTGCTTATTTGTATTCGTTTTCTTTTTAGTCAACAAAACTGCAAACACCTACTAGTACCCATGTGTATATCCTTTTTGAAGTTTTCTTTTCAATCAAATTTCAAATTCGTTGACATGTTGTTATACGATACTCTCTACTTTTTTTCTTCCATTTGATTCACTTTCTTACGTGTGTATTTCACCTGTCTAGCTATAGGCGTAGGCGGGAAAGTATGGACTTCTCTCTCTTCTCTCTCGTATCATTTAGAGAGAGAGAAAGTTCAATCGTTCTTGTTTTGCTGGATCGTATCCAGTGAGTATGCTTCCCGTGTTTCAGCAACGGTGGCTGGCTTCTGTTGTTTCCGGATTTTTGTCCGGATCTGTTTTTTTTTTTTTTTTTTTTATCTCCTTCGATTCCTTTTCTTTCGGTTTCATTAGCTTTCTTGCTTGATTGCTCTCCATAGGTCCGAACCTGTAATTCTCAGTCCTCTCTTTATTAAGAGGCTAAATCCGGTCTTCATGCTTACTACTGGTTTCTAATTTCTAAAGATCGGGTTTGGTGGTGGATTGTTTGGTGCCCTTAGATTGATTTTGAAAGTAATTGGAGCTGATGTTTGTTGGAGCTGATTATTTGATCAGTTTCATCTTCCGGAGCTATATGGATCGACTGGTTTTTTTTTTTTTTTTTTTTAAATTTTAGGTTTAATGGCAGAAGCTTTGGGTCCAATTTGGAATTCTCCGATATATGGTCATTCAGCGACGCGAGCTTTTTGCGCTTAACGTCACACTCATGCGTCACTTTTCGGTGAATTCAGAACTTTCTTGAAGGTTGAAAAGCTGATATTAGAAGATGAAGTTGAAGAAGATTTTCAGAATTGTATTTAGTGGAATCTTAATCTCATCAAGCTAAAATTGGAATTTTGCCATAATTCTTTGGGCAAAGATTGAGATCGATCGAATTGAGATTTCCGGCGACACAACAACTTCCGGTGATCGGAGATTTCCGACCTCTTCCACTTCCCACGTGTCTTCCAACCCGTTTTACAATAGCCACGTGCCCTATGTGTTGTATCCAAGCTTTCCTTCTGTTTAGGTTCTCTTGTTGGGCTTTGACTTTTTATTTTATTGGGCTTATCTACTTTCTTCTATGTAAAATACTGGCTAGTCTCTTATGGCTGAATAATAAAACAAAAACAAAATTGTGAAAAAAAAAAAGAAAAAAAAAAAAAAAGATTCACTTTCTTACTAAAAATATTCACTTTGTTTTGTCGTAATCGTAGCTATAAAATGTCATTTTTTTTTATAATCTAGACGAAGAAAATTTAGTGACCAAATGTCGTCCCTTCACAACATATCAATCTTACGTTTTTTTGTTCACGATGTCATACGTGACATATTTATATATATGTTTGTTTCCGTTTATTATTTTCTTAATTAAATTTAAGCGTTACATGCATAATTTTTTACTATGAACAAATACAATACCAAAAAAAAAAATAGCGTGTTGCTTGTTGTTGAGAAAATATTACAAATAAAAAAAATGTGAGCCACGTGCAAACGAAACATGACTAATAAAGACAATAGTTAGTTCTATCGATTGGAACTCTCTTATTTAAGTTCCTCTCCTACTTCCCGTAATAAATAAACAAACCTCTGTCTCCACCTAAAAAAATGTGTTTTCTTAGAATAATATTTGGGAGTTGGGACCATGAAATGTCGTTGGTTGTCAATTGTGACTTGTCAAGGACCACATCATACAAAGTGATTTTGTTAATATATATATATATATATATATTTTTTTTTTTTTCTTTTTTTTTTAATAAAATGTAAAATTTATTCAAAAAAATATCGTTTTATCAGCTGGTAGTTGAAAATGTGAGTTTGAAAAAATTATCTAAGCATTAGCACATGAGGAAGATTAATCTGCAGAATATCTTGATGATAACCACTCTGCCATGGCTTTTGCATATTTGCCTTTGCTTTGAGTGTTGATGCTTAACAGTCTGTCTCTAATGTTTCTGTCAAGTGTTTTGAGCAGTTGAGGAGCTTGTTAATACCAAAATGATTTTGTTAACATGTATCATTAAATAGCTTGTTAATACCAAAATGGTTCGTTTTAGATGTTGTTGTGAACATTGTAAACTTTCTACATCGAGAACCACTATTTTTAATCGTTCATTATAAAAAAAATATTGACAGTATTAATCTAACCCGTTTACATATATTTTTTGGATGACTATTAATTAAACTTTACTCCTTGTTTGATGAACTCACGAATTGTGATAATCTGCTTTCTTTCTAAAGCTTGAATCTTGGACTTAGTGTAGGCATGTAAAAACGTTTTGTTCATCACTGGATCAAAACCTACCACATTAATGTGAAGTATAAACTGAACTATTGCCAGCTATATATAGATGAAATTATAAAACATCTTCGAATAGCACAATTCACACGTTTTCACTTGAGTTATATAGTGATCAGTGTGTACACATTTCTCGAACATAACTTTTGTTTTTCAATCTCTATCCAAATCTTTTTTTAGGAAAAAAGGCCCCACTCACACGTACGTGAACACCTTTTTTATAGATATAGCTCACAACATGTATTTTCCTTTTTGTTAAAATAAATCACAACATGTACACCATATATATAGAAAACAGTTTAACTATTTTCTTAATTATTCCTTCTGCTTTTCAGAGAATGTCGGTTTATAGTTATACACGAAGAATATGTATGTTTTGTTTCTTTGTATGTATATTAAATTAAACTCTCAAAAATAATATAATTTGATTTTTACTCGTCTTCGATTCCATGCCATGCATGTGTTCTTGAAAAGAAACAATTAAACAGAATATATATACATGCATGCTCCTTCTTTAAACTTTCTTCTCCCTTTTTGTCATTTTTGATCTTTATATAGCGTTCATATTAATTTACATGCATTTTTCTATTAGAGCTTTTCTGTTAATCTTTATTGATATACATTTCTTAACATGTTCAGATTCACACGTACGCATTTCTTTCAATAAGCGATTCGAAAAGCTTTTTCACGCGTCTCTACAGGTTTATCGAGTACAGTGATATATAAGTGCATGATTTTTTAAGTTTCTTAAAAATTATAATAGCTAGAAAAATATATATATAAAAGAATATGCAAAACTTCAGCTTGACGTTAAATTTTTGTTGTTTGTCTTATGTTCACACAGACGAAAAATGCTATAAAACCTTCAGAAATTGCTCACCCCAAAACCCTAATTATATATATATTCCCTCTTTCATTTTCCTTCTTCGTCTTCTTTGTTTCTCATGTTCATCAGCGCATCCTCAGTTCAAAATCTGAAGCCCTAAAATCTATAGACAAATTCTAAATCACCTGAAAAGGGGGTTTAAAGGATTTTTACAAGATGGCGAATTCAAGAAATTATGGAAAGAGACCCTTTCGAGCCGATGAATCGGATGAAAAGAAAGAAGGCGACGATGATGAAAACATATTCCCTTTCTTCTCGGCCCGATCCCAGTACGACATGCGTGCCATGGTTTCAGCCTTGACTCAAGTCATTGGAAACCAAAGCAGCTCTCATGATAATATTCAACATCAACCTGTTCTCTATAATCAACAAGATCCCAACCAACAGGTTCCTCCCACTCAAGATCAAGGTATTTTTATTACATATATTAGCATATTACTTGGATTTGCTAGCATATTTATGTGGTGATATGTAAATAGAAAATGATAATAGCTAGTAGTTGTTTTTGTCTTGTTTTATGTACATATATATGAGAAATCAATCAATATACATACACACATATATATACAGCACATATGAATGCTTTCACTTGTTGATTATTTGAAGGACCCTTGAAGAAGAGGCACTATAGAGGGGTAAGACAACGACCATGGGGAAAGTGGGCAGCTGAAATTCGGGACCCGCAAAAGGCAGCACGTGTGTGGCTCGGGACATTTGAGACTGCGGAAGCTGCAGCTTTAGCTTATGATGAAGCAGCTCTTAAGTTCAAAGGAAGCAAAGCCAAACTCAATTTCCCCGAGAGGGCTCAACTAGCAAGTAACAATAGTACTCTTACCGGTCCACCAAACTATTACTCCTCTAATAATCAAATTTACTACTCAAATCCACAGACTAATCCGCAAACCATACCATATTATAACCAATACTACTATAACCAATATCTTCATCAAGGGGGAAATAGTAGTAACGATGCACTAAGCTATAGCTTGGCCGGTGGGGAAACTGGAGCCTCAATGTACAATCATCCGACGCTATCAACTACAACTTCTTCATCATCTGGTGGATCTTCGAGGCAACAAGAAGAACAAGATTACGCCAGATATTTGCATTTTGGGGGTTCTTCACCTCCTAATTCGGGTTTTTGAGATCCTTAATAAATTGGTAATAAGGGATGTTGGGTCACTTGTTATGAGGGGATCATATGTTTCTTGAGTGTTTTGTATTTTCTTTCAGTACGTATGTTTGTTTGTGATCACTTTGATTTTTTTTTATCTTCTTTCAAGAGTTTATGGGGTTCTTCGTTAACAACCCTTGCATTTGGATTTGTTTAAGTTTTTTTTTTTTTTTTTTTTGGGTAACTCGTTTTGTATTAATGAAGAAATTAATTATATACAAAAATGTTACACTTAAAATTTGGAATGTCGTCAAAAATGGTTGTAACACTTAAAGTAATATTAACCTATTCATTTATCATCAGTTTGGTTTTGATTTGAAAATTGAGAAGAAGAAGAAAAAACACAAATTAACGAAAACTGAAGTTTAATCATAGATCAAATTTACACAAACACAGAGTTCCTTTCTATTTTAATTGGAGAGTTTTGACCTCTGTTTTGTGGGCTCTCTTGAGTCAATTTGAATTCACAGAATTGCTACGTATAATCGTTTAGGGTCAGGTTAATTATAAGGAATTACTACTGTTGTTCGAAAACAACGAAGACTATAGTTAGAATGTCGTATTAGAATCACGCTTGTTGACAATACATATTAAAAAGAATTATGAAAAGTAATTTCCGTTATACCCGATCAGGGTTTCAAAAGTAGTATATATGTTTAATCGGTATAATTAACGAGACTTTTAGTAGCCTTTTTTGGTTCTTATTAAAGTAAAAAAAGATTGATACTGGCCTTAGAAGTTATATAACAAGTATGAAAACTTGACCAAAACAGATTCCCCAAGTGTTTGTTCAAATCCTTGACTTTTGTCAATCCATAGAGATTGACTTCTTTTGACCTATGTTTTTATTTGATTTTATTTCATTAAAGTTTTTCCAATCATGTGTAATATATACATTATAAGACATGATATATATCAATTATTATTATAAGTTGTGTACAATTTAATAGACAATGATATAGGAAATGTGGACGCATATTCATAAATGTAAACACATGATATAATAACTAATTTTATAATAAAATTAAAATCACATATTAGTGGTTTATGTCCGTGTGTCATAATTCTGGTGTAAATTTATAGTTAAATCGTATAAAAAAAATTAAAAAAAAATAACAAAAACGAGGGCATTAACACATAGAGTTAGATTCAATGTACATTAGGATTCAGAATTTTTTTTAAAATCATTTCGTTTTGAAATTGAGAGACTCGTTTTTCTTATCTTCATCATAACAATTGAAATGATGGTTACTATGATTATGAATTTCGTTATTATTAAATACTTTCCGACCAACGCGTTACATCCTCTTTCACTTGTCTTGTTATACTCATAGTTTTTTTATTTTCTTTTCTTTTAAGTTTGTTTCTTCATTTTTTACATGTGTTATATTATCAGCGTAAATGGTTAGTTAGTGCTTAAAACTGATCGGTCGGTATGTAAATCTCGGTCGCCGACAAATATTTGTACTTCAACTTCAACACATTCGTTCGTGTAACTTCAAACAAAGCAATCTTTGTACTGTCTCTACTGGAATCAAATATTAACACGCTCGATTGAGGCGCGTGTATGACACCTCTGTGATGCTACTACATAAGTTTATTACGATCATTCAAAAGTTCAAAAATCAAAAACCATTCTTTTGTTAGTCCTGATTGTCTATATCTGACATTTTTTGTAGTGAGGATTAATTACCTAAGACATAAAAGGTTGGTATATATTTTAAAACCTTTTTGGAAACCTATTAATCATCAGTCAATCGAATAGACGATAATCAGCCTTAATATGTTAAAGGATCAACTAATTGATTAGCTAGGAATATGAACTCTGGATCTCCTCTTTTTTATGGGCGGTTTAAATAATTTGTCGGGAAAACAAGTGACCAGTATACAATTTTCAAACAAAGTGTAACTAGCCAGACAAAAAGTTCCGATATGTTACACTACACTAACGAGTTATCCTAACTAATTTTTTAAGAAAGTTTGTTTTCTGAATAAACTAAGACAGTCGAATTATTATTATGTTATATGTTTTAAACAATTGGGATTATGTTAAAAACTATAACATTTTTTGTGTGTGTAGAAAGCGCATCTTCTTTTAACATGTTACATTATACCAAAATACTCAAATTTTAACATGTTACATTATTCTAAAATAAATACTCAAAGTCTTTGACATATGAATTAAACGACCGTTGCTTACAAAACAACACAAATACAACCATGATCCCGACAGACAGAATATAAAGAAAAAAAACAATGAATAAAAACGTTGACAATAACGGAAATTGGGGATGGCCGCCCGCACGCACGCCGGCCTCACCGCCCTTTCAACCTTTGCGGCCTTCTAAGCTCTCGCAAATCTCAACCACCTGCCTTTTTTTTTCAATTTCAAACTTATCGGCCCAAAGAAGTATGAATACATGCATGCATACATATACACAACAAAATAAAATACAAAACGTATGTTTGTAAACGTAACTATATATGGTTCTTGTTTCGTTTCGTTCAGAGATGTTCAAATTGCACCTATCGGCTCACTCATTTTATATATTTATACATAACCGGCCCATTTGACAAATAACACAAACCGTTAGTTTCTAAGTTGATTTGCTAAAATTACAAAAGATTCGAAAATAGTGAAAATACTTAAGTAAGAAAACTATACAGTGACAAAACTATAGATAAAAACTTGTTGTGTTGGAAATATTTGTTGAGGGAGGAGACCAGTTCTGTTCCAAAAATGGCTGAGCTGGGGATAGTAGAGTAGACTAGTGAAATAAAACATGTAGAATCAGTACTTTTGTGTGCTTTGTCTGTGAAATGGAAGAAGGAGAATATTTTGAGCTTTTCTGGAATCAGAATAATCTTCTTTTGCGGTTGATGAAGCTAAAAGATTCTTTTAAAATATCACTGTCCAAAAATAGAACTGCAAGATTAATAGAGATTGCAAAAGAATTGTAATTAATGGCAGAAAAGCGTTTTTATAAACATTAAAAAAAAAATCCGACCTGCCGGAATCGAACCAGCGACCTAAAGATTTGCTGTCACAGACTACAGTCTTCCGCTCTACCAACTGAGCTAAGGTCGGTTATTGATTATTTCTCTCTTAAGCTTTAATTTATTCGTATTAAAAACAATTTGATTTGACCTAATTCGGTTTAGGTCAAAAAACCGGGATACGCACGGTATAATCAATTTTGACCGGCTCCATTCGCACGTGCCGTGTATAAGAATAGCACGTGGAACAACATAGAGAGAGAGAGAGAGAGAGATTGGGATATTATAATTATGCTAGCGTCACTTGCGGTTGACAGATGACCGCCGGATTTTGCTTCACCGGCCACCGTTTGTTATTAGCCAGAACAACCAGAAGAAGACTCACACAACACATTATTTCCTTTTTTTTTTTTTTGTTGTCTCTGTCTCTATCTCCCAAGTGAAGTAGTAAATTTCCAAACTTTTTAGAATTTGTGTTGAAGACTCATTCGCTGCTGTTTCAAAGTCTTCTTCTTCATTCTCAGAACCCAGGACTCACTCCTCTTCCGCGAGATGATCAACGATCCGTAGAATCATTCAAACCTCCCCTTTGTGTGTGAAGGTGAATAAAGCATTCTAATTTTTGTTGTTTTGTGTCGATTTGATTTGATCGGTGAATCAGAAGCAGCCAGCAATGGAGACGGCGAAATCGAAGCTTAAGAACCGTAGCACGGTGAAGAAACCTGTATCCGTGACGATGGAGCATGTTCTATTGGCGTTACGTGAGACCATGGATGAGAGAGAGATCAGGGTTCGTAGTTTGTTTGATTTCTTCGACAATTCGAATTTAGGGTTCTTAGATTACGCCCAGATCGAAAAGGGTCTCGCTTCGCTTCAGATTCCTCCCGAGTACAAGTACGCTAGGGATTTGTTTAGAGTCTGCGACGCTAATAGAGATGGGCGTGTTGATTACCACGAGTTTCGTCGTTACATTGATGCTAAGGAGCTTGAGCTCTACAGGATTTTTCAGGCTATTGATGTTGAGCACAATGGCTGCATTTTGCCTGAGGAGCTTTGGGAAGCTCTTGTTAAGGCTGGTATGTACTGTTCCATTTTCTACTGTTTTCTCACTTAAATTTCCAACCTTTATGGGAACTCTGGAGTTTATGGCACTGTGTTTGATGGTATGATTGATCGGTTCTTTTTATGTATTCCCATTTGATTGTTGAGTATCACCAACCCTACCTATATAAGCCCCACAGTTATGTTCTTGTAGGTATTGAGATCGATGATGAGGAACTCGCTCGTTTTATGGAGCATGTTGATAAGGACAACAATGGAACTATAACATTCGAAGAGTGGAGAGATTTTCTTTTGTTATACCCTCATGAAGCCACCATTGAGAACATATACCATCACTGGGAAAGGGTGTGTTTGATAGACATTGGGGAGCAGGCTGTTATACCTGATGGTATTAGCAAACATGTCAAAAGAAGCAGATTACTTCTCGCTGGTGGACTAGCCGGAGCTGTTTCTAGAACTGCAACTGCACCTCTTGATCGCCTGAAAGTTGTTTTGCAAGTTCAAAGAGCACATGCAGGGGTCCTCCCAACCATTAAGAAGATATGGAGAGAAGATAAGTTGAGGGGTTTCTTCAGAGGTAATGGGTTAAATGTCATGAAGGTTGCTCCTGAAAGCGCCATTAAGTTCTGTGCTTACGAAATGCTAAAACCCATGATTGGGGGAGAGGACGGTGATATTGGTACAAGCGGGAGGCTTTTGGCAGGTGGAATGGCTGGTGCGATTGCTCAAACCGCTATTTACCCTATGGATCTCGTAAAGACTCGTTTACAAACTTGTGTCAGTGAAGGTGGAAAAGCACCAAAGTTGTGGAAGCTCACAAAGGATATATGGGTCCGAGAGGGACCTCGGGCATTCTACAAGGGTCTATTTCCTTCTCTTCTTGGGATTATTCCTTATGCAGGAATTGACCTAGCTGCATATGAAACGCTAAAAGACTTGTCTAGGACATATATTCTTCATGACACTGGTTAGAGCATCGAAGCCGTAGATCTTTAAGTTTCCTTCGTGTATGATTTGTTCTATGATATACTGAAAACATCGTACAATTTTGCAGAGCCAGGTCCACTGATACAGCTGAGCTGTGGAATGACATCAGGAGCTCTTGGAGCATCATGTGTTTACCCGTTACAGGTAGTAAGAACAAGGTAAAAAGCCAAAAAATCCCGAAATCATGTAACAATCTTTATGTCTCTTCTGTGTTTGTTAGTTTGATCCTTTTTCATGTCAGAATGCAAGCAGATAGTTCAGAGACGACAATGAAGCAAGAGTTTATGAAAACGATGAGAGGCGAAGGTCTGAGAGGTTTCTACAGAGGAATCTTACCCAATCTTCTCAAAGTGGTTCCAGCAGCAAGCATTACGTACATTGTTTATGAAGCTATGAAGAAAAATATGGCTCTTGATTAGCTCAATACGGTCGTGAAAATTTTTCTCCGGGTTAGTTTATTCTTTTTTTTTTTGTTCCCAAGGGGTCACTCACTCTCTAGGTTTATTATGTGAGACAACAAAAACAAGACGAGAGATTGTATCATGTCTGCTCGTTGATGTGTTCAAGATTAACTCACATCTCCAAAATTGATTTTGAATGGTTATAACTTATAAGTAATGAACTCACATCTCCCTCATTAATACTATTAACTAATTACACAATTTGACCAATAATAAGAGAGACGAGTATTGTGTAAATAGTTTGTAGAAGTATAGTTTTTGTTTACATAAATTATATAAGTTGACTTTGTAATACAAAAATATTTAGATAATGGCTCACTTCATTTGAAGAGTTGTAAAGTAGTTGGTTGGGATTTCGGCCTCCAAAGGATCAATACTTGAACTGTACTCAGAAAATTGCTGCAACAAAACATAGAGTCAAGGCACATGAAACTGGGATTATATATACATATAAAAGGAAGATAAAATTGAGATGGATCATACTCCCAAGGGATGTCTCCGGCCATTCTCCATTGTTCATCGTTGTCTGTATACGTCAACGTATAGTGATTTCCGACGCCATCTGTTGGAATCAAAGAAAAGTCTTACTTAGAAATATTAAATTATGTATGTGGTTTGTACATTTAATAAGTTTGTAGAACTGATCAAAGCAATACACCACTAAAACAAATCATTAGACTACAAAACAACACACTAGCACAAATCATTAGACTCCGAAACAACACACTAACACAAATCATTAGACTACATATTTTCTTTTACTTGTGTATTTCTATATCTTTGCAAAGTTTCTTATTTATTTATTTAGAATATGCATATGAACTAAGTACTTGTTTTTTCTAGTATAATTTTGATGATAGCTTTCGAGAAACAAAACGTAAGATGATAGTATATTTTATTTTTCTTCGACTAAAAACATTTTTGTTTAGTTACTTACAATTAATTGCTACTCCAAACATATCAGACAGAGCATCTACGAGACGCTCATAGTTCTCAAACGCGAAGGGATCGACTGCCCCTACGCGGTTATGCTTGTAATATACTTTGACAATGCGAGATTCAGAAGATGAAGACGCCATTGATTGATGCCTTTACCTCAAAACCATATGTGATTCAAGTTTTTATATTAGATTTTATCATTGTTGTGATTGTTCGTTCAAATTGGTAAATTATCTATGTATTTTTGTATTAATTCCAAATAAATATTTATACTTATGTTTTTATTCAAAAATCTGCATCATATTATCAAAATAGATGAAAACAATCTAAAAACAAAGTTATTAATTAAAACAAAAATCTAAGAAGAAATCTCAATTAGAAAGACAAGACTGCATTTTCTTAATTATATATGTATTTTTATATTAATCAATGTCATTTAATATTTTTGAAGAGTATAATCTCAATGTCCATAACTGAGAATTTAGAGAGTTTTAGATTGTAGCTTTTGAAGAAATTTTTTAGTTAAATAAACTAAAATGTCTATAGAAAATAATGAATAAACTCAGATTCATAAAATAATTAAATAAAAACAATATCTCCAATTTTGATGGGAAAAACATTATCTCTAGCTTTCATTAAATATATTATGATTAACTAATCATGAGTAAAGTTTTGCTATGAAAAAAAAAGGATTGCTATGGTTTACAAAAAAAAAATATATATATTGTTGATTAAGATTTTATCTATTTAACGTTTTCATGAATCTAAAATATGGTAGATTTAAAATAGTTGATTGTATTTAGACTATTTAAAATAAGCTTAGGTTAACTTTTGAAAATCAACTTGTACAGTCTGTCTTCATTTGTAAAATTCATGCCTGTTGATTTAGTTATGGTGTTCTCCGATGAATTACATATATTCTAAATAGCTGATTCTGAACATATATATATTGATATATTAATTCATTATATTATATATATATATATATTGATATATTAATTCATTATATTTACCTAAAAATTTGAATATACTTTTAATGATGGTTAACTTTTACAGTTTGATGACATATATATGAGCAATAGAATTAAATTATTTTCATTGACTTAAAACATTATACTTATTTAACATATTTGTTATATTTTCGCCGTCAGTTTATATATCTCAATTATTGATCTTTGTATCATTTACATTTTTTTTTTCGAGTAGAAAATATGCTTCATGATGATGACAACAATGTTATACCTAAACACTTATTTATTTTAAAAAGCTATTTTCAGCTTTAGCATACGTTTATTTAAAAAGAAATCAGCGGTTTAATTTTCCATTTTCAATATAATTTTTTCGTGGACAGATTTTTATTAAAATTAAAAAAAGGTAAAATGTGCAATTAAATAATAATTCACTAATCAGAAAATTTGACAAATTTTGCTTGTGAGACAAAAGAGTAGTAACAACTAAACAATACACATAGAGTAGCATAAAAAGATCGGAATAGTTAAGATGTTACGGATTCATTGTTAACGCTCTCATGACTTGGAAGTTGGAACTAAAACGAAAGAAAAACAATTAATTGTTAAGAAAGTGTTGATTATGAAATGGGAGTCATTGGCAACAACTTCTTTCGTTCATGGAGGTTCGGCTGAGGTGCAGATTCAGGTGGGTTTGGTCACAAAATCACTATTTTATATAAAATGAAAAGAAAAAACAAAAAAACAAGAGAAATATTATATATAATGAGCTATAGAATTAATAGTTGTCAAATCAAATGACTCTTTATAGTTTTACATACAACCGTCTCAAACTCTTTCACATCCCGTTAATAACGTTAGCAACGGTACGTACTACTATACTTGGTGAATCGCAACTTGGAACTTAATATATTTAATAAAGATAGGTTTTCAAAGGACACAACAAGAACAATCGTAGAACTACTTAAAAACAATCGGAATACGTACTTCTCGTCAGAGAATATCACCACCGGAAAAATAAGGAAGAAAACAGAAATAAATTTTAAAGATACGAAGAAGAAAGGCGTAGCCTTCCCTTTGCCTCTGATGACTTGCCGTTTGTATCCTCTCCTTCAGAGAAAGATAACGGAACCGAGCTTCTTAACGCAGCCGTCGTCTTGTTCCGTTTCATCCTCCATATCTTCTTTTTTTTTTTCGTTCTCCTGCTTGCTTAGATTATAATTTTAACAAAGGAGAGAGTTGAACCGTTATAGTGTTTCTTTAAGTCTTTCTACGTACATCTTCACCTCCATTTATAATGGCTTCATCTGGTCCCATATCTAAAACCATATTATTATTGTTTTTGTTTAAACATGAATATTATTTATGTCTTTGCTCATCAGTTTTACTTTTATTTCAACCCTAATTGGAATCTTTTTGAAAGTTATATACCTAACGTCGGTAAAATATTTAATATACATTTAATTAACGTGCATGTTCTACTTTATAAAAGAAAATCCATTTGCGTTATTGCTTTTATCAGCCTTCATTCTGTCCGAAACAATTAGTTCAAATGGTTTGAAGAAATAATATTAATTATGAAATTTAAATCGATTTTTTTATATCTGTTTTCTAATTTGATACTTATTATGAACGGAGAGCGGCCATTTTAGATTAGAGAGTAGATCACTGATCACTGATCTCATAATCGATTTTACGGAAGAAAAAAAAACTATTATAAACATTTAATGTCGTACGTTAATTAATATATATTGTATACTCAACATAACTATCAATCAAAGATAACAAAAAAAAAATAATTATGAAACTTGAGATATGTTAACACTTCTATTTCTTAATGCGAACAACACTTCATTTTTTGGCAAAAAATATTATTGCTGTTTTGTATCTTGTAGAATAGCTGAATTGCTAAATTAAACTACGATATTCCTGCTTTGCTTTCAATTATTGATATAATATAGACAGTTGTCGAATCACTCTAGTATACTGCAAATCAACGATTTCAACTATATAGTGTTGAGGCTAGCGGAATTATAATATATATTCAGAAAGCAAAAAAAAAATGAAGAAGGAAAACATGACAAGAAGTATCGAGGTGGTTTCTGCAGATGAAAGGAGTTTTATTCTATTGTTTTTCTTCTTTCCGTCGGCATAGCTTTTGTTTTGGGGGATTTTGTTATATTTCTCCTTCCACTTGTTTATTATATTATTTCAACTTCGTAAGTGCGTAACTATTGTTTTCGTAGCTTAATTAATATTTTTTTTTCTTGATTTACTAGTAGTAGGACTAATTTCCAAATAACCAAAATTTACAAGTTTTACTCGTAAGAATGAATCAAGTAGCAAAATCTTGAATTAAGTAGATGTTAATTTTACGTCATGTCAAAAAAAAAAAAAAAAAAAAAATCAGTACTGTATTAACTAACATTTATTTATATACAAATTTTTTATTTGTTAAAAAAAAAAAGAGGAAGCCTCAGGCATCGAACCCATCTTCTGTGGGTGATATGATAATACACACGTACGTACTTAACATCTACAAGTATGTTTTTTTTAATTTCCTCTATTATTGCATCAGTTCGTCTTATATTCTTATTTTTTTAATAAATGTCCTCATGACAATTAAAAATACAGGAATTGTATATTATATACTAATGTCATCATCTCCACTAGAAATAACATATATATATTCTAAGAGCTGATCTGGTTTAGTGGTCATACGATCGAGGACCACTTATGACTTACCTCATCGGCTTAAACCACTAATATTCAGTTTGTAATAGTTTGACAAAAAAAAACTTAAATTATTTTCAGCAAAACAGCAAAAAATGAAAAGAAATATATGTGGCATTAATCTCATCTCGCTACTTATCCCTTAATCTCATCTGGCATTAATCTCAGCTTGAGTACCAGACAAGAACGGTCCACCTTCCATTTCAACAAACTAACTACAATTTTTTTTTTTTCTGTTTTTGTTTCTGAATGTTTAAGACCTTAATTCTATCTAAAATACAGTATATGATTAAGAATGTAAAGCAGATCGAGATGAATGTGAATATGATTATAAATGGTATACATTAAATTAATGTGTAGGCCTTTCTTTATATAGGATTGTAAAGCTTCTTTACACCGTTTTATTTATAACAAAAATAGCAATGGACAATAATTAACGTCGAATAAGCACTAATTCCGTTAAAGTGGGAGCTAGTAAGCACCAAGCACTAGTTCAACTCGTATCAATTTATTATATTTAAATCAATAGACAAAACTTGTTTTAATTCCTTATTGAGAAAGATTTGTCCACTTTAGTTAAGTCTTATCCCAAATAGCTTTACTTTTACTTTTCTTTGAATTATGAACACTTCACTATATATATCTAGATATAAGACACTACGAAATTTAAATTTTTTATAAACTCCATGATAGTATCAATTATTTAAATATTTTCATATAAAATACACACACTTAATTCATAGAATAATGGGTAATGGCTACAATAAATATTACGTTAAAAGTTTCTGAAATTTATAATACGTACGTAAACATATATATTTGCAGTTAACTCATCTTAGTGTGGGTGTGTATCATGTGAGCCAAATCTGAATGACCACGTAATGAGGTGGACTATCTAGAACTTTACCAGTATAAAGACGATACGAATTAGGTCTGAGTCATTAAAATTAATATCTTCTTTATGTTTTCAATTTGACAGAAGTACCAATGAAAATAAAATACATATATATGTTACTGCAGTGAAATCCCAATAATATATAAGGAATCTGATGTGACGTGGATCTTCAAGACACTTCCACGAATGAAACTGCATGTTCTCAAGTGCTACACGTATAACTTCTACATCTCTCTTCTGAGTTCCAGATGTCTCCATCTTCCTTTTTATATCCACAATCTAAAACACTCCCAAGTATCATCACTCCACAACTAATAAAAATCACAAGATCTCGCTTTTGTTTTCAGCAAAATTTTACTAAAATCACTCTTCAAGACCAGATATGGCCGTTCGATCAACAGTAAGCTAACCTAATACATACATCGTTGTTTCTCTATGATTCATTTGCTCCTCTCGGTTTGACTTTTAATTAATCTTTTTAATGTTTGAAGGGTTACTTGAAAAGCATGGTGCAAAGGTTAAGAACTTACACCGCTCCTACAATACCAAGATCCAAAGCGTATTCTACTGCGGCGATCGAGTACGGTGGTCAGAGAACCTCCACGACGACGGCGGCTACAAAAGCTGACTTCACACCTGTTTACGTCTCCATAGGATTGATCTCATTGTCTGTAACGTTCGGTGTTTACACTGCGTATCTTCATCTACACGAAAACCCTGGCGTGCGTGTCAACAAGAAGATAAGAGAGACTGTCCCCGAGATTGAAGATCCCGATCGAGTTCTAAACGAAGCGGACCGATTCGCCAACAGGTCGTGGTTTAGGAAAATAGCTCACGTTCAAGAGTTTGACAAGCAGGATGTGATTTCCGATCCAATCAGGAAAGACCAGTTCGCTCACAAACCTCGTGCCTTGACGCTAAAGGATGTCGGAGTTGATCCTAAGATGCATGCGGCTCACTAATTAAGCTTCATTTAATGATGTGTTTTTTTGTAATTCCTTGTTTCTTTCCTATAATAAAACGACTTCCTGTAAGATGGTCGGATGGGATTAAGCTGGTTCAATCCAATCCTGTAGTGAGACAACTTCAGTGTTTTTTGTTATTGTTGTTGTTTTCGAACAGTACTTTGTAAAATATATGGGATTACTATATTTGGTTTAATCGTGTGTTTTGCTCTAGGATTGGAGACTCAAATTCAGATTAACCAGTTTTTGTCGGGTTTGATTACTATATTTTGGTTTAATCGTGGGTTGTTTTGATCTATGATTGGAGAGACTCAATTTCGATTTTGATTATATGAGCTTTGAAAATTATAACAAAACCGATTGGAGTGAGTCAATTTATATTTGGGCCCAGGCCCAATACTATAGTCAAGACCGCCATAAACTGGCACGTATTGCTCCTAGTTATTGGATGACGTGTCCATATATGATAGGCTTATGTCACGTGGCGAGTGATATATTATTGGAAGAAGACTCGTAATGACGTTCGTAGGTCTAAAAAAAAATCTAAATACGAAGAAAGAAGACTCGAAAAGAGTATATAAATATACGAAGACACGAGAAGCTAGGGGAGAAATCTTGAAGCTTCGTTATCTTTTTGATTCGATTGTTGGAGTGACTCTGCGAGGATGAGAGAACGGGTTTTTACATTCGTTTCGCTGCTTCTTGTAGCTTTGTTTTCGTTTTCGAGTCTTTGCTACTGTGACGACCAGACGGTATTTTATTTAACTAATCTTTTGTGTTTCGTTGCAAAAAAGTTTCTGTTTTTAGATTTGTTCAATGTGATTTATGTTAACCTTGGTGTTGTGCTTTTTGTTCAGGTCCTGTATGAATCGTTCGACGAGTCTTTTGATGGTCGTTGGATCGTTTCTGAGAAACCTGAATACCAAGGTAATTAAAAGCTTCGAGTGCTCTCTCCTTAGTTGATTTTTGTTTGTTTGTAGTTTTGGTTTTCTTTAGTTTGTTGAAGTGAATGGTAAGTTTAGAATCATAAGGTAGAATTAGTTGTGACTTTAATTTATTGATTTCCAGATTTAGAAAAAGGTCTTTGGCAATATAGACTTTGTGTGAATCTGGCAATTTTCTTGTTTAAAAGATTTTTTTTTTTTTGGGTTTTGTTTGAACTCTTCCAGGTGTGTGGAAGCACGAGAAGAGTGAAGGGCATGATGATTACGGACTTCTAGTGAGCGAGAAAGCTAAAAAGTACGGAATTGTGAAGGAGCTTGATGAGCCACTAAACCTTAAAGACGGAACTGTTGTTCTGCAATACGAGGCTCGTTTCCAAGAAGGGCTTGAGTGTGGTGGTGCTTACCTAAAGTATCTTCGTCCTCAAGAAGCTGGATGGGTTCCTCAAGGGTTTGACAACGATTCTCCTTACTCTATCATGTTTGGACCTGACAAGTGTGGTGCTACCAACAAGGTGCATTTCATCTTGAAGCATAAGAATCCTAAGAGTGGCGAGTTTGTTGAGCACCATCTCAAGTTCCCTCCTTCTGTTCCGTTCGACAAGCTTTCTCATGTCTACACTGCTATCTTGAAACCTGATAATGAGGTGACGATTTTGGTTGATGGTGAGGAGAAGAAGAAGGGTAACTTACTGTCTGCTGAAGACTTTGAGCCTCCTTTGATCCCTTCCAAGACCATCCCTGATCCGGATGACAAGAAGCCAGAAGACTGGGATGAGAGAGCCAAGATTCCAGATCCTACTGCTGTGAAGCCTGATGACTGGGATGAGAATGCACCCATGGAGATTGAAGATGAGGAAGCTGAGAAACCCCTTGGATGGTTGGATGATGAGCCTGAAGAGGTCGACGACCCTGAGGCAAGCAAGCCTGAAGATTGGGATGATGAGGAAGATGGTGAGTGGGAAGCTCCCAAGGTTTCTAACCCCAAGTGTGAGACAGCACCTGGATGTGGCGAATGGAAGAGACCGATGAAGAGGAACCCTGCTTACAAGGGCAAGTGGAGCTCACCTCTCATAGATAACCCAGCTTACAAGGGAATCTGGAAACCCAGAGACATACCAAACCCTGACTACTTTGAGCTTGATAGGCCAAACTTCGAACCTATTGCAGCCATTGGTATTGAGATTTGGACAATGCAAGATGGTATCATATTTGACAACATTCTGATAGCTAAAGACGAAAAGGTTGCTGAAACGTACAGACAAACAACATGGAAGCCCAAGTCTGATGTTGAGAAAGAGAAACAAAAGGCAGAGGCTGAAGCTGCTGGTGAAAATGGTCTCAAGAGCTACCAGGTAAATTGATTTTCACCACAAGAATAGAAAAAGTTACTCATATCCTTTATACTTATATTTGTCTGTGCATTGCTGCAGAAGAAGGTGTTCGACCTCTTGTACAAGGTTGCAGACATTTCTTTCCTGAGTGCATACAAGTCAAAGATCATGGTAAGCTGTCATTTCTAGACTTTAGAACATATTACATGAGTAGAAGGATGGTTTACTTAGAATCTGCAATTTCGTTTGTAGGAACTCATTGAGAAAGCTGAAACACAGCCAAACTTAACCATCGGTGTGCTCATTGCAATCGTGGTTGTCTTCCTCACCCTCTTCTTCAAGCTTATATTTGGTGGTGCAAAGGTAAAAAAACATGTCAATTTTAGTTTGGGTGTAATTTTATTGGCTTGTCTTGGTTGTAACTAAATTTGGGTACTGGATTGTTATGTGTAGGTGAATGTGGAAAAGAAGAAACCTGAAACAGCAACAGAGGCCTCATCGAGCGAGTCAAAGACAGAGGAGAAGGAAGAAACGGCGGCTGTGCCACGTAGGAGGCCGACAAGGCGTGATAGTTAGAGAAAGATTTTGATTTTTGGGTTCTTTGTTTGGTTGAACACCTTATATTAGACAGTAGGAAAACAAGATTGTAACATGCTTATTTTTTTTTATTTTTCTTTGTATGCTTTTTTAGTTTCTCACTTGAATCTGAAGATCAACATGTGGGTTGAAGATCACAGACCGACAATGTCACCTGGCCGTGTTAAAAACTCGAAGTTGATGCTAATAGCACGAGACTCATGTGAAACTTAAGAGTAGAATTTAACCGATGCAACTATAAATCTCATATGTGCACACCTTTGCACAAATCAAATTACACGAGTTTCTACACTTTCCTCAGGCGAACCTTTTTAAGTTCATGAGGAAACAACTTGCTCTTAATCCTAGCACAACTTTCATTTGTCAAAGTGAAAGAAAACAAATGTTAACTGTAAGAGTCTTGGGAACATTTTTTTTTTTTTTTGTTCTCTACTTTTCTCTAATGTGTGTGACAAAGAATTGAGGATAGTTGAATAATATGATGCTTAGGATAAGAAAGGTAAGTTGGACCAGAAACACACAAAAAAAAAAAAACTGTAAGCATGGTTCAAACTTCCTTATTTCAAGTCCTACATGGAAAATTTCTTTAAAGAGTCCATAACAACCAAAAAAGTATAAATTAAAAGAAGAAAAGAAACAAAACTAAAACGTTACAAAAAAGTTCGACATGGCTTTAAACTCTCTTTAGAGAAACCGACCGAAGCTTCTCTCTCCCTACCTCATGGTCCCTTTGAACCATATCACAACTTATCGGGTTTTTTTTTGTAATTTACCGACGACCACCAGCAGGCTTTCTGGCCGGACCAGTGTCCTCGTCATCGGATTGAATGTCACCGTACTGCCAGATTCCAATTCTCGACTTGCGAGCTTCCTCTTGGAACTTCTCTAAAGCATCAAGAGCAGCTAGTTTGTCTTTAGGCTCCCACCTCTTACGTTTCTCCATTCTTGCTATTCCTTCCTGTTCATCATCATCATTCATCATCATCAATACCAGTTCTTGGAGATGTTTTTTAGACAAGGTGAGAGAAAACCGACCTGAAGCATTGCAGCGTTTACAGAGATCTCATCATCGACAGCAATGAGAGTGACAGCAAATTCAGTTCCAGTGCCTTGTCCTTTGACTTTGCCTCCAGATGTGTCTCTTTCTTCAATCACTGCTTTAAACTCTTTACCACTACCCAACGTCACCGTATGCAAATACTCTCCGGCTTCAGGACCAAAATCTTCTTCCAAGCTTGGAACCTTTATGTAGGCAAGTCTGCAGAGCTGAGCAAGCCCTGGTGCTGCGGATACCGAAGGGTCGATTGGTCTGACTGCGCTGTATGGGACTGTCTCTTGGTTTCCATAATCGATGTAGAACACTTCGAGCTTCTCATCTGCGGATTGGACCGCTGCTCGGGGTGCATTCACAATCTGAACACAAGTATTGATTGATTTAAATGAATTAGCAAGAAGCTAAGAGAACTCGAAAATAAAGAAAGTGATGAATAGTATTTACCATTGCACGGTTCCAGGAGTTATCAAGGCTAAACTGTGCAAGGACGATGTCACCTTTCTTAGGATTGAAGGATCCAATGATGGGAGCGTCTTTGATACTCAAGGATGCAAGCTGGTTCTGAATGGAAGCTATTTTCTGGTCTCCAGCATTTTGAACATAGAACCGACCTCCTTCAAGTACTTCTGTAACCACAACCTTTAGGGTCTCTTTTTGCCTGGTTTCTACTGTATTAGTATTTCCGTTTGAGACTTCTTCTCCTTCAACATAGTTTTCCCAAATCTGAAAAATATCAAAAACGGTTTAGCTGGCTTTGGTCTAAACATTTTGAAAGGGAGAATGCTTTTCACAATAACATTTATGGCTTGTCACCTTCAGTTTCTGGTTTTTCGCAGATCTCTCTGCCTGTTCAAGAAGATTTGCTTCCACAATCCTGTCTGCACCGAAGCTGGTCTGCATTTTTGCTAAACCAGCTTCAAGCAGAACTGTCGCCACATTTGTCCTTGACTCCCACATAGATCCCAAGAAAGTACCGGTTCTATCCACAGTTTCAACTTCAATCTGTGTGATTAATACAATAGACTATGAAAAAACCATATAGGAGACTGAGATGTAAAATTTAGGGGTGCATTTGGTTTACCTCAACATCTCTTTGCATGATCCTACGTCTCATTACAGAGATAGCTTCGTCTGAAAAAGGTTCGCCACGGCCAGGACATCTGACTCCAGAGAATGAAAAGGCAATGCTACATGTCAACTTTGGAATAAAAAGCTTAAACCGATGTCCGCTGAGGACATATTCCACGACAGCAGGTATTCTCCTGATTCTTTGGAGGGATGGCAGGAAATCTTTAGCTTTCTTAGCTGCCGCCTGAGACAAATATATGCTTTACCAATTAGATTACTTAAAAAAGCTACCAAGGAAAATGAGTTTATTTGAAATTTGTGTATAGAGATATATTTACTTACCACAGTGAGGTCTGTGATGTGCATGGCTGGAGATTCTTTTGCAGAATGGATTCCTTTCTTTCCAGACAAAGCACGGGCTTCAGCAGCCAGAAGAGCATCATAATGATTTGATCGCTCTTCAAAATCTCTATGTCTAACCACATTTCCAAAACCACGGGAAAGAACGAGCTCAGCAACATTCACTCCAGCTGGCTGACCGTCAGCAGATGATGCAACCACTTCATCAGAATCGCCTTTGGCAGCAGATGGAAGGAACACTGAGCCAAAATCCATGAACCTATCAGCAGCTCCAGATGTGGTAGGACCATCTCCTTGGGTGACTTTCCTTGAGTATTCCATTTGAACAATAACCTGTTGCAGGGAAAGTGAAACCAAATCTTGTTCATATGTGAGCACAACAAAGGCAATGATTAGTGTAAAAGGCTCAACGCAATACCTGTTTGCCAATAAGTCGTTGTCTCAAAAACTCTCTTGCTTCCCGAGCATAAGGAGCTGGTTTCTCTTCTCTACGTGGGTTACCCATTTTTGGAGATCTGATACTTGAAAGACAGACCCGTCTCTCTGCCGCTGGGCTCCCGATTGGAACAGCATCATTGGCAACTATAACACAATCCCCACTTACCACTTCCACTACCTAAAGAGAAATAAAACCAATGCATTAATAAGCAGAGTAGAAAGACAGTATTCAAAAAAAGAATTTGGCCAAGACATATCACCTTTCCCGTGAAGTTCTGGTCATGAATTGCCTTGGAGTTTGTAGCTGGAGGAACGTAGTTTGCCCACATTTTAACCTTGTCTTTCTTGCATTGAAGTTCGACAGCTTTTAACTTTCTCTTAGCTTCATCCTCCATCATGTTAGCACTCCATTCAACAAATTTAGCAAGACCCTAAGAAGATATAATAGAAATCATAATCAGTCCATTAGCTTAATATGCAATTCATGTTGAAAGTAAAATAACTGCTTAAGTTAAGCACATACATTTTCAACGAGCTCCAAACCCAAGTCTTTAACTGTTTCACCATCAGAATAATGAACTGAACCAATCAGATTGTTGAATTTGTCAACGCCTTCAAGAACAATGCGAACCTGCAATATCCAGCTCAAATGGAGATTAGTCCAAATGCCAAATACAGATAAACAGGAGAGACGTTTTTGAGAAAACTAGCCCTTACATCTCTACTAAGAACACGGTGCTCGGTAAAGTACTTGGCTTCAGTTGCGAATGGATCAGAGGAAACCTCAAAGGATGATGCTGCAGCAGAGGCAGCAAGTCTCTGAGCTGACGTTAGAGGACCTCGTGACTCAGCAGAAACATCTCCATTTGGCTCATCTGGAACTGTCTCAGTAACACTTCCATTTGCGGTTCGCCTTCCCATCGATGGAGCCTACATTGAAAGAGAAACATCAGTTATATGTCAATATGCCAACCTCGCATGCAGCACGATCAGGGGAAAAAAGTTTAGTTACCTGGACTCCAGCAACAAATACTTGAACAAACTGGAACTCTGGAAGAAGATAAACACGAATAGTACTTCCATCACGGACTTGTTCCACAATACCTTCCATGGGCTTGCCCTTATTTTCAGCTAAAAGACCCATGGCATCAAAGCCAGCAGAATCCCCAATAGCAGAAGGAGGAAGATTTCTGATAGATGCCTCAGCAGCACCAGGAACCTGGAGTCAAGTAACAACCATAATCAAAACCAATTAGATTAGTACAGAATCTGGAGTAAATAAGCAAGGAAGAGAAGACCAACCTTGCTCCAACGACCATATCCTTCCTGCTCAGCCTGCTTCTCGAGCTCTACCAATTCTGTAATGTAAGGACTAACCTTATCCTGATTCTGCTGACCTGGCTGCCTAACCTGTCCATAGTAACAAGTGTTTCTCCCTCATGTAAGAAAAGCTAAGGTATCACCACCACATTGCAGACAGAATCATCTCAAGTTAAAGTAAAACGGTGATCACCTTTGCCCAACCATTTTTAACAACAAGCTTAGCAAGATTCTCGTTGCCAAGGAAAACAGAGCCAAATTCTCTTCCAGCAATAGCTTCCACTTTGTAATCCACCTTGAAAGCAACCTCCTATTGAATCAACAACATAAACTTCAAATGAGAAAAAATACAGTCAATCACAATACCTAAAGTCTTAAGAATTTGGAATTTTTACCTTTCCTATGCAAAGTTTCCTCAAAAATTCCTTGCTTTCCCATGCAAAAGGCTCATCTGTACCTCCCCTGCGAGCCTAAAACACACACAAAATTAAATGTTAATTAGCGGGCAGAAAAAAAAAAAAACTTTAATATCAAGAAAGTAAAAAGATTTGTCCTTGAGAACAATTTATGATTGGTGGTGACAAAAGCTATTGTGTCAAAACATTTTACACCTGGCACAAGGGTAGTTTTAAACTCACCAACTTAGGTGCAATAAGAGAAGAAAGAGTAATGGTCTTCTCCGGTGGGGGTCCGGGTCTGCTGTGGCTCAAAGCCGTGATCACTAAGCAGTCTCCGGATGTTACAGCCTTCACTCTTCCTTTTAGCCATTGGTTCTCATTCGCCGATGCCATGATTCACTGGTTCAATTCATTCAAAAACTCAGAACTGTGCATTGGTAAAACTTTGTGATCAAGTTCAAGCCGATCAGATAACCAAAAACCACGAACGAGCAAAAAAAAACAAAAGGTACATGCATCGATTCAATAAAAAAAATAAATAATCAATCTCTTTTAATAAATCACAAATACGTACATTCGTATCGATCTGCACTATAAAGCTCGATCGAGTAAAACCAATACCAAAACCAAAAACTATAACGCTCAAATCAAATCACAATAACGTTAAAATCAGATCGGAATTAATAAAATCAACAAAACAGACAGATCTACAAGAATTGTTTCGAAAAATTCCGACGAACATTACCTTGAATTAACAAAAAAAAACACCAAAATGAGAGAGATATAGAAGCTAGATCTGGATTAAGAAGAATAGCTCTCTCTCTTTTTTTTGTTTCCCTCTCTGATTCAATCTGTGATTGAACAAAAAAGAGAAGAAAGCTCTCTCTGAGTTTAGGAGTTACAAAAACGGCGGATCTCGAGATAGGAAGAGAGAGAGAGAGAGAGCTCAGGGGATTTGTGCAGAGAGGTGAAACAAGTACTATAAAAAACAAAGGAGGAAGATGATATAAGTGTTTTGTCTGTTTTAACCTTAATGTTTCGAATAATTACGGGTTTGTGCCATTTCTTTTTTCTTTTTTGTTAGATAGATTTTGTTATTACGGAAAAGAGTTGGTTTTAAGGTCGTACCGATGAAACTGAGACTCACAACTTGTCTGTTTCAACTTTAGAAGTCACATAAGCCCTAAAAGCCCTACTTACCAAATTTTGCATTCTTAGTCCTTGTCATTTATTTTCTTTTTATAAACTAGGCTTTATATAATTTCCCGTAAAACAAAACATTGTCAGATTCTTCGTTTCAGATTAGACAAAATTGCTTATCGACAAAAACGGAAAAAGTATTTTGGAATTACCTATATAAAAAGAATTGATAAAATATTCATGTTTATCCTAGTAGTTGATAAAAAAAAAAAACAAAACAAAACTCATAGCTAAAGTTTTATAAAACGTATGCTCAAAAATGTTTTAGAAAAATTAACTGATGTAATAGCTACCTATTTGAGTTATTTGTGTTTGGTATCGATTGGATAAATAATTAACAGATTATTATTTTGTGTCTAATTATTTACTCGTAATTCCGAAATTTTTCCATAGATGGATGGGTTTGTCACCAACTGTCAGCTATGGAGGTTATAAAATAGGGGGCAATATTAATTTGTAAGAATGAGGCACTAAATTGCATGTGACCATAAATAAAAGCGAATTTGTAATTAATATTTTGTGCAACCTATCTATACCCAAAATAAATATCAAGTGTAGCAGCTTCTCTATAAATAAATATCAAGTCAACTTTTGTGGTTGAAATTAATCTTATCGCAAAGTTGAGATCAGAACTAAAAAATTAAAAACTGATGAACCAATTAACATGAGTTTAAAGAACGCAATGTCGTTTAAGTCAAAGGGTGGTACAGTATATTAAATTAGATTAGATTCCCCACACCAAGAAAACTCGCCGAACACACAAAATAATTAAATACGTACCAAATTCTACACCCACGCATTTCCCATTTCCTCTTCTAGTAAAGCAAAAAAATACTATTCAAACACATACACATTACACTAAGCGACACGAAACAATTACCAAACTAAACAACACGTGTTTATTTCCACTTTCAATACCAGTACAAAGCTATTCCAAAAATTCCAATCACCGTCAGTCACGTTCGATGTGGAAACAAAACCCTCTCACGGGTTAATCATTACACAAAATCCCTAATAAAATAACTCTATGGACGATGGTATACCATTTAAATATACGTCCGGTTATGTCCACCAGACCACCACTACGAACGCATGATCTTCAAAAACTGTTCCAACCAAACATAACATTTGACTTTATAGGTCAGAGGGAGTTTGGGACAGAGACAACAAGTTTTAACATAACTTCCTTATATCAAAAACACACAACATTGATTTGACTATTTCCTAATGTAACAACAACAACTGGAAAAAAAACAAAAAAAAAAAAAACAAAGAAATATTCAAATGTGTAATCTCCGGGGAGGGATTAAAGCTCGAGGCGGATTTGGTATTGAGTCATCCGGTCCAAGATCATCGATAGGCGGTCGCTTTCTATGGGCATCAGTTACCGATTGGTACGCCATACCCAATGCCAACGCCTAACACACAACCAATATATATTGAAGGTTATATATCAATTTCAATTCGCAGAGCCACAGCATATAAATTATATAATTGTTTAGATTTGCTTACGATGTGGTCACGTTCCGGCGGAGCATAAATTCCAGCATTGGTTGTTGTTCTTCTCCGGCAACTGTTGGTGATGTTCTTGAAACCTGTCGGAATCACTAGAACCGGTAAACCGACAAGGTTTCCCATACATACTTTCTCCCAATCTGTCACGTTTCCAACAAACGCATCTACCGTAAAGCTCTTCTTGACTTCTTGGATCAACTTCCCACGAGCTCTTTGCGCCTACACGGGTGAATCAGAGATATAAATAAATAAACCGGACATAATCATCACAAAACCAACCTACAAACCAAAATCATAAAGCCGGAATGCGTAAAAAAAAAACCTGAATGTAATCTACAGCTGTAACAACACGAGTACGTCGTAACTCAACCGGCCATTGATCTTGAGCTTCATAGAGATCGTCTTGACCACTTCTTTGCCATTCATCAAAATGAGCTAACATGTCTACATCCATTGTGAAATTCAATATCCCTTGAACCGACTCCACTGTATAGTTTAGTTCAAACGGAATCATATTGACACCTTTCGACCCAAGAACTTCCACCATCTAAAGAAGTCAAATGTCAAATCAACACAAACCGAGGTCATTGTTCTGATTAAAAACTATTTGTTTACCTTCATGTCAGCATCTTTGGTATACCCAACAGTAAGTTTTGTAATATCCACGGAGAAGGGATCTTCAAACGCGATCTCTCTAGACGAGAGATCGTCCGGATCTTTCCCTTTGATAGCGTCAAGGATTACAGCGCAATCCGCTGCTGTTCTACAGAAAGGTCCCAGCTTATCCTGTAACAAGAGGAGTTGGCACTTAAAAAGTTACACTTCTGAAGTTTTCACTCTGTTTTGAAGCAACGGTTGCTATTTTTACCATACCAGGCTCTCGGATATGCTCATCACTCCGGTTCTACCAACACTCCCAAATGTCGGACGCAATGCTGTTACGCCACACCGAGCTGCAGGGTATGTCATTGAGCCTGCTGTCTCTGAGCCTATGGCAAACGGAACCATACCTGAACAAAAGTTTATAATTTTTCAAATATAGCCAAAGCAGAAACGTAATCTTGATTCAGTTTTCTAGTAAAACAACTAACCAGCCGATGTGGAAGCAGCAGGTCCAGCTGATGACCCGGTAGAGAATTCCTCGATATTCCACGGGTTCCTAGTCCGTCCCCCGAACCAGATGTCATCATAAGCCAGAGAACCCGTAACCAGCTTTGCTACTAACACTGCACCTGAAGCTTTTAATCTAAACAAACAAAAAAAAACTAAGCGCCCGATCGATGTTGTGAAGTTAACGCCAACTGAACATAAAGTAAAATCTATGAACATTGTGAAAATTTTCTTTTCAGTACCTTTTGTAAACCCATGCTTCAATATCAAGAACTTGGTCTTTGAAAGAAGTTGAACCCCATGTTGTTTTGTATCCGGGAACAGCAACTATATCCTTCAAACCATATGGAATCCCGTGAAGAGGTCCTATCACGGCAACAAAGAAAAATCACAATCAGAAACTTGAAACACCAATTCATCAAACAGATTATATATCGCATGAGATAAAACATACCAAGATAAGTTCCTTGAGAGAGCAAATCATCAGCTTCTTTGGCTTGTTTGTATGCTAAATCTTCAGTATAAGTAACCACCGCTTCAAGAACATGATTGTACCTTTTATTTTTTTCAAGAATCCCCATAAACAACATTAGATCAAGTAGAATCCCTTGCAAACAGTGAGTGAGAGAACAGAAGCTACCATACCGTTTTAGTTGCTTGAGATAAATCCGAACAAGTTCCTTGGAAGTAACTTGTCTTGTCTTTATAAGTTCTCCAAGTTCAAGAACCTGCCATAATGCATTCTCAAATCAGATAAATCTACACATATATCTATCGAAATTACAACAACAAAAAAGGGAGATATAACTTACATTCATGAAGGCGATATCTTCTTCATCTCTAGGGAGTGTTACTCCAGATACTGAAGGATATTTGAATCTCTTGCCGTGTACTCGTGGAACCTCTCTGTTCCAAGACGGATTAAACACGAGCGGGGACGAATTTTCCAACCCGCCATTCTTAGTTCCGGTTGGCTTGATAAATAGGAACGTTCATTTCAGTGACCCCCTTTGTAATCTCCTGAATCTATATACACAAACATGAAACTATTAAGTAGAAACATATACTTTCTTACTCAAACTATGACTAAAACCAAATTGGCTTATTGATTTAAAAGCTCTTCAAGAATAAGACCGGAGTCTAACTGAACAACGCTGAATCAATTCAAACCAATTAATCAGGCTAAAACATGGAAATCTGATTCCTTGAAACATAAGTAAATAACAGTCTAAACCCAAGACATATCTGATGGGCAACTAGCTGGTTAAGATTCCATTGCAGAGCATAAACTACAGTTATAATAGAATAACAAAAAAAAAAAAAAGACTTACTTTAGTTTCATTGAAGAAACAAGAATCAAATAACTCAAACATGCCCTGCAGACACTTAGCTTCCATAGTCTTATTTGGTAGTTCAGTTTGAGTAATGTTTACTGTCCTGATCATTAACAATATAAATCACTATCAGCTCATTAAAAAACCCACAAAACTGAATAACAAAAATCAGATTTTTTTTTTTTTTGTTACCTAGACCGCAAAGTTGTAATCTTACGGCAAGGAAAACTCACTATACGGTCCAAAAGTATTTTAAAATTTCTCACCATTACAATAGAAAGGCTCACATGGAAAAATCTGCGTCCGTACAAAAGACCGTTAAACCTAGGATGAGGAGGAGTAGGAGAAGTAGCCCAGCACTGTTATTACGGCTACGAGGAGGTGAGCCACGCGTCGGTAAGCAAGGTCGTGCGCTTGGATAACACGTGGCGATCGTTGGTGCTACCATCGTCGCGGCTGGTGATTCGGAGTCGTTAACGGTGGCGCTGACTGTGAAATTGATGCTTTCTGCTCTGGTAAGGAACTCTAATCAAATCTCTTCTGAAATTACAATTACTGATTTTACTTAACTTTATATAATTACAATTTAATGATTTCACTTTAAATAGAATCTGTTCCTTACTGGTGTGATACCTAGGCCTCCCACTCCTTCTCAAAGGAATGTTAACCCTCTTCTCTGCTGGACGACTTTAACTAATCTGCTCGGTTATATATGGTCTTATCAATTTTTGGATCTCTGCTTTCAGACTCCCAAAAGCATGTTTCGAGAAATTGAGCAGCTTTGCTCGGCTTTCTTGTGATCTGGTCCATCGTTGAATGCAAAGAAAACTAAGGTTACATGGTCAGAGGTATGTCTCCCCAAGTCTGAGGGGGGTTTGGGACTACGGTCACTCACTGAGGCTAACATTGTAAGCGTTCTGAAGTTGATCTGGCGAATTCTATCTACCAAGACCTCGCTATGGGTTAATTGGGTTCACCACCACCTCATTCGCAGTGGATCTTTCTGGTCAGAGAAACAAAACACTGTGGCTGGTTCTTGGATATGGAAGAAGCTTCTAAAGTATCGGGATCTAGCAAAACAGTTTCACTGCGTAGAAGTACATAACAGCGAGTCCAATTTGTTCTGGTTCGACAACTGGAGCTCTTTGGGCCGTCTGTATGAGGCAGTGGGGGACCGTGGCTGCATGACTATGGGAATACCAATCTCAAGTACGGTAGCTGAAGCAATGGAGATGACTCGACGAAGGAGAACACGTAACAGCTTCCTCTGTTTGATAGAAGACGAAATCCATAAGAAACAACTGGCTCGTGTTCATGATTGACAGGATATTTCTTTGTGGAAACGCAAAAGTAATACATATCACAAGAAGTTCGTGTCAAAGGACACATGGTTCCACATCCATAGTGTGCACCCAATTATGGCAGAAGCTAGAGTGATCTGGTTCCCTCAAGCAACTCCACAGTATGCGTTCCTCACATGGCTGATGGTGAAGAACAGACTCGCAACAGGAGAAAGGATGGCAACATGGAACACCACTGCAAATACAAGATGCATTTTCTGCAATAATCCAACGGAGACAAGAGCGCATTTGTTCTTCGACTGTCCATACTCGCGGCAGGTTTGGGAGTCGCTGGTTATCCGACTTCTTCAGCACAAGTACACCACGGACTGGACGCAAGTGATACACCTACTCACAGGAAACGATTTGGACAAGACTCACTGGTTTTTGCTCAACTACACTTTTCAAAATGTTATCCACTCCATTTGGAGGGAGAGAAATAACAGGCGCCATGGAGAACCACCATCACTGGTGGAGAAGCTGATGAAGTTGATTGATAAAAATGTCCGCAATAGACTAAGCACAATGTCTGATGTCGATGGCACATTCATTCAGGCTTGGTTTGCAACAAGATTTCACTAAATTGTCAGAGTTGTTTTTAAGCAAAACAGGATCTAAACAAAGTTTTGTATCATTGATGTAAAATATTTATTTTTTTTTGAATATAATTTAATATTAAATTTAAAAAGAATCGGTTCTGGATCCGTCCACAATTTTCAACGTGAGGCCGGTTCTTGTCTCAATCCAATAGTAGTTTTTTCTTTTATCGACTTCTCCGCCACGCGTTTATATATTTAATTTTAATCTGTTTACCACTGAATAAAATACGTAAAAGTGAATCAAATAAACGTGTTCGAAGAAGGATGATGAAAAATTAATAACATGAGTTAATCATACGCAGAAACGCGTCTAAGTTTCATTTTATGTTGTTTTGTTGTACTTGTATGTTTTGATTGTTTTTCATCGATTGGGTTAAACTATAAAATAAATAACCATATATCACTTTTAAATGAAAATAAATACATAAGTAACTAATAAATACATAAGATATTGATTAAATCATCATACCTATGCATTTAGTGATGATATACTTTACCAAGTAGTATCGGTTTGTTGATCGAGATAACAAATCGATTAGTGTAAATATTGAAAAGCTAGTCCGATTAGTCCGATTAGTCGATTACGATTATAATTGAGTAAAAAGATGACACATGTGACATGTCGTAAATAAACTCGAACCGTGTTGCGTTTTCGTTCTCTGAATCTAACTTATTAAATAAAATAAATAAAAAGGGAGAATAAATAATTAAGTATTTAATGTATATAATGTGTCCAGCTAGATTGCTTCGGTGCCTCAAAAGAACGAGAAAAGTAATAAAATAAAAAAGAGAGCTTTCAATTTGTGAAGCTGAAGAATCGTACACCTTCTTATCGTCCTTCTTCTTCTTCTTCTTCTTCCTTCCCCATCGTTTCTATTTCTCCCCTGAAGATATTTGCTTCTACTTACTAATTTTTGTTGGGTAAATTTTTTTACTTCTCATCCTCCCTCTATAACCTTTAAAAAGGTTCGTCGTCCTTACTTTAAAAATCTAATAGCTTTTTCGTGTTGCGTTTGATTTAATTGGGGATCATACTTTTTGTAAAGTTCTTTTACCCTTTTCTGCGTATTTAGCAATAAAGTTCTATGGAAAAAAGCTAACTTTTCGTGATTATTTTTTTCCAATGAAGTTGCTGGATTTGGTAATTTCCCCTGTTCAGTATTGTTTTCCCTTTTTTTTTTTTTTTTTTTTTTTTCTTTTTCTTTTGATTTGTTTATGTTCTCTTGTTCTTCAAGCGTTGAACCAGACAAGTTTTGATTTTGATTTCTACCTCTATTTTTAAAGAATGTGAAGAACCCTAATCTGATTTCTCTGTAGGACGACAGTAATATTCGATCTGGGATTAGTTCATTCAGAATTATAACATTCTTGGAAAAAAAATCTGTTCTTTGTTTATATGATTTGTATAAATCTGTCTTCTTCTAATCCAGATTGGCACAAACAATAACCATTCTTAGCTCTCTGATTATTGCCAATTTTGTCAAGAATGTGTGTAGATTTGCAGAGATCAGTAGAGCTTTGCTGAGTTTTTTTTTTATATAACAGAGCTTCATTGATGCATGGTAGTTATTCTAGTCATTAGTTTTGGATCACTTTCATAGTTTCAGTAATGTGGCTTGTCTCAGGATCTTCTTCTTGCGTTATTAAGGTTCATAGATTATAATATATTAGGGGGCCATTGTTCAGTTTGGTTATTTCCTGTGACGGGATCATTTATTGTCTCATTGAAAAGATTATCACAGATCTCTTGAACATCTTCATATGTTTTTGGTTTCATGAGTGATTGTTGTGTCTCTAATTCCCAATTTCTCAGGTTCAGCATACTCTTAACCAAGATGCAGCTCAAGGTCCCTGAGCATCAGGTTGCAGGACACATTGCTAAAGACGGGAAACCCGGCCCCCTTGTAGATGACAAGGGTCGTTTCTTCAAGCCCCTTCAAGGCGATTCTCGTGGTGAAAACGAGGTTAAGTTCTACGAATCTTTTGCAACAAACACAGAGGTTCCAGATCACATCCGCAGATTTTTCCCGGTGTACCACGGCACTCAAGCAGTTGAAGGTTCTGATGGAGCAGCCATGATTGTGCTTGAAAATCTTCTTGCCGATTACTCAAAACCATCAGTAATGGATGTCAAGATGGGTTCAAGAACATGGTACCCTGATGCATCTGAAGAATACGTTCAAAAATGTTTGAAGAAAGACACTGATACCACAACCGCATCAGCTGGTTTCAGGATCTCTGGGTTTGAGGTGTATGATCACAAAGAATCTAGTTTCTGGAAGCCCGAGAGGAAGCTTCTTCGTGGGCTCAAAGTCGATGGAGCGAGATTGACTCTGAGGAAGTTTGTATCATCGAACTCGCTTTCTGATATGGGTTCAAAACCAGACTCTGCTTTCGTGTCTAGTGTTTACGGCGGTTCCAACGGAGTGTTAACACAGTTGCTGGAGCTCAAGACCTGGTTTGAGAACCAAACGCTCTACCATTTCAACTCTTGTTCGATACTAATGGTCTATGAGAATGAATCAATCTTAAAGGGAAATGATGATGATGCTCGACCACAAGTGAAGCTGGTGGATTTTGCTCATGTTCTTGATGGTAATGGTGTCATTGACCATAACTTCCTTGGTGGTCTATGTTCTTTCATAAACTTCCTTCGTGATATTCTTCAGAGCCCAGATGAGTCTGCAGAATCTTAGATTTTAAGTTTTACTCTTTTTGTCATTTTCTTTTCGATTGGCCTGATTCCAGTTTTATGGATATAATTATTAACTCTTCATTTGTGTACTTGGTGGGTTATCTAAAGAGCATACATTCGTACTCTTATCTCACGGCTTTTCCAATTCTAGCATATAAAATTGGTTCCATTTTTTTACTTTACTTTGATTGTGTGATTTGTGAAGAATACTACAGCTAAAAAAAACTTTAGAGCCAAAAGAGTAATAAATTCAAACTAATGGTAAACGTTTGTAAATAATGAAGAGTTTGTTTGCTGAGATCCCAAATAGTACTATAAGTATAGGGACTGAAACGAAATCGTCTTCTATTTTAATTCACTCTTATGCTCTTCTTCTTCCTCTTTTCAAATTCACGTCTCGCGCGCATCGAAGAAGACGATTGACTGAGAATGGTGCTACTATGCTTCGTCTTGGATCTTCGCAATATCTCTCCTTCTCTGATCGGAGATCTGAAGCAGGTCTCTCTCTCTATTTCCATTCTCAGTAGAAATTTGTATTCGTAGATCGCTGAATCTATCTATTGATCGAAGAATCTGATTGTTGCTTGTTGCTGGGGATTTCGTCTCTATGAATCTCGGATTTGATTGTTTCTGGGAATTTGCATCTTCCTGAAGCTTGAATTTGATTGTTGCTGCGAATAATCTCGTCTTCGTTTTCTGAATCTGGAATTTGATTTTTGATGCTCGATTCTGAAGCTTCGGATTTGATTTGATTGTTGTTGCTGCGACATTGTGTAGTTGTTATTGGAGCTCGGGAATTTTCATGCGATTTCGTCTCCGGTAGATTCTCTCACTGATCGGATCGGTTTGTGTTATATCCTCAAAGATCGGATTTCTGGAAACGATCAGGTTATATTCTCCGTCATTGATCGTTTGTTTCCTCTTCTGCTTTTGGTGGTTTTGTGTGGCTTTTCACATATTTTATTTAAGGATCTAGCAGTTGAAATTTGCCTATACACCTACTGGAAACTTCTGCCTTCGAGACTTTCATCACGCTGTTAACAGCTTGCCTTTGGATGCGTTTGTACCTGAGTTCGATGAATCTTGCGGAGGTCTCTCCTCTCTCTCTTCCTCGATTTATCTATCTGTTTCTTGATAGTGTCCTGGTTAATTTGATGGATCATTGATCGTACTGAATTGTTTATAGATCTTAAGCTATCAACTGTTCTGTGTGATCGAGCTTTGTACTCATGGGGAGGTAGAGACATTATGAGGAAAGTTATTGTACTGAGTTCTTGCTTCCCTGAAGATATGGATTCTGAAGCGAGAGACACTATTATGGTCAGTCAAATTAAATGTGTCAAATTCTATATGTGTTAGTGCTTTGTCTTGGTTTCTCACTGCTGGATCTTTTTGCTTCAGGCTGCAGCAGATAAATGTGTGTCGGTTGAGTTTCTTTTGTTTGAGAAGCAATCAAGCTATCTAAGCTATACACAGGAGAAGATTAATACATTCCTCAGATGCTTATCGGATCTTGACAATTGTTCATTTCAAACCTGCATCCCTGGTATGTACCATATAACTAGCTGCTTTTCATATTCTTTTTCATACACGGTAACTATATTTCTGAGAGGTTGATGACTGGTTCTGCAAATAAGATATCTAGGCTACTTTAATCATTTGAACCTATTATCTGTAAAGAGGTTTTGAATCTAGTACGAAGTAACACAAGAATAGCTCTGAAACTGATCCGGTGTATGCATTCAGATGGAAAATCACTTCATGGCCTTGAAAAGAGATGGCTTCAGGAGCTAAAAGATGACACTGGAGAATCACTGCAGGCCCAGATTATCTTCAAAAGTAACCTTTTTGGTTCGGTGAACACGATCTTCTGTAATCTCACTGCAGCTGCAAATCAGATTGTCGACGGATTTCTCTCTTGTCGAGTACTTAGCTATACCCCTAAACTTGAATATTTGATCTCCCAATAATCTTACGCTTATCATAATGCCAATGCTGGATAAAGTCATATTGAACGTTTTATAAGTTACTTCAGCTAGTGCTTTTCCACTACATGTTTTCATCCTCTTTGTTGCTGTTTGCAGACATGCAGGTGTCACGGCATCCCATTACAAGATTCAGTGGTAAACAAAATAGAGAAGCTGCAATGCTCCATAACCAACCTTGAACTAGGAAAGTTTGATGTGATTGAAAATTCTGTGAAAGTTGGCAACAGAACTGTCCTGTTTTTACCGTCAATCCATAGTCTCCAGAAACTTCATCCAGTTTCTTCCCAAATTGATTTCAATGTCATACGGAGGACTAATCTAACTTCTCTCAGCGATGGTAAGGCTTTTTAGCCATCGACTGCACTCTCTTCCTCTGACTCCAAATAAGAGAGCTTGGTTCAAGTATACTAACTTTGACGTAGGCCTACTACTTGGGGCACCTTACATTGTGAGCCCTTCAACCTGTCATGAAACAGAAGCTACTTCAGAAGAAATGGATCAACCAGATTTGAACACTCAGAGTAAGCACATTCTTCCCTAAAGAAACCCACATTGCAGTAGGGAGCTCAGGTGTCTTCAGTATAAATAAATACGCAATGCCTCATATTTTTCCTAATCATCTAGAAATACAGTTTTTCAGGGACTATGTGGTGCACTATATTCGATGGACCAAGGCTTGGTTTGTTCTTCTAAATGTAATCTGGACACCATGACAGTCGTGGAATTTCATTGTTATTACATTCTTCAACCGTCAGAAAATGGTCCAATGCTTCTAAAGGTAAAAGTTCATTAATTTTGACCCCTTCATTACTGTTGACCCTCATCCTGGATCTAATAACATTAGCCTTTCTGAATAGTATTGTCCCTGTGATATGATAAATTTGTGTTATGTCTTGAGTTTGTGCAGTTTCTTAGTTTAACAGACGAAAGTGTTTGCAGAGATTGGCAGGGTCAGAAGAAGTCCTGCCTATTTCCAGTGCCAGTCAGTTTGCGGAGTCATCTATTCCTAGAGAAATCGAGATCTCTGTCAAAGGCGCTTTATTAGAGGTTGATTTCATTTCAGATGTGTTGATATTGATATATCTAGTATTTAGACTTTTAACTTGTCTTTTATTTCTGAAATTGAAGCAGATTGAATCGACAGACTACAATCCTTTGACACACAACAGAGGCTTCCACCAAAAACTGAACCTTATTGTGAAGGAAAGTCTTCAATTCGGGTGAGTATTCTCCTCCTATCTTCTCTACTTCATTAGCACCCCTGCAAATCTGTTACAGATCTCTAACTTTTTTTTCTTGTTTCTGGAAGTTCATTACATACGAACATAAAAGGCGCAACACGTGAAGTGAGCCCAGAACTTTCAGATTCTGTAATTCCAACGGAACAGACATTTCCACACATAGTCAGTCCAGAAACTCTTCAGGAAGTTCATATAATTGATGAAGATGAACAAGCAACAGCTTCCATTACTAAAGAATGGGAACAGCTAGTAGTCACTGAGGAGGTCTTCATTAAGTCTTGTTCTCCGGTTATAACTACAAACAAACGAAAGATAGACCGCCAAGTTCTGTCTCCTATACAGAGTAACAACAAACAGGCTGATATGAAAACATCAATGATTTTAGAAAGACTTGAAGCTCCGAGGAAGATGAGAGGAAAAGTTGGATCACCAAGTGTAGTCATACATAGTCCCATCTCACTAGATGTCAGTGTCATGTCTCAGAAGAAGCCTCTGATTCCTTTTCAGACAACTCAGGTTTCATCAAGCCAGCTCATGAAACCCAACTTTCAGAGACTGAAAAAAAAGCAAAAGTGAGCAGTAGCTCTCACTGAGAGCCTCTCAGGGTAAGATTCTGTTCTTTCTCCGCCTTTCTTATTGATGATAGTGAGAAAGTTAAAAGAAGTGTAAGAGATTTTTGTTCTTGAGCTGAAACAGAGTATAGGAAAGGATCTCGAGGAGAGACTTGAAGTTTGGAAGAAAGGTAATGTCCTGTAGTTTGCGTAGTAATAGACAAACATGATCTGGTGTTTGTTGTTTAGTTTCCTTTCTTTTTTTTTGTACAAAAAACAAAAACTATATCAAATCTCATTATATATGTACAATTTCAACTAAAGCATTTATATAGATATCTTCCAAACGTGATTTTCTTAGAAATTCTCTTTATGGAATATGAACTTGGTGGAGGTCTTATGAGAGAAATCCTGTGACAAGTGTCGTAGCTCTTTCACTAACCCAGCTGCTCCACAATAAAACACTCCTGCCAATTATGCCAAACATTCACATTATTATTTGCACATGCATCAAAATGTGAGTAGTTTTTTACTAACAAGAAACCCACCGACTCTAGTCTTGGGATGCTTCACAGCGATCCTTTTGAAAACACTTCTCCAGTTTGGTTTAGCGAAATGGGACATGACATGTGTTCCTGACACAACGTCTACTCCATTCTTAGCATGGTTCAGCGACTGGAGCATCGTGATCAATGCGGACCTGGCGTCTCCTTCCTCGTAGACACTGGTGCAGTAATTATGCAGTTCAATAACGTTGTTGCGGTCTGTTTCGGCCACTTCGTCCATCACGTTCTTGAACCAGTCAAAGGATCCTTGCTCTCTTGTGACCCAGTAGAAGTAAGCTCTCTTGGTTCTGAACGCGTCACTTTTTCTTGCTGGGGAAAGAGGAGGAGAGACCATGTTGTGGATCGGTGATTGTCTTCGGTTACTGCTTTCTCCATTGCCTTTTAAATTATTGATTATGTCCTTGACGATGCTAATCATCGGAGTAGCTCCGATTCCTAAACCCACTAGTAGAACAACTTCAAACTTCTTGTAGTCTTGGGCTGGTGCTCCATATGGACCGTCGATTAGGATTCTTGGATAGCTAAGGGATCACGTTTCAAAGATAAATTTGACAATGTTATAGACTGCTTATGTTTATATAAGCCCCTATTTATGCTTCAATGATTCTAGAAAATAACTGATGATTATTGATAAAACTTACTTAGATCTGTTATCCCGGTGCCTTGGGGAGGCTATGTTCAATCTGCTTTCACCAAGAAGGTGTGGCTTACACAGCTGAGGTTCAGATAAATACGAAGAAAATTACATACTTGGACCCAATTAATCTCTTGTGTGCATGTTTAGGGGAAATACCTCAGAGAATAATGATCTTAACTGCCGAGTCCAGTCTCCTAGAACTCTAATGTGGACACTGAGGTAGTCATCTCCCGGTGCAGAAGTAATTGAGAATGGATGCCTGTTTATATGTAAACCAATGTTCAGTCTAATTTCCATATAGATGTCTCAGATATTATGAGAGCTTTCCTTTTTACCATTCTAATGTAGAAACTGCAGAGCAGTTGAGATACATATATTGTCCACTCTTGTATCTGAAGTTGTTTGGCCTTGACAAGTGAAGCGACAAAACATTCCCTGGTAACACAGACACCTGTTGAAGATGTAAGGTAATGATAGAGATGAATATACAAAGTCTTTTTTTTTTTTTTTTTTTTTAAGTTGTTTATAGATTTTACCTTTAGTACTGAAACAGCCTCGACGCTTGACCTGAATGCTCGAATCAGCCTTTCAAACAAGTAAAGAACCACAGGTACCATCAAATACATCCATGTCTATTAAATCACATGAAAACCAAAATCAGAGTCCGTATATATTGCATCTGTTACAAATTTGTATGGATGCGTTACTAACCGTTTTCTTGTACCATGGCTTGATGAGGTATACATAGTATCCATGAACTACAAGAAGTGAGTAGACAATAACAAACAAGTGGTGAGAGTACCAGAAGGCGTTGAAGCCTGTTATTTTCTTCAGTGGTCCAGGAAGCTTGAGCTTATCACGTCTGAACCATGTTGTAGCCAATGTGAAGGCTATGGTCATTAGTATAACCATTGCAATCCCTGTAACTCCTTCTACCGATTGCACAAAGTCCATATATCTTTTTGTCTGTGGCCCAAAATACTGCTCCATTGGCTTATACTCGTCTTCATCTGCAGCTATCAGCCGTGGGAAATCACAGGCTAAGTGAGATGTAGCATGGATTCCAACTCCTACTGAAATTCCTATTGCTATGACCTGTGTAAGATTCAATTATAAGCATTCCTCCTATCTGAAACCTCTTTCTTAATTTATACTCTCTAGCAAGCTAAAACATTACCTTGTGAAAATTGAGGCTGTCATCGAAAGGAACAATAGCACCTAACTTGGTTTTCGTCCGGAGCCATGTGATGGTGTTCCTACAAACTGGTAACAAAATCATAGCCATGTTTAGTTTAAGCGTCTCTGCAGCTCCTTTAGCTATACAAACACACACCCCCATAACTTGGTAAGCATCTGATCTTTTTCGATACTGCATGAACTTCCAGGTGAACAGACCGGCCATAGCACCTATCCATAAAGCGATCACCCACACTCTCTTCCAATTATCAAACACAAAATACTTCATCCATCTGTAAAAACGCACCCCAAGATTCCTACTCTGCTGAGCCTTGAGATTATGACTTAGCATCTTGCTCAGTTTCTTACTCTCCCCATCTCTCACATCCTGGATTGGGGCTTGCAATAGAAGTATCTCGAGATTCTCTATCTGTTTGGCATTGTAGCAAGTGCCTCCAAACACATCAAAAAACACTCACAAACCAAAACCTCTTCTCTAGCTAACAAAAACATCAATGAAAAAACAAACCTCATTTAAAAAACTTCACATACCATGATGTATCCGTAATGATATGGATCTAGTTCTTCCATAATCAAAGCAGCATATTCATCAGCTTGTTTCCGAATGTTATCCAGCTCGTTTGCAGAAGCACTTAAAGCTATAATCTGTACAAGAAGAGGAAATTAACTGATTCAAGATTTCTAATAAAAAATCACTAAAAAAATTCAAGATTTTACCTCCCTAACTTCGGCTTCATTCAACCGTCCATCTGAATCCTTATCGACCCTGAAGTCCACACCACACTCCAATATGAAACTGGAAGGTTTACATGGATACATAAAGAAAACGAAACATAATGGTTTCAAGAAACATTACATGGCGAAGAAAGTTCGTAGCCTCGAATCAAAATCTTGATCAGTGATCTGCTTCCAGAACTCTTTAAGCTCATCCATGTTTATTGAATCTCCACTTACGTTTTCCCTCCTCGCTAGAGCATCGAACAATGCCAACGCAAACTCGGTCGACTTCATCCCTGCCGCACCAAAATTTATGTAAAATACTAAAACATTGAAACTTTTAAAACAGAGAAATATAAAAAACTCTGCTTCTCTGCTAAGTGCTAACCTATACATTCACCGAATTTGGAACGGTGTAATAAACCGTTGCTAGTCTTTGTAATCTCATTGAACTGTTTCTCAACTTCAAACCAACCAGTGACGCCATCAGTCTTGGTGATGAATTTGAGACCTTTGAGTGCTAACTCCGCTCTAGATTTCGAACGGCGTAGCTTAGCCTCCTGCGGCCTCGGTGGTTTTCTAGAAACGGAAGAAGCAACTCGTTTAAGCTCGCTAGAAACGGAAGAAGCTATGCGTTTCAACACCGAGTTACTCTTCGATGAACGACCTGGTCTAAGAAGCGATTGATCCGATCCAGCGCCTCTATGGTCCGGTGACTTTAAACCGTATACGGAGACGGAGTCGTCGTGGATATCAAGCGTGATCTCCACGTAAGGTTGATCTTCCTCGTAATAGCTCCTCGTCTTCTCCGACGACGACTGTCCTCCGTACGGCGCCTCTGTGCCGCTTGGATAGTAGTAATGTCTCGTGTTTTCGAAGTCTAACTTTTGCATTTTTCACTTCGATTCCTCAAATCTTTTCTTCAGAAATGTTTTCGTGCATCTGAAGATGAAACGAGCGAGAAGAAATATGAAAATGTTGAAAAAACAGAGAGACGAACTTGTGTATATATGATTAATATATAAAATTACCACCGGAATACCAAAAGCATACACTAACCAAACACTACGAGATTAAATTATTGTTTTGAGATAGTGTTTAAACAATTGAAAATATGATATCCCAGCCAATGAAATGTTTTGAATCTTTACTAATATTGAAAATTTCAAAGTAGCATGAAAGGAGACTTTTAATTTGTTTAATGTGCTCACGGTACATCTAATCAATCATCAAAATCTATATGAATTATCCAAACGAATATTTATTCAATCCACTATTTGATAAACATAACATTTTTTTTTTTAATTTACCTACCACTTGCAAATATGGTATTGAATAGTTTTTCTTTAGATTGTTGATTTTGACTTCTTTTTTTTTTTTTAATGAAGATATCACTAAGAAAATTATCATGTAATTACATTTCTTAAAATAATTGGTATTCTATTTTGACTTGAAAATATATTTAAAATAATAATTTGACTTTGAAAATAAAAAAAGATTTACAATAGTTTAACCATATATTTTGCACGTACTGTAAAAAAAAATTAATTAACAGCAGTGTTAAAGCGGGAAAGTTACACTATCCAGGCGAAGGATAATATTATCCTGTTGTCCAAACAGAGAGCGAGACTTTCCCAAAGCACATCGATTTGAGAGGGAAAGCCAAAATCAGTTTGGGGGAAAGGGTTTTGCTTTCTCTTCAGTTTTTGTTCTTTTATTTTTTTTTTGTGATATGTAAAGATTGCGATTTTGATTTTGGTGAGAAATATGAAACGACGGCGGCACTGTGAGAAAGTTTTGATTCGTATTCACAATATTGGTACACCATTGGTTTCTGGGTCTTCTGGTTTACCCGTAGAGTTACTTCAGGTTGAATCAGATCGTCCGTACACTATTGGTCGGAGTAGCAGTGGTGATGATGGGTTTTGCGATTTCGTCATTGATAATGGCGGTATTAGTAGAAACCACTGTCAGATTCTATTCGATAGCCAAAGTCGCAAACTTTACGTTTTTGACGGCGTGATTCTCTTGCCTTCGGGTGGTTTTAGTCAAGTTATTGACGAGTTTAGGAGAAGATTAGTTGGCGTTGAGGATTTAGGGAGTTTGAAGTTTAGGGTTTCTTTGAATGGGGTGTTTGTTAATCGTGTTAGGATTAGGAAAGCTAAAGTTGAGGAGATTTGTGTTGGTGATGAGGTATTGTTTGTTTGTGGTAAAGAAGGCTTGTGCAAGAAGCATTGTCGAATTGGGTTTGTGGTTCAGGGGATTGAGTTTGAAGGAAGGGATACTTTGATTGTTGAAGATAGATGTGCAATGATTGGAGTGTCGGTTTCTTCAGGACATTCTCGAGGAACCTTTTCTAGTGGGAAGAGAAGCAAAAGAGTTTTTGCGCCCATGGAAAACGAGATTAATTCTCAGTTTTGTCCACCTAAAGCTGCTGTTAGCGTTGCTGATAGGTTGAATTCTCTTGTAAGCTATTGTAGACATATATTAAGAAGTGATGATCCTGTATCTTGCCTTATATCAGATTCTGTAAAGGAATGCTTATCCTCTTGTGCATCCAAAGTGTTAAGGTCAAAGGTAGATATTGTGGCCGATAATAGAGAAGTCAAGAGTGCTGAGACTAATCATGAGATGGATCATGGTTTGTCCGGTTTAAGGGTGAGGGTTGAACTGCCAAGCCCGCAATCACATCTAGGTAGTAGACTTGGTGTGTCCAACTTGATAAGCGAAGTAGAAAATTATGGTGCTGATTTTATTTTTGTCAGTGACAAGACTAAGACTAGGCTTCCGTTTGATGGAGATAAAGAAAACGCTCCCGAGATTAGTTGCACGGGGAAGGAGAAAAGTTATCAAAGTTCTCTCCAAGCACCTGGGAAGAACTTTTATCTAAACCGTCTTCAATATATTGAACAAAGCTCAACTGGTTGTCAACCGGTGGTGTCCTTGCCTGAACTTCTTCACCCTGTGGAAAGCATTTCACAAATCTTTATTGCAACATTTACAAGTGATGTCTTATGGTATGTCGAAAAGAGTATCTTTTATATTTTCCCTAGTAGTCTAAACAGAAAAAAAAATGTATATCTCCATTTGTTCCCCATGCTTGTTCAAGAGTCTGATGAAGTTGTTATTGCAGGTTTCTTTCCTGTTGTGAGATACCTAGCCACTTGCCGGTGACTATTGCATGTCACAATGCTGAGAGATGTTGGAGTTCAAACTCTGATGCAAGAACTGCTGCTCCTTTGCCAAACTACCCAAATGTAACTATGGTGTACGTATTACCTGATCATATTTCTGAGAAAAGGAATGACTCATGGTTGTATATATATTTTCTTTTCTGAAGAGTTTTTCCTCTTGTCTTAGGTTTCCACCATTTCCTGAGGAAATTGCATTTGGGAAAGACCGCAAGAACCGTGGCATTGCTTGTCATCACCCCAAGCTATTTATTTTGCAAAGAGAAGATAGCATCCGTGTAATTATTACATCTGCAAACTTGGTAGCAAGACAGGTAAGAGTGTAGGCCTTAGTTTATAGTAATGTAAGTGAATCACAAGATGAGTCTCAGGCATCATATTGGCTATTATGAGGTTTCAGCTATATTGGGAAGTTGAATCATATTTCATTTGTTAATGGAGATTTATTATTCCAGTGGGATGACGTGACCAACACAATTTGGTGGCAAGATTTTCCACGAAGAGCTGACCCTGATATTTTATCCCTTTTCGGACCTTGTCGAAGAAAAACCAATATTGGTTTTAGGTCAGATTTTAGTGCTCAGCTGGCTGGATTTGCTGCATCACTTTTGATTGATGTTCCAAGTCAAGCCCATTGGATTCTCGAGTTCACGAAGTACAACTTTGAAAACTCAGCAGGTCACCTTGTGGCTTCAGTGCCTGGAATTCATTCTTATAAGCCATCTTATCTTACAGAATCTGTTTGCTCAAATACTGTGAGTAGCTTCATCTTCCATCTTATATGCATGTTTGTCTTATTAGTATCAAGTGTCAATATCGTGAACTTATTTTGTTCACTTAGTTGTTTTTCTTAAATAATATTGAAAGTTTGATTGCGTCCTGTATATTAGAAAGGTCAATGCATCTCTGTCTTGACTAATCGTATGATTCTTGTTTCACAGATTTACAGTGAAGAATTTGTGGGATCTGTTGAAGCATCTGTCGTAGGTCTCAGTTACCTTTTCCGCTCTGCCAATGATTCCACAGGAGCACAACTGAAACGACTGGCGTCATATATCTCCAGAACCCGGGAAACTTCTTTCGGAATGTTGGAACTTGTTTTGAGAAGAAATACGAATGTTCCTGCTGACGCGAATGCTGTGAGCGTCCTTGTTTCTAACCCTGATGATGATTCAAGAGACGGTAAGTAGTTTCATTTCAAGTATGACAGATGGTTGTATGTTCTTGACATGAATATTCATCCTGTGACTCTGTACAAATTTCCTTTTTGACAGATTTTGTCCAACTAGGCTTTTTGCCACGGAATATCGCAAAATGGGTTTCTCCTTTGTGGGATATTGGGTTCATCAAATTTGTGGGATATGTCTATCGGGATGAAGTCCTTGGAGCTGCTTCTTGTAGGAGCAACCAGAAGGTGCAACTAATGCTACATGTATTACAGGTACTCTTCATATGCTTATTAGATACTTTGCATAAAAAGACTATGGATACATCTAAAGATCTCTCTTGGCTTTTGCAGGGAGTGACCATTTCAGATGTGTCAAAGTTGGTTCAACCTAATCACGTTGTTGCATTGTGCTCGTTGATCGCTTCAATTCAGAGGTGTACTGGCATTTGGAGGCTACAAGAGGTAAGTTTGATTAGGAACAAAACAAAAGAATGCTGCGTTGAATCCTTTGAGTTTTAACGAGTGTGTATCAGTCTCTGACTGTGTTATCTTCTGTATTGGATTCCTCGAAAGGTGTTAGGCCGTTACAAGTGGCCTGAATCTCAGGAATCTGATTTCGTCTACAGTAAGTGCATTTTTTATGATAATTGTAAACAAACACCTTAATGAGGTATTAAATTTACATATTTTTTCCTTATAGGTGCATCCTCCATTGGAGGCTCAGCAACTGCAGGATTTCAAGCTGATTTTTCATCAGCTGCAGGTAAAAAAGCGTTACAGAATTTTGACTCCCAAGAGTCTGATCCAGAGGTATTGTTTTGTTTAGAAGCACCATTAAAAGCTTTCACCACAAGTTTTGTACATGAAAACGTTTTGTCCAATGTTCTGGATTAGTGGGGTTGCTGGAGTAATAAGGAAGAACGGGAAGCTCCTTCCATTAAAATCATCTTCCCTACCATTGAAAGAGTCAAGAATGGCCATCGTGGTGTCTTGTCTTCAAAATGTCTGCTTTGCTTCTCCGAGGTATTTTACTCACCCAAAGCCTTTTGTCTAGAAATACAAATCTCAAAACTTCGGGTTTTTTTGACTATCCTGTGCAGAAAACGTGGCAAAAGTTGAGACATAACAATGTGCTTCACGATGCAGTTCCTAATCCTCAAGATAGAGTTGGACACCCGATGCATATCAAGGTAAGAACAAAGGAGAATTCTGTGTGCGACAATAAAAGAATTTACTAGTTCACAAAAAATTCAAAAACCCAACTCTTATGCACTAGTACGTAGTATAATAATGTCTTTATAAGCTATGATCAGGTGGCTAGGAGACTTTTCACCTCCACAAGAGGTTCACGGTCTTCTTCTTTTGGTTGGGTTTACTGCGGCTCACATAATTTCAGTGCAGCTGCATGGGGACAGACCATTTCCAAATTCTCCAGAAACAACCAGGACCAGTCCCACAATGCCATCAAACCGGTCAGTAAACTTCGTGTATGCAACTACGAGCTCGGGATTGTATTCGTTTTCCCTCCACCTCATGAAGATATTGACTCATGCGACGGGTCTAAGATCAATGATATTGTGCTGCCGTTTGTTGTACCGGCTCCAAAATATGGATGGAGTGATAAACCGGCTACAGGTTTGGCAATGAAGGAAGCTTTTGCTGAGTTTAGGGGAAGCTCTAGAAGTTTGTGTGGAGAAACTGAAGTTGAGGAGGAAGTGGAAGAAGAAAGACGAAGAGGAAGAAGAAGCTGAAACTGAAGTTGGAGAAAGAGAAGAGTTCGTTGGAGAAGAGGAGAAGGCTTACGCTGAGGCGTTGTGGAGCCAGGTTGAGTCATCCTCCCTCAGCTCCTGACAACTACTTATTTCGTTTGAGAAAATGACGAATTTACCTTTGTGTGTATTACTGTATGTAATTATTGTTATTTGCAAGGAAATTAAAATTTGGGGAAAATAATACTCTAAAATTACTTTCTTAATATAGTAAAATAAATGAATTATTTCGAGTTATTAATCTAAAGCGGAATGGTTTTTTTTTTTTTTCCTGAAGTTTCATTTTATAGATAACAGAAAGTAACAAAGTATACAACAGTGGAAATCCCAGTAATATTACAAACAAACTGTTGAGAATTAAAACAGTAAAATTTAAGCAGAATGGTTAAGGTTATATATATTTAGCTGAAAAATAAAGATATTTGAGTGGTTGGAATTTTTTTTAATTTCACGAACATTTTAAATTTGAAAAAGCCTCCGGTCTAAATATATCTCAAGAGAAATTATAGCAGGATACAAAAATTGATCACCACAAACAATAATAGCAAACGAAAATGAAAGAAAAAATTTCCCCATCTCTTTCACAGTATATATAACCGATGGCCATCTTCCCATCAAATCATCAAAACAAAAAAAACAAAAAAAGGAAAAAAAAAAAAAAAAAAAAAAACTTTTTTTCATTTTTTTAATAAAACAAAAAAAACAAAAAAAAATAATGGGATACACAAATGTGTCCATTTTATTAGGCCTGTTGGTGGTCTTTGTTTCACCGATGGTGTTCGCAGATGATGTGACACCAATCCCAGAGGCCAAACCCCAAGTGGAGCAGTGGTTCAAGGCCAACGTTGGTCCATTGGCTCAACGTAAAGGCTTAGATCCTGCACTCGTCGCTGCTGAGGCTGCTCCACGTATCATCAACGTATGAAAAAACACTACTACTACTTCATACTATATTGTCCCCAAACTATCACTCGAAATATTTTGATACAAAATTTGAAATTTATATATGTAACGATTGCAGGTGAATCCAAAGGGAGGTGAATTCACAACACTAACCGCCGCAATAAAGAGCGTTCCTGCAGGGAACACAAAGCGGGTGATCATAAAGATAGCTCCTGGTGACTACAAAGAGAAGGTCACTATCGAGAGGAACCAACCCTTCATCACATTGATGGGACAGCCCACTGCCATGCCCGTTATCACCTTCGATGGTACTGCCGCCAAGTATGGAACCGTCGATAGTGCCTCTCTCATTATCTTATCCGACTATTTCATGGCCGTCAACATTGTCGTCAAGGTATATATATCTATAAATATATGAAGTATCCTACGTACGTACTATACATTATACAACTATATATATATACACGTGACTAGTCATCAAGGCCCATGAGGCAGTGATACTTTCTCTTTTTAGGCCAATACATATGCCAGTTTCCCTAGATTTCGAATGACTTGTTTTTTTTTGCATATGTAGAATACTGCCCCGGCGCCAGATGGTAAAACAAAGGGAGCACAAGCCTTATCTATGAGAATCTCAGGAAACTTTGCTGCTTTCTACAACTGCAAATTCTATGGTTTCCAAGACACAATCTGTGACGATACCGGAAACCATTTCTTCAAGGACTGCTACGTCGAAGGGACATTCGATTTCATCTTCGGAAGTGGTACCTCTATGTACTTGGTACACAAACGATACCCTAGATAATCGCATTTCATACATTATAATTTTCTGAATACATAAAAGTCTGAAATCTCTATACGTACATGTTGAATTTAAAAGGGAACACAACTGCACGTGGTCGGAGATGGTATTAGAGTGATCACAGCACACGCAGGTAAGAGCGCAGAAGAGAAGAGCGGATACTCTTTCGTGCACTGCAAGGTGACTGGAGTCGGTGAAGGAATCTATTTGGGAAGAGCATGGATGAGCCACCCTAAGGTTGTCTATGCCTACACCGAGATGACCAGCGTCGTCAACCCAGCCGGATGGCAAGAAAACAAGACCCCCGCTCATGACAAGTAAGTCCAGTTTCATATATTACATAGACACGTTGTGATGACCTAATCGTCTGGTCACTTATGCCGGTTCCATCTAAAAACTACAGGACCGTGTTCTACGGAGAGTACAAGTGTTCAGGACCAGGATCACTCTCAGCCAAGAGAGTTCCATTCATACAAGAGATTGACCCCACCGAAGCTAACCGGTTCCTTTCCCTCGGCTACATCCAAGGATCCAAGTGGCTTCTCCCACCACCCGCTTTGTAAACTCTTTAATATTATTAAGAGAAAATCATTACGAAAAATGTTGTAAAATACTGAGAGAATAATTAATAAATTGATAATTTTTTCCTGTCCCAAATTGGACAAATGTAATTTTGGACACAATTATATAATAAATTTTTTTTTTTTTTTTTAGAATCTTATGTAAATGTATTGTCTCATCAATACTATCAATTAATTATATAAAATTATCAATATATACATATACATAAAATAAATTAGTGAAATTATCAATATATAACTCTTGTATTAGTTTTATGGTAACATAATATTTTGGTGTTCAATTCAAAACATGATAATTGTTGTTTTTTAACTGACTCTAACAATATATTGATTATAAAAGTTAAATCTTATTTCAAATCTATAATTCTTAGAAAAAAATTCAAATTAAGAAAATATCTCTATAAATTGTTAACTATTAATTGATAGATAATTTAATTTCTCTAAAAAATCAATAGATTTTCTCGGTCTCAACAGTATTAATTTATAGAGATTTTACTGTAATATAATTACCACTAGAATACCAAAATACCAAAAGCATACACTAACCAACACTATGGAATTTTTTTTTTTTTAAGATAGTGTTTATACAGTTGAAAATATAGTATCCCAGCCAACAAAATATTTACGAATTACGAATATAGAAACTTTCAAAGTAGCATGAAAGGAGACTTTTAATTTGTTTAATGTTCTTTGTGTTGGGGTTGGTTTATAACAAATTTTCACTGTTTGTTCTTTGTACATTTTTTTTCCATGGTCAAATCTCCGGCGTATTACCATGCCCCGTCCAATATTTAGACTTTTTAGTTTTTGGTTAGGATATTCGAAATTTTTTTATAAGCTTCATCGTCATATTATTATGCTCATGTTACATTTAAGCGATTTTTTTTTTTTGACGAATTCGAGTTTATATTGATGATTTTGTAAAATCATGATATCAGCTGATCAATTAGCCAAAGTTGCGGATAAAATCAATCCGAGTAAGAATTAAAATTATTTTCTATTTTTAGAAATTATTACACATGTGTTTTTTTTACATATTATTAAAATGTAGATGAAATTAAAAATATTTTCATCTTACATATTATGTAACGTACAATCACTTTTACCCATCGTAATATAATTGAACCATCATCTCTTTTCATATCATTATCACATTTTTTATCATCACTAAACCTACCATTATCTCTTACCACCAAAGAAAAACGCTTACCGCCATATCATTTCAATAATATCAATACTTTGATCTACATTTTAATCAATGAAAGAATTTTTTTATATATTTTAAATAATGGACATGCATATAAAATTGACTACTTGGTAACGTTCCACTCTTTATGTGAAATATATGAAGCAGCTAACCGGTAAATTAAACAACTCTTTACGTGAAATATTTGTAGCATCTAATTAATCGATAAAACAATTTTGGTACTTTTCCATGAGCCTAGGGAAAGCTCGAGGTTAAATTAAAAAATGTGCTATTCTATTACAATTTCTCCTAACATAAACATGAGAAACTTGGAAAGAACGGATAGATCAAGAAATAATACCGTGATAGATGTGGTATTTATGGATATGTCATAAATTTGGCCATTTCACATTTTGGTAAGCTCTCAATCTCCTTCAAAGAAAACCGACATGAATCTTCGAATTCATGCTTGTTGCATAGCTGCTAACAAGGTTTGTGCTTCTGCTTCGAGTGGCAATGCCGTAGAATGTAGTATCAATGCTCCTCAACTATGTAATATGCCACATGATCTCGAAAAATCCAACCACACTTTACCTATTGAGAACAATAATAAACGTTGCATCATAGTTGCATATTAAAAAACGGTATCATTGGCCTCTCCAATGTTGAGAAACACAAAGTTCTGCTGTTAAAATAGTTTGGTTTAAATAATGGCGAACTGCTGGTTCCTAGTGGATCGTCCTTCCAGCCTGATTCCTCCCTCAACATTGGTTGAGGGTAGATCCAAACGTCCTCCCCCTTCCCCCCTGATCCTCCTGATCCATTTCCCCTTCCTTCCCTCTCTGACTTTTTTTCCCTCTCTGACTTTCCTTCCCTCTCCCCAATTTTTCCACCCACAAGTTTCCCAACTTCTACTCAATCTGATTACTTCGATATGGAGAGAACCATTCTGGCTCTCCCAGCTCACCACAAATCGACTCATGTAGTAGTAAATCCCCAGACACAGGCAATACTTAACTCTTACTACAAGAGTATGGGTCAAAACCCTAGATCTACTCAATCGGATACTGTAGCAGAAGGAAAAACTGTTGCTCAGATTGATGGTCTTCTTAGCACTCCACCGCCAAAGGTTGTTCGGCGGTTCTTTAGTCACTCGCTAGCATCTGACTGTCCTCCTACTAGAAGCGCTGCACTGCAAGTCAATGTCCCCTTGTCGGCTGTCACAAACCATCCTTCTGCTGCTAAAGCGGCTGTAATCATCTCGGATGTCTCCTCACCAACCCCATTGTTTTCATTCCCCAACCTTCATCCACTGCTATCCCCAACCCGGCTCCATCTATTCCATCTACTATTGAACCAGTTACTGTTCCTACCCTTGTTCCTGCTTCTGCTCCTCACGAATCTACACAGCCAAAGGCAAAGGACCTCACTACTCAATCTCTAGCACATAAACTAAAAGCTGTTGCTGATAGATCACTTACCAGGCTAGCCCCGGTTGATTTTTCTGCCAATAGGAAGCCTCGAGTTAGCATTCTTGACTCTGTCTTCCAAGAGGGTGCTGATATCCACAAAGACTTCATAGTAGGCAGATTCAAAGGTCGGCTCCCAACCTACAAGCATATCCAGAGTGTTCTTAGTCATATATGGGGTCGTGGTAAGCGACTTGAGATTCATCTCAATCATTCTACTAATTCCATGCTAGTACGTGTGCCAAATGAGTACCTGAGGGGAAAGATACTCGAGAAGAAGATGTGGTATATTGGCGAGTGTATGTTCCTTGTAGCTCAATGGGATTATTTTGGTGGGGAGAAGACTGATCTTGATGTTATTCCTATATGGGCCTACCTCAAAGGAATGCCATTTGACCTGATGCATCGTAAGGGTATTAGCTTAGTGGCAGGTTTAGTAGGAGAGCCAAAAGGAAATGGATGAGTTCACAAAAAACCTAGTAAGCTTGTCAGTTGCGCATGTAAAAGTTGAAAGAAACCTTAATGAGCCTTTACCTTCCTCAGTTGAAGTTGTGCGGGACAGTGGAGAAGTCATCACAATTAATGTTGAATACCCTGGGTTCCTCCTACGTGCTCCCACTGTCACGAAATAGGACACATCATTAAATATTGTCCTTTGGTGACTCCCTCTTAGACTCAAAAGAAGCAGACAACAACAACTGAAAAGTCGAAAGAAACTGCGCCAGTAAATAAAGGCAAAGGAAAGCTTACCACTGATTCCACCAAGCCTACTGATATTGTGGGTAGCTCATCTGTTCCACCACCTCTCTCTAATCAGCAAGACTCTCCTTCCACCTTGCAACTGGCTTCTGAACCTATTGTTGTGTCTACTACCTCTAAACCTCCTTCTAAACCTAGTCCTAAAAAATCATTTGTTCCTCCACCTTCCTTACACCAACCTGCAATCACCACCTCCAACCCTTATGATCTTTTAGCCCCCTCTCCTACCACCTCAAAGCCCAAAAACCCTCTCAACCTCTCTCCGCTTGATCCAAATTTCCCTAACCTATCACACCTTTCCTCTTTAACCCCTATTTGTCCCTCCCCATCTGATATGGTCATTGACACGCCAGTCGCTAACCCTATTGTTCCCATTCCTGAGGATAAGCCTCCTTCTTGCGAGGGGCTTCCTCTATCTCATTAACCCCTTTTTCTTTTTCTATGTATATCAAATCTTTTTGTTGGAATATTCGAGGTCTAAATGACACAGATAAACATCGGTCTTTTGCTAACTGGTTTGCTATTAATAAGCCTACTTTTGGTGCCCTCATCAAAACCCATATAAAGGAAACAAATCTGAACCATGTTATGAATAGTGCCTGTCCAGGATGGAATTTTACCTCTAACCATAACTCTGTAGAAGATGGGAGGATTGTTGTCATCTGGAAAGCACCTGCTTCGGTATCCGTCCTGCACCAGTCCAAGCATCTGCTTACTTGTGAAATTTCAATTCAAGGAGGTCATCGGTTCTGTTTCACAGTCATATATGCCCCAAACCTTAGTGATGAAAGAACTGACCTCTGGTGTGAACTTCTAAGTCTGCATCAAAACCTCCAGCTTGATGCAACACCCTGGGTCCTTTGTGGAGATTTTAATCAAATCATTCACCCTACAGAGCATTCTAATCCCAATGTTAACCATCTTACCTCTCGCTACTGGAGCTCAGGGATTGTCTGCTGCAACTTGAGCTTTTTGACATGCGGTTCCAAGGCCCTTTCTTTACCTGGTCAAACAAAAACCCTCTCAACCCGATAGCCAAAAAGCTTGACCGAGTCCTTGTAAACAACCTGTGGCTTTCTCATTACCCGGATAGTATTGTCTCCTTTCTTGCGCCTGACATATCTGATCACTCGCCTAGCCTCTTAAACCTCTTCGCTCCTCTCCCCTCAGTTGGAACTAAGCCTTTCAAATTCTTCAACTTCTTAACCACCCATCCAAAATTCCTCTCAATGGTTGAATCAGCATGGAATCTGGCTGGAAGCACATTTCCTCAGGAACCCCGTTTGTCAACTTTGAGTGCTAAGCAAAAATCTTTAAAGAGAGAATTGAAAACAATTTCTAGAGAAAATTTCTCGGATATCCAAAATAGAGTGCGAGAGACTAACTGTTTGCTTCAATATGTGCAGGTCCAAGCTCTAACTTGCCCTTCCCCTACACTGTTCCAGCAAGAAAAACTAATTCAGTCGCAATGGGAATTTCTTAGAAAAATTGAGGAGGTTTATTTCAGGCAACAGTCAAGAATCAACTGGCTGAAAGAAGGAGATTTAAACACCTCTTACTTCCATCGGGTGATGCAGATGAGGAATGCGTTTAATGCAATCAGATCGTTTATGTCCTTATCTGGCTCTATTATTGACGACCCTCTTGAGATGAGTCTTCTGGCAGTGAATCACTTCAAGTCTCTGCTTGCCCCAGTTGTCCTTCGACCAGTTAACACTCCTCCCTCTTGGTTCAGGAATATACTTCCATACCGTTGTCCCCCTGCAGTAATTCAGGCAATGATTAAGATTCCAAATGAGGAAGAGATTAAGCGGGTAATGTTCAAGTTAAATGCAAATAAAGCACCTGGACCAGATAGTTTTACCTCGGGTTTCTACAAGGCTTCGTGGGAACTCCTTGGAAAGGATGTCATCTCGAGTATCCACAAATTCTTCAACATGGGGTTCCTTCCATCTGCGGTCAATGCCACCATCCTTGCATTAGTTCCTAAGTCGTCAGGCGCTTCTTTTGTCTCTGACTATCGTCCCATATCTTGCCTCAACACCCTTTACAAGGTAGTCTCTAAGTTGCTTGTTGCTAGGTTGAAGCCTATTCTCCCTGATCTGGTGCAAAAGAATCAAACTGCATTCATAAAAGGCAGGTTACTGGTGGAGAATACTCTATTAGCGGCTGAAATAGTAAATGGTTATCAGAAACAAAGTGGACCTAAGAGAATAACTATCAAAGTGGACATTGCAAAGGCGTTTGACACAGTAAGGTGGGAATTCATTTTTAACTGTTTAAGAGGCATAGAGGTACCAGAACTTTACCTTCGTTGGCTCAACGCATGTGTCTGCACACCTTCTTTCTCGGTTGGTTTCAATGGACACGTCCATGGTTACTTCAAGGGGTCAAGGGGTTTACGCCAAGGGTATCCTCTTTCGCCATACCTCTTTGTCTTAGCTATTAACTGTCTCTCTGTCTGTTTTGATAAAGCGGCTGAAGAAGGAAAAATAAACTATCACCATCGTTGCTCAGAAATAAAGCTAACTCACTTATGTTTTGCTGATGACTTACTGATCTTCATTGATGGTTCAGCGTCTTTGTTGCAAAATGTTCTTCAAGTACTAAAAGAGTTTGAAGCAGTCTCGGGTTTAGCGATCAGCCTACCAAAAACCAGTTTCTTTACTTCAGGTTTATCTCAGCCTGCAATTGACAGCATAGCAGCCACCACGGGAATTAGTCACGGCCAACTACCAATTAGATATTTAGGACTTCCGCTCTGCACAAAGAAACTTACCTTACTTAATTTTGCGCCTTTAATTCAGAAGGTAAAGGGTCGCCTTACTGCTTGGTCAACGAAATCTCTCTCGTTTGCAGGAAGGCTTCAAATGCTGAAATCTGTCATTGCTGGTATCTCAAACTTCTAGTCTTCAGGATTTATCCTGCCAAAGAAATGTATAAAACAGTTAAACTCACTCTCAAGTACATTTTTATAGAAAGGAACGACAGAGGGGCATCACTCAGCTCGTGTGGCTTGGGATACAGTCACTCGGTTTAAGAAGGAGGGAGGTTTGGGACTTAGGGACTTGTTTACTTGGAACAAAGCTTGCATGGTCAAACTCATTTGGCTGCTCTTCTTCAGATCTGGATTAGTTTGGGTGGCTTGGTTTCGAGGAGTAGTGTTGTCTAATGATTTGAGTTCTTTCTGGACTCGTAAGCCTTGCAGTCGTTTCTCCTGGTTAACAAATAAGTTGCTGAAGATTAGAGAAGTAGCTTATCCGTAGATTAAATTCAAGCTAGGTAATGGCAAAGCCTGTAAATTCTGGACAGACAATTGGTGCAAGTTGGGAAAAATGTTGACTTACCTCCAAGGAGACGGGCTTTATCAGATTGGTATTCGTCGAGGCACTTGTCTCGCTGACCTTTGGAGGCGAGGATCTTGGCAACTTCCCCCTGCAAGGTCAAACTCTCAAGTCAATGTCCATATTGAACTCTCTACTCTTACTTTAACTGAGGAAAATGATTCTTACCAATGGTGGATTGACGATTGCTGCAAGTCCCGCCACAACACGGGTAGCATCTACTCTGCTCTTAGAGGTACCTTCGCTACCGTTCCCTGGCATAGCATCATCTGGTTTTCCGGTGGGATTCCAAAGCATAAATTTCTCTCTTGGCTGTTTGTGTTGGATCGTTGTCCGACAAGAGATCGACTCTTGAACTGGGGACTTCAAGTTGACCCCCACTGTTTACTCTGTGCTTCTATGCCTGAGTCGCGAGACCACATCTTCTTTCAGTGTCCGTTCACTTGGTCGATCTGGTTGGAGGTTGCTCGACGCTGTGGTTTTGTACCCTTAACCTCATGGGCTCAGACGATTGATTCCCTTACACGTTATAGAGGCACTCGTGTGGCTAAGAAGCTTCTACTAATCGCCTGGCAGGCAGTTATCTACACGATCTGGACAGAACGAAACCACCGACTTCATCGAAACTCTTTCAAATCAGCTGATTTTCTCCTTCGACAAATCGATGCCACCATCCGCAACAGAGTTTCGAGCTTTCGAGCCAGCAACCCTGATCTCTCCCTATCTCTACTCCATCTTTGGTTCTCTACAAATACAACTACGATAGCAAGAGCATAAGGAACCCTAATCTCAGTTGCGATCTCTACAAAGTTCCACTCTCTCTCCGTGTGATTCGTATGCCATTATTGAGTACTGGTTAGGCGGTTAAATTCTCAACCATATCACTGGTTCGAATCTAACTAATGGTTCGATTCTAATTGTTGGTTAACATCTGGTTCAGTTTTGTTTCCAATTGTATGGGTTTTAAACTTGGGTTTCGTTTGTATTGGGCTTCCTAATGGGCCTTGTAAACTTTTTCTTTTCATTTTCCAGTTTAATTGAATACCTTTTAACAAAAAAAATAATAATAATTTGGTTTGTCAGGGATTAAATATATAATATCCAATTTTGGACCTCAGCCGTCCCATAAAAATAAGTTGTAGGGTTTTTTGGATACCATTAAAAAATAAATTATTTATTGACTTCTATATATTCTAAAGTATCCAAAAGGGTCTTAAGTTTTTCTTCTTTAGAATAGCCACATGAATATTCTGAAAATGGAGGAAGGTACTGGTTCTTTCACTACATTGGAAAGGTCCCACATCGAGTGAGCATGTGAACATATAAAAAAGTATGTTCCATTGTCTCATTTACTGGAAACAAGGAAGGCCCACCGGATTTAAGTTCATTCTACGAGAATATAAACCAGTAATAGTAATAGCAAGGGATTTTTAGGACATTCTCCACACAAAAATATTTGGTTTTGGGTAATATTTGTAGTTTCAAATTTTATTTTTCAGAATAACACACGTTTAAAGGGGTTTATCAATAATTAAAAATAATATTAATTAATTAATCTAACATTTACATTATTTAGTCAATCACTATTTGATATACATAACATTTTTTTATTCACCTACCACTTGCAAATATGGTATTGAATAGTATTTTTTGTTAGATTGTTGATTATGTCTTCTTGTATTGCTATGTAACTATGTTTTCTTGTATTGAATGTGGTATTCACTACAAGAAAATAGTCATAATATTGTTGCAATAATTTAATATATCGTTGCAAATTATGACACTGCAACAAAATTAAGACACATTTTGTATGTTGCTATTTGGATGTTGCAAATTTGCATTTATCGCACAGATGTTGCAAAGTTTACAATGAACTAACTTCTTGTTCTATTTGTCGTATTAATGCAACTTACTATCGTAGTAAATTTGTTGCATAATTGTGACACACGTTTGCAAATTTAAATGGTTACAACTTATTACCACATAAAACATATAGCAAATAACATTAAAATTTTTCTAAGAAATTAATTTATTGCTATATTTGTTATAATATTGTAACCTTATTTATGCAGCAAATTAGTGATGCAATCATAAATCGTCATAATTAAAAACGACGAACAATATTGAAGCAATTATTGTTGCAAATTTTCCTCGCTTAGTTCCATTGCATATTCGTAGATGCAATTCATATTACAACATTAATTTTAATCACAGTATTTTGCTATATCATTTGTTTCGGCACATTAGCTATCAATTTAATATTATTTATTTAATTTTTTCAAAATTAAAATATATATCTTCATGATTAAAAAGTAAAAGACATAATTCATTTATTAAATAATCAAATATTAAAATATTACAGTAATGCATAAATAAAAAATAATTACACAAATGATGTGAAATAAATTTTCTAAAATATTTTTATTTCTTCTTATGACAGATGAGGTGTTCTTGATGGGTTAAAAACACCTAAAACGGCTGCCTCCTTGAGCTTAGCCTTCATTTTCTATAAGACTCATCTAAATATATTTATTAAAAATAACAAAGTCAGTATGTTAAACTACAACAAAACTTATACCAGTTACGACAAAACTTTATTACTAATCAGAACCTTTAATAAAACTGCGGATTAATGGAGAACTCTGTTTACCTTTGGAGAAGGAATGTTGCTTGCTAACGTGTTGTATTGATAGATCTATAGAAGCACCTTCTTAAGCTATATATAAGCAGGATAAAATAAAATCATATCTTTGATACTGAATAATAGTAGATTTAGTCAGATCTGTTTAGTATTATTCAAAAATAAATAAATAAATAATAATAACAAGAGAAGCCGAAGAACCACATTAGTTTTATCTTCCCACACACAAGCTAAAAAATTACTCGAATATAGAAAATAATCTGTAAAGTAATATTTTATTAAACGTAAATTTGGATTTGTATAGTTATCCAAATGATTAAGATAGATATGGTAAAATGAGGTAACGCTCGTGGGTGAGTAACAAGGACAAATATATATGTATACATATATATATAAATTAGTTTAAAGAAAAGGGAATATAATTATATATACATATACTATACGTATATGATTATTATGTATTTGAGATGTCAAAGAAAATAGCATATTCGGGTGACTAACGTGGACCAATATATGATTATACATATACAATATATGGTTATACTGTTTGAGATGTCATATACATATACTATACTTCATGATTTTCCAAGTATAAGCAAAGCGAATAATTGATATATTTATATATTAGTTTACCAATATATGATTATACATATACAATATATGGTTATACTGTTTGAGATGTCATATACATATACTATACTTCATGATTTTCCAAGTATAAGCAAAGCGAATAATAGATGTCTACAGTTGTTATTGAAACTAACAAAAGAGTTATTTGATTTAAGAAGATGTAACATAGAAGTCCACTATAAAAAGAACTAGAAAAAGAATTAGCAAAATAACATAATTTTTGTAAAAATATAAATGGTCGTAAATACAGTGGCAAAGATGTCACATATTTTTTCACATGTGTATACTAAAATTTTCTAGCAAAATAATCACAACTCTAATCGTTGAATATTTATTGTAAATTTTGCAAGATATTTTCGCATGTTGCAATAATATTGCTAATTTGTAACGGAAAAATGCAACATAAACTTTTGTTGTTATTTTGCAATAAACTTGTAATGAAATTGTAATGTGCATTCATCATTGCAAAAATATAACAAAATTTGTTGTAAAACTTTAACAAATACAATCATTGCAAAAATATTGTTGCAATAGCACTATTTTCTTGCAATAGCACTATTTTTTTTGTAGTGATTGAACTATTGCTATAGAATAGTTCTTTTTTATTGTAGTGTTGTTTGTTTGTAACAAAATTAAAATTTGGAGAAAATAATACTCTAAAATTACTTTCCTAATATAGTAAAATAAATGAATTATTTCGAGTTATTAATCTAAAGCGGAATGGTTAAGGTTATATATATTTAGCTGAACAATAAAGATATTTGAGTGGTTAGAATTTTTTTGAATTTCTCAAACATTTTAAAATTGAAAAAGTCTCTCAAGAAAAATTATAGCAGGATACAAAAATTGATCACCACAAACAATAATAGCAAACGAAAATGAAAGAAAAAATTTCCCCATCTCTTTCACAGTATATATAACCGATGGCCATCTTCCCATCAAATCATCAAAACAAAAAAAAAAAAAAAGGAAAAAAAAAAAAAAAAAAAAAACTTTTTTTCATTTTTTTAATAAAACAAAAAAAAACAAAAAAAAATAATGGGATACACAAATGTGTCCATTTTATTAGGCCTGTTGGTGGTCTTTGTTTCACCGATGGTGTTCGCAGATGATGTGACACCAATCCCAGAGGCCAAACCCCAAGTGGAGCAGTGGTTCAAGGCCAACGTTGGTCCATTGGCTCAACGTAAAGGCTTAGATCCTGCACTCGTCGCTGCTGAGGCTGCTCCACGTATCATCAACGTATGAAAAAACACTACTACTACTTCATACTATATTGTCCCCAAACTATCACTCGAAATATTTTGATACAAAATTTGAAATTTATATATGTAACGATTGCAGGTGAATCCAAAGGGAGGTGAATTCACAACACTAACCGCCGCAATAAAGAGCGTTCCTGCAGGGAACACAAAGCGGGTGATCATAAAGATAGCTCCTGGTGACTACAAAGAGAAGGTCACTATCGAGAGGAACCAACCCTTCATCACATTGATGGGACAGCCCACTGCCATGCCCGTTATCACCTTCGATGGTACTGCCGCCAAGTATGGAACCGTCGATAGTGCCTCTCTCATTATCTTATCCGACTATTTCATGGCCGTCAACATTGTCGTCAAGGTATATATATCTATAAATATATGAAGTATCCTACGTACGTACTATACATTATACAACTATATATATATACACGTGACTAGTCATCAAGGCCCATGAGGCAGTGATACTTTCTCTTTTTAGGCCAATACATATGCCAGTTTCCCTAGATTTCGAATGACTTGTTTTTTTTTGCATATGTAGAATACTGCCCCGGCGCCAGATGGTAAAACAAAGGGAGCACAAGCCTTATCTATGAGAATCTCAGGAAACTTTGCTGCTTTCTACAACTGCAAATTCTATGGTTTCCAAGACACAATCTGTGACGATACCGGAAACCATTTCTTCAAGGACTGCTACGTCGAAGGGACATTCGATTTCATCTTCGGAAGTGGTACCTCTATGTACTTGGTACACAAACGATACCCTAGATAATCGCATTTCATACATTATAATTTTCTGAATACATAAAAGTCTGAAATCTCTATACGTACATGTTGAATTTAAAAGGGAACACAACTGCACGTGGTCGGAGATGGTATTAGAGTGATCACAGCACACGCAGGTAAGAGCGCAGAAGAGAAGAGCGGATACTCTTTCGTGCACTGCAAGGTGACTGGAGTCGGTGAAGGAATCTATTTGGGAAGAGCATGGATGAGCCACCCTAAGGTTGTCTATGCCTACACCGAGATGACCAGCGTCGTCAACCCAGCCGGATGGCAAGAAAACAAGACCCCCGCTCATGACAAGTAAGTCCAGTTTCATATATTACATAGACACGTTGTGATGACCTAATCGTCTGGTCACTTATGCCGGTTCCATCTAAAAATTACAGGACCGTGTTCTACGGAGAGTACAAGTGTTCAGGACCAGGATCACTCTCAGCCAAGAGAGTTCCATTCATACAAGAGATTGACCCCACCGAAGCTAACCGGTTCCTTTCCCTCGGCTACATCCAAGGATCCAAGTGGCTTCTCCCACCACCCGCTTTGTAAACTCTTTAATATTATTAAGAGAAAATCATTACGAAAAATGTTGTAAAATACTGAGAGAATAATTAATAAATTGATAATTTTTTCCTGTCCCAAGTTGGACAAGTGTAATTTTGGACACAATAATATAATAAAAATATATATTTTTTTTAAAATCTTATGTAAATGTATTGTCTCATCAATACTATCAATTAATTATATAAAATTATCAATATATACATATACATAAAATAAATTAGTGAAATTATCAATATATAACTCTTGTATTAGTTTTATGGTAACATAATATTTTGGTGTTCAATTCAAAACATGATAATTGTTGTTTTTTAACTGACTCTAACAATATATTGATTATAAAAGTTAAATCTTATTTCAAATCTATAATTCTTAGAAAAAAATTCAAATTAAGAAAATATCTCTATAAATTGTTAACTATTAATTGATAGATAATTTAATTTCTCTAAAAAATCAATAGATTTTCTCGGTCTCAACAGTATTAATTTATAGAGATTTTACTGTAATATAATTACCACTAGAATACCAAAATACCAAAAGCATACACTAACCAACACTATGGAATTTTTTTTTTTTTGAGATAGTGTTTATACAGTTGAAAATATAGTATCCCAGCCAACAAAATATTTACGAATTACGAATATAGAAACTTTCAAAGTAGCATGAAAGGAGACTTTTAATTTGTTTAATGTTCTTTGTGTTGGGGTTGGTTTATAACAAATTTTCACTGTTTGTTCTTTGTACATTTTTTTTCCATGGTCAAATCTCCGGCGTATTACCATGCCCCGTCCAATATTTAGACTTTTTAGTTTTTGGTTAGGATATTCGAAATTTTTTTATAAGCTTCATCGTCATATTATTATGCTCATGTTACATTTAAGCGATTTTTTTTTTTTGACGAATTCGAGTTTATATTGATGATTTTGTAAAATCATGATATCAGCTGATCAATTAGCCAAAGTTGCGGATAAAATCAATCCGAGTAAGAATTAAAATTATTTTCTATTTTTAGAAATTATTACACATGTGTTTTTTTTACATATTATTAAAATGTAGATGAAATTAAAAATATTTTCATCTTACATATTATGTAACGTACAATCACTTTTACCCATCGTAATATAATTGAACCATCATCTCTTTTCATATCATTATCACATTTTTTATCATCACTAAACCTACCATTATCTCTTACCACCAAAGAAAAACGCTTACCGCCATATCATTTCAATAATATCAATACTTTGATCTACATTTTAATCAATGAAAGAATTTTTTTATATATTTTAAATAATGGACATGCATATAAAATTGACTACTTGGTAACGTTCCACTCTTTATGTGAAATATACGAAGCAGCTAACCGGTAAATTAAACAACTCTTTACGTGAAATATTTGTAGCATCTAATTAATCGATAAAACAATTTTGGTACTTTTCCATGAGCCTAGGGAAAGCTCGAGGTTAAATTAAAAAATGTGCTATTCTATTACAATTTCTCCTAACATAAACATGAGAAACTTGGAAAGAACGGATAGATCAAGAAATAATACCGTGATAGATGTGGTATTTATGGATATGTCATAAATTTGGCCATTTCACATTTTGGTAAGCTCTCAATCTCCTTCAAAGAAAACCGACATGAATCTTCGAATTCATGCTTGTTGCATAGCTGCTAACAAGGTTTGTGCTTCTGCTTCGAGTGGCAATGCCGTAGAATGTAGTATCAATGCTCCTCAACTATGTAATATGCCACATGATCTCGAAAAATCCAACCCCACTTTACCTATTGAGAAAAATAATAAACGTTGCATCATAGTTGCATATTAAAAACGGTATCATTGGCCTCTCCAATGTTGAGAAACACAAAGTTCTGCTGTTAAAATAGTTTGGTTTAAATAATGGCGAACTGCTGGTTCCTCGTGGATCGTCCTTCCAGCCCGATTCCTCCCTCAACATTAGTTGAGGGTAGATCCAAACGTCCTCCCCCTTCCCCCCTGATCCTCCTGATCCATTTCCCCTTCCTTCCCTCTCTGTCTTTCCTTCCCTCTCCCCAATTTCTCCACCCACAAGTTCCCCAACTTCTACTCAATCTGATTACTTTAATATGGAGAGAACCATTCTGGCTCTCCCAGCTCACCACAAATCTACTCATGTGGTAGTAAATCCCCAGACACAAGCAATATTTAACTCTTATTACAAGAGTATGGGTCAAAACCCTAGATCTACTCAATCGGATACTGTAGCAGAAGGAAAAACTGTTGCTCATACTGATGGTCTTCTTAGCACTCCCCCGCCAAAGGTTGTTCGGCGGTTCTTTAGTCACTCGCTAGCATCTGACTGTCCTTTTAATGTTAACAAATGATTTTGACTCGAATCTTTGATCGATCTCTGATTGATTATTATTGAATCAGAATATAACAAATGGAAAGAAATATAATTGAACGGAAAAAAAATATATACTATTACTTATTATACAGAAACAAGCTTCTTAATTGGATTTCATATTAATCACTCACCAAGTGCATGAGAAATGAGAAATTACTCTTTATAAAAATTCAAAAATTCTTGAAGGAATATAAACCACAAACGAGAATGTCAAAAGGAAGGCGAAAAACCACAAACGAGAATAGCAAAAAGAGATCTATCCGGTCTGGACGATCCGGACAAGTATATAAAAGTCCCTTCAACGGCTTCTTCATCTCTTCCATTCTTAAAAGTAAATAAATAAATAAATATTCTTTTCTTTTCTTTTCTTTTTTATATTTTTAAATAAAATAAAATAAATGATGGGTTACATCTCTCTGTCCCTGATTGCATTACTTGTAGTTTTTGCGCCACCGGTGGTTCTAGCCGACGATATAACTCCGATTCCCGCGGAAAAAGCCCAAGTTGAGCCATGGTTCAAGGCCAACGTTCAACCGTTTCCCGCGAGACGAGGCACACTCGACCCCGCTCTCGAAGCTGCTGAAGCATCACCACGTATCATCACCGTATGTACATCACAAGTTTATTATATTTATAAGATTAATTCTTTTATTATGAATCCAGCTTTCGTTTTGTGCATTTTTCCATTTCAATCAATGCACACTATTAATTTTAATGCAGGTGAACCAAAAAGGAGGCGGCGATTTTACGTCAATAAACGCAGCGATCAAGAGCATTCCGGTAGGAAACAAGATCCGTGTGATCATCAAGTTGGCTCCTGGTGTATACAAAGAGAAAGTCACAGTTGACGTAGGCCGACCATTCGTTACATTGCTTGGCAAACCTGGTGCTGAAACCAACTTGACGTTCCATGGAACCTCCGCTAAATACGGCACAGTAGAGAGTGCGACGCTTATCGTCTGGGCCAAATATTTTATGGCAGCCAACTTACACATTTTAGTATGTACACATTCTAAAAACTTAATTAGTAGCTAGTATAACACTTAAAGGATTAGTTTGTAATGTTTTTTTTTTTTTAATATATTTCCTATAGAATACTGCTCCGATGCCGAAACCAGGTACACAAGGACAAGCTCTAGCTATGAGGATCAACGCCGATAAGGCTGCTTTCTACAACTGCAGATTCTATGGTTTTCAGGACACTCTTTGCGACGATAGGGGCAACCATTTCTTTAAGGACTGTTACATTGAAGGAACCTATGATTTTATTTTCGGAAGAGGAGCTTCCTTGTACTTGGTACGTGTATACTTTAATTAGTTCTTCTGATCTGTTTAAATACATTTAATTATTACGCATGGCTGATTAGTGATTACTACGTCGTGTTTTATTTTGTTTTTGATCCATAGAATACGCAATTGCATGCTGTTGGAGATGGATTAAGAGTGATCACAGCACACAATCGACAGAATTCAAACGACCAAAGCGGGTATTCGTTTGTGCATTGCAAGGTTACTGGAGTCGGAACCGGGATCTACTTGGGTAGGGCTTGGATGAGCCACCCTAAGGTCGTATATGCCTACACTGAGATGTCCAGTGTCGTCAACCCATCCGGATGGCAAGAGAACAGGGTGCGCGAGCATGACAAGTAAGTCTATCGATTTGAATCTAAATTACGTAAATGTATACACGATTTCCCAAATCCAAAATGATAAGAATTAAAAACCAACACTAGACACTAGTATATAAGAGATAATGTTTAGTTTTTTCATATTTTTGAATTTTGAATTTCTCAACTCGATATATTGCGGCAAAATTTTTTTTTGACATTGTATAACATTATGAATGATAGGACGGTGTTTTATGGAGAATACATGTGCACGGGACCAGGATCACACAAAGCTAAGAGAGTGGCACACACACAAGACATAGACAACAAAGAAGCTAACCATTTCCTTTCCCTCGGCTACATCAAAGGCTCTTCCTGGCTTCTCCCTTCTCCCGTTTACTAAACTACACCTCTTCGTAACAAAAATTCTATAATTTTCACCCAAAAAAAACATGTATATGGTACACAGTTGTACATTTTATTCTCTAAGAAATCCTCTCTTCCTGTTAATGATGGAGGAGTAGAGACTTGTGTAATTTTGGTTCTATTATAATAAAGTCGATTATTGATAAGAACTACGACGTACTGGTTAATTATGTATTGATCTATCAAATCATCAAAATTCAGTTGGTTGTACATCATTTAAATCATAAACCCTAAACCCTATATATATGGGTTTGGATGATGCGAATGTGTTATGATTATAGTGTGATGTGACTGATTAATAATATGAATTTATCAACTTTTTGAAACTAATGATAATAATTTGGGGGAAATTTTGTAAACAAAATTAATAAAAATGGATGTTACTTGTTATATTTTTGGTTGGTTATATTTTATATATTGTAATTTTAACTATTTAGTTTCAATTGTCGAAGCAACAACGTGATTTAATAATTTTTTCACCAAAACGTGATTTCACTATGAATACCAAATATGTGATTTTGTAATTTTAGAGAAAACCACGATTTGGAATCATATTTGACCTAAGTAATAGTTTTAGTAAAACATTATAGAATTGGTATTTGATTAAAAATTATAGTATAAAAAAGTTACGGATTTATGTTTTAGGAATAAAATTATGTAAGTTTTTATCCTAATAATTGGCATTACCATACACATGGGAAAAAAAAAGTACATATAGTCCTATAAAAAAAGGTGTGAAAATCACTAACAAAACTTTCATTTGACGTAAAGAAAACACCAAAATTAAGTTACCACTGAACTAAGTATTCCTGTGTAGCAATTTTACATTCAAACATAAATTGTTGGTTAGGTCCTTAATTTTGGTAAATTCATAAATAGAAATGCAATAATAGAGTTCTTTTTGGAGGAGTCAATATTCAACAGTAAATTTTCCTTTTCGTAGATGGCGATAGATAATTACAACAAAATCAAATGCTTCAAGAAATATAGACCACAAACGAGAATAGAAAAAATAAGTTCTGTCCGTATCTGTCCGTTCAGACATCGACAAACAAGACAAGTATAAAAACCCCTTTGATGCTTCTTCATTTTTTCCATTCTCAAGGTAAATAAGACTAGTAAAACGTAGTTTTTTTTTTCTTCCATTTTTCATTATTTTCTTTTATTTTGAAAAATAAATAAAAGAAAATAATAAAAGATGGGTTACATGTCAATGTCCGTGGTTGCATTCCTTGTCTTTTTTGCTTCGCCAGTGGTTCTAGCTACCGATACAGATCCTATTCCAGAAAACAGGGCCCAAATCCCGCAATGGTTCCAGAACAACGTTAAACCCTATTCCCAGAGAAAGGGCAAGCTAGACCCCGCCCTCGATGCTGCTGAAGCATCACGACTTATTATCACCGTACGATACAATTCTAATCCCATTTTGGTTTAATTTTAATTTGATCTTTAAAAAAAGAAAAAAAACTAGGTTTGAGTATCTGGCTCGGTTTAAAAAAAAAAAAAAAAAAAAAAAAAATGGTTTTAGTTGTGTGTGTGCTAATTCGAATGAAAAATGGAAACTTCATTACAGGTGAATCAAAAAGGAGGAGGAAACTTTAAGACAATAAACGAAGCGATCAAGAGCATTCCTACAGGAAACAAGAACCGTGTGATCATCAAGTTGGCTCCCGGTGTGTACAATGAGAAGGTCACGATCGACATAGCTCGACCATTCGTTACGTTGCTTGGTCAACCTGGTGCGGAAACGGTCTTGACTTACCACGGGACAGCCGCTAAGTATGGAACCGTAGAGAGTGCAACTCTTATCGTCTGGTCTGATTATTTCCAGGCAGCTAACCTCATCATTAGAGTACGTGAAATATATTCCTTCTACGTTGTTACATTACATTAAAGATTGATTGCTACTAATCTAATTTATGTGTACATTTGATTTTTTTATTTTTTATTATTCTATAGAACACTGCTCCAATGCCGAAACCAGGTTCACAAGGACAAGCTCTAGCTATGAGGATCAACGGAGATAAAGCAGCTTTCTACAGCTGTAAATTCTACGGTTTTCAAGATACTCTATGCGACGACAAAGGCAACCATTTCTTCAAGGACTGTTACATCGAAGGAACCTATGATTTTATCTTCGGAAGAGGAGCTTCCTTGTACTTGGTAACTTCATTATCTTTTTTAACATGATATATGTTATATATATAACACATGATTTTTTTAATGATACATATATTTGTATATAATTCGATAGAACACGCAATTGCACGCTGTTGGAGATGGGTTAAGAGTGATCACGGCACAGAGTAGATCAAGTGCGAACGAACAAAACGGATACACGTTCGTGCATTGCAAAATCACTGGAACAGGAACCGGAATTTATTTGGGCCGGTCTTGGATGAGCCACCCAAAAGTCATCTATGCTTTCACAGAGATGACCAGCGTGGTCAACCCATCTGGATGGAGGAAGAATTTCAACCGCGGATACGACAAGTACGAAACATTTGATCATTATCATCTCATTCACATATAGTAACTCAATCAACTACATTTTATAAATCTGATAATAAACTGTGTATTCGATATTGTACCTTGTGTGGAATACAGGACGGTGTTCTATGGGGAATACAAGTGTTTCGGACCAGGGTCACACGTAGCGAAGAGAGTGCCTTACACACAAGATATTGACCAAAACGAAGTTAGGCCTTTCATATCTCTTGGTTACATCAAGGGCTCCACATGGCTACTTCCTGCTCCCAAATACTGAAATATTTCTTAAAACAAATTATTGGTTGTGATAATTTTTTGTAATCATCGTTTGTCAGCGACATGTTCCCATCGATTAATTAATTTTTTATATTGTTTGAGATATGAATGCGATAAATATATTTTTGTCTCTCTCTATCTAAAGCAATAGTGCATCCCAAATTTATTCGTTTCGTTATCATCATAGCTCAGAAGTTTGTGGTGTTTTTTTCCCTATATATATATTTAGCAAATCCTATGAGTCTATAATTTTCCAGAATGTCAAATTTAAGATAAATTATATTCACACACCATTGAGTTCATGATGTATATGTTTGAAGTACAAACAAAGGAAAGACCAATCTGTCCATGATATGTTTTTATTAAAATTTTGTTTTTATAACAAAAGAAAACGTAAAGACAAAAAATATACTAGTCATATATATACATTACGCACATTGTCTCGAGTTCATCAATTTTATAGTTCTAGTTGCAAATGTTAACTTATGAATTAAGCTAGCTTCGTCTTTCTTTCTTTTTTGTCGGCCTTAGCTTATAGTATTAATGTATAATCAAATAAGAGATGCATGCATATATATATAAAAAAAGACTATTTAATTAATTAAAAGACCCAATATGGTCATACATAAGATAACTAAAAGAAACATTGGATATGAACACCGACGAAGCCTCCGAGTAGCCGCGTCACAGCCAGGTCAGCAGAGAGTCGCCATCCAATAACAATGAACAAAAAAAAACAAAAAAAAAAACAGCTTTTTTCAACGGTTCAGATAGCAACTTTTGCAACGTGTGTTGGTTGGGTCCGGATCGAGTCTGACTAAGATTCCGCGAATCTGGTTCTTACGATTCAAGACCATCGGATTTTTAACGGCTCAGATTGCGTAGAAACCATTAGTACGAAATTGTCACGTCCAGCAGCGAGTCACGTCCCCTCCTTAATGAACTCACTCCTTGATTTTCGCATCTCCTCGTGGATAACATTGACGGTTCTTTCACGTTTTGTTGATCATATATAAACAACATATACATACACCTATTGTTATAAAAGTTTTAAATTGTTTTTAGTTGTTGTAGGTCATATTAATCTACAGTATATTCGGATTTATAATTTCACCAAATTATGGCGAGAGTTTCCTAAAATGCGCTTTAAAATACACTAAATGCATGTTTCAAACGTGGAGCTTATGTAATCAGGCTCTGCATGTTTATCCATAATTTGCTGTACTATATCTCTCTATACGATAAGATTATGTTAAATGTATTCCTCAAAATATTAAATGTCTGATAAGTCATACCAGTAAGATAAACAATTTTTGAAAAAAGAGCTATGCAAATAGTAGTATTATTTAATCAACATGATGGTAAAAAAGAAAGTCACATAACACCTTCCCTAAAAAAAGTCTGTCCCAGCTCCATCCTTGTTGGGACTCCACGAAACCAGTTATAACAAAAAAAAAAAACTAGGACGGAAATCGGACTTTTTTTTTAAGAAAACCAATAGTGAAATTTTTCTTTTAGTTTGATACAAATCTCTAATTTTGATTATTATAATAAGAACAGAAGAAAAACACAAACAATTATTAAAATATTTATGTTAACTTCATTTTAATCTTCTGATAATATGAATTCATTTTTAGCAGAGTATATATCAAAACGCGAGGGATGTTTAGAGGTTGTAATCAAATTCTATTTTGTTGATATGGTCAATAAAAGACATACATATTCTGATTTTATATATATATATATATATATATAGGAAATTTAAACTGGAATATTTATCCTTTTTTTTGTTTTTGGTGATAAAAATACATTTTCCCTCTTTTGAAAGATACATACATACATACGAAGTAGAACAGAAATACATGTTTGACTAAACAAAAAAAAAAAAAAAGGAAGAAAAAGATAGATTGTCAACAAAAAAAAATCGGAAATAGAAAAGTAGGGGTAGAAGAGTCATTTAAAAGGATATGTTTAGTGTTCTGGGTGGGTCTGACGTAGGATACGTCAAAAATAATATCCCAAAAAACAAATCTCTTCTTTCTCTCATTCAAATTACGCTTTCCCCTACAAATACTCAATTCCTTCTCTTCCCAATTCCTTCACAAGTTGTGAATCACAACAAACCCCAAAACAATTCTCTTCCCAAGATTTTGTTTTTGTAATCCACCCCATTTCTATTTCGTAGATTCCTCCGATCATCAGATACAAGTTCTTTTTCAAACCTTGGATCTTTCCGATAACTTTGGATTTTTGTTTCCCCTATCTGAGTTTTGTAAAATCTCATTAAAAAAGGTGAAAAGATGAATGCTTTAGCTGCAACGAACAGAAACTTCCGTCATGCATCAAGAATCCTGGGTTTGGATTCCAAGATCGAGAAGAGTCTTATGATCCCTTTTAGAGAGATCAAGGTTTGACTTTTCTTTTTCTTTTTTCTTTTTTTTTTTTTTTTTTTTTTAGTACAAATTCGTCTCAAATGTTGTTGGGATTTTTGACTTTTTGTGATCGATCGATCGATTTCTCAGGTGGAGTGTACGATACCTAAAGACGATGGAACTCTCGTTTCTTACATCGGATTCAGGGTTCAACATGACAATGCTCGTGGACCCATGAAAGGTGGAATCAGATATCATCCTGAGGTTTGCTAAAAAATCTGACCTTTTTCTTGAATTGAAAAGCTTTTGGTGGGTTTGCTAAAAATCTGACCTTTATTTGGAATCTAGGGGATCTGGAATTTTATGAGGGTTTTGTTTTGATTTTTTGAAAGGTTGATCCCGATGAAGTGAACGCGCTTGCTCAGCTCATGACTTGGAAAACTGCTGTTGCTGACATCCCATACGGTGGAGCTAAAGGTGGGATTGGATGTAGTCCTCGTGACTTGAGTTTGAGTGAGCTTGAGAGACTCACTCGTGTCTTTACCCAGAAGATCCATGATCTCATCGGTATTCACACCGATGTCCCTGCTCCTGACATGGGCACTAACGCTCAAACCATGGCTTGGATTCTTGATGAGTACTCCAAGTTTCATGGTCATTCCCCTGCTGTTGTCACTGGAAAGCCCATTGTTAGTTTCTCATTTTCTTTAACTTGGTTGCATCTGATGGTTTATTATTCTCTGGTTGATAATTCCAATGTTTTGTGTGGTGATTACCAAAGTTTTGAGCTTTTTGCTGTTGTTGGATCACTTTTGGTGTAGGATCTTGGTGGTTCACTAGGTAGGGAAGCTGCCACAGGACGTGGTGTAGTCTTTGCCACCGAAGCTCTTCTTGCTGAGTACGGGAAATCGATTCAGGGCTTGACATTTGTTATTCAGGTAAAATAAACTATCAGCTAATCTCAAGCTTAATTATTTGTATCATATGATGAGGAAGAGAAGTTGAGAAGATTTGTATTAATATGTCAACAGGGTTTTGGGAATGTTGGAACATGGGCGGCCAAGCTGATCCACGAGAAAGGTGGTAAAGTGGTTGCAGTAAGCGACATTACTGGTGCAGTCAGGAACCCTGAAGGTATCGACATCAACGCTCTGCTGAAACACAAAGACGCTACTGGAAGTCTCGTTGATTTCACTGGTGGAGACGCTATGAGTTCAGAAGAACTGCTCATTCATGAGTGCGATGTTCTCATCCCATGTGCTCTTGGTGGTGTCCTGAACAAGTCAGTACAAAAAAAACTTTTCACTCGTAACATCCACATTAACCGTATAAGATTTCACATTCTGATTCTTAAATTTTTCCATATATTGCTCAGGGAAAATGCTGGAGATGTGAAAGCAAAGTTTATAGTAGAGGCAGCAAACCATCCAACCGATCCAGAGGCTGATGAGGTAATGCATTGTTAACACAGAGACCCGTCCCTAAAGCTTCCTAAAATATAATCCTAATATGTTTGGTTTTGGCAGATTCTGTCGAAGAAAGGAGTGATTATACTTCCAGATATATACGCAAACGCAGGAGGAGTGACCGTGAGTTACTTTGAGTGGGTGCAGAACATTCAAGGTTTCATGTGGGAAGAGGAAAAAGTGAACTTGGAGCTGCAGAAGTACATGACTCGAGCGTTCCACAACATCAAGACAATGTGCCATACTCATTCCTGCAACCTCCGTATGGGAGCTTTCACTCTTGGAGTTAACCGAGTCGCTAGAGCCACCCAATTGCGTGGTTGGGAAGCTTAATTCAGCTGAATCCCCCTTATACTCTGTTTCTTTCTCTGTTTTCTCTGTTTTTTTTTGTTTCATTGTTACTGAAATATCATTGAGATTCCGAAATGGAAAAGGAAACAAAATGGATTTGAATAAAAACTAACAGATTGGAATAAAAGCTATTAATGGATTTTATGATCCTGAAGCCCCAATTCACTTCTCAAAGCAAAATGAAACAATAAAAATATATTCTTAGAACTATAAATTAATTTGAAGTTCTCAAAAAAGTTTGTTACATATCCCTTAAAAAGGTTTCATATGTAACATATCATAACATGATCTATAATATTCTAATGTATCAAACAGCAGCGGTGACTTGACTATTGCGATGGATAGATTGTGAATCTTCGTCGTATAAATGCATTAGACGAATCTTATCAAAACTTGTAAGCAAGAAAGAATCCGGAGAGTACACCGTCCTCATAACAGTCTCTCTTTGTAGTGAAGAACAATAGTCGTAGTAAGTAGAACATGTCACATTCAATTTGAATCCGACTCCAAATAAGAAGTCCAGCTCTAATAAGTTCATCTCCTCTGTGGTGATTCCTCCAATTTTTGCATAATATGCATTATTGTAACACCTACATTAGAGATAAAATGTTAGAAAAAAGGGAACTACAAGACTATACGAAGATAATATACACCCAACTCAACTTAAGGGTGTAAAAAATGTTAGTCGGTAGACGATAGACGGAATAACAAGTAACACAACTAGGCCAATATTTTTAGTTTTATATATTAGTTTACTAATAGTAGTTTTTAGAATAAAAATATCAAGAAAGAAAAGCTTGCATGCATCAATCCATTAAATTTGATTTTTTTTTTTTTTTTTTTTTTTTTTTGTATAAAAACACTAATCTTAGCGTTAAGAAAAAAAAGAGATGAGAACTTACAAGTCATCCATGAACTTGGCAGACACCAAGACGCTGGAGATAATGAGCCTATGGACATTATAGGAATCAATGGGCAAAAAAGGCTGCTTTTGTATGAACCGATCCAAATATATATACGCGACTACGTAACACGAGTCGCTACAATTTACGTACTTAAAGATCCTCTCCATATAGCTTCTGATAGATATCGAAGGTTTGGTCAGTGCAGAGAAAGCTGAGAACCTCTGGTGTTCCCCGAACGGACGGCTCAGATCGTCGTTCATCTCAGACACCCTTTGTAGGAGAGATGCCATAGCCGTTATGACACTTGGCATAATGATCTCAGCCGTCGGTTCTTGATTGTGATACATCTTCTGAATCTGATCAGCCATTCGAGAGAGATGTGTATGTAGTTTATTACATGGATTGGACTTGTTTTGTTGTTAGTCTCCTCTCTTGCCTGTCGGTTTGGCTGTGTTTATATAGAAGAAATAATATCTTAAATCTTGTATATATTAACACTAGTCATACGAATGATCATTGATTGGGATCTCACTACAAATTCTTTAAAAGTTATGATTTTATTTTCTTATCACCAACATGTAATATACAAAAGTACTTATTTTGATTTATGGTTTAATTGCAATATATTCTTAGCCCCAACCACTATATTTGGAGCCATTTGGCTGGCATATTGGAAACATAATGCTTTAATTTAATTAGATTAATAAAGTCACTAGGTAAGTGTCATTCAATTTATTCAGGCTTTATAGAGAGGAAGGATATATATATATATATATATATATATATATATATATATAAGATTGAAATATTTAAGATTTGAAGAAAAGAAGAAAACTAATTGGTTTAGTTGGGGATTGACATAACAATACTCCATTTTTTTTGTGTGTGTGTGTTTGTGAATTATCCAATGTTCTACGCTGAAATATGATTAGAGAGACCCAACAATATCGATAAAAGGATGCTACTATATTTAGCGCCACTAAGACAACGCCGTGTGGAGAAGTGACGAGCCAGGAGGAGGACCAAAGGTGCCAAACACGTTAAAGAGATAATGAGCAACATGTTGTGAGAATATTCAAAAGATCTGTGTATATTTAAGTTCACTGAATGCTTCTGAAGTCTTTTTCACTTCCTTCTCGTTATTTATTATTAATTGGAGTATTTTAGAAGATTATATCACAGTGTTATATATTCTGATGTGAAATAAATTGATCTTTATACCCTGTATCAATGATGACAACGACGTCGACAACAAAATTGATACCAAATTGGCAAATTCAGTATGAGAAGCTTGGAATCTCCCAACTTTGATCCTCCCATGTCTATAATTAGCTCCTCAATATAATTCATGAATAATAAAAAGATCAATCTCATTGCATAAATCTTATCAGCAAAAGTTTATTTGTGAATGTTAAACCATCTAAGGCCTTTCAATGTGTCACATTTGTACCTGAAATCATTACCAACAACATTGAAAAAAAGTGAACTGCATTTTTCTGATAAAACGAGCACCAAAACAAAACATAAATTAGAGGCGAGGTGACACAACAACGTCTAATTTATTATTACTGGAATACATTTACCACATACAACATCTAGATAAGAAGATCACCATCATAATCATTCTAGATACACACACAAATACACATGCAGTTTATTTTTTATCTTCAAACATATAAACAAACATGGTGCTTATTTGAATATCAAACTATAGATTATGCTTTTATTAAAACTTTTGCAGCTAATAAACCAAACTTCCAGTTGAGGCTAAGACTCTATTATCAACTTTGGCATCCAGGGATCTCAGTATCTCCTGCCCCATTCTCTTGCAACCTACCAGTATCTGTCCAGAAAACCAACTTGGTTATCAAAATCAGTAACCTAAAAATGTAACTTTTTTCTTGTATTGCTGAATGCTGACTTACAGTTCCATGAGTGTGAATATCACGTGTTCTGAATCCACGATCAAGAACATCGAAAACAGCATCTTCTATCCTCTTTGCAGCATTTTCTTCTTTCAATCCGTATCTCAAAAGCATTACAGCTGATAGAACACTTGCCAATGGATTCACCGTGTCCTGCAAAAATTACCTCAATATCAACATTCTTAAAATCTCATCCATTTCGCCATGAGAGACAAAAAAGGTATGTATGGTGGTGATGCAACAACCTTCCCATAGTGTTTAGGTGCAGAGCCATGTATAGGTTCAAAGATTCCAAGACCCTGTATCCCATAATTATATGAGAAAATCAAGAATCTCTTCTCAAACACATACACACACAAAAGGGACTTAGGTATTGGTTTGAATCGTGGTACTCACAGAATCACCAAAGGAAGCAGATGGAAGCAATCCTACACTTCCGGGGATCACAGCCGCAAGATCAGAGAGAATATCACCAAACATGATCCCAGTCAAGATGACATCAAACTGAAACATATATCACAAAGTTTAGTGAGAGCCATTCACTAGTCAAAGAGACATCAAGTGAATGACACCGCTGCAATAAGAAGACGATTACCTCTTTTGGGTGGCGAATAAGATCCATTGCAGCGGTGTCAATGAGTAGATGGTATTGATCAAGAGAATAAGCCTAAGGCAGCCATGGCCGTCCGTACAATTATGGGGCCGTCCGTACAACCAAGCAATAAGGCCGAGTCATGTAAGTGTGTAAAGACAATGAGGAGGCCTGCTCTCCTTAGGCCCATGAGAAGGATCTAGAATGTCGCTTGTAGCCGTTAGAGAGGAGGAACAAGTGGAGTCACGGGTTATGTTGTGTTTAAGGAGACTAGGACGGGTCACTATCACCGTTGGGATTAGTTCTATCTCTCTCCTTGTCCCTATCACTTATACGATCGGTTGGTAGAGGGTGTAGCCCTAATTTTCCCTTGATATATATAGACTTTAGCCTACATTGTAATATGTATTATTATGGAACAATAACCTAATCTTTTCTTCTTCCTCATTCTCTTTGTCTACCGATATCTCTCATCAATCTCTTGATTCTCTTCTTTATTCTACAAAGTCTTACATGGTATCAGAGCAAGTTCTTCGATTCTCTACAGTCTAATCTCATTCTCCTACTCATTTCTACACTCTAGTCTCCTTATCTTCGTTTCTTCTTACTCGCATCTCCTTTATTCTCCGGGTAAAAGCTTTACCCATCGGTCCATAGAAATCCGACCATGGAAAACGCCAAGCCCATTGTTTCACCGGTTGTCCTAAAGGGGACAAACTACTTGCTGTGGACAAGAACCACAAGAACCGCCCTTGGAGGTCGTGGCCTTTGGAGTCATGTCGAGTCCGACTATGTCCCAAAGAAAAACCCCAAAGGAGAGGACGCTTCCGAGGCGGAAGCGGAGGAAGAGAGCGAGAGGAAGGCCAAATGGTTCCAAGAAGACCAAGTTGTCCTATCTGTTCTCCAAAACTCTCTGGACACGCCTATCCTTGAGGCCTACTCATATTGCGAGACGGCCAAGGAACTGTGGGAAACACTTAAAGGCGTGTATGGTAATGTCTCTAACATGACTAGAGTCTTTGAGGTCAAGAAGGCCATAAATGATCTTAACCAAGATGATGTGGAGTTCACTAAGCATCTTGGTAAGTTCCGTGCACTATGGTCCGAGCTTGACATGTTGCGGCCAAGTACACTTGAGGCAAGTGTGCTAAACGAAAGAAAGGAGCAAGACAAAGTCTTCGGACTCCTACTTACCTTGAACCCGTCCTTCAACGACCTCTTGAAGCACATCCTAAGGGCAGAGAAGCTCCCCTCCTTTGAGGATATTTGCTCCCAAATTCAGAAAGAGCAAGGATCCCTTGATTTGTTTAGCGGTAAGGGGGAGCTTGCTTCGGCCAACAAAGGAATGTACAAGCAAGAGGAGAGGAAGTTGTTGGTGTGCGACCACTGCAAGAAGCGGGGTCATCTGAAAGACAAGTGCTGGGTTCTCCATCCTCATCTCAAGCCGGCCAAGTTCAAAGCCAACCTCTCAAAGGAAGCGGTTAGCGATAAAGGAGCCGGATCATCAAAGCAGGGAGATGAGGTGGCCATGACCGCAGCCTACGGAGATGTGGTGAGGAAGTCAGACCTTGAGGCTCTCATCCGCTCCATTGCTTCACTCAAGGAGTCTGGTATCTCTTTCTTTACTTCTAGGCCTAGCAAATCGCTTGTTATTGACTCGGGAGCCTCACATCATATGATTAGTAACCCTAGTTTAATTGACAACATAAAACCGGCCTTAGGAAATGTTGTTATTGCAAATGGAGAACAAATACCAGTAAAGGGAATAGGGGACTTGAAACTATTTGATAAAACCTCAAAAGCTTTCTTTATGCCTACCTTTACCTCCAATTTACTATCGGTTAAGAGGGCCACAAATGATTTGAATTGTTATGCAATCTTTGGTCCTAACAATGTTTATTTTCAGGATATTGAGACTGGAAAGGTTCTTGGAGAAGGGCAAGGGAGTGGAGATCTCTATGTCCTAGAGAAAACCGATCCAAATTTATCCTCTACTAAGTCTTGTTTTGTTGTTGATTCGAATATGGTGTGGCATGCTAGGCTAGGCCACCCACATTCACGTGCTTTAGGGTTGATGTTTCCTAATATTTCTTTTGATAATTCTACTTGTGAACCTTGTATTCTTGGAAAACATTGCAAGTCTATCTTTCCTAAGTCAACTACTATTTATGAGAATTGTTTTGATTTGGTTCACTCAGATGTTTGGACATCACCATGCCTATCTAGAGATAATAACAAGTATTTTGTGACTTTTATTGATGAAAAATCAAAATACACTTGGATTACCTTGTTGCCATCTAAAGATAGAGTATTTGATGCCTTTATCAATTTTCAAAATTATGTGACTAATCACTTCAATGCTAAACTTAAGGTACTTAGGTCTGATAATGGGGGGGAATACACAAGTTGCAAGTTCAAAGAACATCTCTCCAAGCATGGCATTCTCCATCAAACTAGTTGTCCCTACACGCCACAACAAAATGGTGTGGCCGAGAGGAAGAACCGGCACCTCATGGAAGTGGCGCGGGCAATCATGTTCCATTCGAGTGTTCCTAAACGATATTGGGGTGATGCCGTGATGACTGCATGCTACCTAATCAACCGAACACCAACTAGAGTTCTTCATGACTTATCTCCATTTGAAGTACTAAACAAATTTAAACCATCTCTTGATCACTTACGAGTTTTCGGCTGTGTTTGTTTTGTGTTAGTACCAGGAGAACAAAGGAGTAAGCTGGATGCCAAAAGTACAAAGTGTATGTTCATTGGCTACTCCACCACACAAAAGGGGTACAAATGTTATGATCCGGCCACAAGTCGACTATATGTCTCTCGAGACGTCCGGTTTCTAGAACATGTGGGCTACCATGACAAGAGGGATTGGAACAGCCTTAAAGATCTCTCTCACTCACCTAATGACCGAGCTTCGAGTCTACGGTTCCTTCTTGATCACCTTGGCAACCCATCTCCACCAACGGGTGCCGTGCGGCCAACACTAAGTCAAAATTCTACCGATGGTGGGTCTGACCAAGGAGATGCAAATGACAATGGTTCAGCCCAAGATGGTGAATCTCTCGGGTCTGGCCTACCCATAACCGGTGTTCCCGTCTCTGGCCCTACAACGGACACGCATGCTCCGGCGGCGGCCTCTACCGAGGAAAACACGGAGACGGCTCCTACGGACGGTACGTCCACCGTGTTGCCTAGCGTGGATCCACTTCCGGCACCAGTCCTGCGTCGGAGCACCAGACCTCGATCAGATCCCTCCACTTGGAAGAACAAGCGTGTCTATTACAACAGCCAAGCTGTCGCTCATCCCATTCAGTCCGTTTGTTCCCTTGAGCTGTTACCTGCTGATCACCAAGCTTTCTTCGGCCAAGTGGACGCCAATTGGATCCCGCAGACATATGATGAAGCTAAGGAACATCAAGTTTGGTTAGATGCGGTCAAGAATGAAACTGGCGCCATGATCCGGAATCATACGTGGGACGAATCGGATCTTCCTCAAGGCAAGCGGGCAGTTAGCTCCAAATGGGTGTTTACCATAAAGTATTTGAGCAATGGTGACATTGAACGGCATAAAGCCAGGTTAGTGGCCCGTGGCTTCACCCAAACCTATGGCGCGGACTACACGGACACCTTTGCACCCGTGGCCAAGCTCCATACGGTTCGGGTTGTGCTGTCTCTTGCTGTCAACCTCTCATGGGACTTATGGCAGATGGATGTGAAGAACGCCTTCCTTCAAGGTGAACTTGATGAAGAAGTGTACATGACGCCTCCTCCCGGCCTTGAAGACATGGTTACACCCGGAAAAGTCTTGAGGCTACGTAAGGCCATCTATGGCCTTAAGCAGTCCCCACGAGCGTGGTACCACAAACTAAGCTCCACTCTCAAGACTGATGGTTTTACGCGATCGGAGGCTGATCATACTCTCTTCACGCGTCGCACCTCTATTGGTTGGGTGGTGGTGCTCATATACGTCGACGACATCATCGTGACTGGTGATGATAAGGCGGCCATTCAGGACACCAAGGACTCTCTCAAGTCGGTATTTGACATCAAGGACCTTGGGGAACTCAAATACTTTCTTGGTATTGAGATTTGTCGCTCACCGGAAGGACTCTTCCTCTCACAACGCAAGTTTACTCTTGACTTGTTAGAGGAAACTGGCAAGCTTGGTGTGTCTCCGGTTGCTACGCCCCTTGATGAAGATTACCAGCTCAAGCGAAAGGGGGAGAGCTTACGGGCAAAAGAAGGCCGACCTAAGGAACCAATGGACGAGCCATTCTTAGACGTCACACGCTACCGCCGGCTTGTAGGTAAGCTGATATACCTTACTATCACACGACCTGACATATCCTATGCTGTGAATCAGGTTAGCCAACATATGAAGGCACCAAGCAAGTACCAATGGAGTCAAGTCGAAAGGATCCTAAGCTATCTCAAGGGCAGTCCGGGTCAAGGTATTTGGATGGGCAAGAATGACAACACCGAAATCGTTGGCTATTGTGATGCGGATTACAATGGCGACACGCTGGATAGGAGATCCACCACTGGGTACTGCACGTTTGTTGGAGGCAACTTGGTTACATGGAGGTCTAAGAAACAAAAGGTGGTTTCATGCTCTAGCGCCGAGGCCGAGTATAGAGCTATGAGGAAGCTCACTAACGAGATGACATGGCTGAAGGGCCTACTCAAGGACTTAGGCATCGAGACAAAGCAGCCCATGACCATGCACTGCGACAATGAAGCGGCTATCCACATTGCCACAAACTCAGTCTTTCATGAGAGGACCAAGCACATAGAAAGCGATTGCCACAAGGTGAGAGAGAAGATTGAAGAAGGAGTGGTGTTACCATGCCACACAAGGAGTCAAGATCAGCTAGCTGACATCTTCACCAAGTCTGCAAGCTCCAAGGTTTGTGATCACATCTACAGCAAACTTGGACTTGTAGACATTACACGGCCATGATCAAGCTTCCCTAATCCGTGGACAGCACACTCTTTTTCCCTTGACTTGGTTTTGTCCCATGAGGTTTTCTAAGTCAAGGTTTTTAATGAGGTGCTGCTTCACGGGTTCCAAGCTTAGCCATTTCACTCGGCTAAGCTTGAGGGGGAGTATTGATCAAGAGAATAAGCCTAAGGCAGCCATGGCCGTCCGTACAATTATGGGGCCGTCCGTACAACCAAGCAATAAGGCCGAGTCATGTAAGTGTGTAAAGACAATGAGGAGGCCTGCTCTCCTTAGGCCCATGAGAAGGATCTAGAATGTCGCTTGTAGCCGTTAGAGAGGAGGAACAAGTGGAGTCACGGGTTATGTTGTGTTTAAGGAGACTAGGACGGGTCACTATCACCGTTGGGATTAGTTCTATCTCTCTCCTTGTCCCTATCACTTATACGATCGGTTGGTAGAGGGTGTAGCCCTAATTTTCCCTTGATATATATAGACTTTAGCCTACATTGTAATATGTATTATTATGGAACAATAACCTAATCTTTTCTTCTTCCTCATTCTCTTTGTCTACCGATATCTCTCATCAATCTCTTGATTCTCTTCTTTATTCTACAAAGTCTTACAGATGGGTCACTTCAACCTCAGGATACTCTGAGGACATTTTCGTTACTCTTTCCCTCCACAATATCGAACCCTATATAGTTTCAAGAACAAACATTGAATCCTGGATCTAACACACACAAATCTCAATTCAAGCTTAGAATTAAACTCCTTTTTAAAAGATATATAAAGAACTTAACCTCCAAGACTGAAGCCTTGTCAACAGAGCAAAGTTTACCACGGCGTTGTTTAGCAATCTCAAATGCCACACGAGCAATACGATCAACCTAAGCAGAATCAGAAACAATCAAAATACTTTGTTTTCCCCCAACAAGAAAGTCAGAAAATCTCATAAACGCATGACAAATACCTCAGTTGAAGAGTAGGACTCGGTGCAAAACCCGACTTCATCACCTTGCTCATTAGTAGTAAAACCACGAGGATGTGCGTTGTAAATACCGCCAGTAAGCTCCCGGATGATCATTAGATCGACCCCTTGTACTGTTTCTTGTCTCAGACATGTGGAACCGATCAACTGAAACATATCAAAAAGGGTGACAAATACGAATGAGCAAATAACAAAAACGCAATAACGTAGTTTTTCTGTACCTGAGGGAACACTCTAACAGGTCTCAAGTTGGAAAACACATCAAGACCCGCACGAAGCTGCGATAACCCAGTTATAGGTTTCAAATGCTTGGGGTGATCATCCCATTTCGGCCTTTTGACAAAAAAAACCGCAACTTTCATATAAAAAAAAAAAATCAAACAATAAAAATTGCAACTTTAATTACAAAATTTGTAAACATTGTACTACTATACCATCCAGCAGCTCCGAGAAGAATAGCATCTGATTGCTTTGCCCTTGTTAACGTTTCCTCTGGTAATGGAACTCCCACCAGATCTAAAGCTTTACCTCCTATTGGCAACTCCTCGAAGCTCAATTCTAACCCTGTTACAGACAAAACCCAAACAAAAAAACCTAATCTTTGTCAAAAAAAAAAAAAAAAAAAAAAAAAAGAGGTATATACTTTTAGGTTTTGAGTCCAAAGTAGAGCGCAGTAATTGATGAGGAGACCTTCGAGTGATCCAGCTAAACGAAGCGCGTCCACAGCGACAGGGGTGACTTCGTTGCCGATGCCATCCCCAGGAAGCACAGCGATGGTGTACCGTTTCTTCGGTGTGTACGCGGCGCATCTGATCACTGACGCTCTCTTAATGGTCTGTTTGGTGACGGGCTTCAACGCAACCGAGTTCTTGATACTGATGACGTGGAAACTCAAAACTCCCGCCATATTGAAACGGATCTGCTTTTTTTTTTTTTTTTTTTTCTATATAAAATATAATTATTAATAATTTAGGTGTTAGTTAAACATCAACACTAAACAAATCAAAGATGAGAAACTTCACGATTAACCAAAAGAAAGAAAAGAAGAATCGTGAAAATTATATCACCAATCAAAATGTGATTAAACAAACAATCAAGTATTCAAGTATGATATTGCTGCATAAAAACCGTTGCTATTAAATAACCAACCATATGTAATTGTAAAAACAGAAGAAGCTGGTTCGAGATTTATAAAACAAGGATAATTTTAGAAATCTATATTCATGGAACAGAAGAAATATAGACCAAGCTTAGAGAAACAACAAATTTATAAAACAAGGATAAACAAATAGAAATGAATAACTGCACCTGAAGTTAGGGAAAATAGTCCACAATCTCTCAAATTGGTGAGTGAGTCAGTACTCTGAAATGTGGTTTACTTATCATGTGATTTTCTTGCACCACTTTCCAAGCTGCCAAGAAAATTATTGTGACTTTATGAGAAAGAAAGCTCTATTTAATACAGTACTTGATTTGTATTTTAGCAAAACTTTTTTATTTACGACCAATAGAAAAGAAGAAAAATATATATATACAGTTTTTTTTACCTCAAAATCTTTCTATTTTGTTTTGTCACTGCCACCAGTTCCCGTCTTTATTTTTATGGTTCATATTTTTTTAAATGATTTTTCGAGTGTTGTTTCCTTCGTGTTTTCGTCATACAAGATGAGTTTTTTTTCTTGATTCTTTCACTAATTATATATATAACCACATTATTATAGTTTTTTCTTGATAACTACTTCGTTAATGAAAAAAAAATCTGTTCAAACACAAGCTAAGGAGTTAACCATATTATATATATATATATATATCAAATTATTCTATATATAGTGTCGATTATATTGTAATAGCATAGATATTACTCATTCTGGGTTGATTTATGATAGACTTTTCTCAAGCCAAAGTGTAAACTCACCTTGTTAATTCATATACATAACCAGATGAAACAGAAACAAAACAAAACAAAAGCATACTAATAATACAATGTGGTGTCAGTGTACGTGGTTATTTTCAGGTTTGTGTAAAGAGTACCTGGCACTATCGTTGGCACTCGCGCGTGTTTATTTTGTGTACGGAATCCAACAACAAAAATGGCAGTGGGGACAGGTTACAAGCGCAATCAATTCTCCATGACGTAACCAGATTTTTTTTTTTTTTTTTTTTTTTTTTTTTTTTTTTAGAGATCAACAACGAATGATACTGCACTACCACATGCAGCTACCAATTATTGATTTACGCTCGATACTGGAAAAGCTGATTCGGCTTCTCTAAAGTTTGATTTATCATTTAATGTAGATATCAAAATATGATGTTGGATGAGTGATAAGAATTATATGATGAAATTTTAAAAGAGTTGAGTATTTTTAATGTCTATGGTATTTGGAGTAGTTTTTGGTTTTAGTTTTTGCAATTATCTATTTTCAAAGAAAAACCAATATGTATATATTTTGGTATTTTTCTTCAAAGACCATTCATCACTTCTTTTTTCAAAGAAAAAATAATCTATTAATGTAAAATGTTAAATTAGGGTCTGTTATTAGTTTCCAACTCAAAACTAATTAGTAACGAGTAGATCGACTCTGATCAATTATATATTACTTAAATCCCTTCATATTTTTTTGATGGAATCTTTCTCTACATAAAACAAAAAGGCAAAGACTAAACAAACTATCATTCAAATTTGTAAGAAACTAAAATATATCCCAATAATTGAAAACAAAAATCCAAATTCTAAAAACTATGTTAAAAACTACAAACATTCATGGCCAATATAATAAAAGATCACGTGGATGCTGTACGTTGAAACATTGACGGCCAAAAATAAAAGAATTAGATGATTGGATTAGCCACAATGGCGGACCCAGTAAAGAAAAGGGTAGGTCACTTGACCTGGTTAAAATCTTCAAATATGGTTTTATGTATGAAAATTAGAGAAGTTCAACAGCAAAGTTGGTAATTCTCTAGCTGTTGACACCCCCAAAGTTAGGTTTGATTCCCTCATATTACACCATTATTGTTTTTTTTTTCTTTTCATTTTAACTTAAATACATATCATTTTTCTTATACATATGTAACTTTCTTTACAAAATCACAGCTTTTTTGTAATTTTTTTAATTATTTATAAAAATGATTATTTTTAGTGTTTATGATATATCAGTATAATATAAATTATAGGATATATTACTTTAAAAATATTCTTGACCTCCCTAATTTTTTTGTCTGGGTCCGCCGCTGATTAGCCAGTTGGTTATTTGGTAGTATCAGCATGTGCGAAGCAACATCTTTCATATATAACTGAATAGAGACTATAATATGAACCTCATTCTTAATCCACGTGTTTCATTTCGTTGACAATGACCCGCAGAAAACGCGGACTGAACTTTTTTAATGAAAATTTATAATAATTTATTTTATTAATATGTTATTTATAATGATTTATGATTAAAAATTTATTACTTATATGATAATTTTTATATTTTAAAAATGTTTATTGAAAACATGTCAATAAAACATTTGCATGTAATGAATAAAATTATTTAAACCTTTGTGAAATATTTGCTATAGTTGTGAAGTAAAAAAAAAGATATAACTAATATGTAAAAAAAAAAATATATCTAGCACAAACTAGTTTTGATTCTAAAAGATATTATTTTTACTTTTCTACAATTTATTTTATTTGATGTTTTCCATATTTTCGTTTTTTAATTAAAAATATTTATTTAATTAATTATTTAATTTTAATTAAATTTTTTTAATGGCAATTGAATGTAATTTTTTACATATTTTAAGGTTAGTTTTATATTTGTACTTCTAAATTAATGTAGTATGATTGGTTTGGTTCTGATGTATGATTATTTCGTTAATTTCCTTTTAAAAATAATTACTTTAATCTTCTGTGCAAGACCGAAACAGCCACATTTAACATCTAATTCAAATTATACGGCAGAGATATGTAGTATATAATTTAGTGTTTATGCTTATTTTATTGTTATGTCATTTTCCGATTTCAACTCCATTCGTAATTCATCATGTTACAAAATATTTACATCTTATTTTATTCAATAACGCGTACCGAAAAGTAAGTTGTGTGCTTGAACTAATAATACTAGGACGAAAAAATTGTTGCTGGCTGAGGCATGGTGAGAGAAGTTACGTCCCTCGATCTCACTCGCTCCGATTTCTCTGATTTCTCTATCAAAAAACTTTTTCTTTTGATCACAACCTTGTGCTCCCTCGGAAGGGTTTTCGTTGATTCTCGCTTGCTGCCTAGGCAGTAAGTTGTGTGGTGGTGTGCTTGACTATTACAATTGAATTTACATTATTAGTGGTTCGTGAGGCTAAAATATGGACTCATTACGGATTGTCCCGCATGAATCGGGTAACAGGTAAAGAAAATTTTATCTTAGAAACATTTCATATAAAACAATATTTGATGACTAAAATTGTATGCTAGAAGGAGGAGTTATTCAATAATAAATTTAATTGTTGATTTTGAGAAGCGAATACAAGTTTTACAGAGGTAAGATACATCTTTTATTATGAGCTGAGAATTACAAATTAAGACACACGTCACACACAAACAAACAGGTAAAGGTCTTTTGAGAATCCTCTGTTTTGGGAGAAGAGGAACAAAGGCTTTTTTTGGTTGGATTAATTAGCCGTAGCATCGGATAGGGTCCTTGCAGCTCTTTGCAGGGGATTGCGCGTTACCATGCATCCCACCTTTCGCGAGGTATTGCTGATGGTATTCTTCAGCCTTGTACAACTTCTTTGCTGGTAAGATCTCAGTCACAATCTTGTTCTCAAGTTTTGTCTGCTGTTTCTCTAGAGACTCGCGTGCTAGTTTCTCTTGCTCGGGTGTGTAGTAGTATATACCTGATCGGTATTGTGCTCCCACAAGTTCTCCCTGCAACCGGTTTTCAAAGATCGGTTAGGAATTGAACGTTATCAAGAAGAATGATGGCTACTATATGAAAGCTAAAACTGAAGATAACCACAATCAAATCGGAGTTTCAGGACAAGAACATGAACAAACTCTCTCTAAACATTACCATACATGTCTCTAAACTAAACCAATCCGAATTATGCAAATATTTGAAATGAAGATTCAACAAAAAAAGTCAACCAAAAGTTAACATTCTTGAAAGTTTCGATGAAACTATATATTACTGGAGAAGCCATTAAATCAATCAGAGCAAGAATCAAAAACATGAACATGACCAAAAAATTTGATTTAAATTCTAAAATCATTAAACCAGAAAAAAAAAGGTACCTGACGATTCAAGGTGGTTGGATCATGTCTAGACCAGAACAAATCAAGAAGCGTCTCATAAGTGCACTCCTTAGGATCATACTGAACCCTAACAACCTCTACATGGTTCGTGGTGTTCGTACATACAATCTCGTAAGAAGGATTTTCTGAGATCCCCTGAGTGTAACCAACCTCAGTCACGGTCACTCCATGGATCCTCTGTAAAGCAAGCTCAAATCCCCAGAAACAACCTGCGGCGAACTCAGCAAACTCGTTTCCCGGCGCCGGAACATCGTTGTCGGGCTCCTCAGCTATCGGAGAAGGAACAATCACAGGTGTCTCTGCTAAATGATGCTTCATATAAAATTCTTTGAGAGCAACTTCCTCAGGTGTATCAACAACTTGAGGCTCCTGAGCTTTTAGAGAAGAATCCATAGCTAACTCAGATGTGTTTTTTCCGGTGGTGAGTTTCTTTAATTGTTAAAAAGTGTATTGTTGTTTGATGATGAAGCCTCTTGACGATCGATTTATATAGAAATAAGCAAGTCATAGTCAGAGATTAACAGCTACGTCAACACTAAATAATATTTTTTAAAATTTAGTAGTGGTTTTGTTGACACACAAGCAAAATACATTGGAATGTAAAATTTAATAATTTGGTCAATTGTTAATATATCACGCGTCATTGTTTACTTGTACTTAAAAATGTCTATTAAACAAATAAATTCCAACAACCATGATTATAAATCTTTTTAGTTATGCATTGATCCAAACTTGGAAAACATGTTATTTTTGTCGCAACTTGGAAAATATGTTATTGTATAGCAAACTGTGATTTGTGGACCGTTGACATTGAGTTTTCGCCCGCTATTAGTAGTATTCCAGACCTTTCTTCTGTGTGTGTGTTTTTTTATTCATCTTTCTCTTTTCTTGTCGTATGTTATACATGGATGACTTAATTAGCATTATGCTAGTAATAGTAATACTATTATAGTATGAGGTTGGTGGGCACATTTGTTTTATGATAAACTAGAAAGACATTGGTAATGGACTAGCACTAAAATGAGAGAGGTGGCCCTGCTACACTTTTTTATTCGTCGGCTTCAATAACCATGTCGATGACTTTTTGGGAGAAATAATTGAGTTTACGAGATTAGATCTAAGGTCCTTAATTTAGGGATCACGATGATTGTGTGGTTTTATGTCCATTGAGTGTAACATCGGTATTACAACATTGCAAATGAAATTCCAAAGAAGTAGTTTCATTGCGTGTAATTAACTTCGTCGGTTTTATACAAGCTTTGCGCAAGTTCCTAAATGCTAATTCCTCTGTTTTGGGAGGGAAGCAGAGGAAAACAGCTTTTAGCCGTAACAGCGGATTGGGTGGTTTGAGCCTTTGGTAGTTGGAAAAGAAGCCTCATGCACAAAAGAGCATAAATAGGAGCTTTGCTCATCATAATAATACTGCTACACAAGGTTAAAACCATTGAACCTGTCTCTACGCTGAATTGACCCGCTTGCGCCGGATGAAAGACTAAAGTAAAGGCAATCAAGTTGTTTGTATATCACTTTGGATTAAATGTTTCCCGCCGGCTAAAGTATTTGGTTTCACTACTTTGTCTAGAACTCCAATGAGACAACTTGACTATAATAAGCTAGTGAATTGCCTTTAACAAAACAAGCAGTAATTTTCACATGAGTATCGTTCTCTGTCCATAGAGGTAAGACAATGCTAAGCCAGACTCCAACAAGAAAGATAGTGCTGATCATGAACAGGACAAGAAGAAACTTTTTGCAATCCATATCTACGACAAATGCTAATTAAAACAACTCCCAGGTAAAAAGATCCTCTGAGAATCCTCTGTTTTGGGAGCAGAGGAACAAAGACTTCATGATTAGCCGGAGCAGCGGATAGGGTCCATGCAGCTCTTCGCAGGGGATTGCGCGTTGCCACATCTCCCGCCTTTGACGAGGTACTGCTGATGGTATTCTTCAGCTTTGTAGAATTTCTTAGCCGGTAAGATCTCAGTCACAATCTTATCCTCCAGTTTAGTCTGCTGCTTCTCTAGAGACTCACGTGCTTGCTTCTCTTGCTCAGGTGTGTAGAAGTATATACCTGATCGGTATTGTGCTCCCAGAAGATTTCCCTGCAACATTCAAAACATCAGTGTCTATCAATCAGTAAAGAAATTGAAGAGTTGTCTAATATCACATTCACTATCAAAGATAAAATTGAGGACAAAAAACACAAATTCTATTTAAGCATTACCATAAATATACATGTTCTCCACACCAACCAAAAAAATCAAGAATGACAAATGAAAGATCCATAATTAAGTAATTTGACAAGAGAGAGCTGAACAACTTAAAGACATGCAATTTTTGACTGGAGAAGCCATTGAATCATGGAGAGCAAGTATATAAGAATTTGACCATAAATTTCACATAGTTAGATACAAAAACCAAGCAAAATCGATACCTGACGATTCAAGGTGGTGGGATCATGCCTAGACCAGAACAAATCAAGAAGCGTCTCATAAGTGCATTCCTTGGGATCATACTGAACTCTAACAACCTCTGCATGGTTCGTGGTGTTCGTACAGACATCCTTGTAAGAAGGGTTGTGTGAGATCCCCTGAGTGTAACCGACCTCAGTCACGTTCACGCCAGGGATACTCTGGAAAGCAAGCTCAACTCCCCAGAAACAACCTGCGGCAAACTCAGCAAACTCGTTTCCGGGAGCCGGAACATCGTTGTCGGGCTCCTCAGCTATCGGAGAAGAAAAAATTGCAGGTTCATCAACTAACTGAGGCTCCTGAGGTTTGAGAGGAGCAACTTCATTGTTGCTCAGAGAAGAATCCATTTTAGTTCGTGTTGTGAGCTTGTAACTGTTAATGTGGCCTTATAGGGATACTCAGCTGGAGATTCTATGTGCATGAAGTATGCAACTAGATTGGTGGACACGTTTTGTTCATGCACTAAAAAAGGAATGGCTCTCTTGCAATCTCTTTTAATCTTTTTATGCGTTGGCTTCATTTGCCATATGCGTTGGCTTCATTTGCCATATGCGTTGGCTTCATTTGCATGTGGATGGATTTTGGAAAAAAAAAAGATTAGATAATTATAATGAGTTTTTGATTATATAATCTTTTTATGTTTGATTTATGTTCAGTTCATAGAGTGTAATATCATTATTATTGTAACATTGGAAATAAAATTCCAAAAGTAGTAGTTACATAAATCTTGACACACAACGGTCCCTAAATGCTAAATCCTCTGTTTTGGGAGCGAAGCAGAGGGAAACACTTTTTTACCCGTAGCAGCGGATTGGGTCGTTGCAGCCTTTGGCAGAAGATTGCCCGAGGCCGAAGCGGCCACCTTTTGACAGGTACTGCTGTTGTTGATCTTCAGCTCTGTAGAATTTCTTAGCTGGTAAGATCTCAGTCATGATCTTCCTCTCCATTTGTTGCTGGTGACGTTCCAGTGACTCGCGGGCTAGTTTCTCCTGCTCAGGAGTGTAGAAGTATATCCCAGATCTGTAAAGGGTTCCCACGTCATTTCCCTGATCACAGTAAAGTAAGACATTGTAAGTATCCATGGTATTGTAGAAGTAGCCTACCTAATAATCAGAGTGCTTAAACGAGAAAAAACATAAATCTCAGGAGATAAAATAGTCAGAAGACTGGTTCAGTATATACATGCCAATGAAAGTCAAATAAGATGCAAATGTAGCAGTAATTAGCAAATGAGTATCGTTCTCTGTCCACAGAGGCAAGACAAATGGTAAGTCAAACTCACATTGAACAAGAATGCTAAAGCTGATCATAAACAGGACTAGAAAAAAAAACATCTTAGAAATCCACATCTCCACCTCAGTGAAAAGTGGGGCAACAGAGCTACAACAGAAGCTCGATTAAGTTACCTACTTAAGCCTCATAATTCAACAAAACAAAAAGAACAAGAAAAAAAAAAGAAAACAAACTTCAATATCATATATTTCTTCATAATCTATTAGGATGGACCAAAGTTGCAAAATTGAAAGTTTTTTCAGAGCTTAGACTGGTGATGAAACCTGAAAGCCATCAGATTTGGGGAAAAAACTAATCAAGAAACCCCTAAAGCACATACAACAACTTCTCTATAATCCTAAAGACGAAACCTTTGTCAATCCCCAAGCTTAAAATTTTTAAATTTGGTAACACCGTACCTGACGATTCAAAGTGGTGGGATCATGCCTAGACCAGAACAAATCAAGCAGAGACTCATAGCTGCAATCATTAGGATCATACTGAACCCTAACAACCTCGGAATGTCTCGTGGTTCCTTTACAAACATCTTCGTATGAAGGATTGTGTATGATCCCTTGTGTATATCCAACCTCAGTCTGAGTCACCCCTGGAACTCTCTGAAACGCCAGCTCGACACCCCAGAAACATCCAGCCCCGAATTGGGCAAACTTATTCCCCGGTGACGGAGCGTCATCGTCGTTCCCCTGAGCTATCGGAGAAGGATCCATATTGCTTTGCCCACTTGATCCCAAACCCAGCCTGTTGAGTATATTGTTCATTGAGAGAATTTTCTTAAGACAGAGATGAAGACACGGGACGGGGGGCTTATGGAGAGAGAGAGAGAGAGAGAGAGAGAGAGAGAGATGCAGCGTTTGCGTTTTCAGTTGCGTTCACGATAAGAAACGGCAAACTCGAATAACCGAATTCAATCAAACCGAACCAGAAATTACGGTTTTAATTTGACTCTTAAACCAAATATTTATAAACCGAACCGTATATTCGCACTCGTACGCATTTATAAATTATGGGAAAGTATTTATTAGTCACAAATAAGTCCATATGAATGGAAAAGCTAAAACCATCAAATATACAAAAATTCCCATACTACCGCTCGAACCACTGCCGTTAAAACGGGGAGCCGAGCTAGCGACTCCAGTCGCAAGGTTATTTTTCTTAGAAGAAGGTTGAAGGATCCCTGCAGCGGAGGCTTGGGGAGATCCAACGGGGGCTTGAGATGGACCATTGCCTTCGACGTTGACTCGTAACCTCATACCAGCGAAGCAATGGAGCCTATTACCGCATACAAAGAACCGGTCTCCCGGTTGGGAAAGTGAAACGGTCGTGTTCCCGTTTGTGAACGCACGGATCGCGTCTCTTGAGTTGCAATTTTGGTAGTTGTTTTTATCCACTTCATATACACTGTGCGTCGATGAATATTGGAACACTTGCAAAAAACATTATACGCATAATCATAATTAGAAAATATTAAAAAAGTTTAATGAGGGATGTCTAGCGATTTTTAGAACAAGGATGTTAATTGAACTGTGTATATGATAGATCACCAGGAGAGAATCGCTTGCCTGAAGTCCAAGACTCAAGATCGGAGCTTATGTCCCAGCCGGAACTGTCTCCCACAAAGTATGTCGTTGCGTTGCATCTTCTTATTACTACGATCCCAAATATGATGCAAAAATTTATAAGAAATAGCATCGTCGGTGACTTCTCCATAGTGCAAGCTGTAAAAAAATGGCGTTTAAATATCTTGTATTGCTATCGTTTTCTATATGCATATATGTGATATTGTAATTGTAAATATATATGTGTATATATAGAGCATAGGTTAAGGTTGCTCATTGGTGGATAACCTAACTTCACAACCACCACAACATATATGATCTGCTTTGTTCCCTGGCCTTTAATTTGTTTGTGTTTTTTTTCTTAACAATTTTTTCGTGTTTCACAATTCATAAGATTCCTGTGCTGTTAGGAATAGTCTTCAGCCCTCAAAATTTTTAGATCTTCATAAAGACATTGAAGAAGTATTGGGAAGATTGTAGCGACCTGCAAATAATGCATGTATGATGTATCTATATATATGATCTAGCTACTGGTTTGGTACTTTGATCTGAAGATAAAAAGAAGTTTTTCCATGGTTTGAGATTTAAATCTCAGCACATTCAAAATGTTGTTTTGTTAATAGACAAACAAAACCCAACATACTACTTCCTTTGTTTCTAAAAAACCAACACAAATTAATTAAAATTAAGTTATAAATAAATTCAAATAACTTCAATTAATACTTCTTGGAGTTTACAAATTGGTAAACATTAATTAATTAAAGAATGTATAGAATTTACAGGATGAGGCTACTATGTGTAACTATTACTTTATTCATGTCTATTAATTAGTTATTATGTACTTTTCGTTTTCCAAATATACTCGCATAGGCTTGGAATTGGCATTGAGGGAGTTGAACCATATATAACTTCTCGACTAATCCTGAGGGTTTCTCTTTACCAAACCTACCTAAAATGCTTCCAGAGAATTTCCCTTGTAACTCTTTTTCTATTTGTTGGCACATGCATAATATAAAAATTTTAAATATTACTATTGGGTGATAAAAAAAAAATTACTATTGGGTTTTTGTCTTTTGGGATACAAAGTTAAAAATACAGTCTATTTCTTAAAACACATACAAGAAAACAAAGTTGTTTTGTCTTAAAATATAACCAATTTTTTTTTTTTTTTTGCAAGTTTTATTCACCTTTTATGTATTTATAGAAATGAACTATTTTACCAACTACTATAAGGACTTATATATCACTATAAGCACTTTTAAGTAGTACTTACTTTGATAACCAGCTAGCTAGATGTATTTCTATGAAAAAACAATGTAATAATATCTAACAAGTGATAGTTATGTTACTAATGTTTTAAAAAAAAAAATTATACACTTTTCATGAGCCATGAAACTTTTTTTTTTGTTAAATATGATTCATGGAACTCCAATAAAGTACCATGGTCCTTTGAATGTCGTCAGTGACATCAGACGGTTTTCATTGACTCATTGTCTCAAAACTTTGTACTTTCATAAACTAAATTATAAAAAGGAAAATAAATGTCCGTTGCATGAAGGAACCGGCGCAATACATTTTACCTAGACCTCACGCAAGACCATATAACTATTCCATTTTTACATAATTTATACAATTCATACGACATATGTATCCAATTTATCTATATATCCACATGTGTGTCCAACATATTTATGAAGGCTTGAAATCCGGACAAGAGGATGCTTTTTTGCGGAAAGTTTTCCTTTGTCTTTTTCTGGATGGTGCAATGAATGCGATCGAAGTCTCTACTAAAATATTAATAAATCCATGTTAGTGTTTATACTAAATATCCCAACATCAAATTAATGGCCCGCGTCATATATGAATTTAGTCACTCTTATATATTTTGTACAACATATGAATGTTCATTATGACTCGTCATTGGTATACATATACATTTTGACAGTTACACATGCTCTAGAGCTTCTAAAAGAAGAAGAAGAATAATAAATTAGTATTCGACCGTCATGTATTTATTACAACTCCGAATTGTCAATAGACGGCTACAAAACCTTACTTATAGAGGAACCACTCGCACTTTCCCATTTAGTTCTCCCTCATTCTTAACCGATTTCTCAACACTAAGTTAAAATCTCAACAATGGAGAAAGGTGAGGATTCAAGTACATTCGAAATGGGGAATTCTGCACAAGAGAGGAGCTTACCGTATGTACCCGATTGTTATGTCGTCCCGCCTTCTTGCCAACCATGCGATTCAGATTCCGAAATCGTACCCACGATTGATGTTTCTCGGCTGAAAGGTGCCGATGATGAACGTCGAGAGGTTATTCGAGAGCTAAGTTTGGCATGTCAGCATCTTGGTTTTTTCCTAGTAAGTTAGTTCACATAATATATTTAAAAATTCTAAGAATTTGAATCATTTTTTTCATTGTCTTCTATATTTTCGAATTTTCTCTTTCTTTTTCAATGAATATGTGGGATTGAATCTGGAATATTACACAGTAACAGTACAATTGTAAACTATTTTACTACATATGTTATATGCTCCACTAGATAACTCATAACTGTTATCTGCTTACATTGTGTCATTATTTAATTTGTATCCTATAAGTATTCACGTTAGAAGAGTGTGTCATCATTTATTTCACGAATTCACGTTATAACTTTCTTAGTCGTTGAAATCAAAATATCTGCTCTGTTACGCGCTTGACACACGCACGTGACGTGGCTGTCACATACCGGGTCAAAACCGGTTTAAATGAAATTTCTGGTTAATTTAATTTGTTTCGCTTTTTTTTCCAACATTTTCTGGTTAACTTATTTCTTCTATTGGTCCGGTTTGTGTATCAGATAGTGAACCACGGAATAAACCAGGACATACTAGATGACGCCTTGGAGGTTGCAAAGGGCTTCTTCGAGCTACCAGCGAAGGAGAAAAAGAAGTTTATGTCAAACGATGTGTACGCACCGGTTCGGTACAGTACAAGTCTTAAGGACGGTTTGGACAAGATCCAGTTCTGGAGGATTTTTCTAAAGCACTATGCACATCCTCTTCATCGTTGGATTCATCTTTGGCCTGAGAATCCACCCGGATACAGGTATTAGATGTCACTGATTAGGTCATACATAACATATACATTGCATATACAAAATAAGCATAAAAGGGTTTCTTATACCGGCGCATTTTGTCCTTTTTCTTGTGCACCTAAAGGCATGATTACATGTAGTTTCTCAAGTACTCTTAATTAAAAATTAAAAAGTAATAATAAAGTAATAGTAAAAGAAGGTAAAGTGTGAGCAACCATAACATGTGGCAGTTTTTAATAGGTCAATATTATTTTTTTCAGATTTATTATTTAAATTAATAATAATAATAAAAAATAATTAAAATATATTATTTTGAGAAATGAGAAGGGTTGCTGGGATAATGATAGGTCTAATGGACTCTATCACCTGGACCGTCCTAACTTAGGTAAGGTTTCAGAAACATTCCTCCGTTTTTCTTTTGACAAACAAAAAAATATATAATAAAAAAGAATCCTCTGTTTAATTACTTGGACAACCCTTCGCTTATTTTTCTTTTCTTTATGTTTAAAACAATGTTTTTTTTTTTGTTAAAACAATGTTTCTTTTCTTTATGTTTAAAACAATGTTGATATATAATATCTGAACTTTTTTCAAAAAGATATATAGATATATATTATCTGAACTTGAAAATACTGAAGATGCTTCATGCAGTAGACATTGTGTGATTGAAAATCTCAGTATCAAATATGATCATCTCAATTTATATAGCTAATTTTTGTTGAAGCTAACGTGCTAATTTAGCCTTCCTTATCTCTTTTTTCTTCTATTAGTTTTTCGACATTTCCTTAATCAGTTGTTGGTGCGTTTCTCTTACCGTTCTTTGTCTACATCCTTAATAATTATAAAAATATACAGTTTTGTTTTTATTTGTACGTAACACATATTTTTTAATTTGTTCTCTAATATACCGCACACGGTTTTGTTTTTCTTTCTTAGCATGGGTTTTATTATGATTCCGTTTTGTTGCCTCTATATTATTTTAAAAACAAAAATAGAACTGATTTTAAAATATACTAATATATCAAAATAGTAATTAACTCCATAACATGCAGCTTTATTTTACTCTTGTAAGCTCCAAATAATATCGTTGTAAAAGAGTCTATGAACAAGAGATATGTTAAGGGTTAAAAGAAAAGAAATTAGCTTTTATGTTTTTTTTCTTTCTAGGTAGTGGAAATTGTGGAATGATAGATCAACATCTTTTATATTTATATTGTACGTATTTAACTAGACACTCTCATATATGTGCGTTTTATGTAAATATCTCAGGGAAAAAATGGGAAAATTCTGCGAGGAAGTGAAGAAGCTATCGATAGAGATAATGGGAGCAATAACGGAGAGCCTAGGGTTAGGGAGAGACTACCTGTCGTCTCGGATGGACGAAAACGGCACGCAAGTCATGGCCGTTAACTGCTATCCACCGTGTCCGAGTCCTGAGAAGGCGCTAGGCCTGCCGCCGCATTCAGACTATAGCTGCATCACCATCCTTCTACAGAACTTGGCCGGTCTTAAGATCTTCGACCCAATGGCTCATGGTGGATCTGGCCGCTGGGTTGTTGTCCCACAAGTCACAGGTGTACTTAAGGTATGTTCCAACTGTTCCGGTTTAGACCTTAACCAAAATATACAATTTGGTTTCTTCCGGTTAAAATATTTCAATTAAATTAATAATGTCACTATCAATTTCGTAAATTCCATTAATTTTTTTCATCACTGAACGCAAATGCTATTTTTTTTTTAATTAGGTCCATATTGGTGATCATGTGGAAGTGCTAAGCAATGGATTATACAAGAGCGTCGTTCATAAAGTCACTTTAAATGAAGAGAAGACGAGAATCTCCCTCGCGAGCTTGCATAGCTTGGATATGGACGATAAGATGAGAGTACCGTGCGAATTGGTTAACGATGAAAATCCGGTACGGTACAAAGAGAGCAGCTTTAAAGATTTTCTTGATTTTCTAGTCAAGAATGACATTTCTCAAGGGGATAGGTTCATTGACACTCTCAGAATCAAGGACTGAGTCGAACACGTTGTGGTTCAAGGTGTGTACGAGTAAGATATCCCGGTTTGGTTTGGTACACGGTATGACTTAGTCCATGTCCTTTTACCTTTAAGTTGTGTGTTCAAATGGACATGTACAGATATCAGATACACTTATATACGTGTTACATTGTAATGTGAGATATATATATATATATCATCATCCCTATTTCCGAAAATTCAGTGCAATTGAAAACCACCTGAATTATAATTAAAAAAAATTATAATTATTTGTAAACGCATGGAATAGAAGAAAGGTTTGTGTATATGGCTACTTTTCATAAACATAAATATATGTCTAAATACTTCAAACAAAATTACGTAAGTAATAATGCTTTCCAAATAAACAAATGAAGTGAATTTCATTAAAGGATTTGACAGAGTCCTAACCTCGATCCGAATTTACCAAAGGCATAGGCCCTAAATTCGCCAACAGATATTAATAAATTTTAAGGGACTTTTACCAACGAATTACGGATTTTTTTTTCTCATTTGACACAAACGTATTATCTTTTAGCCTTAACTCGTTAACTAGTTACATTGTAAAGAAACTGATTCGATCTCTTCTAACAAAACACGATCATAATATATAGAGGCAATATGTACAGATCCGCGAGCTGGAACCGTGTGACCGAGGATTACTCTGTGCCTTGGTCCGCACCAAAGGGATTATGGAAGGGCCTAGACGAAGACGACTCGGCTCCATCCAATCCCATCGGGCAAGAGGTGACCAAGAAAGAGAAGTCACGTACCAAGTTTGCTGAAAACGCTGTTCACATAATCCCTTTTGTCCTTCTTGCTTGTGCTCTCGTCCTTTGGTTCTTCTCTAATACAGGTTTGTGTCTATATTCATGATTTTAGGCTCTATTATTACCTATTTGTACGATTCTATATGCATGCAAACAAACCTTCTATTTTAGAATGTTGCTTTTTCTAGTCGTTGATCCAGTAATTTACTTGTGTACCGGTGTATGACGAATCAAGTATCTAGTATTGTTAAACACACGATCTTTTCTATCACTACGGAACGTACATGACAGAAATGTGTGATTACTATGGATTTTATCAGTATGGCATGTTTTGGTTAAAAAAAAGGAAAAAAAGAGATAGATTACAAAAACTTAAAAAGATACGTATTTTGATAGTCTTCAATAGATTTGTAGCTTTGAATGATAGTACCTTTTTTACGTATAGATGTGGATGTTGGGATGAAAGGAGAATCGATTGCGGCTAAGATCGAAGGGTTAACGATCGAAGGAGACATTGATAATGACAGCGACGGAAATCAGACCGGGTTCTTAGGCGGCGCCACAGAGGTTGGTGGTTCTTACAAAACTAGACTAAAACGCGACGTCGATAAGCGTCATCAAAGGATACAAGCTTCAAGGAAAGTGGTGAAAGATTTTTATTAGCTTTTTTTTTTTGATAAAGAAACTATTAGTAATTAACGTTTAAAATGATTTCATATTATTTATATCTATTTTAATTATGCATTTTATGCTCGAAACATAATTGCATATAAAAAAAAAATTGACGTCTATAGTTTTCACGAATTAGAAAATAAAATTATAGAATAATTTGCTGCTACTTGAAGTAAAGCTGTTTAATGTAATTGATTTCTTTTATTTGAAAAAAAAAACGCCTGCATCTGATTCCTTTCAAACAAGACATGTTAGCTGACATAATTTTGAACAAAAAACCGTCAGTTTACGGACCGACTTGCCATAAATTAAACGCTACTTTAGTGTCTAGAGATTCTAGATACAATAAACCAACCAATATAGTTCGAGTCTTCAATACCACTATACACATCTAAATGGAAGATTCGATGATTAGTCTAAAATTTTGAATCGATCCACCCATTATTAAAGATTTAAGAAATTACTCCAATTTTAAAAACTCAGCTACTTTTTTGGTGTATTCGCTGCTTCACTGCCACTGGTATCGTTTCCTGCTTGAAACAAACTTTTAGAAACGACAAAAAAAAAATATAAATATAATTTTGCAAAAATATTTTTCCATCAAATGGTTCTGAGAGTTTTGTGCGTTTGCGGGGGCTCACCAAACCTACCAAGTTTTGCGAAAGAGAAACGACTGTCGAGGTCCTCGAGGATATAAAGGATACGTCTCGACACGTGTGCCAGATGGTGCTCGTCTCCGCTTTATTATTTATAAGTTCCTCTGATTTTTACACCTGTGCCTTCTCATGCAATTTTTACCACTCATGTGTTTCCAAATGTTTTTCACCTCTTCACCTTAAAACGCTTTTTACGTAACGTCTTTTAATTTATCGCTCACGAATCAATACCATTTTTACGACATAATCTAATATTTTACTAATCTATTGTTCGTAAATTAGGGTAGTAGACTCTATCTATCGTCCGTGACACTGATGAATGCTGAATTTAAAAAAAAAAAAAAAGAACTTGAAATCGTATTAATTTATCTTTCACCATCTTCTGTCTCCGTTAAGATATTTCTTTATCTAAACCGTATAAATCTTCATGCAAAAAAAAAAATAATAATAATAAATAACTGTAACGTTTAAAAAATAAAGTTTTGGCATTATTCATTTTAAAAGTTTGTAAAGGGTAAAACTATATAGAATATTCGACTTTTCATTTCGTTTTTTCTCCTATAAATTCCTCTTTCGGTTTCCTCGATTTTTTACGATGAACTATCATTTTTTTTTTCCTTTTCTAAATTTGGAAAAAAAAATGTATCAACCAAAATAAATCTTTGATCATTCATTGCATGAAAAAAATGTTGAAAAGTGTAAGTCCAATGGCATTCTACGATATAGGTGACCAGCAATACTCTGCTTTAGGGTACATCTTAAGCAAGCCTGGGAATGTAGGAGCGTACGACATAGACCCTCCGATGCCAACCATCGACGATGCGATCTACGGCTCAGATGAGTTTCGCATGTACGCGTACAAGATCAAACGGTGTCCTCGTACCCGCAGCCACGACTGGACTGAGTGTCCCTACGCTCACCGCGGCGAGAAAGCCACACGCCGTGATCCTCGGCGTCACACTTACTGCGCAGTCGCATGCCCGGCTTTCAGAAACGGAGCATGCCACCGTGGGGACTCATGCGAATTCGCACACGGTGTATTCGAGTACTGGCTCCACCCGGCGCGTTACAGAACACGCGCTTGCAACGCCGGGAACTTGTGTCAGAGGAAAGTGTGTTTCTTCGCACACGCGCCGGAGCAGCTTCGGCAGTCTGAGGGAAAGCATAGGTGCAGGTATGCTTACAGGCCAGTGAGGGCTAGAGGCGGAAACAGTAATGGGGTGGCGATGAGATTGGACGGCGAGGATTACGACACGTCACGATCTCCGGAGAAAAGCGGGAAAAGTGGTTTAGATGGTAACGAGGAGAAAGTGTTGTTGAAGTGTTGGAGTCGGATGAGCATTGTGGATGATCATTATGAGCTGTCTGATTTGGATTTCGATTTGAATTTCGGTTTGGATTGGATCTCAGAGCTGGTGGATTAGATTGTGAAATTAAAGGGGAGGGAGAGAAGAAGAAACCAATAAATAAAAGTGGATTTTAACAAAATCCACAAGATCAAGATTCAAGATGAGAGATCTTGTCATGTATATGGTAAATTGAATTGTAATGATTTCTTGCAATGTCGTAAAAAGAGTTATTTCACTGATCATGTAATTGTAAGCTGACTTGATCTTATTTGAAGTCTATCACTCTTATCAGTTTCGAGATAATTACAATGTTTTTTTTTTAAATTAAACCGAAGTTTGAGAATAAAACAGAGTTTATGAGCTAAGTTTGTATCAGTCATGCAACCGTTACACAAATATAATAGTTGTCAGTTAGTATATCATAAAAAGTTTGGGGTTGTCAATCGTTGACCCGGAAAAAAAAGCAATTTAGTTGACAACATATACGATTCTTTCTTTAAATGTAGCTGAAAGAGAAGAAAATATGTATTTAGAGTTGTAATGTAATCTATATATAGGAGCAAAACCATGTTTTATGGTCTATTGACGTTACTAATATATAAAGAAATTCAACGGTTCAAGCGAAGAATCTTGGTTATGAATCTATGATACATCTTACTAAATTATCTTCGTTTTTATTACGAATTCAATAATCAATTTTCTTGGGTAGAAATATAAACTTAAATTTATCGGGCCTGAATTGTTTTGGGTGAAGGGCGGTCTGATATGTTAGTCCAAAATTATCACTCGCAACACACTTGTACATATACACACATTATTTAGTTTTGTAGCCAAGCTGCTTCGTTAAACCCAAAAGAAATAAAGAATTACAACCTACATATAGAACGTCAATACAAGCCTCATTTCTTTTGTGTGTCAATAACGTGTTCATGATTTCTTCCAAAGAAGTTTATGTTCTTTGTTCATTACCTGCTGTACTACCAGCGTCCGTATAATTAAATAGCAAAAGCAAAATCTACTACAAATCGTTGAATCCTTTCAGGACAGATGCAATTAAGCGTTACCGCATTATACCCTAAAAATAAACATTACATAATATAAAACGTTTTAGAAAGCATTTGTTTCCTTTTAAGTTTCGAGTCATAAAATGAACTAGTGAACAGTAATGCACAGTATATATCATGCTACATGTTGTAACAACTTAACCAATTTCTATTACCATGTAGGTGGTGTACTTCCAGCCGCAGGTGCAGCAGCTCCGGCCGCAGGTGCCGCTGCTCCAGCCGCAGATGCAGCAGCTCCACTTGCGGCGGCAGGTATACCTCCAAAAGGTATACCTTTTAACCATGCTGGGATGTTTCCAGAGAATGGTTTTCCGAATGTTCCAGAAAATGTTTTTCCTCCCCAAGATCCTCCATATCCACCATAAATTGGCAATTTGAGTTGGACTGAAGGAGTTGAAGAAGTTCCTTCTGCACTCAGCTTTACTCCCATCCTACGCTTACATATATACTCGCAAGTGCGTAAATATGTTAAAGATTGATTATTATTAAAAAAATATATACCACTAACATACGACCATCGTTTAGTGTGGATTTGAAATATTTATATCTAATATTGACATCCATAGCCTTGGCAAGAGGTTGATGATACATGTATATGAAGAATTAGTATTCATAAATCTCTGGATGACTCCTAGGTTATTTTTAAAATTTTTTTTACTTAATAAGCCACCTGATAAGAGCAACAGCCATAGCTCCTAGGGTACCACCGGCTGTGAACCCCGAAGTTAAGACAGCAGTGGCTATCGTGGCTGATACTAGAATCGGACTGAATATGATGAAAAGCGGTGCGGTTACGGTTAATGTCGCGGCTGAACTAGCGAGTGTTAGACCTGCTAAACCCAAGAAGACTATAGATGCCACAACAGCGATAACCACCTGACAAACCTCCAACAATGGGATGAGAAAAGAAAACATTATTGTGATAAATCTTAAATTTGGATGACTGAGATTTGTTTTGGTGGAGTCCTTCTCCTTTGGCTCATACTTTATTATCGGATGGTTGTTAGGGATCTTAGAGCTTCTCCATCGATGGATTGATAGCAAGGTTCTTAGTGTATTTGGGCAAAAAAATAAATCACAAGAAAAGAAAAAGCTAAGATCTCCTCTAATATAGTATACCCGGATGTGGGTTAAGAGGTGCTACGTGTAAGCTGGCTGTTGGGTTAAGAGAAAAAAGAAAATGAAAAAAACAAAAAATTGGGAGTGATTGATTTTATTTTTTTCGTCTCTCTCTCTTTCTCTCGCGACTGTATCTCCGAAACGAGAGAAAACAAATTGGAATAAGAAGATTGAAGCATTGGAATTGAAGCACCAATTGCTTTAGAGGAAGGGTTTGGATTCGATTGGAATGGAGAGAAGGCTATTAGTGGCGAAGGCGATTTGGTTCTGCAATCGCGAAAGAAAGAAATCGAGATTCAGTTGGAGATCTTAGCGGTTCGTATTGTGTAGTCGAATAAATTGGATGAGATTGAAGCAATTGGAATAACATGGTACGTTTCTTAGATTTAGTACAATTGTTTTATGATTTGGGTTCTTAGATTTTGGATCTCAAATTAGGGTTATGTGATGGGTGTTGGAAAATTAGGGATTTGGGTGTCAATGTTATCCAGTATGATTCATTTTTTTTATATTGGTATTGATGAATCCTTAATCTCAGTATATGTTTGGTTAGCAGTGTAAGAGCAAGATTATTGGTAGGTTGAGGCTTTACAAAACAAGTGTTAAGACTTGAGACTATACCAAACAAGTGTTACTTTGTTGTCTTGGTTTTGTATAAAGAGATATTGAGCTCCTGGGGATTGGTTTTGCTAATGGTGATTGTTTGTTTCTTGCAGATAAGGATCAGAACAATTTGGAGAAGAAGGTGGTTACTCTTATAGTCCAAGCCGCTGTGAAAGAGAGGACGCAGTCTCTTCACAGATTTACTTGACATTTCCAGCTGAAAGCTCCTTCACTCGTGAAGACGTCTCAGCTTATATTCAGGTAAATCATAACTATATGTGTGTTGTGATGAAATCGGGTTATGGACGTGAGGAAGGCTCTACATGTTTAATGTACAGTTGGATTTGGGGGTCATGGTTCTTGTTTGTTTTGATAGTCATGGTTCTTGTTTGTTTAGTTTAGCATGTGATGTTTGTTTTCCAATCTAACTCTTTTTTTTTTTTTTATTCATTCTTTAACAGCAAAAAGAATGCTAGATCATGTGTATAGAGTCTTTGTGTCTGTTCGGCCATCAATGAAGGTAATTTATTATACTTCTCTTTCTTAATTTACTTGATGTTAGTTTAGGTATGAGTCGAGTGAGTGATTGATGTCATTGCTTTTGGATGGTAGTTGTGGTTGTGATTAATACGCTTTTGTCATTGATGTCATTGCTTTATTACTTGCTGCTTTGTGTTAGGTAAACACTTAATTTGAAAATTTAAACCATTTACCAACATCTTTAACACACAATTTCTTTCTTATAAACCATTTACCAATCTCTTTAACACACAAAAGTAAAATACACAAGTTCTTTCTTATAAACCCTTTAGGAATCTCTTTAATCCCTTTTAACACACACAAGTTCTTTATCACGATATGGATTCAGACGAGTTTATGAATCCATATCTTCCCTCCTCTAGCTATATGAACCTGTTACACAGCCAACTTGATAACCATAACCTCAAATACACTCCTCTTGATAGTCCATGTTCTGAAACTCCATCTGAACCCTCATCCGAACCTCCATTCCCTAAAGAAAATCGCAAGTCAAGGCATGCATGGTTACCAACAGATGATATCATGTTGGTCAGCGCTTGGCTCAACACTAGCAAGGATCGGATTACTTCCAACGAGCAAAGACGTGGAGCCTTTTGGGGGAGGATTGCAGATTACTTTGCATCCTGTCCGAATGCTGTTGGTCGGTCAAAGAGAGAGGCGAGTCACTGTAAGCAGAGGTGGGGGAGGATAAACGACTTGGTGTGCAAGTTATGGTAATTGGTTTTGTTATGTTATGGTAATTGGTTTGTCATTGTTATGGTAATTGGTTTTGTTATGTTATGGTAATTGGTTTTGTTATGTTATGGTAATTGGTTTGTCATTGTTATGGTAATTGGTTTTGTTATGTTATGGTAATTGGTTTTTCATTGTTATGGTAATTGGTTTTGTTATGTTATGGTAATTGGTTTTGTTACGTTATGGTAGTTGGTTTGTCATTCTTATGCAGGTCGACAAGAGGCAAGCACACCAAAAGTCACTCTTACTGTGTTTGTACAAGCACACCGTGTTTGTCATTACCGTGTTTGTACAAGTATTTTTGTTTTTTTGTACTCTTACCACATGTTTTTCTATCATTTTAGACCACATATTGTATCCAATGTTTATGTACCACAAAATTATAGTTTTACTTTGACATCAGAATTTTCTATATAATGTCCAAAGCAAGCACACAAAATATTCACACCAAACAGATTAAAACACTACTCCTTCTCAAAATTTAAAACACCAAAGCACCTTTCCATTATTTCCAAATTCTCTTCAAATGGCTTCTTCTTCCCACAATGATGTTGATGACATAATTGATGAATGTTTTAATCAAACATGTGATCAAATCAGCAACCAAGTTTGGCAAAATCTTATGGCTCCATCGGTTCAACAACAACGACCACCTAAACCAAGAAAAAAGCGAGTTTACATTGAAAGAAATCGAGAAGTCGGTCATGAGAACTTGTGGAATGATTATTTCAGTGATGATGCAACTTACCCACCCAACATGTTCCGACGCCGTTTTAGAATGAACAAGCCATTATTCATTCGTATTGTAGATAAACTCGCAAATGAAGTTCCCTTCTTTCAACAAAGGAGAGATGCTACCGGAAGGTTGGGTCTGCCTACATTGCAAAAGTGTACATCAGCAATTCATATGATGGCATATGGTTTTGCAGCTGATGCGGTTGATGAATACCTCCGTCTTTCTGAAACCATGGCGCTATCATGCTTGGAGAATTTTAAAGATTTAGTCATAACTTTATTTGGAGATGAGTACTTGAGAAGACCCACACCAGTAGATCTTCAACGACTACTCGACATTGGCGAGTTTCGTGGATTTCCCGGTATGATAGGAAGCATCGATTGTATGCATTGGGAGTGGAAGAATTGTCCCACCGCATGTAAATGTCAATACACCCGCGGATCTGGAAAGCCCACAATCATTTTAGAGGCGGTGGCTTCGTATGATCTCTGGATTTGGCATGCTTTCTTTGGATCACCAGGTACATTAAACGATATCAATATTCTTGATCCATCTCCAGTCTTTGATGATATTTTGCATGGTCGAGCTCCTAAAGTTAAATACAGTGTCAACGGACATGAGTATAAATTGGCTTACTACTTGACAGATGGTACTTATCCAAAATGAGCTACTTTTATCCAATCTATTCCGCTACCACAAACTCCAAAAGCCTCTTTATTTGTGAGACAACAAGAAGTTGTGCGTAAAGATGTAGAGCGTGCTTTTGGAGTTTTGCAGGCTCGATTTGCCATAGTCAAAAACTCGGCTCTTATTTGGGATAAGGTAAAAATTGGAAAAATAACGAGAGCGTCTATCATACTGCACAATATGATAGTAGAAGACGAACGAGATGGGTTCACTCTGTTTGATGAAAATGAATTCGCACAATTGCAATCAAATAGAGCTTCAGAAGTTGACTACACGCTTCCAACAACCAGACCTTCATGTGTTGAAACTATGCTCAAGATTCGAATGGATGTTCGTGATCGAGAAAAACATAAACGCTTGCAAGATGATTTGGTTGAGAACATTTGGGCAAAATTTGGAGCAAATCAGTATTAAAATTTATCATTTTCTCCATTTATGAATTGCACTTCTATTGTAATATGTATTAATGTTTTTATCATGTTTTGTATGTTTAAAAAATAATTAAATGCAATATTTTCTATTTTTATAAATTCTTAAATGTTTACACATTTATACCACTTATATTCTATTTATAATTTTTTTTAGGGTTTGTTAGCAAATTAGTACATTTTGGAAACTTAATTGGGAAACTAATACATTCACTATTTAAAATTAGAAAAGTAGGGTGTTTTGTAATAGAGAGTTTGTGAGATAGGGAGAAATGGTGGGGCATAGGTTTGGTGAGAAAATTACAAAAATGGGTATGTGTGGGTAAGAAATAAAGCTTTTTTTTTTTTCCTCCAATCATAATTATTCAAATAATTGTTAATATATATTTTTAGAAAACTTCTTAGATACAAAAAATACATTTTTTTCTTTACAATATGATATGAATTTTATTTAATAATTATTAAATATATTATATAAATCTTTTGTATTCATACACTTTAGTATGTGTACAGATGTCTATACAAATTATTATGTGTACAGATGTTTGTACACATTATTAACTTTACAGATGTAATTTATATAAAAACATTGCAGTACAAGCATATGTACAGACATTTGAAGCCTTAAGAATTAAACAAATTTCATCTGTACACATAATAGTGTGTACAAATATTTGTACACATGTTTGTACACTTAATTAGGTGTATGGATCTAAAATTTGTGAAAAAAATATTTAATATTATCAAATAAAATCACCAAGCAAAATGCATATCCAATTATAAAGAAAAAAACATAGAATCTTTTCTTTCTATTAAAATTTAGAATTTTTTTTAATTAGTCAGCATTTTTATTTTTAGATTATATGGAGCATATAATAAAGAAGAGAAAAAATTAAAAAGAAAATAAAAATAAAAGACTCAATGATATATATTGTAAATATTAAATGTTGATGAGAGTTAGAAAGTCTTGTGAACAGTATAAAACAGTAAAAATTGTGGAATTTGTTAATTGTAAATAGTGATTGTACTACTTTTACAATTATGTTTTGAAAACTGTTTATTTTGCCAAATATCTCTTTTTTTATTTAAAAAGTAATAGTTTCAAAAATAAGATACCCAAAATTAGAATCTACCATTGGAGAATTAAATTTTTCCTAAAAGATTATGCGTTTTTATATTCAAAACCATTCACAATTAATTCATAAAATATTTAAAAAGTGTTTAACAACCCCAAATTAAGAAACGACCAATAATCTTGCTCTTACATACAAAAAGTTAGAGATCTACAACACGTCACATTTGCATTCTTTTTCTTCTCCTTTTTTTTGGTCATGCATTTTGGACCTTCTTTTCTTTCTTGTTAAAAGCTCAAACATTAATTGTCGTGTTGCAATTCATGTTTACGGTCGGATCGGAACATCCTAAAATAGGTTCTTCGAAAGATAATCCACGGAGGCAAGATTTTGCTGAAGTTTGATGCTTGCAGTAAATCTAGATTCGGCTCAATGAAATTGTCATATGTTGATTTTTTTTTAAAAACCTCATAAAAATAAAATAATATATATATTCACATTAATACATATATGTGAGATGAATTTCAAGATTCTTGTGAGGTTGTCCGATCCAAGTGGGGCAGTTGGATAATACAAATAAAAAACTCTCGAACCAAATATGGATGTGTGCTGTTTTAGGTCTAATAGACCCAAATTCGAGTCCTATATATACTCTTCTTATACGTACTATTTTTGGAGAGAGCGGACAGAAACATTGGTCTTGGAACTTAAGAAACAGTGAATATATCCAAAGTCAGAAAATTTCTAGTTATGAAACAAAGCAGTGGAAATTTTTGGTCATTTTCAACAAGCCCAAACCGCTTTGTCATTTGAAATTTTTTCTGAATGAGAAATGTAAAATCTATTTCAACATAGAAAGTAACCAATCAAGCCTCCTCTCCTTCGGTTAACAGCCACGACTTCTTTCAATTTATATTCGTTTAACTATAATAAAATGCTTCCTTATAACTATTAACTCAAGCAAAGTCTACAACAGATCTTCAAATACTTTCAAGAAAGAAAGGTATAAAACTAGCATTCCCACATTATTATTATTTTTTAAATAAACATTGTATTATAGTATTTCTTGTTATCTTTATAATCAGATTCAACATTACATTTAACATAAAACGTTTTAGGAAGCCTTTCATAAAAATCTTGAATTAATGCACAGTGTTCTGCTTAATGTTGGAACACCAATGCCCTTTACTCCTCCTCCACGAAGCTGCCTCGACCTCCGGACATACCTCCACTTCCGTGTTTACCTCCGTATTTACTTTTGAACTTACCTCCGTATTTACTTTTGAGCTTAGCTCCGTATTTACTTTTGAGCTTATCTCTCAGTTTACCTCCTTGTTTACATCCTCCACCTCCGTGTTTACTTCCTCCACTTCCGGACATACTTCCTTCACCTCCAGACATACTTCGGCCTTCACTTCCAGACATACTTCCTTCACTTCCGGACATACTTCCTCCACTTCCGGACATACTTCCTCCACTTCCGGACATACCTTTTTTACTACTCTTGCCTCTTAGACCTTTAGATTTACTTCCTCCACTTTTAGATTTACGTCCGGACATACTGCCTCCGGATTTACTACCTCCAGATATACTACCTCCGGACATACTTCCTTCACTTCCGGACATACCTCCTTCACTTCCGGACATACCTCCTTTCTTTCCGAATTTACCCCCTAGACCTCCGGATTTACGTTTTCCACTCTTAGATTTACCTCCTCCACTTCCGGACATACCTTCGCTTCCGGACGACATACCTCCTTCACTTCCAGACATACCTCCGGACATACCTTTTTTACTTTTTGATTTACTTTTTTTACCTCCAAGTTTATGTTCTTTACTTTTAGATTTACTTCCTCGACCACCGGACATACCTTCATCCCCAGACGACGACGACAAACCTCCTTCACTGCCAGACATACCTCCTTTACTTCCAGATTTACCTTTCCCACCCCCCAATTTACCTAACCCTGGGATCATTTTACACCAAGCTGGCAGCTTAAACCCACCTTTAGACTTAGACTTTGATTTTGTCTTTGAATTTGACTTTGACTTTGAGATCAGAGTTTTATCTCCTCCTCCCGAAGTCGGTGGAAGTCCGGCTGGAGGTGGATTATTTTTCGCCTTTACTCCCAACCTACGCCTACATCACACAAACACGTTTGCATATATTATATATACGTCAGAGATTTGTTAAGAAAACAAATGATGTACAATATATTAATTTATTAATTACGTTGACAACTTTTACAAATGATGTTTCAAAAAAGGGAAAACATGTTGTGACATAAACTATATAACTTACTGTGTTTTCTTATGTATATGAATAAATATATAAGTATATATAAATTTCGAGTGATTCCAATATTATAATTTGTTTAATCAGGATCTTACTTAATGAGCCACATGATGAGACCAATTGCTGTCGCTCCAAAGGAGGCACCGGCCGTAAACCCTGTGCTTAAGACAGCCGTCGCTAACGTAGCGGGTACGAGAACGGGACTGAATATGATGAAAAGCGGTGTGCTTACGACTAATGCCACGGCAGAACCGGCGAGGGTTACACAGGCGAAGCCTAAGAAGACTACGGAGGCAACAGAAGCAATAATGATCTTAATAACCTCCAACAATGGCATGAGAAAAGAGAACATATTGAGAAAAGATAACTTTCTTCCCTCTCTCTCTGACAGAGACTGAGCTGATGATGGGTTTTGTGACAGAGACGGAAACATTCTGCCCTCTCTCATTGACAGAGACTGAGTTGATGATGGGTTTTGTGGCAGAGACAGAAAAGGAAACTTTCTGCCCTCTCTCATTGACAGAGACTGAGCTGACGATGGGTTTTGATTAAGTTCTTCGCTCATATTTTCTGATCGGATTGTTGTGTTTTGGTGATGAGAAGAGAGAGGGCTTTTATGAAGGAGTTGTGTGGTTTACTACGTGCACGGTACATATCCATGCTCCATGCAAAACGATTGGAGAGAATGGGAGACCTACGCTACGTCACGACACATTTTTTTTTTTAAATATCTCTTTTCTTTGTGTGTGTGCGCGCGCGTTGGGGTTGTCATGTTTCAAAAGAAAAGATGCTGTCATGTTTTTTAGGCCTTTTTTACAATTTATTCTTTCTTGGAAAAGAAACTAAGCTATTTTCTTTCATTCTATTGCTTTATGTCAAAGCGTAAAGAAAGGTTTGTTATTGTTACTTTGAGCCATCTACGTATATGCAATAAATGAGTTAAATGATACATTTTGGTACTTGATGAATTTTGATTTATTTTGATATAATTAAAAGATTGTTGGTGGAAACTGGCAATTGGTGAAACGATTTAGTACTATCTTTGTCTTTTTAACGCTAAAAATTAGAAGAATACACAACAGAAGTTTTGCTTAAAATCTGTTCAGAAAATAATATATGATAGTTTTCCCCGAAGACAGTTAGGGATTATATATATTGTTTGTTTTCTAACCAATCAACTCACAGCCTTTTTTTTGAGAAAAATTCAAGTGAGCATTGATACGGAATTAAGAAATCATCCCTTGTCTTCACCCTCTCCAAATCCAATAACCGTGAACGAGATCATCCCAGGAAGATGATCATGTTATCAGTGGATCATGTCAGTGCCCTAAAAAGACTGTTCAAGAAAACTATGATATGTCTATGGGTTAGAAATTATTGATTCCATTGTACTGAAAACGGATTGAGTTTGGTTAACGCTAACCGGATTCAATTTTTTCTTCTAAAGTTGGTCCAATTTATCTTGAAGGTTGTATAATAATGTATTGAAAAAAAAGCCTTAGGTATTACAAACTTGAACCAAGTAGAAGGGAGATATACTTGGTGTGGTGTGGATATATTACAAAACTTAAACCAACACATTTTAGTTAAAATAGTAAAAAGTTTAATTTGGAATTTAAAGAAAACAGAGAAACAATAATAGCAGTTTCATTTAAGAACAATAATTTCAATCTCTGCTAGGTTTCCCTTTGTTATTTATTTATTCAGGTAACATAGACACAACAATTTCAATGTCTCATGATTGAATCATTCACATAGATATATTCAATTGCTTTGATTAACTTGGATCCAGCCTCATTCATGTATGTTAGTACCGAAGAATTACTTCATATAAACAAATTTATAATGAAAAATGCGTGCAGTGTTTTATAGTACACATTAATACAAATGATATTAAGACATGTCAATAGGATAGCTACATTAGGTTTAATTTATGAAACCCAAATAATTAAGTTTCAATTTGCTACATATCATCCTTACGAACAAGCCCACGGTTTCTTTCCAGTCCCTCCCCCAGTTTTACATCCCGACGCTCCTCCAGCTGGTTTATCCCCCTTCGCTCCAACGGGTTTATCCCCTTTTGCTCCTCCGGGTTTATCCCCCTTCGCTCCAATGGGTTTACTCCCCTGCATTCCCCCGGATTTATTCCCTTTTGCTCCTCCGAGCTTATCCCCCTTGGCTCCTCCGAGCGTATCCCCCTTGGCTTCTCCGAGCTTATCTCCCTTGGCTCCAACGGGTTTATCCTCTTTCAATACTCCGTGTTTACTCCCCTTCGCTCCTCCGGGTTTATCCCCCTTCGCTCCACCGTGTTTACCTCCGGCTCCTCCCAGCTTATCCCCCTTGGCTCCTCCGTGTTTATCTCCCTTCGCTCCTCCGAGCTTATCCCCCTTGGCTCCTCCGAGCTTATCACCCTTGGCTCCTCCGGGTTTATTCCATGACGCTCCTCCGGATTTCTTCCCCAAAGTTCCTCCCGACGTTCCTCCCGACGCTCCCCCTGCAATACCTCCTGGTGGTTTATCTCCTGACGTTGCTCCCGGTATATCTGCTTTGGTTGGGGCTCCCTTAGGAGGTGGATTGTTCTTTGGTTTTACTCCAATCCTATATCTACATCACACACACAAACACACCAAGTGTATATATATCAAACTATTTAGAAACTCTTTGTTCTGAAAATTGCATTATGCAGGTTCGTTGTAGATTAATATGCCTTATATAACACTTTTGAGTATAAAAGGACGTATAATACGTGTCCACGTGAAAAAACTAATATATAAGCATAAAACTAATATATAAGCATGAAACTTAAGAATTTTCGATAAGGTTTCTTTAAATTTCGAGGAAAATATAATAGTAAATTAAATGATTTAAATTTTTTTTACTTAAATAGCCAAAATACGAGAGCAAATGCCGTCACTACGAGGGCGGCGGCGCCCACAACCCCGCCGACTACGAGAGTAGTGGTTATAGTGGCTGGTACGAGAATCGGACTGAAGATGACAAAAAGAGGTGTGGCTATGATTAGTCCTACGACTGAGCCGCCGAGGCTTATACCGGCGAACACTAAGAAGACTACAGATGCTATGGCAGCGATAACCACCTGAAAAAGCTGTACAACTGGGATGAGAAACGAGAGCATTTTGTGAATTACGTTTGATCTCTATGGTTTCTAGCTACTCTAATCGGATGGTTGTGGAAAGATAGAGGGCTTTATTATAAAAAGAGTTGTGGGGGTGTACGTGCACGGTACGGTACACATGCACGCTCCATGCAAAACGATGGAAATAAATAGGGCCTTACGTCACGCCAAATTTGCTTCTACTTCTAATTGTGTGGTGTCACGTATTTTTCTAGAGGAGTTTTCTGTATATTGAAAGTATGATAAAATAAAATAAATTAGAGTACTTTTCTATATGTTTGCTCAGGTCCATTGTTTAAAGAAAATCAAAGCCTAATTACAAGCAATATGACCCGAAAAATGGACCAGGTTAAATAACCTTTGAGTATTAGTAGAGTTGTCCGTGGCAGCAACTTGCTCAGTTCTCACATTCTTGGCAGCTCTAACTCGATAAACTTAGTCACAGTTTACATTTTGTTCACACTTTATATAATTATATTTATTATGTATCACTTGATTAAACATTTTTCTTTAGTGCTCGTATTTTAGTAGATCTAGAAATCAAATAATCTTCTGGGTATTGTAGTTTCGTGTAAATAGCTGTTTTCATAATTTCAACGAATCAACCTTTAGGCCAAATTCTTCTTTTTTTGTTTTCTCTTTTTGCCTTAAAAACGTTTTTTTTTTCTGTCATAGGTTTTTTTTTTTTTTTTGCAATTACACGTTTAAAAGCCTTTTCCAAACATTTCTCATTTATTAGTCATAACCGGTGATATATTAGTCATTAGTCAATACATGTTTTATTTGTAGTCGAATATACCGGTGATTCGGTTAGTGCTTAGGCTAGCTTGCATCACATCCCAAAATTCGTATATGACACTCTCACAATGATATTACTCCATGAAAAAAACAAGAAAATGAGTACATTTATTATACTTTTTGTAACATTCGATATACATCAATGGAATGATACTGGAGATATCCGGGGGTAACTAGTATTTTATTACAGAGAGGATGGGTAAATTTTTATTTTATTTATGGGACCCCAGCAGTTAAGTCTGTTCAAGTTCCTCCATTACGGACTAGACGGTGGCGTCAATCCTGGAACTTTTGGCGGATCCTTCCCTGTACGTTTCCTACACACAATTATATACTTCTGATTATTAAAAATTCGTTGACTCGTTGTACAAAATTGTTTTTTTTTTCGTTTTATTTAATCAAAAGAACGACCAGGTTTGAACCAAAGTGTTGCCAAACTAAAACCGAACTTGAAAAGAATGATAAGAGTTTTAGTAAGGTTATACATTCTCAATACCAATAACTATACCAAATATAACCGAATGTTCACCCCTTGAAATGTATATTATTATATGTACGTATGAGCATGCATATATATATATGAAACTAAATTCCATGAAGATACATATGCCTAAAACTACATATGAATATAAGTAAAACAAAATGGGCGAGTGGTTTTCAATAGTTTACTTGTAGAGCCACATAAGGATGGAGATAGCCGTGGCACCAAAGGAGCCGGAGGCGGTGAAACCTGAAGCTAGCAATGTAGTGGCTATAGTCGCTGGCACGAGAACCGGACTGAAAATGACAAAAAGCGGTGTGCTTATGACAAATGCGACCACTGAGCCGCCGAGGGTTATACCAGCGAATGTCAAAAGAGCTAGTGCACACCCGGCGGCGAAAACCGCCTGAACAATCTCAAACATCTTTGGGATGATCAAATTAAACGGCTGGGATTTCTCTCTGATCGAATGATTTGTGATTTGGTGATGGGAAGAACTGGGGTTTTATCAATAACTAGTGGAAGTCTACGTGAACGCTACGCTTCACATTCAGTCTCCATGCAAAACGATCTGAATGAAAAATGGAAAATGTGTTACGTCACGTCATAATTTGTCTCCTTTTTTTTAATATGGATTGCCACGGTTTTTGGCCTTTTCCTAGATTTGATTTTGGAGATATATATGCTATGATCTTGATTTCGTATCCCTAACTCTTTTTTTTTAACTAGAGAATAATACAGACATATATTTGTGGTTTTAAGAACGACAAATTACAAAATTAATTCCTGACAATTACATTTTTCCTAAGAAAATTTGTAACGAAAAAAATCCTTTAACAATGGTAATTAACAAGAATCAGAGTTCCATAAAAGGGAAAATATTGAATACAGTAACAATTTTTCAACTATTAGTATGATGGGTTTTTCCCAATCCCAATAGTAACAGAAACAAATCTTATTATTGGAATAAGTTGACCCGGAAAAAAAAATGTTATTGGAAACAATTTGGTACCGATTTTTTTTTAATATATATATCGTAAATCAGAAAGATGTAAAAAAGATAAGCTTCGAACGAATATTTCATTTGAGGTAATTATGGCTCTATTTCAGCACGACATTGACCATAGACAATAACTGATTACATGACTAAATTTTGTAACTGATTCGATTTAAATTAAATGGTAGAATGATGAAATATATATATGTTAAAGGCATATATTATCAGCATGGAGTTCCAGCCAGGGACTAATTTGGTCGGTTCTTCCTTTACACAGTGGTCAGTAATGGTCACTGCTTAGACTGTTTTAATTTGTAAATAATTTTCGATTTTCCCCTTGACGGAGCGGCAACAATAACAACGGATCGCTGGTTAGACTATCTCGAAATATTCATCTAAAGTTAATATCATATATAAACCTCGTTTAAAAATACTACTATAACAATAAACACGAATACATTTGTTATTGTTTCCGTAGCACACAGCATACATTAATAGAATGACATTTGAGAAATTAAATTTCATCAGCACGTAATTAATATTTAGCAACAAAAAAAGTGGATAAATAATTAGTTTATGGAATTTCAGTATCATCCTTTGTTTATGTCCTTGACTTATTTTCCCGATTTAGCTGCCGGTTTAGCTGCTGGTTTTTTTGCTGGTTTTGCTGCTTCACCTCCTGCAGCTCCACCTGCTGCTGGGGCAGCTGCAGCTCCTCCACCAGCCGGTGTCAATCCTGGAATTTTTGGCGGCTCTTTACCCGTCAATTTCCTAGACACAAAAACAAAGTCTGGTTATAAAAAGTTGTGGTAACATAGATTTCATACTTACGGCTCAAAGCTGTTCGCCATCAAGCAACTTTAATATCTGTACGAGACTTTGTTGATATATCATACATATAAACATTTACAGCAACGCAAAGGAAAAAATGATATAAGTATATGGAATATGTAAAATTATGAAACTAAACAATTTTCAAATATAATCAAACGAACAATTTTAAGTATCTTTAGAACCATTACACTACTAATCAACTACTTGTTCAATAATAAAGATTAGAAAAATGTTTTATTCCGTCAAAAACAAATTCTTGAAATACAACCATTTTTATTCGGTCAATACTCTCACGTAATGTATAGTTGGAACTTATATATGTATAATAAAATAGTAAAGCAGATATTAATCTTCACAAAGATAACAAGATACATTATATTAGCGTCGGAATAAAATTTTAAAATCTTGTGCATGTGCGCATACGTATACGTATTAATAATAAAAATGAATGTTTAGTGGGTTAGTGTTAATTACTTGTAGAGCCACAAGATGATGGTGAGAGCCGTCACACCGGAGCTACCTCCGGCCATTAAACCCGAAGCAAGAATAGTGGTGGTAATACCTGCGGGTACGAGAACCGGGCTGAATAGGAGGAACAGCGGCATGGAGGCGACGAATGCCACGGCTGTGCCGGTTAGAGATAGACCGGCCAGTAACAAGAGGAATATTGCGGCTTGTGTTGCTAACATAGCCGTCATAACACCCTTAAGCGTCGGCCTTTGGGATCGTACTACTACTTTCTCGCGTTTTTTCTTGCCGAACAACAATTTGAGGAAAACCATTGTCGCTTGATCGGATGATGATTGTGAGATTTCACGAATTTGGAGAGTGGTTTTTAATGAGAGAAGAGGTAATGGTGTGGTCTACGTGCACGGCACGTGCTCACCCCATGCGAAACGATGCGGGTGAATGCGTTGAGCTCTACGTCACGTCACGTCAATGCCTCTCTTTTTTTGTTGGTTCGTCACATTTTCTTGGCCTCTTTTTTTTTTTTATATTATAAGTCTTCTTTGAATAAATGAATTATACTATCAAAATCATTTTGATTCCGTACGTATATTGTTCGTTTGATTCAGTTAGATATGGTTTTAACAAGAGTTGTTTTGGCTGTGTTTTATCTTACATGTGCTAAATTTCGATATAATAAAACAAGGACCAAGTTTTATTGAATGTTCTTATTAAATGGCGCATTACATGTGTAGAAATTAACAAAGTGGTGAAGCTGTGTATCCGTATGGTAAGACGATGCTAAGCGAATTTGTACCAAATGATTTGATTTTGAGGTTTGGATAGGGGAATAACTCGAGTGGTCTCAAACAGAGGGTGATCAGAATCTTCAATAGACAATATGATAACTTTTGACATCCGATAATTTGAATGTGATAAGATGTTATATATAAAAAGATTCATATAATAAGATATTTGAGACTAGTTTTTCAACACAAACAAAGGTTGATTCAAAAGATTTATTTTTCGAAATTGTCCAATGATTATATATTTAACTTTTCCATATTATCCCTTACATATGTTTTTTTTTTCTTTTCATTTTTTCGGTTTAGCTTTAGATGCGGGTTTAGCTGTCGGTTTAGCTGCCGATTTAGATGCCACTTTTGTTGTCGGTTTTGCTGCTGGTTTTGCTGCAGGTTTGACTGATGGTTTAATTGATGGTTTAGCTGCCGGTTTAGTTGATGGTTTAGTTGCTGGTTTTGCTGTCGATTTCGTTGGTGACTTAGCTGATGGCTTAGCTTTCGGTTTTGATGTCGATTCTTTCGCCGGTTTAGAAGTTGGTTTAGGCGTCGCTTTAGCTGATGACTTAGCTTTCGGTTTTGATGTCGATTCTTTCGCCGGTTTAGTTTTCGGCTTAGTTGTCGGTTCAATTGTAGGTTTAGATGTCGGTTTAAATGATGGTATACTTATCGGTTTAGCTGTATATGGCGCTGGTAAAGCACCACCAGTCGGTGCAGCTCCCCCTGATGCAGCTCCAACAGGTGCAGCTCCTAATGATGCATCTCCAACCGGTGCGGCTCCACCCGATGCATCTCCAACCGGTGCGGCTCCAACCGATGCATCCCCAGCCGGTGTGGCTCCACCCGAGGCATCACCGGTCAATGTGGCTCCACCCGATGCATCCCCAGTCAGTGGGGCTCCAGATGATGTATCTCCAGCTGGATCAGCTCCAATCGATGCAGTTCCACCTGATGCATCTCCTCCCGATAAAGTTCCATCGGGTGTAGCTCCACCCGGTGTAGTTACATCCGGTGTTGCTCCGCCCGGTGCAGCACCACCCGGTACATCTCCACTTGGTGTAGCTCCAGTCGGTGCATCTCCACTCGGTATCAATCCTGGAATTTTTGGCGGGTCCTTCCCAGTAATTTTCCTACACACAAATAGATATGTATGGTTTTCATATTTTTACTAATTACAGCTCAAAATTGTTCGCCACCAAACAACTTTATAATCTACTACTATACTGTTGATGCATACAAATATATATATGACAATGCGCAGATGAAAGCTCCAAATAGCAATTTAAAACAAAAGTGGACGATATAAAACGAAAGTTCAATGATTGTGTTTTATATGCATATAAAAAAATTTGGAAAATCAGATATTAGTCACCAAAATAACCCCAAATGCTAGATCAGCGAGTAAAGAATTCAAAAATGTATTTACTTTTTTCTATAAAGGAGAATTCGAAAATGTTGCATGTGCATACATATTAATTAATAAAAAAATAAATAAATGTTTTCTGGGTTAGTGTTAGTTACTTGTAGAGCCAAATTAAGATGGTGAGAACTGTCACACCTGAGGTGCCTCCAGCCATTAAACCTGAAGCAAGAACAGCGGCGCTGATACCCGCTGGCACGAGAACCGGGCTGAATACAAGGAATAGCGGCATGGAGGCTGCTAATGCAACGGCTGTGCCAACTAGGGATAGACCGGCCAGCAACAAGAGGAATACTGCGGCTGTGGTGGCAAAAAACGCTGTCAAAACACCCTTAATCGTCGGCTTTTGGGATCGCACCTTTTTGCGTTTTTTCTTGCCAAACAACATTTTTAATGGCCAGAGTATCATACTTATTTTACCGGAATGGTTGTGAGATTTGATATTTCATGAATTAAGAAGAGTGGGTTTTATCTTATGAATCGAGGTATGGTCTACGTGCACGTACGTGCTACCCCATGCGTAACGATGCGAGTGACTATTGAACTCTACGTCATCTCAATGCATCTTCTTCTTCTTTTGTTTGGGTTGCCACATTTTTTGGGCCTCTATGCTTCTTCTTTTTTTTTCTCGCTTTCTTGTAAACTACAGTTGTGGGTGTTTTGGTTAATTTTCGGATTCTGTTTGGGTAGGCTGGTTTGACTAGTTTGATTTTCGTTAAATATGATTCGAATTATTATGCTATACCCAAAGTCATTTTGATTCGGTTTGAGTACAAATTTAGTTTTTGGTGTGGTTTTGTTAAAGTTTTCTTTTCGGTTGTATTTTACATGCATGTGTTAAATTTCTATTAAAAAAATGAATTAGTATTGTTAGCTAATTGAACTATTAATGTTAAGTGTTCTCAAACTTTGATTATTGGAATACAAAAGATTCCAACTTATAGAAACAATGTAATTAATGTGCCTAATAGCAGTGCATTCCATGTAACTACTGTAGGTTCTGTAGCTGTAGTATTAGTATGTGCAAGTGGTCGATCTAAGAGTCACCTAATACAATTCAATTTATACTTTTCCCGGAATGATGTTGGTGGTTGAAATAGGACAGTCTCTTAAATACCTGTTTGTGTTTCCTTTTTTTTTTTTTTCTTTTTCTTATGGAGTATTATTATATTACAATACAAAATTTACTTCATTTAGCCTATGATGAGCAGTGAGCAACATAAAAGATATCTTGAATTTTCAGTAATCTCTGTAAAATTTAGAACGATAATTAAGAAAAACTCGTAAAGACTGTGGATACTTTTTTTAAATGTTTTTGTTTTCCAAATAATTCTTCTATATTAAAGTTGTATCCCATATAAAATAAAATAAAAATACATTAGGTTGTTCTATATATCTGAAACTACTTTTAAAAATTAATAGTCTAGGTGTGACCATATTCAATTATGAACATAAAAGTGATTAACATATCATTGACACAACCAATAATGGATGATGGCGCAAATAGGACATCTAAACTAATCATATTTTATGAAAAAAGGAGGGTGGATTAGGTTTAATTGTTGTCGAGTTCTACAAATTAATTAAAAATTCCAAAAAATCAAGTTGCTGCAAATCATTTCTCACCAGGAGAGGCCTACCAGGGGAAACAACTTGATTGTGCTGTCTTTCCTCTTTAATAATAAGAACTACATCTTTTGGGATGAGCTCCCTGAAGCCAATCCGGATGTGATACGTAGACGTTGGAATGGTGTACGACAAGTTCGACGAATAATTTGATTTCCCGATACTCTCACCAAAGAGTTTCGAAAACGTGATAAGTAGTCTTCTGTTAAATGTTTCATTAGTTCTACTTCTACTTGAAACGTGATAAATGGTCCTTTGTTAAATGTTAGATTCAGTTTTAACATGTTTCATTAGTTATACACAATGGTAGAAGGACTACATAAAAAGTAAAGATGAATACTACAAAATTACGTGACTTGGTAAAGAAACAAAACATCTGAAATTATTTCGTCGTTATGCATAATACCAATAATAATAAATTGGAATGAAAACAAAAATAATAATGAGATGTTAGGGAAAAAAAAACGAAACAAAAATAAATAAAATATGCAATGCCGTTGAGAATCAAATGGTTTTAAAATAGTCAGCATCAGAGGTAAAAGACAAGTTGAGCATTAAAAATGAGAAGATTCATCGTTTACAACCAAAATGTAAATACCAAAAAGCTTAGCTTTGAATTTGATTACAGTTTTTTCTTTGCTGTGTGGAAGTGTCACGTCACACAACAACAACTTGGGTGAAGGCGTCCTTATAAAAAGGTGGACGTTGTCTTCATAAATTTGTATTAATTGAATCATACTTATGGCCCATCTCTAAAACCACTAATTAAAGAGAGCGACAAAACCAGAGTTTGTGTGTCCCTACCCCATCCATGGCTGCTAAGAACTTGTGATACCTTCTTGTCTCCTTCCTCTTCTCTTTCCCTCTTTTATATAACAACCAAAATATCAGAGCTTTTGTTCAATCATCACTTGCAGGTTCACTCTCTCTCTCTCTCTCTCTCTCTCTCTCTAATTTTATCTGTCAAAAAAAAAAAATGGCGACTATTGAGGAAAGCTCTGATTTCGAAGCTGTACAGAAGAATCTCTTTGAAGACTTCATGGTTTCTGATGGTTTCATGGGAGATTTTGACTTTGATGCTTCTTTTCTCTCCGGACTTTGGTGTATAGAACCTCAGGCTCCTAAACAAGAACCTGATTCTCCAGTTCTTGATCCGGATTCTTTCGTCAACGAGTTTCTGCAAGTGGAAGCTAAATCATCACCAGAGCTGAATACATCATCATCAACATATGAGACTGATCAGTGTGTGAAAAAGGCTGAGAGGTTTAAAGAAGAAGCAGAAACGAGACATTACAGAGGAGTGAGACGAAGGCCCTGGGGGAAATTTGCAGCAGAGATTCGAGATCCGGCAAAGAAAGGATCAAGGATCTGGCTAGGAACATTTGAGAGTGATGTTGATGCTGCAAGAGCCTATGACTGTGCAGCTTTCAAGCTCCGGGGAAGAAAAGCCGTGCTCAACTTCCCTCTTGACGCCGGGAAATATGAAGCTCCGGCGAATTCAGGAAGGAAAAGGAAGAGAAGTGATGTGCAGGAGGAGCTTCAAAGAACTCAGAGCAATTCATCTTCATCGTCCTGTGATGCATTTTAACATTTTAAGAGTGTGAGAAGTTTCCTTAAGTTGTATAAATTAATTGTACAAAGGAAATGAACTGTGTAGCTAGGTTAGTGTGCCTTGCAACAAATGTGTATGGATGTTCTGTTAATTCATGTCCCTAAGATTTACATCTTATTGATAAGAAAATTATCAAGTTCCAGATCTCTAAATAACCTAACTAGTTTGTAATTTATGAGTCAATGGTTCATGAAACAATCAAGGTCTCAATCAGTCAATCTCACACATAGAAACTTCAATGAAACAGCTTGAACAAGTGAGTGTACCTAATATGTTCTCACAAGAGGAGAATAGGGAGTGAATCAAGATGAGCAAGTTGCATGAATGTAGTAGCAAATATTTGTCTCATAGGTTAGATACAAGTCAGCACTCATGGACCACACAAGCTACAGAGAGATGAAAGAGAGATGCACAACTTGCAAATGCAGAATAAACAGAGCAGAGATATTTATCTAAATATCTACTTCTCCTTGTTTCTACCATATGGTTGGGTATTAATAACACTGGAAAACTAGAATACCACTTCTCAACTCTGTCTGGTTTCCTATTTTCATTGGTATTACTCCTGTTTAAACCCTTAGTGGGAGGAGGAATCCTAAATATCTTTTAATCTTTTTGAACAAAATGAGGTATCCTATATACATATGTCATATTCAATCCAAAGGTTGAAGAAAATGAGCTAACCTGTAATTAGATTGAAGAATTTTCTTCAAGAGTTCACTGAGTTGTCAATGCAAGGCCCACTGTGTTGGACTTATTTGGTCACCACTGCAAGAGTAAACTTGTCATACACTTACAAATTATGGCATATACCAGAATATCCATTGGTTCATGGGAAAAAATATAACACTCTTCTCTAATCAATCATTCTCCATAGTTCCAAGGAAATACTTGAAGAAACTCAATCATATCTATCTCACCTTAACAATGTTTGCGGGATCAATAATCTGAATACTTTTCATGTTACCAGAAAATGTTATATAGTTTTAAGGAGTACAAGAGACCTTCAATCTAGCATATGTATGTGTTTCCAGAATCGTAATGCATCATTAACTTTCAACTCAGAGTTTGGAAGACACCTACTTCATATGGATCAGTGGATCACCATTTCCTCAACATTTATAAAATGATCCTGTAACATTATGATTACGAAAACACGTTTTAACCAATCACAAGCCCATGCTGATCATCAAGATACACATCCAAAAACCTGTGCCATAGATATTGAAAAGTTCCTGTATATACCTTCGTTGAGTCGACCATAGCTTTTCCTCAAATGTGAACTTTATTTTGTTGGGTAAGAAAACTCAAGAGAACTTCTTTATACATTGAAAAATAGTTAACATTCACCAGAAATAGCCGCGGGAAATAAAAACACTCCTAAAATTAAAAAACAAAAGGCTGCAACTTTTACAAAAAAAAAAACACATAAGGAATCTTCAGTCATCAGAGCTGTAGTCGCTGGACTCAGGTAGAGACGGGACAGTGGCACAACAGAACGCGTCTTTGTCTTTTAGAAGGAGACAGCTTCCATCAATGTTCCATTTGAGGTCAGATATGGAGAAGCCTGGGAGGGGGTTGCATACACAGAACGCACCAGAGGGAGTCCACATGTAAAGGTGAGAGCTTCCAGTGCATAGGAGGAGGCGTGTGCAGGTTGGGTCCCAAACAGCGGCTCGTATAGGTTCCTTCTGGACCAGGATGGCTGCAACCTCAAGGTGGCGCATGTCCCATATCCACAGAGCAGTAGGCATACTGTCGTTTCTTGTGCATATGTACTGGCTGTCTTTGCTCCAAGCCAGAAGTCCTGAGAACAGTTTGAAAGAGTTAAGCTTTTGGAAGTTAAAAAGCAAGAAGGATACTTTCCATATCTGATTGCAGTTTCTAATGTTGCATTTGATCGCAGAAGAAAGAGCTTACCGACTCCTTGTTTTGGGTTAGGCTTGTCTGCAGGAGGTTTCTGGAAAGGAAAAGCTACCGGTAATTCCTTGACTTCATACCTGACACTTATATAGCCTTCTGAAGCATCTGGACATAAAACCACAGAAGAAAACAAGATAAAATTACAAACAACAAGATTGGTACAGAAGATTCCCCTATCGGAAAAGAACAGATTTGGAATCGTTCTTACCATAATTGCTTGGCATAAAGTTTTCATCCAATGATAACTCAGACATATCAAGCTGTAAGGGTTCATCGATTTCCTAGAAGAAAAAAAAAATATGTCCAATAATACACATCCCTGAGTTGACAGTCAGCATTTTTCAGAGGCTGTCAGAAACTCTTTTATGAAAGGGTAGAAATGGATATACCTTGAAGATAGCAGCAGAACAGGGCGCACGAACTGTTGATAGGTGTAAGAATTCGGCGAATGTTTTCCAAGTAAGGTGATTCAGGACCCGCAACATCTGATCGTAGCTGCCAATGGCAAGAAACTGACCACACGGAGACCAGGATACAGTCTTCACACCAAGTCCACATTCATATGCCTGATACTTAAATAGACACCTACCATCTGGAGAATAGATTAGAACCTGCCCAAAGTTACAAACTTTAGAGAGATCCCTGACAAACCAAACTATCTAAACATAGCACCAAACCAAAAAATGATACATACCTTATATTCAAGAGGCGAATCCCACACTACTATAGAACTATCATCAGGTGACCACTCAAGATCAGCCAAGTCCAAGGTGTCAACAGCAAAGCTACCCATAATCTCCCATGACTGACAAGACAAAAGGTTAACATAATCCTTGCAATCACGCCGCGTACAGATTGCCGCAAACTTCCCATCTTGATTGAACGAAACTCCCTTGGAACCATGCTTTGGCCACTGAACATGAACGCACGCCGTGTTCAAAAGAGACCAAACCGTTAACCTTAGCTGAAACTCCGAGGTAGTGAGTATATGACGGCTGTCTGGACTCCACCTAGCGTATGAAATACCAGCAGGACCTTCGTCAATCTTGCAAGTCCATTCTGGTTGTGTCAAAGACCAAGCTTGAATCATGGGTTTTTTATAGAGACCACACAGAATGTACTCAGAATCAAGAGCCCATTCTATGTAGCTTATTTTATCTAAGCAAGAAAACAATTGCACAACCTGCATTTACATCCACAACATATTCATTAAGAGATTAGTAGATAGATCTCTCCAAGGTTCAACGACATCATCATCATCATCATCATCTCAAAGGTTCCAATTTCCAAAATTTAGCAAATCCAAGTTAAGTATTACCTAATTTAAGCACTGGATCTAATTGCATTATTAGAATTAAGTAAGATCCAAAAAAACTTAAAAGCTAAAATTGGCATTCTAATCAAAGGGTTTTAGAGTAGTCAGTTACCAAATCGAACTAGTTATTATACCTGAAACGAAAAAGTATCGCGGATCACGAGACGGTAATCATTGGCGACGGCGACGTAACGAGAGTTTGGTGAGAAACAGCAAGGACCTGTTTGCTTGTAAGCCTCCGTGAATTCCATTATTTTAAGTCTACGCCTTAGATTCCCCGACGGGTTCTAAGAAGAGACGAAGCAAATGCCCTAAGATCTTCGTTATACAAAGCTCCTCCTCGATTCACAGTGGTAGGAGAGAGACTGCGAGAAAGCCATGGAGAGAGAGAGAGCACAATTTTCAAAATTGAAATCCAACAAGAGAGATGACCAAGGCGTTTCGGGTCGGGTTTATATTGGGTGGGTGGTTTGTTGCTATGGTTTTCAGACTGATAATGGGCCTGAGGCCCATTCTTCATAACTAGCCTTATTTATTCAACACCAATAATAATTACAACACAACATTCTGCCGGTTTATCTGACTAAACTTGATTTCGTTTGTTAAGCGTTCGGTACATTTTCTGGTTGGAGGACAGGAACATAAAATAACAGAACACAAAAAAAAATTGTTTTATCATATAGACTTTCACTAAGCATATTCAACATTACATATAAACATTAAACGATTAATTGTAAAACGCTTTTTTTTTTTTAATAGTTTTCAGTCATACAATTTTGAATCCATAGCAGATAGCACAATATGTTGGGACAGCTCGACCAATCCGTTTACTTCGGGGGTTTGGGTGTGGCTGTGGGTTTGGGTGTACTTGCAGCTGCAGGTGCGGGTGCGGGTGCGGGTGTGGATGAACTTCCACCGGCAGATTTATCTCCAAACGATCCAGAAAAGGTTCTTCCTCCCCAAGTTGCTGTCCAAGTTCCTCCATAACCAAAATTTGACATAGCTTGGGTTGACGAACCTCCTCCCCAAGATCCTTTAAAAGTTCCTTCATAATTAACCTTTGGCTGGAGTGAAAACAGAGTTTGGTTTGGCGAAATTCTTACAAACAGAGTTGGCTTTAGTCCCATCCTGCGTCTACATCACACACAGACACACTTGTCATAGTTTAATTAAATGTTAAAGGAAAAACTTTGTACCAAGACCCAAGTTATTTTATAGATAAATCATGTGCCCGTATATGTATATAAGCATGAATTATACTTTGTTTGTTTCGTTTTACTTAATGAGCTACCTGACGAGAGCGATGGCCATAGCTCCAAAGATGCTACCGGCCGTAAACCCTGAGGTTAAGACAGCAGTGGCTATCGTGGCTGGTACGAGAATCGGACTGAATATGATGAAAAGCGGTGTGGTTACGGTTAATGCCGCGGCTGAACCAGCGAATGTTAGACCTGATAAACCTAAGAAGACTATAGATGCCACGGCAACGATAACTACCTTTAAAACCTCCAACAATGGGATGAGAAAAGAAAACATTATTGTGATAAATGTTAAATTTCGATGAGTGAGGTTTGTTATGATGGAGTCCCTTATCGGCGCATACTTTGTTATCGGATGGTTATTTGGGGTCTTACATGCAATACGATGGGAGTGAATAGAGATCTACGTCACGTTACATTATCTTTCTTTTGCTTGCTTCTTTTTCTTTAGGTTGTCATGTTTTTTGGACCTTTTCTTCTTTCTTGAAAAAGTTCAAACATTAGTTGTCGTGTTGCCGTTCACGTCTATGGTTAGAAACATCCTAAACTAGGTGCTTCCAAAGATATTCCAAGGGTGAGAAATTTTACGGAAGTTTTGATGGATGACAATGTGCTTGATCTGTCGTAGCGTGCCCATCTTTGATGTTAACTATATGGTAAATTTGATTGTAATGATTTCTTACAATGTCTCGAAAATAGTAATATTTCACTAAGCATGTAAACTGATTCTTGATCTTCTATAGGTCTTGCAGTTTCAAAAGACAACAGCGTTCAGTTGTGGGCAATGTCTGAATTAGTCACACTACTACATAAATGTAAGAACAGGTCAACGTCAACGAAACTCAAAAGAATAATTGATAATCAAAAGCTTCCTCCGTAATCTTCTTGACCAAAAAAACAGAGCACATCACATCATTAACTCTCTTTATAATCCAACACCAGAATCTCTCTTCTTCACTCCAATAAACCCTAAACCAGTTTCTTCTTCTTCTTCTTAAATCACTCTCTAACGATGTCTTCTTGTTCAAGAACAAGAACAAAAGCTCCAAGATCGGCCACAAGCCATAGAAAAGGCCGTTTCTCTTCTTCATCATCAGCTACAATTGTGGCAGATATCGACGATGTCTTGACTCAAATTCTCTCTCTTCTTCCAATCAAAACTCTTTTAAGATCTAAACGCGTATCCAAACGCTGGCTTTCACTCATTACAAATCCTGATTTCTCCAACCGTGTCATCAAGTCCAACCACCCCTTACCCATCTCTGGCTTTTTCTTACACTCACCAACAGCCATCAAATATAGTTTTGTCTCTCTTGATGATGATGAAGATGATGCAATCAACCAACGGACTTCGTTATCATTACTTCTTTGGTTTACAGATCACTCAACAGATATGATCATAATCCAATCAACCAATGGCCTTCTCCTCTGCAAATGCGCTTGTGCTTCTTCTAACCAATTCAACACAAATTACTATGTTTACAATCCGACAACGAAACAGTACACTCTTCTCCCTCACGTGACCACAGGTTACATCACACTCTCTCTAGCCTTTGATCCTTCTGAATCTCCTCACTACAAAGTCTTTTGCCTCAGAACAAAAAGCATGACCTCCTACTCCTTCCACATAGAGGTTTATTCCTCCAATGAAGGATATTGGAAGAGACTTGTTTCGGTTCCTTCTTCTTCTTCTTCTTCTTCACCCTTTGTAGAGTACAAAGAAACAGTCTTTTGGAACGGCGCGGTTCACTGCTACGGTCCACGCACAAGAGACTGCATCTCTTTTGATATCAATCAAGAAGAAATCAAGATTCTTCCACTCCCTAATCTTGACCATGAAGAAGACGATGAGCCGCTACCTGATCCCAATACATTGAGGTATTTGGATGAATCCGGGGGCAATCTTTACTTCATTGAGGTAAATGATCAGAGTTCTTCAGATTTACCGATTTACGAAATGGAAAGAGATAGCTCAAGCTGGTTCCTGAAGTATAACGTTGACTTGGAGCCTCTTTTAGCCGCTTTCCCGGAGATGATCAGAACCGAATACTATACAGATAGGCGGATATACACGTTCTCTGTCATCGTTTTTGTAAAAGAAGAGACAGATGCAGAATCATACATTGTGCTTCACATTCCAAACAAGGCTGTAAAGTACAACTTCATAACCAAGACTTTCAAGAAACTTTGCCCATTGGTCAATGATGCTCCTGAGGATGCGTTTTACAGATTCCAAAGAACTTTCCAGTTCATTGAGTCTCTTGCTAACGTCTAAGAGTAGTTTACTCCCCCAAAACAGTCTAAAAGCTTTATCTGTAAATTGCATCCTTATGTAGAAGCTCTTATTTGAAATGAAATCTTTACTTCTGTCAGAAACTACTTGAGAGGACACATTCTTCTAAGATTTCCTAATCTCTTCTAGTTTACTCAAGACTTGCTTGATGTTTGGCCTAAGAGAAGGCGATGGAGAGCAACAAGACATTGCAAGCTGAAAATACTTGAGGACACATTCTTCACTCAGATTATCATCACTCTTAAGAATCTCAGGACGGTATAAATCAGACAACCTATGATCAAGAACAGCATTCCTCATGAAATCAGGAAGATAGAACTCATCGTCGCCAGTTGGATTCTCGTTTATAGGTTCTTTACCAGAGACTAGCTCAAGCATGATCACACCGAGACTATACACATCACTCTCTTTGCTCACTTCCTTCATCTTTATCAACTCAGGAGCTTTGTATCCCTCAGCAGCAGAAACATCAAGAATCTCTTGTCCTGCAGCTAGGTTCAAAAGCAAATGCAAACCGAAATCAGAGATTCGAGGTTCGAAACTCGGACTCAGAAGAACGTTCTTGGTTTTCAGATTGCCGTGGACTATTGGTTTCTGCATTCCTGTGTGGAGATACCGGAAGGTTGGGTCTGCCTACATTGCAAAAGTGTACATCAGCAATTCATATGATGGCATATGGTTTTGCAGCTGATGCGGTTGATGAATACCTCCGTCTTTCTGAAACCATGGCGCTATCATGCTTGGAGAATTTTAAAGATTTAGTCATAACTTTATTTGGAGATGAGTACTTGAGAAGACCCACACCAGTAGATCTTCAACGACTACTCGACATTGGCGAGTTTCGTGGATTTCCCGGTATGATAGGAAGCATCGATTGTATGCATTGGGAGTGGAAGAATTGTCCCACCGCATGTAAATGTCAATACACCCGCGGATCTGGAAAGCCCACAATCATTTTAGAGGCGGTGGCTTCGTATGATCTCTGGATTTGGCATGCTTTCTTTGGATCACCAGGTACATTAAACGATATCAATATTCTTGATCCATCTCCAGTCTTTGATGATATTTTGCATGGTCGAGCTCCTAAAGTTAAATACAGTGTCAACGGACATGAGTATAAATTGGCTTACTACTTGACAGATGGTACTTATCCAAAATGAGCTACTTTTATCCAATCTATTCCGCTACCACAAACTCCAAAAGCCTCTTTATTTGTGAGACAACAAGAAGTTGTGCGTAAAGATGTAGAGCGTGCTTTTGGAGTTTTGCAGGCTCGATTTGCCATAGTCAAAAACTCGGCTCTTATTTGGGATAAGGTAAAAATTGGAAAAATAACGAGAGCGTCTATCATACTGCACAATATGATAGTAGAAGACGAACGAGATGGGTTCACTCTGTTTGATGAAAATGAATTCGCACAATTGCAATCAAATAGAGCTTCAGAAGTTGACTACACGCTTCCAACAACCAGACCTTCATGTGTTGAAACTATGCTCAAGATTCGAATGGATGTTCGTGATCGAGAAAAACATAAACGCTTGCAAGATGATTTGGTTGAGAACATTTGGGCAAAATTTGGAGCAAATCAGTATTAAAATTTATCATTTTCTCCATTTATGAATTGCACTTCTATTGTAATATGTATTAATGTTTTTATCATGTTTTGTATGTTTAAAAAATAATTAAATGCAATATTTTCTATTTTTATAAATTCTTAAATGTTTACACATTTATACCACTTATATTCTATTTATAATTTTTTTTAGGGTTTGTTAGCAAATTAGTACATTTTGGAAACTTAATTGGGAAACTAATACATTCACTATTTAAAATTAGAAAAGTAGGGTGTTTTGTAATAGAGAGTTTGTGAGATAGGGAGAAATGGTGGGGCATAGGTTTGGTGAGAAAATTACAAAAATGGGTATGTGTGGGTAAGAAATAAAGCTTTTTTTTTTTTCCTCCAATCATAATTATTCAAATAATTGTTAATATATATTTTTAGAAAACTTCTTAGATACAAAAAATACATTTTTTTCTTTACAATATGATATGAATTTTATTTAATAATTATTAAATATATTATATAAATCTTTTGTATTCATACACTTTAGTATGTGTACAGATGTCTATACAAATTATTATGTGTACAGATGTTTGTACACATTATTAACTTTACAGATGTAATTTATATAAAAACATTGCAGTACAAGCATATGTACAGACATTTGAAGCCTTAAGAATTAAACAAATTTCATCTGTACACATAATAGTGTGTACAAATATTTGTACACATGTTTGTACACTTAATTAGGTGTATGGATCTAAAATTTGTGAAAAAAATATTTAATATTATCAAATAAAATCACCAAGCAAAATGCATATCCAATTATAAAGAAAAAAACATAGAATCTTTTCTTTCTATTAAAATTTAGAATTTTTTTTAATTAGTCAGCATTTTTATTTTTAGATTATATGGAGCATATAATAAAGAAGAGAAAAAATTAAAAAGAAAATAAAAATAAAAGACTCAATGATATATATTGTAAATATTAAATGTTGATGAGAGTTAGAAAGTCTTGTGAACAGTATAAAACAGTAAAAATTGTGGAATTTGTTAATTGTAAATAGTGATTGTACTACTTTTACAATTATGTTTTGAAAACTGTTTATTTTGCCAAATATCTCTTTTTTTATTTAAAAAGTAATAGTTTCAAAAATAAGATACCCAAAATTAGAATCTACCATTGGAGAATTAAATTTTTCCTAAAAGATTATGCGTTTTTATATTCAAAACCATTCACAATTAATTCATAAAATATTTAAAAAGTGTTTAACAACCCCAAATTAAGAAACGACCAATAATCTTGCTCTTACATACAAAAAGTTAGAGATCTACAACACGTCACATTTGCATTCTTTTTCTTCTCCTTTTTTTTGGTCATGCATTTTGGACCTTCTTTTCTTTCTTGTTAAAAGCTCAAACATTAATTGTCGTGTTGCAATTCATGTTTACGGTCGGATCGGAACATCCTAAAATAGGTTCTTCGAAAGATAATCCACGGAGGCAAGATTTTGCTGAAGTTTGATGCTTGCAGTAAATCTAGATTCGGCTCAATGAAATTGTCATATGTTGATTTTTTTTTAAAAACCTCATAAAAATAAAATAATATATATATTCACATTAATACATATATGTGAGATGAATTTCAAGATTCTTGTGAGGTTGTCCGATCCAAGTGGGGCAGTTGGATAATACAAATAAAAAACTCTCGAACCAAATATGGATGTGTGCTGTTTTAGGTCTAATAGACCCAAATTCGAGTCCTATATATACTCTTCTTATACGTACTATTTTTGGAGAGAGCGGACAGAAACATTGGTCTTGGAACTTAAGAAACAGTGAATATATCCAAAGTCAGAAAATTTCTAGTTATGAAACAAAGCAGTGGAAATTTTTGGTCATTTTCAACAAGCCCAAACCGCTTTGTCATTTGAAATTTTTTCTGAATGAGAAATGTAAAATCTATTTCAACATAGAAAGTAACCAATCAAGCCTCCTCTCCTTCGGTTAACAGCCACGACTTCTTTCAATTTATATTCGTTTAACTATAATAAAATGCTTCCTTATAACTATTAACTCAAGCAAAGTCTACAACAGATCTTCAAATACTTTCAAGAAAGAAAGGTATAAAACTAGCATTCCCACATTATTATTATTTTTTAAATAAACATTGTATTATAGTATTTCTTGTTATCTTTATAATCAGATTCAACATTACATTTAACATAAAACGTTTTAGGAAGCCTTTCATAAAAATCTTGAATTAATGCACAGTGTTCTGCTTAATGTTGGAACACCAATGCCCTTTACTCCTCCTCCACGAAGCTGCCTCGACCTCCGGACATACCTCCACTTCCGTGTTTACCTCCGTATTTACTTTTGAACTTACCTCCGTATTTACTTTTGAGCTTAGCTCCGTATTTACTTTTGAGCTTATCTCTCAGTTTACCTCCTTGTTTACATCCTCCACCTCCGTGTTTACTTCCTCCACTTCCGGACATACTTCCTTCACCTCCAGACATACTTCGGCCTTCACTTCCAGACATACTTCCTTCACTTCCGGACATACTTCCTCCACTTCCGGACATACTTCCTCCACTTCCGGACATACCTTTTTTACTACTCTTGCCTCTTAGACCTTTAGATTTACTTCCTCCACTTTTAGATTTACGTCCGGACATACTGCCTCCGGATTTACTACCTCCAGATATACTACCTCCGGACATACTTCCTTCACTTCCGGACATACCTCCTTCACTTCCGGACATACCTCCTTTCTTTCCGAATTTACCCCCTAGACCTCCGGATTTACGTTTTCCACTCTTAGATTTACCTCCTCCACTTCCGGACATACCTTCGCTTCCGGACGACATACCTCCTTCACTTCCAGACATACCTCCGGACATACCTTTTTTACTTTTTGATTTACTTTTTTTACCTCCAAGTTTATGTTCTTTACTTTTAGATTTACTTCCTCGACCACCGGACATACCTTCATCCCCAGACGACGACGACAAACCTCCTTCACTGCCAGACATACCTCCTTTACTTCCAGATTTACCTTTCCCACCCCCCAATTTACCTAACCCTGGGATCATTTTACACCAAGCTGGCAGCTTAAACCCACCTTTAGACTTAGACTTTGATTTTGTCTTTGAATTTGACTTTGACTTTGAGATCAGAGTTTTATCTCCTCCTCCCGAAGTCGGTGGAAGTCCGGCTGGAGGTGGATTATTTTTCGCCTTTACTCCCAACCTACGCCTACATCACACAAACACGTTTGCATATATTATATATACGTCAGAGATTTGTTAAGAAAACAAATGATGTACAATATATTAATTTATTAATTACGTTGACAACTTTTACAAATGATGTTTCAAAAAAGGGAAAACATGTTGTGACATAAACTATATAACTTACTGTGTTTTCTTATGTATATGAATAAATATATAAGTATATATAAATTTCGAGTGATTCCAATATTATAATTTGTTTAATCAGGATCTTACTTAATGAGCCACATGATGAGACCAATTGCTGTCGCTCCAAAGGAGGCACCGGCCGTAAACCCTGTGCTTAAGACAGCCGTCGCTAACGTAGCGGGTACGAGAACGGGACTGAATATGATGAAAAGCGGTGTGCTTACGACTAATGCCACGGCAGAACCGGCGAGGGTTACACAGGCGAAGCCTAAGAAGACTACGGAGGCAACAGAAGCAATAATGATCTTAATAACCTCCAACAATGGCATGAGAAAAGAGAACATATTGAGAAAAGATAACTTTCTTCCCTCTCTCTCTGACAGAGACTGAGCTGATGATGGGTTTTGTGACAGAGACGGAAACATTCTGCCCTCTCTCATTGACAGAGACTGAGTTGATGATGGGTTTTGTGGCAGAGACAGAAAAGGAAACTTTCTGCCCTCTCTCATTGACAGAGACTGAGCTGACGATGGGTTTTGATTAAGTTCTTCGCTCATATTTTCTGATCGGATTGTTGTGTTTTGGTGATGAGAAGAGAGAGGGCTTTTATGAAGGAGTTGTGTGGTTTACTACGTGCACGGTACATATCCATGCTCCATGCAAAACGATTGGAGAGAATGGGAGACCTACGCTACGTCACGACACATTTTTTTTTTTAAATATCTCTTTTCTTTGTGTGTGTGCGCGCGCGTTGGGGTTGTCATGTTTCAAAAGAAAAGATGCTGTCATGTTTTTTAGGCCTTTTTTACAATTTATTCTTTCTTGGAAAAGAAACTAAGCTATTTTCTTTCATTCTATTGCTTTATGTCAAAGCGTAAAGAAAGGTTTGTTATTGTTACTTTGAGCCATCTACGTATATGCAATAAATGAGTTAAATGATACATTTTGGTACTTGATGAATTTTGATTTATTTTGATATAATTAAAAGATTGTTGGTGGAAACTGGCAATTGGTGAAACGATTTAGTACTATCTTTGTCTTTTTAACGCTAAAAATTAGAAGAATACACAACAGAAGTTTTGCTTAAAATCTGTTCAGAAAATAATATATGATAGTTTTCCCCGAAGACAGTTAGGGATTATATATATTGTTTGTTTTCTAACCAATCAACTCACAGCCTTTTTTTTGAGAAAAATTCAAGTGAGCATTGATACGGAATTAAGAAATCATCCCTTGTCTTCACCCTCTCCAAATCCAATAACCGTGAACGAGATCATCCCAGGAAGATGATCATGTTATCAGTGGATCATGTCAGTGCCCTAAAAAGACTGTTCAAGAAAACTATGATATGTCTATGGGTTAGAAATTATTGATTCCATTGTACTGAAAACGGATTGAGTTTGGTTAACGCTAACCGGATTCAATTTTTTCTTCTAAAGTTGGTCCAATTTATCTTGAAGGTTGTATAATAATGTATTGAAAAAAAAGCCTTAGGTATTACAAACTTGAACCAAGTAGAAGGGAGATATACTTGGTGTGGTGTGGATATATTACAAAACTTAAACCAACACATTTTAGTTAAAATAGTAAAAAGTTTAATTTGGAATTTAAAGAAAACAGAGAAACAATAATAGCAGTTTCATTTAAGAACAATAATTTCAATCTCTGCTAGGTTTCCCTTTGTTATTTATTTATTCAGGTAACATAGACACAACAATTTCAATGTCTCATGATTGAATCATTCACATAGATATATTCAATTGCTTTGATTAACTTGGATCCAGCCTCATTCATGTATGTTAGTACCGAAGAATTACTTCATATAAACAAATTTATAATGAAAAATGCGTGCAGTGTTTTATAGTACACATTAATACAAATGATATTAAGACATGTCAATAGGATAGCTACATTAGGTTTAATTTATGAAACCCAAATAATTAAGTTTCAATTTGCTACATATCATCCTTACGAACAAGCCCACGGTTTCTTTCCAGTCCCTCCCCCAGTTTTACATCCCGACGCTCCTCCAGCTGGTTTATCCCCCTTCGCTCCAACGGGTTTATCCCCTTTTGCTCCTCCGGGTTTATCCCCCTTCGCTCCAATGGGTTTACTCCCCTGCATTCCCCCGGATTTATTCCCTTTTGCTCCTCCGAGCTTATCCCCCTTGGCTCCTCCGAGCGTATCCCCCTTGGCTTCTCCGAGCTTATCTCCCTTGGCTCCAACGGGTTTATCCTCTTTCAATACTCCGTGTTTACTCCCCTTCGCTCCTCCGGGTTTATCCCCCTTCGCTCCACCGTGTTTACCTCCGGCTCCTCCCAGCTTATCCCCCTTGGCTCCTCCGTGTTTATCTCCCTTCGCTCCTCCGAGCTTATCCCCCTTGGCTCCTCCGAGCTTATCACCCTTGGCTCCTCCGGGTTTATTCCATGACGCTCCTCCGGATTTCTTCCCCAAAGTTCCTCCCGACGTTCCTCCCGACGCTCCCCCTGCAATACCTCCTGGTGGTTTATCTCCTGACGTTGCTCCCGGTATATCTGCTTTGGTTGGGGCTCCCTTAGGAGGTGGATTGTTCTTTGGTTTTACTCCAATCCTATATCTACATCACACACACAAACACACCAAGTGTATATATATCAAACTATTTAGAAACTCTTTGTTCTGAAAATTGCATTATGCAGGTTCGTTGTAGATTAATATGCCTTATATAACACTTTTGAGTATAAAAGGACGTATAATACGTGTCCACGTGAAAAAACTAATATATAAGCATAAAACTAATATATAAGCATGAAACTTAAGAATTTTCGATAAGGTTTCTTTAAATTTCGAGGAAAATATAATAGTAAATTAAATGATTTAAATTTTTTTTACTTAAATAGCCAAAATACGAGAGCAAATGCCGTCACTACGAGGGCGGCGGCGCCCACAACCCCGCCGACTACGAGAGTAGTGGTTATAGTGGCTGGTACGAGAATCGGACTGAAGATGACAAAAAGAGGTGTGGCTATGATTAGTCCTACGACTGAGCCGCCGAGGCTTATACCGGCGAACACTAAGAAGACTACAGATGCTATGGCAGCGATAACCACCTGAAAAAGCTGTACAACTGGGATGAGAAACGAGAGCATTTTGTGAATTACGTTTGATCTCTATGGTTTCTAGCTACTCTAATCGGATGGTTGTGGAAAGATAGAGGGCTTTATTATAAAAAGAGTTGTGGGGGTGTACGTGCACGGTACGGTACACATGCACGCTCCATGCAAAACGATGGAAATAAATAGGGCCTTACGTCACGCCAAATTTGCTTCTACTTCTAATTGTGTGGTGTCACGTATTTTTCTAGAGGAGTTTTCTGTATATTGAAAGTATGATAAAATAAAATAAATTAGAGTACTTTTCTATATGTTTGCTCAGGTCCATTGTTTAAAGAAAATCAAAGCCTAATTACAAGCAATATGACCCGAAAAATGGACCAGGTTAAATAACCTTTGAGTATTAGTAGAGTTGTCCGTGGCAGCAACTTGCTCAGTTCTCACATTCTTGGCAGCTCTAACTCGATAAACTTAGTCACAGTTTACATTTTGTTCACACTTTATATAATTATATTTATTATGTATCACTTGATTAAACATTTTTCTTTAGTGCTCGTATTTTAGTAGATCTAGAAATCAAATAATCTTCTGGGTATTGTAGTTTCGTGTAAATAGCTGTTTTCATAATTTCAACGAATCAACCTTTAGGCCAAATTCTTCTTTTTTTGTTTTCTCTTTTTGCCTTAAAAACGTTTTTTTTTTCTGTCATAGGTTTTTTTTTTTTTTTTGCAATTACACGTTTAAAAGCCTTTTCCAAACATTTCTCATTTATTAGTCATAACCGGTGATATATTAGTCATTAGTCAATACATGTTTTATTTGTAGTCGAATATACCGGTGATTCGGTTAGTGCTTAGGCTAGCTTGCATCACATCCCAAAATTCGTATATGACACTCTCACAATGATATTACTCCATGAAAAAAACAAGAAAATGAGTACATTTATTATACTTTTTGTAACATTCGATATACATCAATGGAATGATACTGGAGATATCCGGGGGTAACTAGTATTTTATTACAGAGAGGATGGGTAAATTTTTATTTTATTTATGGGACCCCAGCAGTTAAGTCTGTTCAAGTTCCTCCATTACGGACTAGACGGTGGCGTCAATCCTGGAACTTTTGGCGGATCCTTCCCTGTACGTTTCCTACACACAATTATATACTTCTGATTATTAAAAATTCGTTGACTCGTTGTACAAAATTGTTTTTTTTTTCGTTTTATTTAATCAAAAGAACGACCAGGTTTGAACCAAAGTGTTGCCAAACTAAAACCGAACTTGAAAAGAATGATAAGAGTTTTAGTAAGGTTATACATTCTCAATACCAATAACTATACCAAATATAACCGAATGTTCACCCCTTGAAATGTATATTATTATATGTACGTATGAGCATGCATATATATATATGAAACTAAATTCCATGAAGATACATATGCCTAAAACTACATATGAATATAAGTAAAACAAAATGGGCGAGTGGTTTTCAATAGTTTACTTGTAGAGCCACATAAGGATGGAGATAGCCGTGGCACCAAAGGAGCCGGAGGCGGTGAAACCTGAAGCTAGCAATGTAGTGGCTATAGTCGCTGGCACGAGAACCGGACTGAAAATGACAAAAAGCGGTGTGCTTATGACAAATGCGACCACTGAGCCGCCGAGGGTTATACCAGCGAATGTCAAAAGAGCTAGTGCACACCCGGCGGCGAAAACCGCCTGAACAATCTCAAACATCTTTGGGATGATCAAATTAAACGGCTGGGATTTCTCTCTGATCGAATGATTTGTGATTTGGTGATGGGAAGAACTGGGGTTTTATCAATAACTAGTGGAAGTCTACGTGAACGCTACGCTTCACATTCAGTCTCCATGCAAAACGATCTGAATGAAAAATGGAAAATGTGTTACGTCACGTCATAATTTGTCTCCTTTTTTTTAATATGGATTGCCACGGTTTTTGGCCTTTTCCTAGATTTGATTTTGGAGATATATATGCTATGATCTTGATTTCGTATCCCTAACTCTTTTTTTTTAACTAGAGAATAATACAGACATATATTTGTGGTTTTAAGAACGACAAATTACAAAATTAATTCCTGACAATTACATTTTTCCTAAGAAAATTTGTAACGAAAAAAATCCTTTAACAATGGTAATTAACAAGAATCAGAGTTCCATAAAAGGGAAAATATTGAATACAGTAACAATTTTTCAACTATTAGTATGATGGGTTTTTCCCAATCCCAATAGTAACAGAAACAAATCTTATTATTGGAATAAGTTGACCCGGAAAAAAAAATGTTATTGGAAACAATTTGGTACCGATTTTTTTTTAATATATATATCGTAAATCAGAAAGATGTAAAAAAGATAAGCTTCGAACGAATATTTCATTTGAGGTAATTATGGCTCTATTTCAGCACGACATTGACCATAGACAATAACTGATTACATGACTAAATTTTGTAACTGATTCGATTTAAATTAAATGGTAGAATGATGAAATATATATATGTTAAAGGCATATATTATCAGCATGGAGTTCCAGCCAGGGACTAATTTGGTCGGTTCTTCCTTTACACAGTGGTCAGTAATGGTCACTGCTTAGACTGTTTTAATTTGTAAATAATTTTCGATTTTCCCCTTGACGGAGCGGCAACAATAACAACGGATCGCTGGTTAGACTATCTCGAAATATTCATCTAAAGTTAATATCATATATAAACCTCGTTTAAAAATACTACTATAACAATAAACACGAATACATTTGTTATTGTTTCCGTAGCACACAGCATACATTAATAGAATGACATTTGAGAAATTAAATTTCATCAGCACGTAATTAATATTTAGCAACAAAAAAAGTGGATAAATAATTAGTTTATGGAATTTCAGTATCATCCTTTGTTTATGTCCTTGACTTATTTTCCCGATTTAGCTGCCGGTTTAGCTGCTGGTTTTTTTGCTGGTTTTGCTGCTTCACCTCCTGCAGCTCCACCTGCTGCTGGGGCAGCTGCAGCTCCTCCACCAGCCGGTGTCAATCCTGGAATTTTTGGCGGCTCTTTACCCGTCAATTTCCTAGACACAAAAACAAAGTCTGGTTATAAAAAGTTGTGGTAACATAGATTTCATACTTACGGCTCAAAGCTGTTCGCCATCAAGCAACTTTAATATCTGTACGAGACTTTGTTGATATATCATACATATAAACATTTACAGCAACGCAAAGGAAAAAATGATATAAGTATATGGAATATGTAAAATTATGAAACTAAACAATTTTCAAATATAATCAAACGAACAATTTTAAGTATCTTTAGAACCATTACACTACTAATCAACTACTTGTTCAATAATAAAGATTAGAAAAATGTTTTATTCCGTCAAAAACAAATTCTTGAAATACAACCATTTTTATTCGGTCAATACTCTCACGTAATGTATAGTTGGAACTTATATATGTATAATAAAATAGTAAAGCAGATATTAATCTTCACAAAGATAACAAGATACATTATATTAGCGTCGGAATAAAATTTTAAAATCTTGTGCATGTGCGCATACGTATACGTATTAATAATAAAAATGAATGTTTAGTGGGTTAGTGTTAATTACTTGTAGAGCCACAAGATGATGGTGAGAGCCGTCACACCGGAGCTACCTCCGGCCATTAAACCCGAAGCAAGAATAGTGGTGGTAATACCTGCGGGTACGAGAACCGGGCTGAATAGGAGGAACAGCGGCATGGAGGCGACGAATGCCACGGCTGTGCCGGTTAGAGATAGACCGGCCAGTAACAAGAGGAATATTGCGGCTTGTGTTGCTAACATAGCCGTCATAACACCCTTAAGCGTCGGCCTTTGGGATCGTACTACTACTTTCTCGCGTTTTTTCTTGCCGAACAACAATTTGAGGAAAACCATTGTCGCTTGATCGGATGATGATTGTGAGATTTCACGAATTTGGAGAGTGGTTTTTAATGAGAGAAGAGGTAATGGTGTGGTCTACGTGCACGGCACGTGCTCACCCCATGCGAAACGATGCGGGTGAATGCGTTGAGCTCTACGTCACGTCACGTCAATGCCTCTCTTTTTTTGTTGGTTCGTCACATTTTCTTGGCCTCTTTTTTTTTTTTATATTATAAGTCTTCTTTGAATAAATGAATTATACTATCAAAATCATTTTGATTCCGTACGTATATTGTTCGTTTGATTCAGTTAGATATGGTTTTAACAAGAGTTGTTTTGGCTGTGTTTTATCTTACATGTGCTAAATTTCGATATAATAAAACAAGGACCAAGTTTTATTGAATGTTCTTATTAAATGGCGCATTACATGTGTAGAAATTAACAAAGTGGTGAAGCTGTGTATCCGTATGGTAAGACGATGCTAAGCGAATTTGTACCAAATGATTTGATTTTGAGGTTTGGATAGGGGAATAACTCGAGTGGTCTCAAACAGAGGGTGATCAGAATCTTCAATAGACAATATGATAACTTTTGACATCCGATAATTTGAATGTGATAAGATGTTATATATAAAAAGATTCATATAATAAGATATTTGAGACTAGTTTTTCAACACAAACAAAGGTTGATTCAAAAGATTTATTTTTCGAAATTGTCCAATGATTATATATTTAACTTTTCCATATTATCCCTTACATATGTTTTTTTTTTCTTTTCATTTTTTCGGTTTAGCTTTAGATGCGGGTTTAGCTGTCGGTTTAGCTGCCGATTTAGATGCCACTTTTGTTGTCGGTTTTGCTGCTGGTTTTGCTGCAGGTTTGACTGATGGTTTAATTGATGGTTTAGCTGCCGGTTTAGTTGATGGTTTAGTTGCTGGTTTTGCTGTCGATTTCGTTGGTGACTTAGCTGATGGCTTAGCTTTCGGTTTTGATGTCGATTCTTTCGCCGGTTTAGAAGTTGGTTTAGGCGTCGCTTTAGCTGATGACTTAGCTTTCGGTTTTGATGTCGATTCTTTCGCCGGTTTAGTTTTCGGCTTAGTTGTCGGTTCAATTGTAGGTTTAGATGTCGGTTTAAATGATGGTATACTTATCGGTTTAGCTGTATATGGCGCTGGTAAAGCACCACCAGTCGGTGCAGCTCCCCCTGATGCAGCTCCAACAGGTGCAGCTCCTAATGATGCATCTCCAACCGGTGCGGCTCCACCCGATGCATCTCCAACCGGTGCGGCTCCAACCGATGCATCCCCAGCCGGTGTGGCTCCACCCGAGGCATCACCGGTCAATGTGGCTCCACCCGATGCATCCCCAGTCAGTGGGGCTCCAGATGATGTATCTCCAGCTGGATCAGCTCCAATCGATGCAGTTCCACCTGATGCATCTCCTCCCGATAAAGTTCCATCGGGTGTAGCTCCACCCGGTGTAGTTACATCCGGTGTTGCTCCGCCCGGTGCAGCACCACCCGGTACATCTCCACTTGGTGTAGCTCCAGTCGGTGCATCTCCACTCGGTATCAATCCTGGAATTTTTGGCGGGTCCTTCCCAGTAATTTTCCTACACACAAATAGATATGTATGGTTTTCATATTTTTACTAATTACAGCTCAAAATTGTTCGCCACCAAACAACTTTATAATCTACTACTATACTGTTGATGCATACAAATATATATATGACAATGCGCAGATGAAAGCTCCAAATAGCAATTTAAAACAAAAGTGGACGATATAAAACGAAAGTTCAATGATTGTGTTTTATATGCATATAAAAAAATTTGGAAAATCAGATATTAGTCACCAAAATAACCCCAAATGCTAGATCAGCGAGTAAAGAATTCAAAAATGTATTTACTTTTTTCTATAAAGGAGAATTCGAAAATGTTGCATGTGCATACATATTAATTAATAAAAAAATAAATAAATGTTTTCTGGGTTAGTGTTAGTTACTTGTAGAGCCAAATTAAGATGGTGAGAACTGTCACACCTGAGGTGCCTCCAGCCATTAAACCTGAAGCAAGAACAGCGGCGCTGATACCCGCTGGCACGAGAACCGGGCTGAATACAAGGAATAGCGGCATGGAGGCTGCTAATGCAACGGCTGTGCCAACTAGGGATAGACCGGCCAGCAACAAGAGGAATACTGCGGCTGTGGTGGCAAAAAACGCTGTCAAAACACCCTTAATCGTCGGCTTTTGGGATCGCACCTTTTTGCGTTTTTTCTTGCCAAACAACATTTTTAATGGCCAGAGTATCATACTTATTTTACCGGAATGGTTGTGAGATTTGATATTTCATGAATTAAGAAGAGTGGGTTTTATCTTATGAATCGAGGTATGGTCTACGTGCACGTACGTGCTACCCCATGCGTAACGATGCGAGTGACTATTGAACTCTACGTCATCTCAATGCATCTTCTTCTTCTTTTGTTTGGGTTGCCACATTTTTTGGGCCTCTATGCTTCTTCTTTTTTTTTCTCGCTTTCTTGTAAACTACAGTTGTGGGTGTTTTGGTTAATTTTCGGATTCTGTTTGGGTAGGCTGGTTTGACTAGTTTGATTTTCGTTAAATATGATTCGAATTATTATGCTATACCCAAAGTCATTTTGATTCGGTTTGAGTACAAATTTAGTTTTTGGTGTGGTTTTGTTAAAGTTTTCTTTTCGGTTGTATTTTACATGCATGTGTTAAATTTCTATTAAAAAAATGAATTAGTATTGTTAGCTAATTGAACTATTAATGTTAAGTGTTCTCAAACTTTGATTATTGGAATACAAAAGATTCCAACTTATAGAAACAATGTAATTAATGTGCCTAATAGCAGTGCATTCCATGTAACTACTGTAGGTTCTGTAGCTGTAGTATTAGTATGTGCAAGTGGTCGATCTAAGAGTCACCTAATACAATTCAATTTATACTTTTCCCGGAATGATGTTGGTGGTTGAAATAGGACAGTCTCTTAAATACCTGTTTGTGTTTCCTTTTTTTTTTTTTTCTTTTTCTTATGGAGTATTATTATATTACAATACAAAATTTACTTCATTTAGCCTATGATGAGCAGTGAGCAACATAAAAGATATCTTGAATTTTCAGTAATCTCTGTAAAATTTAGAACGATAATTAAGAAAAACTCGTAAAGACTGTGGATACTTTTTTTAAATGTTTTTGTTTTCCAAATAATTCTTCTATATTAAAGTTGTATCCCATATAAAATAAAATAAAAATACATTAGGTTGTTCTATATATCTGAAACTACTTTTAAAAATTAATAGTCTAGGTGTGACCATATTCAATTATGAACATAAAAGTGATTAACATATCATTGACACAACCAATAATGGATGATGGCGCAAATAGGACATCTAAACTAATCATATTTTATGAAAAAAGGAGGGTGGATTAGGTTTAATTGTTGTCGAGTTCTACAAATTAATTAAAAATTCCAAAAAATCAAGTTGCTGCAAATCATTTCTCACCAGGAGAGGCCTACCAGGGGAAACAACTTGATTGTGCTGTCTTTCCTCTTTAATAATAAGAACTACATCTTTTGGGATGAGCTCCCTGAAGCCAATCCGGATGTGATACGTAGACGTTGGAATGGTGTACGACAAGTTCGACGAATAATTTGATTTCCCGATACTCTCACCAAAGAGTTTCGAAAACGTGATAAGTAGTCTTCTGTTAAATGTTTCATTAGTTCTACTTCTACTTGAAACGTGATAAATGGTCCTTTGTTAAATGTTAGATTCAGTTTTAACATGTTTCATTAGTTATACACAATGGTAGAAGGACTACATAAAAAGTAAAGATGAATACTACAAAATTACGTGACTTGGTAAAGAAACAAAACATCTGAAATTATTTCGTCGTTATGCATAATACCAATAATAATAAATTGGAATGAAAACAAAAATAATAATGAGATGTTAGGGAAAAAAAAACGAAACAAAAATAAATAAAATATGCAATGCCGTTGAGAATCAAATGGTTTTAAAATAGTCAGCATCAGAGGTAAAAGACAAGTTGAGCATTAAAAATGAGAAGATTCATCGTTTACAACCAAAATGTAAATACCAAAAAGCTTAGCTTTGAATTTGATTACAGTTTTTTCTTTGCTGTGTGGAAGTGTCACGTCACACAACAACAACTTGGGTGAAGGCGTCCTTATAAAAAGGTGGACGTTGTCTTCATAAATTTGTATTAATTGAATCATACTTATGGCCCATCTCTAAAACCACTAATTAAAGAGAGCGACAAAACCAGAGTTTGTGTGTCCCTACCCCATCCATGGCTGCTAAGAACTTGTGATACCTTCTTGTCTCCTTCCTCTTCTCTTTCCCTCTTTTATATAACAACCAAAATATCAGAGCTTTTGTTCAATCATCACTTGCAGGTTCACTCTCTCTCTCTCTCTCTCTCTCTCTCTCTAATTTTATCTGTCAAAAAAAAAAAATGGCGACTATTGAGGAAAGCTCTGATTTCGAAGCTGTACAGAAGAATCTCTTTGAAGACTTCATGGTTTCTGATGGTTTCATGGGAGATTTTGACTTTGATGCTTCTTTTCTCTCCGGACTTTGGTGTATAGAACCTCAGGCTCCTAAACAAGAACCTGATTCTCCAGTTCTTGATCCGGATTCTTTCGTCAACGAGTTTCTGCAAGTGGAAGCTAAATCATCACCAGAGCTGAATACATCATCATCAACATATGAGACTGATCAGTGTGTGAAAAAGGCTGAGAGGTTTAAAGAAGAAGCAGAAACGAGACATTACAGAGGAGTGAGACGAAGGCCCTGGGGGAAATTTGCAGCAGAGATTCGAGATCCGGCAAAGAAAGGATCAAGGATCTGGCTAGGAACATTTGAGAGTGATGTTGATGCTGCAAGAGCCTATGACTGTGCAGCTTTCAAGCTCCGGGGAAGAAAAGCCGTGCTCAACTTCCCTCTTGACGCCGGGAAATATGAAGCTCCGGCGAATTCAGGAAGGAAAAGGAAGAGAAGTGATGTGCAGGAGGAGCTTCAAAGAACTCAGAGCAATTCATCTTCATCGTCCTGTGATGCATTTTAACATTTTAAGAGTGTGAGAAGTTTCCTTAAGTTGTATAAATTAATTGTACAAAGGAAATGAACTGTGTAGCTAGGTTAGTGTGCCTTGCAACAAATGTGTATGGATGTTCTGTTAATTCATGTCCCTAAGATTTACATCTTATTGATAAGAAAATTATCAAGTTCCAGATCTCTAAATAACCTAACTAGTTTGTAATTTATGAGTCAATGGTTCATGAAACAATCAAGGTCTCAATCAGTCAATCTCACACATAGAAACTTCAATGAAACAGCTTGAACAAGTGAGTGTACCTAATATGTTCTCACAAGAGGAGAATAGGGAGTGAATCAAGATGAGCAAGTTGCATGAATGTAGTAGCAAATATTTGTCTCATAGGTTAGATACAAGTCAGCACTCATGGACCACACAAGCTACAGAGAGATGAAAGAGAGATGCACAACTTGCAAATGCAGAATAAACAGAGCAGAGATATTTATCTAAATATCTACTTCTCCTTGTTTCTACCATATGGTTGGGTATTAATAACACTGGAAAACTAGAATACCACTTCTCAACTCTGTCTGGTTTCCTATTTTCATTGGTATTACTCCTGTTTAAACCCTTAGTGGGAGGAGGAATCCTAAATATCTTTTAATCTTTTTGAACAAAATGAGGTATCCTATATACATATGTCATATTCAATCCAAAGGTTGAAGAAAATGAGCTAACCTGTAATTAGATTGAAGAATTTTCTTCAAGAGTTCACTGAGTTGTCAATGCAAGGCCCACTGTGTTGGACTTATTTGGTCACCACTGCAAGAGTAAACTTGTCATACACTTACAAATTATGGCATATACCAGAATATCCATTGGTTCATGGGAAAAAATATAACACTCTTCTCTAATCAATCATTCTCCATAGTTCCAAGGAAATACTTGAAGAAACTCAATCATATCTATCTCACCTTAACAATGTTTGCGGGATCAATAATCTGAATACTTTTCATGTTACCAGAAAATGTTATATAGTTTTAAGGAGTACAAGAGACCTTCAATCTAGCATATGTATGTGTTTCCAGAATCGTAATGCATCATTAACTTTCAACTCAGAGTTTGGAAGACACCTACTTCATATGGATCAGTGGATCACCATTTCCTCAACATTTATAAAATGATCCTGTAACATTATGATTACGAAAACACGTTTTAACCAATCACAAGCCCATGCTGATCATCAAGATACACATCCAAAAACCTGTGCCATAGATATTGAAAAGTTCCTGTATATACCTTCGTTGAGTCGACCATAGCTTTTCCTCAAATGTGAACTTTATTTTGTTGGGTAAGAAAACTCAAGAGAACTTCTTTATACATTGAAAAATAGTTAACATTCACCAGAAATAGCCGCGGGAAATAAAAACACTCCTAAAATTAAAAAACAAAAGGCTGCAACTTTTACAAAAAAAAAAACACATAAGGAATCTTCAGTCATCAGAGCTGTAGTCGCTGGACTCAGGTAGAGACGGGACAGTGGCACAACAGAACGCGTCTTTGTCTTTTAGAAGGAGACAGCTTCCATCAATGTTCCATTTGAGGTCAGATATGGAGAAGCCTGGGAGGGGGTTGCATACACAGAACGCACCAGAGGGAGTCCACATGTAAAGGTGAGAGCTTCCAGTGCATAGGAGGAGGCGTGTGCAGGTTGGGTCCCAAACAGCGGCTCGTATAGGTTCCTTCTGGACCAGGATGGCTGCAACCTCAAGGTGGCGCATGTCCCATATCCACAGAGCAGTAGGCATACTGTCGTTTCTTGTGCATATGTACTGGCTGTCTTTGCTCCAAGCCAGAAGTCCTGAGAACAGTTTGAAAGAGTTAAGCTTTTGGAAGTTAAAAAGCAAGAAGGATACTTTCCATATCTGATTGCAGTTTCTAATGTTGCATTTGATCGCAGAAGAAAGAGCTTACCGACTCCTTGTTTTGGGTTAGGCTTGTCTGCAGGAGGTTTCTGGAAAGGAAAAGCTACCGGTAATTCCTTGACTTCATACCTGACACTTATATAGCCTTCTGAAGCATCTGGACATAAAACCACAGAAGAAAACAAGATAAAATTACAAACAACAAGATTGGTACAGAAGATTCCCCTATCGGAAAAGAACAGATTTGGAATCGTTCTTACCATAATTGCTTGGCATAAAGTTTTCATCCAATGATAACTCAGACATATCAAGCTGTAAGGGTTCATCGATTTCCTAGAAGAAAAAAAAAATATGTCCAATAATACACATCCCTGAGTTGACAGTCAGCATTTTTCAGAGGCTGTCAGAAACTCTTTTATGAAAGGGTAGAAATGGATATACCTTGAAGATAGCAGCAGAACAGGGCGCACGAACTGTTGATAGGTGTAAGAATTCGGCGAATGTTTTCCAAGTAAGGTGATTCAGGACCCGCAACATCTGATCGTAGCTGCCAATGGCAAGAAACTGACCACACGGAGACCAGGATACAGTCTTCACACCAAGTCCACATTCATATGCCTGATACTTAAATAGACACCTACCATCTGGAGAATAGATTAGAACCTGCCCAAAGTTACAAACTTTAGAGAGATCCCTGACAAACCAAACTATCTAAACATAGCACCAAACCAAAAAATGATACATACCTTATATTCAAGAGGCGAATCCCACACTACTATAGAACTATCATCAGGTGACCACTCAAGATCAGCCAAGTCCAAGGTGTCAACAGCAAAGCTACCCATAATCTCCCATGACTGACAAGACAAAAGGTTAACATAATCCTTGCAATCACGCCGCGTACAGATTGCCGCAAACTTCCCATCTTGATTGAACGAAACTCCCTTGGAACCATGCTTTGGCCACTGAACATGAACGCACGCCGTGTTCAAAAGAGACCAAACCGTTAACCTTAGCTGAAACTCCGAGGTAGTGAGTATATGACGGCTGTCTGGACTCCACCTAGCGTATGAAATACCAGCAGGACCTTCGTCAATCTTGCAAGTCCATTCTGGTTGTGTCAAAGACCAAGCTTGAATCATGGGTTTTTTATAGAGACCACACAGAATGTACTCAGAATCAAGAGCCCATTCTATGTAGCTTATTTTATCTAAGCAAGAAAACAATTGCACAACCTGCATTTACATCCACAACATATTCATTAAGAGATTAGTAGATAGATCTCTCCAAGGTTCAACGACATCATCATCATCATCATCATCTCAAAGGTTCCAATTTCCAAAATTTAGCAAATCCAAGTTAAGTATTACCTAATTTAAGCACTGGATCTAATTGCATTATTAGAATTAAGTAAGATCCAAAAAAACTTAAAAGCTAAAATTGGCATTCTAATCAAAGGGTTTTAGAGTAGTCAGTTACCAAATCGAACTAGTTATTATACCTGAAACGAAAAAGTATCGCGGATCACGAGACGGTAATCATTGGCGACGGCGACGTAACGAGAGTTTGGTGAGAAACAGCAAGGACCTGTTTGCTTGTAAGCCTCCGTGAATTCCATTATTTTAAGTCTACGCCTTAGATTCCCCGACGGGTTCTAAGAAGAGACGAAGCAAATGCCCTAAGATCTTCGTTATACAAAGCTCCTCCTCGATTCACAGTGGTAGGAGAGAGACTGCGAGAAAGCCATGGAGAGAGAGAGAGCACAATTTTCAAAATTGAAATCCAACAAGAGAGATGACCAAGGCGTTTCGGGTCGGGTTTATATTGGGTGGGTGGTTTGTTGCTATGGTTTTCAGACTGATAATGGGCCTGAGGCCCATTCTTCATAACTAGCCTTATTTATTCAACACCAATAATAATTACAACACAACATTCTGCCGGTTTATCTGACTAAACTTGATTTCGTTTGTTAAGCGTTCGGTACATTTTCTGGTTGGAGGACAGGAACATAAAATAACAGAACACAAAAAAAAATTGTTTTATCATATAGACTTTCACTAAGCATATTCAACATTACATATAAACATTAAACGATTAATTGTAAAACGCTTTTTTTTTTTTAATAGTTTTCAGTCATACAATTTTGAATCCATAGCAGATAGCACAATATGTTGGGACAGCTCGACCAATCCGTTTACTTCGGGGGTTTGGGTGTGGCTGTGGGTTTGGGTGTACTTGCAGCTGCAGGTGCGGGTGCGGGTGCGGGTGTGGATGAACTTCCACCGGCAGATTTATCTCCAAACGATCCAGAAAAGGTTCTTCCTCCCCAAGTTGCTGTCCAAGTTCCTCCATAACCAAAATTTGACATAGCTTGGGTTGACGAACCTCCTCCCCAAGATCCTTTAAAAGTTCCTTCATAATTAACCTTTGGCTGGAGTGAAAACAGAGTTTGGTTTGGCGAAATTCTTACAAACAGAGTTGGCTTTAGTCCCATCCTGCGTCTACATCACACACAGACACACTTGTCATAGTTTAATTAAATGTTAAAGGAAAAACTTTGTACCAAGACCCAAGTTATTTTATAGATAAATCATGTGCCCGTATATGTATATAAGCATGAATTATACTTTGTTTGTTTCGTTTTACTTAATGAGCTACCTGACGAGAGCGATGGCCATAGCTCCAAAGATGCTACCGGCCGTAAACCCTGAGGTTAAGACAGCAGTGGCTATCGTGGCTGGTACGAGAATCGGACTGAATATGATGAAAAGCGGTGTGGTTACGGTTAATGCCGCGGCTGAACCAGCGAATGTTAGACCTGATAAACCTAAGAAGACTATAGATGCCACGGCAACGATAACTACCTTTAAAACCTCCAACAATGGGATGAGAAAAGAAAACATTATTGTGATAAATGTTAAATTTCGATGAGTGAGGTTTGTTATGATGGAGTCCCTTATCGGCGCATACTTTGTTATCGGATGGTTATTTGGGGTCTTACATGCAATACGATGGGAGTGAATAGAGATCTACGTCACGTTACATTATCTTTCTTTTGCTTGCTTCTTTTTCTTTAGGTTGTCATGTTTTTTGGACCTTTTCTTCTTTCTTGAAAAAGTTCAAACATTAGTTGTCGTGTTGCCGTTCACGTCTATGGTTAGAAACATCCTAAACTAGGTGCTTCCAAAGATATTCCAAGGGTGAGAAATTTTACGGAAGTTTTGATGGATGACAATGTGCTTGATCTGTCGTAGCGTGCCCATCTTTGATGTTAACTATATGGTAAATTTGATTGTAATGATTTCTTACAATGTCTCGAAAATAGTAATATTTCACTAAGCATGTAAACTGATTCTTGATCTTCTATAGGTCTTGCAGTTTCAAAAGACAACAGCGTTCAGTTGTGGGCAATGTCTGAATTAGTCACACTACTACATAAATGTAAGAACAGGTCAACGTCAACGAAACTCAAAAGAATAATTGATAATCAAAAGCTTCCTCCGTAATCTTCTTGACCAAAAAAACAGAGCACATCACATCATTAACTCTCTTTATAATCCAACACCAGAATCTCTCTTCTTCACTCCAATAAACCCTAAACCAGTTTCTTCTTCTTCTTCTTAAATCACTCTCTAACGATGTCTTCTTGTTCAAGAACAAGAACAAAAGCTCCAAGATCGGCCACAAGCCATAGAAAAGGCCGTTTCTCTTCTTCATCATCAGCTACAATTGTGGCAGATATCGACGATGTCTTGACTCAAATTCTCTCTCTTCTTCCAATCAAAACTCTTTTAAGATCTAAACGCGTATCCAAACGCTGGCTTTCACTCATTACAAATCCTGATTTCTCCAACCGTGTCATCAAGTCCAACCACCCCTTACCCATCTCTGGCTTTTTCTTACACTCACCAACAGCCATCAAATATAGTTTTGTCTCTCTTGATGATGATGAAGATGATGCAATCAACCAACGGACTTCGTTATCATTACTTCTTTGGTTTACAGATCACTCAACAGATATGATCATAATCCAATCAACCAATGGCCTTCTCCTCTGCAAATGCGCTTGTGCTTCTTCTAACCAATTCAACACAAATTACTATGTTTACAATCCGACAACGAAACAGTACACTCTTCTCCCTCACGTGACCACAGGTTACATCACACTCTCTCTAGCCTTTGATCCTTCTGAATCTCCTCACTACAAAGTCTTTTGCCTCAGAACAAAAAGCATGACCTCCTACTCCTTCCACATAGAGGTTTATTCCTCCAATGAAGGATATTGGAAGAGACTTGTTTCGGTTCCTTCTTCTTCTTCTTCTTCTTCACCCTTTGTAGAGTACAAAGAAACAGTCTTTTGGAACGGCGCGGTTCACTGCTACGGTCCACGCACAAGAGACTGCATCTCTTTTGATATCAATCAAGAAGAAATCAAGATTCTTCCACTCCCTAATCTTGACCATGAAGAAGACGATGAGCCGCTACCTGATCCCAATACATTGAGGTATTTGGATGAATCCGGGGGCAATCTTTACTTCATTGAGGTAAATGATCAGAGTTCTTCAGATTTACCGATTTACGAAATGGAAAGAGATAGCTCAAGCTGGTTCCTGAAGTATAACGTTGACTTGGAGCCTCTTTTAGCCGCTTTCCCGGAGATGATCAGAACCGAATACTATACAGATAGGCGGATATACACGTTCTCTGTCATCGTTTTTGTAAAAGAAGAGACAGATGCAGAATCATACATTGTGCTTCACATTCCAAACAAGGCTGTAAAGTACAACTTCATAACCAAGACTTTCAAGAAACTTTGCCCATTGGTCAATGATGCTCCTGAGGATGCGTTTTACAGATTCCAAAGAACTTTCCAGTTCATTGAGTCTCTTGCTAACGTCTAAGAGTAGTTTACTCCCCCAAAACAGTCTAAAAGCTTTATCTGTAAATTGCATCCTTATGTAGAAGCTCTTATTTGAAATGAAATCTTTACTTCTGTCAGAAACTACTTGAGAGGACACATTCTTCTAAGATTTCCTAATCTCTTCTAGTTTACTCAAGACTTGCTTGATGTTTGGCCTAAGAGAAGGCGATGGAGAGCAACAAGACATTGCAAGCTGAAAATACTTGAGGACACATTCTTCACTCAGATTATCATCACTCTTAAGAATCTCAGGACGGTATAAATCAGACAACCTATGATCAAGAACAGCATTCCTCATGAAATCAGGAAGATAGAACTCATCGTCGCCAGTTGGATTCTCGTTTATAGGTTCTTTACCAGAGACTAGCTCAAGCATGATCACACCGAGACTATACACATCACTCTCTTTGCTCACTTCCTTCATCTTTATCAACTCAGGAGCTTTGTATCCCTCAGCAGCAGAAACATCAAGAATCTCTTGTCCTGCAGCTAGGTTCAAAAGCAAATGCAAACCGAAATCAGAGATTCGAGGTTCGAAACTCGGACTCAGAAGAACGTTCTTGGTTTTCAGATTGCCGTGGACTATTGGTTTCTGCATTCCTGTGTGGAGATAATCAAGAGCTTTAGATATTCCAATGCTTATGCTTAAAATATTGATCCATTTTTTAGATTCATCATCTCCACCTGCCAAAACAAAGATTTGCTTAGATTGATGTTCTTGAGTATATAATTCAAGTTTCTTACTGAAGTAAAAAAGAAAATGACAGAAAAATACAACAAGAATAGTACCGACAAAAGACAAAGACTATCATCATCATACCTAAATATTGAAAAAGCTTGGAAAAAAATATAATACTTAAAACATAATAATGAAACAATGAATTAAATGCTCCAGCTAATGTGTATCGTTCCAGCTGTGTAATGTATGTGGTTCTCTTTTGAATAGTGTAAACTTTTCCATATCTTAAACTTATTCATGTGATCATAAACATGGAAATGTATAATTGTTCTTAGAGGTTTTTAACCATTTTTCCCGGAAAACTCATAAAACAAGTGACAACAAGATTCCATTGGGTGCGTTACAGTTTTTTTTTTTTTTAAAGGTTAAAATTCTTTGCTTTTTGTCGTAAAAAAAAAAGTTTATTCCTTTTTTATTCTTTAGAAAAAAGAAACAGAGAGACTTACTTCTGATGAACTCTGAAAGATTCCAAGAAGCAAAGAAAGGATGAACCATAAGCTTCTCTCCTCTGTTACCACCATAGAAACCTAACAAAGGAACCAAATTCTCATGCCGAACAGAACCAAGCGTCTCGATGACACCTTTAAACTCTTTAGAATCCGATCTCACTGTACACACCGGTCTGAGGAACCTAAGAACTCTAATCTTGCCGCTTCGTTGAAGAGAAGCTTTGTAGAGAGTACCGTAGCTTGATTTACCGATGACTTCTCCAGGAGCATCGAGTATATCGCAGATCGTTAGATCTTCTCCGCCTTGAAACGTTACTAGCTCCTCTGTTTCAGAGTTGATGGTGTATCCTTGTTTGTTGTTGTGGTCGAGTGATTCGACGTCGTCGTATTGATCTGATTTTGTAGACGACGATGATGATGATTCTTTTCTTCTAAAGAAGACGATGATGAAGAAGATTACTACTATCAAGAATGCTGATAAAGATACTCCTAGTAACAATGTTAGTAGTTGAGCTTTTCTCATCTCATGTAACCTTTTTTATTTTCTTGAAAAATTGGAATCTTGATGTGAGATTTGCAGGAAAAAAGAAAAAGAAGAAGGTCTGAGAGAGAAGAAGAAATGGGAAACTGTGGAAATTTATTGTTCACAGAGAAAGATTGATGTTGATGTGAGATGAATGAGAAGTTCAGAGGTACAGAGATCTAAGAATATCTTTATTTTATTTTATTTCCTTCCTCTGTAACAATGTTGACTTTATAATGTTCTTCCATCTTTGGCTTCTACGTATATGGAAATATCATATTTTTCTCCCTAATATATTTACTTCTCTCTCGAGTTCTCAACCAATTATAACCTAATTATTTCACATTATTTTGTTTCTCTTACACGTCATCTTATACTTATTTGTTTTTGTAGATTCATGTAAAACATGAACGTTTGAGTAATTTTTGGATCAATTCTTGAAAACTCACAAGTGATTTGCACCAATTCTTTTTTTTTCAAGTAAAACTATTTTGAAAAAATGATGTCTCGAGGAGCACGTTAATTAGTTTCTTTCAAGGTGATATCATGGGCGACCATGGTAATTAATTGTAATGATCTCAAGAATAAAAAGAACGTTGAAAGTGGTGATGACAATTAAATGTTGGGTTTGACTAGTGATGGTGGTTGAAGTGCGTGGGGAACATATATACATCTTACATCTTAAATCCTTTGATTGGAAGTTTATATCCGGCAAGTTTTTAGGGTCCAGACTCTGAACTGGTGGATTGAACCAGAAATTGGAAGTAATTGAGAGGAAATCAGGAAACTAAAAAAGAAGAACCTATAGAGTAATATACTTACTTTCTGCTACAAAATTTCCAAACCAATCAAAATTTTTGTTAGTTTGATAATTGAAAAAGTAATTCGTATTGTTACACAAAATAGTGAAAATTAAAATTTTCGGATAAGGTATAATGGGAAATCATAACCTTTTAAATACAGTATGAATTTTGGTTTCAAATAATTGATTTACTATTAATGTTTGCGTAAAACTCAGGATACCCTGTAGTTTGTGATTGACTATGATTGTGTTTTGGGCAAAAGATCTGAAAGTAAAAATTGTGTTGAGATTTGACAGTCGACATCACGACTAAATCTTTTGTTAGCTGTAAGCTTGTCTCTTTAATTCCTTAATTAGACAGTTGACACCGACCATGTTCACTTCATCTAACGGCTCCGAGACACCCATTTTTGGGGTTCCACTATCACACGTCATCATCGTCGTGGTCCTACAAGAGACACACGTCATCATTACAAAATGTTCACCACCAATATGATTGTGAAAGCATAATATTTGTTCATAAATATAAATAAATCTCATAAGTATTAGGAGTTGCGCGATTCATAATGAATATTCATAATCGTAAACAAAGTCAGGAATTGGCTCGTTTCTTATAGTGTTGCTAATAACTACTGTATTTCATAGACAACAATAAAAAGTACTCCTACTTACTATAAAACTACTTGACATGAATTAATATACAGAGCAAATTATAATAAGGGTAGAGTTAAATCCATTAATCATATATTTTTATTAGTTGTTGTTTAAGGTTGTTTTATTGTTTTATAAAGAAAACCATTAATTTTATTGTTTTATATTTTTAAAAAATATATTTTCTAATCTTTTGATTAGTTAAAACATTAAAACAGTTGGATAAAATTGGAATATTTACAAAACATTTGCATTGAAAATCTAAATTGATAAGTATTATGACACAAATTTTAACTTTTAGAAGGACAACAAAAAAAAGAGAAAGAGAGTACTAAACTAACCTTAAACTGAGATTCCAGAAGGTGAAACGTATGGATTTTCTTCAGCATTACATATTGAATAAGACATTTGAAGTAGGACCAATATAAAACCGAAAACAAATTATTCTTATATTATACTACTCTCACATTATATATTAAGTGCATGGCCCAAAATAAATATAATGAAACTGAAACGTTGGTCGGCGGTTTCATTTTTATGGTCCCAATGTGATATGTAAGTAGTTCATACTCCTAAGAAAAGAATCAACCTGCAAAAAAAAAGAGGAAGTAATTCGTACTCTACAATAAGGTCGATATATATAAAGTTATCATCACTTATATGTGGAGCGCAATTGTAGATCGGTATGTTATGTAATATGATATTACTGAAAAAGAAAGGAAGAGAACTTAAAATATTCACTTATTTTAGTTCTTGTAAGACATCTCTCGTACCCTTGGCTCAATAGATGGAACTTTATATTCTTCACTTTATTTCAGGTATGAAAAGTATTTACCAAAATCGTGTTTCACTGACTAGCCATGACGAGGTGAACTGTGAACACACATCGAGGGTTATCGCCTCTACAAGTATCTGGTGAATATGATCTTTAACATGTTGTGGGGTTAGTAGTGACACGTCAGTGTAGTTTTCCTTCATGTACTTTTTGGCTCGTTTCAACAATTTCAAGTCAAAAAAAAAAAAAAAAAGTCACAAATTTATATGTTTAGAAGAATATAAATTTTAATACTCATGTTATAATAAAGAAGTCAGGTTGGCCGAGTGGTCTAAGGCGCCAGACTCAAGTTCTGGTCTTCGTAAGAGGGCGTGGGTTCAAATCCCACATCTGACATAATTTTTTGTTTTTATTTTTATTTTACGCAATTTCTTGTTAATAAAAAAATCCCCAAATCTGAACCCTAACAATCAAAATCAACGATTTGGGTAGTTTATGTTTGTGATCATGTTTTTTTAATCCATTAGTTGAAATCAAGATCCTTTCAGATCAAAGTTATCTGGATTCGTTCAATTTGAAAAGTCGTTGACCCAACGAGGAACTTTGAGTTCTGCATTCTCCAACAATGGCTACCAATAGTGACAAAGTTAATCTCTCGCGCACGTTCAAGTATTTACTAGGTTCGTCTTCCTTTGTGTGTTTTCTTATTCTCTCTTTTGAAATTTTAGCTTATAAATTACCTGTTTCTTCTTGTGGATTGAATTTGTTGGAATTAGCTACACAGTTTATATCCAGAAGCATCCCGTTCGTATTCAATTCATGGATCGTGAGGCATCTCACCGAAAAAGACTATGCGGTAACGAATCGTTGACTTACTAGTCGAATGTATTTATTTATGTTCTTAGATTACGCCAATGTATGTGCTTTTAAGCTTCAAGGAGAAGATTGTTTTGGCAACTTTGTCACAAGTAACAAAAAGATTGCTTTGTTTTGTTCTGTTCCATATTGCAAAGTAGCAAAACTTGTATAGTTGGTGGATTCAGGAATCCAAGATGTGGTTGTAATTGTATGGTCTCTTAGGTGTGATTGGAAACCAATTGTGAAGTCATGTATTATAAATTTTAGCTGCGATTGGTTTTACTGGACGACTTTTCATTGCAATAGCTACGTGGATGGATGATGTTTTCTTCTTTCATTAATTTAATGGTTTTGATTTTAAGCTCGATCTATCTTTTTCTTATTTGGAATGCAGCTATATGCGGTTCAGTTCCATCTTTTTGTTACTTGTGTCTTGTTTCTCAGCCGGGAGGGATTCCGGCGTGCTTGTTTGCGGGCTGACATTAACAGGTATGCATAAAATCAGTTTCCGCTCATCTCCTTTTTCACATAATCGGTTCATGACTTACTTTGTAGTCGGTGATATTCCTTAATATTTGTGCTGCAGTGATGGTCTTGGATCAGTAGAAAATGTGACTAGGCTATTGAAAGTAGCATGGGTGACATTTCCACTAGGAATAGCCATTACTATTGCAGCATGCGCTTTTGTGTTATGGTGGCAGAATCTTAGTTGCTCCGACACATATGCACAAGCTATCTTGATTCACGGTACATTATTGTGATTTTCTTGTGCCTTATTCATACTTCTGTTCCTTACAGCCTTGGGATTTGAAAGTTTGTGTTTTGCAGTCATTTACTTGTGTCTTCTCCATTGTTTCCTCTCGTCCTTTCCTAATAGTAGTTTTCATTTTTTCATAGTAGTCCAAATTACATTCTGATACATAATATAACAGTATGATTAATCTAGTTAACTGGCAGGATTTGCATGTATACTGGAGCTACTGGCTGAGCCTTTGTATATCCTCTCTCAGACATTGCTGAGACTAAGGTTGCGTCTCGTTGTTGAGACTGTCGCTACAGTTGCACGCTGTGTAACTCTGTGCTCTCTCATAGTCACGCAGACCAACATGGTACGGCTCTTGTACCATTCCATTTTATTTTGAGCAAAAGAAAGCTTATATGATAAATTGAAAATCTAACTATCTTCAATGTTTGTAGGAAAAAGTGATCATCTTCGCACTGTCACAAGTTGCATATGGAGGTTCCTTATTTCTTGGGTACTGGGCTTATTTTCTCATTTTCGGTGTTTACAGCAGTTCAGATCTCTTTCCTTTCAGGTATGAGTTCTCTATTCTTTGATTCTCCTAACCAGTATTCTTAACTCTTGATATGCTCTAATCAACACATTCATTCTCAATAATGTTCAACAATTTTTGTGGTGTCACAGACCTGGGAACTTCATGGATTTTGATAGGCAGCTCTCGAAAATGAGTATGCTATTTACTTTTCAGTCTTTCCGAAAGTTGATCCTTCAAGAAGGTGAAAAATTGGTCCTTGTATGGTTAGATACACCTTATAATCAGGCTGTATATGGGATCGTCGACAAACTAGGCAAGTCTCTTTTATGAAAAAATGCAAATTATCTATGGCTACAAAGGTTGCCTGGAGATATTTCTAACACAATTTCTAGAACTCCAGGAAGTTTAGTTGTACGCATGGTGTTTCTTCCTTTCGAAGAAAGTTCATACGCTACATTTGCCAGGTTCGCATCAGGTTCATTTCTCGCCTGAGTTTAGTGTAGTTAAGTATGTAATAAATTTTGGGTTTGATGTTTCATGACTTTGGTGTAGATAATTTATCTCCCAAGATTCTGACTGTTCATTACCATATATGATTTTTATTTGAGTGTGTCTCTCTCCCCTCTGACAGGTAATCATCAAGAAAGGAAAAAGAAACTTGGAATTTGCTTGACCGAGGCCTTGAAGTTTGTGATATTGATAGGTATATTCCTATCTATTCCAGAGTCTCCAAAACCCAATTACAGATCCCCAATTGTTTTGTATCTTAGTGTAGATAAGATTTGTATCTAATCTCTGGTAATTTTTTTGAAAACGTGAACATTCTGGGAATTTCTAGGTCTTATATTTATGGCATTTGGCCCGAGTTATTCATACTCTCTCATCAGATTGTTGTATGGTGAAAAATGGAGCGATGGAGAAGCTTCCTTGGCCCTACAGTTTTATTGTCTCTACATCATCGTCCTGGCCATGAACGGTTAGTGATCATAACTAGATCAACTAGTGCTTGTGGACTTGTTAAGCTTCTTCTTTTGGTGGCTACTAGTTGCATATTTGATATTTCAATCTGTTACTTTTATTTTGTCAGGAACCTCCGAGGCATTTTTACATGCAGTTGGAACAGAGAATGAACTTCAGCGCTCAAACGACATGTTGCTTGTGTTTTCATTGATTTACGTCGCATTAAATATTCTGCTGATAAGATCTGCCGGAGCAATAGGTCTAATCATGGCGAATTCTTTGAGTATCCTTCACCTATATATATGTAGATACTTCAATTATTGTTTTATCTCTTTTTGTCTTCTTGACTTCTTAAAAATACAGATATGATTTTTAGGATCATCTATTCAGGGAAATTCATCCAACGTTACTTCCAGGTATGCTTGATTAAACTATAGAATCATGTAATTGCCCCATTTTTTCAAACAAAATCTGTATTTAACCTTCAAACTCGTCTGCAGGGAGCTTCTTCATTCTCGTTCCGGAAATGCTTCCCTTTAGGTTGGCAAATTCTTATCCTTTCGAGCATAATTACTCTCATCTCAGAGAAAACTATTCTCAACCGTATGAACTTCTGGGGAACATTTCCTCTCCATTTTGCCATCGGTTTCATCTGCTTCTGTGTTTCCGCCATTGTCATGTAAGTCCTCTCCTATGGCTACTACAAAATCCATTTCCATTTACCGACTTATCGTTCTATATGCAAAACGTAGTATCTGAAATCTTGCGTGTTTCTCTCTGGTAGATACCGGCGTGAGAGGGTGTTCATCAAAAGAATCATACATTTCAGGGATTACAATCACGACGACTGAAGAAACCAAGAAATCGGTATATGTCCTGGTTAAAGTACGGTTAAGAATTAAGGTTTATGCTTACAAACAAATTTTAACGCTGAGAAAGAGAGTGAAACTGCTGTTACCGAATTCAGCTTCAATGGAAAAAAATCATCAATTTTTGTAGGAGTTATTTTACCTGGCAGTCTGGCACTCGTCATCGTTTTTGTTTCTGATAAAGGTTAAAGCAACTCTTTTTTTCACTTCTTCATTCATTGGTCAAAATAACACTCAGGAGAAAGACAAAAAACCTATAAGAAGATGAAAACAGGTACATCAAGATTGACCCCCAGCAAAAAAGAAAAAATGTTAGAAACTGCATATATCCAATCCTCATTATGGAATATATACAATTCCAATAAGTTGTGGCGGCGTCAATGATAATCCTGAGCAGAGTCTTGCCTCCCTCAGAAACAATGATTACTACATTGAGTTAGGTTTTTCCTTTTTTATAAATTCATACTTGCTATTTTTGACAAAAAGGCAAAACCACTGTTTTCCTTTATGTGTGAGGTTTTCATCTATAAAAGAGAAGGCTGATTCCGCATTAGGGTAATCTCTGGTGGCCTCTCTTTCGTTTTTCTTCTTTTAGCGCAAGCGTTTTTAAAGTTCACAAAAGCAAGAAGCAATCAAGAAGAAGCCTTACACGATGTGTGAGACGTCCTATCGGATATACTGCAAGGGTCTGGTGAGCGAAGAGGTGGTTAAGGATGAGACTAGGCAGATTGGTGGTTTTGGTGTGGCCATCTGTGACCCCGAGGATAACCGACTATATGAGATGAGGAAAGCTCTGGGAGATGAAGAGTCCACACAGCAGGAAGTTGCGGAATTGGCGGCCTTAGTTCATGGGTTGAAGTGGGCGTTGGAGCTCGATTTGGCAAGGGTCACATTCTTCTGTGATGATTCCAATATCTTAGAATACGTAATTAATTACTGCACCCCATAAGTAGACGATCGACATATATAGTATGTGTGTATTTGTTAGGTTTTTATGACTCCTGTTTTTTTTTTCCTATTGTTTGTGACAGGTAACAGGTAAAGCTGAACCAAACGAGTCCAGTGTAGCAACACTTGTGAAGGAAGTGGCTCTTCTTCAGAGCAGATTCTCGTCTTGCGAAGCACTTCCTGCATCTGTGAGCAGTGGGAGCATCACTTTTGTCCTTGAGCATGCCAGAGCTGCTATAGCTTCCCAGATCAGGTGGCGTGAAGGTGACGTCTACATGGAGACTTGTCCAATATGCTGTGAAGACGTCCCGTGTGATGACAAGTTTGAGGTACCTGGTTGTTTTCACCGCTTCTGCGTTGCTTGCATTAAGAGACAAGTCGACGAGGCACTAGATTGGCATAAACCAGTAAAGTGCCCAAGCTTGGGTTGCAACTCGGTACTACAGAGTGAGGATTGTGAAGGTGTTTTGGATCCTGTGCGGCTCAGACACATGGCTGAATATCTTTCGGAGAGTGCGCTGCTTGATCATATGACCCGACAAGAGGAGAGGAGGATCAAAAAGCAAGAGACTACAGGCTGTACGTGGCCGCCAGTCGAATGCACGGTTACAATGGAGAAGACCAAGCTCATTGAATACTCAAAAACGTTCTTCGCTGATGCTGAGCTGTTAGGAGGAGCCAGAAAGTGCATGGGGTGTGGGTATTGTTTCTGCGCAAACTGCAGAACAGAATGGCATTATAACATGACATGTGATGTATTCCGTGAAACAGAGACTTATAAGTCATCTCCTGCGGGATGTTACGAAGCTATGGCTAAGAGTTTAGGATGGAGGAGATGCAGGAATTGCAAGTCGATGCTTGCGTCTGATGGTGATAGAGGTTGCAACCGTATTACCTGCTCGTACGCTCTCTCTCTCTCTCTCTCTCTCTCTCTCTCTCTCTCTCTCTCTCTTGACTCATGGCTCTTGTTATTAATTATATAATGTGTTGTTTTGGTTGCACATTTGTTTATTAATTAATTGTATATTGATTTTGGTTCTTTTGTCTTGTGAAATCCTCGCAGATGCGGATACCAGTTCTGTTACGTCTGTGAAGCTGAGTGGAACAAGGAAACCGGATGTTGTTACCAGGAGCCCGAGCTATGATTTATCCTAGTAGCTAGGGAACGGGTTTCGTGGATTTGGTCTTTACAGAGGAAGAGAAAGTTGGAACTTTTGTACTTCAAATTTCATTATTTTTCTTCTTGAGAAATTGGTTATATGTACTCCATTGGTCAAAAAAGAAATGACTCCATTCGGGGTGGTATCAAAATCTAAAAAAAAATATATATATATATATATATATATATATTTGCAATAAAAGTAGAAAAAAACAGAAGATAATGAATTAATAATAATTCATAGAGGGTGTAAATAAATCGGATATGCAAACTCCTAAACTTTTACTCTTTGGAGTGTATTTAATTATGTCCATAGGTCCAAACGACGATGAGGTAGTTTCTAACCAATTAAAATATCGCACGTGTTTATTTTGTTCCCGCGCATCTAACATCTTTTATTAGTGTACACATATCCTTCGATGCTAGAGAGTGCGAAAACCATAGAAAGGCCACAGAGATGGAAGATGAACATGAACATAGCGATTCTTTCAAGGATCAGCGACCTAGCTCCGGTACAATCCTTAGGATACGCCTTGAGAATTTTATGTGCCACGATAATCTCGAGATTGAGTTTGGCGACTCTGTCAATTTCATCACTGGTCAAAACGGAAGTAAGTTTTTTTTTTTTTTTTTTTCCAAATTGGGCTTTTTTTTTTATTGCTTTAAAATAAATAAAAATTGGCTTGTGGCTTCGTTTTCTCGAGCTGGGGTTACTGTAATTTTCGGTAAAGGACGGATTTTTTTTTTTAGCTTTGAGTTTTTTTTTGGTTCGTGGTCTCAAACCAGGTGGTAAGAGTGCAATATTGACTGCCCTGCGTGTTGCCTTTGGATGTCGAGCCAGAGGTACTCAGCGCGCCACTTCTCTGCAAGATTTCATAAAAACTGGATGCAGGTTCTTCTACTTACTTACATATGCGACTATGGCTTTTGTCTTCTTCTAAGATTAGGAAAATTGCTGAGTTTTGCTTCTCCCACGAGAGACTTATGTCAAATATTTGTTTTTTAATGCAGCTATGCCCTTGTTCGTGTTGAATTGAGAAACCAAGGAGAGGATGCTTTTAAGCCTGAATTATATGGTGATACCCTGACTGTTGAACGCAGGATATCTGATTCTACTAGTTTAACGGTTCTCAAGGATCATCAAGGTTAATTAATTTCTTTTGATGCTAATTAAAGTTTCTGTCTTTCTAGTCTGTGTGCTTCTGCTTGATTCGCCTTCTTGTTCTCGCTATTGATTGTCATTGTATATCTTCTTACTTGTTATGTTTCAAGTCTTACTGTGTGTCATGTGTAAATCTTCTTAATTGTGTTGTGCAGGAAGAAAAATATCTAGCCGACGGGAGGAGCTACGGGAACTAGTTGAACATTATAATGTGAGCTTTTTCTCTTTGATTCATGTTTCAAGTATGATCTTATATGTTATATTTGTGGTATTCATTGCTTGGATCTGCGTTATGCTTTTTTTTTTTTTGGCTAGATTGATGTTGAGAATCCCTGTGTGATCATGAGTCAAGAAAAGAGCAAGGAGTTTTTACATTCTGGAAATGACAAAGAGAAATTCCAGGTATATCTTTGTAAATCCGCATGTGCTGAAGTTAATTTTGTTGATAGTTTTGCTGAAAGCTTCTTTTTTTTTTGTTCTGCAGTTCTTTTATAAAGCAACCCTTCTTCAGCAAGTCGATGAGCTTCTTCAAAGTATTGACACAAAGTTGGAATATGCAAATGCTCTTCTGGATGAGATGGAGAAGACCATACAACCAATAGAAAAGGAGATCAGTGAGTTGCATCAAAAGATCAAGAATATGGAACACTTTGAAGAAATAACCCAACAGTTGCTGCATTTGAAAAAGAAGCTAGCTTGGTCATGGGTATATGATGTGGATAGGCAGCTCAAGGAGCAGACTGAGAAGATCGTGAAACTCAAAGAACGAGTGCCTACTTGTCAAAATAGAATTGATCAGAAACTGGTAAGTAAATCTATTACCTCAAATTTAAACTGCTATGCACAATCAGAATGCAGGGTGTGCATGACCTGTCTAAACTTCTCTTGGATTCTATAACATTGAGGTTTATTAGTTGTATTAAATAAAGAATGTTGAAGCTTGAGGTTAGTTCTACCCTAAAAGATTCTTATAGGGTCATACGGATTACCCCTTGTGTTCTCTTTATTTAAGTGAGGTTGAGTTTCTAAAATGTATATTTGCTTATACACTTAAATACTCGATTTGTGGCATCAATGATACCTTATCATATCACTTGAATCCTTAAGTTGATTAAAACTAACCTTTTATGTAGGGTGAGGTGGAATCTTTAAGGGTAAGCTTAACCGAGAAGAAAGCTCAAGTTGCTTGCCTGATGGATGAATCAACTGCAATGAAGAGAGAGATAGAATGTTTGCGGCAATCAGTGAAGATGGTATGTTAAAAATTAGTTTTTAAAGAATTGCCCTTAAGTATGTAGTTTGATAATTTATCTTACATATTATTTACAAACTATATTTTCTAATTGAGCAGTTAGGAAAACGAGAGAAGCAAATGAAAGGATTTATCAAATAATTTTTTCTTATTGATATATTGGGATTGCATGACTCTGATAGGCACTGCTCTTGACCTCGTTAATAGAATATCTGATAGTGTAGTTCTAAAATTGCGCTTGGTTTAGATACTTTTCGCATCTGTGTGTACTTGACATACAATTTGAAACAGGCTGCAAGAGAGAAGATCGCTTTAGAAGAAGAATACCACCATAAGTGCAACAACATTCAGAAGATTAAGGATCTTGTTAGGAGGCTTGACCGACAGATTGGAGATATTAATGAAATGACTACAAGAAGCACACAGGTCCACCTTTTCGCAAACTAAGATCCTTTCAGTCTTATGCTCAGTGTTTGATATGGTGATTGAGGAGTAGTTTAGTGTGAGTGTATAGACATTTTACTGGCTGCTAATGATGCAGGCTGAAGAATCCGAAATTGAAGAAAAACTGAATCTATGGAAGCTAGAGGTTGAGAAGGCTGAATCATTGCTTTCCAGGTCATTATGTTTTTGATTTTTTTCTTCAACTATCCCTTTTCACTTTCTTCTTTTTTTTTTTTTTTTTGTTGGCTAAGCATGGATTAAATATATTACAATTTTAGTTTGAAAGAGGAGGAGAACGTGGTAATAGATAAAGCATTAGCTGGAGGGCAAGAGAAGGAACACATAGAGGCTATGGTATCTTAGTCTTACCCTGTCTCATATTTGTGTTGTTTTAAATAGTGTCACCTTTTTGTTGTAGCCATTATAGTTACTTATGTTCAACTATTTTTGGCTCTTTGGTTTCTAGATTAGAGACCATGAAAAGAAGCAAAGAAGCATAAACACACAGATCAAATGATCTGAAGAAACATCAAACAAATAAGGTGCTTATCCAGTTACATGGATCTCCTTGCAGGCTTTATATGTTATTTCTATTCTTTTGGAGGATGATGATCTTGAGGATTAGTTGGATAATTTCAAACTTCTCTTGCTAGGTTACCGCATTTGGAGGGGACAGAGTCATTAATCTCTTGCGGGCTATTGAGAGACATCACCGCAGATTTAAAAAGCCACCCATTGGTCCGATTGGTGCTCATGTGGTAAGTTTCTAACTTTCTATTATTCCCTTCTACACATCCTTGCACAAAGAATAACATGTTTTCTCATATGGACCATGCATGGCGTAAAGAAAAGCTGACATTTTCAAGTTTTATGGTAACAATCTCTGCTGTTTTAGTTTGAATTTATCTAACTGTGGTTTTCTACAGACATTGGTCAATGGTAATAGATGGGCATCTGCAGTTGAACAAGCTCTTGGAAACCTCCTGAATGCCTTTATTGTGACCGATCATAAAGATTTAGTTACTTTGCGAGACTGTGGAAAGGAAGCAAATTATAACAATCTGAAGATTATCATTTATGACTTTTCAAGACCAAGGTAATCTGAAAGACACTTCCAATATTCTTGTTTATGTTCTGCTTTAATGAATGGATAGATTTAGTTATATTGCAAACGCCATGGTTATTATTGTTTATGCAGGTTAAGTATACCAAGGCACATGATTCCTCAAACAGAACACCCAACTATTCTCTCTGTCTTGCACTCTGAGAATAATACTGTTCTTAATGTCTTGGTGGATATGGTAATCTTACTTACCGATATTCTCTACATTAGTATATTACTAACTTTTCACCCTCCAACCTCTGTATAGTAGTATTCATTAAGCATTGGTTTCTGGAAATTTCCAGAGTAGTGTCGAGAGGCAAGTGCTTGCAGAAAATTATGAGGTTGGCAAGACCATTGCCTTTGAGAGAAGGCTCTTGAATCTGAAGGATGTTTTCACTATAGATGGATACAGAATGTAAGTTGCCACTTAAAAATGGCGAGAACAAATCTTTTAGAGAGCCAAACACATATATTTAGTTCAAATTATAAGTGGAGGGACACTGACATATCACTTGTCTACAAATTTGTAAAATGAGAACTACCACTAGAACCCACTTCTGACGGTTTTACCGAGTTATTGGCGTGATTAGTGGAAAAGGCTATATAGTTATATTGATTTCAAATATAGAGGAAGATCTGCGTCAACGTAACAGTATTCTACCTATTCTTTTCTTAAGTTTTCCCGTGGACCTGTTCAGACTACGCTTCCTCCTCGTCCTCAAAGGACTACTCGATTGTGTGCTTCTTTTGATGACCAAATCGAAGATCTTGAAATAGAGGCCTCAAAAGAACAAAGGGAAATACAAGAATGCAGGGGACAAAAGAGGGAGGCAGAAATGAATCTCAAGGGTCTTGAATCTAAAATGCGCGGACTGAAGGTAGTGTAACATTACTGGTATCACTTTAGATGTATCCATTGTTTAATGCACTGGTCATGTCGAATTAATGTGCTCAACTTTTAACTGTCTTAACTTATACATTTCGCTTCTTTCCACAAAGCTTAAGCTTGTTCGGATTAATAAACAGTTTGCATTTTTTTGGTCAATGTACAGAAGCAACGCACCCAACTAGAGAAAGATTTGACGAGGAAGGAACTTGAAATGCAGGATCTGAAAAATTCAGTCGCTTCTGAAACCAAAGCATCACCTACATCAAGTGTTGATGAGCTTCATCTAGAAAGCATGGTTTGTTATATTGGTTGAAACTGTTTGATTGTCAATATTCCCCTAGCATCATTCTTGATTGCGCTATTTGTATTTCTCAGAGATTCCGAGAAGAGATAAAGGAGAAAGAATCCTTGCTGGAAAAATCTCAAGACGGTTTGAATGAAGCTGAATTAAAGGCTAATGAACTTAAAGCTTCATATGAAAACTTATGTGGTATGTTGTCATAACATTGATTTTTCTTGGATTTGTGTTAATCCTAGAAAGATTAATCATCTTTGATTTACAGCCAAATTTGCTTTAATATAGTTCAAGTTAAAATGTACATGCATAGTCAGCCAAGGGTGAAATTGAATCTCTTGAGAAAGCAGAGAATGAGCTAAAGGAGATAGAAGAAAAACTCCAATACGCAGAAACGGTGCACCTTCTTTAAGAGTTTGGTTATTTACTTGTTTTACAGTTAGAACTTAATTGTGATTCTGTTTCAGGAGAAGAACCATTATGAGAATCTTATGAAGGACAAGGTCTTACCCGATATTGAACAGGCTGAGGTTTTATATCAGGATCTTGAAACGAAGCGGCAGGGAAGAATAAGCAATTATGAAATTCCCTTAGTAATATAAACGAAAAAGGACAATAATATCAAAATGGGCAGTGCAAGTTACTTATTGCTCTTGGATTCATTTTTTAATATATATACTTGGTTCAACTGCTGCAATTTCAGGAAAGTAATGAGAAGGCCTCAATCATTTGTCCTGAGAGTGAGATAAGAGCTTTGGGCCCTTGGGATGGGGCCACTCCTTTGCAGCTTAGTGCTCAGATTAACAAAATAAATCATAGGCTGAACCGAGAGAATGCCAAGTGCGTAAATTTATGTGCCTTGTGATTGTTCCTACATACGGAAATTTCCTGTTGAATGCCTGTTAAGGTTGCATGCTTATATCTTTTGTTGATACAGGTATTCTGAATCAATCGATGACCTCAGGATTATGCACGATGAAAAGAACAGAAGATTAGGAAGAAACGCAAAATTTACAAAAGCTTTCGAGAAAAGCTCAAGGTTAAACCTTGCAATTGTTTATAGATATATCTTCCTTATCCAAAATTTCAATATGCATATGCTAATTCGTTTAATGTGTGCATTACTGTTTAATCAGGTTTGCAGAGATGTGGTAGGTTCACGGCAGGGCAAGCTCCAAATAAATAAATCTCATCTGAAGCGCCAGTTAACTTGGCAGTACGAAATTTTTTGCCCATTATTACCAATAACATTGGATAATTTATAGTTCTCACTTTAGTTATGTGATTTTCATATGCTACTTTCCTTGATTGCTGATCATCAAAGCAGATTCAACTCTAACTTAAGTAAAAAAGGTATCAGTGGACAAATCATGGTCTCTTATGCAGACAAAACTTTGTCTATAGAGGTAATTGGAACCATAATGCTACGTTTTGTATCGGATGTGTCCATATTATGACATTAATTAACTGTGTTGGTTGCATTTCTTTCTTCAACAGGTTAAGATGCCTCAAGATGCAACAAACAGTGCTGTTCGAGACACAAGAGGACTTTCAGGTGCTTTTCTACTCTAGATTTGAATATGAATTGGGACATAAAATCCCACATTCGAAACATTAGAACTAGGGTGGGCTGTAAAAGGCTCAATGGATGAGATTTAAGTATCAAAGCCCTTGAAACATGAAACTTAAATCGAAGAATCTAACATCGTCTCAGCCTTTGTTTGCTATTGCCCTCTTTGTTGTTGTCCTATTTTTGACTTTCTTACTGCTAAATCTCTGGAAGCTAATTCTCCATTGAGAGTATAACCTTATTAGTTCAAATTATCAGTTGTTCTAGCCAGCTTCAAAGTTAGTTAGTCCTCTTGTCGTAAATTTCAGGTGGGGAACGGTCTTTCTCGACTTTATGCTTTGCATTAGCTCTTCACGCGATGACTGAAGCCCCAATTCGAGCAATGGACGAATTTGATGTATTTATGGTAAGAATCATCTTCTTACATGACATATACACTCTATTGTCAAAGCTGCTAAAACAAATGTATCAAGCACCTTAATAGAAATAAAGCAGTTAAAAACGGTTCGGTTTCTGCAAATCTCAGGACGCAGTTAGCAGGAATATCAGCTTAGACACATTGGTTGATTTTGCAATAGAGAAAGGTTCACAGTGGATGTTCATCACTCCACATGATATCAGGTAACTTTCCACTTAGATAGTTTCGTTAGATCTAAATACAAAACAAAACGAACCATGTAATACTAATCCATCTTTGTAACGACAGTATGGTGAAGTCACACGAGAAGGTAAAGAAGCAACAACTAGCTGCTCCTCGTTCTTAAGCCAAAGAAAGAACCTCTCTTCTTTTCTGTAAATTCCTCAATAACTTAATTGTAATGGGAATGACTAATGAGTAATATCGGCAAATCTTGTAATCCTGAATCAATTTATTGGAAGTTTCTCTTTTGTCAGTATCTAGAAACAGATACATATAATGATTATGATCTTAGTGGACGAAAAGATTGAGAGTGACAGGTTCTAAATTTTCTCCTTTCTTCACTGTTCAATTGAGACCGTTTGTACATTATTCCTACAAATCTAAACAGTTTCCAGAAAAACAAAAAGAGAGACCGAATCTTTCGTTTAAAGAGAGAGACACAAAACAAAAAATAATATTTTTTTATCTTCTCTTAAACCAAAAATCTTAAAATCCCTAAAAACAAAATTCTTTTTTTCCTCTCTGTGATTGATTGTGTAAGTTCCCGTTTCGCAAAAGCTTCAAACTTTCCATTTTAATTGCACAAATCCGTTAAAAAGCTTTTTTTTTTCTCGGAAAAATCAAAATCAAACCTTTTTTTTTGTTTCTCCGAGAAAAACCCTTCAAGAACGTCGCTTGCTTTCAAGGAAGGGGGCGGAGAAGAAGAATGTAAAGAAGTTATGTCTTATAGAGGGAAGAAGGAGAACAGTCCAGTTTCACCATTGAAGAAGCGACGAGCGAGCTGGTCTGAACTTTGGGTTAACCATCACCATTTATTGTCTTCTTCTCCGCTTGATTTCGCCGCAAAGTTTCAGTCTTTGACCCCTCCAATCTCCAAATCCAAAACCCTACTCCCTCCTGATTTCACGCTTCTCTTACCTGACCTCATTCTCATCAGAATCATTGAAAAAATCCCTAAATCTCACCGGAAAAATCTCTCCTTGGTCTGCAAGAGATGGTTTAAACTCCATGGTAGTCTTGTACGGTCTCTTAGGTTATCTGATTGGGGGTTTCTAGCGTCTGGTCGGCTGATCTCGAGGTTTCCCAATCTGGATACTGTTGATTTGGTCAGTGGGTGTTTGATTTCGCCGCCAAATTCAGGTATTTTAGTTAACCACAGGATAGTTTCGTTTACTGTTGATGTAGGGTCTTATCAGAGTTGGAGTTTCTTCGAGGAGAATCTGTTGTCTGTTGAGGTAGTTGATAGAGGGCTCAAAGCCCTTGCTGGTGGCTGCTCTAATCTCAGGAAACTAGTTGTGACCAATACTAGTGAACTAGGGTTGTTGAATGTAGCTGAAGAGTGTTCCATGTTGCAAGAACTCGAATTGCACAAGTGTTCTGATAGTGTTTTGCTTGGCATTGGTGCGTTTGAGAATCTGCAGATCTTGAAATTGGTTGTGAATGTTGATGATTTGTATCACTCTCTGGTTTCGGATATCGGTCTTATGATTTTGGCTCAAGGGTGCAAGAGACTGGTGAAGCTTGAGCTTGTTGGATGTGAGGGAGGGTTTGATGGGATTAAAGAAATAGGCCAATGTTGTCAAATGCTTGAGGAACTTACTGTTTGTGATCACAAGATGGAGTCGGGTTGGCTTGAAGGGCTTCGTTATTGTGAGAATCTCAAGACGCTGAAACTCGTGTCTTGTAAAAAGATCGATAATGATCCAGATGAGTGCTTAAGTTGTTGTTGTCCTGCTCTCGAGCGATTGCAGTTGGAGAAGTGTCAGTTAAGAGATAAGAATACCGTAAAGGCTTTGTTTAAGATATGTGAAGCGGCGAGAGAGATTGTTTTTCAAGATTGTTGGGGATTGGATAATGATATCTTCAGCTTGGCAGCAGCAGCTTTCGGGTACTTAAAAACTTTATATTCCCTTTTTGTGCTTTTGATGTTTGATAACTGGACCCATTCGTGTTTGGTAGCACCATATGAATCTTTAGGAACAATGTGATCTTAAAAGTTGCAGCCGTTAGCCAATTTCATTAGTAAACCCGTTAGATCTTGTCGATAATCATAAAGTTTGAATCGTTTTGCTAATTTCATTGTCTGTTGGACTTGCAGGAGAGTTAAGCTACTGTATCTGGAAGGATGCTCATTGCTAACAACATCAGGTCTAGAATCAGTGATTCTACATTGGCACGAGCTAGAACATCTGAAAGTGGTTTCGTGCAAGAACATAAAAGATTCAGAAGTCTCTCCGTCGCTGTCAGCTCTGTTCTCAGCTTTAGTGGAATTGCAGTGGAGACCAGACACCAGATCGCATCTCTCTTCAAGCCTTACAGAGACCGGAATTGGTGGTAAAGGTGGGAAATTTTTCAAGAAAACATGAAAGTTTACTACTACCTAACTCTTGAATGTTTTTTTGAAAGTTCCTTAGGTTCTCTTTCTTTGTTACTTGTCGTTGAACAATATGTAGCCAATTACTGTAAAGTCTACCTTTTTTTTTAAAATCCATTCTATGTTTGTAATCAGAAATTCATAGCTAAGCAAACATAATTTTACCTTACTTTTCCCTTTGCAAAGAGATTAAGAACTACTGATTGAGTAGACAGTAGTTGCGAGTAAAAAGACTATGAAGATATCTTTAGAAAAAGCTCATCACAAAAATAGATAATTCTTACTCGTATTAAGAGCATCTTTCGTCCTTAAGGAATCCAATCATACTTTGAAAAAATGAAAAAAGATGTACAAAAATGGAGATGCGGGGTATCGATCCCCGTACCTCTCGCATGCTAAGCGAGCGCTCTACCATCTGAGCTACATCCCCATTTGTTTGTTTATTACAATATCTGTATTATTAAATCTAAATTTCTTCGTAATCTCAGTTTTTCTCAGTTTTTTTTTTCCCCCATTAGAGATTTAATTCGTGAATATACCATTATAAAATTTCTGAAACACAAAAATATAAAACTCAATATATTTTGTGTGTGTGTTTGTGTTTCTCAATTGAGTAAAGTGTACATGTGAGGTCCAGTTATTGCCTAATTAGGCCAGTAAACAATAGAAAAGTGTTACAACTTGAATTAGGTTTTCTTAAGTGGTTAATTAGGTTCATCCATACATACATATTTCTCTCTTCTTCTTTTTTTTCGTTTTACACCAATAATCTCACATGGACCGGCTTTGTTCCACATTCTATGTGATTTTTCATTTTTTGGCAAAATCAATATACATAGTGGAGTTTTTTTTGTAATTATACTACAAAAAATTAAATAACATGGGGTTTTTAAATAATTCTTATTGTTTACTACATATTGCAATGTGTGCATGTGATATCCCGTTGTTTATTTTTCTTGTCATGAGTTTTTGCATTAAATTATCATGTTGTGACAAAAGGTTACAAGATCCATTGTTTTAAAAAGTGAACTATGTACAACTTCGTGTGTTAAGGCCAGTCATAATTCAGAACCCATGATTCGGTTATATCCTCCAACATTTTTTTTTGTCAAACGTTAAATCCTCCAACATAAGTTAATTTATTTATATTAAATTTTAAAGGTCTACTAGATATAGTTTAAGAAAGATATGATTACACACATACACATTAGGAACAATGTTCTTTTCTCTTTCTTAACCAGCATAATCACAGACAAACATTTTCCGGACCGGGGACATAACATATTTTAACAAATGGATCATCTTCTCAAACTTATATATATATATATATATATCACATATTATTCAAATTCGATGTTGTAAAACAAAACGTTTAATTTCTCCCAACCAACATATATTAATATATATCGCTTGATAAGAAAAAGATATTTTATAAACATTACAAAAAAAAATCTATATACAATCTGCTTCTGAACAAAAAGAACTAATTACGATTTTTTTTCTTTGAAGCACATAAAAAAATCTTGCTTAAGAAGAACGAAACGAATGAATGGTTTTAATAACAACGTACAAGGTGCATAGAGGAATTTGTCTAATCGTACTTCGTTTAGTTAGATTTTTTCCCGCAATTTCCCACTCGTTCTTCATATTTCACGTATTACGGCCAAATTTTTTGTCGTCTTGTACGGCCACATTTATTTTATTTTCTGTGCGTTAGAAGAAAATGCACCTAAAAAAAAAGATTAGGTTTTTAATTGACCCTAATAGGCTAATAGCCACTAAGGCACCGCCACTTAACTCGAGAACAGTACTTAGCCAACAAGGTCAACTATTGCTCCACTGATAAAATACGTAGTTAGCTTTCAACCAAGACGTGTTTACTTATAATTGGCTAATAGCTGGCACCTAAACTCGGCATGACGTGGCAGATGTGGACAAGTTGACTATGCTAATGACCGTAAGATTTTGGGATTGCTCGAGAAACAGCCTGACACGTGGTCTTGTCTTATTAGAACTATTTCCTTAAATAGGAATATTAGTCGCTTTCCTACTAACCTAATTTGCAACATTTTCTATAATTAGAATTTTAATTTATTAGACGACCAAATCTTATTGGATCAGTTCTTTGCTCACCCCCACGATTTTTATATTAGTTTATTCGTTATCTGATCCCCTATCTTGACAAACAAAATTTGTCATTACTGCTGGCTTTGAAAATTGGAAGAAGATTAATATAAGAGTTTTTCTTTAAGATCATAGGGAATATCACTAATTTAGAAAGAAAGGAAATCTATTACGATAGGTACTTACCTTAACGGGGTAAATTATTTTATAGTAAAATAACTTTGAAAGATGTTCCTAATAGAATATTTTCCCCATTTTTACTAGCTAGGTCGAGATAGATAAATGGGATAACTGTTTGTATTTTCGCCGAAACTGAATTCTCATTTGTCACCTAATATCTGGTTTAATTAAACAAAGATATTCTTTCATTGAGGGTATATACTAGGTCAGTAAGTATAGAACTAGTACCTTTGGAATTTATATTTGAAATTAAAAGAAATTTAGTGTTTAGTGGAAGCACTGCTTCACCTTGATACCTTATGCATTATGTCATTTGCTTGGATAGGAAAACCATACATACCACCAATATGGCCACTTTTAGTGTAGCTATGTCTATATGTATTGTAATTATACACAAGATATAGGTAAATCATAGAGATACCAATATAGCTTTAACGTAGCTATGAGTATATATAATTATAAAGTAATCTCATAAACATGCAGATGGAGTTTAATCATTGATAAAAAAAAAATCACAGTTTGTAGATGCCATTAATGGATGGATTATTTAAGAGTTCTTCCTTTTCTTTTCACTTTTTTGTTACTAGGATGAGTATTATTGGTAGATTTATACTACTACTATATTTTTTTCGGGTTATTTACTTTTGAAGAAGTATAATGATATCATCACAAAAAAATGTTACCTAACCAACGAAATACTTTAAGGATCTTTAAATTTTTAAAAATCTCAATATTAAGAAACAGAATGTTAATTAAACTTTAATTTTAGAATTAACAATTGAAATGTTTATAAGATCTCACGGGGTCGAGACTTCTATCTATTAGTATATGATTATATCCGATGCTAAAAATATCGTACACTTTTCTAACAGTAACATAACACATTTTTGACCAATAAGGAAACGCAATAAAAGAACAAATTATCACGAGGTGGTGGGCTAGTGGTTCTAGTTTGGTCGGAAGAGTCGTCGCGTTGGTCTAGGCCAGAAATCGATTCTCCGAAGCACATAATTGCTAGTTTTATCTCTTTTGATCACATGGGTATGGATCCATTGCTTACGACCCATTTGAAAGCTTGGGAGATCCTACCCATAGGATTAGTCTTAGACCCCTCTATATGTCTTAAGATTTATGTTGAGTTATAAAAAAAAATAAGAGTAACTGCAGAAACACCATTTGTCAAACTATTTTGGGAACAGGGATCTGAGTTGTATTCAATAGTAATTAATAGTATTATAAGTTGACAAAAATAAAATTACTTAGTATTATTATTGATAGTATTAAAGTATATTGTGTAGAAGTAGAACCATCAGAATTTCAGCATTTTATTACTTGTAATGACATGCACAAAATTGTAAAGAATAGATTAATACGGAAGACGGTTTTTAATAATAACTCGCTCAAATCATACTAAAATATTACACATTGAATTTATATCATAACGTTAATATATAAGTAATAACTATTCACCGCGTTAGATTCAAAGAACAAAAATTAAGGCAAGTCTATTTATATTTTTTCCGAATATATTTCTGCAGTTATATATATTTTTAATTATAATTTATTTTTAAAGAGCAGAAAAAGGTTTTTCTCTTTTAAAAAAGGGGAAAGTGCAAAACAACCTAGCCAAGTTGCGTTACACACTACGTATCTTTTCTCCTCTCACAAAATATGAACAATATACTTTTATACATGTATTTTTAATACATTAAAAAAAAATTATATAATGTAAAAACGATCATTTTCGTCAAAAGAATTCCACCTTTCTAGTTCCATTTTGGTTCCGTTCCTTAATAGTTCCTCTGCGTCTCCTTAATCTCTCTCTCTCCCTAACTTCTCTTTCACCTTTACTCTCTTTCTCTCTCTCTCTCTACCATATATCTATATATATTCTCTGAACCCATCTCCTGAAAACATTCAAGATCAAATCTTTCTCGATCTATTCAAAGAAAACCGTTTGAGAAGAAAACGATTAAATTAAGGTTTGATTTTGTTCCGGGATCAGTTTTTTTTTTTTCTTCTGTAGGGTTTAAGGTTTTCAAAAAAGATGGAAGCTTTCGGTGGGTTTCACAAGGAAGATGATGAGCAGATGGATTTGCCTCCTGGTTTCAGGTTTCATCCAACAGACGAAGAACTCATAACCCACTATCTACACAACAAGGTTCTTGACATGGCTTTCTCGGCTAAAGCTATTGGTGAGGTGGATTTGAACAAAGCTGAGCCTTGGGAGTTGCCTTGTATGTTCAAACAAAACCCAAGTTTTCTTTCTGACATACAAACAAGTTTATTTTTATCATTGTTCTTAGAGTCCTAATGAGTTTGGACTTGTTTTTGGTGTTTTATTTATTTTTGTTAACAGATAAAGCAAAAATGGGTGAGAAAGAATGGTACTTTTTCTGTGTGAGGGATAGAAAGTATCCGACTGGTTTGAGGACTAACCGAGCAACCCAAGCCGGTTATTGGAAAGCGACAGGGAAGGATAAGGAGATCTACCGAGGCAAATCGCTTGTTGGTATGAAGAAAACACTTGTTTTCTACAGAGGAAGAGCTCCTAAAGGCCTCAAAACAAATTGGGTGATGCATGAGTATCGGCTAGATGGGAAACTCTCTGCTCACAACTTGCCTAAAACCGCTAAGGTAATAAATTGAAAAAAAAAAATCCTAGCTTTGCTCTGTTTCTTGCTCTGTTTTACAACTCTGTCTTATACTCTGTTTTTGTGGTTTGGTTCCATTTGGCAGAATGAGTGGGTGATATGCAGGGTCTTTCATAAAACTGCTGGAGGCAAGAAGATCCCTATTTCGACTTTGATCCGAATCGGTTCTTACGGAACCGGGTCCAGCTTACCACCTTTGACCGACTCTTCGACATACAATGACAAAACCAAGACCGAGCCAGTTTACGTGCCCTGCTTCTCCAACCAAGCTGAAACCAGAGGAACCACATTACTCAATTCCTTCAGCAACTCTTCCCTTAGCTCCTCGATGCAACCAGATTTTCTACAGATGATTCCACTCTACCAACCACATCAATCTCTCAACGTTTCGGAGAACCTACAGAGTTCCAATCCGGTTCTTACGCAAGAACAGTCAGTTTTACAAGCAATGATCGAGAATAACAAAAGGATGAGCTTCAAAACATTGAACATTAATTCGCGGGAAACAGGAGCTTCTAATACCGATCATTCATCGGTTTTTGAATTTGGGAGGAAACGATTTGATCATCAAGAAGTTCCATCTTCCTCTGCCGGTCCCCTTAATCTTGAACCTTTCTGGAACTACTGAAGCCTGAAAAAGAATCCATTAAGTTAGGTCACAAGTACAAAAACCTTTGCAAAGTTTTATCCTTTTTAGCGTGGTGTGCTAAGTTTGTATAGATTTATATATCACTACTGCCACTATTGGTGCTTTAGATTATATGTTCAAGGAAAAGTTAAATGAGGATAAAAAGAAGCAATTAATCGAATTTATTAAGCAATTGTGGTGGATTATTTTTGTGAAAACCCCATACTTGCGAATCAGCTGCGGGTGATTTGAAATACACATGTTCTAATATTTCACATTTTCTCAAACCATTTATGACAATAGAGTCGGGAGATTTTAGGAAAATAACCCCCTGGTGGTCGTCTCTCGTTACAGTACTATTTTGTTACGATATAAGTGCATAAACGAACATCTACTTGAATGTCAAAAGAAAAAAATATCTACTAAAAGTGGATTGCCGTAAGACCAACAAATCATCATTTCAGTTATGAATATATATGAAATAAATACAACCAACAAGAAAACTTTTATTAGTTTATAAATTTTTTTAGTAGGTGTAATATATTATCATATATTGAACTTTTAGTTAAAATTTAGTCTTTTATAGAGTTTTCGATTTGGAAATAATTTCATGTTTTTTTATAAATAAAAAATTACATGCTGTATTGAACAAATGATCAGTTAAGAACTTAATCAATTTTCTTATAACAATATTCTAACACAATGCGCAATAGTTTTTTTCCTCCCTTTTTCTTAACACCTTTGTTCCACGAAAAATCTTTATTCCGTTATAAAGTTGTTACGAATGATGTATGAAATTATACTTTAGTTTCGTGCACCTTTTTTGTATAAGATATTTAATTTTAAAATGATGTATAAGACATACGAGAAGTTTAAAATTACAATATGAGTGAAAGACGACTCCCACAATCTTTAACCATAAGGGAAAAATGATTTCTGCATGTTTTAATTTATAAAATCTTACAATATGAATTAAAGACTTCTACAAACTTTAACCGAAAAAAAAAAGACTTCTGCAGATTTTATTCGTTATCCAAATTATATTTTACAAAATAATTTAGTTTTGAAGAGAAAATTTGTAGTTATACCCAAACTGACTAGGACACGTGTAATATACTACCAATGGCTTACGAAAAAAAAACATTTCATTTTAAAAATATATAATTAGTAAAATACCAAAACATAAAAAAACAGCTATATTACTGATTATAATAAACATCCCCATTGGTCAATGTAGAATTATTAAAAGAAGAAGACGTTAAAATAAAATATGCCCATATTGAAGTTTTGGATAAAAACAAAGTAAAAGTTGATAACCTTAGTTACCTTTTACAATTAGATTCCCAAACCCCAAAGAAACTCGAATTAAATTTTGTGTTTTGCTAATTTCGGATTAGTATAAAATTCAGATGAATTAGAAATCTCACCTCAGTAATTACGGATTTCACATGGATACGTATTCCCACGTGTCGTATTCGTTTTTTTTGGTAAAGCCCACGTGTCTTATTCGTTGTAAATTACTCGCCACTTTATTTCTTACCGGTTTGTTTAGTTTCCACATTCAAAAAAGACAATTACTTGCCCATCATTATATTGTTCTTTTTAAATACGAGATGCACGCATCAAAGTATGGGAATTTTCAAAACTGATAATTCTGCTAATTTTGTTACTGCGTAAGCTATTCATGAAATTAGGAGTATATTTTAAATAGTCTTTATTTCGTTGTTAGGCTGAGGCACATATATAGTTTAATTCATAGATGTTCCAAGTAACAGAATTTTCATAATTTTCCCTAAAACAGGATAACCCGCAAGGCCGTAAACGAATGTATAAAATGTATACCACACATATGGGTGCGATTAGCAAAACATTTGATTTTTCAGATACTGAAATGGGCCGTGAACAGAAGATGATAATCAGTGAAAGGGAGTCTGGCTTAGGCCCATAAAATATATAGGCCTATTTGATCTAATGGTCTCAATATGTGGTAAAGCTTTTTTCGGAGATTCTTCGTTGTTTGTTTTTTTTTTTTTTTTGGCAAACCTTCGTTGTTTGTTTTGTTGTTGATTTTTTTGTGCGTTGCACACAAGTCGCTTAATATAATAAACTCACACATATGGGTGCGATTAGCAAAACATTTAAATAAGTTTGCCTTTAATTTTCTATCATCACCCAATCAACTTTTATATAATTAGTAAAGCATAGATGACAGCATTTAGAAGACATGCTTGTGTCATTAGTCATTATATTTAATTAGTCACCATATTATATAATTACATAAAAGAAAAAAGGGTGAAGACTGTAGATTGATATCAGAGAATGATGTTGGTATATAAAATTGGCAGTAAAGACACTAATTAAGTATTTAACTAAATTGTGAAAATTCTAAAAATAAATTATTGTTAAAATTACAGAGTAGTGGTAAACTGTAAACATTCTTTCTTTTTCGGGGTTTACAACTTAAAATATACATGCGAGTTTTGATCTCACGAATGTAATGGCATCGATAACAGTAAAATAAACTATTATGTCACATGTTAGTCAATTGTTTAAAACAACAAAACCATTAAAAAAAACTGAATTATTATTCTACTTTAACAAAAAGCAGTATTAATTATTTAAATTAGCACAAACCCCGTAGCCATCACACCGACATAGTGTAACGTTTAATAAACATATATTAACAGCCAAAACCTAATATTTTTAAGTTAAGAGAGAATTGGGTCCACGATAGAGGGAATCATAAAAATACATATTGTCTACACTATTATTCTAATAAATGGAATTACTGTCGACCGATCGCTGCATACGAATTCTGTTTCAAAAAAAGAAGTTATGCAATCGAATAGTATAATCCAATTATTGGAATTTTATTGTAATAATGAGAGCTAGGAAGAAAACGGTAATAAGTCACCGAAGGGGCGACGAGACATATATGCTTATTCCAATCCAAACGTTGTTTCGTTTTTTTTTAAAGTCCTAAGGGCTAAGGTACGGTGTGTGTCGTATCGAGGTTCATACATATTCTTGAAATCGATCACGCTTATTAGAAAAAGAAAAGAATCTACCACTACATTACATTTATTTGAAATATATCCAAATAGAACCATTTTCAAGCTGTACGAAATAAATCGTTCTCAAACGTAAACAAAATTTGTTAGTGAATTAATATTTTTTAACATTATGATCATATGATCATGATGTAGCGATCATTTTGAAAATTAAGAAAAACTGGAGAACTGTGAAGATTTTGATGATGATGATAACAATTATATATATATATATATATATGTAATTAATAACTAAACAATTCTCGAAACATGTATAGAGTTTTAACACTGAAGAAAGAAAAGCTTAAAACCTTTTTTTTTAAAACAATAATTCTAACCAAAATAGGAAATCTTTATAAACTAAACTATAATCACAAGTAAATATTTAACATAAAGTATTCATAAGAAATAAACACTTTGATGATACAAGTAACTAACTTACTTAAAGTTAATTTTACCCAGCACTACTAATTTTTTATTAAAAACTCTTTTTTCATTATCTTTTTTCAAATCAGAATGCTATATATGGGATATTTGATGTTGGAAAAAACTTAGAGAAAGCATATATCATAACATCATCAATAAACTGAAGAGATCATAGTCCTTCGAATTGGATTTTTCTTAACTTACTATACCATAAGTCGATAAGGTACTAGAATATAATGTTGACTTAAAACATATAATTTATTTGAAATTAGCAATATACGAGAGTCAGAGAACCACATAATAACCTCTCTTATGAGAGTGTCAATGAACATGTCACTGTTGTCGCTCTCCGTTTCTTTCACTTTATCTTTCTTATCAGAAAAAATTTCCTATATACATTTTTTCTGTTTCTCCACCAAAAATTTGCTACTTACTGCTTTTGTTCTAGGCGTCTATTATTCTAAGGTCCACTATCACATCCTTAAATATTTCTTTGTCAACATGTCCACTATCATTCATCCCTTCATCCTATCAGTCTTTTGTTATTCCAATTTTTTTTTTTTTTTGCAATCTTCTGTATTTATCTGAATATAATCCTAACGTCAATGAACTCTGGTACCTAGCTAGCTCCACATAAAAGAAGACGTTTCCTCTAACGTCATCTACTAAAATTCATCTTTTGTTTGGGCAGAGACCAATTAATGTTTTTCTATAGTTTTCTTTTTAACTAATTCCGATTCATGCAGCAATTAAAGCCATGCAAAATGATACAATGCAAGTCTTAGGAAAAAGGTCTTATGAGACTATGCATGCATGATAATTTGTCTGTGTGGCTCTCGTATTCTAAACTAACATATGCTAAGGTAAACATCAAATTAGGCGGCCCCTCATCCGTCCATTTCGTTCACGTTTTATTTGTCCCAATCATGCCACAGTATTTTCAAGTTGCAGTTGAAGACGAAAATGACAACCTAATATTAAGCAACAAACATACTATTTCTTCTTTTGTCAAAGACATTGTTATACTTTGAGATAAGAAATGTTCCCTTCATTTTGATAATAAAATATGTCGTTTTGATATATCTTATGTAATTTTATTAATTATATCATATTTATTCTAGATTATCTAATATTAAATTTAAAATAGGAATAAATTAAATATTTTTCATACAAACAATTATACTTATATACTCAAACGAAATTTTAATTCAAAATAAAGTATATTAATTTTATTTTCCAAATACGAATGTTATATTTGAGAATGATTGATTACTGGAAGTTGCAAAAGTTGAAAAATAGAAATTCAAAAAAAAAAAAGATTAAATATGATGATAAAAAGGAAAACGTTGTGTATGTCCAAAAGAAAAACAAGAGGAAAACGATTGTGTGAGTGGGTGATTCCAATCAAACCACCTTTCCTTTAGCTATCTATGGTCCAAGTCCCAAAAGTAAAAGCACCCATTTAATCAGCCTTGCATTTCACCAGTAAAATTAATCTGCATGAGTAATAATTTACATAGTTCCATTCGTGGCATGTGTAGCACACACGACGTAGATGAAACAATTTTGTTTCCCATAGTTGGTAACTCTCTCCACCAAATATTAAATGATATGTATGGTATGTCCACACTAGTAAGAAAAGAATGTGTTTTGAATCTAGTACCATATTATGATCACCATTTATATAATTTCTATTTGCTTCTCGGTTGATAAAGAAATGCTTTTATTTCTTTAAGAAACATAAAAAACATTGAACTTTTCAACTAAAATAACTATCTATATTAACATTTTTGAAATACATTTTGTGTTATACTCTTTAAGTTTTATTTAATTATTTTTTTATATTTATAACATTAACCCCTAAAAAAATTTTATAAATAACATTACATAAAAACTCAAATACTAAAATTTTTAAATCGACCAACATTTGTTACATTTATTGCCATAAAATCTTAACAATATCTATACATTCCGATTTTTCCAAAAACAGCTCTACCCATTAAAGTTTTAATTCCATAAAATCACCAAAACTATCTTTAGAGATTTTGTTTGTATAGACTTTCTATAGAAATTTTTGTTTTACATATTTTGATTGTAAAATATAGATTTAGTCATCTACATTGCTTGATTTGAGGTACTTAGGGGTTGATCAGATTTCTCAAATTATAATAAATAAAACTAAATAATTATCCCGTGGTGTTTATATAAATTGAAATACATTTGGTGTCCTTTAAGTTATACTTATTTACAAAATTAATTCTTAAAAAATTGCACATACAAACAGAATCAATTAGATTCCTAAAATGTCTCTACAAATTTGGTTTACAATTTCCTAAAACAATTTCTATATTAAGAAATTTATTACACTTAATAACATATGCCAAAAATATCTATACAATATTTTCTTCTTTTAAAAACTCTAATATTCAGTAATAACTATATTGTTTCATATGAACAATTAAAACTTTAATGGTTATTAATATGCTGATAAAAAATACAAAAATAATTATTTCACGGGTTAAATCTAATAAATTGGAGTATTTATAATATAAATTAATATGCGGTATACTGCAAAATAAATTTTATAGATATAATTTTTCACGGGTTAAATCTAAATAACTTTAAACTTACAGATTAAATTTAAAAATACTAAATGTTTAAAAATATAATAATGTAAGAATAATCATTTTACGGGTTAAATCTAAAAAGCAGTAAATTTTTTTTTTTTATAACCATAAGAAATTTGATACCGTACAAATGTAACATTAGTATAAATAAAACTAAACAATTGTCGCATGTCTACGATATACAACTGATCAAATTTTATAATTAACAATTAAAATACAATTATACAATCTTAAATACTAAACAAAAGAAACAAAATTAACAAACAAATACAATTTTTTAAAATTTAATTTTTTTGTTGTAAAAATATTGTCTGTGGTGTACCACGGGTTAAAATCTAATTTAAATAATATCAAAGTATCCCTTATTTTTGCCAAAGTTTGGTTAACGTGGTGTATGTCTGTCTATTCAGTCTTAACAGGAAGGATTAGACTGGTAAGATAAGTCGTGTATGTGATCTTTCTGTATAGTGATTTTATTTAACAGAAAAATGCATCATTAACCTGTAGTCCTGTACCATACAATGATGATACAAATAGTTTTTCTTTTGTTTGTTTGTTAAAGAAGAAGTTCCATGTCTAAGTATGTAGTTTCTTGACACTCAAGAACAGCCGTTAACTAAGAAAAAACCGAGTCATTTTTTTTTTCCGTAGTAGTAACCTATATGGTAACCCACACTCACTTGATGATTAACATACAAGATTATACTCTAATCTGACATGGATCTACTCCGGTTATATAAAAGTGAAACTTTTGTTGATTTTGTGTCTTGATTATAGAATTTTCCAACAAATATATATGTGTGTATTAGTAGTGTATATATATATATATATATTACAAATTCATTGTAGTTACGTCTCAGGTTTCTTAATCAAGCATACCCACTTAATGTGTGGTGTTAATGTGATGTTCGAGTTAGCCCTGCAAATCCTGAAGAGGCGTAACTAATAGATTTTTCAAATGCGAGAAATTATAGAGAGGGGATAGTGAGATGCATGTGAGCTGAAAGGATACGAACACTAATATTTAAACAAAACGACTTTATTTTAATTTTTATTATAACCCTAAGAATTATAAATAGTTAAGCAAAATGACTTTATTTGAATTTTAAATAATTAATTAAATAGTGTAAGAGCGATGCTGAAAAACAAGCACGTGATGATTAATCTGAATTTACACAAATGTCATATACTAGTAATTAATAACTATAGAAAAAGACTACGCGGTTGCACTAATAAAAATGTACATCATGATGATAACAAAAACTAATAATACTACTAATTAAAACAATTTTCTATAATGAAAAAGATAGTTAAGACCACGTTTAGGCGGTCTTATGCTTATCGCTTAACTTTTGCGAGATGCGTGATGTTTAATTTCTATTCTTTATTGCTATACAAATTTAATATATACTGCATTAATTAAACATGCTGACTAGTGACTACTGATATCTTTAATTATTAGATATACCAATTGAACGTGTATATGAAGTTAAATTAAAAATTATCCGCTAAATATTACCTCAAAAAAAATTTCATACCCTCTTTCCTTTTTGATAAATAATATGAATTTAGTTTTCAGAAAGAACATTTTTTGTTTTGTTTTTAAATTATACTTTCAACAGACACAGACAAAAAAAAAAAAAAAAAGAAATAGCCTAAGATGAAACAGCTGGTCTTGAAAGTTTTTGGCATCTCTGATATTGCTAAAATGAAACAGTTGGTCACATCAAATGCCTAGATATAACAATCAGAATAAAATGCCTGAAGCAGTCTTGAGAAGTTTCTGGCATCTCTGATATACATCTGTCAATATATCTGTTTGAAAGTTGCAGAAGAGGAGGATGAGTTATGTAGCCTATTGTTTCTACTCTCTTTCTTCCCAAAGCATGTACCCTTTTTGTTATGACATTGTTAGTTCCTTAAATAAAATATTTTGTTGATCAAAATTAACTCTACAATGCTATTCTTTATATTTCTATTTTGGTCAGCACGTTATTTGAGATTTTAATTAATATCAATTCGCAGAAAACATTCCACAAGTCTCTCTCTCATCAATTGAAAAGTTCCAGTACCACCGAAAAAGGAATGGTCACTACTCACTACTCACTACTCACTACTCACTACTCACTACTCACTACACTCCTGATAGCTGATGAGTTGATATTTTTTATTATTGTTTAATTTAATTCACGGTGCTTTTACCACTTTATTGACACGAGTACCGTAGATCTTATATATATATATATATATATGTATATGCTCGTGTCCATATATAGTTATGTATGATTGGAGTAAGTAGCTTGCAATGTCTTATAAGTTTGATATATCTTCTCCTTCTACAAATTTTCGATTATAAATATTTCTTGGAGATGAAAATGCTCTTCCATAGTTTCTCAATCCGTTTCATATTCAGATGCATCAGAGTTCTTATTAACAGATCTATCAGTCTTTTGCATTAAATTCGACGACATTACTGGGGTTCTGTTTTTGGTTCTTTCCTTATTTTCTTGTTTCTTCATCTTTAATTAGGTTGTATGTAAAATCAATATCATAAAAGAAAGAAAAAAAATGTCAAGAAAGCCATGTTGTGTGGGAGAAGGGCTGAAGAAAGGAGCATGGACCGCCGAAGAAGACAAGAAACTCATCTCTTACATTCATGAGCACGGTGAAGGAGGCTGGCGTGATATTCCCCAAAAAGCTGGTACATTTGTACTTAATTATATTATGTTTATATACTACTCCTTCTATTTCATAAAAATTGATGTTTTAAGATATTTTTTTGTCCCATAAACATTGATGTTTTGTAAACTTCAAAAAGTAATCATTGAAAATATTTAAAATTTTGAATTGTTATTGGTTTAAAATTAAATAATTTCTCTTTAGTCAAATAAAAAAATATATTTAAACTCAGTAATCATTGTTTTCTTAAAATGTGTAAAACATTTTAAACAATCAATTTTTTTTAGTTTGTTGTTTTAGCGAAGGCTGGTGTTTTGCATTTCCTATGCATTTTTTATTTTTTTTATTTTTGGTGAAATTCCTATGCATTTCCAATTAGTTGATACCAATACGTCAAATGAACGAATATAAAAAACCTAATGAATATGAAAATCAAGTAATATCAAATTCAATAAAAATGATTAATTACATACAATAGAACTAATTATAGAATCTTATTAATTAGTAGATAATAAATTTTTATGAAAGAATTTTTTTGTATATATATATATATATTGTCTAACAGTTGGTTTTATAATCATGACAATGGTGGTTAATTAGGACTCAAACGATGTGGAAAGAGTTGTAGACTGCGATGGGCTAACTATTTGAAACCTGATATCAAGAGAGGAGAGTTTAGCTACGAGGAGGAACAGATTATCATCATGCTTCACGCTTCTCGCGGCAACAAGTAATTAAAAATGCTTCTAGCTTGTCAAAATCCACACAAATAAGTGTAATTTAGCACATAGATTTTAAAGTTGGATTTATTTTTCTTAATAGGTGGTCGGTCATAGCTAGACATTTACCCAAAAGAACGGACAACGAGATCAAGAACTATTGGAACACGCATCTTAAAAAACGTCTGATCGATCAAGGAATCGATCCCGTCACCCACAAGCCACTTGCCTCTAATCCTAATCCAGGCACGCCCAAGACTTCTGATCCCAACGATGATGAACAATCACAATCAGGTTCGATGTCTCCAAAGTCTCTTCCTCCTTCTTCTAACTCCTACAATCTACAAGAGACAAGCAGCAGTGATGAGACACCGAGACACGGAGCTTCCTTGACCTCCAAGAAACACTTGTTTAAAAGGTCAAGTTCTACATCAAAAGTGTTAAACAAAGTTGCAGCTAGGGCTGCTTCCATTGGAAATATTTTATCTGCCTCCATGGAAGGAACCTTGATCAGCTCTACATCCTTGTCTCCTCCATGTCTCAATGATGACTTTTCCGAAACTAGTCAACTTCAGATTGACGAGTATGATCCATTCTCTCAGCCATCCGAACACATAATTCCCGATGATATCAGCATGAACACGGAACTCAACAATTCCGCATACGATTTCTCGCAGTTTCTTGAGCAGTTCGGTAACAACGAAGGCGACAACATTCAAGATCTACTTATGTCTGATGTCTCATCACCAAGCGTTGATGAATGCGATATTATGCAAAACATAACCGATTGGTCAAACTATCTTGTTGAAGATTCCGATTTTAATCATGACACGAACCAAGATTGCGACGACAGGAACTTCATATAATCATATAATCCATGGTTCTCGTAGATATTTGTCAAGTTATTGTCAGTTTCACTGTAGAAGTTGCTATATTCAATAAAGATTCTCAGTCTGAGAAACTTGTGATCCCGTGGATCAATTAGTATTTGATTTGCGGGAGACACGAGTTTTTTTTTTCTCTGTTTTTTTTAATATACATATAGTAACTTTTTTTTTCTTTTAATCTTTGTGGACCTACTTATGAATAAATTTATAATTATTATTTTTTGTTATCTAACTTACAGTTATTCAATATGTATGAATTCTTTTTTTTTTGTTTGAAGATGCAACATTTTATAACATAAAATCTAAAATTAATATATATTGGTCGGTTTTTTTATCAAAAATAAAGAATGCAACTTCTCGGAAGACCAAAAGCTATAAAGTGTTTTTTTTTTTCTGGTAAATATACATTCACATTGACGTTGTTTAAAATTTACATAAAAAGTTTTGTGATCTTTCGTAATCGTTAGTTGCACATCTCCGCCAGTTCTATTTTATTCTGTTGTTTTATTCTGTTGTGGTGATGAACACTGCAGATGAATTGAACATTAATGATACAACAGTTAGAACTTAGAAAAGATAAAAACAGTTTTTAATTGATTCTTTATTATTTTCTAATATATTTTTAACAATTAATAAGTGTATTCTATATAAATGCAAATTAGTGAACATGCATGCAGTAATGAATGTTTGTCTGAAAAATAAAGAAATAAATGTTAGTAGTATATATGCACAACGGACGTTAATTATTAATTAGAGGATTAAAGAATGACATGTCTTTTATGTTATCTTTTAAATGTTCTGATACACCACCCTTTTCTTATTAGCTAGGTGGTCTGACATAGCAAGACTTTCGGAAAAAAAAGAACGGAAAACGAAAAAGAATTGGAGCACACATCCCTCTAGAAACGTTTGATTGTCTTTTACATTTACAGCATTGATTCCGCACAAGCCACTAGCTTCTTAATATTAAGGATACAATATCTAACATTGGAAGTTGAGTAGAATCTTATGTGGTATATATAAGATATAAGTCTCTCCACTCATTGCCAATTGGTTTTGAATTGGAAGCCCACAGTGTAATACTTAAAACCGGTAGTCGATCTGGCCAATCCCAAGTTCGATTCGCAAAAAGAATCCAATCCGAATGAGCACCCGTAATCATAATGGAGTTATACGACTCCAGTATCTGTTCCCCTTTCTTCGAGTTTCAACAGTAACCGAAATCAGCAGTGATGGGACGTTGATAGAGAGTGCTTTCTTAAGCAAAAAACGTTTTGAAAGATCGAGTCCTACGGCAAGGCTTTTAAACAAAGTTGCAGCTAAAGCTGCTTCCATCGGCAAGATACATAGCATAGCAGGAACCTTAAGATCTTCTACATCGTAATTAATTCATATCTCTAAAACTCATTCTTTTAGTCATCTGAACACATATATGATCTATAGCAAGGAAGATGTCGGCACGAGCATTGATCTCCTGTCAGCATCCCCGATCGATTACGAATTCCGACAGTTTCTTGAGCGATCCATCAACGATGACGACGAAGCCGAGAACATGCTGTTGATGGGCCTAACCAACCAAGATCTCCTTAGTTATGTCCGACGACACTAAGAACTTCTTATGATCTCTCTATGGCGTGTCAATTTCCCAATGTTGATGATATGATTATAATTAGGGTTTTTCACTTCCAATTTTTTATTTTATTTTATTTTATTTATTTAACTTGTTAATTAAAACTGTTTATATATATATATATATATTTTGAACTCTTTTCTAAAATAAATTTAAATAAAGTAAGCTTTATTTATATATTATACGGCAGATAAGAATCTAAAGCTTTATGTATAGGTCCACACTATAACTCAAAAGGTAAAGAGCAATGAGTGAGCAACAAAATAGGATCATGTACACCCGATAAATTTAGTTTGCTAACAAAACCGAATCTTAATAATAGAGAGTGAGCAATATCTGTTAAAATCTTCACTGATCATATACACACATATATATATATATGTGTGTGTGTGTGCGCGCGTGAGATATGACTTATTACGAGTGCTTTTGTTTTTCTATGTGTGTGACTGCACATGCGAATGATATATATGATCTAATTTTGGAGGTGTGTGTGAAAATGAAAGTTTTATGTTTCTGTCATCCGACTAAAATCCACACTTGAAACAGCGATATTTGAACCGAAAATAGACCCACAATACTACATTTGCGATTAGACAATAAAACCAAAAAAAGAAACGTAGCTTATTACACGTATGGCTGCAAATTAATACTCTACGATTACGATCATCATATCATTCGCATAGCTAGCCAAAATAAGCAACCTGTAGCCACATTATATATATAATATCTTTCAATAGTAGATGATATCTCAATCCGTAATCCACCCACGTATTCGATGACGGTCTTCAAGGTAGGGTTATATTTAAACCTCTAAAATTCCTGTCGTTTCCTTCTATTTCTATGCGCACTCAATGTGACCTAGCATCTTTTTCTATTTTTTTTTTTGAACTAATTTCTATTTCCATATATTAAAGTAGCTTTATACAAAAGAAAACAAAATCCTTTTATTTTTTTAAAATAAATTCCAAATTCCTTAATCCATACATTTTTGAGAATCAAAATCAACTTTATTTTCCAGATTATATATTTCCAACGATAATCGAACCCATGTTCGTCTAGCTAGCTCTGTATTCATTTTTAACTTACACCACTTCTTTTTACCTAACCCTAACTGGTCATTTTTAACTTACACCACTTCTTTTTACCTAACCCTAACTGGATCAAATCCCACTAACAACTACTAAATCAATCCCAGCGATGATAATATTTGATTCATCCAAATAATTAGTAATATATAGCCAAGAACTTTAAACGTGGAAATATTTTTAATGTTCAAGTTCCAACAAAGTGGATATAAATTTTTATAAAGTAGTATTAGAAAATTGGAAAATGGGGGGAAAATTTTGCTTTAATGATAATTTTTTAATGGGAGAATCAATAAACAAGAACTGTATAATTAACCCACTGCACATGGGTGTTCTTTAAGAAACTGAAATAATTATTGCAGCCTTTCCTTAAATCAATTATTAAATATATGAAATACTGTAGTGGTCAAACGTGCATCTAATTAAAAAACTCCTGTTAGTAATATACTTGGGATCTTGTTTATGGATTAGTTCATTCCAAGTTTCCAACTAAAACACGAATCTTTTTTAGATTCTTGTGAGTTGTGAGTTTCCAGCTAAAAAAATCTTCGGGTCTATATAATAAACACAGTTCTATGAAAAGGAACCCTGATTGGGCCGCCAAGAACATATAAAGCCCGTGTATTGGTTTCTACTTCTTCTTCATCTTTGGGCCAACGTATCGGTAACGTTTTAGTTTTTTAAATTTCTTCTGAGTTTTAAATAATAAGCAACCTCGGAACAAGGACAAGATCTCTCGCACCAGGTTGCTTGCAAGTTGCAAGTTATTATTAATTTATTACACAACTTACAAAACAACTTTGTATAAACGAAGTAAGGAATCTAACAATTGAAAATTTGTGAATTCTGACTATGAATTGGAAAACCTAGCCAGAAAGATAAACCCTAAAAGTAATTGAAAATTTTCACATTGCCTGCAGAGTTGGGTAAAGTAGTAACTTGATCTTCATATAATCCCCTTCGATGATCCCTCAAGTTTTCCGAACAAATATCGAAACTTTTCACTTTTACCACTCGATTGATCCCGACCCGTTTAATCGATGGATTCAGAGGATAGATCCGAGATTGCCTTCTTCGACGTTGAGACGACTGTGCCAAACCGAGGGCAACGTTTCGCGATACTAGAATTCGGGTCAATACTTGTATGCCCGAAGAAGCTTACGGAGCTCCGAAGCTACACGACTCTGGTCCAACCTGCAGATTTGAGTCTCATATCTTCCTTGTCCGTCAGGTGCAACGGCATCAAGCGTGACGATGTCGTTTCGGCACCGTTGTTCTCCGATATCGCTGATACTGTTTACGACATTCTCCACGGTTATAATCTTCTTCTTCTTCTTTCAACTCTGTTTCGTGTCCTGAAATTTTTGAGTTCTTGGTTGAGTTTGTCAATGTAATCAAAGGAATGGCCAAGATTCGAGCTTTACATTAGATATTGTGTTTTGATATTTGCAGGGAGGATATGGGCAGGTCACAATATATTGAGGTTTGATTGTGCAAGGATCAGGGAAGCATTTGCAGAGATTGGACGTCAACCACCTGTGCCAAAAGGCGCCATCGACTCATTGACTTTGCTAACTCAAAGGTTTGGTAGAAGAGCTGGTAATATGAAGGTACAAACGAAACATTCCTTTTTCCCAAGATTGGATTGGTAAAAAACTCTTTGTTTCTTAGTTTTAGTGTATTTTTGAGTGTCCTTATAATCCTCTGCGTGCTTTGTTACTGCAGATGGCAACTTTAGCTACGTATTTCGGACTCGGGAAACAGACGCACAGGTAGATAAAGCGCATAAAAGGATCTAATTCTTTACCTCAAAACTATCAAAAGCTTATATTTTAAGCTCTAATTCTTTGTACCTACTTATTTTCAGGAGCCTTGACGATGTTAGAATGAATCTTGAGGTTGTCAAATATTGTGCTACGGTCTTGTTCTTGGTATGTTCTCTTTTAGTTACTTTATATATGGAGAGTCTTTATCTTCTAATATCTGTTGCAAACAATGTTTAGAAAACCGGACTAATCAGAGGCAATGATTTTATTTTTCCTAGGAGTCGAGTCTTGGACTTGTAGATCACTCGGTATCTCCAGGAACCACTAGTACAAGGAGACGTCTCGATGCATCTTCTTCTCACGAGGGTAATATAGTAACCTCTGTTAGGCTACCGTCCATTAGCGAGAACAGTGCAGCTCAGCCGGATCCGTTCAACATGAGTGTCTTGAGGAATGAAATGGCTTCCGACAACCACCTTCAATCAGACATTCTCATGGAAGAAGAAGAAGAACAGATTCAACCATCTGATACTGCTGTCTTTGAGAATACCAGTGACCATGAGGGATTCTTGGCGCCAGATGCAATATCTATTCCATACATCAAAGCGATTCTTGTCCCGTTTTTTCCTGGAAGCCAAATGATGAAACTAAAGCTACTCTATGGTGATGATTCCCCTCTGCAGCTCTACTGTTCTTGTCTGAAAATACGGTTTGGAGTCAATGGGAAGTTTATGGATAACACTGGGAGACGGAGGTTAAACTTTGTGGTTGATCTGAATCCAAGCCTGTGCAGTATACTCGAAGCATGTGACAGTAATGCTCAGAAACTATCCGTTAATTCGGGTTCTACCTCTGACTGGAATCCGGTTGTGAATCCAATGAAGGGATTTGTAAACTACCCTAACGCAAGGATACAGTAAGTTATACCTTACTTAAACTCTCCCTTTCTAGTTCCCATGTTCTTCAAAACAAAATCATGGTTTCTTGATTGGTTTACTTTTAGTTTCTCCTAATTAGCTTATTGTGTTTTCTGCAGTATTGCAACAGAAATAAACGGAGATATAGCTCGGTATGCAACAGAGATATACCAGAGAGAGTCCTCTGGAGCTAGTCAGAAACTAATCTTCAGCAACCCGAGCGGTGAGGAGCTGGAATCGTTGCTTACCACGGGAAGTTTGGTCGATGCATTCTTGTCTCTGGAACCGTATGATTATCAGCAGAAGGCAGGAATCCGCCTTGTTGCCAAAAAACTAGTTATACACTCGTACATCAATACATAATTGTTACTACCAAATACACACACACACCCACTCGTTCTGTGTTGTAATCATGTAGTTGAGAAGACTCTGTACATAAAAGTTTCAAATAAATGCAATCAAGATTTGTAGAATTGTTTCTTGCATAACACTGTGCAAGAATTCATAAATTGCAATCTTGAATTCTTGAGTAAACTACTTAATGAGAAATGCTTCATGTTACCTCTTCTTTTTGACACTACTATTAACTTTTCATTACGTTGAGCAAACATATAGTTAGTTACTTTGGCTTTGGCTGAATTAATAACATGTTAATAGGTGATATTTTAAAGTCATTTATTTATGGTTTTGGTTTAGTACTAATGATGCAATTAAATGAAACGAATCAGAATCAACTAATATCTGAATCTTGATCTAATTCTAAAGTTGTTAATTGTCCGCTTCCTCTGTGTACTGTGTGTGTCTCTTCTCTCTCTCTATGTCGCACAGACAAAACAAGTAGACGACAAACAACAACAATGGCTCCTTGATCAAACTGTTTTGCTTTACTAGTTGCTACACACAATGGGGAAGAAAGACGGATTCAAGACTCAGAAGCGTGTTTCAACCGCTTCCTCCGCCGTCGCCGGCGTTCTTCCGACGACGATGACGAGTGGCAGAGGAGGAAGAAGACCACCGCCACCACGTAGCAGACAGATTCAGAAGACCTTCAACAACGTCAAGATGACAATCCTATGTGGCTTCGTCACCATCCTCGTCTTACGTGGCACTATCGGCGTTAACTTCGGAACTTCCGACGCCGACGCCGTTAACCAGAACTTAATCGAAGAGACTAACCGAATTCTAGCTGAGATCCGATCCGATTCGGATCCTACAGACACGAACGAGCCACCTGAGTCGGATCTTGATCTCAACATGACGTACACCCTCGGACTCAAGATCACAAACTGGGATCAAAAACGTAAACTTTGGTTAACGCAAAACCCAGGTTTCCCAAGTGTCGTAAATAGGAAAGCCAAGGTTTTGCTTTTAACAGGTTCGCCTCCAAAACCTTGTGACAATCCAATTGGTGATCATTACTTGTTGAAATCGGTGAAGAACAAGATTGATTATTGTAGGATTCATGGGATTGAGATTGTGTATAACATGGCTCATTTGGACAAGGAGCTTGCTGGGTATTGGGCTAAGCTTCCAATGCTTAGGAGACTGATGTTGTCTCACCCTGAAATCGAATGGATTTGGTGGATGGATAGTGATGCTTTGTTTACAGATATGGTCTTTGAGATACCCTTGTCTAGATATGAGAATCATAACTTGGTTATCCACGGGTATCCGGATTTGTTGTTTGATCAGAAGTCTTGGATTGCTTTGAATACTGGTAGCTTCTTGTTTAGGAACTGTCAGTGGTCTTTGGATTTGTTGGATGCTTGGGCTCCAATGGGACCTAAAGGACCGATACGTGAAGAAGCCGGGAAGATTCTCACTGCGAATCTTAAAGGAAGACCAGCGTTCGAAGCTGATGATCAGTCTGCATTGATCTATCTGCTGCTTTCACAGAAGGATACGTGGATGGATAAAGTGTTTGTGGAGAATCAGTATTATCTTCATGGGTTTTGGGAAGGATTAGTGGATAGGTATGAGGAGATGATAGAGAAGTACCATCCCGGGTTGGGAGATGAGAGATGGCCTTTTATTACTCACTTTGTTGGATGCAAACCGTGTGGGAGTTATGCGGATTACGCGGTTGAACGTTGCTTGAAGAGTATGGAGAGAGCATTCAACTTTGCGGATAATCAAGTGCTTCAGCTTTATGGATTTGGTCACAGGGGATTGTTAAGTCCTAAGATCAAGAGGATCAGGAACGAGACAACGTTTCCATTGAAGTTTGTCGACAGGTTTGATATTCGGAGAATGACACCACTCAAGATTGAACCGCGAAGCTAGCAACGTATAAACCGGTTTCGGAGATTCATTGTTTTTTTAAAAAAGCTCATTCCTTTGTCATTTTGTTTCCATTATAATTTTACCCCAATATATAAAAAGTCAATAGATTCTTTTGTTAACTTGAACAGAGGATGATTCAAGCAAGTACCTTTTTCACTTCAAAAGAAGTGTTTTAGCAGATTCCTAAGGATGAAGTAACTCTGACTCGTAGAAATTTTACAACTGGGAAATTTTGAGAGATTGAGATGTAGAAATTTTACAGAGAGCTTGGGTGACTTTGCAAAAGAATATAAACAAGAAACAAAAAAAAAAAAGATTCGATCAGCTTCTTGATACGATGTCCTTGTGATGCTTAATCAGTAACTCATTCATCTGAGCAATCTGATGTAAAAGCTGAACTATCCTCTGTTTGCAAAATCAGAAGAAAAGAAGCAAAGAGCTAAGTAACATTGAACTCTCTTAGACATTTCGTCAAACACTTTGCATGCACACAAAAATAAATAAAAAAATTAGGAAACTGATTAACGAACCTCGTCTCTCTCTTTGATGGCATCTCGAAGATGATCGGTGGTTCCACCTTTGACAAGTTTCCGACGAGATCGTGCACGCATCCACCACCAAATCCCAATAGCAAGAACTGGATAAAACGGCCGGAGAGTGACTGAGAACCAGGTGACCAAATTCTTCAATTTCGAGTACACACGTACGAGAAGAAGCTCCCACCAATCTCCAAAGACATCAATTTCACGATTCAATTGTTTCCCGTCTGAATCGCCGCCGCCTTGTTTAGAGGGAACTCGCGGAGATTTTGGTTGTTTGTCTGAATCGTACGGTGGAGATTCACCGACGACTAATAGTAACGGCGGAGATTTCTGTTCAGTTTCCGACGGAGACTTGCGGTCGAATTCAGATGGTAATACATCTGAATCAGAAGGGAACAACGAAAAAGAAGAAGAAGAAGAACCAGAGTGTCTCGATGAAGACGACGGAGACGAGGATTCCGACGGAGATTCGAGATACGTATCGACTCCATAGATGGAAGAATCGACTACGAGATTCTCGTGGTAAATCGGCGGGAAAACAACGTCATCGTGAATTGGGGAATCTCTGATGACAACCATTGACGAACTGGGATCTAATGGACCAATCAGCTGTTCTTCATCTTCGGTCATTTTTTTTTTTTTTTTGTTCAGTTGGATACGACGGACGAGGAGGGTTAGTCTCAGACTCTCAGGCTAGGGTTTGTTTGTGAGAGAAGAGAGAAGAGTGTGGCGTGAAGGAAGAAGACAACACAACAAAGCCATGAAAGTTTCAAAACTTTGGGATCCAACAAAAACGAACGTGATTGTTGCGTTTCCCTTATTCGTCGTTTCTTTATTTTCTTACGTATGCGTTTGCTTGTTTTCCTTTTCTAAATTGTACTAAAAACATTGAAGTAGTTTGACTTTGATTGGTCTGAATCACTTGGTTACATAAAAAATATCATTTTCATTTAAAGCTCGAACAAACTCGAAATTAGATTATTTTTTAGTTACTTAGAAGAAATACTAGTTTCGCAAACTACAGTATTATTTTCATTGGTCTGAAATCTGAATCCTAAAAAAGAACAATGATGTTGCGTTACGATACAAAGTTACACACTAAAAATATTGCTCTACATCTTTCTTTCTCTCTCTCTCCCAATCTACCTGAAAACCCTATACAACATTTTCAATCTATCAAAAATTCCTCTAGTTAGGAAAATTAAGCAACACGAAAGAATTCTAATTTACATGTTAGAATTTATATCAATGTGGAATCATATGTCAACGTGAGTGGAGGGAGATGAAGACCTGTCTCTTTATCTTCCAATGGTTTCTTCGATAGCCCCCGCCCTGGCGAAACCCCTCCCGATAGGGACCCCCAGCCTGTTTTAACTTTCACGCCCCATGCAGGTTTTCTCGAACAGCAGCACCGCCTTCTCTGGCTTACAAGACCACTTTGGATCTTGCTTTCTCTCAGAGAGATTCTGGCGGATTTTGCAATATAATATTCAAGTTTTTTTTGCTCAGCTATCATCATCAACTGGTTTTTTTGTGAGACTGACTCCTTTGGCCTTCTCCATTTCCGCTTCCTTTGCAGCTTTCTTCTTCTCCAGCTCTGCTTGCTTGACGTTCTCTTCGTGTGCTTTCTTAAATAACCTTATGAAATTCAAGAGGGTCGCAGTAACTGCGGCATTCCATCACCCGGTATTATTTATTATTAGCTACATAACAGTTCCAACTAAAAAACGAATAGAGACTTTTTTATTGCCCAAGAGTTGAAAAATTTATATCCCGCGCCATACCTTGTTCAAATGGACAACGGTTAGGATCCTCGCCAAAATAGTGCGCAAGTGCATCAGCGTTCCTTCCCTATTGTCCATCATAAGAAACAAAACAAAAATCATCTCAGGACTCAAACACATTGTCAAAGGTAAAGAGGGCTTGGAATAGTAATAGTAGAGGTTGACAAATTACCACGACTGAGTAAAGACTCGATACAGTTGCCACTTCAGTCTCAGCAATGGATATGAAGTCCCTCAATGTCTGCCATTGAAAACATAAACGTAGGTTTAGGATCCGAAAGAAGTTAAGCTGAAGAATTATCTCCCAGCGGGTATTGAATGATTCACAAAGAGATACAGATTTTGTTATGTGGCACAATCATGGAACTAATCTCGCATTCATTATTGATAATATATGCAAAAGGAAAAAAGAAAGAAAAACCAACATACTTTACGGAAAACTTCAGAAACAGGACCATCACTTTCGGATGCAGTGAGCTCCTGGTTCAATTTTTCTAACCCTTTGATTATGGCTTGCATTTCCTCAGCCAGAGACTTCAGTTGTATCTGAAAATAGACAGGATAATCAAGTGATGAGCCAATCGCAACTAAAGAGTTGAGGACGAAAAAAAGCACAAACGCACACCTTTGAGGCTGATTCAAGACTTTCAAGATCCTTGTGGAAGTCCAGTAGAACTGATGCCTTGGAAGCAAGGACCTAAAAGAAGAAACAGATGTGGGTTTCAGGATTATGTATTCCTCCTGAGCCAGACTAATTTAATTACAACCCTCATCAGAAACTTGATCCTGCTTTTTTGGATTATAGTTTTACCTTGCAAAGATAATGCATGAGGGTCATCTTGCTGTTAGCAGCACGTGTATCGCTTAATTTCAATAAACTGTCCAACTTGAATCCAACAGCAGCGCCTGCGGAAAGCAGAGCAAGAATTATATCAGCCACAAAGGCGCCAAATCTAGCCCACATTGAACAGAGTTTATTGTCTTGCATAAGGAAATGTCTTGTGCAAAAACATGTAAAATATGAATGATATAATACTTACCCCTTGCAGTTCCTTGGTTCAGTGTGTTCCCCAGGTAAAGAATCTTTTTCATAATTTCTTTTAGCTTTTGGGAATTACGGACCTGATGAACAGCAATAACGAGAAAGTTTTAACAAGGAGAAATGATGGACTAAAAAATAGAGTTAATTACTGCAAGCATCTTCTTACCTCCTCGCATGCAGAATTTACCGCATTTAAACTTTTTTTGAATTCTATTATCTGCACCCAAAAAAAACATCATTATCAATAGGATCAATAATCTACAGTTACATAGACACTGGTGAAACTGAAATTTTGTCCTCCAGAGAATCACAAAAACAGAAAATAACAGTATAAGTACTAACACCAGACCTGAGTGCCGAATTGAATCTTGAAAGAAAATACTCTAAGCTTTGCCTCTACTCGTGGCACCTTCATTAGCTCTAGGAAATACTGTGAAAACAAAATGGATGACAGAAGTAAACAAAGTAAGCTAATTGCTAACCATATTATAGTATGAACCAAAAACAGTGCGAGATTGAGAATCTCAAGACTTAAACAGACCTGCTCACACTTTCCCAAGGTCGTCTTGTCACCAGTGTAGTTCTATAACAAATCAGTCAATTACGACCAAGAACAAGGACTCACGTCAATTAAAAGTGAATATTGATAACCAAGAATTGTCAATAAATAGTGAATACTGATAACCAAAAATTGAAATATTTCACAAATAATCTCCAAAATAAAAGACAAATGTCGAAAATGCTACTCAAAAGTGAAGAGGCAAAACCTTAAGAAGCTCCATCTCCTCCTTGGTTGGACAAAATTTTATAAGATTATCAATTTGATCAACATCTAATACAGACTCATCCATTGCCAGAACTGCAGCCTGGATGATGCAAAGAAAAAATGTGGATAATTATCATTAAGCTATGGAAGATTAACCAATAATGACTTTGAAAAGTAGGTTTTGGAGCTTACCATCATATCAGGCAGAGGCATCTTTACTTTCGTAAGCATAATTTCCGTGTTATTGGCTCTCCTAAGGTCAATCTGGAAAATCATAAGACATTCAATTACAACTCTTCAAAAGAGTGGAATATTGAGCCACAAAAGTATACAAACATATGCAATAGGCTTCAAAGTAGAAGAAATTCCAGGAGAGTAGCTAATAGAGGCATTCTTAGTACAACTTTACATCTGACAGTAACCAAGGATAGGATTAATTCACATACCAATTGAACTTTTTCAGGTTTTGCCCCAACAGATTTTCGTCGACTCCCAGATTTGTCAGCTGGCTTTGGCACTGTAGCAGAGAAAAGGGTCTCTATTTCTGATACATCAAATTCTGATGGACTAGCAAAAAGACAAAGTGAAAATTAATTAGCAATAGTCAATAAAACCTTAGTAGCACAGAATTGAGTTTCGTGGATAATCAAAGGTGCAAGAGGGGAACTAAGAAGTAAGTAAAAAGCAAAAATAAGGTTTAGTCCAATACGTTTGCGATTCTCCATGTCTCTGTAGCTCATCCCATAAGCTCCCCTGCAAAGCCCTTGTTACTTTAACCCAATGTAATGGCTTCAGGGAAGACTTTTTCTGAGCTGCAGACCCAAAACCTGGGCGTGGAAGACCACGTCCTCTTCCTGCTCCCCTAGGATCAACTGCAGCTACCCTACCACCAAGCATTGGAGGCGGAGGAGGTCCACCACCCGGAGGTCTTGGTCCAGGAGGCGGAGGTGGACCAGGACCACGACCACCAGGAGGCGGAGGAGGAGGTGGACCAGGACCACGACCACCAGGAGGCGGAGGCGGCGGTGGGGCTCCTCCACGCATCGGAGGAGGCGGAGGCGGTGGGGCTCCACCACGCATTGGAGGAGGCGGCGGCGGTGGGGCTCCTCCAGGCATCCGGGGAGGTGGTGGCGGAGGTCCCCCAGATCTAAACGGAGGTGGCGGTGGTGGCGGAGGTTCCCCAGATCTAAACGGAGGTGGCGGTGGTGGCGGAGGTCCCCCAGATCTAAACGGAGGTGGCGGTGGAGTTCCATGACTTGGTGGCGGAGGGGGAGGGGGAGGTACTGAATGTGCATCCTTAAAAGGAGGTGGTGGAGGTTGAGGGATTGAACGCACATGGCTAAAAGGAGGAGGAGGTGGGGGCGGTGGAGCTGTTTTACTAGGTGGGACCTTGAGTGAAGGTGCAACACTTGTATAAGGCAGAGGGGGAGGCGGGGGAATGTGATGTCCATTTGCTATTGTTGTATTTAATGAGCTAAAGGGAGGAGGAGGTGGTGGTGGTGGTTTAGAAGGGGACGATGTGGAGCACAGTTCACGAGTTTCGAAAGACGAAGCATACACAGACTTCCAAGGTGGTGGTGGCGGCGGCGGAGGTGACAAAGTTTCACTGTTTCGCCTCACAGATGCAAACGGGGGAGGTGGCGGAGGAGGCGGTGTTGATGGGAGCTGATATGCTTGAGAGTCGCTGCTCTTTTGGCCTACTGAATAGAATGCAGGCGGAGGCGGGGGAGGAGGCGGTTTTGATGGGAGCTGATATGCTTGAGAGTCACTGCTATTTTGGCCTATGGAATAGTGTGCAGGCGGAGGCGGCGGAGGAGGAGGCGGTTTTGATGGGAGCTGATATGCTTGAGTGTCGCTGCTCTTTTGGCCTACTGAATAGTGTGCAGGCGGAGGCGGCGGAGGAGGCGGTGTTGATGGGAGCTGATATGCTTGAGTGTCGCTGCTCTTTTGGACTGAATAGTGTGCAGGCGGAGGTGGCGGAGGAGGTGGTGTTGATCGGAGCTGATTTGCTTGAGTGTCGCTGCTCTTTTGACCTACTGAATAGTATGTAGGCGGAGGCGGCGGAGGAGGCGGTGTTGATCGGAGCTGATTTGCTTGAGTGTCGCTGCTCTTTTGGCCTACTGAACTGTATGCAGGCGGAGGCGGCATAAAAGGCGGTGAAGAGGTCGGAAGTTGAGAAGTAGAACATGTTGCAGGAGTTGCCAAAGCTGAAGCATACACAGACTTCCAAGGTGGGGATGGTGGTGGTGGAGGCAACACGGTTTCACTGTTTGGTCTCTCAGATGTTTGAGAGTATCTGTCATTTTGGTTCAGTGAAGAGTAAGTAGGCAGTGGTGGAGGTGGAGGAGGTGGAGGCGGTGCAGCTGCTTGCTTAGATGGTAAAACTGATGTAGTGGCCTCACTGGTTAGAGAGGGTAAAACTGATGTAGTGGCGTCACTGGTTAGAGAAGCTTGATGGGGAGAGGCAGTAGGTAGAGAAGCCGGCTTTTCCTTTGGGCTAGAATCTGGTGATGCGCAAATTGGAGCTCGACTACTCATATCCGGTGAAGAAACAGACGCTCTCAGATATTTAGTCTTAGCATCTTTTGGAATCACACCATCAGGTGATGTAGCTCTTTTGCCATCCTTGAGAGAAGTAGTAATTGAAGCAGGGGCACTGTTAATTCTTGTTGGGGGATACGCCACATGCATAGAATCTTTATATGATCCCTTATTTGAAGGAATCCATCGAGAAACTGCGTTAGGCTTAGCCATTCTTACGTTCTGACCCTGTGTTTCTTGCTGCTTAGACTTCGGTTTAAGTGAATCTCCAGCCACCTTTGCATTTGCTCCGACCTGTTTCCTTGGTGTAGCTTGTGTTTTTTCGGATATGGGTTTGTTGAGATTAGAACTGGTTTTCTGAGTCGTAGGTTCTTCTAAATCATCCTGGGAACCATTGACTTCTCCATCACCTTTGCGTTGAGTCTCTGCTGTTCTAGAATCACTTTCCTTAGGTTCTTCTAAAAAATCCTGGGATCCATTACCTTCTCCATCACCTTTGCGTTGAGTCTCTGCTGTTCTAGAATCATTTTCTTTAGGTTCTTCTAAATCATCCTGGGAACCATTGCCTTCTGCATCACCTTTGCGTTGAGTCTCTGCTGTTCTAGAATCATTTTCTTTAGGTTCTTCTAAATCATCCTGGGAATCATTGCCTTCTGCATCACCTTTGCGTTGAGTCTCTCCTGTGCTAGAATCATTTTCCTTCGCTTCCATGATCCTTCTCTTTCGCTGCTCATCACCATCATCTATTCCTATATCCTTCACTGAGTCAATATTAGAATCTGCCTTCCCATCCGACCTATAATGTACATCATCAACAGTGATATCTTTAACCGGATCCGTGCTAGTCTCTGCATGCATATCATGTTTATGATTAGAATCATCTGATGCAACTGATGCACAATCTAGAAACGCATTGGGATCCACGTCCCCCTTCCACACTTCTTTGCCCTCAGAATCATCTGAAGCAGTATCAACAACCAAAAAACTATCGGAATCTTTCTTATGGTCAGGTCCATCAATCACATCGCTAAAAATTTCCTCCACCTCAAAAAATTCTTCGGGTGAAGCCATATCAAAATCGCTCTCTTCTTCTAATATTGTAGAAGTTGTGATAGTAGGCACCACGGCATCAGCGCCAGAGAAAAGTACCTGATACATATATGAGTATGCATTCAAACTTAACAGCCTTATTCAAAAGATGATCAGAGAATATTTTCACAACGGCCTACCTCTGCCTTAAATTCCTTCGGGAACTGGTCCTTTGCATCCCAAAGTATATCCATCTCATCGCGGTGGACCATTAAAATATTAGCACGCACAAATGCCGTGTGGAACATGATTCTAAAGACAATCTCCTCACTCACAAAATCATCATGCAAATGTATACATTCCAGAACAACATCCCCTTGAACGCGGCACTGTATATCTAATTTCACCAGGATACACTCTTCCTGCAGATGAGATCACACATATGAGCATTTCATTGGTATAAACGAGCTCCCAAACTCTAAACTGTGTTTTATTTATGTTTTTAATTCTCATATGTGGCAAACTCTAAACCATTTCCCGTGCATAAATCAGTGTGATGATCATATTGAGAAACATGTCACTAAGATACAATGGTCTAAAGGTACCTGTTGGTAGAGACGAGTGTGTTTCTTTGTCTTTAATGTGGAGAAGAGAAGTATGGAACTCCTGTTGGTTCGGGCTTTAGGATCCTGCCCATAAACGCGTAGAATTGGTCTGCAACCTTTTCTCTCTTCAAAATGTGGGAGATCTCTGAGAATCAAGCAATCCAAAAGAAGAGGCGTGTCTGAAGGAGGCCAGTCAGAGCCTAAATTCCTTCTAGAAATGTACTGAAGATATCTGAGTTGAGAAGGATGTGGGTTTAGAGGCGACAATAGATGAAGAAGCTCTTTAGGAGCCTGTTTGTGTACCATCTCAAGAGTCTTCTGCTCACCATGATACTGCTTTCTGTACAATAAAAGCCCCGATAGCATGAAGGCAAGAACAGGCCAACCACCTCTTTCACAATGCATCAAGAGAACATTTTGTTGACCTTCCAACGATAACCAGCTTTCACTCGATCGTAGGAAGTGATGAATCATCTCGAGAGGTAAAAGCGGGCAACTCTCATACTGCCGTGGATAATCCATTACAGTCATATCGTATTGAGACAACACGTCTGATATTTGACTCCGTTGTTCCCCTTCTCTAAAATTAAACACCATGAAAGATGCTTCTGGGAAATGATCCTGAAGCTGCGCAACGATGCCACCCAAGTATACTTTGTACTCATCCTCCCCCATAACATCGCTAGAGAAACAGCAATCAAAGACTGCAAAACAAAAAAAAAGAAACAAGAGACGATCAGCTCAGAAACCTGGAAACTCAAATACATAATTCCTACTTTGAGACTTTTGTCACTGAAAACAATGTAGAAAGAAGCTCATCAAATAAACCCCTTTATCCAAAGAAGTATCATTGTCGAACATTTAAAGGAAAGCACAGTTTTTTATTTTCTTGATTCGTGTCACACACAATAGAAGAATATCCCACAAAGCTATAAATTGTCATCAAAGAGATTCTGATTCCTAAGAAACCTCTTTAATTCAAAGAGAGACAAGTTCAGCTAAGCTCCAATTTGCAAAAAAGCTACACTTGAAATTCTCAACGCAATTAAACTGCCAAAACCCCTCCAACCAACCAGAAGCTCATTAGCAAATTTGATACAAATGCGTCCATATTATTATAGCAAGTTTCGAGATGCTTATTTTTTTTTGTTGATCCTTGAAACAGGAGAATTCATGAAAGAGTAAAAATACCATAAACACGCTCCGAGATCTCGAGAAGGCGATCCGGAGGCTTCTTGTAGAAGAAGCGACGGAACAGCGCCATCCGGTGGCGCTGTCTCTCCCGCGATCAGATCCAAACCGTCGGATTTAGTAAACCAACAAAGAGATCATTATAGACTGCTCCAATTTCCGTTGACCTAAACCCCAGATCCCCTTCTTCCCCCTTCTAAATTCACCTCACAAACCCTAATTTTTGTTCTCACCCCCCTAAGCCCAGGAAAAAAAGTAGACAAATTTTACAAAATTACAAGAGCATGACAAAGACCCAATTCCCAGAATTATTCTCCTCTATAATCCAATTTTGGAAACAACGCAAGTCGTAATCACAACGCCAACCCCAAAAAAAGTTCAGGAAATTTTCCAAATTACTTTTTTTTTTTGGTTCAAATTGAATCGATCTCTCTCTCTCTCTCTCTCTCTATGTACAATGCCGAATCGTGGAAAACAAAGAATCTTCGAAGCTAATCAAAATAGTTTGTTAAAAATTAAAAAAAAATATGAAAGAGAGAGAAGGAAGTGACAGTGAGATGAAGAATTTCAGGTGAAAATAAGGAGAAAGATGAAGAAGCTCAGAATTACAAAAAAAAAAAAAAAAAAAAAAAAAAAAAAAAAAAAACGAACGAACAAGATATGAGATTTCGACAGATCTTCCAGCAGTTTTTTTCTCAATTTAATTTATTATTTTTATTATTTTTTTAATTACAAAAAGAGTTTTATTTTCATTTTTTTAGAGGTATTTAATAATAGCAAACCAAAAAAGCTTTTTTGATTCGTAACCATAGTTGTGTTGTTGTGTAATTGAAATTGAACTCTACGGAACACGAACCAAAAGCGTAAGTGGACGACGACTTTAGACACAGTTTAGAGGAGAAAAAGGAACAAAGACTCGGTTCGGATTTTTTTTTTTTTTTTTTGACAGACGAGACGACGACAAGACCGTTCTCTACTCTCTAGGTGTCTGTCTCATCCTACGTGGATATTAGTACTTTTTAAAAATTTACAACCACGTTTCTTACGATCATAACAATAATAATTAAATTTCAACTTGGGGATTTTCCCATCTGTCTAAAACACGTCATTTTTAGAAATTCCTAATATCATTCATTCATTCATATGCGAACAACAAGCCATTAAACACATTAACATTTTCTTGTTTGTGAACCGTGTTCCGTGTACGTACGTACTTACCACATTTATAATTGGTTCATGTATATATATATATATATATATATGTGTAATGTGTTTTTTAATATAATGATGTTAAACGGATCCCTTCTTTTATGATTTTATAAAGGGGATCGTCTTTTCGATCCTTTCAAACGGACCCCTTCTTTTATGATTTTATCAATCGATCATAGAGAGGACAGTAATTTGTCTATATGATTATATATGATAGTATAAATTTTGACAGATATAAATTTGCTGAAAACTAGTTATGAATAGATATGATCAAACAAAAAACGATTTTATATATTTAAAAACGGTTAACGGCCCATTGGTCTCCCTAACTGAGACCCATATAAAAAGTGTTGGGCTTAAGTATATTTAACAGCCCATTGATCTTCCTGACTAAAATAGTCACGTAACTCTTTAGATGCTGTGTATGCGATTGATTCTAATTCTATTAGGGTTCTGTGATTTGAATCGGTGAAGAAGGTGATATGGTCTACTGAATCCGTTTGCTTGGTTCCTGAATCCGATGTCGCTGTTCGGATGATTCTTTTTTTAAACCTCCTCCGGATGGGGGTTGTCGAGAGAAGGGAGCGTGTCTTTTGTCTTTGAACAAGATAATAAGCCCTCTAAATCGCTCTTCAAACCGGTTCGACCAGATGGTTTGTCTTAAAAAGATTGATTTTAATCTTCCAACAAATTAGGTTTGGTTTGCTGGAACTGTGTAAATTGAATTCTAAAGGGTTATAGTAATAGTTTTTTCACTTGTTTTCGATGTACAAAATTATAAGAAAGAGAATATTTTTTTTCTCAGGACTTGGGGAAAGTGAGCAGAGACATTAAATGTAAGAAAAAGACAAAGAGGAAGAAGAAAGAATGAGAGAGAGAGAGACGAAAAAACAAAAAAGTAATAATCTTTTTCTTCTTCTTCCTCTTTTCTCACAGAACAGCACAGCAGTACAGCACAAGTCTCTGTCTCTCCTCCAAGTCCCATGTATCGCTTCTTCTGTTTGTTTCCTGAGAAAATTCCACAAAGTCCCTGCAATCCAATCTCTTTATTCGCCCAAAGATAATGGCCCAGCAGATCTCAGACGCACTTCTAACATTAAAGATAAAAAGATACATATAGAGAGATCCCTGTTCTTTTGGGGTGTATCCCACTTTCTCCTTTTTTGCATTTTCCCGAGAAAATAAAAAGACATCTTTTTTTGTTTCTTTCTTTCTTCCCTCTGTTTTCTCAGCATCTTCCTCAACTAAAGAAAGAAGATTTGAGCTGAAACTCTCAGAAAAACCTTTCTTTTGTTCTTGTTTTTTTTCTTCTAAAGGTAGATCCTTTCTCTCTTCTTGTGTCTTGTCACTTTACTGATTATATAAGGTTTCTGGGTTTCTTCTTCTGCAGATATCTAACTCAAAAGTTTCATCTTTTGCTTCCTTCTTACTTAGGTAGGTCGTTGATGTTAGTTAACAGTGGCTTGTTTTTATTCGTTTCTTATTGCTTTAGAAAGCTTTGTTCTTCTTTCTCTTAACCTTCAACCACTTGTGATGTTTCTGTCAAAAAATAGTATTTGAGATCTTTTATCTACAAGCTCATCTTCCTCCACATTTGCAACTATAGATAGATAAGAATAAAAAGCAGATTTGATGATTCCTTATGAAAATTATTGGTTCATGCAAGTTGATAAAATTGTTTCTTTTTTTCTTTCTTGGTACAGCGATCTTGCTCTAGACTGTGAAGTGAATGAAAAAAAATGCAGCAGAACAGCTTTTTCCCGGGGTGCAATTTCTCAAACCGTGACAATACGGATGCGAGAACTGGCCGGAGTTTGTGTCCTGTACAGGACACTGATACGGTCTTAACCAATAATAGTTACGGCGTGAACCTGAATGTTGATGGTACACTCTCTTTGTTGTATGGTGATCTTTATCTTAGCCAAGTGAAAGAAGCGTTGAGACACACCATGCTTGTACATGAATCTGTCTTTGGAAGTCAGGTGTGTTTTCTTTTTTTTTTACTGCGTTATCTTGGGTTGTTTCTTGTTTCCTCCAAGTTAAAGAGTTTTGATACCTTTTTTTCATTATAGATCTATGAGCTTCATCGTCTGTACCGAAGGCAGAAGGAATTGATGATGGAAATGGAGGGAACTCGACAACAAAACGCTATGTACTTAAATCCTGTTTTCCCTATCCCTAGAATACACTGGATGAGTTCGAGCATCTCTGCTTATCAAACTAGGGGTTTGCCTCATGAAGAAGACATTCCTTACCAAATGGAAGCTGAGCTTCTTGTAGATAACAAGGTTGAGAAGTTTGAGAAGAAGGTCTTGGATATGGAATTACCAGTTTTCGAGTATAATGATATGCATGGAGGAGTCCATGAAGCTCCAAACTTTTTGAAAGAGCAATCTCTGAGAATGATGTCTTTGGATTCGGGTAATCAGTTGAGTAAGCTACAACTTGATCTGAATGAACCGGCCAAGATCGAGGAACATTCAGATAATGTGTTCAGTCAGTTCTTGAGTCCAGTTACATCAGATAGGATTAGAGAAGAGTCTGATGATACAAAGAATGAGAGAGAAAGTTCATTAAAAGGTTTCAACGGGATGAATGAAGCGCAAGAATCTGTTAAATGTCGAGAAGGTAAGAAAAGTGAACTATATGTTTACATATTGGTTTTTTTCTCAAACTTTCTTGATATATGGAAGGTTTAATTGATATGATACTTCTTTTGAGCAGAGTACGGAATTGACTTGAATATGTCTCCCCTTTCTTCCGAAGATGAAGTAACAACTATTGTTAAGAAGTTTGAAACCGAGAAACCTCAGGAGTCTTCTTCGGTTACGGTTCATGGGAAACACAGTTCAAATCAGCCGCGAGTGAATGTTCAAGCTCTACCATGTTCAACTAGCACTTTACTTTTGGACAGGCGATTTAAGTCATTCTTGAGAGGCTCAAGGTCAAAGAAGAAGGTAAAACTTTGTCCAAGCAACAAAACTTTCCAAGGCTCAAAGCATGACCCGCACTTGAGTGCTCAAGCCAGCTCAGAGTCTCAAAGCAATCAAACGAGCATGGAGAAAGGGAGTTCAAGTTCTTTGTCTGAGGCAAAATATGCAGAAAAGGGGACCAATCTAGGGAAGAAAAGGCGTTGTAAACCACAGATGAAGTCCAGTAAGGGTCAAAAAGTAGTAGCGAGAAAGAGTGGAAGAATGAAACGGAAGAAGAGCAGAAAGATATCTCTTGTTACGGAAGGAAATTATCAAGAAGTGTCTGCAGCTGAGGCTATAGTACATATGTCTAGAAAGTCCGCCACTGATTATATTACTTCCTTAAGTAAAAATCTTCTTTGGTTCGCCGAGATTTCTTCTTCGGTTGCAAAGATGCAAAGAGAGAAGAAGCTAGAGGAGCACGAGACAGGTATGAGATGGAAGCAGAGGAGAAGCCGGGCCAGGCAGGGAAAGCGGAAATGCAAAGATGACCAGGACGATGATAACGCGAGTATAGGCACATTTTCAGAATGTGAAGCCAATGAGGATCTGCAGGTACTAGGAAAGCTAATTGAAGCATCTGAACTAAAGTGGAATTGCAGGTTCCTCAAGAACAAGCGCAAAAGCTCTCCTCCTAAACCAATAGATGCTTTCACTTTTTGGGGGGAAGAAAAAACAGGTGTTTATTGGGGAGCCTTGAAAAAGCGAAGACGAAGCTCTAGAATTCCTGCTGCTGATTTTACTCACATGATCATCAACCAAGTAGTATAGCCAAACTAAAGAAGTAATTACATCCCTTGCCATAGTTTGCTTCATGTTTTTCTTTTGGAGAATTAAGAGTCTTACTCTTACTGATGATGCTTTTTGTAACAAGTCTTGTTCTAAAGATGAAGACTACATAGGAGAAACTAAACTTCTAGAATATCAGTTCCTCTAATGCCAATGACTGTGTTTTTTTAGACTAGAGATGGTACAGAACAAAGTTCAAAGCTAGTTAGATGAACCATCATAACCAGTCTTTTACATTACCTTGATTCTTGGTTCATACATTAAGTTAAAGCTTTGGTTTTTCCTCAAATCATATGGTTTCTGATTTTTGAGGAAAATGTTTATAACCAAATTGATATGTTTTAAAAAATATAGATCTCCATCGACCATGGTTGTGAATACTAGACCATATTGAATGAAACAAATGTATAAATGTATGGATATAAATATCAACCAGAAACATAGGCAGACCAAACTAGATAAAAGAAAGAAACAACAAACAAATGTATAAAATGTATGGATAAATATATAAACTCTTTTCTTTCTAACATAACGAAAAATGAGTAGTATTTCAAGAATTGAGGTTTGTAAAATGAGAGCTTTGAAGAGCTTCTTGTAAGAGTTCATGATCATCCCATGAATCGCGATAAGTCTCAAGATTCTCCTGTGAATTATTGAGAGCAGACAAACATAGTAGCTTCCTCCATTCTTCCAAATGCGGAAACCCAACATAGTCCGCGTATTTATCGCAATACTATAGCAAAAAGATTCAAATCATATAACACAAAACTGTCTTTAGCTAGGACATGAAATCAAGAGTAAAAGAAAAATATTATATTCTGTTTGTATAACTTACCGTGAAATCAGCAATGTCGTGAGTGTTGTGTTTAGGGACTCCAGCAAGATCTCTTGACCGGTAAAACTCTGCCACGGATTGTAACATTTGGTCAGAAGAAGGAAGAGCTGACTTCCCGGACAAAACTTGAGCTATCCATTTTGCTTGTGCTTCAAAGAATTGGAATCCTATTAACTGCAATAAAATGCCACCAATAATCTTTTTAAAAATTTTATTTTAAAGAGTGAAGTTAATGATTTGTATAGTCCCTAAAAACCAAAAGATGAAAGATGAGACCTTTCTGGGGATACCGACAAAGGAAAGAGAAGGGGAGAGACAAGGAGGGAAAGTATGTTCGAAGAGTGGACCAACTCTATCATCATCAACTTCTATTCTTCCTTTACTCTCAAGAAATGGAAACTTGTACGAGTACCTGTGTTTTTGGTCCCCCAAAAACATTATTATTATTATCAAAGTAAACAACATATACTAGTAGTACTATACATTTTGAGAAACTCAAAACAAATGACAAAAAAATTTGGTTATATTTTGTATATGATGTCCTCAAGAACTAGGGGTAGTGAATTGAGAAGACCAATGTAGAAAAAGATTTGTATCCCACTCAATCTGGCTTTATGAGTCCCGCATTTTAGTTAAGAATATGTACTATATAATGTTTTGATATATGCTTATATCAAGAAAGTTGATATTTATATTAATGAGTTTGTATTTTTATTCGAACGATATGTTTTCTAGTAGGACAAATATCTTTTTTGTGTGACCAAACTGGAGTAGGACTAATATCTAAGTTACGCAAAATCATGCAGATCCCAATGATAAACCATTATTATTTTTATTTAATTTCCTGCTTTAATCTTACTGATTAAAATTGGAATTATTGATGTAAAAAAAAAACAAATTGGAATTAGTTTTCTTTTATTTATTACATGAAGCAATGTGTATGTACGATGTCGATGAAGACCACAATACCCCACAAAGCCACACAACAATTAATTAGTTTAACTTAGTTACGGTTAATTCACACTATCAAAGGAACCTTAATTATCATTATCTATTTGTCTTCTCGAACGGAAACAAAAGGTAGTAATTAGTCTATTCTTCAGCTTTCAAGAAAAATTGCTTTTTTACACTAACCAAATCAATCAAATTAAAGATCTTTTGTTTATCCATTCTATCTTACCCGGTGCAATATAAAATTGTATCAGCGACGACCCAAGATCCATCCACAAAAATGACTCTCCCATCATTCTCTAAAGATTCAATCTGCGAAACGAAATCAAAGAAATAAATTTTAAAATCCAAATTTTCATACATAAAAAAACATGATATAAGATAACTTATTATAATATATACTAGTAAAGAGAACCTGTGGGTGAATAAGAAGGTTTGGGTGTTTGGAAATGACTTTGGAAAGGCCAGACGATATATCAAGTGTCTTGGAACTTAAATGAACTTCCTTTGCCACTTCCACAAGCTCCATTGATATGTCTTGTCCACTCATTGAGTTCCCAACCACCACCACCACCTATCACCATCATGAACATCACTATCATTATAAGTCATAACTCATAAGTCATAACCATCATAATCATCACCAAATTTAAGAGGATATAGAGATATTCAATCACCTCATTACGAAATGGATCAGGCACCCTGTAAATATGGCTATGGATTTGCTTCCTTTTCCAAGAATCCACTCCTATAGCCACCAAATAATCATGAAAAACAAATCAGTAACCATACATATATACATAAATTAGCAAATAGAAAATATAGAGATCAAGTATAGTCAAATAATCAACAAATGTCAACTAGTAGTAACTATTGAATTGAATCCAATAGATATATTACCTTTAATAGAGGGCAATCTAGGGTGGGAATAATGACCAGTAGCGACAACAACAGCATCAAAGATGTCTTCCAAAACCTTACCACTTAACTTCTCTTTACTTCTCACAATCCACCTCCTTATATCATCATCTTCGTCTTCTTCCCTTACAAACTCAACCTTAACATTAAACCTAATCATCTCTCTTAACCCAAAAGCTTCAGAAAAGTCCTTAAGATACAACCAAAGCTCCTTATGCCCTGGAAACCTCCTCATGTCTCTCCCTTTCTTCGCCAAAAACGGAAAATCCGAATAACCCATTATCTCTCTCGGTGAGGTTAGCCTCAAGGAAGAGTAAATGCTGCTATGGACCTTAAGTTCACCATTAATGGAACTAATACTTCTTCCTAATGGATCTTCTTCTTCTACGTTTGGTTGATACAACCATTGCCCCCCTACGTCGCCGTTTTGCTCCATCACCACCACTTTGTGCCCTTCTTTTCTTAGCTCCCTTGCGGAGACTAACCCCGCCGGTCCAGCTCCGATCACACATACCTTCTTTGATCGGCTTCTTGATGTTTCTGGTGTCACCGAAACCATATTCTTATAATCTTATTAGTTTGAAGAAAGATAAATTTGAAATGGTTTCTTGATTTGGTTTCTTTATGTGGTCTCTCCCCCGATGTTCTTTTTATAGTTGAAATCTAAGACTATCTCACTACTACTACTCGATATGTCATGTGTCAAAAAAAAAAATGTCATGTTTCATTTCTCTTTATTTATTTACTTTTTTGCTGGTTGTATAATTATTACACTCATAATCTTTTATATATACTTATAATATATATATATATATATATATGGATATATGCAGATTACAGTATATGAGAGAGAAGGCGTACATGACAAATTAGATTGACTGGAAACAAAAAAATGAAATTATATAAATATGTACATGTAAATTAATGTAGTATCTCCTTTTCCAAAAGATTCGTATACTACATTCACATTGTACAATAGTTAAATCCGGATACATTCTTCACATAGTATGACAACAGTCGTATAATATTCATTATCAGAAGTGTTTCGTACATGTACAATATAATCTTCTCTTCTTAAGTAAATCCCGATATCGTTGTCTATTTTTGAGATGGTTATTAGATCTTTTATTTGTCATTTGTGCATGAAACTATTGGAAAACAAAAACATCTAACTAAGAATCTATTTCAAAATTCAAGACGTAGGGTCTATGATTTAACAAAAAAAAAAAAAAAAAGAAACCTCAGTTTGAGTAAGTAAATGGGTCCTGATTTGATATATTTTCAATCAAAACCCTGACCGATCCACCGTCGTCCATATGAGGATACGACTATTTTTGTAGGTCAAATTTATATTTCGACGTGGAAGCTAATTAATATTAATGTTTCAAACTTTTTTTTTTCAGCAAAAGAGATTCATGAATCATGATAAATTTTAAAAATCATCAATCATCATTTTCCTTAGGAAACAATTTTAATACTCTATATCATTGCTTTGGTATTTGATTACGTAGTTGTATGCTAAAAATGGTAACGATAATTCGCTTGGCCATCGTAGGAAGAAGATACATGCATGTCTTATATAACCTCTTCACAAAAGTACTGATTTTGTAATGACTTCAAAACTATAATATTTAATTAATTTTTTTTTGATACAATGTTAGTAATTTCGTTCTGTTGATTGATGCTGTTAATTGAATTTATTTATATATATATATATATATAGTTTTTTATGTAGCATAGAAATATTCTTTCTCTCTCTTGAAAATATTGATGAAAAATTATATGACGATTCAGTATTGTTTAATATATACATAGATCAAATCTTAAAAAGATAAACTAAAAAGTATGAGAAACTTAACGTCCGAGGTAAAAAGTAGTATGAATTACGTGCCGACTAGAAATACATCTAATAAAAGATAGTATTAAAATAACAGAAAGTGAGACAAAAAAGTCAGTAAACCCTTTCCAGCCAAGTTTAAAAAAGAAAACAGTCTTGAGACACAAAATAATTAATGGCTTTGTGTCCCTCTAACTCAAAGAAACTCCCTCTTGCTGTTAAAAGCTGTGCTTAGGGTTTGTTGGAAACATTACCAACCTATATTATAGTATATTATTGAAATAAATGATTTAAATGAAATAAATTACCATTATAAGTTTATATATAGAATTGCTAATTGAAATTACAAAAAATACGAGCAACATCTACAAAATTTTGAGATCCATGAAATCTACGTACAGTATAATAATACATGAATATGATAGAATTAACATATTATATATGCAAATATTAAAAGTATACATAACCAAATTATTGAAATTGGGAGAGTAAGACTAAAATGGGTCCCCACATATTGGAAAGAGCAAGTCTTAAAACATCAACAATATATAATTTCATTAGGATCACATCTTATACTTTAAAAGGAACCAAAAATATTATACTTTGCGATCGGCATTTCAACATCTTTTTTCCCAAAAAATATTATAATTATCATATCAGTTGCATTGTATGTAATAAAAATATGATGATACGTAACGTAATATAGCATTGGATCCACTCTTTGTTTTTCCAGTATCTGATTTTCTCCCATTGGAACATCCTTTGCTTCTTCGTTACACAACAAATTTTATTTATATTTATTTAAATAGAAATATGAAGTGTGAGTATTTTCAATAATTAACTTCTTTTTTTTTGGATGTTTTTATCGCTTTGGAGAAAAGGAATCAACATGTACTTTATTAGTATATATATATTAACATATAAAAAAACGGAGATCTGGAATTTACAAAAAAAAATAATTGTGCATAAACTATTTGGAAAAGGAATTAATTGTTCTTTCCTTTTTTAGTATAATTTATTGTTATTTCCTATAAAAAGTAAATTAACATATATGATCTGTTCACGCGCGATTGTGCGAGTGATGTGTTATTTTTTTTATTTATTATCAACAGCAACTGCAAGAGCAACCTTTAATTTTTTTTTTTGTTACAAACTGTGGTTGGTATTGGTCAAACGGATTTAAAAACAAAATAAAATGTAGAAGAAAATCTTACCATTAAAATAATTAGGCTGACCACTTTTGCTTTCTTAACAAGAATCTGCCGAGAAACTAATCTTTCATTCCAAGCAAAACTGTGATTACAGAGATACAATCATACAAACAGAACCTTTGCTTTGTCACTGAGAGTTCCATTTACTGACAAGTCAAAAAAATGTTTTTTTTTTATGAGGCATGATTGGTTTTCTGATCTTTGGAGAAAGAACTACCAGGAACTTCAACCATAAGCTCATCTTCCTCTTCATCGGTTACTGAATCAGTCTCCTGGGAACATACATAACAAAAGTTTAATGGTATAACGAGTCTGCCATGTATTGTTAAAGTCCCCATGTCATTAGAATATGTCTCATAATCAATACCTTTGTGCAGTCGTCAGCCGAGAGATCTGTTTGCTTTGGTATGTTTCTGAGTTCTTTTAAAGTGTTTTTGAGTTGCTTTCTGGCTTCGGACCGTATCACTTTACGTTCTGAACATTGAGCTGCAGTGACATCGGCATGACAAGCCACACAAAGTGTCCTCATGTTCTCTAGCCGACATTCGCCTAACAATGATCCAAATTTCAAGACAATTTGTTCAATCAGTTAGATTCACATACGAAATCATGTATTTGTGACATTGTAGAGAATGATGTTTATTGAGAGGTCTTGTGTAAACGATTGCGACTTACCTCCACCTTGGTACACTGGGATGATATGATCTGCATGCCACGCATTTCCCTCGGTTGGATCAGTGACCAGGGTTTCAAGCCTTTGACATTAAAGGAGAAAATTAAGAAATTGAATTTCAAAAAAAAAATTGTATGTTCAATGCAGTGATTAAACTCCTTATATGATATTGTAAGACAAATACAAACAAAAAATTGGGTTTGAATGGCTCACAAGTTCTTCCGGGCAAACAATTCTGGAGCAACTTGGTATATGTATTTACGGCGTTTATCCAGTGGTAAAGGCCTCAACCGTCTGACAAGTTGGTGGCAGTCTAATTTGCAGTTTGTGCAAATTCCATGTTCTATCTGAAAAAGTTCCTGAGATTTGAAACCTTACACCTCTTAGTGATGCATTTAAGGTATAAAATATATGAAACATTGCTGATCATAACCCATATGCATTAAATAATGAAAGAATGACCAAGACAAACCTGACGAATGTATCTGCCGCTTGTTCTTATCCGGTAATCTTCATAGCATGCAAGATCACAGAAAAGATCCTCAAAATACTCAGGCTCCTTGGCGTTTTTTCCCCTAGAATAAATAAAATTATTTAAAGTTAATTAGAAAACAGTGACCAAAAACAATCAATCAGTCAGTAAACCATGTTTTCACTCACTTGCAGGGCTTTTGACAGAGTTTACAGAGTGGTTCGTTGCTCATACTCCAAGCTTGGGTGTATTCTTTTTCCTTTCTTTGATGGCCACTTCTAAGGTTGACCTTTTTCCACACTGCACTTGCAGGTAAAGGAATACTGATTTCAGAAAACGGTGTGTTTCGTCTTTTGCTCCCTCCCCTGAGCAATCCCTGATGAAGAAAACTCTCAATATAGTTATGTTCGAATCATATATTCGGAAAAAAAAATTAGCTTAAAGATTTACCTCACTGTTGTGGCTAGCACTTTCACTCAAGTAGCTTAACTCCAGTGACAGAGGTAACTGTAAAGGCTTTCCAAGTAGTTTTCGCTTTTCGATTGGCCGTAATGATTTCCACTCTTTAAGAAATTCTAAAATAGCAAGTACATGAACCGTATCATCCGTATTGGATCCAGGACTTGTTTCTTTATTGATACCCTGACTTAAATTGCTTGCTTCAATCTCTTCTGGTCGGAAGTTCTCGAAGCGAGGCCTTGGTCGTGGATCTTTCCCAGGAATGCAAGAATATAAATGAATTCTTCCAGTGTTTTGGGTCACCTAAAATAATTTAAGATCCGATTCATATGTGTTGTCAGCTCCAAACAAGTAAAGATCATGATATTTGATAAAATTTCATAATAGAAGTAAAATCAGACTGCAGCCTAGATCTAATAAACTTAGAACTGACACGAGACTGAAAATATGCAGTGGATTCACCAAATTTGGCCTCCTTGACATAATTATATTCATGACCACCAAGGTCCAAGGCAACAAGAATAACTGATAAAATAAGAAGAACCAATGCAGACTTAAACTTTACCTCAAATCGCAGGGAATCGACAAGTGGATAAATGGAATCGGAATCATTTTCTTTCACAAGCCCATCATCAACAATAAGCTGCATCATAAGAAAATGTACATATAAATTTTAGGACATGTCAGAGAAGAAAAATAAACCTTTTAAATTCATACATTTTCAGGCTGATGATTTTCTTGGGTTTCCTGGTCTAATATATTAGAAGAAATGCTTCCAGAAGACCTCATCTCAGAGCCCGAACCATTTTCATCAAAAGGACAAGCTTCTAATATATCCAAATGAGAAATCAGGTCGTCCTGTTTGGCCAAACAAAAAAAAAAAAACCATTCAGCCAAAACGAGTGAATATCTGAGTACCATAATCAATGAGACATCTGAGTTCCATAATCAAAGAGACATTTGGCTTGTATAATTCATGGTGTACGAAAGATAAATTCTGAGGTCATAAAGGTCCAATTTGTTTGATCAATGACAAGTCAAGAGATAAACCTTGAGATCAATAGTATTTGATACATCTGTCCCAGATCCCAAATCTTCACAGCTTTCAACAATCTTATCAGCTACTACAGTATTAGCTTTTGATGGTTGAGCTTCAAGAACTTCTCTTTCACTGCTTTCTTCAGCAGGCTTGAAAATATATGCTCTTTCAATCTGCCCAGACATCAATTTTTATCATTAAGACTAATGGTTGTCATGTGAATAAAAATTAAGCCTATGACATATGAATAAGCCTCTCTGTGTTGTCAAAATCTAAGGGAAGGACAGTAGTTTACTGAGAATTGAGTAAAAGAGCAGAGATTTGGGAGGTACTTCAATTTCGGTCTTCCCATCATATTTTCCATCAGTGGTAGATGAAATACGGTGCAACTTCTTGTTCAGATTTTGCCAATTTGACTCGTCCATAGTATCCTGTATCCGATTCAAGTATAATGGATAAGACAAGCTCCAAGTGACTAATATCGCAGCAGCAAACAAGTTTACCTTTGCGCAGATGATGTATACATTGACTGCACTTGTCTGACCTCGCCTATGTGCTCTATCCTCAGCCTTCAAAATGCAATCAATTAATAGGTTTAGGGAAAACAAGAAGTTAAGAGTACAAAAAAGAGCAGTACAGGAAAAATACCTGAAGCAACAGTGATGGTGTTTTAGGCAATTCAACGAACACAACATTTTGTGCTGCTGAAAAATCGAGTCCAACTCCCCCAGCTTCTACGCCAATTATTGCAACTTTTACCTGGAGGGAGAGCCATAACATAGGTCAAATACCACACATCCCAGCAAGCACAATCAATTCAAGAGTTAATAAACATATAGGACATATTGTGCATACCTCACTAGAAAACTGAAATGACTGTACAGCCAATTGTCTATCTCTTGGCAATGTCATCCCATCAATGCGGACGAAACCAATCCCTTTATCACATATAAATTCCTGAAAAGCAATATTCACAAGTGAAATTTTAACAGAAAACTACTAGCTCATAATATGTTACATGAGCTGCATCGTTATAATTACAAGTTTAACTAGCAGACAGATATACAGTTTTGAAATTTTCGAAGAGTTAATGATGAGATTGAAGCATACTAACCTGAATTCCATCCAGAACCTTGTGGTGATGTGCAAAAATGACCATTTTAGTTGAACTTGTGTCTCCATCAATTTCTTCTGGGGTATAATCCAATCTTGATAGAAGTGGATGTAGAGATAACCATTCACGAAAGGCAGAAAGCTTTGCAATGCCAAGTTGTTGATAGGAAAGTTTCCCACATAGTTGATTCTCTTTGTCAGCTAAAGCACAACAAAAGGATAAAATGAAAAAGAGTGCAAATATATGCAGAAAGAATTATATCTTGACACCTATGGAAATAATATAGTCAAAACATACTCTCAGGGCCTTCAGAGTTCTCTGCGTCTACATGTCCAGCTTCATTTGATCCACGAGCATTTTGATCTATACTTAAAAAGGCAGCATGGTGTTAAAACATTGTATGGACCACAGTGATTAAGTAGATCAAAATGTCTTGAATACTGATGATAAAAAACAACTCAACATAATTATTAGGTTGGTATAAACACGCCACATACGCTTAGGTTCATGTGAGTTCTCTGTGGTTTCTGCTATAGCACCATCTTTTTGTTTATTAGCCTCGCTGACAATAGACATTGCTAAAGCTATATCGGACTTCTTTAGAAATATGGTTACGATTTGCCTACGTTTTGGGGGTAACTGTGTTAACACATGCTGCTTCAGTCTTCTTATCTGTAAAAAATAAAAAGAGATTTCATATTACATAGTTCTCTACCACCTCACAACACAAAACAAGAAACTTAAATTGGCATAAGATATCAGTGATATCATTGCCTGTTCTTCTCATTTTTCAAAAACTTTCACGAACAGCACAGAGAATAAACAAATAGTTAACTGAACTGTGAAGTAGGAACATGGAAATATTTTCATCCATAAAATTCAAATTAAAATTGTCTTCATATTTATCTTGAAGTCTAGAAATACTTATAAGTTGTTACATAAACATAAAAAATTATTAGACACACTAGGTCCTGTCTGAATACTGAGGAAAGATCAATTAAGACACAATTTCCTAATATCTACCATTGTGAACCAAACTGAAATTAGAGAACAAGGATTTACCATCACTGTTTGGTTTAGCAGTATGTTTAATTCCAGTAAGCGAGTGCCCTTTGAAAAATCCTGCGATGTCGAACCAGAAGATTTGTTACCATCTCGCAACATTACAAAATAAAACCTAAGATAAAGGAACCACAAATCATATTAGTAAGAAAGCGACTAAAAAGAAATAAAATGAAGTATGATCGCAACATCCTCTATGGGTAACCACTTATCATGCAATGGGAACATTCTGCACTTATAATATAGGATCATGATGTCACAACAGGCTATCACAAGTCCATATGTACCTGGAAAATTTTCCCTTGTATACCTCTGACAAGCCCAACTTCACAGTAGGTTTTCGCAAACTCATACTTGTCCTTTCCCAGCAAACCAGGCCTGGTGACAGAATCAATGTTAGAAAAGGGAAGTAGTGCAAATCCAAAAGTTTATGTCAAATTTTGTAGATGACTTGCCATAGCATATTTATCTGATGGAAGATGTCAAAGGGCCTGTGGTCATCTAGGAAACAAATTTAAGGATAAATGACAAATTCGACGTAAACAGAAAATACTGATTTGACACAGAGTTAAATTTCCACAACCTCGATAAAGAAGGAGTTCCTGACAACAGAACTATGTGCTTAACCTTTTCAGCAACATCAAGGACTGTCTTTATCTGCAAAGCATAGCCGAAAGTGTTATGAACTCCACTCAGATACAAAGATGTTCTTTTTAGTTTAGAGAAAATGTCACTGAATCATCTCTGTGTTAATCAAAGGTAATTAAAAGCAACTAAGCATAGAAAAAAGGACACAGGAAGGCATGCTTAAAAATGAAATTAGTGATGAACACGAGGTCTTAGATACCTCAGGTGTATCTGACTTCTTTTTCGAGCATCGTAGATGATGAGATTCATCTACTATTAAGAGGGCCCACTCTCGCTCAAGCATAGTCGTCCGGAGATGCTGAAGCATCTTGTATGAGATAACCACAACTTTTGGCCATCTTGGTAAATAGGCAGGATTATTTTGATGACCAAAAACTGAAACCAAAAAGTTTCATCAAACACAACTCGATGTGACAAGAAGCCAGTTAACAACTCTAAAAACTGAATTAAGCAATTGCTTTAGAGCTCCACTGGAGAAAAATAGAATTCGAGACAGAGATTGCTATATTGCAGTTCAGTAAAGACTTTTACCGAGATGTACGTCAGAAGGCAAACAAAATGGCAACCAACGTTCCAATTCTTCTGCCCACGAGAAACGCAAAACAGCTGGACAGACAACAAGTATGGAACCCTCATTTATGAAGCAACCAGCAATGGCAATGGCCTGACACAAAGATTAACCACTCAGTTTACCTACTTCACCAAACTACTAAAAGCTTTTAAATTTCCTCACAAATACCAAATACATCACCTGAAGCGTCTTTCCAAGCCCCATTTCATCAGCTATAAGACACCTGCCACCTCTCCGTAAACCAAATCTTAGACCATCAAGTTGGAAAGGCAAAAGAGCATTCACCAATTTCCTCGGCAAGGTTTCAATCAGTTCTTCAACCTTCTCCTCCGTAAAATGTTCAGGTATACAAGGTTGCCACTTCCCAGAAAAGAATGACTGAGAAAGTTTCTCAACAACAGCCAACGTTTTCCAAGGTATAACTTCAACTTCAACTCTCTTAGACCTTTTAAGACATCCAGAGACCATACTGTACTCTCTGATCTTATAAATCCCAGCTTTTCCCCCATCTTGATTTTGAGTATAGTGTGAAGGAATCGCCTGAAAGTAAAAATCAATTCGAATATCAAAAACCCTAAAAATCGGAGACTTAAAAATTCCCTCTTTTTTTTAACCCTTTAACAAAAAAAAAATCAAAGCTTTGTTGAAGAACTTACATCAGATAGTATCTCTCGCAATTGACGAAGACACTCTTGCTCTTCAGGGCAACGAAACCCTTGCAATTGAAACGGCGTCACCGAAAACGAATCAGGGTAACAGATCTCAAGCCTGACGCGGAACTTTTCCGGAACACCGGTACCCGATTCGTAGTTGCGATTCCGTTCTTGAAACCCGACATCGTAACCATCATCTAGCTTTCGACATTTAGCTAACCTGAAATCTTGTTGTCGCTGTGAGTTTCCTGAAGAATCAAACGACGGCTTACGTTTCTCCCCATACAACATTAATCGATTCGCTTTGTCTCTTCGCCTTTGCTCTTCTGAAACCTCCATTGATTGAATCTGAGAGTCTTGAGTTGTGTTCCTCCTGGTGTGGTGTGGTAAAGTGAAGAGAGAAGGCGTTTGAAAATTTGAAACGTACGAGCATATGTTGAAACAAGAGATGAGCGGGTACGAAGAAATCACACGTGTCAAACTCCACACGCGTGAATTAGATTTAACTCCGGTTCGGTACAATAACAGAAATAACCAATCAAACCGGATTCCAATTTTACAACAGTAGACAAATCTTGAACTCTGAAGTCTAATAAACTCAGCATCATACAAGAAACATATTTCTTATTGGAAAATATATGATTTCTTTGAAAATTTTACATTACAAGATTCATGAACCAAAAAAAGAACCATCGGTATCACAAATTCACAACTTTTATGTTTTTTTTTTTACTCAAATAGTATTGAATTTTTTAAAGCTCAAGGGGACTAAAAGCCTTCAACAGCTTGTGAAGAAGATGTGGGTTTGCTCTGAGTCTTCTTCTTCTGAGATGTTCTATTGTTATCTTGAAGAGAGATTACAGTTTCAAAAGCACCAACCAGTGCTTTAACCTTACTCTTCCTCACTTCTTCAAGCTTATTCACAGTCTCTTCAATCACATTATTGAAAAGTGTTTGCAACTTCTTCTTCACTTCCACTTTTCTATGCCTCAATACAACCTTCTCTCGTTTACCTTCGCCGTTAATCTTCCCAATACCTTCTCTTTTGTCTTTCAGGTTCTTCTTCTTCCTGTTCACATCACTTCTGAGCTTTGGTTCTTGAACAACTCTCTTTTTGAACTTGATCGATGTAGCAGTGGAATCTTCTGTTTTTGGTTCAAGAACTTTCCCTTTCTTGAAACTCGTCAGCTGCTTCGTTGCAGCAGGAGGAGTAACCTTTATTAAACCAATCCTCGTCGGCCTAATAATCTTGCTTTCGTTTTTTGGATTAGTAGCAAGATTTGCAGAACCAGTTTCTTTCTTCACAGACAATCCAGTCTTGGACCTGGAAGTAGTCTGCCTTATTGGCCTAGGATCTGATCTCGTGACCGGTGATTTCTTAACTTCCTCCGAGGATGGGGACAAAGACGGTGATAAGCTAAGACTTTTCTCTCCGCTGCTTCGTAAGAACTTCTTCTCAGAAGATTGCTGAGTTTCACTCTTAACACTTGTGATGCTCTTCTTCTTCCTCTTCTCAATACTAGATTCAACAACATACAATGTCTTCTCCAATGCATCATCAGATCTAACTGGTTCATCAATCTTCATCTTCTCTTTGTTCTTCAGATTCTTCAAAAGATCCTCTTTAGAATTCTTGATCACGCTGATCCTTGAAACCTTCTTCACATCAGGGTTTGTCTTCTTCATTACATCATCACATCCAACCGGTTCATCAATCTTCTCTTTGTTCTTCAGATTCTTCAAAAGATCCTCTTTAGAACTCTTTACCTCGCTAATCATTGAAACTTTATTAACATCAACATTTGTTTTCTCCATTGAATCATCACATTGCTTCAATGAATCATCAATCTCTGTCTTCTCTTTGTTCTTCAAGTTCTTCGAAAGATCCACTTTAGAACTCTTGTTCTCGCTGATCTTTGAAACCTTCTTAACATCAAGATTAGTAGTCTTCTTGACCATTCTTGCAACAGCTGAGGCACTCGGACTAGTAGTACTGTTGGTTTCACTCTTCTTAACGCGTAAACCATCACAAGATTTGGCAACCTCACAAGCAGCTTCTTTCTTTACAACCCGCAATGGTGACTTGTCCGGTTTAGAGACATTTCCCAACGACTTCCTGAAAGTCTCACCTTTCACCAAATCACCACTTGCAACATTCTTTTTCTTAACCAACTTCCATGGCTTGATAACCAAATCCTCCTCACGCCTCTTCCCATGTTTACATAGGTCATGAGTCGAGCTCATTTGGTTCCCACTCCCACGGTAACGGGTTTGAACCTGAGGTTTGCCTGCTGGTTTATCAAGAGCTCCAGTCGAATACCGTATCAAATTCACATGATGATTGGTCTCTGCAGCTGGAAGCAGAACATCATCTCCTTGAACTTGCTCGTCTATAACAAGAGGGATCTCCATGGGGTTTGCATCATCCAAACAACACTTGTCATCAACTTGTGAAATATTCTCCTCAGACATTGCAAGTTATTATTACAACAAACTGCAGAGAAGAATACAATGTACAGATCATCAAAATCTCCAAAATTTTGAGAACCTTAAAAAATCATTTACACAACAACACATAATAATGATTTGATCCTAAACTGTTTTTTTTTCTCTGATTTGGAACCACGTTGAACATATGAAAGAATTAAAAGTCTACCAAAAAAATCGAATCTTTGGTTCCACCATCAATAAATAAGCAATCACATCAACACCCAACAAGAACAACAAAAAAATCGAAATTTAATCATGACTCAAATTCAATAACTAAACCGATGAACATAATAAACCAAAAAAAAAAAAAAAAGGCAGATTTGGTTTATGATCTCAAAGTAATGACCAAGAATGGAGTAACAATACAGTACAGTAGCATAATAGTTTAAAGAAATACAAAGAAGAACTGTGATGAAAATGTGAGAGATACAAATATAGAAAGATGTTACCTTTACGATCACGGATCACCCAACTCTTTTGAAAACTGAGGAGTGATTTTAGAGACTTTCGGAAGAAAATAAAAAGAGAGAGAGAGAGAGAAAGTTAGATTTGATTTTCAGAAGGAAAAAGAATGAAAGAGGTCAACATATCTTTAATTGAGCTAAAGAGAGGGAAGGAGAGAAGAGAATTTTTTTTTTTTTTGACATTTTTTTTCTTATAAAAAGTTTCAGTTTTTGCACAAAAATAAATAAAAAGTTTCAGTCTTGGTCTTGGACAAATATTAATATAAGATTTTGTAATTAATCAAAGTGAAATAACACATTAATATTATTCATACATGTTTAAAAGATTTATGAAGGAAGCGAACTGAATTAAATCAAGTATGAATGCTAACAAAACAAATAATTATGTGGTTATTAAAACTCAATATACGTAGTCCATATATTAATGTGTCAGTTCATTATAGGTTATTGACGGACGGAGGGATCGGAGAGATGGGGGAAACAAGTCGTCTTTTTGTATTTTTCTAAAGAATGATGCTTTCCGCGATGGACCGACTTTGGATTCTTTTGATTTATATATATTTGTTGAACAAAAAAGATAAGATCTAGATAGATGCTGCTCTCTCCCAACAAAAAAAAAAAAAAAGAACAGAGATGCTCTCAAATAATTTCTAATAATTCGTGCCATATATGATATGATTCAAATAAATATATGTTTTGCAAGCATATTATTTTACAACGAAAAACTAACACACATTTTTTTTTTCTTCATAGAACAAACAGCATAACGCACATTCTTTAGGTGCGGTAAATATTTTCCTAAGCAATTAACAACAACTAGTATGAAGAAAAAGGTTGTAATGCCGTAAGAAAATGTGATTGTGCATTTTGTCCACATAGCAAACAAACACCATCATCAGTCACCGTCATTCAAATCTAGTATATCCAAAATGCGTTTTCGAAAGCCCAATTTCGACCAAAGCCTAGGCCTATATGATGACATAAGGCCCCCAAAATTCAATTTATACTTGCTGATTCTAGAACAATTGATAAAATGTATACATTTTGAGGTCATCCTATATAGAAAAGTAGCTTACCAAACAATTCCCAAAAATATCTTCACAATATTACGTGGCCCTTATGACAAAAACGGGTAGAAAGAATATTATGATTATATATATAAATAAAAGAATTGGATATAAACACATTTACCTACAAAATACTTAGAGAGGTAGTAACTAATAAGTAGGTTGGCCAATTCATAACTTATAACCACTAAAAAGAAGTATAATTTACACTTACTCTGAAACTTGAAAGTGAAATATCTCAGATCTTGTAATATGATAGTGATACTATATATAATAAGAGAGAAAAGGGAAAGGGATAGATCTGTTACAGGCTGGTTTGCTTCTGAGATAAGCATGACACATGGCAATACTGACTCAGAAAATGTCTTAGAGTGACAGATGCACCGACTCGAACTACCTTCCACAGTTGTTCCCTTTACCAAATTGTTCTCTTTCTTTCTCTCTTGAACACCATATTATTTATATGTTATTTAGACTAGTATTTCTTTAATTGTGTTATTTTATAATCTGGATTTGCCTTTTTTAGTAGAAGCAAATAGATAATATTCCTTTTAAGATCTAAATCCTGTTTAGTAATGTTCCCTGGATATTATTGGTTTATGCAACTTGTGCTTGGATTTTTTCTTCTAAAGTAGAACAGTTGAAAGTGACTATGTTTTTTAGATTTTGATTTTATTTGAAAAGTCATATGAGATGAAAACGAAACAACATGTCCACTTTGAAAATGACTAGTTTTCTAGATTGTTAATAGTATTGTGGTTAACTATATTGATTTTGAATTTTTACTGTACTAGTATAACAAATCTACGTGAATGGTGTGAATTAGTAATATAACAAAATGCACGAACAACTATAACCAAGTAATTCATTTATTAACATCGTGTGATTAATCTTAACGTTACAAAAATTACTCAAAAAACTTCAGTAATAAAAAAGAAAGAAAAAAAGGGGAAAAAGTAAAAGACAAAAAAGGCAAAAGAATAGCAACAGTAAAGAAAATATTTATATATTTATTAATATTTTGTCCACCAAATTCGATCTTACTTGTTTGCAAAGAGATGCTTAAACTGCTTTTGATATTCTGTTTTAACCAAAATCAATTAACGAAAAGTGGTAGAAAGCTCATGTCTCAAGAGAAGAAGGGCTAATTGAAGCATTATAATCAAGCTGCACCAACTCCATCATAAATATTACCAAAAAAACAAAACACCAAAATTTTGGAAAGAAGAATATAATCACGCTAGTGAAAAAATAATTAGAGAAAGCCGACAGATTTGCAAAATATCACCTAACCCACATCTTCTTACACGACCGTCAGATTTTGATGCAAGTATCATCAAAGACAATCACATAATCAAAATCTCTGCTTTATATCATAAAGTCCAGTTTTTTACAGCTGCCCTTTTGCTTCAGACTCGGATTTTCTCCATTGAAGCTGGATTTCTAAGGTCAGTTCTTGTTTCTTTTTTATCTCAATCTGATGATTCCATTATCGAAAGTTTTAGTTTTTTCACTTTTAATATCCAGGGGGGGGGGGGGGGGTTCGAGTTCGGTCTCCGATTTAGTGTTAATTAAGAACTGTTAAAAAGATTTAATTATAATTACTTGAGAACTTGAATCGGTTGCCATCGTCATCTTTCTTTGACTCCTGTCCAATTTTAGTTTTAACCCATTTTTTTAAAGGGATTTCATTTAGTTACATGAGCATGTGTTGATGATTTTGACCAATTAATTACATTTAATTAGTGAGTGGAATGGGCTAATGGCAGCATTCTAATCATTAACCCTATATTACTCTTTTGCACACACAAGCCTCTCTCTGTGTGTATCATCACTTCCTTGTTCTGGTAATTTCAGAGGTTAGGCTTTTTCCATGGTGTCAGCAAAAAGTTGATTTTTTTTTTCTTTCCTCTTGAATGGCTTAATTAGTAATTTTCCACAACTCTCTGGTTATATATATAAAATAAGATACAGAACAAAGTTTATTCCTTTCTCTATGTGTATTTATAAATTTTTCACATGCAATTGCAAGCCTCTCTCTGTTGTAATTAATCACTTGCTTGTTTCTGACAATTGGAGAGGGGTTGAGTTCTGTTTTTTTAATGTTTTTAAGACCTTCTTCTTCTTCTTGATTTGTCTTAGAAAAGTTCAGTTTTATTTTTTTTTGGTTACAGGGAAAGCTAGAAACAAAAAAGTTGAGAGAGAGCTTTGGATGGTGAAGCTCAAAAACAAAGCAATGGGCTTCAAAGTTTGTTTCTTTGTCATCTTAAGTTGTCTTCTTCTAGCTCCAGAGACAACAATGGCTCAAGAACTGAAGCGTGTATCGATCGTTATTGAAGGAGCTCGTCGAGTCTCTGAGACTGACGAGAACTTTGTCTGTGCGACATTGGACTGGTGGCCACATGACAAGTGCAACTATGAACAATGTCCTTGGGGCTACTCTTCAGTTATCAATATGGTAATAGCAAAATTTAGATTAAGGATTCACCTTTCGTTCTTTACTGATTAGTCTCTTCATAATGTCTGTCTACGATTGCAATTGAAAATTTTCGAATGTTTTACAGGACTTGACCAGACCCCTTCTTTCTAAAGCTATTCAAGGTTTGCAACTCTCATACTAAAAATGTTAATGCCTTTGCTTGTGTGTTGTTGATTTCTGAATCTTTTAGGGATTTGGGTATTTGTTTAGCTTTCAAGCCGTTGAGGATAAGAATTGGCGGTTCACTGCAAGATCAAGTGACTTATGACGTAGGAAATCTCAAAACTCCTTGCCGTCCATTCAGAAAAATGAACAGCGGTTTGTTCGGATTCTCTAAAGGATGCTTGCATATGAAGCGATGGGACGAGCTCCACAGTTTCCTAACCTCAACGGGGTTAGACTTCTTTGGTTTCAGTTTATTTTCATCAAAGTTCACATTTATTTACCCCTTTAGAAGAATCTTTTGAACTAGCTGTGTTTTGTTGCGCAGAGCTGTAGTTACTTTTGGTTTAAACGCTTTGAGTGGGAGACACAAACTCCGCGGGAAGGCGTGGGGTGGGGCTTGGGATCACGTAAACACTCAAGATTTCATTAACTACACAGTCTCAAAGGGTTACGCTATTGATTCTTGGGAATTTGGTAACAATCAAACTTTTGAAAGTGTGGCCTTCTTTTTCTCGGTGTTTTTTTTCCCTAAGCTTTCCTTTGTACTCGGTTTAGGAAACGAGCTAAGTGGAAGCGGGGTTGGAGCGAGTGTGAGCGCAGAGCTTTACGGGAAAGACTTGATTGTACTTAGAGATGTAATCAACAAAGTTTATAAAGACTCTCGGTTAGTCAAGCCTAAACTTGTCGCTCCTGGAGGATTCTATGAACGACCATGGTACTCCAAACTTCTTCAGATCTCTGGTCCTGGTGTTGTTGACGTTGTGACTCATCATATGTACAATCTTGGTTCAGGTATGGTTTGGTAGCAGATCTATTGAAATCAACTTCAAAACCATTGCTTCTATATATGTAACTATGTGTAGATCATTTTCTGAGGAATTGAGTCTTTCAGGAAATGATCCTGCGCTGGTAAAGAAGATACTGGATCCGAGTTTCTTAAGCAAGGTATCTGAAACATTCAAGGATGTGAACCAGACAATTCAAGAACATGGACCGTGGGCTTCTCCTTGGGTTGGAGAATCTGGTGGAGCTTACAATAGTGGTGGCCGTCATGTTTCGGATACATTCATTGATAGCTTCTGGTAGAACAACCGATTCTTGAATTTTTCCCCTGGCTTTTCTATTACCAAAAAGAACGAACTAAAAGAATTCTATTTGGATCTAAATCTTTCTTGAAGGTATCTAGATCAGCTTGGAATGTCGTCGAGACACAACACTAAAGTTTACTGCAGACAGACTCTGGTTGGTGGGTTTTACGGCTTGCTCGAAAAGAACACGTTTGTTCCAAATCCAGATTACTATAGGTAAGAGTCGTCCCTAACCAAATCTGGACTCTTGAGTTTTAGGTTATGGTGGACCTTATGGTTGAGGTTGATTGATCTTGAAGTTTTATCTGATTTGATTGGGACAGCGCTCTGCTTTGGCATCGGTTGATGGGAAAAGGTGTTCTCGCGGTTCACACAGATGGACCGCCACAGCTACGGGTGTACGCACATTGTTCAAAAGGAAGAGTGAGTTTACTCATCTCATCTTTAAACTCTCGGTTTCCAAATCTCATTTTTCGTTACAGTTTGCTTTAAATGCTTTGTGTTTTTCTTGGTTTTAGGCTGGTGTGACGTTGCTTCTGATAAATCTAAGCAATCAATCGGATTTTACGGTTAGTGTCAGCAATGGCAAAAAGTTGGTTATGAATGTGGAATCGAAGAAGAAGAAGAAGTCATTGTTGGATACATTGAAAAAAACATTTTCTTGGATTGGAAGCAAAGCTTCTGATGGATATTTAAATCGAGAAGAGTATCATCTGACACCTGAAAACCGTGACTTGAGGAGCAAAACAATGATCTTGAATGGTAAACCGTTAAAACCGACGGGAACAGGAGATATCCCGAGCCTTGAACCGGTCATCCGTGGTGTAAACTCTCCTGTTAACGTCTTGCCATTGTCGATGGCGTTCATTGTGTTGCCTAATTTTGAAGCTTCTGCTTGTTCATGAAGTTATTGGAAACAAAAAAAAAGTATAAGAAAAAGGGGAAAGATGTAATTTTATTGGTAATTGTATCTATTGATGGTAATAAAGGTACAAATTTCTATTTCAAATGAAAAAAATTATACATGATACAGATGCTTCTACACTGGAGTATATAAAATCGGATTAGGGTTTTCGCAGAATCACATTTACAGATGAACAAGGAGAAAGGCGTGTGTGTCAGTCTCTGTTTTGTTAGTTAGTTTTGGAATAGTTTGTATAATTGGAGGCTACTTACAATTGGGCCTACACATTAAAAGGCCTGGATTTGGCCCAGATTGTAAACTATTTTTTTTTGTCAAGTTAATAAATGAGTTAAATAAAATATTTAGTCAACTAATTTATATAGTAAGAGATTTTTCTTTTTATTTTCTCCTTATTTGATTTTCATTTAAATCTTATGTTATATAGTTATTTATGTATTGAGTAATTTAGAGTTAGTAGACAGTTGGACTAAGAGTAATAAGTATTTAGATATAGAGTAATAAAAATTGTAGCAGACAGTTGGACTTATTAGATTAGAGTAACATATATTTAGTTATAATTTATCTATATTATTAAATTACATGCTAGGAAAGAAAATAATAACATATATAGACATATACATCTAAATCAAATGCATGCATATCCTTTTGAATAATTACCCTTAAATAATAAAACTCTATGAACTACAACAAACTCTCCAAAGTCTGCATAAAAACATTGCATCGTCAGATTTAGCAAAGTCTGCATAAAAACTTTTGCATCGTCAGATTAGAGATGCATCAAAGTATATAATTAATTTAAGTTAGCAATATGAAATAGACTAAAGACATGGAGTATTTCAGGTAACAGAATTGGTAGACGGAGAGTTCATAGGATTGTCGATGAGTCACGTGATGGGAGATGGAAGTTCGTTATGGCATTTTTCAACTCTTTCTCGGAAATTTTTAATGCACAAGAAACCGATAACTTGCTTCTCAAGAATCCTCCGGTTCTTGCACGTTGGTTCCCTACAGGGTGCGGTCCTGTGCACAGCCTTCCTTTCACTCACTCTGATGAATTTACAAGCCGATTTGAATCTCCGGTCTTGAAGGAGAGAATATTCCATTTCTCATCAGAAACAATACAATCATTGAAATCAAAGGCTAATCAAGAATGCAGAACAACAACGATCTCTTCTTTTCAAGCGTTAACCGCATTTATATGGAGATGCATTACGAGAGCAAGAAAATTACCTAAAGATCAAGAAACTCGTTGCAGTTTCGCCGCTAACAATAGAGCGAAACTGGATCCACCATTGTCTTTGAGCTCTTTTGGTAATTGCATTTCTTCTATAAGGTCGATGACCGTGACATCAGGTGAGCTACTGGAAAATGATTTTGGATGTGCCGCTTTGAAAATGCATGAAGCTGTGATCGGAAACACTAGTGAGAAGATCTCGGAAACAATCGAGGAATGGTTGAAATCATCTTTTGTTTTCCATTTGGAAACACTTTTGGGATCGATGGTTTTCCACATTGGAAGCTCACCGCGGTTTAAGATGTATGAATGCGAGTTTGGGATGGGAAAAGTGGTTGCGGCTAGAAGCGGTTATGGCGGTATCAGCTAATCCGGGAAGAGAAGGAGGAGGAAGTGTAGATTTGGAAGTATGTGTTGCTCCAGAGTTTATGGAAGCTTTGGAATCAGATCAAGAGTTCATGTCCCTCGTCTCCTCTTCGTCTTGATCCTTGTTCATATATATATGCTCTTATCATCATATGATAAATTGGATTTGTTTGATTGAGTATTTGTGTTGCTGGTTAAGTCCAATCATTACTATGTGACAACGTGTTATTCAATTGATGATGAATGTAAAACATTACTAGTTGAAATCATGATGCATGTGGTATTTAATTAAAGATAAATAAAAACCTAATGTAATTGTTATGCGATTATGATAATGAAAGGAACTGTCGTTGTTCTACATGACCGAGATTTTTAATTCATGTAAAACGAAGTTAATTACGGAACTGTTTTTTCAAAAAAAAAAATGATAATAATTACGGAACTGTCATGTTCCACATATAAAACAAATTTCATTATCGTTCCAAAAAGCTTATTTAATGAAGAAAAAAGAAAAGCCAAGAAACATTGAAAGAAACTAAAGAAGAAGCAGAGATTCAAAATTTTCTTGCAAAAATGGTTTCTTCTTCATCGGAAGTAAAGATAATCTCAAAATGCTTCGTCAAACCAAAAACCATCTCCAAAAAAGAGCCATATCATTTATCACCTCTGGAGCATGTGATGCTTTCTATGCCCTACATCCAAAAGGGTCTTCTCTTTGTCAAACCATCATTTGCTAAATCTGACGATGCAAAAGTTTCTATGCTGACTTTGCTGCAGAGGCTTAAAGACTCGCTAGCCACATCACTTGTCCATTTCTTTTTGCTCGCGGGTCGCCTCTCGACTTTGAAAACTGACAATCCAAGATATCACTCAGTGTTTGTGGATTGTAATAACAGTCCTGGAGCTGGATTTATCCATGCTGAATCAGATCTAAGTGTATCTGACATTGTTGAATCCAAATATGTTCCTTTGGCGGTTCAATCTTTCTTTGATCATCATAAAGCATTGAATAGCGGTGGTCACACCATGAGTCTCTTGTCAGTCAAGGTACACTTAATTCAATAGATATCTCAAACTCATATAAAATTTCGAATATGTCAACAGATTTGTAGTGATCCAACGTGTTGTAATAGTGTTATATAACCTATACATAACTTGGTTTTTTTTGGGATGTGTAGGTAACAGAATTGGTAGATGGAGTGTTCATAGGAATATCAATGAATCATTCGACTGGAGATGGAAGTTCCTTCTGGCAGTTCTTCAACTCTTTGTCTGAGATCTTCATGGATTCACAAGAAGAGACCATTGATGATAACAACAACAACAAATTGCTCTGTCTCAAGAACCCTCCAATCTTTCGTGAAATGTACGGTCCTATTTGTAGCCTTCCCTTGGTTGAACCTGTAGAGTCCATAAGTGTTTCCGAAACTCCGGTTGTGAAGGAGAGAATGTTCCATTTCTCATCAGAAACAGTGAGGTTGCTGAAATCAAAGGCGAGTCAAGAATGCGGAACAACAAACATCTCTTCTTTTCAGTCGCTAACCGCATTCATATGGAGAAGCATTACAAGAGCAAGAAATCTAGCAAATGATCAAGAAACTACTTGCAGGCTTGCTGCTGGCAATAGGTCAAGAATGAATCCACCATTGCCAATGAGTCACTTTGGGGTTTACATCTCTCCTGTCCAAACGACTATGAAAACTGGTAATCTATTGGAGAATGAGTTTGGACGGGCTGCTTTGAAACTGCATCAAGCTGTAACAGAACACACTGACGAAAAGATCTCATCAGAAATTGATCGATGGTTGAAGTCATTTCTGAAATTTGGTGGACTTTTCAGTCCCAACTTAGTTCACGTGGGAAGCTCTCCAAGGTTTAACATGTACGGATGCGAGTTTGGGATGGGGAAAGCGGTTGCGGTTAGAAGCGGTTATGGCGGTAAGTTTGACGGGAAGGTAACAGCTTATCCGGGAAGAGAAGGAGGAGGAAGCATAGATTTGGAAGTTTGTCTTCTTCCGGAGTTTATGGAAGCTTTGGAATCAGATCAAGAGTTCATGTCCCTCGTCTCCTCTTCTTCTTGATCTTGTTCATATATATGCTCTTATCATCATATCTCTAAATAAATTGGAATCTGTTGGATTGAGTACTTGTGTTGCTGGCTAATTCCAATCATTATTAATCATGCATGTATGTACTATTTAAATAAAGATTGATAAATGTGAGGTTTATATAGATAATAAAGTTGCTGTTCTTTGCAAATTACTCTCACTCACTCACTCTCTCTCTTGATTCTACACTTGTTTGTAAGAACTTAGAAAAGTAAACTTGAAAACAGAACCATAAAACAGAGAAGTAAATCTTTTAAACATCTGCTCCCAAACAGACCATCAATTCAACTACCCTCTGAATCTTCTTTTGTCCGTCTGGTTTCTTGAAATGTTCCAACACTAGAAACGACAAAGCTCTACTTTTGTCAAGAATTAATCACGTGACGTCCTTTGTGCTTATCATAAGTGAGATGATGATGATTGGCTTGGGATTGATCAGGATTGATCAGAATGAACTTCGTTGAAATCATTTCATGACTTCATGTGTTATTTGATTAAAAGATTAATACAAATCTTATACTAATGTAGTTCAACAACTATAACAAAGATCATATATGTGATTACATCACTGATGATGATGACCAGCAGGATCAAATAATGCATGAACATAGAGATATATGATGACATCATTGATGATGATAGCTATCTATAGTTGTCTATATTTGTTATATACTGTATAAATAAAAGGGAAGCAAAGAAACGTGGAAAGAAAACAAAATAAGCATATCTTAATACACTTTTGGTCTTTTTTTTTGGTTTCTTGAGAGAAAAAAAATGGATTCTTCTTCACCGGAAGTAAAGATCATCTCGGAATGCTTCGTCAAACCCAAAAGCCTCCCTGAAAAATGGAAAGAGCCATACCATTTTGCACCATTGAATCATTTGATCCTCTCAACCCATTACATCCAGAAGGGTCTTCTCTTTCTCAAACCATCGTTTTCTGAATCTGACGATGCAAAGGACTTCATGGAGACTTTGCTGCAGAAGCTCAAAGACTCGCTTGCCACAACACTTGTCCATTTCTATCTTCTCGCAGGTCGCCTCTCAACTTTGGAAACCGACGATCAAAGTCAACGATCTCACTCTGTGTTTGTCGACTGTACTAACAGTCCTGGTGCTGGATTCATCCATGCCGAATCAGATCTAAGTGTATCAGACATTGTTGGATCCAAGTATGTTCCTTTGGCTGTTCATTCTTTCTTTGATCATCACCAAGCAGTCAACCGCGATGGTTACACCATGAGTCTCTTATCAGTCAAGGTACATTTTACTCATTCTTGTATATTATTCAAATATATATGGACAGATTTGTAGTAATAAAAAGGTGAAACTCTTTCACTAATGGTTTCTAATAAGTCTGAATATATTTTTTCCGGTTATAAAGGTAACAGAGTTGGTAGATGGAGTATTTATAGGATTATCAATGAATCATTCGATTGGAGATGGAAGTTCCTTCTGGCAGTTCTTCAACTCTTTTTCTGATATCTTCAATTCACAAGAAGACATCATTGATAGTAACAACAACAATTTGCTCTGTCTCAAGAATCCTCCAATCTTTCGTGAAATGTCCGGTCCAACTTACAGCCTTCCCTTTAGTGAAACTGATGAGTCCATTAGTCTATACGAAACTCCGGTTTTGAAGGAGAGAATGCTCCATTTCTCATCAGAAACAGTGAGGTTGCTGAAATCAAAGGCGAATCAAGAATGCGGAACGACAAACATCTCTTCTTTTCAGTCGCTAACCGCATTCATATGGAGAAGCATTACAAGAGCAAGAAAACTAGCAAATGATCAAGAAACTACTTGCAGGCTTGCTGCTGGCAATAGATCAAGAATGAATCCACCATTGCCAGTGGATCACTTTGGGGTGTACGTCTCTCTTGTGAAAACGAGTACCACAGTTGGTGATTTATTGGGGAATGACTTTGGAAGGGCTGCTTTGAAGCTTCATCAAGCTGTATCCGAACACACTATCGAAAATTTCTCTGCCGAAATAGATAGATGGTTGAAGTCTCCTATGAAATTAGATAGATTTTTCAGCCCGAATGTTGTTCACATGGGAAGCTCTCCAAGGTTTAACAAGTACGGATGCGAGTTTGGGATGGGGAAAGCTGTTGCGGCTAGAAGCGGTTATGGCGGTAAGTATGATGGGAAGGTATCAGCTTATCCGGGAAGGGAAGGAGGAGGAAGCATAGATTTGGAAGTATGTCTTGTTCCGGAATTTATGGAAGCTTTAGAATCAGATCAAGAGTTCATGTCTATTGTCTCTTCTTCTTCCTGATCCTAATCATATTTTCCACACACAAAACTCAAGTTGCTCCCTAATTTAAATTGAAGCTTTGAAATCAAATGTTTCAACTACTGTCTTTGCTTGTTACTTTATTCTGCAGAACTGTTAAATGTTTCAACCTCATTAAGATGAGAAGTAAAATATTGAAATCTATGTTAGAAGAATGGAGGAGCCTGACGAGCTTGGTTATGAACAGAGTTCTGACTAGTTTTACTTGCGGAGTAAACGGCGAGCCCGTTGGTTCGATTGTTTGACTCTGTAGTTAAGCTCCTCAACATCTTCTTGAAGATGATCCAGTCCATGGTTTTGCCTGCAATTGCCAATTTAAAACCAGTTTTATCAAGGAAACTCTCAGAGAATGTATACAAAGAGACAGTAGATAAAAGATATGAGAAGAAAACCTTTCGATTTCAGTTCCCATGTCAACTGCCATATTCTTCAGCTCGCCAAGAAGGTCGCTCAAATCTGAAAGGCCTTCATCTTGTTTTGCTGTCTCCATCTGTTCGCACAACAATGATACTAAGAATCTTGGTAAACTAAAAAAAAACAACTTTTGCAACTCCAGAAAGTATATAAGAAGGGAGAGAATCCAAACCTCTAGTTTCTGATAAGCATCAGCTGATTCAGGAAGAGGTTCACGGGTTCTTGATTGTTGTTTGGGTAAATGGTTCAGTCCCAGCTTTTCCCTAGTCTCAAAGTGGTTAACTCTTCTCTTGGGGGAATCACCTGGTCAAAAGAATGTAAGAGTTAATAAGCAAAAGACACAGTCCTTGGAAGTGATCAGCCAAAAGAAGAAAAAGAGTAAAAACCTTTAGTTATGACAGGACCAGTAATCGAACGAGTCTTCTTGGGCTTCCAAGTCCTTGAAAAAATGCCTCCAAGGCTTCCAAGAAGCTTCTCACCCTGAAACAAAAACATAAAATAAGGATCATCACCAAAAAACAGAAAACAGAACTGCTTGATTACTAGTTTTGGTTTAAAAATCTCAAGACTTCCCTCACCCGACTAAGATCATGATCGATGTCAACCGCCTTGTGGTGAGTTCTGGTAATCTGTTCGCCTTGCTCATTCAACATGACTAAAGTCCTAGAAGCATCAGATCTAATCTCTTGAGCTACTTTCAAACACCCTTGTACGGTTTTAGTAGTTTCCTGAGACTTGTACAAAGCGTAGCTCTCAAGTTCCTGAACCGTCTGGTTCTCCTTCTCCACATTTCCTCCTCCTGAATCATTACTGTAACGGTTCTTTGCATTCAACGATGATGAAGTGACTCTTTTCTCAACCTCTTCATCATCAGTATCAGTATCATCATCAAAAGGGTTCAAGCTAGATTTCTTAGCAGCCATAGAAAGGATTTAGGGGAAATCCTAATTCTAGAAACCTGAAATCAAAAACTAAAGATTGCTATTGATTCTTTTATATCAGAGGATATAGAAAACTGAACTTTGAAGGTTGATTCGTAAGATCAATTTTGCCAACAATCAAGTAAGTAGACCGCAGACCTAAAATCGACTTTCGAAGATTACCAGAACCAAAACAAACAAACAAAAATCTAAAATTGTACCTGGAAATTTGCAGAGAAGAAGCAGATTGAGAGGTTCCGAGTAAGTTAAAAAAAAAAAAAAAAAAAAGATTGATATAGCAAACAAAAAGAGGGATTAAAGAGTTCGAATTTTCAAATCCGTGTAAGAGAGAAGAAACTGGTGAGAAACTTTAGCAATATTATTTTTATTAATGATTATTTCTTTTTTCTTTAACAAATTAATCTAACAGGTGTAATTATATTTGTTTTCTTATGATAAGACATTTTGACTTGATAATTGATATTCTTCTTAATTTATAAAGAGAAAAAGAACATAAGTTATAGGAAATATTGGAGTTTTTTTATTTAACTATGATTTGACTGCTTTGTGACTGCTTTAGTCGTACGGTGTTGGGGTGAGACAGACGCAGCTTCCTTCCTCCCTCGTTCCTCTTGTTTTGTCTTCAGGTGGAGCTTGCCATTCTCTTTTATGGTTTTGTCTCGAGGTGAATGTTTGTACCGGGGATTGTACAACACTAAGTAAATAAAGATTTTCGGGGAAAGAGTGAAACTGGTTCTTTTATTAACGATAAAAACGTGAGGTCGTCACTAACACGAGTCAAAATTGAGCTCGTCAGTTCACAGGAGAACTAACAAGCTAATAATGACGAGCTCGGAAGCTGAAAGGGATTATACAAAAGACAATAACGGTTTTATACGCAAAGTATTGCTCTCTGGGTATTCTCTCGGGTCTCGATCCCTTTTCCAATAGATGTCTCGAGCTATTTATAAGCGAATGTAGAGTTAGCGCACTCTAGGGTTTTCTGTGTGAAATCCCGAGATTGTCCTCCGAGATTGGCCTATTTCCTTCTATCTCTGGTGAGTCTTTGTTGGGCCGAGTTGGCATATGGGGCAAAGCCCATATCCAACAGTGAAGTAGCCTTTGGAGTCGATAGTTGAATCCATTTGAGCTTACCAGGCTTTGCTTCATTCTGCATTCGGAGCAAACACTCTGCTTCTGTTGGAGTCGTTAGACTCATGTTGTTAACATCCTGCACTCGTTTCAGTACTGATCTCACTTTTCTCCTTGTGTCCTCAAAGAAATAATAGGCAATGCGTTCGCTTCAAAACGTTAAGAACAGTACTAAGTGTTCCATCTGATTCGCTCTCGTCCATCTTTAACTCCGATAGCGACTTGGAATCTAGCTCAAACTTCTTAACGAGCTGCGGTTTATTTGTATCATAATAATACTTTCGAACGCCTTTATTTCTATGTTCCATGCAATTATATACACTCGAATGGAAATAATCAAATAAATTAACAACAATCTCTAAAGCTATTATTCTTTCTTCTTCTTAACCCAAACATCTTTTGTTTGTGCGTCTCTAGACACTTCAAACCTCTGACTTTCTCTGACCATCCTGCCATTTCATGTGTATACAGATCACCAGCCAAATGCGCATCCATCCATCCAAAGATAATGGATGAGACTCAGAAAATGTGAAGATAAAGGTGGAATGGTGTAATAAAGCTAAACATCAAAGCTCAAGACTTTTTTCATATCCCAGGAAGAGAAAGCATCATAGTTGAAGAGGTCTTGTTTGTCTCTCTCTTGATCTTCAAAAAGATAGGAAAGAAAACAACACTTAAGATTCCATTTCCACATACTCGACCAAAAAAAAAATTAAGGAAGCATATATAACATAATACCTGTGCTTCTAGCTCGGCTATTCTCTGTAATGATGCTTGTTCTATGCACACACGGCGTTTGCGTTCCTCATCAAGCAAACATGTCATCTTATACCTTAATTCAGCCATTTCTTGCGTAAGATCTTCTGCTTCGTCCTTCGCCTTCAGTTTCTCCTGTTTCAATTCTTCCTGCAAAATACCAGAAAATCGCAGGTTTTAACTAAGTTGGACAACAATATTTTCTACCAAAGACAGCAAGTAGAGGGGAGTTCCAAAGTTTGTCAAAAGTACTTTCAGTTGCTTCACAATATCTTCGTGCTGCTGTGTCTGTTTCGCCATACCCTCCATTTTATCAATTAAATTCACATTTCGAGGAAGTTCCAGTTTCTTGATGATTGCATCGAAGCTTTTGCTGTGAGACACAAAACAAACATTATTAGGAACAGGGATTAGTTAAATTTGATGATGTAATAAATAAGTCTTAAACTGGAACTTACCGAACTTCATTGGATACAGGAAGCACATGGCTCAATTCAGCGAAGAAGCACCCTGCATCTAGAGGCTGTTTATCTTCACTTTCTAACCGTTCTTTGGTACTTTGAAAGAAATCTATGATACTCTTTTCAGAGGCGGTAAATTTTTCGCTCAGCTCTTCATTTTGCTTCTCAAAGTACTTGACATTCTCTTGTGCCCTCTGAGACTGCAACTGGAACTCCTCAATTATTCCTTTTAATTGATCTTTTTCTTGGATACTTTCTTCTTGAATTTGCATTGCATCAACAAGTGCTTGCTCCAACGTTGTAATGTCAAGCTTCATGCTTTCTATTTCGCACAAGGACTCTAATGTTAAGGATGAGATGGCCTCCTCCAGTTTCTCTATGGAAAGAGACGAACTCTGTAAATCTGATTCTTTGTTCTCGAGTTCTTGTAACAACAAAAGATGTTCGGATTTAGACATGCACAAGTCCTCTCTCAAACAATTAACTTCTTCTTCCAAATTCCTTGATTCAGCTAATTTGAATTCAAGATCGTGCAGATGGTCATTGAGATAGTTCACTTCCTTGCTTCTGAAAATGAGCTGATCTCGCAAGTAATCTACAAGGAGAAGAATAATAATATACGCTGAGACTTATTCGTTCAGAAAGAAACTAAATTGCGTAGCTCAGAATAGGCATTACCAATTTCTTTATAGCAATTCAACAACTCTTTCTCCATGGTCTGAATTCTTGCAGTGTCTTCTAAGCGAGATTCCGATAATGACTTTGTGCGGAGCTCCAACCTCTGTGGTAAAGAGAAGATTAATGTCCAAAAACTCAACCTTCCCTGAAATGTTCATATAAAAAAAGTAGAATATTACTCTGACTAATTCGATACTACGAGGCTGCGATTCTCTCAGCATGTCCTTCTCTTTCCTTAGCTGCCAAAAACAAATCAAATAGCACAAAAAAATAAGACTTCATCGATCCAAGAGAGTCATTACAATAAATATGTGAGTCCAACTTTCACAAAGATACGTAAGTACAAAATAACAAAGAAGTGTTTACCTCCCTGCGTCGTGTCCCAATCTGCAGAAGCTCTTCAACATCAAACGAGTTCTCACAATCACTTCTAGAACTACATGCCGAGCTACTGCTTCCCGAGAAACTACCCGAGCTACTCGACATTAAAAAAAAAAACAGTAATTGCCACTGCCAAGGCAATGAATCATTAGCAACATGAACCTATTACAACTAACTTGACACGAATCCAAGCCCTAAATCAAAATTAGACTAACGTTGAGCTTATCTTTCCATAAAAATCAAAATTACGCTATAATAATAAATTAAAAAAAAAAAAAAAAAAAAAAAAAACTTCAACAGGTAAATGAGAAATTAGAGAAACGTCAACTTCACAAGTCAAATTATTCGCTAAAATTAGATGAAAGGCGCCTCTTTACTCGATTCCTTTGAAGTAATTGGGGAAAACAAAACTATACATACCACTTAGATAAACGCCAATTTCAACAAACAAAGGATATATAATTGCAACCCAGGAAAAAAACATTGATGAGCGAATACAAAAGCGCAAAGAAACGTTTACCTTCCCAGCGCAATTCCTCCCTGAGATTATTCCGACGAAGAATTTGATCGGAGCGATGATTTTTTTTTTTTTTGAATTTGAATTTGATAATCCTCCCAATTTATTTTTGCGTCTCTCGGTTTCTTCGAAACGATGCCAGACTAGAGAGAGACCAGATGAGTAAACCATTACATGACCCTTGTTTTAAAAAACGAGAACCGGGTCAATCCGGTTTAGTCGGGTCGGGTGGGCGGGTAAAATAAAATCCGAAAACTAGTCCGTAAATCATCTGGGAGAGATGAGAGTTGAAGCAAGCTATAGTCAACTCATGGCGGTCGCAATACAACCTCAAGCGACTTCTCTAGCGAGGCTCGTCTTCCTCACCAAACCAATTGGAAGAGGAATCTTCACTTTACAACCTAAGAAGAATCACCGGAAACCCATTTACGTCTTCTCTCTCCACCAGACTTCTTCTCCGCTAACAACAACAACTCTCACCTCCTCCAACAACACTCCTAAATATGATGAGCAGCCGCAGCAAAAACTCTCCTTCACCATCAACTACCTTATCGACTCATGTGGTTTATCTCCAGATTCCGCCACCTTAGTTTCTCGCAAACTCTTACTAGATTCTCCAGAACGACCCAACACGGTTCTAAACCTTCTTCGTGACCACGGTTTCACCGCTTCTCAGATATCAACTCTCGTCAAGAAACGTCCCGTTCTCTTATTAGCCAATGCTGACTCAGTCCTCCTCCCGAAACTCAGATTCTTCCTCTCCATCGGCGTCTCTAAATCTCTACTTGCTCGAACCTTAGCTTCTGATCCCACAATCTTGACTAGATCTCTCGTTAATCAGCTCATCCCTTCTTACAATTTCCTCAAAAGCGTTCTTGATTCCGACGAGAAGATCGTGGCGGCGCTGCGGAGGACCACTTGGGTCTTTTTAGAGGATCATACAAAGAATCTTGTACCTAACATCAGCTACATGAACGAGACTGGTGTCCCTGAGAATTGTATTAAGCTGCTTCTCACGCATTTCCCTGAAGCTGTGATGCAAAAGAGCCACGAGTTTCAATCTATCGCTAAGCAAGCTCGAGACATGGGATTCAATCCTCAGAAGTCAACCTTTGTGCTGGCGATTCACGCTCTTTCTGGGAAAGGAAACAAATCTATATGGGACAAATGCTTTGAGGTTTACCAGAGATGGGATTGGTCGGAAGATGATATCATGTGCGCTTTCAAGAAGCATCCGCATTGTATGATGTTGTCTGAGAGGAAGATCAATAGGACCATGGAGTTTTTCGTGAATGAGATGAATTTGGCGCCTAGATCGATCGCGCAGTGTCCTGTGGTGTTGTTCTTTAGTCTTGAGAAGAGGATTATCCCCAGGTGTTCGGTTGCTAAGGTGTTGGTATCGAAAGGGCTTGTGAAGGAGGATTGGAGCTTGACTTCGTTGTTGGTTCCAGTGGAGAAAGTGTTTTTGGAGAAGCTCGTCTTCAAGTACGAAGATGAGTTACCTGAGTTGATGGATGTGTATCAAGGATGCATCAAACTCTGAGCTTTTGATTTTTTTTTACTGTTTCCGTTGTCATATCTTTCATTTGCTGAGAGACACGAATCTTTTTGAAAAGAGTGTAGTGTGAATCCAATTTTGCTACTAAATAATAGCAAACGCAAACTCACAATTGAGACATAGCATACATGATCAAATTAGTGTGTTTTAAAGACAGAACAGTAAATAGGGCAAAAGGCAAGAATCGATTTGCCTATATGTTTTGTATACACACACGCACACAGATACATATACACACACATACACGCCTTGATATATATATATTTATGTACGTACATGCGTGAATGTGTATGTGTGTGTTCATAAAAATTTGAGAGTTACAGTGACAGAGATTCTAAATCTTCCAGAAGAGAGATAGAGAGTTTTACAACAATATATCTTACACAAATCGATGACCCTCATTCACCGATCCAACCTGCAAAAAAACGAATCTTTCATTATCAGTGAAGATTCATTACATAGAGACAAATACCAAATCTATCTTATATTCTGAATGAACTTACGAACTAAGAAGATGTTGAAGACAAGATTCATTTATCAACGCCTACATCAAGTGCTTTAGAGCCCATCATCACATTCGAATCGATTTGCTTGTCAAATTTCTTCTTTCTCCTCTCTTCAAATTCTTGGTATCCTTCCATCTATCCATTATATATATCGTTATGTCACAAGACAAAATTCAAATAAGTTTAGATAATGTTCTTCGAGGTTACTGACTTACCAGCTGAAACTGATCCATGGAAATGGGATTGTTATGCAAAGAAAGATTTTGCAGACTCTTGCAATGTATCAGCAACCCATCTGGAATCTGCAAAACCATTAGTGTTACAGTATTCACAGGAAGAAGACAGAATCCGAAAAAGGTAAACGGATGATTGAACAAATCACATTTCGATTATCTACCTGGTTCACTTGATTATTGTCTAAGCAAAGCGACTTTAACTGAGTCAGGTTGCAGAGTGATGCAGGAAGCTCTTCAACAACGTTATCTGCAAGGCTATCCCAAATCACGACTAAGTTTTGGAGAAGAAACAACCAGAGAGTTTCCAAAAGACATTTGATGTTTCTAAATCACCAAACGAACAAATAACGGTTGGAAGGAAGCGGAATCAAAAAGGTGAAAATAGAAACATACCATTAGCCTGTATTTCTTCTAAAGAAGCACAACTCCCCACTGATTCAGGAAGGGATTTCAATCTGTTATTCGAGACATTCAACAGCACTAGCTGCATTTGATAAGAGAATGCAAATTAAATATATAAGGCGGATGCTTAAGCTATGGGTTTGGGAAAAGAAGTCACTTACATTGCGCAAACTACCAATAGTATCAGGCAAGTATATGAGCATATTTCTGGAGATTGATAGTTGTTCAAGCCGTACCAACTGACCCACTGGACAACAAACAAATAAGGTTTATACAAAATTGTTTTAAATGGACAAAAAAAAAAGTATAGTTTTTAATCAAAAGAAAATTGTTCTTACATTCATCAGGCAAACAGCTGATGCGGTTTCCATCAAGCATCAAAACTTTGAGAGATTGAAGTTTCCCTAGATTCCCTGGAAGGCGCTCAACTAGATTATCAGCTATTAACTGTGAAAAAATGCAGTATGAAGGGAAAGAGTCAAAAGCCACAGCGAGTACCAACAAGCATTCTATCATAGCTAATAATACAAAATGCACCAAGAAACGATGAATGTAAAAAGAGAGGCAAAGAGTTGTCTCACCAGACGCTGCATATTGATTAACTTGCTGATTTCTCCAGGTACATCAGCTGGTCAAAAACCCAACCAAGTCCCATCAACTAACTAAGTCCATTTTCAATCAGAAATTTTAAAAGAGAAAGAAAAGCAGAGAAGCCAATACCGATCTTATTGTGAGTTAGATCGAGTGTTCGCACTGCTCTCTCCATATCAATCACTTCATCCGGAAATGTCTGCTCAACAAAACCCAAAACAGGACAAGAGATCAGACAATTCCAGTGTTAAAAAAAAACCCCACAAAACGAAACCCTAACCAAATTCATAACTCAACCAACAAAGTTTGGTGCTTTTTCGTCTAATCAATAAAAAGCTTTCTCAATCATGGCAAACAAGAGACCAAACCCAACACAGAGAAAAATCTCTACAATATTCATATGAAAAAAAAAAAAAAAAAAAAAGGTTTAATCATATAGAAGTTTTCCATAGGATGAGCTTTTTAACCTTCAATTTGGAGTCGCGGAGACCAACAATGCCGGTGGATCGCCACCGTGAGATCCGATTAGCCTTAGAACCACCAGCTGTATTGCTCGCGCAACACCCCATTCTTATTTTGTTTGTGATTCTTCGCCGATCGTCGTCGCAGTAGATTTTGTTTTAAAAGATTAGATGATTATACAATAAAATATATTATAATAAGAAATGATTGAAGAAAATCTCCAAACCCAGAAAGTTTCAAAAGGAATCTGATTGCTAAAAAGATATCAGACTTTTTTTGGTCAAAAACTTTTCACGAATTTTGGTTTTTGAGGTTTAGGTGTGAGGGTCAAGGTCTTTCTCTACCTCTCTCTCTCGCGGGTATATAGGTAAAACAAAAAAAAAATATAAATTGGAAACACGAAGACCGGTTGGTTAAAAGAACTCAAATACAAACTCTTACATCGATCCTCGACGATTTCCACAACGCCCCAAGGCTCAATTTTTTCCAAGTCAATTAATTTTGTTCCTCGAATTGAATGTTTATTTACTGAAACAAAACACTCAGTTTTGAAGAAAACCTTAATTTTGTCTCTAGTCTTGAATCTATTAAATCCCTAAATCAACTCTCATGATTTTGTATAATAAGATAGTTTTAACAACAACCAAATTTTATAAAGTTAAATAGAGCCCTAACATTAACAAAAAAATTATATTACAACAAGTCTCCTTTGTTTGGTTTTTTCGTTAACCCCTTCCTCAAGCAACTGCAGGCTTATATGGCACTGGTCTAATGGAATGGTCGAGCAAAACAATTATTTCTTCCGATTAAGTTTCACATTTAATAAATCAAATTCAGACCGGAAAACCGATTTCATATGAATAGCCAAAATGTGTAGTCACAAGTTAAGCATCTGAATATATACATATATGTACATGATTCTCCTAGAAATTATATTGATATATATATATATATATATATATATGAGAAGAACTCATCGAAAGACAAAGATCAATAATTTTAACAAGCTTTGTATCAGTTTCATTCATGTGAAACTTGACACTACACTATCACAACACCCAAAAATCTTGGAACCAGAATCCATTTTTTGGTTCCTTTTTCCTTTTTTTGTTTTTTTCCTAATATCACACCAGAACCCGCTTTTTTCATCCAGCGGATTTCGATCTCCAAAACTATCTAACGCTCCTTAGTTAGACAGACAGTTGTACAAGTACGAGATATGTAAAATACACATATTTTGTAAACATTCTGACGAGACAACAAGTCAATAACTAACCACTGATAGTTGATTGGCTGTTGACGATTGAAGGTTTTTGTCTTTTGTCTTTTCATTTTTTACTCTGTTTTAAGTTAGCCGTAGAGCCATTTCTTGAAGCAGTGTTCGTTTCTGTGAAGCGTTTATCACTTGATTGGTTTCTGCATTCTCTAGAACATCTGTGATTATAGCCGCTGCATGACCCAGTGGCTCCTCCGCAGCTCTCTTCAGCATGAAAGCCTGTTGCAAAAGTGAAGATAAGCGCGAGTAAAATATCAGTTTTAGCGATAACAAATGTTCGAGCTTTTAGCGGAGTTACGAAAAACAAAAGACTTCTCTATCCAATCTAAAAGCTTAGTTAGTGAAGAACCTGGCCATGGTGAGATATGTTTAAGGTACATGGTTGCTGAAACCAAGGTTCTCCATCAATTTGCACAGGTAACGGCGCACAAAGTTGTATCTTGACTGATTGCCCCTGAGCTAGCCTTCTCGCACGAGACAACCCGACCTGAAAGGTGTGAAAACAAACAAAAATCAATTGATCTTAGTATTCAGGGTTAGCAGTCAGATGTGTCAACAGATCAGATAGAATGCAAATATAACCTGAAGCTTTCCCAGGTGCCATGTTCCAGATATACTCACGACTTCCACTATCTTGTCGTGCATTGATTGTGGATCAAAGTTTTCATATGTTTCATCTTCGTTCTGCCATAAATCCACCCCTCCCATGTAACTCCCAATGTTTGCAACAAGTATTCCTTCCGCATCCTTCCAAGATTTAGCATATAGAAGTTAGAGCATTAATCATCATGCGGGTTTTATCTGTAAGGTATCTGTGACTCACCTCAGGAACCTCGATGTCAACACCATCCACCTCAACGCGAACTTGCCAAGGGAAATCTTCGAATGTTCTGTCCATTATACTCCTTGCACCTTCTCTGGCATAGAGGACTTTATTCATAAACTGCACACGGAGACCATACAAATATCAGTTTCATGGGCTAAATATTAACAATACAGCTTCTCTACAATATATGCCAGTTAAATCATGATTCATGACTATGAAATGTAGAAATACAGTTGTCCTAAGGTTATATCAAATTTTATCAATTAATGTTTATTTGGTTACCTGGCTATAAAATCTCTCTGGATTCTCCTCCCGTAGATTGTGAATTTCAAGGGCGACCTTCGCATCACACCCAACCCCTGTTAACATTAGCAACAATTATAAGCTATGGGTTTCAAGATAGCAGTCATCTCATTTACAAAGATAGTAATATACACAACGGGAATGGTTCAAACTAGCCCTCATGAAGAGAGTCTACATAATAATACAATTTTAATTCTATAGATTTGAAACGCAAATTGCCATGTTAACTGCAAATATTTTTAAACTAGAGATGAGTCCTCATAATAGTATTAGTATTATGTACGGGAAAAATGTTGCAACAGAACTAAAGGACTCTGGAACTGAGATCAGATAGGTTGAGTACACCTAGAGGTTTTGAAAGCAAAGCTTCGAAGTTATTCACTTAGAGGTTTTGAATTTAACTGACCTATATAATTGTTCATATATTTTGGCGACTGAAGTTGCTTTCCTTGTTGATTAGAAATCGATACTTTCCAACGATCAAGAACAGTGACTGCAGCATGCTCTATGTTCTGTAATACTGTAGACAGGCCTCCTTGTCTCTCAACAGAGCCCAAACCACCACCCCAATTTAATACTCGGGATAGATCATTCCCGGTTCCAGCAGGCAGGATAGCAACTGCAGGAGGAGAGACGAAATTCTGCTTTTCTATTGCATCTAATACCCAACCAGCAGTGCCATCTCCACCACAAACAAGAACTCTAAAGTGAGGAACCTTCCTGAAGAGGAAAAGTCCCACTTCTGGTCCCTGCACAGAACTCAATTCACAAACCTGCAAGAAAATTGCTCCACCAATAAACTTCAAGACCATAGATTAGGAAAATGCATTGAAAATGTCCACAGATATAAGTCTGTAACAAGTTTTCCAGGCAGCATACTCTACCTGCACGGGATTTAGAAGAAGATGAAGGCGTTGACGAAGGGAATCACCTCGTTGAGCACCACTCTTTTTATTAATAAAAACCAACAACGGTCTTGCATCTGAAGGCAAATCAGTGAGCTCATACTTAAGTTTCGACCTTAGCGCATGATATTCCTTCTGACCAAGAGACCCGCTTCTCTTAACACTGGGCTTCTTTTCCAGCTTGCCACTGCTATCACTGTCCCCGTGAGAAGAATCACCATTCATAACACTGATAGTATTTTCAAGCATGGCATGGGAGCCATTAACAACAGGTGGGCCTGTCTCAGCTGTGCTTTCTGTCGATTCATCGCAATTGCTACTACTATTACCCGTGTCAGCTGAAGTTTCATTAGCTTGCTTGTATTTTTTGCTTTGACTCCTGATGCTGGCAAGGGCGGTTGATGCAAGTTCATTAGCACCGTGCGTGATTGAGCTCAGAAACCCACCAGAGGGATTCCGTGTCAATTCCTTAACGTAGAGAGGGCACAATATTAGCCTTCTAAGCGGGCCTAAGTCACAAATGTCACCAGTTTCATTCGACATGTTACTGTGACAGTCAACATGCACAAGACGTTGACACCACAAGCAGCACCATATAGGAGAACCCCCAAGAAAGGAGCTACTACATGACTCGTCACAGTAGCTACAAAACGAGGAGTCATCAGGCTGATCAGCCCCTTCTGTCCAGCGCACTGCCCACTGGTGCACCACATGCTCATATCCAGTCATGGAGACACATTTGCAATCTTTAGCCGCAGTTGAAGAACAGTTAAAATGGGCAGCTGCTCCACAGATTGAGCACCTGTGGAAAACACTTTCTGAAGCTACAATTGCCTGAGATGGCGACATGGACTTGAAGCATACACAACAGTTGAAGTTCTTGGCACGAGATATAGGGTCGGTTTCCCAGCTATGTGGAGCAACAGGAACCTTATGTCGTGCCTTTGGGTTTTTCTTTGATCTGGCAATGGCTTTCGTCCAACTTAAGTTGATATTTCTTCGCCATTGAAAAGCTGTGTAGGCGATGGTCAAAATACCAACAAGGGCAGCAACAAAACAAGAGAACATTAAACCGCGAGACTCGAACGATTCAGCTGGATTCTTGCTGTTCCAATTAGGAAAAAACATCCCCAGTTCTCCATCGTCGTCCATTTATGTATGTTGCAACCCTACAACTACAAGTAAGAAAATTTCCTGACTAGAAGAAGCCCCAAAAGATTCCTGTCTTGGTCAGGTCCACACACAGGTCATCAAAAAAACTTCTTCAAACTCCATATCCTCATCATCCATCAAAATCTTGATACACTCAGAACAAGCTATCTCGTAGAAGACAACAATCACAGGTTCAACAATAGAAGACAAACTCTTCTGCCCAGTCCAGCAAAAAAAAAAAAACGTTAAGAGACAATCGTTTTCATAAGAAACATTGCATCACAGATACACCAATCACCAATGTTTTTTAAAAAAATAACTACTAGATATATATAATTCTCTCTTTGCTCAGATTCTAAACTTTAGTAATTGTAATGTTGATTCAGATTCAGACTCTAATCGAACAATCTTAATCAAGCTTGGACAACACCTCCTTAGATATCAAACTCGAGCTCAAGTGAAATAATCAAACTCAGATCACAAAATTCCAAAATCCTCCAATTAAAAAAGTGGACATAGACTGCGAAGATCCAATGGAAAATAAAAAATATATATATATAATCTAGAATATTTATAAATTAAAAAAAAAAAAAAAAAAAAAAAAGAAGGGGCAGAGAAACCCTAACCTCCAAAAGCGAGAGAAGAAGAAGAAGAAGTAAGAGATGATCAAATAAGAGAGAAATCGAGCAAGCCGATGAGATGCGATGCGATGCGAAGGAAGACCAAAGCCCAGAAGAATCGAGAGCGACCAAGCACGAAGCTAAAAAAAATTCCTCAAAATCCAAATTTTTTTTCTTTCTTTTCTTTTGTGTTGTTTTTAAAAAAAAAAAAAAAAAGCAGATGCTCTCTTTCTCTTTTGAGTTTTTTTTTATAATACGATTGAAATAAAAAAAATAAAAAAGGGATCTTAGTTTTTGATTTATTCGATCGGACTTATGTGTGTATATATATTATTGAGAAGCAGCAAGCAAATAAGAAAGAGAAAGATTCTTCTGGGGACGAAGAAAGAGATGGTTTTTTTTTAATCAAATCTATTGTATCCGTTTTACACGGCTCGGCCACGTCGGATAATGGATGAATCTCGAGTTTCAGGTAGCCACGTGGCCTAATCCTTTTTTGTCGGCAAAGGGCCCAGGCCCATCCATGCCACGGTTTCGGAAATTACTTCAGCATGGATGACATTGACCCACTTTAAAAAAAAAAAAAAACAACTAAAATTATTTCCTTTTTTATTTATAATTCAAGGAGAAATTGTCCAAATCTGGAATTTGTGGCATGGTTTCTCATCCAAGGTGTGATATTTTTTTTGGTAAGATGATGGAATAAATCAATAAAAAAGGAAAAAGAAGAAGACTAAAAAAAAAGGAAAACTTAAAAATACACTATGTATATATATGTACTTGTACAAGTATATATATGTCAATGTCAGTTTTCTCCTATGCTCGATCGAACTTTGGATTAAGTATGTCTTACTCGCTTCAACCAACCGACTTCAAAAATACGGGATCCTTCTAAACATGCATCACTTTTCGCATTGTTTGTAAATACAGTAATACGTGTTTTATCCAGTGGTACTGCTGTGCAGCGTTACCACTCACATTTACAAATTACAAGTTATGATTTATATTTTAGAATTTAAGGCAAACAAAAGAATTGCACAAAATTGCTCTAATAAATCTAGGTCGTGATGGTTTTATGACTTTTTCTTCATCCAGCTATCATTATTTGGTTCAATATGCAACATGTCCATCAAAAATGTCGACACGGCTGCCTATTATTTAATCATCATTTTTCGAAACCCAAGTTATATAAACCATAAAATTAGGTCAAAGAAAATGTATCAACACGATTTTATTCCGTTATTTTATATATGAAACTGATCAATCTTCTTATATACATCAACCTATTTTTCATTTTCATTTTACTTTTTAACTGAAAAACAGATACGACTTGTAGAAACAACATGTATGGGAAATGGTCTAAGTAATTCTTCAATCTTCACAATATGAACTCTACAGTTTCGACTAATCACAATATGAACTCCACATGAGTTTCGACTAAACTTTGATTGCTAATAAATTGACATATATATATATATGCGCCATAGTCTAGATGTCCCTTCAAAAACGGACACTTCGAGTACAGGTACTCTATATACTAGTAGATACTATATGATTTTGCAAATCTAGTAGATACTAGTATATGATTTTGCAAATTTGAACTGAACCAGTGTATTCCTTTCCAACACTTCACACTACTACTACTAGTCGGTTTCTAAACCAAAAATAATACTATTAAAACGGTAATCACTTTTTTTTTGTCATATCGGAAGCTAGTTTGATCAAGGCTAATGTACTGAGCCCTCACGGATCTCGAGGCTAGAGAGAAGCTAAAACAAAAGTTAACCAAATCGGACGGTACATATCTACTGACACAATGAAATCATGATGCATAGAGTACTAGTAGACAGCTCTTCGGATCTTCTAGGCATCAACAAATTTGTTTCTTATTATTACCAAATAGTAATATATATACTCAACCAAAATCATTCCTTCTCTCCACCTCTAAACCGCCTCCAATGGCTTCTCCCGATGATGACGACGCCACCGTCGTTGCTAGACAAGCTCCGCAGCCGCCCACACAGTCCTTCTTTCCTCACAATAGCTACTACTTCTGTGCGCCGCCGTCCATATACGTCATCTCCGGCGGCAACTTCCCTCCTCCTCCTCCATCACTATGGGTGTATTATCCTCTTTGGTATATTCACCCTAACCCGAATCAGTTTGTGTCTACACACGAACTTCCTCCAAACCCTAGCCAAGAGCTCACCCTTCCGCGGGCTAGTAGCAGAAGAATTTTTGGCCGGAGAAGTTACGGACGAGATAAGAAGCTTGCATGGGTTAGGAAGACATCACACGAAGTTGAATCTAATGACGATCACATCACCACCGTCATGCTTCGTAACATACCAAACCGATACACGTGCGTATATATATAACTTCATAGTAGTCTATATAATTCCTTCATAACTAGTAGATTAGATATATGCTAGTTTTTAGACAAAAGTATTATTTTTTTTTTGTTTGTTGTTGCGGTGATTAAATGATGAGGCATATGGTGAAACTTATGGTTAACAATGTTTGCAGGAGAGAGATGATGATTGAGTACATGGATAAACACTGTGATGAGGTTAACGGAAGTGATAGAAATGAAGAGTCACCAATCTCTGCTTATGATTTCTTGTATATCCCTATTGACTTCAAGTAAGTTTTAAGTTTTTATCATTAAATCCTTTATTCGTTAGTTTCATCTTTGTTTTGATCGTCATGTGTGTGTGTGTGTGTGTGTAAGAAAGAGTAGAAACGAAATGATGCTATAAAAATCTTGGAAACCATGATCATAATCGATAATATATCATTGAATATATATATGCATGTGATGTAACTAACAACTTACAATTTTTGCATGAATGTATTTGTAAGATTGACTATTGACTAACAACGTTACTAGTCAATTTTTACAATTGACTAACAATGTTACTAGTCAACCAATACCTTTACTTGATCATAACATTACCCACATGAATGGTACCACATTTAACAGGACTACAATGAACAAAGGGTATGCATTCGTGAACTTCACAAATGCAAAAGCAGTGTCCAAGTTTAAGGCTGCTTGTAACCACAAGCAGTGGAGCCATTTTTACTCATCAAAAGTGCTTGAGATTACTTCTGCTAGGATTCAGGCTAGTCTCCACTCCTATACCTCTACATATTTATACACATATCTGTCTATCTTATCGTATACCAATCTTATTGTGACACTTGCGTAGGGCAAAGATGAGCTGGTGAGACGTTTCAAGGATATGACATATCCGGATGAGGCGTATAGTGCAGTATGTTTCAGCCCAGCACGCAGCGGAAGGGAGACTATGGTTCAAACCACAATGGTCGGTAATGCACCGAACCAATGAGCTCGGTTTAGTCTTTTTATATATTTGCCATTATGAATAAAAAAACAGTGTATCTGATGGTGAACATGGAACTAGGTTGGAAAAGTAAAGACTCAGACACCAAACCAAATCCAAGTAAAAACTCCGAAAGGTCTAGTTTTGGATTTGGTTTTTGATGTGTGTGAGTCTTGACTTTTTGTTAGTGTTATGTTTAAGGGTCTACTAGCTTGTTTCTCTATCTCTCTATCTTGTTGAACTGCTTTATGTTTATTATAAATATTTTATCTTCTTCTTTTTCTTTTATTTGTTTGTTGTTATGAATATTATTCTCAATTTCAGAAATTTGGTTGAATTTGTTTGTGAAAATCGAATCATATACGTCACTAGAGCTCGTAGATAAGACAATTATATATATATATATATATAATTATATATATATATCTATATATATATAGGATTCCCATTTTTTTTTTTTTGGCCAAACGAAGATTTCCTTTTTAACCAGTTAATTTTCTAACCTGATAAAAAGATTAACAACATAGAAAATAATGACGTGAACGATATTGCCCGGTGGGTTATTACGACTTTTTCTAACAACGGTGGATATTTTGGACGTTTTGGAACATACGAAAAGAGTTGCTTATTTTATTTGAACCCACATTAATAACTAAAGAATCTTTGATAGAAAGGTACTCGCGGTTTTGTCGTTCTTTTAAAACATGGTGTATAAAAAACCTACCATATATACCCTAGGGCCCCTATTCTGGCACCTCCTTTACAGATTCCAGTTTTTATTGAGCCGAAACCATCATTGTTGGCAGGCTTGGGTGACGATAGACTTTGCAATAGATAATTAGTACTTTTTTTTGTCAAAAATCTTTGTTTCTTGGGAGCATGGAGCGAGAGAAGTGACGTAGAGAAGACGTACATTGTGGGGGCTGTCCACAAATAGTGACCAAAAAGGTTTCTTTGTATATAGTGACTTTTGCAATTTTCAATACTCTTCTTAACAATAATTCGATAAAATATTAAATTCAGAACTTCGGAATATATATGAAATTACAAAACTCTTGCTAATTTGGGAGTGGATAAAAATTAAACCAGATATTATGAGGAAAAAAAACTTCGCATAGTTTTGGAAAATTTTGTTTTTTTTTTGGAAAACTGTACAATGTCAGTAGTATTACTTATTACAACAGATTTGGGAATGAAACGGGAAACCTCCAAATGGGTATGGGTACAGTACACACACTCAGTTCACCTGTCCCGGACAGCCCTAATGTCATCATCACTACACTTAGGTTAGGTATGAGAGACTGACTTGTTTAATCAGAAAGTTGGTTTCAACTAAAGTCGCCAAAAACACCGCTGAGAGTGTCAAACAAAAAACAAAAGGATCCAAAACATAACTAATCATTACAACTTAGCCGAAACAAAACAAAAACAAAGAAGAGAGTGAAAACTACATCAAGTCAATAAGTGAACCGACTCCAAGAACTATCTCAACAATAAACACTTTCGAAACTGAAAGAGTTTGTCACAAGTTTTGCAGCTCGAGCCATTAGAGGGTGGCTCCAATCCTTCCAGCCACTTGACTTCATCAAGGCCCCTTTGTACTGGAATAATGTTGGTTCTATATCTAATTTTATAAAGCTTGCTAGGTAAAATGAATCTAAGAACCAGAAAAGTAGATATTAAAGAACGTATCTACTATTTTTTTCACACTCCAATTGTTCCTTATTCCATGGTTTTTTAGATATATATAACTTTAAAACCATGAAGATTTATGATAATATTAAGTTAACCCCCAAGTTATCTCTAGATTAAATACATATGAATATGATAAGTGTAAAGTGTTAATCGGTTAATCCCAGTTTATCTCTAAGCCTTCGCGTACTACTTTTTTTTTTTTTTTTTCCGACAGCAATCCAAAGCTTAATAAAAAGTTAAAAACAAAGTAACAAACTTTTTACACTATTTAATCATGTGGAAACTCATAAATACGGTGTCGTATTAATATTTTAGGTGGGTTTGGTTGTAATGGTCTTATCAGTGGCCCACACTAGAACAACAACTCTGTCTGGTCTATGAATGAGAGAAGAGAACCCTCCCCCTTGGAAAGAGAGTTTCGAAATCAACGAGCCATCTCTGCTTTGGACCCGAGCCTACGGACCCGAACCTCGGTTTTGCTCCTCCTCCTGCGCTCGCCGTTGAAATTTGTTTCGCACTGTTCTCTCTCTCTCTCTCTCGATCACTTTATCTCTCTCTCTTCCCCTGGTTTCGTTAATTCTTGAATTCGAAAACCCTAAACTTTATCCCTACAGATTCTGCTGAAGGAAAAAAAAGGAAGCTTTCCTTTTTTTTAAGGTTCCCATTTGTTGTTGTAAGGCTACAAACGTGATACAAGTGGTGTAAGTTCACATCTCTCTCTCTCTTTTCTCAGTGGTGAAACCCTAATTTTTGCTAGAAAATTTGATTTTGTCCGCAATTATTGGGGGCGGGGTGTGAGATTGGTTTGCGGCAATTTTGATCTCGAGTGTGATTCGCGAGGTTTCCCATTAAAATTCTGTAAATTTGCTAGATTAGCTTAGTTTTTTCAGCTGCCATAGAGGTTTTGTAGCGGTGAAATTGGAAAATTTCAGCTGTTTTTTTGTGTAAGGATCTTGCTGACATTTACTGCAATCGAGCTCTTTGAGTAGTTTACTGGATTTCTCTGTATTGAGTGTGTTATAGTTTCAGAAGCTGATTGGAGCTTAGGCTTTGGCACCATAGACGTCAGTGTACGGTTTTATATCTAAGGAAACAGTTCTGATTCACGTTTCATCATAACCTTGAGGGTTGTTGCATCGGTTCTCGAGTTTTAAAATCTTGCTTTGCTGGTCTGTGGGTTCTTCAGCTTGTTGAAACCCGCTATTAATCTGCCCGATGGTTTTCATTTGATGTGGTTGCGGAAAATAACATTTTTTTTAGCTTTCTTCTGAACCAAATGTTATTGTTTCACATTTTGATTTCAACTTTAATTTTTTGCAGTGTCTGTTTTGTTTGTTTAACAGGAAAATCTATGAGTATTCAGTCAGAGCATGTCAGTTGGAGGTAGCATATGAGTTCTCGGGGAAAAAGGTGTTGAATTTGTTAAATTCTGTTTTTCACATATTCGAACTTTAGATCAAAGGAGGCACAATATTGAACTCATTTCTGTTCTCTTTTCCAAGTCCAGATATATAAAAAGTTATCTGCAGGAGCTGAATCTATGCCTGGAAACGAATTTGGGGAGAAGATCCACAATTTCTTTGGACAGGAAGGCCTATCGCAAGACCAGCGCCAGCCTCAGGTTGTTGACGCAAACTGGTCCGGTTTTAGTAATGGTCTAGTCAGCAACCAGAGGCAGATAGACCCATCCCTTGTTGCCAATCTGAAGAGCTATAACACACACCAATCTGGTATGGATTTTGTCTCCTCCGTGACAAGCAATTCCACAACTTATACTCAATTCATAGCTACGTATGTTGTTAGCTTTTAAACGTCGCTTTCTTTCTTACTCCAGTTGATCCTCAGAGAAGTCAATCAAATTCACAGCATGGTTTGAATTTTACTCAGCAGCCTATAAGGTCCGAGATCTCGAGAAGTTTGTTGCAAGAACACCAACAACTCACAAATGGTTACATGCATGGGAACCTTGGGTTGCAGACAATGCCGAATGGGGCAAATTTTTTGGGAATGGGTGTAGAATCTAGTAGGGATAGGTTACCAGCGAGGGGATTTACTCCAGAACTTCGTAAAATTCCTATGAGGTTTGAGATGGGAGAATCTCCGGTTAATTATGATTTCTTTGGTGGTCAACAGCAATTGAACACACAGCTCCCTGGCATGCTTCAGCCTATGCCAAGGCCGCAGATGACATTCAGTGATATGCAACTACTAAAGCAGCAAGTTATGGTTAAGCAAATGCATGATTATCAAATTCAACAACATCTTCAAAAACAGCAGCTAGAAGCCGGACAGCTCAATTCTTTGAATTTAAATGCAGTCAACAGAAGTCGCTCAAGTGATAATCAGTCTCATCCATTGATTAATGGCATTCCTCTTCAGGATGCATCAAGTAATGGTTGGCAGCCTGATCTTATGACAGGAAATACAAACTGGATGCATCGCGGCATCTCACCATCTGTTCAAGGTTCATCCAGTGGGCTCATGATTACCCCTGAGCACGGTCAGGCAAACTTACTGGCGCAACAATTCGAACCCTCCTTGTACGGTATGCCCGTTAGTGGGACAAATGCACCTCAAAATGCCTTTTCTTCTGTTCAGATGAACAAGTTAGCTGCGCAGCATGGTTCTGCAAACAGGAGTTCTCTCACAAATCAGCCAACTTCATTTCTGAATCAAGGTGATGGACAGGACAGTCATATGCTTCCTAGATCGACATACCAGGAGAAAGTGTTATTCTCCCATACATCAGTTCCAGATACAAATATCAGGTCCAATTTTGAAAATTTCCAGCAAGATGATTCCCGCGAGAGGAATATTTCAGTGCAGGAGAAATTTGGTCAGATGGAGGGTTCTGGTCAATTAGAAAAATCATTTATGAAAGTGCCTGAAAATATAAATGCATTGCAGAAGTCGTCAACATTAGATCCAACGGAAGAAAAGATTTTGTTTGGTTCGGATGATAATTTGTGGGAGGCATTTGGAAACAGCACTGATATGAGCTTGACAGGAAATCTTATGTCCAGTAGTTCTGACCTTTTTGATGCATGCCCCTCTTTGCAGAGTGGGAGTTGGAGTGCTCTTATGCAATCTGCTGTTGCAGAAACATCCAGCGATGACGCAGGGGTACATGGATGGACTAACCGCAATACTGGCCCACATACGAATTCTCATACTGGTAGTGGAGCCCAGGATTTGGGTGTAAAGGCTTCAAACGGCCGTGATTCCACTCGGGCAGCTGTTCAACATTTGCCTGCGAAGGGAAATAAAGTTTCAGATCATGGCCTACTAGAGAAGCCAATTGGTCAACTTAGTCAAATGGCTGGAAATATATTTCATACTTCAAGTTCTGGTATTGATGAACAGAATAATTCGCATTCTATTCAAAAGAACGAGGGCATGGAAGATAGATTTGGTATCTGGAAGGCTGCGTCTAATCAAAATGTAGCTGCTCATGTTGAACATAAGAATCACTCCACACATAATCCACAAATGCAAAGGGAAAAATATGGACTTGGCATTGCTGGTACAGGAAACAATTCTAATGCTTTGAGGGATGTTCAGGGAAATATCTCTCAACTGAAATCTAGAGACGGCAGTCAGATTCTTGAGTCATATGCGAGTAATAATACTGGATCCAATGAAATGGTAAATGCCCGTGATTTTTCTATGTTGCCTGGTGGCAGAGACACACAATCTGGTCATGTTGGTAGTAGGCCGTCAATAAGTCGCAAATTTCAGTATCATCCCATGGGTAATATTGATGTCACTAATGAGTCTCGTGATGATAAAATTTCTCATTTGTCACCCACATTGGAGCAGGTTTCTTTAGGAAACCAAGGGTATTTTGGGCAGTCAAAGCCTCTTGGTCAGCCGGCTATGAACATGCGAACTGACAGGGTAAATTTTTATCAGTTGGTTTTAACTATGCGATGTTGTAGAAATCTGAATCCTTCTGAACATTCTTTTGGCTTCTTTATGGTAGGGACATGTTTCGCAAAACGAGTTGAATTGTACAAATGAGACTTTTAATGGCATGGGATCAGATAATTCGCCGAGTACATCTGCTTCAGCTGACAGAAGTGTTGATAGGTATAATCAAGTGAAGAGTACTTCGTCAAGGTACTCGTTCTTTAGGTTATAAAAGTTTGTTTTCTAAAAATTATGTTTGCTTAAGGTATTCTCTCTTTAAACGCGTTTTTGAAGTTATACAGCTAGTATGACCGTTTTTTTATAGATAGTTTGTCAACTAACTGACAGAGTTATCTAACTATGTCACCTTAAACTCTCATATTCTCGTCACTTGTCATCGAGATGTGATCTCTGACTGTGGTCATCAAGTAGCTCTTGTTCCCTGATTGGGTGCAATTTGTGCTTTGCAATCGCCTTTCTTAATTTTTTTTTCTTTGCAGGCAGACTATGCTTGAGCTTCTTCACAAGGTGGACCAGTCACCAGAGAATTCATCAGAAACAAATGTTCCTGGTGTTTCAGAAGCGACACCCTCTGCAGACTATGGTGGTCAGTTCCAGCATAATCAGCCATCTGCTTCTCAGGGGTTTAATCTTCAGCTGGCACCTCCATCTCAACTAGCTCCTACACCTGATAACGTCCAGTTTTCTCGGAATTCTTTGCAGCCATTAAATTCATTTCATACTGGCCCTGAAAAAGGAGGAACAAGTCAATCAAGGTTTGCTCCGTGGGCGTCTAATCAATCTTTTCCTCAGCAATCCACTCATCAAGGACCATTTCCTGGAATCCTAGGAGGATCCAACATGACCTCTGGTTTCCCTTATTCCAGAGGATATCACCAAAATCAACAGATGCCTGTTCCTACTCGACAGTCAGCTGCTAATTATCCACTCAATTCATCGTCTGAGTTGTCTACCTCTCAAGTGAAAGAAAGAGATGAACGTAGTGACTTTGATCAACGTGCACAAACACCTTCCCTGATAAATCGTACAACCCACAACACAAAAGGAGATTTAGCCGAAGGATTTCCTATGCTGTCTGCTTCTCAGCCTCTGGTTGCATCCAGTTCGCCTCAGCAAAGTTCATCTTCTGGTATTATGTCTGACTCACCAGCCGGTATTTCAGCTCCGCAACATCGGTTTTGGAACCAGCCATTTAAGCCTCAGTCAGATGTTTTACGGCCGCATCCATTGCCTAGCAACAACATAGCAGTTAGCTTCTCAAGGCAGGAGAACGCAAATCGATTATCCTCCCAAACTGGAGGAAACGTTTCATTAAGTGGGAGGGACATGGTGAATATGCATGAGTTACAGAGTAAAGATACAGGTGCAAAACAAACTTCTGATGTTGGTCCGATGTTCTCCAGTATGGTGCAGCGCAATCATCAGTCCTTTGACCGCTCTCTTCCTTCAAACAACCTTGCAAAGGAAAGCTTACCTCACGATGACCAAATGGCTGGACGTGGGGAGAGCGATTCACCTAAGATGACTATGGAGAAAGTTGACAATAGTGCTAGTGATACACAAAAGGTAGCTTTCAAAGGGGAACAACAATCACCTTCAAGGTCTGATGGTTTAGTTAGAGATGGACATAGTCACAAAACGAACCACATGCCTCATTTTGGCCAAACTGTTTCTCAGAGTTTCTCCACTAAGAATTATCCAGCCTCGGCTGGAGCAGATCATCAACAAATCAGTCCTCAGATGGCTCCATCCTGGTATAGTCAATATGGTTCTTTCAAGAATGGACTGGTGCAACCCGTGAATGATATAGGGCGATCAACTCCCTTGAAGATAGGAGAACAATCGTCTAATGTTGGGAGTGCGGTTGATGGTACACATTCTATTCAATTATCAAAGCAATTTCATATGCACCAAATGTCAGGCTCTGCACCAGGATTGGAGACTCCCTCATCTGAATCCTTGCTTCTTAGTGCTACTGACAAGTTTTTAAACGTTGATAAGCCAAAGAAGCGTAAAACTGCCATATCAGAATTATTATCCTGGAATAAAGAAGTCATGCAGGATCCCCAGAGGCTTAAGACGCTCAGGTGAGTGGCTTCTGAGCACTGATTTTTATTTTTTATTTTTTCATATCCATTACCCCATTACCGTATTTAACTCTATATATATATATATATATTCTTTACAGTGAAAACGAGACTAACTGGGCCAGAACAACTAATCGATTGGCTGAAAAAGTAAGTTTCCTCATTACATGTTTTATCGCTGCTCTTTATACAAGTTGCTGAATAGTGGCTTTGGTTTCTCACAGGTGGATTTTGAGACTTTACTTGAGGATGGCCCACCAATCAGATCAAAGAGAAGGCTTATATATTCAACGCAACTCATGCAGCAACTATTTAGCCCGCCTCCGGCTAGGGTGATATCTTTGGTTGCTAACTCGAATTATGAGTTTGTTGCATATAATGCTGCAAGAGCTGCACTGGGAGATGCATGTAGCTCCAGTGGTACCAACAGGAGTGAGTGCTTTTCACCTCCGAACGATTCAAACCTGTAAGGATATTTTCTTTTTATCCTTTAAATGCTGGAGATTTTCCAAAGCTCGGGTTGTGTATTGACATGAACCTAATCCACTCTTATATAGGTTGTCTGAGAGGACGGAAACTGAAAAAATTAGTGACCATTACATCTCCAAAGCAGCTGAAGATTTCATTAGTAGAACTCGGAAATTAGAGACTGAGTTTGCAGGGTAAAAACCATAGATCTCTCTTGTAACTGATTCCAGTTTGAACTGAGTACTCAATTTGGGTGGCTTGATCTCATAAACATTTGATTCTACTTGCAGGCTAGAAAATGGAACTACACTTCCAGACTTGAGAGTTGAAGTCCAGGATCTAGAGAAGTTTGCAGTGATCAATCGTTTTGCGAAGTTCCACCCACCAGCCTCATCGATGGACCGGACCGTGAATTCACTTAGGTTAAACCCTCAAAGATATGTTACCATAGCTCCCATGCCTCAGAATATTCCAGACAGGGTACAATGTCTATCTCTCTAACTATGGATGTATCCATATAATTTACTTTTTGGCCAATCTTCCCTATTCATTGCGTTCATATATCTCTCGTCCCAAAATCTTTCTTTTTTCTTTGGGGTGGGTACGAGTTAGTTGGTCGGAAACCTGAGAACAGTTAAGACCTCCATTCCATTGTTTAAAAAACCGGAGATTTTCTACTAAATGTGTAGCGTTACTGTATGCATAATCACAAATATTGTAAGTTAAATCCATTTTTATACAGACTTAAGTAAAGAAATATTTATTTCTCAGTAAAGTAACCCACTAGGTAAATTACACCTATGGTTTCCATCCAGTAAACATAACATAGCAATAAGTGGCAATATTGTTGATACACAGCTAAGATTCTAAGACATCTTTCTCACGTCATTGAGTACTATGTCGAATCAGTCATGCTTTAAAGTCGGTGAAAACTTAACCAGAAGCTGAACTTAGGAACAGATTTTGAGGTTTAGAAGGCAACTCTAATTTCTTCCCCTACCAAAGCAATTATCTCATCCACCCTGTAACAAATACGCAACAATATCAGAAATCACTCTGTTCCCAAAAGAGTAGAACTACGGAATGATCATTGTGAAGATGCTAGTATTTTACCTATGAGTCTCAATGTTTACATCTGCAAGCCAAGTTGTCAAGTAAATCTGTTGAGCGAGAAGAGTTATTAAAAGTTTAAGGATATGATGTTAGCATAAGCATTTTCTTGTGTCGAATCAAAACTCACGCACATATATATATATATATATGTTACATGAAGACTTCGAATTTATTTTTTTTGGCCAAACGACGATTCCCTTTTTAACCAGTTAATTTTTTTAACCTGATAAAATAATGACGTGAACGATAACGACGGTGGATATTTTGGACGTTTTGGAACAGATGAGAAAAGTTGCTTATTTTATTTGAACTCACATTAATAACTAAAGAATCTTTGATAGAAAGGTACTCGCGGTTTTGTCGTTCTTTTAAAACATGGTGTATAAAAAACCTACCATATATACCCTAGGGCCCCTATTCTGGCACCTCCTTTACAGATTCCAGTTTTTATTGAGCCGAAACCATCATTGTTGGCAGGCTTGGGTGAAGATAGATTTTTTTTTTTTTTTTTTGACGGTCAAACCCCATATATTAAGTTGCAGAGATGATTCTTTTTGAGAGAGAGCCAATTAGGTACCGACGAGTTTACATGGGAAAAATAGAAACCTCGTGCTCTTACACATTTCGCAAGTTTATCGGCACGGATATTATCCTCTCGGGGAATATATTTAATACTAAAATTAGCAAATCTATCTTTGAAATGAATAAAGTCCTTCAATTCTGATGAAAAGGTCGGTCAATCCTCGATATTAGACGTCATCCTCTAGGAGGTCTGAACAATCCGTAGCAAAAAGAGCTTTATCCAGGTCCAACGCTAATAAGCACTCCATAGACCAAATAAGGGTATCTAACTCTGCATGTAATGGGGATAAGCTTCTGCGCGATCCTTTTAGCCCCATGTGCAGGATTCTATCACCGATAGACGCAATCCAGCCATGTCCACTCCTATCCACCTCCGTATGCCAAGATCCATCTATAAAGCATACAAGTGATTCTTGAGGAATTGGGATCGAAGGTATGCATGCTTCTACTACCGCTGGTGCTAAGTCTCTGTTATTTGCTCTTCTCCAAACTTCTTCTTCTTGGATAGCTTTCTCCAGTGTATCTTGCGGAGATTCGGAGATATTTTAAAACACTTCCTTATTTCTTGCCTTCCAAATGTGCCACAACATCCACGGGAACGTTCTCAAGTTTTGATCAGTTGTACCAGAGTCTCTACCACGTCCATATAGAAAATCGAGGTTGCTATATAGGGAAGGTGAAGGCAACACCATAGGATGGGAAGGGATTGTCGATAAAACCCATACTTGACGTGTTGGGGGCATTCAAATAGCATATGGTTTATAGTTTCCTCCTCCGCTGCACATTTAGGACAATCTGGGTGACGATAGATTTTGCAATAGATAATTAGTACTTTTTTTTGTCAAAAATCTTTGTTTCTTGGGAGCATGGAGCGAGAGAAGTGACATAGAGAAGACGTACATTGTGGGGGCTGTCCACAAATAGTGACCAAAAAGGTTTCTTTGCTTCTGTCTGTATCTTCTTTATCTCTCTCGTTTTCTTTCTACAAATAGTGACTTTTGCAATTTTTTTTGGGTATCAATGCGAAGTATTTATACCATTTTCGAAGTTTGATAGAATAATTCGATACTCTTCTTAACAATAATTCGATAGAATATTAAATTCAGAAATTTGAAATATATATGAAATTACAAAACTCTTGCTAATTTGGGAATGGATAAAAACCAGATATTATTAGGAAAAAAACTTACGCACAGTTTTGGAAAACTTTGATTTTTTTTTTTTTTTTGGAAAACTGTACAATGTCAACAATAAACACTTTTGAAACTCAAGAGAGAGTGCGTCACAAGTTTTGCAGCTCGAGCCATAGAGGGCGGCCCCTTTGTACTGGAATAAATTAATAATGTTGGCTCTCTATCTAATTTAATAAAGCTTGCTATCACGTAAAATCAATCTAAGAACCAGAAAAGTAGATATTAGAGAACTTTTATCTATTTTCTTTCACACTCCAATTGTTCCTTATTCCATGGTTTTAGATATATATAACTTTGAAGCCATGAAGATTTATGATAATATGAAAAGTGTAAAGTGTTAATCCCAATTAAACTAATAAGCCTCCGCGTAGTACTTTTTTTTTTTTTTCCGACACAGCAATCCAAAGCTTAATAAAACAAAGTAACAAAACTATACATTGCACAATTTAATCATGTGGAAACGCGTAACGGTATCGTATTGATGTTTTGGTGTGGGTTTGGTTGTAATGGTCTTATCAGTGTGGCCCACACTAGAACAACAGCTCTGTCTGGTCTATGAATTGAGAGAAGAGAACCCTCCCCCTTGAAAAGAGAGTTTTAAAAATCAACGAGCCATCTCTGCTTTGGACCCGAGCCTACGGACCCGAACCTCGGTTTTGCTCCTCCTCCTGCGCTCGCCATTGAAATTTGTTTCGCACTGTTCTCTCTCTCTCTCGATCATTTTATCTCTCTCCTCTTCTTCTCTCTCTTCCCCTGGTTTTGTTAATTCTTGAATTCGAAAACCCTAAACTTTATCCCTACAGATTCTGAGGAAGGAAAAAAAAGGAAAGCTTCCTTTTTTTCAAGGTTCCCATTTGTTGACACAAGTGGTGTAAGTTTACATCTCTCTTTTCTTAGTGTTGAAACCCTAATTCTTGTTAAAAAAAATATGATTTTTTCCCCAATTATTGGGGGCGGGGTGTGAGATTGGTTTTCGGCAATTTTGATCTCGAGTGAGATTTCCCATTCAATTCTGTAAATTTGCTAGGTTAGCTTAATTTTTTTCAGCTGCCATAGAGGTTTTGTAGCGGTGAAATTGGAAATTCTCAGCTGGTTTTTTTTTGTGTAAGGATCTTGCTGACATTTACTGCAATCAAGCTCTTTGAGTAGTTTACGAAACTGATTGGAGCTTAGGCTTTGGCACCTTAGACGTCAGTGTACGGTTTTATGTCTAAGGAAACAGTTCTGATTTAGGTTTCCTCATATCCTTGAGGGCGTTTGAATCGATTCTACAGTTTAAAATCTTTCCCCGATCGTGTTCATTTGATGTGGTTCTGTTTCCTATTTGCAGAAATAACATTTGTTTTAGCTTTCTTCTGAACACATTTACTATCAAGATGTTATTGAAAACACATTTTGGGTTCAACTTTAAATTTTGCAGTGTCTGTTGTGTTTGTTAAACAGGAAAATCTATGAGTATTCAGTCAGAGCATGTCAGTTGGAGGTAGCTCATGAGTTCTCGGATTATTTAAACCGAAAAGGTGTTTAAATAATCTGCTAAAAACATATTCGAACGTTAGATCAAAGGAGGCACAATATTGAACTCATTTCTGTTCTCTTTTCCAAGTCCAGATATATAAAAAGTTATCTACAGGAGCTGAATCTATGCCGGGAAACGAATTTGGGGAGAAGATCCACAATTTCTTTGGACAGGAAGGCCTATCGCAAGACCAGCGCCAGCCTCAGGTTGTTGACGCAAACTGGTCCGGTTTTAGTAATGGTCTAGTCAGCAACCAGAGGCAGATAGACCCATCCCTTGTTGCCAATCTGAAGAGCTATAACACACACCAATCTGGTATGGATTTTGTCTCCTCCGTGACAAGCAATTCCACAACTTATACTCAATTCATAGCTACATATGTTGTTAGCTTTTAAACGTCGCTTTCTTTCTTACTCCAGTTGATCCTCAGAGAAGTCAATCAAATTCACAGCATGGTTTGAATTTTAATCAGCAGCCTATAAGGTCCGAGGTCTCGAGAAGTTTGTTGCAAGAACACCAACAACTCACAAATGGTTACATGCATGGGGTAAATTTTTTGGGAATGGATGTAGAATCTAGTAGGGATAGGTTACCAGCGAGGGGATTTACTCCAGAACTTCGTAAAACTCCTATGAGGTTTGAGATGGGAGAATCTCCGGTTAATTATGATTTCTTTGCTGGTCAACAGCAAATAAACACACAGCTCCCTGGCATGCTCCAGCCTATGCCAAGGCAGCAGATGACATTCAATGATATGCAACTACTAAAGCAGCAAGTTATGGTTAGGCAAATACATGACTATCAAATTCAACAACATCTTCAAAAGCAGCAGCTAGAAGCCGGACAGCTCAATTCTTTGAATTTAAATGCAGTCAACAGAAGTCGCTCAAGTGATAATCAGTCTCATCCATTGATTAATGGCATTCCTCTTCAGGATGCATCAAGTAATGGTTGGCAGCCTGATCTTATGACAGGAAATACAAACTGGATGCATCGCGGCATCTCACCATCTGTTCAAGGTTCATCCAGTGGGCTCATGATTACCCCTGAGCACTGTCAGGCAAACTTACTGGCGCAACAATTCGAACCCTCCTTGTACGGTATGCCCGTTAGTGGGACAAATGCACCTCAAAATGCCTTTTCTTCTGTTCAGATGAACAAGTTAGCTGCGCAGCATGGTTCTGCAAACAGGAGTTCTCTCACAAATCAGCCAACTTCATTTCTGAATCAAGGTGATGGACAGGACAGTCATATGCTTCCTAGATCGACATACCAGGAGAAAGTGTTATTCTCCCATACATCAGTTCCAGATACAAATATCAGGTCCAATTTTGAAAATTTCCAGCAAGATGATTCCCGCGAGAGGAATATTTCAGTGCAGGAAAAATTTGGTCAGATGGAGGGTTCTGGTCAATTAGAAAAATCATTTACGAAAGTGCCTGAAAATATAAATGCATTGCAGAAGTCGTCAACATTAGATCCAACGGAAGAAAAGATTTTGTTTGGTTCGGATGATAACTTGTGGGAGTCATTTGGAAACAGCACTGATATGAGCTTGACAGGAAATCTTATGTCCAGTAGTTCTGACCTTTTTGATGCATGCCCCTCTTTGCAGTGTGGGAGTTGGAGTGCTCTTATGCAATCTGCTGTTGCAGAAACATCCAGCGTTGACGCAGGGGTACATGGATGGACTAACCGCAATACTGGCCCACATACGAATTCTCATACTGGTAGTGGACCCCAGGATTTGGGTGTAAAGGCTTCAAACGAACGTGATTCCACTCGGGCAGCTGTTCAACATTTGCCTGCGAAGGGAAATAAAGTTTCAGATCATGGCCTACTAGAGAAGCCAATTGGTCAACTTAGTCAAATGACTGGAAATATATTTCATACTTCAAGTTCTGGTATTGATGAACAGAATAATTCGCATTCTATTCAAAAGAACGAGGGCATGGAAGATAGATTTGGTATCTGGAAGGCTGCGTCTAATCAAAATGTAGCTGCTCATGTTGAACATAAGAATCACTCCACACATAATCCACAAATGCAAAGGGAAAACTATGGACTTGGCATTGCTGGTACAGGAAACAGTTCTAGTGCTTTGAGGGATGTTCAGGGAAATATCTCTCATCTGAAATCTAGAGATGGCAGTCAGATTCTTGAGTCATATGCGAGTAATAATACTGGATCCAATGAAATGGTAAATGCCCGTGATTTTTCTATGGTGCCTGGTGGAAGAGACACACAATCTGGTCATGTTGGTAGTAGGCCGTCAATAAGTCGCAAATTTCAGTATCATCCCATGGGTAATATTGATGTCACTAATGAGTCTCGTGATGATAAAATTTCTCATTTGTCACCCACATTGGAGCAGGTTTCTTTAGGAAACCAAGGGTATTTTGGGCAGTCAAAGCCTCTTGGTCAGCCGGCTATGAACATGCGAACTGACAGGGTAAATTTTTATCAGTTGGTTTTAACTATGCGATGTTGTAGAAATCTGAATCCTTCTGAACATCCTTTTGGCTTCTTTATGGTAGGGACATGTTTCGCAAAACGAGTTGAATTGTACAAATGAGACTTTTAATGGCATGGGATCAGATAATTCGCCGAGTACATCTGCTTCAGCTGACAGAAGTGTTGATAGGTATAATCAAGTGAAGAGTACTTCGTCAAGGTACTCGTTCTTTAGGTTATAAAAGTTGTTTTCTAAAAATTATGTTTGCTTAATGTATTCTCTCTTTAAACGCGTTTTTGAAGTTATACAGAAGTATGACCGTTTTTTTATAGATAGTTCGTCAAGTAACTGACAGAGTTACCTAACTATGTCACCTTAAACTCTCATATTCTCGTCACTTGTCATCGAGATGTGATCTCTGACTGTGGTCATCAAGTAGCTCTTATTCCCTGATTGGGTGTGCTTTGCAATCGCCATTCTTAATTTTTTTTTTCTTTGCAGGCAGACTATGCTTGAGCTTCTTCACAAGGTGGACCAGTCACCAGAGAATTCATCAGAAACAAATGTTCCTGGTGTTTCAGAAGCGACACCCTCTGCAGACTATGGTGGTCAGTTCCAGCATAATCAGCCATCTGCTTCTCAGGGGTTTAATCTACAGCTGGCACCTGAAAAAGGAGGAACAAGTCAATCAAGGTTTGCTCCGTGGGCGTCTAATCAATCTTTTCCTCAGCAATTCACTCATCAAAGACCATTTCCTGGAATCCTAGGAGGATCCAACATGACCTCTGGTTTCCCTTATTCCAGAGGATATCACCAAAATCAACAGACGCCTGTTCCTACTCGACAGTCAGCTGCTAATTATCCACTCAATGCATCGTCTGAGTTGTCTACCCCTCAAGTGAAAGAAAGAGATGAACGTAGTGACTTTGATCAACGTGCACAAACACCCTCCCTGATAAATCGTACAACCCACAACACAAAAGGAGATTTAGTCGAAGGATTTCCTATGCTGTCTGCTTCTCAGCCTCTGGTTGCATCCAGTTCGCCTCAGCAAAGTTCATCTTCTGGTATTATGTCTGACTCACCAGCCGGTATTTCAGCTCCGCAACATCGGTTTTGGAACCAGCCATTTAAGTCTCAGTCAGATGTTTTACGGCCGCATCCATTGCCTAGCAACAACATAGCAGTTAGCTTCTCAAGGCAGGAGAACGCAGATCAATTATCCTCCCAAACTGGAGGAAACGTTTCATTAAGTGGGAGGGACATGGTGAATATGCATGAGTTACAGAGTAAAGATACAGGTGCAAAACAAACATCTGATGTTGGTCCGATGTTCTCCAGTATGGTGCAGAGCAATCATCAATCCTTTGACCGCTCTCTTCCTTCAAACAACCTTGCAAAGGAAAGCTTACCTCACGATGAACAAATGGCTGGAAGTGGGGAGGGCGATTCACCCAAGATGACTGTGGAGAGAGTTGGCAATAGTGCTAGTGATACTCAAAAGGTAGCTTTCGGGGAACAACAATCACCTTCAAGGTCTGATGGTTTAGTTAGAGATGGATATAATCACAAAACGAACCAGATACCTCATTTTGGCCAAACTGTTTCTCAGATTTTCTCCACTAAGAATTATCCAGCCTCGGCTGGAGCAGTTCATCAACAAATCAGTCCTCAGATGGCTCCATCCTGGTATAATCAATATGGTACTTTCAAGAATGGACTGGTGGTACCCGTGAATGATACAGGGAGATCAACTCCCTTGAAGATAGGAGAACAAGCGTCTAATGTTGGGAGTGCGGTTGATGGTACACATTCTATTCAATTATCAAAGCAATTTCATATGCACCAAATGTCAGGCTCTGCACCAGGATTGGAGACTCCCTCATCAGAATCATTGCTTCATAGTGCTACTGACAAGGTTTTAAACGTTGATAAGCCAAAGAAGCGTAAAACTGCCACATCAGAATTATTATCCTGGAATAAAGAAGTCATGCAGGATCCCCAGAGGCTTAAGACGCTCAGGTGAGTGGCTTCTGAGCACTGATTTTTATTTTTTATTTTTTCATATCCATTACCCCATTACCGTATTTAACTCTCTCTCTCTCTATATATATATATATATATATATATATATTCTTTACAGTGAGAACGAGACTAACTGGGCCAGAACAACTAATCGATTGGCTGAAAAAGTAAGTTTCCTCATTACATGTTTTATCGCTGCTCTTTATACAAGTTGCTGAATAGTGGCTTTTGTTTCTCACAGGTGGATTTTGAGACTTTACTTGAGGATGGCCCACCAATCAGATCAAAGAGAAGGCTTATATATTCAACACAACTCATGCAACAACTATTTAGCCCGCCTCCGGCTAGGGTGATATCTTTGGTTGCTAACTCGAATTATGAGTTTGTTGCATATAATGCTGCAAGAGCTGCACTGGGAGATGCATGTAGCTCCAGTGGTACCAACAGGAGTGAGTGCTTTTCACCTCCGAACGATTCAAACCTGTAAGGATATTTTCTTTTTATCCTTTAAATGCTGGAGATTTTCCAAAGCTCGGGTTGTGTATTGACATGAACCTAATCCACTCTTATATAGGTTGTCTGAGAGGACGGAAACTGAAAAAATTAGTGACCATTACATCTCCAAAGCAGCTGAAGATTTCATTAGTAGAACTCGGAAATTAGAGACTGAGTTTGCAGGGTAAAAACCATAGATCTCTCTTGTAACTGATTCCAGTTTGAACTGAGTACTCAATTTGGGTGGCTTGATCTCATAAACATTTGATTCTACTTGCAGGCTAGAAAATGGAACTACACTTCCAGACTTGAGAGTTGAAGTCCAGGATCTAGAGAAGTTTGCAGTGATCAATCGTTTTGCGAAGTTCCACCCACCAGCCTCATCGATGGACCGGACCGTGAATTCACTTAGGTTAAACCCTCAAAGATATGTTACCATAGCTCCCATGCCTCAGAATATTCCAGACAGGGTACAATGTCTATCTCTCTAACTATGGATGTATCCATATAATTTACTTTTTGGCCAATCTTCCCTATTCATTGCGTTCATATATCTCTCGTCCCAAAATCTTTCTTTTTTCTTTGGGGTGGGTACGAGTTAGTTGGTCGGAAACCTGAGAACAGTTAAGACCTCCATTCCATTGTTTAAAAAACCGGAGATTTTCTACTAAATGTGTAGCGTTACTGTATGCATAATCACAAATATTGTAAGTTAAATCCATTTTTATACAGACTTAAGTAAAGAAATATTTATTTCTCAGTAAAGTAACCCACTAGGTAAATTACACCTATGGTTTCCATCCAGTAAACATAACATAGCAATAAGTGGCAATATTGTTGATACACAGCTAAGATTCTAAGACATCTTTCTCACGTCATTGAGTACTATGTCGAATCAGTCATGCTTTAAAGTCGGTGAAAACTTAACCAGAAGCTGAACTTAGGAACAGATTTTGAGGTTTAGAAGGCAACTCTAATTTCTTCCCCTACCAAAGCAAATATCTCATCCACCCTGTAACAAATACGCAACAATAGTTCATCAGAAATCACTCTGTGCCCAGAAGAGTATAGAACGACAGAATGACAATGGTGAAGATGCTCATATTTTACCTATGAGTCTCAATGTTTACATCTGCAAGCCAAGTTGTCAAGTAAATCTGTAGAGAGAGAAGAATTATTAAAAGTTTTAGGATATAATGTTAGCAGAAGCATTTTCTTGTGTCGATCAAAACTCACGCACCTGCAAAATTTCTGCGGTTGGCTGGTTGGTATCTGATAAAGAGGGAATACCGATATTATTTTCTTTCACTCTGGGAAGAACTGGCTCAGATACTTCCATGGAATATAAAGAACATTTGGTGAGATGACCAACTTCCCCATGGTAAAGCTCATCTGACCAACAGCTGTTACCAGGTTGAGGAACTTCAGAGCTTAAAGAGATCAGTTCCATTATGAGCAATCTCTGTTAATATGCAGAAAAAAAACATCAGAAGCTAACCTAGAGCCTAACATATATGCAGAAAGATTTAGGAAGAAAGTATATATACTTTCAGCATTACTTCACGTTTGAACATCTCCACAAGCTCCTCAGCCATCTTCTCTACGATCATATGAACATCGCAAGTACCAAACTTTAGAGACGACAACATAAAAGGAGAAAAATAAACAAGTATTCAACTATCGTGTTCTGGATCCTACCAAATGCAGAGACATTCCAAAAATTATACACAGGGAAACCACCACAATCTCCAGCATCATTCGAGTCTTCCTTAGAGGCAGAGAACTGTATAAGTGACCCGTTACTCAGCTTCGTATAACATCTCAGAGATCTGCTTGCATCCACCATCTCAACAACAAGAGCTACCTGGTATTATTTCTACAGATTTGTTTACAGATTCCAAAATTCACCATTAGTTTATAGATGTAGAATCATGTTGCCACACTCACCATTTCCTTGTAGGACGATAAAAGCTTGGTTCGATAGGAACTCTGAACATAGAAAGAACAATACGTGAATTTAAAAAAAAAAAGAAAAACACAGAGAGATTGGTTAACAAAGAATTCTGAATTGAAATATTTATTCACCTGTTGCATAAACAGCTTCTTCAAAGCTTTCTTCTTAATATCAAGCATATCACTCAACACACCAAGCTCCATCATTGGCATATACCTATTTTAGTACCATGGATACACAATGTAGCAAGTAAGAATCAATCTTTCTATTCACATCAAAGTCAAATTCCAAAACAAAAAAAATCCACACTTTTGGGGCAAATACGAATTGACGAGCGAAGTAGCGTGAGATCTTCCGGCAGAGCTAGCGGCGATCCACTGTTGGCGACAATTCGACAGTTTTGACCACTGGTTCCTGAGATTACGCTGAGCAGCTGGTCTCCATAGCCTCATCGATGATGATAAACTCGCCGGAGATGGAGGAGCCGGCGATCGCGAAGAAGAGGCCGGAGATGGAGAAGCAGGCGGAGGAAACTGAGATATGCTCATTGTATAAGCTAAAGGGATTACTCCGAAACACTATAAAGTCGCCGGAAGATGAACGGCGTAAAGACGCCGGCTGTAGTTTCTTTTCACTTAGGAGGGCTTATGAAGAAATACGCAAAGGTTACAATTGTAATTGACTCATTTAATTTCGATTATTTTTAACTAATTTTATTAAACTGTGATTTGTTTAACTATTAATCGTAATTAAATTTGTCTCTGTATTTAATTGTTTTAGAATCTCTGAAAAAAATTACAGTAGATCAGAATTACCATCGGAGCTTTAGGGAGAGAGAGAGAGAGAGAGAGAGAGAGAGAAGATGTCTCACAGTCACGGGAACGCTTCGTCGGCGAACGATCCACGGCAACCTTCGGCGGCGAAACCTTACACTCCACGGCCTGTTGCGCCGGAGGATCTTCCCGTTGACTACTCCGGATTCATCGCCGTTATCCTCGGCGTCTCCGGCGTTATGTTCAGGGTAACCTTTCATTAACTCTTCTTCTGATTGTAGAATCGTTTACTCCGGTTGTTCATTATGCTTATGCAGATTTAGTGAGTTAGATCGTTCGGATTAGATTGGTCTTCTCAGATTCATCAACAGCAAATCTGTAGCTCGTTCGATTCAGTCTTTCCTGATTTTTCTGAACATTTGGATCTTTCCAAACTCGCTAGTAATATCTTGAATGTTTGATTTGATTTAGCTTAGTTTCCACAATTGTGCAGATTCAAAACTGTGATTGTATCATATTATAGATTTTATAGACTAGAGATAAATTTAAAGCTTGTTGAAATCTGAGCTCGTGGCAGAGATGGAGTCAGTCACAGTGAAAGTGGAATAGAGATCGAATGTAGATTTCTCTTTTACCTTGAACATTTTTGGTTCTTTGAGTCTAAATAGATGAATGTGAGAAGAATTGGGAATTGTTATTCCATCCTCATTTTTGATTCATTTGTGTCTGCAGTACAAGATATGCTCGTGGCTTGCAATTATATTCTGTGCACAATCTCTGGCCAACATGAGGAACTTGGAGAATGATTTGAAGCAGATCTCCATGGCTATGATGTATGTTCCATCTCATCACTCTTTTCTTTTCATTAAGTTAGAGGAGCCTAATAATGCAATTGGAATATTAAGTGAATCATTGCAAATACCACTTTCTGTTAAAATTCGAAGAATGAATTGATGGGTAATCTCTCCTTTGTTAATACTCGTAATTGTTGATATACTGAACTCAGTTTTTTCATGTATTGAAACAGGTTTGCTATAATGGGACTGGTCACTAACTACTTAGGGCCTAATAGACCCGCCACAAAGAAATAATCCTCAAGCCTAAGAGGGTAACAAAGTACTCTGCTTTTTCATGACGTCTTTTACCGACCTTGTTTGGTTCTTGTTTCCGCACCAGAGAGCTAGTGTTGTTTTATTTTTGTGTACGACACTCTAATCGTTTTAGTAGCAAACTAGAACCCTCATCATTTGTGGGGTTTAAAGATTCTAGATCCAGTTGCAAAGAATGTGAAATCCAACTTTTCTCTTTTGATCTCCCTGATCTTGGGCCCTTGTTTCTTGGATCATAATTGTTAGATCAGACGAAGATAAACTGGAATTTATTCAACCTATCGATGTTTGAAATTCGTACTTCCATCAAATAACCACTTTGCAGACCAAGCAAACGTCTCACTGTGTTTGGTTTCATTAGCTTCTTGTCTCAATCTCTTACCGTACCGTATGTAATTCATTCCAAACAAGAGCCTTGTCATATTAACTTCCTTCTTGAATATATAATCACATCCTGCCATTGCTAACTGATGATGTTGACTTGGCTTTCAGAGGTGAATATTAACACTCACAAGTGAAGCAAAAGCTCGAAAGCTGTTACTAAGTTCAGCTTCTGGTTAAGTTTTAACGACTGATTATATAAACTATAAATAGCACTCGATGACTTGGGACTTCAGAGAAGAGAGAAATCTTTAGAATCTTAGCTATGTGAAAACAAAATTATTGCACTGGCGGTGTTACCTCGTAGGGTTTCTGTTATGGGCAATCTTTCTTTACTAAGTATACAAATTGATGACTTACAAGTTACAATATTCATGATGATGCATACAGTAATGCTACATGTCTACTACGAAATCTCCGGCCTCCCGATGATGAAGGCCTTCACTGTTCTCAGGAGTCCAACCAACTAACTCGTCCCCACCCATAAAATGAAACATTTTGGGGAGGACTGGCCAAAAAGTGAATTATATGGGTCTATTAATAGTTAGAAAGAGAGACATTGTACCCTGTCTGGAATGTGCTGAGGCATTGGAGCTATGGTAACATATCTTTGTGGGTTTAACCTAACTGGACTCACGGTCCGGTCCATAGATGGGGATGATTGGTGGAAACTTGCAAAGCGATTGATCACTGCAAACCGCTCTAGATCCTGGACTTCGATTCTCAAGTCTGTAATTGTAGTTCCATTTTCTAGTCTGCAGGAAGAACCAGATGCTCATGAGACCAAGCCAGCCCAAATGAGTACCCATTTAAAACTGGAATTAATTACAAGAGATAGCTACGGTTTTTTTACCCTGCAAAGTCGGTCTCTAGTTTCCGTGTTCTACTAATGAAATCTTCAGCTGCTTTGGAGATGTACTGGTCACTGATTTTTTCAGTTTTTGTTCTCTCAGACAACCTACACAAGAGTGAATCGGTTCAAGGCAATTTAAAAAAGTCTAGACATTCTCCAATATTTCAGGGATAAACAGAAAATAGCCTTACGGGTTTGAATTGTTCGGGGGCGAAAAGCCCCCACTCCTGTCGGTAGAAGTTGAACTGCAGGCATCTCCTAGTGCAGCTCTAGCAGCAGTATATGCAACAAATTCATAATTTGAGCTAGCAACTAAAGATACCACCCTATCAGGAAGGGGGCGAAACAGTTGCTGCATGAGCTGTGTTGTGTATATAAGCCTTCTTTTTGATCTAATTGGTGGGTCATCCTCAAGTAAAGTCACAAATTCCACCTGTGAGAAGCCATCAACGTATTCAACAACATTGTACAAAGATACCGCCAGAAAAAAATATGTAATGAGGAAACTCACTTTTTCAGTAAATCGATTAGTTGCTCTCGCCCAATCAACCTCGGCCTCACTGTAAAAGAAAACAGAAAGTTAGATACGGTAATGGATATGAAATTTTAAATAAATACTAGTGCTCATAAGCCACACACCCGAGAGTCTTAAGCCTCTGGGGACCTTGCATAATTTCTTTATTCCAAGATAGAAGTCCTGATGTGGCCGTTTTGCGCTTCCTTGGTTTATCATCCTTCAGAAGTTGGTCAGTAGCACCATTAGGCAATGAGGTAGATAAGAGAGTCTCCGCTCCTGGTGTGGAGGACATTTGCTGCATATGAACAACGTAACCAGGATCCGTAGTATCTAGTTGCTTGAACGGTTGAGCAGAATGTAAACCATCAACCGAATTCTTCAAGAGTGTGAATCTCCCTGTATCATTCACATGTTGCACCTGTCCTTTCTTGAAAGCCTCATATTGACTATACCTGGATGGAGCTATTTGAGGACTGATTTGTTGATGATCTGCTCCAGCCGAGGCTGCAGGATTCTTGTTGGAGAAACTCTGAGAGACAGTTTGGCCAAAATGAAGCATGTAGTTCGCTGATTCATTGTGATTCAATCCATCCACAACTAAACCAAGAGATCTTGAAGGTGATTGTGTTTCTTTCCCGCCAGGAAACACATGCAAACTATGGGCATTTGCTTGAGTAAGAGACTCCGGTGAGAACTTCGACCGAAAACTGTCACTTGAGTTTTCTTTTCCAGAGTTCCCCATTTCATTTGATTCAGCCATGACTTTACCAGCATTATTACTCGCATATGACTCAAGAATCTGACTGCTGTCTCCAGATTTCAGTTGATGAATAGCTTTTTCTACAGAGTTATTACAGGGATGCTGTTGGATATTTCCCTGGACGTCCCTCAAAGCACTAGAATCATTTCCTGCACCATAGTTTGCCCTTTGCATTTGTGTAAAATGATTCTTCTGTCCCATCAGAGCAGCTGAGCTTGGATTAGAAGCAGCGTTCCAGTTACCAGGTCTATCATCAATGACCTCATTCTTTCCAGTAGAACACAAATCATTCTGCACATTAATGCCTGAACTTAAAGAATGAAACATATTTCCAGCCATTTGACTGTTTTGAGTCATGGGCTTCTCCAACAGGCCATCATCTGAAACTGTATTTCCCTTGTCTTCCAAATGTTGAACAGTTGATCCAGTTGAATTACTGTGGACTCTATCACTGAGTGCATTTGAAGCCTTGACACCAGAATCTTGGCCCCGATTACCAATATGAGAATCTGCATGTGGGGTAGTATTGCTGTTAGCCCATACAGATTGCTGTTTACTACCCCATTCATGTACGCCTGCATCATTGCTGGATGTTTCTGCTACAGCAGATTGCATAAGAGCACTCCAACTCCCACTTTGCAAAGAGGAGCATGGATCAAAAATTTCAGAACTACTGGAGATAAGATTTCCTGTCAAGCTCATATCAGTGCTGTTTCCAAATGCCTCCCACAAATTGTCATCCGAACCAAACAAAATCTTTTCCTCTGTTGGATCTAATGTCGACGACTTCTGCAATGTATTGATATTTTCAGATACTTTCACAAATGAATTTTCTGATAGACCAGAACCCTCCATCTGACCAAATTTATCCTGCCCTGACATGCTCTGGAAACTTTCAAAATTAGGCCTATTATTTGAACCTGGAACTGATATATGGGAGAACACATTCTCCTGGTATGTGGATCCAGGGACCATATGATTGGCCTGTACGTCACCTTGATTCAGAAATGCCATTGGCTGATTAGTGAGAGAGGAACTCATGTTTGCAGAACCATGTTGTGCAGCTAACCTGTTCATCTGAACTGAAGAAATGGCATTTTGAGGTGCATTTGTCCCACCAACAGGCATACCGTACAAGGAAGGTTCAAGCTGTTGTACCATTAAGTTTGGCTGCCCGTGCTCAGGGGTAATCATAAGCCCATTGGATGAACCTTGAACAACTGGCGAGATACCGCGATGCATCCAGTTTGTATTTCCTGTCATAAGATCTGGCTGCAACCAATTATTAGACGCATCCTGAAGAGGGACACCACCAATATAAGGATGGGACTGGTTATCACTTGAGCGACTTCCATTGACTGCATTTGAATTCAAAGAATTGAGCTGCCTGGCCTCTAGCTGTTGCTTTTGAAGTTGTTGTTGCATTTGATATTCATGCATTTGCTTAAACATAACTTGCTGCTTTAGTAGTTGCATATCATTGAACGTCATCTGCTGCCTTGGAAAAGGCTGGAGCATGCCAGGGAGCTGAGTGTTTGATTGTTGTTGACCACCAAGAAAATCATAGTTAACAGGAGATTCTCCCATATCAAACCTCATAGGAATTTTATGAATGTCTGGAGTGAATCCTCTCCCTGATAACTTATCCCTACTAGATTCTACATCCACTCCCGAAAAATTTGCCTCATTTGGCGATGCCTGCAACGCAAGGTTCCCATGCATGTAACCATTTGCGGGTTGCTGGTGTTCTTGCAATACACTTCTGGAATATTCAGACCTCATAGGCTGCTGATTGAAATACAAACCATGCTGTGAATTTGAAGGTTGCCCTCTCTCAGGATCAACTGAAATATGCAAAAAAGCTACGTTTAAAAGCTAACAACCAGAGCATTATCCAGCATACTAAGCTCTAGGCTATGTATGAATGAAGTATATATGCAGAGCATAAGTTGTGGAGTTCCCCGTCATAAGGAGACAAAATCCATACCAGATTGTTGTGTGCTATAACTCTTGAGATTGGCAATAAGGGATGGGTCAATCTGCCTCTGGTTGCTGACTAGACCATTACTAAATCCGGACCAGCTTCCGTCAGCAACCTGAGGCTGGTCTTGGGATAAGCCCTCCTGTCCAAAGAAATTGTGGATCCTCTCTCCAAATTCGTTTCCAGGCATAGATTCAGCTCCGAGAAATTATTTTAAAGATCTGGACCTCGAAAAGAAACAGAAAAAAAAAAAAAAAAAAAAAAGGTTCAAGATTGTGTCTTCTTTGATCTCAACTTCAAATGTTAAAAAAAAAAAAACAGTTCAAACACCTTTATTCCCCGAGAATTCATGAGCTACCTCCAACTAATAAGCTCCGAATACTCAAGATTTTCCTGTTAAACACAAAAATAAACAAAAAAAAAAAATACTGAGCATTAAAAGTTGAACACACAAAAGTGAAAAGAAAAAAAAAATAGTAGATAGTATTGGTTCACAAGAAAGCTAAAACAAATGGTGGTTTCCTGCAAACAGGAGAACAAATGGGCAAGGAACACTAAGCCAAAGTCTAAGCTCCAATCAGCTTCAAAAGCTTATAACACGCTCAATATGCACAAAATCCAGTAAACTACTCTCAAGAGCTCAATTGCAGTAAATGTTAACAAGATCCTTGCACTTGAAACCAGCTGCAAAATTTTCCCAATTACAAACCTTCTATGGCAACTGGAAAATTAAGCAAAATGTTACAGAATTGATTTGGAAATCTCGCGAAGCAATTGCTGCTATCACAATTTTCACCCCAAATCGAAGCTCTAATTAACATAAACACTACCGTAACCGAGAATTCAACCACAACGAAGACCTTTCAGAGTTTAATCCTACCGACACGCTCCACCAATTGGGAATTAAATTAAAAGAATAGGGTTTCAAACAATGGGACCAAAAACAAAAAACAAAAATAGAGAGAGATGTGAACATACACTTGCGTCAAGTTTAGCCGTAGAACAACAACGGGAACTTCTCCGACCTCAATTTCTAAAAATAACTTAGGGTTTTCTGAATCCAAGAATTAACGAAACCAGAGAGAGATAAAGTGATGGAAAAGGGCTCAGTGAGCAAAACAGAGGTTCGGGTTTGGGAGGCTCGGGTCCAAAGCAGATGGTTCGGGAGTATTGAAACTCTCTTTTGCAGACAGAAGCTATACACCATGCTAACCCAACTACATGTCAACACGACATCGTATTAGAGTGTAGTTAAATCGCAATCTTCATCAATCAGTATTTTTTTTTCTTTTTTTGTGTCTACAGAAATGTATTATCCCTATCCTTCTTCAGATAACTATGGATTAACTTCGTTTTTATTTTTTCCCCTGTCAACGTTAATGCATTATTAAGTTACTTAGGAGTTAGGAGGTGTATTAAACTTGATATTTTAAATAATTTGTGTAAAATTTACAAATTTTCTATTATTCAATATGGATTTTAAAAAGTCTCTTGAAATTCATTGTTATTAAACTAATGATTTAAAAATCTATCTAAAAATCCACTGTTATTCAAAACAGTTTGTGAATTTAGATTCTAATGATTTTTAGAATTTGAAAGTTCATGTGTTTGTGGAGAATTTGAAAGGATTCTTTTAGTTACAAATACATAAATCTAAATTTCATGTTTTAGGTGGGATTTAAAATTTTTTTACAATAAATCATATCAACTTTCCTAAATCATTACAATCATTTAAAATCTCATAAAAACTCAAATCACTTGCAATATTAGGTGGGATTGTTGGTTCTATGATTTTAATGGATTTAGAAATTCAAACAAAAATCATGTGTTATTCAATCATTGATTTTAAAATAATTATCAAAATTATGTGTTATTGGTTAGATGATTTACAAATACTTTTTAAAATCCCATCTTATTCATTTAATGATTTGGTTTTGGATTTTAAAATCCAAAGATTCAAATCCAAGGATAAAACATGTTATTTCAAAATTCATATGTTTTGATTTCTCTTATTTACAATTCTATATGATTTAGAAATCAGATCTTCAATAACAGTCCTTAGATTGAATACACCAGTTAAATATCCAAGTCTAACGTTTTATTATGGGTTATTATTGGAGAAGTGATTTTTAAATACATATAAAATTGTAAATTATGAAAATCAGAACACATTGATTTTGAAATAACATGTTTTATCTTTGGATTTGAATCTCCATTTTACACTTCTAAATCCATTCAAATCTATTTAAAACGTAAAGTGAATCCAAAAACAAATTAGTAAATGAATAACATGAGATTTTAACAAGTATTTGTAAATCATAGAACTAATAACACAAAATTTTGATAATTATTTTAAATCAATGATTGAATAACACATGATTTTGTTTGGATTTCCAAATTCATTAAAAGCATAGAACCAATGTGGATCTCGGGACCAATGTGGATCTCCTGAAATGTGGCTCTCGGGACCATATGATTGTTCTGATTAGTGAGAGAAGAACTCTTGTTTGCAGAACCTTGGTGTGCAGCTAACCTGTTCATCTCGATGGAAGAGAAGACATTTTGAAGTGCATTTGTCCCACCAACAGACATATCGTACAAGGAAGATTCAAAATGTTGTGCCGTTAAATTCGCTTGCCCATGTTCTGGGTTAATCATGATCCCACTGGATGAACCTTGAACAACTGACGAGACGCCGCGATGCATCCAGTTTGTATTTCCTGTCATGAGTTGTGGCTGCAACCAATTACTATACGCATCCTGAAGAGGAATACCATTCATCAATGGGTGTGATTGGTGGTGGACCATTAAAATCCCACCTAAGACTTGAAACTGCACCGTATTGGTGCGTTCCCACATAAGTCCATTGCAATTTCATTAGATAGTCTGGATATAGTGACCAATGGTAGTAGTATGATATCTTTTTACGGTATATATATGTAAGGTTCATTCATGTATGACTTTTTCTGAAGAGAAAAAAAAAACACACACACACATACTCCATCTAGGTATACTTAACTTGAAATGTACACATACTATATTTACTTATTCTGGTTAAATTCTTTATCACAAAACCTAAAAGTCGAAAACTTGTACTAAACCGAACTAAAAAAACGTATCTCCCATGCCTAGATCCCTCAAACAAATTAGATGTGGCACTTTGCTTGTTTTCCTCGGACGTTGTTACTTACTTGATCCGACAGAAAATGACAATCATTACCATTTTTTATTTACAATAGTGACATTTACTTTACATTTTGATAAATAAAAATCAAATTAAATGCATAAAAGGTAATACAAGAATAGTTTCTGAAAGTTATTTGAACTTCAAAACAATAGCAACATTTCCTCGTCCATAAATATGTGTTCCTCTCTAGTGGTACTGGTACTTATGTCCAACTGTCCATCACTCGTGCCACCTAACCATCTTTTTATACTCAAAATTTCAAATTCACCGAGAGTCTTCGAGTAATTTTTGTCACACTTTTCGTTAAAAACATAAATGAGTACATTAGTTATCAGGATATCAAATCCTGATTGTAATCCTCAAACGTGGCCTTGTATTAACCAAATTAAAAAAACGTACGTGGCCCTCGTAATTTATTCTATAAAGGATAAATTAACATTTAGCCACTATATATATATGATGTACGTAGTTAGTTATCATCGGAACCTCCATCCCGCTTCGAGAATAAAACAACAGCACATAATTAAAGACACTAGTAATAAAGAAAGAATTCTGAAAGAAGTGTAATATACAAAAAAAATTGTCTTCTATCGACCATAACATCTCATGTCATCCAACATTCTAAACCACATATCTTACCTACCATTCACAAATATCCTAGCTACCACCGTTGAATGAAAGAAAATGTCCGGAGTTTCCGAATAATCGGCTAGTACTGAAATAACTGAGTTTCTAAAGGACGCATCATAATAATATATATGTTGTATATCACTTTTTTGTTTGTTTAAATTGTTAAGGTGTTTAATTCTCTAATTTGGTTATAGCATTGTGGTTAGGAGCTTCGCATATTTATAAATGTAAAAAATTTTCTTTATTGTTAGTGAAATAATATTTTTATTTATCATTTATGAACTTTAAAACCCCAAATTTAATTTGAATAAATCATGTAAATTTGTGTTCATTAAAATAAGAAAAATAATGAAAGATACATTTAAAAAGTAAAAGATTTTAACAATTTAAATTAATTAACATTTTTTACATAGAGACATTTGTTAAAATATAGACATTGGTTTAAAAAAACATGTTTCACATAAAGACATTTATAGCTTTAAAAATCATTTTACTATTTTGAAAAACATGCATGGATTTGATTTAAAGAAAAAAACACCCCTCTATATAAAGCTTTCTTTGTTAATCCTCATTTTTCACTTACCATTCAAAGCCAAACACTAGCTATGCCGACTCTCTTCCTGACGGTAGTCCTTGCCACTGTCCTCTTCTGCCTCCTCTTCCTCTTCTCTCGCCGCCGCAACCCCCGCCTCCCACCAGGCCCAAATCCATGGCCTATCATCGGAAACCTCCCTCACATGGGCCCCAAGCCTCATCGAGCTCTAACCGCCATGGTAACCACTTACGGTCCGATACTCCACCTCCGACTAGGTTTCGTGGACGTCGTGGTCGCCGCCTCTAAATCCGTGGCCGAGCAGTTCTTGAAAATCCACGATGCCAACTTCGCTAGCCGGCCACCTAACTCAGGAGCCAAACACATGGCCTACAACTACCAAGATCTTGTCTTTGCGCCTTACGGACAACGATGGCGTATGTTGAGAAAAATTAGTTCTGTTCATCTTTTTTCGGCTAAAGCTCTCGAAGACTTCAAACATGTTCGACAGGTTAAACCATTATAAACGTTATTCTCATTTTCTAACCGCTATAGATGATCACCTATAATTTTGTTATCATGTCGTTTCTATGTTTTTGATTTTCTATATGGCACTAATCAATTTGTGAAAATAAATTGAGAGAAGAATTAAGAATTACTAATGGTGAAAGAGTTAGGAATCCTAACGAAAATACTTACTGATAACACTAACATTGCTACTTTAAGTTAAAGGGTAGTGTCACACGACACGAGTTTCTCAATGTCAGACTACTATACGCTATTTTTAAAAAAACTGCATTTTCATCAAAACATATTGATGAATAATAAGATATGTATGTCAGGATTAAATAGATAGCTTGGGTTAAGTTTATAGATATTGTTTTAAAACCCGGGTCGATTTCAGTAATCCGAAATTCAAAACAAATCGAGATTACTGAATCCATTGGTTTATAGTTCCTAGTTAGATTATTTAGGCTATGAGATGGTTATGTTGGAAAGATCTAACTAGGATTAAAAGAAAAGAAAACATAACAAAACAGAGTAAATCTGAACTGTGCAGGAAGAGGTTGCAACACTGACGCGGGAGCTAGCGCAAGTAGGCACGAAAGCCGTGAATCTAGGCCAGTTGGTGAACATGTGTGTTGTCAACGCACTTGGACGAGAGATGATCGGACGGCGACTGTTCGGCGCCGACGCCGATCACAAAGCCGAAGAGTTTCGATCAATGGTGACCGAAATGATGTCTCTCGCCGGAGTGTTTAACATCGGAGATTTCGTGCCGTCACTCGACTGGTTAGATTTACAAGGCGTCGCTGGTAAAATGAAAAGATTACACAAGAGATTCGACGCTTTTCTATCGTCGATTCTGAAAGAGCACGAGATGAACGGTCAAGATCAAAAGCATACTTCTATGCTTAGCACTTTAATCTCTCTCAAAGGAACTGATTTTGACGGTGATGGTGGAAGCTTAACGGATACTGAGATTAAAGCATTGCTATTGGTTCGTAATCGTATATTAATAATAATTAATTTCTTAAGATGTTGTACAAGTATAGAAATACTGACTTTTTTTTTTTTGTTTGTGATTATTACAGAACATGTTCACAGCTGGAACTGACACGTCAGCAAGTACGGTTGACTGGGCTATAGCTGAACTTATCCGTCACCCGGATATAATGACTAAAGCCCAACAAGAACTTGATTCCGTAGTGGGCCGGGACAGGCTCGTTAGCGAATCAGACATTTCTCAGCTTCCCTACCTTCAGGTAACGGTTCACTCTAACCGGTAATTTGGACTTATTTTTTGGTTTACGAGCAATATTTTATCCGGTTTTGGTTTAAAACAGGCAATTATCAAAGAGAATTTTAGGCTTCACCCACCAACGCCACTCTCGTTACCACACATCGCATCAGAGAGCTGTGAGATCAACGGTTACCATATCCCGAAAGGATCGACTCTGTTAACCAACATATGGGCCATAGCCCGTGACCCTGATCAATGGTCCGACCCGTTATCGTTCAAACCCGAGAGATTTTTACCTGGTGGTGAAAAAGCTGGTGTTGATGTGAAAGGAAGCGATTTCGAGCTAATACCGTTCGGAGCCGGGAGAAGAATCTGCGCTGGTTTAAGTTTAGGGTTACGCACGATTCAGATGCTAACGGCGACACTGGTTCACGGATTTGAATGGGAGTTGGCCGGAGGAGTTACGCCGGAGAAGCTGAATATGGAAGAGAAGTATGGTCTTACTCTGCAAAGAGCTGTTCCTTTGGTGGTGCATCCTAAGCCAAGGTTGGCCCCGAATGTTTATGGACTAGGGTCGGGTTAAAATCTAAGTTTGCTTCTCGCACACAAGACATAGGGCTTGCGCGAAGTTAAAAAGTTTTTAAATGGCCTTAATGTAAGAAAGTGTAACGCCAAATCAAGTAATCAAATACTGCGAATGTAACGACTATAATGTTTGTTACTTTGTTTTGTGAATTAAACAGTAATTGTGTGTTTTTTCTTCACATTAGAGCAAAATAAAACATATTTTTCTTTTTTACAGTACCGCAGTTGTATTAAAATCTTTTCCTTACAATACCACATGCATTAAAAATTCTAGATTTTTTTGGCCAACAAAATCAGATTTTTCCATTATTTCATATATAGGTGGAACACCACCACCTGCAACTCTGCATTTCTGCAACACATGTTACATTATACATTCAGTTGGCGTTTTCCAGTAAGTTATAAATAGTAAAATCTTTGTAGACAATAGAAAATTACTAATAGTAATTTTTTTGTACCATCCTAATTATCTGTGGACATTTCTTACTTTTTTTTTTAATATCAATTTTTTGTACCTCAGTCCTAACTCCTTACTTCTAAATTTTTATAAGCATTCAAAGGGTTTGTTGTAATTTCAGATTTTCAAAAAGATGTACTTACAAGTTCGGGTGTGTTCACACAGAGAGCTACGATAATGGGAAAAGCTGACTCAAGAAGGGGCTATAGAAGAAACAAGAGTCACGGAACAAGTAGTCACTCTCAATCTCCAGTACTGCTTAGCATCGACTCTCTCTCTCTCTCTCTCACTGTCTCTCTTTTCTCTGCGTTCATTTGTGCAACCTATCTCTTTCTTCTTCTCCTCCAAAATTATCATAAGATCTCTCTCTCTCTCAACAAGTTTAACAGTGACATTTGTATATCTGGACTCCATCCATGGCTGCTCTGGTTCTCTATCTCCTCACTCTCCTCATGGCTGGTCATTCTAGTAAGAACAGTCACTCTTCCCTCTTATCCCTTAAAGTGTTTATTTTATGGAACCCAGTTTCAGTCTAAGCCTTTAGGTTCTTGCGCCTTACCATTACTCTCCTCTGTTTTTTTTTTTTGTACTTTGGTAGGTGCCTCATGGTGTGTGTGCAAAACAGGGCTTAGTGACTCAGTGCTACAGAGGACGTTAGACTATGCCTGTGGAAATGGAGCTGATTGTAACCCAACTCACCCAAAAGGGTCTTGCTTCAATCCTGACAATGTTAGAGCTCACTGTAACTATGCTGTTAATAGCTTCTTTCAAAAGAAAGGTCAAGCTTCTGAATCTTGTAACTTCACCGGTACTGCTATTCTTACCATCACTGATCCCAGTAAGTTCCTCAGATCCAAGGTCTTTTGGTAACTAGGCTTACAAGAAATGGTATTAAAGATTAGAGTATACTAGAGATTCAAGTAGAGACTAGATTTGATATATTTTTGACATATTTTCTTTAATGTGTGAACTTTTTTTGTCACAGGCTATACAGGATGTGCATTCCCTTCAAGTGCTAGGTACGGCTCTTTGCTTCAACACATTTACTCTCTTAATGGCTTTATCTAGAAATTGAAGGAGAGACAAACAAAAAGATACTATCATCTGTATTTAATAGATCTACACTTTAATTTAATGGTGGATTAACTGTATTTACTATACTTTAATTGTGGATTAACTAACTTATAATGCCTATTTGTGGGAAAGAAAAAAAGTGGACAAAAAGCTTGATTGGGTCAAAAGTGCACTTTTTTTTATATTAAACTTCTGATCACATCTCCAAAAGTTCAATTGCCTTCTTTGGGATTATAAAGTTTGAACCTATGACTAGTCATTAGTGTATTTGACATGGTTTTATTTTGTTGCTCTAATCTGCTTTGGTCTACACTTTTCTAAAAGAATCCCGACACCTTTTTCGTTCGGAAACCACATTACTGATGAAGAAATATCTTATACTTGATTTTATTTGGAAAATAAATAAATATTAAGTATATATTAAACAAAACAATCAAGGCCTAAATTAAGATAACAAATATTGGATTAGGTTGTTGATTATGAGTATGACTGTTTGTTTTACAGTGGTTCTAGTGGAAGCAGCAGCAGCAGCAGCACTGTGACGCCAGGCAAAAACAGTCCAAAAGGAAGCAGCAGCATCAACACATTTCCCGGTGGAAACAGTCCATACACTGGCACACCAACTACCGGATTATTAGGAGGCAATGTCACTGATGCTACTGGAACCGGTTTTAACCCGGATTACTCAACCGAAAGCTCCGGTTTCACGCTACATAACTCCTACAGCCTTCTCTTTACCAGCTTGTGGTCTGTCTTGATGATGATCTGAAGAAGAATCGCTGTCGTTTTCTTCTGTTCAGCCAAAAAAAAAAAATGTTATTTATGTTATTATTTTGTTGTATCAGAGATGATTATAATCCGAATTTCGGTTCGGTTTTTTTATTTTCCGGTTTAAGAAAACGGTTCTTAATGTAAAACCAAATCTACTATAGATGGTTTGGTATGGATTCTTTATCTTTTTTTTTCAAACGGTTTAAAGTTATGGTTTCGTTCGGATAGGGACAGAGAAGTTAGGACTTAACTAAGAAAACACATTAGGATTCACTGTTGATTAGATTTCCATTTTTGTGATTCGAATTCAACGCTGTGATTAAAGCATCTCAAATATGGTTTTGGTTTGGTTTTGTGTGGTTATGAAAACACTCTGGTTGAATTAGCGTGTTCCATCGGCAGAACATAAAACATTAAATTGATGATTTTGTTAAGAAAACCGCTTCTTCTTTTACTTCAAGACTACCAATCTCTTTCCCCTTTTTTTTTTTGTTTTTTTTTCTCTAATAAATTTCTACCAAATCCATCAAAAAACTCTATTGGAAGATCTTTAAGAAAACGTACAAACTATGGTGAATCTAATTGTAAGATCCTCACGCTCCTTTCATTAAATAACGATTTCAAGATTCATGTTTTTATTTTTTGATTATCGGGTGTTTTGTGTTCTGCTTATTGGCTTTCTTTAGTTTGATCGAGTCTCTATGATTTTGAGTTGTGAAAACCTTAAAGAGTTTCTGATTAATCTTGATTTTTGTGTTGATCAACACTGGGATTAATCTTGATTTATTATCTAAAATACAATTGTTTTTTTTTTTGTTTTCTTGTTCAAGAAGACCACTGCTTAGAATATTTTACAACTGTTTGATTGGCTCATCAAATACTACAAGATTCTAGGGATGATGTTAGATTGAACCCATCGTCTTTATTATGATGTTCTTGTTGAAAATTCCACAGATTCAGAAAAAAATGTTAAGCATGATCAGTCATCGTACTTCGTTATAAGTCAGGATTTAAATCAAAATTTTGATCAATCAAAATTTCTGCTGATTTGTAATTGATACTTTTTTTTTTTGTTACGTAGGAGGAGCCTTGTCAAGTATGTGGAGATGTTGGCGTTAAGGATTACATAATGACTTGTTTCAGTTGCAGAAAAGTCAGAGAGCATATGTATGACAAGTTTCACTCCTTTGTATATTTCTGTTAAGCACTCTTTTACATGATTATTGTGATTATCATTCGATCTTTCTGTTCTGTATCTCTCTGCAGCTACTGCGCAAGAGTCTGTTTGCGATCTGTCCCCCACATTTGGCTATGTGAAGTGTGCAGATCCCCAGCTCCCGTATTACAAATGTCAGATCTTAAATACAGCTCATCTGGTAACGTTAAGGAAGATAATTCTACACCGGTTCTTCAACGTAGTACTTTAGATGGGGGCTCTATAATTCATCAGCCTCTTCATGGACTCATGTTGCTGTCACATTCATGTCCTGATAAAGGTGATTTTATAGTTTATGTTTAGTCCTTCAACTTATCTACACAAGGTGCCTAATTTTTTGTTTTGGCAGCTTCGTTGGTGACCACTGATACATCTCCAACCAAGAAACATCGGCCACAAGTTTTGGCTTTGCCTTCTCCGAAAAAAAAACGTAGGACGCTTCGGCTTGCAGGTGAGAACCACGATTTGTTTATTTGATTCAATTTTCGTTAAAAAATGAGATAATGATATTGTGCTGGTGTGTTTATAATGTGATTTCTTTGGTTTCTTTTTGTATAAGGAGATATTGGAGAAACTAAACGTCAAAGACCTCAAAGCCCACATCCTTGTGTATTTCATCGAATTGATTAAGACATTTTCTCCTGAGCTTCTTTGCTGTAGTTGCTTAAGTGAGTGCATCTGTAACTAAGTTTTTTTTTTCTTGGATCTCAAGTTACTTACAATTAAGCTAGGTAAGATTGGACTTTACTGACATGTGACTTGATCACATTGACATTCCTCATTCTTACTTTATATCTTATTAATAAACTCACTTTTTTGATTTCATCATATTTTATATGTTTAATCCTGAAAATTTGTGTTTGGTTTTAGCATTTACTTTTTGCACATTTAAATTTCGCGGGTTTTAATATTATATGAAATGATAAAACTTAAACTGAATTTTAAATTATCCCGCTGTTTTTATAAGTGACCGTTAGTATTATTATTTCATATATCGCTATAAACACAAAATATGTCAATTTTTTAAAAACCATTACTTATATTTCTCAAATTCCAAAAAATAAATAAAACTTATCATCATTTACCAAATTTTTTAAAAATACATTGTTACTTAATTTTTTTATTTTGTGTCAAATTGTCGATAATTTTACTTTGCTATTGTTTCAATTTATAATGATTTTTTTTGTAACATTTATAGGGTTTTCATCAAAAAAAAAAGAGAGAAAATACTTCCTTATTTATTTGAACTTTTTTGAATATTGTCATTTCTTTTTTTTTATGAGCCTAATTACATCTTTGACTTTAGTTTCTACAAGCACATTATTACCATTTGAGTAAATATGGTGGCACTTTACCTTCATTTTTTTAGATTGTTTAGTTTCATTTTCAAAATATCTTAAATCATCCCATAAAATATCTTAATTATTTTAAGTAATTATATTAATTACAAATTTAATATACATAAATGTATATCCATAGTTTGCCATCCTTCAATAAATAAAGTATGTATTTTTTCCCTTCTAGTCAACAATTTCATTACTTGTTTCAAGACATTTATTGATTAATTGAATGCTAAATCAGTTTTGTAAGAAAGTGACACATATCATAAAACATATTAGCCATTTCACAAAGAATGTCATTAAATATATATATTTTTAATATTTTTACTAGTGTTGTTTTCCATTTTTTAATCTTATTTTTAAGAGAAAATTTCAATTCGGATTACTAATAAGAAAGATAGCTTTATTAGTAGATTACAAGTAATTTAATAATAATTTACATAGTTGTCTTAATTTGTGGGAAACATGTCAAAATGACATTTTTTGTTAAACATAGTAAAAACTAGTTATAGTTGATGTCTAGAACTTGCTCATTATGTTTCACAAAAAGTGTCATTTGGAGAAGTTTTACATAAATTAAAAAATAAATTAAAAATGTAAAATATATATTAAATACACTAGAAAAGTTAGCAATAAAAGTAAAATTTGATTTTTTTAAATATCTTAAAAAAACGACATTTTTGTGAAAGAAAAATAATGCTCTAAAACGACACTTTTTGTTAAAAGAAGAAATATTTTTTATATTGTATTCGGCTCAAAACTATTTATGATACAATGATAGATATGCTATAAACTTTACAAAAAATTCTAGATGTGTAAATACTGTAAGTAGTTGTGGCAGTAGTCACTTGATTTATATAGACAATTCGTACTTGTGCGTAGTTTAGGAATAGAAAATTAGTACTTGACTGGTGAATCTAAGACTTACTGTTTTAAGTTCTATTCAAACTAAATGAGTTAATGTACAACCAAAGTGAATAATAAGAAAGTGAGTTATTAGTAAATTAGTATTTCAAAATTTTGACCAAACTAAGCTGCAAAAATAAGCTTTGTAAAAACCGATTAAGGTATTTGATTAAAATAATGTAACAATTAAACAACAACAAAAAACTATTCATGGTTATCTCAGGGTAAAAGAAAACTATTTATGTTTTTCTAAACCCGATGAGTTGGAAAACCAAATGAACCGATGCAAACCGGATGTCTATGATGACGACATTGATTGACCCCTTTAAGTCTTTAACAAAAAACAAAAAAAAAAGTCGTCAAATTTGTTTTTTTTTTTTTTGTCTTTTTTTCGTTTCTCTGACATTATTAATTGGGGGAAATTAGAAGAAATTGTAGTAACCCTTGGTGGCTCGTACGGCTTCTTCACTAACTTGCCGGCCTATGAATATATGAAGAATGAAGATCATTTCCTTCCTTTAATCTCTCCTCCACTTTATTCATTGCTGTACTCTCCAAAGCTTCAAATTCGTGTCCTTTTCTTCTTTTTTATTTCTTTGATTACTGCTTCATCACCTCCTCTCTGCTGGAAAGCCCCAAGCTTTTTTTCTGGGTACTTCGGTTTCCTCATAGTATGATGCATTAGGGTTTTTGGGGTTCTGAGGTTTCCTGTCGAAGTTTGCTAATTTGGGTTTGTTCTCTCATATTCTGACATTGGTGCGGTAGCTTTTATGCTTATTTTAGCGTCTTTCTTCGTAACTGAAAGGCTGAGCATTTGATTCCTAAAGCTTGGCGTGAGTTCGTTTGATGATGATGAGGAGTGTTTATGGAGCTGGATTGGAGAGGATCCTCCTTGTACTCTCTTGATTGTTGAGGACAAAGAGAGAAGGAAATGGATCTATGGTTAATCGCAGCTACTGCTGCTACAGGATATATAACCAAACATTTGCAAAATGTATCATCAAAAGGTAAATCGTCTTCTGAAGATTTGAATAATGTGAAGCTAGAATCTCCGAGATGCTTGGCTAGTCAATTGATAAGAGTCAAGAAACCAACAAGTGAAGAAAACTTTGAGGATTGCCTAAATGGGGAAACTTTTGATCTTTCTAAATGTGACAATTCACATGGAGTGGAAGTAGCTTCGAGTAATGAGGAGTATTTTGGAAGTAATGATGAGATTCGTTCAGGTTCTTTTGGGAACAGAGCCTTTCTTAGGAGAAACCAGTGTCGTATCAAGCCTTTTTCTATGGAGGGGAGCGTAATCTCTCGGTTACATAGAGAGAATTTGTCCATGGAGGAATATATGCGTAGCCCGTTTCCATCACCTTGTGGTGGCTCAGTTTTGAGGCCCTTGCTTGTTACCGATTGTAAAAAAGTGATTAGCAACAACACTGGAGATTCTATCAGCCAGCATGTTCCGGAATGCAGGATTCCTCAGCTTAGGAAGTTGGAATCTTCAGTTCTTTATGCTAAGAGGGGAGTTGGAGGTGCCAAGAGCGCTACTAGAAGATCAGATCATGGGATTGGTAAACTTTTTGCTATCTTTTTGGAAATGTAAGATTTGTTTGTACTGACAGAGGAGAGAGACTTTATAGTGTTATTTGTTTTTTTCAGGATCAAAAGATGCAGCGATGCTGCTATGCGTTGGGATTTCAATTGGGATAATGTCATCATTTGTAGCAAACCAGACCGAACTAAACAAGGTCAGAGTCGAGTCTAAGCAGACAGACAATTTGGTAAAGGATTTAGAAGATGATCTTAAGACAAAAGACTCATTGACAGTGGAAGATGATTTACACATTGGTGGTGAAAAGACAGCAGATAATTCAGAATCTATAAGTGAAATTGAAGCAGAACTTGAAGCTGAACTTGAAAGGCTGGAGATCAACATAAAATCTTCCAACATTGATACAAAACTCCCAGATATCTTTGAGGTGAGCTTTATACTCTAGCTTTTGCTCTTTTGGCCGATCTTGAATGTTCATTCTGGAAGTTATCCCGCTGCAATAAACAAATATTTGATCTTAAAAGTAGCCATTGTTTAATCATCTATAGAAGTTCATGTTGTTTCCTAATTCTGCAGCTGGAGCCAGCTTTTGAAGAAGACTTTGCAGAGGGTGAGCTGAGAGATGATCAGGTTGAAAGGCAGCGTTTTCATGAAACTGAGTCCAAGCAGGAATGGAGTGGCAATTCAACACCTGAAACAGGAAACTATATAGTCTCACCTCGTGAGTTAAGCTTGCGTCTGCTCGGAGTTATCAATTCACGTTATGAAAGACGGATTAAAGAACTTGAGATTGCCTTACAAGAGAGCGAGAGTAGAGTGGAACAGCTGGTCGTGGAAGCACAGGAAAAGAAGAAACCATTGCCAAGGATTTGGCAAAGCCAAGAAGTGATGAATTACAAGAGAGACGCAAATCTTCCAGTTTCTGGAGAGAAGAATCATAATCCTGGAGAAATACAACCTCTGGTTATGAATCTAGCAGGGGAAGCACTTGATGCATTCAACGAATCTTACGAGGAACTGATGGATATAAACGACTACTCAGAAGAAGATGATTTACAATGTGAGAATGAGCGGCAAGAAGAATCTTCAAGCAAAAGTTCACCTTGGAGCCATAAGGATTACGTAAAGGACTCGTCAAGAACTTCAGAGGATGTGAATTTCTCAAGGCTGCAAGATCTACTTGGTCTGAGCGACGAAGAAGAAGAAGAAGAAGAAGATGAGATGGAGAAGCATCTGATAAAACAGATTGTTGAGAAAACAAAACAAGGGTCTTCTGCTGTGTTAAATGCTCAGAAGATGCTGTTTCTCATGGAACAAACAGAACAGCATCCATAATATAAAAAAAAGAAAGCATTATTACTCAAATTGGTACTTAGTGTGTGTATGTATATATATAGATATGTAAAAGATTGGTACAACTTATCATGTCAGATTCAAACATACTGGAAAAATCGAAGCAAATAATATGTTTTTGTCAAATTCAATGTGTATACAACATATCAAAGCTAAATTGTGACGAAACCAACAAAGTTTTGGGTCGAAACCTTTCTAGCTTCGAGAGAGGATTTGGGACGAGGCGCCAATATAAACCAAAAAACGAGACAAGAAGAGGCGGTGAAGTTTTGAAAACAAGACAAAGTAAGATCGGCGGGAACAATTAACCAAAAACCTAATAGCTCCCGCGCAAAACTTTTTTACTTTACAAAAACACTCTCACTCTTCTTCGTCTTTTCACTAAATTAAAATTTAGGGTATTCGAGAAAGAGAGAGAGAAAGAGAAATGGAGAACACAGCAGTGACACAAGATGGTATCGCGACAGTCTTATCTAATCAATCCCTTGATTCATCTTCGGTTCTTCGACCCCAAATCGTCGTCCAGGTCGTAGATCTTAAGGCCGTTGGCAATCGATATACGTAAGTTTCTTAACCTCCTTTCATATAACAGACCTCTCTAGATCTTGTATGTAATCGATATGGGTTCTTCTGATTTGTTTATAAGATACCTCTTGCCATAAATTAGATTAGGGTTTCAGATCTGGGTTTTGTTAGAGTCTTGCCAAGCCTTGATTTTGAGGGCTCGATGAAGTATCTATGTTGCTTGACATGTGTGATTTTGCCTTTTTATTTTATTTACCCAGGTTTAGTGCTAATGACGGGAAGACGAAGATGAAAGCAATGTTACCAGCGACTTTGACATCTGATATCGTCGCTGGAAAGATTCAGAATCTGGGTCTCATTCGTCTCCTTGATTACACCGTTAATGATATTCCAGGAAAATCAGAAGAAAAGTAATTATGATAAATCTCTTATAGCTTCTTTGATGGTCCAAGATTGTTAAGTAAAGAGAAACTAATCTTTGTCTTCTTTCAGATATATGCTTATAACAAAATGTGAGGCTGTTGCTTCTGCACTAGAATCAGAGATTAAGTCCACGGGTATAGTGTTGAAACCTAAGCAGGAGTTTGTTGCTAGATCAGCTTCACAGATCATCAATGAGCAAAGGGGAAAGTAAGTGAACCTTCTTATGGATTCATATTCTTTGATTTAATTGTTTGTGAATGTTGCTTAACACCAACCTCTGTTGCTTTTTTTCTTGTAGTGCTGCACCAGCTGCAAGAATGGCTATGACCAGGAGGGTTCATCCGCTTGTGTCCTTGAACCCTTATCAAGGGAGTTGGACCATTAAAGTTCGTGTCACAAACAAAGGAGTCATGAGAACTTACAACAATGCTAGAGGAGAAGGATGTGTGTTTAATGTGGAACTAACTGATGAGGAAGTAAGGCTGCTTTGATGAATTCTATGGTTTCTGATTTATTATTGTCTTAGACTTTTATGTGGGTTTATTGATATTCTTCGTTTATGGAAATCCAGGGAACACAGATTCAAGCAACCATGTTTAACGCAGCTGCAAAGAAGTTTTATGACAGATTCGAGATGGGAAAGGTTTACTATATATCTAGGGGATCGCTTAAGCTTGCTAATAAGCAGTTCAAGACGGTTCAGAATGATTATGAGATGACTCTAAATGAGAATTCAGAGGTTGAAGAAGCTAGTAACGAAGAAATGTTTACCCCTGAGATAAAGTTCAACTTTGTGCCCATTGATGAGTTGAGTACATACGTTAATCAGAAAGACCTTATCGGTAAGAGCTGTTTCCCGTATAAAACTCTTCTTGCTGTTAAAATTTGGTTTATGACGATATTTAGTGTCTTCAATATTATTTCATTTCCAGATGTTATTGGTGTTGTTCAAAGTGTATCTCCTACCATGAGCATTAGAAGGAGGAATGACAATGAGATGATCCCAAAGAGGGATATAACTCTAGCTGACGAGACAAAGAAAACAGTTGTGGTGTCCCTTTGGAATGATCTAGCAACTGGCATAGGTCAAGAACTGCTATTCATGGCTGATAATCACCCTGTTATCGCTATTAAGTCTCTCAAAGTTGGAGATTTTCAAGGTAAATTTCGACTTTTATACTATATTGGTACCTTGTTTAACTTGTTGCTGATGTAAACCTTATTTTGCTAGGTGTTTCATTGTCTACGATCAGCAGAAGCAATGTAGTGATAAATCCTGATTCTCCAGAAGCTACCAAGTTGAAATCTTGGTATGATTCTGAAGGTAAAGAGACATCTATGTCTGCCATTGGTTCTGGGATGAGTTCTCCTGCCAATAATGGATCAAGATCCATGTATTCTGACAGAGTTTCTCTTTCTCACATCATTAGCAACCCATCTTTAGGCGAAGAGAAGGTGCTTGAAACACTTTCACATATTTATTTACATATTAAGATCTAAGAGACAGAAAAGTTGAGTTATGTGTCTTGTATGTGTATTGCAGCCTGTATTCTTCAGTACTAGAGCTTACATAAGCTTCATCAAGCCAGATCAAACAATGTGGTACCGTGCTTGCAAGACCTGTAACAAGAAAGTGACTGAAGCAATGGACTCTGGTTATTGGTGTGAAGGTTGTCAGAAAAAGGATCAAGAATGCAGTTTAAGGTAAGATGACAGTGCAATTCAAAAAGTTCCTATTTAAGAACAAACATTAGAACTTGTTTTTCTTCTGTTCCTCTTTAATCATGTTTACTTATTGCATGATCAGGTATATAATGGCGGTGAAAGTCTCTGACTCAACGGGAGAAGCTTGGTTTTCTGCATTCAATGATGAAGCGGAGAAGATTATTGGCTGCACAGCTGATGAACTCGATAAACTAAAATCAGAGGTAAGAAAACTACAACAATTTAAAACCTTTAAGAACACATTCTTGATTATCCAGGTTCTGATGTAAGGTACGATGTTATGTTGGTTTTCTCCAGGAAGGTGAAGTAAATGAGTTTCAGACAAAACTGAAAGAAACTACTTGGTCATCTCATCTCTTCCGGATCAGTGTTTCTCAGCAAGAGTATAACAGTGAGAAGAGGCAGAGGATAACAGTAAGGGGTGTTTCTCCAATTGACTTTGCTGCTGAAACAAGATTATTGCTCCAAGAAATTTCCAAGAACAAGACATCTCCGTAATTCTAACCTCAAGCATGTTTTGTCTGGCTTTTGTTGAACTAAAGAGTCACTAAGTTTGTAAGTTTCTCTGCAGTCGGTTAAATTAGTTCATGTTATAAGAGAATTGACTTTTAAATCTTTGCAAGTGTTGCAACTATCAATTCTGAGAGCTATTTGGAAAAAGTGGAAGCAATTTATTATAATATTGAAGAACATGAAAAGTTCCAAGGGTTCTACAAAATTTTGCTAGCTTAAGAATTCAAATAAAAGAACAAATCCAAGTGGGAGTCGTCACTATTGCTGTGGCAAAGGAGTCCTCAATTCCTGGTAATTGTGTAGACTTCCGGTGAAATCAGTGAACAAACCATCAACACCGATCTTATTGAGCCAATAATCATACTCTTGATATGCGTCTTGATTAAAATCTAGATGCAGAAACTGGTTCTCATTACGGTATGTGTATGGATGTACCTAGCAAAAACATTATTCAGCGTGAAGGTTAATGCAAGATGATAGCCAGAGACAGAACTTTAAGTCCTACACACATACCTGAAGATTACGCGAATGCGCTCTTGCAACTAAATCTGTTGGCGTCATGAGACGGTTGTTGTTCACAGGCACAATTGTGTCTTTCCATGGACCAATCCCAATTACATATGGTTTAATGTAATCTAAATATGCGTCTGATGTAATCTCCGCGTATGTCTGCATTCACATTCATTTATCTTATTATAAAGCCATTCTGATTGATTTGAAAACAAAATTAGGAGGAAGAATGTAAATAAGTAAAAGACCTTATTGGTGTCTTCTGTTAGAATAGTGACATCGTCGATCAAGAACAATTTTGGTGAGTCAGTCATGCTTGAAATGTAAACAAGCGAAGTTGCTGCAAAAGACTGAATAAATATTGGCTGCTTTAACCAATCTTGAGACATATATGAGCCTTTGTATCCATATTTCTCCAGAGTTTCCACAAATTTATCCTCAAACTTTTTACCATCCGCCCATTTCACCTGCAGAAGTTTCCAACAACCATATAACAACCTCTCCATTTAGTGACTAAAAGTTGAAAGCTAAGATTATGGTTTGCTTACTTGCTGATTCATGAAAACCGGATTTTTGATCTCTGGATATATCCCAACTACTCTAGGTGCATCCAGTGCTATCGAAATATACTCGTCGAAGGTAATAATCGGAAATTTACCTGAGATACCAAATAACTCGTTTAGAACTCATTATGCAACAGTACATCTCAAAATGTGTAACACCATAAAAGATTTTACCATTGTACTGTTGATCCCTGAAAGGATACCTCTGCTTTGCACCAAGTGTTTTCAGTTCTTTGAGAGTGAAATCAACTGTTATTGGGCATGTTCAGTCTCATTGTTAAAATTTGAAATAATTAACCCTGAAAAATTGTATTATTACCAAAGAGATGTTACTGGAGTTACCAGTGAAGAAGCCGGTCATGTTCATTCCTTGGACTTCATAAGTTCTCTTACGGTCAGCAAACTCCTTATGGTCTGCAACATCGGTTGTATCATCGAGATTAACATCGTGATGACATATCAGAACACCGTCTTTTGATGATAAAATATCTGTTTCTATGAAATCTGCACCCTCCTCAATGGCCCTCTGCAATCAAAAACAACCTTCTGAAACCGGGACAAAAGTAGTGTAAAGGTAGAAACTTTTGTATAGAGATCCAGTACCATATATGCAGGAGCAGTTTCTTCAGGGAACTCTCCGTTTGATCCTCTGTGTGCAAGATTATAAGGACGAGAAGTCTGAAGCGGTTTCTTGGTTGCATGTTTTGCTTCACTTGGGAGACGATACAATGGCCTTGAGGCACAATCAGCAACCAACAACGACAGTAAAAGAAACGGTAGAAGATCTGCAAAACATAATAAAAATTGCTTAAACGAAGAATCAAATTTGTAAATCTTTAGACATAGAAACAATCCTAGTTTAGCTACAAAAGCCAAGAACTCTTATCATATTGGAGATTTGACACTTACAGTTGAAGCCCATGACTGAATAGAGCTGAAAATTCCTCCAACTACCAAACCTGCATGCATCCAAAGTCTAAACATTATATAGATAGACCAGCTTATCTCCAAGGTGTAAAAGATTTTGCCAAAAAAATCGCAACAACCCAATCAGCATAAGTAGGAATATTCCACTGAGATATCAGATAGAAGGCAAGTAAACTCTTGTTTTCGATTGCAGCATATCCTTGTTTGAAAGAATAATTTTATTCAGAGAGTTTTTAGAGTAAGTGGAGATCATACATAAGACAGATATGATAAACATAATTCGGTGATAAAAAGATGCAGAACATAAGGTAAGTCGAGAACAATGCAATGATCTCTGTTCTCGCTTTCTGATCCTTTGTTAACTACGTATGTGCCTGCTTGGATCCTATCGCATGTCAGAGATCTGACAAGCCAAATTTGTAAAAAAAAACCTCTATGGTTGAATGAAATAGTCGATGATAATATTGCAATTCAGAAGTTGTTTGTATATATGGAAAAAATAAACTCTTTAGCATATAATATAGAATCCCAGACAGAGAAAACACAAGACACAAATCTTGAATCTTATCACATAGATGAAATCAGTAACGAAGTACACCAATTCTAGAGTAGAAATATAAGAGCTGACAAATTGATAAAACTAGAGAGAGAGAGAGAGAGAAGCTCCTCTCCATTCTTCTCAAATTCCTCCCATGAGATCACCATAGTTACGCATCAGGAAGACTCCTCCTGCAAACATCCCAAGTGCTCTCAGAAGTTTCTGCACCCAAAAAAAAAAAAGAAAAAATTCATATGAGGATTCTGATCCAAACATGGACTTGTGAGATTGATAAACCCTAAATCTCTTACCCAAATTCTGATACGAACACAAAATTTTATATAAAAGACACAGAGATATAAAGATCAGCTCACAACAACTAATTTGGCATCTCGAAACATACTAAAGAATCAAACTTTTAGTCTCAATTGAATCATTTTTGGAAACCCTAAACCGACAATCAAACATCGTTTCGATCGAAACTGCTTGATCTAGTTCCGAAACATACAAGAGAAATCGACTGCGATTGCTCAATCGAGACCTAAAAGAAGACAAGGTAAGGGGAGATAAGTTGTTTACCATGTTAACGGCCCATTTTTGTTCGTCGTGAACCTCAGAGTGCCAGAAAGCTTTAAGCTTGTCGAATGATACAACATTGTTCGCCATTGTTGCTGCTACCAAAAAAAAAAAAAAAAAATCGAAACTTGTTTGATCGTCTGGGGTCTCTCGGAGACAAAGCTAGGGCTTTTAATAAACGGAGGTCGATTTGGGATCGGGAAATTTTTAGTCGGTCACTTACTTCCAATTCTATTAAGAAGGGTTTAGGGTTCGGTAAATTACGAAACTAACCTTTACTAATACTACTAAAAATACTAACCGGTTAAAAACGGAGTGATTTGGATTGATTTCAACCGGAGAAGAGTTAACCAACGAGAAAAAGACACGTGTACAACACAATCTTCAAAGCTCGTGTGATCTACAAGGCTCTCTTCTTGGTGGTGGTTCGGTTCCTCCATTGAAACAAAATAGCTTCGACAAGAGAGTTTTTAGAAAATGGCAGCTAAATTAATCTGTTCGTCTTTAACAGTGCATTCAATGGCGAACAAGAAGCCTTCACCTTCTACAACAAGAACCATATCCTCAAAGAAGGTAAACGTAACACACAATTCAGAATTGATTTGATCCCTCTTCTTTTTATAATATCTTCCCAAATCTAATTGATTTTTTGTATGTTTATGTTTTTTTGGCTGTGAAAAGAGTACAACGACTCAACAGGTGAAACTACTGACAAGAGTTGAGCAGCTCAAGCTTCTGACCAAAGCAGAGAAAGCCGGGCTATTGTCTTTAGCAGAGAAGTCAGGTTTCTCTCTGTCGACCATCGAGCGTCTTGGATTGCTTACCAAAGCCGAGGAGTTCGGCGTTTTGTCTGCCGCCACTAACCCTGAAACGCCTGGGACGCTATTCACTTTGAGCCTTGGTTTGCTCCTTCTTGGACCCGTTTGTGCCTATATTGTTCCTGAAGATTACACTTGGGAAGTGGTGGTTCAGGTTCTTGTGGCTTTGGTCTCTGTTCTTGGTGGCTCTGCTGCTTTCGCTGCTTCTGGTTTTGTCTCCAATTTGCAGAAATCTGATTAGCATTGGTGTTTTGATAAACCGGTTGGGTTTTTTTGTTTATCAAATTGACTCGTGTAGCAAGAGACTTTTTATGCGTTTAAGATGAACACTTTATGATGGGGATTCTCATGTATTTGAACTCAATTCTGTCTTTTCTATGTAAATGGTTTCATATATAGAAATCCAAGAGAAACCTTTTGAATTTAGCTGGTGTAGTGTGTGTAACTTATAAAAACTCATAAGCTAACCGCCTAACCCTAGTGGCGTGGTGGTAGTTAAACTTGGTGGACATGCGGTAAACCCATCAGATGTTTTGAAGAAGTTAAAAAAGCATGCATGTGCCCATATGTTCAAAGGGTTGTCAACATTTGTTTCATAGAAAGCTACTAACATGTTTTTTTTTAACCATGAACAAGTTTTACGGATGGATTGGTTTATGTCATGTGAAAACAGAGCATTTGTAGATTGCCAATAAGATGTGAACAAAACACAGCCCACTAGAGGGAGGACTGCACCATCCAATAAGTGTTTCAACTTTCTCACCATGCTTACTGGATGGATTATCTGGAACTGGAAGCTAACATCTTAATCTCAAACACAAAACGAAATAATATATTTTATTCTTAAAACGCTATAAGAAGGAGAGAAATATGGACTCAATACAAAACAGAACATCACTAGAAAGTTTCTTTTCCATTTTCCATGATGAGAATTCAGAGTGTTTCCATTTCCACAATCCTTAAAGAAAAATGAAACCAAATGCACTAAAGCAGAGAGCCTAGTAGCTTACTAATAGGAGGAGGATTGAGGTGGAATGTAGTAAGGCGCGGGGTAAGTTATAAATATACGATCCTTCTCCTTATTCTTGAGGTTAAATGTTCCGCGTTCGTTGTTCTCTATGTAATATATGGTATTTCTGCAGTGGCCAGACGAGCTGGCCTTGAGACAAAATGCTTCAGACTTGGACAGGAAAATACAGAGATCTCCAATGTCTTCGGTGTATGTAGCTTTTCCCATTTCGTTTAGCTTAAACACCATTGAATGCCTCGTTTCCATTCTCCTCTCCATTTCCATGTTTCTCTCTATGAACGTCTTTACCATAAACATTTCTCCAGTGGGTCGCGACTCCACCAAGTGTTCCGTCGTGCAACACGAATCTAGGATTTGCAACTCTGACTGAAAGAACTCAGGAAGAGTTGTAAAGAAGCTCAAAGACAATATCTTAGGTTTGTGCATATGCTGTCCAAGATCCCAGGATCCCGTGTGTGCGCCTCCAGAACCCAGCATGGAGAACATCTTGTCTCTCCTTGAATACATGACTCTGGAGGAGAAGAATTCAGGTTCTTCGATTCTGATGTTGACCCACTCCGAGCTGTCTTTTCGAGCAGGCCTACATAAGCTGAGCTGAGGTCCCAAGAACTTGACGGCCACGATGCAGTCATCGTCTTCAGGAGAAGAGGAGGACATGGCCACGTTGGTTACAAATTGTGTTTGGCAATGAGGCAGAGTTACGAGAGGAGGTAGTGAGATTCGCTTCGGGTCAGAATCCGAAGCAATTGGGTTGAGATCATCCTGGAGACGCACAACGCCGTCTCTCAAAGTAGCCACCCAGCCATGAGATGCTCCTATCGTTCCCGTTGCTTTCACCAAATCCATTGGCACCTTCTTTTCCAAAACCTTGATTCCATAAGAAGAAGATTCATCATGACTGTAATCGCCAATGACGAGTTTACCGACATCCCCATCTCTGGAAGTAGATCCACAATGTTCGGCCCCGACAATGTGACAGAGAGGGGTCTCCGACAAGAATCGAACACCACAGAGGTAGTGTCTCTGCAGAGTGCAGAGTAATCAGACATGAGCAGACGCAGAACAAGAAAGCAATACGGAACAATTCACGAAGAGAAGAGAAGAGAAGCTTACATTTACGAGCAGAAGTGGTTGCCCCTAACACAAAGCCTGGAGAGAAGCAGAGATCTCATAGTGGCGATAGAAGATACAAATTAAACCCCAGCTGATATAACATAAAAGCTGGTAATATATAGTGCCCTCCAGTAAATAATGAAAAATATTGAAAAATATTTTTTTTTTCAATATCATTAGTTAATAGATTAGACTCAAGAAAATAAATAAATAAATGAGCCAAGAAACGAGAACGACACAGGAGTTATTTTTTTTTACCAAAAAAAATAATGAAAAATATTTTCCTTGCCCACCAAGTTTTGGAAAGTTACACTCACCTTTCTTACAATAACTCCTGTGTCTTCTCGTTTCTTGGTTCATTTATTTATTTATTTTCTTGAGTCCAATCTATTAACTAATGATACAAAAAAAAAAAAATAAGCCTACAAAATCATCTATGATATTATATGATGTTGGGCTAGTGTAAGATTTAATTTGCCTATTATTAATGATGGCGTAAGGACTGAGTAATGCTAATGCAAATGCCACATGATTTCCAAACAAAGCAATTGTATAAACAACTCTTTGTTTGATTGTCTGGTTTGTGAAAAAAGATTATTCGAACCCATGACCATGTATTACCGATGGGCAATTGTCATAAATACCACTAAATTGGTTTTTTATTACAAAAATATTATAATTTAGTTTTTTTTTTCAAAAATACCACTAATTTTTTTTTTTTCAAAAATACCACATAACTGAATTAAAGTTCTAATACTAAAAACTAAATCCTAAATTATAAATACTAAACCCTACCCCTATAAATTATACCCTAAAGCTAAATGTGTCAACCCAAACCTAAAAAAAAAAAATTACATCCTTAAAAATTATTTTTTTTTGTGTTTGTGGTAATTTTAGAAAAAAAACTTTAGTGGTATTTTTGAAAAAAAAACTAAAATGTGGTATTTCTGGAAAAAAACCTTTTTAGTGGTATTTAAAAGAATTTCTCATTACCAATTGCTACAAATTTTTCTACAACTACAACCACTACGGCTTTGAGATTTTAAGGTTTTAAGATTATGAAAGATGTGTGATCAATGCAAACACACATCACCTTACCCAAAAAAAAAAAATGCAAACACACATCAACAAAAAACAAAAAAAAACATCTATATAAAATGTGGAGCTTTATTTGTTGTTTAAAAAGAAAAAATTCCTTGTAATTAATTCTTCAAAATGTGGTTAAATTAGGTGATTAAAGAATCTAGATTTAATTTATGTTTAAATTGATTTTCAACATATCATCACGCTAAATTGAAACTTTTGTTAGAGAGAAACCGGTTTGTGTGATATATTTAGAATGAGACTATAGAAAAGGATAACGTCAAAAAAAAAATTATGGTTGTGAATATAAATAAATAATTTATATCAGATTCCTGCGATGTAGCGTAGTATGAATAAAGGGGAAAAATGCCAATTTATACCTGTACAATTTTTAAAGTGTCAATTTTTACCTGCACAAACTCAAACTCATAGTGCCAATTTATATCCGTGTTCAAACAAAATTTAAATTTCATACTCTAATAGTTAAAATAGTGCGGATTTCAAAATCTAAATTAACAGATGCTGACTCATATGCCAGGTATGTAATGAATGGCAGCGTCTTCAATAAAACGGTGTCGTTTTGATTTTAAAATTTAAAAATATTTTGTAACATCAAATGCCATTTTCAGTTGATCCACAGTCATATTCGAAACAAGTAGAAACGTTTATGTTTATAAACCTAAAGATGTACGAAGCTTGTCTTCACACCATGACTCATGATATTAAGATTTTCTCGATCTGTTCTGTAAATCAAACTTTTGACCGTTGATTCATATCGATGGCAAGTGCATATTTATGGGCGTTTGCCGAGGATTATGGGGCTCACAACTAGCTCAGAGAATCTCATATCACCACATTTTTCATGAAGTTGTTCAAGGTAAGGAATAAGAGATTCTCAAATCTCACGAGTAGAAGAAACTCAATTCCAATAATTTGAAAAAGAAACGAAAGACAAAGATTTGGATTTAACTGAAATCAAAACAAAAACGATTGTTGAGATTTAGAAACCTAATCGAAACAAACCCGATTGGAGAAGATGAAGGGACTGAAGAAGATGAAGAGAATATATTGAGAAAAACCAAAGCTTTAGGGTCTATAAACCAAAGCTTTAGGAACAAATATGACTCCAGATCAGTTGGTATTGCAATTGTATTAAGATGCTTATGTTTCTCAGGTTCGAGTCCCCAGTGTGATAAATTATTTTTTTAATTAAAATCAAACGACGTCGTTTAGTTGAGACGATGTCATCTCCTAAATATGTGGCATATGAGTCAGCATACCTGGCATATGAGTAAGCATAAGTTAATTTAGATTTTGAAATAACCATCATTTTATTTATTTGGGTATGAAATTTGAATTTTGGTTGAGTACATTTATAAATTAGCACTTTAAATTTGTACCGGTACAAATTGACACTTTCACGGGTATAGAATGGCCCTTGAAGAAAGAGTCTTATTCCACAAATTCAAACTCTCATGTAAGAAAATCCAAATGAAATTAAAGTTATATGACTCCCGGTCCGGTATGCAAGGAAATCGAAATGGAAACAAATTAAAAATTGAACCGAACCGTACGTACCGTACCGGTTAGAAAACAATTTGTTTAGTCGTCACTTTCACTATCATCAGTTATCAAATTCCCAGTCCCAGCTCCTCCCGATTCCCAGATTCTCGGTAGAGAAGATGGGTTTGACGGCCACCAAACTCCAATCCGATCACAAATATGGAACCTGCTGATAGAAGTTCCTTGAGAAACCCTTATCACTCATTACGTGGATTGAGAGAGATGAGGTGATAGAGTTCAATCTTTCTTAGGCTGGTCAGAGTAATAGGCAGGGGTCAATCTTGGATGATGAGACTGTGTCTTCGATTGCAGGGTACTTGCTTAAAAATTCTTCCAATTCGATCGGTTCTTAGAGTTTGATGGTTGGATTCATGGCCTTCGAATGAAGTAAGTGAGAGTGACTCTGTTTTTTTTTTTTTTTTTTTTAATTTACAAACAAAACCGTTTCTTTCTGTGTTCATAATTGTTCTGAATTGCATTTGCTTCCTTGACTTTTTTTTTGTTTTACTAGATGCTCAGTGTCCAACTGTTCTTATTGTCTCTTCGTCTTTGTTTCTGCTCAGTGTCCAACTGTTCTTATTGTCTCTTCGTCTTTGTTTCTCTTAGCAATACACGTTACGTTCCCATCTTCTCTGTCTATTTCTCACCATGATGATTGATATCATTAGTGTTGTAAGCTATCTAACAATCTTCAAGAACGTTTTTTATGATGTGGTTTGAATAGTTTTTGATGTAGCATCTACCATCTTATTCTTCCTTGGGCTTTACGTTATTATTTTGCTGGGCTTTACTTAATATTTTATCTCTTTATTTCCACCGACATTAGCTTAAGCGGTGTTGTGTTTTCCTTTTGCTTTAGGTTTAATCGATCCTATTATTATATATAGGAGTCGTCTTTTATTGTATGAGGCAGCTTGAATTTTAATAAGAAAAACCAGAGAGTTTCTCTCACCCTATCGTGTCGTTTGCTCTGTTAGCTTAACGCACAAACTTACGAGTTTTGGTCCTGTTGATCACAAACTCAATCTCTTTTCTGATATTCCGCTGCATTAGTTTTGCTGGTGTTTTATTCCAACAAGTGAATGCATATACTGTCTCTTTCGATTCCTTGAATCTGTAAAGTGCTCACCTTTTGGCGCAAGTTTGTGGCTTTATGTCTCCCTACTACGCCATTCAAAACTTGGCTTATCAAAAGAGAACGAACATGAATAAACATGACTCGCTCTTTCGCTTTGGGTTTTGTTTTCACGAATCTGTTCATAAGTTCCCTAACTATTTGTCCGCTTCTTGAAGATTTGGCTGTAACATATGCCAGTGTGGAGATAGATTTTCACTATCAATTTGCTTACTTTGAGGAGTTTATCTAAACGATCCGCAGGTGTTCATGGATTTTTCCATCAATGCTCCTTCTTTTTAAGGTACCTGAACATTAGAGACCACTACAGTAACCTTTTTAATGTCTTTGTGGTTATATTGATATTCTTTGTTTATGGAAATCCAGGGAACACAGATTCAGGCAACCATGTTTAACGCAGCTACAAAGAAGTAGTTTTTCACAGATTTGGGATGGGATAGGTTTATTACTATATATCCAGGTGATCGCTTAAGCTTTGCTAATGAGCAGTTTAACACGGTTCACAATGATTATGAGCCGACTCTAAATGAGAATTCAGAGGTTGAAGAACCTAGCTGGTAACGAAGAAATGTTTACCCCTGACAATAATATAGTTCACTTTTGTACCCATTGATATGAGTTGGGTACATGCGTAAATCAGAAAGACCTTATCGGTAAGAGCTGTTTCCTGTTTCTTCTTAATAAAATTTTGGTTTATGATGATATTTAGTGACTTCAATGTTATTTCATTTCCAGATGTTATTGGTGTCGTTCAAAGGGTATCTCCGCGTTAGAAGGAGGAATGACAATGAGATGATCCCAAAGAGGGATATATGTAACTTTAGCTGACAAGACAAAGGCGACATGTCGAGGCTTAAGTCGGTATGTATTCCTTAATTTGTGTGTGTGTGTGTGTGTGTGTATGTGATAAAAACTCCATTGGGTACAGTGACTGTTTTTCCAAAGAAAGTAGATAATCTTTAGCAAGAGAGATTCAATTTCCATTATAGAACAAATTAAGACATTAAAACGGAATTAGGATTGAGGTGGGATGAAGTAAGGGGCTGGGTAAATGGTAGATCCCTGAACCATGTCATATCCTCGAACCATGGTATTATCCCAGATATTAACTTTTCCGTAGTTATGGGTGCCCAAGAAATAGATGAAGTTTGGAGATAGGCCATGCAAGCTAGCCTTGACACAGAAAGGTTCACCTTTGTGGGAGAGAAAAATACAGAGATCTCCAATATCAAAAGTCAAGATAGCCGAATCAAAATAAGTCGAATCAGCATACTCGCATCTCCGGGATATATCGAACACAAAGAAACGCTGTGAATGTACGGACGCGAGTGAGATGCGTCTTGTGTACCACTTAACCAAAAAAGTTACACCTGTGGGTGAGTCCACCAAGTGTTCGGTCCTGCAATATGGAAGCATCCGGTCCCACTCTGATTGCAGGAACTCGTGCAAGTAAGGAAAATACAAGTCGCACGCTATGTGTTTTTCTTCAATATCCCAATATCCTAAACGTGAGCATGCAGAACATCTTGTATCTCCTTGAATACATGACTCGGGAGGAGAAGAAGTCTGGATCTTTTCGAGCAGGCCTAAATAAGCTGAGCTGAGGTCCCAGGAACTTGACGGCCACGATGCAGTCATCGTCCTCAGGAGAAGAGGAGGACATGACTACGTTGGTTACCAATGTGGTTTGGCAATGAGGCAGAGTTACGAAAGGAGGTAGTGAGATTCGCTTCGGGTCTGAATCAGAAGCACTCGGGTTTAGGTCATCTTGGAGACACACTACGCCGTCTCTCAAAGTAGCCACCCACCCATGAGATGCTCCTATCGTTCCCGTTGGTTTCAACAAATCCATTGGCACCGTCTTTTTCAAAACCTCTTTCCCACAACCAGGAGCAATAAAATCCTTAAGCATATTATTTTCTAAAACCTTAGTACCACAAGGAGAAGCACTGAAATTGCAAATGACGAGTTTACCGACATCCCCATCTCTGGAAGTAGATCCACAATGTTCGGCCCCGACGATGTGACAGAGAGGGGTTTCCGACAAGAATCGAACACCAGGGAGGTGGTGTCTCTGCAGAGTGCAGAGTAATATCAGACATGAGCAGAAGAAGAAGAAAGCTATAGAGAACAATTAACTAACGAAGAGAAGAGAAGATAATCTTACATTTACGAGCTGAGGTGGTTGCCTCCTAAGACAAAGCCTGGAGAGAAGCAGAGATCTCATAGTGATATGATTCTTGGTGGAGATGGAAGATATTCAAACTAAAATCCTAGCTGATAAAAAGAAAAGAAACGCTGGTAATAATGCCCTCCATTAAATAAAATTAATATTTTTCTTGCCTACCAAGTCTTAGATTCTAGGAAACTTAATTACACTTTCCTTTCTTGCACTTTCAATAAGTTTCACCATTAATGGCATTGGAATTTCGCGTTTCGACTTTAGCATTCGTATCTAAATTTCAAGGCTGTCAAGATAACAATTAGCTGATGAATTTTGGATTTCAGTTTTGTTTCTTGAATCTTGTTTTCGCCAAAAAAAATCAGGTTTTAATTAGTGTGATGTTGTGATTGCTTAGCCGTGTAAGTCTTTAAACGAATGCTTTTGAATTTAGGAATCAAGCGGCATTATATGGTTAAGTGCAGTATTGGCTTCTGCTTTGGTGTACACCTTTTTATCAAGTGACTGAATGTCTTTTCGAGTAGGATGCCACTGAGTGAAAATTGCGGTCATATAAGCCATCGGAACGTGTAAGAGTTTCTTGTCAATGGCATTGGATTTTCGACTTTATAGCTTTAGTAGGGGAATTTTGGGAAGTTAATTTGAAAATGAATCTTGATTTCTGAAAAACATCTAAGCTTTAGTGTTTTACCAACAGTTAGTATGTTTGATTTCCTCTTTGTTTTCTTAGGTTCAAGAGATTGGCAGACACTATGATAAGCTAAGTAGGCTTCTAAAGAAACAACAGTTAGTATGTTTGATTTCCTCTTTGTTTTCTTAGATTCATTATGTGCTGCAGTTCCTTAAAAGAAGAAGTTGAAAGACAAGATGGCTGAGTTTCAGGTAGGAAGAAAAAGATAACTTTTCAAAATTATATGGAAACTGTTATTTTAAACTGAGATTGCGACTTGTTCTAGGTTCCACGAGCGAAATGTATAAAAAGAATCCAACATTTGAATCTTGCAAAGATGTTAAATGTTCCTCCCAGGTAATGGACACCTTGGCGGAAATCCAAGAAAGTCATGATGCTGTCAGAGACTTAGAAAAGAAACTTCTTGACTTGCAACAAGTATGTTGGATTTCTTCATAAATCAGAATCTCTTGTACCGAGTCTAATGCAATCTATTAATTAAACTATTTCTGTTTGGCTGAGAACTCATTATTGTATATTTGTATGGAGTCATTCGCGTAAAGACAGATCTAACCCCTTTTCTGCAGGTTTCTTAAATATGGCGGTTTTGGTAGTTGGACAAGGAGAAATGCTTGACAACCTAGAATCTCAGGTAATTTGGTATCTCTGAGTGTTGAAATTAGAAGGTTTCAAAATTACAGTGTATATTGACCTTTAAAGTTGTTATATACATAAAGGCAGCAGTGTTATAGGAAGTAATGATGAATAATAAATACCTTAGGCAAATATAGGTGTCAAATGCACTAGATTACGTGCAATCAGGAAACACGGCTCTTCAAGGAAATAGTCAAATAGATGTGTATTGCTATTCTCATCCTCCTTATTGTGGTTGCAGTGATCATTGTTGGAAAAACAAGAGTGCCTGAGGAAATCAGAGAGAGAGTGTACAAGAAGAAAAGAAAAAAAAAGCAAATTATATCCATCCTTATGCACGGCTTTGAGTGAGAGAGTGTTTTGTTTATGATTTCTGTTTAATAATTTTTTCTTAACCAAGAAACGAAAAAACAAAAAGATTCTATATCCTTTAATTACTAAATTAAACAAACGAATTTTTCACTCTTCATTGAAAATTGATTTTCTATTGATGATCTGTCATTGGTAAAGCTATATGTTGTCTATGTATGTGACTGCAGCAACTGTATGCTAACCGCCTAATCCTAGTGGCGTGGTGGTAGTTAAACTTGGTGGACTTGCGGGAAACCCATCAGATGTTTTCAAGAAGTTAAACTTGGTCACAGAGAAACATCAGACGTTTTCAAGAAGTTAAAGAGTATGTGCCCATATGTTCAAAGGCTTGTCAACATTTGTTTGACTGAAAAGCTAGCAACATGTTTTTTTTAACCATGAACGAGTTTTACGGATGGATTGGTTTATGTCATAACAGAGCATTTTGTAGCCAATAAGATGTGAAAACAAAACAGAGCAAAGCACAACCCACTAGAGGGAGGATTGCACCAGCCAATAAGTGTTTCAACTTTCTCATCATGCTTACTTGATGGATTATCTGGAACTGGAAGCTAATATCTTAATCTCAAACACAAAACAGAACAAGGAGAGAAATAAGGACTCAATACAAAACAGAACATCATTGGAAAGTTTGTTTTCCATCATAGGAAGCGCAGGTAGAGTACATGATGAGAATTCAGTGTGTTTCCATATCCACAGTCCTTAAAGAAAAATGAAACCAAATACACAGAAGCAGAGAGCGTAGTAGCTTACTAATAGGAGGAGGATTGAGGTGGAATGTAGTAAGGAGCGGGGTAAGTTATAAATATACGATCCTTCTCCTTATTTTTGAGGTTAAATGTTCCGCGTTCGTTGTTCTCTATGTAATAGATCGTATTTCTGCAGTGGCCAGACAAGCTAGCCTTGAGACAAAATGCTTCAGACTTGGACAGGAAAATACAGAGATCTCCAATGTCTTCGGTGTATGTAGCATTTCCCTCTTCGTCTAGCTTGAACACCGTTGTATGCCTCGTTTCCATTCTCCCCTCGATTTCCATGTTTCTCTCTATGAACGACTTAACCAGAAACATTTCTCCGGTGGGTCGTGACTCCACCAAGTGTTCGGTCGTGCTACACGAATCTAGTATTTGCAACTCTGAGTGCACGAACTCAGGAACAGGAGTTATAAAGTAGCTCAAACGCTGTATCTTAGGTTCGTTCATATGTTCTCCAAGATCCCAGGATCCTATGTGTGCGCCTCCAGAGCCAGGCATGCAGAACATCTCATCCCTCTTTGAGTACATGACTCTGGAGGAGAACAAGGCTAGATCTTCGACTCTGATGTTGACCCACTCGACCTTTTCTTTTCGAGCAGGCCTACATAAGCTGAGCTGAGGTTCCAGGAACTTGACGGCCACGATGCAGTCATCGTCCTCAGGAGAAGAGGAGGACATGGCCACGTTGGTTACAAATTGTGTTTGGCAATGAGGCAGAGTTACGAGAGGAGGTAGTGAGATTCGCTTCGGGTCAGAATCCGAAGCAATTGGGTTGAGATCATCCTGGAGACGCACAACGCCGTCTCTCAAAGTAGCCACCCACCCATGAGATGCTCCTATCGTTCCCGTTGTTTTCATCAAATCCATTGGCACCTTCTTTTCCAAAACCTTGATTCCATAAGAAGAATATTCATGACTGTAATAGCCAATGAAGAGTTTGCCGACATCGCCATCTCTGGAAGTAGATCCACAATGTTCGGCCCCGACGATGTGACAGAGAGGGGTTTCCGACAAGAATCGAACACCACGGAGGTGGTGTCTCTGCAAGAGTGTAGAGTAATATCAGACATGAGCAGAAGAAGAAAGCAATACAGAACAAATAACTAACGAAGAGAAGAGAAGATAATCTTACATTTACGAGCGGAGGTGGTTGCCTCCAACGACAAAGCCTGGCAAGAAGCAGAGATCTCATAGTGTATTCTTGGTGATAAAAGATACGAATCAAACCTTAGGTGATATAAAATAAAAGCTGATAGAGCATAAAAACTGGTAATAATGCCCTCCAGTAAAATATAGAAAGACTTAGGGGGAGGTATTGGTTTAGGATTTAGAAAGAATTTTAATGACTTTAAAAGTTAGGTAAACTATGTTGTTATTCAATCAAGACTTTTAAAAACTCTTTAAAAATTTGGTGTTATTGGTTGTGGATTTGTAAAAAGTTATCTAAAATCTTGATAAATCTAGTGTTATTGGATTAAGAGTTTTATAAAGTCATTAAAAGTTTTATGTTATTCAACTAAAACAAAAGAATTTTGGATTGTTAATGAATTCAAATTTTATGTTATTGGTTTAGGATTTTATATCATTTCCTACATAACAAAAGTCATGAAAACTCTTTCATCAAATATAAAGATTTTACAAGATTAGAAAAAACAAATCATCAAGATTTTAAAAAACTTCCTAAACAATCTCTTAGAATCCTTCATTTTTAACTTTCAATTTTCTATGATTCTAACAATCAGCAAGAACATAAAGTCATTAAAATTCTTTCTAAATCCTAAACCAATACCTCCCTTTATATTCTAGGAAACTTACACTTACGTTTCTTGCAAAACTCATTACCTTTCTAGATCGGTTCGTATCTTTATTTATTTTCTTGTGTTCAGTCTAATAAAGCATAGAAAAAAACGAGTGGACCCATGCATTGAGTAAGCCCACAAAATCATCAAAAGTATATGGTATGAGACTATGAGTAATTTTTAATTAAATTTACTTTAGAAAAACTAACTAAAGAATGGGTTGAGGAGTATGAAAACTTTCAATGTGCCTACTTTGAGGAGTTTAGTACATGGGCAGCATCTCAGATACAATTTCCCAATGGAACTGGAACCAACCGAGTTCCGTTTTTGAATTTAATGTGGAGACAGTACAAAGGCACAAAGCCAGACATATGACAACATTCTCTATCACATGTTTTCAAGAAGCTAAAGAGTATGTGACCATATGTTCAAAGGCTTTGTTTGACTGATGTTTTTCTTAACCTTGCTAATCTATGAACATGTGTTACTGATGGGTTATGTCATATGTGAAAAATTATTTAGTATGCTGTTAGAGTCAAATTATATTGATTTCAGATTTTCACAGAGCATTGCCTTGTTGGTTTTGCTTGCACAATGTGTTTTGTTTAGCAGAACTTTTTACTAAAAGACTATCTCCGTTCCAATGTCCATCAAATAGTGACTGCATTTGACCAGATAGGATTAATCAAAGAACTGCATTGTCATGCTCAAAACTCCACCACATCACAACAATTTAGTTACGTGACTGTTTGCCCAAAGAAAGTAGAGCTAAAGAGAGAGATTTAATATCCATTATAGAACAAATTAAGACATCAAAATACAACACAAAAAAAAATAAAAAAAAATTAGGATTGAGGTGGGATGAAGTAAGGGGCTGGGTAAACGGCAGATCTACGAACCATGTCATACCCACGAACCATGGTATTATCCCAGATATTAACTTTTCCGTAGTCATGGGTGCCCAAGAAATAGATGAAGTTTGGAGATAGGCCATACAAGCTAGCCTGGACACAGAAAGGTTCTCCTTTGTAGGAGAGAAAAATACAGAGATCTCCAATATCAAAAGTCAAGCGAGCCGAATCATCCCCTAATGTCCGGGCTATATCGAACACAAAGAAACGCTTTGTAACTACGCACCCGGGTGAGAAGCATCTTGTGTACCACTTAACCAAAAAAGTTTTACCTGTGGGTGAGTCCACCAAGTGTTCGGTCCTGAAACATGGAAGCAATCGTCGCCACTCTGATTGCAGAAACTCGTGTAAGAATGGAAAGTACAAGTCGCAGGCTTTGTGTTTTTCTTCTATATCCCAATATCCCATACGTGAGCATCCAGAACCCAGCATGGAGAACATCTTGTATCTCCTTGAATACATGACTCTGGAGGAGAAGAAGGCTGGATCTTCGACTCTGATGTTGACCCACTCCGAGCTGTCTTTTCGAGCAGGCCTACATAGGCTGAGCTGCGGTCCCAGGAACTTGACGGCCACGATGCAATCATCGTCCTCGGGAGAAGAGGAGGACATGACTACGTTAGTTACCAATTGGGTTTGGCAATGAGCCAGAGTTACGAAAGGAGGTAGTGAGATTCGCTTCGGGTCTGGATCAGAAGCACTCGGGTTTAGGTCATCTTGGAGACACACAACGCTGTCTCTCAAAGTAGCCACCCACCCATGAGATGCTCCTATCGTTCCCGTTGGTTTCATCAAATCCATTGGCACCTTCTTTTCCAAAACCTCTTCCCCACAACCAGGAGCAATAAAATCCTTATGCATATTTTTTTCCAAAACCTTAGTACCACAAGGAGAAGCACTGAAATTACAAATGACGAGTTTGCCGACATCGCCATCTCTTGAAGTAGATCCACAACGTTCGGCCCCGACGATGTGACACAGAGGGGTTTCCGACAAGAATCGAACACCACCGAGGTGGTGTCTCTGCAGAGTGCAGAGTAATATCATCAGACATGAGCAGAAGAAGAAGAAAGCAATTTACGTACTGGGAGAGAAGCTTACATTTACAAGCGGAGGTGCTTGCCTCCTAAGACAAAGCATGGAGAGAAGCAGAGATCTCATAGTGATATGATTCTTGGTGGAGATAAGAAAATATACAAACTAAAATCCTAGCTAATAAAAAGAAAAGAAACGCTGGTTATAATGCCCTCCATTAGATAAAATGAGTATATTCCTTGTCCACCAAGTCTTATATTATAGGAAACTTAATTACACTTACCTTTGTTGCAATTTCAACAAGTTTCACCATTAAATAAGGGTGAAAGCTTTCTCATTAGGCTCAAAGGAGATTTGATGAAAGAACTTGATAGTCGGAGAAGCTATATAGCAGAGGAATCAAGTTTTGCAGAGCCATGGGTACATCAATCGCAGAATCTAAACCAGGGAGATTAAATCTCGGTTAAGTGTCTGAGAAATTAAAAAATATCGGTTAAGTATCTAACCAATCCATCATCTGTGACCGGTTTAATAATTCTTCGATTTCGGAGTCAATTGTTTTCATCTTGCTTGCCCAAATCTGTGTATTTCTCCAAAGGTAAAGCTCTCTCTCTCTCTCATCAATGGCGAAATCAGCGGCGACGGCGGCTTCCTCGCTTGTGCAAAACCTTAGACGATTCATCAAGAAGCCATGGCAGATCACCGGGCCTTGCGCTCACCCGGAATACCTCGAAGCTGTTCCCAAGGCCACCGAGTATCGTCTCCGATGCCCCGCAACGACTGATGGAGAGGCCATCGTGCCGACATCGGATCCCGAAACCGTATACAACATCGTATACCACGGCCGAGATCAGCGCCGAAACCGTCCACAGATCCGGCGATACCTATTGAAGAAGGACAACGTGGTTCAGATGATGAACGAGAAGAAGACGTTCGACGTCTCCGACTTCCCTAAGGTTTACCTGACTACCACAGTCGAAGAGGATTTAAACACGCGTGGTGGAGGCTACGTTAAATAAAACAGGTGATTTGCCGCATGAGAGCTAGGGATCAATAAGATTATCAAATGTGTTAGTTCGTATTCAATAAGGATTGAGCTATTTATTAGATTTAGTTTCGTGTGGTTATAAGCAAATGGGATAGTAAGATTCTGGTGTTCTTCAATTAGGTCCTGCACAATTTGTTGAAATAGATTTTAGAGTTAGCATTGAGTAGGAACTAATGGTTTCTGTTGTTATAGTGCATTGTGTCCTTCACATGATGTTTGATGTAGGTTTTCTCAATCCAGTATCATCATATGAGTTGTCATTTTGGTCCCTGATGCTCGATTAGTTTTGTTGTGATAATCCTGATATACTTTTGTAGTAGTATGAAGAAATAGGAAGTTAGGCAATCATACTACCCTTTCCGTGTGCTCACAAGTTGATGATATTAGAATTGTGCAGAACCTATTGAATCAGCTAGCTGCTGAGTCCTAACCAGTTAAGATAATGTCTCCTTTTTGTGCTTCAGCCTACACTTTTATACTTGCTGAAACAGTTTAGTACTTCAGATGTTCATGTTGTATCCACTTTGCTTTGGTTTTTCCCCATTTATCCTGACTGAATAATATGTTTGTATTTTTATTTTTGCAGGGTTGTTTCATCTTGTCTTTCTCTTGTAATCTCGTGATTTGGGAAAGACGGCGTTTGATATTTCTGTACCGACAAAAAAAATCTCTCCCTTGTTTGCTTTTGTCTAATAAGACTTCTAGTAGCTTTATGAACTACAAAACACTTCATTCTCCTTCAGAAGAACCAGAGATTGTTGTTCAGTCGTATTTCCTAATGTTTATGATGAACCCTTAATTGATTGTTTGAAGTTTGAGTGCTTTAAAAATGGTTGATAATGTAACACCAAGAGAAAAAGAAAGAGTTAATAGTCTCTGTGTTCTTGGGGACCCTTTCTTCTCTGCAGCAGTGACTAAGAGAAGAAGAAGAAGAAGCAGCAGAAACTGTGAAAAGCCATTATGCTATCAAACTGGCAATCTCTACGTTCTCCGTGAATTTTACCCCAAACTACTGTTCCTTCACCTCTTTTGCTTCTGTCTATAGCAAGGACGTGTCACTGTCTCTCACTCTCGGCATGAGCCTTTTGCATTTACTGCTGTACAGACCGAGAACGACGGCTCAGGATTAAATGAAAAGGAGTAGAGTGTTTAGCAATTTTGGGTCCAAAAATGTCTGTGTGTCTCTGTGTCTAGGTGACATGCATACGTCATCATATGCACGTATTCAAACTTTTGGTCTAAATGGGGACACATCGGCGTGACCAAACTCTAAGAAGTTTCTTTAGCGGTCTCAGAGAATATGGTAAAAGAATAGAACGGTTTACTTGAAATTGGTTTGTGGTTTTAATTAGTCAAGAAAAATCAGTTCGTAATCATTGGGTTCAGCGTTTGACAAAAAAAAAAAAAAAAAAAAATCATTGGGTTCAGCTAATTAAACCACTATTTTATAATCCAGTTCAATTGTATTAACTGAAAAAGTGGTTCATCTTTGAGTCTTTGACACTATCACTAGTAGTATGAAATAATTGATATTGGAATCGTTAAGACTAACAAATTTAATTAAGAGGTCCAAAACTATTTTCTTATATATTCATGAATATCGCAGAATCCAACGCACTCAAAGTTAACAAAAATTGAAACAGAAAGAAACTGAAGTCCCACCATCGTCATCAACTTAGATCAGCTGGCCTTTAGGTCCCAACTAGAGAAACTTCTCATCAGTCTCCGATACATATTCGCAGAGATCTGGTTTTACACGTTTTAATATGCAGCTAATAACTTTTCGTAAAGCGTGTGAAGGGCAGATCTAGGTTGGTTGAGAGGGTGCAGTTGCACCCAGATGAAATATAAAAAATGTTTGATTTTCTATTAAACTTGCTAATTATAATAGTCTAGTGGTAATGGGTGCACCAATTAGATCAAGAGATAAGCAGTTCAAATCTCATCTATAACAAATTTGTTCTTTTTGCACCCCATCAAAATTTTGGTTGGATCCGCCACTGCGTGCGATCCGATAAAAGTTTTAATATTGTATATAGGAGAAAAGCAAAACAGTATTGGCTAGGGTACAGTGAAATTTAAGCATTTACAATCATACAGAAATTTAATTAGCATTATGGTACGTAGTATTATTATACATACTGCAAAAAAACATGTACTCTTGAGTCTTGAGTCTTGAACCTTGGTCCATCCTCCATCTAAGACCAACTATATATACTCGCTGTCAATCTAAATGCCTACTAATAAAATGTACTTATGTACAATATAAGCATACGTATCCGTGTAGAACTAAAATTGGTATTATCTCAGGAAGAAAATCAAAAAGGGAAAAAATCCGAATTTCTACTAGTTTTGGGGCTCAGCATTTACTGATTTACGTTACTATATAATTGACTTTCTTCTTTATTTAGTTCCTAATGTATGAGTTGGTTCTTAGTAATAATCGAACTACAGTTTCGATTTGAAATATATGTAAAAAAGGGTGAGATACTTTGTAATGAAAATGTAATTATCTTATAAAAGTGTTTTCTATGGAACGGAGTCAAATCTATATTTAAGACATTAATAACTACGAAGTTGTAGTCTCTAAATAATTAGATAAAAGTGACGTCAACAAAAAGAAAGTAGATATATACATGTATATTAGATTTTAACCCACGGTACACCGCGTTCATATAATTTTTATTATTATTTAAATTTTATATTGTATTTTTTATTATAAATTGAATGTTTTGCAAATAGAAAAATAACTAAATTCTTCGACGTGGTTAAATGTTTATATTGGGTTTTTAACCGACAATATATTTTATGACTATTTGTTTGTTATATTTAGTTTGTTTTGTTTACTGTTTAAGATTCTATTTTGATTTTGAATTATTATAATAGAAAATAAAGGATCTAAATACATAATAAGTCAATTATATGCTATGATTAAGTCACATTTTCATAATGATTTAATTATTTTACACAATTTTTGTTATATCAACTTAAGTTTATATATGTCAAATATTCTAATATTAATAGTGTTGACAAATAATAAAATAAGGATTTAATCCGTGTTAGCATAAAATTAATAATATTTTATTAATTCAAACATGTCTTTTTTATAACTCATCTACTATATAACCATATTATATAATATTTTAAACTTTTTTAGTTTTACATATTCGTAATATTTTAATCTTACATATTCGTAATATTTAAATAAATGTGAATAGAAGATTTTTTTATGTTAAGAATCAAAGTTTACATGTTTTGGAAAACAAAATAGGAATCAAATTGTTGTTTTTTTGTTTGCAAATGGTTCATAGATAGAATATCTTCAATACATAGTAGAAAATGTGATTAAATATATCATAGTTTATGTTTTCATATTGATTTTGCTGTAATTTTTTAAGTTGGAATGAAATGTAAAATATTTAGGAAACAAAATCTAAAGTAATGCTATTTTTGAATTTTTTAGGGATTAACTTTGTAAATAAGTACAAATAAAAGGGTACAACCCAAAATGTACTTCAAAAATGTTAATATAGATACATTTTGATTATATATATATATATATATATATTAATTTGATATCTATCATTAGTGTATGTGGGTGAAACGATAACATCTTTCTTTCCATAAAAAAAAGAAAAGAAACAAAAAAAAAGACATGTGGATAAGAGTGTCTATAGTAGTCTATGCACTACATAAAATGCTCCTTTTTCAATCCTTGTGTATAAATTCCTTTCATACTGTACCCAACTAAAACCCTAGGAATTGGAGTATATATATTCTGTAAATAGGGGGTATCATTCCTTGCTCAGCCTCGATCATATATTATTCACTTTTAGTTTTTTGTCTTTTATATAACGAGAGAAACCAAATTATAAGTGTTCTTATCATCTAGGTACTTGACGAAGAAACTAGCTCGATCTGTCTAAACACAACGACTTTATCAAGCTTATCGGTTTTTCTGCGTAAGATTTGTATCATCCTCAGCTCTTCCGATTATTTCAATTTGAATCACCTCAATTCTATTATTTCACCGTCAAGTTTAATTAGTAATCTGCCAATAGCATTATTATTTTCCATACTTTATATCGATCTTAATAGGTTTTTGTTATTTAATATAATTAATATTAAAGATGTTTTTCATTTCATGTTATCATGCTTCCTAAAACCTACAAACATTTCGAAAAATTAACAAATTGTGATTACAATATTGATGTTTCTTCTGTTTTTTTTTTTTTGTTTTCAGATCCATATAAAGTATAATATTGTATATTAAATCAATTATGGACATGAGATTGAACCCTTCGAGAGAGGACATGATCAGATTTAAACAAGAAGTTGAAGATCATAACCAACCGAGTTCTTTGTCCTTGTCGAGGCAACGATGGAACAATCCGAGGATCGTACGAGTCTCGAGAACATTCGGAGGCAAAGACCGACACAGTAAAGTGTTTACAGTTCGTGGTATCCGAGACAGGAGGATAAGGTTGTCGGTGATGACAGCAATTCAGGTTTACGACCTTCAAGAACGACTAGGGCTGAGTCAGCCTAGCAAAGTCATTGATTGGCTATTAGAAGCTGCCAAAAACGACGTCGATTTGCTTCCTCCTTTGCAATTCCCACCTGGGTTTCATCAAGTAATTAGCCCTAATCTCAATGGCTTAGGAGAATCTTTTCCTAGGGTCTTCGAAAGTTTCGATCTTGGAGGCTGCTCCAACAGAGAAAACTTGGATCTGGAGAAGATGAAATGGGTTAAATTCGATCAAGACCGTAATCTTGATCATGGGTTCGACATCGATCATCATGATCACAATGTCTCGAATTCAATCCAAAGCAACAAGTTTTATATCCCTACAAGTACTACTACTTCGTCTAGCAGCTCTTATCACTACAACCTTGGGCATCTCCAACAGTCTCTATTGGACCAATCTGGTAATGTTACTGTCGCCTTTTCCAATAATAGTAATCTCAATCCGCCGGCTGTGGAAACTGTGAGTTCTCTATTTCCAAGGTACCCTTCGTTTCTCGGTGGTGGTCAACTTCAACTCTTTAGCGAAAACTCGAACTCGTCCAACCAAACGGATCGTGTGGAGTAATTTCAGCCCTTATAGTCTTTAGACTCTTATATAAGCTGATGATTTGTAGTCATGGATGGCATTTATTACTACATTTACATAGATACATTTTTACTATGGTTTAATGGTTATTTGTTGAATTCAGTAGTCGTCACATGCGTGAATGTACAACAAATATATATATATATATATATATATATATATATATATATTCATGATACGATAGAATTGGTATAATATCTATATTAATACAATTAATTTTCGTACTTTTGGTAATATTTGGAATATATACATACATTGTTGGATTTTTTGAATGATAATTATATTTCTTGCGAGAATGAATATAAGTTAGAGATATGTTTGTTTGTAGTGCCTATAACACATTGGCTTCATTGCATGCCAAACCCTAGGTTGTTCACATGTCTACACCACATGCATGTGTATATACAATATATATATATATATATATATATGAATATGATACATCATATATATATATATATATGTTAATCAGATTGGAAATCCTTAATCAACGCATATAATTTGATGTATATATATGTAGGGTGTATGAGTAGCTTAGCATATAAATAAAATCTAATCGAACCAATATATTTTAATCTTGTTTTCTTACAAGTTAACATATATATACAATATTCTCTGAAACCAAGTCTGCCGGCCGAAAGATCTCTTTCAAGGATTTACGACAGTGAATATATATCTTCACAATTTATCGAAATCAATGATTAATTTGCTGTAGTATATATAAATAATGTACAAGTGAATAGTATATGACTTTTCTTTTGTTGTAAGTCTTGGGATTGTAGAATGAGAGAAGGACAATGAGAAGAAGACGAGGCAGTGAAGACAGCAACTGAATTTGCAGTCAAGTCAAGCACTGATCCCTATATATCTTCTTTTTTTAACTAATTGCTCTTTCTTCTTTTCTCTTTTGTCTCATCTTCTCTTTTCCATTAAATTTTCTCTCACACATATAAAACCATGGTATATATGTGACATTATAAACTTGCCATTGGTTTCTTCTCTGCGTTTTATTTTTATTTTTTTCTACCGACAACGAGCAAGTAAAATGATTGACTATTGAAGGTTTGCTACGTACTAATTCGCCGGAATTAATTAGCTTATGATGCTGTATATGCACTGTATGCCAATAATTCGAAGCAGTTGCTCATGATTAATCAAATAAACACTATCACATTATCAATAATCACATGAACAATAAATTAGATTAGTTAATGGATGATGTTAATTAGGTCAACATAATAGATCTTTTTTTTTTTTTTTTTTTGTCACGAATGTCAACATAATAGATCAGCGACGCATTTGTATCTGCGCAATTGTATAGTATATAGCTGCGTATTGTTAACTCTTTCGGTTTCCGTTGTTAAATTGTTTTCAAGTCTTGTGATCAAGTGATGATCTACAAATGTGTATATATTAATTATATAAAGGAAAATGCCTTGGATTGTTTTCTTGGGCATGCTTAACCGACTACAATACCTTACCTTTTTTTTTCTTGTAGAATCTTATGTCAAATTATATAAATGGTCCATGTATGTGAGTACAAACTTTGCTTTCCTCACCGGCATGCTTCAAACTCTAATTAGTTCAAACTTGTAAGAGGAGCAAGATATATATTATAGAGACAACCAAAAAAAAGTCACACGTTACTTTCATTTTCACAATTCCTCACTTACTTAGGCATGCAGGGTTTTTTTTATTTTTTTTTTCTCCCTTTAATTTTTGTTTTCCCTCCTAATATATCCAATTCCAACCTACCTAGTACCTATCTTCTCGTTCCATTTTACCTTAACTTGTAAACTAGTATATTCTACCTTATATTTTTTTTAAGGAAACAAAAATAAATATATTTGCTGTGAAAAAAAAACACATTTATAATTGATGCGATTATATACCATCGGGGGGCCTTCAGTATTTGAGCTGGCTAGGCTAGTCTAAAGACCGAATCGTGCGTGTCAACTTATAAATAAGTTCCATTTTTAATCTTAAAAACCAAAAACAAGAATATAATCCAGATTATACTTATTAGTTTTTTATTATTGTTTTCTTTTTCTTTAATGTACAATGTTTAGGTAAGAGATCGGATTAAAAACAAAACAAATTAAATTAGCATATCGGACGGGATATGATGTTTCATGACAGGATGTCGAAACACGAGTAAATCTTACACATAATTTATTGGCCAACAAAATAATAATTAAATTAATTAAGAAAAGGACAACAAGTAATTTATTCAATTATTGTTTTCATAAGAGAAAAAAAAGTGGAGATGCGGGGAATCGAACCCCGTGCCTCTCGCATGCGAAGCGAGCGCTCTACCATATGAGCTACACCCCCGTTTTGATTATTGCTGTCGCTTACATTATATTGATTACTAAAACTAGTTAAAGAATATCCGCCGTCGATTCAAATGGGATATACCGAATCGACTGCTTACATTCCGTAGGTGTAATCGTCGTCAGTGCACATGCGTCGCATATGATATCTATTCTTTATTAACGCCAAAATGACGTAACTACCCTTTTCATTTTTTTGTTTTATTACTAATTTACTTATTTCTTTCCGTCCGGGCACCGAAAGGAAAGTTGTCTTTAGCTGGACAAGGACGGCATGTCGGGAAATTTCATTTTTTTACGCTACCAAACCGAACCGGTCTAGTTCTTGTTACGGTTTACATGTGTTTAACTGTCTGTAAATCGTATTCCATTCTCGGTTTTAGTTAGGTAAACCAATCGGTTTGGACGAATTAAAATCCCTAGATTTACTACTACTACTAATTTCTCTCTCTTTTCTCTCAAATTCACATCATCGTGAGTGCTTGATTGAGCCACAGATCCGTTTCTCCTCTTTACTTTTCGTCTCTCAAATCTTGTCTTCACACTCAGTTCTACGAAGATCAGACATAGTCGCTAAGCCACGTTGTCTTCTTATCGCTTTCTCACCATCCTAAGTCTTGGTTCTTCTTCGTTCTTCGTGTGAATCGAAACCATAGTCTCTTCTATCCGTAACGATGAACGATCTTCTTAAGGTGAGATTTTTATTATGCAACGGTGTATTGTGTGTTTTTTTTTGCTCCTTCTATATAAAATTTAGGGTTGATCATATAATGTGGATTGATTTCCAAAATTGGTAGTTCTTGATGTTTTCATCATCTTGCATTGCTCATTGAATAAATTATGAATGCCTTCCACTGATTGTTATTTTTTCTATTGAAATTCGTATGGGTTTTTGAGTTTGACCAATCTTAGTTTCAATTCGAGCAAGAATCTGATTAACTTTGCGAGGAGCTGGGACATATATCTGTTCATTGAAATCTAACTTTAGCTGTAAGGGTTTTATGTTAATTGATCATTATTGTGTTGGGATTTAAATGTCTTTTTTTATTTTATTTGTAGGGTTCGTTTGAGCTTCCCCGAGGTCAATCTTCTAGAGAAGGGGATGTTGAACTAGGAGAACAACAAGGTGGAGATCAAGGTTTAGAAGATTTCTTCAAAAAGGTATTCTTTTTTTTAATATATATATATATATATATATATATATATATATATGAGTGCTGCTATATTACTCTACCAAACCTAAGTGGTTTCCTCTTTGTCTTCTTAGGTTCAAGATATTGACAAACAGTATGATAAGCTAGATAAGCTTCTAAAGAAACTTCAGGTACATACCAATGACTTTTCTTACCTTTCACTTAAACAAAAATATATTATGATTCTGTGGCTTGTCAGTTGCTCTGTGTTATTTTTTTATGCTAAGTCATATGTCTTAGTTTTTACTGTTCAATTTTACTGACGAATTTGCTGTTGTTTAACCCTATAGGCTGCCCATGAAGAGTCAAAGGCTGTGACCAAGGCTCCTGCCATGAAGGGTATATTTGTTTATTCTGTACATCTTTTTGTCAATGCATATTACTCGGGAACTTGGAGATTATAAAGGGTTGTTGCTCTAGCAGATTTATATTTTTCGATATAATGAACTTTAGCTTAGGCACTGGAACAAAGATACAAGGATTTGTTAATAATTTACCATACATGTCTGAGAATTCGAGTTAGACAGTTTATATTTCTCAAAAAACAGAAAAAATCGTAGACTACAACGGATGGATCCTAACTTAGATGAAGTTCTAGCAGCCACAGTTCTTGGTTTCATGTGCTTAAAACTTTAGCGTTTGGGTCAGTGTTAATGGTAGACCATAAAGTTAACGTATAGTTTTTGTGTGTTGCTCCTTATGTAATGGACAGCAATAAAGAAGAAGATGGAAAAGGACGTTGATGAAGTTGGAAGTATTGCCCGTTTCATAAAGGGGAAACTCGAGGAGTTGGACAGAGAGGTAGGGTCACTGGCTCTTTATGTTCTACTTTTACAACTGTTGAATTTATATGTTTCAATATTGATACTCATCCAAATGTTGTAGAACTTGGCAAATAGACAAAAACCTGGATGTGGGAAAGGATCTGGTGTGGATCGATCAAGAACAGCAACTACACTGTAAGCATTCTTCTTTTTCAATAAGATAAAGAAGAAGTTGAGCTGTTATTCATTTAAATGTTGTAGAACTTGGCAAACGGATGCTGCAAATATTCTTTGGTATGACCTTTTATATGCTTTCATTCTCTGCAACAGTTCCTTAAAGAAGAAGTTGAAAGACAAGATGGCTGAGTTTCAGGTAGCAAGAAAAATATAACTTTTCAAAATTATATGGAAACTGTTATTTTTAAAACTGACATGCGACTTGTTTTAGGTTCTACGAGCGAATATTCAACAAGAGTATCGTGATGTTGTCGATAGGCGTATCTATACAGGTATGTGCGTTGATGTTATCTAATTGCATTTGTTATTCCCTTCTACGTTTCTTCTCACTTTTCATTTTTGTGTGTTTTGCCTTGAATTAGTAACTGGGGAGCGGGCAGATGAAGATGTAAGTAAAGTAGCCTCTTGGTTTCATTATGGTCTCAGAAGTTTGAACAAAACTCATGCTTTACCGTTTCTTGTTTTTCAGACTATTGATGAAATGATTGAAACTGGAAACAGCGAACAGATCTTCCAGAAAGCGATTCAGGAGCAAGGAAGAGGACAGGTTCGAGCATTCCCATTTAATTGAGAAGCAAGTGCTTTAGACTTGTCGACACATTATTATATGTCAAATGTATAGCAATAATCCAAACATTTAATCTTTCCCAGGTAATGGACACCTTGGCGGAAATCCAAGAACGTCATGATGCTGTCAGAGACTTGGAAAAGAAACTTCTTGACTTACAACAAGTATGTTGGATTCTTCACAATCTCTTATACCTAGTTTGATGCAATCTGTTGATCAAACTCTTTTTGTTTGGCTGAGAACTCAAATTGTATGGAGTCATTCGCGTAAAGACACATCTAACAGGATCCCTTTTTCTGCAGATTTTCTTGGATATGGCGGTTTTGGTTGATGCACAAGGAGAAATGCTTGACAACATAGAGTCTCAGGTAATTTGGTATTTATGACTGCTGTTGGTATGAAAATTAGAAGGTTTTAAAATTACAGTGTATATAGTCCTTTTTAAGTTGATACATGAAGGCAGTGCAATAAGTAAATAATGATGAATGATACTTTTTGGCAAATCTAGGTGTCAAGTGCAGTAGATCACGTGCAATCAGGAAACACGGCTCTTCAAAGAGCAAAGAGCTTACAGAAGAACTCAAGGAAGTGGATGTGTATTGCTATTATCATCCTCCTTATTGTGGTTGCAGTGATCGTTGTTGGTGTTCTCAAGCCTTGGAAAAATAAGAGTGCTTGAGGAAATCCAGAGAATGTACAAAGAAAAAAAGCAAATTATATCAATCCTTTGCACGGCTTCGAGTGAGAGAGTGTTTTGTTTATGATGTGTGTGTTTTTTTTTTACCAGGAAACAAAAAAAACAACAAAATTCTATATTCTTTTAACTGGGATCAAACAAACCAATTTTCTCTTTTCATTGTGCAATTTCACGTGGATTAAAGGAAGTCCATAATTGATTATTTCTGTTTTTTATGTTTTGTGTGTTTGCATTTACAAAAAAGGTAATCCAAAGCATTCCATCTTTCAGAAGTTTTGGCCGTTCTCTTCCCATTCTTGAAAGGATAGAAAGCATAATCTTGTGAATAGTCTTCATTATCTTTCGTTGAGATCAAGCTTGAATTAGACCTAGAAACGGAATGGCCTCCTTTACTTGGTTGATTCATTCTTTTGCTTTTTTTTTTTTAATCCCGTTTCAGAGAAAATGTACTTATATGGTTTATATAACCCCCAATCGATTGCTGTATGTTTTGGGAAGACATCCCTTTATCAATTAAACTCAGTCTCAGAGTCATTCCTTCATCTCTTTCGTTCAAACCTTGAAGCAGCTTTGCTCAGACCTCATCATCATGTACTGTCCCCTGTTTTTGCTGGAAAGTTGGCAAGTTGCTTCTTTTTTTTTTTTTTTTTTTTTTTTTCATCAAACACTCCATTATATTAGATTAAAGGTTTACAAGCTTCCTTTGAAGATGAACCAAATACATCAATAAACTTACACAAAAGGACAAAATAAACTACAAACATCGATCTTAAAACGTACATAAAACAAGCTTTAAAGCTCGACTTGAAACCATAAAAGTGACAAGATACATAAAGAGGACAACAAGTCCTAAATGTAAAGAGTTGCCACACAAAGTGAGACCACTCGTGGTGAAGGATGACCGACCACTGCCACATAGTCAGCCACATTGATAACCATTGCCGCAGACGTTGCAAAAGAACGAACGTGGTGTTTGGATTCCGTGCGTGCACCAAAGTTCCCTGGAAAGGGTGGTCACACGTTGGACAAGACGAGAATCTTGAAAACCAAGAACCTGAAAGGACACTTGGAGAGGGTGTTGTATTGCACGAAGCTTCAATTGCCATTACTACGCCTTCCAAAAGACATAATCGAAGAGGAGAGGAAGCAAAAAATCTCTCCTTATAAGACGATGTTATTCTAAAATGTCTCTCATCGAATGAGGAAATTAAACTAATTTCATTAGAACAAGTAACCTCCCAAAAGGGGGAAATTATTTCACATAAGAAAATTGATAAACGTTGTAGGCACAAAACAAGAAATACAATAACAAATCCATTCGTTAATTTGCCGGAAAAATAATCATGTTTAGAGATACTTGGGCTGGAATGAGAGCACTTAATACTTATTGGGCCTAAGTCCATTAAATGAAAAATGAAAGATTGGCCATATGTTAGCCCACTAGTATTGAGAACTCTGTTTAGACGGGAAAACAAGGTAAACGACCTTCTTCTCCGTTGCAGCTCCACACTAGATCTGAGCAAGGTGAGGCAGCGGTGCTGCTTGGAGGCGGAACTATCATCGACCAAGAAGGTGGAGAGGCAAAACAAAATAGTTTTTTGGAGGGATTACCCGAGATAAATGGAGAATTGGTTGAGCTAGAGAAAAGTCTCGACAACGGCAAACCGTTTTGTCGAAAGGAGAGGTCAGTCGTTACAAGTGTAGCCGGCGGAGTTTTGAGAGAACAACAGCTCGCTAAACTAGGTGAATCTGCTTCAGCTTTGGTGGCTTTGGTGTTGAACGGCAGAAGGGTGATAACGGATGGAACTTCCGCTCCAAACAGGGTGTCGGAAATGGCTCTCACGGGGACTGAGGACTTTCTCTCTATAGAGCAGGAGCGTGTAACAGATCTATCCCATGAGAAGGAAGACTCCGAGTCTCTCCCCAAACAGGGAGAAGTCGGAGCTAGCAATTTTACAAAAGAGATCTTGCCGGAAGAGTACGTTGACCGGCTCTGACCGAAAGCAAAACCGTCTGAGACCAGATCTGATAACTCAGCCCAGTGGAGATGGCCGGAACCTTTAAGGAGAAGCATAGAGAGCTCATGAAACTGCATCCTACAAAAAGTTTTGAGAATACGTTCCCCTTCGACCACTGACAGTCTAGAAGATGTAGAGGTCGGGAAAATAGTTTTGGTTATAAACCACGAAGAAGACATGTTCTCGCCGGAGAAACTCAAGAACAGTGTCACCCGGTTTGCTCGTCGTTCTCACCAATACCGAGGAAGGCTGGCGGAATTCCAGAAGGTCTCGTCGGCAACTAGAAATGCCGACAGAAGTGGACCAAAGGTTTTTGAGTAACCGAACCCGAGAAAGTAGAAACAAGCGCCGATCAAGACAAAGAGCCAAAGATTTGTCACCGGAAGATGCTTATGTTGTAGATGAGCGACTACCTCGGCTTCCGTGTCTAAGAGAGTTCATCCCACTTTCTTTTTTTTTTAGTTTGCAAGTTGCTATATGTATACTATATTCTAAATGGGGAACCTTTTTTATTAACCACAAACTTTTCACCTAACTCATTAACACGTTCAAACCATCCTTCGGAACTAAAAGCTAAATACTTTAACCGAGGACATTCGGTGCTTAAAAACACAAGCTGACTTGAGGAAAACCATCGGAATGTTACTAGATTTAGAAGGATATAACTCCATTAATTCGATTTTTCATTAGAAAGAAAGAAGAGAAATATAAAAAGCCACAAACATAGTTCATCAATTATTTATTTGGGTACTTGTAAAGCCCCAAAATACACAAGTTTTATAAGAAACTTTTGCGTAACCATAACAGAGTTTAGAAACCACCACGGAGACGAAGGACCAAGTGAAGGGTCGACTCCTTCTGGATGTTGTAGTCAGCCAATGTGCGACCATCCTCAAGCTGCTTTCCAGCGAAGATGAGACGCTGCTGGTCCGGAGGGATACCTTCCTTGTCCTCGATCTTGGCCTTCACGTTATCAATGGTGTCGGAGCTCTCAACCTCCAGTGTGATGGTCTTCCCGGTGAGAGTCTTGACGAAAATCTGCATACCACCACGAAGCCTTAGCACCAAGTGAAGTGTCGACTCCTTCTGAATGTTGTAGTCAGCCAATGTGCGACCATCCTCAAGCTGTTTGCCAGCGAAGATGAGACGTTGCTGGTCCGGAGGGATACCTTCCTTGTCCTGGATTTTAGCCTTCACATTGTCAATGGTGTCGGAGCTCTCAACCTCGAGGGTGATGGTCTTGCCTGTGAGAGTCTTGACGAAAATCTGCATACCTCCACGGAGACGCAAGACCAAGTGAAGAGTAGACTCCTTCTGAATGTTGTAGTCAGCCAAAGTCCTGCCGTCTTCAAGTTGCTTTCCGGCGAAGATCAACCTCTGCTGGTCTGGTGGGATACCCTCCTTGTCTTGGATTTTAGCTTTGACATTGTCGATGGTGTCAGAGCTCTCCACCTCCAAAGTAATGGTCTTTCCGGTCAACGTCTTGACGAAGATTTGCATACCACCACGGAGCCTGAGAACGAGATGAAGCGTAGACTCCTTCTGGATGTTGTAGTCAGCCAAGGTCCTGCCATCTTCAAGTTGCTTTCCCGCAAAGATCAACCTCTGCTGGTCCGGTGGGATACCCTCTTTATCTTGGATCTTGGCCTTAACGTTGTCAATGGTGTCAGAGCTCTCCACCTCCAAAGTAATGGTCTTTCCGGTCAACGTCTTGACGAAGATTTGCATACCACCACGGAGCCTGAGGACCAAGTGAAGAGTGGATTCCTTCTGGATGTTGTAGTCAGCCAAGGTACGGCCATCTTCTAGCTGCTTACCGGCAAAGATAAGCCTTTGCTGATCCGGAGGGATACCTTCCTTATCCTGGATCTTGGCTTTGACGTTGTCGATTGTGTCAGAGCTTTCCACCTCAAGGGTGATTGTCTTTCCGGTGAGAGTCTTAACAAAGATCTGCATCTGTAATTCACAAACAGAGGTTAATAAATACCCAAAACAAGAATCACATTCGATCAAGAAACTAATTATCAAACCCTAGATAGAATTAACACGTTATCAATCGATACAAAACTCAATCTCTTTGAGATAAGTAATTCGATCTGCGAAAAAAAAAAACACGAACCCTAATCGAGGATTAAACACAAGAGAGATCTATCGGTGAAACTCAAAACGAATCAAAATACAAAAAACAGAGACTCAATTGCGATCGGAAGAAAGAAGTAAATCGTCTTAGAGATCCAGAATTTTTACCTTGATCACGATTGAGAGATGATTATTAGGTTTTCGAGATTGGGAGCTGAATTGTGAAAGAGATAAAGAGGTCGCGCCGTGTGTTATATCGAAGAGGATGAGGAAGACTCGGTCACGAGGAAGTTGAGGCGGTGAAGCACTAGCCAATCAGAACTACACACGTATGTATTATGACGTGTATTGGGCGTTGTTTACACGCAACTTCTTTAATATAAGGGCCAAATTATAGTCCACGGGCCGATAAAATATGAAGCCCCAAAGAAAACCTTTAACAAATTAATTACACTTGTTCGGTAATGTTGCCATCCTCATGCTTTTGGTCCACACCGTTTCTCACCAATCAGTCCGGGAAAATGGCCATTTTATAAATGTACATTAGAAGTGCGAATTACTATCTATACAAACTATTAGTGCCAATTTCTATATGTACTCTATAGTAAAATTCAAAATTCATATATACACTTTCAAAATTGAGCCAAATTCTGAAATCCACATTGGCAGATGCTGATTCGAATACCACGTGTATAATGATGTGACATCGTCAGCTCTTTTATTTCAAAAAAATGTTCAAAATGGCAACACACTAGGTTCGAACCCTCAGCCATTAAGATGACTTAGTTATGCTAACAAGTTGATCCAACAACCACATACCAAAGTAACATACACTTTTGTAATTATAAACCTAAACAAGACCTAGTTTTGGATAATATAAAACGACATCGTTTGGAATTAGGGGAAAAATAAAAAATCTAGGGTTCATGATTCGATTTTCTCTTTTGGAATTCATTTGTTCTTCCTCTTCCCAAAATCTAGGGTTCTTCTTCTTCTCGAAACGGTGTTTCCACGGGAAAAAAACCGAGGCCTTGCTTGAACCGAGCAACTCCTTCGCCTTTACGCGTGAGAGCGTCGTAGTATGCCGTCAATTTTTCCTCTTCCATAACTACGGACCTGAGATGCAGAGATATGTAACCCATCGTCTAACTAAACATTCAATTGGTCACAAAGAATTTCACTTTAAGAATCCATTGTTTTCATTTGAATCTTTAAAATTAACACAAAATTACTAAAAAGAGATGAACGTATAAGTGATAAATTGATTGTTTTTATCGAGGAGCTTCAAAGATTCGAGTGAGCCATGGATATGTTTGTCGTATCGTATCATGTGTGTGGACGATGAATTAAATAGGTCGATTATTTGGGTTTATAGTTATAAAAGTGTGTATTACTTTCGTATACGGTTGTTGGATCAACTGTTTTAAAGTAGAGTTAAAACGTCTTACAGGTTGCGGGTTCCAATCTAGTGTGTTCCCATTTTGAACATTTTTTTGAAATAAAAGAGCAAAACGACGTTGTTCGGAGTACACGATACCACATCATTAGACATGTGGCGTCTGAGTCAGCATCCGTCTATGTGGACTTCGGAATTTAGCTCAATTTTAAAAGTACATGTATGAATTTTGAATTTTATTAGAGTACGTGTTTAAATTGGCACTACTAGTTTGTACAGGTAAAAATTCGCATTTTTCAAAAGTATAAAATCATTTTGGTTTCCCACCAGAAGTAAAACCATCTTTTTATATCATTGCTTACGCCTAAGCAAACTCCTTATGGAGAGAGAGTATCCAAACGTTCAAAAATTAAAGCTGCTTAATGGAATTTTCTGATAAAAAAAAAAAAAATTCAAATTAATCTAAAAGTTAGTTAGTTAATAATTGTAACCGTTTCTGATTCTCTCTTTCAACTATATATATAAGCCTCCTCATGCATCTCATCAGATCTCTTACTAATCTTTAACTTTCAAGAAGAAAAAGAAACAAAGAAATGACTAGTGAAAGATCTGAGAAGCTCCATAACTTGACTCTAGCGATTATGATGCTGGCCATGGGATACGACCAGGTGGCGTTTTCGATGGGCACTAAAGCGACATGGTTCCAACCCCATTACTTCGGCCTCTGCTCTGTCGCTTACGTTCTCTTCGTGATCGTCGCTGAATTCGAGGACGACGTGGTGGTCAAACGTTTCGCCGATTGGATCAGCCACATGCTTGGATTATCTGCTCTAGCATGCCTCGTAGCAATTGTGTCCGTGGAGTTCGCAATCGGATTGGCTTCTTCTACCGCTCTCGTTAGTTTCTGGTATCTCGTGAAATACCTTAAGAGCCACGAAACCCTAAACCCTTCATCCCTAGATTCAAGCTGCAGCTCAGAGAAGTTAAATCTTGTCATCTTGGCGGCTATTGGAGGAGCCATGGTGTTTGTCCAGATTGGATTAGCCATGGGATCACTTGAGAAAACTAGTCTTTCCCCGGTTTACTTTGGAGTCTCGTCTGTTTCGTATGTGTTCTTCCGAGTCACTGAAGTGCTGGAAGAGAACGTCACCATCAAATCAGTCTCTGGTCATATGAGCCGTTCTGCAGGAATACTCAGTCTGGTTTGCTTCGTGGGACTGGTTTCTAAAGAATTTGCCTTAGGTATCTTCGTCTCTACGTTATTGTTAGTCTCTCGGTACATTTGCAAGATTTGGTGCGCTAATCCAACTGCTCAAGATTTGGCCGCGGAAGTTCAGTCTCTACGTTATTGTTAGTCTCTCGGTACATCTGACGATCTCCCTTAATCCGCCGGCGCTGAAATTGTATAAACCAGAGTCCAAGATTCCGATGTAAATACCTTCTTCCGGTCATATTAGCATAAACCCATTTTTGTGATACAAACTCCTTATTGTATTATAGTGAACACGAAAGCCTAAAGAGAACACATAACAAACAAACAATGATGGTTTTATTAATTTGCATCTCAACCCTTTTGTTTTAACTTTACTGATCCGACTACGATTCAAACCGATTCTAAAGACTGCAAGCAAGTCTAGTGGTTTCAGTTGTTTGGCCAGATTGCGATCTCAGAGTAACCATCTTCAGTAGCACAAGCCCTGAACATACCGGTAGTGTTAAACGGCATTGTGACTTCACCATTGGCAGAGACAGCAACAAGTCCACAGCTTCCTCTAGGAACGGATTGGTCAACAACATAAGCCGCTGCCTCGGTCAAAGACAAGCCTTTATACTCCATGAGTGCAGCCACGTCTCTAGCCACGGTTCCACGGATGATCTCTTCTCCTTTACCTGTAGCTGAGACGGCACAAAGGTGGTTGGCGTAAGTTCCTGCGCCAATGACTGGCGTATCCCCAATTCTGCCAACCATCTTGTTGACATAACCGCCAGTTGACGTAGCCGAAGCTAGATTCCCGGCACTGTCTACGGCTACACATCCGACTGTTCCGATTTGGCTGTCGCCACAATTTTCAAGTTCTTTCGGAGGAGTAGGGGCTGTGTAATCCAACTGTTTTGAAGGAATTTAAAGTTTTGTTTAGTATCTCACACGAAAAGGTAATTACATGAACACAAGCCTTAACTCAAGAACATGGTTTGTAAGAGAATAAACATAGTAACCTGGACTCGATTGAATTCTTTGGCCTGCTTGAGCCTTGCAATGTTTTCAGGAGTTATGAAATGGCTAGAATCGACCGTCTCAACACCCTAGAAAACCAAAACTCAACAGAGAAAGCTTTACAATGGACTAGAGTTTAGCTATTAGAAAAAGTCAAATAGCTATATGTACACTGACTGACATGTGCTCTAGCGAAAGCTTCAGCAGCATCGAATGCAAGATAAATATGAGGAGTTTTCTCCACGACGAGGCGAGCTAAAGAGATGGGATTAACGACAGTGGTAAGGCCAGAGACAGCTCCACATCTTTTGGTTTTACCTTCCATTATGGAAGCTTCCATTTCAACAGTGCCTTGAGTAGTTAAGACAGAACCTTTACCCGCATTGAAGTCCGGGTGGTTTTCAAGTTCACGAACCTTATCATTGCCAGAGTAAATTAACCAAGAGAAGTGTATAAGACTCACTAGTCATGATCACTAGAGATACAGTATTTTAGAAAATCTAAAATTCTAATTTCGTCTCCGAATTCTCAGTTTCCTCATACACTATAGTCAAAATTATCAAACACATGGATCCGACCAGCTGCCATATGCCAAAAATAAGAATAGATATATATCGAGAGAAAGAGAGGCGTACGACGAGTTCGGCGACGTCTAAGGGAGGCTTGCCGGATTTAAGGGCGGAGACGCCAAGATCGAGGCAGTGACGGAGGGCGGTCTCACGAGGGATACGTCGCTCGTCGGGGAGATCGATCGGGATGTCTCCAGCGCCGCCGTGTAGAGCTATCGCCCACCCCACCATCGTTCGCCGGATAACTTAAAAAACACGTCGGCTCACTTTCCCAAAACAACTTGCTTTAACTCTTAAGGCCTTTTTTTAGTTCACAAAGGGTCCGGTCCACTCACTACTACCCACTAGACTCTTTATGTTTAGTTTGTAAAATGAATTCATTATAATAATACTGTGGGAACATTATTTATTAATAAGTAAATTACACTGAATTGTATTATGAACAAACCAAAAAAAATTAAAGAATGACGCAAGTTTTTTGTTCTCGTGTTGTTGTTAAACTAGTCACTAAATCTTCTGCAATTAGCAGTTTGCCTATCAAATCTATTTAAATGATTTTTTTCTTTTTAATTAGCTACTGTAAAGTGTAAACTCCGATCCGGTCCGGCCACATGACTCTCATGATGATTCATCTTGGAAATATGATTTCTCCGACTCCAAGACTCCCTATACGCAATATTATTAGATAAGAACAAGGATCAGGCTTTGTGTTCATAAGTTTTGGTAATGTATATATATATATATAGGAAAAAGTGAGAAAGAAACAAAATAGTTATTGTTTTGTTTTGTTACCTGTATGATCATGATGGCTGCTTCCTTATGTATGAGCTCATTGTACCCTTGGCAACCATAATTCTGAACGCAACTCGGGCAACCAGTTTCAGCTGAGCAGCGGCAAGACTCTAAGAGATCAAGAGCCGCTTCTAGAAGCTCAGTGAACATTGGACGGATCTGCAGAGCAGAAATGTTCAAGAGTTACTTATCATCCAAATTCAACAAATAAATCTTTTGAGATTTTTTGCTTTCACAATTTACCTTGGCGGAGATGCCAGTTCCTCCACGATGACGATCATATAGTAAGATTCTTGATGGGAAATAGCGTTGCTCTTGCGGATTTGGACATTCTGGAGCCAAGTCTGAATAGCTGCAACGCACAAATAGTGGAACAACGTGGAGAAGAGCGTGACAAGCGGCATGTAAACCAGCACGGAATGACAACTTATTCCCCTCCACTTCTGATTTTACTGACTCAGGGACTTGAATCCAAAAAGCCTATTTATTATCCATAAATCAGATTTAAAAATCACAATGCAAAGAGTAAGAGTATGTGTGTGTGAGGCTGCAGGTTGAAGACAAACCTGTGATTGGTAAGAGTAACTTGGGAGTGAAAGCTCAACATCATCAATTACTTCATCGTTTTTTCTTCGGATACGAAGAAATCCAAACCACTTTGTTGTCACTCTACATGCATTGCTTTGTGCTGTTGTCCTATTAAGTTGGTTCTTAAGAGCCTTTAATACGTAAGCCTGAAACATAAACTTAGCAATGAATTTATACTTACAGTTTTACCACCAGTTACATGGATATCAGTGTAATCCCGAGTCCTGGTATAGTAGTCAACGTCTGCTAATTCACACAAAGCTATCTTTTCTTTTGTATCCAGACTCGTGACCAGATAGGTCCCTCCTTGGTTCATATAAACAGCTCCTTCATATACCTGGAAAAAGGCTTTGCTTTCCTCGATTTCATCGAGAAGATCTTCACTTTTTTTTTCCATGACTCTGTATCTTACCGTCTCTATGGCCCGGATAGAGACTTTCTTAGTAGGCTTTTTCTGAGAAAATGTTAACCAGAAAAGTAGCAATGAAACTAGGTTTTGGGTTGTATTTTTCAAAGTAACTGCTCGGATATTTACCTCTCGACCAATATAGGTCCATATTCTAGAAGCAGAATCACGGGATGGATCAAAACTCAAGTATCCTTTGTTCCTGAGTGACCCAAGAGCGTCGCTTATGCCAGCACCAAAGTGTTGTTCATCATACTGCAAGCTCAACGGATGCTCAAGAGCAGCACAAGCCAAATGCTGCACAAGGACCTACAAGAAGAAAAGTATCAAAGCAAGTCAGTATAATCTCAGCTAGAGTTAGTTGGCACAAGAATCCAAACAGTATACTACTAACCTGCTCGTTTTGAGAATCAATAACGCAGCACTCAATTGGGCTACGAAAGAGTTTGTTCGGGAGCTTCATGAAGTATTGATCAAGCGGACCAGCAAAGGCAACATATACGGCAAGAGAAGGCCGTTGTCGTCTTCCAGATCGCCCGGCTTGCTGCCAAAGACTGAAACTCAAAAGTTATCAGTTGCACATTATGGAATTAAGTTCTAAAAGAGAAAATAAAAAGAACCAATCAAACTGATTTACCTGGCAATACTGCCGGGAAAACCTAAATGAAGAGTTACATCGATGTGACCAACATCAATCCCCAACTCAAGTGCGTTTGTTGCAGCAATACCACAAAGCTTTCCACCAAATAAATCGCTCTCTATTTTCCTCCGATCCTGCAAAATATTGAAAATATTGATCTGGTAAACGCAATTCATCTACAAACAACACCAAAGTTCAGACACATAAAAATAGAAAATGTACCTCAGCAATGTAGCCACCACGATATGAGGATATGGCTTCAACCAAATGAGGGGCAGTCTTTTTTAGAATTTCACGTCTGCGGCATATTTAACGGATGTCAAACTCCATCAATCAAATACTCTAGTGTGATTTGTTTTACTACCAGCGGTAAACAAGAGGACTTACGTCAAACATAAAACAAGTTCACAGAGTTTGCGAGATGGACAAAAAGCAATGCAACGTAGGCCATGTTGAACCATCTCTGCGAAGAGGTGTGAAACTTCAGAAGCTGGGCTGTAAAGAAATGAAATGATATCTAATGTTAGCTATAGATGACAATACATTTTGATTTCTTGTTAGCAAGGCCAATGACTCAAAAATTACCTTGATGGTGTATCGGCAGCAGTTCCATATGGTTTACCTGCAGCAGCTTCACTACTGCTCACGAATTTCGAACTTTCTTCAGGTTTCTGTGATACAATAGATTAAGGAAACATTGAGTAAATAAAGTTTTAGAATTGGTTACAAAAAAAAAAAATCAAGGAAACTGAATTATACACTTGTTGGAAGAACTGATGGATTCCACAGGACAAAAAGCTTTTCAGAGGAAGGACTTCCATCATTTTCTATCAGCTCGAGCTCAGATAGGTTTGCAAGCTCCTACACCAATAGCAAATCACGTTTTGATCCAGTATGATAGATTTGGAGAGGCGAATATTTTATACAGATGATTGGTAATGTAGGCCTACCATGCAATGTTGTCGAGGATTAGCAGAAGTTGCAGTGCAAAATATGAAAGAAGGATTGACACCATAAACTGAAAAGTAAGATATGTTTGATCAATTCAAAGTCTAAATGGACGAAATTCGTAATGAAGGCTATATTGGTTTAACCATGGGATCAGTATTGCACCATGAGAGCACAGGCGGCGAAGTCTTCTCAATATAAGGGTTGTGTGGCAGCCAAATGGTCCCTTGTAAGTATGGGCTTCATCGATCACAACATACCTGAAATAATCAACTTAGAACTTAAATCATTAACGATATATTGGCTTGTTCCTCTCTAAACCAGTTCATGTCTTGCAATGCTTCCATTGAAATTAGTCAAACTTAAAATGAGAGGACATATATAGGAAGATGTGTTACCTAAGGTTAGATAAAATCCGTCTAAATTGTCCATGGAGAGGCATAATTGACATATGTAACATATCGGGATTTGTGATCAGCTACATGCATAAATTCCAATAATGTTAGACTTGTTAGTTAGAGAACTATGTCTTCGGAATTCAGATGAAACTGAGTGAATGAATCACTAATCTATTGGGGAAAAAATGACAATAAGACATTACCAGTCTAGCATTACTCCTCAGCCTTGTTCTATCCTTATAAGGAGTGTCACCATCGTACACTCCCATGTTTATGCTTTCTTCGTATCCTTTTATCAAATCAGACAATGCTCTTAATTGATCCTGAGCTAAGGCCTAATCAAACAAACAGAGAGTCCCTTTCTATTATAGCAGTTTTAAGATCTCTTAAGCATACAAAAACTCAAAAGAAAAGAGACAAGATGAGTAACCTTGGTCGGAAATAAGTACAAGGCACAAGAATCTGTATCTTTGCACAATTCCTCAAAGACTGGCACATTATAGCAAAGAGATTTTCCACTGGAAGTCATAGTTGCAACCACAACATTCTTCCCAGACAAGGCTGCTGAAATTGCTTCAGCCTGATGGCTGTAAAATTTATTGAGTCCAATTCGTTTCAAGGCAGACTTGGTGGTTTCTGAGAGCTCATCTAACATTTCGACGCAGGCAGCTTTTCTAGCATTGATAACTTCAACATGTACAACCTGTCCTTTAGATCCAATACCATTCCTGAGATGTTCGACCATCTCCGATGGTTGCAGTGAATTTGTGTCATGACACAAAGACTGGGGTTTACGAGAACCAGAGAAAGAAGTGGCTTTCCCAGCCTCTTTAGCTTTGTTTCCACCAAAATCTCTACCTTCGCTGGCAAATTTAAGCATGTCCTCCAAGGAAATAGCTATTCCACACTCACCTCTATTCTTTACCAACACTGATTTGATTGACTCCCACAATTCAGACTTAAAGGAAGTCTCCCGTTTTTTCATGGCACTAAAGACCTTTGCAAGTGGAGTTTTCTTACGACCTGGTTTTATATCTGTCTCCGGATAATCAGCTATAACTATAGCATTCTCATGGTTCACAGCTTCAAAGTCATCAGTGATAACCTTTACAACCTACAACAACCATTGCGAACAACCATTATGGTTACATACAAAACATTTAGTCACAAAATAAGTAAGTATACTTGAAAAAAAAAGATATAGAACAATCACCTTGGGGCATATAACTGAGAGATTCTTAACATCTTGTATACCAACACGAACTCCAGACATTGCTAACCGGAAAAGAGATTCCTTCAAGCGGTTTATATACAACTTCTCTCCCATTGATTGAATAAGAGACGAAAAAAGATTCAGAAACGCGAATGTCTCCATAGACAACTTCATCCAATCTGGACAAGAACACAAAGAGCTAGTTCTTGTATCCCATGACATCAAGCATTTTGTAGAACTTGGAGATGTCAAGCAATTCCTAGACTTCAAAACCCCAGCAAGCTTCTCTGTGTTCTGACCCTTAAATGCATCATTACAATCAGACTCCAAAACACCATCAAAGAACCCATATGGACACGCTTCTTGATCCCGTTTTCGTTTCTCCCCAACACAATGGTTCTCAGCTGCTTTACCGTTTTCATCTTTCAAGGTTGAATATTTTGGAATCCTCACAGAAGAACTCAATGAGGGTTTTGATAAATCGGGTTTTGGATTCTGTGGATGTTCCTTCTTAACATACGGAACCAAACTCACGAACTCACCGTCATTGTTAACAACAGCAGCAACTCTACTCTTCAAACTCAATTTATTTTTCTACAAAAGATAAAAATTCTAAATTGTAAACGATTCAAAAGAGCATGGATATTTCCCAAGAAGGGTTTGATAAGGGAAGAAACAAAAAAACGAAACTTGTAATCATAAGCATTACCTTGAAATACAGATGGAAATTGGGAAAAAAAGAAGCGGGAGGGAAAGAGGATTTTAGGGCAATCTTAAGGTCATGGATTGTCCCGTCGGAGGAAACGTGAACGGTCGTCGATTCGCCGGTAATGCTTCGGACAGAGATCGCAACAGTGTCTCCGCCGCTGCTTCGTCTCTCGCTCGCCATTACCGAACTTTTACTCTTTTTTTCCTTCCATTAACAAAGAAAGAAGTTTTTATTTGTGAGACTTTGTTGGGCTTTCAAACCGACATCGTATTGATGGGCTATGGCGCGGGATTTTTTGACACAGGTTAGTGGATTCCGCACGTGCGAACTATTTTTATAATACGATCTGAAATTCGGATATATTATTATATGTTCGACGGAGACATCATCATCATACATGCTCATAATTTGAAGAAACAAAAACTCGAGTTGCGTTCATTGATTTAGGGGAAACCATAACTTTGTGTTTCTTCTCCAATTTTTTTCATGGTACAAATCTAAATACACCTAAAAACACAACCAAGGAGTGACAAATCCTATAAAAAGGTACCTCAAGATGATTAATATGTAAAGGCTAGTGATTGCAGGTATGCTCGTGCTTTAGCAGCTATAGCCAGAGATTCTTCATCTTCTCGTTCCTTTGCGGTAGTCACAGCTGCAATATAAGCTAATCTTGCTTCTTCCATTTTCCTCAGTTCAGTTTCATCTACATCGTCCTGTTGTTAATGCATTTTGCAGCTTTAGATATTACTCCGGGTAAAAAGATAAAAAAAAAAAAAGAGAGATGATCGTAGTGTGGTTTATGACTTACAAGATATGGAAGATGATCAAATTCATATGGTCTTGCATCATAATCCCTGCCGGTTATCTTGGAATCGGGTTTCGCCAGAGTTTCGAATACCCGAGTGAACGTAGAGATTTCTCCTTCAAGAGTATTTAGCTGTTCTTGAAGCTTGATTGCCTTCGTCCCTGATGTCTTTGCTTCCCATTGAGTCTTCTCAAGGTCAGCTTGCTTGTCTGCAAGTTTGATCTAGTGGAAACAGCGAAAGGAAGCTATCAACAAGTGAGGTAAGTGCAGAAGCAAACTGAGTATTCTCCATTTTGTTTAAAACCAAGTAAACACAAAGGAAAAATCTAAAGACAGATAATTGAAAAAGGCTACCTTTGTGTCCGATAATTGTAACTGCATAGACTTCATCAACATGTCCTTCTCAGCAACCAATCGCTTTGTTGCTTCAAGCTTTTCTTGGATATCGTTTACCTGGTTCTTTGACATTTCCATTGACTTTAAAACCTCTTCTTTCTCCGATAATTTTGTCTCCAAGTCATTCACTTGCTCTCTTAGTCTAGTAAGTTCTTCCTTTTCTGCACCAGCCAAAGCCTTTGTGTTTTCACCATCTTCCAAAGAATTGTTCATAGCAGCATCACTATTGCCCTCAGGGTCTCTCTTCTTTTTTCCTGGGACTGTTTGAGAACCATTTCTTCCCTTTAGATCAGATACATGCAAATACAAGTGAATAAGTTATACAGCCGAGCATTGGAAAAACATTGAGTAAACATTTGGCAAGGAAAATGAAAACCCAAAACCACCCAAAGAAGTTTATTTAACCAAGTTTGAAAACACCAGTGCTCCAAAAAACAGAGATCCATCATTACAAGAATGTACATCTCATAATAATAACTAAAAACACCTATAACCCCTTATGGATACACAAATTATGAGTTAAGTCATTATCCAAGCTGATATCAGCTCATACCCCAAAAGGAAAAGATAACAAATTCAAATCATTAATTTGAGTACCCTACCAGTGTTAACCCAACCAAGTCGAAACCAAACACTACAAGCCTTAAATATAACCTATGCAACAGTGTATGGATAAAATGCCATAAAGAGATGTGATAAAGAGATCAAACAAGACAAGAAGATTGACATCTTACCCTTCTGGACAAGGAATCTTTAGAAGGCATCTTAGTGTAGATCATGGAACCACGCCGCTTAAACGAACTCCTTTCTTTATGTTCCTAATATAGCGTTCAAATGAGAAGAAGAAGCTCATTAAAAAGATTCAACCTAAAACATTGAAATCTACAATTTACTCAGAAATTTCAGATTTTTATGCTCAAATACATATCAATTTCTCTCACATTTACACATATCGATATTTTCCTCAACATGAATCCGTCAAAATTGCTGCAAATTTCTCAAAATTAAGAAACCAAATCCGTTGAAAACACTGACATAATTTCGAAATCCCCCAAATGAATCTATCACCAAATCTGCAATCCCCTCAAACCCCAAAGATATTGAGCTATGATAACTCGTAAAAAGCGGCCCAAGAGAGTTAGAAAAAAAATTACCATGTAATGCTCGATAAGGGGAACCATCTCAACGAGATCTTTTAAGAGACGACGATCTAGATTCTCGTTGCCGGAGTTCGTACCGGCGACAGATTGGTGAGGAGACAGTCGGAGATCGTCGTCGCCGGCAAGCCACGAGCTATCATCCCCAAATCCAGAATCGCTTTGCAAATCCACGAAATGCTGCTGCTGCTCATACATCTTCTTCACCTTCCTCCGTATAATAGATCTGCTTCAGTGATTTAGGATTAGTCCTCAACAACCCCCAGAGGTCTGACCAGGGAGAGACAGATAGACCAAAAAAAAAAAAAAAAAAAAAAAGAAGACTTGGATTTTTATTCAAAACAACTTCATTCTTCGAGTCTGAGCTTTTTTGGATCTCAAGTCTTTTTTTTTTTTTTTTTCTCCAACGTTCATCTGAAACAACCAACTTAATTTACTAATTTACCCTCATCTTCTTTCACAATTCTCTGGACTTACCCCATGACTTTTTGAATTCTTTTCTTTTATTTTTATTTTTTTCTGATCAAATTTGAATTCTTTCCTTAATTTTAAGGTTCCCTTGATTTTAACTTTTAACATTATTATGCTTTGTTTAAGGTTCCCTTAATTTTAACTTTTAACATTATTATGCTTTGTTTAAGTTTGGAAATTGGCAATTAAGAATCATGTAATAGAGATTTCATTTTTATTTTTCAATCACCAAATAGTAAATAAGAATCATAATGTACTTACTGTATTTATATATTTTTGGCAAAACATACTTATTTACTTATTGGATGTGGGAAATTCTGATCGAAAACGAAATATAGGCGCCATAGTTGTAAATCTCAATAATACAAGGTCCTAAAACGCGCTCAAGGTAAGGAGGTCGTTTCAATTTAACATTGGTAAAACCGTAAAAGTAAAACAAAACAAAACCAAAAACAAAAAAATGTTACTTTTGCTACAAGGTCCTACATTGCCCATATATAAATATATACGTATTCCAACCATAACTGTAAAAACCCTAATTCGAGAGAGATACTGATAAAGAGGTCATGGAGAATAACCGTTTTAGAAATTACGAGGAGGGAGATGCTACGGCAAGAGTAGAAGATAGACCTCCTCCCTTCCCTTCGACGATAACTCGTAGTAAGGGGAAAGACATAGTCGGATCCTCTTCTTCCTCCACACCATGGCTCGGCCTCCTTCCAACGAGGCTACCATTGCCAGCCTTGGCTTTGATACGGATGATGAGATTCGCCCTTTTCGTCCGTCACACTTTTACAATTTCAGATCCCTTGATGAGGAGATAAGGCAGTCAGTTGCAGCAACCAGTTCAGAAGACATAGTCGGATCCTCTTCTTCCTCCACCGTGGCTCGGCTTCCTTTCAACCGTGCTAAAGGTATCGTTAGCAGCTTTGGCTTTGATGCTGAGGAGGAGAATCCCTCTTTTAAGCCTCCTTCCAACCATTGTATCGTTAGCAGATTTGGCATTGATACGGATGATGAGGAGAATGGCCCTTTTAAGCCTCCTATCGTTCCCAGCCTTGGCTTTGATCATACGGATGATGAAGAGAATCGCCCTTTTAAGCCTCCTTCCAACCAGGCTATCATTGCCATTGCCAGCCGCCTTGGCTTTGTTGAGGATGAGGAGAAGCTCCCTTTTAAGCCCTACCACTCTCATTCACACTTTTACATGGATCGCACAGCCCTTTTTGAGGAGATAAGGCAGACTTATGGATGCTGATGAGGAGGATGTTGCTAGTAAGATGATGATGATTTATGGAAACACTTTGCCCTCGGTAATTGAGAGTGTTTCTCTCTTGCTCCCACAATTCACCATTCACTCATCTCTTGGTTTTGTGTATTGCTTTGCTTTCTCTAGTTTCTGTATTTTTAGTTGAGGGTTTTCTAACTGGGCAATTCGGCTGATTTGGGGCTGTTATGGGTTTGAGGCTGTGAGAGGAAGATGGTGGATAGTGTTTTCTTTTCTTCTACTGCTTTTTTATCATGCACAATTATTGATATAGATTTTGCCCTGCCTAACCATATTGACATGCCTAATTGATATGTGGCCTCCTTATATGCTGCTTGTGTTCTCAGCTCTCTCCCTCTCCCACTGCTTTTGTGTTTAGTCTACCAACTCTATTTTCTTCATGCAGTGTAACTCTAGCATATCGATATTGCCTATAACTTCTTGTATAATTTGCAGTTATAGCTCCTTAAAGTTAGTTGGTGTATACGATAACAGTGCTATTTTCAGTGATGAGATATCTATACCATTACAATAAGCTATAGTAACAAACAAACCAAACAAACAAAAAATAGTATTGCATACAAGTAATAAAAATGTGAGAAGATAATATATAGAGGGTAACAAATGATTTCGCATAACAGAGGAAGCTTCTCGAAAACATTGGAAGCCTTCCCCTTAATAATGATATATTCCTCAAAAGAAAGATAAAAAAACCTCAAAAGAATATTTGAGATTATGTTCTAAAATGCGGTTAGCACAACCGGGTCGCACTAGTCTTCTTCTTAGGTCTCAAAAGATTATGGACCCACGAGATAAAAAACATGATTTTCGAATGTACAAAAGAAACAATCAAGATATAGCTAAAATAATAAACTATCATCCCTTTTTGAGATAAATATATATATATATATATATATATATATATATTAGAAAAAAATAAAACAGAGGAATCAACTTTGGTGTTTTTACCGGATGTGTGTGTTTGGTTTTTTGTTTATAGAACTTCTATGGTCCCGTCTTGAGCCGTTTTGGTTTCCGAGTTTGCTTGACATCCTCGTTTCTGGTTCGAGAAACTGGTCCTCGAGCTTCATGATCCTATCAGTAGTAAATAAAAAGCACAAACTATCATGATCCAACCCAAAACAGAATGTGTTTGAAATTGAATGAAACGTAAAGAAAAATAAAGAAACCTTGAATGAAGACGCAGATTGTTTAGCGAGCTCGATTTCAACGGAGATGCTTGCTTTCGTCAAGTCTACCCCTGAATTCTCCAATGCTTCTCTCAGTGTTTTCACTAATCTGCTCCACATAAATGTTATCAAAAAACAGAGAGGTAAAAATACCTTTTTGTTTTAACTGTTACAAGATCAAAGAAGAGGTCTTTAGTTTACCCTTGTGAGTAAACACTTGAAATACTGATGTTACCCTCAAGAATTTCCTCATCTTCTACTTCTTCTTCTTCTTTCAATGGCTGAGTTTGACTCCGAGAACTCGGGGTTGGCTCTACGGCTTCTGATGACGCGACTCTTGTGTGGAACTGAGGTACAGGATTACCCGCAATCACAGGAGAGAAAAAATTGTTGCTTTGAATCGACAGTGGAAAGGTCGTTGCGGATGTTGGATGATCGATAGCAACGCCTTGAGCTGTTGCAAGTACCGGAACCGGAATGTTGTTCTTCTCTTCTTCCAGTTTTGGAGCAAAAGCAACGGTTCCTTCAGGTACCAGCTGTTGAATGTTTCTCTGCTGTAATGTAAATGGTTCAAACAGATTAACATTACATGGATTGTTTGTTTTCAGTTTCCAACCCCGTAGAAAGAGAATGAGGTATGGTTGGAAAATTTGAGACTGTGTTTACCCAATTCAATAGCTTTGCAGGTTCGTGATTCCATCCTTGGTAAGAGGTTTCGTACTTGTCTGCTTTCTCCTGTAAGAACTGAATATACTCGATAACCTGCATAAAGTTTCAAAAGAATATATTTTAGAGATTATAAAAATGAGGAGACAGAATCTTCTGTTACATAAATTTTGGCGGAAAATCATAGTTATACCTCTAGTAAGAAGGAGGCCTTGTCCCGCTTTTGGTCACTGTTAGGTATTAGTTGTCTCAACATTTGAAATCTGCAATAGGGATCCATTAACAATGTTTGATTAGTCTTGCCTCTCTGCTGAAAAACTCTATAACCAACTCCGCTTTTGCTACACATATCATATCTATGAGTACAACATATTCAAGACTTACCTATCATTGATCTTACTCCTTCTTCGTTGCTCTGTAGCAGAATGTTTAGACCTAGGTGTGCTCAGCTTTTGATCGTTACCAGAGCCTCTCACATCTGCTTTTACCCTCAAATCCACTGTAAAAGACGAATCAATCAGATCTTTAAGCTGTAACGGTTAAGAAAACGTAAAGCTGACTTTTGGAAATTACAAACCTCTGTGGCTTTGGCTAGTCGAAGAGCTTTCTTTCTTCATAAGAAAATCGTCTTCATCATCTAGATCATCTTCTTGTGAACTTCCTTTTGCTGACCTTATCATGTCCATGAAGCTCTGGCTCTTAAGCCCAGATCCTCTGCAACCAAAGTAAAACCTTAGTCGATCTTCCTTTTAAGACCATAGACCGAGTGATAGAGGAAAGAGAAGAGTTGAGACTTACTGAGAGGAAGAGCGAGAACTGAAACCGCTCATATGGTTATTTGTTAAAGACTGGGACCGTCGTTCCACCACTGGCCATTGTCCCACAGTAGCTGCAACATCAGCTATACATTAAGAAAAGAAAAAAAAAAACTAATATCATCATTTCATGTGGTTTTCAAAACACGTGTAAATAACATCATGCTATGAATTTTCTAGTTACCTCTCATGTTTGCTCTCTCCCCAACATTATTCTCCTTCCTTGTCTGTCCCTTCTTCACAGAAGCAGATTCATCCCAGAGAGTGAATCCGCTAGCTGCAGCAGCGTAGGAGCTGCAGTTAGAGTTTGAATTCTCGTCCAGAATCCTGTTTCTTTCATTACCACCACCACTAGCTTGTGCAGCAGTAGTGAACATCATCGGTGGTGACGACTCCGGCTTAGGAACTCTCTGATGATGATGATGGAAATAAGGAATGGGGCTTATAGTGTAAGTCCCTATACCACCAGGAAGCACGTGCTGAAGAGGTGGTGGAGGTGCAGGTGGAGGTGGCTTCTCGGACGCAGTAGTGGGAGTGTTGATCCTACTAATCACTTCTTTACCACCAACACATTCTAACGGTTGAAGAAAATCATGGGTTTTCAAGTGACTACCTGCTCACATAATAAACGTTGAAAGAGATTTATTGAGAGAATGTATTCGAAGGCGAGCCATATATATATACGGGACATGTGTAACCCCATAAACGGTCCCCAAAATTCTGTGGGCTTAAAACAGAGTTGGGCCCATAAGGACCCCAAGAAATTAGCAATGATCCATGATTCGTCTTAAAGTCAGATCAGATGCACGCGCGCAGAAGCGGAAAAAACGTGACGCCTTTAAGAGAATCTAAATAATAATAATAATTTTTTTTTTTTTTTGGGTATAAGAAAAGGGTAAAACGGTAAAACTAAAATACCTTGAGAGGAAGGTGGTGGTGTAGGCTTTGGATCTGGGTGGACGGTTGAATGACTGCAGAGCGATAAAAAATCATGTGTTGGTTTTCTCCCTGTGGAAATTCTTCTTAATTATTTCAACATTAAAAAAAAAAAAAAACCCAAATAACAAAACAAAAAATAAATCTTGTAAAAACTAAACTCTCTGACACCATAACTGATAAAATAGTGTTACCTTCGGTTTTGAAGGGACGAGGTTGAGGAAGCTCCATGAACAGCAGCTTCGACAATTTTTGAATTTTTTTTTAAAAAAAAACAAAACAAAAGTTATAATTTGTGCGCGGGAATTATCAGAATTGTGCAGCTTTCTCGGATAATTCTTGGCAAAATCGAGGGAATTATGTATCTAGCAGCTCAGATCTGCGACTTGTATCAGATAATTCAATAGAGATGTTGTCTTCTCCGATGGTCAAAGAAGCGGAATTGAGCACAGAAGGCTCTGAATTATGCTTTTCCCCCGAGAAAACTACTCGAATTCTGGTCAAATTCCAGCTCGATTTAACCGAAATCGGCCTCCGGTGCAGCTTTCGCCGAGAATTGAACCGGAATTCGACCGGAAGAATCGTCGGAAACCACCAAATTCGTGGATTTGATAGATCTGTCCAACAGAATTGAATAACAAAAGACAAGAATAACCATAATTCAGTAAAGTTCATAGCTCAAACCAACTCAATTTCGCATAATTCAAGTCAACCCATGAGTATAACTGTATAAGTCAAAATCTAACCCTAAATTTAAACGAATGGGTTTAGATTTTAGAGCTACAAAGGCGTACCTTCTTCTACAACGAATCAAACCACAATTGTATGAAATCTTGGTTTGAATTCCGAGATTAAACTCTTCGATCTGATCGGGAAGAAACCAAAAAAAGATCAGCCTGAGAGCTTATCTCACTCTCTCTCTCTCTCTCTCTCTCTCTCTCTCTGTTTTGAGAGGAAAACGAGAAGGCGGAAATGTTTTATACAGTCATTATAACGCTCCCCGTTAAAAAAAAAAAACACTCCGTTGTTTAAACGACGTTAATCTAACGGAGTCACGTGGTGGATGTCTCTTGGTTAGTTGCTTTCTAGTGTAAGGTAACAGAGTGGGTTTATCCGTTTAGCGGCGCTCTTTTTTTTTTTTTTTTTTATAAAGGTAACAAAAATAATACACACACACGCACCAGATTTTACTTATTTATTTATTGCTTTCTTTGTTTCGTTTTTGGTTTAATCGATGTACAACACAACACAACACTACTACGCTTTTGTTTTGTTATCGTGTTCGACGATCCCCATTAATATTGTTCCTAGTTTTTAATACTAGTATTATATTGTTTCTAAGAATTACTGCGATAATCAATTATTGCTCGTATGTACTTTTACATTATTTAAATTATTTGAAGTTTTCTATATTATTCGTTAGTCTCGGAAAATTTTTTTATTGTAATTTATAGCTCTATAATCATAAAATCTTTTAACCGAAATCACATCGTCGACTCGAGGGATCATAATTTGCTAACATAACTTTTTACTCATTTGTTTTCCTGCTAAATAATACTATGTGACATTTATATTCATTGACTCTACCAATTAATGGTCATTTTTCAATATTCGTTGTCGGCAATTGAAACTCACATGCAGGCTATTAATTAAACTCTCTCTTTTTTCTTTTATAGGCATGCATACGAAAAAAAAATATGTTCATAATAGTATACTACAATCATGGCGATCTATCGAACATTAAATCTTCACGGATTCATAATTCAATACTCCAATTAATCAGCTTGTAGTTGTTGGTGACGTTTTTCTTTTTTTTATTTCCTATTTTCATTACTATAAGCTTTTGGCGTGTCAACGCACTCTTTTTTATTTTTTACTATATAAATTACGTACGTACGTCGACTAATATTCGTCGATGTAAATGCAACCATACGAAAATCAGTAAAGTAATTAAAAAAATGGGGAGCTATCTGATACTACTAGTGTTCAAGTCCTCGGATATTCTTGTATTTTCGCAAATTTAATACACCAAAACTTAAATGAAGCAAAAGAATAAAGTTGATGAAACCATGTGTTTCCTCATCATTTTCTACCTTTTTCTATAATCAAAAATGAAAACATAAGAATTGAATCCTTATAACAAATAAAAAATGTTTACTAATCTTGTGTCGCTGTTTAGAAAATCATGCGTATAGGATTGATAACATAAATTTCATACACACTTCAGCTGCTTCTGCACTTACTTCATCTATATCCTGATCATTTTAGACAAGTTCGATTTAAAACTCCGGAACAATTATAAGGCCTAGCTAGGTTGGCTAGAAATGGTTACCGGTTTACGAGCTGACTTATATCTAAACGTTGCAACGATACTTATTAATTTTGTAGTAAAAATTGTGCAATCAAATGATGGAATATAGGGGGACAAGTATGATTTTGTACGTGTATGCGTCTATGTGTTTGTGTGAGTGGGGATATATCATATATGTATGTAACATTAGGTGGAACAAAGACAGCGATTCTTTTGTACAATGCCATTAACAAATTGTCAAAAAACCATAATCAAGACTCTGATCATGTGAGCTAAACCCATATTATATTTAGTTGAATGCCACTTGTTACAACACTAATTAACTTATTCGAAATTAAGTAAACAAGATACAATACAATACACATATATTTTAAAAATTTAGCTAGCATTTACTTAACTTACATATGTCAGGGTAATTTGCCCAAAAAAAAAACATATGTCAGTGTATGGACGGATTTGAGTTAATTAGATATTAGGAAAAATATTTCTTAAACCCAAATATAATCAAATATTTATATTCCATTTGTATTCTAACGAATACTATATTTAGTATATTTAATATTCGAATTGAAAAAAAGTATTGTAAGTATATAAAATATTGATTTCAAGTTTTCGCATAGTTCTTTTTCTCTTTCTAGTAACTCTGAGACGGAGCCAGATATCCGGCTAAATTGAGGGTCTCTATATCCGTATTTGTATCCGGCGGATGTGCAATTCTATTATCTGTCTCTAGTTCCGGAAAATGGGATATCCGAACATCCAGATATCCGTTAAAATTTAGGATATCCACAGATATCCGGATCCGATCGGTTAGTCAATTTTTTTTTATTATTATGAATACTACCTGTTTTAGTAAAAGAAACAATACTAGGGATACCAAATACATAAGATTTATGTTTGATACATCAAATTACCAACAGTTCAACAAAAAAAAAAAAGCAAAAAGTTCAAAAGATTGATGTATCTTGATGTCCCTCTTCCTTGATATCTGAAAAAGAGAGAAAAATATGTGTTACATATATGAAATTCATAATAACATCTAGAAAGACTATTCTGATTTTAGAGGGTAAAAAATCTAAGATTACATCATCCTCACACACCCATTAAGCTTTGGTCATGGCTGTAAATTTGAAGTCTTCACTTCTATAAATAATAAGTAGCAATCATTAGTACTTGAAAAGCTATAAAAATTCACAAACCTAGAAGATATATAACAAAAAAAAAAGACATATTACCAGATTCAATATACTCAAGCTCAGCAACTATTTCTTCCACTCTTAAATCTTCATCATTGTCACGATACCAATCTTGGGTACAAATCAAAGCTTCCACAACTCTTGGTGTGAGGGAACTACGAAAGCGATCTAGTACTCGACTACTTGTACTAAATGCAGATTCTGATGCGACTGTTGACACAGGTATGGCCAGCATATCTCTTGCCATCAGGGACAAAACCTTATATTTAGATCTAGTTGTCTTCCACCAATGCAATATGTCAAAATCAGGATTCTTTCGATCCTCTCGAATATCATCCAAATAATACTCCAGCTCTGACTTTGTTGAATCAGCCTCTACACTTTCCTCATCATCAAACATCTCATCCATCATTACATGTCTCTGTGTTCTGTCCTTAGAACGATCTAACCCTGAATTTACATTACCATCGGATCCCACTGATTCTTGTAATTGCAAAGATGTATAATATTCAAATAATCTGTCTAAAGCGTTTGTGATCTTGGTAATCAAAAAACTAGCCTCAGAGTTAGGATAAGTACCTTGAATCATCCACTTTACCCATCTCATTTTGTATCGCGGATCAAGAACTGCAACAACATAGATCATCATGTTTGTATTGTCAAAATTGCCCCAATACTTATAAAACATGAGCTTCATTTTTTCAGCCATAGCTTTCTTGTATTCATCCCCCATTGTGTCCATCTTCATAATCATCCAGCCCACACCGAATATTTCTTTCATATATGTATTGCCAGTTACATATTTAAATCCAGAAATATTCACAGTTGCATCATAAAAATACTGCAAGATAGGTGATAAAGCAGTTGCATAAGCCCAATCACTATCACTTGGTGCAGCCTTGCAGATCTTAGTAAACTCTACAACATACTTCTCATCTTCTAGCTCCAACATATAAACCCTTTCTTGAGAGCCACAGCAGATTGTAGCATTAAAAATGTGGAGTTCCATCTTGTCTCAACATCTAAGCAAAGACCAGCCTTTGTCTCAACCTTTTGATGCTCTAAACATTCCCTAAACCTTTTCAGCCTACTTGGTGAAGATCTAACATACCTAACAGCTGATCGGATCCTTAAGATTGCACCATGTACCTCTTGAAGACCATCTCTCACAGAGATACTACCTTTATAGTTTCTAAAAAACTTTCTAAGCTTGCTCCTTTCATCTTCAAAAATCTCGAATGCATCTCTAGTCACAGTTTTGCGACAAGGCATTACAAAAAGTGGTTGAGATATCTGCATGAAACGTATGAACCCCTTATGTTCAACAAATCTGAAAGGTAACTCATCCATGATAATCATTTCTACCAATGTTTTGCGACTTGCAGACGGACTAAATGCTACTAAAGACGACACTTTACTACTAGCTCTACCATCTCCTTGATTCCGATGAAACAAGGTTGACTGTTTCATTTTTCCCATCCCTTTCACCATCAAGTTCTTCCTGAGGCATCATTTTGCATGTTTTAAGGTGACCTCCCATTGCACTAGTTGTGACACCATCCTTAGTTCTACAACTAATCATTCCAGAACAATGCATACACTTAGCCTTACCATATACTTCAGACTCCACAAAATGCAACCAGACTATCGACTTCTTCTTTGATAGTTCAGACCCAGAAGCTGTTGAAAATTTTGTCTCTTCAGTGTTCTCATGCAACTCAGGTTCAGCACTCTCATCCGCATTGCCGCAATTGCCTGTGGATTTTGTAGTTTCGGCTTCCATCTATACAGAAAAATAAAAGCACACATTCATGTCAACAACACGTTCATGTCAAGCACAATCAAGTTAATCTGTTGATATACTCTCATAAGGGTCGAGATTAAAATGAACATAACCAGAGTTGTTTTAAGAAAAAGATCTGTTGATACTTGATTAAAATAAACACAATCAAGTAAATCTGTTGATACTTGATTTGAAACCATGAATGGGGAGAGATTTTTCTTACTTTTCAAGAAGCTCCAAAGAAAGATCTGTAGTAGAAGAAGCAAGCCGCAAGTTTTGATCCCTCTTTATTCTCTTTCGCAAAATCGCAAGCAGACAACAACAATGGCGTAATTTTTTTTTCTGGGACAACAGCTTGACCTAATGTCTCCACTCTCCAGTCTCCACGAGCTTTTGTTACTTTAGTTAATTAAAAAAAACAAAAAAAAATTGTTGATAAGTGATGGAAAAACGATGACATGTGTTTTATTGGGCTTATGCCTTATGGGCTCTAATAAAAATAGTTGGACGTTGTTGTTTATAAACTATTAACCAAGCCCACATGTAATATAAACATAAATACACAACTACTTCGGATATCCGGATATCCGGTTCTAGTTATTTTAACTATCCGGATCCGGATCTGGCCGGATCCGTAAAACCACTATCCGGATCCGGATCCGCTTATACCGGATATCCTATTTTCCGGAGCGGAGCATGGCGGATGCCGGATCGGATACCGGATCCCGGATAGTAAGTCTCAGGGCTACTTACCAGTATAGTTTACAATTAATTAGGTTTATCTTACAATTTATTATTTATATAAACATCAAAAATATATAGTATGCATCTTTCAAAACAACTTATTAAGTTTGTGAAAAAACTCTTTCAAAATTTTAACTAGTTATAACTAATATAAATGTATAAACATATATAGATATATATATATATTAGTATATCACATTAATCTCATTTTCGTGTCTCTTGGGTTGATTGTAAACTCATGAATCCAAATATTCGGTCATATCTATATATTCATGCCCACACGCATATGATTCCGACCCAAAGTTAACTTTATTCAAACATAAGAATGAAAAGTTCATGATGGATAGGAATTACATAAGAGCAGAGGAAAAATTACCTTCCCCTAATGCGTACAAGCTAGACATTAATATATGCCCATCACTTGTTTGTTGTAGTTAAATCTGAAAATAGAAATATAAAATAAAAGGTGCACAAAAAAAAATATATATATATATATATATATAATAAAAATTAGAGAGAGAGAGAAAGGTGAGGCGAGGAACTATAGCTAAATAGTGTTGGATCACATGAGGAGGAAATTAGTACAAAATAGGGAAAGAGCAAAAAACAATAACACATCCCCACATGCCCTCCACTTTGTCTCGTGAGTTGTTAGGTTGTGCTTAAACACGCTTTATCTCATCCTCCTTATATTCTAGTAGTATATATAAAACCATGAATTGTATTATAATTAGTGATCAATATCACTCGCAATCTCATAGTTCTTTGATGATATGTATTATTTGTATTCAATATTCGATTTTTCTCTAAAGCATAAGAAATTGGTTAGATACATTTAAAAAAAAAAAAAAAACAAACGGATTTATCAAGAGTTTTTTTACACGTTTTGGAGAAAGAAAGGAATATTACAAAAGGAAAGTAAAAGAAAAACGAAATGGTCAATTCAAGTGAAAAGAAGAAGAAGAGGTTAGTGTGACGTCGTTTTCATGGTGTGATGTGTGCCACGTGAACTGACTCTGCAACTCACGTGAGAAAAACACTGTTGTATCTCAAGCGTCAGGACATAAATAGATTTTCGAACATTAAGATCAAAGGACGATTTAGTAATAATACATCTTGACTAGGAACTGTTTATTTGATAGGGAGAGATTAAAAATGCCACAAACCGACCTATCCAGTTCTCCTTAACCATTCGTGGTTCGGTTGGCCACAATCATGCTCTCATCGTCGTCTAATATATAATTCAGTCAATAAATCAAATTATTATCTCCCATTTTATGTTTTTCAACATATTAATTGCCCATTGTATATTCAACTTGAGTTTGTAAAAAAAGGAAAAAACGTATAAAGTAGGTTTTACACACACAAAATAAGGAAAGTTTTAACTTTTAAGTATGATTGCTGTAACTAACTCGTACTACTGACTTTATCTAAGTAAAATGAAATACTTAATTTAAAGCAAACGCTTACATAACACTATTTTTAAAAATGAATCTTTAGGACATCCATACAATACCATGTTTTATTTCCTACGCATAAAAGTATCTATAAAATTAATTCTTAAAATAACGCATGTAAAAGAAAAAATCATTCACGGAATCGCAAATCACTAAAAATATATATACAAATGCATGGGTCGCATATAATTAATCAATTATCATGTTATTATGTAGAATAGCTTGATCTAATTCAAAATAAAATCAATGTGAGATCTCATCACAACCAACCAGGTTCAATGCACACGCTAACAACTAATTTAAAATCAAGATTTGATAGTTTATAAGAAAGAGTGAACAATATTCAATCAAACATCTATTCACATGTTATTATCTACTAATTAAGGAATATATTTAATCAATGATCTTTACCTGCATTTATTACATTTGATCAAAACCTTTCCCTTCTCAAAAACTTAATAATCAAAAATGTAAACCTTAATAAAAAGGGTTTAAAACCTTAATAACTTTTGTCACACATATTAACATAAAAAAAAAGAGTGTGTGGGAGAGCATCTCATCCGAATTAGCTGGCTTCTTTACTTCTTTGTTGCCTTGTAAAGGGGACTATTAGTTGTCTCTAATCATTGTTATTATCTTAATAATATAACAACAAATTAAAATAATCATAAAAGCAGAGTAGAGAGAAAAGAAGAATAAGAAGCTGGATATTTGAAGGGAAAAACAAATGTATTTAGCAATATGCGGACATTCCTCTGTACAATGCACAGGAATCCTCTTAGGGATCAGTTAACAAATACTTATAAATCTAACATGTGACTTAGGGAAAATAACAAGAGAGATTAAACAAGTAATGATGCCATTAAAATTTATAAATTAGTAAAATAAACATACGATCGATTGTGAGAGAGCTTTTTGGATCTAAAATGAGAAGGACACGTGGCAGTTGCGCCGCGTAAAACGCGCCGTATCACGTGATAAGGGAAACCTTTTAGTTTTTGGCAGCCTACCCTCTTCTCTGTTCTCTCAGCCTCCTCCCCCCCATCCATCACGTGGCCAACTCACACCTCTCGACTATTGCGGGTCCCACTTTTCTTTTTTACGCTATCCCGTTTTCACTCTTTTTTTTTTTTTTTTTCTTCCTTATATAAGAATTTTAGTTTTCTAATTATGGATATAAAAAAGCTAATGACGTACTTCAAAAAAATAACGCAGCGTAAAACTTCAAAAAAAAAAAAGAAGAAGAGATACTCTAACCATTTTTATCCATTTACTATACAAGATAGAAACTGTAACCGTTAAATGGCAATGAAAAGTAATCCAAAAATTAGTTTTACTAACTTTTGTACAAAACTATTCAGAATTTCAGAGTGTATTGTCTTGCCACTAACGAAACCCCAACACCATAAATCAGTTACTATTGAGTATGTTGACAATGTTATTATTTTTTTTTTTTGTGCTATGACAATGTTATAAATGCTAGCTTTTGGGGCTGGACAAACCAAGTTAGCTTGTTAGATCTCGGGTCGCATATACAATTGTGTGTGATATATATATATATATATATATATCCGGTTGTGAGATCTGATATCACGTCTGACTTGATTGGTGAACGTAGTTTTCATGCCATATAGAGAGACTATAGAGTCATGCGTGTGCCAAGTTTGAACTGAGATTTATGTATAACCACATTTTATATATATATATATATATATATATATCTTATTTCAACACATATCTAGTAGTGGCTGATATCATTTAAACAAAAAAATGCTTCTCACAAAAAAAAACTTAAATGTATTATGGATTATGTAAGAATTTTCGTACACCATAGTTTAAATCACTTTACATGTACAAAGCTGCGTTAAACCTAATTATTGTTTTCTAGATTATCACATATTCTCATGTATATATTTCCTTTGATAACAAGATTGCTTTACTTTTGGCATGAACCAAAATAAGTGGATCGTCCAAATAAAATATTTATTCTAAAGTGAAATATTTCTGAAATAAGGTTACAAAAATATCAGAAAAGAACTATAGCCGTTATTATATACAGTCAGTAAAAAAAAAAAGAAGGTGAAAAGTGAGATTTGCAAGAGGGAGGGTGGTCACGTGGGGGTGCCCATTCCCTGCCGTTAATGTAAATCAGGCACACTTGCCTTCCGTCTCGGCGTGCGGTGGGTCCCTTTAGAGAGTCGCCGGTACTGTTGAATCTTGTTGTATAAGAGAAGACACTTTTTTGACGCCGTTTAACTCCGTTTAACTCCAAACGAACGTTGCGCTGCCGTTAAATTGGTACGGGCGCAAAATGGGAGAGGGAGAGAGATAAGAGACGTGAGGGGCACGTGCCTTACTAGAGAGAGAAGCGGTGGCGACCGGTCACTTTCTCGTGATGGTATCACGTGAGGCAATTTTACTCATCCCTATGGGTCCTCCTCCTCCTAAGCATTTATTTTCTTCCTTTTTTTTAACTCTGACAGAAATAAATATGAGAGAGCGAGAGCGAGAGAGAGAGAGAGAGGTATTACACTATTACATTACAACTCGAGGTAAAGTAAAGTAATAAAAAATCGTGGGTCCTTTTTTGTGAATATTATGTTCTTTCTTAGTCCCTTTGTGAATAAATAGCAGACACTTGTGATTCTCTCTCTCTCTCTGGTGCTTGCTGCTCTCTCTAGTCTTGAGTTGCCAATTTAACACTATACTATACAATTGTGGAATTGTAACCTCATTACAAAGACAATTAGCTTTGAGTTGTCAAAAGACGTATATAACTAATCACCAAAACAAACTTAAAAATATGTAATATGTGTTAAGTCATATTTTACCATGGAACCTACTGTTATAACAATTACATCATTGTCTCGTTAACATAATGAAAAAGGGATATTCTCTCTAATGACGTTTTTAATGGAGGATTAAAAGAAATAAAGAAGATAAGATAAATTATGCTGGGAATAGAAGGAGAGGGCATGTGCTGTCCTTTCTCGAGTGACCTGTCGGTTTATGGGTCATTGATAATACGTGAAAGCGAAAGCTGTGGAGAGAGAGTTTTATTTAATAAATATCACCACTAATATTATACCATCACATTCAGAAGAGAAGAGACGACAAGAGAGACGAGAGAAGACAGACTCTCTCTCAATTCATCAATTGCACAAAAAAGAGAAGATGTGTTTTCTTTTGTTCTGTTCCCACACTGGTTTCTCGCTTACGTGGCTCTTTTTCTCACGTGCTGGACTTGGGCTTTCCCTTTTTTATTTTATTTATTTATTTAGTATTATTCTTCTTACTGGATGGCGATTTCGATTAGGACGCGGCCCATTCAGAATTCGACAAGTGTCTCCTCTATAGCAATTTTTTTTTATTCCACTGATACTTTTGGACCAATCAAAAAAGAAGAATAATAATGTATTTCGCTTGGTCCAAAAGTATCTCACTCTAGAAAAAAAAACTCCTTTTTTTATGTCAAATAATAAAAGCATGATACATTTTGACAACAAAATAAAAATAAAGCAACGATAAATTATGGGCCATGGGCCGATATGGGGCACATGTCCCAATAGTTCGACCCGGCCCTTTTCAGCGCTTTCGGAGATTTTCATGCGTTTTCGGTTCGACTAAACGACGGCGTCTTGCATCAACGAGGTGAGAATTTATAACGCAGATCCTCCTCGCTCGATTCAACGATTTCTCACAATTCGTCCGATACTGAGATTACTCTTGTTCCTCCTCCTCCGCCGTGTGTTTGAGGCGACGAAATTGGTTTCAGATTCAGTCGTAGTTTTCTCTCGTTCCTTCCTTCTCTAGCTTTTTTCATGGATCTGTCACACCAGCGAGTTGAGCAGTCTCAGGTAACTCCTCCTCACCACGATAGTGTCCATGGTGATTTTGGTAACGAATCGCGATCCGAGTCTTGTTTTGGTGTGATAGAGGGAAGAGGTTGCGACATGGTTATTGAATTAGGGTTGGAATCTGGCGGGAGTGTTGTTGTTGAGAATTTAGGTGATAGTAGTAGTGATATTGATGTTGGTAACGGTTTTGATGAACCTGATGACGACGATTTCTTCGCTGAGCGGAGGGATTTTGGGCCTGAGTTTCGCGATATCGCTTCGTTGGGGAGTAATATCCGTTTGATTACTGTCGAATCGGGTTCTGATGGTGAGGATCTTGAGAATGAGAGGGAGATTTGGGGGATTGATTTGGATGAAGAAGATGTCTATGTCAATGATGATGATGATGTTGATGGTGAATATGATGATGATGTTAGTGTGACTATCCCTCTTTGTTGGGATTCACTCCAGTTAGAAGATCGTGGAGTCACAATTGCTGCTAATGAATTTGATTGGGAGGAAGTTGATGATGGTGTTGGTGATGTTGTAGGGGAAGAGATTGAGTTACGAAGCGGTTTTGCTGAAGTTGATTTCAACGACGAAAGTTCAGTTTCGGTTTCTGTCTCGCCGATTATCTCATTAGAGGAGTTACCAACAAGGGAAAGAGCAGAGGGAAATCGTGGGTGGGAAGTTTTGCTGAATCATACTCTGGAGATCAACTTTGATGTGGAAAACAGAGAGCTGTATATTGTTGGTGACCATGACGATTATTTTCAAACAAACGAGTATGAGATGTTGTTTGAACAGTTTGCTGATGCTGAGGTTTCCGTTCTCGGGTTACCCCCAACTTCCAAATCTTTTCTCAAGAATCTCCCAATGGTTCGATTGGAAGGTGAGAGCAATGATGATGGTGTGGGTGTGGTTGTCTGTGCGGTTTGCAAAGATGAGATGAATATCGGAAACGAAGCGGTTCAGTTGCCCTGTAATCATAAGTATCATAGTGAATGTATTGTACCGTGGCTCAAAGTAAGGAACACATGTCCTGTTTGTCGCCATGAATTGCCTACAGATGATGCAGAGTATGAGCAAAGGAAGATCCAGAGAACAACAAGTACTTTTGACCTGGCTCTGTAAATGGTACACATCATCCTCTATGTAAGATTTTTTGTGTTGAGTAGAGTTAAGAATGTATATATATTCTATGTCTGGATTGTGTCAAGCGTCTCCTTTGTTGTTTCTTTTTTTTCTAGTATCCCGCCTCATTGTGTGACCTATGTGATGGTGAAAGCTTTAGGAGGCTAGCTTTACATAGAAGAACATATGTATTTATTTTGATGTTTGCCTTGCTTTGATCTCGTTTTATTGACCTGGTTTATTACCTATATATATATATATATACTTTTTTTGGTTTATGCGAATGTTGTCTGGATTTGATATTTACAAATAATAACTAGTAGCTACGATTTAAATCAACCCTGGTTTTCAATTTCTTTTGCTTGACAGCTTTTTTATGTTAAAAAGAGTTCGATTAATCCGTTTGTGGAAACAACGTTGCCGTTTGGTAAACCTAATCTTACTGAATTGAAATCTGTTACACATCACAATCTTCTTTTGTTATTTTTTGTCCCTTACTAATCTTCAAAGTTCATCGGTACCTCTTGTTTAAGAAATACAGTAAACATTAATGACTCATTTTGCTGTGGCGCACTAATGTTTTTGGTTAGAGGTTAATTGTGTTTAGAAACAAACATTTTATTTTTACAGAGCCATATTTAAAATACTGACAACACAGCAACATTGAATTACAACAGATGAACACCAAGAGTTTTCGCATAAATTTGGTTTTAGTGAAAGTTATAAAAGTAAAGGACATGAAAACCGAACAGCTTTAAAAGAAACTAGAGCTCATGAGATTCATCAATAAAAGTCACGTATTTATATATTCATTTTCAACTCTTGTTTCTATGTTTGATGAAAATGTTATCTATATTATATATGTTTAATTTTTTCGTTTTAAATTTGACAAAATTAACCTTGACAGATGTGAAACTGCAAGTGACAATTTTGTCAAAAGGTTAAAGGTGTGCCACTAGAAACTGTAGTTAACTAGGAGCTGGTGAAAATTTCCAAATGCATAAAGAAGACGCTGGCTGAACAAGAAACCCCAGTTAAGAACATTTATATAACTGTTGAATGCTTAATGACTCAATGCAATTAAATTTATTTATCTCACTAGTTAAAAAAGATAAACTTTTTTTGTTTTTGGTTAAAGGGTTTACTTAAGAACTTCAACTTGAGCTACAAGACAAAGATATATATGTACTTTCTCTGATCTAAAGATTATTATTGTAATCCAAAAATCTCTTTCTCTCTCCCTTTCTATATTTCTTTCTCAAATTCCATCATCTAAAAACCAAACATGGAGGCTGATAAAGATCAACAATACCCTTCTCATTATTTCAATCTTTCCGAAGGAAATCCATCTCGTAACAATGATTTCAACTCGATGTTCCTACAAAACCCACATGATGAAGACTTCCATGTTCATGACCATCATCAAGTCGACAATCATGAACAGCACCATCATCATCAACCGAGTGTTGTGGTGGATCAAGAGAAGAGGCTAAGGAGGAGGGCGTCTAATCGAGAATCGGTAAGAAGATCGCGGATGCGGGAGAGGAAGAAGATGGAATGGTTGAAAATGCAAGTAGCACAAATCATGGGGTCCAATCAGTTCTTGTCTAACAAATATATCAGCTTGTTGGAGTACAGCAACCAGATCTTGCAAGAGAATTCACAGCTCAAAGAGACACTCTCTTCATTATTTCAGGAATATACTATATTCAATGGAGAACACGATGATGGTACGCCAAGATTTATCAATGGTTTTGATTTAAATCAACAATATCCACATCAACCAACTTAACTCTTAAGCCGAAAAAGGTTATATTTATATACTCCAATGCTTCAATTCAAACATTATTTGCTTATATACTACTAATTAAAGCTATCTAGTGGATTATATATACTTACACTAGATTGAATAATTGTGTTTATATATATATTGCTTCATGAATCTCTTAATATCTCTTTTGCTTCTTCTTCCCTTTGATTTCTACTTTCCCATTGGTTCTTCTAAAAGCTTCCGTGTTTGAAAAAAGAAAAAAAAAAATCTCCGTCAGAAAAAAATTGTAGGAATCTACAAATGTCATTTGTTTTGTTTTTACCTTTTAACAGCAAATGACGAGACAAGTACATAGATTAATGTCAAAAATTGATATTAACATGGTTTCATACTGATAAATTTAATGAAATATTTTCGAGGAATTCATCATAATTAATATATACATATTAGTATTGAACCAATTGTGGGTTTGTCGTTATGATTTTTTTACGGATAAACAACAATAATCCAATAAGTAGATATGTTGTTAAAGCAGAGATGATCTGGTGATTTAAAATTCTTGCTGTTAAGAAAAAATCTATCGTAAAAACTTGTTCGAAAAGAAACAAAATCTTGGCACACAAAAATTAAAATAAGAAAATATATATACTGTTGCCATATAAGATGCCCACACGGCCACACACTTATACTTCCCGAACAAATATGTCTATAATATTGCAATTGATGACAACGTAACAAAAAGGTTTCTCACAAACTATCGACAAATCGACATATCCGTATTGTTTTCGTGGTTGTACACTCAGTTGAAACTATACCGAGTACTTTTAAAAATCTCAATTTAGTCCATATATAACCTTCATTATTTGTTTAAAATCATACACCTTTATGTTAAGCTTTTTTTTGTGTGTGTATATCGAGTCAATGAAACGTCTTCTTTTTTTAGTACTTAATTAAACTAAAACTCATGTGAAATCCATAGACCTTTTTTCTAAACATCCTCTTCGGATCCAATCCTAATCAAATCTTAAAAAAAAAACGTGGGAAGCAATTGTTGGGGGTACGTATAAGGAGCAATGATTCGACATTAGTCTCGAACTATAGATCAATTTGTGTAGTTACTGCAGGGGGTGCATGTGAACAAATGTCAAAAACAAACTTGGGGTAAAAGGACAAAAAAAATAAAAAGAATTGCAGAGAGATACACGTGCAGAAGAGATATGTCCCCTATGGTCACAAAACATGTTTCCCTGTCTGTACTAAAGATACAACCAAAGATGATGGGTTCTTATTTTCTGTCTCGATTCTCAATTATAATACAACTCACACTGTGTGCACGTGTGTGTCAATGCCAACCAAATCTATGCAACATTATTTATAAAAAAAAAGTTCTAAATGTTCATATTTCTTGTAAGTATACAATTTTTTTTTTTTTTGTATTGTTCAATCAATCAGTGTAGTGTTCTTTACTAAAAAGATGACAAGCTTACTTCAATTTTTTGTTGCTGTATATGTGTTGTCCAACAAGTGAGCTCCTTACATGTCATTAGAAGAGGATGATCACAAATCCTTTCTGCACATAATTATGAATATAGATATATTTTTGGTTTATTGCTTTGCAATGGTGATTTTAGTAGCTAGAGGTGGAGTTCATTTTTAAAAGTTGCCGTACGTGGAGGTTAATTAAGATAGTTTGCATATATTGATTTGTCAACATGTGTTAAAATGTTGATTCTATATTGCGCCTTGCGCGTGAAGATGATTTTAACATTAGTATATAGAGAAGATATGTCTTAATTTCTCCACTAATTATCAATTGGTTTTGAAATGATAAGCCTGACACGTTCTGGTTGTGGGTATAGTATATTGGATCAATCGTTAAAATAGCTAAAATCATTAAATTTATTTATTATAGATAATAAATTTCTATTTATAAAATTATAAATTCTCATTAATGTGATGTAAACATAGCAGATATCATAAAAAGTTAATGTATATATGTAGTATGAAAAAATTAATACATATAGAAATAATAATTAGAATAAGTAAACTAAGATGGCATACCTAATTCCATAATGGGGGTACTATGGTGACCATAAAGAAACCCATGATGGAATGCATTGATGAACACCTCAAGAGAACCAAGCTATACATCATTATCATCAATTCATCATCTTCATCGCTGTATCTGTACTATGATCGCGTTTTAATTACTCACACACGTCTTTAACATAGCTACACTACATAATTAGCAAATCATCGTATAGAGATATTTATTTTTTTCATAATTAAAACAAAAGGACATAACATTTGGGATCATGTAAGAAAAATAACATTGGAATTGAACATAACACTTGAATAAACATAGACACAAAGTCAATATATAAAATCAAACTAACCCTTTTTGTCTAACAGAACCAACGTAGCTATGAACTACACTGTAGCTATCATTAGCATCATCATAATCATGATTATCTCCATCAATATCATCTTCATCATCATTGATGTTGTTGTGAACCCTAGTCGTCTCCACCAAAACCATCTCTTCATTAGTCTTTTTCTTCTTCTTCATTACAGAGTTTTGCTCCTCAATCTCTTGGGCAAGTTTGAGACATGTGGCTTCCATGGGACCAGAAGATGCATCAGAATCCATCGAATCACCACCATCGCTATCTTCTTCTTCTTCTTCATCATCATCGTCATAGTAACAGCCGTCGTGATTATGATCATGAGACTGTGAGGCTAAATACATCGTCCATCCAGATTCACAGCTGCGACAATCTTCATCGGATCTTAAGATGTTTGCAGACTCCATTTCCTTTCTAATTACAACTCTCGTTTTTGTGTCTATATATATATAATAAATAGACGAAGAAGAAACGAAAAAGAGACCCTAAACAAAGAGACCAACAAAAATTAAAAACCCTAAAGTGAGACAGTAACAAGAAGAAGCTGAGATATTAAGTAAACAATCCAACAAGCAAGTATGCGTATATCATCAGTGTATGGACGTAAAACGCGTATATAAAATATGTGAATGTGTGTGTCTATCAGTGTATGTATGTAAATGCATTTGGTGATAAAAGACAAAATAAGAGGTTTTTTAGAAAAAGAAAAAAATTAATTGAATATAATTTAAGAGTTATTACTTTGGGAAAAAGGGAATATTCTGTCAAAAAAAAAAGAGAAAAATGAAAATAACTTGATTTTGTTTTTTTTTTGAGGAAATTAAAAGATAATTAGAGGCTGACTTTTATAAAAGATAAGGGGAGAGGTTGGGTGGAAGAGATAGAGATGGAGAAGAGGTTGTATTTAAAACACCTGAGAATTGCTATTTATCTCTCATCTTCTTTCTGACCAAAGAACAGCTCACTACCTAAATTTACGTATAAAAATTAAATAATACAAGACAAACATACCCATCCAATTAATAATTTGTTTTCAAAATAAATAAAAACTAGAAAAAAACTAAAGAAACCACATTAATTTAGCATAAACAAAGAAGAAACACACATGCATTATTTGTAGTTGAAATATTTATGTTGATTTATCACAAGATAAAAACATGTCACTCCATATATATACTTCTTTTTAGATAATTAAATAGACAAATATGCATCACACAGAAAAGACAGTGTAAACCGTAATCAAACAATATATTTTCCGTGTATGATTTATAATAGTGTGATTATCATATAAGATATTTTAGTTTTTAGAAAATATAATATGATGTTTATAATTACAAAATTTGCATGAAATTCATGTTATTAAAAAAAAAACACACCCGATAAGTGGAACAAACTTATTTCCACGTTTTACGATCGTTGCTTGTTTTTACGTATTGAGGATAACCATCTATTGCGTATTCCCTTCGAGATATTGCTAAAACACATGAGTTGTTTTAGATAGAAGAAAACATAGCATTGTTCCCTAAAAGTGAAGTTTTGGATAGTTATATTTTAAATAAGAGTTTTAACAACAACAACAAAACACGTTAATATGATTATCTTTTTTTTTTTTTTTTTTTTTTTGGCAAACCGTTAATATGATAATCTAAGCAAAAATTGAATAACAAAATGAGAGATAGATAGAGGGAGAGATAGAAGAGAGAGAGGGAGCGCCATAAATGGAGAGAGTTGATGAGAACAGCAAGAGTCCAGCTAGAAGCCGCGAAGGAGAGAAAGTGAAATCTCTTATCTCGTAGAAGTAGCATCTTTTAAATACTACAATAACTTTAAACAGCATATTTTCCAATAATGATTTACTAAAAATATCGTTTTAGGTGTCATTGAGTTGTTTTAATAAAGAGTGCCTAATGATTTGTCGACAAACAAAGTTGATTAACTAATTTACTTTTGTGAAGAAAAATCATAAGTCAATTCATATTTCATATCCCCTTCTTCTTCTACACATAAAATCATTAATATACTATTTGTTAAGTGAGTTAATATTGTCTATAACACCAAGAAAATATTAAGAGTAGATTAGTTTGGTTAGAAGAGGTGTAATCATATATGTGACTAGTTTGTAATGTCGGTGCCGTTAGGGTTTGGTTTTCTAGTCAAGCTAAATTCGTCTAGTGAATACGCACCAAAAAAAACTCGATAAAGGAGTGTATAGCATACTAAATAGTATATAGATATAGATAGCGTATAAGTATACAATGTACCATTATTAATCAATGTTAACTTAGATTTTAATAAAGGACAACACTTATAAAGAAAGAAATTAAGAGCAAGGGAAGAGTGTTTTCCAACTTTTCTTAATTTATTAATGGTTTATACGTACATTTGCGAATTGATCCAATAGAATAAGTATATATGGTTGGGGAAGAATAATTTCAATCTGTAAGGAAAACATATTGGAAAATGTGTGATGAAACAATAAATAAGGAGGAGAAGTAGTACCATCCCAAAAAATATTAATATCCCTCTGTGACTTGTGCTGTTCTGTCTTTCTTAAATTTACTGCTGTTAAGTCCTTTCTCTTCCTCAAAAAGTTCAAACATCTCTCGTTTCCTTTGTCACAACAGCAAAAAATTAAATATACTTTCTAACATGCATATTTTTTTCTACCTATATCAGGATTAATTCAATTCTATTCTGTATTTCTCTTCACATGCCACTGACGACGACGGGCTATCACTTAAATTTCAGTTCAGAATTATGCCGTGGTGTAAGAAAACACGTTATATGATCATAAGAATAAAGATATATACTGAAAGTTTGCATGAATCGGATGATTATATATATAATTTTCAAGATATCAATTGAGTAGATTAGCATATATGAGTACTAATATGATGGAATCTACAATAGTTACTAACACTGCTAAACGTGGAATGTTGAAACTGCTTTTGTAACGTTACTAGATTTCTTAGTCTTAATTAGGAGTATATGTGTGTATATACAGTTTAGTTAGATATCGCATGATTTCTCCTTTTTTTGATAAATGAATAAATGTTATTTTCAAAATTGAGGAGATTATTATAACTTATTTTTTTTTTCCATTTTTATTAGATAAAATGGTGGTTTTCTGAAAATGGAAATATATATAGAGGTATAGGCACGATCATACTTTTGGTGGTAGGGGAACTGTAGATTTTTATTTTCTTTTCAATTTTGAGTTACAGAAGAGAGAAGTGAAGTTTAAAATAATAATTTTACTGAGAGTGAAATAAATAGTGATCAGACATCTATCTATCTTCCAGAAAATTGACTTACGTAATTTATTTCTTTTGTTTCTTTGAAGTGACTCAAATCCGTAAAAGTAAAAGGTCGTACACACACGAATACATAGGTGATTGTATGTATGTGGATTTTTTCATTTATAAAAGGAATAATAACTTGAAAGTAGGCCCGAGCAACAAGCGCCGCTCTAAAGACGGTTTGTCCTAATTCTCTCTCAGACACGATAATTGAGGCGCCGCTCTACTCTTTTTCCTCCGACGCCGGTAGAGCTTTCATTCGCCAGTGTTGGGATCTATCAACCTCTCTGCTACTTTACTATTCTTGTCTGCAATTATCGTTCGTATCTTTGTTTTTCTTCACCAAAGTCTTTTTAAGAGTTCAGATCTCAACTCCGTTTTTGCATGAGCTTCATCCACCGTCCATCGTTCCTCCGCTTCTATCCTCCTCTCCCAGTGAGGCTGCTCGTCTGAGTACCCAACTGTCTGAGTTCACCCCTCAACCCCCCAAATGCCCCGGTTCTTTTGGTGATTATCTCTTGATCTGGTTTTTTCCACAGTCAACCATAACATCTCACCGATCCTCGGAGTTATATCCTCCCTCCAAATGTTTTACTTGGCAGCAGCGGGACGGGATCTCTGTGTTGACAACGGAGCCTTTGAAGATCTTGGAAAAGAACACCATAACCCCGACTTGCTCTGTCCCAACCTCGCTATCTCTTTGGCCCAGGTTTGCTCCCCAATCTTACTTTGGAACCCTGGTAGATAGTCTACTCTGCTTAGACTATGATTCATCCCCACACTGGAATCTTCCCCGACCCGTCTATAATCGCTTTATATCAAGCTCAAATTGTTTAGTCCCGATGTTATCTGATTGGTCAAGACGAGGCTTCCTCGATAGCAGAATATTGGATTCTTATAATTTGCTTGAAAACCCTTTGTGTCGAGTTCAGTGTGAATCCATGTTTGGTCTAAACTCCTCTCTCTCCATCCTTAATCAATGATTGGTTTGCTCAGCGGTATCACTAGTTCGAAGACTGCTTCTGATCCTTAAGCCACCATCATTGTTAGAACGGTATGAGAGTTATTTGAAAACCGCTCTTGTCGGATCTCCTAGGAATGCTATCTTTGAGGGAGACTGCTTGGTGAAGCTTGGCATTATGATCCCACATTTACAATGTTGGGGGGTTACCTTGTTTTCACCAGCCTCCTTTATCCACCTCGCCTGATTGCAAAGCTCTCTAAACTGCAAATCATCTACTTTATGAAGCCCCCTCACAGAAACTTGAAGATTAGTGGCATTATGACCTCCACTTCAAAGAGTAGTGGTTACCACAACTTCTTTAAGTCCTTCTCACTCAACCTTGGACCTGCATCTACTTCAGCAGCTTTCGGTCCTCCGAATTCTATCCTTGCTCGACCTCTTCTCAAAGTTCTACCTAGCGTAGCCCCTCTCACTCCGGTGAGACAGTCAACTTTGAACCTTTCATCGCCACCTTGTCTTCGACCAAAGACAATGGCCACCTCTTCCTCCATTGACCTGCTCATGGAGTTCAAATCGATTTGCCTTGATCTCACAAGTCCCAGTTTGCTCCCTAGCATGCGGTTCATAGCTCTCAAGCTTTTACTATCGATTGTTCCTATCTACTTATGTCTCTTTGTTGTTCCTTTTATGTTGTATCCTAAAAACATTTTCTACTTTGTATGTTACCTTCTATCTTAATGGAATGATAACATCTATTTGATCAAAAAAAAAAAAAAAAGGAATAATAACTTCTTCAACAACATGTTATGGGTATCTACGAATATGTATTTATGTGTACCACTGTACCTAGTGAACATACAGATCTAAATAAAAATGTACTATATACCTTACAAGTTGTATATGTCAATCAAGTTGTGATTGTTGACAACAAAAGATCAAGTTGTGATCCCCCCCCCCCCCCCCACACACATTGGTTGAAACTCTTTAAAAACTGATGATAGATTAATATATAGGACAAGTGATCTATACAAAATGGTGACAGAAGTGTTAGACTTACAAAAAAATATAATAAGTCCAAAATCTCATGAATTTGTACATATTTTTGTTTGTATATTAATACATATTGCAGTTGTTAATTTGAAAAAAATAATTGATGCAAGAAGAATTGTAACAGTTATATTTACACGATCCGTTTAGTTTAGTTAATGCACAACAATAAGGCTGTTCTTTTGCTAAACGTTGCGGTAGCGACAGGTAAAGAAGAAAAACAGTGTTGCCGGAGAGCAAAATATACAGAGATGAGAGAGAAGTGTCGCAGATGATGAACGGTGATGGAGATTGATATGTCGCTAATATTTTTCAGCGATCAATCCGATACCGTCGCGACTCAACGGATGCCATCTGCGACTTATTTAGATCTGTAATTTTCAAGCCCACAGTGTCGTTTAACATTACTACTATTCCGTTTGACACGCCGTTTCAATCTACCGCTGCCGCAGCCGCAGCGTTTACCAAAAGAACAGCCTCAATATGGTGAGAAACCAGAATATATATTGACTTCAACATAAAAAATCAGAATAGACAATCAGAAGTCCGAATAAATGAATTTTTACTTTAAAAAAAAAAATAAGCACAAATTTATTATAGCATCATTCTGACATATGCTGTTATTAAGACATAAAAAGCAAAAAAACCAAACAAATATAAATAACATACAGACAAGAAGAGAAATTATTATAACCAGAATTAGGGCAAATGCTAATTTTTAAAACAGATAATATTGTCCCTTAAGTAAATTTATTTGTTCCATAGTCAAAAAGAAAATCCCGAAACCTAGTTCAAATTACATTACGAAGAGCAATGTAGCCAATACTATAAAGTATCAAATATGTATCTAATATGGGATTTTTTGAAAACAGCTAAGCATATATAAAAGAGACAAACAATGTATAAAGAGTCTTTTTTTTTTTATCCTTCTTTCACCTTTTTTCGAAAAAACCACCATAATCAGGGAATCATTTTGTGAATTTAGCGATCAATTTGTCGACGTGGATGATGATATCGTCAATGCGAGGTCGAACAGCAGCCTGTGGTTGCAGCATCCAAGTTACGAACTGGTGAAGAGCTTCAGGGTAAGAAGCCTTTGGTCCAGTGTTTGGCCATTTGATCTGAGCGTTCACAATTGCGAGCTGAAGACTTCCACCTGATTCTCCAAGTGCATATTCGAATGGAGACACACCGTACCTGCAAATAAAATACCTTGCATTAAAGTAAATGAAATTGTTTAACCTTACAAGGACACCAATCATTATTGTATTACATTATTGCGTATAATGTGCAGCCTAGTGACCAGATATCTGTCCTCTCATCGATATCTGCATGGCTTGGGCAATCCCAGAGCTCGGGAGCTCGAAACGGTGCTGAACAATGCTCAGATGTCCATTCCTATAACATAAGTTCATGATCAATAGGAGTAAATAGTTATTCTCATAGTAAACAGAATGTCAATGACACAAAGGACAATATGGACTAATAAGGTGGTGAGCTCAAAGGCTTGTCATAGTATAAAATAAGGGATGGATATAGAACCTGTAACTGTAAGGCCTCTTGACGGGAGCGGATTTGCTTCCGTGATGGGCGAGCACTCCCAAAGTCCATCAATATCGCAAGAGGAGGCTGTCCTTTTCTACGCGTTAATAGCACGTTTCCAGGTTTGACATCGTTGTGAGCATATGGTGGCTCCAGCGAGTGCATGTGTTTGAGTCCATCACAAAGCTGTGGAACATGCAATTTATGACTAGTCACACAATAACTCACATGCTTCTCAGTAAACTAAACATAATAGTTAGCATCAAAAGAAGAGAGAGTTGCAGAAAACATCATTTAAAAGCAGAAATCAAAGATGGAGTTACAAAGAGAGTTTGTTACCTGACGGAATATGTGCAACACATCTGTTGTTGAGAATGTTTCCTTTTTAGCCTTCATCGATGTGAAATTATCCAGCAAGGTCCCATCCAAGTGAACAGGAAATAGCAAGAAGGCCTCATGTTTCCAAGCTCCCTCTTGGCCGTCCTAACCAACCAAAAGCAACACACTTTTTGAATCGGGCTTTACATGAGAAAACTAGAAAGACAAATAACAAAATGCTCAAAACGCATTAATCCAATAAAAGTTTAGCCCAGAGTTTACCTACCTTAACAGAAATAATGGCATGATCAAGGAGTGGAAGCAAATTAGGGTGATTGAACAACGATGAAACACGGATCTCCTCCCTCACCAATTCCAATTGCTCCTTGTTCTGAATCAAAACTTTCTTCATAGCATAAGTTCCATCAGCTACAAAGAGATCACATATAAAAAAAAACGCTCAAGGTAAGTCAAGGTACAAACATGAAAAAAGTTAAAAGAACCAAGCCAGCTCAACAAGTCAAGTTCCAGTGCCAATGAACAAATGTCAAATCAAGCTCAAGAATACCATAACTACAGATGCAAAGTGCATCAAAAATTGGTTAATTCAAATTCAAACTATATAAAAGAGGATTCACAGTAATCACTATGTTTTGCATATCATCCTAGTTCAACTGGATGCTAGACAAGTCTATTCATCTCCCAATGTCGATGAACAATTGATGAAATTACCAAAAATTTCAGATGAACCACGGATTAAACAACTAAGCAAGATGTACATTTACATTATATGGAATAGGATTCGCAGATTTCGAGCTAAAACCTAACGTACGATTCCTACATTGTTATAATTTGATTCCTGAAACAATCTCTCATAGTCGATGCTGATCTACAATTACCAGTATCCGATCGCATAAACCACAAGCGGATGGCAAACGAAAACGAAAGCAAATCAAATCAGAAACGGCAGTTCCGAATTCAATCGAGATAACGCAGATCAAGGACAAGCGCGAATCAGCAATCACGACCGACAAAAACTATAGATAGATAGATAATCGAAACACTAACTAACCGGAGAGATGAGCCGGATCCTTGACTTTCTTGGCGAGACCACCAGCGGATGCGGCGGAGGAAGCGTCGGCGACAATCTCTTTGACCAGAAAGACGAAAGCGAAACCTCCTTCGCCGAGCTGCCTCACGACCCTGAAACGATTCTCATTGATCCATACATCGCCTCCGCCGTTGACGGCGTCGTAAAGCGCGTTCAATCCCGAAAACGAACAGCCCATACTCACGGATCACTACGGAGTGTGTGTGTCTCTCTCTTTTTCTTAACGAATACGGATCGATGAAGCCTCTCGATCTTCAGAATTCACGGATCCTTTCAGATTCGCATTATTCGAGATCTCAAAATTTCCCCAAGTCTCTCTCTCTCTCTCTCTCTCTCTCTCTTATTCGAGATTTGGAGTTGAAGCATTCATGTCAGCTATACGATACTACAGGAGGCACACAATTCCGTGTTTTTTCACTAATTAATTATTTTAATTTAATTTCCGTTTAGCTTAATTGGTCAGGTATAAAACCATAACGCAAACGCAATAACTTTTTTTAATCCGACTTAACCAGTAAAAGTCGTACCAAACGAACCAATCAGTGTATATAATCATTAATCTGCAATTAAAGTCATCATGTTATATGGTGGAACTCATTTGTAACAATTAACAAGTCAACAATAACAACATAGAGTAGTAGGTTTGATTTTATATATCCTCACTTGACACTATCCAACAACAAAAAAAAGTAGTGATTTGAAAACCATTACTATTTTTGAACATTTGATAGGAGTAAAAAGTACAAATACAACAAATAAATACATTATTTCAGCTTATAGTGTCATCGAGAGCTTGCATAATTAACAACAGAACAAAAATCTAATTGTTATGCCATTATGCAATCATTGTTTGATCGGTACAGACTGGTTTAATAGCCTTAACCGATCAGAATGACGATACCATAAATAAATAGATACAGGATCCAATAAAACGTCTCGAACGGCTCTCGTCCTCTCGAATCAAATCTGTATTAAAAAGGAGAAAAATCAACGGCCAGGATTTAATATCAATCCCGCAACGGAGCGTGGCCGTTCTCGGCGACGGAACTAGGCTCCACCGGCTGCTGCTGCGTTATGCAGTGTATGTTTCCTCCAGCTAGAACGATCTCTCTTGCATTCTCGATTCCCACAACCTTCAAAACAAAAACCCACAAGAAGAAGAATGAAAATATCAAAATCTCTTCTTTCTTGTTTTTTTTTTTGGTTTGGATTTATAAAATAAACCAAAGCTGATGGATGGTTTACATACCGAGTGATGAGGAAAAGTCTCGGAGAGAACACGAATAGCATCTTCATCGCGTTTCGGATCGCCGAATTTCGGAACAATGATTCCTCCATTGGCAATGTAGAAATTCACATAAGAAGCTGCGAGTCTTGTCCCTGCAATCCTTGGTATAGCTTCACCTTCCTGCAACATTACCAACTCGATTAAAAAACCAGCTCCAAGTTTTGAGTCTGTGTGTTTTTAGTTAGAATCTGTTACCTGAGTGATTCCAGACGCTTCTTCTTCCGTCATATAAAGCGGTCCCGGGATATGAAGTTTGATGACTTCAATCTTCCTTCCACGAGCATCAACGGACTTTGAGAAAACCGAAAGAGCTTCAACTGACCTTTCGTATTGAGGATCGGTTTCATCATCTGTCCATGACAATAACACGACTCCCGGTTTGGCGAAGCAACACATGTTATCAATGTGACCGTTTGTGTCCTCATCACCTGAAAATATTGTCAAAATTCGCATAAGCTCGACACTTATTTCTATCGAATTAGTAGTATGGAGCAATGGTGATTCTAATCGATATCGTAAAGTGTGAGTACCGTAAAGACCACGAGGAATCCAGATAAATGATTTGACTCCGAGATAGTTCTTGAGTTCTTCCTCAATTTGCTCTTTACACATATGAGGGTTTCGGTTTTCGTGCAGGAGACACTCTTCTGTGACAAGGCAGGTTCCTGAAAGAACGTTGTTGACACATGAGGTGGAATTACTCAGATAGTATATATTCAAGTTATTGAGTTTTGAAGTTGCTAAGAAATGTTTGCAAACCTTCCCCGTCGACATGGATGCTGCCTCCTTCAAGAATCATCGAATGTTGAAATCTTGGAATCCGCTCCACAGCTAGAATCTGATGGATTGAAGAAGAATTGACCAAATCAATATTTGAAACATGCTACTGAGAGTGATATGGAACCAATAAAGAGTTGGTTTGTCTCCTCAATATATACCTTTTTTGAAACTAGAAGGTCATGACTCCAATCATTGTAACAACCATCACAAGCTCCTGCCATTGGAAAGTGAGTCAAGCAGTAACTACCTATAATAGAGATTAAAAAAAAGGGTGGCCAAATCCTTACCTCCCCAAGCATTGAAATTCCAGTCGATACCAGCAATGTTTCTGTTTAGAGAACTAAGCTTTAATGGTCTCTTCCGCACAATGAACTGTTAAAAACAGAGTGGGGACAACAGATATGAGAAAGCTTTGTAAGATGGAGAACAAGGAAAATGCAAACGAACTCAACAGTCAACTCACAGTTGGTCCAGAGTCGCGGAACCAAGAATCATTCATGCTCATCTCAACAACTCTTATATCCTCTGGTAGCTGTTTCCTTGCATTTTCCCACTAATACCAAACACAACCACGGAAGAAAAGAAAAGAGAGACTAATTTAATTAGTACATCTGTCTGTATAAACTCAAAGATGTTTTGCTGATTTCAGGTACACAAACCTGAGCAGGGCTTGCACAGACTGTGACAGGCTCGAACTTTGAGATGGCCTTAGCAACATCTGCAAACACTCGCTGTGCGGGTAAAGCACTGTGCCGCCAGTTATCTTGCCGTTCCTGCAGCCATTTTATGTTAGAACAATACCCACAGATCCAAAATCAACTAAAAAAATGGCTTTGTTTAAGTACATAACTGAGGTTAGAAAGAACACTGTTTGATTCATGTAAAGAGTGATTGAAACAAAATCTAAAACATATTCATATCGTCAGGTATCTTCTTGTAATATACAAAGATAGAAGAATGGTAAACAAACAATGGATAAGAACTCCACTTGAAAATGATTTAGATTCTGCTTTTAATGAAACAGTAACAAACAAAGTGACTGTAATTAGTTTTCAATGGAACAGATCTCATCTCAAATCGTACCTAATATACATGCAAACTTGAATCGAAACATTTTCGAACGGACGGAGAAAAAATAAACGGAGTTTAGAAGCTAAAGCCTCCAGAACACATCGGAAACTCTAAAAACGAACCCAGAAACAGAGAAATCATCACAACAAAACGGAAGACAGTAGCAATTCGAACATAGATAAGTTACGAACAGGATCAAACCAAAAAAAAAAACAGAGATAAAGATCGAAATCGAAGGTTTTGCATGCAACAGCGAGATTCAGTTCACGAGAATCGCCGTCGATTATTACTTTTCTCCAATCAGGGAAGAGAAAAAGAGAGAGAGAGAGAGAGAGAGATTTACAGGCCAGCCGATCCAAGTTTGAGCATGAGGTTCCCATTCCGCCGGCATGTAAAAGCCGTGCTCCGCCGGTGATTCCTCCACCATTTTTTACGATGTTGTTTTCGTGAGGAGGGAGGAGAAGAGAACTGAGAGAGAGAGAGACCTTTACTAATATTATGATTAAGCTTTGCTTTGATTCTTCTTAATTTATTCTTCTGACCCAAAAAATAAAAGATTCCGTGTCGATATTTACACAGGAGACCCGCGTAAACATATTTTCCTTACAGTTGGACCCCATCATTTATAGACTATTCGACAAGCAACATATTTGTTCTTACTTCTACTACTCCAGACCCTACCCATCATCCTCTAGTGGTGAGCGGAATCAGAATCGGAATCTTTTTACCCAAACAACCCTAGTGGCCCTTATCAGGACAAAAGTGGTAGTTCTGGTTTCATTTTGACAATTAACCATAAAATAATTAAATATTATTATTATAAATACGCTCCTTTTTTTAAAAAACCTTTTCTAAGGAATGGTTCCAACAAATTATACTTTTTCAAGAGATATAGTTTTTTTTTTTTTGTCAACTGTATTGATATTAGATTGATGGTTAACGGTTACAATTAGACTTCAGGAAAGTCAGCCACTATACAAGGCTCAAAAGGGCAAACCAAATAGCCACTAAATCTTCTATAGCCTTACATATCGAAGCCACAATCAGATATACCGGGATCTTTACAAAAAATATTCCTCTAAAGAGTAAACAAACACCAACATATGTTTCAGAAAGAGGATCCCACCCTCTCACTGTTGAAGAGCCCCGTTAGCTAAGGTGGAAAACCTTCGACTACATAGGACTGGATCCGATTGTCTTCAGATACACTTCGAGTAATAAGAAAAGCTCCTCTATTTGAGGTATTTGATTCCAACACAAATGTCCATTCAACAATCTCAGATAGAGCTAGCAGTGCCTGAGATGAATGAAAACTAAAGGATAGCCATGCCTTTGGTCTATTAACCGCTCCTACCAAGACCGAATCCTCCAACGCAAAGATTAATTTCCTTAATCTATGGCTTATCATACACTTAGTAGCCCAAACCGCACTTAATAAGCTAGCCTCTTGTTTAGAGCTTACCAAAGAAAAAGCTCTCCTGCTGTATAAGATCATTCGTCCCGTGTCGTCATGCAGCACCCGCCAGTTTCTTTCTTTTTGACCAAGACACCCTAATGTTACACTTTAACCATTGGTGTGGTGGGGGCCTCCACTGATCTAAAGTCATCACCTGACTTATTTCACTTTGTGGTGGTCCCGACGATTCTGTAGTTTCATTGATGGTGTGTTCACTTAGTTGAGAATCGAACCATACCTCGACATCCTCCTGGATTTTGGTTGCAGTTGCCACCAGCGAAAAGGACTTCCCCTCAAAAACCAGAGAATTTCTGTTTTTCCAGATCCTCCATAGGATCCATGGGAAGCTTTTCCTAATCTCAACAGACCACAACAAATTATCTCTATTGATTAGCAGGTGATGTAAATGAGAGAATATCGATCCCTCATTTGGCCCAAAGTTTGGAGAGGGATAATTTGATAAAGCCCAAATCTATCTTGACAAAGGGCATGAGAACAAGACATGGTAAATGGACTCACTAATCATACCACAAACCTGACATCTTCCATCAATTTTAAGGCCTCTGCGGACTAAAAGATCACCAATCGGTAGAGCATTACTCAACAATTTCCACAAGAAGACTTTAATCTTTGGTTCGGTTTGTCGTCTCCAGACCTGTTCTTTAAGAGTATTTACCGAAGGAAGGGCAGTAGCCTTTATGATCAGTTCTTCCTTGTCTAATTGATTAGCTAACCAATATCCTGATTTAACCGAATAGGCTCCAGATTTGTTATGTTTCCAAGTCATGAAGTTCTCCCTTGAAACGATAGGTCTGGTTTCTTAGATCTTGATGATGTCATTCGGAAAGAACAACTCCTCCAGTTTCTCCATATCCCAATCGCGTTTCTAAAAATCATTGATATTGCTAATCTTTAAGTTGATGTCGATGATATGATTCTTAATAAAAGGGGCTCTCATTCCTCCATCCTCTAGCCATCGGTCACTCCATACTCTCATGGAGTCTCCATTGCCAACCCTTTTAGTCAGACCTCTCCTGAGTAATTCTCTCCCATGAGTTATGCTCCTCCAACCAAAGGACGGTCTAGAGCCTATTCATGCTTCCAAAAAAGTCCCCATAGGAAAATATCTGCTTTTTATCAACCTTGAGAACAGGCAATCGGGTTCTTGAATGATTCTCCAGGCTTGCTTGGCCAGAAGGGCTTGATTAAAGGTGTCAATATCCTTAAACCCCATCCCACCTTGCTTTTTTGACAGACATAACTTTTCCCAAGTTTTCCAGTGGATCTTTCTTGAATTTTTAGATGATGACCACCAGAAATCCGCCATTGCACTAGCCAGCATAGAGCAGGATTTCTTTGGGAGTTTGAAGCAGGTCATAGCAAAGACTGGCATTGCCATTGCCACCGTTTTCAGCAAAATCTCTCTCCCCCCCCCCCCGGGACAAAGTTCTGGAATACCAACCAGTCAATTTATTTTGAACTCTCTCTCTTAGATAGCTTAGCATCTGGATTTTGGATCCACTAAAACATTCAGGGAGTCCTAAATAACTGCCTGCTCCTCCTTGGTTCAAGATTCCCATACAGTTTTGGATCTCCATTTTGTTTGTTTCAGGGACTTTCTTACCAAAGGTTATAGAGGACTTTGATGCATTAATGACTTGTCCTGATGCTCTACCATAAGCCTCCAATATGTTTTGTAAGGCATTTGCTTCTTCATCATTGGCTTTGCACAAGAACAAACTGTCATCTGCAAAGAGCAGATGGTGGATCACCGGACCATCTTCAGCAAATTGTACACCCGAGATTCTTCCTTGGCTTTCTGCTGAGTTTAAAAAATGTATAAGTCCCTCCGTACATAACACAAACAGGAATGGAGACAAAGGATCTCCTTGCCTTATCCCTCTCTCGGGAATAATCATTCCATACGCTTTATCATTGATGAGAGCAGAGAAAGTAACCGTAGTCACACACTTCATTATCCAGGAGACCAAGATCTGATGAAATCCTAAGGCTGAAAGCAGAGCTCGAAGATAGGACCATTCAACTCTATCGTATGCCTTTGACATATCTGATTTGACTGCCATATAATCAGAGGAGAAAGGCTCCTTTGTATTCAAGGAATGTATCAATTCATGTGCAATCAGAATGTTGTCCGTTATCAGACGATCAGGGACAAAAGCAGATTGATACTCGGATACTATCTGAGGTAGCAAAGGCTACAGTCTACTCACTATCACATTGGAGATCACCTTGTACATAACCGAACATAAGCTTATGAGGCGTAGATCAGGCATATAAGATGGATGGGGGATCTTCAGAATTAAACACAAGTGAGTGTAGTTCCATTATATTGGCAGAACTCCATTGGAGAAGAAATTCTGAACCTCAGTTGTTACCTGATTACTTCTTGTACTCCAGTATCGCTGAAAGAAGAGTGCATACATTCCATCAGGCCCCGGAGCACTAGTTGGATCAATCGAGAAGACAGCTTCTTTAATTTCCAGAGCCGACACTGCCTTGATAAGCTTAGCATTCATTTGGTGTGATACTCGCGGTTGGAAATCTTGAAACATGTTACCAAAGGGAATCAGATTGGAGGACTTAAAAAGATCTTGGAAATAAGCAGAGGCAACCTCTCCTTTTGAACCTTCAGAGAATTGGTTATTTCCATTGATGTCCACTAGTCTCTCAATGCGGTTTCTTTCATCCATTTTTTCCTACTTTTTTGTCTCCAGAAAATTTCTTCCTCTCTATATGCTTTGGCAAGATCCTTCTTCAAAGAGATGACTCTATAAAAGCAAGGAGATATCATGGATTGTTGGATTTCCAGGTCTACCTCGATCTTCCTAATCTTCTCTTTTGAGTTAAGCGAGTTGTCTCTCTTCCAAGAACTTAAAGCCCTTCTACATCTCCGGACTCTTAAGGCTACATGGATTTCCAGATTAGCTGAGCAAGATCCCCATGCCTGGGATATAGATTCTTCAACCCTGGGTTCATTCAAAAATCTCTTGTCGAATCTGAAATTACCCGAGTAGGAGTCTTGGGCAGCAATTAATTTTACCAGAACAAATCTGTGGTTTGATCCTCTCATTTCCAGAAAGAGTTGATTTGAGGCTGGAAATGATGAAGACCATTCTTGGTTCCCAAAAGCTCTGTCCAAGCGACTTTGGATCCACAAATTATACCTTCTTCTTGTCCAAGTGTAGCTGTTTCCCTTGCTAGCTGGTTCCTCCATTTGACAAGCACTAAACATGTCATTGAAAGATCTAAAAGCAGATATGCATCTACTAGGACCACCAATCTTCTCCCCATTATGACATATGTCATTAAAGTCTCTAATCATCATCCAAACCTCTTTCCTTATGATGCCAAAACGAGTAATTCTTTTCCATACCGCTTGCCTTTTCTTGAAATCAGGATCACCGTAGATACAAGATAGAAAAAAGCTTGTTGCACCAAATTGGACTTGCATATCAATCAAGTTTTTATCCGCATAGTAAAAGTCCAAATTGATACTATTTTTCCAAAAAATAGCTAAGCCGCCACACCTCCCAACAAGCTGGATAGTAAAGACAGGATCATATCCTAAAACTTCTTGTAAATCTACTAATATATCTCTACTATGCATAGTTTCCATCAAGAACATTGTCTCAGGAAAGAAGATTTTACGTAATTCCTTGAGACGAGGAAAAGATATAGCTATGATGAAAACTGGAGAAGACAATATTGTGTCAAAACAAACAAATTAGTTTATAGGTCAGCGATCTCACGTATCTATCTATAGCGATTTATCATATTGTCAGATTGTTGATGTACAAACAAAACAAAACCATGGATAACCCTACATAAAATTTTGGAAAAGCCCTATTCAACAAACTTCCAATAAATATCCAACCAAAAAGTTTAAACAATACATACTGGAACATGTTCTAAAATTTAAACATGTTACATATTTAAACCCTACCTATTGATTGTTTTCGTACGCACTGTCCAAAATATCTCTTCTCTTTTTCTTTTTTTTTTGATAAAAAATACCAATCTCACAATTTTCTTTCGGATACTTACTTGTGAGTTGTGACCAAAAATCGGAGTTTCTATAATTGGAGATTTAGTTCACACAAAAAAAAAATAGTTGTTGGAGATCGCTAATTGAAATTCAAAGCAATTTTCCTGTCCAAAGTCAAACGGCTCTTAATAAAATCTTGTGAAAAATAATAGCTAAATCAGTGGGGACAAAATTGGTCAGTGGTTGAACTATAACTAATCAACTGTGAGATAAGACAGCATTTGATAAAAGCCAAAACAAAAAAAGCCCACTAGTCCACTAAAAAAAAGTCGAAACAAAGGAGATACGATTCTAAATTTTACAATACTAGTAACTTTGAATTGTCCACACAAAATTGAACAAGAGCAATATAATAAATATCATGATATTCATTAAACCACCACGGCAACAAAAACACACATGTTAAAAGTGTGTTTTTTTCGATTCTAGTTTTCTAATCAGATTACAGAAGATGCAAGCTCCTTAATATCGTCAGAGACTTGTTCGTAGTCTGTCTTTAACTTTTCAAGTTCGTCTACAGCTAGCTCTCCTTTTGCCGGTTTAAGCATGACCAATACACAACACGTTGGCCGTTTTGTTGCTCCAGCTTGCGCAAGATCCTGTATTACATTTTAAAAAGAATATGTTAATACCCAATAACAGGCAGATAACAAGATTTAAATAAATGAAGAAACGTGGCTTACTTCTTTGGATGGAACGTATACATAAGGAATACCATGCTCTTCGCATAAGATTGGAAGATGGGTAATCACATCAATAGGTGATATGTTTCCAGCTATAACACATAACCTGCATAAGAAAAAGCAAATCTCATTTAAGTATATGCTGATACATAACAAAAATTATAGTTTTAACTTTTAACTACATGGATGAATGAACGAAGCAACAAGAAGAAAAGAAAATGTGGGTTCAAATCAGGCCCTAAAATCAATGAACCAAATAGGGAACTCAGAGAGGGCACAGACATTTTAAACTCATGATTCAGTTTCCGTGCACAGTACCATGCTACATTCATTCTATTTAATCCAGAGCATCGGCTTAATTGTACACGGATCAATATATCAGTTAATCAAAACACTAAACACTTTTTTAAAGAGACATAATCACAAACAAAGACTTAGAATGTAGATCTAAACCAGGCCGTCTCATCAGAGAGATCAGAGATGGCAGACATGTCGATCTGCGGTAGCTCAGTTTCCGTGCACAGTACCATGCTACATTCATTACTTTAATCCAGAGCATCGGCTTATTTGTACACGGCTTTCAAAAATCAAGCAAGAATAAATAGCTAATTCCACTAGTAAAATACCAAAGACAGAAGATCACAACAACAGGCAAAAGAATGTGGATCTAAACCAGGCCGTCTAATCAGGGAAATCAGAGATGGCAGACATGTCGATCCATAGTTCAGTTTCCGTGTACAGTACCATGCTAATTTCATTACTTATAATCCAGAGCATCGGCTTAATTGTACACGGATGTAACATCAACTAAGTAAATTGACTAACACAAAACAAAACTCAACCATGATAATATAAAGTGATAAAGAAGACTAACCCTTTCTGGTTACGTCTGATGCTCTTAACCACTTCCTTAACTCCTCTCTTCAAACATTTCTTTCCAGCAGCTGACAATAATTACATAAGCAAAACACAAAACATGAGCTACCAATCCATAAAAGATATAAGGGTTTGCACAAAGTGAGGAAGCTAGGTCGGAGCTCAGATAGGTACCTTTTTGAATGAGTTTGAATGTTCTCTTCTGGAGTTTTTTGCCGGCGAGAGGTTTAGCGATAGGAGCAAGGGTAATAGCGTACTTCTTCTTCTCGTTTTGAATCGACTTCTCTGCTTCGGTATCGCTTCCCATAGTTAGCTTTAGCTTAGCTCCCGGGTGAAAAAAAAAATGGCGGAAGAGAGTGGCGGAAATAATTAGGGTTTATATGAAGGTGGTTACATGACTATGTGATCATTGGGGTTTTATAGAAGTGCTTGAGTTGATAAAACCCTAATCCAATATGGGCTTTGTATAAAATACGTTCTATAAAGTGATTACATATTAAAAGGCCCAACGTATTTGGGCCCTTATGCAGTTTCAGAGATTTCTATATTTCGTCAAGTTGTTTAGCTTAAAAATCATTTTTCTGCTTTTTTAAAAAGGTTTATTCAAGACCATTTGTAGGTAGATTGAATGTTACTAAAATGTTCGCAAATAACTTCCAACGATTAGTTAGTATGATGAGAGATCTCAGAGGCAAAGATAACAACTTGACCATCCAATAGGAAAATAACATGACATCTTTATACTAAAAAGCAAGCAGTAAGGTGTTTTAAGTTTTAATTACATACTTGAGGAAAGTACAATTAACAAAGCATTGTAAAAAATACATTACAGTACAAAAATACTCAATACACTTGACTTGAGCACCAAAACAGTTCAACTTCAAGTTACGCATGGCCTTGTTAACACCTATTTTTGTTTGGAGTGAATTGGTTGTTACTGGTGAGCTTCAACATCAAACCAGCTTCCAGTACCAGCAATAATGCCTCGTAAAACAAATAAATCAGTGTGGAGGAACAAGGACAACCATGTCATGTAAAGCTTGTATTATTATAAAACAACAAAGGAGAAACTTGTAAAACGATTATACCCACCAAAAACACAACACATATTATCATCAGGACAGGAGGACCATTGTTTGGTCAGAGTCAAAACCAATAAAGGAAAGAAACTATCAGAATTTATTCATACAAAGAATCTGAATCCACTTGATGAAAACTAAAGGCTAATCAGACAAAGTACATACTCTTTTTTTTTTTAATTATGAACACAACAAAGATAAAGAAAGAGGCAAACACTGGATGCAGAGGTTTATCGATCTATTCATGCTTTTCGATTTTATTTTTATTTTTGTGTCCCCAGGAAGAGATCGATGAACCGCTGCCTCCAGTGACTCTCTCTTTCAACTCTTTCTTTTTCTTTTCAGTTATATTCCAAAATGTAAACGAAAGAATAAAAAAAATTCCCAAATCGGAGCAAACAAAACATATCAGATCTGAAAAAAACAACGGTCTAAACAAACACCACAAGTAGTAAATAGCTGAAATCTTTATATCAATGAAATGGACCAAAAAAATAAAACATATTACTATATGTATCCCTGTATACACATGCATCTCTGCAGATAAACTCTAGCTAAGACGAAGAAGAGAATCAGATATTTTATTTTTGAGTAAATGTCAAATCTAAATAAAAAGGGGAACAGAGGAGAGTGAAGAAGTATCAACCAGGAATCTGACGAGAGAGAGATACCATTTCTGATTTGCCTATTGGCCTACGTCTCTCTCTCTATCTGTTGTCAAACAAACATTCTAGATCGGGTTTGTTTCGGGTTTGTTTCTTCACAATTTGTTAAAAATACCCATTTTCCCTTTTCAAAAATACTTTTTTTTTTATCATTTTTATTTTTGACTCCTTTAATTTTTAATGACTATTTTAACTTTACATAAAAAATAATTTATTTAAAAAAAAAAAAATTCCGCCAAAAGAATTTCCAACATATTTTCCTATCAAAAGAATTTCGAAAAAATTTCCCGCCAAAAAAATTTTGATAAAAATTTTAGACAAAAAAAAATTCCCGCCAAATAAAATTTACAAAGTGTTTAAAAGTTTTTATAAGATAGAAACCTCATAAAAACTTTATAAACACCTTGTAAACACTTTTATAAGATTTTTAAAAGGTTTTAAAAAAATTTTAAAAGGTTTTTTAAACAACTTTTAAACGTTTTTACAAAGTTTTTATAAGATTTTTATAGGGTTTTTAAACGTTTTTATAAGGTTTTTATAAGGTTTTTAAACACCTTCTAAACAAATTTACAAGGTTTTTAAAAACGTTTACAAGGTTTTTAAAAAGTATAACTTTCAAAAATTTGGCGGGGAAAATAATTTTTGACGGGAAAATTTTCGATTTTGGTGGGTATTTTTTTTTTGATTTTGGTGACTGTACTTTCTTGTTGTCATTCAAAAAAAAAGTAATTTGATCATAAAAAGAAATAGTTTTAAAAATTGCCAATATGAAAGGGTATTTAAAAAAAAAGACATAGAAAAGGGATATTTTTGAAAATGCTTCTTGTTCCTTCAACTAATAAGATTTTTATTTTATTTTTGTTAAAATCACTCACAAGTTTTTTTATTTTTATTTTTTATTTTGTTATCTTTAGAATATATAATTTTTTAAAAAAATAATATTTTAAAACTAAAATGTACCAAAGTGTCATAAAAATTATAAACTTTTTTTTGTTGGTATAAATTTCGAATAAAACCAGATTTGGTATTAAAAAATATTATTAAGCAAGTGATTGTTAACCATGTCGAAAATTCCATATTGAGTCATTTTTTTAGAAAAACCATTATTTGAGTAACACGATTAACTTGAGTTGACCAAAACAAAAAAATGTATGAAGGATCCCCAAGGCCTTTTTAAGCGGATGATTAATATATATATAAAAAACAGAAAATTTATTGGGCTTAAACGGGTCGCGTCACATATGTAATGAAGCCCATTTCCCACGTCTCGAAAAAGAAGGAAATTTATCTAGACGCGCTGTCGATCACTTTGGGGGAAAAGTGGGATTCACGCGCTTACTTTTGGTCTTTCTGTTTTTGCCCTAATCGATCTCTCTGCGTAGAGGAGAGAAACCGAAACAGGAGATAGAGAGAGAGAAAACCCGCCGATAAGATTCCGTCCGATCTCGCCGTGACTCGGTGTCGTAACTCGTTTAACTTACCTGATCTCCGTCGTTGATCTGCCTCCGTTTCGATCCCTTTTATAATACACTCGGTAAATTATACATCTCTCTCTTTCTCTTGACTTTCTCCTTGTTCTTCATCTTATAACTTCGTCGGCCATAGCTCTTCGTGGTAGCAATTTTAATCAATCTGATTGTTGTTTTTATATGTAGAGCTAAAAACGATGGATCCGATGGATATAGTTGGAAAGTCCAAAGAAGATGCTTCGCTTCCAAAAGGTTTAGCCTCTTCTTCTTGTTTTTTTTGGGGATGTTTCTGTCAATTAGTGAGTTTTAGGTAAAAATTGAATGTATCCATGGCGTTTCAGGTTAACTCAATGCAACGATGAAAAGAAAGCATGAACTGCATCAGATATTTTCATCTAACTCTTAATTCTTGTCTGCTAAATAAAAAAAATATGTTTGTTGTTTGGTAAATATGTCAGCTACCATGACAAAGATTATAAAGGAGATGCTACCAGCAGATGTTCGTGTTGCTAGAGATGCTCAAGATCTTCTGATCGAGTGTTGTGTAGGTAAAGATTGATTACTCTTTTCAAATTTCTCCCAAAACAAAGTTTATAACAAAACTGATCATTGTTTCAAAATTTGCTTATCCTCTTCTTTCTTTTTGTTGTTGTTGTATGAACATTATTGGCAGAGTTCATAAATCTTATATCATCGGAGTCTAACGAAGTGTGTAACAAAGAGGATAAACGAACAATCGCCCCTGAGCACGTACTCAAAGCTTTACAGGTTTGCTGTTTACATTCACTCAGAATTATATGTTTTGGAATGGTGATTTTAATTCATGTGACTTGACATATGAAACAGGTTCTTGGCTTTGGGGAATACGTTGAAGAAGTCTATGCTGCTTATGAGCAACATAAATATGAAACCATGGTAATCCATTACACCATCCCTTTCCTAATAATCCAGACTTGAGTATATATATAAAAAAAAATCTTAATTGGTTTCCTTTTGTGTGTATTGCAAATTCTTGCAGCAAGATTCACAGAGAAGCGTGAAGATGAACAGCGGAGCAGAGATGACGGAAGAAGAAGCAGCAGCGGAACAACAGAGAATGTTTGCAGAAGCTCGAGCAAGAATGAATGGAGGTGTTTCAGTTCCTCAACCTGAGCAGCAGCAACTAGAAGAAACCCAACAGACAAATTTACAAAGCTAATCAACAAAGCTAGAAGGGAACCTTTTTTTTTTCTTTCTTAACATTTTATCCTTTTGACTTTTTTTTTTTTTGCTTTTGTTTCTAGCATTTCTCTGTAAAGTGCAAAATTCGTCGCGTCTCGGTGTTGATATGCTCTTTACAATTATTTAACTTAGATTTATGTTTTTGTGTTGAATCTTCTAAAAATCACTTTGGTGATTTCAGATGTAATTAGCAAGGTTTGTCTTCTTCAATCTTTGCAACTGTCGTCATTCTGTTTATAATTCCTAAATACAGTTTTCTCAGAATTTGATAATACTAGACTCCTTTATAGTTCACAGCCGATAAAAGATCTGAAGCAATCCAAACCGGAGAACCTGACCCGATTTTTATCTTGTCAAACCCAATAAATTAAACCTAAGAGGCAAGAGAGGAGGACCACTCTTACTTAGATGTCCAATTAGACCAGCATGTGTCTGTCAATTGTTTATTTTGGTTAGGCAAGTAATAATAATAAGAAGGGATTCTTCTTTCAACTCTCTTTGCCTCGCCGACATTATACGGACTTGTTATTTGTTGTCAAACACACACACACTTTGCTTTTGACTTTAAAAGCTGTTAATATATAAATCCAGTATGAAAAAGTAACTAAGCTATTTTTATTTGCAAGTAAGTAGATAATTTTCTTTTACGTAACCAGAATTTCACGATTATATTATTTGATATTTATCTTTTTCTTTTACAGTATTAAGCACTTTTTTTTTAGTTATGAAATATTATAATTATTCTTCTAGAAAAAGTTGTTTATTTGATTTTTTTTTTTTTAAATCTAAGCTACTGTGTATTTATAACGTGCCTGTTATGCAATTTTATAAAGATTTGTTTATTTACCCTTATCTTATGTAAATATGTAATTATTAAATAATATAATTTTCACCAATTTTTTTTGTTGTCGTCAATTTAATTAAAACTCGTACTGTTTCTTCAGCTCGATTATTAGCAGTTTAATTTGCAAAGCATACTCTTAATAATGCAAATTAATTAATTAAAAATCCGTATTAGTCTTCTAACTCATAATTTTAATTGGTCATTAAATAAATAAAATCTTGGTATAATTCCACCGCTGCGACGAGAGAGGAGCACAGCACAGAGAGAGATCTCTTCGTTTCGTTTCATTTTTTTTTTTCCCGGGAAATCTGGGGAACAAAAAACTTAAGCAACCATCGATCCTCTGAGGAAAAAAAAAAAAAAAAAAACTCGACTCTCTAGTCCACCAGTTTTTTTTTCCTTTCACCTCTCTCTTCTCATCGTCTCTTTCGTCATTCCCTGTAATATTCACTTTTTCTCCCTTTTTTTTAATTTTGAATCTCTCCTCCTTCATCTTCACCGTTTCGATTCGTGTGTTCCTTTACTTGATGATAAATTTTCTGATCAGATCTAGTGTAGAATAATAAATAGGTAGGATTTTTAATTATTATTATGTTTATGGATCGAGAGAGGAGGAGTTCATCTTCTTCATCTAGTCGTAATGGGACACCTGAATATAGCAATGGAAAATTCCGAGATGATAATAATGGTTACGGAGGATTCTTAGATCGATTGGAGAATTCACATTCACGTGAGAAGAGTCCTACTAGATCGAAGATCCTCCGGATCCCGTCTCCGAACTCGTCTCCTCCACCTTCTAGCTCTTCACCTCCATTTCATGGTTCCGATTCCCCTGACCGTGGTTACATCGAACACCGCGTCTCCAAGTACGATACTCTCGCCGGCATTGCTATTAAATACGGTGTTGAGGTAAAATAAAACATTCTTATAAAAATTAGGTTTTGCTTTGGTTAAGGTTGTTGTGTAAAAATTGACATACTGGTGTAAAGGTTTTTTTTTTTTTGGGAATTGAGGTATGATGATGAAGAACACATGAGAGGAAAAAGTTATTTGTCAGAGAGAGAGCTTTGTTTGGATTATTTCAGATTTGTTTTAAGCTTGTAATGCTTTTGAAGCTTGTATTGTTTATTCCTAATTGTTTTTTTTTTTTTTTTTAACTTTCAGGTTGCAGATGTGAAAAAGATGAATAACCTTGTTACTGATCTTCAAATGTTTGCTCTCAAGTCTCTTCATATTCCTTTACCTGGGAGACACCCTCCTTCTCCTTGTTTGTCTAATGGCTCCTTAAACCATGGGTACTTTATTTAAGCTACATCTATCTCCTCCTTAGACGTGATTTATTACATGCTTGCCTTGTTTGTGTTGGACTGAAGCTGTGGCTCTAATACATGGAATCTTATTTGCAGAGAGGGGTGTTCATGCCACGAACCGGAATCACCAAACCACAGCAACGAGGACGTGTTTGATTTGTTTCAGTCTCTGAGATTGAAATCTTCTGAGAAGAAAGTCTCTCCAGCGATGTACTCACTGCAAGGTTATTACGGGCTTAAACCAGCAGACAGAACAGTCTCTGATGGAGGATGCTTCGAGATGGGAAATTACAAGACCGAAAGTTCTCGTCATGATAATCAATATCTCAGACCTTTCCCATCAACAAATGCTCCCTTGAATCACCATAGGAAATCTAGAAGCTTGGTCAATGCACTTATCGAAGAGGTTAACCAATCACCAGAGAATAATTCTCAAGAACCAAACTCCGACAAGTTTATGAGGAGACGCCAAAAATCTGAAGCCGACTTTTCATCCCGGACTCCAGAGCTTGTGTTGAAAGAAGACAACAGTAGCAGCAATGGCGGGTTTTTATCAATAGCCGGAAAAGGCTTAGCTTTGAGATCAAAAGCTTCAAGCAGAACCAATCTAGCAGAATATGAGAACGGTAATTTCAATCCGGTACCAATCAACTTGATGGATGCTCCAGTTTCAGACAGCTTTTGCAGTGTAAGAAAATCTTCGAGTGCATCAAGTCTACAAGATCCGGACGGTAACAGCAGTAACGGTTCGTTGTCTCTGTGGCCAACTTCAAAATGGAGCTTGAAACCTGATTTGCTTACACCTGCGGCTATAACAAGCTCAATCTTTGATGGATTACCAAAGCCTTTAACAGGTCGGAGAAACAAAACGGCTCTGGACTAAAAAGGTCAGTTTATCGTTATTTAACTGCCTTATTCTTTTTTTGGGGACTATACGAATCAATTGCAAAAGAAGCTATTTTAGCTTAATGCCGAGTAAATACAAGTAAAGAGAGATTAGAGAAAATTTGAAGGAAGAAACAAAAAAAACTTCCAAAATTGAAATTTATAAAGAAGGAAGAAGCTTCTGATGATGTAATGATTGGGTCTTTTTTTTTTTTTTGTAAGTTATAAAAGTTATGCTGTACCATGTTCTGGGTGGGGTTGTATTGTATCGACGACAATATCCGTAGAGTAGTTAAAATCTTTTTGTTTCATGATACATTGTCACACATACTAAATTGTATTTTCATGCATTTATTTAATAATGCTTTTATTAAAGTGCAAAGGCTGTCTCTCTGTATGTTGTTGGTCTTTATGGTTTTATTCGACCGTAACTCGGATTGAGCCAAGCTGAAACCGTTCTTTTCTGCGTATTTTTAATTATAAAGTTCTCTCATATGTGTTATTGAATAATGCTTTCCAGACGTAGCCGGGGTTGTGCTGTCGAAGCACAGTTTCAACGTGTTAGCCACACCGTTATGTAAACCCTGGAATGAATCAATAGAAACGAGCGAAAAGAAAGTAAATACCCAGTTATTTTAGACTGAATTTTTAAATCAATATGGGCTAGTTTTTTGCGAGTAGATCTAACTTATCTAATTATATCTCAACAATCAACAATAAACTACAAAGCGTAATCCAACAAACTAATGTACATAAAAATTTGCAAGTGTTATATAAAATCAAACATCTACAAAAGTAGACACTGTTCCGTCACGGCTGCTTCTGGCTGGCACAACCAATGCTTCTGTTTTTTTTTTTCCATCGCCGCTTACGACTTCATCACTGTCATCGCTCATGCTATCGCCATTACTACTGCTACCAACGCGTCACACCACCACAACCACTCTACACTTACCGACATTCTTTTGGGGTTTTTTCTGCTGTTGCTGTAAAAAATTTAATAGCACAACTTGCAACATATGTGTATAAGTTCGAACCTTTTTGCTCAGAATTAGACAGTTTTGGCAAATCCAATTTCACTTCATGTAGACAAACATTATTTATTGAAATCACTTTATCAAAGTCCCATAGTCTTGTATGACAGTGAGATGAGCTAGATCTTTTCAGTTCTAGAATATTCTAGTAGATCGTTTAACATGATATAGAGATGCGCTTTAACCGGTTTTGACTCTTCGTAGCTATTTTATGAACACAAAATTTTAGAATACTTATAGCTTTATCAATGCTTTTTTATTGAAAATAATTCTAACCAGAAAAAAGATGCTCAAACAAGTATTTACTAAATGGTGAATCTTTTTGACAACTGTACCTTTCAAAGAGAGAATGCAAAAGAAAAACCTAACCTGCCGACTTCAGAGAACCAATCATAAGCTTCTAAGTCTGAGTTAATCCCAATGACTCTGGTTCCACAAAATCTAATCAAAAACCTGAAACAACCACGCAACAAATGTGAGATTCTCACACCGAGCGACGTATTTCTCTCGCTGAATTATGCCCAGTCAGTCCAGGCCAGTTGTCAAACTTTGAAGAAACATCTCAATTTAACGACTAGTAGTCTTTACCTCGAGATTACGCCGAAATTTGATCCAAACAGGACGCCATTTCCACCACTCCGGGTTCCAGTGTAAAACCTAGCACGAGATAATGCAGATGACTGATTATGTACTCGGAGTTGAAGTCAACTTTCAAAATTAGAAAACCAGATATAGAAAGACCAAAGAGATCTGTAGACAACATAGAGACCATGTCGATCAAGAAACTAAATTATTCATACAGCTAATTCTACAGTTTAATATCATAAATCCACAATGCTGGTTAAGTTTTTTTTTTTCTTTTTTTCTGGAGATTCTTTTGCATGAATCCTTTTGGAAGGATATGCGATTTATGGGAGCTGGAAACCTTATAGATTGAACTAGCAGCCATAGACAAGTCTGGTTTGAAAGAATAAAAGATATACATTTCAAGACAAAAAGGAGGAACCGATACCTCAAGTCCTCAACAACTTCAGATAAGCAGTGCACAAGATAACGATACGGATATTCTTGTAAAACCGGGTAAATGGAGTCACAGTTGTTGAGAAATGCATGCGTCATCGTTCCTGCTAAGGCATTCAGCCTAGACAACCTAGGTTATGCACAGAACAGACATTTGTTAAGAACAATAATCAAGACTCTTAAAATACTGAGAAGAATCGTCTAGAAGGAACTGAAGAGACTTCACCAAGTAACTTCTAAGTGACTTTCCCCACAGAACAAGAAACGCTAGAAAGGTCTCCATTTAGGGAACCAATATTAAGAGCAAATTGACAGACTTGCACCTAATACGTTGGAACTTCTCACAATAGTGACTACCTTAGAACCTAATTACTTCTGTGTGCAGATACAACCCTTATAAAATGTGCAATTTTTAAGATCGTGTCTCAAATACCAGTAAAGAAAGTTTTGAGTTAGATGGTTCTTGTCAGAAAAAAGATTGACAATTAGGACTTAAAAGCTTGTCAGAAAAAAGATTGCACCCGATATATTAGGACTTAAAAGCTTGACAATTGTTTAACTAGACAAAACTGTGCATGGTCATTGGCCTAATTACAGTATCTGAGTAACAGGAGTACTAACCAAATTAGAAACTAGGGCATATACTGTGAAGAATATGATCCGGTGATACATTCGTCAGGAACAATTATAACATATAGCAATATCCTGACAATAGTCTGCAGAGTTTTGATGCCTCTGGAAGTGAATATACCGCCAAAAAATCCCTTTATGGAAGAAAGTGCAGGTTCTCTATTTCGAACTGTTTGATACAATCCAAAAATAGAAAATCAGAGACAAAGAAGCAAAAAAAAAAAAAAAAAGACACTAGCAGCTTGCTAATCAAAGTGTAAGCGAATAATCAAAAGGTAGTCTACCTTAAACTTCAGGGTGGCCTCCATCGAGCCGTGAAAGGTACGTCTGGCCGAGATGGAAGCATCTGCGAAGCAGCATGACCTTGAATGGCAGAATAAAACGTTATTGTAGGGAAACGTGTAGGATCCCCCACATATGCATCTCTGAGCGTCTTAAAGCAGATTAGTTGATTTAAATCGCCTCACCTGTAATTGTCGGGCCACCTTGCACGTTATCAGCAGCAAACTGATAGCTCATTGTCCCTGAAGGTCTTTCGGGAGGCGGCTGAAAGAAACCTGTCATTGCAAGTAAAACAACCAATATCAACTAAAGGAGAATCATAACCAACTGAAGTAGCATAAACAAACTGACAAAACAAAGGTTTCTTGCATCTGCATACCGTCTGTAACAGTAAGAGAGCCTGGAAATGGATTTCTTCCACTTATCCAGGCTCCATTTAGAGTATCTGCATTACGTCCATTTGAAGACATCCGCCATGCTTCCTCATTCATATGTCGCTGCCCATCAACTGACTGAGAAGGAAAAGGGTAAGGATGAGGAAAGGAGGAACGCTGGGGTTCTGATTGAAGGCTTGGAAACGAAAAATGGCTGGATGGTGCTGGGGCAAGATTCCTAATCACAGGTCTCTGTAGAAAAGAGGTATTGCTCGGCCGAAGCTGTTGGTTCCACTGCATAGATATCTGGTATTCATGTTGAAATGATGCATGTGCTGGGTTAGTGAATCCTGGTTTATTTAGTAATGAAGGATGGCTAGGCATTGACGGTCGAGTTAGAGCTATAGATTGTGAAGACGGTGGAAGTGCCAATGGAGCGGGTGGTGGAGTAAAAAAATGATCAGAGGGAGGTGGCGCAAATGGCAGCTCCGATGGATATGAAGGGGGTGGAGGCGGAGACAGCGGTGGTGGAGAAGGAGGTAGAGGAGGGGGAGATGGAGGCGATTCATGAGGTAGCGAAGGAGAACATGCTGGAAAAGGAGGGATCTCAGTCGCATAGGTTGCAGCCGGTGAGTCCTCCTTCGCTCCAATCCCACAGACATACGAAGGTACGTCATCTGTCAGCTGACAAGACGCATCTTCCATTTCACGTACACCACTGACATGTACTACACAGTGAGGTTTATCACTCGAACTATCATGTGCCTCTAACTTGCCTAACGCATGGACTGGTTCTTCTATATGTGTGTTTTTAACTTCATGTGATGTGCTTGGAAGATCCTCATCTTCTTCATCATCTCCAAAATTGTGAGAAGATAAAAAGCCTGCCAGCTGAAAACTTGCATTGCTGCAGAAAAAACTCGTTAACGTATAAATTAACAGTACTCTTCCGAACAGCAATAAAACTGTCTCTAACAAATTATTCAGACTAAAAATTTCCTACTAAGCTTCTACATGCCCATCAAATATATTAAATCTGGAAAGCTGAACTACAGAACAAGATATGTATAATACATACCTCCCATACTCGTCAACAAGCATCCCTTCCATGTCCCTTAGAGGATCATCTACAGAACGCTCAGATCTAGAAGGACGTCGTAGCGAAAACCCAACAGTTTTATCATCACCAGAAGCACCAATATCACCAATATAACGACGTAAAAGAGAATCTGGGAAAATCTTCCTCTTAAGCCACAACCTCAATACCTAGAAGGAGCAAGAGATCACTGACTCTGAACAACAAAAACATGAGACTGTCCTCGAAACGAACAAAAAGTAAAAGAACCTTGCGACATTGATGACGATTTTCACGAGCACCAGTCCCTGGAGGAGCAGCAGCTCCTAGAAGGCGTGGAAGGGCTGCCTGCACAGTAGGAATATACAAACCGCCTGTTTTACCTAAAGAAGATTCACATGCATCACGAAGGATCACTTTAGTCTTATTAGTTATACAGAAGATAAACAAAGAAATTCTCTTTGACTGTAGAGAGTAATACAGTTAAAAAAACAAAATACCATAAGCGCCTCAGAAAATTGACAATTTGGAAAGAGATTCTGCATCCATTCAGGAGAAGCTTACCTTTTTGTTTATGGGAACATTGGGTGATCGAATCAACGAGAAAGAACAAGTCCACTTTACGACGAAAATGAGGCTCAATTTCCAACTTTCGAATGAGAAGTTCCACAACCTACAAAACACGATAAAATTACCCCATCAAACGCTGTAAATAATTTTGTCCAAGAATTTTCAGCTGGAAAAGGTACATTACTATATTAAATCTACATTTGCAGTCTATTCCTAAGTTTATCATAGGAAATTCTGGCTGGCGGTCTTAAAAAAGAGGAAACCACAGAAAGAAGAAAAGTGTTGACCTGAGGAAACAATTTAACTCACCTCACTGGCAATCCCATACTCGGCACAATTAATTGCCATGCGTGTTGCACGTCCAATACTTTCCTTAGTTCTGGATAAGGTCTCTAGCATTCCCTCAAACGTATCTCGAGAAATCGCAGCCTCAGTGGCACCACTCAGTGAACCCTCAACCGACCTATGCCCTGAACTAAATCTTCTCTCTTCCTTCTCTTCAGTCCCCACTTGGTTACTTGATGAGGATTGGTGGCCATGAATTGATGGAGTAGAATCTTCTTGAGGTTCCTCAGCAACAATCAGCATGGCATCGCCAGCAGAAGATGAAACATTCTGAACCATGAAAGGGCTTTGACTTGTCTGCATTGGATCGATGGTAAAGGAATTATGGTCAATATTCACAATAGGTGAAGTATGTGAATGTGCTTGTTTTCTTTTTTCTTGGGCAGCTGCAATTAGATGCTTCATAGATGAAGAAGAATCTGGCATCGAAGAACTGATCAATGTGGCACTTCCATTTTCTTGATTGCCAGTAATACTATGATAACAAAAAAAGACATTAAACTTTAACCTCCAAGCAAATATGAACATATCAATGACAAAGGGAAAGACAAAAAAAACATACATGTCAGCGGACAAGTTCACAGAAATGCCTGTTGACACTCCAACATCGTTCAGACAAGTTGCAACTTTTGGAGTGCCTGTTGGGTTTTCTTCCAAAGCTGGTTTGCTTCTCTGATTTGTTGTCTCTGAATGAGAAGAGCTTAATATATCTGAACCAGCCATTGCGTCCTTGGAAAAATCACCTTGGCATTTTTTTGGGATCCCCACACCAGAGACTTTCGTAACTTTATTCTGTCCTGCCACCTGCTCCATAGTTGAAAACAACTGAGAAGACTTATTAGGAGATCTAAATATCTGCTTGACATTCTGTGGAGGCAGCTCGATGAATGGTTTTCCCACAGAGGAGCTGTTTGAAGGACCCTCCACGCTATCTGGCATTCCTGAACCAGAGACTTTTGGAGTTTTATTTTGTCCTGTCACCTGTTTCTTAAATGAAACCAACTGATGGGAATTTTTAGGAGAACTCAAGTTCGGCTTGATATTCTTTGGGAGAAACGCCTTGACTGGTTTTCCCATAGGTGAGTTATACCCCTCCATTTTCTTGTTTTGTTGATACAGATGTACTTTCCCAGTTTTTGCACTTTCTGCAGATCCAGCTAATAGCTTTACTTTAATAGAAGTATCATGGGATGCATAAGCACTTTTAGGACCACCCGTAGAAGCTAGTTTAGCTTTGGGAACATTGGTATGTCCTCCATGAACTGGAGTCTTTGGGTCTTCATCATCATCATCATCGTCATAGATACAAACCGCCCTCCGTCTCTTCGGCAGCTGAGCAGCTGGAACCTTCACATCGCTATCAGAAGATGAAGTTATCTTCTTTTCAGGATGATTTGTCCCCTCTTTATTGAGAGACCGAGAAAAAGAGGAAACACTTGTGTGCTCCACTGTCTCTTTGCGGCGCTTAGTATAAGCGACTGCTTCCTTATCAAATTGATTTTTTCCTCCCTGGGCACCTAACACAGTCTCAGGCTTTAGACTAGATACAACGCCAGTAGAATCAGATACTTCAGCCTTGCCTTCACTAACAGGAAGAAGATGTTTTCTCTTACATTGTTTTTGATCCTTCGCATCTTCAGACCGTGGCCTTTTAGCAGCACGTTCACTATCATCTACTCCTGATGCAGACTTTCCTAGTTTGCTTTCAAATTTTTTTTTCTTCTCTAAAATCTCACCACAGACTCGGGCGATAGGTTTCTCTTTCAGCAACTCTTTCGACTTTTTAGAACTAGCGATTTTCACATCCAAAACAACCTTATTGTCAAAAGATTCTATTTTACTGCCATGCTCTTGTCCCTTTTTATTGCCCTTTTTCTGGCCTAGGAGATGACTGTCAGTAGCTGCTCGATTATCAGGCACACGTTTGGCTCTATGAACCTCATCTTTACTTCTTTTCTTCGTGTCACCAGCTGTCTTCTTGATTATCCTCTGACCATTGGCCGAATTCTTTCCATGGTCAGTGCAAGTGACACCGTCAGTTTTATCCCTAGAATCTGCTACCTTTAAGATAGGGTCAAGTGATCCATGCTCCACCGGCTCACTACTCTGGGATGTGGTTCTGTCATTTGATTTAGACGGATCTTGCTCTCCTAAGCCAGGCTTTGTCTCTGCACCATTATCCTCAACTAATTTACCGGGACAAGGATCAGACCTAGAATCAAACTTATCAGATTTTCCGTCATGAACTGCTGGATCCAATATATCTGACTTGTGAATCTGCGACTCTTCAAATGCAGCGGAGATTTCCTCTACGGCTTGTGCAAAGTACTTGACTGTTTTACCTTTACATTTTTGTAATAATTTATCCTTCGCCTCGGTAGTGAAGACTTGAATATCAGGTGGCGTAACAAAACCACTGCATTACAAGAAGATGACTTGGTCAACAACTAATATTGAGAAAACAAATTCACACTCAAAAAAACAAAGAATCATAGTAACAGGACGTATTGACTAACAAAAAAGATGGATATAACTTTCTGGGTCCCGCAACAATCAGTAAACACAGAAGACGCCGGCTTACATTTCTTGTGTTCCAAAGAAATAAACAAAGTGTTTCTTTGGGTCTGGAACCTGTTTCCAATCTTCGGGACGGCTGATCTGAAAATGAAAACCATTTAGTTCACAGTAGATAATTAAGTCACATTGCACAATCCCACACAGCTCAACCAGTGTTAACATCACTTCAAACAAATACAAAGCTCTGCACATAAGAGATACAACTAAGAATAAGCTAGAGGATTATACTACTGGCCTTCAAACTTCAGCACAAAAAAGATTGGCATACTACAAACCAGCCTCGTTATGAAAGCCTACTAAGGTGAGAGATTTGAAAACAGATCGTTGAGTGTATGTGTCGAGCCAAAGTTAACCACAAAAAAAAAACAGTAGATGCGAGACCAACAAAAACAAAAACCATGATCATGAATCAAAACGTCACGAAGCATCAACACCGAGAGAGAGAAAGAGAGGGAGAGAGAGCAAGACACAAACCTTAGCAGGCCAAGCAGGGAAGCCTTTGATTTTAGCAAGAACGAGATCACCCAATCTCAGGTCACCTATGGCCAAGGCTTTGTTCGCTCCTCTTTTACGCCCAGGGGCCATCGGCGAAACTGGCTAAAAACCCTAATCTTCAACTCGGATAGAAACACCGAACAGAATCACCAATCCCAAACAAAACCCCATGAGAGAAGCAATAAGTAATTCCAACTCTTCTTCACCGTTGAGAAAAAGGAAATAGCTAGGGCTTCACTGTGACGAGCAATGGCGAGGGAAACGAGTGGGATGGAGAAGTTGAATCAGTGGAGAAAGAGAGATTGAGGAAGAGCGACGATGGGGATTTAGGGCACTAAAAGCTTTCGCCGGAGAGATGACGCAACGGAGAAACTGGGTTTTACTCTCGTCGCCGCGTTTTTTACTCACCCTCCTCCCCTTTTCCAATATTTTATTTATTTATTTATCATATACGTTTTTGAGCAGTTCATTCGTTTTTTTCCTTTTTTTCTTATTTGTTTTTTTTTTCTTTAATATATGTTTTGATGAATCGACGCCGTCAGTTGAGTCTTCCCGGCCGGCTAGTTTCATTCCGCCGTGTAGGGGTTACTTACGGCGGCCTTCGTTTGCTTTATAACACTCGTTTGCTTTATAACACTCTCACAACTTCTCAATGGGCTTCTCATAAATTAAAACCCAATATGATTTAGCTGGGCCGTCTATAAACTGAAATTTTTTATTTTAACACTCACAACGTTTGGGTCGGTTTTTTTTCTTTTATATTTTAAGTAAGCAGGTTGGAAACTAACTGTAAGACTATATAACCCATACAAATATATCCCAAAATTTTGGTTTCAATTGCATACTTTTCCAACTAGGACTTTTTAATAATAATAAACTTGAGCGACGTTGGCTGAAGGTTTGTCATGTATGATGTTGTGATTTTTTTAAGAGATATTTGTCAAAATAATACATTTTTCAAATATAATTAAGAAATACATATATTTACTATTTACAATTGGAAAAAAACACATTTAATATTACTGTTCAACTATTTCCACAGCCTTTTTTACCATTCATGACTTTAATTAATTACATCTCATGTCATTGTTTCCCATTTTCTTCCATTTTTTTTTATTTTTCAAATAATTGTTAATATAACTTTTTTTTAGAAAACTTTTTAGATACAAAAAAAACAAATTTTTTCTTTACAATTTGATATGAATTTTGTTTAATAATTTTTAAATATATTATATAAACCTTTTGTATCCGTACACATTTTTAAGTGTACAAATGTCTATACACCTTATTAAGTGTACAGATATATGTACAAATGTACAGATGTAATTTTTAAAAAACCATTGTGGTACAGACATCCAAAACCCTAAGAATTAAACAAATTACATCTGTACTCACATCTATACACTTAATATGGTGTACAGATACACAATTTTTAAAAAATATTTAATATTATCAAATAAAATCATCAAACAAAATGCATATCAAATTGTAAAGAAAAAAACATAGATTTTTATATATCTGAAACTTAAAAAAAAACAAAATTTAATTAGCCAATTTTTATGTTTTAGATTGTATGAAATATAATATTGAAGAAAAAAAAACCTCTTAAAGCATACATAATCATTATCCTCTTTTCAACTCTCCCTCTCTATGCCCTTTTTGTAATCTTTTCCCCATCACTATGTCCCACCTAATTTTCTATCTCTCTCTACCTCTATCTCACACAACTCTATTTTCTCAATTCTAAATAGTGAATATATGTTTTTCATAATTATATTTGAAAAATGTATTAAACTCCTAACAAACCTTTTTTTAATGTATATGGGAGAAAAACCTACAAATACATGCGATAGGAAACCAAAAACCAAAATGCAATCAATTGACAATGTATTGACAGAACTACTATAAGTACTATTGTTGATGTAAAACCCAATATTTTCTTCTAAGTCGTCGTCAATCACCAATCATGATCAAGTAAGTTATAGGGAACTGAGGTAGTGGCTTGTTATTCCATTATTTAGAGCCTGGATAATTTCAATTTGGTCAACACAGATGGGAGAAGAGTGAAATTTGGGTCCCTTGATGTATTAGAGTTTTTTAGAATTTTTCTGACTATATATGTCACCATCGTTCTGACTTGTTCTTCTATTTCTCGAAGATAAAACGTGCGCACCAAAGAACAAGTTTATTTTAAATCAACCAACGTTATTCGCACTGCACCGAATGATTCCTGTAACTTAATTGGTGGGATCATTATAGCCACTGTAGCTTACAGTACTGTTAAAGATATTGGATCAAAAAAAAATTCATACTGAAATTTCAACTGGCTAATAGACGTGTGGACATGTACTTAGATAAGACGACAACAATTTTTAAACATTGGTTTATGTGTAATCAATATAAACACTTGAGGATAGTAGGATAGTACGTTATACAGTATTACATAACCAAAATTAAAAGAAGAGACATATATAGCGATCTCTCGTTTGCATTTGTCTAATTGTATTACCATTATGGAGTATATCAAAAGTGCTTTTGAATTTTCCGAAGTATTACAGTATAAGTAACAAAACACACGGCTATCATTCAAAAGTCTTCAAATATTCTCATCCCAAGAAAAAAATACTAGTTGGACTAATTCCAACAATCATTTGAATTCCAAATTCCTAAATTTATCGACGAGTAGTTCATAGAGAAAGAAACCCCTAAACCCTTGTTTACTTGTAACAAAAACGAATGGACCCAAAAAGAAAAACTCCTGCACGTGTTCCATGATTCATATCACTATATCATGTGACATCACTGAATATATATATATATCTCAATCAAAAACCAATCCAAATTTGGTAAGACCAAGAAAGTTCCTAGACTACACAATACAACAAAACAGGCTGCTCAATATTGACCTCTAAAATTACACAAGACAATATATTATACTTATGTATCGATTCACAATCGATCAATCGTCGTTATTAAACGGAAACACTGTTTGTCGTCCCTGATTTTAAAACAAACAAACAAACAAAAAAAATGATCTAACCATTAAAATATAGAAAACAAAAACAAAACAAAAAAAAAGATAGTCATGAAAACGAAACGCGATTTGGGCGTCCAAGAAACCCGTCCAAAACGACTTTTCTTTTATACGACTCTGAATTCAAATCCGAGACACACGCAGAAACGTCGCTACCGTTGCGTTTGCGTTTGGCCAACGCGGCTGCGTCTCTGACACGAGGTAGAACGTAACACCAAGCGGATGTACAAAGAATCGCACAAAGTCGACCCCAAACCAGCATAATCATTAACGTCAGTATGATGACCGAAATCCCTATGACCGGGTCAAACTTACCGACCCTTGACCCGTTGTTTTTCGCCCGAGTTGGTTTCAAGTCGGGTTTTTTCTCGTAACGTTTTGAAGTACACACCCGCTCCGGACACGTGTCTTTAAAGGAACCCAACGGTTCCATGGGTTTTGATCGGTCGGGTGTTTTGTCTTTTGAGTCCTTCGGTGTTGACTGAAATTAAAAAAAATCGAACAAAACCAAGAAATAATTTTAATGTCACAGCGGAAAATATGAATAACGTCCGCAAAATCAAGAAGATCACAATAAGACAATCATATTGGTGATGAAAGAAATTGAATTGTCTGAAAATGATTTTTTTTTCAACTGTAGACCCCAAAAAGAGAAAAAAAAAAAAAAAAAAAAAAAGGAGTAAAAAGTCTCAAAACTTATAAAAGATGATTCAACGAAAGATACCTCTTTAGTGTCCTGATTGACGGGCTTATCATCAACCGGAATGTTTTGACGATCAGTAGTACGACGTATCACCACCGATAGGGGTTTTTGCTTATCATCAGATTCATCTACTACTCTCAAAGTCGGTTTCTCTGTTTCCTCGATCGGCGACGGTTTGATCTCGCCGTTCTTCAGGCGAAACTTCGAACATAAAAACCACCGACTAATCCGTTTCTTATTCTTCTTCTTCATCATCTCACCACCGTCTTCTTCAGCAACCATCGATTTGTCGGAGTGTATCTTCCGAGAAAACCCGAAGCAGCCGAGGAAAGACGAAGAAGATCCGAGTGATCTTTCTCGGACTCTCTTCTCTGTTTTCGCCATTTGCAGTCGGATTGTTGAAAGAAAGAGAAATGTTGCGTTTCGTGCGAAGACTTTGAAATATCGCTCGGAGCGGTTGGATTTTATCTTCTCTTCTTTAATTTATTTTAATTTAATTAAAATAATATTTTATCTATCAGTGTATTGACACAAATCGAAGAATCAACGGAAATATCAAGGTGAATGAACATAAGATTACATATTAAGAAAACTGGGACGGGACTAGGCTACAACAAGTTGCATCCAAAACAAAAGTATTAGAAATTCTTACAAGATAAGATAAAAGGGAAAGAAAAAATAACTCTAGATTTAGATGTCAATTATGGAGTTTTTTTTTGGCAAAAGTAATTAAGTGATGCTTCAAAGTAAGTAAAGATTATAGATATTCCTTTATATGTGTCAATTTTGTAAAATTATATATGAGAGAATATCTGTCAGAAGTAATTCATCATATGTCTTTTTTTTTTACTTAAAATTTTACAATCTTGAATGTTAATGCCTAGTAAACAACATCCTCTAATTGGTTTGTTTAATCTAATATATATTTTTTTTGGTGATAAAAACAAAAAATGTTGATGCCTAGTAAAGTATTATTTTTTTCTATCAATGGTTTTGCTTATAAATCGATTTTGACCAAATGTTACGGAATTTTTTTAACTCCCACTGGACCCTCTCATACGCACACTAAGATCCCGAACTATGGATCAATACTTTTGGCCAATAATTTAGTTGCGCCGGAAACTAAAACATGTTATAATTAGACTAAATCATTAAATCAATATCGATCCTTTAGTTTCCACCTACAGTATGGCACATAAATTCGAAATATTGAAAGTTGTTTTATTCAAAGAATGAATCACTATATATATATACACCACTTGAACTACCAATACTACTAAATGCTAGTGAATGATGTTGGGATACTGAAACGAATGCTGTGTACATGACAAAGAAATAAAAGAAGAACTTGACTGTTTTCACAAACATATGAAACACACATAGGAAACAAATCACCTATGTAATCACTATAACAAAAGATAAACAAATCCAAATAATTCCTTCAAATATAAATGATGGGCTCGTGTTTGTCCAAGGTTTCGTGAAGACCATAGTCGTTTTAGCAATCTCGTACAAATACTCACACGGCTTCAATATGGCCTTATGTTGATATACCGAATATTTATATACATATAGCACAAAGTGTGACACAGAACAGTCGACTGCAATCACATGTGGCGCAAAACAGCTTATTATGATTTATGACTGAAACAAGTTTTTCGATGGTTTGACTGAAAGTGCTCTGTTTTAAAAATTTCTGAGTTTCTATATTATATTTTGTTGGTCCAATTTCTGAGATTATTTTCTCAGTATCTGGTTGGTCCAGCCGTCCAGTTTGTGATTTTTAATTTTTTTATTGCCCTCGTACATCTTTAATCACATAGACTTCAACTTCATGAACCAAATAGTATAGTACACATGTTGAATAGAGATACTAAATATAGTCCCATGTTAAATGAGCTTTATTGCTGAAAATATAGAATTATATAATCAAGTACACATACTAATAATTATATTGTGATATTCTCAAAAATACTATAATTATTATATTATGTCATAATTTTCTAAGAAAAATGACAAAAACAAAGTTGGTCTTCATTAAGCGTTCATCACCAAAAATATTCATATGTTATGAATTAAAACTTCTACAATAACGAACCACGTTATTCAACACGGTGGAAAGATTAGAACAAAAAAAGATTGATTCATCTTGATAAAATGATTAGTTTAATAAATAAAATAAACCAAAGTAAAGTTTGATAGAAGAATATAAGTATCGTAGTGTCCACGTTCCAACTTCTACGTTGGATCTCTTCGTTTAGCTGTTTTCTATATTGACCCATTCGAATTTATGTGTTTTTTTCTTTCTTTGCAAAAGTCATAGTTAAAATCATAGTCAAGATCGGCTCTGAAATATATGAAATCCTATAAAAATGATTAAAGTAAGGACTCGTTTTGTAGAATACAATATTGCAAGTTACTAGTAATAATTATAAAACCATATTAATATAGATTATATAGTGCATACAACTACCAATCAAAATCACCCAAAAAAAATAACAATCACTTGTTACAATTCATAAATCTCAAACTCAAAACCTTGAGTCACTATTCACTATACACCAATTATACCCTTCATGGGCATCAGCGGTAGTAGTGGTCTATCTCAAAGGCACTCCTCTTGACCATAGTCACCTTCAAGCCATGCTTCATGTACATAGTTAAAGCCATCTTTGGCTCAACCTTATGACCACCCTTCATACTAACCCTATAGCGGTAAATAATCGTGGCCGCCACATATTTCATTTGATAATACGCAAAATCCTTGCCTAGACAGAGCCGCGGACCACCATTGAAGGCCGTGAACTTATAGGCTGACTCACTCGTGTACCTGCCGTCTCTTAACCACCTTTCTGGCTTGAACTCACAACAGTCCTTCCCCCAAATCATTTCCATACGCGCCATTGCATATATTGCGTATATAACTTTTTCTCCTTTCTTTAGTTTCGTCCCATCTGGAAATACATCGTCTTCAAGTACCTTCAAAATATTATAAACTTTTATAACCTCATGCGTACTAATATATTTCATTCATAACCGAAATAGTATTAAAGAGAAATAATGTAAGCCAACCACACCAAACATACCAAAAATTCTTTAACAAGTCACTCTACTATAAAGTTAGATATACTAGAAAATGACATTTGCGGAGACAAGTATGTGAAACAGGGCACGTACCTCTTTGTGATCGACTGGAACTGAAGGATATAATCTGAGAGCCTCAGACAAAGCAGCTTGTAAATAATCCATTTTCTTGATCTCTTCTGGTCTGAACACAGGCTCATACTCAATGTTCTTCTTTGTATCTCCATTATCATCTCTCTGCTCAAGAATCTTGCAAATTACCACCATGATGTTCTCCTCCACTTCCGGATTCTTCTCGATTAGCCAGAAAAACCAGCTTAGAGCCACAGAGGAAGTGTCTCTCCCAGCAAGTATGAAGTTCACACAAATATCACGCAAGAATTTAACTGAAAATTTTTCTCCATTGTCGTCTCGTAGACCCATAAAAATAGTTAAGAGATCAGATCTCTTTGCGGTTTCAGTCTCTAGAGACAGCTCTTTCTTCCTCGTCTTGATTACTTCGTCAGCGAAATAATCCACACCTTTTATTGATTCCTTAAGATTCTTCTCTGTTCCTAGGTTAAGAGACCTCATGAGCTTCCACACGAAACCAGGCATCACAAATCTCACAGCTGTTGCTTCTGTTGCATCCTCGAAGGCTTTTGCGAATGGAATTTCAGGTAGGTTTGGACTAAGACAACCTGGATCGACTCCGAAAGCAATCATACATACATTATCGAACGTTAGCCTTAACAAAATGTCCTGAAGATCAATCTTTTCAGAAGTTTCAAGAACCGGCAAGAGTCGATTATGCACGAGTTCGTGCAATGACTGGCTGGTTAGTTGTCTGAAATTAGCCGAATGGAACTCGACACTTGCTGTTTTCCTTTGCCGTTGCCACGTTTCTTCATCGGCATTGAAAATCCCGTCTCCAAGTAGATCTCGCATGGTCTCACGGAAGTAAGAACCCTTAGGGTAAATGGAGAAGCGGGTCTTGAGAATATGCTCAACGTTTCTTGGATCACAAGTAACGACGCAGTTGAGAGTGCTAAACCATGGACCTCTAAACCGGAAAGTCCCGTTCCTGCTGATTAGAATATCAGATAACCATTCATATATGTTACTTCGCACTGCAAGAATCAAGGAAGGAAGCATGCCAAGAAACGGCCAAACGGGCATCCCTTGATGTTTCTTCTGTCGCAAGGAGTGTATCGTGACAAACACGAAAAGGGCAATAAAGAGCTCAAGAATCTGAACGTCTCTCAAGAATAACAGCCTCCGGGAAACCAGAGGCTCGTGGTGGCTTGCAGCAGCCGTAAGATTATAAGCTGAAGAATTATAGTTCATAGTGAAAAAAAAAAAAAGAGGGAAACAAGAGAAACAGGAGTGTGTATAATTTGCAGAGAGGAAGAGAAAGAGAGATTGCAAATAATGAAACTGTTAGTTAAATTAGTGGGTGAAGAATATGAAATGAAAGAAGAATGAATTTAAGACGCATAAGTTTCGTGTTTGGCTCTTAATGTGAAATATTGGGTTTGATTTGGTGAGCTAAAAAAAGTTCGTTGTTCTTTTCTAACGGTCTTTTTTAACTTATGTGGCTCTTGTTCTCGTGTTTTGCTTTCTTTGTTTTGTTTGGCATTTTGTAAAGGTCAAGTCTTTTGGAGGGGGAATCAAGCTTGTTTAAATATTGAATTAAAATTAGGGTTTTAGAATATGAGGGATTGTGGATAAAAGAGAAGTTGACAAGTGGGTAGTGACGGATCACCTAAGTTCTTTACTTTGTCAAACACTTGGTATCAACAAATACGTGTGGACATTGGAATATTAATATTTTCTGGAATTTCAATAAACATAATATTTTGGGTACTAACATAGTAACATACACATACGTGTCGATGAACCGTTGTTGTTTGATGTTAGTTTATGAGTTTATCTGGTGAGACTTTTACGGAAGTTCCCCAGGTTAATTTGTCCTCGAACAGTTTGATAATTTGTTTTTTACCAAAAAAAAAATGATGATTAGCCCTTTGGGCTCAGAAAGCGTATGGGCCACCCAATATAGGCCTTTGATAGTTAATTTGGATTTCGACCTTATATACAGACCCTCCTCTAAAATGATTATACTGTATCAATAAATCACTCACATGATCTCATCCCGATGCCAGTGTTAAAGTTCAAGGCTTGGTTTTTGTTCAATTTTTGTTTAACTCACAATAGAAACAGATGGCATTTTTGGACCCATAATATTCATTGTCCAGATCTTGTTTTCAGATTGCTTATAATCTAGCTACTTATTTATCCTTGGTAGATATATGTTCATTTATTTTAGTGATTTAGGTTTGTTGATAGATAGATAAAACGTTGAATATTCAACAGAAAAAGTGTTGTCTCTGAATATCAGTCGTCAGCCTACAACTCATTACTTAATATTTTTCGAAAAATATATTTAATTCTGGTTAAAATGGGACCGTACCATTAAAATCGATTTAAATCATTATACATCATATTCATACAATACGTAATTGATTCCAGTTACAGATTGATTCATCTGATGGTATAAATATGGTCAGCTCTGCTTTGGGATAGGTTGCCTTCTGGCCTTCTTGGATCTTGGTATGACCCATGCACAAAAGGCCATATGAAGAATTATTTCAACAGGAAAAGTGTGCAGGTCGCAGTACTACACGCAAACGTCACAAATATTCCTTATCCGTACACACCTTGAAGGTGAGTGATGTTTTTGTTTCAAAACCACATCTACACGCTATAGCATGACGAAGATGGGGATTAAGGTGGAGTTGGAGTCACCGTGAAGGTCATGGTTGGCTGGATGGGTTGAGACTTGAGACACAGAACCAGCGCTGAATGAGACATATGCGGGTGAGCTAACTTTTACCACCGTGAGAAGAGCCGGTCACCAGATTCAGTTGCAATCCCTCTCCTTATTCTCTCATTTCCTCTCTTCCCTCCCTTTTGCCATCCTCTCGCTTATATGCATGCACCATAAATCAAGTCCTTGTGGTGTGATTAGAAGCAAAAGAAAATGGTTTGGTTAACGTTAGTTACCCTACGATAAACAAAAATAGTGGAGGCCCATTGAGGCCCATGGAAAAAGGAAATGGTGCCGTCGACATCTGTGATTGTGTACGTCTCTTTGTCCTATGGATCGCTTCTCATCCTATCAAAGTTATCAATAACTATGGTGGACCAAGCTATGCCGCAGGATTGGATTTTTATTTATTTTTATTATATATTTTTTTTATATTTTTTCTGATTTTATAATTTAATATATATTGTTTAAAATCAAGTTTCATAATTTTTTTGATAGTTTCAATGGTAATTTTTTTATTATTATTATGATTTACATCATCCTATGATACTTGAATTTTTGATTTCATACCATTAGTTTTGGATATATTTTAAATTTTATTACCCTAAGAAATAAGTTTAGAGATTTCAAACACATAGTCAATATGACCAAATGTATATTGACTTTATGAATTCATAAATAAAATTCTTTTTTTTGATGAAAAAAAAAAAAGATTTCAAACACTTAGTTTTTGATTTGTTTCTCACTCAGAAACCCTTTAGAATAGTAACAGAGATTACTGTTTGATATCTACATTGTAATTTATAAATATTTTTGATGGATCTTAGTCTTTTAAGCTTAGCACTTCAACCTTTGTCTCATCTCACATAATTTATCTCTTACAACATATTATACTTATTCTTGTCTTTTAGTCTATTTAATTTTTATGTTAATATTAATTGTAGAATTATATAAACAATTACATAAAATTATTCAAAAATTGTAGACTTAAAAAGAATTACAATTATTTAACAGAAAAATTAAATAAATATACTCATTTACATAAATGGGCCTAAACTACAATAATAGCCCAGTGGCTTTTTACCTTCATTGACCAAGTTACGTTTATTCTCCTTTGCATCTTCGTCTTCTTCTTACTCTGCGACACCACCAATTCATCTGGTCATGCTTCCTCTTTGTTCTTAATCATCATAGCATCTTTCACTTCTAGTTTTCCTTTTTCTTTTGCAATGAATCAACTTCCAACACTCCCTCTTGATTCATTTGCTTAATCCTCGAAATCCAATTCAGGAACTTGATCCCAAGGCTTCTTCTTCTCCTTTGTGATTCACTTCTTCAATGTATGAATATCTTTCATGACTTTGTCACAGCTTAGTGGTGAGTAATCTTGCTCCCTCATGAATTGATTCTCCTTAATTGTTTTTTTTTTGGTTTGTGAACTGTCTCTCTCATGTTTTCTTCTTTAGTTGTCTGTGCAACCTCCTTCTGGTCCCATTGTGGTGAACATGAAACGCCTGCGTAAGAAGTAAAATATTTTCATCTCTTGTTAGTTTCATATCATAATATCAAAACAATCTACATAAGAAAACCATGGAAGTATACAATAGAGACGGGGTAAACTACCAACCTTGCAATAGTTTCCTTCTTCGACAAAGTTAGTTACTTTTTATTAGGTGATAATACGGGGCAATTTTCTACACAAACCTCTGAGTATATTGACGGGAGTTCAGAAAATAGATTTAAGAAACAATCAGCGAAGAGAAAGGGAGGGATCATATTGCATCAAAACCAAATGTCACAAGACATAGACACAAAGAGAGGGAGGGATAGATCGGCCAATCGGGAATTCAACAAACTGATATTTAACAAAATGTAGCACAAGACTTGATTTTCCATCCCCCACATCTCCAAGTAATACCTGAAGCACTTAGACCAAGTTAATCACCTAAAGAAAATTAAAAAAGAACAAAACAGACTTGTCTTCCGCTATAAGTGCTAACAAAGAGACCTTAACTATCCACAATTAAATACCATAATCATTACACGAGAGTGTTTTAATATCTAGATAGTTCATATTGCTTCAGATAAGTATAAAAGTATCAAAACCACCTTCTTATTGTTTTCTTATCCAGAGCACAAGTTTACATCTTTGACACATAACATAACATAACATAAAACTAACATATTTGCTTGGATATTACAATTTTCTGGATTTAGAACAGACCTCAAGCTGATTGCCAGAGATTAAGGACAAGGACACCTTGAAACTTTTCAAATGCTTGAGTTTCAGTTTTCGACCAGACAAACCAACTCGGTCCAGTGAATGCTATCAAGCTTGTTGCAATGTACACAAAACCTCTGCAGCTTTTTATTGTTTTTATGATAACATATGTGATTTAAAGCTAAAGAATCAAATCAAAACTAAACAATATGTGACCCATCTCTAAACTTATCTCTGTAGCTATCGCACATCAAGTTCAAAACATAAATCCACAAAAGCAATCAACTTTGCAATCAAAAGGGGAGTTAGTTTAATATCCCTTTGTGAGCTCACGTCTGGGAACAAAGAACCACCGTGACGGGATCGTATTTCGCCCGACGGAGACATCGAGATTTGAGGGAGACAAAAAGAAGAAGAACCACCGTGACAGTATCGCATTTCGCATGACGGAGACATCAAGATTTGAGGAAAACATCGAAATACGACCTATTGCTAATAGTGTGAGTCACCAAAATATGTGTTTAGGTGTATTAATTGTTTTAATTTGATTGGATATTCATTTTAAATGATGTATGAGTCTCTACTTTAATACAAAAGCTGAGGTGTAATGCTATGGTGAAAAACTTCAAGTTTTATTGTATTGATATTTTTTTTTTTTAACAATATCCTATCAATAAGACTGTCAATGTATTTTCATACTTAATGTGGTAATGTGTAACGGAAGTTACGGAATAAAGTATATCACATATAGAAGTACTATTTCTATTTTATCTTAGAAACACATCTGAATTCACCATTATGATTAATTCAAAAGGGTCACACATGTGAATTTAGGAAATTTCAATACGAAAATTTGTCTTATAAACTTTTAAACTTTTTAGAAATAAGCGTTTCTTCAATTTTTTGAAAATAATGTAAATGAATTCTAGGATGTTCTATTTCTTTGGTTATATAACATATTCACGTGAAGCATAAACATACAAACAAAAAAATATCATGAAAACAAAAAGACTAAGTTAAAAAAGAAAAAACACTGTATAAAAAGTAGAAGAAGTGGGGGCGTTTTCTCTCATCTACTCTTTTATTTCGAAAAAACCAAAAGAAAAAAAAAAAAAAAAAAAAAGAGAGAGAGGAGCAAGCGTTTGGCGATGAAGATCAAGAACGCACTTTGGCTACTGTGCGTTCTGGTGTTACCGGCGATAACCTGTAGTATGAGACCGGAGAAGAAGGCAACGGCTTCATCCGGGAGGAAAGAAGATGACCTGGTAACCGGTTTGCCCGGTCAGCCACCGGTAAACTTCAAACACTACGCCGGGTACGTGAATCTAGGGCCTGAACAGAAGCAGAAGGCGCTTTTCTATTGGTTCTTCGAAGCCCAACAAAACTCTTCTCGTCGTCCTCTCGTCCTTTGGCTCAACGGAGGTCAGCCTTTTCTTTTTACTCTCTCTATCTCACTCTCGCTTATATAATTCACACATTAACAAAATTTATTTTTAATTAATTTAAGTTTTTAAAATTGTTTTTAATTGGCAATTTCATTCGGAATTTCACTCTTTTATGCGGTGTTACAAATATGTTTACCAATATACATGAATTCGTATATTGTTCATTAAGATTTTTAATACCCTCGAATTGAAAAATATGGCAAGAGAAATTTGTATTCCTTCCATTTCATCGACACTTTTCATATTATTGATAAATTATGTAAATATGTTGACAAAAAAAGTTATGTACACATTGATATTATGTACCACTTATAAAATTTAAACTTAATCTTTCTTAAAAAAGAAGATAAATTAATTTTAAAGTGATAGTCCCTTTTGTAAAGATCAATGTAATTATCAGCTCGACAGCTCGTGGTCGTGGGACATCATGGTATTTACTATTTAGGTTAGTACATGTCTAATCATGCTGCCAGACGTTGAAAAAAAAACACAAAAAGGTTAAAAATTGCATGAAATATAAATAAAAAGGACCTATATGCAAAATTTTTGCCAATCATACACACGAAATTAGTTTTGGAGTATAAAGTTTACTTATATTAGCTAAAGTAGGAGAAAAACATCAAGTTGTGCACATTGTCCTACCAAATTCCATCTGCTCGTGATTTAGTGGCAACCCATCTGGCTTATAACGTACAAAGTAGTTACTTTTGTTTCATTTTATAAACTTATAATACAACGAAAATAAATACATTGCAACGAGATAGTAAAAGTGGTCGTCTCGTTTCGAACCAATTGGTTTTTAAGTATAAAATTAGATGTCGTGTATGGCTCGATAAAATTTACCAAAACACCAGTCAGATTTCAGTCAAACTATTCAACATTTTTGTTTCCCACTGTTGCTTGATGGAGAAGTGATAACAACAGCAAATGTGATAGTTGGGAAAGCCGACAAATTTTAATTGCATACATTAATGATATATTTCGTTTTGTGGAACGCACTTCAACATCTGTAGTCTGTACGGTGGAACGAGTAGGTTCTTGCCTCTTCGGGACAAATATTGAATTTTGATTGCTTACGGAATACGGACTATATAATCCAGTTTTGAACCCAAAAATAATAATATAGAAACCTATAGTCCAGTCCATGTTTTTTTGTTGTTGTTATTAACGTGAAAACTGTAAATCATATAGTTCAAAACCAGTTGTAGTTCAAAAGAAACTTCCATCCACAATTGAATCAAACCTTAAATCAAAAGTTGTTATGAAGATTCAGTGAAGTAAAGCATCCTATACGATAATCAAAATAATTAACGAAGACGTAGTATATGGTCCGGCTCTGACAGATATATTGAACTGGTATCATTCAATATTGTCCTTTTCTTTAACATTGAATGTCCAAATCTTGTTTTTGTAGAGTGTGTTTAAGTCTTTATTTTGTCTTTTATCTTCTTTTTTCTCTCGGTAGTTGTTCTTTCAATTTAACGACTTTACTTTTTATACGGTTTGTCTTTTTTCGCACACGGTTCATTCCAGTATCAGGATATTTAGAGATACGAGAAATTAAATATCAACCTCGTCTTTATAAATTGTGGCTAGAGATCAGATAAGATGTTGAATATTCAAAACACATATAGCACAAAAGCTTGTCCATGTCAAATAATAATGTGGAAAATAATGATTATGTCTAATATATTTATATACCATATAAAATAAAAGTTGAATTAGCTTTTTTTTTTCTTGAACAACCAGTTGAATAATATCTAAAAATGATTTTTAGGTCTTAACTCTTTTTTTTTCTTTTTTTTTTTTTTCGTTTTTTGTTGTAACATCTATCGATTCCATCTTTCTCTAAGAGAGACATCATTTAGAGATTACATAAGATAGCCTTAAGTAGAGTTGATTATAAAAGATGAACATGAGAGAAAAGTTATAAAAGCTGGAGCGACCCCATTCTATTTAAATGACGTGTGGAGTGGCAAGTTGAGATGAATGTGAATAGTGAGGCTAATATCTCCCACCCATTCTATTTCAGAGTCAAAATTTTATTATAAAATAATATTTATTCTAATTTTACTTTATATTTTATTTTAAAATAAAAAATGATGACTTTGCTCTATATTTAGAGTAACTATATTTAGAGTAACTATATTCTCAATTCTATTTTTGTAAACTAACTCTATTATAGAGTCAGTTATAAAATAACACATTCGTAACAATTATGTTCTATTTTATAGGTACTCTATATTGGAGTAAAAAACAAAAATATACATTTGAAATAGTCTTAGGTTAGGTTGGTAGTAATTGTGATTGCGAGTGAACGTGATTGAAGGAGACATCCGAATTTCGAATCCATTGTTATCAGATTAATTAATTGCAAAACATATTAGTTATCTAAATATATCTAATATATGTAGTACACACAATTAATACTTTGATTTTGAAACCAACTCGTGACAATATATTGACGTCTAGTAGTCTAGTTCACTTTTTTTTTTTCGAAAGATATAGATGTATGTCTGACAAACCGTGAACTCCATTCTTTTCCATCTTTCCCCATGTATGATTGCATTCGTTTACCTCTCTTTCTCATACTATCATTTACTTTGGTCAAAGTTTCATTTTTCTTTCTTTCCAAAATTTTGTGCTGTACTAATCACACATGGCATTTATTACCAACCACACAAATATATGAGTAATTTCATTGCTATTCTGATCTGTTACTAACGTAACGAAATTATCCCCAAAAGTTACAATAACACTTCGATGTTTAATGATTTTTGCCGAACGTTTAACGATGGAAACTATTCCGTATATATAATAATTTTGGGATGGAATCGCTAATAACATTTCTTTTTGTGAATTGTATAACACTATAACATATTTGGTGAAACCTTTTCATCAACTTAATTTTAAACTAAAATATGCAGGACCGGGGTGCTCATCAATAGCCTATGGAGCTGCACAAGAACTAGGCCCTTTCCTTGTCCACACCAACAGTTCCAACCTTACCTACAATGATTTCTCTTGGAACAAAGGTACAACTGATCAAATTTCCCTACTATTTATATACGATTTATCTGCGCGTGTACAAATATTAACTGGGGTTACATTAACAAAAAGAAAAAAATGTTTGTGCAGAGGCCAATATGTTGTTTTTGGAAGCCCCGGTTGGGGTTGGGTTCTCGTATACCAATAACTCAATGGATCTTCAAAAGCTTGGAGATAAAGTTACGGCAGCTGATTCTCTTGTCTTCTTGATCAATTGGTTCATGAAATTCCCCCAGTTCCGATCCAACGACTTTTACATCTCCGGCGAAAGTTACGCCGGTAAGTGTTTTATTCATCCAAAAAAAAAAGTGCTTTACGAAATAGTACAAAATAAAATTAAAATATAAACGAATTAATCTTGTTCGATTATTGGTTTGTAATGACTTTAAACTTTTTTGGATTCAGTTCCTTGTCTTTAATTCATAAGATTCTTAAAGTGTTAGCTGATTTAGCCGAACTAGCACACTCTAATCTGTCTGTATATCAGTGTATATATAAATAAAGATTAATTTAACACTGCTTTGGATCTTCTTTTCCCAGGTCATTATGTTCCTCAGCTTGCGGAGGCAATTTACGACAGGAACAAGAAGGTTACAAAAGACTCTCACATCAATCTCAAGGGTTTCATGGTATGCACTATGTACTACAGTACTAATAATTAAGGTTACTTTGCAAGACGAGGAAGGAACATTTCTTGCGGTATAACTAAACATAAAATGTATTCGATTGGTGACTGCGTTGCAGATAGGGAACGCGGTGATCAATGAGGAAACAGACATGGTAGGACTAGTTGACTACGCATGGAGCCACGCTATAATATCGGACGAGGTCCACACCAACATCCATGGCTCTTGCCGTTTTGAAGAAGAAAGCACCAACAAGACTGAACAATGCTACAACAATTTCAAAGGGTTCATGGATGCGTACTCTGATATCGACATATACAGCATCTACACTCCCGTTTGCCTATCCTCGTTTTCCTCGTCTTCTCCAAGAAAACCTAAAATCGTTGTGTCTCCTCGCCTCCTTACTTCGGACGTACGTTTGTTCACTATTTCAATTGTACCGTTGTACTGTTATGTAACCATCATCATGTTCATCAAATTTTTTTCTTTACAATTTCTTCTCAAACTTGATGAATTTTTGTGGTTTAAATGGTTCAGGACATGTGGGACACGTTGCCGGCCGGGTACGATCCATGCACTGAAGGCTATGCGGAAAATTATTTTAACCGGAAAGATGTGCAGGCCGCACTCCATGCGAACGTTACAAACCTTCCTTATCCGTACAGTCCTTGCAGGTTAGTCCTACTTACGATGTGTATATATAGTACTAGTTATTAATAATGGCAAGAGACTATAACATACTTTATAAGTTTTTGCCTTAGTATAACATTTTAGTACGACATATATATAACGTGTGTGTGCGTGTGATTCAGCGACGTCATAAGGAAATGGAATGATGCTCCATCCACCGTGATTCCCATCATCCAGAAGCTTTTGACGGGTGGCCTCCGCATCTGGATTTATAGGTATCTATTCTTTTGAATATTGTTAACCATTCTGCTTATTGTCAATTAATTTTAACTTAATTGGGTTCAATGTTGGTTTTAATAGCGGAGATACGGATGGTAGAGTTCCAGTAACATCAACGCGTTACAGCATAAAAAAGATGGGACTAAAGGTGGAGTTACCGTGGAGGTCATGGTTCCACAAGAGTCAAGTAGCTGGATGGGTTGAGACTTATGCCGGAGGACTAACTTTTGTCACGGTGAGAGGAGCCGGTCACCAGGTTCCGGCCTTTGCTCCGTCACAATCTCTCTCCTTATTCTCCCACTTCCTTTCTTCAGTCCCCTTGCCTTCAAAACGGTTCTGATCGATGTTCAACTAAAACGCCAAGTCATGGCAAGTTGCTGTTGTTTTGGAACCTGTGGTACTTTACACATGCAATTGATTTGATAAGTTTCAATTCATGATGAATAATACGATTTAAAAATTTCGTTATCAAGTTTCATTAAATATATATATTTTGTTCGTCTGTTACGTTAATTTTTGTGACTCATATTATATTGTTTTCACTGAATAATTAAAATTTGAACGTATAAAAATAATAATAAAACAAAATATAGGAGAAACGAATGGGCCCTTGACATTGAGGCCCATTGACATGAAATGGATCACTGTTGAGTCGAGGCAGCGAGTCGAGTCGAATCACTGTTGTAATCTTCCAAAGAAAACTGAAGCACCTGCGACTCCTCTGCTTCTCGGATTCAAATGGCGTTTGCGAAAATTGCGTTCCTTTTCAACAAATTTCAGCAGGTGAAAAGGATACTCTCTTCTATTTTTTTTTTTTTCTTTGGTATGGGTTTTTATATGTTGGGTATGAAGAAAGGTCGAGTCTTGTGTAGGATTAAGTCTTTCACTAAAAAAAAAATGCTTACTTTGAATTAACAACTATGTATACTCTGTTTGTAGCTTTTTAGCTCATGTGAGTACTAAGTACTATGAAGCTCGTTAAATCTCATCGCTTCGCTCATGAACAATTTTATGTTAATCTGAGAGGTTTTGATGTAATAGTGTGACTGAAAATCTCAATCTGCTCCAAATTTTACCCTCTTTTTGATCAGAAAAGTGCTGAGATCTGGTTTCTTTCTTTGTGAGGTTTCCAGGGTGTTGGTGTTTTAGCAAAGAGTCCCACGTTTGCTAAGAACCCAAACCAACTACAATTTGAAGCCGACATTAACAAACTGTTTATGTTTACAAGGTTGGTAATGATGATGAGTTTCTGTTTATCGACTATTAAGCTCAGTGTTAGTACCGGCCATTGTTATAAAGTTCTTTCGGTTATATTGCTCACGAATATTCTCTGTGATATAGCTATAACCGTTTGGGACGAGATGCTGAGGAGGCTGATGCAGAAGAGATCATCGAGATTGCCAGTAAAGCCACATTATCTGAGCGACATAAGCAAGTTCATGAGAACATTCACTACCAAGTCGAAAACTTCTGTTCTTCAATGGACGAGATTCTACTTACCCATATAGATAAGGCAAAGGAACTACATGATTCAACTGCAGAAAAGCCTAGTGAGTCATGATGATATGTGTAGTCAACTAATAAAACTCTCTAGTTCCTTAACATTTTTAATCATTTCCCTCTAATTCTTCTTCAGCACAGTTGTTCCTGAGACTAAACCTTTGAAACTCGCTGAAGTCTCCCATCGATTAAAGGATCGAATTGGGTACACCCTTGACATCAGACCATCGTTAATAACTCATAAAGAAGCGGGTCAGGGTTGTTTCATTGAAGGTGAAGCAGATGTGGGAGCTGTCTTGGCCTTTTACCCTGGTGTGATTTACTCTCCTGCATTCTACAGATACATTCCTGGGTATCCAAATGTCGATGCACAGAACTCATATCTGATTACTAGGTATGACGGGACGGTGGTAAATGCTCAACCTTGGGGTCGTGGAGGAGAATCACGGGAAGTTTGGAACAGCTCCTGTACAACGCCTGAGATCATAACAGACGCTAAAACTGCAGAAAACGTTACAGACAAGGTATTGAAGATGCAGAGCGAGCCGCTTGAAGGTTCAGCGGTTCTCGAAATGCGAAACCCGTTGGCGTTTGGTCATTTCACCAACCACCCTGGTAAAGACATGGATGCTAATGTCATGATTTACCCGTACGACTTCCCTTTGTCAGAGACAGAGATGCGAGCTTACATTCCGAATGTAGCTTTCGGGAACAGAGGAGATGTAAAGATGAGGAGTTCTGGAAGCTTCTTGTCTAGGACAGAGAGTCATAGCAGTTTGGATGCTCCTGTACTGAAGACCCTTGTTCTAGTGGCTACAAGAGCGTTGTGCAATGAGGAACTGATGCTGAATTACAGGCTGAGCAATTCTGAGAGAAAACCAGATTGGTATACTCCGGTTGATGAAGATGAAGAAGATCTTAGTAGATTGGGCTAATGTATCCTGTTTTCATTTTGTTTCTCTGATTTCTTGGGAACTGGTCTCAATAAAAAGGATACAATTGCAAGAGGGCGTTAATCTAGATACAATAAAACAATCAATAAACAAAAGGTTATGTCTCTCTCAAAATCAAAAAAGTTACAACAAATCGCGGAGGAAGAAACAGGACTTGAAGATGTTGAATTACTCCTAAACCCTAGACTTTGTCCGCGTCACATCTCTTCCTCCTCTTCTTTGAATGGCTCAGTTGCCGAAGAAGCCAGGACCAGCACGAGAAAGCAATTCTTGGCCCGCGTCTTTTCCCATCTTCACCATGTCTTCATACACATATGGACCTTTTCTTGAGGTCTCAAGAACTGACACAAAGATGGAAAATATGAGAAACGAATGAGGTTTTTTTCATTGGGTGGTTTATCCTCTCATGTGTTAATGTAGCATTGTTTTCGTACCTTTAGTACCGTCAGGGGAAGCAACCAATCCTCTGAAAAAACAGTTGCCTTCTTCGTCTTTCGCAGCGTATCCAGCAATTGGAGTACGGCACGAGCCATCTAACGTTTCGAGAAACGCTCTCTCGCATGAAACTGCTAGTCTTGTTTCCTCGTGGTTCAATGAGGCTAAGTAAGTTGCCTACAGATGTAAAACACCAGTCGTATCATATATTCATTCGCAATATATCATAGCTTCAAATCCAAAGGTCTCAAAAAGTGAAACATATCACATAAGAGTAAATTCAAGAGAGCTTGACATACCATTTTATCATCATCGGTTCTACAGGCAATTCCAATAGCTCCTTGAGCAACAGCTGGAAGCATTTCATCAAGAGATAAGATAGATGCGACATTCTCTGTCATACTCAATCTCTTAAGGCCAGCTAGAGCTAATAGAGTTGCCTGGACCTTTCCTCCTTGAAGCTTCGATAGTCTTGTCTGCACATTACCCCTAAAGTTTTCCTCAACCTGCATAGGCAATAATCACATGAATCAACAATTGAAAGGAAGATAAAACTGATCCATAAGAAATGGCACTCTCTATGTCGTGAAAAGATGTGAAAACTTACATGTAAAGCAGGATACTTGTGGAGAATCTGCGATTTTCTCCTGAGAGAAGCTGTGCCCACAACGCTTCCAGCTGGAAGCTCAGCTAAAGAGGCCGCAGTCAGACAAATAAACGCATCCCTAACATCCTCACGCACAAGGTTACAAGGTAAAATCGTCTTTTCCGGTAAGTAAGTTGGGACATCTTTCATTGAGTGAACAGCTATGTCAATATGACCGTTAATTAAAGCCTCGTCTATTTCTTTGGTGAAAAGTCCTTTCCCACCAATATCAGCAAGCGGTTGAGATAGAATCTTGTCACCGGTGGTTTTAATGATCTCAATGTGAATAGCTCCTTCTTCAACGAGTTCTGGATGTTTCGACTTGAGCTTTTCTCGTGTCTCGTATGCTTGAGCAAGTGCTAGAGGACTGTCCTACACAGTGAGAGAGTATATAAGCAGAACAACCGAGAAAGATAAGAGGCATCAGAATTTCAAACTCATTCACCATTAATACATCAATGAGCACACAAAAATCTGATCTTTTCAACCAATGCAGGAGATTGTCGAAGAAAGAACCAAAAGCACCATTTCTCGTCTCTAGCTTAACAAATTATACACTGTACTATCTACACATGGCTAGTTATTGACATTGTTTACAGTAACTCCCACAAAACCCAAGAAAACGGATCGATACTTGGAATCGGAAATAAGAATACGAAGGCCAACCCAATAGCATTCAGGAGCTCATAGACTCAAAAGAGTTAATGGAATCTACAGAGATCAGTAATGAAGGAGAGAAGTTTACCTTCCCCTAGTGCCAATTCTGATGATAGCAGTACGGGTCTTCTGTTCAACAGCGACACAAGCTTTGACGAACCCAGAAGAAGAAGAGCTCTGTTTCCGGCGACATTGAGTTAAAGCTGGAGAGCTGATTTGAGGAAGAGAGAATCCAATAGCGGAGACAGAACCAAGGGAGCAGGAGTTGACCCGAGAAGAAGGTTGACGCGTGAGAACAACCTTGTGAGCTTGGGAGAGAGATGAAGAAGCAATATCCATGGATTCAAGTGAAGCAAAGAGGTGAAAGTGAGAGATTTGGAATCGTTGGATAGATTTAGAGGGAAAACAAATGAAAGAGAGATCAGAAATATTTAGCTTCAAAATGAGAGAGTTTGATGTGAAAATCTTAGCTCTCACCTCCAGAGAGGATATTGGATAGGATAATTAGATTTTAGAGGTTTAATCATCTACGTGTGACTTATACCAGATAATGGTGTTCCACTATCTTTATCACCGTCCGTTTTTACAATCTCGTGTATTGTTATCTTTATTGGGCCGACGAGTAAGTATTATCATGGGCTTATTGCCCAAGTCGCTCAGTGCGGTTCACGCGTGGATTCGACGCGCCGTCACCGTCAACAAAATTGGGAATCGAATATAAAAATTAGGGCAAGAGAGATAAAGATCGAATTGAAAAAACAGATCGGAATCGTCTAGAGAGAGAGCTAGAGGATGTCGTATCTTCTACCGCATCTGCACTCCGGTTGGGCCGTGGATCAGGCGATTCTGGCCGAGGAAGAGCGTCTCGTCGTCATTCGTTTCGGTCACGACTGGGATGAGACTTGTATGCAGGTCTGTGAAACGTTTCTTCCTCTTTACTTCTTTATCTAAGCAGATTGTATGTTTTGATTCGATTTGAAGTTCCTAGTTTTCGATTTGGATCCTTCCGTACTGGAAAATTGCGATATTTTGTGGTGATTGTTTGAAAATTTTAGCCATTCTTGTGTTCTTTAGCTCGATACTGATGGAAAATTAAGGTTTCACTAGTAATCTTAACCTTTAGAGTTGTTTCGCTAATAGAAAATTTGTTCGCACTAGTATTTTCAGTGGGTCGTCTCTGCTTCGTTTTTGTTTTTGTGCTGATTCGTTGATTTTGATTGTTTGCAACTTCAAAGCCATTCGTGTGTTTCTTTATCTTGAAACTTATAACTATATAAGTCATTCTCTTAGGGGTCTCTGGTTTTGATTCTGTGATTTTTTGGTTTTTTTGTAGATGGATGAGGTGCTTGCTTCAGTTGCTGAGACGATAAAGAACTTTGCAGTCATTTACCTTGTGGACATCACTGAAGTTCCAGACTTCAACACAATGTACGAGCTGTATGATCCTTCAACAGTCATGTTCTTCTTCAGGAACAAACACATCATGATCGATCTTGGAACTGGTAACAACAACAAGATTAACTGGGCACTCAAGGACAAGCAAGAGTTCATCGATATCATCGAAACCGTCTACCGTGGTGCAAGGAAAGGTCGTGGGTTGGTGATTGCTCCAAAAGATTACTCCACCAAGTACCGCTACTAACCGGGCTTCCCAACACATTCTAGTTTGTTTAAAACCATTGAGTCCTCTATTGATTCTGGTCAGCTGAAATATCCCATGAACTGGTTTCATATATATGCTTTGATTCTGGTTTTTCGCTTGCTGTTTTGGTTGTTTGTTCTCCATTTTATGTATGTAACTACTTGCTTCGAACATAATTCAGTGAAATGAAACTTGGAAGCCGATCCTGGGTTTTATGTATAAGCTTGTTGATCTTCCCTGGAAAAATAAAAGGGTGACATAAGATCAATCAATCCCTATTTTTTCCTCTATTTTGTAGAAGAAAATATAGGCAAATTTGCTCTAACTCACTAGAGTTCATTGCAGATGGTCTAAGAGATTACAAAATTAGAATTAGCAAATTTTTAAAAAGTCTAGACAAACTGTAAATTGTACACCCTTATGATGGTTTTTTTTTTTTTTTTATAACATCTTCATTCTTCATTAATTTAAAACCGATAACACAAATGTATCAATGAGCGTACAAAGTGAAGTTCGGCATACCATACAACCAAAGTTAAGTATAACGAAATATACAAGAGTGAAAAAACACGTTGTTTTCTGTTGTAGATAAGCCTTACACGCTAACAGATTATTCAATCTTTTATTTTCCTTCATCGTCTTCGTCATTTGATCTTCTTGTTGGGCTATCTTTTCTCTTGTGTAGCACCAAAATTTTTTTATGAAACTCAAAGGGTTGCAATCCATCAATTACATCGCTAACCATACAATCAGTTCCATTTCTCGCATTAGGCGATGATGTTAATTTGGTTGTAAATATCACCCACGAGAACTTCATACTCTCGATTTCTTTGTTGATATTCTTCGATGCCAGTAAATGAATGGTTCTTGTCGTTGACTTCGAACTCCAAAACCGCCAAATCGTACATATGATGGATTTATTTGAAAATTAAAGATTAAAACTTTTAATATTTCGGGATTATGATTTGAATTTTTTAATTATTGAAATCAATTAGTAAAACTCGGAAAAGTCCATTATGTAGAAATAATGGGTTTGGGCTAAAGTGTAGCCTTTTTTATTAAGAAGAAGCCTCTTTTGTCGGCTTGTGATCGCAAGCACTCAGCTGATTCTTTGGAAAGAAGCTCCGCTGAATTTTCCTCTTTTGCTCCCATTTTTTTTTTTTTCCTCCTCGCCTTCACACAGTTTTTAGGGTTCGCAACTTGATTCGGATCGAGAACACCAAGAAGAAGAAGAAGAAGAAGAAGCCAAATCAATCATGTCAAGGCAAGTCGCAAGGCTTATCGGATCTCTCTCATCGAAAGCTCGCCGTTGTTCTACCGGCGGCTCGGAGGTTTTCCCGTCATGCCAGTCTCTCACTTCGTTGACCCAATCTCGCTCTTTCGCGTCGGATCCTCATCCTCCTGCGGCTGTCTTCGTTGACAAAAACACACGTGTCCTCTGTCAAGGCATCACCGGAAAGAACGGCACTTTCCACACTGAACAAGCCATTGAGTACGGCACCAAAATGGTAAAAATCATCATTCCCTTTTTATCTTCTCCGAATTAGGTGTTCCGGTTACAATTCCATTTAGATCTTGGAGATGAGATTGCTTAAAAGCAAAGTGGCTTTTGCTAATTTAGCTTGTGTGTGTGTGTTTTTAATTTTGTAATAGGTTGCAGGAGTGACACCAAAGAAGGGTGGAACAGAACACTTAGGTCTCCCTGTTTTCAACTCTGTTGCTGAAGCTAAGGCTGAGACGAAAGCCAATGCCTCTGTGATTTATGTGCCTGCTCCTTTTGCTGCTGCTGCTATTATGGAGGGTATAGAGGCTGAGTTAGATCTTATTGTGTGTATTACCGAAGGAATCCCTCAACATGACATGGTTGGTCCATATTATCATCTATCATGCCTTCGTTTTGTTTGTTTGTAATGTAATTATTCCTTGTGCTTCTCTCCCTGACTTGGAACTTGTGTTGTTTCGGATTTAGGTACGTGTAAAGCATGCTCTTAACGGTCAATCAAAAACTAGGCTGATTGGTCCAAACTGCCCTGGGATTATCAAGCCTGGTGAATGCAAGATTGGAATTATGCCTGGATACATCCACAAGCCTGGCAAGATTGGAATTGTCTCGCGATCTGGAACCTTGACATATGAAGCTGTAAGGTCTTTTTATGTTTTATGATTTGTTCTCTGTCTCCGTTACGGAAGGTTGAACATAATTTTTTTTTTTCACCAATGGAACTTTTGAAAATGTATGTAAACGGCTTTTGTTTTGGTTCAGGACTTTGATACGAGGCCTTGTTTTTCTTAAATGTTTTTTTCGTTTTAACTCCATGCAGGTTTTCCAAACAACTGCTGTGGGTCTAGGCCAATCTACTTGTGTAGGAATTGGTGGGGATCCCTTTAACGGGACAAACTTTGTTGACTGCCTGGAGAAATTCTTTGTTGATCCTCAAACTGAAGGTAATGTTTGTGATCTCGAGTTATCTTAATTCTTGTTCATGGTTTTCCAAAATAATCTTTTCCTCTAGATAGACTACATGCTTACCTAATCTCTTTAGGCTAGAAGATTCTTATTTTAGAAGGCTTCACTTCTATTAGTTCCTCTCTTGAAAAACTAAGAAATGGCTGGCGGTTTCAGGTATTGTTCTCATTGGAGAGATCGGAGGCACTGCAGAAGAAGATGCTGCAGCATTGATAAAGGTAAGAAAACCATTGCGAATCTCTTTCAACTTGGTTTCATCTCTCTCGTATCTTCATTTGTATAAGTAAAATTCAATTTTTGGTTTGGTGAATATTTACAGGCGAGTGGTACTGAGAAGCCTGTTGTTGCTTTTATTGCTGGACTTACTGCACCACCTGGTCGTCGAATGGGTCATGCTGGAGGTACTTCCATAAGCCATCTAACTCTGTAAATCGGATTTGCTACTTTTGGTCTGTTGCTCTCACTCACTCCTCTGGTTTTTGTTTGTTGCAGCCATTGTTTCCGGTGGTAAAGGTACGGCTCAGGACAAAATTAAGAGTTTGAATGATGCCGGAGTGAAGGTTGTTGAATCTCCAGCTAAGATTGGATCGGCGATGTATGAGCTCTTTCAAGAAAGAGGTCTTTTGAAGCAGTGAAGTGAATTTCATTAGCTCTCGCTTCTTTTTTTTTCTTTCCCATTTTCAAACCTACAAGAAAAAAGAAAAGAAAAAACCCTAATTCCACGCCATTGATGGCTGTACACTCTTTTGGGGTTTGTTTTGCTAAATTGATATGATTTTTTTTCCAATTGAAGAAGAGTGATAATCAAAAGATTTGATAATGAGAAGATATTCATATCTTAAATCGATACGTTGATTGCGTTACATTGTCTAATGATATCATCTATACAAGCAACAAAAGTAAAGCGAATGTTTCTTTATACATCTCTTACTGACACCCAAATAATCAGAAATAAGATTATTTGGACTCAGCTGAAGTAAACTCTGATTTTGGAATTTACAGTCTGCTTAAACTGGTAACTCTGCACAACAAGCCCATCAAAATTGTTCTACTCGAACCTTTGAAGTTTGAACCATTCATGTTTCTTAGCCTAGTTTAGTTTAACCTTTACCTAAGAAAATTAAATACGAAAATCTTAAAAACAAAAACAATGAGAGTCTTCAGTACAATCATAGTCAACATCGAGGAGACTCATCCGAGTTCCAATTAGCTGCAACACTGCATAGATCTTCTCGGAGCGAATGTTCGTTTTGTCATGAGCTACGAATCTATGTGGTGTTTCATTCAATTCAATTATACTGTGTCCTGCAATTTTCTTCACTCCTTTCTTCTCCATTGCTTCTCTCATAGACCGAGCTGCGCCAAACTGCTTGTTGATCGCATAAACGTTTGCTAGCCCGACATATCGCCCATCATTATGCGGTTGCAACTCAATAAGCTTCTTTCCAACTGTTTCCGCAAGCTCAAAGTTTCCATGGTTTATACACCCGTTAAGCAAAGCACCCAACATTGCACCTGTCGGTTTTACCGGCATTTCAGATATAAAATCATGTGCGTCTTTAACTAGACCAGCTCTAGAAAGCACATCAACCATACAAGCATAATGCTCGCTCTTTGGTTCAGCTCCGCTTTCCCTGAGACTAGCGAACAAGTACCACGCTTCTTTCACTAATCCACCATGGGAACAAGCAGCAAGCAAGCACAAGTATGTTATCTCGTCAGGGTTAATCTTCGACACTTGCATTTTGTGAAACAGTTGGAGTGACTCTCTAATGAACCCGTGACTCGCAAGCCCTCCAATCATAGCGTTCCACATCAATGCATCCCTTTCCTCAACGAATGCTCTACAAAACACTCCCCAAGCGTCTCCTATAGAGCCGCACTTAGCATACATATCAATAAGAGATGTCTGCAATATAACCGTTAAGGGCAAATGCTCGTCGAGTATATGCCGATGTACAGACTTTCCTCGATTTAACGCACCCAAGTGAGCACAAGCGCACAAAACACTAACCATAGTGACTTCATTAGCCTTTGATGAACCCGCTCTCATCAACTGATCAAAAATCTCCAATGCTTCGTTGTATTCACCGCTTTTGACATACCCATCGATCATAGAACTCCAAGACACAACATCTCTCTTAGTCATCTAATCAAACACCTGTCTTGCCGAAAAAACATCTCCACACTTGGCATACACATCTAAAATAGCGTTCCAAGTGACCAAGTTCTTCACAGGCATTTCATCGAACAGCTTGCGCGCAGAAGCTCTGTCTCGGAACGAACCATACATATGGAAAAGAGTATTACATATGAACAAATCCCACTGAAACCCAGTTTTAGCGACGGAGCAATGCAAAGACCCACCGAGTTTTCTGTTCGAAAGACGAGAACTTGACTTCAAGAGAAACGGATAAGTCATATGATCAGGTGAATACACGGACCTCAACATCTGGACATAGACGCCGATCGATTTCTCGGGGTTTCTGCTGTTGGAGAAGCCTCGTGTTACTAGATTCCAGCCGTAGTTCGGAGGATTAGATAGATTCGACAAGAATCTGTAAGCGTAATTGACGTCCCCTGAAGAAGACAGAGCAGAGAAAGACAGAGTTTGAGAAACAAAAGGCTCTTCCTCGGAGAGACCAAGTGTGATAAGTAGGGCGTGTGTTTTGTACAGCTCCGACATTGATTTGCATCCGTGACGCAGAATCGAGTTCGCAAAGAGAGACGATGATGATTTCAACATTCACCTTCACTTTACACTTCAACAATGGCGCTTTAGAAATTCCAACTTTTCAATTTTTCGTTTGAATCATCGAATCGGTTGTTTTTTTAAACAACTAACGGGATAAATAAATTGTAGATTTTAAGTCCTCAAGTTTTTAGTTTTTACGAAAAATGAACCCATGCCTTTACTTTGTTTCCTTTTAAATAACCCTGATATTTTAGTCGGAGTACAATGTACCATTTTTTGGTTTATTATGCAAAAAGATAAGATAACGGTTTCATATGAAATCCTCTCTTTTTTTTTTTTCTTTACCAATCCAATATGTATGGAGACTTACCTCCGGTGGAAGGTGGTGTCGAATCCATTCTTTTCTAGGGAAAATGGTCATTTCCCATTTGTACAATCTAAAAAGTGCGAATTTCTACCTATATAAAGAAGTAGTGTCAATTTAGACCTAAACTCATATATTTTTCAAATTTCATACCCAAACTTTTTAAATTGTGCCTATTTCAAAATCCATATCGGTGGGACGCTGAGTCAGACAAATGCCAACTTTTTAGATAGGATAACGAGACAAATGCCAACTTTTTTTCGGTAATTAACCGACGGAAACACTCAAATTATAAAAAATGTGAGGGTATTTGAGAAGTAACACTAAAATTAGGATCATCACTATTAGTAGTTAAGATCGGAAAATAATATTAGTAGTTAGGATAATCAATGTTAATAGTTTTAAATTTCTTAATTAATAGTAGTAGTTAGGTTCATCAATCAAAAATTCATTATCTTTCAATGTCTGTTTCTCATTATCCACACTCCTGAAACAATACTTTCTCAAAAAAATCCCATAAAAATAACAAGTTGAAAAGTTACTTAGTGGAAGCAAACATAAATCCAAAACCTAAGCAGAAATTAAGCAAACATAAACCCAAAACCTAAGCAGAAATTAAGCAAACGTAGAGTATTCTTAAGATGAAGTCTTAAACCACCTGCATCACAACAAATCTTACTATCAACCATTGAGTATCTATAATAGTATTTTTGCAGCAGTTTTTGCTCAAAAATATTTTTTGGAAAGTTTTTACATTTAATGTCATTTAATGCTTATATTCATATTCAAACAATGTTAGTTAATTCTCTCTACTATCCTTATAACCAAACAGAATTAAAATATTTTAAATATGTATATATTTAATATTCTATAATTAATATAGATATTTAGAATATTTATTATATATTAACAAATTATTCTCCTATCATCTTTATTTATTTTAAAATTTAAATATAGTGAATCGTCATATAATGCATAAATTAATAAAAATGTATATTTTTTCTGCATATTTGAATTTTCAAAGTGAACATATATTAATCAATTAATATAAAAAGTGTGTTCATCATACATATATATTAAATTTACCGTATATAGTTAATTATAGAATTTTAAGAAGTTTATAATTTATAATTGATATATCTAAACTTAATAAAAAGTTTAAAATTATGAATATTTAAACATATTAAAATTTTAAAATAACACAAACAAATTATATGATATGACGGGTCATATGACATTAATATGATACTTCAATACGGGTTAAATCATTGTTTTACTATTTTAACAACACAAATATAAAATATCTCGAATCAAATTAATTTAATTAAAATTGTATTAAACAAAAATTGTTGTGCGACGAATTATATACTAAATCACTAAAATTAACAAAAGATTACATTAGCAATATTAATATTAAAATACTACATTAACAAAAAAAATCAAAAAAATACTTGTCCCGCGGTGTACTGCGGCATAATCTAGTTCTTAACATAAAGTTTTAAGTCACCCGTATCACAGCAAATTTTACTATCAACCCCATCCCTCGAGCTACGTAGACATACCCACTTTTACCCCACCCAACACCACTAGTGTCCTGCAATTCAAAGGAGAAGTCATCATATCGTGTACATAGCATAGTTTTATATCTTCTTAATTAATATTCGTAGTTACTAGTTAGGATCATCAAAAAAATCATAATCTTTCAATGTCGTTTCTAAAAATAAAAATAATATTAGGGGTTAAAGATCAAAAAGTTTACACATGCTCTCAACATGCATATGTTCATGAATCTGATTGCACTAATGATTAGTGTCATCATTAAATCAAGTAGACATTTCAGGAGAAGAGGGAACTGGAGATTACCACCTACAAGGTCGGAGGCCCAAATTAGTTATCAAGCTGAATTATCGGCTCTACAACTAACGGAGGAAGAAGACTCTCATACCTGGTGGATTAATGATCGAGTGAAGGACAGTCACTCAACCGGTAGGATCTGTTCAGCGCTAGGTGAAGAGTTGCCTTCGGTGCCGTGGCATAAGATTGTTTGGACTTCCGGAGGAATCCCCAAACACAATTTTTTAACTTGGTTGGTTGTATTGAACAGGTGCCCAACTCGTGACCGACTTTTGCAATGGGGATTGCAGGTTGACTCCCGCTGTTTACTCTGCGCGATTGGATCTGAAAGTCGTGATCATCTTTACTTCAACTGCCCGTACAGCTGGTCGCTATGGAGCAAGATCTCTCGCCGCTGCAACTATAACTCTGCACCTTCCTGGACTGGAACAATGAACGGCCTCATCAACTACAAAGGCTCCCGTGAAGCAAGGAAACTCCTACTAATCGCCTGGCAGACACTGATATACTTCCTTTGGACTGAACGGAATCACAGGTTGCATCGGAACTGTTTTAAGCCAGCTGATCATCTCCTCCATCAGGTTGATCAGCTTGTGCGAAACAGAGCCCTTAGCTTCCGTGATTCCAACCCAACTCTCACCTCCACTCTGCTTGGCCTCTGGTTCGCTGGATCGCACAACTGAAAGGAATGTTACAAAACCCTAATCTCTCGACCTTTTGCGATCTCACCGAAGAGTCATCTCTCACCATTCAATGGAAGAAGACAAAGGTGGTTTGAAACGGTTTAATTGCCACCCGTTTTCTTTTGGTTCAATCGTAACTATCATGGTTCACTTCTGGTTCATTTCTGGTTCCTTCTCAATGGGTATTTTGTAATCGATTATATCTAACTGGGCTTCCAGTATTGGGCTCTCTAGCCCTATAAACATTTTATGTCTTTGTTTTTCAATTTGAGTGCCCTTTAAAAAAAAAAAAAAAAAAAGTAGACATTTCAGTTTAACATATGTGCAACAGTGGTTCACCGAAGTCAACTTCACAAAAAAAAACATAAGCTACCAATAATAAGGTAAACAAAAAATCAAAATATTACCATTTGATCCTAAACTGACTCCTTTGATATCAAATGAATATGAGATAAATAACACCACAACCAAAATTATTATTAAATATGTGACTTGGAATTCCACAAACTGTTATCTGAGAATTCCTATGTTATTAGGCTCCATTTCCTTTTTCCTTATTCTTATTTTGGAGAAGCACCTGGCTTTGCAAGAGGGAGATGTTGCAGAGGTAGGAGATGAAGGGAACAAGTCTGACAAAGACTATGCGCCAAGGGAATATGAGGAAGACTAGGAAAAAACGAGGCATTCCATAACGAATAACTGATTACACTATGATCAAATTTTTAACTTCCCTTTTTATAAGGTAATAGTTTGTGGAATTTGAAGTCAGAACCTCATAATAGCATGCTACAAATAACATGTTAGCCAACAAACATTCTTTTTGGTAAGGTAAAATCTAGGAATAGCATGCTACAAACATGCATGAGTAATTTTATAAATGTTGTTTTACTGATTCAAAAGAGAGTACAATCTATAATTAAACTTACATCATATTCAAAAGAGGTACGATTGATGTAGTAATTTAGTATTCGAACTTCTTCTAGAACAATTTCCTGGTTTTCCAAGACCACTAACACAACAGTTGTGTTTAATAAAACTTTGTCCTCACCTAACAATTGTTTGTCAATGCAATGTATTACTTCCTTCTTTTTATAATTCAAACCAATATATAATTTAGTTTAATTGTAAAACCATTAAATCATTATCTTTATTTATAAAACCATAATTCTCTTTTCTAAACCAAAACCAACATATAATATTATTTAATTATATAATCTAAATTATGATTCTTCTATATAAACTCAGACACACATATCACCTCGTTTAATGTAAAATTTAAATCAAACCTAAAATTTTATCCTAGTCTACAATTTTTTTTAATGTGTTTTGTTTTCTGATTTTGGTTTTAATTTGTTTTTTAAATATGATATTCCATTCCACGTGTTCCCCATTCACACAGTTCAAAGAAGCTGCGGTGCGGTCCCCCCGGTGCTGATTCCTTTTTCCTTTTTGTACTCTCTTCCCTTATGAGTTATGAACTACTGGTTCAATAATTCAATCAATTTCAGGTCTGGTACAATCAGCGACTGGGTTGCTAAACCGGAAGATATATATTTGAGTTGAGGAAGTGACGGAGCCTTTCAGATTAGTTTAGCCCGAAATGTTGAGAGAGAGTTCTGATGAAAAATTACAAAGCAAAAGTTTATTGACAAACAACTAAATAAAAATCTAGCAAATACACACACAAATCAGCAAAGCTAACCTCTGGATTCCATAGACAAAAAGCTTTTACTGTTTCATCCAACTGGTTAATCCTTGTATACATCTCAGATTAATATCTTGAATTTCGTATTCAATCTGGACCCAAATGCAACTATCTGAGCTTGAACATTGCGCGCAGAGCTATCAGTAAGTCGTCGAGGACCCGTATTGAATGTCAGAAGTTTCTGCAACAGTTTTGTTTAAATCATTAGCTTTACCAGCCAATGAAGTGCTGATCCATATAGTACAGAACCTCTGCGCGTAGTCTCATCACAGATAACTTGTGACACCTGGTTGCCAGTAATTGTAACGTCAATATAAACCTTTCTATTAATGATCCAAATTCCAAACACATATAAAGTAATTCTTATCACCTTTTTTTCAATTGTAAGTGCATAAATGTTAAGAAGACAAAATAAAATCTTGGTCCAGAGCAAATACCTTGTAAGAAGGAGCTAGTGCTAGCTGGGTCCATGGCATCAGACCAAGAGTAGCAACAAGACGCTAGCTTCCTATTGGTTTCAAACCTGAGCTTATATGCCAAATCATCAGCTGAACAGCTCTGCAACCAATCTTGGTAAGTATCCGCTGTTTCAATTAGAAGCGTTTTGGCGTTTGACTCATTTTCTACTCAAAACAGCTATAACTGGAAATCTACCGTTTTTTATTAGACCTGTAAGATAACATGATGTCTTAGAGTCTTCCACAAACTTATTTGTAGCATCAACAGCAAGTAGATAGTTCCTATCTACTGAAACCGGAAATTTCCCTTCATTAACCATTTCTCTGAATATCCCGAACCCGGCACTGATGTTTTCTCTTGACAGAAAAGAGCTTACGAGCGACAAGTATACAGCTGAATCAGGCTTCATTCCCTTTTCTTCCATCTCACGAAAATAAACCAAGGCTTCACTAGACCTGCCACACTTGCAAAGACCCTGAATAAGTGCCATGAAAGCAATTCTATTTGGAAAGCAAGCTTTGCCCTTCATTTCATTCCAACGAGAGATTGCTTCACTAGGTCTTCCACTAGCGCATAACCCATGGATCAAGCTAGTATAAGTAACAACATCAGGGTCTTTCTCATCCTCACACATCCTTGCTATACAAGACATGCCCCGATCTATCTCACCCTCCTTGCACCATCCATCTATCATACTGTTATAAGTAGCAACAGAAGGTTTTAGTCCCTTCGATACCATTTCGTTAAACAGGTTATCAGCTTCCGTAGTTCGACATGCTTTACATAGAGCCTTTATCAATACATGATATGCAATCACATCAGGGCAATGACCTTTGGAACATCTGTATCGAAATAACTCTAAACCTCTATCTACTCCCTCATTTTTAATGACACCATCAATCGCCGCAGTATAGGCAACCATGTGACCAAGGAAACCTTCTCCAGCCACATCATCAAGGAATTTACAAGCATCCACAGCCATTCCATTCTCACAAAGTTTTTTAACAAGCAAAGTCGAATGCTTTATCCATGGCTCAAATCCATAAAAACGCATCTTTTTCAGCAGATCGAGTGCCCCTGCAACATCGCATTGCTCAGCCAAGCAACCATAAATACAATTAAGCGTGAATTGCCTTGGTTCAACTCTGGCATCCTTCATTTCTCCTAAGAGTTTCAAGCTCTCTTCCGACCTTCCTTCTTTACACATCCCCTCTATTATGTTGTTGTACATCATAAGACTTGGAGTAAGGCCATTCTGGACAAAATCACGTAACAAGGTCAATGCCATATCCAGCTTGTTAGCTTTGACTAAGCAGTCAATCACAATGCTAAGAGAATCTGAAGCTGGGAGGATTGCTTTATTATAATCCTTAAGAAGCTTGATAATCTCAGACACACCATCCGACTCATGATTTCCCATGAGGTTCTGGATAAAATTGTAAGCCTCGTGCACCAAATCATTCCTAATAAACCCCTCCAGAAAAGATTTGTAAAGAAGCATCACAGATTTTGTGTCAATGTCTCCAATGATCACTTTTGTAATCCGACTTAATTCACTTTCTTCGGAAAATGAACATATTAGCTTCCCAAGTATTCCTCTATCAGGTGGAATTCCTGACCTCTTAATCTCCAAATACAAACTAAGAGCCATCTCAAGATCTTTAACCTTGCAAAGTCCACCTATCAACACATCATACAATGCAATATCACCATTCATACCCATCCGACACATTTTCTCAAACAACTGAAGCGCTTTATCAATCCGAGACTCCTTTACAAACCCATGAATCAAAACACAACATGTCTTATTGTTCAACCTGATATGGCGTTCTTCTAACATCTCAATCAACTCAAACGCCTTATCCACATGACCCCACTTGCAAAATGACAGAACCAAGATCGTAGAAACATGTTCATCAAGCCAGCCTCGACTAAGAATCTCATTGAAAACACTCAACGCACTCTCAGACTTCCCAGTGTTACAGTAAACCTGCAAAACTGGTGTAAGAGTAAACTTATCGAAATGAAACCCGTAATCCCTCATCTCATTCAACCTCGCCTCAACCAACTCAACCGAGCTTGAATTGGACTTAGAAATCGCTTCTAACAAACAGTTATAACTATAAGCATTGGGAACACAAAGACCCATCTCTCTGACTCGATCAAAAACAGAACTTGCTTCTTCCACCAGCCCAGCATTACCCAAACACCTAATAAAATACCCTAACGCTCCAGGAGACATTAAACAACGAGAACTCAGAACATCTCCAACCAAATCTTTCAGTGAGGCATTTTGTCGAGCACGTGATAGGATAGAAGCCATGGCATTGTAAGCATACATATCGTTTCTATAACCATCCTGTTTAGAAACCCAATTGAAGAACTGATAAGCCAAACCCCACCTTTTGAATCCATTCAAGACGGTTTCGACTACCTTGGTGTTTAGCTCTGGAGCGAGTCTCAGTAACTCAGGGTCTTCAGGTGAAAAAGGTTGTCTTGTGAAGATGGCAATTATGTTTTGGGCAAGCTTGGATTGATTGGGATGGAGGAGGAATCTGGTGTTATCTGGCTTCGTGGTGAATGGTCTGTTAAGTTGTTGGCGTTGTTGTCTAGAGAATCGATGGCAAAGATGTGCGATTCTCGAGAAGGCCATGAGAAGAAGAAAGAACACACAAATCAGTCAGTCCCCCAAAAACCCTTTTCGTAATGTGATTTTTGATTTTTTTCCTAAACCCTTTTGTTTTTTTGTTTTTTTTGGCACCTGAAGACCGCGTTTAGATTATGCAATTTTCGAGAATCGCGTTTGAAACGTGAATTTTGCAGACGTGATTTTAAGTTGAATCAAGTCAATCTTCTCTTTCGTCGCCGACAAAAGTCAACCTTAATTATATAATGGAGGGTTTTTATTTTGTTAATCGGAAAATTCAAACCCTTGAGTTGATTCTGTTGTGGTTAGCGTGATCACTTTATTTGAAAATTAACAAATCACTTATAAAATGGGCTTTACTTAATTTCTGAAGGCCCAAAAGGTTTTTAAATCTGAACTATTATTATAAGCCCAACTAGTACTTGTATTTAGGAGCCACCGGTAGTTTATATGAACTTCAAAAATTGTCTTCTTCTCCGATTTGGCTGCACCGCCGGAGCTCGACGCTGAGCTTAACTAAGAGGTGTCGTTTGTTGCACAACCAGTGAAGAAGAAAAAATTAACCGGGTTTCATGCTCATGATTTTACAAGTGGAGTATCCTATCTGTGGGTCGGTATATTTTACTGTTGTGGCTTGCATTTGTGAGTGTAATTAAAGCTGGTTGCATCATTTACCTATATTGGGGTTTGTTCCTGTTTGTCCTCATGCTTTAAAAAGATTAGTATTCTCTAACACTGCTCTTCATTGCGGTTCTGCTCCCCAGTGTAGAGTAGTATTCAGAGTTCACATATATCTCACTCGAGTTAATGCTTGTCTGAGTTGAGGTAACTGTTATTCTTTACAAGATAAATCAAAACAAAGGTTTTTATTGCATGTTATATAGTTACAACCATATATATAGCTAAATCAAAGCATTTTTCACGGAACGTTGTCTATATATGCAAAACTTGTTAAATTGACATGTCAAGTGCAGCTTTTTTCTTTTATATCGTTTTGAGACGACTTCGTCAGCCAAATTTCATGGCTTGCTAATGCCCTGATGAAGGAATAATTTTTTTTTGCTTTGTTGGAGTCTCGCACAATTGTATAAAACTGTGGCCACCAAAACAAAACTGTGGACTATACAATTACAAACCACAAAATGTGTTAACTAATGTAATGGCCTTTATTTTTCCATTTAATATTTGATTAACAGAACAAACATATTTCTTGATTAAATAAACAGACTGCTTGTTCTTATAGGAGTTGATAATAACCACCAAGTAAATAGTTTCTAGAGCCGTTCGGGTTTTCGATACAAAAAGTAAATAAGTTGGCAGGAACGAACAAAGTCCGGAGACATACAAATGAAGGGAACTCTACTCCAACGTACGACGATATATAGAAGCAAAAAGACACCTGCTAGTAGGCTAATGCTGTTTTGCTTCTTCTGTTTCTTTCAATAGAGGCTGAAACAAGTCCATAATTATCTCACGCCTCATCGCGTTTCGAGCCCATGCTTCCTCGGTAACTCGGTTAAAAAGAGACTTCCACAAACCCAAAATGTTAGACTCCATGGCTTCCATCGCAAACCCATTTGCCTCTAAAACATCCTTGGCACACCTCAACTTCTCCTTGACCTTCTTCAGCAATTCTTTAACACGAGACGTATACTCTCGTCCACCTGCCGAGGTTCCATTTACTTCGAGTCTCATAAAAAGATTGTGCAAATCTCTGATTCCAGCAACAAAATCCTCCCAAGTCGTCCTGATCAAATCCCAATGGACCGACTTGTAACCACTGTGATACACTCCATTCTTCGGTTTGATATTTCTTGAGTAGACATGATGCATCACACGAAGCAGCCTTTCTCCAACGGGACTACCAGTTTTCCGGAACCTCCTAACACTTCTCCACAACTTCAAGCAGAACTGTAAAACACTCCGGATTTCATCACTCAGCAAGAACATCGACTCAGCCACACATAGCGAGAGCTCAACTCCTAGTTGCACAACCTCCTCTCTAATCCCCTGCATTGCAAATTCTGACCTGCCAAACCAACAACAACAAAAAGAAGTCAGATATGAAGATAGACTTTTGGCAGGTAAAATACTACTGAATACACTGACCCTAGAATGTAAGGAGAAGTAACGGGCAGTGTCGTTATCTCGCAATGGCAGGAATCGCCCAATATAGGCTGAAACAGGTCGCTAATAATCCTATTCCTCGTCACTTCTGGACTTGGTTCGCCAGCTTCTTCTTCTTCGTCAAAGAGAGACTTCCACAGGTCAGAAACGTTAGACGCAACAATCTCCCTGGCAAAACCATTCAGCTCTGAAACATCTTTTGCGAACAACAATTTGTCCTCTAGCTTCTTGAGAACTTGTTGCTTGTAATTTTCAACAGCGGAAGATAACAGCCGATCATCGAAAGAGCAATCTTTCTTCCTGAGAAGCAAAACAAGGCGATCCAAAACAATGACCCCGTCGGTAAAATCCTTCCAAGTGGTCTTGACGAATTCCCAATGGACCGAGTTGCCACCATCCGGACAACAAAATCCCCTGTTCTTGGGTTTGATGTCCTTTGAGTAGACATAGTGAAAAACGCGAAGCAGCCTTTCTGACACAGGAGAAGAGGGAGGTAATGTATACTTCCACAGCTTAAAGCAGAACCACAACATGGTATGAATGTCATCACAGAGCAAGAACATGGATTCAGCTACAGAGACTGAGAGCTCGACTCCTAGTCGTACAACCTCCTCTCTAATATGATCTTTCCCAGCGGACGTCCTACAAAAACAAAACAATAAGTCAAGTGTTCAAGCTGTGCAAAACCTCAAAAGGTAAGGGGACGAGAGTAACATCATCACTGACCCCGTGGCGTATGTGAACGATAATGGACGGATGCGACGCATAGCACCATGTGTCGGTTTGGGTTCCAATAATAAAAACCCAGAAAAAACAATTCACACACAATTAGAATCTCAAATGCGAATTATCAAAAACTGGTCAGGATCATACATGAAAACGCAATTGACAGAAATCAAATCGAAGAAACCCTCCAACAACAAGATCGTGCCTATCATCATCAAAATGCAAATTTCTCAAAAATTCCAAATGCAAATGCACATATTCATTCAAAATAAATTTGATTCTGTGGCAGTGGCTGAAGAGGACTCGGTGGCAATGGCTGAGGAGGCTTTATCTTATTATATACACTATTTTATTTTTAATAGTTATCTTATTATATAAACTTTGATGACACAAAATTACTCATTAATAAAATCGTGACATGTGTCAAATATATTGATTAGATGTCGACACATGTCTAATTCGATTTACAGAATTTTATAGGTTTATATTTTTAAAAATGTCAAAGTTATTCATTAACAAGATAGTGATAGGTGTCAAAAATATTGATTAGATCATGACACGTGTCTAATTTTATTTACAGAATTTTACATGTTTATATACTTATTAATTATATTATATTGTGTTCTCAATAAAATTTGACATGTGTTAACAAAAACGAAATTAATTAAGCATGTATATTAATCAATAAATAATGAATAACAAAGATAAAAAAAGAACATAATTTTAGTTGAATATAAATTGTATTTATCGTTGTAATATAAATATTTATTGTAACTAAGCACACAAAACCTTCAAAGAATAATGAACTTAAAACGAAAATTCAATACATGATGTATATTAGTATAGTTTTGCATGTTTTATTTTAAAGATTTTAATGCATGTAGTAATATGAGAAATCTGAAAGAAAAATAGAAAAACTGAGTTTGTATGAATGAATTTTTGGTTAATTGATGAAAAATGACAAAAATATTACTTATATCTTTGGTTTTTGCTTATAAACAAAGATATAATTTTGCTTGCTTTTACCAACTTTCCACTTAAATATTCTTTTATTTTTGGAAAATCATAGGGGGTACTTGTACCCCATAATTTTTCTAAATTTGTAATACTAAAAAGGATTAAGAGAATCACTTATCAAGATTGAAATGAGAGTCAAGGGAGGAGGTCTTCATGGCTGGATAGGCTATGTCGAGTCCTTTGCTTATCTAGATCTAGCTAGTCCCCAGCCTTAGGCTATAGTCATTTTTGGGTGTTTCAACATAATCACATTTATGCCAGTTTTGTGAATGCCTTGGAAAACGAATGGTACTCTTGGGGTTGTGGTAATAATTGTTCAACATAATCATAATCATATAATTCACCTATTTCTGGTTATAATTGTTCACATTTGCCGCAAGAAAATGCGAGAGAAAAAAAACGCTAGTAAAGAGAATAATCGCTTGCAGTAGTGGGTTTGTTTAACCATCGATAGCATGATAAGTGAAGCTTTTCCCATCCAAGTCTTTCATGGCGCGATAGGGATTGTCGTCCAGTCTTTGATTACTACAGTGTGCTGAAATAAGCATAATGCAAGAAATTTTGTGGCTCGGGGTTTCCTCAAGACCAAACTAAAAGTCCATGGAACAAAAATCTTCTTCTATAGTCAACCTTAATTATATAATAACAAAAACCCTCTTGACGTTCTGTTTTTTTTTTAACAGTAAACACCCAGCAATGGTGAGAACCATGTTGGAGAGGTCTTGACGTTCTGTTGTGATCACTTTATTTGAAAATAACAAAAACCCTAAAATTAGATACTGTCATGAATAAACAAAACATTCGTACATTGTGATTTATAAAATGGGCTTTACTTAATTTCTGAAGGCCCAAAAGGATTTTAAATCTGAACTATTATTTTAAGCCCAACTAGCACTTGTATTTAGGAGCCACCGGTAGTTTATGAACTTCATAATCAAAAATTGTCTTCTTCTCCGATTTGGCTGCACCGCCGGAGCTCGACGCTGAGCTTAACTAAGAGGTGTCGTTTGTTTCACAACCAGTGAAGAAGATCAAATTTTAAAACCATGGATTCTCCGATCAATTCACAGAAAACGGGTAAAACAAAACCCCCCTTTCACTCTCTTTTCATTCGCCGGCCGATTCGACTCATCCCCCTTTGTTGTTTCGTTTCTTCATCTAATGGGTTTCTTATAGGTTTCTCCTAAGATGATATCTCTTTTGTTTTTTCGTCCATCATAGTGAAACCAAGTCATATCGTTTGTTAGGTTAATCTTTGCCATTGAGCTAATTAACCTAACTTTCTAAATCGTTGTGGTATTATATATTGCGACTTGAAAAGTCTGTTACTCAGTATTCTTGTTCTGGTTCTTGAATGTAATTGCAATTACTGAGTTTTGTGTTCTTGTTTTCAAGTTACAGTCGAGTTTATAGGATACTATTTTACACAATGTGGAAATCAGATGGACTTAATTTAATGATCTTAATTTCTGTATTGTCTACTACACTGTAACAGTTTCGGACGACGATGAGATTGATTACTCCGTCAAACCAGAATTCTATGATTCAGATCTTGATGATAAAGATGAGCTTTGGATGATTAGCAAGAGAGATGGTCGTCCTTCTGATGCTGTACTTAGCTGTCCAGCTTGTTTCACTACTGTCTGCTTAGAGTGTCAGAGGTAATTTCTATTTCCTCTCTCAACATTTGTGATTTCTTAGAACTTGGTGTTTTTTATTTATTTCCTTAGTTTATTATATTAAACCGAGTTCTGGATGCTGCTGCTAGTATTCCATTGTTGGATCTCGACACATGTGTTTGCTTCATGATAGTAACTTGCTAGATCCTGGAATGTTGACTTGATTTAGAGATTCTTGACCATTGTTACATGCTTTAGATTTAGGAATGACAAACTTGATAGGATGCAAAACTGTTCACGGCCTGATTTACGAGAAAATCAAACATTTGAGTGATTCATCATAACCCGTTTTTTTTTATCTTCTTTATAGATTGTCTATATCCCTTCGAACATTTGATTTCACAATGTTGCTAGATTCCATAGTTCAATATCAATCCCCACTAATGTGTTTGCTTCCTGGAGAATATATTGATAGTAACTTGCTAGATTCTGGAATGTTGACTTGATTAGGAGATTATAGACCATTGTTACAGGCTCTAGATACCATCAACATGTGAAAATCCAAATATTCTTTTTAGGCATAACAATCTTCATATAATCTAAAGCGGTTTATGACATTAACGAGAAAAATCTCTACTCTCGGTCTAATTCCCAATCCTAGAACCCTTAGGTACTATCCACTACCAACCGCCTAGGCTATTACAATGTTCATGCAATATAGACTAACATAAGGACTTAACACAATGGATTTCTTTCTGTTCTCTTCAAGATATTGTCTTGATTATTAATTGATCCCATTGAACTTCTTTGAGCTGTGTGAATCGACAGATGAACTTGTTTTAGTAATTATTATCTGTGGAGATTGAGACAAGTGAGTAAAACTTTTGCAGGCACGAGCAGTACGTGACACAGTACAGGGCAGTATTTGTGGTCAATTGCAGAGTAGATAAAGACACAGTTTTGCAAGAAAAAGGAATGCCCTCGAAGATTGGTAAAAGAAGGAGAGATTCCGAGATGCAAGAAACTGATTCTGCAGAGAGCGAAAAAGTTAACCGGGTCTTTTGCTCAGCTTGTTCGACAGAGATCGGGGTAGTCGATGGTGAAGAGATTTACCATTTCTTTAATGTCATTCCAAGCGAGCCTTAGAACAACCTGGTTTTATGAGTTACTTGTTTGTAACGATTTCAGAAACAGGTGATTAGGATTATGGTTTCGGTAGTTTGCGTTTCTCTTTACGTTTCAGTGTATATTTGTTTGGTAGTTTTGAAAAATCAAGTCATTTGAGAATTTTGACTGACGACGCCTATATTTCCTTAGTCAGATTCGTCCAAATACAAAGCGAGTTAAAAACTTGGTTACGTTTACGAAGATAATTTTGATATTGTGATTCACCGAAGACCCTATTGTGCATTTTAGTAGATAGGTCATAGGTCTAACCTGTGAATTATTAACGTATATCTCTATTCATCGATTTGTAATAACAAGATTGCTAAGAAATATCCCAAAGTTAATTTCATGTTACGGGGGGAAAAGGATTAATCGATGGTCGCTGCTTGGTCTCGGAGCGTCTAATTCAGCGCTAGTCAATACGGCAGAAGATAAAGCGATCCACTCAGTTTATTACACGAGGTGACGTGGATTATTCTAATTGGTGGAGTAAGCTAAGAAAATCTAGGGAGGCATCAGGCAAGTGAAGAAGAAAAGAAAGAGATATTTGTATGAAACACGAGTTGATTCTCTCTCTGTTAAGACAGAAGTGTCACTTTCTTGTAGTTTCGTCCACAACCCATAATAATTTCTATTAAATTCATAAATATACGCAGATGGGAATGGGCTCCAGCTGTTTAACACATTTGACAATTGTCAAATGATTCGCACACCTATACTATTTATTTTTTTTCTTAATAAATATATGCATTTTTGGTAATTGGTGATCATCACAAATTGTCTATATGTATTTTTTTCCAGCTAACCCCACAACTAAACTAATCATTCAGAAAATCCCCATTAATCCACTCAACTAAATAAAAAGCCGGTCATTACTAACTAGTACTATTTGTTGTCTGTTAACTTTTGAATCAACGTTTTTTTTTCTTTTTGTATTTATATTTAAATGAATCCTAGCAACTAAAAAATTACTCCATGTCTCTAGTTTGGTGGGTTCTCCAAGCTGTGAGTCGTAGTTAGCTCATTTTACTACCTCTGAGAAATTAATTTTGGTTTTACTTTTACCGCTTTTGGTAATTCCTGACTTCACGTATATATGACGTCTTTAAGAAGTTAGTTTTAAGTATGGTTTTAAAAATAATGTATTATAACTCATAATCATAACAAATATAATCACGATAGTATCGTCTATAATGTGAATGATTGAAATAATTTGCAAAGAGAGTTGCTACGAAATAATTTAGAAGAACAAAAATCTCTAGGCAACGACATATCAAAATCCCCAGGTGGGCACGACTACTTTTGATAATGTCACGCTCCAAATTATTATTTTATTAGTATTGCTTAATGGGCAATATTACTACGAATTATGATATATACAAATTGAACGCACGAACGCATATTATTTTGTGGGGGTCGAACTGGTTTAAAATAGTAATCACTAATCAGTGTCATAAAGCGCCTAGTTGTCATTTTATTGGAGCTATTTCTTCTTCTTTACTAGAAAGTAGAAACTATTCATCCTAATAAAAAATTACTAACTAGATCGTAGATGTGAAACTAACTACTTTAAAAGGTTTTACTAATAGTAAGAAAAATAATTGTTAAAAAAAAATATTAAAAACTCGTAATCAGTGTGGGTATAAATTCTACTCACCAATCAATAACTTCATTGATTGTCTCTTATTCCACATCTGACTCTTTTCAACTATCGTAGAAACTGGAATCAGCTTTTGTCTTAATTGCAATCTAATTTTTTCTCTATTTTTTTTTTCATAAAAAACCTCTAGAATTTAATCGGTGATTAAAGCACAACCTTTCTCTAGTTAACATGGTAGCACCAAAAACGATTCACATTATTTCTGCACTACTAGTAACGACTAACGAGTAACGACAAGTCTTTTTTTCCCTACACCATTCGCTAAATAACGCCCCCCTTAAGGCTTACACGTTCGTACTTAATTAAGCTTTGGGATGTGAATTAAGCAACCAATATAGATCAGGACGGACGGGGACCTCAACTAACTAAACCTAAAAACTTAAATTCTCCTGCCGGACCGTGGTCCCAAACGCTAACTACTACAGTCAACACCGGGGTCAAGCGCGTGAGCTTCAAACTCTTCCTGAACCAAAAAAAAAAAAAAAACCAAAGCAGAAGAAGTGAGCTGTGTAGTGGAGCCCACAAGCCATGTGCTCTCCTTCCTGTCTCCTCCCACCAGCCTAGCTTCCTCCCCTTCTCTCAAATCATTAGTTCACTACCTCCTTCTCCTTCTCCTTCCCCTTCCCCTCGAGAGATAGGAGTTATAATATAGTGAAATCTATCCCCCACTTAACGAAACCCCTTAGTACTATTTACCATGGCGAACAACGACGGAGCAGTGGCTAACGGCGTCATAATCGAGCAGACGACGTCAAACAAAGGACCACTTAACGCCGTCAAGAAACCCCCTTCTAAAGACCGACACAGCAAAGTCGACGGGAGAGGGAGGAGGATTCGTATGCCAATCATTTGTGCTGCTCGAGTTTTCCAGCTGACCAGAGAGTTAGGTCACAAATCCGACGGTCAAACCATTGAGTGGCTCCTCCGTCAAGCCGAGCCTTCTATCATAGCCGCCACTGGGACTGGCACTACTCCGGCTAGTTTCTCAACCGCTTCTCTCGCCACTTCCTCTCCGTTCACACTCGGAAAACGCGTCGTTAGAGCTGAGGAGGGAGAGTCCAACGGCGGTGGCGGCGGAGGAGTAGGAGGGTTAACTGTGGGACACACTATGGGGACTTCGTTGATGAGTGGTGGTGGCTCTGCTGGGTTTTGGGCTGTTCCGGCGAGGCCGGATTTCGGACAAGTTTGGAGCTTTGCAGCCGGAGCTCCACCGGAGATGGTTTTTGCTCAGCAGCAGCAACCAGCTACACTCTTTGTCATCAAGCTTCCGCGGCCGCAGCAGCTGCAATGGGTGAGGCTTCAGCAGCTAGAGTTGGGAATTATCTACCGGGTCATCATCATCTCAATCTGCTTGCTTCTTTGTCGGGTGGAGCTAACGGGTCGGGTCGGAGAGAAGACGACCACGACCCACGTTGAATAAATTAAGGGTCTTTGTCTTTTTGGTATGTATAGAGAAGAAGTCCTATGTTTTAATGTCATCGAAAGTGTTTTAGGAGATTGAGTATTTGGCTGGGCTCTTAAAATTCTAGTTAATTTTAAGCTTAAATTGCGTGTTTTGATTAGGGTTTTAGGGGGTTTAAGAATATCTCAAAATTTGTTTTCGGGGAGTGAATGAAACAGAGAACGATTGATTGATTGATTGATTGTTGTACTTTAAAACGCCATAAAAGCTCTGTTTTTGCTGGCCAAACAGAGCCATTTAAAATCAAAATCTTTAGAAAACTAAAAAGAACAGCAAGTTTTAGCCATGTATGGTTTGTCGATGAAGCTGAGATTCCAGTTTTTGATTACAAAGAAAAGTGATGATGAACTGGCCAAGAAATCTATGTGAGGTACCACCATTACCATAAAATCCTCTGTTGGTTAGAGAAAACACTCTTTCGTGGTATAAGAAAACAAATCTGAACACGGATAAGCAGCGCGGCCGGGGCCTGATAAAATAATAAGGTTCCAAACAAAAACTTTTACCAAAATAACTTTTCACGGCCCCCAAAACTAAATAGCAAGCATATGTACTTGTCTTGCTTCTATCCAGAGCCGTTTATGCAGGTAGAAAGAGTAATAACTCCCTTACAATAAAAGCTTTCAGCAAATCTTTATTCGTAGCTTCCTACAAACCCCATAGAAATTACAAGTTTACGGTTAATACCATGCGACACTCTCTATTGAGTTGACTTGGTGTCTCTCAATCTACACATATCTAATTGGAGTGACATGTAGTCGCACAATTTTATTTTTTACCATCAATACTTCATTAGTAAGTTGAACCGGAACAAACCGAATAGTAAAATTGGATCAAACCGTTTCGAACCAATAACCCTAAAAAAAAAAAAAAAGGGCGGAAGCCTGGTTCTTGAGATATATCGGAGCTCCAGCAAAGTTTGGTTTCCTCTCATCGATTTTTGCCCGGAAGCTCTATGATTCAGACTAAGACTTTTTTCTTCTTTCTCGGGGATGATCTAATGAGATCTTTGTGTTTTACAAAAGTAATTCTTTAAAATCAAAGCAAGCAAAGAATAAAAAAGTGCAAAGGTGTAAACTTTGCTTCTCTCCTCCTAACCTCTAAAGTCCACGCGATTCTCACTGTCAGCCTCGGATAAATTTCCAGTCTTTCTCGCATTTACCCTTGGAGCAGCCGTCAATTCTAAGTGGGTATGTCTCAGATCTTCGTGGCTATTTACGGTTTCTGTTCAATTCTTTGAGGAAGTAAAGCATAAGTTATAGAATTAGTGGTTAGAATTTTCTGATTCCGTGCAATTTTGTATATTACAAAGTATACAATAGTTCCTTAACTATTTAGTTATACATATCTATTTATAAATCTTTGAATAAGATTTCAATTTTCCTGTAAAAAACTGTGTTTTGAAAGCATGTCATATATCAATTTGTTGGATTAAGAAGATTCTTGTTTAGTGTTAGAAGAACTTTAATCTGAAAAGCCGGTATGATCATGAGGCTGATGCCTCAGAAGCATCTATTTAGATAATGAGCTGACTTATAACAAGTTAAGTTTGATTTGTTACATTGATTGAGAGTAGCTGTTCCTTAGATTTGGGTTTGAATAAATACTTAAATGCTTGTTGTTTCCCAGCTTTGGCTAATGATGTTTTTTGGATCTTCTCGGGTATGTTCTTTCAGGTCTGAGTAAAATCTTGTGAAGAATCAATGACAGAGATATTTAGTGACACCGGTGTCAGACAGTTAACTCAAATGTTCCTGGCGATAATCTTCTTCCACACATCGGAATACATTCTCGCCATAGTCATTCATGGGAAGTCCAGAGTCACTTTAAGCTCACTTTTGATCAGCAAACACTATGCATTAGCAATGGTAATCTCAGTTCTCGAGTACCTAACCGAGATTTTTTTCTTCCCTGGCCTAAACAACACTGGTGGATCAGCAATCTCGGTCTTATAATGATCGTATCCGGAGAAATCATCCGCAAAACCGCTATAATCACAGCAGGTAGATCGTTCACACACCTTATAAAGATTCGAAAGGAGGACCATCATAAGCTTGTGACGGAAGGAGTGTATCAAATCATGAGGCATCCGAGTTACACCGGGTTTCTTGTTTGGTCAGTCGGAACGCAGGTGATGCTGTGTAACCCCGTTTCAGCGATTGCGTTCGCAGTTGTGGTGTGGCGGTTCTTTGCTGAGAGAATACCTTATGAGGAACATTACTTGAAGCAGTTTTTTGGGAGACAGTATGTGGAGTATGCGCAGAGAGTGCCTTCTGGTGTTCCCTTTGTAAACTAAACCTTTAGATCAATTGTTAACATATATGAGAATTGTCTTATTACTTTTCTTATAGAGATAATGAAAAGAGACGTTTACTCATGTTTCAGATTAATAATATTCTTGTCAATGTTTGATAATTTGGTACCTCAAACACTCTGGCCGAATCAGAGGTTTATGACTTTTTATTGGATTTAATATAATTTGACCAATGTGTTTTTAAGTTTTAACTTAGCTCTCCGGCGAAGAGTCTCTCACCGTGAGAGCGAGCTTTGTCCGATCTGTAATCACGAGAAGGAACGGAACCATGTTGTGCGGAGGTTTGCAGCATTTTTCCGACCACCACCATAATCATAGTTCGATTGGATTAGGATTAGGGTTTTGTGGTGCTAAGATTGTGCAGCTCTCTTCACTCTTTCTCAACAGGCCGTGTCAGGCTATGGCGAACGGTCATCATTCCAGCCATAAATTGCAACAGCGGATGATGATTTCTTCATATGGGTCTCATTGCAGGACTCCCGGAGATATCCCTATTCTACACAATTGTTTCAGGTTCTCTCCTCACTTTGACTTCTGATTCATGTCTTTTCCTCACTTTGGTATATGATTCAAGGTTGGCATTTTGACCAATTCATGTGAAGTTTCATAATTTAGCTTACCCTAGACTACTGAGATTGTGTAAATTGTCGAAATTTATGTTTCTGGATTCGAAAGAGAGATGTGTTTTGAATTTATCTGAGTGATGTTATTTTGCTATCTTCTTCTGAAGCCAACGAGAAGATGATCCTGAGCTTCCAGTTGAAGGATTATCCCCAGTTTCAGGTATCTAGGTTGCTTGTTTTTTGCATCTTCGTTCAAGTTTTTTATCTAACTCCCTCAAATCCAACTGCATCCCTAGAAATTGTCACACCTTTCTTTTCTTTGGAGAGAGCGCTAGTATTAGACTTGGTAGAAGAATGGAGTATATGTTAGCATAGATGATTATGCTCTCAACTTCTCTCATGGTTTTGCAATGCCTTTCTTTGATGTGCATACTTGCAGAGATTATGTAACCTTTTCGTCTTGTTTTTACATGTTCCCTATTACATTTATATGTGTAGGAGGCGTTGTTGCTCTAGGGAAGTTTGATGCCTTGCATATCGGCCATCGAGAGCTTACGATTCAAGCTTCAAGAATTGGAACTCCGTATCTATTATCTTTTGTTGGAATGGCCGAGGTACTTGGCTGGGAGCCTAGGTAATAATGTCCCCACCTGTAGTATTCATGCCTGCCTGCCTTCTCTTTTCCTTTTGGCATAAATGTTAGTTCGGTTCAAATCCCAATTTGCGAATGAACCAACCTAAGATTCCTGTTCTTTGAGATAGTTAAACAGTAGATATGATTCTGGTGATCAAGTATATGTTTTATAATCAATTTTTGGCTCTGTCCCATGGTGACTACTGACAGTATAAATCTCTACAAGCAGGTCCCCAATAGTGGCCAAATGTGATCGAAAAAGGGTGCTTACCTCTTGGGCCTCGTATTGTGGAAACAGAGCACCCGAAGAGCACGAGATAGAATTTGCCAGCGTGCGACATCTTACCCCCTGGCAGTTTGTGGAGAAGCTGTCAAAGGAGCTCAGAGTCTGCGGAGTTGTGGCAGGTGAACTTTGAAAAGATCTCAACCACCCCTTTCTCGTACCATTATATGTTCGCACACAATCAATCGTTTGCAAAAACCTTTTTCCACAGGTGAAAATTACCGATTTGGATATAAAGCGTCTGGTGATGCCTCTGAGCTAGTAAGACTGTGCGAGGAATATGGCATCACTGCTTACATCATAAAATCTGTGATGGACAAGAAGCAAGGCCCAGGAAGGAGAGACTCAGGGGACTCAAAAGACAGAGGACAAGTCTCTTCTACACGTGTACGCCAAGCTCTTGCTGTGGGAGATATGAGGTACGTAACGGAGCTCCTTGGCAGGGCACATCGGCTTATCTTGAAAGTCAGAACCCAAGATATGCGGAGTGAAAGGATGATCTCAGTCCCGAGATCATCACTACTTAATTTACCACCAGGGAATGGAATTTATGAGGCATGTTTGCTTATAGTTGGTGATGCGTCTTCCATTCCGTGTACCTTAGTTGTTGATACATCAAATATCCATGTAGAAACCAAGGAGGTACGGCTCTGTAATTTAGATTGGTCTCAAGAATTTCAACTCTTGAGTGTTGAGTTTGACTAATTCAATCTTAGTTCCTATATGTCTCAATTATCTGTTCGCTCTATCATTCACTTTCGTCTTCAAGAGTATACTGCTTGACCAGACATAACAGCTCGAGGACACTTGTCATAACCCAAAATTCCCATATTTCCCCTTCCACAAATCATGAAAATCTTGTCCTACCATGGCTTTGGTTTGCATTAATGAAGCATTAAGCAACAGCAAGCTGACATGGGTGATTTCGTGGCTAGACAGCTGAAAGGATATAGACCTGCCTCAGTAGATACTGAACCAGTATGTTGTATGATGAAACAGGCTGGTGAGTAAAGCTCTTTGAATCTTCTGCTGCTATGAATATAACTCAAGACGGCTCTTTTTCTTGTTATTTACTTAGGGAAAGATTGAGCTTTAAGAATCTTAGAGTCTTGTAAAGACTTTTGAAGATACTCAATTAGCATAAAGTAAGCAATGGTTCCTGTGCACTCTGTTCTTCATTGGACGTGTCAGGGCATATTACTCTCTGTATTTCAAGCACAAGGAAATTGTTTTTTTTTGCAGAGCCCCGCTATAGACTTTCCATTTCAGTTGAATGAGCATTGCATGCATACATATGATTCACTTAATATATTCATCTGATATTGTCTACAAACAATGGAATAGAGAAAATACATTGAGTTTGTACAGTATTGTCTGGTCTTTCTAGGACTACTCTGTGATCAATCAGGTAAAGAAGAAATGAAATATTTATTCTAAACTCCAAAGCTCCTCGTAAAATCGTAGCTTTATTGCTCTTCCTTGCCTTCAAAGCTCAGAGAAAGAGCCTTCTCAAGGCAATTGAAAGCTTTTTGGTAGCTCAGGAACCCCATGAACCAGAAGTCGAAACCATCGACGGTGACTACTTCCAGGTACTTCTGTGATGGTTTCTTTGTGTTCTGACTCTGGTTCACTCTCTCTATCTTGCACAAGGGAATTGACACTTTGTAGTGAACCCGGATCATGTCTCCTTGAGAAGAAGCCACCTTTATGGACCTCTCACTGCAGAACGCCATTTTCTTGGACGAGATAAATAGAAGGCCGGCAATGGGACCTGCGGTTGTCGACAAGTAACACTGGTACATTTTGAACAGTTTCTCTCCTTCACTGACTCTAAAGAGCCGCTTGAAGATCTTTTCTAAACCTCCAACCTGAAGAATTCTAGCGCCCAAAGATAGCTTTCTCTTCACTGTTTCGGTTAGCTTTGGTCTTAGCTTCGCATTGCATGCTCCATTGGTGAAACCATCGGTTTTCTTCCTTTTAAGAATCGTTTTGTCGTTGCCTGTCAAAAGAAACAATCAATCCTGCTGTTAGCTTTCAAAATTTCCAGTGAAAAAAAAGAAGATAAGAACAATATGGATTCAAAACATAGAAGAGAGGGTAGTTAAATTAAGTACTAACTTTGTTCAGATCTCTTGGAAGAAGCCGGAACCCATAACTTGTTTATTGAAGCCGGATCAGTTAAGTAACCCACCGGAGTAGTCTTTGCCGCTGGAAATCGAATGACTTGTTGTCCAACTCTGTTCATGTTCATATTGAGAAGATTGACTAATCGTACTTGATCTTGATGATGTTTGTGTGATTTGTAAAATTTGAAGATGATTGATGAAATGGTTTGGTGCAGGGTAAGGTATTTAAAGGGCAAATGAAAAGCGAAGATAGTGAATCTTTTGTGACTTGACCGTAGGATGAGTCATGAATGGGTCATCAACAGTTCAGCAAACGAGAAAAAGTAGCTTTAGTTATATCTAAATTTGAATCTTTTTTTTGGGGATTAGGGTTAAAGCATTGTGTTTGGCTGCTTTGAGCCAGATTGAAAAAAAAAAAAAGTTGAAACATGATCACACGCCCCTCACGTTAGACTCCGACATGCTTTTTAACATCTAAAGTTGGCAAGACGGCACCACATGTAAATTACGTAGTAAACTACTTATGAAGAAGGGGCGTCGTGGATTTGGTGCTTTCTGAGTTGGCATTGTGACTTTTTGATGTCATAACGTCCGTTTTCTAAGCACAAGAGAAAAGTTTTTTTTTTTTTTTGAAAGAATAAGAGAAAAGTTTTTAGCACAAGTTTTTAGCATAAAGTGAAAAAATAATATAAAGTATAAACACAAAAGGAACTAAATTTAAAATGGATATCCCACCATAAGATATGCCTGCCGCTGAATCAATTCGTCACCCATGTCTCTGCCCATGTGATCTACACAACAGGCAAATGCATATGCAGACTCAATACTTGACGTTCGTTTTTTTTTGTTTTTGGTATAGTAGTATATTCCTGTACTCTAGAATGAAGTAGAAGAATGATGAGTTTCTAGTACGTAATGAGACGCAAAACACAGAACATGAATGTAAAATGCTTAATTTTGTGTACTCTTTAATCAGGTATTTTATCAATGAAACGTTATTGAGCGTAATTAAAGGTTCAGTGAAGTTTTGATACAGCATGTCAAATTTTGAATGTGTATTTGATTAACTGGTTACGTAGATAATTAACCACAGTCGGATTGGATAATTAAGGCTTTTGCTAAACGAATATAAATTGGTCAACGTTTTTACTTTTTAGTAGGGAAAGTACAAGTGAATGCGGATAAAGCAGGGTGAGTCGGGAATTTTGAGTTATGGCAAATTGGCAAGTGGCAACGGACTAACTTTATATACTACTACTAGTAAATAGAAGTTAAAACAATTGAAAAAGAAGAAGTCAGTCAATATTTTGTGACGGTCACATTTTATGCGCAATAAAATAGATAATCCTCTAATCGTAAAAAAATTATGACGTGTGACTAGAGTGGCAGTTATAAAGATATACATATATAGTTTAAGTAGTTGGCTCAACAAAAGAATTGAAAGATAGAAAAGAAAAGTGAGAAGTTGCTTAGAACAAGTGTGTCCTACTCCTAGCTAGCTCATACGCACACTAGGCTAAATTATGCTTGTCACATCTAATTTCCCATGAGCATATACAGGATATATAAGATAAGAAGATAAAAACAACAAATGTGGAATACGCGGATTTGGGTCAACAAAACTCCGATCCAAAACCCAACTCCTACTACGCGGAACAGAATAAGTAGTACAATTTATTGGGTTCAAATTATAGCAAAAATGGTTTTAAGAGTGAGACTTTTAACCATTTGACTAAAAAAATTTCACTTTTCGATATCAATATTTGTCTAAGGTTTGTATGTACCATCTTGACATACATTTGTGTGTCTCTATTTCCTTTTCTCTAAATCTATGGTATTATAAGATTTGAGATTTGACAAACAGGTTTTATTAATATCGTCACAGAATTAAACAGAAAATAACAGGTGTTTATATTATGTATAGAGTCTTTTCTTTTCTTTTGGAAAGTTTATATTAATTAGGGTGTATTAATTATCACCTTAGTTAATAAATCCAATTTTGTCTAATTAAATAAATATCAAATGATAGTAATTTGTATTTTTTTGGTAAAAATATATTTTATTTTTATTTTTTTGACTTTCTCTTTATTTTTATATTTCATGTTTTTTTCTTTCTTCTTTTTGTTTTTTTTATGAAATTTCACATTTTAAACGCTATAAATTCCCTCCGTTTTCCTTATCTTCTACTTTGTGATTGTCAACAATCCATAATAGAGTCCGACCACAACGATCAAACAAAAGCAAACGGAGAATCGCTACCCAAACTAAAATCATGGAGAAAACGAATGAGAGAGACAAATCTAATTTCGAAAGTTTTCTTAAGCATATCTCTCCTCGAGTCCTCTTCAAATCCCGTATCCAGGTAATTTTTTTAAATCTTTTTCTGAATCATTCAGAGATGTGTTTGAAATAGTGCTTTAGTATACATAAACTTAATTTTCTTGCACAATATCTCAAAATCGTAGAGAACAAACCTCGGTGAATTTGTATACATACTCTCATGTTAGAAACTCAATTAAGCATCTAATCGCATTCTATAAAACCTTTCAGAACATATCATTAAATCATTCAAATTTGAGAAAGTATCATTAAATCATGTAGAAGAAAACAATGTAATAAAAGTCGTCTTAAAAAAAGTAGCTTTAAACAGTAATATATTATGAAAATGTAATTAAGCAACAATATTAATTAATAGTAAATGGGTTGAATGATACTAAAACAAATTTTTTTTCTACTGTCTTATCTTAATTGTATCATTGTTTGACTCGTGTCAGATTCTTTGGATTTAGTTAAGATAAACCACTAATCTACATAAGATAATTAATCAAAAATATAAAGTAAAACCAAGCTAAACCAAATCAAAATAATATCTCTTGATTTTGGTTAAAAGGAAGAAACTGAAACATTTGGGTTGATTTGTGATATAAAAACAAATACGAGGGGGATTTCTTTAAATAGTAGTATAGTTTTCCAACCCGGATCCGAATAATATAAACCGGGTCTTCGTATCAAACCCTAATTTCAAAAATTTCTTCCGCGCAGAATCGTGTGGGCTCGTCGTCTTCTTCAAGAGGCAAAGCTGAAGGAGTGAGAAAGCCTCACGTTGTCCTGAATGACATTTGGAAAGCCTACAACGTTTGGAGCTGTTATACTGTTGGCGTTCCTATTACGCTGAATTGGAGAAATGTTAATCAGTACTATGCTCTCACCCTCTCCGCGATCCAAATCTTCACCAAGAAGCCTCTCATCGATGGATCTTCTTCAAGGTCACAGATTCTTTGATTCTTTATTTTTGAATTTGTCTACTTCATTCAGAAAGATTGACACTTTATGTTTTTTTTTTCTTCAAATTTAGGAGCTTTGGTGAGGACTGTCATCTTTACTTGGAGTTCAACCAGACAATGAGAATTGAAGACAGGCCTCCTCTTATTGAAACTGTAAGTGATGCTCTTATGTGTTTGATCGCTTACAATTTGTCTCTCTGTAGTGATATATTAATTAAGTGGAGAGGTTCTGTTTTTTTTTTGGTTCTTTTAAGGTTACAAAACTAGCTAACAAGCACCATGGATTGGGTAGCCTAAAAGTCTCTGATCTTTCTGAAAACAGTTGGTTTGCTGTATCTTGGTATATCTCTCTTTCACCTATACTTAATTTTCTCAGCTTTAGCACTTTCCAGTTACATATATTTACTTTAGTTGCTACATGAATAATTTGCTGAATGAGGTTGATTGATACATATATTGTTAGGTCCCCGTCCATTCAAATTCCGGAAGTGCAAGTCGTGAAGGGATATTTCATAACATATCATTCATTCACACCCGTGTTTCCAGGTAATTTTCCCTTAAGCGTTTATGATTGCAAAAAACTAGTGTTTCTTTTTGATGTCTTGAACTCTTTTTTTTTTTTTTTTTTCTTGTGATTCTCAGAAATATTTCCTCAAGAGGGGAAATTTGAGCTTCCTGCTTTTGGAGTTGTGGGTTCCAAGCTCTCCAACAATGTTTGGATCATGCCAGGGACCTCGGATCAAGAGAACATGAACAGTCTTGAGGAGTCTGCTGCCTCCTGGCTGGGGAAAGTCATGTTCACTCACACCGATTTCGACATGTTTATGGCTCAGAAGAAACCTAATGACCTGCCATCTCCAACTGAGGTGGTCACTGGTGAGTGATAACTACCTCTGCGTTTAACTTCTCATACATCCTGGTTATGTCAGTGATGTGGTGTTGTCTGTGTTGAAAAATAAGCCTGGTGGTGGTATGGTATCTTGTTATTTATGGAATCTTTAGATGAAAACTTTGCGAACATCTGGATTTGTTGGTTTTACTTCAAAAGTGGCATTTGAGATTGTTGTCAAAACTCAATATTTCCTTATTGTATAATGTTATTTGGATTGAGTATTTCTGATTTTGGCATCTTCATATTCAGCATAATACAAAATCAGAGTAGAAGATGATTTGAAACAATCTTCTGGTTTCGACAGGATTTTGCTAGGGTTCAGTTTTACTTCCTTGACTTCTAGGTGTTGTAGAGCAACATCTTATGCCTTGCGTCTTGTAAGAGTGTACATTTTGCTGGCATGAGGCTCCACTAGGGCAGAGAGTTGTGTTTTAATACTTGAAAGTGTCAAACGCTGCATTCATTATAGTCATGGTTCATGATTAGGTTTCAGGTGTGAATAGTAGTAATGGAATTAACAGAATACTAATGCATGCATTGTTTATCATAATTTACCGCCCATAAGTCACGAGCATTAACAATAGCTGATGAATCAAGGCCAAGGTCCGCCCATCGAGCTGTGATGTTTGCAGGTACTGATCCTCTGTTCCATAGGATGACAGCTACTCGTTTCTTGCTTAGTGGACCTGCCCATACCTGTATTGCACACCACATATGTTACATGTTTTGTGTTTTCGGCATGTGCATACACATATATAAGAAAACTAGTACCTCAAGATCACCCTCTTTCTTGACTTTCTTTCCCTGGATCCCAAGTTTGTCTGAACATAAACAGCTCACAAGCTCTTATCACTTTAGGATTTCATGTTAGCAGATTCTGAAGTGGTTAAGAAATTTTCTATATTATTTACCTTGATTAACAGAAATCACCTCTTTGTTGCTAAGCAACTCAAAGGTAACTTTGTCCATCGATCGAAGATCACACCCGATCAGCAGAGGAGCCTGCAAGAGAGAACACAGTCCAACATTGGGTTAAGTATGGAAACATTGATACTCTGTTCAGGGCTTTCAGGTAAAACAACATTTCATACTTTTGCCAATGCCCAGATACTGAAATGTGACCTGTATTCTTCTTTAGTCATGCCTCCATTTCCCACTTCGAGCATGTCTGGATCTGTTTAAGTTTTATCCGGACATCGATATCACTTTCATGGTTCTTGATACAATTGACTCACATCTGTTTGTTAACACCAAACTACTTACCGTTCCACGATCCTGGTCTTGCGTAAGATGCCCATCGATCGTTCTGATCCGCTATCATTGTCATGCTAATAAGCAAAAACGAAGAGAGAAACATCTTCAAGTTCATGTATTATTAAGATTGAAGAAAAAATGCTAAGAAGCCATTAAAGAACAGAGACCTGTTCCAGTTATCTTGAATATCTCCAGTTGTTCTCCAACTGTTGCCAATATCTCCTGCCCAAGTTGCTGGATCCTCTTGTCCCCTGCACTTACAACTCAGTTTCTTGTTAATATCGTCAGACCAAAGTTGTCTGATAAAAACATTAGTGGATCTTCTTACCATTCACACAAAGAGAAGAATATGGATCTTCCTGAATTTAGGAGAGCTTTGCTCATCTTTGGATATCTTTCTCTTGGACTTGTACCTGTATTTTCGCAGTTATCATACTTCAAGTAATCAATCCCCTGTCGAATACACCACAACAGAAACACACAGCTTCAAGGATCATGAAATTAGTTCAGATATAGCATACATACAAGCATATATACATACTTACCCATGAGGAAAATGTTTTGGCATCTTGTTCTTCATGCCCAAGTGAGCCCGGCATGGTTTGGCTGCAAGTAAGAGTCCTAGAAATTGAGAAACATATGATCATTAACCAAATTAACCATGTCTTTAAAATGTTTTTGGATTTATAAGATAAATCTCTTGTATGTATCTATATCTATACCCGGCATCAGAGTAAATCCCAAGCTTTAGCCCTCTGCTGTGAACATAATCTGATAAAGCTTTGATTCCTGAAGGAAATGTCGATGCTTTTGCAACCAAGTTCCCCTATCAAATACACCAGAAACACATCTCACTTTGGTTCTTGATTCTCAAAGACTCTTGTAATGAAAATACATCTTTGATAGGGTTTAATTAACCTTAGAATCTCTCTTGAGTTCACCCCAACAATCATCTATAAACACAGACAAAAACAGAGCAAATCCATTAAGAAAACGAAGTGATAAAAAACAGAGTGGCCATACCAAAATGGTTTTATTTTTTATTTTTACCTATGTTAATATACTTGTAACCTCTAGCAGAAAGACCACTTGAAACCATTGCATCAGCTGCAGAGAAGCTCAGATTATTAGTATTATTTATACTATCAATTAATCGTGCATCAGATTTGCTTTCTAGAATCAGTAGTCACCCGTTTGTTTGATGAGGGTTTCATTGATGTTACACTGAAAATGATTCCAGCTGTTCCATCTGATCAGAGAGTAAATCAATCATAAGAGGTAATTAAACTTGTGACTCAAGTAAGTGAAATCAATGAAAACAAATGAAGAGAGGATCGAACCCCATTTGAGGAGAGCGAGCAAGTCCATTGTTCATCAACATTCGACTCTGACGAAACCCATCAACAATCTGAGTCAGAGTCAAAGTGAACGTAATGAATCTTAAGAAGAAACCAATAAGAACCATTGCTTGATCAAAGCTTTTTTCTTCTTTCCTCCAATGGCTATAAACTGACTCAGAGTTTGAAGAAAAATCAAAAGTGGGTTCTGTAGTAAATGTTGATGGTTAAGTGGGATCATGCCGATCTCTATATATATACACACACAGACTGTGACTGCAGTCAGAGTTGTCTCCATAGCAAGTGGGTCTTTTTTTTCTTTGTTTCGGAAATTTTAATTTTATTTTTCAGATTTGTGTAGCTTTAGTCACGGATATGGAAAATAAATATGTTATACTGTTGTCTATGGTTGTGACGCAAAAAAGTGTAAAAAGATTGAGGAAAAGAAGAAGTCGTTTCAAACGACTCGTTTGTAAACTGTGTAGGACGTATTCATAACTAATTCTAATAGTTAGTGAAAGGCTGCGACTGATGTCAACTATTGTGTGGTTAACCATTAACCAGATAACACACACAAGTGTTGTCGGTCGGAGTATAAGCGATGGAGTGACCACTAGAGAATATATATATACCCAGTCTCCGGATTTTTAGTAAGAGATGATGAGAAATAATGAGTTAATTGTAAAGGTTTAGCTAACTCTAACAAAAACAATTAACAGCTAATACGATCCAAACTTTTCTTCTTCTTTATTTCTTACTGTCTCAGGAACTGATGTTATACCACAGTGAACTTGCTATTTTTTACGTAAATTACAAGGAGGAATATTTCAGCTATAAACAAGTGTTTTTGGAGTGACGGACTTTTTAATTATGAATAAACCAATTAAGCTCTGATAACGTCATTTACATCCAAATTACAAAAACAGAATTCTTCACGCGTTTCAATAAGTCGTTAGGTTTTCGTTGTCATTATCGCATTGGACTCTAGTAAACACAATCGAATCATTATTTATTATGACCATTTTTATACACATTTTTATATTTGTATTTAGAAGTGTGATGTTTGCTCTGCTCTGATGAGCCCAAACCGTGGTCCTACGAGCCGGTGGCCGTTCGAATGGTATATATACATTGATACGCATGTTCTTATCAGTTATTATTAAAAAATCTGAGCATGCTTTCCGAGTGTGATGTTTCATACTTCCTCTCTCACATAGATTGATGTTTTGGGATATTTTTTTGTCCCACAAAAATTGATGTTTTGTAAACTTCAAGAAGTAATCATTAAAAATATTTAAATTTTTGAATTGTTATTGGTTTATATTTTCTCTCTCTACCAAAAAGAAATTATAAATTAATTTATAAATAAAAATAAATTTTTTTCTTAATATGTGTGAAAGTATCAAAACATCAATCTTTGTGTGACAGAGAGAGTATTTTTTTCATTTTTGTCACTATTTTAAAGTATTACATAATTTTGAGAATTGAGATTGTAAGCAAAAATAATAATAATAACTAAACCTATTTCTAACTAGGTTAAAAGTTTGAACTGGTCAAAAATGCAAAACTCAAACCAAAGAGTATACTTTACGGCAAAGGCTCTTAGGTTATTGTTTTTACTGGTCATAAATAACGCCACACAGTTACAAAGTGTATAGTTTACGGCAAAGACTCTTAGGTTATTGAAATGATGAGATGAATTTTTTTCTCGAGTGGACCAACGTGGTAACGCACAAGGGCTGTGATGTGATGTGATATGTCGTGTGTCGTACGCAACAAAAAAAAAAAGCAAAGAGTTATTTTTTTTTTTTGGTTTAAGGCAAAGAATTCATCATTATATGGACACACATGTCGATTCAAACTCATCGACAACACTATTGAATTATATCAGTAGAGAATTTTTAGCATTTTGAGCAAACAGAACACTTTATTGGAGAACATCTGTGGAAACACAATTTGAGACGAACCCTTATTGTTTTTACAGAATAATCGGAGAATACAACATAGCCACACTAACTCTCTTTATCCTGTATACATATACATATTTCACGCAACAGGTTTGAGAACATACAGCTTACACGCATGAGAATCCACTGTTGCTGTCAAGTTCCCTACAAACTTTTGCTTCAATGTCTTGTGCTGTTTTCACATCACAACAAAACACATTCGTCAGAAGACAAAATATCAGATTTTATTTAGTGTATGTATATACAGTTGAATACGTATGCATTTATGTATGTATGTATGTATGTATCATGTATGCATACCTCCCATAGATCTCTGGCTTGAACGATGCTGTTTGCAGGGATCTCAAGATCATCCCAAAGAGCAGTAATCGAAGTTCGCGATGGTCCACGGTTCAACAGAAGCAAAGCTACTCTGTAACCTGACAATGGTCCTGCCCAAACCTGATTCCATTTCCCAATTCATTACCAAAAACAAAGTATTCTATTAAATAAAAGCTTATGTCCATACAGGTCCATATAGACGGAATAGTAAATGTCTAGTATTTAGATGTAATCAGACCTCGATATCGCCTTCCATTCTAACCTTCTTGGCCTGAACACCGTGTGGATCTACAAGAAATGTCTCCTTTACTTTATCATAAATTCAAACATGGTTTTAATTAAGGAGTCAAAAGATGGCTTAACCAGTAATCAAGTACCTTGATTAATAGCAATGACTTCCTTGTTTGCAACAATCTCCATTGTTTCTTTGGTCATGTTTCTTATGTCACAACCAAGTAGAAGGGGGGCCTGAAATATATATGCAGCATTGGTTTCAGACTTGATACATTTTCATTGAACGGAGTTGCTCTAATTTGGGAATTTACTTACCTTTGAGATTGCCCATATGCTGAAATGGACTATGTACTCTTCTTTAGTCATCCCTCCATTACCCACTTCAAGCATATCCGGGTCTGCAACCAACAACAAACTCAACAATGTTTTCTCCAAAATCTTAAAATATGCAAAAACACTTAAAAAACAGGTCTCTACCGTTCCAGCCACCAGGCCTTGCATGCTCAGCGTAGACTTCATTCATGTCTGCTATTGAGATCATACTGTAATAAGCCCCACAAATTGTTAAGATGAGAAATCTTCAGCGTTTTTGAAGAAAGATTTCGCCATCTTTTATCTTTTACTCTTACCTAAGCCAGGTATCTTTGATGTCATTAGTGGTTCTCCAACTGTTGCCTACTGGAGATCCCCATAGAGCTGGATGCATATCTCCCCTGATAACAACACGGTTTGAATTAGTCATATTCTTCCACAGAGGAATAAACACAATCTTCTTATTGAAAGAGAACATGATTTTATACCATTCACACAAGGAGTAAAAGATGGGGCGGCCAGATTTCATCAGAGCTCGGGTCATCAGTGGATACCTGAATAGTATCATCATCCAGTGAATGTGAATCTCGTCTATTAAAAAGATCTGGTGGCTAAGTAAACCTGAAACTCAACTGGTCTCATCAGGTATACCTGACAGTAGGTTTAGAGCCATCGTTGTTGCAGTTGTCATACTTCAAGTAATCAATTCCCTGAAATTTCAGCCCAAGCATTGTCTGAAAATCAGGGCAATGACCAGTTTATGAGATGTCAGAAAACAAGAATGACATCTAACGTACCCATTCTGCAAAGGTCTTGGCATCATGCTCCTCATGGCCTAAAGAACCTGGCATGGTTTTGCTGCAGGTAAAATACCTATAAACCAAAGAAATGTTTTAAGGACAATTGTGTATTCTTGTTCAAATCACTGAAGCTATGATTCTAGAAACAAAGGCTAGAAAAAAAAGTTTACCCTGCATCTGAGTAAATCCCAAGCTTAAGGCCCTTGCTGTGAACATAATCCGCAAGGGCTTTAATACCAGAAGGGAAAGTTGACTTCTTTGGCACCAGACTTCCCTGGAAAACAGATTTGGGGAAGATAAACATATATCAAAAACTGCAGAATAGGAAATGAAACCAGGAATACACAAACAAGTGTTTAATACCTTGTTATCACGAGCAATTTCAGCCCAGCAATCATCTGATGGAAAAAACCAAGATTTTAGTACTGTGAAGAACAATATATAACCAATGAAAAAGTTTTACTCTTTAAGAAATCACATTGATATAATGATTAGTCATATTGGAGCCATACCGATGTTAACATAGTTGTAACCAAGCTTAGCGAGGCCAGTGGTAACCAAAGCATCAGCTGTTGCAAGCATTAAATTTACTGATTTGTTAAGATGACAGAAGACTAGAGATGCAAAGATTAATCCAGGATTGAAAAAAAAATTGAAACTTTACCAAAGAAATTGAAACTTTACCAGTTTGTTTGATCATCTTCTCATCTATGTTGCAGCTGAAATGGTTCCAGCTATTCCACCTGAAATTGAAAACACCATCACATTGAACTTCATCAAGACATCATCAAGAAAGAACACAAAAAAAAAAAAGCAAAACACTTTTCACAACATAGAGATAAATAATCGATTATGAACTTAGTCTGAACACAAAAAAGTTCAGGACAAAGAAGTTAAATTCAAGCTACTACGATTATGGTCAAAGACTATGGTTGTAGAATGTGTGTTCTCTTCCGATTTCACAAACTCCAATTTAGGGAATCAATGGTAAAATCAAAGAGAAAGAAGGAAGCAGAGTAATACAGACCCCATGGGAGGAGTGACGCCGAGGCCATTAGCGAGCAAGTGTCTTCTTAAGATCTCAGAGTCGTCGCCGTCAACGTCAACTGATCTCGAAGACTCGACCATCGTCATCATAACCATTGATAAAACCATCATCGTAAGTACCGTTGATATCTTCACCATCTCAAGTTTCTCTGTTCTCGTCATCTCTGGAAAAATCTCGTCAAACAAAAAACAGAGTGCGAAGCTTAAGTAGTTGACGAATGACGAACACTGATTTGTTTGTACTTGTAGTTGTTTGTAGTAGAGAGAAGCTTAAGAGTGTTCTTCTATAGGACTATAGATATCTGTTTATTCCAATTTTGCCCCTCAAACTCTTATCTGTGTTTTTTTTTTTTTTTTTTTTTTTGTGGGAAAATGTGTTTCCGTTTTAATTTGTTTTAACTTTCCATTTTTAACAAAGTTAACAAATCTTTAACGTCCATATAAGCCAAAGATCTTTATATATATAGTCGTAAATCCCAGAGTCTGACCAAAATTAACGTTGGAGATTTTCAAAATTTGTAAAAGTATTGTTTTAAGTGGAAGCAAAATCGAAATCAAACACTTGGGTCTGTTTTTAGGGAAAGGTCTAGATGGGTTGTGTGTTATCACTTTACCCATCAATCAGTGTATCGTAGGATTTGTAATTGTGAAAAACAAAAATTCTACACTTTGTTTATGTTTACCCTCTTGAATAATGAATTAAATGCATGATTTTACTTAATTTCTGCTAGTGAACAAAAATGTATGATCAGTATTTTCATTTCTTTTTTACAATACGATTTTTTTGGTGTTTATATTACTTCAAATGTTGATATTAAAAGTAGTCAGGGTTAAACCACCAACAAATTAATGATTTTGTATAATATCCTAGTTTTGATTATGAATTTTTCAACATCCTAGTTTTGAATATGTGAGATAAAAACAAAAAATAATTGTTTGTATTAAAGGTAAACTATAATTTCTGGATTTTTCTTCGAAATATGCGATATGTCCTTTTCTTGTCAAGAAATATATGTACATGTCTTTATGGACTTAAAAATTATAGAAGGTCTTTGATTTCTGTACGTCTTTTTTTTGGTCGGCATATATCATTCCTTCTCCTTTTAATTTTGTTTACACTCGAGGGTTTTCAAAAACTTATTTATATATCAGTCTTGTGTTACGTTAAGTGTTGGGTACTGATCAAATATTCCTACTTAGTAACTCGGGACAAAAGAAAAAAAAAAGTTCTGAAAAAATCAATAACTCTATCCATTTAATCCGTAATTTAGTTTTAACAGATCTAGTTTATGATGACATATGTATTTTGTCACTTTTCACCTTATAAGTTGCTTAGTTTGGAAAAAGAACATTACAATTCCCCAAAAATAATCAAAACCTGATGCACAAGTAAACCCCCTCCAAATAAAAAGAGAATCAACAGTGACTTCATGAATCAACCCTCCGACCCACCTTCCCACATTCTCTCCAATCTTTCTCCTATGACTATAAAACGCACCCTCTTCTATCTCCACGATATCGTACTCGTTCAAGCAAGCAAGCAAGCATCATCATCATCATCAAGACTCGAGAAAGAGAGAGAGAGAGAGAGAGAGAGAGAGAGAGAGAGAGAGAGAGAGAGAGAGAAAATGTCGGACTGGGGACCGGTGCTAGTGACGGTGATACTCTTCGTGATGCTCACGCCAGGGCTTCTGTTTCAGTTGCCTGGACGACAAAGATACGTTGAGTTCGGTAATTTTCAGACAAGCGCTGTATCAGTTATCGTCCATTCTCTTCTCTACTTCTCCCTTGTCTGCGTCTTCCTTCTCGCACTCAAGATTCACATCTACATCGGCTAGTTTCAACTCCGTTGCTAATGTTATCTTGTCCAAGTTTTCTCTTCAACTTTTTAACCTTAACTATCATTTATATCCAATATTTTAATTGCTAAATTAATGTACCTTTTGTTTGGACTATCATTTATATGGTCCATTAACACTTTCTATCGGACCCTTTTGTTTTAATTTATGTGTTTACCTTTTCTCTTCTTGTAAACGCAAATATTATGCTTAAAATATTAATCATTGGCATTGTTAGTTACCTTACTTAAGCTAGCTAGATGAGCAAGTCTGCCTTCGAAGCTGGACATCCGATTATTTGTTTGCATTCGTTTAAGTTATTCCTCTTATAATTATGGTTACTCATGTTGCGAATGCTCTAAGTCATGAACAAAAAGTAGCTAGTCTATATGTGTTGAAGAATAATATAGACTTATAGTATGGCATCTTGTATATATGAACAATTCAAATGAATCAGTCACCCAAACGTGTTAATTCGGTTATTCTGAATATACATATAAAACCTGATTCTTTACTTACTAATGAGTTAAGAACAAAAACTCTACATGCACCTACATATATGAGATAAAAAGATAGAGTGAGACATAATGGAAACTAGGGATATATATATATATATATCTAAATTGAGCCAAAACCCATTTGAACACTGAATATGTGAAAAGAATAAGCGTCATCAATAGAACTGAAACAAATGCCTTAATTAACTGCAAGATCCCTTTCACGGAATTAGACAATAATATGTGTATAAGTTCAAAATTTACAACCGACTACATTACTTAATTCGAACTTCAATCAATTAAGAATAGGGACGATCATAAAGTAATAGTGATCCATAAAACCACTCCATCTTCTTTGAATCTTTATTGTGATTATCTTCGTAGTCAAGTACTTCTTTCTCCTCATCAGACGTGTGTCATCAAGTTCTTTATTTGCAGATATTTTCCTAAACTAAGACACAAATATCCAATTATCACCTACTAGTAAAAGCCAAGAAAACATCATCTCGTATGTGTTGACTCCGATAGTTAATGTACCAAATGCGATTTACAAAAGCAAACCGATTAAGTAACCAAAATAAACCGGTTATCGTTATTAAGTGGACGTAAAGCACACCGACAGGAAATTACAAATACGATTACTTAAGGAGTAGTAGATTAATAAACTGTATTGCTTTTTTTTTTTTGACAGCAAACTGTATTGCTTATTTACGATAAAAACTAAAAAGTATGCTGTAAGTAACTTAAAATAAAATATCAACCGAATCAAATTAATATGACAAACACTAATACTATAATATTAAAACTCTATAATACTCAGAATCAGACAAAAATATTTTACCTCCTTTAATTTTTGAACAGACAAAAAAGAACAAAAAATTCACTTAAAGATGAAATATACTGTGTGTGACATTAGAAAAAGGAATTATCATATTTTAATGATATTTTATCAGAAAATACATTTGTATTAAAGTAAAAAGAAGAACACTTTTACTAAGATGTTTAATCCAGATTTTTTTGTTCTGTATATAGTTTCAGATATAAAATAGAAAGTCCTAATATATCTCAGTTTGCAATATGTTTTTAAAGTTTGTTTAATCAAATACTATAGTTATATAAGATTTGTAAATTTGTTTGGTCAGTTTGAAAAGGTAGATTAGATCACTTTACCAAAGAAGTAAAACAAATAATATAGTTATGTGATATTTTTTTTGTCAGGTAAATAAAATTACAGAAAGGAGAGTAAATCGATTTAAGTAAAATTGAGAAAACGTTACCCAAAGTCAAGAAATTTGATTATGGAATTTGAAAAAAAAAAAATGATTATGGAATTTGAATAGAGAGAAGAGGTAAAATAATAAAATAAAATGAGAATTAATAAGGCAGCTTCCTCTCTTTCTCTCTCTGCTTCCTTGTGTAAATCTGTCTGTGTGTCATTCACATTTCTCACACACTCTCTCCTCTCGTCGCCATTAGGGTAGAGGAGAAAACACATTTTGAAAGATATATAAGAGTGTATGAGTTAACTCATCCAACAACTCCATTTGTTTTTTTTTTCTTTTTTCTTTTTGTAAATCTTCATCGTAAAGGGAACAACAGTACGACGTTTACTGCAAGGTACTGTTCCTCTCAATCTGCATTCTTTTTATAATCAATTTTGGGTTCGGAGCTGAGAGATTTGGCTTTCTGGGTTTTTGTTGGAGATCAATTAAGCTTAAAATTTGCTGGTATGCTTATATATAGTATCTTCATCACTCATCTCTTTTCTATTGGATTTTTTTTTTAAAATTATTTCTTACTGATCTCTATTCCCAGATTTCAGATTGGGAGAACCGGAGATCTTAAGCTGCTGCTTTGAATGTTGGCCGATGTAAGGGTTTCGTTTCCGCCATGAACACCAAGCGCGCCTACAAGCTCCGTATCCTTTTCTTCTTTATTCCAAATTTTCTTTAATTTCATCTTTTAGGGTTCACGAGATCTGTATGCACTTCTTAGCTGTTTGTTTTGAGCTTTATGACTGTTCGGTATCTGTGTGCTTCCAAATTTATAGACTTTTTTAAGTCAATTTGATGAGATTATTGCTTAGCCCTTAACTTATGTGATACATTGGGAATTCCACAGAGGAATTTGTGGCACATTCTGCTGCTGTTAATTGTCTTAAGATTGGGAGGAAGTCCTCCAGGGTTCTTGTAACTGGTGGTGAAGATCACAAGGTCAATCTTTGGGCTATTGGTAAGCCCAACGCCATTCTGGTCAGTTCTTACTTCTCCGTCCATTGCTTTCTTTTTCGGAATGCCTCCGGTAGATTATGAGTTAGTTCTAAGGGGAATGCGACATACTTTAGATATAATGTAGTTGAGCGGGTTTGAATATTGTCTGTCTGACCTGTCTACTTGTGGGTGTTTTGTGGTCAGAGCTTGTATGGGCATTCGAGTGGGGTTGATTCAGTAACGTTTGATGCTTCAGAAGGCTTAGTAGCAGCAGGAGCTGCTAGTGGTACAATTAAACTTTGGGATCTCCAGGAAGCAAAGGGTAAGTTTAGTAGTTTTAATGATCATCTAAATTTGCTCTTCTCTTTCTCTGTTTAGTCAGCCACACCCAGCTATTATATCTACTGAATATGTAATTTTTTTGTTGCATCTATGAGAAGTTGTCAGAACTCTCACTGGTCACAGGTCGAATTGCGTAGCCGTAAATTTTCACCCTTTTGGCGAGTTTTTTGCTTCTGGATCTCTAGACACAAATCTTAAGATATGGGATATAAGAAAGAAGGGTTGCATCCATACTTACAAGGGTCACACTCGAGGGATCAACGTACTCAGATTCACTCCAGATGGTCGTTGGATTGTTTCTGGAGGAGAAGATAATGTTGTCAAGGTTTGTAGCTGCCTTTTTCCTTTCTTAGTGTGTATTGGGGAGGACAACTGGGGAGTCAATTTGATAAAATTCAGAATTTTTACTTTCCGATGATACTTTGAAGAACAATACCACATTTTGTTTAATAGGCATAGACTGGTGCTGAGAGATGTGTGGATGAGAACATGCGATTAGTTGATGTCACCTCTCTGCGGCTGAACATGCTATTATTTCGGGGAAAACTTTTGCTTAGTGCTAGCATACTACCTGATCAACTTGGATACATAGATTATCTGGCTTTCCTACTCTTTTTGAATTATCGCTTTGTCTCCTCAGAGTTTTTACTGCTTAGTGAAAAGCAAATTACCTGCAATTTTTGCCTTTTTCTCTTAACGTTGGATCTCATTTTTGGGTTGCTTTCACCAGGTGTGGGATTTGACTGCTGGAAAACTTTTACATGAGTTTAAGAGTCATGAAGGGCAAATTCAGAGTCTGGATTTTCATCCTCATGAATTTCTGCTAGCAACAGGTCTGTATCACACTTACTAGGGAAACTTCATAACGTTGAAGCTCTTAGATTTTCGGGTGACATAGATTTATCACACAATGATATGAACCTGATTTATTCTTAAAGCTAAATGTGCTATGAGCAAGATTACATGTATAACTAACCCCAATATCATTAGACCACTTGCATCATCTTCTCTTAGCAACTCACATATTTACAGCTTTCTCATATGTTTGGCGGTCGGCTACTTTTTTTATGGCATCGTTTTCTTTACTACTGTATTTATATAGGATATGTTTTTTTTTTGCCTATGGTAATAGGTTCAGCTGATAAGACTGTAAAATTCTGGGACCTTGAAACATTCGAGCTTATTGGTTCTGGTGGAACTGAGGTATCATGTGTTGTCTGTACTACTCCTAGGTATGCGCTAAGTCTAATTCGAGTATTCTATCTTTCTAATATTCTTATTTCTTAGACTACTGCAGTCCGATGCCTGACCTTCAATCCAGACGGAAAGAGTGTGCTTTGTGGATTGCAAGAAAGTCTCAAAGTAAGTTCTTCCGGATGTCTCAGTTAGATATATATGAACTTAACAAATCCCTCTTTTAAGGATATAACACTTATATATCACTGCTTTTAATCTTATTATACATGTTTGCTGTCCTTTCTTCACTAACTTCCATGCAAATTGTAGATTTTCTCTTGGGAGCCCATAAGATGTCATGATGGAGTGGATGTTGGATGGTCAAACTTGTCGGATATGAATGTTCACGAGGGAAAGCTTCTTGGTTGCTCATACAATCAAAATTGTGTAGGCGTGTGGGTTGTGGACCTCTCGGTATCTCTCTCTCCCTGCATGCTTTGTAATAGTTTCGCCTGTTCCGTAGTTGCTATCTCTAAGCTCTCCATCCAATTTTCTAATGACATTCTCAGCGCACTGAGCCTATGAGTGGAGCCGCCAATCAGTCAAATTCCCATCCAGAGAAAACATCAGGCTCAGGCAGAGATCAAGCAGGTCTTTACGATAACAGCTCAAAGGTTATTCTCGGAAAGTTGCCTGGTTCCCAGAAAGTGGACCCTTTATTGAAGGAAACAAAGTCTCTTGGAAAATTATCTGTTTCTCAAAACTCGGATCTTTTGCCAAAAGAAACGAAGTCTACCGGAAGGTCATCAGTATCTCAAAGCTCAGATCCTTTGGTAAAGGAACCAAAGCCTCACGGAAAGTTGTCAGTTACTCATAGCGCAGACGCAGTAAAAGAGTCAAGAACCTTGTCATGTATGTTTTACTTTATTCTCTATTTTCTTTCTCTTTTCGCTCTTTGCTACAATGTTACGGCTTATTGATATTGCATTTTTGGTTTGTCTGCTATTTGCTGAAGCCACAGGAGGTATATCAGACTCTAGTCCTCGCAGGGTTACTTTGACCAGTGCTCCGAAAATTGCTTCTGGTGTTTCTACAGTTGTCCCTATTGCTGCAGCTTCAAAGAGGAATTTTGGAAAAGTTAACCCAAAGGCGAATCCTCCAGTAGTCAATAAAGAAGATTATTTTCAAGTTATTGTCCCCAGAACAGACCCAATAATTGAGCAGGCATCTGAATCCAGAGCAGAACTTGACATAATTGGAAGAACTATGCCATATTCACTGCAGTCAAAGGCTGCTGATTCTCGAAGGCTGTTGAGCAGCAGAAATGAGCCAGATCGACCAACCAGTTCGCTTCTTGAAAGGTCGCAGTCTCAGCCTATAGAACCAAATATTTTACAAGATGGAAATACATATCCTAGTGACGAAGGTGGCACATGGGATACAGCTGAGAGAACAACTAAAGATAACAGATACAGGGGATTTGGAAGGTTTAGTTCAAGATCACTGGTGAGATCACCTCCGAGCAATTACGACCAAAGCTGTATGTTTAAACGCCTTTCCAGTCTTCCTTTTTTTTAGAGCAAATATGAATGACAATTGATATTGCTCAACTATCTTGGCATCTTAGTTACGGAGAACACTTTTATGAGTTTCTGAAGGACTTGGGTTTATATATATAAGTTCCTAGGAATCAGTCTTTAGGTATATATTTTGTTTTTTAGTAAATTGTTTTAGTAACATAACTTCTTATTTAGTTGGTTCTAGGAATCAGTCTTTTTTAGTACGTCTATATTATAGATACGTATGTTGAGTTTTCTGGATCTTGTGCTCAGTTCTAAGCTAACTTAACTCTTTATTTCAGCTGACTTGAGTAGCTATAATGCAAATAGAGATTCAAGTCCTACTGAAAGTCGAAAAGGAGGTAACTCTTTCTGAAAATTTGTTTTTTTTTTCCCTTTTAATATGCGTATGAAAAAAATTCTCATTATCTGCCTTGACATACTAGGAAGACTGCATTCCCTCGTTCTAAATAGGGAAAGAAGAGGAAGATTTTCGAACTTTGAGGGTCCTGTTTCGAGTTCTTCCGGTGGAAACATGACTGCACCAAGCATTCGCTCTCCCAATATGGTAATGACATTAAAGTTTTGTTTTTTATTTGGGATCTCGAGGCTATGAAACATGGACTGTAGAAACGAAGAACGATGAAGGGCAAAATTAAGAGCGACGAGTAATAAGTCAGATGTCAGATCCTTTTTTAGTTTTTTATAAACATTCAACTGATCCTACATCTTCAGCGTTTTAGTAGACATTAAAATTCCCAGCTACCAGTCTTCAACATCTCATATAGTCATGCTTACGCTGTGTTTCTACATCTCAAGCAGAGAGGAAACCATGTGCCAGTTGATCAAGGAATCACTTCTGCTAGCGAAGAAGATATAGTTGCAGACATAATGGGGCAACACGATCAATTTGTCAGCTCTATGCAGTCTCGCTTGGCTAAGTTACAGGTAACACCAAGAAAGTACAGACTGTGATAATCTTTTGGTCTGTTTTACTAATTAGAATGCTAGCAGTAATACTTCATAGATTTCAGTAAACATTGTTTATCTACTAAATAGCTTCACCCAATTGGCAGGTAGTCCGTAGATATTGGGAAAGAAATGATATTAAAAACTCGATAAGTTCAATAGAGAAGATGGCTGATAATGCTGTAAGCAACTTCTGTTTGTTTCCTTTCACATCAGTGTATATAGAAACACCACGTATATATTTGCCACTTACGCAAACCCCTCTCATTATTTCATTTGGTACAGGTTATTGCGGATGTTCTACTTATAGTAAACGAGAGACCTGAAATTTTGACACTGGATACTTGTACCTCCCTTCTTCCCCTTTTGACAGCTCTTCTAGGGAGCAACGTGGACCGGTAAGCTATTCATTATGAAGAACATAGTGACATGATCATCTATCAAACTATGAATCCGTAGTTTTTCTTTCTTACTAATAACCGTTTTCTGTCTCTAGTCATTTGAGTGTCTGCCTAGATTTGCTGCTTAAGCTGGTAAGAATGTATGGGTCACAAATTTACTCGTCGCTGTCGGCTCCATCATCTGTTGGTGTAGATATTGAGGCTGAGCAAAGGTTGGTTCGAGCTTCAATCTTACCTTTCATTGTAATTTTTTTTTTGCAATTTACTCTCTCTAGCAAGTCAAATATTTTTGTTGCTATTCAGGATGGAGCGGTACAGTTGTTGCTTTGTAGAACTCGAGAAAATCAAGGCTTGCCTTCCCTCTTTAGCAAGGTGAGTTAATGAAGAGTTAAATGGTTCTCTTCTCTCTTTTTTTCTTTCTTAGTCTATTATCTTACGTCTTATATGGATATGCAGAAGAGGAAATTTGGTGGCAAAGACTCTGCATGAACTCAACTTAACATTTCAAGAAGTTTCATCGTGATGACTCCGTACTTTTTGGATGTGGATTTGGCTCCAGTGTGGAGTTTAACAAGACTAAAGCTAATTCTACCAAACTAACCAAAAGAGTCTATGGAAGACTAACTAACCCTCGCGTATTGCGTCAGGCCACTGCTCGAGTCGGTAAACTTTGCTCCACGGTTACTGTCTCTCAGTTTCAAGCTAGCTCAGTGTGTAAAGAGCCATTTCGGCTGTTGTATTGATCTTCTAGGTTATCATATCTTCCACAATGTTTAGCTATTTGTTCTTAAGAGCACAAAAGAGAAGCCTATATTTAACAAAACTGGTTTTCTAGAAGATTCAGATCTTGAAATACTTGTACCCAAAATCGGGATTTGCCATTCCCTCTTCCCAGTCCCCAAGTCGTTTACCACCAAATACTACTTGTTGAATGCCCAAGTACCTGAAATTTCATATCAACAGAGATTAAAGTTTTCTGCAACAAATAAGGTATCAATCAAAGATGATATAAGGAAACAAACACGTTCCCTTGTGTTACTTACTCTGAACTCATAACTGTCAAACAGTTGAGAAGCACATCAAGGGCAAAGATATCAGAAGTACCAAGATCAACCCTACAACAAACAGTGCAAGTAAAGTTCAGACTAGTTACACGGTTTTTAAGGAAATGGGTTGCATTATGAAGGATATGTCAGAACAGTTGATTACCACACACGACCCCAATTGTCTTGAAATTCAACATCGCTGATGTCATGAAACGATGAAGGCATCACTTTGAAGCCCTTCTCCCCGTCGTAGAGAGGATCATATTCTAGAGATGAGTTTGCTAGCTGCAATCATAGTTTAGATTATATCATTCAGACCGAACCTGTAATCGATGGGGGTGTAATTGATAATAGATAAGGATCAGTAGAAGAAAATACAAACCTGTAAGTTAGATGTGTTGAAAGCGCCCAATCTCCCCATAACATACCATGCCTGTATAACCTGTTAACAAAAGAAAGAAATGGAAGAAGCATTGAGTCATCACAACAAGACTCGGCGTTTTGCAATCAATAGCAAGAAGAAGATCAATTTCTTACACTTCCAATAAGATCAACATCTCGATCTGAAGGCGTTCCATAGAGCTCAAACCATATAAAGGAATCAACAGGATTGAAACTGCAGTCATCAAAATAAGAAGAATACTGGTCAAATAACAATGAGTAATTAATGGAATGGGATTCTGAAGTAGTCTTATACTCTTATGTTGAGGAACGAATGCAGCAGAAACCAAAGGGAAGCACAATACGTCAATAAAGATATTAAAAAAAAGTTGCTCACTCTCTGAAGTTAACTTTGAAAGAAAGCACAGAACCAGTCTTCTGCTTCTGGAAATCTTTTCCCTTCTTCCTAACCCTTTCTTCAACCTGAATAGATTAGTAAACACATACATGTCGAACTTCAAAATGGATAGAAACAAACAACACATAGAAATGTCTCTGGTCATATGCCAAATCTTCATTAGCAAAGAAACTCTAACAGAGAAGTCAATTCATTGAAATGAACAACAAATTTACCTTCTTTCTCATGAGCTCAGGGTTTCCAATGCTATCACCAAGAACAGCTCGAAGCTCTTCATCATCTTTACACGCACTTTCCAGTACCCTGCACATATAAATTCCAACAATTCAGCAAAAAATTTCACGAATTTCTCGTGATTTAGGCAAAACCACAAACACTTGGAGTGCAAATAGAAGTACTTGGCCCAAGAAGGGTAATCGTGAAGACGATCGTAGTCGCGTTTTCTCTTTTCTTCTCTAACCTTGAGTAATCTCCTTCCTCTTGCCGACGTCCCCGACCCTTTCTTCGCCGCCGACACTCCGCCGTCACTGTCACCGGTGTGGTTGTCGGAATTAGCGGAAACAGCGACGAGAGTGGGAAGATTACGTTTGCAGGGAGAGAATGATTGTGTCTGAGTGATAAAGAAGGGAGAGAAAGCGAAATTGAGATTCACGGTGCATGAAGACGACAGCGATAAGAGTTTATTTTCGTACATTTTCTTGTTCGATCGTAGTCGCGTTTTGTAAGTAAGTAACCAACAAGCTCAAGTTTTGTGTGTTTCCTGCGTTCTTCTTGTTTATAAAATTTTGCTCTTTCAATGTTTATCGGATTACAACATTTTAAACTCGGTTCAATCCGGTTAAGACTTACTTATCCAGTAGAGAAGCCAACCCAATTGGATTACTTCCTAAAACCAATGTGACCGGATGTAACTCTATCAAACAATTTGGTCTATATGAATAGCAAACTGTAGGTTGGAACAACAACAACATCCCTCTCATAGTCATAGCTTTAGCTTATCACATTGGACACAAAACCTGACGTCTTGCTGATTCTTGTGATCATATATACGTCTTACAATTTACACCAACACCTTCGGCTTATGTAGTCATGGCCACAACAAAAAAGTTGCAGCAAAAGAACCATCCACATTGACCTTTTGCTCTCAATTGATCTTAACCATTCACACTCTCATGCAATTTGTGATGAATCAGTATGGCTACTAACTCAAAGAATCCCACAAAGATCACAAAATTGCAATAGACCGACAACTGCATCCCAATAAGCACCTAGAAAACATCTGATGTCATTCCTTTTCAGTTCCTGATCCTAAACTACAAACCAAGAGTTGTAGCAACCAATGTCTTTAAAACCTTCATGCCCACTGCAATCAACTTCATAACCCCCCCCCAACGGGTGATAGATTTTAAGGATAAGATAGGTCCAATGATATTATTTGAAGCAAACCCAACACAAACGCAAAATCAGTTTTTGTAGACTTCCACAAGCTCGGCAATGGATCAAGAAACAGCTTTCAACATAAGAAGTACAAAAAAGAAGCAATAGAGGATTCAAGAATGGGTGGAACCTTATGTATATATAATAAAGCTAAAAATGTATACAAAAGGGTACATACAAACAAACCCATTCATTCACAAAAGATTTTTCTCAAGTCTAATTAAGATCAGAAAGAGACAGAAGAAGAAAGCTTTTGCCTTTTTGTTTGGATTCAAATCACGGATCAATTAACTCGAACTCATCTTCCTTAAGATGTGTGAAGAACTTGACAGGGCCACGACCTTCGATCTCTTTCACAAACTGTACCTTAAACGGCAGATTAGCTGAGATTCTCTTTCCTTTCCAAAGAACGACGTAATCTTTGATAAAACCTTCCATCCCCATCAATTCAACCTCCGGAACACGAACCACATGGTAAACTTTCAACGGCGCCGTAACCCTAACCCTAGCCCCAATCTTCGCCTTGGCCTTCTCATCTTCCTCCTTCTCCAGTGACGTCGTAGGTGACGAGAGATCAGCGTCCGCGTCTACAGAAGCCGCCGATTTCACTGCAGTATCGCAACGAATCTTCGTCGATTTCCGCGAGATTGAGAAGGCGCATTTGCTTCGACCGTAGGAAGTGGATAATGAGGTAGGTACCAAGATAGACGAAGATGAAGAAGAATTGATCGATTTGCGTCCGTAAACAGATGCAGCAGAGAGAGAGTCTTGAGATGACGGAGGACGAACGACGGAGATAATCGCCGGTGATAGAGCGTAACCGCTAGTCATCTGCGTCTGAGCCGGAAAAAAACAATTTTTTTTTATGAAAGTGAGAGTAAAACCAAAAAAGATTAATTGTTTTAGCGCCTCATCTATTTATATAAGATGCTTAATTTAATTAAGGTGATTACTAATTTTGCTAATTATTTGCTTTCGGATTAGTTTTGGATAATTAAGGTGACGCGTGTCAGGCTTAAGACAATGTAAGGGATGAGGAACTTGTGGCTTCAGTTAAAGAATCCAACACTGTAAATACTAAATAATATCTTTGAGACAAATTCAAGATATTATTATCGGCAGCATTTCATAAAACACACAATATATTTATTTTTATATTTCCACAATAGTACCAAAATCAATGAAGTCAATTGAAAGATAAACAAGAAAAGAAAGAGAGATAGGAGTAAAAGGCTTTGTGTTGAGTCCCAGGTTTCACTTGTGGCATTTATGATCTCCATTGTTGCTATTATGACAAGAATTTAGAGTAGCTTTCTTTCACCATTGTCTTCACATATAGCTCTCCTGCTCTGTATGAAGATCTTACCTGCAAAGAAGTATATATAACCAAATCACATTAAGCACATCTCTGGTTTTTTGATGTTCTCAGATATTTTGCCTATTAAAGAGATCGAGAGCAAGAGCCGTTCGTGGCTTTACCAGTGGACCACTTGCAACATAGCGGAATCCTATTGATTCTCCGTATGTTTTCCAGAAATCAAACTTCTCAGGTGTGACATACTCTTTCACAGTCAGATGCAATGGAGTTGGCTGCATTGTAGAACAAAAGAAAGGTTTTTTTAATCATCGATGTTCTCTGGAATTTGAGCTCTTTCTGTGTTGGAAATAGGAAACGGGAGGATGAGATAGTCTGAAATATGTTTTAAGTAATGAGTTTACCTGTAAATACTGGCCAAGTGTTAGAATGTCAACATCTATTGCTCTTAAATCAGCCATTGCTTCCTTCAACTCTTCGTCTGTTTCTCCAAGACCAAGCATTATAGATGTCTTTGTGATCATTCCAGGTTTGCTGATCTTTGCATGTTTCAAAACCGACATGCTCTGCTCATATCTGCCTTCGCCACATGTGATCCACATTTGTAAAAAATACAAAAAAAAAAAGAGATTGACTAAAACTGGAGATGCATATAACTATCTATGTCTCGCTTTGTTAGACTGAGGAGATAATTGACTATGTATAATTAGTGACAAAGTTGATTACCCATAACAGAGGATCAATTCAATGCTCAACCCATCTATGCCATAACCAAATTCAGAACAAATAGAAAGATGAAGAACAAGAAAACAAAACTCACCCAGCCCTAGGATCTCTTACGAGTCGTTGAAGCCTTTTTACAGTCTCAACATTGTGAGCAAAAACATCCAATCCCGAGTGCACAAGAGTATCGACAGCCTCCAAGTCCCCACGGAAATCAGAAGTTAAGCATTCTATCATTATATCCGGCTTATGTCTCTACAAAGATGAGATATACATTTTAATTTTTACATTTAAAACCAAATTCGTGTTACCACAAAAAGTATTCTTACGAGATCAAGGACAAAGGTCTTATCCTGTAAACTTGAACTGACAAATATGAGCATATTTTATTCTTACACTACTTATGATTTCAATAACATATTGCATAAAAAGTTACCTTCATAGCTTTGACAGTCTGCGCAAAATGTCCACTTCCACCATCAGGTATATCGTCACGGTCTACACTGGTGATAACTATGTAATCTACACTGCAACAAAGGAAAACCCAAGAGAGCATATTATATATTAAAAACGATGCATAATTGACTGCTGAGATTGCATTGACACCATTTTTTCTAATTTCATCCCCTCTTCATTTACTCTATCCTATAAACAGTTCTGAACACAACCATTACAAAAGCTAAAGGAAGATATAAGCAGATTACTCAGACTAGGAATCAAATAAAAGTCACATACCCCCAACTGGCTATGGCCTTGGCAGTGTTCTCTGGTTCCATTGGGTCAGGAGGAGGAGGATTTCTACTGGTTTTAACAGCACAAAATCTACAACCACGAGTACAAGTATCACCAAGAACCATGATGGTTGCAGTTGCTACACCATCACCACCTCCATTCCAACACTGCACATCATCATAAACCAAAATTAAGAATCTTTAATGAGCTTGATTGAATTAGCATGTAGTTTCGCATACCCACAATTCATAAAGCCGATACATTTTAACTTTCAACAATGGTGGAGATAAGAAAATGCTAACCTCGCCGATGTTAGGGCACTGAGCTTCCTCACAAACAGTGTTGAGATTGAGACGAGAAAGAGACTCCTTCACCTCCTGAAACCTCTCGCCTTGTGGAGCCTTTTGTCTCAACCAAGAAGGTTTCTTCACATTCGGATCTCTCCCCGTGAATGGACCCATCTTCGGCATTCCTCCTGGGTAAGGCTCGCTCTTTTTCCCTTCTGACTTCATCAAACTCTTCTTCAAGGAAGACGAACCCTCCATCTCCGACGACAGGGACACCGCATTGGTCCGCATCGGTGACGACACATCCCCGGACTCGCATCGGATTCTGAAACCCAAATTCAAGAATTTACTTGAATGATGATGATGATGATGCTTCTGAGTCGAGATCGAAATTGAGAAAGTGGGTTTCGTGAATGAGCAATGATGAATCATGATTCGTATGGGGAAAAAAATGGAGTTTAGGCTGATTTGAACAGAAGAAGAGTGTAGAAGAAGAGAGACTCTGGTTTGGTTAGCAACTTTGGGAAATCCGCCAACGACTCCTGCAGGTAATTTGGTTCGGTTTATACCGGTTTTATTTGGTTTATTCGGTTCGAGATTTTAGATTTATTCGGTTAGTGGGTTTTAATTTTTAATTAAATCAAGACCAGTTTGCGATTCCAGCCACTAATTGTAATTTTTATCGAAGGACATAAACCCTAATCATCATCATCATATAATTGTATAAAGCTTCGCCGCCGTCAAGAGAGGAGGAGGAGGAGGAAGTAACTGATTGTTTACAATGGCGAAGGTGGAAGAGATTGAGCACGAGGAGGAGAATATCGAGAAAAGGGTGAAGAAGAAAGGTAAACACGACAAGCCGAAGCCATGGGACGACGACCCAAGCATCGACCGTTGGACTGTCGAGAAGTTCGACCCGGCATGGAATCCCACTGGCATGCTCTCTACTAGCAAATTCTCCACACTCTTTCCTCAATACAGAGAGAAGTATCTTCAGGATTGCTGGCCTAGAATCGAATCCGCTCTCAAGGAATATGGTATCGCCTGCAAGCTCAACCTGGTGCGTCCCCCCCCCCCCCCCCCCCCCCGTCTTTACGGTTTAGTTGCTTTTTTTTTTCTGGGGTTTTATTGATATGTTTGAAAATTATATGTTGTTATAATTTGTAGGTTAAAGGTTCTATGACTGTTAAAACGACGATGAAGACAAGAGATCCGTTCATCGTTGTCAAAGCTAGGGATTTGATTAAGCTTCTTTCCAGAAGTGTCCCTGCTCCTCAGGTATTATTACGTTGTTACAATTCTAGGTTCTAACAAATTTATGTGTTTGTTCTTCTATGCAATTGGAAGTCTGTTTCTTTCTGATATTTGTGGTTATGGATCTTCTTTTCACTTTGCATCATTACAGGCTATTAAGATTCTAGACGATGAGATGCAGTGTGATATCATCAAGATTGGTAATTTGGTTCGGAATAAGGTACAATTCATTCTTACTCTCGGGGACTGAATTATGAGGGCCTAAGTTCAATTATCTCACTCACCCCTGTGCTTGCATTTTGATAACTTCAATTTTCTAAAGACAATCTATAGCTCCTTGATATCACATTCTACGATAAACATGTGATTTCTTTATAATTGATTGAATGTAATGTTAATCTGTATATAGCATGCATAGTCAACAGGTCCTAATATAGACTTTATCTTTGCAGGAAAGATTTGTTAAAAGAAGGCAGCGACTTGTGGGTCCTAATTCCTCTACCTTGAAGGTTTGTCAACTGTCTGGTTCAAAGTCCTATGTTTAACAGAGACATGTTTAGTGATACTAGTCGTGTAATGCTTAAGAGGTTGTGCGAAACTGTTGTCGTATGCTTATGTGTTTTGAGGCTTAATAATTTTGGTTTCTTGCAGGCGCTGGAAATATTAACCAGCTGCTACATTCTAGTTCAGGTAATCATGTGTTTCTTTTGCAAATGTCTCACTTCAGTCGTACATTTTTGTTTCTTTGGATTTTTTTATATTTACTTGCTCCGTGGATTTAACAGGGAAGTACTGTAGCCGCAATGGGTTCATGGAAAGGTCTCAAACAAATCAGAAAGATTGTGGAAGACTGCGTACAGAATAAAATGCATCCTGTATACCATATAAAGGTTTTTATGGAAAATCTCTCACTTATTTTTTGGTAGTTCTATGTGCTTCACTTATACCACAATCACGAGAAGTTGGTGTAGAAGCTTTTTCATTAGACCATGTCAAATGGATTCATCATTCATATACTTGTAAACTTGGTTATGCAGGCACTCATGATCAAAAAGGAACTGATGAAGGATCCAGCTCTTGCAAATGAAAGCTGGGATAGATTTCTTCCCACATTCAAGAAGTATGGGACTCTCAATTTATTGATTAGTGTTTTGAGTGACATTTCTTAAATCGTCAGTAACTCATGAGTTGAGCGCATTTCAAATTTGATTTGTCAGGAAAAATGTTAAGCAAAAGAAGCCCAAAAGCAAGGAGAAGAAGCCATACACACCTTTCCCTCCTCCACAACCGCCTAGCAAGGTAAGAAAATTGCTTATGTGAATTATCTACCAATTCCTATATCGTTGTTGTCCATATCCTCCTATTGCATGTTTTTCGTTTGTGTTTCTAGGTTGTTGAACCCTGTATGTTACAACGTTTCTCAACATGGTTTTACTATAATTGCGCTGTTTAGTGTCGCTTTCTAGTCTTTTGGTTTCTGGGCCTTGCAAGTCCATCATTGTTCGTTCTTCAGGTTAGACGCTAATGCGTGGTTTTGAACTTGTTATATGATTTCATTCCAGATTGATTTACAATTGGAGTCTGGAGAATACTTCATGAGTGACAAAAAGAAGTCAGAGAAAAAATGGCAGGAGAAGCAAGAGAAACAGACAGAGAAGAGTACAGAAAACAAAAGAAAGAGAGATGCCTCATTCCTCCCACCTGAGGTCTCTCTCCTAATTTGATTGTCAAATCGCGTCTCTCTACCTTTAAATTAATCCCAAAACCTTAAAATTCCAAACACTTGACTTTGTTTGATTGGTTATGGCAGGAACCTGTGAACAACAACAAGTCAACCAATTCAGAGGATGGAAAGAGCGATATAAACGAGTTAACAAACTCTTTGAAGGTAAAAACGAAATCTGTAATAACCGGCACACCTCTCTCTTGTGTTGCTTTGGGGAACATGTACTGAGTTGGTTTTTTGTTGTTATGATATATGCAGAGCAAGACAAAGGAGTTGAAAAAGCAGAAGAAGACACACGAGAGAGTGAATGCAGAGGATTATATTGATGCTCCATCTGCTGATAAACCTTCCAAGAAGAAATCCAAAAAGAATAGAGATTAAATTCTAAAACTTGTTTTTATCTTTCAAAAAAATATTGAAACATATATGTGTCCAAAGCTATAAAACAAGTTGAAACTTTGTTTTTTATGGATTCATTGCAGTTGCAGGTGATGATGTTATAAAAAAAAGTTCAAAAATTATCTGAGTAATTTCGTTCTATTATTACTCCTATTATTCTCGTAATTTCCTTTTTTGTGGTTTCAAAATCTTTATTTTTCTAAATTTAGAACGGAATATTTATATACGCAGAGATATCTTTACGAGATTTAAATGACATATATTAACAACCTGTTAAATCGTTGGTAATTAATGAAATTAATTTTGTAAAATTAGTTGATGTAGACGACGATATTGCAGTTGTTTGCTCTGTTTCCATTTTTGGGTTTTGACCGGGTTATTAAAATTATTATCTCTGTTAATTAGTTAAGTGTTAATCAGAATCTTTTTTATTAAAAAGGAGAAGAAGAGGGCACGTGGTGAATGGTGAAGATGCTTTACTGTGCCACTGGTCCTTCCCTCCCCATCTCATCCCTAATCAAAGTCGCCTGAGAATCTGAGCTCTCTCTCTCTCTCTCCCCCCCCCCCCCCCCCCTCCCCTTTTTTTTTAATCTCCGGCCTCTACACGGAGAGCTCCACTCTCGAGCGGCGATTCGCTCAGTGGATTGTTCTTCCTCAATTCGTGCATTTCCTCAATTCGGTGGATTGAATCTTCTTCCTCCCGACGCAACGACTTTTTTTTTTTTCCATCTTCCAGTTTGGTAAATTACTTCTTAAAGCTAGATAGAGGTGTGTGACTTCTTTATTTTCTTCTTAGGTTTTGAGAGATAAGAGTAATGGGGGATATAACTTGGGTTGAGGAGGGTAATAATAATGTATCTGCAGTATCATCCAGGAAAAGAAAAGCTAGACCTAAAAGATTCGAATTTGTAGGATGGGGTTCGAGACAACTCATTGAGTTTCTCCAATCACTTGGTAAAGATACTACTGATATGATCTCTCGCTATGATGTTACTGATACCATTGCTAAGTACATTGCAAAGGAAGGTCTTTTGGATCTTTCTAATAAAAAGAAAGTTAAATGCGACCGAAGGCTGCTTTCTCTTTTCGGGACTAGGACTATTTTCCGAATGAGAGTCTATGATCTGCTGGAAAAGCATTACGCTGAGAATCAGGATGATTCGGATTTTGATTTTCTTTACGATGATGAGACGCCGCAGATCATTTGTCACTCGGATAAGGTAGCTAAAATGGGGACTAAGGTTGTTGTTAAGAAACCTAGAGCTAGAGGTACTTTTGCTGCGATTGTCAGTGATAATATCAAGCTTCTCTACTTGAGAAAGAGTTTAGTTCAGGAACTGCTCAAGTCTCCTGACACTTTTGAGGGTAAAATGTTGGGGAGTTTTGTGAGGGTTAAGTCTGACCCTAATGATTATCTTCAGAAGAACCCTTATCAGCTTGTTCAGGTTACAGGTAATTTTCTGAAATGTTCTTTATTGATTTGTGATTGTGTTGGCCTCATTCGTTATTATTATGGAACAAGATGTGATTATGTCTCTTTTGCTTACATATCTCTGGTTCTGTAGAAAGTTGAGCTATCTTTGTGCTTTTGTTTTGTCTGTTATCTAGGCGTGAAGAAGGAACATGGGACTGATGATTTTCTTCTTCAGGTTACAAACTATATGACAGACGTTTCTATATCTGTGCTCTCTGATGATAATTTCTCCCAGGTAATTTACTTTGATATAATTTTCATTCTGCAAATTCTTTTTCTTCTGATCAATGGGAGAGCCAGGTGTCCATGTGTTATGAGAACCAGCCACTGGGCTTCTCTTTTCTAGTTACATAAATTGTCATTCATGATTGCAATATTTGACCAACGCCCATTCTAGCCAATATATTATTAAAATTTATCATAGCATTATGTAAACTTGTTTGTAGGAAGAATGTGAAGATTTGCAGCAGAGAATAAAGAACGAGCTTCTTAAGAAGCCTACAATTGTAAGTTTTCCCATTTTGTTGTGGTTTGACAGATATTTATTTTCAGCCTTCTCTGTTAGATTTCATTTATAAATCCCATCGACTTGCTAGCCTTGCTGTCATGGCGTTTCAGATTTTGTAGTTCTTAAATCATAGTTCATTTTGAACCTTCAATAGGTGGAGATGGAAGAAAAAGCTAGAAGTTTACATGAAGATCAGACAAAACACGTATGTTTGCGAACATCCTCTCGTGCTTCATTTCTGTATATCTTATTCATCATGCTTATGAATGTGACTACAATGATAGCACATGAAGCACAGTCCTTTTTACAATTATCAACTTTTAACTGTTAAGCAGAAAAAAGCGACTTGTGGTCTTTCATTTTTCTAACTGACCGTCAATTTTTGGTGACTGCCTTTTTAGTGGCTTGGAAGAGAAATTATTCAGTTACAAAGGCTTATTGATCGGGCCAATGAGAAGGGATGGCGAAGAGAATATCCTTCTATGACGTTATAATATGTTTCTATTGTTTTAATTTTCAATGAAGAATATTGTTACGTTGAAAGTGATAATGAGATCTGAAATAAGAAAAAACGTCTTTGATTAGAGTTTTTCCTTGATTTATTGAGTTGTTACGCTGTCTGAGTACCTGGAGAAGAAGGTTCTCCTTCAAAATCCAGAAGAACAGGCCCGGCTATTCCGTGAAGTTCCAGAAGTTATTGAAGAGAAACTTGTACCAAACCCTGAAGCGTCCCCTGAGGCTCATAATAGTGACAACGAGCAACAATTGAGTGAATCTCCATTATCGTGCATCCAAGAAACCCCAGAAGTCCGCAACCTCTTTGGTGGAGAAGATCAACAATGTAATGGCTATCTAATATCAAACCCCAGCACAACTCCGGGAATCACGTCTCATGCTATGGAAATAAACGAGAGATTGCCAACTTGGATTGCTTCTACAGGTGCGTCATAACATTTATAAGGTTACTTGTTTTACTGTGTTGCATCTTACCATCATTGTTCATGCTACTCATCTTTAGCTTTGACTTGTCTTGCCTGTGACGGTATACTTGCATCTTATCTGCCTTCTATTGTTATGGATGTTGAGAAGACAGTGATATTACTGCTCTGCAATAGAAAATTTTAGATATACCTGAAAATTGTAAAATTCAAGCCATAGGAATTGATTATTGAAACTTCAAAAAGCCGAGCAAAGAATGCTAGTGAAAATTGAAGAGAGATATAACAATCTCTTTGTAGCTATGCTGGTTTTCAGAAAGAAATTGGCATAGGGATCTTTTAAAGATTCGAGATTGATTTGCGTCAACTGGTTGGTCTGATTTATTATATTGTATAGTATTCAAACCTGTTTTAAAAGGATGAGATGGTTCTGCAATTGATACCAACCCCCATTCTTCTGAATTTACAGGTGATGAATATCTTCATGGAGATGTGGAGCAGCCAGCAAATGGCATCACTGGAGGAGAGACGCCGATTAAAGAGTCTGAAGTTTCTCAGCTTCAGTCAAGTATATCAGTAACTAATCCCAACAACGTATCTCAAGCTCAACCAAATCCATCAGAGATAATCGAACTGAGCGATGATGAAGAAGATGACAACGATGATGGAGAGACCCTTGACCCTAGAGTTGAAGATGTTCAGGTTCCGTGTTATGATAAAGAGAAGTTAAACTGGTTATACAACGATCCGCAGGGTCATATACAGGGACCTTTCTCCCTCATGCAACTCAAAGCTTGGAGCGACGCAGATTACTTCAGCAGAACCTTCAGGGTTTGGATGACAGGACAAAGCATGGAATCGGCAGTTTTACTAACCGATGTTCTTCGTCGAGTTTAACTAATGGAATACTTGGAAGACTATTAGATTCAGTCAAGAGTGGTTTGAGTTAGCTGTTACCGTCTGTTTTTATTTTCGAATTGCTGCAGTAGGTTTTGCTCCTCCTTTTAAGTAAACAGCGAATGAAAAAAGGATGTGAAGCTCACAGAGTGTTATATAACCTTTGACTCCATGAGTATAAACAATTGTTTGATCCCATCATTGATTTTGCAGAATCTTGTCTTACATTTATAGTAAATCTTGTTGGAAAAAGTCTGAAACAGGAAGAAAAAAAGAGATATGGAAATTAAACTAATGTTTGATAACGAGTGTTTTCCAAATAAGCATAGGTGTTAATTTGGTTTATGTGATTTAACGTTACATGTATTCTCTCATTTCATATTGCTTGGTAGTTTTACCAAAATTAAAAAGATTGTTTCACACCAATTTTTTCTTTTTTTCTTTTTCAACCTATTTTATCTATAATTAATACGCTATAATATAAAATAAAATTTTAACTCTAAAAAGAAAAATAAAAACGAAAAAATATAAAATAATTATTACGCTATTTTATTTGATATACATAACTAAGTTAAAAAAAGTTGTAAATATAAAACAACAAATAGTATGAAATAAAAAATCTAATTCTAAAAGAAAAATAAAAAAAAAAACTAAAAATAGTTATTGCACTATTTTGTTTGATATAAGTAATAAATTTTGTAAATACAAAACGACAAATAATATGAAACAAAATTTAATTCTAAAACGACAAATAAAACGGAAGTCGTATAAAATAATTATTCAAAAATTGAGAGTAAAATCAAACTATAATTAGTTACAAAAAAAAAAGAAAAATAGAAAACCAAAAGTTATTACAATAAAAGAAAAAAAAAACAAATAAATTTGGTGTAATAATAATGATAAATAATTTAAAGACAGTAATGAGTAAGAGTGCTGAATATTCTAAATCTAATAAAACACTATTAAAGAGAAGAAAACAACTTTAATAATTAGAATTGGAACCAAAAAAATAAAATTGAGAAACCCAATTCTGAGGTCACCACAACTCTCACATACAACTCCATAAGAGAGTTTGCTCGAAGAAGAAGAAGATGCAGAAACATTTTAAAATCCATTTTTGTTTCCTTTTCGTATGATTCGAAACTCATCATTCCTTCTCTAAATCATACACTATACTTTCTTAACCTTAATCTCAATCTCCAAGCTCGTTTTTTTTTCAATTCTCACTAGTATTGAAAATCTCGAAGCTTCTCTTCGGATAATAATACCTTAAATGGGTGATTAGTTACTCGAAAACCTAGATGAGATTTTGAGAACTAGTCCGGAATTGGAGCCGTGTTGTGTTTTTTTTTTTTTGGGGGTTCAGTTTCTCTCGAGGGGTTCGATTTCGGATTCGTGAAATATGGACAACGGCCATGAGGAAAGATTTGCCCAGAGGTTTTCAGGAGTGGGTCTCGGAGAATCTTCTGGTTCCCATGAAAACGACGTTAAAAACGATAGCTTGTTTCAAGTTATCAAAGCTGTTGAAGCAGCAGAAGCCACAATCAAGCAGCAGGTATCTCTTTCTTCTTATTTAGATTCATTATCTCCTCTTGTGTCTCTGAAATTGTTTCAAATGAGAACACTTTTTTACTTTAGAGGAACTCTGCTCAATCACTTCATGTTGTCACTTTAAGATATTTCCAAGGTTATGTGTAAGTTTCTTTAGGGCATATTAGTATATCTGAAGAAAATGTAGGTTGGTTTGCTCTTAACTAATGCCAGGGAATAGAAAGTAGTATACTTTGGTTGTAAGGTCAATTTATGAATTTCTTGTTTTTCTACTGCAAAATGGTTGGTTACTTGGGAAATGATTTGGGCTCAGAGTGTGATTTGCGTCCAGCAGATAGTTGTTCTTGCTCTTCTCTGACTTTATCTATGACCAGGTGGAGGAGAATAACCTCTTAAAGGCTGAGCTTCAGAGAAGATATCTGGAGCTTGCCAAATATGTAAGTCGTTTGATTTTCATTGTTCTGGTGAAAGGACTGATTTCTGTTGACATTTCCATGGCATGCGTTTTGGGTTTCTCTGACCAAAGTTGTGGTATATATGTGTGTTAATATGGTAGTTTTTTTTGTCTCTATCTTCCTTAGAAATCAGGAGAATCCTTGCCTCAGACATCTGATCTCCACTCGAATGCTACAACCGGTGGGTCTTCCCCGTTACACCTTTTGGCCGCTGGTGTTAATCCAGTTGACCGGGGGAAGGGAAAAATCAATGCTTCAGGTGCTGATTCGTCAGGTATGCTGGTTGTTCATCAGCAAGTGTATCTAAATGGAGAGGAAGCTACTGTGAGTCATCGTTCTGAAGACCATTCTGAGGGAATCATGACTAATGGCATTGTCAGAGGAACTGTAGGTGTTGCGGGAGCCTCTCAATTTTCTTCGTCGCCATCTACAATATCATTGTCTCCTATGAGGTATTGAACCTCTTATGAACACTGGCCCCCGTAATGCAGTTTTATGTTTATCGCATGGTTAAGCTATATGAACATGAAGGCAGAGTGTATTCTTGTAAGTTGTAACCAAAATCTGTTTTTCCTTTGTTAGACCGCTATTGGAAGGAGATCACTCGCACATCAACTCATTTTCTCATGAGTTGATGCCAGTAGGTGGAGTGAATAATTCGGGCACCGCATGGAAGCAGGTCACACTCTTACTATCTCTTTTTCCTTTCTATTGAAAGTCTGAGAATGTTTCCCTAACTATACAATTATCCAGGAGCTCATTCACAAGGTCCAAGAACAGGACCAAGAGATTTTGCGCTTACGAAAATATCTTGCTGATTATTCTGTCAAGGTGAATCGCTTGTTTTAATCTCTAGTTTTTTTATGCAGACGTGGTTGATTTTAAGTACATTGTTTAACTAACCCTTTGGCCTTTTTTTTAAGGAAGCCCAAATACGAAATGAAACATATGTTTTAGAAAAACGTATTGCGCACATGCGTTTGGTGAGCTTCTCTTTCTATTTTTTTTTAAATCTGTACACATGGTTAGTTACTTATTCTGGTAACACTTAGGGACTATTTTTCCTTCTTGTTGTGACAGGCATTTGATCAACAACAACAAGACCTTATTGATGCTGCATCAAAATCTCTCTCATACAGACAAGAGATCATTGAGGAAAATATTCGCTTAACATATGCCTTACAGGTATTATCTTGTATCTTTGGGTACACTTTTCTTTCGTTTATAGTTCGTTTTATAATCCTTTTTGGTTGGAATCCAGTTATCATCATTTCTTACCGATCGTTTTTAAGGGTTCAATTGGCAAAAATTCAAATTTGTCTTTGACATCTCACTTTCATTTTATAAATCTATATTTAAAATGCCTTTTGGTTCTATCAGGCTGCAGAGCAAGAGAGATCTACTTTTGTGTCGTACTTGTTGCCTCTTCTGTCAGAATATTCGCTGCATCCACAAATTTCTGATTCTCAGTCTATTGTTAGCAGTGTGAAGGTTAGAACCAAAATCTCTACAAAATGATTTTCTGTTGAATAGTAGTTTTTGGCTGGAGACTTGTCAACTTTGCCTCCCTTGAAATTCATTAAAGTAAAAAACAATACAGAAAAAGTGATAAAATGGTTTCCTCAGTAACTTTTGAGCACCATAGAGAGAACTAAAGTGACTGATAGAGATCCTTGCTTCCTTGATGTGGGGGGTGAAGTTTTTTATTGTCTCTTTCCCGTCACCGCATGTGATTGATGTTTACATCATATTCAGGTTCTATTTAGGCATCTGCAGGAGAAGCTCCATCTTACTGAGGTATGATATGCGGGTATGGGGTTTGCTGACACCATATTTCAGCGTTTGTAATTACAGTTTAGTCCCATGGTATTTGCTGGAGCTATTGGCTACTGATCTATGATCAGGTGATTTGTTCTGATCTTTTTTCTTTTCTGGTATTAGACAAAGCTAAAGGAGACAGAGTACCAGTTAGCACCGTGGCAGTCAGATGTAAATCACTCAAATGCGTCGCCTTTGTCAGCATATCAACCTGTTGGTGTGGGTTTGAGATACTCAGTAAGTTCATATTCCTTAATGTCCTATCAATGTGCTTCAGTGACTTGAACTCAAATATCCTTCTTTGATTTCCATTAGACAGATCCGGAACACCATCATCAAGATGGGCGTGGTGGCTCAGCTGCAAGTAATTACCATTTTGATGATCCCGAGAGGTATAAATGCACTAACTTCTTATTGATTCCTGGAGACCCGGGTTAGTAGTATTTTTAACTAATACCAAGAGTAAGGGATGTAAAGATGATGCTGGAAGCAATGAATATTGTAATTTTTTGGGTGATGGGCTGGGCGAAGCTAAATGCTGATATTATGCATGTCCAAATTGTCAAGTTTCTGTGTCAATTAGACACTTTGAACATTTGTTACTTTTCTTCTTTCTAGATAACCATGAAAAACCTAACTTTGTAGCATGGTAACATTTTCTGAGTCCTTGACTGGGTTTTATGCAATGCAGCTAATAGTGGATGAATGCTTTTGATTTGCAATGTTAAAATTTGTTAAATGATCAAACGTGTCTTGTGTAACAGTAGGTCGCCAGCCTTCCAGATGCCTGTGCAGCCAGCTCTCAACCAAGATGAATCTCATGGACCAAATAATCGTGTTCAGTTTCGTGAGCCCCTCAGCAATACTTTTATGGATGATGCATATGCAGAAGAACAAGCGGATACAAATCAAACTTTGGAAAATTCGACTTATGTGGCTGTTGATGATCCAAGCCCCTCAAATTATCCGATTTTGGCCCCAGTTCTTGAGGAACCATCTTCATCAATTTCCGAGGGTAATGGTTAATAGCTATAATAAAAGTGGCATAATACCAATTCCATCACTGTCTTTCACTTTGTTTTGAATATTGTAAATCACTCTTGACAGCTGCAGATGAGGATCCATTGCCAGGTATAGCAGACTTACAGATATCAGGAGAACCATTTCCTGGACGAGAGCTTCAGGTTTCTGGTCACTCTATCAATGGAACGACAAAATGTAATTTTGAGGTGCATGCGAAATTGAAAGTATTAGTTTTTACCAAGTTTACGTCAAATTGCATTTTTAATATATCTTCTCCGGTACTCCCTTTCTTGAAATTTCAGTGGGTACGACATTTGGAGGATGGATCAGTAAACTACATTGATGGTACACATTTTCCCTACTACCCTTGCTTTATTCCAAGGATTGTCTTTCTGTTTTTCTTTACAGTTAAATATGGCGATAGAAGAAAATATCTAAGAGCTTGACTGTTAACAATATTCAAAACGCAGGAGCAAAGAGGCCAAATTATCTTGTCACTGCCGATGATGTTGATTTATACCTTGCTATTGAAGTTCACCCCTTGGATGACAAGAACCGCAAGGTTTATTTTTTACTTAATCTTCTCTGTGGAATAAGAGAATACTTCTAAAGCTATGTTTGGGGACTTTAATATTGTACTAGATGTGATTACCATTATGTTAAGTGTCTGGTTGTTTAATTCTTTCGGCTTTTCTATCTGATTCTAGGGGGAGCTTGTGAGGGTCTTCGCCAATGAGAATTGCAAGATCACATGTCGTAAGTGCTTTTACTCAGAAACTTTTGGTCGCTCATGTACTTAAACTCAATCTGTGGCTTGTTTGATCCATACCTAAGGGTTCCTGGATAATCATAAGAAAAATTCTTGTAAAGCGTAATTCGCAGTTATTTTTCTAAATCTATTCCTTCTATTTTCTCAGATCCAGAGATGCAAAGCCATATAGAGAAGAGTCTTTATAATGGTCATGCGTTATACAAAGTAACCTATTCAGTATGACAGTTCTCTTATTTCATTTTTTACAATTTTATATGTGTTTTTTGGTTTGCCTCTTTACTATATGATCTCTCTTTTGAAACAGATTGGTTATATGGATATATGGGAAGCAGCTACATTGTCTATCAAGAAAGAAGGCTACAGCATCAAACCTAATAATGATCCTGTAATTACAGAAAAGTTCTCCTCTTCTACTGCGGTTAGAGTCTTGCCTTATGTGTTCCTTTTTCTTCGAAATTTGATGTTGGCTGATTATATGCTAACATACATATCGTAGAATGAACTAATATTATGATCTTTCTGATTCTTCTCTTAGATTGTGATTCCCTTTGATCAGCCTGCGGATTTTGTGATTATTGGTACCGATGGCGTGGAGCATCTCTGTCGAGTGGAGAATGATGCAACAGATCTTAGCTGGTAAGTAGAATTTGGCTTTCTGTGGATGAAATAAAGTAGATCAAAACTCCTACGTACTGTGAATGCAGGAATTTGTCTATGAAAACGTTGAAAATGAATGAAAGTGTAACAAGACACTTTTTGTTTCTGCTTCTTTCTTTTTGTGATTTCGAAAGAATCATCAATAGTCCAAACTTCAATCTGAATACATTGAATATCTTGCTTGTGTTTTCTTTCTAAATGAAGTTGTTTAATGTGTTCCAAGTATTCATTAAAGTTTCCGGTTTCTTGTATTAAGCAGTCCATCTTTTGTTTTGTGTTTTTCTATTGAGCAGCTCAAGAGATACAATTGTGCTCACTCTTAGATTATTTCTAAAGAAGGTAATGTTTCAGCAGACAATCATCCATCTTCTTCAATAACATCTTTGATTCGTTCTTTAATATACAAAAATTAGCTTTTTGAGAAGCATTGGTTGATTATTTGGTTTGCTAATTTCGTTGCAGGCTCTGCAGAGAAAGAAGCAGAAGAAAAAAGGATTTTTGTTTAACAAATGAGTTTTTGGTAAATAGTATTGTTGGCTCTTTCTTTTTTCTCTGGCCTCTCCAGCTTTACAATATTAGAGATAGTCTTATGAACGGGTTAGTGTTATTTATGTAAGGCTGCTGTGCTATAGCTGATTCAAAAAAAAAAAAAGACTATTCAATCGATTTCAGTATAGGAAAAAAAAATGAGCAAAAAAAGAAGTAATAAACCGTTCTTTTGTTTATCGGACTAGAGTCTATTGAGTTCCATCTTACTTCTTCCATGTATTACAAGTGGTCAGCTCGATGAATTTTGACATGTAGATTCAATCTGCAATCAGTTCTAAAGAGAAGCCAATCCAAATTCAGCTTAACACAAATCTGTTTCTTAACAAAAAGAAACTCAATGGAACATTCATTCTGATTACCAAAATGCCCTTGTGCATGAGTGGAGTCTCGAAGAGAATCAGCTACAATATCTGTAGGCGTAGAATTCAATTGCAGCAATTCCACTACTTCCTCCTCTTGTCCATACGGTTCCTCCACTGGACCAACATCTTCAGCACAAGCAGCGAAGAGCCAGTCGTGAATCCCGTCTTCCCTCTTCATGAAGTTATGTAGAGTACAAGTAGCAATCACCAGATCCCTCTGGACATGGAACGGATACTGAGGCGCAGATTCCAGGATTGGAAACCGGGTTTTCAGCATGCTGAATGATCTTTGAATAACGTTGCTTAGACACATGTGCCGGTGATTGAAAAGCTCTTGTGCGTTCTGTGGCATTTGGCTTGCGCCACGGAACTCATGGAGACAGTACCTTGTTCCAGGGTATGGAGCAATATATCCTTCTGTGTTTGTGTAGTCTCTATCGACAAGATAATATTTTCCTGGAGAAAGGGAGCAAACTTGAGATGGGACTCGTAGAAATCTCAAGGGATATTCTGGATGTATAAGAAAGTTAGACAAAGAACCTTTGGGAGCTTGTGGGAAATTCTGGTTTGGATCGTCTAGGACTGCTCTTAAGATGTGTAAATCCTCAACAGAGCCTTCCCATCCCGGATAGACAAATATAAACTGTGAATAGTATGCCTTTCTTGTTCTGAAACCGGGACTGGTGTTTTGTAGGAAGGTGAGCAGGAATTTGCAAGCCATCTATAACTCCGATGCAATCCTGAGATAAGGGTATAGAAAAAAGCAAAACTAAGAACTTTGCATCACAATTCCAAAACTCTTGTAATGATGATTAGATTCTTTCATTACCTGGAAATATGGATAAAGCCTTTTGCTATTGACTATCTCTGGAGGTGTTTCCAGAGGTGGTGGGTGAAGGAACTCACGTGACAAGGACTTAACCGCCTTTAGCACGTTGTTGAAATGCCGGTTAATGGTTTCACCAGAACGTTGGAACCTCTCTTGTATCACTCTGATTCGCTGATTATGACCAATGATGCTTAAGAATATAGCAACCTGCTCCTCTACCAAAACACCAGGAGTATCACGCAGCAGGCCTTTCCCTCGAAGTGTTTCAGATAGCTTATGAAACACATGCTTATCCATCCGAAGCAGTTCCCTGCAATCTTTAACAGGTCCTTCTAGCAAGGCTTTCAAATATGTACATATCGTAGGAGGCGAATTACTCTGAGGTTGATTCACACAACTGTGGTAGTACAAGTAACCAGCAGCTGCAGCAACTAATTCCATCTCATCCAATTCTATGTCAAAATCGTCGCTACTAGTGGACGAATCTGAAAGTAGAGCCAAAGATAACAGAGCAATTCCATATGATCAATGTTTCTACCAGTGACAATCTTCATTCATAAGCAAACGAAAGCAGCTCGCTAAAGCAATAAAATCATTTCACTAGAAGTAACATACAGAGCAAAAAGGTCAAATTTTTAGGAACTATAACATACAGATGAGCAAAAACTAAGCAGCTCTACTACACTTTCCCTGTAGCCACTTGAATCGTTTCTCATACTTCAAAGAGATGAAAATTTCCCGAGAAGTGGGGTTCTCAAACAAATCCAAGGCAAGAAAATAGGTATGTTGATCAACACCTTGTTCTATCCACGTCCTTGGTCAATGCCGCTGCCCTCATTTTGGAAGCTGCTGCGATTTCTAGCATTGCTTCAACAATTGCATCGCCACAAGCCTTGCGACCTCTCTTGCGTGTTGTTGTTGGTCCAGAACTAGAAGGTGTACGCTTGTTCTGTCCACCAGTGACGTTAACTTCATCTCCAGAGCCAGAGCAAGGTTCATCATCACCAGACATCCTTCAAAAAAAGACCAAAAAAAGCTTTCACGTAAGAGAATCAAAACAATGATCGAACCTCTAAGCTCGAAAGCTAGGGTTTTTTTTGACTCGATACATGACAATAAATTTGGATTTTGATTTCGATGAACACAAAGCTTACATTTAGAAACGGAAACGAAGAGGATGAAAACGAAGATGGAAAAAGCTTTTGCTTAAAGCCTGAGAGAGTGGGAGATTAACCAAAGCGTCCACATTAGTAAAATATCCGATCAACTCATATTTTCTCTAACTGTGGACCAAAATCTTAAAATTGAGTTTATATCATACCTTTACTTCATTTGGATTTTCGATCAGACAGATAGCGGTCTATCGGACGTGATTAATCAACTCAATTAGGGACGTGAGTTGATCCCTAATATACGTTAATAAAACAGTTATAATTTGGGACGTGAAGGCATGCCCGATCCCTGAAGGTCTTGACAGTTATGATATTTGGAACAACGTCCAAAAATCCCTATCGAATATTGGGTATCCAACTACACACATTCTGGAATTTAGGGCATATTGTGATTATTTTCTAACGCGTGATAGTAGGCCTAGCGGTCCTTATATTTGGTTGATGCACGCATCTTCAGGTGACTCTAAAGGTGAAGACTCTCTCCCTCTCTCTCCCTCAGTTTTACCATATCTTTTGATGGTCTGCGTTTATATATATATATATATATATATATATATATATATTCAGAAGCTGAAGATGAGAGACGTAAAAAGATTTTAGTGGACCTGTTATGCGAGGCAGGCGAAAATCGCTCAAGAATAAACTTGTTGCTGATCATTGGAGACGTGTCAGAACAGACCCAGTTCATGAGGGCTCTTAAGTTTTTGAAAGAGGCGAAGCCCCACAATGTTTTCCTGGCACTCCCTCGTCCTCCATCATCAGAGGATTTGGTTGCAACTGTAAGTGAAGTTTGGCTTTGGGAAACCTTAGCTGTTGGAGGATATCCTATGGGCCATATTCCAAGTGAAGACGATTCTGATTATGATTCTTCTGATTATGATTATGAGTCACGAAAGCTTAATCCTAAATCTCAAAATTGAGTTTATACCATACCTTTAATTTGCCTAATTGAGTTGATTATTCAAGTGCTTAATCTTCGATTTTTCGGGTATCTCACCATAATTGAAAAACAAAGCTAATACATAAATTAGGAAGCATGAGGAAAAATACAGGAGGAGATTGATTTATAAAGAACCAATACAGGAGGAGATTGATTTATAAAGAACCCATGATTATATCTGTAGTCTGTACTCTTATACTAAAATTGACAATCAAATATTTAACTTCCACAAATTTTACAATGAAGAAGTAGACAAAAAGACACAGCCCAAAGAAACTGTTCTCTAATCATAAAATGAAGGATAATAAGAGTTTTGTAAGAAGGGAGAAAAGAAGGAAAGGAATGAAAGCTTGGTTTTAGTTGGGCGAGAGAAAATGAACACGAGCAAGTGTGTACTCTATTCCAGCAATCCAAACACCAGTTTGTGACCACTGTACATCTTCCCAATCAAGATTCTCCTCCAACACCTACTCAATTCAAAATCCTTAATCATCATCAACTATTCTTTACAATCAAAAATAGAGTCAGAATGGAAGTATGTACCTCGATATGATCTGCTGGGAGTGGAAACCCGATAGACCGCATAACCTTCTGCGGGAGAGGTTTCTTACAGCGTGACCAACGGAAAACATCGATTAAACTGTTGTCTGAATCTGTTTTGTCACCGTTTGTCAGATGGTTTTGTGACTTGTTATTATTGTTATCTGTCTCCATAGGTTCATGTGATGATTGTTGTTGTGAGGCTTGGATTGCCTTGATAGTCTTCTCTCCCGCGAAACAGAGCTCATACCTTTTTCCATACAAAGATCAATTCAGCCTTCAAGACCTTATTCATGTCAATGAAAACACATGTGTTTATATGATTTGTGAATACCTGCATGAATGTGTTTCTAAGTACAAAACTTCTCCTTTCTTCAAGCGGGCAGAGGTGAAAAGAGGCTTCTTGAGACCCTTATCAGCAACAATGCTTATGCTATATTTGATCCTGCAAAAAAGTAGAACAATGAGTGAGTAGAACTCATCTTGCGTCTGTCTGAACCTTTCAGGTGATAAAGATTCATGATACAGTTAGGACACTCAGTGAACATTTCTTTGAAGCATTGGGAGAAAAAATTCAGACGGTTACCAAGGTTCATTGCAGAGGTTGTATTGTATTGTCACTTCTCGTACAAACCTTTGTTGCCGCAGAGCATTCTACAAAACGGTAAACAAAGTCATCAGTGATCAAAGGATATAAAATATGAGAAAATTATGCACACCAAAAAGACCATCTGTCATAATGCAATAGTTGTAGAGGATTGCACCAAATGCTAGCAGTCAACGATACTGCTATCTGTCTGATCAAAGATCCAAATGAAGTAAAGAATGGGAACACTAAGAGAGCAGATATTTCCAAACTGGAAGGAAAAATACCGAAGCTGCAGCTCTGGTGGTCATAGATCTCTCAACAGCCATTGGTGCAAGTGTTGGCTCCACAGTTGAGGAGTGTGTAAGAGAGGGTTCCAGTTCAATAGTTCCACCTCCTTTCTGGAATCATATCATCAGAAATTTCATAAAGTGGATATTATGCACATAGTGGGAGAAGGTTGTCAATGTAATAAAAGGACAGATTACAGATGTCAAATCACCTTCAGTATATAGCACCGCTCAACTCTGTAACTGCATCCGATTCCAGCTCCCCATGCTCGAGAACGGACATTGTTCCTTAGCTTGGAGGTGTAGTCTAACCAATTTCTTAATTAGAATGAAAGCTCAATAAAAGTTCTCTCTTCTTGTAAACAGAGAGAAACTCAATATAGTATGAAGTTTTTGTCCATGGACATGGAACACTTAATTAAAGGAATAATAAGCAAGATAGAGGTAAGCTAACTTACAATCTTGTGACGGCAAGACTCTAATAGTAGCGCGCAACTCTTGCATTGTCGGTGGAGGAGGAGAAGCAGTGGGACGACAGTAACCTGTATGCATGAGAACTAGATGCCAGATAGACTAGAATCAGTGTGATGTTCGGACCAAAGAAAGACATCAACTGCAAAGATTCATTAGGACATGTACCAGCAACAAGATCCGAATCGTCTGTGTATATATCTGTTCCCCATAGCTGGCCACCTCTTACCTGCATAGATACGAGCCAAAGGTCTCAGCAGACAACAAACAAAGGATGCTCTAAAAAGAGCTGTCTTTACCAAATTAATACGCAAAGTAAATTATAGCGCTTAATTAAACAAAGATGCAGATTGGAACTAAGACTATATGAGATACTATGACACAAGTCATCTTGAAGAAAACCAATATAAAGATCATGAGATATTGGATCTATATTCTGTCTTACTTGACGATTTGTAGCTGTAACATGCTCAGCTGGAATCCTAACTTCGAGAGTGGGGCCATTATTTGCGAAATCACCGCTTTTGTCAGGCTGGGACAAATCATATTCTTTCCACAGCTTAATCAGTTCTTGCATACATTCGCCAACTTTGTAAACAACAATCGACATCTCTGACTTTCCTGAATCATCACAATAAAACTCAACAAGCTGACAGTCTGACCAAATTATAAACTGCAAATTGATTTTTAGCAAAGCAGCCCATTAGAAGATAAAAGCAACAGACAGTTGATAAAAGTTAAATAAACCTACTTAGAGAAATTCTGAAAAGGAAAAAAAAAATCAAGGATATTAGTAACGAACGTTTAGTATCTCAAATCTAAAGTAGCATTAAGGAACGTTTAGTATCTCAATTTTTTTAGATCTTGATGAATTTTATATTTGACATTCTACTGTGAGAGTAAGGAACAGTGACCTAGGGACAACTAGAAACCACGACATAGATTGGTTATCAAGAACATATCTGTTCGTAGATGACCATTTCAATGATACGCAAAAGACAAATGCCAAGTTAACCGGGTTTGTTTACTGTTGTTCTCCAAGCAGTGCAACTCGATCCGTTCTTAAGGATCTAGAAATGAAAGATTACCTTGTACTCTGCAAAATAAAAACAATCATAATACATTAAACACAGGTCGGTAATTTCAAGAAAGAAAAGTCCTGAGCTTAGCTAATACCTAACTTATGTGATAAATGACATAATATTCTTAACGGAGATAGAAAAGGAGTGTTGAGGAAGGGAATCCAGAGAAAAATCAAATTTGGGTTCCAACATTTAAGAGATACGACATTACAAAATCTAAGGTGCACGATTTTGTTTCAAGGCTTTTCATCTCTTAAGAGGAAAGCAATAATGGTACTAGGATATTCCAACAATAATAGCCCCTTCATCATATAATACGGTATTATGACCTGCAGATTCTACTATATAGGTTCCAATTTTAGTCAATGGAGTATGTCCCTCTAAATAATAAAATAAAAAGGAGTCTGCTAAGCAATGAGAAACACATAATTGGACTAAGTATAGGTAGAATTAAATGAGAGAGACGCACCCTTCGTTGTCCTGACTCCGTGAATGGACACGGTCGCGGTTTATAGTTTGTGGACTGCCTCTCGGTCTCAGCGCTCTCTTCCGCTGCTGAACTCCATAATTGAAGGCATCCTTTTCCCTCTCTGTAGCTCCTTCACCCTCCAAACACCCATCTTCAGATTCCTTTTCACCAATTCTGCTGCGCTTTTCAGCTCTTTCTGCCTCTGAATCACCATCCCTCTCTCTCCTTTTTTCCTTTGATTCCCTTTCGTCTTTTTCCCAATTATCCGGTTCATTCTGCTTCTTCTGCTCTGGTGCCGCCACATATTCCTGCTCTGCAGGTTTGACAGATGCTTCTCCCAACTCTTTCTCATTCTGCGAGACCTCTTTCCCAGCGCCAGTCCTCGCCTCTCTTTTGACATGGTCTTTATCTTTCTCTTTATTCCTTTCGCGATCTTTCTGCTCCATCCTCTCTCGTTCCCACCTATCGGCTTCTCTTTCTTCTCTTCCAATCTCTTTGGGTTCACTCATGACACTACCAACAAGCACGGATCCTCTTCGGTCGCTTTTATCCTTGTCTCGGTCCCCCCATTCTCGATGCTTCAACTCTTTTCTTTTCTTCTCTTTATCCTTAAATCTATCTTCTGTTTTTGCATCAACCTTGTTTTCTCCAACGGTTTCACGTCCTTCTAAATGAGGTCCTTCCACAGGCGCCGAGGAATCTTTAGGCCCAACGACGTCAGTTGGGCCTTGCGTATTACCCCGGGATGCCACCCATGAATCCACATTTGCGGTCGAACCTTCAGCAACTCTCTTCCCTCTATGGTAATCCTTCTGCTCTTTCCAAGCCAAGTGACTAGGCCCGTCCTTTTCCATTTTAACCTCACCTTTTTGCTCATTAAAGTTCTGATTCTCCCTATCAAATTTGGTATCCCTAGTATAGTTTCCGGTATTACTACCTTTTCCGGTAAAATCATCCCCTGGACGCTCAAACTTGGCATCCCTGTCACTCTTAGGACCCTGAATATCCCTCTTTGTCTCGCTATATATCTCTCTCCCATCATTCCTAGAATAGCTTCCAGTATTACCTTTTCCGCTGAAGTCGTCGACTGATCTCTCAAACTTCACATCTCTGTCTCCCTTGGGACCCTGAATCTCCCTCTTAGTCTCACCATAGATCTCTCTCCCATCACTCCTGTTATCTCGGCTCTCAGCCCGAACTTCCCTGCCATCCTTAGCACTGGGTTCGGACAGCACAGGGGTGTGAGTCAAATGAGGGTCACTTGAAGAAACAGTGGTGGGCAGCGAAGGAGACCGATACACAAGAGGAGAGCGTCTCTCTCCATCTCTAGGCTCACTTCTGGCAAACTTAACCGTTCTAGAATCAACCTCATAAGGAGCAGAAGAAGCAGCAGCAAGTGGTGGGTGAGAGTGAGGATGAGGAGGCGAGTGGATGTGAGGTTGAGGTTGAGATTGGGGATGCTGATGGTGATGATGAGGAGGCGAGTGGATGTGAGGTTGAGGTTGAGATTGGGGATGCTGATGGTGATGATGAACCTGAGCAGGCGGTGGAGTTACAGGGGGATGCGTGGGTTTAGGGTAAGATCCTGAATCATCGTGAGGGTATTTAGCTGCTGAGGAAGAAGAAGGTGGTGGATGAGTAACACCCTCTTCATGAGATCTCTTCGGAACACCACTCATCACTACCAAAATCAACAAACCCCAAATTAATTCAACAAATCAGAAATGCACCTGATTCTAATACGACCTAGAGCGAAACACACATAATTTGAAATCACCACAACGAAACATTGAAACCCTAAAAATGAAGACAGAAAATAACGAAAACGGATTTATTTTTTACCAATTGAAACTGAAGCAGAGGACGAAGAAGCAAACTCCGTTTTGGATTTTCCCCCCGCCGGGAAGTAGAAATGGCAAAGTGGATTCGGATTTTGGCCTCTCTTGAGTTCGTTACGCCTCTCTCTCTCTCTCTCTCTCAGTTTTTTGCCTTTCTCTCTCCCTTGGTTTGGGGGCTGCTGCCTTGCTTAATCTTTTTTTGGACAAAATGTTATATAACGCGTCGTTAAGATTGGCGTCTTCTCACAGACCGTCGTCGTAGCACTTTTACCAAACGATTTCTAGGTTTTAGTTATTGCGCAGTGTTGCCCTCGTACTTATTTTATCTCTCATATTTTCCCTAAACTTTCAATTCTATAGTTTACATCCACCTAATCCGTCCCTTGTATATTTTTTTAGTTGAGAAAAGAGACTGAATTGTTGATAAAATAAAATAAAGTAAATAAACTATTGATAGACATTTCTTTTACTACAACAGAAATATTGACCAAATTACTTTTGTGAATCTTTTATAAGTTCTTCTATTAAATAGATAAAATTTCTGAAATATTTGTATATAGTTTGCGATTGAACTATGACCGTTGAGTCACTTAACTGCTTTTATTATAATCAATCACAAAAATGATAATATATATACTTTTATACTTCTTTGTCCGATATTTTTACTTTTAACTATTTACCTACTGTTAATAACCACTTTTTATGTCCGGTAAAACTTTCTTGTCACCCATAATTTGCGTTCAACTATAAATGCGAAGATCGGCTCTTGCAATGAATTTTTTACCTACACATCTCTCTTTCGTGTTTCATGAATTTATAACACTGAAAAGAATTATGCAATATAATGACCATATGGTATTTATTTGAGTATAAAGGCAAAGAAATGATAAGTAGATTTGGTCTTTGAGGGCTTTCCCTGCACCAATCAGGAAATCACCATCCATCAAGTTTTGAGCTAATGAGACTGACCTGTCGAATTAATGTTTATCTAGGCTTTGTTGCCTTTAAAGAGAAACCGCTACATGTACCATTCATTTTCTACTACAGTTTTCTGTTTTATAAAGTCAACGGCAAAAACAGAGCTCATTAAATTCATTGATACGAAATAAATAATTGAAAGATAATACTATATCGAAGAAGCCACCATCTCTACTTATATCTCGAGCCACCATGCATGAGAGTGAAATATTCAAATTTTAAAGACATAGTCATGTCGTCTTTCGCAGTACACTCCTTAGTACTTGTATCATGGTTTGTAGTAGTAGCAGTACTCGCCGGTGGAGAAGACTCATCGGACACGGCAATGTTTCCGGCGATGTTTGTGTTCGGAGACTCGTTGGTGGACAATGGAAACAATAACCACTTGAACTCACTGGCTAGGTCCAACTATCTCCCTTACGGCATTGATTTCGCCGGAAACCAACCTACCGGTCGCTTCTGTAACGGCAAAACCATCGTCGATTTCGTCGGTACATATATACACTACATTGGTCTCTCTGCATGCATATATTTAGGACAAGATTTTTTCATTTCTCCATTTTGCGTTAAGTTATCTAGTAATGGGGATGTACATGGATGGTTGCAGGAGAGTTGCTAGGGTTGCCAGATATACCGGCGTTTATGGATACGGTGGACGGAGAAGTTGATATTAGCCGGGGAGTGAACTATGCCTCGGCTGCCGGAGGAATCTTAGAAGAAACCGGTCGCCAATTGGTACTTTATTTGTATCTTAATGTTTTCATAATATATTTTTAAAAAATCAAAACAATTTGACTAAGTATAGGTTATATGTATGTTTTTCACGTTAGTTAAGTTAATATTGACATTTGTAATTTGTTTAATAAAATTGATTTAACCCGATAAACATTATGAATTTTCTATAAAGAATCCAAGTTCAAAACCTCCAAAACTAAAACCAAAAGGTAAGTTTTGTACTAGATTTTTTTTATGTTTATAAGCACACGGATTTAGATATTGAAATTTATGTATTTGGCTAGCCACATTTGAATCACGAAGAGTATTAAATGTCAAGTGGCTTTGATTGGGTGCATGAAGCTTTTGGCTAAAGACATGCGCATGAGTATTAGTAAATAATACTAATAAATGTGGAGTTGCATGCATGAAGGGAGAGAGATTCAGCATGGCAAGACAAGTGGAGAACTTCGAGAAGACATTAGTGGAGATAACTAGGATGAGTAGATCAGAGTCAGTAAAGGAGTATATGGCAAAGTCATTGGTGGTGGTGTCATTGGGGAACAATGACTACATCAACAATTATCTAAAACCATCGCTTTTCCTCACAAGCTCCATTTACGATCCTACTTCTTTCGCCGACCTACTTGTCTCCAACTTTACCACTCATCTCCTTGTAAGTCTTATATACTCCATGCATCTTTTACCATGTTTCTATAATTAACTACTAATCAACCATATATATGTGTGTGTCATCGGGTGCCTAAAACCGTATATGTATATATATATATATATATAGTTACAAATTTATGGTTATCAAGTGTTGCAATTATATGTTTAAACGTTATAATTCTTACATTTTTGTTTAGGAGTTGTATGGAAAGGGGTTTAGGAAATTTGTACTAGCCGGTGTGGGTCCATTGGGTTGTATACCGGACCAACTAGCAGCCCGAGCGGCTCCACCAGGTGAATGTGTGGAGGCGGTTAACGAGATGGCTGAACTTTTCAACAACCGCCTCATATCGCTGGTGGATCGTCTCAACTCCGACAACAAAACCGCCAGTGAAGGCATCTTTGTATACGGCAACACATATGGAGCCGCCGTGGATATCCTCACCAACCCTTTTGCTTACGGTTAAGTATCTAACTTATTTATCTCTTCTACTACATTTTCTAATCAAAGGTTTCGTTTTAGGTTAGTTCAGATCACTTCATATATGAATCTAATTACGTTTGAAATGGATGGTTTAATAAATCTTTGTAGGATTCGAAGTGACGGATAGAGGATGCTGTGGAGTAGGGAGAAACCGGGGTGAAATAACGTGTTTGCCACTAGCGGTACCATGTGCTTTCAGAGACCGGCACGTGTTCTGGGATGCATTTCACCCAACAGAAGCTTTTAATCTCATAATTGCTCGTAGAGCCTTTAATGGTTCCAAATCCGATTGTTACCCCATTAACCTTTCTCAACTCTCTCGTCTCTAATTCTCATCCCAACCTTAATTATTCTTTCTGACTATCTTGTGTGGGTGTGTGTGTGTGTTTTTTTGTCACTTTCCAGTTTGTAGACTTGAATTACCAGCATCGTTGATCTTTCTTCTCATTACCTTTTCCATGTAATACATATCTGATCACTGATGTCCCCATCCATTTGGGCTATGGGCTATATTTGAATTTGAAGGTTGATTCCCTAATGGTTGCATATAAAATGAGACAGTTTTGAAATTAGTTGTAGAAGCTTATTCTACAATTTTCTTGGTTTAAGAACATTGTAGAGACTTTCATGCATAGCGATAACATAGATACGTTGCATGCATGTTGCGAATGATTAATGAATTGTAATTTGTAAAGTTCATATTAGTATAGTAATCTTTTGTTTTGTTAATCGTAAAGTCATAAGATTTGACATATATAATAATTAATGGGGGTATTGGTTTAGGATTTTAAGAGAATTTGAATGAAGGATTCTAGGTGATTGTTAGAAAATTGTTTAAAATCTTGCTGATTTGTTTTTCCTAATCTAGTAAAATCTCTTGTAAAATCTTGTCAAATCTTTCTAAAAAATATTGCACAATGTATTCTCTTGTTTATTCAACATTTCAGTGAAAAAAAAAATCTAAACCTTCTCTCTTATCTTCCGTACAACTAGACTTTCTCATCTTCTTTCTGTGCATTAAAGCACTTATACAAGTGAAACATTGTGTTGTGTAATAAGAAAAGAGATAACTTTCATAAACCACGGAACACATAATTGAGATTTGAAGTTCATATGGAAATACATACTCACGTACGTACACAAATTGATTCATGTTAAGGTTAGTTGATATGAACTAACCACCGAATACATAATTGAGAAAATTTTCTCTCTACCCAATACGTAACAAAAAGGTTGATATAAAGATATGTTGAGTCTGAGAGAAGTGTCGAAAAGATGAGGACAGAGCAAGCTATGAATATATATCTCAAAAGACCCACGTTTTTTTTTCAACAAAAAAAAAAAAGAAAGTTATGGAATATGATTCACAAATCTCTCTATTTGATGTTAGTGTTTTCATGACTTTTTCTATGAAATGTTAGTGTTTTCATGACTTTTTCTATGAAGAAAATGATATAAAATACTAAACCAATAACATAATAATTGAATTTATTAATAATCCAAGATTTTTTTGTTTTACTTGAATAACATAAAACTTTTAATGATTTTATAAAACTCTTAATCCAATAATACTAGAAAATTTTAGATAGCTTTTAACAAATACTAATAGTCTAATAACACCGAAAGAGTTAAAAAAAAGTCTTGAATAAACAACTCTCAAATTACATTTACATTTTCGTTAAAATTGTATTGAAACTCTCAAAACCAATAATCCCTAAGTTTAAAAAGACCCAATTAGGAAACTAGAAAGCCCAAATTTAGAGTACTGAAGCCCAAAAACGAGGCTAGCAATTCGACGAAGAAGATGATAAGCTTGGAAAATTGTACCAGTCTCGAAATCGGCAAATATTTCTCAACGGCGCGATGGAAACGGAAGCGGTGGTTCGTACCGTCGCCGGCGTAGACTGTTTCGTCTCATTACCTCGTCAGCTACTTCATGCGCTTCAATCCACTAGCTCCTCCCCTCTTCCTCCGCTTCTCCCTGTTGAGCTACGCTCCGGTGATCGCCGTTGGTCAGTAGCTTGGTCTGGCTCTAGCTCATCCTCTTCTGCGATCGAGGTTTCTCTCTCTCTCTCTCTCTCTCTCTCTCTCTCTCTTACTCTCTAGATTTGATTTCGTTTAGTCAAACCCAGTATTATACTTCGGTTTTGGAGGTCTGGTACTCTTTTCATTTTCTCCTGTTTTGAATTTTGTTTTATGTCAATAAGGTCGCTCGAGTGTTTGCGGAAAGCATATCGTTGCCGGATGGTACAGTTGTTCAAATTCGCGTTCTTCCTAATGTGCCCAAGGCTACTTTAGTAACAGTCGAACCAGATACTGAAGATGACTGGGAAGTTCTTGAGCTCAATGCTGAACTTGCCGAGGCTGCTATACTTAGTCAGGTTAGTTATTTTTCTCTAGATATGGGATTGTTAACTCTTCCATTGTTCCTCTATTCTTATCATCAGTTCAAAAGATTTTGATTTTACACACAAAGTAAATGTCTAGCTTTCTAGTTGATTTGGAATTTTAGCATCGGTGTCTTGTTTCCCTCTGCTCCTTTCATTTCTCTGCTTACTCTATATCTTCATGCTTCGTACTAGATTCGATAGTTTGTGACGATGGCATAATCAATTAGAAAAATGCTCTGCTGAGTAACTTTCGGAACATGTGTTTTAGGTGAGGATACTACATGAGACCATGAAATTCCCTTTGTGGTTGCATGACCGAACTGTGATAAGATTTTCCGTGGTTTCAACATTTCCATCAAAAGGGGTGGGTAAGACCATCTTTATTCCGCACTTTTGTTCTATTATCGTTGTCTATACTTTTAAAGTTTCTTCTTCTTATAACTTATCTTCCCTTGGATAGGAAAAGGGCGGGTAAGATCATGATCTTATGCTTACATTCATTACAATTTTATTACTGACAGAATTGTCTTTACTGGTGGCTCGTTTTCAGTACAACTTGTGCCAGGAACTGAAGTGGCTGTGGCTCCAAAGAGACGAGACAGAAACCTCAATGCAAAAAAGAGTCCTTATGCTTTTGCTCCAGAAAAAGAATGTAACGATCTGAAGGTTCTATTACGTGTACAAGATACTGATAAATCAGCCTTTCGTGATGCTGATGTCAAAGGATTTGAGCTAAGGGTAGCCCTCACTTCCATTGCCTATATTCATCCAGAAACCGCCAAGAAATTTTCTCTAGAATCTCTTCAGTTGATATCTGTATCCCCTAGAATACCCTTGAAAGGTAGTGCAAAAAAGGATGAAGCATTAGATATGAAAAACAGTGAAGCTTCAAAGGTGGCGGAAAATGGCACTCCAAGCGCAAAGAAAGAGCCCCGTCAAGCGATTCTTCGTCTTGTCTTTTCAGATTTAGCTGCTCTTGGACATCTAATGATGCCTGAGTCTCTTCGTCTCTATCTAGGAGCAGGCCTACACTCATGTGAGTAAATTTTTGCTTAAACATACAGATGCTTTTGTTTTTTGTACGTCCAAAATTTTGATGTTACTTGTAAAAATCTTATCCACCTGTTCAGCTTGGTCATTAAAATCTACGGAAAGGCTGACCTGAAGTTAAATTGACTGGTTATTAACAATATGCGACACTAGAATTTTTGTTTTTGCTTTTAATGTTGTGAATATCAGGAAATAAACTTGTAAGATATTTTTCAGTTATCGTGCTGGTGAATCCAAAAAATAATAAGAAGCATCTTTGTGCATTTTACCATTCTCAATTGAGCTTTGTTATCACAGAAACATAATTATCTGAGTAAGAGTTATCATTTGTTGCAGGGGTTTACTTAAGGGGATGCAATGTAAAAGTACACAAAGAAATTCCTGCTTTTTCACTTTCTCCTTGCGTCTTCAAGATTTCTGAAAAGGAAAAGGTGCTGGATAGAGGTACAAATATTCTTGGTAATCATAATTCTAGTAGAAAAGGCAGTCATCCACCTTCTGGCTTGAGCACCTATATGGATGTTGTTGACTGGTCTGGGCACGATAAGGTTGTTACAGCTCTTTCATCTGAGGGTTTGCATGGCAAAGGAAATCAAGATAATGCCTATCAAGTTAAGAATAAAAAAGCATTGGAATGCCTTACTCGCCTGTGGTCATTGGCACAGCTTGATGCTATTGCGTCAGTCACAGGAGTTGATGTTAGTTCGTTAATTGTAGGAAGAGAAACGTTTTTCCATTTCGAAGTAAGAGGGCTCGAATCTTATAAATCAAGAGATAGGCGGTCTTCTGTTAATGATAGTTGGGAAAGTGGGAAGAAGGATAAAAACGCTCCTTTAGAAATTTTGTACGTCATGAAGGTCTCTGATGAGTCTTTGCTTGGTGATAAATTCGCTGTGTATGAGCTTAGCCTGGATAGAAGTGAGAAGAGGGACAATGAGGTGCATATTGAGCCAGTGCTTGCGAAGATGAATCTTGGCGACCCGATATATTGGACGACGTCTCCTAAAGAAACACACTTTAATAAAGGTGTTTCCCCGGAAATCTCTTCCTTGACGTGGATGGGCCCAGTTGTGTTGGATGTTATCAAGCGTAGGTTTCACTTTCTTAGCTTCATCTTGCTTGAATCTTTAAAACATGATGTCGTATGCATAATCATATATATCTGTGGTTGCATATAAATATTAAATAAGGCTATAAGTGTTGTTCGGCTAAAGGGGCACCTGTTAAGATATATTTACCCTGGGACAATTCGAAGAAGTAAGACAGACATAGCTCATGCTTAAATTCTGATAGCATAGATTTAGCTTAAACTTATGGTTTCATTCTGTATTAGCTTTTGTTATAGCATGTGTTCTAGTTGCATATGAGAAATGTCTTTGAATAAATTGTTTGACCTCAACTGAAAAATTGCTTGATAATCTAATTTTTTTTAATAATCTTCGTATATGGTTGATTTTAACCTGCGTCTTTGTTTGCATCTAAAGAATGTTTGTGAATGGATCTGTTCCTAAAGCCAACAATGCTATTATGCAGGGATGACCGTGTTGTTGTCTCCTGCAGCCGCAATGTGGTTTAGCAAGTTCAGTATTCCATCACCTGGACATATTCTCATATATGGGCCTCCTGTGAGTTCTCAATTTAGTTGTTCCATCGGGTATCCCTCAAATATGAATTTCGTTCTTTTTATTTTGGCCCTTAATTCCCAATTGATTCCTTCTCTCGCAATGTTAGTACCTTACCCATTCAAAGGCTATCCCTTTGGCCAGGCATGAGTATCTGAATGTTTATCTTGAATTTTAGATGTGTTCGCCCGTAAAATCTTATAACATTGTTTCCCCTTGCAGTCGTTTCTTAATTCCTCATTTTGCCTACTGGTTGTTTACTTAAACAAAAAAAAAGAACCTGTTTGTTTACTGGTTCAAGCTTCTGGTTGATAGGGTTCAGGAAAGACAATATTGGCAAGAGCTGCTGCGAAGTACTTCGAAGAACAGAAAGACTTGTTGGCACATGTGTGAGTGGTCTTGGTTTGGGTTACGTTTGTCCACCAACTTCATTTATCTTCAAGAGATTAATTCTGGTCAGATGTGATCTAAGTATTGATTTTCTTGTGCAGGATTCTGGTATCTTGTTCTGCACTTGCCTTTGAGAAGGTTCAACACATCCATCAAGTTCTTTCTGGTGTAATAGCTGAGGGCTTGGAACATGCACCATCTGTCATCATTTTGGATGATCTTGATAGCATTATCTCATCGTCTTCAGATACCGAGGGAACACAAGCTTCGGTTGGGATTACGATGCTTACAAAATTCCTAACAGATGTTATGGATGATTATGGGGTACGAACTTTTGAAAGATATAAGGTCCAACAGATCACTGTTCCTAAGTATTATATCCACGTATGCATCACGAGTAGCTTTGTGAAGTGTGGTGAATTTAGTTATCTGAACGCAAGACTTCCTCCATGCGAAGACAAACATCACTTATCTTGATAGTTTGGATAACTGCCTTCACCTTTCTAATTATGGCATACAACATTAATTGGTTGTTCTTTGCACTTCTTGAACACACTCGTTCTCCAAAATATGCCTTTATAGACTCATTCCTAAATATATTATAAATCTGACACACGTTTAGTTAACCAATTATATTTTTGTTCACCCAACAGGAGTACAGGAATTTTTCTTGTGGAATTGGTCCACTTGCATTTGTTGCTTCTGTCCAGTCTCTGGAACAAATTCCACAGACATTGAGCTCATCAGGTACAAATTTGTTATATACTACTACTTCAACCTGTTTTAACAAATATTATTTCTACCGAATCAGTTCATGTGATTATTCATATGATATTTGCAGGAAGGTTTGACTTCCATGTGCAACTGGCTGCTCCTGCTACCTCAGAACGTGGGGCCATACTGAAGCACGAGATACAGAAACGCCTTTTAGACTGTTCAGAAGACATATTGCTTGAATTAGCTGCTAAATGTGAAGGATATGATGCGTATGACTTGGTATTTACAATTTTCTATATGCTTTTAAAATTTGCCTTTGTGCGAAGACTAGAGAAGATATAGTATCTGTGATTTTGCATGTTACATATATACTATTGTTCAAGCTTGCTATTTCGTTTTGATTTGATTATCATTCTGTCCGTCAATATACAGTGCTCTATTTGGATTCTCTTTTTTTTTCCAGGCAATATTGGTTGATAGAGCTGTTCATGCTGCCATTGGCCGGCATCTACCTTGTGAATCAAATAATCTATCCAAATATTCTTTGGTCAAAGAAGACTTTACTCGAGCTATGCATGAATTTGTTCCTGTTGCCATGCGTGACATCACAAAATCTGCCTCTGAAGGGGGTCGTTTGGGGTGGGAAGATGTGGGAGGTGTGACTGATATTAAAAATGCTATCAAAGAGGTATATAAGCATGCTGATTGCCATATCTGATTTTACTGTCCTTATTAAGATCTAAATAGTGTGGGGGTAAGTGATTTCGCGGACATTGTTAGCTTATTGTAACTGCAACAAGGAAGCATCTTTTACCTGCATCTTTGTCTGCTTGCTTTTGCTTATATCGTTGGATGTTCTCTTACTGAACTTAGGTCGTGTTCAGTGGGAAACAATATTTCTATAAGACCCTGAGGATATATTTCTTGGTTAATCTGACGGAAATAATAACGCTGGTCAATATAATGTAGCGCTACAACTACAGTTTGAACCAGTTCTTATATAGAGATAAAATTTTGGTTATGCAATTTATTTGCTCTTTGCAATGTCCAGATGATTGAGTTGCCATCAAAATATCCGAAAATCTTTGCAAAATCTCCTTTGCGTTTGAGATCGAATGTTCTCTTGTATGGTCCACCTGGTTGTGGGAAGACTCACATTGTTGGGGCAGCTGCTGCCGCGTGTTCCCTACGGTTTATATCGGTGAAGGGGCCTGAGCTGTTAAACAAATACATTGGTGCATCTGAACAAGCGGTAAGAAAGATACGTTTCTTTTTTTTTTCCATCTCCAAGAACCTTTTGAGATGATTATTATGCTTTTCAGTTCTTTAGTGGCGCATGCTTTATCTATAATGTTGAATATATTTTGATTCGTCTGAGTTTCTTGCTTAGTCTTAACCTTGTATTAAAGAGTAGAATGGTAAAGAAACCTCAGTTGAAAATGGTTATAGAGAAAAGTTTACAGACAGCTTTGTTCTTTTGTAACTGTTATTTTTGCTAGTCTCTTTTCTAAAAAGCTAATGTTTCCACATTTCCGGTAATGAAAAACACACTTCTCTCAGGTCCGTGATATATTTTCAAAAGCAGCAGCGGCAGCACCGTGCATACTCTTTTTCGATGAATTCGATTCCATTGCTCCGAAGAGAGGACATGACAACACCGGAGTAACTGATCGAGTTGTTAATCAAGTAAGTTACTTCAAAGTCTTTGCATATTTAATTCACAAAAAGTTCAAACATCTCATGTGATATTTTTCCTTTGCGTAGTTTCTGACAGAACTGGATGGAGTTGAAGTTCTGACCGGGGTCTTTGTTTTTGCTGCAACGAGGTATTTACACCAGAATAAGTCTATATTGCATATCATATTCAGTGTTTGATGGATTCATAAAATCTACAGCGAACGGTGGATTCTTCTGAGTTAATAAATTAATAAGAAATCCAATATCTTATCGGAGCCATCAATGTTGAAGCCTGTTATCAGTCCTCAATTTATGTTTTTCATTACATACAAAGGATGTATTATGACTTTATAATGGTTTTACCCATAAACAGTAGACCAGATTTACTTGATCCTGCGCTCCTAAGGCCTGGCCGGCTTGATCGTTTGCTTATGTGCGACTTTCCTTCCCCACCAGAGCGATTAGAGATTCTTGCAGTTCTTTCGAGAAAGGTTAGTACTCTCAGTTACATCATTTCTGCTATTCAGTTTTGCCCCTCAAACCTCATGTAATATGTATGTTACATATCTGAACAACCATAGAATTCCTATATGACTAAGCCATTTCCATCGGATTCTGACAATCATTTGATGGTCTCCCTTGACAATTATGTAAATTAGAGCTATCTATACTACATTACAAATTAAAATGACCAAATATATGTATTTCTGCAGCTTCCGATGGCTGATGATATTGACTTAGAACCTATAGCTTTGATGACTGAAGGCTTCAGTGGAGCTGATCTTCAAGCTCTTCTCTCAGATGCCCAGCTTGCAGCTGTTCACGAGTTTCTGAACAGAGAAGATAAACCCGAAACCGGAACTACGCCAATAATAACCGATCCTCTTCTGAAGTCGATCGCTTCAAAAACTAAGCCATCGGTTTCCGAGACCGAGAAGCAAAAGCTCTATGACATATATAGCCAGTTTCTGGATTCAAGAAAATCGGTATCTCTCTCTCTCCCTTCCTCTCTAATTCCTCTTATTTTTTATACAAAACCCAGTAGTTGATTACTAACAATATCAAAATCTTATTTTGCTTGCAGTCAAGAGAATCAAAGGGCAAAAGAGCAACCTTAGCATAATCAAAGGAATTACAAAGACCAAAAGAAATTGTTATATTGTAGAATCACATCATGATGTAAAATTTGCTTTATGATATATTTGTATGTCCACTGATAAGCATTATAGTCAAAATGGTTTTAGAGTTTTCAAATAAAGATCGTTAAGAGAGCCGTAATTTGTTGGCCTCTTTATAGGGTAAGTTCTACAAAATCCAAACGATCATAAACAGACTTTTCAAAACGGACTAAATCTGTAACTAATGGTAAGATTCGATTGTTTAATTCTGGAATTTTTAAAAGCTGTTAGTTAATTTTCATTTTATTTAAGAAAACATAAATAAAATACATTTGACTAAAAATTTCTTTAATTCTAGTTTATGAAAGTGAATAAAATAATGTATACAGGACAGTCAGTTTTATCATGAAACCAAGAAAATTATCCAAAAAATAAGGGAAGAAAAATTGAGAAGGTAAAGATTGTTGTTGCCACCTATCCTTGAGAACGCCAGGGATTAAAATGTTGTTATGGCAAGAACCTTGAAAAGAGTCAACCAGAATATCTTACAGTTACAGGAGACGAACAGAGAGTCAGTTTCGGCAGTTAAGAAACTGTCATGAGTTCAGTTAATATATCATCGTCATCGTCACATTACAGCTAAACATAAAAACCAAAAAAAAAAAGCAAAAAACAAAACAGAGTTTGGTTTGGTTTATAAAAATGGCAGAGAGAGAGAGAAAGAGAGGTTGCTGTGACGTCCCTCTCTCCCTATCTCCTTAACCGAAACGGCATGCATTTCTTCCTTCTTTAACTTCCTTTCTCCATTCCTTCACGACAAGAATGAAATTAACTCATCACAAAATATGTCATTTTTGATGTTTGACCAAACAAAAAAAACAAATGTGACAAAAACACCAAACCCAAAAACGGTTGAGAACAAAAAGGATACAATAGTCTTTTTCTTCTCCCTTATTCTTCTCCTGATTTTCCTCCCTCTTCATTTTCTTCTCTTTTCTGGTATATGAACAAGTTCTGAGCTGTGACCATTAGACCAACAACAGTCTTTATATCTTCTTTCTATCTCTCTCTTTCTATTATTTCCTTCTTCTGTTTTATGTTCCTATTTCTTCAAAAACTACAGCATTCGCATTCAAATTCCCCTTCACTTGCTGCCTCGTCTTGCTCTTCAGGTATGTCTTTCGTCCTGTTCTTCATTCTCTGTAATTCATGTGTAGGGTTGCATTAAACAGAAACCCACAAGTTTAACTTTGGCTATCAACAGTTCTCTCATCATATGAACAAGTAACCACCGTAAAGATGATGACGGAGAAGTCAGATTTAGTACATGAAAAGCTTTGTTCATTGTCATTCCTACAATTAGTAATAGCACCAAACTTTGATATAGATTTTTGAGTATACACCAAGTCAAAGCAAATTCAGGAAAAGCCAATTTTTTATTGTTTTTTTCCCCATAATATAAGAATATAGTGGTCTTTTTAAATTGCTAAGGTTTGAGTACACGACTGCCTCTTCTTTTGTATCTGTAAGCTATTAATGTTTGGCGTTGCTTGTTTTCGAAAAATTATGACAATGGAAGTCTATAAGAAAGATAACTGATACCGGATTTAGAGAAAACTTCAGAGTATTTTACCTTCCAATCCCATCACTCTCATTTCTGAACTCCTTGCATGAATCTGACGTTTATTGGTTCTTTAGATGGGACTACATTCTCCGAAGTCACTTGTCATGTTTGAATATTTTACATCTTCTGACCAACTGCATAAATGGTCGCATTGTCGCAGGTCAGAGGCCAAAATAGGTGGAATTCAAAGCCTGTTTTGTCAGAGAAAAACTTACATATGAATAACAAAGGGAGTCAGAACGTTGCTACCTGCAAGCCTGTCACTACATTTGTCCAAACCGACACCAACACTTTCAGAGAAATTGTGCAGCGATTGACAGGTCCATCAGAGAACAACTCTGCAGTAGCGCCACCAGAAGCAACAGTGATAAAAACCGTCATACAAAAGAAGCCAACTTCAAAGCTCCATGAGAGAAGGCAATGCATGAGGCCAAAGCTTGAAATTGTCAAACCTCCTCTAAGCTTTAAGCCCACTGGTACGACACCATCATCTAAATCTGGTAATACCAACCTTTTAACAAGTCCAGTGGGCACCCCTTCTTCATTGTTCTCTAACTTGTCCTTGGTAGAAGGGGAACCAGATAGTTGTACAACAAACATTGAAGAAGAGGGGAAAGCCATTAAAGAAGAAGAGGAGAAAGCCATTAAAGAAAGACGCTTTTACTTGCATCCATCGCCAAGGTCTAAACCAGGGTATACAGAACCAGAACTGCTTCCTTTGTTTCCTTTAACTTCTCCCAGTTCAAGTGGCAAACCATAAACCTGGAAGATTAATCATAAGCTTGTTCTCTGCCTACAATCCCAAAGATTATGTACATGTAGCGTTCTCACTCAAGAATTGTCTCTGTAATCTATGTGCAATGTCCTTGTGTAGACCATCATGATCTAGCTTTGCAATGTTTTATGATTTTCATCGATTAAAACACCACAGGCTCCTTCATCTGAAGAAATAAAGCATTCACTAAGTCGAAAATACTGTCTCTATGAGGGTGAGAACAATCTCCAGACACAAATACATTCCTTTGCCCATCCTCTTCTAGCCAGCTACATCCTGCTGGCTTTTTCATTTCCTTTTTCTTCATTAGGTTTCTCAACTCCATCACGCCTTCCCATTTAGCATCTGTAGCAAACATGTTCGAAATTAGAACGTGGTTCCCAGTATCGTCAGATTCAGCTTGCAAAAGATGATTTGCAACTGAGTGCCCCAGATCCATCCTGTTATAGGTTGTACATGCCCTTAACAGTGTTCCCCATATATTTGCATTAGGTTCAACTGGCATCTGTGTGACAAAAGAATATGCATCATCAAGTTGACCCCCTCGAGCAAGTAGATCTACTGCACAAGCATATTGTTCCATTGTAGGAATCATACCGTGAACCGTCCTTATTGAGTCATATATTTGCAATCCATCCTGTATTAACCCCGCATGACAGCATGCAGTCAACAGAGTTGTTATGAAAACATGATCGGGCTTAATGTTCGAGTCAATCATATGAGTGTAGATCATAAGTGCTTCCTTACCCCTACCATGTACAGCATACCCAGCTACCATAGCAGTGAACATAACCAGATCTCTATGAGCATCTGATTGGAAAACAGAATATGCATGCTTCAAGCTGCCACATTTAGCATATACATCTAGTAGAGTCCCCTTCAGGCGGATATCACCAAGTCCGCCTCTAATAATATATCCATGACATTGTCTTACTAGATGCAGAGAGGCTACCTGCGCACAAACAGGGAGGAGATTCATGATAGTCACAGTGTTAGGCCTCATCCCTCGAACTTGTATCTCACGGAAAACGCCGATGGCTTCATTAGGGCAACAACCTTCAGCATAGATACGAATCATCAAACTCCAAGTGGTGAGATCAGTTGTAGACATCTCACTGAACAGCATATGAGCATCATCATGACTTCCACTATTAAGATATCCTGATAACATCGAGTTATAGGTAACCAAATTTCTCCTCTCTGACAAACCCTGAAAGATCTTATGGGCGTACTCTACATTACCACATTTGGCATATGCATCAAGCAATGCATTGCCAAGCTTGGGTTCCTCTTCATCATGTAAAAGACCAGCCTTAAGTGAGTACCCATGAACTTCTTTTACCTTACCAACTCCCTGTACATTTGTGCAGAATTTGACTAGGCTTAAAACAGTAATAGAGTCAAGAGTTATTGCTTCATTAAACAAGTGGTGCAAGAGGTTCAAAAACCGAAATTGCCTAGGACTGTCAGCGAAGGCATCAAGTATAGTATTCCAAGATATTATATCCTTCGTGGATATCAGTGAAAAGACCCAATATGCTGCACTCGTCTCACCAAATCTTGCATAGAAACTAATGAGAGCATTCCCAACTGATGTATCCTCCAAAAGGTAAGAACGGCGCAAAATATAATTATGGATCTCTTTGCCAAAGGTCAAGTCACTTAACTGCGCACAGACAGGAAGGATGCTTACAATAGTTACCGAATCAGGAGAAACATCCCCCTTATGCACCAATTTTTGAAATAACTGCAAGGCTTTAAACCACTCACAATTTGATGCATAACCGGCTATGACAACGTTCCAAGAAACAAGATCTTTGGAACTCATCCTTGTAAACAGTGAGGCTGCTTCTTCCATTCTTCCGACTCTCAAATAAAAACTCACAAGAGAATTGCATACAAAAACATGGGTTTGCAACCAAGACCTGTGCACAACATAACTGTGAATCTGCCGTCCACTTTGATAGGCAATGTCCTTGTCCATAGAAGCGCAAACAGGCAAAATATTTGCAATAGTTGCATAGTTAGGCTCTGTAGGTTCCTTCAGCATTAGACAAAACGATCTAAATGCATGGGCCATCATCTTGTTCTCAGAAAACCCAGCAATAATCGCATTCCAAGAGACAACATCTTTGTAAGATATACCATCAAACGCAGTATAAGCATCAGGGAAGATAAGCCCGCATTTGGCATACATGGAAACCAGAGCATTCCCCACAAGTGTATCTCTTTCAAAACCGGTTTTAATAATATAAGAATGCATACTCTTCCCATTGTATGAATCCCCAAGGCGAACACACACAGGAAGAACTATCGCAAAGGTAACAGAGCTGGGCTTAGGTTCGTCAGCAAAGTGCATCGCTTTGAAAAACCTCATCGTCTCATGAACAGAAGAATCCGAAAGTCCAGTCAGAACAATGTTCCAAACAACAGGATCAACACTGTTCATTTGCCTAAACATCTTCTGGCAATCATCCATCCTCCTGCATTTCGCATACATGTTAAGAACCGACTTAGAAACCACAGTGCATTCCATATGACCAAGCTTGGTCACGAAACCGTGCAGAGCCCTCCCTGATATGACCTCAGACACTGAAGCACAAGCTTTGAAAACATCCGAAAAAACCTTGTGATCAGTTCCAAAACCAGACGAAAGTCTGAATTTTTGAACAAATTGCCGTAAAATCTCCATCTTTCCCTTAAATATCACAGCAACGCCCGTTTATTAACAAAACCCACGGTAGAGAATTTGGATCAGACATTTTCACAAACATCTGATATGCAAGAACAGTTTCTTTCCAACTTTGTAACACTACAGATATAAGCGATTTCCATATGTGACAGACACAGAGAAATTCAAAAAGCAGAATCTTTACCAATGTTTCTTATTTATCAATCAACGAAGATGTCGCTCAGTCTCCATCTCCACATAAAAAAAGCAAGCGAGTGTATTTTTCTGAGTGAACTGGAATTATAAATACATAGACTATTTTAAATCCAATTAAAAATAAAGGGTTAAAATTAATAAATTAAATTAGTTAAGTCCTTGAATGCAAATTTAGTATTCCTATTATTATTCGAAGAATAGGAAAAAAAAAGAAAAAAAAACATAAACTCGATAAATATATATAACCAACCCCTCGTCTGACTCTGCTTGACACATCTCTGATACGATAAAGTTACATCTCTCTGTTTTAAATCGGCACTGACGACGATAGCATCTTCTACGAATATGGCGCCACCGGCAGGTGAAACAGCGGCGGTGGTTGATGGCGAGCCGCAGCAGCAGCAACAGCAACGACAAGCTGGTGGGTTTGGGCAGAGTATTACAGGAATCATTAGAATCGCCATGTTCTGCTACTTTGCTTCAAAGTTCTTTTCTCCGAAACAAAAACATGCGGATCCTTCTAAGCCTTCTCACCTTATGTCCAATCTCTTTCATAGGGGAGAGCCCATGGTAATTTTTTCTTGTTTAAATCACTGGTGATACTTGCGATTAGTTTTTGTTTCGCAAATTTGATTTCGTTTCTCTCTTCTGAAGTTTTTAAAAACGTTACTTTTGGGTTTGAATCACAGAGTTTGGTCTTGTCAGAGCTTTTTTCTCTGCTTCTGGGTGGTTTAGGGTTTTACTGTGGTTGTGTATAGATTCGAGTTTAACTTCACCAGGATATGTGTTTCAGATACTTTACTGTAATAAATCAGTGGGTTTTTTTTGTAACACCGTTTTGGTTCTGGAACATGATTCTTGGGACACAGATTGGTGGCAGGGTTTTCTGATCACTGATTTGTTGTTTGGTTATGATGTATGAATCATTGTTTCAGGATATGTGGTTTTATCTTTCGGAGCATGAGAAATTCAATGACTTTGGGAATGAAGGTGCTCTTATTTGTCACGAGACAAACATACCTTATGCTGTGTGGAAGCCAGAGAGCACTAGGACCTTGTTAACGACGTATCATCCATCCGAGGTAACTTCATGTTCAACTGATATAGGTATTTGGGTTTCTTGATATGATTCTTTCTAGATTAATAATATATAGGCTCCATTGACTTACGATGTCTGTTGTTACAGGCACTGAAGAATAATGGAAGTCTCTATGCTCATGTCTTCTTTGCTCGATCTGGTTATCCTGTAGATCCCAGCGATCCGGAATACCAACCTCTTAACTGTTTTGGCAGAACACACCGTAAGACCTCCCTTTTTCATACACAAACAACCTTTTCATTGACAGTTGTTTTTGGTTGGTAGATTTATTATGTATTCGATAAGTTGGACAACTCGTTTCTCTGTTTCAGCTGTTGCGACTTACTTGCCAAAGCGTAAAGTGGATAAGAAGAAGAGTCTGCTGGGAAATCCGAAAGACTCTGATGAATCTAATGCGGAAGTTGAGGTGTGTCTCTAGGAAACTTTTTGATACAGAACTTTTTTCAATGTTTTTATGATATTGTTTGGCCTGTGATGGCACACATGCTTATGAACTAACACAAAGCAGACATCGCAGGAGGTTAATGGTAAGGATTCGGATCTCAAGGATGAAGGCCCTGTGGAATGGGTATCCCACTGGAAACCAAATGTCACAATTAACCTAGTCGATGATTTTACTCGGTAAGTTAGTTAGTACTGATAATTGGTAGATGAATAATGGAGCATGCTTTCTTTTCTTTTGGGTTCAGTTTTTACAATGAATCTCATAAAACGTTTGCTAACCATTTTCAATTTCCTTACAGCTATCCAGAGCATGGTGTACCACCAAACATTGCTCCTTGTATCCTTATATATCTACTGATGATGTGCCTGTTATTATTTGAGTTTTTGACAACTCTTTCTTTATACACATCCTTCTCTAACAATTGAAGACACTAGCATAGTAGCATGTGTATCATCTCCCATGCCATTTATAACATAAGTTGGTCTAATTTGTTTGAAAATTCAAAATTCTCAAGAACTAAAACTTGAGTTTCTGGGTTTTTGGAACTAGTGCCACATCACTCGCTGGAATCGAATATAGATGAGGATTGCTTTTCGCTATGCTATAGGTGTGATGGTCCATATTTGCTCTTTCCTTTACGTAATTTAATTGGCAGACTTAATGGTGGAACCTAGTACTGTAAACTACTACCCTACAGTTGTCTTCAATGAGTTTTGGCTGCTAAGGGATAAGTTGATTATAATCAATGAGACAGCCTCAGAGCTACCACTTAATCTGGAAGTAAGCCCCATAAGCATGACAAAGTGGCAGCTGTTTGAGCAGATTGATCAGTCTTTCCAGATTCACCGTAGCTATGGAAGCATGCTTGATGGTGAATCTGACGAACTAAAGGTAATTCTGGTCTTTCATGTTCAGCTTGCTTCATTGCCATATTACATATACTAAGATGTGCATCTAACTACTCTAACTATGATACCCGAAACTAGTAGAGAGATGTGAGTGATTGTTTTCTGTTAATTGGAGCTACGGTGATTAATTTTTTTTTAAGGTTAATTTCGCAGAGGGTGTTTTTGGAAGGAAATCCCTATCTGTTAGGCGTCACAATGTTTGTTTCGATGCTTCATTCTGTATTTGACTTCCTCGCATTCAAAAATGGTAAACACCAAAAGAGCACCTGCTTTTCTAAAATGCTTGATAAACTTAGCTATCTGATACTCTGTTGCTTTGCTTGCAGATATCCAGTTTTGGAACAAGAACAAATCTATGGAAGGACTGTCTGCGAAGTCTGTTGTGCTGAACTTTATCTGTCAGTTCATCATCTTCCTCTACCTGCTTGACAACGACACTTCATGGATGATATTGGCTAGTTCTGGAGTTGGTGTCTGCATCGAGTTCTGGAAAATAGGAAAAGTCCAGTATTTTTGTGCATGTGTAACATCAATAAAAAAACAGCAAGTGATACTTTCAATCTGATTTTTGCCTTGCGTATATATACCCTGACAAACATATAATTTTTTCAGGTTGATCGAAGTGGAATGATTCCAAGATTGAGGTTCCACGACCGTGAATCCTATGCAAGCAACAAAACTAAGGAGTATGACGATATAGCCATTAAATTCTTATCCTATGTGCTCCTCCTCCTTGTCGCGGGGTTCTCCGTATATTCACTCGCCTATGAACGCCACAAGAGTTGGTACTCATGGATCCTATCTTCACTAACGAGCTGCGTCTACATGTTTGGTAAAAAGCCTTAAAAATTCTCTTTGACCAGTTCAAAGCTCTCTTGTAGTTGCTTCTATTGAGTTGAGATCCATCTGTTATGTGTTTGCAGGTTTCATTATGATGTGTCCTCAATTGTTCATCAACTATAAGCTGAAGTCAGTAGCACATTTACCATGGAGGCAAATGACATACAAGTTCCTCAACACAATCATCGACGATCTCTTTGCTTTTGTCATCAAAATGCCAATGCTGCATCGCCTTTCTGTCTTCCGCGATGGTAAATACAAATCCATCTCTCCCTGAGTTTGTTGATTCACGTATCTAGGATAATTTTAGGATTCACAAAAAAAAGAAGAGAATGATGATGATCTAATTTTGGTGTTGTTGTTTTTGCAGGTGTGATATTCTTGATATACTTGTACCAGAGATGGGTTTACCCTGTGGACAAAACACGTGTCAACGAGTTTGGTTTTGGAGGTGAAAAAGACTCTGTGGATACAAAGAATATCACTGACCAAGAAGATGACAAGAAAACAAATTAATTAGCTTTGTGCTTTGTCTTTCTAAACAATTTTGAGCTTTTTTTTTGTTTTTTCCTGTTCTAGAAAGTTTTGTTAAATGCTATTTATACCCAGAAGGAATTTTATTTAGGATTAAAAGAAAAAAAAAAATGTATCACGGAAAGATCATTCTCGCAATACAGGACGCATATGCAGTCCTAGACTACCAGACTTATTCTTGTGAAGTAGATATAACCTTCATTGTAAGGTTCAATTACTTGTTCTTATTCATAAGTGCAGCAACAGAGGTTTTCATTATTACATTGTCCATCCGCAGTCCCCATCGAGCTACAGAACTCAATGCATTTCATCATCCCTCCCATACATGGTGCTGTGTCGAAACACTGAGTAAATCTATATTTTTCTTCAAACACTAAATCAAAAAGGTATAGTATATCAAACGTCGATAGCGAAGCACTAAAAGAAACATGTAAGCAATAACCCAAAAAAAAAAAAAAAGAAAGAAAACAGAATCTTACAAGGAATGGTTTTGAAACTTGGACGGCAATGAACAGTACAGATACCCAACATAATGGTGAAAGCAAATACTACCACTATTTTCTTAGTGAAGTCCATTGTTGTTTTAAACCTGCTCTGATACTCTACGTCTCTACGTAAATGTAACGTAGATTGATGATATTATTTATTCACAGTAGACAAGTATATATATACACATATGAATTCTAGAGAATATACACTTTGCATAACAATAGATTATAGTCAAATCATATCCCTGAATTGCCAGATATTTTACCATACTAATTAATAAGTACATATATAAAACAAACTTTATAAAGTATAAAAAATCACATTGTCATGTCATTGGTCTTCAAGCAAATGTTTAATTTTTCAGTAAGGGTAAATATGTATTTTAAATATTAGACTAATAAAATCTTTGAAATAATTATTAGTTTAAAAAAAAAAAATACTTTCTCTCACTAATTAGTTATGGAAGAAAATTACTAACTAATTTCAAAAAATTGTAAACCAATCAGAATTTAAAAACTACGATTTTATATTTCTATATACAATATGATTATTTTTCATAACTATATTTGGGAGATTTTTTTAAGATTTTAATTTTTGTTTCTCATATTATCTGCCTTTTATTTCATTTACAAATTATTTTGAATCAAATTAAAATACTATAACATTCTAAAATAATTAGTATGTAAATATATATATATATATATATATATAGATTTACCAAACAATTTCAATATTAAAAATAGATACTCTCTCAAACAAAATAACTTTTCAAAAATACATAACAATAATTATTATTATTATAGTTATAGGAAAAAATGTTGACTTTGTCTTCATTTGCTATAAAGCACGGGATATCTCCTAGTATCTCTAATTAAAAATTTATGACTAAAATAACATTCCATAAATGTATTCAACAAAGTTTTATAAATTCTAAATTAATGAGGATATATTCTATAGTATTCATTTTACAATATATCATAAATATTTTCTTATATATCTATATATAAAAACAAAATTTTATGTAAAATTTATAAACTTGTTGGCAGATATTTGCTTGCAAGATTACTTAATACGACGCCGTTAGTTGGTCGGTGACTTATATGGGCCGTAATCTTCAACCTTTCTGCAATGCAACTAACGACGATTGAGCCCATATACATAATTAAGTTAACAACACCGTTTCTTATATAACGCATTAGTAGCGCGTGAGAAAAGTGGACGCGTGGGAATGAATCAGATCAAGCAGCTCCACGCGCAGTGTATCAGAACAGGAGTAGACGAAACCAGAGATCTCTTACAACGACTGCGTCTGATTCCAAACCTTGTTTATGCCCGAAAGCTCTTTGATCTTCATCGAAACCCTTGTATCTTCCTCTACAACAAGCTAATTCAAGCTTACTCTGTTCATGGCCAACCCCATGAATCAATCGTCCTCTACAATCTCCTCTCCCACAATGGTCTCCGACCAAATCACCACACTTTCAATTTCATCTTCGCAGCTTCTGCTTCGTTTTCGTCTGCTCGACCTTTACGGTTGCTTCATTCGCAGTTTTTCAAATCCGGGTTTGAGTCTGATTCGTTCTGCTGCACTGCTCTAATCACTTCCTACTCGAAGCTAGGAGCATTGTGTTGTGCGCGCAGAGTGTTCGACGAAATGTCTAGCCATGTACCGGTCTGGAATGCAATGATCACGGGCTACCAGAGACATGGTGATACGAAGGCGGCGATGGAGTTGTTTGATTCCATGCCTAGTAAGAACGTTACCTCGTGGACCACCGTCATTTCTGGGTTTTCTCAGAACGGGAATTACTCTGTAGCTTTATCGATGTTTTTGTGTATGGAGAAAGACAAATCCGTGAAACCAAACCATTTTACTGTAGCTAGTGTTCTCCCCGCTTGTGCAAACCTAGGGGTATTGGATATTGGCCGAAGATTAGAAGGCTATGCTAGAGAGAACGGGTTCTTTGATAACATTTACGTGTGTAATGCTCTTCTAGATATGTACTCAAAATGTGGAATGATTGATGTAGCCAAACGTTTATTCGATGAAATTGGGAACCAGAGAAATTTGTGCTCCTGGAACTCCATGATCGGTAGTCTTGCTACTCACGGGAAACATGACGAAGCTCTTGAACTTTATGCCCACATGTTGGTGAGCGTTTCTGTTTTGTTTCTTCTTCAGTTCAAAAGCATGTTGATTCCTCTGTTCTTTAGAGTTCTAACACTTATAATATTCTGTTGGTACTTCAGCGAGAAGGAGAAAAACCCGATACAGTGACATTTGTTGGGTTGCTGCTAGCTTGTGTTCATGGTGGGATGGTGGTGAAGGGCCAAGAATTGTTCAAGTCCATGGAGGAAGTTCACAAGGTTTCGCCAAAGCTAGAGCACTACGGATGCATGATCGATCTCTTAGGGCGTGTTGGGAAGCTGCAAGAAGCCTGTGATCTCATCAAAACAATGCCAATGAAACCAGATGCTGTGGTATGGGGAACCCTTTTGGGTGCTTGTAGTTTCCATGGAAATGTTGAGATAGGAGAGATAGCAAGCGAGGCACTGTTCAAGCTTGAACCAACAAATCCAGGTAACTGTGTGATCATGTCGAATATATACGCCGCCAATGAGAAGTGGGATGGAGTTTTGAGGATGCGGAAGTTGATGAAGAAGGAAACGATGACAAAGGCTGCTGGTTATAGCTATTTTGTGGAAGTAGGAGTTGAAGTTCATAGATTCACTGTGGAAGATAAATCACACCCAAGATCTTACGAGATCTATCAGGTTCTTGATGAAATTTTCAGGAGAATGAAACCTGAGAAGAGTCAGCTTGAACAACTATGCATATGAAAGGCAGATGTTTGCTTTCTTCACTTGTTCAGTATCAATGTCGAACTGAATGGGTCTATTGAAACTACAACAATATGTGATTTTGGCGTTTTTCACATTCCTAGACTCAAATCAAATGAGATTCTTCGGTATACAGTATCATCCAGTTGTTGAAACAAACCGAAACGCAAATTATGTATATCAATCAATTTACATCGAACATGACGAGATGAGACGATAGAAAGCTGACATGGAATTCGTGTAGGTGAAATTGAGACGAGATCATCACTGGTTTTCTATATATCGATCGAATTGTAACGCTCAAACTTCATCAAAAACATTTGACAAGAAAGAATACATAATACAAAACCGGAACCGAGGATATCAAAGTTCCGGTATACTTTATCTAACCGACAAGTTACCCTACCCGGTCTAAAATAGTATTATTCGTTTTGACTTAATTTTTTAAAACTAATTTAAAGATTTTAAGGGTTTTGACTTTTTTTTTTTTTTTTTTTTTTTGACCTAAAACACAAAAGGCGACTGTCAAACTCTCAAAATCGTTTATCCCAACGCAAAAAAAAAAAAGAAGAAGCCGATCGCTCTGGCATCCATCTGTATTGAATTCGCTTCGAAGTTTGCTCATCATGGCGACTGCTGCTGATTCTCGGGCTGTCAAGTCACATAGCAACTCTGAGGGAAGGAAGAGATTTGTGGTTGGTCTTCTCGTAATCAATTATTCACTGACATGAGTGTTTTTGGTCACATGCATGCTCTCTCTAATTTAATTATGGTTTCTTACTCAGTTTAAGAATTTCGCCGAGAAAGTGAATGAAATTGAAAGCAAGGTCCTCAAAGTCTTTAGGAGCTTACATAAGGTGAATGATGAGCCTTCACAGGGTTCCACATATCTCAAGGATTGCCTCGTTGAATTTAGGGTATGTTGAATGATGATGGAAATTTTCACATCGATTGCAGGAATGAATGAATTAAAGTTTCGTTCAATTTTGTTTGGTTTTAAATGCAGGAACTGAATACAGCAGCGGATTTTATAAAATTTTATGAAGAAATGTTGCCCTGTGTTCAAACTCTGCCGTTGGTTGCCTTGCATCAAGATTTAATTTTCTCTAAACTTGTCTCTGGTTTACATGTCAAAGCAAGATTCTCTCTCGAAGCCTTTCTATGGTTTTGCTATCTTCTTCACTCTTAACTTCTTCTTATTCACTCAAAATTGATACAGAAAATTTATAATCTCTGTTTTTTTCACCTTTTTCTTCTTCTTTCTCTTTTTTGCTTAGGTTGATATATGCTTTATCGAGGGATCTCTTGGACGGCTTTCTTCCGTGAGTATTTTTTTTTTCTAATTCTTTTCAGCTGCACAATCCTCTTTTATGGTTTTTGGAAGTGCGCAGGATCAAATATTAGATTTCCAGGCACACTCTGTAATGATCTAACTTTGTGGAAGTTATTGCGTTGAATTGTTTTGAGATGCATACAGAGTACTCATGGAACACTGGAAAATCTAGTTTTTTTTTCACTTGTATGAACTGATTTAGTAACCGCCCTTAAATGCAATGCTTACAAACTGCTATTGAAATTTTGTTGTCTCCCTTCCTTCTCTTTGAATTTGCGTACATTGGATCTTATATCTTCTAACCAATTGTTGCTTTTGTCCTTGTCTAGCTTCCTTCCACAGCTTGTTAACTCCATAGTGACTCTCCTGAGAAATGGTGGACAGAAAGAACCAGATATTCTTGAGCAGGTTTTTGCTCTCTTGTCTAACACATTCTCCCCTCAGGACAATGCTTAATATTATCTTCTTCTTCTTCTTTTTTTTTGGCAGATATTCTTATCATGGTCGCACATAGTGCGGGATCTGCAGAAGTATCTCATATGTGACATCGAAGGTATTCTCAGGTAAGTACGGAATTGTATAGTTCTTCTGGACTATATGAGTAGGTTATCTGTTACTAGCAGCCTGACTTAGGTTCTTTGCTGTGGACTAATATTGTAGTTGTCTTCCGTTAAGGTCAAAATACATAAAACACACATATTGTTGGGGTTTCTTATATCTTACGCTGTAGGATTTTCTTTACTTTCTAAAAGAATCTTCGTTTGATGTAGGGATACATTGGAGCTGAGGTATTACCCCGGCGAACATATCATCAAATTGATGTCACCTTCCATATCATTTTTGTTGAGGACTGCACGGGATGAGCAACTCGAAATAGGTGATGAATTGCTTTTCATTTCTCTCTCTCTCTCTCTTTTTGTTTGTTTCATATCTATGTTAGGGACAGTCCAGTTGACTCTTGTCCCATGAACATTGCAGGGATCAAAAGGATCCTCTCCGAAATTGCATATCCACTGAAAAAATGTGGAGGAGATAGTATACTATATCATGTGATGAGGGGTACCTCTGAGCATCTTCATTCCAAAGCTGGGAAGGTTTTGAGTTTCTTACTGAAAGATTCAACATTGTCCTTGGGTGATCAACTTCCTCAGGGCAAGTCCTCTTTTCTAAACATAGCGTTGAAATATTTCATTAAGTCTAATGATCTCTGTTTCGCATGTGATTAGTTTAGGAATTAAGTTTAGAGAATGGGAAGTTGGTGTTGGTTTAATCCTGAATTTATACTCCTAAGCTGTTTTACATGGTTCCCTTTCTTCTGACCTTGGTTGGACCCTGTATTTCGTTTTCCAGGTTCTTGTAGTATAGTAGAAGCTTTGAGTTCAACTTTGCAAAGAATATGCAAGGATTTTAAAGCAGAAGAATTATTTGTTATGTGGAACTGCCTGTATGAAGAAACAAAAGAATCAATCAAAAACAAAGCAACAGATCATTTAAGCCGACTCCTGACTCTTCTTACTTCAGTTGTTAGGGTTGAGAAAGGTCTCAAGGTTTATGGTGAGTTATTAAGTAATCCAATTTTTTCGACTTTCTTGCTGTTGTTCTTTCTTGTGTGCAGAAAGCATACATTTTCATGATCTTATTGGCTATTTATGTCGTTGTCAATGTGTAACAGATTACCCATATTTGGTTGGACTCGTGAGCCAGATTGTGCCAACTTTTATAGATTCCTCTGCTGTTCTTGATAAAGTTATGGGACTAATGTTATGCACCATTGACAGTCCCAGTGCTGCCAATGAAATGGAATCCATTGCTTCGCAATGGGCTCCCATTTTTTCCGTGAAGTGTTCGAGGTATTTTGTATACAATTGATCTATTTATACTTTTCAACGCTAAATATTCTATTTTCTTTATAATGGATCATGCAATCTTTGCAGTTTGCTGAGTTTTTTGCGAGAGTTGCTAGCTAAGGATAAATTCATTCTGAAAGCCTTTACAAGTAATATATTAAGGCAAGATCCACGTCGTTTTTTTTTGTTACCTCTCTAACTCTGCCTCTCATTTATGTCTTTAGTGACTAACTTGTGTATTGCAGTTCGATCAACAATATGATTTTGGTGTCTCCTGAGGAGGTTATTCCTCTGTTACTATCACTGTGTGAGAGTGAGCAAACAAGTCATGAGAGGGTGAACATCATAGATGAATCATTTGAGAGCAAATTTGAGAGAATTCATGAGTTCTTGGAAGAGAAGATTAAGAAAATCCAAACGAATATAGAGAATATAGGATTAGCTCAAATTGAAGAGGCTGAGTTGGCTGCTGCTTTGGGAGCTATCAAATGTTTTCCCTATTTTAAAGAGGATCCATCATTGCTGGTTTGCTTTAAAAATACTCTCATACAGCATTTGGCAGCCTCAGTTGGTAAGTTTTTGCCATGCCATTCACGTCTTATTTCTTAGAAGTTATCATAACTCAAATTTTTCATTTTCAGTAAACACTTTTAGTGCTCCGGAACTGATGTGGCAGAGCTTACTTGGTGCTGCTTTGAGGTCATGTCACAAATTCTCTTCTAGTGGAAGACTCATCGACAGTCATCTAGAGGAAGCTTTGTCTCTTGCTAAATCTTACAAGTCATGTGTACAAGTGCTGTCTCCTGTGGCTGACTATTTGGATTTTGTGTATAGGTGAGTTTATATGTTCTGGTGGTTTGTTTATTCAGTGTTATTCTTCCCCATGTTTGATGACTCTGTGATGGTACACTGATACGTTTTTTTATTCACAGGCCTCTATTAGCTAAGAATGATAAGGCATGTCCAGAGCTCCAAGCAAATATTGCTAAAGATGCGTTTGACATATTTTCTGAAAATTTATGTCACTCTAAAAAAGACGTCCGTCTTGTGACTTTAAGGATTTTGTGCCATTTTGAAACTTCGTATCCCAAGCCTTCTTTTGAAGAGCATCCTCCAATGAAGAAACTGAGAACTGAAGTCATGCAAAAGTCTTCCCCTGAAAGCAACAATGTGAGTAGATATCCTTACTTCTGTATCCCTCTGCACTCTATAATCGTCTTAACTAATTTAAGAAAAAATTCCCTTCAAATTACCAGGTTCTTCAGTTATTGAAAGCAATCGAGGAGTCTCATCTCACAGTATCGACTGAAAGGGAGTTGGTCAAGGACATTAATACTATACAAAACTATCTCTCTGCTGGCAGGATACATGACACATATGTGCCACTTGTATTTAAGGGAATGATAGGGTTATTTTATAATCAATTTTGGGAAATATGGGAACCAGTATCTGAGTGCCTTGCGGTTCTTATGACGAAGCATACAGGAGCGGTGTGGAATGATTTTGTTCATTATTTGGGCCAGTGCCAACTAAAACTTGAAGCACTCGACAATCATAGTGAGAATGAAAACGACAGCATTTCACAGATGCATACTGGTAGGTTTTTTCAATAATTTGTGTCTCTATATTACAATATTTTGCATCTCTTACAGTATCCTTTTCATCTATATATCTTTTTTCTCTTCTTTATAGTTCTAATGTTTGTCTTATTCAATCTTCAGTTCTGATAGAGCGTTTTAATTCGTCTGATACTATACGGTCCACACCTACTGGAAAAGTAGTATCTCTGTTGCTCAAGACCTTACAAAAAATTCCCACTGTTGCACAGTCTCGAGCCTCTGATCTTCTCCCTTTGTTATTAAAATTTCTGGGATACAACAGCGAAAATCCTTTGAGGTAATCATATCGCTATGTATTTTGTTCTTGAAGAGTAACTGAATCATCTTCTGTTGCCATAAGTCTTTCTCTCTACGTTGTAGGGTCGGATTATATAATGGCGGAGCTTGTAAAGGAGAGGAGTGGAAGGGGTTGCTTTTACAATGGTTGGCTTTACTGAAGTTGATGAAGAATCCGAGGTCTTCTTGTTTTAGTCAGTTTGTAAACGATGTTATGGAGAGCAGGTTGATTTTAATAATCCATTGTTCTTTTGAATATCTTGGAGTAAGATAATTTCGTTGACATCTCTCTGCATGCGTTTTGTGTTCTTTGGATGTTTTACCAGGTTCCTAGACCATAATGATGCTGAAATACAAATGAGTGTCCTAGAGTGCCTTGTGTTGTGGAATGACTATCTACTCCCACACCGCCATCGCTTGGAGAATTTGATCAAACCAAAAGAACTGAGAGAAGAGCTCGCGACCTGGAACTTCTCCATGGACATCGAAGAAGCTCACAGATGTCATTTTGTTTCTCTTGTAATTAGGATCCTCATGCCTAAAGTTAGGAATTTGAAGACTTCTGCGTCGCGTAAGGTACATACTAATATTTTCTTTTTAGTTTACTTCACCTTTGCCAATGCGGGTTATCATTTAGGTCTCAATAATTTTTTTTTTTCTTTTTCTTTTCTCAGCATACAAGTATTCGTCACCGGGAGGCGGTTCTTGGCCTTATATCTCAGGTAGATGTTAATGAACTTTCTCTGTTCTTCGCATTGTTGATGAAGCCTTTAAACATCATATCAGAGGAAACAATGGACTTGTTTTGGAGCTCAGGCAAAAGCTCTCTGGATTATTTCCAAAAGTCGAATTTTCTCAAATCTATCAACGCCGATACTATTTCGACCTTATCCTGGAAGAAGAAATTTGGTTTTCTTCATGTCATACAACACATACTTGAAGTCTTTGATGTATTACATGTCCGACCATTTCTAGACTTTCTGATGGGATGTGTTGTCCGGCTATTGATAACCTATGATCCAAATATCGACGAAGAAAAGAGCATTGATAAAGAGATTGTTTCAACATATCTCGACCAGGTAAAATTGTTATTAAGGTTTCCGCTCATTTCATTTCTTTGGAACATATTGACCGTCTCTTTTTCTTTTTTTTGGTGTAGGCTGGCAGTTCTTTAAAGCAATTTAAAGAGTTGAGATCCTTATGTTTGAAGATCATTGCTCGTGTTCTTGAAAAGTACAAGGATTGTGATCTTGGCTCTGAGTTCTGGGACCTCTTCTTTTCTGCAGTGAATTCGTTAATCAAGAGTTTTAAGCAGGAGGGTTCTAGCAGTGAGAAACCAAGCTCATTGTTCTCATGCTTCTTGTCGATGAGTAAAAGCCGCAGTCTCATCACCTTGTTATGTCGGGAAGAGTCTCTTATTCCAGACATATTTTCAGTTATAACAGTGGCCACAGCTTCAGAAGCTATAAAGTCCTCTGCCTTGAGTTTCATAGAGAATCTGCTCTGTCTTGAGAGTGACTTGGATGATCATGATGATGATGACCATATTATCAAAGGATTCTTAGATCCATATATAGAGGCACTGATTAACAGCTTGCATTCTCTTTTCCGCTGGGATATGTTGAAAAGGTAAGGGCTCTTGTTAATTAAAAGACTTTGTTACTTTCGTCTTTTGTTTCTACTTCTTTTGTTTTAAAGAAAAAGTGTTAATTATGACCAGGAAATCATTCAAGTATCATGGAGAAAGAGAGATTAAGATACTTAAACTATTGTCGAAGCACATCGGAGATGAATCTAATGTAATGGAGTATTTGGATATCTTGCTGTCTTTCTTGGATAAACGTGTGAAAGATTCTGGTATGGTTACTGTTACTTATTAGTCTCATTTCTTTTCTTGGTTAGAATTATAATGTTGATTGTCTCTTGTGTGACTGTCTTATTGTTTATACAGATATTCATCGTGAGGCTTTGGTAGCCATTAAGGAAATCACATCGTTTCTTGGGAGTGAGAGTACTAGCAAAATTATTGATACAATCTCTCCTCTGCTTGTTGATGCTGCACATGATGTTAGATTATGCATTTGTGATCTTCTTATATCTCTTGCAAAAATCGACCCCTCTCTGGATCTAATGGTAAGTATACAAATCTCTGTTTGAAGCTGTGAGTCATTTCCTTCTCATTTTGTTTTGAGACTGTAACAAACTACTGGTTGCGTCATCCTACAGGCGAAATGCGTCTGCGATATGAATGCAACCTCACCTATGGAAGTTGATGACCTTGACTATGAAACAATAATTAAAGCTTATGCAAAGATTGATGCAGATTTCTTTACCAAATCCTCGGAGCAGCAGATGATGATTATACTCTCACAGAGTTTATACAACATATCATCATCAGAAGTTACTTTAAAGGATTGTGCATTCAACCTCTTGTGCACTTTTATTGAATTTTCAGCTTCTATACTTTGCCAAGAGGCTTCAGCTCACTCTGACAATGGCAAAGAGGTTTCAAAATCTGATGCAACCTGGACAGGAGATCTTGTGTTGTGGATTATAAATAAGTTTATTTTGAAACACATTGGAGATGCACTAAACAGAGGAATTTCTAGTGGAAAGGTACTGCTTACTAAGATGGATATCCTTAGCTCTCTTGTTTGCATTAAAGATTCTTAGAAACGAATAATTTTGCTGCAGGAGGAGATTCTCTTGATACGCAAAATGGTGACAAAACTTCCAGATTCCGGGAATCTTGCTGCATTCGGACCCTTATGCTCTGAAAACGATGACATTGATTTCTTTAAAAACGTCTTTAGCATTCAGGTAAAATGACTCCTTCACATTTTGTATCTTTGCAGCTTATATAGCTTATAGTTTATGAAAGATGATAGAAACCTTATAGTGACTTTTTATTTCTTTTAAATGTCTTGTAGATACACCGTAGAAAAAAGGCGATTAACCGTTTTGCCAAGGAGATCAAAGATAGAAGTCTGCCTGAGGTGATCTCTTTGCGTCTCTTAGATTCTTTGAATTCTATTTTTTGTAGTGTCAATATGACCAATTGCTATTGGGGTTGCAGGGCGTAATGAGAAAATTTCTAGTCTCAGTGTTTTTCAACATGCTGCTTGATGGAGAAAATAAAAAAGGTCAAGACAGAAAAGGTCAGAATAGAAAAGGTCAAGATAAAAATGTTCAAAATCTCCATGACGCATGCGCAGAAGCCCTTGCATCCGTGTCAGCTCATATGAGTTGGTGCTCGTACTACGCTCTGCTGAATCGGTGTTTCCGTGAGATGAAGACGCATACGGAGGACAAGAGAAAGCGTCTGCTGAACCTCGTCTGCTCGATTTTGGACAAATTTCATTTTGCAAAAGATGGTCACGAACAGGAGGTTAGGACTTGCCTCGAGAAAACCTTGTTCCCCAAGATACAGAAGCTGATGGATTCTGAATCTGATAGTGTTACTCTGAGAAGCTATGTAGCTGCGGTGAAGGTTCTAAAGCTGCTCCCCAAAGAGATAATGGACTCAAATCTTGATTCTCTAGTTTATAAAATTTCCAAATTTTTAAGGCATCGGGAGGACCGCACACGTGATGAAGCCAGAAAGGTTCTGGCTGCTTGTTTGAAGGAACTTGGGCTGGAGGGTTACTTGCAACTTTTCCTTCAAAAACTTGTTTCATTACTTAACAAAGGATCTGAGGTTCATGTGCTCGGGTACACTGTCAATTCCATCTTATCTGAGTGCCTGCCAAACCCTACGGGTTGGATGTTGGATCATTGTTTGGGAAATCTCCTTGATGTGGTGGAAGCTGATATCCTTGGAGATGTTGATGAACACAAAGAGGATAGAAAATATTCATTGAAGACGAAGAAAGAAACGAAAACACGCAAGTCACTTGCTACTCTGAAATTGATTGCTGAAAATGTAACGTTCAGAAGCCATGCACTGAAGCTCCTTTCTCTGGTGACTAGACAGCTGCAGAGGCCTATGACTTCAAATTTAAAATCCAAACTGGAGGATATGTTAAAGCATATTGCGTTTGGTATTGAAGGCAATCCATCTGTGGATCAAGGAGATCTTTTCTGTTTTATATACCACCGTGTTGAAGATGGTAATAACAACAGTAGTTGCCTTGGAGATCAAGCGTCTTCTGTACCATCCAAAAAGAAAAGGAAATCGAGACATCTGCAAGATAGTTGTGGTGGTAAGTCCTGTCCACATCTCATAACCGTGTTTGCTCTGGACTTATTGCACAAAAGACTTAAGAAAATCCAACCCAGGAATACTAATGAAGAGCTGGTGTCGAAGTTGGATCCATTTGTCAAATTACTTGTTGGGTGCTTGAGCTCTAAATATGAAGATGTTGTGTCTTCATCTGTTAGTTGTTTCACTGCATTAATAAGCTTACCTTTGCCCTCCCTCAAGTCTGAAGCAGGTAAAGTGATAACCATCACTGCTGAGTCTGCAGTGAGTTCCAGTAGTCATCTTGTGCAGTCAGGAAAAAAGGTTTTAAAAGCTGTTCTCGGCAATGAAAAATTCAATTTCTCATCTGAGGAGTTGAATATGCTGATTCAGCTCCCCATGTTTGTTGATCTGGAATCGGATCCATCTGTGGATTCATTGAATGCTTCTCTTTCACTTCTCAAGGCCATTGTGAAAAGGAAAGTTCCGAAGATATATGATGTTGCGGATCAGGTTTCAAAGTTGATGATCACACATAACGATGAATCAGTCTGCAAGAAGTGCAAAGAGTTACTTTTAGATTTTTTGGTGAATCATACACTCTCTAAGAAACGCCTAGAAGGACATTTTAACTTTCTGCTGAAAAATCTGAGGTATGTATGTGCACTAATTAAGCTTTGTGGAAATATGGCCTCTTATTTTGTTTCAAATATTAACTGTATTTTTCTTTCACCAGCTATGAACATTCAAGTGGAAGAGAAGTAGTTCTTGAGGTTCTTGAAGATCTTATCAAGAAATTCTCACAACCTAAACTGGGGAAGCAGTCAGTTCTTGACCAGCAGTCTCAAATTTTGTTTGTTGAGCTTACTCGTCGCTTGGCAACTGATGATGCTAAAGATTCGCTGACCAAGATCTGTGATTTGATGAAACTTCTGATAGGTCGCACTAGTAATTATAAATTCTGTCTTGAGCTATGTCTGGGTTGGTATAAGCAGGAGAACACACAGGCTAAAGCAGCACAGGTAAATTTCTCTGAGTGCCCCGTGCATGTTCTGTTTGACGATAGTTATGTATCAGATCAGTAGGAAATATATGAAATAATAACTTATAACTTGACATGCTTCTTATTGGAAATTTATGGCTTGTAACATCTTCACAAAGCTTTGTTTTTGTGGTATGTGCGTTACCTTTTGCGGCTCTCTCATTCATTTGTTGGATGGCTGTGCAGGTACTGGGATTTTTCATTGAAGTCAGGAAGGAGGCATTTTCGGAGCAGATCCAGAGTATATTGTTGCAGGAGGCTAAATCGATTTTGGAGTCTGCTGTACAGTTGCAAAATAATACTGTTGAGGAAGGCAGCATTCCTTTCTGGAAGGAAGCATACTTATCTCTTGTTATGATCGAGAAGATGCTCAAGCAGTTTCCTGATTTATGTTTCGCAAAACATTTAGAGGTAATAATGTTGTCAACAAATCTAGTTCTGAGAAGTTGTTGTCTCGTTAATCATTTCAGTATTTCCTTTGATGGTTGATCTTTTTCTTGTTACTTCAGGATGTATGGAAATGGGTGTTTAAGTTGTTGTTGCACCCACACGTATGGTTGCAAATTATAACCTGCCGGCTCCTGAATTACTATTTCAAGAAATTAGCCGAGTCTCGGAAAACAGTAGCTGATTCTCTTCTTGGTAAGCCAAGTAGCCTTTTCATGGTAGCTGCTTCTCTTTGCTTCCAGTTAAAGATAAATGTCATTGCAGAAGAAGGCAACGACCAAAACAATGATGTTACTGAAGAAGATATTGTCACACAGAATATTGTTTTTGCCGTCTCTGGTCTTCATTTAAGGATTGGACAGTCAGATCATGAGTACTGGTCCAGTCTTGACAAGGATGAGCAAGCGGAGTTCCTTGAAGCCTTTGTACTATATGATTCAGGGAAAGTAAGGTCTACTTTCTTGGCTCTTACTTCAGGCAGCGAGAAAAGCCAAGATGATGTAAGAAAGGTATTGATTGGAAGTTTGCTCAAAAGAATGGGGAAGCTTGCTCTTGATATGGACGTGATTCATATGAGAATCGTGAGAATTGTGTTGAGCGTGTATAAAGAATTTGCGTCAAGGTTGAGTCAAGAAGAGTGTCGCCTATATGCCTACAGAATTCTGTTTCCGCTGTACAAAGTCTCCCAAGGGTTTACAGGGAAAGTCATCTCAGGTGAGTTGAAACAGCTAGCGGAAGAGGTAAGAGACAGTATAAGAGACGAGAGGTTAGGTAGCCAAGTGTTTGTGCAAGTGTACAGCGAAATCAAAAAGAGTTTGGAAGCCAAGAGGGAGAAGAGGAAGCGTGAGGAGAAGCTAATGGCGGTGATAAACCCTGAGAGAAACGCAAAGAGGAAACTGAAGCTAGCTTCAAAGAACAAGGCTAACAAGAAAAGGAGGATTATGAGCAATAAAATGGAAAGATGGTCACGCTCTTAAGAGTTACCCTTTTGATTAGAATTGGAATTAACTTGTAAATCCTGATTATTTTATTTCGCCTATATATATGGTGTACATGCAACAAGTGACTGCACGCACTTCCAGTACACTGTTATACAACACAACAGCAGAGAAACAAAAATACCATTTTTTTTGTTTTTTTGCGAGTTAATTATATAATAAGGGAATGAATCACCCAGTATTTATTTTGTTGTTTGAGGGATATGGAGAATGATAGAATTTATTTACCTCTTCGTACGTTTCTCAGGATGCCAAATATCAATTAAAATACTACAACCGTAACTCCGTTTTACTCATTACTGCGGACTTCTATATAATTTTCGTCTTCGAGAACAAAAAAAAAAGCGCTTTTGTTAGGGTTCTTTAGAAATTTCTCGACGACGATCGAGGTTTTAGGTTTGTGCTTCGTTCCTTACCTACAAAATCTTTTATCTGTAGAAGCACTGATGTGACGTCGATTCATTTTGATTGAATGATTTAATTTATCACCGTCTTCGATCGTCTTGTTTAGGGTTTTTTTTTTTTTTTTTTGGTTTCTCTTTGTTTCTAATTTGAATAATTTTGAAAAATTTGCATTTGATTTAGAGTTGTTATTGTGTTTTGTTTTGATGATTATTGGATTTTAAGACCCTCAGAGAGATGGAACTCAAACGGACAGATGGTGTTATGCGTCGCATCCGTCCATCATCGTTCACATACTATCCATACGCCACGGGGTCAGTGATAGATGTTACTCTCTTGTCCCTTACCTTTTGAGAGTTTGCATGCCTTGCTTGAACACTGACTTGACTTCTTTGATAGAACGTCCTCTGGGAAAGAGCACATTAGAGAGGAGCTTGTACGACTAGGAGTTGAGCTCTCAGTCTCTGTTGCTGAATCCATGTTCTTGCTCTGTGATGACATTCATACCATGTTGTGGTTCTGCTTTAAGCTGTGGAAATATACATTACCTCCCTCTGATCCTGTTTCAGAAAGGCTGCTTCGCGTTTTTCACTATGTCTACTCAAAGGACATCAAACCCAAGAACACGCCGGTTTGTTGTCCGGATGGTGGCAACTCGGTCCAATGGGAATTCGTCAAGAAAACTTGGAAGGATTTTACCGACGGGATCATTGTTATGAATCGCCTTGTTTTGCTTCTCAGGAAGAAAGATTGCTCTTTCGATGATCGGCTCTTATCTTCCGCCGTTGAAAATTACAAGCAACAAGTTCTCAAGAAGCTAGAGGACAAATTGGTGTCCGCAAAAGATGTTTCAGAGCTGAATGGTTTTGCCAGGGAGACTGTTGCGTCTAACGTTTCTGACCTGTGGAAGTCTCTCTTTGACGACGAAGATGCTGCTGGCGAACCAAGTCCAGAAGTGACAAGGAATAGGATTCTTACCGACCTGTTTCAGCCTATTTTGGAGGATTCCTGCCATTGCGAGATACCGTCACTGCCAGTTACTTCTCCTTTTTTTTTTTTTTGAAATTATGTGAATTTCATTAAACCGAAAGTTTGTTGAAGTTACAATGCCGTATTACATGGTTCGTCCTTGCTCAAAAAAATAAAAACAGGGAAGGAGACACCGAAGAGAAGATATACACCCAAGCCTTAGTTATATTTCAACCATACTAGCAAAAGGTTTTTGAAGTTCCTCCTGCTCTGCTTTGCCAGAATGGCATCCCGGATTTGACGGTCCAGGGTCTTGAAAGTGGTAATAGCATCCGTAGTAGCGTTGTTGTGGTACCTGCAATTCCGCTCATGCCAAATTGCATAGAGGGTAGCTTGTGCAGTAATTCTGCGAAGAGGGAGGGGTGTAACCCCGTCTTTCATATCCAACCATTCCAAGAGAGCTTGCCATGTGTGAAATGTGAAAGGCCTGTATCCAAGACGTCTTGTGACCTCCGACCAAAGGGTCTCAACATATCGGCACCGTCGGAACAGATGCTCACGTGTTTCCTGTTCCAAACCGCATATACAACAGGAAGGATCAATTTGCATACCCCAGCTTACCAGTCTTTCTCTCAGTGGAAGTCTGTTGAGATGCATGAGCCAAAATAGGAAAGCATGGCGAGGAATTGCACCCTTGAACCAAACTTGGTTGGTCCAGTGTGGAGGAGTTGCTCGCGGTCTGATGGCATCCCAGGTTTTAGCAGAGGAGAAACTTACAAGATCTTCTGCACCTATCCGCCATGAATAGGAATCTGGTGTCACTGATAAGGAGGGTGGGTTAACGGATGTAAGATGGATGTGGAGGGCCTCCGCTTGTGAGGATCTTGCTGGTCGGAGTGACCAACCCCCGAGTGTAGAAGCTTGAGCTACTTTTCCCTGCAGGGGGATGCCTGGTTGAGCTGGACCGGTGTGTCCCATGAACTCTATTAGGGGGCCAAAAGGTGTCCATCTATCAAACCAGAAACTGCATTGTTGACCATTACCCAGATGGGCATAAAGGAAAGTTCCTGCAATGTGACGCAATTTGAGCATGGATATTAGGGTGGCAAACGATTGCTTTTTAACATCCAAGCTCCAAAAGCAACAATCCTTGATTTTGTTGTTCCGCATCCACAAGGCCCACAGTGAGTCACTGGTACCAAAAAGTCTCCATATTAGTTTAAGCATCAATGTTCTGTTCCACTCAGATAGGCATCTGAATCCCAATCCTCCTTCGTTTTTTGGGAGACATAAGTGTCTCCATGCCACTTTTGCTGAACCTTTCCGACCCCCATTGCCATTCCAGAGGAAGTTAATACATAGGCTTTCGATTTTCTTAATGCATCCCTTTGGCAAAACAAATGCCGCCATCCAGAAGTTTATGGTGCCATAGATTACCGAAGAAATGAGTTGTTGACGACCTGCGTAAGATAGTGCCCGGGATGTCCAAGAGGATAGCCGCTTTGTTAAGCTCTCGATAAGGGGTCGATACTCAGCTAGCCTTAGCTTCCTGTGCATGAGGGGAAACCCGAGGTATCGAATTGGGAGTGAACCAATGTTGAAGCCAAGAGATGCCATCTGTGAGGTTTCAACTTGGTTCACCCCTGCTACGAAGAGGTCCGTTTTGCTCAAATTCATTGTGAGGCCAGATATTCTGGAAAATTCTTCGAAAACCGCTGCAATGTGAGTTAGGGAGCCCACTTTTCCATCAAAGAACACCATTATGTCGTCCGCAAAGGCTAGGTGAGTGATTTGCGGGTCCATAGCAAGAGGGTGCGCGCCAATCAGTTTTGAGTTGTACTGCTTAGATGGGAGTTGTGATAGTCCTTCCATTGCCAAGACAAACAGATAGGGCGAGAGTGGGTCCCCTTGGCGGAGGCCCTTTGCTCCGCGGAAATATCCGCATAATTCACCGTTTACACATGCAGAGAAACTGGTTGTAGAGATGCATTGGTCGATAAGCTTAATGAAATGAGCAGGGAAATCCAAGGCCTTGAGGGTGTTTAGTATATATCCCCAGTGAACCGAGTTAAAAGCCTTCGTCAGGTCCACTTTAAGCATTCCTCTGGAGGAGATATTCTTCTGGTTAAATCCTTGCACTAACTCAGTTGCAAGCAACACATTCTCCACCAAAAGTCTACCCGGTATGAACGCAGATTGAGAGTTGGAGATCAAATCAGGGAGTACCTTCTTAAGCTTATTAGCAAGTAGCTTGGAGACGACTTTGTATAAGGTGTTGCAGCAGGATATGAGTCTAAATTGAGTCACTCGCTGTGCATTTGGGATCTTTGGGATCAAAGTCAGAATGGTGGCATTCCACTGAGTGAGGAGCTTACCAGAATGGAAAAATTCCAGGACTGCATCTATTACTGATTGGCCGACAATTTCTTAGTGGGCTGTGAAAAATTCAACGCAATAGCCGTCGGGACCCGGGGCTTTGTTTTGTGGCAATGAGAATATAACATTTCTTATCTCCTCCGGCGTTACTAGTGAGTTCAGAATCCGAGAAGCTGCCTCAGAGCATCGTTGAGGAAGTAACTCAGTTAATTCTGGAACCGATGCTGTGGTGAGTTGGTGCTGCTCTCCGAGTAGATTTTGATAGAATTCCACCACAAGGTTTTGGATACCTTGGCTAGAGTCCACCACCTGGTCATTGTTATCAAGAAGGAAGATGATCTCGTTAAATCCTTGCCTAGCAATAACGGACTGGTGGAAAAATCTTGAGTTCTTATCCCCCTCTTCGAGCCAGCATATACGAGACTTTTGTCTTAGATAGGATTCCTCAGCTCTAGCTAAAAAACACCATTCCTGATGCGCTAGTTTTTCTTGCATAGCTAGCTGCGGAGTGGGTGCTTTAAGCAAGTCCTGCTGACATTGAAGGAGTTCATCATAGGCCAGTTGTACTCGCTTCTCAATATCTGAGTAATTTCCTTTGCTGAACTCACGAATCACTCCTTTCAGGGCTTTTAGTTTCTTTGCTATTTTGAACATCTTGGTTCCATTAAAGTTGAGGCCGTCCCACCAGAGCTTTACAAGGAGAGGAAAATCTGGGTGGTTGTTCAACATCACCAGAAATTTAAAAGGCTTCTTCCTCTTTTGCACTTGAGTATCCAGGAACAGACAACAGGGACTGTGATCCGAGAAGGCAGGTTCTCCAAACACTGCTAGGGAAGAGGGGAAAGCTGAGATCCATTCTGCGTTTATAACAATTCTGTCAAGTTTCTTCGCAACGTGACCAGATGTGTGTTTGTTTGTCCAAGTGAAGGTGTTGCCACAATAGGGAAGATCAGTTAGAGAGGCTGAAGTGAGGCATTGTGTGAGGTCGCGCATTCCCGAAGTCATCACTTTTGCATCTTGGTCAGAGTGTTCGTGAGGCAGACTTGTGAGTGTCGAGTCTGCGGCTAAATCCACAATCTCAGCCCAAAGATCTTTCCTTGCAGAATTACTCGTAGAGGAGGCGTAGACCACAGAGATAACAAGCTAGTGATGGAAAAAAGACAGTTTGACACGGCATGTGATCATCTGCAAGGATTTACTGATAATAGTTACCTGAACAGAGGGATGCCAAACGATCCAGATCTTTCCTAGATCTGAAAACTCATAGTTATTAACAAAAGACCATCCCGGAAAAGTTCGAGAGGCTATATTATCCGCTTTTAAGAGATTGACATGAGTCTCAATAACCCCACCAAAAACTGGTTGATTTTGCTTCAACCACTTCCTAATACTTCTCCGCTTTACAGGGTCATTAAACCCCCTTACATTCCAACAAAAAATATCCATAAAAGGATATGGGGTTTAGAGGTTTAAGGGGCCTCTTACCCGGTCCTTACGCAACTTTTGTCTCAGCATTCTCTTGGAGACAACCTTTAAGAAGCGATCTTCTTCTGCTTCCGGATTGTCATCTTCTTCCGAGAGATTGGCTGAACTTGTTTCTGACTCCTCATCGCCTGTTGCATTTTCTTGGGGTGATAGATGGGAAAATAGATTGTCTCTCAAGTCAATACACAGTTTACCATCGTCAAGACCCAAAACACGAGGAGGTGAAGCTTATTTAGGTGAATTTGAATTCTTTTATGTCCTTGAAGAAGCCACAAGTTTTGCACTCTTCCCAACTGACCATACGGGTGGGACTGTTTCCGCTGGTACTGGTTTTAGCGGGACAACCGGGTGGATTACATTTTGAACAGGTGGGAGCTTGGAGACCGATTGGTCACCCAAATCCAAGTTTGGTGGTAACCCTATGATGGGAAGTTGGCTTGCTATAGGGCGTTTCCTAGTGCCTTATCCTTTTTTGCTCTTGGGCATTCTGCAGTAGGGTGTTTTACAGAGCCACATGTAGAACACTTGGGCGGCGCTTTGGAGCAATGGGATATTGTATGTCCCACTTTCTTACAATGACTACAAAGGAAAGGAAGCCATGGACTCGAGACCTGAATACGCTTTACGTCTCCGGATTCAAAGCGGGCATTCACAGCTTCTGACAGCGGTTTCCTCGGATCAATGACTGTGTATACCTTTGCTACCTCCATGTTGATCAGATTTTCGGTGTGTGGGTGAAGACAGACTGGGTGTCCAACCAGACCCGCTATGTGTTCAAGTCCTTCCCGATTGAAAAAATGCAAGGGAACTCCAACAAATTCAAGCCACACTGGGACCATAGATAGTTCCAGTTTTGAGGGTGTGATCTCCGGAGACCACTTGGCTACAAACATCGACTGTCCGTCTATTTGCCAGAGACACTGGCTAAGAATTCTATGTCGAGCATTTGGGCAGGGTACTCGAAAAAGAAAAGAGTTTCCCTCCATTTTGGAGACCGAGATGTCCTTACGTTGGCGACTCCATATACCATTCGCAATCGCCTGTACCGCACCTCTAGATGGAGGTTCCTCGTAGAATTGACCAAGGATGAAGTTGTCCCAAGCTTTTCTATTTTTTTCAATCACCGAGTTTGGTATCGTTACACAAGCTTCACCCGAATTAAGAGTGAAGGGAGTACCTTTCTTTGATAGCTTTATCGAGCTACCGTTAACAAGATTTTTTCAAGGGGAGTCAGATGACGGCACCTGATTCACCGGAGAGGCTAGATTGGGAGTAGTAATTGCCGGGTTTGCCTCAATTGTGTTCATCACGGTTTGAGGGTTCCCGGGATTTACTTTCTCACTGGTGACAGCTGATACCGGATGTCGAGGGACTGCGGTTGCTGGAGCAGGGAAATTAGGGTTTCCAGATTTTGACTCCGCCGCCACACGAGAGGATGGGTCGGCTGAAACGGAAGCTCCTAAATTAGCTAAGACCTTGGAGGGCTCAGGTAACTGTTCAGATCTAGGAGATCCGAGGGACCCATTTGTTGAGGGGGGGGATACAGGCGATATGGGCTTCAAGACAGGAACAAGGGACTTCAAAACAGAAACAGGGGGAAGAGCGGTCCCAGATGGGGAGCCGCGAGGAGGTGTTTTTTTGGGTTTCTTTTTAGCCATGGTGGCCGGTAGGAGTCGACGCCGAGATCCGCGAAGGTGGAGGGCGAAGGAATGGGGTCGCGTCTTTTCCTGCTTCCAAGGAGTGTTTTTTTATGTTAGCTCAACGTATAAATTCCATTTTACCGTTACTTCTCCTTACATTCTAGGGTCAGTGTATTCAGTAGTACTTTACTTTTGGCCCCCTTTGAGAGTTTTCCTCAACTCGCCACACAAAGTCTGTCTTCATATCTGACTTCTTTTTGTTGTTGTTGGTTTGGCAGGGCAGAATTTGCAATGCAGGGGATTAGAGAGGAGGTTGTGCAACTAGGAGTTGAGCTCTCGCTATGTGTGGCTGAGTCGATGTTCTTGCTGTGTGATGAAATCTGGAGTGTGTTACAGTTCTGCTTGAAGTTGTGGAAAAGTGTTAGGAGGTTCCGGAAAACTGGTAGTCCCGTTGGAGAAAGGCTGCTTCGTGTGATGCATCATGTCTACTCAAGAAATATCAAACCGAAGAATGGAGTGTATCACAGTGGTTACAAGTCGGTCCATTGGGATTTGATCAGGACGACTTGGGAGGATTTTGTTGCTGGAATCAGAGATTTGCACAATCTTTTTATGAGACTCGAAGTAAATGGAACCTCGGCAGGTGGACGAGAGTATACGTCTCGTGTTGAAGAATTGCTGAAGAAGGTCAAGGAGAAGTTGAGGTGTGCCAAGGATGTTTCAGAGGCAAATGGGTTTGCGAGGGAAGCGATGGAGTCTAACATTTTGGGTTTGTGGAAGTCTCTTTTTAACCATGGTACCGAGGAAGCATGGGCTCGAAACGCGATATGGCGTGAGATGCTTATGGACTTGTTTCAGCCTTTTTTGAAAGAAACATAAGCAGCAAAACAGCATTAGCCTACTAGCAGGTGTCTTCTTGCTTCTATGTATCGTCGTACGTCGGAGTAGAGTTCCCTTGTTTTGTATGTCTCCGGACTTTGTTCGTTCCTGCCAACTTGTTTTTTTTTTTTTTTTTTTTTTTGTAGCCAAAACATCGAACGACTCTTATATATCATTGCATGTCTTTTAGAATAAATTCGACAAAGAAACAATGTACTTGGTGGTATCAAGCACTATTAGATCAAGCAATCTGTTTATTTTATGAATCAAGAAATGCGTTGTTCTGTTAATCCATATTAAGTTGGATTTTTGCATAAATAACGTTTCGTATAAATTTTTTTGATTTAGCCATGGTTTTAACTATATAAACAATACAATCAACAATTTCTTGATCTCCATGGGGTATCGATTGGCATGGTTTGGCAAGTCATGGATTTGATATATAGTTGCATTAGGTATCTTATTTTAATGTTATTATTACTCAAACAAGAAATTGTCAAAGAAGATTCATTGGAAGATGTTATTACTGAAGTGTTGTAAATCATATTCTACAGAAAGAAGAATCTTGCTTAAGAGGAATGGTTAATCAGGAAACTGACAGTCTCAATGGCTTGCCCTGCTTCTCCAATATCTCTCAATATTATTACAAAATCCAAAAGGAGTTACAACTTCAAAATAAGGAATTGCACGTTGCAGTTGACAATTCAAAGAGATTGTTGAGTGAGTACAAGATGTACAATGTTTCTTCGTTGTAAGTCTCATAACAGAGGCTTTATTGTGCTCACATACAAATAAGTGTTTGTGTGTTTTTTTTTGCTTCTCGAGTCTGAAACTAATCATGTGATCTTAATATCTTATTCGGACCTCATAACAATCCCCACAAAACTAAGTAATAAAAAAACTCACTCAAGGAACAAGCTTGAATATTCACTAAATCCTTTACACATCTTTCTTACACCTAAAACGAAGTGCACTATCACAATAAAGGTGTTTTCGGTTACCTATGAGCCGTTGGTGTATGCGGCATGGTGTATGGTATCTGACTCATGTTCATTGTTGCACCAGGAACCACTGAACCAGGAACTGGAGCAGCATGGGCACCAAAAGCAATGTGAGGTGGAGCTGGGAGGTTCACTGGCGTTCCAACTGCTGAGACCATCGGTCCAGCTACTGGTTGACCTATGGTGGGTGTTCCATACATAGGAGGTCCTGGTGGTGGTTGAGAGACGGCTTGCTTGGCTGATTTGTTTCCTCCTCCAGCAACAGCAACAGAACTGGTGGTGGTGTTGCCGTTATTGCTGTTGTTCTGACCAGTGATTGGTCCTTGTGGTGTTGAGACATCTGCGTTGCCAACACTAGTGATGTCGTGAATGCTTGATCGCCTTCTATCTTTGTTCATTGAGTTCAGGCGAATGAAATACTTTTGAGCGTGGCTTGCCACTTGGGTCGGTGTTCTTGTTACTACAAAGTTGCGAGAAATGCTACGCCAATCACCTTTCCCGTACTTATCCAAACCAAGAAGAAATAACCTGTAACGTCGAAAAGACAAAGACAACAGTTCATCATAATCATTGCATAACCAAAAGGGCAGAAACTTCCAAGTCATAGTATCAAATATGGAAACACACAAACCCCTACCAAACACAACCTAAAAATGATTGGATGTAACACATTAAGGTTTTTGTCTTGCATCCACATCTACATCTAATTTGTATAAAACATGCATTGTCAAAAAAAAAAAAAAAAACATGCGACAAAGGTCAGAATCCTACTTCCCAATTGCTTCACTGGATTTTAATTTCGTCAATAAACACGAGAGACATTTCTAGACACCGGTATAAAGAGTTCGAATATGAACCTCGTGATTTCTTGTCCTACTTTTCCTATTTTATAACTAGCTACGCATTTTCTAATTTATTAGGAGGATCTATCACAGCCAAAACTCAATTTGTTCAAAAAGCACATGTAAACCACCAAATAGATCAAGATGACAGGGGATTAGACCGAGATAATGGCAAAACACAAGAAAGGTGTACGACTCTGTTAAAATGGATTCAATCAGAAAAATAAGCAATTTTAAAAACTCTCCCAGCAAATAAACAAATCAACAAAGACAGACTTCACTATTACATCAGTTTTGGGATATAAACAGTCAAGCAATTAATTATATGTCACTTATATAACCATTAGATACTTAACTCTAGTTTTTACGCCTTATCTACTCTAATAATATCCCAAAACCACTTGCAGCTTCAAGAGAGTAAAATGAAGACTGAACTTTAAAGTAAGATTTTCTTGTCTCTTTCTAAAAGGAAGGTGGATGGAGTCTACACTAACTATCCTTTTCTCAAGGTTTCACCATGAAAAACAGCATCTAGCATCAACAAGTGGTGGAAAAGACGGTCAAAATGGTCCCGGGGGTTAGATAGCATCTCCCCATCATCTCTAACATGGTGGATGTAATGATATAGCAACTAGTACAGGGAGGTACAGAGAATTAAAGAGAACAGCTTTCTCTCTCCCGTGCCAAGTTATAATCTCAATAAAATCCGAGACTTTTGAAAATATCACGAAACTAAAACCACTTAAAAGAAATTTCTACTTTTCTTTCAAAGCATACGCTGGAGTTACCTCGGGTGAGTCCCCCTATTAAAGTCTCAGATAGAGGAGACCAAGAGCCTAACAAATTCCCTGTGAAAGTCTTGCTTCTAAGTACAGTATGACTTTGAAAACTCTTGACTACTCAGAGGTTCACAAAATTAGACACCCAACAGTACCAAAAATTGTCACTTAAGAGTAATAAAATCAATGTTCTAGAACACAATGAAGACGTGGAGCACATAAGAAACATAATTTTGGAAAGAATAGTAAAAGAATGAGAAGAAGCAGAAACTGGGAATAGTAGCAAAAAGAAAGAAAGAAAGATCACCTGTGCTCATCCTCTGTCCAGGCAATACCCTTTCGTCGCTCCTGATCGGCCTTAGATTTACCTCCTTGGTTAGACTCTCCCGCATGATTGTTACCTCCTTTCTTACTACTTCCCCCTTCATCACCAGCATGACCATTTGATCCTTCAGGAGACCCGTAGGCAGGAAGAGGCACACATCCTGATTCAATCCTACTAACATCTTCAACTAAAAGCTCGTAATGTTCTTTAATCTGTTCAACACTTTTTCCAGGAACATCTGCAGCAATTTTGTCCCACCGTTCCTCGGATTCATCAGTATTATTAGCTAGAGCTCTCTCAAAGGCAATATCATCCTCCCTACTCCACACAGGACCATCACTAACTTCCTCCACCGTCATTTGTCCAATCAAACCCGCCCAAATTCTCTATAGAATCTTACTACACTAAAACCCCTCTCGAGAACACAACTGAGATTTCTGCAAATTTCGAATCGTTTAGAGTTCCTCCACAACCTTAGCAACTGATCATAGATATCAATAGAAAGACAAAAACTTAATAGAAGAATCCCAAAGCCGAGAAACACACCCAACGAACTCAGATCTTCCAAGTATCACTGAACCTAGTTTTTAAAAAAGCTACCTTTAAATTCCAATCAAAATCCAACCATACAAGTAACAAACTACGGATATTAAGAGGACAATACAAAATAAGGATTCACTCCTCCCACGAAAACAAAATTCCTTGAAAATTAAAAACCCTGCTCTCTCTACTGATGAACTCTAAGGACGCAAAGGAAGAAAGATGAATCTAACTTATTGTTCTAAGGTAGAAAAACTAAGATATATCCAGCAACATGGAGATTGAAACGATGGAATCAGAGGACTGGTAGGAAAAAAAAATGTTAAAAACTTTGTAGGAAGAGAAAAATTAGGGGTTTCTCTTGGGTTTTCTAGGGATTGCAACACAACTTGAACAAGGAAAGAGAGAGAGAGAGGGGTCAAAACGCCATTGTTTAAAGAGGAAGTTCAAACAAAAGAAACAGTGATAACCATAAGAGCGCCCACACACACACACACACACACACAATCATTGATTGCAACAGTTTTCACAGACAGCTCAACTCCGCTGTTATTTTTTTTTTTCTCCCTTCTTTTTTAGTATTTTTGGTAATGTTGACTATTTAATATATATATTCCTCATTGTACCAAGTAATTTTTTAAAATTTTTTGTTGACCAAAATTTTGATTATCATGGCAAAGTGGTTATTTTATTGATGGTGATTTTTTAAAAACTTTGGAAACATTGTGATTTGCATATTTCACTTTCATAATGCTTTAGCATGTGCCTTTGATATTTTATTGGTGACATTTGGGGTCTATGACAATCATTGATGAATAATATTTTTTTTTGTACGGTGTTTTTATTTTATTTTTATCATAAGGCAATATAAATAATACTGTACTTGTAAAAATTATTCTTCTAACTGATGAAACTCAGATGCTAACTCAACTATTTTATTATAAGTTAAAGAGATGACGCTTTTCTCCAACAACAAAAAATTTGCTAATTTCCTATGGAAATAACTTTCCAATTTATGCAATATCTGTTTTTGTAGTTAGTCATTGTATATGATTACTTTTTAGAATACACTATTCATTTTTAAGGGAAGACTGTTTTTTAAAAATGTTTTAATACCTTTTGGAGATTTTTTAAAACATAGTAGTATTTATTAAAATATTTCTTGTCAACAAATTACAAAAAAAAAAATATGAAATCAGCAAACGTCCAACTTTCTTTAAATATTTGGACGATCTTGAATTAAATTCGATAAAATTTTTATAGACACGTGGAAAAAAACTAAAATGTTACAAAAAATGTAAATAAACGGTCAATCATAAATTTAGAATTAGTAGATTCAAAACGAAAAACGATGTTTAGTAAAAAATTTACCAATATATAAACAGATGTTGCCAAAAAAAAAATACTATATATAAGATTATGATTAGTAGTAAATTTAATTTTATAACAGTTATGGATTATGTAGGGTTTATCAATCACAAAATCACAAGTTATTATTTCCATAAATCTTTTCTTTTGTAAAACTAGTTATTTGAAGTGAAAATAACATTTAGCAAGGTATACTTAGTATATTTTTAGAGTTGATAATTATGTTATTTAACTAATGATTTTTTTTTTGTTTACATCTTATTGATTCAGTAGTTTTATAGATTGCTAAAACGAATTGGAAAAAAGTAAAAAAAAACAAAAAAAAAAGAAAGAAAAAAAAGTGGTGGAGAGGTGGACAAAGAAGTTAGGGAAGATGTTGACGTCTTATCCATAAATATCCACCAAAAGATCCAATCAGACCGGTCCCCATCAGCCCCCCTCACAGGTCCTTCATTTATCTTTTTTCCTTTTTTTCTCCCATTTTTATGCGAATCTATCTCTTCCATTATTATTATGGGATATTGTGTTTTCTTTGTTCTAACTTTTTCCCCCAATTGAGGAAAAAAACCGAACTTACTCGATCGATTAAAATCAGATGTTCAACAACATGGAGAAATTGTTACCACAGCTTTTGGTTCTAGCCAGCAAATTTAACAAGCTTTACTATTATCTGATTTTAAATTTTTTAGTAAGAAACTTTCTATTACGTTTGCTATTACGATACCAATCTGCGACTATTATTATATCAACAAAACAAATGAAACAACGATACAAAACAGAACTATTACTAGCCTGAAGATATTTTGAAGAAAAAGCCAAAAGATAACCATTGATATATATATATAATTTAGTTCCAATGTAGACTTACTTATAAACCCGAAAAGAGCATCTTTTTTATTTCAAACATGAAAAGGGTTTGTTTGGTTGTTCCAAAATGTGCTCTCATAGTCATATATTCATATGACAAAACAAGCAAACAATGAAGAAAAGTTGAGTAACCCCAAAAGAGCAAACAGAGCTCTTTCTCATACAACTTGAAGTTTAAACAAATACAATACCTCCTTGTCCTTCTGAAATACCTTGGCATCCCATAAAACCTAAATAGTGTGCTTTCAGAATTTATTTCCATGGAGAACAATAGCAAACGCCCTACAAAACAATAAAATCAATTTTGTAAGATACAGATAGAGCACAAGATGGTTACAGAAACTGTTCATTATCTAGCAGCCTGCTCAAGTTCTTGATTGCCCAAAGAAATCTATATAGAGGGCTTAGAACGGGAAGTCTACGTTTTTCACATAAACAACTAACTAAGGCTGCTTAAAATCAAGATTTCTGCTTTTAAGGTTGCAACAGAAGATTAAAAGAGAGGAAGAAGTATTAACAAGGATTTGAGATGCAAACCTCTGGTTAGCGAGGTACTTAAGCAGCAGCCTGTAGCAACTCCCTGTCAGCGCGTTCCCTGATCCTTCTCTCGAGCTCTGGCCTAAAGTGTCTTATCAGACCTTGAACGGGCCATGCAGCTGCATCACCCAATGCACAGATTGTGTGTCCTTCGATCTGTTTGGTTACCTCCTGGAGCATATCAATTTCTTCCAGCTTTGCATTACCAACTTTCATTCTCTCCATGATCATCCAAAGCCAACCTGTTCCCTCTCTGCAAGGAGTGCACTGCCCACAGCTTTCATGCTTGTAGAAGTAAGAGAGCCTTGCAATTGCATCCACAACATCGGTTGACTTATCCATCACAATGACTGCTGCAGTTCCTAACCCTGATTGGACAGCCTTGAGCGCATCAAAATCCATCAGCACATCCTCGCAAATGTTCTTAGGAATCAGAGGAACGGATGAGCCACCAGGGATGATAGCGAGTAGATTGTCCCATCCACCTCTAACACCTCCACAATGCCTCTCAATCAGTTCCTTGAGAGGTATACTCATCTCCTCTTCGACCGTGCATGGCTTGTTTACATGGCCCGATATACAAAACAGCTTTGTCCCCGCGTTATTCTTTCTACCGAAACTAGAAAACCACTCAGGTCCACGCCTTAAAATGGTAGGCGAAACAGCCACTGTTTCAACATTGGTAACAGTTGTGGGACAGCCATATAAACCAGCGTTAGCAGGGAACGGAGGCTTCAACCTAGGTTTTCCTTGCTTCCCTTCAAGGCTTTCAAGAAGCGCAGTCTCTTCACCACAAATGTATGCACCAGCACCAAAGTGGATATAAACATCAAAATCATAGCCAGAACCACATGCATTCTTCCCCAAGAGACCAGCTGCATATGCTTCTCTTCTAGCCTTCTCAAGATTCAAACGTTCATTCACATATTCACCCCTGATGTAAATGTACGCTGCACTAGCTCTCATTCCAACACCAGCAATCAAACACCCTTCCAACAATTTGTGAGGGTCATGACGCATGATCTCCCTATCTTTACAAGTTCCAGGCTCACTCTCATCAGCATTAACAACCAAATAGGAGGGACGGCCATCAGATACTTTAGGCATAAAAGACCACTTAAGACCAGAAGGGAAACCAGCACCACCACGTCCACGAAGACCAGACTTCTTCATTTCATTGACAATCCAATCAGTACCCTTGAGCACCAAATCTTTGGTCCTATGCCAATCACCTCTCTTCATCGCACCTTTGAGAAATGGGTCATGTAGACCATAGAGATTGGTAAAAATCCGATCTTCATCCTTGAGACCACCGAAATGAGTCTTTTCCGGAGGTGGAGGAGGTGGAGGCGGCTGTGGAGTGGTGGAAGTGGATGCAGCTTGGGTGCTGAATGATCTCAAAGCTGGAGCCAATCTGTTACTGTCCTTCCAAAGTGATACTGCCCTTTGCAAACCAAGAATCCCCCTAACGGGTGCCTATCATCAAATCCATATAACATAGAGGTTATATTGCAAATCAATTCAAAGTAACAAACATTCAAACGCATGATTCTGGTTCAATAGCAAAACATCATAAAACCAATTAAAGGAAGTGAATAAACCCAATCGCTCTTGAAAAATACGATAACCTCGAGCAGATCAAATCAAATTCCAATCAATCACAACCAGCTAGATCTATATGAAAGAAGATGTCGCATTTTGAGATTATACAACTACATACGAAATAAATACAATCAACGTCTCAAATTCCAAAAACCCTAACAAATGCGATCGGGAGAGAGATTAAAAAAAAAAAAAAAAAAACACATAACCTAGAAATGAAATTGAAGATCATCAAAGTGAGTGCGCGAAAGAGAAGATATAACATACCATTGGAGACAAAAAAAAATCCGCGAAGTAGTCGTACAGAGAGAGAATGGTCTTTTTGTTCTTGAAGCCACCTGAGACCAACGCGAGTTATTAAGGTAGCTTAGACGGACGGAGTTATAATCCCTCTCCTACCTGAGACCGACGAACTCGAGATGAACTGCTTGGTTTAGATTAGTCCGCGTCTTCATGACGTTAACTTTTTCCTAATGTTTTATGGGCCTCTCTTGGGCCCAGCCCAAATAATGCGGTCTGGTAAAAATCAATAAACGTAAAATATGTGGGTCGAATGTGAAATATTTATAAAAGTATAGGGAATAATTTACATATAAAAATATATGGAGCGTCTTTTTATAATTTTCTCAATTTCCCAATTGCTTCTGGCCGGCGATTAGCGGAGGCGGTGGTCCGTTCGAATTCGATAGAGCGACCCAATTTTGATCTGCTCTTCCTAGGAGACTATTTGAGTTTCACGTTTTTGGTGAGTACCGTTTATCTATTATCTCTAGACTCTAATATTATGATGATTCAGTTTCAGGATTTAATTTAAACCCTAAATTTAAATTGTTATAAATATTTCTGATGATGGTTTAATTCGTTGTATTTAGGTTTGGATTTGTTATGGAAGATTCCTCAGTTTCAACAAGTGCATGGGGTGCCAATATTGGGGTTGAGGTATATAAGTCATATATCTGGATGCGTCTGTGTTATATTGTGTTGGGATAATTGTGTTTCTTGTGGTTTTTTTTTTCTTTTTCTTTTGATCCCTTAGTGGATTTGGTTTGCTATTTAAGGTAATGGTGCAATTGGGTTATTGCAGCATCTAAAGAAGCATGGTCACGGCTGGAAGGAAAGTACTAGTTTAGGAATCGCTGAACAGGTGAGCTCTTTGATTCTTGTAACTGCTACTTTGGTCTGTATGCTTTTTTGATCCAAGAAGTATGTGTGTTTCCAACTTTTTAGTAAAATTTTATTTTGCTGAGTGTCTGTATTTGCTGTTTTACTGGTCAATTTCTTATGCTGATTTGTTCCCTGACAATTGCTCTACTTGTAATCAGGGGATACTGATGCCTATAGACACGCAAGTGAAACATAACAAACTTGGACTGAGAGCAGAGAAACTAAAGATACAATGGAGGAAGAAAATTCTAAAGTCTCAGGCTACCATTCCTCAAAACAGTGAAAAAGTAAGCGTTGTTGCTTTAGAAATTGTTCTTTTTGGTTCTGTTTCTTAGCTGTGTTGAATTAGACCATAAGAAGTAAGGAGAACTGAATGTGCATTCCTTTTTTCTCTCTTTTTGACAGTTGAGTTGCTGTGTTCAGGTGTCAAACGTTATGGGTGAGTCCTCTGGATCAAGCAGTTCATTGCCTGCTATCAATTCTTCCAACATTGGGTTTCAGGTATTTATGTCGAGCTGTGTTCTATCTTTAAGTTTTACTGTGTGTTTTCCTTGTTTCGAATGATATAATATAAATGGTATTTAACCAATGGTAAACTTTGGAATATGCAGCTACTAAAGAAGCATGGCTGGACGGAAGGCACTGGTCTTGGAGTCGCTGAACAGGTAAAGTTGCATATGCTTATTATATCAATTCTGGTTCTGTCTAGCTGTGGAAACGCAGTGTCCCTTTATCATCCTGGTTCCGTTCTAATTGCGGAATCGTATATCGATGCAATGTTATTCGCCATCCAATAGGAATGTTTCACTTCTCTAATTGTACTCTCGTTCCGAGCAGGGCATATTGGTGCCTGTACAAGCAGAGCCAAAAAACAACAAAAGAGGATTGGGAGCTGAACAACCAGCTAAGAGAAAAGCGGCACAACCTAAGGCTACAGCTTCTGAACACGAAAAGGTCTTGATTCCCTTTAAATCTGTAGCTACATTATGATGAAAAAAGTATTCATGCACTGATAAAGAGTATGCATCAACCACACTTCATATCCCAATAGTGCTGGACTTGGTTATACTTTATCATGTAGCCATGAGCTTTCTTGGTTTAAAATACTTAGCAGGCTCGAGGTAGTTGATATCCATTTTTAACAGAGTAGTAGTGCACACATTATATCTAAGGCACAAAACTTATATTTTCCTTTAACTATAAATTTCAGGATGAAGGAGACTCAAAGAAGAGCAAGAAGCTCTCTAAGAAAATGCGGAAGATGATGGAGCACGAAAAGCATTTACAGGAAAAAGAATTTGAACGAGCCTTCTTTAGGGAGTTCTGGCCTGATAATTTATAACTAGGTTTTCTCCTTTAGTTCTTATTGACCTGGATGTTCCAAAAGCTTTCTGTAATTACTACAAATTTAGAGTAACTCTGTTTCCTATAATGCCTTGATCTATGAAAAAAGATAGTTATATCTCTGAAACATTCTTCCATAGATTAATCTACCTTTTGACATTTACAAAATGAAAAAAAAAAAAAAAAAAAGATAATGGACTTAAAATTGCAGAAAATGCAAGCAAAACGTTTTGCTTGTAAGTTTCTAATTTGTATGTTCATGTGTCTTGCATTGGCTTACTCATGCATATAGCATGACCATTTCACTTTACATTATGGAAGCAAATATAATAATTATATGATTCAACATGAGAGTTACTGAAAATTCTAGCTTTTGGTAATCAAAAGACTTCAAATTCTCTTATTTTGTCTGCTTAATTAATTAACTTTTTTCTTGTAGTTAAAAAATAAGAATATTATAAGAGTACATACAGTATTCGGTTGAAATAAATGGGCCGAGAAAGAAAGGCCCATTAATACGTCCCAAATAAAATAGAAATTGTTATATCTTCTTCCTTCGCTGTCGTCGTAGTTCCCAGACAAGCTCGCCTTTTCTGCAGTGCTCCGCCGCATCCGAAGCCATCTTTTCAAAATCGTCGAGCTTCAACAATGACGTCACTTCTCCTACCTTCACCTCAATTTCTCCAAACTCGAAACCAGAGAAATGGCCAACGATTGGTTCTCCCTCGAACACCACTGTTCTCCCCACTACCCTCTCTCCGTCAGCTGAGGCCGAAACACATCTCTGTTTCCGCCGCAGCGTCGAAGAAACAATCGGAGATTGTCACGGCTCAGACTCCGAGTGCGAAGAAGAATTCGAGCGTGGAGGAGGAGACAGAAGAGGAAGAAGTAGAGGAAGATATGTTGTGGATTCAGGAGAAGGCGTTAGACCTAGTCGAGTTCACTGGATCGGTGACTCAGGCGATTCCAGGTCCTCGAGTTGGAAGTAGCAAATTGCCGTGGATGCTCGCCGTTCCGTTAGCTTACGTCGGCGTCACTTTCGTCACTGCTTTTGTCAAAACCGTTCAGAAGTTCTCTTCTCCTAAAGCTCAACGCAGGAAACTGGTCTCTGATTCCATTCTCTATCTCTCCCTCTCTCTCTTTTGTGATCCTTACTTGAACAAAAGAACTGATTCGATTTTTTGTTTTGGAATCTCTTCAGGTGAATCAGAATGCTATGCTTTGCAGATCTATAGATGAACTGTTACGGAAAGATGGAACAGTGCATAGCTCTGAGCTTAAGGCACTTGAACAGAAGGTTTTGTATATATATTTGTATGTCATTGATCTTTTTGGTTTTGATCTCTTAATCATTTTGTTTGCTACATCCAGACAGAGTTCAACATGGAGGAGATATTGAGAAAATACATTCGCTATGCGTTGAATGAGAAGCCCTTTAATCCCGACCTTGTTGCTGATCTCATTCATCTGAGAAGAGCTTCTGGTTTGAATGATTCTCAGATTCCTGAGATTTTAAATGAGATCTCTCGTCGTATTGTTAAAGAAAAGGGTTACCAAACAAACCTCTCTTTTTGAAGGTTCTATCTTCCATTGTTACAATCTTCTTTTGTTGTTCTTGACATCGTTGGTGTTTTTGCAGGTCCGGTAGTGATGAAAATGCAAGGGTTCACAGAAAAAGGTTTCAAGAGAAAACTTGCTGTGCAGGCCCTTTTTGGAAAAATTTACTATCTTTCTGAGGTAATGGATGCGGAAACATTTACTTCTACTTGAGAGAATCTGCTTACTCTTTTCAACATCTTCATTGATCTATTCATAGAGCCAAATATGTGATAGATTTTCTAACTCCATTCTCTCTTCTATATAGCTTCCTGACTTCTGCTCAAAAGACAACTCCTTAATCGTCAAGGAAATATTCGGAGTTACAGAGTAAGTTAGACTCTCAGGTTGCTACTTTATTCTTGTGCTTTTACAACGTTCCTTTTACTTGACCAATCTCTACAAAACATTTCAGTGAAGACGCAGAGAAGCTGCGGATACACGCGCTTGCTGAAGCTGGAGACATAGAGGCACTTGAGAAAATGGTGGAATTTGAGAAAACTGCCGAGTCTTCCTCAGATAAAGAAGAAGATTCAAATGAAGAAGATGACTCTAATACCACTCCTTAAACATGTTTGTTCAACACTAGGATTTTTTCCAAAGGGTTTTTCCTTCTTATGTTCTTTGACTTATATATATCACATTGTTCACAGCGGTAGACGTCAAAATTTTCAACCAAAATTTGCCTTTTGCGATAAGCACTGACGCTACTTGTAATAGAAATTTACTCCATCTGAAATGCAGCACATCAATACAAGTTGTGGCTTATATTAAACAAACATTGTCTTTGCTAAATCTAAACTCATACAGATTTATAAAAGGAAAATTTTTAAAAAGGGCTCGAGATACTTTAGCTTCTTAGTATAAGCTCTTCTACAAGCACATATGTTACTTACATTAAGCCAAAGTACTCACTAAAAACTCTTCTGTGTCTGAAAAATGGATTCCGGATGCTTTTGGTGCTAACCTAATACACCTTGAAATGTAAAATCCTCAGGACTAAATCAGTTTCCTGGAGTTCAAGAGTTTTGATCCTCAATCTCGAAATCGATCAGGCTTCGCAGGTACAGTCTGAAAGGTGTACCTGATAATTTGAGGCTAACAGATTTCTGAGTTGACTTTCCAGTTTCCCATCAATACAAGTTTTCATCAAACTGCCTCCTTGAGATTGAATGTTCTGACAGTTTCCCTGGCGTGGTCATGTTCGTGGAGCTCGACTAGTATTCTCTTTAACCTGCGGGCAAGACCAGTGGTTTCCACATCGTCCAGTCCTGAGGCAAGCCTTTTCTCGAGATTTCTTCTAAGTGTCAAAGTACAGTCCACAAGAGGTTGCAGCGGACGACTGCAAAAGCAATTAAATCATTTTAGTATGTATCAAGGACAGGTTCAATATGACTTGGTAATGTCCTATACGAGATGCTGATACCATGTGAATCAAATGAAGATAAACAATGATATTTTGTCTAAGACGAATGAGAGTCCAAAAAATAAGCATAAGACCATCGTCTGACCAATACTCCCGAATTTGAGGGACGTGCCTAGACTTTTTGCAAGATCAAAGTACGTAATGTACACATCTTAGTCCCCATCAACATCCCTACTTTACTTATTCTTGAATGGCACTCGTAGAATACAGCTTAACTTTTCGTGCAGACGGATTGTAATCGAATGGTAAACGATATGCAACATAAAAGGTGTAAACTATAATGTACTACAATGAACTATGAGCAAGAGAAAGCATCAGATTTAATTGTTAATCACTGTTACCTGTGGGTTCGTGTGACGCTTGGTCCTGTCCATACTCCAGACAAAGAAGCAATGATCCTTTCAGTTCTTGTCACAGCATCATGGATATTTGATGCAATGCTTCTGACATGGGGTAATACTTTTCCAAACAAAAGGTCACTAAGAGCCAAGTTCTCCAACACTGGAAGCGCCAGGATGTCTTTCCACATACATATATTTCTCATAAGACGGACGGATGTCCCAAACCTATATGCAGCAACTTGTGGAGCATTAGGTACAGCCTTCAATACCAGAGGATCCCATGTCGGAACCTGGAGAACAAAGAAATAACCAGAGGATATTATTAGTCCATTATCTCATAACAGAGTCTGTTTTTATTAGGAATTAGCAAGAGGTGTAACATATTCAAATTCATACGCTAATAGCTGCAATGGCTTCAACAAGTCGAGCACGAATAGCATTAAATAGTTCCGCTACGGCCTCACTGGAAGCAGGAACATAATTTGTCACCAAGCTTGTAGCAGCAACGGCATTTCTTGTCTCCTGAGTGCTAAGTATATCCCAACAACGAACTATCTGGTGGTGCAAAATGGGAATCGCAACCTTCTCCACTAGCTCAGGGACAAGGTTGGCATCAGTATCATCTGGTGCAAAATCATCCTCATCTTCTGGCTTGCCGTAATCAAATAGCAATCCATGCCTGGAGACAGAAATTGTAAGTCAGACCACTTCCAAAAATGTAAAAACAATGGGTTTAGCGCATACACGCTTAGAGACTAATGCCTACTAGATAGTATAAGTGATCTGTGTTTTGACAATGTAAGTTTGGATAACTAGGAAAGTTGGAAAGTTAAAAATCACGAGTAGCTTACCATTTCATGTCAAAGAAATCCACATATTGATGAAGAGGATCCCATTTTAAAAGCTCCAGTCTTACATAAGGTGAAAAGATGGAAGGAACAGTCAAAGACATGTAAGCATCCCGATAAGTAGATGAATAGTCTCGCTTCCACCTCTCAAATCTTGCCTTCACCATCGAAAGCTGGGAGTACTCCTCAGATGCATCACTAAAGACCTTATCAGCACACTGAAGTAAGCTATCTCTCGTCTCCTTATAAGCTGAAGTCTCACTGTCACTCTCGTCAGTGCTTGATTCTCCTTCTATTTTCAGAGAAGACCCATCAATCTCCATGGCTGATGCACGCTTATTTTCAAATCGAGCTCGCCTTTTCTGCCGATCTGCAGCCCTCTGTTCAACTTCCCTGCGCTTCTGCAGGTTTTCATCTCTGCCAAATTCGTCAAGCTTAACTGGTTGATTCGTCTGCTGTCTTATAGAAGCAGATGCAGCCAACGCAGCACTTGTGGCAGCTGCAATCACTGAAGTACTCCGTCCTTGTTTGTTTAGAACTGCCATTGCTGCTTTTACAGCAGCCCCCAACTCTGCCATTTCATCATCGTTATCTGCAATTCTCCTTTCTAGAATAGATAAAGAATGTTTTTCATTAAGTTCCTTCATTTGATCTTCAATTTCCTCAATTAAGGAACCCTTTTCCTGCAAAAGAAAATACACAACATTAACTAGGAGTTCTATTCTAACAACCAGTTGTCTTGCAACTATTTCTATGCACATGGCAATCTAAAAGCAGTACTAGATACAAATATGGTAGGGTTCACAGCTGGTCTTTCGTTTACATATTTGAACAAAAGAATGACCAGCTAGAATTTCGTTCTATTAAGGTATAGTTTATGCATTCAAGAATCCATACAACTCTATACAGGAAAGATCATATGTTGTATGTCATGAAAAATAGCGGTAAACCCAGTTTTAGTTGCAATTTAACAGATATCATTTGCCTTCCAAAGATGAAGTCTAACTACAAGTGTCAGAGAAAATGTGCCACTAGAACCTAGGTTTCCATGAAAATATGGACATTGGATTCATGATCCTATGCAGTCAAATGATATGAGAGGAAGAGACATCAAGAGATGCACAAAGAAAGCAGTCGATGTTGGCATCACAAAAATTAAAAACGATAGGCTTGCAACATAAACAATATGTATATGACCACAGTCACAACATATATTAAAGCGTACCTGCATGAAGTCGCAGATAACAGAAATGAAGTCTCTCAGTTTTTGCATGAAGACATACTTGTCTCCAGCTGCAGCTAGAGAACTTTCAAGAGCTGTGATACTCATCAACGAAGCAGTCAAATTCTCATCTGTCTTGGTAAGCGAGGAAACGGTTTTTGCATGAGACTCCTGGAGAATAATAAATGTGGGACATTAGAAACCAAATCATAAAGCAAAGAGACACTAGGAAAACCTCTGTGCTGAGCTACATTTTACACTTCACCTTAACTAATAGTTAACTAGAATAACAATAACAGTATAAAAATACAATGATATTACCCAAACACCAGGAGAAGGCAACAGATTCATAAATAGGAAGAAGCCAAGTCCATAGGGCAATACCTTAAGCTTCTTAACATTGTCTTGCAATGCCTTCTTGGCAAGCTCGGCTTGTTGTGACATTGGTAGAGTATCAACACTAGTAGCTGGACCAATGGTAGGAAGCAGAGAAACATTCGGCATTGGAATCCCGGCATGATAAGCATACCTCTGCGGTTGCTGTTGTGGTGGTGGCTGCTGATTAGGATGCAAAGGCACGCCAATTCCATTACTACTTACAGTCCTATGAGACCCTTCATCCATTCTTTTACCAATACCCTTCTTAAACTGCTCTTCCTCCCACAACTTCTCTTCTTCATCCTCATCCTCATAAAAACTACTTTTCGTGGTTTCTTTAGCAGTAGGATTATCATCACCGAAATCAAACACACCTTTCTTATCACCTTTTTGCGGTCTTGCACCGATGAAAATACCCTGAAAGTCTGCTTCCTCGTCGCTGACTCCTTCAACAGCAGAATGATTTGCGGTACCACCATCCAGTGATATGTAATCAGGCGCAGGTGCTGAACGTGACTGCCTCATCTTCTCCCGCTTGGCTCTAATAACAGCTGCCTGATCGGCAAACGCATCTTCAGGCCGATCATCTTCCCCTTCCTCATCGAAGTCCAAATCCGAAACCTGTTTGACCACATCCTTCAGACTCTGCTGCTCATGGTCCTGGGGAGGTTTGATCAAACCCTTGAGTACAACCTTGGGCTCGGCATTGGCACTAGGGCGAGAATAAGGAAGCGTACGTGTGTTCTTCTGGAGCTCAAGCAGCGCCTCTTTCGTATAAGAGCCGGCCTGGGGAAGCACGTTAGAAAGCGGAGACACGGTGGAGAAAGAAGAAGAAGAAGAAGAAGCGGGACGATGTTCCTTGGTGGAAGAGTGTTTGTGAGAAGATCCCAAAACGCCGAGACGCGAAGAGGATTTGACACGGTCTCTCCCGTTCTTAGGCTTTACCGTCACACGGAGAGCTCCATCTTCTTCCTCCTCCTCGTCGTCGGCGAAACTTAGGAGTTTCTTCTTCGGGGTCGAGGCTGGGAGTTTTTTAGGTTTCGACGAAGGAAGAGCCGAAGTCGGCGTTTTTGTCGCGGCGGTAGCATCTTTACCGTCGATTTCATCATCGCCGTCGTCCCCGCGCCGCCGGAAATTCCTAGGACGGTTACTTCCCATACTCTCTCTCTCTGTCGAGAATTAGGGATTTTACAGTTAGGGATCGAAACTTTGAAATTAGTTTGTTTTCCTGATCCTCTGTGCTTTGCTTATATCTCAATGAAATAAAGAAGGAAATTTTAAAGAAAAAGGAAAACTTAAAAAAAAATTATAACACTATTGCAAATAGGGAAGCAATAATGTTGTAAATTGCATTTTCTTTCACTTTTTTTCTTTCTGCGTTCAGGATAATACTAAAAAAGAGAACAGCTTTTGCCTTCTTTCTTTTGCTTTCCATAACCAAAGGAAGAGAAGCAAACAAAAAGAGGAAGAAGATGAAGAAGAAAGAAGAAACAACATTTAACTGTTAAAATAGTTTTTACGAAATTCATTCATTTTTTTAATTATTATTATCATAAATCAATTCCCATTGCATCGGTGAATCACGCCGTTACTACTACTTCCTTGCACTTGCTTCTTCTTCTGATTCTGTTGGTTAATCTTGTCAAGTCCCCATATCCTTATGGTTCCATCATCGCTTGCTGAAGCCAACATGTGAAGGTTCGTCGGGCTCCAGCTCACGCAGTTAACCGCTCCTGCATGCCCTGGTAGCTCAGTGATTAACTTCCCTGTTGATCTGTGCCAAATGTATACCTGCAAATAAACATCAATGCGTGCACTCTTGTCACCAAAACAAAATCCGCACATAACTAACTCGCAGAGAGATCAACAGAATATAGAAGCAAGATGATCATTCAGCATTTGGTTGTGTTCTGTCCAATTTGATCAAGTTTTGGACCCAATTCTAAATCCTAAACACGCATAGATCAACTGAAGGAAACAACCATTCCTCCATCCAGTAGAGATTCCGAGAACAGAGACTGACATTTCAACATCTGATTACATTCTGTCTAAACTGATGATCAAATGAAGAAAGAAACAACCACTTCTCAGTTCTGAGAATACTTAAGAGAACAGACCAGATTACACTGTCATTCGATTTAGCTACGTTCTTTTATGTGTTTATGTGACGATACTATGGCAAGGAAAAGAGCAGATTTTACCTGAGAATCCTCGCTTCCACTAGCAATAAAAGCTTGTTTGTACCCACCAAAGCATGATCGGATGATGAATCGTGAACGCCTGTGGCCTTTGTACCTCGACACAATCTTGGGGTCACCTTCGATATTCCAGAGACGGATTTCCTGGTTTAGGAGATTTACCAGAAGATATTTGTTGTCATTCGAAAGCGAGAACGATGTTATCATGTCTTCCTCTTCAATCAATCTCTCCACTGTAGCTTCCCTATCAAATAGGGAAATCACCGAATCCTTGCATACACTTACGAGCCACTTTCCATCATCTGTCATTGCTATATCTGATACCTTCTGCGTCCTCTGACCTTTCCAGCATTCTATCTCTCTACCATCTAAATCCCACATGCATATGCTTCGGTCTGTCATCCCAGCGATTATTCCCTGGCCGTCAGGATACCATCCGCAAGAAATGGGACTAATACCACCTTTTTCATACATTTGAGCACAGTCTCCTGAATCAACATCCCAGCGTCTGATAACCTCTTCTGCTCCACATGTAAGAACTTGACGATCATCAGGACTCCATAAGATGGCAATTACGGGTTTCTGGTGGCCAACAAGCGTATGCTTCAACGAAATTTTCCCATCTGCGTTGATCTGAAAAGTACATTTTACGTGAATCAGAAAATAGGTTGCCTCCAAGAAAATAGGTAACAAATCAAAACTTTAACAGGTTAGCCAAAACTCAATTCAGGTAAGCCTTTGTTGGTGGGTCAGCATTACCTCCCATATAATCGCAGTCTGATCCTTGGAAGACGACGCCAGATATTTGCCATTATGAGAGAATTGCAAGAACCAAACTTCATCGGTATGTGACGCCAAGATCTGAACCATTCACGTAGAGAGAACTTAACGAATGTGATTTTAAGTCAGTAACGCACACATGCACTGCAAGTCTGACTAAACTACAAACAGAAACAAAAGATGCCACACAAGTAATTAATTAATTAAAGGAACGCAAGTACAGGTGAGAGCAAAGAAAGAATGTACTACATAGCCAATGATGGAAAAGGAATAACGGCGAAAGAAAAGAGGCATCAGGTTGAGACAATTGCAGCACGTTGTTCTGAACTATCCAAACGGTACAGACAAGATCATGATCACCAAGAAACGAAACAACAACAACAACTTGAAAAAAACGGAGAAACATTCGCAGCAGAGCAGTCTAACCTGAACAGTCTGAGAAGGAAGTTGGTGCTTCCCGCATTGATGATCGGTATACAAAGACAAATCACTATCCAAGGTATTATGGAAAACACAAGAATCCCGCTGGATATGAAGGGAATTCTCAACTAAACACTCCAACCTCTTTTCTGGGATTATAACAGAAGCAGGAAGCAAGTTTTGCAGTTCCTCCAGAATCTTGGACCTTGAATTGACACTTTCTTTACCTGGAGACGAAGTGGTATGTGATATAAGGCTGGAAGGTGACATAAGGGAGGAAGCAAGCTCGTGAACACGCTTTGTATTAATACGAAGAGGCACCATCTCATTCCTTAAGGTGCCTAGCGCATCAAGTATCTTTTCAAATTTCAGAAGCTCTAAGAACTTTTGCTCTAGGAGCAAGAAAGAAGCAGATTTGACAGCTTTTTCATCAGACAGACCGATTCTGTGCAATGTTTTAACACTTTCATCCCATTTTCCATCCTTAACCTGCTGCAGAAAGGCCTTAATGATGGAATTATGGAGAGAGATACCGGATTCTTCCTCCAACATAGCCCCGGTTCTATCATATCCAAGAGAATAAAGAGCCCTAGTGATAATCCTAACAAATTCAGATTTTTTAATGACACCTTTGGAGCCGATAGTTTGGTCATCCCCTTGGGAGGTGAGAGGCCTTGCCATCAGGTCTCCCAAAGAGTTGTTGTTCACGCTACAAGGTCTAACAGAAGGGTTCCCGGAGAAGCCGTTAGGTTCGTCAACAAGCCGCTTTGCACGTTTCAAAGGAGGTTCAGTATCCTCCACAACTCCCATGAAATTCCTAGTTCAGCCCATATAACTTTCCTGCCGAGAGATAAATGTGTCCAAGCTGTGACTGCACATTATTACAGATCCAAAAAAAAAAAAAAAAAAAACATTTCATCAGAAGAGTACAAGGATTCTACTTGATCAATCAGAGATATGTAAAGCCATGGAAATAAGAAAGAAACAAAATGGGACTAACAAGTGAGTCTCTGAAAACTCATGTAGACCTAGTAGCACAAGATAGTGAGTATAGCAAAAAGATGAGCATTCAACACAATCGAGAATAACCGGAGCAGTGAATCAAAACCCAATTGATCAAAACTATAAAAGAAAGAGTTGTACTTTTCACTTTGTTCGATCAGAACAACCACCTGCTCAATCGGTTCACCCAGTGGAAATAGTAATACATACGCACGATCGATTTAGTCAATAGCGAAAATTAACTGAATTAAACCAACAAAATCGACATCAACATCGCCCAAAATCAATCCAGAGAAACCCAATTCGCCAAAATCAACAATCGAAGTAAAAAATAAGAAGAAGGATCACTACAATATGAAGATCAATTAACGATCTAACAAGGAAGAAATCAAAAAGGGGGGTGAGCAGAAAAATCCAATCTTACCCAAATAAGAAGCAAAACCCAGGAAGCAAAAGATAAGGTTTGGCGATGGCAGAAGAAATAGAGAGAGAGAAGATTAGGAAACAGCCCGGAAACGAAGGGGGAGAAACTCGATAGAGAGATGCACAAAGCGGTGAGAAGATGCGAGAGAGAGAGAGAGAGAGCAAGTTCTGGGGGAAAAAAAAAAAGAGAGGAAGCGTTAAAGAAAGAAGATGAAAAGGAGAGAGAGAGAGAGAGAGAGAGAGAGAGAGAGAGAGAGAGACTCAATAAGAAAGGGAAGAAAACACACACAAAAATATTATTAAAACAAAGGCACAAGTGAGGAGAAAAGGGTAGGCGTGGCTGATCCTGATCACAGGCTAACTCTCGTCTTACATTATGCATCTTCCTTTTTATCTACTTGTTTATTTTAAGTATCTACTTTCACATTGTTGTAATTTTCATACTTCGTGAAGACCATAATGTCGTATTACTTGCGCGCAAAAGGGACTTCATACAAAATATCTTAAGCAAACCACACAATAAAGTAGGCCTTATACCCATATGAATATGATGTCATAATAAATATCATCTTCCTTCCAAGTCTCTTATTTAAGAAGTTGAAATTGAGAAGTGCACATCACAAAAAAAAAATGAGATCATTAAAGGTTAAAAGCGTTTGAATGGGGACCCAAAATTAATGGTTTACAGCAAATAATATTATAGTAATCCTCCATCCAACTCAAAACTTATTGGAAGAGAACAAATATTAAGGTTAATCATTTTTTATCTTTGTGCATTGTATTTGGTAAGTGAAACTTTGGAAGCACATAATATCTAATTAACATGGTTGATTGATTTTTTGATGGTGCTAAAAGTTTAGCTTAGTCCTAAATTAAGTTGCATCTTATTGATTTACTCTGCATCGAGCTTGCATGTCGATTTTGTTGTATGAGTAAAGAAAGTTTCATCTCGTTTACTACTTATAGATATAATGCGATGTGGTGCACGATCTGATCCGCGGTAATTGTACATATAGATAAAAATGAGTTTCGAAGTTTGCATTGCATCTGAAAAGCCGGAAAACAAAAAAAAAAAACAAACAAACTTGTCGAAAGACTTTTAATGAATGGTCCGCCACGTATATGGTTATGTGATTTCGTTCGTAGTGCAAAATTACCCAAACACGACAAAGATGATACACACGATTTTGCTTGTACAATATATAAGGTTAATGAAAAGAAAGAAAAGAAAAAAGAAAAGTCGAATCTAAAATATGCACGTTATACTAGGAGAGAAATGATTGTAACTCGTCTTGTTGCCGACGACAACGTAAACCTTAAAAACTCGTCTTGTTGCCGAAGATAACGCTAAAGAAGATGAATGGGCTTACGATATAAGGCCCAATAACCTCATAACTTGTACAACTTTATGTTTTGGTTAAGGCCCACATATATGGTACTTAAGACGGAGACATCATCTTTCTCCTCGTTCGGAACAAAATTTTCGATATTTGGACAAGAATCAGAGAAGGAAAGAAACCGGCGATTTTTGGAAGACATTTAATCAACAATGGGAGAAGCGCCTGCACAGATTCCGACGAGTTTCGGTCACGAGCTTAGGGCTTGTCTTCGATGTCGCCTCGTCAAGACCTACGATCAGGTATATATGGTTTCTCCTTCTCACTGTGTGTTTGCAATTGCATGTTTCTTCTCTCTTGCGAATATGTTTTGTATGTATAATCTGGTTTTTATCCAAACAGTTTAGGGATTCTGGATGCGAGAATTGTCCTTTCTTCAAAATGGAAGACGATCATGAACGTATCGTCGATGTTACCACCCCTAATTTCAACGGGTACAATTCGAATCCTTGCTTTCATCACAATTTGATAGTGCACTCACTGTTCGACTCGTGGTTACATGGATAAACTTGGTGGTTGTCTCTTCTTAGGATGTAACTGTAGTCTATACATAACTGATAAAGACTGATGCGTGTTTTAAATTTCTAATCTCTTGTTGTTCTTGAAATTGTTATTGGATGAATGGGTCTAACATTGTAAAGTTACAGTGGAGTTGACCTAGAGTTTGCTCCTTTAAGCAAAATGACTTGTTAAGAAGTTACAGAGATAGTGGTAGTGTTGATTCATATGTCTTATTTCGCAGTATAATCTCTATGATGGATCCACGTAGAAGTTGGGCTGCAAGATGGTTAAGAATTGGTATGTTTCAGCTCTGTTTCCTGATTTTACTCAAACTATTGGATTCTCTTTTCGAGTTTACTAGCTTCTTCTTTCCGTCTCTTGTTCTTTTGTCTCCCCATTGTGCTTTACAGATGGGGATATTACTACTGCGTTAGTCATATCTTTCTCTTTTGGAAGTGTATGTAAAAGAATGTGCTGTTTAATTCTCATTTAGGCTATATATATAAGCGGCAATTTAAAGGTGGATAAACCATCAATCTAATTCACCTAACCCTGCTTTATATTTCAAATGTAACTTTTTGTCAACACCCGTTTGAGTGGCATCTGCATTTCAGATGTCTGTGTGTTTGTGGCTTGACGTTGTATTTTCTAATGTTGCCAGCTTTCTTTGAGACAGAAAATAAATCTAACATTTTGCAATTTCTTGTTCCCAGGGAAGTTTGCTCCTGGTTGCTACACTCTTGCTGTCTCAGAAGCACTCCCAGAGGAAATGCAGGTAAACGTATTTACTTCTATGCCAATTCTCTTAGAAACCTAAGAAGAGATCTCAAGGCTCCACTACATAATAAGCAAATCCTTAGCTCTGGATTTTTCAAATAAGAGCATGGATCCTAAAGGCTAAAACACACAATCTGGTTTCATACTGACTGTTTTTTTTCTTCTTTTAATTCACATGTATGTGATGGAAATCCGCTGGCAGTTCATATGCCAAGAAGTGCAGGTGCAGTATGTTCCGCCCAAACGCATTTGAATCCCTTTCCATCAAGTGTCTCCATATTGGCCTCTCTGCAAGTCGTCGTCAGTTTCAAGAAGACTGATGAATTGAAGTAGTTTAGTTATGTACTTTGGTACTGATAAAGAGATTTGATCCTCTTATTGTTAACAATAACTTATCTTGCCAAACTCATTGTGTAGTTCACCTCCGGAAGATAAGATAAATTACATTATTTTACAATTATGAAATGGATTTTTTTTTTGTCCCCTGTGATATTCAGTTCATTATATGATTTCTATTAACAAAATGAACACCTAGCAAAAAAAAAAATTGTGGTACCAATAGTTTTAAGACAAAATGTCAACTATGCAGTAAATAGAACACCTAGCAAAAGTGTAGAAGAAGAAGTGGCTCCTTCATCATCCCAAGAGGGAAACAAAGAGAGACATATATATATTGGGTTTAGGAATATGACCATTGAAAGTCCCAAAGAACCAAAAGAAAAACTATCTGTGGGGAAAAATGTGAAAAAGGCTTGTATTTATTTGTCTTTATACTAAAACAATATAAAGACCCTTTAATTCATGGATACAAAACAAACAAATCATACTCAAGAATTGAGAATCACATCTTTCGATCCAAAGGCATATTCTTCTGCTAGAGTAATCATGAACATTACGTGCATAATTTAATTATAGTTACTTAACATCAAGAGTACATAGTTAAATTTATAACAAATTTTAATTTATTATTTTTTTTTTTTTGTAAACCTATAACAAATTTTAGTTATCAACACCAAAGCGAAGTGCATTGACATTGAGTAGTAAATGAAGACGTTCAGTATATTCAAGCCGTATTAAAATTATTCTTGTCTATCATAATCATATCTTGAAGTTTCGAACCCAAATTCTTTCTACCAAAATTTTGAGATTCTTTAACCTGATAAAAATAATTATATGTATAACATTCTTTTTGTTATTGTTAAAATGTTTTAAACTCAAATAAAAAAAAAAGTATTATGGCAAATTAATTTGATTTTTGTTTTTCGTTGGTCAAAGGCAATTTAATTTTTGTTATTAAAATAGAAAAATACAAATGGATTTAGAAAATATCCTTACTAATTTAAAATTCGAGTTCACGTGGCGGTCGCTACCAACTTCGTTTACTCCAAAACCAGAGTCATTTACCCAAGTCCAAGCCAAAAAACAAGGGTTCTCGCTCCGACACGAAAACAGATCCAGATTCTGGAGCTTAGGTAAAGCCTCACTCTTCTTCTCCAAATCTCAGACAGTCTGGTTCCTACAAACCAATGTTTTGTTGAGTGAATCTGTGAAACGAGTTAAAATCTTGAAACTTATGTTCGATTGTTTTGTTCAGTTCAGTACCTTTCTAGTTTGGTATAAATATGGATCTTGGTCTAGATATGATGGGAAATTCCGATTCTTACGCTTGTTTTCTAGTTTGGTTATATGGTGCTGAATTGTTTTATTCTTCATTGCAGAGAAGAGATCTTATAGAGAAAAATGTCGAACATAGACATAGAAGGGATTCTGAAGGAGCTACCTAATGATGGGAGGATCCCAAAGACAAAGATAGTTTGCACTTTAGGACCAGCTTCTCGGACTGTTTCCATGATCGAAAAGCTTTTGAGAGCTGGTATGAATGTGGCTCGTTTCAATTTCTCACATGGTAGCCATGAGTACCATCAAGAGACACTCGACAACCTCCGTACCGCTATGCATAATACCGGCATTCTCGCTGCTGTCATGCTTGATACAAAGGTTTGTACCTAAAACTTATCTTGTGAATTGGATTCTCTTGTCATAATTTTCGATCTAGTTTGTACCTAAATGTCAACTTGGTTTTTCTTGCTTAAACCTCCTCATAATTTTAAATGTCCAATCCTTAGTACTGTGTTTGGTTATTATCGTTAGAGATTATATGTATATTCAAAGAATATGGCTATGGCTAGATCATGGAATTTGTACTATGTGAATTCGTCATTTTAGAGACTGTCAGCTTATGATTTCGCTTGTTGATTTTGCAGGGGCCTGAGATTCGTACTGGTTTCTTGAAAGATGGGAACCCTATACAACTGAAGGAAGGTCAAGAGATTACTATAACCACTGATTATGATATTAAAGGAGATGAGTCAACGATATCCATGAGCTATAAAAAGCTGCCTTTGGATGTGAAGCCTGGAAACACCATACTCTGTGCTGATGGAAGCATAAGTCTAGCTGTCTTGTCATGTGATCCCGAGTCTGGAACAGTTAGGTGCCGGTGTGAAAACTCGGCCATGCTTGGTGAGAGAAAGAACGTGAATCTTCCCGGTGTTGTTGTTGATCTTCCCACTTTGACAGATAAGGATATTGAAGATATTCTCGGTTGGGGTGTTCCCAACAGCATCGATATGATTGCTCTTTCTTTTGTCCGTAAAGGTTCGGATCTTGTTAATGTCCGGAAGGTTCTTGGTTCCCATGCTAAAAGCATAATGTTGATGTCCAAGGTATTTATAACTTTTCACTTATGGAAATTGCATTTCATGTCTATAGCTTATATAGGCATGAATCTGACTCTTTTCTTTCTTGGGTTTGAATTTTGAAGGTTGAGAACCAGGAAGGAGTGCTAAACTTTGATGAGATATTGCGTGAAACAGATGCGTTCATGGTTGCTCGTGGTGATTTGGGGATGGAGATTCCAATCGAGAAGATCTTCTTGGCTCAAAAATTGATGATTTACAAGTGTAACCTTGCGGGTAAACCGGTGGTTACAGCCACTCAGATGCTGGAGTCAATGATCAAATCACCTCGGCCAACACGAGCTGAAGCCACAGATGTTGCAAATGCTGTTCTTGATGGCACGGACTGTGTGATGCTAAGCGGTGAGAGTGCAGCAGGAGCTTATCCGGAAATAGCTGTGAAAGTCATGGCTAAGATCTGCATTGAAGCTGAAAGCTCCCTTGATTACAACACAATCTTTAAAGAGATGATCCGAGCAACTCCGCTTCCAATGAGTCCACTCGAGAGTCTTGCATCATCCGCTGTACGGACTGCTAACAAAGCCAGGGCCAAACTCATCATTGTGTTGACACGTGGAGGTTCAACCGCTAATCTCGTGGCTAAATACAGACCTGCTGTTCCGATTCTGTCAGTGGTTGTCCCGGTTATGACCACTGATTCCTTTGACTGGGCTTGTAGTGACGAGTCACCTGCAAGGCACAGTCTCATATACAGAGGTCTTATCCCTATGTTAGCTGAAGGATCTGCAAAGGCAACAGATAGTGAAGCCACGGAAGTTATCATTGAGGCTGCTCTGAAGTCGGCTACACAGAGAGGACTATGCAACCGTGGTGATGCAATTGTGGCCCTGCACCGTATTGGAGCTGCCTCAGTTATTAAGATCTGTGTGGTGAAGTGAGATTTCAAACTTCTTTCAATATCACAAAAAATCTTGGCGCCTGATGATTGTTGGTAATCGTGACTGAGAATTTGCTTTGTAGCATGAAATAAAAAGAAAACAGGTCACAGTAGCTCCTGAATCTCTGTAACCTTTATGATACCCTCTGTCTCTTTTTTTTATTTAGTTTTCCAAGATTACGGATCAAAATCTGCTTCTTATGGTTCAGTGCTGACCTTTGCATGTATATACTGTTTCTCTTCATAAGCTTTGCTTATAAAAGATTAAGCTTTAAGGTGTTAAGTAAGTAAAAGATACAAACATCGAGAAAGCCATCTATAACGATTGAACAAGATTCAAAGAAAAGTATGTTCCTTTAACGTTTAAAATCATAAAATACTATTCTAACTTCTAAATCACCAGATGATCTGCGTGGGAGAGATTCGTGGTGGACTCTGCAGTATAAGAAAAGCCGTAAGAAAGACAAAAACAAAGGTATAGAAGATAAACCACGCCTGATGTTATTGAGATCACCTGTTTCGTGAGGGATGTTACTTGAAGTCATACGGAATTGCGCTTGATGTTATTTCTTCCTCTGTTATTGAAGAATAACGATTAGTGTTATAAGTTTGAACATTCTTCGACAGATTTAACAGGAATAGTTTTTCAAGGCTGTGGCAGATGCTTACTCATTGTAAAACTAGCGGAATTCATCGTGGTAGCCATAATCATCATCAGTGTCATCTTCGTCGAAAATGGCACTGTAGAAGACGTATGGATGCTCAATCATCTCTGCCAAAGTCAAACGTCCATCTTTGTCCGAATCCGCCTAGAAAAGATCAGGAAAAGAGAGATCAATGTAAGATCGAGCAATTTAACAGCTAAAATACACCATTTGTTTTAAAAGCTACGTACCTGAGATATAATATAATCAGCCTGTTGTTTTGCGTAATAACGCTCAGTAGGATGGATTTTACTGATAATGGGAAGTAGTTCAACGTCTGACAAGTACCTGTAGACAAGTGGGAGTAAATGTTAAGGGCTGCCTGATATGAATGGAAATGGTAAACATGTTGTGTGAATTCGTAAATTACTAACCCATCATCATTTTTGTCAAGCTGAGAAAACAACTGCTTTGCAGGGCCTTCAGGCAAGTCATGATAAGGATGCGTAGAATTATGATTCTCTTCCTCGTAGTTCCTTACAGTGTCAAAGAGGCCGTGGAAAAACTCTTCAAAACTGATCTTACCATCTTTATCTGAATCTCTTTCTCTGGGAGAGGGAAGGAGAAAAACCCATTAATAAAGAGTCAGCTAAAAGAAGGGTTCCTCAGAAATAATCATATGATCACAGTACAGTACCTTACTTCCTCCTTGCATAACCATAGCAGCAAATTAGGGTTCTTGGTGTCAGCAGGATGCAGAAAGCTAAATGAAAAAAATTAGCCCGCAAGAGCATTGTGAGAACAAAAACAAAAAAGTGATAGTATATTAACCAAAATCTGAAACAGCTCGGTTGCTTTAATCTACACTAGAAAGAAAACGCTTACTCGTTAAACTCTGTTAAGTTCAGCAGTCCATCACCATTTGCATCTGATGCATTAAAATGCTCCTCCTTCCACCAGCCCATGTCATAGCCAAAGGAATTATTATCTGTTTAAAATTATAACCAAGTCAGCTCGCAGTCTAAAGTGAGATTCTTTACTTAAAACCCGTTGCAAATTGCAATCAAACAGATGAGAAGGATTATATGGTTCATAGGCAGAAGAGGTAAAACCGAATAACAAGATCTACCAAGACATATGTTTCTGCATGACTATAACAAGTAGCACAAATTAGAGTCAATGAAACTCAAAGAAGAAACAGGAAACTGCAGCTCACCTGAATTACGGACCCAAGACGGTGGTTCATACTCAGAGAATGAAATGAAACCATCCTTGTTTTTATCATGAACATCCATGTCTCTTTGAGTCCTGTGAATGACTTCCTTGGCAGCAGACTGCATAGTCCATTCAGTCAATTCACTCTCCGTCACAAACCCATCAGCTGGAGAAACATCAATCTTCGGAAACAGCATTATCAACCTGAAAAGCACCAATCAATCAAACTCCTTCCTTACAAAAATTGGATCTTTAGTGAAATTAAATATCGAAACTTCCAAAAGTATGCATTTTTTAATTAGCAATCAAATTCAAAAGATTTGGAATTGAAGACCAAACCTATCAGTGACATTGAACTTGTCCTCATTATTCAAGTAATCCTCAGCATCCATGAAGTCTTCCCACTCAGGCTGTGACTCGTGACCAGGTGCATGTTCATGTTCATGCCCACCGCCACTGGTTGTTTCTTTCTGAGAATGAGAGACAAGCTCCGGATGAGAATGCCCAATGTACTGCCGCTCCCACTCTTTATCCTCACGGCGGCGCTCCATATCAGCGACGAGAGGATCAAACGGAACCGGATCGTGACGAGTAGGTTTGAAATTGAAAGAAGACCGGAGTTTTAAACGGTGATGTTGGTTGTGACCACCATGGTGGTGATCGTAGTCACTCTTCTTCTTCGGGGAATAAGAGATGAGGAAGAGCACAAAGATCCCCACCGTGATGTAAAGAATCACCGAAGCTTTACTCATTATCTTAGTGTTACACACAAGTAACAAAAGAAAGATCTTCGCTTGAAACCCTAATTTTGTCCGCAAAGTTGAGCTTTTTACACTTCCGAAGTGTACAAGATAGATCTTCAAAGATGGAGTCTTGCGGATAAATAAATATTTTTTATATCTCTAGAAGATATTGACTCTAGATCTGTTACGAGACCTTTTTAGTCAAATCGTTTGTACTATTATTTATGAGATCCCCCCCACATCTTTATAAATTACACAATAGCCTCTCTTTTTCCATAAACGCAATTTATTCAATTGACAATGATTAGAAGAGACACTTTGAGCTTTGTTACGGTTTTATACAATTTTATAACTGTTTTATGTATGTCGGCGAATGTAAAGAGATGAAATTGTAGCTTAGCTACCGTTGGACTCACTCCAATTACAAGCTTTATTAGATCATTGGAGTTCGAGTAGATCCTCCACGTGGTCCAATCCCTCGGATATTATTATACATACATTACACACGCAGATGGGTGTGTCGTGTGTGTGTATTGTATATTTGGATCTCACGTTTTTCTTGTCGATGGAATTTGCTCAGATCCCCCTCTTCTAAATCGTTTACTACTTGGATATAATAAGCTGATTGATTAGGCACCTCCGATCAATACGGTTGTTGATTTTGGAAAATGGACAAGTATGATGTTGTCAAGGATCTGGGTTCTGGTAATTTCGGTGTGGCTCGGCTTCTCAGACACAAGGACACCAAAGAGCTTGTTGCCATGAAATACATCGAGAGAGGCCGCAAGGTTTGGGCTTTTTTTTTTCCTCTGTCTTTTTTTCTATCTGGGTTCTTCAAGTTTTGAATTGGGGTTTTAAAGTTTCACTTTTTAGCTCAGTTGTTATGATCAGAATCATGATTTGAAGTCTTGTTGCTAGACATTTTTGAAGGGTTTGCTGATTGGGGCTTTTTTTATAACAACATATTTAAATGATGATGATGATTAATTTATGGATTGTTTGGTTTATGCAGATAGATGAGAACGTGGCGAGAGAGATTATCAATCACAGATCACTTAAGCATCCCAATATCATCCGCTTCAAGGAGGCAAGTCTCTTTTTTTTTTTGTTCTGTGGCCCTAATAAAGAGAGAGTTGTCTTGGGATCTGATTCTTGATTTGGTTCCAGGTGATTCTGACTCCTACTCATCTTGCTATTGTGATGGAGTATGCTTCTGGAGGAGAGCTCTTTGATCGAATCTGCACTGCTGGTAGATTCAGTGAAGCTGAGGTGCGCTTTTCTCCTTCTAAAGTCTTACACTTTGATTTTGTTTCTTGATGTGCTTGTATGAGTTTTTGGTTTGATTTTTATCTTTTCACTTTTCAGGCTAGGTACTTCTTTCAACAGCTGATTTGTGGTGTAGACTACTGCCATTCCTTGGTATGTATGTATATAGTTCTTCCCAATTTCATTAACCTGAAAAGGAAAGTTATGCGCCTAATTAGGCATTTTATGGAGAGCTATTGATGTTTGGCCGCCCAGATTCTTTGTTTGAGATTTGGAATTTTATGCCTCCGTTCTTGTGTAACCTTCCCTTCTCTTTTGCTTTTGTGTAGCAAATATGCCATAGAGATTTGAAGCTTGAGAACACATTGCTTGATGGGAGCCCTGCTCCGCTTTTGAAAATCTGTGACTTTGGTTACTCTAAGGTCTGCACTCTTTCATTCCCTTCTTCTTTGCGCAGTTTGTCTCAATCCTGATTAGTTTGTTGCAAATCAAAAGTATTATCTGTTCATTCGTCTTGATTTTTATGATCCTGTCCTGTTTTCTATTTTACTTCTACTGTGTAGTCATCTATATTACATTCAAGGCCTAAATCGACTGTGGGAACTCCAGCATACATAGCACCTGAAGTTCTTTCACGAAGAGAATATGATGGCAAGGTACACTGTTCATGCCTTGTTATACATATCAATTTGTCATTAAAGCATGATTGATTGGTTGTCAAAGTAAGCAAATAGTGTCGTCAAGGGAAATGTATGAGGAAAAAAAGTTTAGACTGTTCTAAGATTGTTGTTTTAGTCGGTCTAATATATACTTTGTACTGGCGTGGTCTGTGTAAAACTTTTCAGGTTATTATAGTTCTAAAAGTTCTAAATATGTTTATATGGACCAGTCTCCAAGCCTAGGGTCTTAATTCAAAAAAAATTGACGGGTGATAATCGATAGGCGTAGGATGTTTATAGGTCAGTCTCTATAATCATAATTGTCATAGAGCATATATATAGACTGGCATTTGCACTCATATGACTTTTTTTGTAGCACGCGGATGTGTGGTCATGTGGAGTAACCCTTTACGTCATGTTGGTTGGAGCTTACCCGTTTGAGGACCCTAACGATCCAAAAAACTTCAGGAAAACAATCCAAGTAACTAAGACCATTCAACAGTTCTGATTAACTCCTCTTCTTATCGCTCAAGTGTCTCAATAATATAACAATTAAAATGATATTCTGCAGCGCATAATGGCTGTACAATACAAGATCCCGGACTATGTTCACATATCTCAGGAATGCAAACACCTTCTCTCTCGCATATTCGTCACTAACTCTGCTAAGGTACCTTAACTATTCCAGTTTCAGGCTATATATATTGTGAGGAAGATGATTTTTGCGGTTCTGATTGTTGTCAATAATATTCGTGACAGAGAATCACGCTTAAGGAGATCAAGAATCATCCATGGTACTTGAAGAATTTGCCAAAGGAGCTGCTGGAGTCGGCTCAAGCAGCGTATTACAAGAGAGACACGAGCTTCTCTCTTCAAAGCGTAGAGGACATAATGAAGATAGTTGGAGAAGCAAGGAATCCAGCTCCACCTTCTGTCAAAAGCTCGGGCTCAGGAGCTGATGAAGAAGATGAAGAGGAAGAGGATGTTGAAGCTGAAGTGGAAGAAGAAGAAGAAGAAGATGATGAAGAAGACGAGTATGAGAAGCATGTCAAAGAGGCACAGTCTTGTCAAGAGTCTGACAAAGCTTAAGAAGAAATAAACTGATCTGTTTCTCATACTTATTTTCTTCCTTAAGAACACTATTTGGTGCGTTGGTGACTTGCTTCTGGTAAAAAAAGACATATTTCTGAAAGCCGAAGGCTGTAAGCTACGTGCAGGTTCACTTTTAGATTTGATGTCGTTGTCGTTTTGTCAATTGTTGTTCGTAAGAAAATGAATCATACAAATCGTTTCGTTATATTTATGAATCATACAAAGGTAATCTTTTTCAAATACTACTGCAAACATAGCATGAATTTGTGACTCTAACTGAACTTGTCAAGCCTTTCTCAAACTCTATTTGCTAACAAGTAGCAACCCAGAACAACGAGAGTACCATGGTGGTGGTAAAACAAAGATGTTATGCCATCGAAATTATCGAACCGCAATCCTCAAAATCTCAACATCAATCAAAGAGATATAAGTGACAACTTTGTAAACTTGTAAATAAGGTTAGCTTTTATTTGATAATCCTTTACATGTGGCAGGTTACTATTGGTCAGGTGACTTTATTTAATTAAATTTGGAAACAATGTCCATGTGGCAGGTTACTATTGGTATGACTGATTTGCGTGCCTTTGAGTATTTTGCTAACGTGGAGAGGACCGTGTTGCCAGCACCACCACCTGGACTCGTTCCAAATCTAGTGAAACTGGAAGTACTACTAGAACATGTACAGAATCAGATTCAAAGGAAGATGCCACCTGCCACACCTAATACTAAGCCTGTAATGTCGTCTCCTCCTCCACCACTGTCTCTACCTGAGGAACCATAGCCAGAGAAGCGTGAGTCCGCACTTGTTCCAGAAGACCAGTTCTTTGCTCAGCATCCGGTAATGTTTTCTTCACACTTTTACCTGTCTTTTTTTTCTTCTTTTTGTTTATTTCAACTGGCTTGATTTGACTTGTATCTAACTAGCAGTCATAAATTTTCAGGGCTCCTCTACAATCAGGGTTTCTGTTCCAAGCATCGGATCGCTGGGCTAGTCATCGAGATCACAGTGCAGTCGTTATTGGAAAACGTGGTAAGTTTGAAGGAGAAAATAGCTGGGGAGATACACATTCCAGTGAAGAAACATGAGTTAAGTGGGAAAGCCGGGTTGTTAAAGGACAACAAGTCACTTGCACATTACAACGTGGGAGCAGGAGAAATCCTAACATTGTCTCGAGCATTGATGTAATTGGAAAATACTTTTCCAATCTCTTAAACTCTTATTCTTTAATACTAATGTTTTAACTTGGTGGTCAAAAACTATATATGTAGTGGCTTTTAAAGCTTGTTTTGGATCGCCTACTAGTTCTGACTTCTGAGGCCGAAAAATAACTAATAAATTTATCAAACCGCACTCAAAATCAATAAAAGGTTTTAGCTTAACTAATCCAATTCTTCTGTAACAAGGCTTAGAAATATAGCCAGCTGCGATATATTTTTATTAGTAAACCGTATTGATTACAGCTGCATGAAACGAGTCCAACCCTAAATAAAAACTAGACCACACAAACCGTCTATTTCAGTACTTAAGTGGTCGGTCAGAAGTAACAAGCCCTAGGAAAGTCTCTGTCTCAAAATTGCGACTAGTTGAAAAAAAAAACAGAGAGAGTCAAGATGGGAGGAGAGAAGAGGAAATCTAGTTTAAAAAACCTAGCTAATAAAAAAAAGAGGAGATCAGGACCTCACTTACCGAACTCAATACTCAAGATCATTGCTAATGAGAAACGTCCTTTGAACTCTGACGATGAGATTGACTCCGATGAGTGCGATTTGTACGAGTACGAAGAAGGTGTGCCTGAAGAGGAATCCAGGAAAAACAACCGTTACGGCCGCGTTGTCAACTACAATTTCGTCCTTTCCAAGGACTTCAAGGTTTTTTTTGTTCCCTTAGTTAATATTCCGCGGTCGATTCGATTGTGTTTCTTATCGCCGTCACTGTAGGAGTTTGATTTTAGGTTAAGAGTTGTTTGGATAACACGTAATAATTTAGGTTAAAAGTTGTTTAATTTGGATTGCCTGGCCTCTTCTAATCGAGATCGAGACTAACTTGTAAATTGTATTTATTTCAACGAAGGATGAAAACGTGGAGTCAGAAGATGATGATGATGATGATGATAGACACCCACGGATGCTGGAAGCTGTCACTGGAATCCCAAGAGCAGCCTTTCAAGGTATTGATACAGAGTCTTGCCTTTATCTTCTATTCATTGCATTTGTAAGCTGTAAAATATAAACTTTTTTTTTTGTTTTCAGGAGAGAGTAAGAGAAAACATGTAGTCTTCACAGAACCATATCCAGAGTCTGAATTCAATCCTACCCGTGATGTTCTAGAGGGTAAATCCTTCACCACAATGGAACACCTTTTAAATCCTATTAAAGGACTACCTGGATCTAGCGAACTATGCGAGAGGGTCTACCGGATGGAAAAAGATACTCAATCTCTTGTTCATGCTCCTCAGCCAAAGCCAGAACGAGAAAGACTGGAACGGAGTGTAGTGAAAGGACTAGTTGGCGAGGCGTTAAGTAAGTGGGTGCCTCTGGTAAAGAGGAATAGGGAGGCACCAACTGTTTGCTTTAACCAAGATGTCAATGCTGGATACTCTACGGTTGGTGCAATAGCATCACAATTTCAGCCCAGGAATATATTGGAGATGAGAATGGCTTCTATATTAGATGATAATGAGGTTAGGGAGGCTCACAAAGTAGATGGTACTAGGCTCGTTGAATTGAACGAGGCAAGTTTTGTGATCTCTAGTTCATTCCCTGCTCCGCAGCTTACTTGACTTATAAATTATCTGGCATTGAACGTAGCTTATACGAATATCTGATATAACTGTTTGGATTGAATTTTGATACGTTGCAGGTATCTATGGAAGATCACATCAAGAAACGTGACCACATTGCTAAGATGAGGAGCATGCTCTTCCGTGCTGACCTGAAACGTAAACAAATCAAGAAGATTAAGTCTAAAACTTATCATCGCCTTAAAAACAAAGACCTGAAGAAATCAGGGGTTGGAGCATTGATGGACCCAGCAATGGCTAAAGAAGAGGCTAAGAACCAGGAGATTAGACGGGTAGAGGTCAGTCTACAATTTCCTCTTCACTTTCACAGATTCTTTCATCAAGACGTACACTTGTCAAACAAAAAAAAAGTGATTATTATTGTCTTATTTGTTCATATGTCATGTGTTATTATATATGCAGGAACGTATGACTTTAAAGCACAAAAACGCAGGAAAATGGGCCAAACGCATGCTAAGGCTTGGACTGGATAGTAAATATGATGGAACTCGTTCAGCTATATCTGAACAACTTCAAATTAATGCTACTTTGTCCAGAAAGATGAACTCCACAAAAGATGAAAGCAGTAGTGATGAGAGCGATGCAGAGTTGAATGATGGTTCAGATGAGGATGCTTCTGAACTGATAGCTAAAGCAAAGGTGAAGACACTTCAAGCTGTGGAAGATGATGAAGCCCCCATTACTGGTCTTATGTCATTACCTTTCATGGTAATTCTTGCTTTGTTTTCTCAAAACACCATTGAATACTTTTTCATTCTGGTTTTTTTCGTTCATTCATGTTTTTGGTTTGGTTAGGCTCGGGCTGAGAAAACGAAAAACCAGGAAGCTAAAGAAGAAGCTAAACGTGCAATTGAGGAGTATGAAGAGTTGGAGAACTATGGTGGAGCAGAAAACTCTAAAAAGTCCACTAATGTTGCTGGTGGTAGAAGAGTATTTGGGGCAGAAGCTCGAAAAGAGTCTAAAAAGGAATCAGACAACTTTTTTGATAACAGTGATAGTAGTGACAATGATATGGAAGATAATGACTCAGAGGCTTTAAAAGTTAATAATGCTTCTTCAACTGCTAGAAACACTGAAACCATTATGGAAACCGAGGTACCTTTCGATGATTCAGAGAGTGAAGCAGAGCAAATGGTTGATGGGATTTTGACATGTGGTTCAAAGGAAACCTATGAGATTCCTTGTCAAGCAGAGCTTGTAAGCCGTGCTTTTGCTGGTGATGACGTTGATGGTGAGTTTGAGAAGGATAAGCAAGAGGTACTGAATCAAGAAGTTCCTGAACCCGAGAAACCGGTTCAAGTTCTTGGTTGGGGACAATGGACTGATATCCAAAAAAAGAGAGGCTTACCTCAAAGGATGGTTAGAGAACACGAAGATGACATGAAAAGGAGAGAGCAAGCTCTCAAGTCAAGGAAAGACGCTCGTCTCGGACATGTTATCATATCAGAAAAAGTCGATAAAAAGGTAATTTAATACTACTGTCACACTTATATGCTTATCTCTTCCTCTGTTCTCGTTCATCATAACCATCCGATATCATGCATGCTGACTATATATATTTGACAGGCTGAGAAACTTTATACAAAGAGTCTACCTTTCCCTTACACATCCAACGAAGTTTTCGAACTTAGTATGCGTATCCCTAGAGGACCCGAGTTTAACCCCACAACTATTCTTCGAGATCTAAACCGACCTGAGGTTAACTTTTCATTACTTTTTTAAAAACTCTCATTAGTAGTGTACCCATTTCGCAAAATGTTGTAATTTCTCAAAACCCTGTGTGACGATTAATGCATGTGTGCAGGTTGTGAAGAAAGCTGGGGTGATCATTAAACCTGTCAAGTTTAAGGAAGTAAGATGCGAATGAGACAGTAGATGAAGAACACCCTCGTGGCCATCAGAAACATAAACCCAAAAAGGGTAGTAATAAGTCCAAGTAAAAGGCCAAATATTTTGCATTCTTTAAACTTAATTTTTTATCTCAACAGGAACACTTTTGCTTTGTTGTTTTTTTTTTTGTCGTTATCAAATCATTTGTTCATCAACAATCTTTTTTCCCACCTCCACCTTGGTTATTTTCGGTTCAGCAAGGGTTGAGATTATGACACAATTTGATTTGGTTCAACTACCGGTTAAGCATAATTTGATAACATCACGTCCTTCTGGGTTTCTTATCGGGCTTTTTGTATGGGCTAATTAAAACATCCTAAACCATCAAGCCCTAAAAGACTTAACGTGTTTCTGAGTTTCCCTCGACAAAGGGTAATTTAGTAATTATCAGGGTTTCAGAAACAACTCACCGTTTTGTTATCAGCAATGGTAGCGAAACTACATAACGTTTCTTATCTGTTTGCGCAAAAACGACATCGGTTTAGTACCACCAAGTCTATATCTGCTTCATTTCCTATCCGATTAAAACCCTTATCGTTCGTTGTGTTTTACTGTAAAACCCTCTCGACTCTTTCCTTATCTTCAACTTCAAATTCTCTCCGGTCACCACCGACGACGGGAACTTGGTAGTTACAAGTGCAAGATATGTCCTTGAAGTTCCCTCTCGGTGTACGTTTCATCACTCATTCTCTTCCTTGTACTCGCTTCCCTTCCATGAATTCAGGCGCACTTATCTATTCATTTCGCTCCGTCCCTGTTCTATCCAAAGCCTTTCCCTTTAGGTTAAAATACATCGGATTAGGTTCCCGGGTCAATTTTTCAACCCGACCAGAGAGATCCCAACCCGAATTCGTGCGGCGGAGTGGAGCTGGGGGTGAGATTCGCGCGTCCAAGAGCTTGATTGAGGACGAGGCAGAGCTTAGTGATTGGGTTAGCGATTTGAGGACTAGTTCTTCGCGTGGGAAGTTCACTAGCGAAGAAGATAACTCGGGTCCAGAGTTGGTTCGTAGAAACGTAGTAGACAGGGATAACAGTAGTAGGGGTCCAAGGAGGGGAAGGGAAGGCCAATCTGATAGGTTCGGTGGTGCTAGAAGAGGAAAGGAAGGTGAGATGGATAGGTTTGGGGGTTCGGACAGGAGGAGGACCACGTCGGATTCGTTTAGGAATCGAGAAGGTGCAAGGAACGGTCGTATTCAAGGAAAGAGTAGTGAGTCTTCTTTCCGTGGAAGGAATGAGAGAAATGTAGATTCAGGGTTTAGGAGAGACCGAGGTTTGGAAAACAACAAGGGATTAGGGAAACAGACAAGAGGTTTAAGACATGAAGTGGAAGATAGTTGTGACGAGGACGAGATGAGGATAGTATCGGGAAGCATTGATGATTTGCTTAGTGAAGATAGTAGTGATGAGGATGATGAAAATGATGAGCTTGTTATTCAGAAAGTGGGTTCTCCTAAGGCTGTCCGGACTGATATGCCAAGGAGTGATCATGTCAAGACTTCAGATTCTTACTTGTCTAAGACGAGGTATATTATCACTTTCAGTTTACATTTCTATTTTACATGTGAGGTGGTTGCTTCGGAGCTATTCTTCTGTCTTGCTTTGATCATTTAGTGCTGTTTGATTGAGAATTCTCTTTATGGTAAATGGTTTACAGATTTGATCAGTTCCCTCTGTCTCCCTTATCTCTAAAAGCTATCAAGGATGCGGGATTTGAGACAATGACTGTTGTGCAGGAGGCTACTCTTCCTATCATTCTCCAAGGTGAACTTTTCTTCATGAGCCTTGTTTACAAGGCCAATTCGAAAGAAAAAAAAAAAAAAAAAAAAAACACACCATGGTTTAGAGATGTAGTGACAATTTCTAATTGACGACATCTCACTAGCTTTTACAGATCACTTATGCAATAGCCAATAGGTCTTTCAAAAAAAAAAAATTCTTGTGTCTTCATGATTACTCAAATTTGCTATGTCTTCCATTTTGTAGCTTGATTGATTGTTTAAAATTCGTCTTTAAATCCTTCGTTTCTTCCGGGCTCTGTTATCCAGGTAAAGATGTCCTAGCCAAGGCCAAAACAGGCACTGGGAAAACCGTTGCATTTTTGGTAAGACATTCTACCCTCTGGGTTCATGGACATAAGTTGGTCAGTTAGGAATTGATCGGCCTTCGATTGGGATCTGTTCTTACTTCTTATCGTTGATGTTTATTTATAGCTTCCATCAATTGAAGCAGTTATCAAATCTCCTCCTCCAAGTCGGGATAACAGGCAACCCCCGATTGTTGTGCTTGTGGTATGCCCTACTCGGGAACTTGCCAGTCAAGCTGCTGCAGAAGCAAACACCTTGCTGAAGTATCACCCATCTATTGGTGTTCAAGTTGTGATTGGAGGCACAAAGCTTCCTACAGAGCAAAGGCGTATGCAAACGAATCCTTGCCAGGTAATAAAAGATCGATCTCTTTTGCCTCTCTATGTGAAGTTAATTCCGAGCACATTCAAAAAAATAAAAAGAAGTTAATTCCGAGCAAATCTTCCAATTCCTTTAAGTTTAGCTGCTAAGATGGCTGCAGTACAGCCAGCTTTATCTATATATTGTTGATTAATCACATATTTTAAAACTCTCAGATACTTGTGGCTACACCCGGAAGGCTCAAAGACCATATTGAGAACACTTCTGGATTTGCAACAAGATTGATGGGTGTGAAAGTCTTAGTGCTTGATGAAGCTGATCATCTCTTGGACATGGGTTTCCGAAGGGACATTGAGAGGATAATTGCCGCTGTTCCTAAGCAGAGACAAACTTTTTTATTTTCTGCCACTGTACCGGAAGAGGTAAGTGTCAGTTTCTTGTACATAGGCTCGCAAGAATTTGGGTTGGAATCTTGAACTGTGTTTTTTGGTGTCAAGGTCCGCCAAATATGCCATGTTGCTCTGAAACGGGATCATGAGTTCATCAATTGTGTACAAGAGGGTACTGGGGAGACGCACCAAAAGGTAAAAGATCTCTTTAGGTTGATTTATGTGAATGACCTGTCGTATGATTGGATTTATCGGTTTCTTATGTCTGTTATATCTCCCAGGTCACACAAATGTACATGATTGCATCACTAGATAGACATTTCTCGCTTCTATATGTGCTTCTTAAAGAACACATCGCTGATAATGTGGACTATAAGGTAACACTGTGTCTCTATTGCCATTCTCAATCACCAATGTCTGTATTTCTGAACTAACATAACCTCCTTGCTGTTGTAGGTTATTATTTTCTGTACAACTGCTATGGTGACAAGATTGGTGGCTGATCTGCTTAGTCAGCTAAGCCTGAACGTCAGAGAGATCCATTCTAGAAAACCGCAGAGTTACAGAACAAGAGTTTCTGATGAGTTCCGCAAGTCAAAGGCTATTATCCTTGTGACATCCGATGTATCTGCTCGTGGAGTCGATTACCCTGATGTGTCATTAGTCGTACAGGTAACAGTTTTCTGACATGGAATTGTTCTGTAAGTAACGATTCTATCTCTATTTCTTTACTGAAGTTGTTTGCTTTTGCAGATGGGATTGCCATCAGACAGGGAACAGTATATTCATAGACTTGGCAGAACCGGGCGGAAAGGTAAGGAAGGGGAAGGAGTTTTGTTATTGGCACCATGGGAAGAGTACTTCATGTCATCTGTTAAAGACTTACCCATCACCAAGTCTACTCTACCGCCACTAGACCCAGAGGCTGTGAAAAGGGTAAGCCTTTTCATATCAATGATGAACTCACATGAATTTGTGACTCTACTGAACTTGGCAAGCCTTTCTTAACTCATATTTGCTGGCAATCTAGAATGGCAATGGAACTTGAAACAGAATTTGAATCTCATAACACAAATCTCTATGAAGTCAAAAGCTAAGATTTTTGAAGAGTGTGTGACATGAGTGGAGTACTGATGGGTATAAGAAATTTGTTGAATTCAGGTGCAGAAAGGGCTTAGCCAAGTGGAAATGAAGAACAAGGAGGCGGCGTATCAGGCGTGGTTGGGCTACTACAAATCGCAGAAGATGATTGCAAGAGACACAACCAGACTGGTGGAGTTAGCCAATGAGTTTAGCCGCAGCATGGGACTTGACAGCCCACCAGCTATCGCAAAAAATGTTCTTGGCAAGATGGGTCTCAAAAACGTTCCTGGTCTTAGAACCAAGTAGATTCTTTAAGCTAGTGATTTGCTTTTGTCTGAAAACTTTAATGCTTTGTAAGTGTAATCTCTTGTCATTCTTGCTACACTTTAGACTTTCTAACTAAAAAAATCCTATAAAAGTTGCCTTTCTTATGAAAATCTTTTGCTTGCAATGGCCAGTTACCATGAGTATTCTTTGTTCTTACCATCACGCGACTCATATCGTTATCTTTCATAAAATTGGTAACATAAGAGCACTTAAGACAGTGTTCTACAATATGAAATTTACAGTTCCAAGCTTTCATGATGAGATATATAACAAATTTCACCAAGTTTAGGCAAATGACTTTTTGGAAAGTTGTGAAGATCTTGAAAAATTTAAACTAATTTCATTTAATAAAAAGGTGTTTCTGATATAAAAAGACATTTCAAAGCAATGAGAGCAAACCACGTGCCGTTTTAAATTTTGTTCAGAGATATTTTGGGCCACTCTATTCTCTTGAGTACCCCTTAAGCCCTAAATTTGAGTTTCTTCCTACAAAACCTTTTAAACCCTAAATTTACCGACGGCGGGAACTTGGTAGTTGAGAGAGCCTTACAGTCTTCATCTTTCTCTTCCATCTTTTCTGGGTCCTCTCGTTTCCATGAATTCCGATGGACCCAAATCCGGTAAGAAGAGACGGGAGCTTCGCGCTAAACATTTGAAAAAGCTCACGAGTGACCGGGAAGATGAGTCGGTAAAACTAGTCAAGGACAAGAACAACAATAGAGGTCCAAAGAGGGGAAGAGAAGCCCAATCTGATGATGTTGATGAGCCTCTTATCAAGAAAGCAGCAGCTTCTACTAAGCCTGTGGAGGAGGCTCAAATTGCTAAAACTTCAGATTCTTATTTGTCTAAGACAAGGTACATTATTTGTTTAACTAAAGATTATCTTATGAACTATGTGAACTCTCTTAGTAGAAACTGCATTTTTATAGAGGGTACAATTTAGTCTCTTTTTGTGTTATGCAAGTGAGGAGATTTTGCTTTAGAACTGCTCTGACCATATTCGTTGCTGTTTGATTGAGAATACTTTTGATGCTTAAATGGTTTTTACAGATTTGATCAGTTCCCTCTGTCACCATTATCACTAAAAGCAATTGCGGATGCTGGATTTAAGACAATGACTGTTGTACAGGAGGCTACTCTTCCTCTCATTCTCAAAGGTGAACTTTTCTTTCATTCTTGTTGGAGTTGCTTATAAGGTGAAAAGATAACATACGCATGATTGAGAACTATATGGACGATTTCTAGTGGAAGATGTCTCACAAGCTTGAAAGAAATTCAGAAGCTTTTGTATCTTTCTTCCGGATGGCTCATATTTTGTCAGACTTAACATTTTTGAAGCTTGGCTGATTGTTTATTGTTCCGCTAATATGTTTTCTTTTTAACTCCTTGGTTTTCCAGGTAAAGATGTCCTAGCCAAGGCCAAAACAGGCACTGGGAAAACTGTTGCATTTTTGGTGAGGCATTCTACACTCTTGAGTTCATGCGTTTAAGTTGGTCAGATAGGATTTTATCAGGCCTTCAGTGGGATTTGTTCTTAATGTTGATGTTTACATTGAAGCTTCCATCAATCGAAGCTGTTATCAAATCTCCTCCTGCAAGCCGGGATAATAGGCATCCCCCAATTATTGTGCTTGTGGTATGCCCTACTCGGGAACTTGCTTGTCAAGCTGCTGCAGAAGCAAACATCTTGCTGAAGTATCACCCATCTATTGGTGTTCAAGTTGTGATTGGAGGCACAAAGCTTCCTACAGAGCAAAGGCGTATGCAAAAGAGTCCATGCCAGGTAAAATTTTCAATCTGTATTTATGTAAACTTATTTCTGAACAAAATCTTGCATTTCCATTGAGCTGTACTTCTAAAATGAAACTTGTTATCTGACCATTAGAGTTGCATTTATTTTTTCTTCAAACTGATTTGGTTGTTCTTCACTAAAACAATATGAACTCATTATTTAAATGGCTAAGAATATAAATTAAGAAAGATATATTCAAAAAAGAATGTATTTCGCTAAACAAGTTAGGATTGTTTCTAATCATAGGATATGTTCCTTGATTTAGCCTCTTATGCATTTACATTTTTTTGCATTTTTTCTCTTCCCTGTAGTCAGAGTAGCTGCGGAGATGATGATCTTTGTCTCTGTATATTTTTAAATAATAACATATTTGCACAATCTCAGATTCTCGTGGCTACACCCGGAAGGCTCAAAGACCACATCGACAACACGTCCGGATTTGCAACAAGGTTGATGGGTGTGAAAGTCCTTGTGCTTGATGAAGCTGATCATCTCTTGGACATGGGTTTCCGAAGGGATATTGAGAGGATAATAGCTGCTGTTCCGAAGCAGAGACAGACATTTTTATTTTCCGCTACAGTACCTGAAGAGGTAAGTGTCAGTTTCTTGCACAAAGACTCTCACTTTTGGGTTGGAATCTTGAATCGTGTTGTTTTGGTATTAAGGTCCGTCAAATATGCCATGTTGCTCTGAAACCGGATCATGAGTTCGTCAACTGTGTTCAAGAAGGGGCAGGGGAGACGCATCAAAAGGTAAAAGATTGCTTTTTTTAAGTTCAGGTGAACGAATGGCCTTATGATTGAATGTTATTGGTTTCTCATGTCTGTTTTATCTCCCAGGTCACACAAATGTACATGATTGCATCATTGGATAGACATTTCTCGCTTCTATATGGTCTTCTGAAAGAACACATCACAGAAAATGTGGGCTATAAGGTAATATTCTTCCTCCAATGTCATTGTGAATCACCACTGTATGTCTGGATTAACACAATCTCTTTGCTGTTGCAGATTATCATTTTCTGTACAACTGCTATGGTCACAAGATTGATGGCTGATCTGCTTGGTAAGCTATGCCTGAACGTCAGAGAGATCCATTCTAGAAAACCGCAGAGTTACAGAACCAGAGTTTCTGATGAGTTCCGCAAGTCCAAGAGTATTATCCTTGTAACATCCGATGTATCTGCTCGTGGTGTTGATTACCCTGATGTGTCACTAGTCGTACAGGTAAACCATATAGTAGTTTTCCATTATAGAGTCGAACAGTTGCTACAAAGTTAGTCGTTTTTTACTGAAGTCGTTGTGTATATGTTGCTTTTGCAGATGGGATTGCCATCAGACAGAGAACAATATATACATAGACTTGGCAGAACTGGGCGGAAAGGGAAGGAAGGAGAAGGTATACTATTGTTGGCACCGTGGGAAGAGTACTTTTTATCTTCTGTGAAAGACTTGCCCATCACAAAGACTTCTTTACCGCCAATAGACCATGAAGCTGTGAAAAAGGTAAGCTTTTTCAAATACTATATGAATTTGACTCTACTAAACTTGCAAGCCTTTCTCAAAATTAACTTGCTAGCAAGTAGCAACCCATAACAACCAGACTACTATACTAAACTATATTGGGATGCAAGTTCCCAATGTTTAAAATATATTTTTTAAGAGTATGTAACTCGAGTGAGCATTGATGAATGTGAGAACACATGTTAAAAATCAGGTGCAGAAAGGGCTTAGCCAAGTGGAAATGACGAACAAGGAGGCAGCATATCAGGCGTGGTTGGGTTACTACAAATCACAGAAGAAGATTGCAAGTGACACGACCAGACTGGTGGAGTTAGCTAATGAGTTTAGCCGCAGTATGGGACTTAGCACCCCTCCAGCTATCCCTATAAATGTTCTTGGCAAGATGGGTCTCAAAAACGTTCCTGGTATAAGAGTCGCTCCTGGTTTTGACAAGAAGAAAACAAATAGAAATTTTCGTTCCCGCTAGATTTTTTCCTAATGGTATGTTTTGTTTTCAAACTTTATTGCTTTTGAAGGTATTCTCTCTTGTTATACATGTAACACTTTGATTTTCTAAATATACAAAATCTATAAAAGTTACCTTCTTATGAAGGTATTTTTTGTAAGAAAATTATATTGTCATGTTCTTTGTTACAGCTAAGCAATTTTGGATTTATGATTCATTGTATTTTCGAATTAGTTTCTTTCGATCACCTATATTTGAATATGAGAGCTTACTTTTAAATTCTGTAAAGTCAAATGTTGAACTACCTAATGTACCTATGCCATCGAAGTTATCGAACCTCAATCCTTAAAATCTTAACATCAATCAAAGAGATACAAGTGACAAAGTAATCGAACTTCAATCCTTAAAGTTTGGCCTAATTGATCCAATTCTTCAGTAAGAAAGCTTAGAAGCATAGCGACTAACCAAAATATAGAAGCATTTTAGAAATCGTAATAAAAACTTCTATTTTCCCCGGCAAAAAAAGAAATAATGGAACCTCAGATTCAAAGAGTACTGAAAAGAAGGTGATGATGAATGGTAACAGTAAAAAACAAAACCCAACACCATCTTTCTACTCAAGCTTTGCCTTTCACCATACCACCATAAGGCTATGCCTTTTTGTTGTAAATTGTAAAGCTCTACTAAACCCTAAACTGAGCCAAAAAAAAAAAAAAACAGAGAAGGCAAGATGAAAATGGTAAGTTTGGCTATGGCTGCAACTGCAAGCTTTTCCTATACAGAATTGAATTCTGCTACGTGTTTAGTCCTCTTTCCACTTGTTAACATATCTCAAGAAGGCACTAGCTGGATTTTCATGAAGTGGAGCTCTGACACGGGTAGATCTCCTAACCACTGCTTCTTCCATTTCTATGTTGTGAGCAATGTCCTTCGTCCTCTTTTGTAGTGTAGAGCTGCAAATCACACACAAGTCATCGCCAGGTTTTAAAGCCATGACACATAAACAAGGAGACTTTGATAAATGTGGTGTTACTCTTCTACATGTGCATCAAAGTGAGGATAGAACAAGTGACCTGAATAATAAATAATGCAGATTATGCAAAAGAGAAGTGGGAAGCTATAACTGACCATATTCTGTCATAGAATTTCTCTAGCTGTATATGTAACGACAGTTCCCTCTCTCCTTTACGGTTTAGCGTACCCATCAATGCATCGAGCTGGATATCAAGAAACATACACAAAATTGAACAAGATCTATACAATCAAATGATCAAACAAGGAAATGAACCATGTGGATTGATGATACCTCTTCCTTGGAGGTATAATAGCCCCATTCTTTGGAATCAGAATCCTCAACAAATATCCTACCATTGCTTCGGAACCACCAGTACCTGTTGTAATCCCGATCTTTACCTAAGGGGTTTGTACGTATGACTATTTTCTCCATCTCTCGTTCATAATATTGCCTCTGCATGTAAAATTAAAAGTTCACACTTGATGTGCATAAACAAAAAAGCCCACACGTGCATATATGAAAACAACCACATATCAAAAATAATTATGAGGGGAAGGACTCTACCCTCTGTTCGGGCCCCCTCCTTTCCGAAGCTCCTTTCTCATCTTCACTTGCCGATTTTGCCTCCTGCTTCTTCACTGAAAATCCTTTCTCCTCCTCTTCCTCCTCTGCTCCATCCTCATCTTCCTCCCCCTTCTCCTCCTCCTTTGGTTCGATTTTAATACCCGTCATCTGCCTTTTGTGCTTTCTCAGATAGACATTCCCCATAAGCCTGTTACTACCATGAGAAAAATGAGCTCCCAAGTGATCTGAAGACCAAATGTTCTGCTAATGAGTAAATATGATATAAGCCATACCTTTTCTCTGATTTTTCAAAATTTTCTGAAGAAACAAACCCATTCTCCATCTTGCTTCCCCCTGCAGTGCTCTCTTTCTTTTCGCTGTCTTCACTACTTTCTGTTACTTGTGGGCTATTTTTCTTTATCTCCAACCTACTATTGTCTAAAACTCCATTAGATTCCTCGCCAGTTTTGGACCGTTCTTTCTCCTCTCTTTTCTGTCGGGCCTCTGTCAACGCTTCTTCTCTTCTAGCAGCTCCAAGGGCATGCCGTTGTTCAACAAGCTCATCTATTTCCCCCTTGAACATACTTGTTACAGTTATATGGTTCACTATTTCTCTTAAGATTTTCAATTTTACAATTGGGTCCAAAAGACCATAATGTCCCCGCCTAATCGTTCCAAGGTCAATGCACAAATCAGAAGCGTCGACTGATTCCAAGAAATCACAAAGATACTCTCCCCATGTGATCAATGTTATCTGAAATAAAGCAACAAAGAGGCCATCAAACACAAAGAAAACTAAAAATCACAAGATTGGCGACTTAATGTTGAATGCGAATAGCTTATAACTGTGTGGCCAATTTTGTTAATTAAGGATGATTTCCATGAGACGAAGATCTGACCTTTGACTTGCGACTCCTTCTCTGCAAAGCTTTGAAATTATCCCCACGTTCATTGATGAGGAACCGGAAAAGACACGCATGCACCTCCATGATAAGAACCACATTACTTTCCTTGTGGCAGACAGCATTTTCGAAGTCTTCAAGAGAAAATCGCCATAGATGCAACTGTCTACCAAATGAGGTACAAAAGTCCCAGACCATAAGTAGATCCCCAACACAATCCATTGGAACACTAAAATCCCGCGCAAGAGAAGGCCGCTGAGTGATATCAGTGTCATCAAGATCAGGTGGCAACAGTGAATCTTCAATTGGATAATTGATAGCCTCTTCCTCAGACTCATTAACATCTGAAAAGGAAAAACCAGCGAATGGTAAAAATTTCCTTTAAATTGCAAAGAAACTTTTGCCGAAACATTAGGAAACATTGAATTGGATACGAGTTGCAGAGCATCCATGCAATTATACCTCTATCTGTCTCCTCTGCAATCTGTTTACCATTTTCTGCTCTCTTTCTTTTTCCTTTTTCCCTTCCGGTTTTATCTTCCTATAGTTTAGCGATGAGACAAAACTGATAAGTACATCAACTAATTATTAGGCAATGCTACAACTTATTAAATGGTGATGTACTTTACTTCTACCTGCTTTCTTTGTTGAACCAGTTCTCCATTCTGAAAGACATATTTGTTCTGAAGTTCCTTGGGAATTTTTCTCGTGATATCATGTGCTTTAGCCAGATAATCATTTACTACCCAAGGTATACTGTGGCATGTGGAATCCCTAATGAAAGACTTCAGAAAGTTTCTACTATTTGGAAACTTCTTCCATGACAGATCCTCCCCAAACAGCACTGTGTTCTCATTTATTTCCTTATCTTTGTCAAGGAAGCCTACCTCATACTGAGGTCTACTATCCCCATCTGTTAATATCTTCAATATTTTGCACGGATGCAGTTCCCCATCCCTTTTTCCATACAACTCTGCACCAGCGTAAAAGCAATTTTGCAACTCTGTCGCTATTTTGTCAGCAAGATCTTTCAATGACAGCGTACCTTTTCAAAATGAAAGAAAAAGAGTCAGAAGTAGTGGTCATAAAACAGAGATTTCGAGTATTAAAAATCTATCTTACACTAACAAATTTCAAACAGTAAATAGGGATTGCTGATTCACAAAACTGACAGAAAAACCAAAACGGTAAAAAGGCAGTCTTGATGCACAACCAAGGTGCACATCCTTAACTCCTTTCCCCTGACAGCGTAGTCTATGTCAGAACCAGGAATGTGACAGTAGCAGATGCAACCAACCGGTACCATTCTATGAATTATAGAGGCACATCTAACTTTAAATGTGTGGCATTGAAACTCTCACATGGTTCCGGGGTTCCAAGAAGATACAGACAATTTATGCTACAGCCCTCAATGTACACATAATTACAACTAAATAAAACAAGACTTCGACACACTTGTATCATAAGAATGAATATAACCAAGGAAGGAGTTAAAACTTACTGAATTGGATGATGCGTAAAGCAGGTGCGACTAGCTCTCTCGCCAGAGTTTGAACTTTCTTGCTTGCCAGTTTTTCTGAGTCTAAGGCCTCCTCGTAGGTCAAGGTAGTCTTACCAGTAGATTTGCATGTCCAAACTCGCTTGCGGTACAGATTAATCCTCTTCAAGTACAATCTAATTTTATGTTAAGCAAAGCAAACAAATAGTTCTGACACGGACATGTGCACTGATAAACATGAACAACCAAGCCTTGGAAGAATAATATGAATAAAGATTGTTCCAGAATGAAACACTAGGCACATAAGAAGATGGGAAATATTTGAAACATAAGTTTAAAAATAGTGTCATGTTTTCCAATTCATAAACTGATACAGCAATATAAAAAGGATACTGATAATCTCTAAAAATCTCCTTTGTGAGACGAACTTGATAAACAAGTTCTTGAGGCTCCAAGTTATTTGGTGGCTCCAGTAGTCTATGTGACTTCTTTTTTAGTAGAGGCATCCTTCAAATGGCAAAACAGACCTACGGCATACATAACAAGGTGCCTATTAGTAATCATCATATTGGAAACGTAGCAAAGAGCTCATCCACGCCAAGATGGGCAGGAATTGCGTCTATGCAATGTGAGAACAGAGAATAAAGCGTTTAAGGTGGTGACACAAATGTCAAGTAGACCAAGAAAAGTAGTAAACAAGTACATATTTGTGGCAAAACTATGCAAATGATAGCACATAGCCCGAGAGCACTGATTCTAATTTCAACTCTGATTTGACAAAGAGTCCATAGATTAGCAAGTGGAACTTGACTTGAGAGATCATGTGAAAAAAGAAACCCCAATGAAAAATGCTGAGAAAAGCAACGCAGTAACGGAGATAGCATTAAACCCTAGAACAATCGCAATTCCAATCGAATTAGGAAAAGATCTGAAAGCATCGGACAAAATTCACCGATTACATACCAATTGAGAGCAATAATCAAACAAGCCAAGGAAGCAAAACGAAACCCACGGAATCAAAACCCATACCCAAAGATCGAGATAGAGAAATCACTATCATCATACCCTAGTTTCGGAGTATCCATAACCCGAAACCCACAAGTTATACACACAACAACAACAACAACAACAGCAAAAAAAGCAGCCAAAAAGCAAAGCAAATGTGTAACAAACACAATCACTGAAAAAAACGTAACGCAATTCGAAGACGATACAACGAGAATCAAAACGAAGAAAGCGAAATCGCACACGGGAAGAGGATCGATGTTCCCGCCACAAACGATTAGAGAGAAGGGAAACAAGAGGGACTCACACAATCAAATCTTACGGAGAATGTATGAAATTGGGAATGCGCGTCGTCGAGAGAGAGAGGTAGGAACGAACACCGCTGTTGAGATCTCCCTAGGTCCCTCTCTCGCTCTCTCGGTCTCTCTCTCTCTCTCTCTCTCTCTCTCTCGCTCTCAGCTGTTTTGGTCGTCGTCCTTCCTTATGGGAAAGACACTTAATACGCGAATTAGTGAATTAGCCTCTCTCTCTCTCACTTTAATTTATATTATATATATTTACTACTATATGGTTTTTTTTATAACAGGTGTTGGTGAATTGGAGCCTTTAATAATAACTCTCTACGTAGTATCTTACTGTACCCTTTCCCTTTTATATATTTAGCCCTTTACTTACAAGGTCTACTGGGCCTTTAGTTCTTGATATTTAAGGCCTTAAAGGCTTTACCATGTTTCTTTTCTGTTCTCTAAATGGGATTTCATGGAATCATATGGAGCCGCTTAGAAAATCTCTCTGTTATTCATTAAACCAACAAGACACACACTATTAATAATATATCATTATTAAAACACACACACAGAAGAAATTTTACAGCAATAACTTAGCAAACTTTTTACAAAAAAAAAAAAAAAAAAAAAAAAACTTAGCAAACACACAAACGGTTTATCTTTATCACACCCTAAACACACACAACATATCTCTCAACATAATTTACTAGAGCATATTGGACACGTAACATGATTGCCCCTTTTTCTTTTTGCATTATAAACCTGTCATTCCCAAAAATACGGAAGAATGCAGCGTTTGTGGTACACGTGTTGGTAGAGAAACTCAATCACATTTTCAAGATGCTTATCGTCGTTGAAATCGTACTCGTCTAAGCACAAAGCACATATGTCCACTTTATCGATCTCTTTAGCAATCTTGTCCCAATGACCACTCTACCACCCTTCTGAATGCTTTGTCACATATTACGGCGAAAGGCGCCCCTCCAAGAGCTTGTTCGGAATATTCACACAATCTTTGTACTACATTTTAAAGTGTGTATGTGTATTAATGTTGGTTGGTGGGAGACCATTAAATGGGAAGAGGATATGACATTAATCTTTGTACTAAGTTTTGGCTTTTGTTGATATGCCTTTTTAAAAACGAAAAAAAAAAATTATATATTGTATATGTTTCTAATCCTATTAAATATGTTTGTGTGGATTTATTAATAAAATTTTATGCATGTTTTGCTAACACTAATTGTACCTCGTGATATTGACTATTGAGATAAGCAATTTAAAATAGAGTTTATTGAGCATCTTCAATGGTAGAAGTACTATTAAGGTTCTAAAATTTTTGTTAAAAACATTATAAATAATGCAAAAATAAAATTTGGATAGTAAAATATACTATATTTTTTTAAAAAATTGGTAGTCTAATGGTGTACTCATTAATATACTTTGCTTGCTCAAGTCAAAACTCAAAACTCATGTCAATCTTCACAGCTTCATCTATGTACTCACCAATCTTCGCACAATCTTTGTACTACATTTTAAAGTGTGTATGTGTATTAATGTTGGTTGGTGGGAGACCATTAAATGGGAAGAGTATATAACATTAATCTTTGTACAAAGTTTTGGCTTTTGTTGATATGCCTTCTTCAAAACGAAAAAAAAAATGTATATATATGTCTCTAATCCTATTAAATATGTTTGTGTGAATTTATTAATAAAATTTTATGCATGTTTTGCTAACACTAATAATACCTCATGATATTGACTATTGAGATAAACAATTTAAAATAGAGTTTATTGAGCATCTCTAATGGTAGAACTATTAACTTTTGTTAAAAATATTAGAAATAATACAAAAATATATTAGGTACTAACCCGCGGAAAACCGCGGACTAAAATTTTTTTTGAGAAAATTTTTTCATAATTTATTTTGGTATTATGTTATTTATTAATTTTTAAAATTTAAGCTGTTAAACAGAAATAATGATGTTAAAATCTTAGCCATTAATTTTTTTAATTATTAAAATCTTAGCTGTTAATTTTTAATAATATTTATTTTTTAAGTACAAATTATTTTAGATTCGAATAGATTCTATTTAATTTTATAGATTTAATTTAATTTGTTTTGTTAATGGTTTTTTTTGTTTATTAATAATTAATAAAAAATAATTAATTAATTCAAGTTTTCTAATAACAAATGAATGTAATTTTTTAAACATTTAAAATTAGTTTTATATTTGTACTTCTCGATCAATATATAGTAGGATAAAAGTTGGATAATAAAATATATATATTTTAAAAAAAAAATAGTATTCCTATGGTAGAATTGTAGAAGTACCAACACACTTTATGTGCTGTAGTTGCCTCTATCCACCGGCCAAGATTTCGCCACGTCATCACTTCCTCCCTCCCTCGCTACTCCCATTCTTTCAGCTTACATATCTGCCCCTGCCACCACTCTTGATAATATTCTGGTCGGTCAAAACCTTAATCCTACGGTCCATATTCGTTTTTTCCAGAGATGGCAAGAATAGATGGTGAAGATATCAAGGATACTTGTGATGATGGTTTCATCAATGGTGATGACGGTGGTCGAGTCTTCGAGATCAGTTGACGTTGACGGCGACGACTCTGAGATCTTAAGAAGACACTTGCTCGCTAATGGACTTGGCCTCACTCCTCCCATGGGATCTGTATAACTCTGTTTCCTTCTTTCTCTTTGATTTTAGCTTGTTTCCTTATTCTTCTTTTTTTTTTTTTTTTTTCTGTCTTAGTGGTTGGTTGATTTTACAATTGATTCCCTAAATTTGGAGTTTGTGAAATCGAAAGAGAACAAACACACATTCTACAACCACTAGTCTTTGACCAAACTCGTGATTGCTTGAACTTAACTTCTATATCCTGATAATTTTTGTTGTTGACAAAATTAAATAGTCGATTGTGAAAACTGTTTTGTCTTTTGTGTTCTTGATGATGTCTGAATAAAGTTCAATGTGATGGTTTTGCTGGTGGAATAGCTGGCTGCAACATAGATGAGATCAAAAATAACTGGTAAAAAGTTTCAATTTTTTTTTGTAATTCTCTATCCTCGATTAGTCTTGCATCTTTATTCTCCTGTCATCATCTCTTAACAATCAGTCTATTTAACAGCTGATGCCTTTGGTTACCACTGGCCTCTCTAAGCTTGGTTACAACTATTTTAACATCGGTATGGCTCCAACAGGCAACAACATAATATGAATGAATAATCATTATATCTGTTTGATTGCTTAAAGAGTAAAACATTTTCATGAGTTATATTGTTCTTCACAGTATTAAAATCTTGGTTTTGTTTCTCAGATGATTGCTCGGCTGAAATTGCTCGTGACAACAAGGTATTAAACACTTGTTTGTGTATTCCTGGTTTCATTTCTTTCTCTGCAGTTTTCCTATATGTTATCTTCCTTGTCTGAACTGAATGGTATAAAATCATGTTCCTTTCCAAAAGAAGATTGTGTTTAATTCTCCTGTGGAAGAATATGACTTTCAAATTGTGTTAGTGTCAGGGGAGATATGCACCCAGCACTATGGGGATCTCCAGTAGGCAACAGTCGGAGAACCACTAATGACATCAAAGTACCTGGCTTAGGTAAGAGTAAACGAAAAAACAAGATGGCGAAATCTCTCATTCTAAAAAGGCTGAAGTTTTATCATCTTTTTTTTTTTTTTGGCTTATTACAGTATGATCTCATCAGCAGGTGGCTGGAACGGTAGGCAGAAGTAAACTGTTTTTAAGTGTTTTTGCAGATTTTGTAAAGGATTTTGCAGGTAGATGAGTGAAGCTGAGGTGGTTTTCTCCTCTTAAAGTCTTACACTTTGATATGGTCTATCTGTTCTTCGACATCTTCTTTGATTTGATCTTTTAATGTGCTTGTAGAAGTTTCTTTTGCTTTTGATCTTTTCACTTTTCAGGCTAGGTAACAGTTCTTCTTTCAACAGCTGATTTTGTGGTGTCAACAAATGCCATTCCTGTGTATGTAGATTGTTCTTCCAACTGTAATGCTTTTTGATGCGGGTGATTCAATTTTTGTGAAAAAATGGTAGATGAAACGTGTGTAGAATCTTATAATTACCACTGTAGCATATCATTGACTTGTGTAGATAATAGCCCTATCTTGTGTGACCATCTGCTCTCTTTTGCTTTTGTGCAGCAAATATGCCATAGAGACCTGAAGCTTGAGAACACACTTCTCGATATAAGCCTTGCTCCACTTTTTAAAATCTGTGGTTCTGGTTACCCCAAGGTCTGCCGCACTCAGTCCAAAACAGATCAGCATGTTCTTTGAACAAAAGTAATACTTTTTTGTATCCACTCGTCTCTTGATTCTTATATATTTTTGTCCTGTTTTCTATTGTCTGGTCAGCTATACTAGATTAATTAAGGCCTAAACCGACTGCTGGAACTCCAGCAGCATACATAGCACGCACCTAAAGTTCTTTCACGGAAAGAATATGATGAGTACAGTATTCATGTTATAAGTTGTAGATACTAATTTCTGCTTTAAGCCATGATTAGTTTGTCAAAGGAACCAAATAGTGTCATCAAGAGGAAAAATGTGAGGAAAGAAAGTTAGGTTGCTCAAAGATCCATGCTAGAGACGGTCTACTGTATATCTTTTGTATTGGTGTCGTCTGTGTATTGTACTCCTAATAAGTTTGAAGTGGATCAGTCTCTGCAGTCTGCACATGTGTAAGCATAGGGCCTCAATTAAAGAAATGATGGGGAGATATTAGATCGATATATATGAGTAGGGTCTCAGTAAGTCAGTCTCTGTAATCATGTTTTCCATGATTGTCCGTACACTGGCATTTGCACTTATGTGGCTGTGTTTTTGTATGCAACGTGGATGTGTGGTCATGTGGAGTAACCCTTTAGGGTGATGCTGTTTGGAGTTTAGGAAACGAATGGCCCAAAGAACTTCAGGAAAACAATCCAAGTAAGTAACTCCACCATCCAACTATATGATCAACTGCATTCTTTTTCTCTTTCTTTCTGATTAGCTCCTCTTCTTATTGCTTCAACGGTGTAACATTTCAAAATTTGTACTCTGCAGCGTATACTGGCTGAAAAGTGCAAGATCCCGGGGTACATTTCAGGAATGAAAACATCTTCACTCTCGTCACATTTGTGACAGAGAATCAGGAGATAATGAATCATCTGTTGTGTGCTAGTTGGAAAATTTGCCAAAGGAGCTGCTAGAGTCGGCGCAAGCGACTTAATAATAATAACATCTGTCTCGCTCTTTGTCGTGTCTTGACATGATGGAACTGATGTTAGCAGCACCAAATACAAGCATAAATGATAGTTAAGGTTAAAAAGTTGAAGAAAAAACTTGGAAAACATAGCAACGGTAATTGAAACTAGCCTATGTAGGTGTGAATCGAGTCGATGTAATGAATAAAAGAGAGTTTTTTAGCCACTCTCGATGGGACGTGATTCATGAAATCATATGGAGCCGCTTAAAAAAAACTCTCTTTTATTCATTAAACCAACAAGACACACACACAATAATATATCATTATTAAAAACACACACAGAAGAGATTTTACAGCGATAACTTAGCAAACAATAATTTAATTATTTCAAGATGCTTTTATCCAGCAAAAAAATGAGGTCCAATATATAAACATTTTTTTAATAGATTTTATCATTTTTTAAATGGATTTTATAAGGTAAATTTTAAAAGTGGAAGCAAAATCTTAAGAGTTCATAAAATAGAAGCCTATTTTTAGAATAATAGATAGATAAAAATTAAAATTTGAGATTAAATCTTAATGTTTTTGAAAAGTGAGGCATATATTTGCAATGTAAATGTTTAGTTGGTCTAACTTTTTTACTAAAAATTTCAAACAGAATTAGAGGCCCGATACATTTGTGTCATAGGGATGTGCTGCGGGTCGGACCTGCAAAACAGCAACCAAAATGACATATTTTCAACGTTATAATCGATAATTTAGGAATAATTGACGTAGTTAATGCAAACAATAATTTAATTATTTATCCTTTATTTCTAATTTCCCAAAGATTTTCTTTTTGATGTGAACTTAATACAGAGATTAATGTCCGTGTTGCTTTCTCTTCCCATTTAATGGTTTTTCTATCAACGACCGTTAATTTACACCCTTTTTGTCCCTTACCTCACAGTCTACTTCTTTTCGCTCTCTTGTCTATTTTTTTTTAATATCTTTTGAAGAACCACTTAAACCAATTGCGCATAACCAAAAGTAAATGAGACAAACTCAACAACAATATATAGTGTACTTCCTCTTCCTGTTTAATGGTTCTTCAAACAACTACCATTAATACATATACACACTTTTAGTCCCTTACTCACAAATTCAAAACAAAAAACCAGAGTAACACTCAAGCTATTACTCTCCTTTCTTTGGTTATGCATTTTTCTTTTCTTATCTTTGCATTACATTTCATCTTCTTACCATCACAGACTCTGTGTTTATGTAATTTTTTTTTTTATATATCTTAAAGATCTTTCTCACCAAGCTCTACAAGCCAATATGACTGATGGAACAATGAAGTCAATATTGCTGAAGTTTATGGTGTGAAAATCTTGCGTCCTCGTGCAATGATCCTTCATGGAATGGTTCTCACAATTCTGCCTTTTCAAGTTGAAGGGAAACAATTCCGTAAAGTTGTTTTCCACTGTGAATGACTGACTAACATGTTAGTCGAACTTTGGGTCCTCAAACTTTTGGGATGTTAACCCTAATACCTGAGGAAGCTGGTTCTGGAAGAGTTTATGCAAGCTGAGACCGCTTGCAAAACCGCTTATAGTGTGTGAAGTTCGCTCAGGAGATACTTGCAGTTTTTGGAATGATAATTGGACATCTCTGGGACCGTTAATTGAAGTCACTGGTCAGAATGGTCCTCGGACTGTGGGTTTACCTGTGAATGCAGTGGTTGCTGATGCACTAAGAGATGGTGACTGGTGGATTTCTGCTTCTCGGAGTAGGAACCCCATTATTCAATTGATCAAACAATGTCTGCCCAATCCTCATGATATTCTCAGGGGTGGAGAAGAGGATACGTATCTGTGGAAGATAGGTGACTTTGTTCCCTCAAGTAAGTTCTCTGCTGCGGCTACCTGGCGTTTTTTGAATCCTCTTGGTCCATCCATAGACTGGCATGGTGCGGTTTGGTTCAAAGGAAAGATTCCTCGGCATGCGTTTATTGCTTGGATTGCTGCTCGCCATAGATTGCATACGAGGGATAGGCTCATCAGTTGGGGTCTTCATGTCCCCTCTAATTGCCTCCTCTGCAACAGATTTGATGAATCTTTGCAACATATTTTCTTTGATTGTGATTTCTCTCAGGAGGTTTGGTCTTATTTCACTTCAAGAGCGAATGTGACCTCCCCGATGGTGTTTCAAGATGTGCTCAGATGGATGAATTCTCCTGCTCGGGATAAGAATGTTGCCTTTATTCTGAAGCTAGCTTTCCAGGCCACCATTTATATTATTTGGAAGGAAAGGAATGGGAGGATTCACACAGATTCTGCTCGGTCACCTTCAGCTCTAATCCAGGATGCAAAGACTGTTATTAGATGCCACCTTGACCCCCTATCTCGTGCTCAAGATTACAGTAATCCCTCTACCGTCTCCTTTCTTGCTACTTGGTTCGATCTGTTTCAGTAAGTTTCGGGCCTTCTTCTGTTTCTTCTCCTCTTTTCTTTCTTTCTTTCGTTCTTCTTTCCCCTTTTTCTCTTTCACAGATAAGGTTTGTTTACCTTGTGAGGCCTGAAAAGCCTTTGTAATTTCCGGTATCTAATGGAAAAGTAATTATTTAAAAAAAAAAAAAAAAAAAAAATGTTAGTCGAACAGCCCATAATAGGGAGTAAAGTATGCACACTTTAGCTTTTTATTGTTACATGCAACAAACAACCGCAATCAATTCTTCCAAGCTATCAATGAGCTCAAATACGGTAAATTCCAAATGATGTTTCATGTTTGATCATAAATACGGAAAAGCTTCAAATAACCTACCAAAAGAGATCAAGTCATTGAATAATGTTTTCTATGTTAAAAAAAATTCATTGACCAATCAAAATACCATAAGTTATTTCCAAAAATTGGAGACTGTGAAGCCTTAAAAAGTGGCAAAAAAAAAAAAAAAAAAAAAAAAAAAAAAAAAAAAAAAACAAGCAACTTTATTTTGTCAACGATAGAGAATATTAATTATTATTTTTCATTCACACTATATACCACCGCAAAACAACAACAAAAGAAAAATAATTAAATTCTTTATCCGTAAATATATACTACTACTAGTAACAAACTCGTGAATGATGAAGCGTCGACGATTATACGAAACTTACCTCTTTAAGTCAAGTAGACTGAATTGCTAAAACAACCAAAATAAGTTTGATTATGTGTTCTTAACCTAGAAGAACTAAAACGGTGAAGCCTCTCCAACCATTTTGATAAATTCCAAATGATGTTTGACCATAAATAGGAAAAAAAACTTCAAATAACCTACCAAAAAAAAAAAATCAAGTCATTTCTGGTGTAAATTTCACTTACCAATCATCAAACTACATAAAATTATTTTCAAAAATTGGAGACTGAAGAAGCCTTTAAAATGGCCAACAACCAAAACAAAAAATCAATTTTATTCTGTCAAATGACAAAGATAGATAATATTAATTATTTGTTTCCATGAACACCCGCCAGGAAAAAAAAAATATCCTATTTCAATTTTGGTATTTTCTGGGCCAAACTTACAACGTTAATATTTTTACTTGTATTATTTTTCATAAAAACTAGCTACCACCGGAAAACAACAACAACAAAAAATAATTAAATTCTTCATCCGTAAATATGTACTAACTACTGGTACCAAACTCGTGAATGACGAAGCCTCGACGATTTATACATAATACTACCAACACACACTTTATTTGTGGTAGTTGCCTCTATCCACCGGCCAAGATTTCGCCACGTCATCACTTCCTTACTCCTTAAAAACTAACTCGCTACTCCCATCCTTTCAATTAACATATTCCGCCATTGTTTCCGGCAACACAAACTAACAAGAAAAGAATAAGAAAAAAACAAAAACCATGGAGTTCGAAAGAGTCCAAGACATCTCATCTTCTTCTCTACTAAACGAAGCTATCCCTTTGGAATTCATCAGATCTGAGAAAGAACAGCCGGCGATCACGACGTTCCGAGGTCCAACGCCGGCGATTCCCGTCGTCGATCTAGGCGACTCCGACGAAGAGAGCGTGAGGCGTGCGGTGGTGAAAGCGAGCGAAGAATGGGGGCTATTTCAAGTGGTTAACCACGGGATTCCGACGGAGCTGATACGGCGGTTGCAAGACGTCGGGAGAAGATTCTTCGAGCTTCCTTCGTCGGAGAAAGAGTCCGTCGCTAAACCGGAAGATTCCAAAGACATCGAAGGTTACGGAACAAAGCTCCAGAAAGATCTAGAAGGTAAAAAAGCTTGGGTCGATCATCTCTTCCACCGAATCTGGCCACCGTCGTGCGTTAACTACAGATTCTGGCCTAAGAACCCACCTGAATACAGGTAATTAAACCGAATTTTTTTCAAAAATTTTGTTAACCGGAGTTTAACCGTCGGTTCATCGAAATAACCGTTATTGGTTTAATGTGTATATTAGGGAGGTGAATGAAGAGTATGCAGTGCATGTGAAGAAGCTGTCGGAGACGTTACTAGGGATTCTATCTGAAGGATTAGGGTTAAAGCGTGACGCTTTGAAAGAAGGTCTCGGTGGAGACAGGACGGAGTATATGATGAAGATTAACTATTATCCGCCGTGTCCTCGGCCGGATTTAGCTTTAGGTGTACCGGCGCATACTGATCTCAGTGGTATCACTCTTCTTGTCCCTAACGAAGTTCCTGGCCTTCAAGTTTTCAAAGATGATCACTGGTTCGACGCAGAGTATATTCCCTCCGCCGTCATTGTTCACATCGGCGATCAGATTCTGGTCTGAACTCTTTCTAAATCATAGATAGGCATCTTTTAGACTAAAGTTTTCTTTAGATGATAGGGTTTTTTTCATAATTCTTGTTAATCTAGATTTATATATATATATATATATATATATATATATATATATAAAGAATTCTTATTTTGGTAAAAATTAGATTAGTCAGTACGTAAAAACTTTAGATTAATTAGTAAGTAAACGTACGTTTAGATATTTAATTAGTAGATTGTGTTATAATGGATTGATTTGTGAAATTTGCAGAGGCTGAGCAATGGGAAGTATAAGAATGTGTTGCATAGGACGACGGTGGACAAGGATAAGACGAGGATGTCGTGGCCGGTTTTCGTGGAGCCTTACCGCGAAATGATCGTCGGACCTTTACCGGAGCTTATCGGAGATGATAATTCTCCAAAGTTTAAATCTTTTGCTTTCAAGGACTACAGTTACCGCAAGCTCAACAAAATTCCTCTGGATTGAGAAAAAATATATCAAAGGAAAAAACAATAAGAAAATATTTGATTTTTTTTGTTTTTTGTTAAACGTTAAATTTGTGGTTATGGAATACGAAGTGGTCGTTATTGAGTTGCTGTGTTTCCCGGGATAAGAAGATGGTTGTGTCTCGTCTCTTGTTTCTGTTTTATGATTAAATAAAGATTAGTTAAAACATCTAATACTACTACATTATGGTTTGATGTTGACATGTTTTGTTTATTGTGTTGCGAAGCCTTTGCAAGTTATGTCGGACCATTTCTAGGCATCGTAAAAAGATTAGGTTTGTAAATTGTAATGTTTAAAAAAGGAGAGGATCCGAGGTCGGGCGCGTGAAGCCACGCGCGGCGATTTCTCTCTAACCTAAAGCCTAAAGTTTTTTCTCGCCGTCATCTTGCTCGCCTCTCCGGTGTCCGGTTTTGACCGGCGCTGTGAGAGGGCCACCACGTTTTTCTTTTCAGCTCAGGTTCTGGCACTTGTGTGAATCGACAAGCCTCTGAAGTGCCCTGAAGCTCGCGGTGAAGTTGAGTAGTTCTGCTGCGTGTGACGGCCACCTCGTGGTGTTGACGGCGCTCCTCCGTTCGACTCTCTTTGCTAGTCGACGGCTTGAGTTTCGACGGAGATCCAGCGCTTTCATTTGCGTCTCACGACTTCGACCAGCGAGGATCTGTTTTCAGATCTACTCCTCCTCCTTCGCAAATCCTACGACGGATTCAAGCTCTGCTCCGCGTTGCTGCGGCGTGGCTTCTTCGTCTCTTTGGGTTTCTCAATTTTCAAGTCTCTTCTTGGAAATCGGCCGTGTCGACTTGCAATTTCCGGTGGTTGGGCTTATCTCCGATGGGATTTCTTGCTGATTGACGGCATTGTTCCTGACGTTTGTTGCCCTTGTCCCCTCCGTGTGGGTCGTCTCGTCTGTCGGAGCTGATGGCATCAAATGGTCTTCATTGATTGCTCTTGCTTCCCTCCTTCAGATAGGTTTCAGGGCACCGCTGCCTTAGGACTTCAATCTGATCTCTAACTTTGATGATTTAGCTTGCCTTCAGGATGAGATCTTTCTGTTTGCATTTTCTGTTAGAGGACAGCTTTCAGTTTTTGTAAGAGGGTGACCATGTTTGAAGCGTCAAGTGTATGGCATTGTCTCGGTTCTCAGATTATGACTTTGGTAGCTACGGTGGTGTTGAATTTTGGTGATGGTATAGCTTCCGGTGGTGGCTAAATTGCTGTCTCATTTGTTGACGTCACAAGTATTTATTAGCTTGTTGATTATGCTTCAAGGTCTGGTTTTGAATGTGTCTAACTAGTGCGGTTGTTTTGAGTTGAAGTTAATATTGCAATGAGTTCTCGCCTTTGGTTGTTTTTTGATTTGTACTCTAGAGGAGCTAGTAAGACCGATGGTGTTCGATGTGGTTATGAATAGCTTAAATCATGCTCTGCGCTAGCCGACTTCGGGGAATGAACTTGGTAGAGGGAGCTCACATCGTTCGCAGGATTCGGTTCGTGAGGTTCCATTTTGGGAAAGTTTATGGATTTGATTGACGAGTCGCTCTCACATGACGCGGGAGGAGTATGTGATCGAGGACTTTGAGTTTCTGCCGTTGACGGCCCATCCTTGGACCTCCAGTGAAAGGCTTCTAGTGGTAAGAGTCGAGCACAATTTGGTGTTTTCAAGTTGCAGTCAACCTTCTACTTCAACTACTTATCTAGGAAGAACTTCAAAATCGTCATCGCTTCATCTAACTCCTTCAGCTTCAACGCTTTGGTCGAGTGGATGGACCGAAATTTGTGTACTACAATTTATGCTTCCATGTTTTTACTTTTTTTGCCATGGGACCATTTGTATAGGTTTATAATCTTTGATTGTAAACCTGAACTGTTTTCATTTTAACGAAATATTTATATTCTTAGCAAAAAAAAAAAATTGTAATGTTTTACCTGTTACGGGAGACTTGGTCTGCATACTCAATATTAAACATGGGTTTCGGGTACCCAGTAGGTTTTAACCCACTTTTAACATCCATAACTATATGTTACATGCTTACAGCTATGTTATGATTGTAATCAATATAATGAAACTTACATCTACCTAAGCCGACACTGGATGTTTTGTTAGGACCAAAAAGGTTGTTCTAGTCTTCTAGAAACCAAAAGATTTAGGTTGATAGTGAAAAATAAATAATAGTCGGAAAATGAAAGACAGATTTTCGCACGTCACATGCAAAAAAGGACACCAAGGTAGGCCAGTCACATTTTTCAATTACTCCAACTATATAATGGCACACCAAGGACAATTTATTTATACGTTATCATCCAAACAACCCATGGAAAGACTTCTCTAATCTCAAGTGGCATTCTTCCCTATCGTTGGAGTCTTGGAGATGCCCATCAAGTGATGCAGATTATCCTTAGAGACGTTTATCGCTGTATGGAGCATTTTTATATATCATTACAAATGAAATGCAAAAATAATTGCATTATGTGAAATTAGTTTGCATAATATTACAAAGTGATAAAATGAAATACATGATGTAGTTGATCTTGAGTGACTTATGGAGAACCCCACAAAAATGTTACAATACTTCTCGTTCAAGTTTGAGAACGGCCATAAAAGCTTCTTGAGGGACATCAACTCTACCTATGGCTTTCATTCTCTTTTTACCTGCCGCCTGTTCCGGAAAAAATATATATACACATTTTAAGGAACGCAAAAACCGCTGAATAAAACAATCATCACGATTTCACCCTTATTGAGATATACCTGTTTCTTAAGAAGCTTCTTCTTCCGAGAAATGTCTCCACCTGAATGAAACATAGTAACAAGATCAGATATGGCTTCTGGGAACACAAACATGTCAAAGAGAAAACTACTTCATTTTCTGTGTCTGAATCCAGTTGTACAAGAAAGAGCCTTTGGAAGAATTTTTGATAATACAAGAGGTGTGATTGAGCTTACACTAAAACGGTTAAAGAATTTTGCTATTAAGTCAGGTGGTGGCTATTAATTTCATGCTTTTATGTAACGAGGAAAGGAAGCAAAGGAATGTGTACTAACCATAACATTTGGCCAAAACATCTTTTCTGATTGCTGAGAGTGCTTCACTAGCAATCACCTTGGATCCTATACAAGCCTGTAAGTATATTTATATGTTAAAACATCTTCCGTGGTTTGTATATTCTAAGGGCACTGTCGGATAACCAAGCAGGAACACAATTCATTTGACTCATTTGATCACAAGTTAAGTTTTCTAAGCTCAGAAGAAGAATAATTAAGATCCAATCCATCTTATGTGCCTCAGGCCCTCAGCGTTGGTTTTCTAAGTCATGTAGAAGAGAACTCTCCACCAAATTATTCTCAAAAGCTTGGAGATGCAGATTTATACCTGGATAGGCACTTTAAACATTTGTCGTGGAATAAGCTCTTTCAGTTTTTGAGTCAAAGCTCTCCCAACAGAATATGCCTGAAACACAGTACAAAACGATTCCACAATAATGTGAGGACAAGAGTCTGATATAACTCAATACGAAATCCTGGGAAATGTACTAATCTCTGCAGTGCGAGCTTTAATCTAATAGGAACATTTCCACAAAGTTTTATAATCAGAAAAGTGTAAAAGATAGTAAGTAGTGCTTTGTTTTTCCATCAATCTACTAATCCAACATTTTTTGGCAAGTGAAATTCAATTACTGAGATTGGTAAACCAAATATCTCTATTCAGATGTAAGACTGCGTATTTAAGCTATGTTCATAAAGTTCAGATAAAGAGCTTAAGCAAATATAACCTTATCCCTGTGTACGATGGTTGATAAAGGTTCCACCATTTCAGCATTTATCAGAATATCGAGTTTTATTAGATCGCTTTCCCTGTACCTGCACACATATTATAAGACACAAAAAAGCTATTAAAATTTTTAAGATGCGAAGAAAGGCATCAAATAGAGCAATGGAAACATATATGTATTAAGCTTGTATGGAAATTTAAGAAACCGATCTTCCATCTGTTCCAATCATATAGATTAGTCAACATGAAGAAGCTGAAAGTGGTTAACTTGTACAAAGAAGGTCTAGTCTACCAAATGATCTGAGCAGAAAGAACTAACCCAATAACTGAGTATTCCATGCTAGCATATCCCTTGGTTCTCGACTTCAATTGGTCAAAGAAATCTCCCACCATCTGCAAAAAAAAACAGGAAGACATCAACAAGAAGAAGATCAGTTTACATAATCAATAGAGACATGAACAAACTGTCATTGGGGTTATCTGAACTGTGCACAAGCAGAATCCTCACCTCTGCAAGAGGTAACTCATAGAGGATAGAAGCTCTGTTTTCTGCTATATACTTCATTTCTTTGAACTCCCCTCTTCTCTCTTGAGCGAGCTCCATAAGCGCACCGATATATTCTTTTGGTGTAAGTAGCTCAATCTGTATATTACCATTTGCAGTAAGGAAAAAAATATGTGGTGTGCAATAATCAGCAATATCTATGTAGCATAAAAGGTAACCTTAACGTATGGCTCTTCGACCGATTTCCTTTGCCCAGGATCTGGAAGGCGAGATGGATTTGAGCACATAGTCTGCAGTAAATTTTATTTCACATGTAGTAAGGCTCTAGATATCAAGAAAGAAATACAAAATGAAGCAAGTTTTAGGGAACGAAGAAGAATATTTAAAAGTGTAGGATCAAGAGGAAATTACAGTATCACCATTTACAGTGTTCACCCTATAAACAACACTTGGAGCTGTAGTAATTAGATTTAAGTTGTATTCCCTCTCGAGCCTTTCCTGCGAAGAAGAATGAACTGGTGCGTAAGAAATGAAGTAGAATAAAAAAAATCATATAATTAATGGCCGGCATCCATTAGAAAGGAAACTGTAAATAAGTAGAATACTAACAGATAAGTAAGCATTTATGATTTTTTTTGCCTATCTTCTGTAAGTATAGGATATTTTAAGTCAGGAGGGACGCAGCAAAAACATTTTAAAACAAGACAAGCAAAACACATCTGACCTGCACAATTTCCATGTGGAGAAGACCCAAGAAACCGCATCTAAAGCCAAAACCCATGGCACTTGAAGTTTCAGGCTCAAACTGCAGGATAAAAACCAAATTGAGGACAAACATATTGATGAGCTAATGCTAATGTAAACGCTCCCTAGACCAAATGTGAATATCATTAATAAAGATACATACAATAGAGGACTGAAATCCCTAGACCAGTTCTTTGCAAAACAAAACTTTACTTTCCAATTCGAAGTGAACTGAGCATAACAATACATCGGCTAAGTAAGCATACGAAGATCATAGTTGTTTCGTCTGTACAAGTTAGTGTGAGTACAGACAAAACAAAAATGTTGTTTTCAGTCGTTTCATTCAATTATATACCTTCAATGCAGCATCATTGAGTTGCAGTTTTTCCAATGCATCGCGAAGATCAGGAAACCTGCCATCATAGACCACATGTGAAAAAAAAATAACAAAATTAAAAAGCCAAAAGTCAACATAGAAAAACAAAAACTCAGTACTGGTCAGCGTCAACTGGAAAAAGGCCACAGAACACCATAGGGGTAGCTTCCTCGTAACCAGGTAAAGAGCTTTCTGCCTTTCTGCTATAATGTGTTATTGTATCTCCTACCCTGGCATCTGCAACAGATCTGACAGAAGCCGCAATGTATCCCACCTGTAGTTAGAACAGTAACATTCAAAATATGTGCAAGAAATATGACATGTTATTCAGGCATATGTGATATACACCAGCAGCATCGATCAGTGCTAATAACATCATTCTAGCTATTAGAACTTGAGTAAGGGAAGATGAACTGACCATTCTCTCACAAATATAACCAAACAAGAAAAGTGAAAACATTGTTATTAACCACAACTCTATCTCCTACCAAAGCTGCTACAAGGAAATGATAAGGAAATCCTTCCTTTTGCAAAAGCACAGGAAAGTAACAAAATATTGTGTTAAAAAGAGTACAATACCTCACCCGCATATAATTCATCCACTTGAATTTGATTTGGAGACAGAACTCCGACTTCATCCGCAAAGTAATCCTGCAATTCATGCAAGAACATGAAGAATACTGGTGAAACACAAGAAAGCATTCTTAAAAACTAAACATTCTCAGTTTTTTTTCCAGAAAAGAATCACAGAAAAACGTTTCACATCACTCTAAAGGCATAGACCTTGAAAAGCTATCTCATGCACAAATAACATTCAATTCTTTAATTGGCAAATCGAAAGCTATCTCAATAAGATAGAAGGACAGCAGAGTAGAGTAAAAAAGACAAACCTTTCCGCTTGCCATGAAAAAAATTCTGTCGCCTTTCTTCACTTTGCCATCGATAACTCGAAAGTATACAATGACACCACGATATGGATCATAGTAACTGCAGTAAAATGTATTGTCGACAGAAATAAATAAGTGCAGACTAATCAAGCAAATAAAAACGACACTCTTTGACATGCCAATGCCCACTCCAATCATTATATAACTATAAAACTTAGACTCTGGGATTTTCTTTCATATTGTTTTCTCTAGAAAAGGCAAAAATCATGATGGATAAAAACAACAAGTGCAAACCTGTCAAAAATTAAAGCTCTTAAGGGATTTCCTGCAGTATCACGAGGTGCAGGTATCCTTTGAACAATTGCATCCAAAATCTCCGTAATACCAATTCCCTCCTGCGTCAATATTTTACCCCCAAAAATTGTAATTGAATGGATAGAGGACCACAGGTCTTAAAGCATTCAGTGGTAGAATTGCAAAATGATTTTAGAGTCTAACCTTTGCCGAGCAGAATATTGCTTTGCTACAGTCTAACCCAATAACCTACAAACAATCCAAATTATTAAAAAGTGTTCATGTAAAGGCTGATGTCTCTGAAATTGCAGCAATAAGACAATTACCCCGTTTAAAAGAACATGAGACTGGATCAAAATTTCCCAAAGAAAATTTATAAGGCATAAAACTGATAAAAATATGAGAACATATTGAAAGCAGCAAAGATAAAAAACTGAGAAGAGTTTTTGCAGAGACCAAATAAGGAATACTGTTCAAATTATAACTGGCTTCATTGTATGAATGCTATTTACATTCTAACATCATAAAATGGCTACACAAATGAAGGGAATTACCAACCTCCTCAATCTCCCTGAGAACTTTCTCTGGCTCAGCGCCTGGAAGGTCAATCTTATTCAAAACCTGCAGGGCGAGGTAGAATTCATGTGCTTTAAACTCTAGTATACCGACCAAATAGTTGAACAGGAAGAATAAACCACCTTATATTATTGGTTCCTGAATAGTAATGAATCAGATTGAAGCAATAACCAAAACTAATAAGATAAAGCATAATTCCATACTTACAGGAATAATTTCGAGGTTGTTTTCCAAGGCCAAATACACATTAGCCAATGTTTGTGCTTCCACACCCTAAAGCACATGGAAGTAATTAGAAATTTTGACTAATGTAGCCATCGAAAAATACTGTAGCATATTCACCAAGCGAACAAAAAAAGCTAACGCAATACAGATTCCAGGTTTCACAATGTGTGAAAATTGTATGTCGAGGGGAAGAAATATTTTACCTGGGATGCATCCACAACAAGAAGAGCACCCTCGCAAGCAGCAAGAGATCGGGAAACCTATTTTTATAAAGAACAATCAGTAAGTCTATGTTGGAAAGAACCACCAGATTTTCAGAAACTCTCAGTAGATTAGAAGATTGTGAGTACCTCGTAAGAGAAATCAACATGACCTGGAGTATCTATCAAGTTGAGGCAATATGGTTTATCCTCAAAAACATAACGCATTCGAGCTGCCTACACAAACATACAACACAAAGTTACAAAGTCAGAATCAGATTGTTCAAGAATCTTATCAAATCTAGTTATTAATAGGGTCAGATTGATAGAAGTGAAAAAAAAAGGAAGTAACTTTGCAGAGAAACAAATCGAAACAAAAACCTGAAGCTTGATAGTGATGCCTCGTTCTCTCTCTAAGTCCATGTTATCAAGAAACTGTTCCTTCATATCTCTGTTCTGAACAGTACCAGTCACCTGAAGCAACTTATCCGCTAACGTAGACTTCCCATGATCAATATGAGCTATAATACTAAAATTCCTGATGTTCGAAATCGGAACCTGCCAATTTTCATCAAAGACAACTAATTTCAACAAAAAAAAAAATCCAAATTTTCGGTCTATGTATAACAGAAAACAGAACCGGACCTTCAAGAAACGGTCTTGACCAGAACGAGCGGCTAATTTGGAGCCAGAGGCAGAGAGACCGCTCTGAGGCTCAGTCCCGGCTGTGGCCTGGCAAAGTAGCTGTAACTTATGATAAGAGTGACGGCGGTATCTAGAGACAGAGACGGAGGAGAGACGACGAAGAGACGAATAAGAAGAAGATGAAGATGAAGAAGTTCCGGATAAGAAGAACGTTGGAGGAGATAAGTCCATAGCAGAAGCCACGGCCATGGCACTGTGTAAGTCTCTTCACCTCTCTACATACGTTTTCAAGGAAAAAAAAAAAAAGTTATTTTTTTTTCTAAAGAATCCTTAGCCACACAGACTACAAAACTATGTAATTTTGGACCAAGCCAATCCGATTCTAACGCACCTGACCCGACCCGACTCGATCCAATAGATAAATAATAACAGTTTGGTAAGCATAATTAAATCGAAATTGAATTAAATTCTTGAAATTGATTTAAATTGATCCATAATTAAATCGAATTTTAAAGCTTATAATGAAAAAAAAAAAAAAAAACCAACGAGACAAAATGTCTCAAGACAAGACATAGCAATAAGCTTACTTGTTCACAATCGTTGTACAATGATTAGATGAAACATTGACAATGTGAATCTCCTTCATTATTCAATGACGAGTTGAATAATGTTTAATCAGTTTCTTATATAGATCTTCACATGCCTTAAGACTTGAACTAGTAGTCCCTTTGAAAAGTCTCAATTTTTTTGCAAGAAGTAAAGTAAGAAGAGTGAGAGAGAATTAAAAGGCAAAGATGAGTTTTTTACTTCTACGGAATTTATAAAAGACAACAAACACAAAGATGAGTCAATGTCGTCGTGGTAATAAGGGAGAAGATTTGACCAATCCATCACCGCTTGTGACACTTAAACATGAGGGAGGAGATTAAAAAAAAGAAAAGGTTTTGACTTTTCTTCGTTTGTTTCTTTATCAAGCTGGTTGTTTCAATTTAGCTTTAAGTGATGCCAATTTGGTGGTCCAATCTCTCTTTTAATTGTTGTTGTTGTTGTTAAAATCCTCCTTTTTTTTTTTTTTTTTTGGGTTTTCTGATTTCTTCCTTGATTCATAGTTTCAGACTACTCTCCTTGACTTTCTTCTTTTTTAACATATATTCTCGTGTTAGAGGTTCCTTTGTCTTTTGTCTTTTCACTGTTCTGTGTCGTGAATCCCAAGCTCTATACCTCCGAAATTGGCTTGGCCCACGTCTTTCCTGGTCTTTTTCTCTTCTGGGTAAGTCTTCTTCGTCTTCCCATTCCTCAGTTAAAAATCCGATCTTGCTCAGTTCTGTGGGCAGAGATAGAGAGAGAGAGAGGCGCTTGTACAGTGGTTGACCTAAAGGCTTTTACTTCGTGACCGATGTATTTCAGAACTAGACGATTAGTCTGAATCTGTTACCTTTCTCCGAAGGCGATTGCAATGTCTTGAACTATTTCGGACACGGTCCTGTCCTTTTTTTATTATGGAAATTTTGTCCGGAGGATTTTGGTTTCCTTTGAGTCTTTTGATCTGACCTTACTTTGTCCTTTGTTCTAGGTTATTACTCTCGCTGGTTTTGGATCAAAGTTTCGAGATTTTTTCTAAGACTACTCTTTCCACAGCGGCATGATCTTTCCGATAACTTAGCTTTTGAGGTCTTTGAAGAAGGAATTTAAAGTTATGGGGAGTTTTTGCTCCAAGAGCCTTGGAATCAATTTTGGCAGTGAGTATTCAGGTTCAAGTGTAGCTGATGATGGTCGAGAACATGATTCTGGCTACCCACAACCAAATGGGCAGTCCAGTTTGATTAGTCCTGGTATGAGGCAAGTTATGGTTAAAGACGTTAAGGAACAAAGCCAATTGAAAGATGTGTTCTCTTTCCGTGAAAGGGAAGCGGAAGATAATTTCTATGATGGGATTCCGACGTATACGATGGCTCCATCACAGAAATTACGGTCAGCAAAATCTACTCAAACCGCAGTTTCCAAGGTTAGTTTTAGCGACTACAATCAATAGTTTAAGCATTGTCTCTTAGTAACTGCAAGTGTCTTTTAACTGTAAGAAGTCCTAAAATGTCCTGAGAGTGAGAACAATCCGAAGTTGCTATGTTGTGGCAGGTTACAGAGGCAAGTGTACTTTTAGGCAAAGCAGGATTAGGTAAAGCAAAGGATGTTTTGGATACTCTTGGGAGTAGCATGACTGATCTGAGCAGCGGTGGATTTACTTCTGGAGTGGCGACTAAAGGAAATGAACTTGGAATTATAGCTTTTGAAGTAGCAAACACAATTGTCAAAAGCTCAAATCTCATTGAATCCCTTTCTAAAAGGAACATCGAGCATTTGAAAGAAAATGTCCTTTATTCTGAGGGTGTTCAAAATCTAGTCTCCAATGATTTCAGTGAACTCCTCAGACTTGTTGCTGCTGATAAGAGGTGAATGTTCGAGTTCCGACTGCTTCTATTGTTTTTTTTCCGTAGCACTTTTAAAACTTTGCAAGATAGTTAACTTGATGTATTTTCAGGCAGGAGCTGCAAGTTTTCTCAGGAGAAGTGGTTCGGTTTGGAAACCGATCTAAAGATTTTCAGTGGCATAATTTACAACGCTATTTTGATAGGTAGCTTTATAAATAATATTTCTGCATGAGATAATGTTAATATTTGTGTAATAGCTTTCTTTCAAGCTGTTGAATCATTTGGTTTGTCCTCAGGATCAGCAAAGAATTAACCCCTCAAAGGCAGTTGAAGGAAGATGCGGTGTTGGTTGTTGATCAACTGATGGTTCTAGTGCAGTATACTGCTGTGAGTGAATACTTTCTAATATTAGAAACAGTATAATGACTTGTTCTTGCTACCTAGATCTTCTTTAGTAGCTGTTTACTTTTGAAAGAATATGTGATAGAAAACTGCAGGTTATTGTCATGTCACTTAAACATCTCAAAATTATGTGCTTGCATATATCTTATGATTCAGGAACTATACCAAGAACTCCAAGTATTGTATCGATTTGAGAAAGACTATGAGCAAAAGCGTCGAGAAGAAGAGAACTCAGCTAATAGCAGTAAGGGTGAGTTATCGAAGACTACTTGCCTGCTTTATTAAGTTTGATAACATTGGAAAACTGACAGTGCTCTCTTTTAATGTAGGTGATGGCCTTGCAATTTTAAAAACGGAACTTAAAGCGCAGAGAAAAGTAGTGAAGAGCTTAAAGAAAAAGTCATTGTGGTCCAGAGGTTTTGAAGAGGTGTGTACAGCTTTATCATTAAACTCACCAAATGCTTCAGCTGTATGGTGTTAATGCATTGTTTGAAGTCACTTTAAACATTACACTTCACCAACTAAAATTCAGCCAAAACTAAACCTATTGTTAGAAAAATCTTGGAAACATAAATAGATAATTATGATGATGTTTTTAACTTACCCACTCATTTGTTTTTCAGGTGATGGAGAAACTAGTTGATATTGTACATTTCTTGTTGCTAGAGATTCATAATATCTTCGGTGGTGCTGGTATGTAAGTTCTCCTTTTTGTACCTTCACCATGTGCGACTGAGCATGTATCAAAGCTTTTGAATCCAATTTTCTGTCTTCTACTGCTCTATTTTAGTACATACTGTAATTTCTCTTGTTAATTGATCCTCAATAGTTAAGTTTCCTCACGAAACCTGAATAATAATATCAACTTCACTTTTTCCGCTCAGATGACCAGCCATCGAAGAAAGGAGCTGCAGATTATGATAAAAGATTGGGACCTGCTGGTCTTGCTTTACATTATGCAAACATAATTGTGCAGATTGATACACTTGTGAGTTCACAAACGTAGCAGTGCTTCATTTGGTTTGGTTTGGTCTATGTGTATTCTCTCAATCATATCGCATGTGATGTTTTGATGGGAATATAGGTCGCTCGTGCAAGCTCTATAACTACAAATGCAAGGGATTCTCTATACCAAAGCTTGCCACCTGGTATAAAATTGGCTCTACGTTCCAAGATTAAATCTTTCAATGTTGATAAGGAGGTAATGTCTTCTGACTTACACTCACTGGTGTACAAAACTGAAGAAAGAATGTAGTAGCTCTTTGGCTAGTCACACTGAACACAAGGTGTTATGGTTTCTGATTTGTATGAACAGCTTTCGGTTACACAAATTAAGGACGAGATGGAGAGAACACTACATTGGCTTGTCCCTGTTGCAGGCAACACAACCAAGTAAGAAATATGACCCTTCTTTCGTCACGTCAACTTTACATATTCTGCTCTCAGTCTAAAATTCTCCTTTTTAATGGCTAAATCGTTTAATGGGTTCATCGCAGAGCGCATCATGGTTTTGGTTGGGTTGGAGAGTGGGCAAATACAGGGTGAGTGATGGAATGAAATGAGACCTGCACCTTCTGTTCACCTGCGTTTTTGTGTTTTTATTTTCTCTCCAACGGTTTCCCTTTTAATCTTACAGGACTGATTTCACTAGTAAGCCTAGTGGTGGAGATATACTACGTATTGAAACACTCTATCACGCTAGTAAAGAAAAGACAGAGATCTACATTCTTGGACAGATAATTTGGTTACAACATTTGGTTACAAAAGCAAAGAGCGATGCTCGAGGAGTTCCTAGACTTTCTTCTATCAAGTCTCCACTGAATACTGTGAACCAGCAGTTGGTTACTGAACCACTCAGTGCCCCATTAGTAACAGTTGAGGAGGAAAAGATGTTACAAGAGGCAAGCAAAAGAAAGAGAACTCCTTGTGTTAGCAAGAGTCAAGATTTTGATTCTGAATACTTTCGGGCAAGAAAATGTGACCCTCTGAGCAAAAGCAGCGAGTATTTCCGTGGAGTGAGAAGAAGCAAATCAGCTGCAGTGAAAAGGTATTCTTCGGGTTTTCCGCTTCTTGATTTTGTTATCGACAAGGAAAAAGTGTTGGATGTGATCGATCGGGTGGATGTGCCAAGAGATTATAAAGCATTGTTGAAAGAAGGTAGCTTGAGCTTCTAATGGAGAGTGTTTTTGTTGTCTCAAGTGCTTCTTCTGATGCATACATGTTTGGTTGTACATAAGAGCATAAAAGAAGCTTATGAAAGAAGTTGTATTGAGACATCATGTTGTTAGATCATTTGCAATATTTCAATATAGTGATATGTTTCCAAAAATGGTATGTTCTATTGCTTGTGATGTTATCATAACAAGACTTGGAGACGATGATAAGATCAAGAAATCACAATCTCATACATTGCAATTAGAATCTGCAAGATTAATCTTTATTTCAACATGTAATAAAAGCAAAATAGACAAAAATTTGAGTAACAGTGAATGGATCTATTCAGCATCATCTTGCCAGCTCTCATGGAATTTGAACCAAAAGGAAACTATAAATACGGAACTCAGATTCCGTTTGGTTGGAGAGTCACAGGCATTGGGTTTTTTTTCGTTATTGTCAGAAAAAAGAAGAGAAGTATTAAGCATGGAAGAGCCGAATCAATCCCTTAAGCTGCTGACTCCTTGGAGATCTTCTCTGCCTTTGCAACCACCTCGTCGATGCCACCAACCATGTAAAACGATTGTTCAGGAAGATCATCGTACTTACCGTCGAGTAGACCCTGCAACGATTTACAATTCATATAAGCTCACATGTAATGAACAATCATGGAGCAAGGAACGAAGTCGTCATCTGAACTAGAGAATCAATGAAGAATATATTACCTGGAAACTGTTAATGTTTTCCTTAAGATCGACGTATTTTCCAGGGGCACCAGTGAAGATCTCAGCAACGTGGAAAGGCTGACTCAAGAATCTCTGGATCTTACGGGCACGGGCAACTGTCAGCTTGTCATCTTCACTTAGCTCATCCATTCCCAAAATGGCAATAATATCTTGTAAATTCTTGTAGTTCTGTAGCACCTTCTGCACACCACGAGCTGTGTTGTAGTGCTCCTCACCCAAAATGTGAGGTGAGAGCATACGGGATGTTGAATCCAAAGGATCCACAGCAGGATAGATACCAAGCTCAGAAATCTTCACATGAGAAAAATAATAATGTAAGTATAAAAGCTTTATGAGCACATCACAGAAATATACTGATAAGAAACATCAAAAAGAGACAACTTCACACCTGTCTTGACAGCACAGTTGTGGCGTCCAAGTGAGCAAAAGTTGTGGCAGGAGCAGGATCTGTCAAATCATCAGCAGGGACGTAAATAGCTTGGACTGAGGTGATAGACCCTTTCTTGGTGGTTGTGATTCGCTCTTGTAGAGCACCAAGATCAGAAGCAAGAGTTGGCTGGTAACCCACAGCAGACGGGATACGTCCGAGCAAAGCAGACACTTCAGAGTTGGCCTACACAAGAGAGTATACCGAGTTAAATATACATTCTTTCATGCATATCTGGCACATAGGTGTTGAGTAATAGACTCAGCAAATAACAAGGCTCACCTGAGTGAAACGGAAAATGTTGTCAATGAAAAGCAACACGTCTTGGCCTTCGGCATCACGGAAATACTCAGCAACAGTCAAACCAGTCAGTCCAACACGGGCACGAGCACCCGGGGGCTCATTCATTTGTCCATACACAAGAGCACATTTACTTTCAGACTGTTAAGACAGGAAAACAGAGAGAAGTAAGCAACAAAATCAAAGCCATTTGCACGGAATATAACGGTGAAGCTTAATCGAAATTAGATGAAAACCTGCTTCTCGCCTAGCTTGATGACACCACTCTCAATCATTTCTCGGTACAAGTCATTGCCCTCACGGGTTCGTTCTCCCACACCAGCAAACACAGAGAAACCACCTGTTCATAAGAAGACGCACCAATTAATAAATAGAAACAGAGACTAATTAAATAAGCTCTACTTTTGCTAAACAGACCATGAGCTTTGGCAACATTGTTGATCAGCTCCATAATCAGCACAGTTTTTCCAACACCAGCACCGCCAAAAAGACCAATCTTTCCACCTCTTTGGTAAGGAGCAAGAAGATCAACAACCTGGAAAGAAAAAGAACGCAGATCAACAACTCAAAAATTAATAGACAACACATGGGGCCTGAGGGAATAGCACGGAGCTAGGGTCCAGAATCTACCTTAATACCAGTGGCCAGAATCTCTTGTCCAGTGGCTAGATCAACCAAAGCTGGAGCATCTCTGTGAATAGGTAGGTAATGGTCGGTCTCTGAGCAACAGTAAGAAGATATTGTCACGACAGGTTTGCAGAAAGTGAGACATTGATTAAGTGTGTGGCTAAGACTTCTTACTAATTTCGCCTCTCTCGTCAATGGGTTCCCCAAGAACATTCATGATACGTCCAAGAGTAGCTCTTCCAACAGGAACCTTAAAAGTGAAAACAAGCCAAAAGTCACATTTTTGTTATAGCAACGTACGCAGATTAACATTATCAGCTAGACATTGTTTTCCTCGGAAATGAATAACCTTTTGAAGAAAAAAGTGTAAAGTCAACGTTGAGGATAAGGAAACACGAACAAAGACTAGCTAAAATCCAATCAAAGAATTCACAGATCTAGACCTAACAATGGCTGAATTTACGGATCTGTGACCCAGAGAGAAGGATCTATGTACAGAAACAACTTACAGTGATTGGGGCGCCAGTGTTGAGAACCTTCCTTCCACGGACGAGACCCTCAGTACCATCCATAGCAATTGTCCTGACGACATTTTGACCCAAATGATGAGAAACCTCAAGGACCAGCCTCGTAGGATGATCCTGAACCTCGAGAGACGTCATGATCGGAGGCAATCCTTCCTGATCTTCGAATCTAACATCGACAATGGCACCAATGACCTGGCAAACACGCCCGATCGCACCTTTACCACCGTAATCATAAGTCTTCTTACCCTCTTCTTTAGCAGGAGAAGACGATGGCGCAGCTGAGCTAACCGGTGAAGCGGTGGCGTACTCGGCGACGCGGCCGAGAAGGTAACTACATGGAGCGGCGTGACGAGCGGGTGAAGGAGACGGAAGCCTGGGGTTACGGTTGCCTAATTTGGCAGCAGATCTACCGGAAGATGAACGGAGAAGCGATGATAAGACTCTCCGAGACGCCATGAGTGGAGTTGTGTTGTGAGGAGAGAGAGAGAGAGACAGAGAGATGAAATGCTAGGGTAACAACAACATATGCTGATTGCCGAATCTGAGCTCCACTCACTCTGTTTGATGGGCTTATAGATAATGGGCTTATTTGGGCCTCCTTACCTAACCAAAAAGATGACTCTTGGCCCTTGGGGTTGGGGATCCATATTATTAACCGAATTGGGTGGTCAAAGCTTGATTCCAGATCATGCTAGGGATTAACAAAATAATTTCATCCACCTCATAAAGTTTACATATGCATATGGATTTTTTGTTGTTTCTAAAACAACTTTAATTGCTCTGGTGTATGTCATAATTTTTTTGTGTTTGTTGTCCGACATTTACAAATTTTATTACCTTGGTTGGGTATTTTTTATTTATGAGAAAGAAGATCAACGATTTGATTATTTCCTACCAATCAACGGCCCCGATAAGGAAAAGAATCAGACAATTGACACGTGTCACATTCAGAACAAAACACGTTCTACAGAAGAAGTGGTCTTACGTTAGTGAAATCAGGAGAGCTAGTTTTAAAGAGAGAGGGTGAAGAGAGAAGATAACACACATTCATTTTGTTAACCCTAGGCGAGAGCCCCTTTTCTCTCTTTAATCTCTCGCTAACAGTCATGGCGAGTCGGCGAATCTTATCATCGCTTCTCCGTTCATCTTCCGGCAGATCTACTTCTAAATCCTCCTTAATCGGTAGCCGAAACCCAAGGCTTTCATCATCACCAAGTCCCGCGCATCGAGCCGCTCCATGTGGGACACTTCTTGGCCGAGTAGCTGAGTATTCCACTTCTTCTCCGGCTAATTCGGCTGCGACATCGTCTGCTCCAGCTAAGGATGAGGCGAAGAAGACTTATGATTACGGTGGCAAAGGTGCGATCGGGCGTGTTTGTCAGGTTATTGGTGCCATTGTTGATGTTAGATTCGAAGATCAGGAAGGGTTGCCTCCGATCATGACTTCTCTCGAGGTTCAGGATCATCCCACAAGGTTGGTACTTGAGGTGTCTCATCATTTGGGTCAAAATGTCGTCAGGACCATTGCTATGGATGGTACCGAGGGTCTTGTCCGTGGAAGGAAGGTTCTCAATACTGGCGCTCCAATCACTGTAAGTTGTTTCATTGTCTTATGAGTTTTCTGTTACAAGTCCCGTAGATCTAGGATCAGGACTCAAGTTGGGACAGTTTCGCCATTTGATACCTTGGTCTAGATCTTAGAATCAGTTTATGGCAACTCAATTCGTTTAGTTTCGCTGGTTTCTGATTTTTATCTTAAATCGTTGACTTTTGTCCAAAGTCTCTATCTTTCCGAGGGATTCATGTCTTATGATGTGGTGAATTTACATGTCTATTCAGGTTCCTGTTGGAAGGGCAACCCTTGGACGTATCATGAACGTTCTTGGAGAACCCATTGACGAGAGAGGCGAAATTAGTAAGAAGTCTTAGCCACAGTTAAACACTGTCATACTTCTATGAAACTCCTGTCATGACAGTTGATTCTAACTGTTTGTGGCTTTTGAATGATTTAACAGAGACCGACCATTACTTACCCATTCACAGGGACGCTCCAGCTTTGGTCGATTTGGCCACTGGTCAAGAGATTCTGGCTACTGGTATTAAGGTAGATCCTGTTACTACCTCCACGCTGTTCCTACAGGTCACATTTGTTGCCTTTTGTGTTCTGAGCTGACGTTTGTTGCTTTCTCTTTTTTTTTGTCAGGTTGTTGATCTCCTCGCTCCTTACCAAAGAGGAGGAAAGATTGGACTTTTTGGCGGTGCTGGTGTTGGGAAAACGGTGCTCATTATGGAACTGATCAACAATGTCGCCAAAGCTCATGGTATGTACTCTCAATGTATATTTAAGTAGTGTGCACAGTGGTATTCCAGTTGTCTACTTACCTAACTGGTTCAACTACTGGTGAATAGGTGGTTTCTCCGTGTTTGCTGGCGTGGGAGAAAGGACCCGTGAAGGAAATGACTTGTACAGAGAAATGATTGAGAGTGGTGTCATCAAGCTAGGCGAGAAGCAGGTTTTCATCTAACTTTGGATTACTCTTCACCTTCCCTTTTCCTGCAAATGGTGTTTGACTGGTTTTTGTTGTCAATCTTTCTGTTTTCTTATCTTAACAGTCTGAGAGTAAATGTGCCCTAGTGTATGGACAAATGAATGAGCCCCCGGGTGCCCGTGCCCGTGTTGGACTGACTGGTTTGACTGTTGCTGAGTATTTCCGTGATGCCGAAGGCCAAGATGTGTTGCTTTTCATTGACAACATTTTCCGTTTCACTCAGGTGAGTCTTGCTCTTTGCTGTGTCTATTACGCAACTACCATGTGCCATATATGCATGAAAGAATATATATTTAACTCGGTATACTCTCTTGTGTAGGCCAACTCTGAAGTGTCTGCTTTGCTCGGTCGTATCCCATCTGCTGTGGGTTACCAGCCTACTCTTGCTTCTGATCTTGGTGCTCTTCAAGAGCGAATCACAACCACCAAGAAAGGTTCTATCACCTCAGTCCAAGCTATCTATGTCCCTGCTGATGATTTGACAGATCCTGCTCCTGCCACAACTTTTGCTCACTTGGACGCCACGACTGTGCTTTCAAGACAGGTGTGAATTTTCTCCTTCTGACGCTTCTTTTCAGTATAGTTCTGCGTAATGCTTCATAAAGCTGTCGTCTTTATACTTTTTCTCTCCCATGTGAAGATTTCTGAGCTTGGTATCTACCCTGCTGTGGATCCTTTGGATTCGACGTCTCGTATGCTCTCGCCTCACATTTTGGGTGAGGAGCACTACAACACAGCTCGTGGTGTGCAAAAAGTGCTACAGAACTACAAGAATTTACAAGATATCATTGCCATTTTGGGAATGGATGAGCTAAGTGAAGATGACAAGCTGACTGTTGCCCGTGCTCGTAAGATCCAGAGATTCTTGAGTCAGCCTTTCCATGTTGCTGAGATTTTCACTGGTGCCCCTGGAAAATACGTGGACCTTAAGGAAAACATCAACAGTTTCCAGGTATGATACACACTATCACATTTTGTTCTGAGTTCCTAAAAGCTTTCAATGCTCCCTTAACATGTCTGTGTGGATTTGAAGTTGAGTTACACAGCTGGTTTTTAGTATAGAAGAATTGCGTTGTCTTATGTCATGGACGAGATTTACTTTACCATAGATAGGTTTGCTGTTACCAAATGGAATATGTCCAGTGACTGACCCAAAACATCTATTGGGGATAATTTGTTTCAGGGTTTGCTGGATGGTAAGTACGATGATCTTCCCGAACAATCCTTTTACATGGTTGGAGGTATCGATGAGGTGGTTGCAAAGGCTGAGAAGATCTCGAAAGAGTCAGCAGCATAGAAGCTTGATTCATCTCTTTCATACGCCTAATACTTCTCTATTTCTTTTGACAATAACGAAAAAGAAAAAAAAACAAATGCCTGTGAGTCCCCCCACCAAACGGAGATTGGGTTCCGTATTTATAGTTTCTTTTGGTTCGAATTCCTTGAGAGCTACGAGATGTACTGAACATATCCTCCTCAATTCGCTTGTACTCATATTTTTGATTGCTTCCTTGCGGTGTTGAAATAAAGGTTAAGCAAGTCTTGCAGATTATGATTTCTTGATCTCCGGCTTCCTTTCAGAGAGTATGCTTTAAAAGACGAGCATGATATTATCTATGCTAAAAAATTACGAGCAATATATAACATTAACATCCCATGTTTTTTAGAAAGTATAACATCCCATGTTTCTTAGAAAATATAACGACATTGAAATCTTGCACCTACTACAACCGCAAGACATATTACCTCATGACTAAATCCACTTAGAGAATTGAGATTTAGCAACGATCGTTTCACCAAAAGAAAAAATAGGTTTAGGTTTGACAGAATCAAACTTCGACCTCCCAAAATATACTAAAAGGAAAAAAAGCTCACTATGGATCCCAAAGGTCAAATCATCTTCTTTAACCTTTCGTTTTTTCTTTCTTATGCAAATATGTATAAACCCAAAATATATAAGCCCATTATTTAAAGCCCACTAAACGTTGAATCAGGTGCTGTATTTACCCTAGCTACCATTTCCTCTTCCACACACACAACACAACTCCACTCATGGCGTCTCGGAGAGTTTTATCGTCGCTCCTCCGTTCATCTTCCGGTAGATCTGCTGCCAAGTTAGGCAATCGAAACCCTAGACTTCCGTCTCCTTTACCCGCTCGTCACGCCGCTCCATGTAGTTATCTCCTCGGCCGCGTCGCCGAGTATGCGACCGCTTCACCGGCTAGCTCAGCTGCGCCATCGTCTGCTCCTGCTAAAGATGAGGGCAAGAAGACCTATGATTACGGTGGTAAAGGTGCGATCGGGCGTGTTTGCCAGGTCATTGGTGCCATTGTCGATGTTAGATTCGAAGATCAGGAAGGATTGCCTCCGATCATGACGTCTCTCGAGGTTCAGGATCACCCTACGAGGCTGGTCCTTGAGGTTTCTCATCATTTGGGTCAAAATGTCGTCAGGACAATTGCTATGGATGGTACTGAGGGTCTCGTCCGTGGAAGGAAGGTTCTCAACACTGGCGCTCCAATCACTGTAAGTTGTTACTGTACATAGATCCTTCTACTTGTGTCACTGATCTGTAAAATCAGGCATTGTTAGGTCCAGATCTGTGAATTCGTTGATTGGATTTTGCCTTGTCCCGCCGGTCTTTGTTCATGTTCTCCTTGTCCTCAACATTGACTTTTTCAAAATTACATTTTTTTTACTCAAAGTCAATTCATTTCGAAGGAACACTATGTCCAGATGATTTCGTGAATTTGGATTTTCGTTAATGCTGCCTTTAACTAAGTTGCAATAACGAAAATATGACTTTTGGCTTGCTATCACTTTTAAGGTTCCTGTTGGAAGGGCTACTCTTGGACGTATCATGAATGTTCTTGGGGAACCCATTGACGAGAGAGGCGAAATTAGTAAGAAGTCTTAGCCACACACTTAATCAATGTCGCACTTTCTGCAAACCTGTTGTGACAATATCTTCTTACTGTTGTTCAGAGACCGACCATTACCTACCTATTCACAGAGATGCTCCAGCTTTGGTTGATCTAGCCACTGGACAAGAGATTCTGGCCACTGGTATTAAGGTAGATTCTGGAACCTAGCTCCGTGCTATTCCCTCAGGCCCCATGTGTTGTCTATTAATTTTTGAGTTGTTGATCTGCGTTCTTTTTCTTTCCAGGTTGTTGATCTTCTTGCTCCTTACCAAAGAGGTGGAAAGATTGGTCTTTTTGGCGGTGCTGGTGTTGGAAAAACTGTGCTGATTATGGAGCTGATCAACAATGTTGCCAAAGCTCATGGTCTGTTTAGCACAAGTAGAGCTTATTTAATTAGTCTCTGTTTCTATTTATTAATTGGTGCGTCTTCTTATGAACAGGTGGTTTCTCTGTGTTTGCTGGTGTGGGAGAACGAACCCGTGAGGGCAATGACTTGTACCGAGAAATGATTGAGAGTGGTGTCATCAAGCTAGGCGAGAAGCAGGTTTTCATCTAATTTCGATTAAGCTTCACCGTTATATTCCGTGCAAATGGCTTTGATTTTGTTGCTTACTTCTCTCTGTTTTCCTGTCTTAACAGTCTGAAAGTAAATGTGCTCTTGTGTATGGACAAATGAATGAGCCCCCGGGTGCTCGTGCCCGTGTTGGACTGACTGGTTTGACTGTTGCCGAGTATTTCCGTGATGCCGAAGGCCAAGACGTGTTGCTTTTCATTGACAACATTTTCCGTTTCACTCAGGTGAGCCTTGTTATTTGCTGTGTCTATTACTCAACACCTATGTGCCAGATATGCATGAAAGAATGTATATTTAACTCGGTATACTCTCTTGTGTAGGCCAACTCTGAAGTGTCTGCTTTGCTCGGACGTATCCCGTCTGCTGTGGGTTACCAGCCAACTCTGGCTTCTGATCTTGGTGCTCTTCAAGAGCGAATCACAACCACCAAGAAAGGGTCTATCACCTCAGTCCAAGCTATCTATGTCCCTGCTGATGATTTGACAGATCCTGCTCCTGCCACAACTTTTGCTCACTTGGACGCCACAACTGTGCTTTCAAGACAGGTGTGAAGTTGTCTCTTTTTGATGTTTCTTTTCAGTATATATTTGTGATGTGCTCATAAAGCTTTTATACTTACATTATTATTTTTCTCATGTGAAGATTTCTGAGCTTGGTATCTATCCTGCTGTGGATCCTTTGGATTCAACATCCCGTATGCTCTCACCTCACATTTTGGGTGAGGAGCACTACAACACAGCTCGTGGTGTGCAGAAGGTGCTACAGAACTACAAGAATTTACAAGATATTATTGCCATTTTGGGAATGGATGAGCTAAGTGAAGATGACAAGCTGACTGTTGCCCGTGCCCGTAAGATCCAGAGATTCTTGAGTCAGCCATTCCATGTTGCTGAGATCTTCACTGGTGCCCCTGGAAAGTACGTCGATCTTAAGGAAAACATCAACAGTTTCCAGGTATTTATATACATGGATTCTCTAGTTCAGATGACGACTTCCTTCCTTTCTCCGTGATTGTTCATTATATGTGAGCTTATATAAACTGTGAATCGTTGCAGGGTCTACTCGACGGTAAGTACGATGATCTTCCTGAACAATCATTTTACATGGTTGGAGGCATCGACGAGGTGGTTGCAAAGGCAGAGAAAATCTCCAAGGAATCAGCAGCTTAAGGGATTGATTCATCTCCTTCATGTGCTTAATACTTCTCTTCTTCTTTTGTTGACAATAACGAAAAAAAAAAACAAGATCAATGCTTCAGGCTGTTCTGCTGTTGCAGTGTGATCATTGTGAGTGTGAGAGATAGTACGGAGAAAACAAATTCATTCGTTCGAGTTTTTTGACTTGGAATAAAGGAGACAAAGTGTTGATGTTTTCATTCTCTCCACCTTTGTATTCAAGTTTTCGTATTAAGGAAAGAGTTTTTACAGAATTCAATGTTTTGCTGTTCAAAGTTAGACTCATTTGGCAAGGGATGATAGAAAATCAGTGTTGCTCCTAATTTTTATCCACCTTGTTCTGTATAGATTATATACCGTCGTTTATGATTACAAGGTCAGAACCACAAGGTTCTCTCTATAGAGTTGATTCAGATGTACAATCTCCTCACCCAAGTATATAAGGGTTTAAGAAAGAATAAATAAACAAAACATATTTTTTTGAATTGACATCGAGCCCAAGGAGTCCTCAAAAATGTTCGAGAACTGCTGCAGTATGATTGAAGCCACACGATATATGCACTGCTCTTACATTCTTTCCCAAGTCCACCATTGCTGGTCTAGCATAATCTACATCACTACCATGGCCCTACATTACAACATACCATATTTCTTTATTTTCTCTGATGCCAAATTTCTTGGGAAAGTGAAATGAAATGATATCACATTCACATAAGAAGTTAATTTGTCAGGAACTGATCAATAAGAACGATAACGAAACAAACCAGTTGTCCACCAGAGGAATGTCCGTCAACAGAGAATGTGCCGTGAGAACCTCCCCAGCCCCAGGTAAAGACATTGCTATCTGCAAGCAAGTTTCAGAATTTGGGTTGAATAACTTGCACAATGTTAAGAAAAGGGATGTTTTATATAAATATATGCTACCTGAAATAGCTGCAGTGTGCTTCCAGCCACAAGATACCTGGGATACGGTAGACTCCAAGAAAGGACCTTCAACTCTCACAGGAGAGTGTGAGACATATGTTGAACTGAAAAATCCGAAATAAATTGAGTGTAGCCGTAGGCACAAGTGCAAGAACCTTGATTTCAGACCTTATAGGGAAATATCCTAATCATTCGGATTATAACTTACTCTGTGCCAAGGCACCCATTTTCGTTTGAGCCCCAGGTGTAAAGTTCCCCACCTCCTTACAATAACGAAGAAAACAACAAAGGATGAGTTGCTATCGACCAACTTACAAAGACCATATGTTCATATATTTCGCAGAAACTAAAAACCAGTTTTGGGCATCTACAAAGAACAGCGAAAAGAAATTTAAGCAGGACAGGCATGTGCAATATACAGAAACGACTCAGTGGCAACCTATTTATCGAAAAAGCTATAAATAATAAGAGAGTATTACTTGTAACAACACATGTGTGGTAGCCACCACATGCAACTTCATCTGCATATGGCACTTCACTAATAATCGATGGTATTGTGGCATTTCTTACTCCTCCGAAGCCCTGGATTTTCCCATCAGATAGCTTTACATAACTATATATGACAATAGGAATCGAGGAATTTCTTACCATCTTATTTATAGATCTCTCTCCGAACATGAAAGCAGAGCCATTATCTACATTATGAGCAAATAAACCTCATAAAATCGGTAAATGGCAAAACATGCATAATTTAAGAATGTAAATCAATACCATCAGTGCATGCTGACTGCAGCAGACCAGCAGCAACATTCTTAACCTAGTGCTCGACAGAACGAACCGAAAAACATAAGCATGAACGTCGAATAAGTAAAACCACCACTAGGTAACTAGAAACTATTCACCAGTAGAGTACCTTGATCCCCTCAAGTTCCTTGATAAGCCTTGGAGTATATTCACTGCAATCAGGAGCATACTTAACAACACAAAATGGGAAAATTTTGCGAAGAAAAAAGCATGAGAAAGAGACAAAGCTATATTGGAATTAAGTAAAACAGACCAACCTGTTACTTCTTACGATGCCGAAAAGACTGGACTGGTGACCGTGGCCAAGTCTTCCAGAGCCTCCTCCTCCCCAGCTCAGGACTTCACCTCCATCTGCTCAAGGAAAAGATACCTTTAACTTTCTCCGAGTACTCAAAAGAAAAAACGGTGTTACTTCTGTATCCAGACAAGAATCTAGGATCAAACCAGTAACAGCAACTGAATGCTCTGAACCCAAAGCCACAGTTTGTATGGTGATTCCATGCAGAGCTTGTACTTTAGTTGCTACGCGTACAACTCTTGCAGCCTCTTCATAAGAAAAAAGAAGAATGAAAAGAAACATGTAAATAGAGCAAACAACTACTGAATTAGGACATAAATAACAGTGCATAAATCATTGAGTGGAATAGGTGATTACTTTTTCCCAGTCCAAGCTGTCCACTTGAATTCTTCCCCCACATGTAGAGTTCACCATCAACTAATGAAAAAAAAAAAAAAAAGTAATTATGTGACCAATTACGAATGACACACTATATCAAGAATTAATGTTACAGGTTCAGGTCATGACAATGTAGTGAAGAATATTGTGCTTGTGATAAGATGCAGGGACTGAATTGTAAAAGAGATAGTCACACGTGTGAGGAGAGCTGAATCTATTTGGGATCATGTGCAACAAAGTTCACACGTGAGAGATGAGGAAAGTTGCCTAGGAGGCTAAGAAGAACCTAGAAGATGATTAAGCTATATAAATAAAGAGGGGAAGCATCACAAGGGGATATGATGAATGTTGTGAGGGGTTAGCCGACATGAGGCTGCTTGGGAAGAGAGGAACCCGAGGGATGTGAGCGAGGGTTGCCGATCTTATCTTTCACTTTGTTCTTCATTTCTATCTTGTAATCTGAGAGTTATTGAACCTTTTGAGTTTGTATTTACATGTTAATGGAGGTTTAATGGAGTTTCCCTAAGGTTAAGCTTTTATTCATGGAGTTTACTAGTTAGAAGCTTAACAGCTTGTTTACCTGTAATAGCAGCGGAATGATAATAACCAGCCGAGATGTGCAGAATCTCTTTTTCAAGACCAGAAACTTCAAGTGGCTCCTACAGCAACAACATTGGAAAATATCACTTATAATCGAACTATTCAAGGTACATGAGAAGATAAACAGAGAGGCACAACAAAAAGCTTACACCCCTGTAGTATTTTGACCAACCTACCAATTAATAACATACCATAGCATGGCTTTGAACATCTGATACGCCAAGTTGACCACAGTCATTAAGACCCGTTGCAAAGACTCTCCTCGTATCTGTTACATGTGTAGGAGTGTGTATGTAAGCTAACAATCAGAAATTGCTAAAATTCTTCAAAACCGATCATTGATGGAAAGATGATAACTTTATAAGAACCCAACTCGACAATAAGTCAACATTAACATGCCCAATCAACCAAAGCCAAGAAATCCTATCCAACAAAGGTCACTCTAATACTGGTTACCGACAGCTACACCCAACAAAACCATAGCTATCAATGGTGTTATACCAAAAACGACTCAATCACAGCAAGTCAGCGTTCTCAGCTCAATAGTCAAACACAATTCTTCTCCCTCTTAAGATGACACTCACATACCAAATCGCATAGCAACCTTCTTACGATTTCAAAGTTCCGGATAATCACCAAATAGATACAAAATTCATAGAAAGCAAGTCGGGTTGATGAAGGAATCACCGGTGAGAAACAGAGTGTGAGCTCCACCGCAAGCGACAGCTCTGATGCTTTGATCCCTCAAAGCAGAGCAAACGGCGGGTGTCCACTGAGAATCCAAGTTTCCGAGCCCTAATCTGCCGTAATCCCCGCTTCCCCACATCGCCGCAAATCGTTTCCCGCTCTCGTTCGATAACCATCTTCTAAAGGTAACACCAATCGAACCCACCAATTTCGAATCTTTCAAAACCCCACTCGGAGTATTCGATCTCTGGATCATCGACCCGGGAATTCGAACTCGCCCGAGGGCTCTAGTCAACATTTTTCACTTGTTGGAATTGAAATCAAAAGGAAATGTGATAAAAAGGAGATGAATTTAGAATGGTGTGAATGGATCCTTCTTCTTCTCCGTTCAAAAACAAATTGGATTTTTTTTGTTCAACTGTAAAATGGAATCACATGATGATGATCAGCAACAAGAAGAAGAAACTGATGGATAGAAAGAATGCTACGTCTTCCCCGTTTTCGAAGTCTGTAGACTGTGAAAAATGTTTTCGTTTTTTAGAAATCGATCCTTGCAGTCTTTTTTCTTCTGCTTTAAAATTTCTCCTTCAAGTTTGTTTTGTACAATTTAACACCCAAAACTATAAGAGGGGGCAAATTGTAAGAAAAAAAAACAACTTCTCTTTTTTTTTTTGTTCACACAAAACAACTTTTACATGTATCCAAATCCCATATATGAAGAGTTCTTTTTACCACTTGATAGAAAATTACTGGAGCAAATAAAAAATGAGAAACTAGTTAAGACAAATGTAGATATTGCAAAGTAAATTGATGAGTAAAAGTTTGAATGTACGAATTACTTGAAACATGCTGAACTTTTTACAACAGCTCTTGTTTCCTCTATAAATTTTTATTTGAGGTAACCCTATATATACACGCTATATTAACACAGTAACCAAAAATTTAACAAAGACTTTTCAAACTCAAATTATTTAATACTAACCTAATGTAAGTGAAGAGATATAAAGAAAACCTTGACGTTGTGGTCTTTGTTTGTTCCTCTCTCTATATATATATATTGACAAAACCTCGGTTTCACTTTCGTCTCACGTACCATTCTTTCTCTTCTTCTTACAGAAATTGTTTCACCACATTAACTTTGGTCTCTTTTCTTTTCAATTCGTCTTTCTTCTTAGTATCACACCGTCATATTCACAGTTTCTCTGACAGAGGTCTCTTTTCCCTTCTTGAATTAACGTGAGTTCTAGTGTTCTGGTGCGATGTAGGGTTGAGAGGTATGTTGTCTGGCTCGAGGTCATGAAGGAAAGGATCATTCGATTGAAATTTGAAAGAACGAACAAAGAATACCCTACATGATTCTCGGACCAGGCTTCATTCCCCCTAACCTACTTATCGCTGTTTGTTTTGGCCACTTAATTTCTTCTTTCAGTTTTTGTCTTAATTAGTTTCTTATTTGATCTTATCTCGCAAGAGATAAGTTTTGATCTTGTTATTAAATTTTATTACTTTACAAGACAAAGAAAAAGTATTTATCTATCACATTATAAATTAAAAAAATTTGAGAAACTGAAATAGATATAGAGATTTAAGACTGAATGATATAACTTTTCTTCATGTATCATACCCTTTTCTTTTTTGGGTTTATGCATGCTTTAAGAAAAACAATCTTTTTTTTTTTTCTCCTTCGCTTTTCTTGTCACAAGTACACATCCAAAAGCTCTCTTTCTCTTTCTCTCTCTCTCTCTCTCTCTCTCTCTCTCTCTCTCTCTCTCTCTCTCTCTCTCTACGTCTCGAGTCACGAGTCACGATCTGAAACTTGGTTTCTGTAAGTAATCTAAAACTCAGAAAGAAGATTGTTTCTAATTACGTGTAATTTCATTTCATATTAAAGACAACGACGAGACTTCAACTTTCTTAAAACCATCGCTGTCAAATATCTTTTATGTGCTTTTTATTGTTTGCTCAATACATATCCTTCTTATTTCTATGTAAATTATCCCTTTTTCTCTCAACGTTAATGTAATGTCTCACTTTGTTTTCCAGCTATATCTAAATTAATTATAACTTTACTATATATGTAGCCAAAGACTAGAACTGCGTTTGGAACAATTGGATCTCTAATACAAGAAAAAAAAAAACTTATCTCTAGCTAAATTTTGTAAACCGAAGTTTTCAAAAATATATTCTCTATATCCTTTTAAACTAAACAAATGCAATAGCTGTAAAAAAAAAACCTAAACAAATGCAATATATATGTTCCTACTGTTACTGTTACTGTCTAATACTAGAAGGTGAGCTAAATGAAGGTAATGGTAATTTTTAGCTTTCGAAGATGAATTTTGATCCTTTTTTTAAAAACACACACACATCAAAATAAGTAAAGTAATAATGTAGAAAATAAATACAAATGTAATTCTGAGTTGCTGACTAATAATAAAGAAAAAAAAATGTTTTATAGTTGAATTTTAAAATAGTCCTTGTACGTAAAATTTACAAAGCGATCTAGTATAGGAAAAATTTGGACGTACCGAGGTAAGGACCAAAACAATGATTTGTCATTTTCACAACAATCAATTCATATGTCCATGAAGTCGTCATGAACCACATATATAACCCAATACATCCATATATACAAAGATATAAACACACATCTATTTATAAACAAGTTACATGAAACATAGTTTTGAAATATGTTTTTCTTGTTATTTAGAATAAAAGAACAGGACAAGTACGTTGTACGTAGGAGGGGGTACATTGAGAGGGGTACAAACTAAGAATAAGACAATAATTAATGAGATGGAAACCACGGTCGGTACTTGTTTCGAATTAACTCCAATTCACACTTTTAAGACAAAAAACCATTATGTTACATTTTTTTGTCTATATATCAGTATATATATATATAGTTATACCACTATATTTTACAATGTTTGGATCTCGTTTACCACATAGAATAGAACTAAAAAATAGTAAAGCAATTATAACTAACAAAATATAGAGCGATTAACTACTGTTGGCCTCGGAAAAGAAGGAAAATTAATAAACAACTATATAATGTACAATTGTATGTTTTATCTTTACAACTCTGGATTTCCCTGTAAATTCTATATCAGGCAACTCTTCACATACTATATTAAGAAGACTGTAACCAAAATTTACTGAATTAATGTAAAAGAAGTAAATATGAAAATTTAAGTCTTGTGGTCATTGAATTTGCTCCTCTCTCTTACATATACACTTTCGTCTCTCACATACCCCTATTTAGCTTCTTCTTCTTCATCTCTCTTCTGTCTGCTTCCATGAAGTTCTCTTCTTTCTTTTTTTTGGTTTATGGTTGAGAGGAATGTTGTCTGGCTCGAGGTCATCAAGAAGATCATTAGATTAAGTCATTTTAAAAGAATGAAAAGCCTAAATGATTCTCGGACCAGGCTTCATTCCCCCCAACCGACATATATCACATTCTTACTTCTTTTTTTTTTGTCAATCTTCTTGGATAGAATTCTTGTGAAATATGTAGGTTTTGTTGACTATTTGTAGGCTCTGAAGTGGAAAGCTACACATTTTAATCATTTCTCTTGAAGCCTTTATTAATATACATATGAAAAAATGTTGTAAATATATTTCCTTCTTTTTATTAATCTACATATGAAAAGATTTTCGGATAGTTTGTCGTCAATGTTATTATTTTTTAGATTTATGCATGTATTTTATGCTTTCTACTGTCTTTTGTTTCCTTTAAATTTTGATTTTCTTCCATTTCACATCACAGTTCACATCCAAACTCTTTTCTTTACCCTCTCTCTCTTCAGTCAGGAGTCACGACCTCTGCAACTTGGTTTCTGTAATATAATCTAAAACCTAGAAAAAAGTTTGTTTCTAATTACGTGTAATTTCATTTCACATTGAAGACAATGACGGGACTTTTTTTTCTTTCTTAAAACCATCACTATCAAAGTTCATTGACTTGCCTTTTACTTCTTTGTTTCTTGCTATTATCCTCCTTACTGTTCTGTGCTCTCTCACACTTATTTTAAATTTAATCCATCTATGGGAAATATAAACACCAAAGAAAAATAAAATAGCATTGCACTACTGGTTCAATAGTTGAGGACTGAAAACTTGAGATTATTATATAAATACACTGTTTTCAATTTACATAAATACATGTTATTCTTTGCGAGTATAAGACTACACAAATAATGAAATGTACTTATTATGTACATAAAGGTTTTACTGAACCCAATTGATATCAAGATCTTTAAGATTATACAACCATTTCTCTGTGTCTTGAGAGACATAAGGATTATGTTTCTCATTAACCTTCGAGTCTAAATTGGTATGAATAGATTCAGTTTTCTGTGTTGTGTTACCATTGTCTTTACGAGAATTTAGCTGTCTGTTTGGATGTCTCACGTTCAATGCTAAAAGACGAGACACTTCGTGTAGTCCTCCCCATTTCTCGAGCGCCCGCGCAATGTCATAACGACCTGAAACAAAAGACCAATGAGCTGACTATCACGGAACACACGAAGCTTTTATTGAGTTTTCTGTATGTACCTGCGCGTTCAAACGATTTCCTGCTCGGCATAAATGATGGATCCATTCCCCAACTCTGTTGAAATCTTCCTATCTGATAACACATGCAGAGGGAGAAGCTCGTGTAAACACCATACAATGCAATGGTTTTAACTTGAGAAATATGTCGAAAAACTTACCTCTTCTTGCAAGTTTTCAAGATTGTCCCAATATCCTTTCGGTTTCCGGTGTTTATAAGCAAGTGCAAGATTCATCATCAGAGCTACTCTCCTAAATCCACCCATTTTTGTAATCGATTTTTCAATGTCAACTCTTCCATGTAACCGAAGCTGCTTTCTCATGGGCATGAATCCTTCTTGTCCATGTTCTGATATGAACTTGAGAATCTCTGATTTCAAGACTTCGATGTCTCTTTGCAGACCGGGAATCCTCCGTCTCTGCTTAGTTTGATCTGTACCATCATCATTATTGTAAATTGTCTCAACCGATGTGGCACCAGATGAAGAACATGTTTCCTCTGAAACTTGACATGTCTCCAGTTTACAAGATTCTGAATATTTCTCTCCTCTTTTCTCTATGTAATCACGAATAGCGCATAAATTTGACGGGAGATCTTCATATATTACCTGAAAAATTTCAGAGAGAGCATCGTTACAATAGGAAAACAAAAAAGAAGAAGAAGTTGACACTGAATATAATATGCAACTGTTAATCAAACCTCTTCCATGATTGCTTCGGAAAGAAATGTATCTTTTCGCACTTTAGACTCCACGGTATACTTGAGAAGTGTGTGGTGACTTCCTAGTTGTTCAAAAATCCATTTCCCTTCAAGCGAATCAAAGTCTCCTTCAACCTGCTCAAATCTGATTTCCTGCTCACGAATCTCATGCAAATCGAGAACAGCTCTCGCATGAAGCACCATGTAAAGCAGGCCTTTGCATCCTTCCTGCAAACAGAACTCGGTTTAGTTATAGATTTTTTTGAAACCAAGATAGAAACCTTGGCTTTGGCCAGTGTCAGAATTTTGATCTTCAAAACGGCACTAAATGCAGAGTCTTTCTGAATCATGGACGAGCAAATTATAAGTTCATATTTGGGTGCAGCCTCGCATCCACAAATAAGAGACGAACCCAAGTCCATCTCTTCAGGTCATATACTTTCCAATGCATTCATCTAATCCAATCCAAATTTGGTTCAAAGGTTACCGTGAATGAGAATGCTCATACCTGAAGTATTCGGACTTTATTGTTTTCACGTGACAAAATCTTGCTGATTGCCAGATTTGGAACTATCCTGATGAATTCATAAACAATAAAATGCAAATGAACAAGAGATATATAAGCCAACACAGCCAATATTTGAAGAAGACTAACACAGAAGTAAGGTTGGCAATAAAATCCTCCTCAAGGTCAGAAAAGTGAATCCCCAAATTGATAAATTACTCACTCTGGAAGACTCTCATAAGAAGTTAAAACTTTCCAAACTTCACAAACAGAAGCTTTAACTGTTATACTAGCAACAGCACAACGGTGAACACCTCCATTTTCCTTCATCCAAGAAATAAACCACTGATTAATAACCAGAAAAGATGGGGAACGTTTTTTTATATGTATAGGAAGTTTTGGAACCTACTACTTACCAATAGACCATCAAACCTACGAAGATGAACTTCGTCCACGGTGCAAGGTTTATCAAGCTTGCATACTTTCCCATAAACACTCCAATTATTGTTCAATTCATTTAAATGAGATAATGATCCAATACTGGAGGCAACAGATCTCTCAGTAGCAAGACTATCAAACTCAATACCATGAGAAGGGGCCAGCTGTGAAAATGTTCTACCCAACAAATCTTCTATTATTGACGGCTTTCCGCAGTCTTTATAAATTTTCTCAGCTTGGCGAGCTACGGCTCGGAGATTTACAGGAAGATCTGATCTGATTATCCTCTCTAAGAAAATGGCAGGGAAGTTAAATCTTGGAATGACGTTTACTTCGTAAGACAAGACAGTTCCTATGGACCTGAAGAAAGAGAAAAATAAATGTTTTGAAATGCATAACAGTTTGTTTACAGAAACAGCTTCTCTGATACGCATATATAAAGGATTTAAATGATTTTAGGATGTGCACACAAACTTTTTACGGGGATTACTGAGTGTACCTGATACCAGATTTCACAGACCACTTTCCCTCAAACTTTTTGAAATCACCATCTACCATAGAGAAGTGAAGCTCACGGCCATTTGGCTAAAACGATCATAAAACGGAAAAGAGCATGAGACAACATTAATAGACATGTATGGAGTGAGAAACAAGGTAATCTAAGACCACATCATATATATTTAACTAATCCTGAGAAATATATCCGATTCAAAGAGTGCCAAGCAGGTTAAAAGAGGACCAGACGAGCATTAGAACAATGAAATTTTGATTTTCTAGCAAGTAAACCTCACTATGATTCTTTGTTATTGAACTTGTAACAGTTTAAGATTAAGGATCTAAAGAAAGTAGGGAGCAGGCAATTCCCTATTAAATCATGATTACAGGCCATACAGTGTAAAGGCAACCTCTTGATTCGTTTCAAAAGCTCAAACATACGTATAAACAAGATCCCAAATCCCAACCATTAGGGCAAGAGAAAATTAAAAGCTCATCAGAGTACTCACGGAATCTAGACACTCATGGAGATCGAGGACAACACGAGCCTCAATATGCCAATACAAAGCTCTTTGAAGACCTCGTTGCTCCAGCCATATACGTCCTGGATGTGGACAAGGAATTCTCCCACTAGAAGTTGAAACAACAACCATCAAAGCCATGTTAACCTCACCAATTCCAACATACATACACATATATACATACATCTGTAAAAACTTGTTTCAGCAGCAAGAGACAATCACAACAACATCTGAAGCAAAAGCAAAACTGTTTGAACTTGGAAGACACAGAAGAGCATCTATCAGTACTCAACAAGGAGAAGTAGAGTCAGTGTAATCACTAGAAAGCATTCTAAGCACAACCAGACTACAAAAAAATTGGATCTTTACAGATTACTCTGAAGAATTCTATATGAAATCACCAAAGCGATCGTAAAGTACCTACAAACGAGATTGGGTACGAAATCAGCAAGGCGCTCGTAGTCCGTAAGAACATTCCAAACGGATTGAGAATCAGAATCGACCCAGATTTCGCCTCTTATCCTCCGCTCCCTCCAAGAGACCACATCAACCTCACAACGCACTATCCTCTCTCCTCTCTCATCGAAACCTAATCCGCTCTCTCTCCTCAACCCGTTATCACCTCTACTACCACCGGCGCCGCTGTGTCTCGTTCCGTGGCACTTAGCGACCCCGGCGCCGCCAATCCCGGTGGTGGAAATAGCCGAGAATACTCGGATCCGTGAGGGACATGGGAGCAATACACTCAAAACCACTGGTTCGTTGGTGAAATTGAAGAAATCGGAAGTGTGACTGTGAACGCCGCCATGTGAGAGATGTGGAAGCTTGCTCACTGACATGAGAAGAAGGTGTTCGACGAAATTGGTCAGTCTCAGAGTCAGTGTGGATGTACAAAAAGGAAGATACTGTTGCAGAACTGTAACCGTTAAATTTTCTCAGCCACTGGATATTTTAATGGAAAATTATAAAAATAACGAGCTTTTTCCCAACTTTTGTCTATATGCACTTATTTTTTTTAGATTGTCAATTGTGACGAAAATTTACCTACTAGCAAATATATTGAAATTTTGAAGAGTTTAAACCAAAAAATAAACAGTAAAATTATGTTAGTATATAACTGTGCAAAAATTTGTTTTGAGTGTCAAAAATCAGTTTGTAAATTGATAATTTCTGGTCTAAATTATTCAGAAAATACTTTCTACGATTTTTTGAAGTTCCGAAACATTTAGATTATTCATTCTACAGTTTGTACATGTTCTACGAAGTTTAGAGGGAAAATTTGTTCTAAAAAAATCAGAACCTGAATTTTGTATGTTCTACCAAATTAAGAATATGTATTCTACATTTTTCTTCATTCTACATCAATTCAGAATATATTTTCTACGTTTTACCATGTATACTAAAAGAAGTAGAAGATATACCCTAAACAATTTAGAATTATAATATGTATAACTTAGAATAATCTAGAAATAGAAAGAAAATCAACTAAATAAGGAAAGTGAATATTTTTTGAATTATCGAAATTTATGGTTACGATTCTGTATTTATTGTTTAGATATGTTCTAATATGTTTTAGAATGTGGATTCTAAATTTCTTTAGAAGAAACACAAAAACAGGAAAAATTGACATTCGACATTACGATCATTGTTTACCATCTCTTCCACCTTCCACCTTCCATGAAATCATTATCATATCTCACGAAAACTTCTCTTACTTGTTTATGATGCAAATCTACATTACTTGTGGTGTATGTACACTGGATGCCAACAAAGAGTGGAGATTTATTGATGATGAAGAAAAACGTGCGAGATTACTGACTTTGCAACCCACTACGTCTCTTGAAGAGTTGAAGGTGATGGTTTCAGAAGACTATGAAATAGAGCAAAGTATGTTTGATGTGAAATTCAGTTATTTATCCACAGAGGTTAAAGTTGATTCTCCTCCTGTTGTATTGACTAATGATAGAGGAATGAAAAAATTTCTTGCATATCTGAAAAGGAAAAACATGATTCGGTTGTGTGTTACGTTCAAAGGAATAGTTGATGATGATAGGAGTAAAGTCCCGTTCGATCTGAATAAGGAACCAAGTGATGGTGATGATGTGGGAGTTGATATGGGAAAATCAGTAGGTACTATTTCAAGGATTTCACATAAGCCGACTGATGTTGTATTAGAAAAGCCTACTGATGCTAATTTTGGTGATGTTGCTGGTTCAAAGTTGGAATAAGGAAGCTTTACAGGCTACTATGGAAATGTATGCAATGAAATATAACTACGACTACAGGATTACAAAATCTGATAAGAGATGGTGGTGTATACGCTGCATTGAGAGTGCTTGTAATTGGAGGCTCCGGGCTGAGTGTTTACAACCGTCTACATATTTCAAAATCAACAAGTTTGTGGGTAACCATACATGTGCTCCTTCAAAAAAAATCATTTTGTAGGACTCCATCTGCAAGAACAATTGGACATCTCATTAAGCAAAGCTATGAGGGTGTGAAGAAAGGTCCTAAACCGGTTGATATAATTAATATTATTCATTCAAGGTACGGCTGTGATCTAACATATCACCAAGCTTGGGAGTCTCGAGAGTATGCTGTTAACAAAGTTAAAGGAATTCCTGAGAAAAGTTATGCTAAGATACCAAAATACTTGCACATGCTACAAGAAGCGGATTCTGGTACGTTCACGAATTACGAAATTGAATTTGATGGAAGATTCAAATATCTATTTATTTCCTTTGGTCAATCAAGAAGATGGTTCTACAAGGAAATGCGGAAAGTGATAGTAGTTGATGGAACATTTTTGAAGAATAAATACAAAGGAGTTCTACTAGTTGCTACAGCTGTAGATGGTAACCCCAATTTGTATCCAATCGCATTTGGAATTGCTGATTCTGAGAATGATTGTTCATGGGAGTGGTTTTTTATGCAACTTAAGATGGTTATAGCTGATGAAGAAGGTTTATCATTTGTGTCAAATAGACATACATCGATTGCTAAATCAATTAGAAACATCTACCCATTGGCTAAACATGGTATTTGCATCCACCACTAGATTAGTAATGTGATAACATATAATAAGGGCAGAGGTGTCGCTGGTATGGTTGCAAAAGCGTCAAAAGCTTATAGAGTTGCTGAGTTTGATAAAGAGTTTGCGCGAATCAACAATATTAGTCCTGCTATTGGAAGTTATCTAGAGGAAGCCGATGTGAGAAAATGGGCTCGCTGTCATTTTCCGGGTTTTAGATATGACATTAACACCAACAATGCGGCTGAGTCAATCAATGCAGCTTTGACGTCACCCTGAGAGTATCCAATAATTCCTTTGTTAGACAGCATCAGAGAAATGATGACACGCTGGTTTTATGAGAGTAGAGAGTTAAGTGCAAAGCAAAAAGATCCTTTAATTGTTGAGGTGGAGAATAAGATTTCAAGAAGAATAGAGAAAGGTAAATTCATGAACGGTTATCCGATGAGCAGATCCATGTTGCAGGTTAAAGGTAATGGAGTAGACTACATTGTTGACTTAGAAAGAAGGACTTGTTCATGTGGAAAGTTCAGCATCCAAAAAATCCCTTGTAGACATGCTATAAAAGCAGCTTTTGATATAGGCAGGGATCTATATCCTTATGTTGATGATGTGTATACCACTACCGCATGGAGATCGCAATATGAGGACACTATTAATCCAATAGGTGTTCCTGAAGAAGAATGACGAGTCCCACAACATGTTGAAGACGCAAAAGTTCGACCACCTGAAACAAGAAGACATCCTGGACAGCGCAGAAAAAGAAGATATGAATCCGCTGAAGACAAGATAAAATCATCACAAAACTCACAAGGGTCAAAGAGACATAAGTGTAGGCGTTGTGGCAAAGAAGGGCATAACAAAACGATATGTGATATCGTGATATGAAAATGGTTTGTGCATCAACTTAAGATTCATGTTTTTAAATTTTAAGTGGATTTCATTGATATTTACGGTACTCTAACTGTTTTCAGGTAGCTTTTGGGTTGTGTTTCACGGCAGAGGAGGTCTGATGAATGATTGTGTTTGATGGTTTTGAATTTAGATTAATATAAGACTCATGTGTTTTGAAATTCCTTGATGGTGTTGATTTAAGATTAATATAAGACTCAGTTGTTTTGAAATTCCTTGATGGTGTTGATTTCAATCCAACTTTCATTAAAACCAGAGTACACAGAAACAGACTAACAAAGGGTCTTAAGCATAACAACAAAATACAGAAACCAAAAACATCATATCATCTTTCTTGTTTGACTTCTGCATACTCTCTTTTGCAACCATTAGCTCTTGTCTCATGATCTCAATCATATTCTTCTTCACCTTTTCTTCCATCTCATCCACCATCTCCTTCACCATTTCCTTTTGGAGCTCCACATTGTTTGATACCATTTTTTTAGATCCTCTAAGAGTTGGTTATGTTTGCTTTCAATCATCCTAATCTCCTCTAGAAGAGCATCATCAACCCAACGGAACATGTGTTTCTCCTTCTTCTCCTAAAATCATTGATTTGATAACAATAAATAATTAAATTCAGCTATTATGATGAATAAGGACTGATAAAAGTAGATTACCTTCACACCAACAACACATCTATAAAATCTTCGACAGGGATTCTCTTCCGTCTTTGAGGTGTAGATCGTAATCTCTCCACCACACCAGCACCTACACGGAACTCCAACCTGAGAACTTATCGACGGTAGCCCTGACGAACCAGCCGGAGAAAGTTGGCTCATGGCTCCCGGCAGTTGAAACGATAAAGAAGAAGAAAGTATTGAGAAAGAAGAAGAAGAAGAAGAAGAGAGTATTGGAGAAGAAGATCCCTAATTTATTTTTTTCCCTAAATAATGAAATTAAAAATCGGGTTATTGGTTGGTTTCCATCGGGTCAACATTTAAATCGGGTCAGCAGCTGGTTTAAATCAGTTCGACATTTATCAATGGTAAACATTTAAATCCGGTAACTGTTTTGTTGTTATGCTTAATACCCTTTGTGTGTTTGTTTCAAAACATATGAGTCTAACATTAGTCTACAAGCAACATCATCAAGGTTTTTCAATACAAATGAGTCTTATAAAAGTCTAAAAGCAATACCATCAAACAACATCATTCATCACAACCATAAAGAGACTTAAAAATTAGCAAAGGTCTACAAACTCAGCCGCATACACTGGACGCACATAAGTTTTCATTTGATCCGCTAGTACAGGATCCATTGCTGCTGACCAAAGATCGACTGCGAACTTCATACGAGCTTACTTGATGTTTTCATCGTCAATTAAATCATAAGATAGATTACGCATGTGACACTCGATATACTTCAGGGCATAAACTCCACAATCACAATTTGACCGATTTAATTTAGGTGGCATACGGACCTGGACGATCTCGTATTGAGTCAACAAGGGAGCTTTTCCATCAACCTTTTTGTGAATCTCATTCACAAGATGAGGGATGACACTAGCGAATGGCTCAACGTGTCTTCTGTTTTGGTATTGATTACAGTCGAAGACTTCAATTGTTCTTAGTCTGAAGTTAATGCAAACTGAGATCCATTGATTATCGTTAATGAAGACCGGTGCATAAAAAGGTTGATGAAAACCACCAAAACGACTAAGAAGCCGACTAAGAGGAGACTAACAAAGGTTGATTGACCTTGAGATAGTGAAGAGGAGACCACCAAAACGACTAAGAAGCCGATGGATAGAAAGCGGAAGACAGTGAAGATGGATAGACGGCGGAAGACGGTGAAGAAATCGAATCGGCGGAAGATGGTGAAGATGGACAGAGATGGTGACGATGGAGAGAGACGACGGTGAGATGGTCAAGATGGAGAGAGACGACGGTGAGATGGTGACGATGGTGAGATACGACGGTGGTGACGATGGTGAAATACGGCGAAAGGGTTTTGTCTCATAATTGTTTGCTTACTTTGTCGAGACAAAGTGAAATTTTTCTTAATTTGTCAAGACCCATTATGAAGTCCACTAGATGGAGCCCCAAAATTATTTCGATTAAGTTTGCTGTTTTCTTAATTTCAGAAGACAAAAATCTACAAATTCTATCTGAAAATATAATTAAGGATATAATTTGATATTTTTATATCTTAAAATCTATTTAACCAAACTTTAAAAAAAGTGTATATGGACAAAAGTTGGGAAAAAACTCTTTTTTTATATAATTTTCTCATATTTTATTATCTTTATACTTTTTTAACATGTTACAGATGTATGGTTGTAAATCATCCATAGATTTTTTATTTATCCAAAGACATGTTTTAAACGGACCACATATTGTTTCTTTATATTTGCATTTTTCATGTTACAAGAAATTTTATAACAAGGAAAAACACAAGAAAATTAACAACATGACGACAACGACAACGACAACAAACGACTTATTAAAAAGACCAATGCAACAAGACTCTTAAACCAAATACGATGATGGATGATGATAATCAAACTCATGGAGGACAAAAAAAGGAACAACGACACAAGAGAACATAAAACGAAACCAGCATCATCATCATCAACCACTGATGAATTGAAGGCATGTCCGTTACTGTTGACTCAGTAGGTCATCAGGAGCTGCCACATGAGAAGATTCCGGAGATTCCCGAGGGACATAGCACAACTGGCACTCTTTATCAACATATTTGTTACTAAAGAAGCACTTATGGCAGAGCCAGCGAATGATCGGTCGATCCCCATACAGTACTTCTGGCATTCCTTCTTCAAGATTCTTGACGAATCCATGGAAGTAGTTACCAGTGTTTGTTGTACTTGTTTCCATCTTGTGCTTTACGCAAGTGAAATTTCTTTCGTCGAGGGCATTATATATAACCCAACGTCGAGTAATTTCGTGATTCCAAACCATTACGCTCGCTAGATCTCGTCGGTGTTGCAGGTACTGCATCTTCGTGCTACCGTACTCCTCCGTCATGTAGTATTCGAACACACAACTCCACTTCAGTACCTGCCTGCACTGAACAATTAGCATCTCTGCTTCTTTTATTGTCCTTATGTCCAGCTCGCTCACTCCGCATCTCTCCTCTAGTGACGGAATGAACTTCTCCTCTACGAGTTTCTGATTGGATTTAGCTTTCTCCATTTCCTTCTGGCGTGCCTCCCAGAGATCCAGGCGGAAGATTTGAGTCAGTTCACGTGAAGAAGATTCCCCCACTGGACCAGCCACTGGAACACAATTCCAGTTCCCATTATGCTCTTGCGCCGTGCGTAAGCAGACCCAACAGAAGCTATAACTGATTCATAAACAGTAAGGAAAAACATTAATGTGGGTTTAAAAGATCTAATCTTTGCACATGTTTTTGAACGTACAAATGAAAAAAAAAAAAAAAAACCTGCAGATACACTCCATTAGCTTGTAATCAGGATCCTCATTCTGCTGCACAGGAATGTTGCAGTTGGGACAGCGTTTGGTGTTTGCATGGATCCAAGAAACGGTCCTTAACTGATCCAACAGGTCCGTCGACCAAATTGATGCTTTCTTGCAGTCCACCGGGCGGTGTGACTCAAGGCCACACGTCCAACAGAAGGTGTGGCCACACAAACAGACCACACCGAAATCAACTTCATCAGTATCATCCTCAAGCAGTATGGCGTATTTGCAATCCGATGCAGGACACCATTGGATGGTTGCCTTATGGCACTCCATGAAGGATTCGAGAAGCCATCCCTCGTACATCTCCTTCACTCTGTCAGTCAGTTTATCGATGGTATCGGGTCCAACAGAGGCGACACAGCCTTGGTTAAGGCAAGAGATGATGAGTCCTGTCTCCTCCTTGTTCTTCACCAGAGCATCGTTGAGATATTCACTCCAGCAAGTTGTTGAAAACTTGTGTGAGCAAAAAGGCGTGGAGACTAAGTAATCTCCATCACCATCAGGAAGGGTCGTCGTCTCACGACCTGCAGAAGAAGAGTTGGAAATAGGAACTCGAGCCAGCCCTAGCTCCGCCAGAAACTTGTCCTTGTTGTCAACAAGAAGATCTGAAGCCTTGAACGAGTTCCAACGGAGACGGACTAGGATCACGGTTGCATCAGACTTTGACACCGAGAAGAATTCCGAGATCTGATTGATTTCTCCCATCATCTTATCACGAACTTCGGTTTTCACGAGAACAGAGTATTTCTGACCAGCGGCTTCCATGGCTGCAGAGAAAATAAGAAATTAAAGATTTATAATTTTAAAACTTAAGAGTTACCGAAAGAAGATATTTTGATAAATCGATAGAGGTGATTTTGTAGTTACTAACTAACCTGCGGATTGAACGGGAAGAGTAAGGTTTATGGTAGTTTGGGGATCAAGGTAACAAAATCAACTCAAAAGAAAGGGAGGATAAGGATTGGAACTGAAAGAAACACTGATGATGAGTATATGAGACTACAAGCTAGCAAGAAGTATTTATATACAAAACTGGAAAAGTTGTTGACTCACAATAATCTAAAGAAAAAATTACAGTTTTTTTAGCAAATTTCAGTAATCAAATTTATCATTAATTTCTGTTTTTTTGTTAATCAATTAATATTGTCTTTACTTTGAAATAAGGACTTTTTAAAATTTAATTTGAGAAAGAAATCTAAAGTAAATTTAATGCGGTCAAACTATTTTTCTTAAGTTGCCGCGTGTCGACGAAGAATCTTTTCCTCTTAAAAGATTGAGATTTCTTTGGATTATACATGGTCAATTATCTTCTAGAGATGATAAAATTTGATATGTGGTCAAAACCGAGTGAAAGTTTACTGATAACGTTTAAAGTCACACTAAATCGTGTGGTTAAAGATTATTACGACGTATACAACAAAGATGAGGATGTGTTTATAATTATAATTGAGTTTATTTTGAAAACTTTAAATAACCCATTTTAAAAAAAGATTTATATACATAAAACCATATATTATAAAACAAATAAATGCAACTGTAGTTGTAAAACAAATCCTCTTTGATTTTTGTATGGTTTTGTGTATATAAATTTTTTCAAAAAAAGAGTCTTGGACCGTCGCACTCCTGCCCACCCCCATGCGGACTAGACCTAGTTGAAACTCATTTTTGACAATTGTGTCAGACTACTTTTTATAATAAACTTTCTGACTAATTATACTGACTGAATAATCGGATATGAGAGCGATGGATTCCTTGTTGCGAACACTATAACATGCCCAAAGTTGGTTGCTATACATTATCATTATCTTTGACCGATACAAAATTTTACTGTGGGAAAAAAAAAATACCGATACTGTTAAGTATAACGGTAAAATGTATGCTCGAAGCTATCATAATGTTATACGCAAAAATTAGGATATGAATATGAATAATACTTGCATTTATTTAAGAAACTCTAAGATGCATTAATGTATTAACCGTCTAAAAACAAATTATATTGACGCATGCTGTATATTTTGATAAATCTTAGCTTCTCATCAAATACGAACAAACAGGATTTTCTTTTTTTACATATATGATGCATTCTCATTTATCTGAACCCATAAGAAATAGATGTGCGTATAAACATATTGTTAGAAACCACTCTTTCATACAACTTTTTAACAAATTATATTGACAAGAATAACCCGATTCCCGGAGCTATGAATTCGTAGCACTATAACATATGTCAAAATCGAAATTCACATGGATGAAAAAGTAAATTTGAAAATTTGATTGGTTAAATAACATTGGATACAATGATTTTACAGTAAAGGATACAAAGTGACAAATTTGTCTTTCATACAACAGCGATTTAATCTCCAGACAAGACAAACAGGGAGATCACGAACCAGATAACACCTTGGTTAGATTGCTCTGAAGTACAGCAATTGAATCAACAGCAGATTTAGCAAACCAACTAATACCGACCTTGAACCGGTGTTCATCAGTTGGTAGTCTAATCAAATACGCCAATTTTCTTGCTGCGTGACCAATTGGACCTTCGAGCGTAAGCCCTTCAATGAAACTTGGCGAAATAGCAGCATCATATCTTCCAAGAGTCATCATCTCACCTAGGTTCTGAAACCTGAAAAGAGATTTAACAGAGCTTAAAGTTCTGTTTTCAGTACACAGACCAGTAAAAAGTCTAGTAGTTTTACCTGAAAGGTAATAAAGGTCGGTTATTTATGGCTGCCCATATATTCCAGCCAGTAAAGTCTGCTTCTTGAAAAGCAACCTGAAATATTTTGAATTCCATGTCACTCTGATTCAGTTTCTAAAGCATGAATGTGATAAAATTGTGGATTGTTTATAATTTTTTTCTCTTCTCACCTGAGCTGTTGTAGGAAGAAGCTTTCCATTCGAATCTCTTAAAGAAGAAGAATCACCTAATGCAAAGATCCGTGGATGTCCTTTAACACGGAGTGTCTCGTCTGTTTCCGCTTGTCCTCTAGCATTCAGAGGAAGGACATTCGGACCCGAGGCTTCTAGTTTGGTAAGCAAAGGCTTAGCACCGACTGTCCATAACACTATATCCGCTTCAATAGTTTGATTCTCTAATCCTCTTTCTGCAGGCTGAAGCTCTAACAAATATCCTTCATCTTCTTTTGAGTCGCTTGCTCTCTTTATGGATTTAACAAGATATCCCAAGAGTAACTGGACTTTTCTCGACATAAGGACCTAATAACAATCCAAAAGGATACTATTACCATCTTTTTACTCTGTCTAGTGAAATGGAGGAAGCAATGGCAATGAAGGTACCTTCATAGCCGCCTCCCTGTTCCCATTAGGGGCTGATGTTAGTATGTTCTTTGATACGTTTATGGACTGCACTATTCCACGATCTTGCAGTCTCTCTGATATGGTAGCGGCCAACTCTACTCCTGCATAACCGCAGCCAACAACAGCTACTTTTATGGTAGAGCCGTCTTTAAAATTCTTCCTCTCCAATTTACTCAGCTTTTCGTTAAGCTTCTGCAATAGCATAATGACTGTTACGATTTAGTCAAAAAAAGAGTGTACAATTCAGTCTAAACCAAAGCAAAAACCATATCAACCCGACCAAATCAGTTTCAATATTTTTCATAAACCAAAAATCTGAAGTAGTGCTAACTCTTACAATAGCATCTTCAAGAGTGTAGAATGGGAAAGCCAACTCCGTTGCGCCGGGAACAACATCGAGTTTAGATTCAGCGCCAAGAGCAAGAACCAACCTGGCTGTAGAAAAGAAAGATAATGAGTACAAATCTCTGAGTTAAATGCATCGTTTTATTGCATTACACATAATTAGAGTTTGGAGACAAGAAAGATGAGATAGATTGCATTGAATTTATGGGGATTGTGTAAAACATAGTACCAATCGTATTCAATTTTAAAACCGCTTTCAAGCAAGACGGTTCCTCCAGTAATAAAACTTTCAGACCCATTCACTCCTACATGGTCACAAGGAAGCAATGTTTTAACTCTATCTCGGAGAAATTTAATCCCCGTGTTTGTAAGCAAATCCGAGAAACGGGGAGCAATCTCCCACACATCAACTTCTGCAGATCAAAAGAGCTGGACACTAAATCAACACACATAAAAAACAGAAGTATCAAAGATTAGTCGAGCATAAAGAAACTAAAACTTTACCTCCAGAGAGAAGTTCATACAACATCGGCTTGAACACAAAACGTTCGGATTGGTCAACCAAAACCACCTGATAAATAGAAGAACATTACAATGTATTCAAAACATAAGTCTTACGCAACAGACTGCTTCAAGTAGCATAAACATCACCTGGGGTTTTTTGTCATCAGGCCACACAAGCGACTCTAATCTCAAAGCTGTATACAATCCTCCAAACCCGCCACCTAAGATGCACACCCTTGGCCTCTGTAAAGAGAGAGAGAGAGCTTTTACATTCATTAAGTTGTGGAATCTCCGCATTTGAAACTTAGAGAAACCTCATACATCGTTCTAGAGTGGTATGAACCTTGTTATCAGGCCATGCGTAAGTCCTTGGAGCTGCTTCATTCTCAGAAACCTCTGTGTTACCACTGTTGTTTGTCACTGCTCTCGAAAGATGTAACCTAGAGGGGTTTCTGGTTGAGTTCCAACGAGAAGAGAGATTGAATCCAGAAGTTATCGAAGCTAAAGAGGCTTTACTAGTTAGTCTATTTGCCCCATCTGAAACACATTTAAGAAAATAACACCAAAAGTTTCAATCTTTCATCTTTAGACTAGAGAAAGCAGTACAATCTGAAACTGAAGTAAGCAAAGGAATCATAAGGGTCTTCTCAAAAAGATAATATCTTTTATTTTGATTCCACACAGAGATCATCAAATCGAACCATCTTGATACTAATCAAGCTATCAAAAGTTTCACACTTTGATCTAAATTTTTATAATTGACCGGCAAAAATATTCCAATCGGGAAGTGGATTCGACAATTCAGAGTAGAACAAAGAGACAAAGAATATAACCAAACTGAGTTGAGGTAAAGAGTAACGTACAACTAGAGAAGGGTAAGAGAGAAGATACGGAGGAGAGAACGGCCATTGATTGGTGACAAATTTTATGTCGCCGGAAGATGTGCCGGAGATGGAAAGTGATTTGAGGCTTCTCGTTTTCTTATGGATGTTTTGGGTTCCACGCTCTCACCCAATTTGTACTATTGTTAGGTGTGACGACTATAAAAGAAGAAAACGCTCCTACCGCCAAAATTACGCGGTTGAGACTAGCGTTATAAACTTGCGATTATCGAAAATGCGATCCGGTTAAAATATATATACACCGCGGTAAAAATCACAAAAATGAACATGTAGTCAAATATTTCATAATTCTGTTATTCAACAACTATATTGTAAAGAAAACAAAAAACATTATGTACCAAATTTTGATTTTTTGACCCACCCATAAGTCATAATTATTCTCGTTTACCTACTGGTTTTAACTAATCCTTACCACTTTATACGCTTTTCTCTAGTCAACAGTGACCTCGCTACTGATTTGAGTTCTTGTGATAAGTCAAATTCTAGTGTAAAAGCAAAGGTCTATGGTGAATTTAAAAGATCAAATTCTCAAGGCAAAACTGGAGTACTAAATTATTCGCTTGCTTTTTTAACCTGTTTGAGTGGGAATCTGAACAGGTTATTTTTTAAAGAAAAAGAACAATCTACACTTTTCAGAATATGAATGGTTGGTGTTAGTGGCAAAAAGAAGAGAAACTTAATCACTTTTACTTCTGTTACAAACCAAAAAAAAAAAAAAGAAGAGTAAAATAGATTTAGAAAAGCAAAATAAAATAAAAAGAAAGAAAGAAAAAAAAAAAACAGTCGAACAACAACAACATCAAAAAAAGGAAAAAAAACAAAAAATCTGAAACGGAAGCTCCCTTGTACAGACAAGGATGAGATTTCTATCTTTCCTTTGATAAATCCCAATACCTAATTCCCAAATTCCCTTACTTTTAGGCCGCCGAGATAGATACGCATTGAGTTCTCTTTCTTGGAAGAGCCTTGATTCTCTCGCTTCTTCTTACTATTTTCTGTTCTGTATCATCTATCGATCTCTATCCAGATTCTCCGGAGGTACTACTTTATTAGTATTGATTCTTGCAATACTCGAAAGCTTGTGTTTTGAATTGATCTTGTTACTTGCAATTGCAGATCTTTTTTTTTTATTATTATTACCCTTTTGCTTTTTGTTCTGTAATTCTGTATAAAGTTAAGAGATCACTAATGTTTTGAGGAGGCAGTGTGTATATATAACTTATGAAGGAGAGCAACCCTCTATGAAAGTAACGATTTTTGTTTTTTTTTGGGTCTGAATAAGTTTTTTAAAAATCTTTAATTTCTTTATTCATCAGTGGGAGTTTGGTGGAATCCTTGTTTGAAGCTTTTTTCTTATTATTATAGAGTTAATGGTGTCTTCTTCTTATTCATTATTGATATCTTTTCCGTTACAATCTACATATAAAAAAAAAAATCAATCTTTTTGATTTGCAGACATCTTTTCTATGTGATGTCTTTTTTAGTAGTGGTTCTTCTCATGATCTGATAGGTTGGTTTGATCTTACTAATATATTTTAGTTGCTACGTCTTATTCGCCTCTTGTTAGACGTTTCTTCTCATTTGTGTGGTACAGACAAAACTTCTTGATACTTCTTTAAGCTTGATTCCATTTTTTTTTTTGTCTGTGTTTTGCTTCCTGTCATGTTTCTTGACTCTCCTTTGTGTTCTTGTCTTTACATATGTTTTCAGTTTGTTGTATAATCTCACTACCTGTTTCGAGATTATGCTAAATCTGGCGGTTTTGTATGTTTGCTACTGCAGGAGCTTTGTGTCTTCTCGTATAGATGCTGTAAAGGTTCTTTGTTAGATGAGGAAACGTGTTCTTGAGCTGTCAAAAGGTATTATTTTCTATGTCTGTGGAGTATAATTGTTTACAAGGAGGTGGGCTATAAAGGGGCTTGATTTTGGAGTTATGGTTTTAGTGGTGTTTTGAAGAAAAACTCAATTCTTTGGTTGCTTTTGGATTTGATGGGTAAAGAGAATCAGTTGGAGACTAATAACTGTGGAGTCAGTGATCACGGTTCTCCACCTATCAAGAACGAAGAACATGAGGCACCACGTTACAGTTCAGACAAAGACACGGGTTTACCAACTTGCCGTGTGTGCCAATGTTCAGAATCCGATAGAAGAGGAGACGCTGCTTTAGGGTTTTTGGGTATCACTCCTCCAGTTTCAGATCCTTGTAAAAGCAATGCTGGTGAAGAAACCGTTGTTGATCAGAAAAGCTCGGTTGTCAAACCCAGTGGATTCATAGAACTGATAAGTCCCGATGGAGAAGTTTTCGTTTGCTCAAACGACGATATTGAAATGGGTGCGTGGCAGCATCGAGATACGTTGCTAGAACTCGGATGTTCTTGCAAAAACGATCTTGCTTTGGTACACTACGCTTGTGCATTGAAATGGTTCGTCAACCACGGATCAACTGTTTGTGAAATATGCGGTAAAACCGCAGAGAATATAAGAACAGTTGATTTCAACAAAGTGGTAATCTCCTTGAAAGATTACGCAGCGCTAAGAGAAAGAACAGCTGATGGAGATCCGAATCCTGTAGCGGTTAATAACAACACGAGTTCTTCAGGGATTGATCCTGATGCAGTTGCAGCCATTCGAAGGCAACGGCTTAGTGAGATTTCGTTATGGTTTGGTCCTCATTGTTCTAACAACAACAACAACAATAGTAGTAATTCTGCTGCTGCAGGGGCGGGTCCTTCTCAGGTTACATCTGAACAACCTTTGGGTGTAGTAAACTTTGATATCTTGCCTATGGAAAGCCGTGCGACCAAATGGGCGGTTGAAGGTACCGGAATACTACTCGCTACTGGATTACTCACAGTTACTTTGGCTTGGCTCATTGCTCCTCGTGTTGGAAAGGTATTGATCACACTTTGATTGTCCCATATAATCCTCTGTGTTTAGAATGTTAAAAGGCTGATAGGATGATATTTCAAAAACCTTTGCACAGAGAACTGCAAAGAGTGGACTTCACATACTTCTCGGTGGTCTCTGTGCTTTAACAGTAGTCATCTTCTTCAGATTCGTAAGTGAAAGTTTCATTTTCATTTTTGTTCCTTAAATCTGTGATGTCGAATGAGAAAACTAACTTAAAACACACAACAAACAGGTTGTGCTGACAAGAATCAGGTACGGACCAGCACGGTACTGGGCAATCTTGTTCGTTTTCTGGTTTCTTGTGTTTGGCATTTGGGCTTCACGTTCACACGCTTCTCACTCCTCCACATGATAAATTATTCATCATCCTTATCCTCGTGTTACTTACTACTCTTTTTTGGTCTCTGTCAATATCATTTACGTTATTTCTCTTTTGAGACACAAAATGTACAATTAATTACTCTTATCAAAAAAGACTGAAAAGAAAGAAGAAAGCAAACTGAATGAAGATGGTATTTTAGCAAAAACTTCCCATCCCACAAGGCCACAACCATGTTGTTGTCTTGCATCCCGTATGTTATTGTTTTCTGGTTAAAAGAAATTGTAATTATGATAATGATACTCTTAGTCCTGAATCTTTATTTACTCAATCTTTTATTTTCGTGTGTGATTGTGTTTGCATTTGTAATTTTCAAAGTAAGTTTAATTGAGGACAAAAAACAGTCAAAATACTGTGTTCTACTTTGAAGATAAACTAGAATATATATTTTAAGTTTTAACTGACAAACACAAATTATTGTGTTTGGAACTATTATAGACTCTTTGTCTAAAAACAAGAAATGGACTTTAAAGTCTTGAGCATTTGTTGGATAGCAAAAGAAAGAATGGCCGATATAGAGTCGTTAGTTAGTGTATAAGATAAAAACGCGTTAAATTGGAATTTAGCTGGGTGAGTTGAATCCGACACTCCATTCTATTCCTGTATCTCTATAAATACCATGAATTCATGGAATGTAATTATGCAACAAAGAAAATCAAGTTAAAAATGGCTAAAGAGAAACCATATGTAATTGTTCTTCTTTTATCTTTGCTTCTATGTCTTTCTTCTCAATTCGGTGTCACGGAGGCCAAACGCTACCCCCACCCACGTCAGTATTTAACATCTCTATGCGTAACTGCTATTACCCGTTCAATTGTTTGAAGCTGTAATATACGTTGTGACTTGTTATAGCAAGAAACGGGTGTCAACTATAGCCTCGAATGTTTGCTTTTTGCGTTTGTTTTGTTTGTGTTTATATACTGATGAACACAAAAACTTAAACCTCTTAACGCAAAATTGTTTGAGTTTTTGATGGTTATGGAAAGCAAAACATAGAAAATTGTAGTTAGATGAATTTTTCTATTATGTTCATATACTTTTTGATCCACAAATGGATATTATATATACGTACCAACACTTACATAATGTTTAATTAACTTCTTTTTTTGGTTCTAGTCCCTATCAGGGTTCCAAATTCTGGATACGCTAATGAGTTTCCGGCTAGTCCACCACCACCCATAAGTAAATTTCTTAAACCGGAATTCAAAGCCATATTTGTCCGAATATGTTCAATGTAAAGTTAACTTGAGCATATTGTTACCAGGTATACCGCCGCCGGCTAGGGGTACACCGCACTCAAAATCTCCCAAAGGAAAAGGCCCATAAGTAAGAGAAGAAAGTCTACAAGAATACGAGGGGGAAGTTGAAGAAACAAATATATAAGGAGACGTACTAGAAGAGTCAAAAACTTTATTGTTGTGTAATTGTTACAAGTCACTCACATATGGACTTGCTTAGAATATAAATCTACTGTTATGAACTTCAAGTATTAGTCTATTTCAATGTTGTTGTCAAATCTTTCAAATTTGTATTTTAGTTACATATGCCTAAAAAAAAGATCAGATTTTGGTCAATGAGAAAGAAGATTACATACATAGAAGAAACAAAAACAATACCAAATTTACGCAAGGAAGAAGATGTCATCGGTCATCAACATCAAATACTGTAGAATCCGTAGAGGTGCGTTCCTGAAATCCAATTGTGGTAGTCTCAGCTCTCTTACTCTACACGACCCGTTTCCTTCTCGGTTCATGATCCGACCCGTATACACTTTCCTAAACAGATACACCGATCCCCCGCCGGTATTGCTACTAGTAGATTCCTCCGACGACGGATGATGATTCTCTTTCGTCTTGTAAATCGACCATCCGTTTGAAGCCAATGCGTTCGAGAAACTCTCCATCGATCCGATTCGTTTGTTAGCGATTCTCGAGAAGAGAGAAACGGAGCAGCAGTCCCAATTGCTAACGGATCCGGATGACGAGGCAGAGGAAGAAGATGTTTCCACGGCGGAAGCGGCGGAGGAGGAGGAGAAGACGAGTTTGAAGAGACCGTTGGAGAGGGAGACGAAGGATCGGAGGTGAGAGAGTGATGAGGCGGAGAGAGATGGGAATGAGAGCATCACTGCGCCGTTCGGGAGTGACCACGAGAGAGTCGACGACAGCGAAGCCGAAGAGGACCACGTCGAAGGTTGCGAAGAAGAAGAGAAAGGTGACGGCGACGGCGATTTCGATTCCCGCGGCAGGAATGAGAAGATGATGTGAGAGAGCGATGGTGTTGGGTACAAATCCATACCTAGATCTCTTGCTACTGTGGCTAATCGGTAAGTATCTGAGATCAATTCTCGTGTTGGAACGAAGTAGAGCAATGGGGTTTTCGAATTTCTCGTGTTCTTCTTCTCGGATCTCGATCGGGTTGTTTTTGATTGCTTGTAGGAGCTTAAGATTTGCCGGATGCTGGTTTCTCCTTCTTCTTCTTCTTTACCGTCGTTTGTATCACCGGAATTATGAGTCAGATTGAGAGTCTCGTGGAGGAGAAGAGATCGAGCAAGCTTTAGTGGAAGCATTTTTCTGGTTTCTGTGATCTTCTTCGTTGGGCTCTTTTTATTTCCTCTTTAGGGTAGCTTTTACCGGAAACCAAACATAACCGGTCGGTTTAAATCAAATAAAATACTTGATTTGGATCTCGATTGGTTTAATTCGGTCTAATTTGATATAATTTGTCCATCACAATAATGGCAAGTTTTTCCTTCCTTAACCCACTCTCGCCTTCAGGGTTTTAAGCGCCGACTCTGCGTAACACTTGCAGAGCTTCGATTCTTCTTCTCCCATGGCGGCTTCTGCTACATTAGTGCCTATGGTGTGTAACTCCTGCTTTTTAATCTTCTTCGTTTCGATGTAATTTATTCTAGTTTTCTACTCTTCCGCTTATTTTCCAGGGATTTTTCTTAGTTCGTCAGCATCTATCAACGTGTTTGTGGGTTTACGTTTGGGTTTCACATCACTAATGTATATCTTACATTACGTTCTATTTACTGTGATTCGGAGTCTTCTGATTGTAATTTTATGGATCTGTTTGTTATTCTGATCTCGTTGGAAAATTTTGTACGATCATGTAATGTTTGAGTTGTGCATAAGCTATAGATTGCTCGATTCCATAGTTTTATGCATTGTATCTGAATGTTAACTGTGAATAATTTTTGTTGACGGACAGGCACATGAAAGAAAAGTTGAGAATCTGAGAGCTTTTATGATGAATTTGGCGAATTCAAGAGGCTTCTCCCTTCCTGAGACTAAATTCTTCGAACAGAAACTCTTGGATCTGTGTTTATCCCGTACTCCTGATCATCCCACTTATTCCGCTGTATGTATGAAATTATGACATCTATTATGTGCAAATATACCACACACATACTTATCTCTGCTGTGTTCTTATGACTATAATAAATTTGTTTCAGATGATATTTGTTGCTATCATGGATTTGAATGAAGAAGGTGGCTCGCGTGAAGAAGCCATATCTGAGTTTATTAAGTCCAAGTACAAGAACTTGCCATTTGCTCACACGAGTTTGCTCACTCATCATCTAGCCAAGCTTGTGGAGAAAAGAGAGATACTTTGTGACTGCAACAACTACTGTTACTCTCTCCCCGGAGAGAAGAATAATACTGTTGTGTCCACAGATGCTGGAAATACGAGCGCTGTGATTACAGCGAGAAGTAATGATCAGCGTGCTGGGAATGAGGTTATGACTCTCGAAAGCGAGGAAGAATGTGTTGAAATTTTGAAGTCTGTGGATCATAAGGTTGATTCAGTGGAGAAACAGAGTTTGACTGAGTCTCAAACCAGCCTCCAACGTGAAGCATGTTGTGCCATTAACGTCACTGAAATAAGGCACACAGAAGATAATGGAGACAAAGCAGGTTTAAGGGATTCGACTGTTGAAACTACTAGGAGAGAGGGAGTTACTGGAGAACCAGAACTGGCTCTTGAAAATAGCGAGACTAAAGGTAAGATTGAAGCTAACTGTGAAGAAGGTGAATTATATGAAGTAGTTGTTGGGAAAATTGATGTGTTGGTAGAAGAGTCGGGTGAAGAAGGAATGGAAACAAGCTCAAAACAGAGAAAAGCAAAACTGTGCAGGACATCTAACACGATGAAAGAAGCATGTGTGGAAGTGAAGAGTGAAGCATATAAAAAACTTTGGGAGTGCCAAACCGAAGCATGCAACAATATCATTGCCCTAGAGTAAGCCCCAATCTCTTTTTGCCTGCTTTTCTACTCATCTTTGAATTAGCTGAAAGATTTTTATGTTCCTCTTCCGGGGTTGGAAAAATATAGGAAAATGCTGAAACAGTGCAGAGAGAAAGACCAGCAGAACACAGATGTTTCAGAAATGAATGATGTTTCTTGTTTGCCTCTATCAATGGTGAGGTCGAAAACCCCTGTTACTTCATGTCACTGATGTGTTTTTGAGCTGATGAAAAAACTAGTTCTAATCCCTTTCTGTTGTCGCATTTTCTATATCTACAGGAAAGCTGCAGAGAACTGTGGAAGGTTGCCCAAAAGATACAAAGCCAGCTATCTGAGTTCATCGATTCCCGTGATGAAACCGTGGTTCCATATTCTGAATATCCAGGAGGTGAAATCGAAGGAATAAGCAAAGGAGTCTGCAAAGAGGATGATCCCAAGATGAAAACTCCTTGTGGGATTAGTGGATCTGGAAAAACCTCCAAACAGCCTGAACAGAAGGGAAGAGATCATTGTTCACAAAAGAAACCACAGGTGAAGAAAACGAGAATGAAAAGACTCGGAGACATAGGAACAACAGCAGTGAGGAAATCGCCTCGCTTAAGATTATGAACCTCAAAATTTTCTTGTAAAGGTTAGGTTACATATTTTATATCAGTATCTGGCATAGGGGCATAAGTGCAAGATCTTGAAGAATTTGAATATTTTCATAGAAATTTGTCATGAAATAACAAGAATTTGCCTACTAATGAGACATGGATGCTAACAAGAATTTATATCAGTATCTGGCATAGGGGCATAAGTGCAAGATCTTGAAGAATTTGAATATTTTCATATAAATTTGTCATGAAATAACAAGAATTTGCCTACTAATGAGACATGGATGCTAGCACCTATAAACGTTCTACAATCTTTTTCTCCACTACTAACAACAACCAGGGATGAGTTGAGATGAGACTCTTCTCTCTGGCATATCATAACAGTACAGGCAAACAAGTTATAGTCTCTTCTGGTTTTTAACTCTGTGGAGTAAACTTCCAATTCAAGAATGGTTTCTGCTCAGGCGGATCCTGGAAGGGAGTAAAATAATCAGGCTGATACAAGAACTGGGGAACGAAAGCGTCAGGCTGCAACAACTCCATGGAACCAGCAAACAAGTTAGTATCAAAAGCTTCCAAAGCATCCTCAAGCTCTCCCCATTTAGGCTCGCTCTGAACCTCCCGAACATCTGGTGACACCACGCGACCGTGACCACCACCGGAACTACTCGAATCATCCTCTTGCAATGTCGGGTAAGTCGAGTCCGAAGTATCAAAAGGAGATGATGATTGATCAGCCATTGTCGTGGTCCTTGGTTTCTCATCGGCAGGGAGATACTTCTCCATAGTTCCTTTCTTGTTGTATATCCGACATAAAACCCAATCATCAAGCTGTTGTGTAACAAAAAAACAAACAAAGTTAATACCGAATCTCTAAAGAAGATTGAAACATAAAGATAAAGCTAAGAAAGAAGAATAAGAAGAAGAAAAACATACTCGTAGGTTGTTCTTTTTGTGAAGAGAAGCTGATCTATCGACATTAGCGAGACGATACTCGTGCATGATCCAATTGGTCTTAATCCCTTTAGGAGCTTTACCAGCGTAGAAAACGAGAGCTTTCTTGATACCCAACGTCTTGGGTTTACCAATCGGTTTATCAGCTCCGGTAGCTTTCCAATAACCGGTTCCAGCAGCCCGGTTAGGACGAGAACCGTTTGGGTATTTCCGATCTCTAGGTGAGAAGAAGTACCACTCTTTCTCTCCGTACAGAGACATCTCTGAAAATAAGCAGAAGAAGAAGAAGAAGAAGAAGAACAAAATCTCAAAATTAAAACAAACGAATTCTCTCGAAGATGGTTTGGCGATAAAGATGTAGTAAAGTTAGTACCTGGAAGGTCCCAAGGATTGAACTTGTAGAGATCAATCTCAGCGATAACAGGAGCTGAGATCTGCTCCGATGCGCATTTCCGACACAAGTAGAATTTGACAAGCTCTTCGTCCGTTGGATGGAATCGGAATCCAGCCGGCAAGTTTAGCTCCGCCTTCATTCATTCTCTCTCTCTCTCTCTCTCTCTCTCTCTCTCTCTCTCTTGCTTACTTCTTTCTTTGGGTTGGAAAAATTCAACTTTCAGCTGATGGATCTGAGTTTTTTTTTGTTTTTTTGTCTTCTTCTTCTTCTTCTTCTTCCTCTTCCTCTCTCTCTCTCTCTCTATGGTTTGCTCAAGATTGTAATCGAGGATATGTGAGTGAGGGGATGAAGGTTTTATAAGGACGAGAATCGCCGAAATTTTTTTAACTTTTTAATTAAAAAAAAAAAGAGATGACACGAGCGGGGGGAGGGTTATGAAGCACGTGCGGCAAAAATAAAACACGACCGTTTTCTTTTCAACGCTGACCGCAGCCAGCTGGATATGTATGTACGTGTCGTAAACTGATTGGATGTCGACTTGGGTAAAGCTCTTGTGCTGTTGTCATTGCTTTCGTCACTCGTAGATATTTGACCGATCCTTTTTTATTTTTATTATGTGTCAAAAACGTTAATCACCTGTGTCTCAGTGTATCTTATCGCTTTTGTTCCTTTTACTTACCACTAAGGTTTTGTTTTTTTTGTGTGTGTTTTGTATTTTTCTTTAAATATTTTTTATTCCTCAGCAGCCATTACTTTTATTATTGATGATATTGAAATGGAACATACAAGCTGTAGATAAGTCAGCATTTCTTGGGGTGGAAGTTGTGTATAATCATGACTTGTGATTGGATAGTTTGATGAGCTTCTCCCGCACCAGATTAGTTCTCCCAAGTTTGCGTCATGAACGATGACGTCATTTTTAACATTGCAATCGCCAATATCGTGTAGTAGTCGTCGGAATTTTTTGGCTATTTTATTTTTACTCTTTTTGATACGACTAATATCATTTTTTTTATTTATATATTTTTTTCTTACTACAGTCTAGATTTCTCGACTAATTGTATTTTTTTATTATTATATACTATTAAATTGAGTTTGCAATGAAAGCGTTATAGTTTGAGTTTTCCGAGTATATATATTATATATATATATATATGTGTTTACGACGAGAGAACTATTTAGCGACCACTAGTTAAATCCTTGATGATGAAGTACGAATTGAGCCGTCTTTTAATTAAATGGTGATCAATTTTAAATTCACAAGTTTGATGCGTGATTGTTTAGAAAAATGCACATGAATCTTCTACTAATTATAAAAAATCTGAAAATGGAAAGTTGAGGTAGGTGTGTACGAGGGACTGACGTGGGCTTGTTCCCCGTTTTATGATCATCACTTACGTTTTCGTATCATATAATTGAGTATTATTTATACTATGTAGGTAGTATGATACTATGATCTATTCAACATAATTAGTAAATAATGTTTTATAAGAATATGGTCATCTTTTCCTTTTACTATTATAGTTTTATAACTCCTTTAACCGATTAATAATGCAAACATGTTTTTGGATCAAACATGACCTTTTGTGTTTTTGTCAACAGCAAGGATATTTCTGTATTGGTATTAATAATTTAAGTTCATAAAGTCGTATCATTTCATAAACATTTTCAGTTAAATTAATTGTGCACTTACGACTTCTGTTTCCCCTAATTAATTACCTCCCCATTTTATAAGTACTTAGGAACACTAATGGATTTTAAAGGCCAACAGATTTATAAAAAAAAACTTGAAGAGAGTTTTGCGTTAATTTTTGTATTTAGAAACCAGGTAGCTAGAAGCCTAGAACCAACTTAGCCCGAGTGACAGATATTCGCAATTTGTATATAAAATCAAGTTATAATACTGTAGTATATAGGTCAAAAGAAAGAAAATCAAAATCTCGTTTATTTGTCGTTTTGGATGATAACAGTCAAGTCTAAAGATATGCCCAACTAAATAACTAATACTAATTAAGCCCCCCAAAAAACAAAAGATAATACCTAAATGCATGATTGTTCTTTTTAAAAAAAAATTGTTTTTCTATTATGAAAGTCAGATAAACTGTATCCGGACCTGATCTGAATTCAAACTTTATATATTATTTTGAACACTTGTTTGTTTTAGTCGCTGTGTGAACTGAAAAATAGGAAGCTTCGTGGAGCTTGATGTTATAGCTGCCGAACTTGACCTATACATATTTTTATGATGGATTTGTTTTGTCGTATATAGAAATTTATATTCGAATATGCTTGAGAAGTTGGATAAGGAGGGGACAAGTTGGGACCTCATTGTCGGAACTTACAACCCATCGTTAGTAACAAGCCAACAATTACTATCACATATATACTATTTCTCTATTCATATGACTATTTGTCTTATGCAATGCTCTATATATATATATATATATATATGACAATGACAATGTGTGACAATAGTCAAAATCATAACTATATAGCATGCGTTTGCAAGCCGTGGATTGTAGTTTATATATATTCTTGATTGGAATGTTTGAGTAAAGTTGAGTTTAATTTGGTTGGCTGAATTCGTGTAACCAGCTTACCGTATCCGTAAGAGTGATACGAAGAGTTTGTTATTAAGACAAGTTAGCATCTGGGTTACTAAGTTGTAAGATAGAGATTAAAGATAAGTTCAAATCTTGGATTGGTCTCTATATATAGTTTCTTATGCGAGTGATGCAACTCTTTAAGAATTTCTAGTGGATTGCTTGTGCCGTCGAAGCTGAGACGTAGGTGCGAGACTTGAAGTCGTTAAAACTCTTGTCTCTCAACTCTTGATTCGTGTTCTATTGCATACTCTGTTTCATCCCACAGCGAACATGATTTTCATGATGTTTAATTTCGTACGTGGTTGAGAACATAACGATTGATGCATAAGGACTTGCATACGTACCCAAAGAATTCGACTAACGTTTGTGGTGGAAACAATGTATTTTAAATGTCAAGTATCAGAAGTTTGAATATATTGTTTTGCAGCAATATTTATTTTTGTTGGGCAGCCATTAGAATATTATTTGGCCACTCAAAAAGTTATGTAACCAAAATAAATTAGAGTAAAAACTTCATTTGTGCCACACCAATAGGTCCCTCTGCCGCCATTCTCGCATAGAAAACGACCTTCAGTAATTTAAAGCAAGCCATGACCTGCAAGCCACATGATTTCATAAATTATCATAACCTTTCCAATAATAACCAAGGAAGAAATGAGCAAGGATTTGGAGGTAACAATCCAACAACATATTGAATCGACCTCTTCACCAGAAGTAAGGAGGTGATGTTATCAATTTTTACTGACTACTAACCTGGGAACATTCGTAAGAAGAATCCATAACATTAAGCCTCTGCCTCGCCTGTAATTCATAACAAAATGTCTACAGAAAACCCCTTAATATATGTACATGTACTAGCACACCCTACATTCTCCAGAATCACAACATTCATTCCAACCAAATTCTCTTAATGGCAAGAAATCTGATGCCGCGCTTACCATCAACAACGCTAACACACATACACCACGACCGTTGCTACCAACTAGTGTGGAAGAACCAACAAAAAAAAAAGACTACAGATCTCATCGTGATAGACTATAGCAGTTAAACCTTGAAATCCACGTAGCGTACAACAAAAAGAACTGAGAATCTTCAAAAATATCAGTCATTAACCAAACATTGCTGCAAAACTGAGAATCATCATCAAAGGTACAGAAAACAGTCTTCAAAATTAGTTGAAAAAGTAAGGTAACCCACCTTCAGAGAAGTGTCATCTACAGAGCTTTAACCACTCTAGCCAACTAAACCCCCAAGACCATTAAATAGAAAGGTGACAAAAACAAAAACGTTTTATACAAAACTCAAAAGAACATTCAACTTTACCTTGTCTGGCTGGAGATATGGACCAGCCCATAATTCGGAATCTATAGCACATATATATTTACCCTCAGTGAGCAGAATAAGACAATGCAACAAAGCATCAGATCTAAGAAAGAAAAAAACATAGTCTCGTAAAATCATAAAGAAGGAAGGGAGTATGGGAAACGGTCAATTGAGACGTGAGGCAACCCTCTGGAGGTGGAAGCTCACTTTTCGTTGATAAACTATAACAGTCTGAAGTAATTCAAAAATCAACAAAGACACAACAATCACAAGCCAAAGAAACCTAAAAATCAAACCCCATAAGATAAGTAGCTCATAACACTGAATCCACCAGAGATGAAAGCTTCAAATTCATCCCTATTGAGACAACCACGCAAAAGCTTGAAACTTTCAGTTTTTGCTTCCTCGGCAATCTACACTAGAAATAACAAACACAGAAAAAGCAACCTTACAAACTCATGATGTACAGATACAGGGGAGTGTAGGAAAGCAGGCCGAATTAGAACTTCCACTTTGTAACATCCAAACTCCTAAAACTACTGACTTCATCTCCAGCAGAAATGATATGCAGACTACAAAATCAGAAAGGCATAAACAAATAAGGGCAAGGAGAATTGATCACATAACAAAAACAGAAAAGACAAAAAACACCATAAGAATCTATATAAATGAAGTAATTCATATAAAGAGAATCTACAATCACAAGCATATATAATAAGGATTAGAAAGAAAACAACTAGGAATAGATGTAGCACAGAAAAATGGATAAATAAGAAGAGACAAAGTAGTAGCCTGAAATAACTATGATAAAGGCTTAGTAAAAGGTCAGGCCTAAGCAGAAATGCGTGCATATCTAAGAAGATGAGAAACATTATTGTTGACGGGAAACAACCAATGACAAGAACCAATCTTGTGAAACTCTCCACTTTCTCCGTCCAAAGCTCAATAAGTGAAACACACTTCAAAACCCAGAACAGGATGAATCAACAGATTGTGGGAAATCCAGGCAACCAGGCAGCTTTCTGCATAGGAGGAGTTCAGCCTTGAAGAGTCCTAAAAGACTTGAAGATATTCAATACAAATACCACTTTGGTAGACATAATCATCATGAAAAGAATTAAAGAAGTATATAATTACAAAACCATTAAAAAGGGATTTATGATCATCTTTCATCTGACTACGAGTAGACTAACTAAACTGCAAGGATTGGAGTAAAGTGATTGATAAAAAAAATTCTGGAAAACACAATAAAACATAGATAGCAGATATAATACTAAAAAGGAAACGTATACCAATTGAGATCAATCCAAGGCAACCAGTGAGGAATTATTCACAAAATAGAAAAAGTCAACCACACGGCATAGAATGATAGAAATCCAATAATCAAACCACAGGAAAAAAAGTAGCTCATGGAACCTGAATCAACCAATCATGGAAGCTCCAATGTAGACTTGATTAACAAAAACTCCGATGCACAGATACATGGAAACCTAAGAAAGCAGGTCGAAACAGAACCTCTTCTTCTTCCATCATCCAAAAAGATAAATGAATTCATACAATCAGGAAAAGCAAAAAGAGAAGGGGGAGAAAAAACTAAGCAAATCTCCCAGGAAAAGGGAAGAAACTACAAAGGAGGTTACAAGGAAGACTAGGTTAAAACCTGTTTAGGAGAAATTTATGATCATCTTTTATCCGAGTATGTGTACTCAGCAGAGAAACGGAAACTGAGAGTTAAGTAATTGGTGAAGAAAATCTGGGAAACACAGACACAGTGGAAAAATTATACACGCCAACAATAGTCAATATATATATACGATAGTAACCACAAAGACGAAATTATACACAAACGATCCTTCCCTCCAAAAATGCATGCCTGTTCTATACAATCTCAATCAAAATTTCTCAAAAAATTAGAAAAGACAAACATCAGGTAAATAGGGAAATTAACACCCTAAACATAAAACAAACAAAGATAAGAAACAGCCAAAGAGGTAACAGGAAACCACGAGATCAAAGACATCTTAAACAGAGACAGAATAGAACTACCCTCCTATGCATCCTCAATATATACCTATAATAAAGGGTAGCACTTCACATAAAACCACCGTCACAAGCATGTGAGAGTAGGATCAAACAACAAGCATGTAAGAGTAGGATCAAACAACAAGCATGTGAGAGTAGGATCAAACAACAAGCATGTGAGAGTAGGATCGAACAGTAAAAATAGATGTAGCATGAAAGAAAACACCAACAGAGATAAAGGGGAAGAAATTACCAGTTAGTAAAAGATCAACAGCTTTACTGATCCATTAACAAGTTCAAATATTGTTGAAGAATCCCTAGTGGCACGGTCCAAAACTGAGGAACCCAAAATTCAAACAGTTTATAAAAACAAATAGATGACTGACACATCCCAACGGGATAGAGGAAAGAAAACCTGAATAAACCACGTGTCTAGCCTTCTGGATCAGAGGATCTCATCTCAGACTTAACAGACCTAAGAGACCTAAAAATATTTTGAATATATAAACTACTTAGAAGGACAAAGTATAATAACAAACATGTTAGGAAGCACAACCACCACAAGGCAGAGAAACCCAAAAGATGAGAATTACAACCAACAGAGATAAACGGGAAAGAACCAGTTAGGGAAAGTAAGAAAGAATATGGAGCACGAGATGAGATCCTCAGAAGCCTAAAAAGATGATAGCCGAGAGGATCCAGCCTCGACGCACTGCAACAAACAGAGAAGATATATCTAGCTTAATAGAATAATAGAAAACATATCTAACCAGACCTATAAGATGGAAAAAGGAACGAATACTGAACATCTTTCACATGAATAAACCACATGTACAGCCTTCCTCAGAGGAGCTCCATCTCAGGAGACCTAAGAAATTTTCAAAAAAACTACTTGAACAAACTTCATTAACAAACTACTTGCACCATAATTTGGAGGGACAAAAGAAAGGAATACCTGAATAACTTTCACATGACGAGCCAGTCTTTTGTATTACCTGCAAGATATAAGAACAAACACACCAATTACACAACCAAAACAGAGGGTAAAAATATAAAATAAAGATACCTGAATGACATAAAGGACACGTTTGACTTCAGAATCCCTTTGGGATTAGCCTGTGTTTAGACAGAAAAAAAAACAAAGGAACTTAGCAGCACCATCATCAATTTAGATATAAGAAGACATGAGAAAGATACAAATGGGAAAGAGGAGGACTACCTGAATACACCACATGTGCAGCCTTGTGCCTCAGAAGAGATCCGACTTAGCAGACCTAAGATGAATTTGATTTCTTCTCCAATTCTTTACTTGTGATCACCTTATTCGAAGTAGCCTGTGATTAGCCAAAAAAAAAGAAGAACCTTAGCAGCAACATCATCAATTCGGATAAATGAAGACAAGAGAAAGATACAAATAATGGGAAAGAGGAGGACTACCTGAATACACCACATGTGCAGCCTTGTGCCTCAGAGGAGATCCGACTTAGCAGACCTAAGATGAATTTGATTTCTTCTCCAATTCTTTACTTGTGATCACCTTATTCGAAGTAGCCTGTGATTAGCCAAAAAAAAAGAAGAACCTTAGCAGCAACATCATCAATTCGGATAAATGAAGACAAGAGAAAGATACAAATAATGGGAAAGAGGAGGACTACCTGAATACACCACATGTGCAGCCTTGTGCCTCAGAGGAGATCCGACTTAGCAGACCTAAGATGAATTTGATTTCTTCTCCAATTCTTTACTTGTGATCACCTTATTCGAAGTAGCCTGTGATTAGCCAAAAAAAAAGAAGAACCTTAGCAACACCATCATCAATTTAGATAAAAGAAGAAAAGAGAAAGATACAATTGGTAAATTGGAGGACTACCTGAATACACCACATGTGCAGCCTTGTGCCTCAGAAGAGATCCGACTGAGCAGACCTAAGAGACTTGCACCGGCCATAAGTTGGAGGGACAAAAAGATGGAATACCTGAATAACTTTCGCATGAAGAACCAGCCTTTTGTATTATCTGCAAGATATGAGAACAAACACACCAATTACTCAACCAAAACAGAGGGAAAAAATAGAATATTAAAACTACCTCAATAACATTATGGACACGTTTGACTCCAAAATCCTTTTGGGATTAGCCTGTGATTAGACCAAAAAAAAGAAGAAAAAAAAAAAAAACCTTAGCAGCACCATCGTCAATTTAAATTTAAGAAGGCAAGAGAAAGATACAAATGGGAAAGAGGAGGACTACCTGAATACACAACACGTGCAGCCTTGTGCCTCAGAGGAGATCCGACTTAGCAAACCTAAGAGACTTTAAAATAAAGAGATGTTAATTACAGAAAAAACAACTTTTTCAGGTGAAGAACCAGCCTTTTGTATTACCTGCAAGATATGAGAACAAACACACCAAATACTCAACCAAAACAGAGGGAAACAATAGAAAATTAAAAGTACCTGAATGACATTAAGGACACGGTTGACTCCAGAATCCTTTTGGGATTAACCTGTGATTAGACAAAAAAAAAAAAAGAACCTTAGCAGCACCATCAACAATGTAGATATAAGAAGAAAAGAGAAAGATTCAAAGAGGAAAGAGGAGGACTACCTGAATACACCACATGTGTAGCCTTGTGTGTCAGAGGAGATCCGACTTAGCAGACCAAAGATGCATTTGATTTCTTCTCCAATTCTTCACTTATGATTAAAAAAAAAAAAAAAACAGAACCTTAGCAGTACAAGCATCAATTTAAATGAAAGACAAGAAAAAGATACAAATGAGATAAAGGAGGACTACCTGAATACACCACATGTCCAGCCTTGTGCCTCAGAGGAGATCCGACTTAGCAAACCTAAGAGTCTTTGAAAAAGAAGGAATACCTGAATAACTTTCACATGAAGAACCAGCCTTTTGTATTACCTGCAAGATATGAGAACAAACACACCAATTACACAACCAAAACAGAGGGAAAAAGTATAAAATTAAAATACCAGAATGACATTAAGGAAACGTTTGAATCCATAATCTCTTTGGGATTAGCCTGTGATTAGACAAAAAAAAACAAAGAACCTTAGCAGCACCATCATCAATTTAGATATAAGAAGAAAAGAGAAAGAAACAAGTAGGAAACAGGAGGACTACCTGAATACACCACATGTGTAGCCTTGTGCGGCTAAGAGGAGATGATCCGACTTAGCAAACATAAGAGACTTTAAAATAAAGAGATGTTAATTACAGAAAAAAAAAAACAACTTGCACCGTAAGTTGGAGGGATAAAAAGATGGAATACCTGAATAACTTTCACATGAAGAACCAGCCTTTTGTATTACCTGTAAGATATGAGAACAAACACAGCAATTACTCAACCAAAACAGAGGGCAAAAATAATAAAGTTAAAATACGTTTTGACTCCAGTATCTCAGCAGCTTCTAAATAGCCATTAGATAAAAAAAAATTAGAACGGACTCATGAGAATCATAGTTACCATTACTTCTTTCGTATTCTTCAAGCTGATAGACAAAAATCTGAAACATTGTCATTAGCACCCATCTTGAAATCTAATCCTGTCAAGACAATCTATTAAAAACAAAAAACATTGATCAATCAATCAGAGTTACTAAAGAAAAAGAAAAAAGAAAAAATCGAGATCGCAATCAGATTGTTTTGAAGGGTTTAATCAAAGTTCAAAATTAGAGTATGGTTGAAGATGTACCTGGGAGAAGGAGTAAAGTATAAGACGGAGATTTGAATATCGAATTGCTTGCGAAAGCTTCTTCCCAAATTCCTCAATCTGTTGGAAAAAAAAACGAAATCCTAGAATGTGAAAAGTCAGAATCTAAAAAAAAAAACAGAGACTTGTTAAGAGGAAGAAGACTACCCGAGCGCAGAGAAGACGATTCCGTCAAAACCCAATCACGGACCGATCATCAAAGCATCCTCTCGTCTCCCCGACAATAAAACAGAGGTTACAAAAAATATTGCATAATCAAGAGGGAAAACAAGTAGGGACGAAGCTTTGAGAAAGAGAATCATCACTATTCACTCACACACCAGAGCGCTCTAACGCCCAGAGAGACGAAACGAAACGAAACGAAACGAAACAACAACATAGACCAAGAAAAGGAAATACAAAAAAAAAACGATAGAGAGAAAAAGAGAGTGGCAACAAATTATATTTATAGAGAGAGATGAGTAGGGTTTGAAATCAATGGACGGTCCTGATTTTATATCATCTGATATTCAATGGTTTAGATTAAACCCTACATAAGTCGGTAGTCACTCTTTCTCTATGTTTCCTTTTCTGTATTCCTTTTTTCTATTTCCTTTTTGCTATTATTCCCACTAACGCCTGGATTTGTTCACACGCTATTTCTAACTAAATTTTGTTTTTCTATTTTTTTTTTTTTTTTTGCTATTTTAGATTTTTGTTGTTGACAATGTTATTCAAATATCATGTCTAGCCCAACTAGATATATCAAAAAGGTTTTTTTGGGCCTTACACATAGTCTTACAAAAAAAGACTATGTTGGACCTGAATAATATAACCAAGGCCTGCCTGTATGTAATAAATATTGCTAGAAAAATAGTCATCAAAATGATTAAAAAGAGGTTCTACCGGAACGACATCGTCTAACCTCGTTTTATTACATGGCAATGCGCAATGGGCTACTCCGTCTCGTTCTCAGGCGAAATCGTCATAACCCCTATACACGAAGATACCTGTTTTTTTCTAGCAGATACCTAACAAAAATAATAACTTATGCCAAGAGCTCTGGTGTCGTTTCGTTACTTTCGTTCAATCAACGCATCACAATCCGCAGAAACTTTGAAAACGTGGCCGATTTTTGTTTGTTTGTCTAAGCCTAAACATTGGGCCTTAATTATTGTGCAAAGAGAATAGTAAGTAGTTATGAAGATAGAATCTTGGAATTCAAAAGAACATAATAATTTCTTTAATACATGAGAAGGATTTCAAAGATTCTCTGATCCTACATTAAAGAAATAATGAAAATATAATGGTGGATAGGAGTCACTCGAAAAAATTCGTTTCTCTCTTGTCAATATAATCATATCAATCACTAGGACACTGTTCTCACCTTTTTCTTCATGGCGGACACTTGCTTATTAATGTCTAATTCTATTTTATAAAACTTCGCAGATGTGGAGTATGTGGAGATGTGTTTAGTCGAATACCGATTTCTCGTGATTACTGATAACTGAACTATATTCTTTACGCCTACACTTGTCGTATTAATTATGTTTTATCCCACGTAAAAGTAACCCATCCACTATTAAACTATTTGTTAAAGCTCGCTGAGCGTTCGTGTAATTTGGGAGTTTAATTTATGGGTTTTAAATAGTCTCCAGAACATCTTACTCAAATGACCTCATCTACTCTAATTTTAGCATAACTTCATACCACTAATTAGTATGAACAGCATCAACAAGGGACCAGTGACCACAAGCTACTTATTAAGTTCGAGTGGTACTGGTAGATGACTTACAATATAGGTCAAGGTTTTCAAAAAACAAACTCATCATACAAGGCCATTATCGTGGCTCTTTATCTTGAATGTTAGTTGTAGAGAATTGATTGAAATGATAAAAATACGTGATTATAAATATTACGTGCCTTGCCTACAAAACCATTATGAATTTTGGAGCACATCAAATCCATATTCATAGTCAGAACTCTTATTCGGGGTTCAACAATTGATTACCTTAGAGTTGATGTCTAAATTTTGAACGATACAACATAACAATATATAGTTTAGTTTCTCAAGACGTTTCCATGCATACCATTATTTGTTTTTTCTCTGCTCATATTCATAATTAGGTACGTGAATAAAAATATCATTCTCGAAACTAAATTTTCATAATTCGTTGTCTAACTTTTCGTTTCACTTTCGAAGAAAACACTACGGCTACGCGTGGCCTTTGGAAAGAAATTCCACGTTATATGGAGGAACATAATGATGAACATTATACAATACTGTATATAATATATATATATATATATATATATATATATATATATTTTTTTTTCAAAAGGAGCATCGGTATATTATATTAGGAGAAAAAAAAACCAAGTACGGTTACATCGCAATAAGAACGATTAGCCTCATAACAGGTTGAGCCAATAATATTCAAAACATCGACTAGATAGAGCTTAGCTAGATTGGAAGTTTTCAAACCAAATGTAGAGAAAAGTATCCTGCGGTGAAGTAGTAGTAGATGTTGTCTTGTTGTCAAGTGCCATTAGCTTCCGCCTAAGGAGGAGTTGGATCTCTTTCTTTAGTCTGTCTGTTGAACGAAAATCTAATGAGTGAATTCTTGCATTCCTTTCATTCCAAATGAAGTAAATGAGGGCATGAAATAGAATAGCGCAGATCACGTTGAGCTTCTTATTTGTGGTAGGTCGCTTGATCCAACTTAGAAATCCACTGAAAGAGCTTGGCAATTGAGGCAATAGGTGAGCAAAGAAGTCGATCCAAAGAACCTTGGAGTATGAACAGTTGAAGTAAAGGTGGTCTCAAGATTCTGTTCCGGTTAGACAAAGTAGGCAAGAGTCAGGCACTTGAATATTCCAGGATCTCATTCTGTCTCTTGTTGCGAGTCTGTTTAAAATTGTTAGCCAGGCCATAAAAGCCATCTTTGGAATTCGCTTCTTGAACCAAACCTGTGAATGCCAGTGCACTCGGGGTCCAACAGGGTGCAAATGCTTCCATGTTTGCATGGAAACACACCGTTTGATTGGTCTGGGTTTAGTTTCCAGACGAAGACATCGTTCCATGAGAAGAGGTAGGAGGCAATTTATCCTGAAGGCAAATACGAAGGAGTTGAGCCTGAGGACTCCTTCCTCTCGGTAGAATCCACTCCCCATTCCTTGTTGCTTCTGACACAGTTTTAAGAATCCCAATACCAGAAACACGAGGCCCTGTTTCTCCTATGATGTCAATAAGAGGACCTAACCCTGTCCAGTTATCATGCCAGAAGAGAGTGTCTGCACCGGATACAATTCGAGGGTGGATAAAAGGTCTTTCTAGATTCCTTAGTTTTATAAGTCTCTTCCAAATCCAGCTCCCTGTAGTTCTGAAATCAGCAGTCTAAAAGCAACGGCCTCTGATAAGGTGAGTTTTAACCCAAGATACCCATAGCGATCCAGCATGTGAGAAAAGTAGCCATATCAGCTTTAAACCAAATATCCTGTTCCAATCTGCCAGCCTCTTGAGACCCAGTCCTCCTGCCGATTTAGGAGAACATACAACATCCCATGAGACTTTGGCCCCTCTAGCACTGTCAGCTGCTCCCTTCCACAAAAAGGCAGAGCATATTCTCTCCAGTTCTTCTAGGCATTTAGATGGAATTAGGAAAATCAAAGCCTAAAAGTTGATTGTACTATTAATTACTGAGCAGTTGAAGTCTTCCGGCAAATGAAAGGTGACGATGAGTCCAGTCGGAGATTCTTGATTTCACTTTGTCAATTAAAGGCTGGTAATCCGTCTCATTAAGCTTTTGAGTAATAAGTGGTACCCCGAGGTATCTAACAGGTAAGGAGCCATGTGATAAGTTGAGTCTTGAAGCCAGAGAGCTAATAATATTCCTATTGTCTCCATCGAGAAAGAGGCATGACTTGGCCAGATTGATTCCCAGACCAGTGTCTTGCTTAAAACGATCCAAAGTTTCCAAAATGCCAACCAAAGATGATTCAGATCCATCAAAAAACACCAGTAGATCGTCAACAAAACTTAAGTGAGTGATTAGTGGCTGAATGCAGAGGGGATGTGGCTTTTATCTTGTCCTGAGCAACAGCTAGATCCAATTGTTTTGATAAGATATCCATAGCCAGAGCAAATAAGGGAGCTGATATGGAATCTCCTTGTCTTAGACCTTTCTTCACAGGAAAGAATCTTATTAGCTCACCGTTGAGTGCCACTGAGAAGGTTGGAGTGGTGTAACAAGTAACTAACCATCTGATGAAGGTAGTAGGAAGTTTAATTGCTTTAAGGATATTGGTGAGAAAATCCCAGTCCACATTATCGAAAGCCTTCGATACATCAATTTGAAGACAACCTCTAGATATTGGTCCCGTCTTATGAAAATCGGTAACCAACTCAGCAGCCAATAGGACATTTTCATAAAGCAATCTCCCTTTTATGAAAGCCACCTGATTCCTCTGCACCGCCATATCTGTAAACATCTTTAGTCTCCTTGCCAGAATCCGATAAATTACCTTATAGATGGTGTTGCACCATGAGACAGGCCTGAATTCACCCAACTTGTCAGCAACTGTTGTCTTTGGAATGAGTGCAATTATGATTACGTTTACTTGCTTAATGAGCTTTCCAGTAATGAAGAAGTCCGTGACTGCATCGATCACACTTGTCCCCACAGTTCCTCAATCATGCATAAAGAAGTCAGCTGTGAATCAATTCAGATTTTGAGCTGATCCTTCTCTGTGATCCTTTCACCCTGGTCATTGAGTAGGGAACCAATCTTGTTTCTGGCTTGGTGAGCTTTTACCGAATTGTGGAAAAACATGGTATTGGAGTCGCCTTCACTGTACCATCGGATTCTCGATTTCTGCTTTAGAAAGGATTCTTCAGCCGTGGATAAGAATAACCACTTCTTCTTCACCTGCTTCTCCTGTTGGAATAGTTGTTGTGAGGGACTCGTAAGTATTTGTGTCTGGATTCGCTTTAGTTCTTCTTGAACTTCTGCAGTACGTGCTTGTATGTTGCTGAAGCTTGTCCTATTAAGAGTCTTGCATCCCATCTTAACCGCCTTGAGATTCTGACAGAGACGATACATTGGAGATCTAATGTGATCATTATTATTCCATGCGTTTTGGATAAGAGCAGGGTAATCTGGATGACTTGTGAATAGATTGTAGAACTTAAAAGGCACTTTCCTTCTCTCCCTTTCATTTGACGTAGAGACCAAAATAGGAGTGTGGTCAGAACCACATGGATCATCGTATAGAGCAGTTGATTGGGGGAAGGAATTAAACCATGCTTCGTTTGTGAGACATCTATCCAACTTCCTCGTGATGGGATTAGCCTCCTGATTATTATACCAAATATTGCTTGAACCATTTCCAACCATCTCTAATAGTTCACAGTTGTCAATGCAGTCCTGGAACTCAGCCATACCTATCAAAGGCAGTGGATACGGGTGAAGGGATTAATGATCTTGAGCTCTTAGGATTTGGTTGAAATCACCAAGTATCAACCAAGGATGGATCTACTGACTACCGTATCTATGTATCTCCTCCAGGTCAGACCAAAGTTCACGCCTAGCTACCATACAATTCCGCGCATACACAAACGAAACCGTGTATGAGTGATTCGAAGAGGGATCAAAAATCCCGCAAGTAATAACCCGATCCGTCTTCTTGTATATGAAAACCTTCAAGTCAGGATGCCAAACAACCCATATTCTACCGTTGGAGGCAATAGCTGAGTAGTTATTAACATACCTCCAACCCGGAAAACTGTGTGCCAAAATAGGATTCACATTCTCTTCCTGGACCCGAGTTTCCAAAATGCCTCCTATATGAGGACTTTGAGACACAATCCAACTCTTAAGTTGATACTGTCTAGCGGTTGTATTAAACCCTCGTACGTTATAACAAAAAATCTTCATCATCGATGGTGGACAAGAAAGGTGCTGAAGCAAAGCTTCAAGCTTGTAGCTTGATGATGAGAACGACCCTTAGCAGGCTGTCGTTCACTAATAGAGATTCGTAAATTCTTCCCCTTCTTGACTTGATTGTAGGGACCATTCCTAGTTCTTTTTTCCAATGCATTAGGAGGAAGATCTGAATCAGGTTGAGACTTAATGGACGTAACCTTACTATTTCCTTCTGCGGCAGCCTCATCCTTCCTCTTTATCTTTTGATCAGCCCCCTCATCTGACTTGTTTATATCATCAACAATGCCAGTGACACAGTTATCCGATATAATTGCCTCAACCTTCACCACCGATTGGTTAGCTTCCTTCTTCTTTGGAGAGCGAGATCAACGATTAACTACCATCCATTCACTCTTGGGGTTAGTGGCAGGGGACTCCAGGTACCTATGAGTGGCCTTGGGAGTGGGTTCATATATTGTAACGGATGAAGCAAGAGATGCCGACCCTGGTGCTGTTTGAGCTAGTGTGGTCAACTGAGACTGTAATTGAATTATTGGGAGAGATCGAAGGAGCCACAAGACATCGATGGTAAATGTGTCCAAACTCTCCACAATAGTCGCATTTTGGTGGAAGGCGAGGGTATTCAACCCAGATTCTGACCTCATTCCCGTCATCGTCTTCAACCAAAACCGAAAGAGGTAGGACCTTCTTGAGGAGGACTTCAACTTTTATTCTTGTATCTGGAGCTAGTGGCGGTAGTTGGTGTTTCTCGGTGTGAAGCAGCTCGCCTATTCCTGAAGCGATTGTGCTGAGTCCCGACAGAGAGTAGAGCTAAGAAGGGACATCCTTTAATATAACCCAGATTGGCAATGACACTAGTTTTATTGGGCTGAGGGTTGCTGTTGGAGACCAAGCTATCACCGTGAATAGACAGTTTCCAGCTTGCCAACACCCAACCTCCAGAACCCATTTGCGCGTAGCCTCGGATGGAATGTAGTTAAGTACAATTCCATTTGTCAAACTTCTGATACTTATTCTTCCTTCCCTCCCCCAAATTGGGTTCAGGTCAACAAACATTTTTCCAGCCGATGGAGGATTTCCATGAAAGTGAGCAACTATATGCTCTCTCCATGTGTCTGCAGCCTTGAGGATGACTGAAGCTGGAGCACGAACACGCAGAGTGTCGTCTTCTGTGAATGTAGGCTGACTGGATATGCTTAGGTTCCGGAGTGTGGGGTCGAATCGCTCAGCCCATTGCAGTTGCGTATCGTCGATTGTCGGAGGTGATTTCTCCTCTATTGGTGGAGTGAGCAATGGTACAGAGCCTGCTTGAGAAGATGGCTCTTTCCCTTTGAGTGTTGGATCAGTCACGTTAAACTTATCTTGAGTTGGAGCAACTTCCATCTTTTTAGCCTCAAAAGAGGAGTTCTCGGATCCCATTACTTGAGCTGGAGGGGGTTTAGTAATCTGAGCCTGAACTGTAGTTGGTCGTGGATCTGCCTGATCTGGTCTCGTCTCTGTCTGATCTGTATCTGATCGCTGATTCGCCTTATCTGTGTTAACAAGATTTGGATCCGGGGGGTCTGTGGTCACCATCGATGCTTCAGATCGGGGAAAGAAAGGAAGAGGAGGGTGAAAGAAGATTTTCTCGACGGCGGCGTGAGGCCAACCGATGGTTAAAACGTATATAATATATTTAAGCACTTAGGCAACATAAATTCTTTCTAATTATATAATCCTAAACTTGGTATATCCTTGTCAAATTATACATCTATGAAATATTTGAAGTAATAATGAGTTTCACAACTTTTTTGATTAATATAAACAGTGAGTGATTAAGTCGAACCCAAAAGGTACGGAGGAGAAACAAGCATTCGATTCTTCCTTATTTTATTTTATTCATACCTCACTAATGATGGTGGAGAAAAAAAGAAAATACCTAACAAACAAATATTGTCAAAATTGAAATAATTGTCATACACAAATATTCATATATTTTTAGCTAATTAAATTATATTCCTCACTTTTCATGGCTTATATAAGAAACTGAGCAAACACTAACCAAAATGCAGCAGCAACTACTATCATCACCCATCTCCTTAGTTCTATTTTGCTCTTCTTTGTCTTGACCTTTTGTTCATAGCTTTGTAATAATAGTTTTACTTCTCTTTAAGGCTCAATAAGAGGAGGTACTATTACTACGTTACTCTCGATTTTTTTAACGTATATTTAACATTACAGTCAGAAACTAGTTTCACTATCTTTACTAGATTCCATTCAAATGAATTCATATTTCAATCAAAACACTCTTCACTCTTTCATAGAATAAAATTTCTACCGTATCATCTATATCTCGATTTGCATAGGAAATGGTAAAACATCTATTTGAATGAAACAAAATTTTAAGCTCAACTAAAGTTCTAAAATAGAATTTTGACTTCTTTTTCATATCTACAAATGAATTGTATTTTTTTAACACCAAGTTATAAAAGTCCTTAGAGTATATATACACACCGATTCATCCGAATTGAATAAAACTGGCATAAAATGTATTTTTAGTTCACTCTCCCACGGTCATAATAAACTAAGACTGGTTTTTTTCCTAATTAACAGATGGGTGAAACCGCTGCCGCCAATCGCCACCATCACAACCACCATCACGGCCACCAAGTCTTCGACGTGGCCAGCAGCGATGTCGTCCCTCCACAACCGGCTTTTAAATGCTTCGACGATGATGGCCGTCTCAAAAGAACCGGTTAAAATTTAAACATAACAAATATCAAACGTTCGTTTCTTACATTTGTTTTATAAACGTAAATGCTAAAACGCAAATTCAAAACGCGTTTTTATACCAGGAACTGTTTGGACCGCGAGCGCTCATATAATAACTGCGGTGATTGGATCCGGCGTTTTGTCATTGGCATGGGCGATTGCACAGCTTGGGTGGATCGCTGGCCCTGCCGTGATGCTATTGTTCTCTTTCGTTACTCTTTACTCCTCGACACTTCTTAGCGATTGTTACAGAACCGGTGATGCAGTGTCTGGCAAGAGAAACTACACTTACATGGACGCCGTTCGATCAATCCTAGGTACCAATACTCTCGAATCATCAATACTGATTTGAATGCTCTGTTCTGCTCTCTGTTTTTGCTCTGCTTTTTGTTTTGAGGATTGAAATGCTCTGTTTTCTTTGTAGGTGGGTTCAAGTTCAAGATTTGTGGGCTCATTCAATACTTGAATCTCTTTGGTATAGCGATCGGTTACACAATAGCAGCATCTATAAGCATGATGTGAGTTGTTTTCTTTGTTTCCTTTCCAAACATATTTAACATAACCAACGGAACAAAAAAAAACATTTTTTAACATTTGCATACTCGGATGGATCACGCAGGGCGATCAAGAGATCGAACTGCTTCCACAAAAGTGGAGGAAAAGACCCATGTCACATGTCGAGCAATCCTTACATGATAATATTTGGTGTGACAGAGATCTTGCTCTCTCAGATTCCTGACTTTGACCAGATTTGGTGGATCTCCATTGTTGCAGCTGTCATGTCCTTCACTTACTCTGCCATCGGTCTAGCTCTTGGAATCGTTCAAGTTGCAGGTAAAAATTACGTACAAAAGACTCCCATAATCTTTTACGAGAATCTAAAGAAAATGCTAAATCTAGATGTGAATTCTCTCAGCAAATGGAGTTTTCAAAGGAAGTCTCACTGGAATAAGCATCGGAACAGTGACTCAAACACAGAAAATATGGAGAACCTTTCAAGCACTTGGAGACATTGCCTTTGCATACTCATACTCGGTTGTGCTAATCGAGATTCAGGTAAATATATATATATATATATATATATATATATATATATATATATATAAGAAAGACTTTCTTTGCACACAAGTTTCAACTTTTAGGTTTTAAAAAGAAACCATTACTTTGTACAAAAGATTCAGTTTTTTGACTATTTTTGCTCTTGTAATTTAGGATACTGTAAGATCTCCGCCGGCGGAATCAAAAACGATGAAGAAAGCTACAAAAATCAGCATCGCTGTCACGACTATGTTCTACATGCTATGTGGCTCAATGGGTTACGCCGCCTTCGGAGATGCAGCACCTGGAAACCTCCTCACCGGTTTCGGATTCTACAACCCGTTTTGGCTTCTTGACATAGCTAACGCTGCCATCGTCGTCCACCTTGTTGGAGCTTACCAAGTCTTTGCTCAGCCCATCTTCGCCTTTATTGAAAAATCAGTCGCAGAGAGATATCCAGACAATGACTTCTTCACCAAGGAATTTGAAATTAAAATCCCCGGACTTAGGTCTCCATACAAAGCAAACGTTTTCAGGATAGTTTACAGGTGTGGATTTGTCGTTTCAACCACCGTGATATCGATGCTAATGCCGTTTTTCAACGATGTGGTTGGAATCTTAGGGGCGTTAGGGTTTTGGCCCTTGACGGTTTATTTTCCAGTGGAGATGTATATAAAGCAGAGGAAGGTAGAGAAATGGAGCACTAGATGGGTGTGTTTACAGATGCTTAGTGTTGCTTGTCTTGTGATCTCGGTGGTCGCAGGAGTTGGTTCAATAGCCGGAGTGATGCTTGATCTTAAGGTCTATAAGCCCTTCAAGTCTACATATTGATGAAACAACAAGGATGTTGGTGTGTAAAGTTTATTGTTTATTTAGCATTTCAAAGAAAACTTGAAAATGTGTATATTGTATGTTTTAATTTCGTATGGTTTCATCTTTGTAATAAAATTATAATATATGCTATAAATTTCAACCATTATATAAATCTCTTATATAAACTCGTGTGTTTTTTCTTCTGTATATCAAATTAGTTTGTACGTTGTAGCGTTGGTTGTTTCGTGTTCAATTGATTAAAATGCTCTCATTTTGATTTCAGCTCTATATATTACTGAAGTGTTCAATTATTTTCGTTTAGGTGGTTAATACAGTATGAGAGAATTAATTTTTCCAAATTGCAAATTAAACATCAATAACCGAATGGTTTAAACGACGTAGTTTACAAAAACTGTTTTCTTATATATTTTATGTAATATATTGCATCTTTCATGTTGACAAACATGGTGATGGTAAAATGGAATTTGAATCAAAGTGAGACACTGACAGTTCAATGATTTAATAAAAAAGCAGCAATTTGGATGGTTTAGCATAAAAGAGAGTCCCCTCAAATAAGTATAATTGAGCTGTCCACCCAAAACAAAAAGCCTATTTCAAGAAAATCATATAGTGTTGTTCCTTTTTCTAATAGCCTATCTCACTTATCAAAAACATGTGGGGTTCTCGGATCTTGCCAATGATCAGAATCTTTGAAAGTATCTACGATTAAGACAAATGTATTAAAACAACTCAGAAACTTTCAAGATTTGCTACTAATAGATCTAGCTTAGAGAAGAGATGTGAATATGCCTTCTTTTGTCTTCTCAGTTATTCAGTAATCAGAGGGTAAATAGTTTCTTACAAAGAGGAATGCTTCTGATTAAAAGATTGAGAAGATGTAGAGAGTTCATCATCCAACAGATGCTTGAGTTGCTTTCTGTGTTGAGTTTGTGCTGTTTAAGGATGCAGCTGCTGCTTCACGCTCCTGCCGGATTCTCTCTCTCTGTAAAGATTCAATGAAACAACAGAGAGAAATAGAAAAACGAAAGTTAAACAGTGATTAACATGAGATGCCAAAAAAATGGGAGAAAACAGAAAAAAGAAAAGCAGTAGAGTTATTGCGTATTTGATAATGCAACATGATCCGATTTGTTAATATAGAATGTCAATCTGAGAGCATACTTCATGCTACCTATGCACATAACCTACTGTACCAAGATAGTTAGCTCCAAGCAACTCTATGACCTTCTATGATTCTATCATCTAAATAATTAGCCAACACTCTCAGCAATTAGTAAAACAACTATCGTATTCAAATATAAATCACACGCGAACTAATTTGGCTACATATTTAACCACAAAACAGTGTTCTTGAGTCAAATCATCAAATAGCATCATATGAACACACACACTATATGTGAACTGAACATCAGCTCTCAAAGGCTTGCATTATTAGATGGACAAATATACCTACAAAAGAGATTCGAGCCCTTTAAGAAATGTAAGCTAAATCACCCTATCAAAGTATCCGAACTAGTTACCATGATCATTAACCAGATGAGTTAATCTACAGACTGAAAACAGAAAGTGATCATTGTCTCCAAGATTAACCTACACAGTTAGAGACATAGGAGCAGAACGAAAAACAAAAGTGATATTTATTTATAGCCTTGAGAGTTAAAAATCCTACAACATACCCTTCTCTCCCAGTAAGGCAAGAAGCAGACAAAGTCATAGACAGGGGTAATGGTCTGCACCAACAAAAAGTTAATTCCAGTGAAAAGCAAGAGTCCCTTCAACGGCCTTGTTCTGTGAGGCATCTTTGATTCCCAACTCAAGAATCTTAAGCTCTGTTATCATTAAAATTCACATCACTCAGTCAATAACTGTAATGATTCAGCTGAATCCTAACTTATCTTATCAAAAAAATAATCAAAGCCAAAATTTTGGTAGGGAAGCAAGGTTTTGTGTGTGTGTTCATAAAAAATTTTTGGTTGAGAATCTACAGATGCAAAAAAAGTATATGATGGGTACAAACCTAAGGCAAGTAAGAGTGGACACTATAGGAGGAGAACCCAACTCGTCCGAATGAGAGAGGATCGATTTTTGGAGAAATCTGGATTTTGATTCGCCGGAGAAGAAGAAGAAGAAGAAGAAGACGATTCGCCGGAGATGCTAAGAAATCGTCGGATACGGAAGAGGGAACAACACGGTGGGTAGCAATTTAGGTTTCTGTTTTATTTCCTTTAACGACGTCGTTTAGTTAAGTGATAAGTGAAACCGTTTGACGGTGGATAATTGCGCAACGTGGCTACATGCTCAGCCAGAATGAGTTTCAGACGTCCGATTTTAGCCACCTCGTCTTCTTACTTTATAAAGAAAAAAAAAAACAATTTCTGGAGAAACAAAAAGCAAAAAAAAACTGGAGAAATCTGGTTTCATCCGCCATTAACGACCTCTCAAAGGTATCTAATGCGGAGATAATTACTATATATATGTTGAGGAATCGTTTAATTATCTAAGATAAGAAGAAGAAGAAGATATGTGTATTGCCCTCACGAAACATCTCTTGTGTTTTGTCTTATTTACTTGTCGGTGAAACTATCATTTGATGGCTTAATTTTTAAATCTCATTGTCTCGCTACATCTTCTTTATTGAATTTGGTTGTCTTGGATACTTGAGGCTTTCGTAAAGTGGTTGCATTTTACATTTGTAGGCTTTTTGGTGAGCATGAGAAGAGTGTTTGGAGGAATTGTTACAGGCAAGTATGAGTAAATCTTGAGATGGGGATGTTCTTCTTCCTGATCTTTTGTGGCCTTAAAGCTAGTTTGATTCATTACTTTAGCTAGGAAATGGTGTTAATGTTGCAAAGTTTTTGTGTGCGTGTGTATTCAGATTTGTGTCCGTTGCGTAGTATGTACCAACCACTACAATCTAGGGGAAATTTGGTTCTGTTGTTTAAAGGATGCAGACGCTTTGTGAGAACAACATGTCGAGTTTCAATCCCTGGTGGTGGTTCTTTGGGGAATGAATCAAAAGCACCTCCTAGGTTTCTGAGGGATAAAAAGATTGTGCCAGATGCTGATCCTCCCAATATGGAAGATATCCAAAAGTTATATCGACTTTTTGAGCAAAGGTTCATAGTCCTTCACCATCTTTTTCAGCAGTGACCATTATGTGATCTGTAAATCTTTAAGGCTTTCCTCTTCTCTCCTGCAGTTCGAGACTCACCATCTTGACCGGAGCTGGGATAAGTACAGAATGTGGAATCCCGGATTATAGAAGGTTTGAAAATGGCTTGTCTTCTTCGTGCAGATGGTCTCAGTTTGATCAAGATTTTTGATTTCCATGTCCTTTCCTCACATCTGGTTACATCTGGTGCAGTCCCAATGGAGCATATAGTTTTGGTTTCAAACCAATTACCCATCAGGTGATCTGAAGGCAAGATCTATGAATATCTTTACGATGCTTAATGCAAACTTTGGGTCATCTTCTTGTTGTCTTAAATCTATTGTCGACCATCTGCTTCACAGGAATTCACTCGATCAAGCCGAGCTCGTAGGCGGTATTGGGCAAGGAGTTACGCTGGATGGAGGCGGTTCACTGCAGCACAACCAGGACCAGCTCATACTGCTTTAGCATCACTAGAGAAAGCTGGACGAATCAACTTTATGATCACACAAAACGTTGACAGGTATATACTAATGAGTTCCTTCTTTTGTGGGATCTCTGTTGGATATGAAGAATGTTGACTCAAAGCTCTACGTTTTTAGGCTGCATCATCGTGCTGGGAGTGATCCACTTGAATTACATGGCACAGTATATACTGTTATATGCTTAGATTGCGGCTTCTCTTTTCCCCGAGACTTGTTTCAGGATCAGCTAAAAGCTATCAATCCTAAGGTCAGTGTATACCATAACCCGAATCAACTGTATTAATAATGTATTACCTCGCAAAGTTACAATGTTATTGTTTCTACTGTAGTGGGCTGAAGCAATAGAAAGTATTGATCATGGAGATCCAGGATCTGAGAAGAGCTTTGGCATGAAACAAAGGCCTGATGGAGATATTGAGATTGACGAAAAGTTTTGGGAAGAGGGTTTTCATATACCAGTATGTGAAAAGTGCCAAGGAGTCCTAAAACCCGATGTAAGCTCGACTTTATGAGATAGAGACAAAGCAGTTTGGCACTGTTTCTTATTATGCGTTGGTTTTATTGAAGGTAATTTTCTTTGGAGACAACATCCCGAAGGAAAGAGCTACTCAGGCAATGGAAGTTGCAAAACAGAGTGATGCATTTCTCGTTTTGGGTTCATCATTAATGACAATGTCCGCTTTTCGCCTTATCAGGTAATGCTTGAGAATGATCTCATCCAGTTTTGGGTTTGCATCTCGTTAAGAAGCTTTCTTTATATACCTTTTGCAGAGCTGCTCATGAGGCTGGTGCCATGACTGCAATTGTAAATATAGGGGAAACAAGAGCTGATGACCTTGTTCCATTGAAAATCAATGCTAGGGTTGGTGAGGTAAGAACATAACATACATCTCTTCCCTTTCCGTTAGCCTTGAAAATGCGTTAATAATCTGTCATTTTGTGATCTGTTTGGGCAGATATTGCACAGAGTTCTTGACGTGGGATCTCTCAGTGTTCCAGCTCTTTAGGACAATGTCCAGATTCAAGTGAACTTTGGCAGGCTATGTCACATTTACATCTATATTGTTTATAATTTTATCAAATGAATATTTATGTATTTCAGCGCAATATCGCAAGTTGTAAATTCAACATCAAATAAAAGAGTAATCATTCTCAATTCCAGCCGAATCTTTTCTGAACCAAAAGTGATAGATTCGATACATCAACTAATTGCAGTTCTGAAAAACAAACCAAAAGAACAACCTAAGCCATCTTCCAATAGAGTTACTACTATACAAGCTTCAAAACCTAAGAAGGGTCAGATAGAGCCTTATCGATATCCTCCTCATGGTTCCGAAGATCGTTCCACTGCATTAAGAAAAAGGTTATGTGCACAGAGTTCTTGACATTGGTTCGCTCAGTGTCCCAGCTCTTAAGACAAGGTCCGGATCAATCAAGAGGTACAGTATGTAACAATGTAACAGTTAGACCTTATCTTGTTAACAGATATTCCAGTAACGTATTTAAGTTGTAAACAGCAAATAAAAGAGCAATCAATCTTAACCAAAGCTTGTCTTAACCAAAAGTTATAATAGTCAATACACCAACTAATTCGAAGCACAGAACAACCAAAACACCTGAGCCATCTTCTAATAGACGTACAACCAAATTATACAAGTTTTTAAAACCTAAGAAAGGTCAGAGAGAGCCTTCTCGATATCCTCTGCGTGGTTCCGAAGAGTGTTCCACTGCATTAAGGAAAAGTTGCGTAATAAGCAAATAACAAGAAAACAGAAATAATTCTGGTAGACATAAACAATGGGAGACAGATGTGAATACCTGATCCACGCTTAGAGAGATACCTGCAACGTATAACAGAAATAGAGATAACCTTGTCAATACATGATTACGCAAAGAAAGCAAACTAATATAGCTGTCCTTAGAGACAGGCATGGGACAATACAAATCATTATCAAATATTTTCATGTTAAAGAGAACTATAAACAAAAAACAAAACGATGCTATTGAAAAGAAAACACTCTACACCATCTCCCCTCATACTTAGGAGTTACAAGAACATAAACACTCTCAATCAGCAGAATAACCTGTTATAAACTTATAATAAAGCCCTACGATCTGAAATTATAAAATCCTAACTAGATGCAGAAACTTAACAAAGCAAAACAGTAACTAAAAATGATAAAAAAGACTAAGATATGAGGGAACACATTACTAGCAATGGTGAATTATGAGATCAAGAGGAACACACACAAGAAGATAGTTAAAAAAACAAAAGTTTACCTTTCTTCCCAGGTAAAGTTTTACCGTCCTTGACATAGAACTCACGAATGTCAATCCAAATCTTCCCGTTCCAATTCCTCACAGAGACTCTCCTGTTCTTAGATATCTGAATGTACACCCAAACAAACCATCATAAACCCTAATTCGATTAAAAACCCTAAAATTGAGCAAAACCTATTAACAAAATCAAAACTTGAACGAAACCCTAAAAAGCTCACTGCTACTAGAGTAGATAACGAAATGCTATTGAAGTACAGAGAGAGAGAGAGAGAGTAGACAAACGTTGCAGACGACGATGTCGTCAGACTCGTCGGAGGAGTCTGCTGGCTTTGCGACTTTCTTAGCCGACGCGTGGGCTTCAGATTCGTCATCTGATGCTCTGACATCATCGTCTTTCCTTTTTCCTCTCGAAGACATTTTCTCCAACTATAAAAAACCAAACCCAAAACGCTCTTTTCAGACCAGAGTAAACTCGCACCAATCAAAACAACGATAAATTACAAAATTTTAGCAAACAAGAGAAGACATACCTGGTCGTGACGCTGCAACGGGTTTCTCAGAGAAAGCAAAAGCACTCTTCTACTGCGAAATCGATTTGAGAGAGGGATTTGATTAGAAATTCTGAAGGACAAATGAAGCGCCGTATCTCTCTCTTCTCGCGTATTTATTATGTTAATGCGTTCACCAATCACGCGCTGTTGTGCCGCGTGTGATAAAATTAGAACTGTGACATACTAATTCAGAACGCTCTAATAAAACTAAACCGTGGGTTTGAGAAAACGCGCGGCCAAATCTTAAAACGTGGGAGCTTTTTTAGCTTTGCGGTTTTGCACCGGAAAAGCAAAAAAGATTTGGACTTTGGTTTGAAATCGCGAAGCCCTTCTCAAGAAATCTCTACCACTTCTGGAACTTTTTTGTTGGATTTGGTGGGGATAAAGTGGCTCGATGGGGAATTTGTTCGTGAAGAAACCAAAGATCACGGAGGTTGATCGAGCGATTCTCTCTCTTAAAACCCAAAGGCGCAAGCTTGGTCAATATCAGCAACAGGTTTTTGATTCCTTCGCTTGTGATTTTTGCATTTCTAGGGTTTAAATCTTGCTCGAATTGGGTCTGTTTCTGGAATCTGAGATTGAAAGATTAGTTTTGATTCACCATAGCTCGTGTAAGATGGAATTAAGGTTACTGAATTGCAGCTATATGCGGTGTATGAAACAATTAAAGGTGTCTACTTTCTGAGGTCTTGGTTTTGTTTGAGAATTGAGATTGGATTGTCTTGTCAAAATGGGTGATGAAGAAGTTGCTACTTGCCTTCAGAATCCGTCTTGGATCCAAAATTTGATTCTTATGTCAGGCTTATGATAGTTTTATTTACGTCATTCATCTGTTGCTAGTGAGTTCGATTGCTGAGATATGTAAAGCGATTGATGTGTTCTTTCTTTTGATCTTTAAGCTTTACCTTCTTTCTCTTAAACCCTTCTTTCTTTTTTTAAACCCTTTGTTAGCTTGAGAAAGTAATTGAAGCTGAGAAGCAAGCTGCGAGAGACTTAATTCGTGAGAAGCGAAAAGATAGGGCTTTGTTAGCATTGAAGAAGAAGCGGACGCAAGAAGAGTTGTTGAAGCAAGTTGATCAGTGGGTCATCAATGTCGAACAACAAGTTAAACTTACTTGACCCCTGTTTCCATTGCATAACTTGATGCTGCGCTATCTATTTGAAAGAACATATTTTGAACCTCTCGTTATGTCTCCCAGTTGGCAGATATTGAACTTACAAGCAAGCAAAAGGCAGTCTTTGAGAGCTTAAAGCAAGGTAACAGTGCAATTAAGGCGATTCAGAGTGAGGTCAACCTTGATGATGTTCAAAAACTAATGGATGACACTGCTGAGGCCAAGGCTTATCAGGATGTGAGTTAATAGTGAACTTTAATGTTCCTTTTTGTTTATGCGGTTCGCATATTATTACAATCATGTGTCACATTAGGCAAGCTTATCCTTGTTTGTTTCTTTCATGGTCAGTCGAGAGTATTCTTTTGCTTTATCTAACTGTTAAACACTTGGATTTTAGGAACTAAGTGCCATATTAGGTGAGAAACTATCAGCAGAAGATGAAGAAGAGATCTTAGCAGAGTTCGACAACCTAGAGAGTCAGGTCTGTTACATAATGGGTTCTCTTGTTTCTCAGATACAAAATTTTCCTGCATTAGGACCATATATTGTGCCTAATGATATTTCCAGTACCATTTACTTTGTTACTTCTTGAATAGAGTCAAATTATAATGTTTGTTTGTTTTGTTGTTTGGTTAAAGCTGATTGATGAAGATATGCCTGAAGTGCCTAAGACAGAGCTCGTGCCTGAAAAACCTGAGAAATTGGATCTCCCTGATGTGCCAACAAAAGCACCGGTGGCTTCCAACGCAGAAATCACTCCAACAAAGAGAAAAGGTTTTTGTAATGTTTGTACAAGTAACAATTGTTTAATACAAAGAACCTTAAACTCAGACATGCTTTCTAATGTTGCAGTTCTTGAAGAACCTTTGGAAGCTTGATTTAGAAATGAAGAATCTGATCGACTACTACATAGCCATGGGTTTATATAAATCATTCTTTGGAAACTTTTGCTTCTGAGCTCTTGAAAGCTCCTTTGTGTATTCTCTTCTTACTTCTGCAGCTTGTAAAGCACCAAGTTCATGGAGTCTGAAATTGTTGAACTCATGAAATGTTTTTGCCAAAACCAATGTTTTCTTTACTAATCTCATATGTGGTTACTAATCTCAAGTTGTAACCTGGCTGAGACGGGTCATGTTTCACAATCTGGGTCGGGTTTCAAAACATTGGTTTTTGGTTGTTTCTGAACTCATCTCATGAGTCTTTGACCCTGAACATATGAAAGTTTGAATGACGTTAACACTTGGTGGGATCATAGAATCTTTTTTTTTTTTTTCTGAGTTCAATCAAAGCTACAAATTCTTCTACAATAGGATCTCATTTTTGTTATCAAAATTTCAAAACCAAAGAAAAAATAAAATTATAAATTGAATTTTGAATCAAACTGATACAAAATTAAACCGGGTTTTTATTTTAATCTAATTAAAGTGACATCTGACACCAAAGACATAAACCAAAGAAAAATAAGCGACACGGTTAAAAGAGTACATCGTAAGACAGTACACCGATCAAATCTCTCGATCTGGGTTTTGCAAAGCTTTATAGGGGTTTAAGAGCTATATCTCTTAGACGACTTTGTCTAACTTCCAGGTACCTGTTTCGTTTTTTTTTTTTAATTATAAGATCCATTGGGTTTGATTATGCTTTTGAAGAAGATTAAAGAAAGGATTTTTATTTTTTGCGATTTGTCTGTGCCTGTGACTTCTGGGTTTTTGTAGCCATTAGACCTCCTAGATGCATATAAAGTGTTTGTGCAAATGCCTTAGAGATTGTTGATTTCAATATTACTGCGTTTCGTTTCATAGATCTCCCCCCCCCCCCCCCCCCATCGATCTTGTTTCGAGGGTTTGTGCAAAGTTTTAAGATTTCATACTTCTTTTGGTTGTAATTTCCTCAAATCGTAAGAAATTAGTGCCTTAAGTTTCAGAAGTAAAATGGATATGATATTTCCCAACTTCCTCATGAATTTTGTAGGTTTTTTTTTAAAATGATCTTAGTTTGTTTCACTTCATGAGCTCAATATAGATTCTACAGTTTGACGCATTTCATTGTTTATGCTTTGTGATTTCATAACAAAAAGTATCAATTTTCAAGTAATAATCCTTTGACATGAGCTGTTCTTGCTAGTTAGCAGTTTTGTTGATTCAATTTTGTAGTTAGGGACTAAGCTTAGCCTTTATCATTTCCTTTCTTTATTTAATACATAAGCACTACTCTACATTCTTCTGCATGATCAAAGCTCGTCTTCTTACTTTATATCTTTCCCTTTTTGGTTTTTTGTTCCGCGTCAGATTTAGTCAGAGAGCTGATTTGCGATTTGAGATGGCGACGACAGAGCAGAGTGGAGTAGAAGATCAGGAAAACCAACCAAACCAAGTGGCTCCTGGTTTTGTAGGTGCAATTGAAGAACAATACAAGAAACTCAGAGATCACGCCGAAGCTTATCCATATGTTTGGGGTTCTTATACTGTTGTCTATGGCGGTCTTTTCCTTTGGACAGCTTATAGATGGAGGAAGCTGAGGAGAACCGAGGATCGAGTTCGTGGTCTTCAGACAAAACTCCGGAAACTCGTTGAAGATGAACAATCAGCAGTAACAACTTCTAAATCTGCTCAATCAATGGACAAGTCACCTTCAGTCTCTGACAAGAAAACGTCTTAGTCAATACTCAGTAGTTTAAAATCAAAACTGTTTTCTCTGTTAGAATTTTGACGAGGTTAGTTTCTTCCAACCGAATCAAAAATGCCCCAGGGGTTAATCTGTTTTGTCAGAGTATTTTTGTTGTTTATCCACAGAAAATTCATGTACATGAATGAAGAAGAAGAAGAGAAAACTTTGCAATGTTGAACCGCTAAGAAGTCATGTTAAGCGTTGTTGTTCTAGCAGACAGGCTTTAACAAGCCAATTCCTTAACCCTCCTCGATTACTTGTTTTCATTTACGTTTGTGTATACATTTTGATGTACATGAATGAAAGAGACAAGAAAACGCAGAAATGTTGAAACGCTAAAAAGTCATGTAAGCGTTGTTGTTCTAACAGACGGAGTTTCTGGTGCAGTGTAAGGCTCCAGCTGAACTTGTGAGTTCTTTAACGGTTTTAGCGTTTGCGACTGTGAAACTTTGATCAGGGCCGTAATTAGGCCGTGCTTTTCCAACACCTTTGTCTAAGGCGAAACAAGCTCCATTCTCGAAGTAAGCATTCACTGAGTAGAACTTCCATTGCATTTGGTCTCCTTGGCTATGTTTCTTCCAAGTTATCTACAAGAAGTACAAATTCATATGCTAGATGAGATATGCTACAAAAAAAAAAAACAATGTGTTGTGTGTTTTTTGCGTTTGTGATTTTACGACTTGGAACGCACCTCTTTGCGTCCAGATTTTGGGGCGACGAAGTAGTTTGACTCACTCTTCACACGAGGGCTCATGCTTCCTCCAATTGCATATTGAGTCCATCCTTGGTAATAGTTATTAGCAACATGAGCATATCCATATCTAATTCTGCATATATTAACATAGCTTATCATCAAAATCAGAAATGAAATTAACAATGTAAGGATAATTGATTAGTCTAAGCTTTTTATATTTCACTTTTGTACCTTGGCATTCTCTGGTTGCAATTAGGACCGAAGTGGTTAAACACAACAGTGACTTTCATGTCTTTGTCTCTTACATAGCCATCCTCGTGTCCAAGAAGCATGACCTTGTCTTGGTTCCTAAACCAATTGTTCGACACTGTGACATCAGTCGTCCCTCGTGTGACGTCTAGAAGACCGTCTTCACAATCATAGAGCGTGTTGTGGTCGATCCATACTTTCTTAGCCGTGACCAACCTAATCGCGTCGCCGTCCACTTTTCCAAGTTGAATGATCTTTGAGTCTGGTCCCATCACTGAGCTTGGTGGATGAGCTTTACAATCATGGATCTTAAGTCCATGAATTATCACATCTGTGGCTTTGTAGACTATGAGACAAGCGGGACCCGAGATGTGAACACTAGCACCTCGGCCATCGAGTGTCGTGAAGCTGCTGATTAGAAGCGGTTTATGAAGCTTGATCTTCATGTTTCTCTTGAATGTGATCCACTTTTTACCTTTGACGAGTGTTGCTCCGTATCTTAGGGTTCCAGGTTTTGGGTTCAGAGGATCATCAGAAGGGTCAGTTACTTTGTATTGTGTGACTCCTTTACCAATATTTCCGGTCATTTTTCCGGAAAATCCAACTGAACACCGGGCAAGCTGATTGCGGGTTCTACGCCAATGTGGGTTTGGTCGCCAACATTTGTCCATCACATTAAGTTTCGTGGCCTCCAAAACATTTGCGACAAACAAAACGATCAAGAGTTGAACCAACGCGATATTCAAGAACCTAGCCATGATTCTTGATACAAGATGTGTATCAAGATATTCAAGAAGAAGTGAAAAAGGTTGAGATTATGATTGCAAGCTGTGTTGTGTTTGATGATTTGTGTACTATTGATGGAGTATATATATCTGAGTGGTCGAGTTTGTTTTTAATTAACCAAAAAAAGGTGGTTTTATGTTTTCTATTTAGTGTGAGTTCTTGAAGAACTCAAGAAGTTGTAAGTTGCAACAACTTAAAGCAAACTTCTAAAAGTAAAACAGAAATAGTAGAACTGTTTAATTTTTTGTTACAGCCACTCGTTTTTTCTCTTAGCTTGCTATATTTAGTATTGAGATGTTGAGTTTATATGATTCGTATTTCGTAGCGTGTTATTTCGATTCCAAAAACGAATATATTCGGTTTTGATATTTTCTACAAGTTTCGTATCAACAGTTCTTACAGCTACATATATGCCTATTGATTTATATTGGTTGATTATAGAAATCACAGGTCTTGATTAATATATAACAAGTGCATCTTCTTACGAATATGTGTTGAAACTTCCACCAAACTCGGTTATATACATAATATATGAACACATGACCCGATTAATAAAGTCATCTTCGTCTTCTTTCGTTTACTTCTTTCATGTTTCGATGACTTATGAGAAGGAGCTTGCTGCGGCTAAGAAAGCCGTCTCTCTTGCAGTCCGTCTCAGCCAGGTTAGTAACCACATATGTCTCTCTATTACATACTAACTTATAGAGAAAGCTTTCTTAAAGACGGACTTTTTTTTTTTGGAATTGTGGGTTGACCAGGAAGTGCAAAAGTCTCTGTTGCAATCAAACGTACGGTCAAAATCTGATAAAAGTCCAGTTACAGCTGCTGATTATGGTTAACTCAATCCCACAATTCTTTTGTCAATCGGTTCTGATTTTGCATGAATTTACTGGTCAACCTGCTCCTATCAAACCAGTCCTAATTGACCAAACCTATTGATAACTGCAGGATCCCAAGCTGTGATAAGTCATGTATTAGAGAGAGAACTTCACCCTGAACCACTTTACTTAGTTGCTGAAGAGGTACCTTAAATTTTTGAACAGTCTCTATATATAGTTAAATCACACATACACAAAACTAAATCTTTCTCTGTTATATTATCTTTTGCAGAATGCAGAAGATCTGAAAAAAGATGGCGCCGAGGAATTTCTAGAAAGCATCACTAAGCTTGTGAACAATGCTTTAGCTTCCGATGATTCTTACGCCAACTCTTCTCTTTCAGTGGAAAATGTCAGGAAGGCAATAGACCACGGGAGGTCACAAGGCGGTTCCAGTGGCCGCCATTGGATTCTTGATCCTGTTGATGGAACCAGAGGGTGAGAAGTCTTGAAACTCATTATAGTAAAATCTTCTCTTTATTTTTGCTCTGAGCTGCAGATTCTGGTTTATAGGTTTGTAAAAGGAGAGGAGTACGCTGTGGCATTGGCTTTGCTTGTGGAAGGCAAAGTAGTGCTCGGTGTCATGGCTTGCCCTAAACTTGAGAATCACAAGTCTGCTTCTTCCGGTAAAGTTGGATGCCTTTTCTTTGCTACAGAGGGAGAAGGAGCTTATGTGCAGTCGCTTGAAGGCGACTCTCATCCTCCAGAGAAGGTCTCATCAGCATATCATAATGTATTTTAGACTTGTTGTCTCTTTCTTTATCCTTAAAACAGAGTCAAGAAAGTGTGTTAATAGGTGCATGTGAGCAACATTGAGAATCCTGAAGAAGCAACCTTTGTCGAATCATCTCATAAACCGATCCCCATCCATAGCTCCATTGCCAAAGTATAACATCTTTTGCTTCTGCCTAGAGCCTGACCTAGCAAATATTTTATCCTTTATTGCTAATACTTGCTCTCTTTACGGTAAGCAGAAACTGGGGATCAAAGCTCCACCTCTAAGAATCCATAGCCAAGTGAAGTACGCAGCTCTAGCTCGAGGAGACGCAGAGATCTACTTGCGTTTCACTCTCAAAGGGTACCGTGAAAACATATGGAACCATGCTGCTGGTGCAATCATCACCACAGGTATGTATTGCATAATTTTTTTTACTTCAAAGCACATTACACAGCAAAGTTTACTACAAAGTCAGTCACAACCTCTCTAAAGAGTAGATGAAGAGCAGTTTGAACTTTACCTAGTCTTGCCTTGTGCAGAAGCTGGAGGTGTAGTTTGCGATGCTGATGGTAATCCTCTGGACTTCTCTAAAGGAAAGCATCTTGAACACAAAACAGGGATCGTGGTCAGCACTGAGAAGCTCATGCCACGGCTCTTGCAGGCAATCAGAGAATCCATAGAAGAGGAGATATTTTCTCTCTGAGACATAACTGAAGTGAAACTGTAATATATGTACTGTCTGAAATGGGTATCTGGTGTATATACAACATTGGGTTGTCGTGTACTCTCTAATACTGAAGAAGTTTGCTCCATCAAAGAAGTTGTATGCTTTTGGAATAAATGGTCTTGATTTTAATAAAACATTTCAATACACAATGTAGGCAATGACTTACATTTTACTACACAAAGCAGTCAATTAGAGTCTACCTAAAGAGGAACATCTGATGGATAATCTTGTGGGTAACTTTTGATGGTCTGCCTCACCTGACGCTCCTGTTCCCTGAGGTTAAGAGGAGGAACATCGTAGACATCCGAGAACATGTTCTCAAGATTCGGTTTCTCAGTCTTCTCTGCAACCCTGAGCGCTTCTAACATCTGTTTACAAGGAACAACAAGAATCCAATGTTACAGCATCTATAAACCCTATATGCTTCTTATACAATGCTCAAGATCAAGGTTTTTAAATATATTGTGGTTACCTCTTTCTTAATTCTGCTTCTCAGATCTGATTCCTCTTCATCACTCCACCAGCCGTTACTTTCAATCCATGTCCTTAACCTAGAAAGTGGGTTTCTAGCTTTGTTCCACCACTCTATCTCATCTGCAGAACGGTACCTAGTGGAATCATCTGATGTTGAATGGTGTCCTACGCGGTATGTTAAGGCCTAACAGCATAAACAAAGAAGGATTTGAAACTCAATTAGTGTTTTGTTGTTACTTGTAATATCTACAACAGAATGACATCAAGATTACCTCAATCAAGATTGGCCTCTCTTCAGTAATTGCCATTTCACGAGCAGTGTGCACCGCACTGTACATAGCTAGCGCGTCGTTTCCATCCACACGTATACTTCGAATACCATAAGCGCGGCCTTTGACCACTAGACCATCACCTGTTGGCCATTGTGTTTGGAAATCGAGAAGACTTTTTAAGAAAAAAACAAAATAAATGAATGTAAATGATCCAAAGGAAAAAGAAAAGGAGTTACTTCGGAACTGATCTGAGGTGGGAGTACTGATTGCCCATCCATTGTTCCGACAAATAAATAAGACAGGAGCTTCCATAACCGCTGCAAAATTCAAAGCAGCATGAAAGTCTCCCTAGCAAAAACATCAGCCACCAGAGAGTTTACAGTTTCAGTAATCATAGTGATGCAGAAAAAGTATGAAATGCTCTAGAACAGTGCAAGCAAAGATACTAAATTCACAATCCATTGCAATATGCCAGCTTAATGCATGCTCTTATTATTCACCTCACTCGAGCCACCGTCGCCAAAATATGTGACTGCACAGGCATCCTTCTTGTCCATCTTTAAGGAATAAGCAGCACCAACCGCGTTTGGCAACTGCGTACTGGAGACAAAATATAGAATCAGTAAGACAAGGCAACCATGCAACATAAGCAAGAGAAACTATAAGAATATTAAGAGTTGAGAAAAAAGAGGATCTGAGGCTATACGCAATTGTGGCTGAAACAGTAAAATAGTTGAGCTTGTTAGAGCCATAGTGGACTGGCATCTGCCTGCCTTTTCCATTATCAGATTTGTTCCCAAAACACTGGTTCGCAAATTCTTGGAGGGTGAAACCACGCCACAATAGCACACCAGGCTCTCTGTACTGCAAGGTACAACAAAAAAAAAAAAAAAAAAAGAGAGCCTAATCACTAACGTTCTCATATTGTAGGAAAAACTTACATCTAACAGTATGTGAACACGGTCAATGCAGGAAACTGTAGCAACAGAATACATTAGTGATTCAAAAGAAACCTGAGGAAAGATAACATCTTGAGGAGAGAGAGCTGCGGCTGATGCAATATTAATGGCCTCTTCACCGATGGTAGTAGCGTAAAAGGAAAGTCTGCCTTGTCTTTGAGCTTCGTAAAAGATGTTATCCATTATTTGAAGAGTAACCATATCGCTATACATCTTCACCGCAACTTCCTCACTAACCTTAAGACGCAGAACCAAAAAAACAAAAACAAACCTTTTACTTAAAGAGAGAGTATTTAGAATTCACCAAAGAAAGGAAAAGATTAATTAAATCTTTTTATCATGTCAACCTGAACAAAGTGGCTGTTGGTGATGAGTTGGCCATTGTCATCAAGAACACGGTAGCAAGGGACACGCTCTTTACTGGATTCTGATATGAACTTAATCTCAGGTGTAAAAGCTACCTTCCCTCCAGGAAAATCCATGACCTGAACATTAAAGGCCCATCCATCCATACAGCATGATTTTTAAAAAAGAAAAGAAAAAAGTAGCAAAATTTCTGACATCTATCAGAGTGATGTGTTCTAAATCGTTTATTTCTTTAAACAGTTACCAGTGATCTTTTTAGTGGACCATGAAAATAAGAGTTGCAAAGTTATTAGGTTTCATATTACTATACTTACATCAGTGATTAATTTAAGTGAAAAAAAAAAACGAGAGAGTAATTGGGGGAATTGGTAAACATTTCGCATGCACCTGAGCGTTGGCGTCTTCGTGCTCGCCAACACTCGAGAGTTTCTCTGCCATGGTGTTACAGAACCGAGTAATTGGATTCTGTGAAACTCGAAGCAGCGTAGTAGGATCATGTGTGCGGAGATGTCGAGTCGTCTGGCTCGCAGTACCGAAACCGAGGTTGTTATATCTGAGAATGTTGAAGAAATTCGATTTCGAGAGGGAAGATCTCAAACGCAGAGCCATCTTTTTTTTTTTTTGTTTTTTTTTTCCCGATTTGATTGGAGTAAATGGATGGATGAAGAGTGACACGAACGAGGGTGATGATGTGTAGAGAGAGAATAGAGATAGAGAGAGAGAGAGGTTCTTGTTTAAGTGTTGGTTCTTGTCTTAATGAGTTATGTGTTTTGTTTCAGGTAAGGATTGATTGATGATGGGTCCCTTAATTAGAAAAGTGGAATCATTTAGGAACCGTGATTGTCAAACGCTGAACGCATGAATCGATCGAGTTGCTAGCGTGTCTCCAAACAAGACTCAACGATGGAAGACAAATATGGGCCACAAAACTATTTAATGGCCCATTAACAATTGTTTAACACAAGGGACGCACACATGTATTTATTGAGAACTAATTACTTTCATTGACAGATGAATATCCAAGCCCAAAAGTTACTACATCCATTCACACCAGTGATCTCCACTTGTGTTAAAAACACCTTGATGCTTGCAAAGAAACACAGGAGAAACGGAATAGGCAAAGTTATAAAGGCAATGTGATCTTCCTGTTTCTAGTACGTTAACCATAAACGATAGCGAGAAAAGCTGGAGGGAGCTAAGCTAAGCCAAGCCAGACAAGCCGAGACGATCAGCAACGTTGTACATAACCAGCTTATCATAGACAGGGCCGAAAAGTTGTTCTCCTCCTATCGAGAACGTCAATGCCCACGCGGAAAGAAGAGCTGTAAAGACACTGAAACCGATTGCTGACCTGACAACATCTGCAGTAACAGAAGATTTTCAAAGGAGTAAGAGAGAATAATGTACATCATTTCATATCTGAAAAAAAAAAAAGAGATTCAAAAGTATAAACTTCTTAGAATCAGAACTAGCAAAATAACTCAAAAGACAAAACAAGAATGATCATCAATTCCAGAGTATTGTCCCCCCCCCCCCCCCCAGATCAAAGGCAATTCCAGAGAATGATCATCAATTCCAGAGTATTCTCTCTTACACATCAAAGCCAGTCGTGACGAGTGAGAAAGATTTAACAAAGATAGAGTATAGTGGTCCCCCAGATCAAATAAGGATACACACTATATAATCATCATAGAACATTGATAACTTGTGAACAATCTCATTAGCCACTGGATTATTAGACACTCCCCTTTAACTTATTCTGTTTATTGCTTCCTATAAACGAACTCTAATGGTATATATCTCTCTACACACTAAATGTTAAATAACTTCATAAGATTTGAACCTGAATATGCCAAGTAAAATCTTTAAACTCCAATGGACTTATCAAGTATCCGTCAGAGATAACAAAAAAAAACTCATAGACATTTAGTGTATTGAGATCTACTGCCAGAATCAAAAATACCCCAATTCTAATATCCCCAAACGGTATCTTCCACAATCTGAAAACTTACAATTGCGGATTTGAGGGAAAGCTCGAGCGTGACGAAGAACAGGCCAGAAGTAGAAGCAATTGACAAACCAGAGCCAAGGCAAGAGAGCGAAACCGAACTTGTAGAATCGACGAGCGTAGTCCACGGATGCTTCCTCCGTTAACCCCAATGGACCGTCGATGGTTGGCCAAACCTGCGCTGAAGAGATGATCGTCGACAATGGGTTTGGAGTCGGATTCGGATTCCGATTGCGTATAGGGTTCAGATTGGAGTCGTCGCTCCGCGAATCCTCCATTTTGCTCAGCCACTTACTTGAGAAACAAAAAAAAATTGCAAAAAAAAAAATAAATAAAAAAACTCACTAATAAACCTAGAAGCAACGACGTCGTTTTGGCTTAAAACTTATGTATAAGTCGCACATAGCAAATATTCACACACGAATTCAATTTGTTTGAAAAAATAATTTGTAGCTATAAATTGTTGTTCTCCATAGACTTGAGTGACTGGAACAGATTCAAGTTTCGTATCTTCTCTGATGCAATCCAAAAACGCGTACTCGGTGGTAACATTCCAATGTTACAACATACAAGCCTACATGATATGGTTCGGCTAACCTTAGCTACGAAAATCCACGCATCATCTAATCGGCTCCTACTTGGAAGATATTAGTATACAGTATCGAGCTCTACTGAACATAGGACAATGAAGATCTCTCCAAATCTCTCAACTTTTTTGTGCTCCATCATTTAGAGCAACACACCACCAGTCCCACTAGATACTTTCTTCATCTTCTTCGACAAACTCAAGTGATTCACCATAATACTCATGAGCATCTTGTCTAACAATAGCAAGATAAACCCATTTCTCCATTCGATTCAAGACCTAAGACCAAAATCCTAAAGGAAGACCTATCAGGCTCATACCCAATTGATCGCATAAAGGCATAGCAATCCATGACAAGATCAAACAGCTTATGATTCAAAAGTGTCGTCAAGAGAGTGTTGAAACCTTCAATGTCAGCCATTAAACCCTCTTCTGATTTCATCGCATAGTAAAGATAGCTAACCTCTTCGACCAAACTAGTATCCGCCATAACAGCGATCATATCTGAGTACAATCTCACCTGAGGCTTATACCAATACTCTTTTCGAATCTCTTCAAATACCTAAAACGAATTCAAAATTTAAGATATAACCACAGCTCAAACATGATGGATTGAGAGAGAGAGAGAGATAGACTGAGACGAGAGACGAACCTTGAGAGCTAGAGAGCACTCGCTTTGGCGTAAAAGCTCTCTGAGAACGGCGACCATATCGAATTTCAAGAGCCGACGGAATTTGGAATCGATTACACGATCAAGCATCACTGAGGAAGAAGACATGGGAGAAGAAGGAGGAGGAGGAGGAGGTGGAGGAGGAGGAGGAGGAAGAAGAGGATTAGCTCGCTTTAAAGCTTGAACCGCTTGAATCGCTTCGATACTGAGCATTCGACCTCTCTGCAATGGTTTCCTGTTCTTGCCACGGTCTCTCATCTTTATCACCATAGCTCGCCGAAGAACCGGAAACCTGACGCCGTTACCACCGCGTAAACTAAACCCGAGACGTAGAATCTCCTCGCCGCAACTTCGCAGCCCAATCCCTTCCATATTCGCCGTTACTCTTTTGAGTCTTGACTCTTGAGTGGTGGTGGTGGTGGTGGTGGGCGACAGAAGGAACAGAAATTGACCGGAAATTACAATAATACCCTTCTGACTTCATGAAGATGAACCCTTAACCGGTGCTCAGATATAAACCGGTTGGTATTTCAATTTGATAATAAAAAATGTCTACTAAATTAATGAAGTTGTATTTATTTCCTTTGATCAAAACAAATGTGATATGCAGTAAAATTACATGAACCAAATCCGACTACAGTTGTAAAAATGTAAGTCTTGATTCGTGTTTTACATCTGAGAGCTTATGAACAACTCACAATGTTGTAGAGCTCGGATCAAATCATCGACGCTCCTGTCAGCTTCCTTTTCGTTTGAACATTTGAAAACGATCTTGCAAGATTCTGAGAGAGTCTTTAGACGCTTGCGAAGGTGAAACTGATGGAGCTAAAGATGTTGTTGCATCACCCAAGCCTTTGGAAAGGGCAACGTATTTGAAAACGAGATGTTTATAATTATCAAGCAAGCCTTCAACATCTCCTATCGTTAAATCAGCAACACTTGCAAACATGTAAGGATATTCTTGATAGATTTGGGTTCCCTCCTCACTTCTATTATTCAAAAGTGTAGCGGCACCCTTGTTTTCCATATCCGAAGCTTTCTTGATTGGTGCTTCACTGTTTGTACTCAGTGTTTCATTATTGGTGGTGGTAACAGAGAGACTATCAGACGATTTTGTATGCAAAAGTGTGTTTTCCCTCTTAGGAGTATGATGAGAAGTGGGTGCAGCGTCGTGATCAGTAGTTTGATAAGACTGGCTGCTTGACATACCAGAAATACGTGCCCGTGCAGATTCCATTTTATTTTCAAAGTCAGCTTCATCCATTGAGAGGGATTTTGCATCAATACTTGAGATGAAAGACTCTGCAGAGAGTATGTTAGTGAATAAGTAGGCAGCTTCACCAACCAGTTTAGATTGACGCCTATATCTTTGTATATACAAAAAGTTTGAGTGAAATTGTGGAGGGTTAGCCTGAAAAAGAAACAAAGTAAATAATAATGATCATTAGTAATTAAATGTAGTTTCACAATCCAAAGATAAGAGTATGAAAACACACATAAAGACATCAGAAACCATCATCATGCATATATAAATTGTTTCAAACCTTTACCCGAATGGTAACATATATGAGAACAGGAAGGAATTGGTCCGCACCAGGTGCATTCTCGTTTGAAGCAATTGAAGCATTTAGCAGTAAGTTATTAATCACTTTGCAGCACCTAAGGATACACATAAGCTTATCACGAGGACTATTGTACATGTTTATCTTCTGGAGCTCTTTTTGAGCTAGCTGCCATAAAAGAAGAGGATGCATTAATTATCATAGGCAAAGTAGCATTATTTGAAGAAATAGACTACGATACCGAGAGCTAGCTAGATGTGACTTACGAGCCATGATGTTTGGTTTTGAAAAGTTGGTTGTATATCCAAGTTTTCAGGAGATACGAATTGTTTCAGCAAGGACAACTTTTGAAAGAGTTTCTCATCAGATATAACATCCTCGGTGTTTGATGTAAAAACTCGTGGGAATAACTTTGTCATGACATACTTCTCCAGGCCCTGCATGTGTGTGTGTGTGTATACAGAACATGATTAAAGGCAGCTAAAATATATATATATATATATAATGAAAAAAAAAGAAGAAGAATATTGTGATGATACTTACATCTCCAGCATTGTCCAATTCATCCTCGGAACAACCAGACCAAAGTGGATGAGCCCTGAAAGCAGCTTCCATCTTGGAAAAGAACTCTTGAACTGCATCACAGTCTTTTTCAGGGTTTGGTGCAGTGTTCAAGATCGAAACAATGAAACTGCAAACATCAATTAGAAAAAACTAGCACAACTCAAAAACATATCTTATGAAAGTTGTAGGTAGAGAGGCCAACAATACAATTGCCACATTGTAAGAAGAGAGAGAGCAAATAAACCTAAAACACTGAGAAAGACTAAAAGAGAGAGAGAGAGAACCTTTTAATTGATTTGATGAAATCTTTGGCGGAGGGTTTACTCAGAAAATTATGGAGACCCGAGAAGACGTCTGTGTTCTCCATCACCCTTCCCGATACCGTACGATCGACGTCAATATCTCTGAACGAACGAACGAACGAACGAGTTAAAAGCGAGAGAGAATTGGGAAAGAGGAAATTGAATTCAAAGTCAGCAGCAATCGGGTTTAGTGAAAAGAGAGTTCTCAATCAAATCGCTCAAACCCAAAAGCTATAAATAAAACGAGATCGATTCGTTGATGCTGTAGGTTGGGCCAACCCAGTAGGCCTACGAAGCCCATTTAATTCCAAAAAATCAAACCGTCTTTGTTTTGGTCCCTAATTCTAGTACGGTTCTTCTTTTCTTCTTGTTACGTCTTTCGTTCTTGTCTTTTTTTATTTGACTTCGGCTATAATGTTCGTGTTTTTCTGTCTGGGGTTTTGTTATGCCCTGATTCGTTTTTAGTCGGTAAATTCAATCGTCAGTGTTTTTTCCAAGAAGCATTCATCAATTGATCGTTATCAGCTAGACGCTTATAAGCCATAACAAAAAGAAGCAAGTTGCGTAAATGTTGAAAATATTTATAAAAATACGGCAACCGAAGGAAGAAATAGAGAGATGTCGACTGATTGAGAGGTTTACTAATTCAAAGACTAGAAAAGTCCAGAAATTGAATAAACAAAAGGTCGTGGGTGCTTCTTTTCTTCTCTCTGGATGTGCATCTGCTAATTTGTGAAGCAGACCGACCTGGGGCACAGAAGAGGTTTCATCGTTTTTCAGAGTCTGGTCCATGTCCAATGTTAGCAGAAAAGCCATAAGGACCATCATCATTACCACCAGAGAAGTCAAAGTGGCCTTGATTATACAGATATGAGCTTCTCGAGTCATTGACATTCCCAGTTTGAGGATTTAATGGAGCAGTCAGAGGAGGAGGTAGTAATGGAGCAGTGAGGTCTTGTAGCTCTAAGTATAACTCCGAGTTTTCAATTAGGTCGTACGAGGACGCCCTTGGCATGTTGTTATGCATATTGCCCAAGTCTGGTAATCCGTTGAATATGTCTTCCAAGGAAACCGGAGCTGAGACACCGGGATTATGTATTGCCTGTGGAATGATAAACTATGAGATACACAGACTTGCAAAACAGCAAGAATCGATTTGGATGAACAACGTTGGGAAATACAGAAAAGAATTGATTTGGATGAACAACGTTGGGAAATACAGAAAGGAAGCTTTTCTAATGGTTACTACGTCGCAATGCCACTAACACACCTAGCAGCCTTACTAGCTTACGAGCAAGCAGAGACACCGGCTTCTTATCATTACACTAAGCCAAAGAAAAAAGAATGCCAAAAATGTACCTCATTGGGGAACCCCAAGAATTCTTCGTCATCATCAAATAGATCCAACATTGCATATAAGTCATCATTGTTGTTGTTGGGGGTCGGTAAGGTATCTGCCAGAGGTGTAACAGACATATGAGTGTTAGCTGCATCACTTGGATCTGGAAGTTTACTGGTGGTATTAGTTGTAGTTGGTAGGAAATCGGAGACACACGATTCTGATATCATGCCACCGAAACAATCTTTGTTGAGGTCATCTGCGACAGTCACAGCCAGACTGGTTTCTCTGCTAGGCTCATGAAAGATTGTGGGATTGCTAGTCGTAGGAACATCAGTACGCTCTTCCTCATCGCTCCAGTCCTCATCTCTAAATGGAGCTCCATATTGGGCTCCATTTCTAGGTCCTGGTCCATCTTTTTTAAACAGAACGCACACCACATAAGTATCCTGCAGTCCAAAACATAATTGTAAGTAAAGAAAGAGTGATATAAGCTTACATGACATGGATGATAAGTTAAACTATCAAACTAAACAAGTAGGAAACAATATAAAAGTGGAAGAAGGGAAAAATTGGAGGTAGGATAAGGCAGTTATAAGGTTCCATGAAAATCAGAACAGCCTCACACATCAACCCCAACACAGTATCAGAGCAGCTAAAGAACAGAGAAAACAACAAGCTATCATCATCAAGTACTGAAACCTAAACACATGTTCAAGTTGAAACCATATTGCCATAGTTAATCAGTTTATAATACCTGAGGAACATTCATCTGCGCCAGTGCCTTGTCTTCAAGCCTGTATTCATGCATAACCCAATCAGTCCGCTCCCCGCGAGGCGACTTACCAAAGTGATAAATCAGAGTTTTAATCTTCCCCACAACTTCCGAATTGCACAGAACAGGTCTCTCCTTCCCTGTGGTCTTCCAGTAACCACAGTCCGTTGCACGGTTTGCCCTAACCCCACTAGCATACTTCTTTTCCCTCGGGCAAAAGAAGTGCCACTTAAGATCCCCACCTTTGATATAAGACATATCTGTAAGGACAAAGACTCCCAAGTTAGAGATAATAGGATGGAGATCCGAAAACATGACAGTACCAGAACAAGAAGGTATTTAAGAATAGATACCAGGTAGATCAGGGGGTTCAAACTTGTAAATGTCAACTTCAGCAATAGCATCAACAATGAGCTTCTTCCCCAGTATTTTCCTCTTCAAGTAATATCTCACGAGTTCAACATCAGTCGGATGGAAACGAAATCCAGGAGCCAACTTAGTTTTCCCCATTGGCGAATCCAAAGGGGAAAACTTTGCACAATCTTCTGTAAACTCCTCACAAGTAAAGTGAGAGTCTTGCACAGAAAACTTAGTCTTCAAAGTTCACAGTAAACAGGACCAACACAAGCGAATGGCTTGTAATCAAACTAGACAGAAAAAAAATCCAAAGAAGCCAGGAAGAAATAGAGAAAATAAAGAAAAGAGAGAGAGAGAGAGAGAAGAAGAAGAAGAGGTGAAGAAGGTCAAGTCCAGTGCCTGAACAAGATTATCTGAAAACACCACAACCTCCCCCTGCTCATATAACCACAGTCACACCAAAGAAAAGATGGATTCTTCTTGCAGAGATCAACAGACATCTGGTGTACAACGTAAAGCCTGTTATCGAGACATTGACACCAAAAACAAAAAAACAAAAAAAAGAAGATTTCAACTACACCCCAACTAAGAAAAGCAAATACACACAGATGCAACTCATCAACTCTTAAAGTATCAAATCACCATCATAAAGACATAAAATTTCAGGGATCTAGCTTAGACGATGTAAAACCCTAAAAACTGATTTTGAGTATCAAATCAGACCAGAGATTACACGAATAGAATCAAAATAGACAGAAAAACCCATTTCAGGAATTGAAAAGAAGTAAACGACAACGACGACAAGATCGGAAAAAAAAATCAGAGCGGAATCACAAAATCAACATCGACCAGAACGAGAGAATCAGAGAATAAAATCGTACCCGTAGAGAGACAGAGAGAGAAAAAGACTCGACGGTGGGAAAGGACGATCGGCGTAAGGGGGAGGAGGCGAGCGAGAGAAAGATTTAGAGAGATTTAGAGAATGGCGTGAAGGATAAGCCAGAGAACTGGGTCAAGGGTTGTGGTATTAGGGTTTATATAGCAGACAGCTCCAAACCTTACGCCTTTGCTACTTCTACAGTGGCGGGCCCATTTTCAATCACAAAGCCTACTAAAAAACAGTGTAATTGTTTATACTTGAGAGTCAGGCCTAATTACATTTTTCTGTTTCTTTCACTTAAGTTTTTACTACTCAAAAAGTCAAAATTATTACCAAAAAAAAAAATTGTAACTTAATATTAAAATCATTTACACATTATTACACTGATCATCAGTCACAAATAAGTGGGTGGGAGTTATTGGTTTGAGATTTGAATAGAGTTTTAAAGATGTAAAATGTTGTTATTAAAACAAGATTTATTAGTTTGTGATTTGTAAAAAGTTATTTAAAATCTTAACAAATTTGGATTATTAGATTCAGACTTTTATAAAATCATTAAAAGTTTTGTATTATTCAATTAAAACAAAAGAATCTTGGATTGTTAATAAATTCAATTATTATGTTATTTGGTTCATGATTTTAGACACTATTATGTCATGTAAAGTATTACAAAAATACAAAATTGTTTGGATCACTTTACAAGACTTTAAAAAACTAATCAACAAAACTTTCTAGCATTTTTTAACAATCTTTCACTTATTTACTTTTAATGATTTTGTTAAATTCTTCAAAAATCTTTATATAGGAAACAAAGAAACAATTGTTTCATATAACAGTTTGGGAAAAGGAAAAAAAAAGTTTATGAAGAAGATGAATTAACTTTTTGGCTTTGCCATGCTCCTTTTATAGATAAAGGATATATAAATCAAACTCTGGATCAAACTATCTTATTATGTACAAAAGTGTTTTTGGTCACACAATGTCTCTCACTCTATTCTTGTAATTGATTTCCTTAAGAGCTCTCTGGAGCTCGAAGGTCTCTGATAGTACTACAGTTGTGAAAAAGGCTCTTCACATGCAATGAACATGGAGAACAACACAACCATGGTAGTATGTATACATGTTTAGTCTCTGATCAGGCTGATTTAATGATGATGATATCTCAAACTTTTGTACAAAATTAACAATCACAATATTCCATTCAACACCCTTTGGTAGTAATCGTATTGTCGGGTTCGCCAAGCATCTAAACTGCTGCTGATTAGAGAGAGCACCAGAGAGACGCATTGCTGGTTATGACAAAAGGAAACAGTTGTGATTTGAGACATCAATCCTATCAACGATGCTGGAATTGGTAAGAATTAAAGGGAGACATGTAATTTACCTCTTCGGTTAAACTTAGATGGAACCTTTTTCTTAGATTCTGAATGGTGCGTGGACCACCTTTGAAGCAAGGAAAACCCGAATCCTGATTAAGCAAGAAACCGCAAATTATTCAGCCGGGAAATGATTTCGTTCTTTTATTAACTTATAAAATATTGACTCGGATCATAATACCTGTACCATTTCGACGAGAAGAATAATCCGTTCTGCATGCTTTCTACATGTTAGGAATCCTTGGATGCATAGCACCTGAAACAGTTGACCATTGGAGGTACTACTTAATAGCTACAGACAGTAGTAGAAAACTAGAGCCTTTAAGTGACTTGGAGGGATACCTTGAAATAGTCAAAGAACTCGCTCGGAACTCCCTCCGCATCAGAATCCATGACCTAGATGTGCAAGTGTTTCCGAGTATATAATTAAGCTAAAAGAATTTTCATTGCTTAAAAGAGGGAAGAAGATTAATAAAAACATGCGTCTTACCTCAAGAAGTTCCCTGGTGAGCTTAAATGGGGCACTCTCGAAGTTAACGCCACCAGGAGAATTTGAAAGCATAAAGCCAAAATCAATGTGTATAATGTGACCTTCTTCATCCATCAGAAGGTTTCCATTATGGCGGTCTTTTATCTGAAAGAGAAAACAATGGACATCACGAGCCATAAAACTAAGACCAAGCAATCATGGAACTTATGAACATCATCATGAGTGCCAAACTCATAGATTCTTTCGTTCTTGTTTAAAGCATTTATGTGCCTACACTTATGAATACACAATCCTGAGAGACGCAGTTGTTAAAGACAATCTACCTGCAGAAGGTAACAGACCAACGAATATCCAGCCATGCTCTCAACAAAATTCCTCTGCAAAAGAAGTTATTTGAAAAATTATACACGGAGTGACATCTTACATAAATTGCTATTGCAGACACACTTTTAATTGATGCATGGAGAAGACTTTAATGCAGCCTGTTTTCAAATGTTAAACCATACATGTTAATTTTATAAAAACCCTTCTGCATAAAAGGGGAATAAAAAAATAGTATAAGACATATCAAGCTCTATTTCTCTTGCTCAGAAACGGCTTCAGTATGAAATAATGAAATTGGGTCCTCCATTGCACACTTTTGTGGAGAGTGAACATCTTATATATATTCCACACTTCTCATTCGAACAACAGCATGTTTAAGTGACTGAAGTCAATAAATTCTTGTAAAAAAACAGCCAACACGATGGCGGATTTTAATTAAAAAAATGTACCTGAATTACATTACCTGAGCAAGTTTAAAACTTGGAGAGTTCTCTTTAAACTTGGCATTAAAAAAATCACGCAGGCTAGTAATGTTAGGGTATCTACTTTTAATAGAATGAATAGAAGCCTGCAGGAGAGGAAAGTGATACAATAACATGAGCTTTCCAAGCTCAAAACAGGACTAGTTGCAGGATACCAAATAAAGTAGCATATTTACCGTATCTGGAATTGTTTCTATAAGGGCAGTGTATGAAGATGTAACCAAGACTTCATAAGGACGTAACCAGAGGGGAAGACCTGCTTCCTGGAATATATCTAGAACATGAACAAGGCCGTTACTATTTACTCACTAATCACTATATTAGGCAGAAATTTGTGTATAGATGCTTATATAAGATGACAGGATAGAAAATAGAAGACGACGATATAAAAGCACAGCTTGGGAAGCCAAACCCTAAAAACAATGAAATTACCAGGCACATGGTAAATAAATAAAAATATCACCCACCAAAAAAATGAGATATGAGTTGCACCGCAAGATGTTCCTGCCGACAGTCATCACCACTCTTCACAATGATCTGCAAAGATCTAGAGCCAGTTAACATCAAGAAGCAGAAAAAATTTGGACCAACATTGAATGACACAATCTCATCCAAGTTTTTTAACATGGTTATTCATAAGCAATCCGAAATCCTAGACAACAACTTTCAATGTCAACAAGTATAACCAACTTTACATGCAGCTGGAAAGAAACTGAAAGCAGAAACTTATCAAAAGCAGAACCCCTCATTGAACTATCAAAGACTCAAAGTAACAGTATTCAGTTTCAACGAGAAAAAAGCTATACAACGGACCAACTAATCTACGTAAGAAAACTTTAGAAGTAGTTTCACTTATTCATAAAACTTTGAGTAGAGCCTATTTTAAATACATGTAGCCGTGTTTCTGACAAAACAAAAAACCAGAGACCTTTGACTTCTAATCAAAATGATTGAGCATGGAGTAAAGCAAATCCATTATTTATTTTGTCGCTACACAAGAAATTCAAGTAGAGAAATATACTCTAAGTAGAATTGCTTTATCCAGTACTTACAGAACGCAAGTCCCAACCCGGTAGGTTTCCATATATTGAATCTTTACGAATTCTTAGTCGCTTCCCTTCCCAAAACTCACCAGATAAGGCATCACCTGCTTTCAGCATTTCACCATTGGCCTGGTGAGCCACAAAAGAAAGGTTCAACACCTAGAAGACAAAACAATTAAAGGAATAACCTAATTCTCAAATCAACATGCAATCACCATAGACCGTGCATCTGATGAATCCTGACCAGCCCCTTTGAGAGGAAGACCAGGAGGTGCCTCCCCCTTCGCTGCAGCAGCCTGAACAAGTGATCATAGGGAGTTCGTTAAGAAAAATGACATCAAGCAGATAACACCCACTTTTACAGCTGATATCCAAACTTAGATGCATGTTTAGGTGTATAATCTGTATGGTATATTGGGAATCACATAATAAGTGAAGCAGAAACACTACTTGATGAGTATGATGTTTTCAGTAACCCAAAAGAGAAATGGAAAAGTAGCTAAATTTCACTAGAGCAAAAACAGGTAGTTTTCTTTTACAAGTTTATTATCAAGAAACACTCACCCTTACTTCCTCGTAGGCAACAATACTTGGAACACGACGATGTTCCTTTCGACGTGGGGGTCCTGGATCAGCAATGCTTTCCATTCTAAGACCTGGATCAGCCGTCAGCACCACCCTAACCCACTCAAGATCACTGTCCAGACCAGTCCTCAGGACACCAGTCACACCACCACTTACTGATTTGTTAAATGAAGTTCTATGCTTCTCCACCGAGAGACTTGCACTCACAAATCTTACCTCAGACTTATGATTCATTGCTTCATCAATTGCTTGAACAGTAGATAGTGACATACGGTCTGCACTGTTACGGTAAACCTCCTGAGCAGTCGATAGTGGATAGGCCCATGGAGGTGGCTTTTGCAAGAATGCATCCCCATTTGCCAGTGGAATGCCTCCTTTAGAAAGCTTAAGGGACTTAGATGTGTCTTTAGCACCACTACAAAGGTTTCAGAAGATAATAAGAACAATGAGAGAGGGTTATCATGGAAACCCTTTAAAATATAATTAGAACATAAGAAAGTGACTTCTGAAAATATTAGAAGAAAAGCAGTGGATTAATCAAACTTCTGACTTTTATATTTACCTCGGTGTTTCCGCTTTCAAAACTTCCACGCATATCATATAAGGCACCTTTTCCCTAGAATTCAAAAGAACAGACTCGTCTTCAGGAATATTAATGACACGATAAACTCCTCTCCCCATTGGAAAACAAATTCCTGAAATGTAATTGAATTTTAAAAATATTATCAACATCTGATATCGAATCATTTACCGCAATAGAATAAACATAAACAGAGTAAAAAATAACAGCTGCAATGATTTCAATGCAAGAGGTGAGGTTTAAATGCCAAATCGATTGGAGCACTTGGCTCTCCTATGTGAAAAACACAACCGTACAAGAAAACCTAAGTTATAATTTAATGAAATACCTCCAGTAGTTTCAGCCTCGGCTAAATGGGAATTGATCTCTGCAAGGGACTAAAACCAGACAAAAAAAAAAAGTCTTAGTTAAAAATAAAGGAGAATGATAATATCTGCAATTTCATCATCAAAATATAGAAAGATAGGGATAAAAGGATCACCTCACGAAGAGCAGTTTTCCGATCTTCACTGGGAAAAATATCTACTAAATCATACGACGTTTCACATAATGCATGTACAAACTCCAAAGACTTGTGGTAAGCCCCTTTCCTGAACTGTGCTGCGGTATTAATTGGCAGTGGAGGCTTTTGAGATGGAGTATCATTCCGCTGTTTAGGTGAACCTGGACACTTCTGCAAAGATCAAAAAATTAATGGCAGGCATACTACCTTTTTCCGCCAGCTAAATTCATTAAAATGAGAAAAGATTGACATGATCTGGGAGCATCAGCGCTCTCGACTTATTTGCCATCATATACTATCATCCACTGAGGGTGAACTACCAAGCAACACAACCACAACTTTTTTCGATAGTCTAATATGTAAAGCTGATAATATCTCATCTTATATTCTAGAAAGAAGTCTTGAGCTGATGAATGAATCGGGAGATGTGGGTTGAAAGAAAAGAAAAGAATATCTAAGCAGTACAGATGAAACCTAAATCTGAAATATATGTGGAAAAACAAAAGATCAAGTCATATGAGGACAAACCTCGTTATATTTCTTTGAACCGAAAAGTTCAGAATCTTCAACAGACCGGTCACGATCTCTGAACAATTTGCGGAAAAAGTTTTCTGTCCCAGGACTGCTTTCAACTATACCGACATTGCTGCTATTTTCCTTTGCTGAAGTAGTTTTTGCGTCTTCTGGATGTCTATGGAACAATTTTTTGAACAGTGAGAATTCTGAAGATTCGTTATCCTCGTTTTCATTCGCATCATCGGCTTTGCCAGTGTCTTGTTTGTCTTCAAACTTCTCCTTAAAGAATCTTTTGAAAAATCCCTCACTTTCATTATCTTCACCAGATTTTTCTTCAGTATGCACAATTTCATCTGTCTCATTCCTGTCATTGCCAATTCTTTTCTCATCAAACTTTTCTTTGAAAAGTCTTTTAAGAAACCCATCTTTTTCCTCACCATCCACTGAGTGAGAAACTTTATCATCCTCATTCTTGCTCTCACGGAATAGTTTCTTGAAGAACCCTTCTGAGTTTGCATTTGGCCCCTCGTCTTCATTTTTACTCTCCCGCAATAACTTCTTGAAGAAACTTTCCGAGTTTGCACCCGGTTCCTCTTCATCTACTTTGTTATCTCGTAACAATCTCTTAAAGAATCCATCCGCACTCGATGTCAATTCCTCATCATCAAATTTACTACTCAAAATCCTCTTGAAGAACCCCTCGGAATTGTTTGGTATCTCCTCCTCTTCTGGTTTATTTTCCTTTAAAAGTCGCTTAAAGAACCCCTCTGAGTTCGACACTTGTTCATCGTCCTCACCTCTGCTGTCCCTCAAGATTCTCTTGAAGAATCCTTCCTTTTCACTTTCCTCGTCATCTTTGTCGGCTGACTTCCGGAACTTTAGGACTTGGGATATGATTGAAAAGGTACAAAATGTTATGATTATTGAATCGCAAAACTAATGCACCAATCAAACTATTGTTTATTACAGTAATTAACTAGCTAGCAAGAAGGCAGATCACGAGGAGGCTTGACCATTCGAGATGATTTAGTCGGTCCATCTTTCACTATGAACACTGCGTTCATTCCCCATGTGGCATGTCTCTCTATATGACAATGTAACAACCACACCCCTATTATATAAACAAATAAAACCAAAACATCGTCCAAAAAAAAAAACTGATATTAAAATCAATTTTGTCTAAAATAATGAAAAAAAAAAAGAATTATTATCATTGTTGCATGAAAACGTTTGAGAGAAACGTAACAAAGAGTAGAGTACGTAGTGTGAACTGACCAGGATTATTAGCTACGAATCTGACGGCGGTCCAGCCGTTAGGAGGAACACCGACGGTAGTCTCTTCCGGTGGATCAACTAGGTTATACTTCAACGGATCTTTCCGGCGATCGAAATTCCCAAAACCCGAACCCACGACGTAGAAGCTATACCCATGGAGATGAATCGGGTGATTATCTGAAGCCAACACATTCGTCCCCTGTAAAACCAGCTCAACGCTCGAATTGTAATCAAGAACAACCACTTTTGTCCCGAACCTCGTCGGAAACGGAAGATTCTCGCCGGTGTAATTGAATTCCTTCGGCGGATTTCTCGGGAAATCCTCCTGGAAAACGCCTCTTGTGCGGCGGTAATAAGCTCTGAGAATGTCGATCGACGGGTTCACGAAGCTGATGTTATTAACGCTCGACGAGAATCTCTTTCCGAAGGGGCCGTTACAAGGTTTATCGTCGGAGCAGTTCATCAAGTTCACGGAGATCGCGTAGAGAAGACGAGTGTCGATTTTAACCGGTACTTTAACCGGATGGTTACTGGATCCAAGACTTCTGAATTGGTTAGTGAACCGGGTAGATGCCTCGGTACGATTGTAAGGAGGCAGGTAGGGTAAAACCAGTTGGTTTCTTCGGTTTAAAGAAACACCGTTGTATTGCAAGATGGCTGTGGTGGTGGTTTTGTCAAAACCGGCACCAAAGGGGGAGGAGTAAGCTCGAGCCGCTACAAAGTAATTACTAGACCGCTGGTTAGCATGGAGGAGGACGTCAATGGATTGTCCCGGAGTGATCATGAGGTAATTAGATTTGAAATGTTTTAAGTAGAGACCGTCTTTGCCGACAACGGTTAAGGTGTGGTTTGCTATTGCAAAGAAGAGTTCTTCGTCCATCACGGCGCTGATAATCCGAAGAAGGTATCTTCGGCCAGGCACCACCGTTATTGTGAATGTATCTGTTTCGGAATAATAAAGACAAAAATGAAAATTGTGTTCGATTAAAGATTTGAGAGCTTTGTAGTGTTAAAACTTGGAAGAGGCTTACCCGGTTTAGAGCAGGGGTATAGATAACCGGGTTGTCCGTTTATGGTATATGCGTCAGAGATGGCCGGTTCACTTCCGGATTTACTAGCGTTTCCTGGTATATCCATTATATTTTTCTTATTCCACCATTCACCTGTCAATTGTCACACCGTACGTAACAATATTAATCCGGGATGAGCTTTTTCGTAACGGAATCATGCATCCACACAAAATGATATATATTTTATGTACTAGTTAATCACGTCGACAAAGTAGTGTGAGTGTACCTAAAATGAGAGGGATTTCATGGTGCGGCTTAGGAAAAGGATAAGGTGAGCCACGTTTGGGATAGACAATAAACGCTCCATGGACTGTGGCACGTGCCCATTGGCTATGTGCGTGCCACCAGATCGTTCCTTCTTCAACCGTAAGATCAATTCTATATACATAGCTCTCTCCCGGTCGGATCGGACATTGAGTCACATATTCGGGTCCGTCCGACCATGGATTCATGATTTGTCTTGCTCCGTGCCTGAAATATTAATCACTTAATCTCTACATCGTATAAAACATTAGCTAGTCAATACGAATTCAACTTTATGATCAACAAGAGTGTTTACCAATGGAGAGTGATATTGTAATTTGCGTTGTTGACGACATTGACGACGAGCTTATCACCACGGTATGCTTTCAACGCCGGTCCGGGATATTCTCCGTTCACCGTCAATATGTTTTTGGTATCACAAAGTCGAGTGTACGCTTTTGACTTTATCTGTGGATATAAAAATCGACGACATACACAATCAGTTTTATATATCCATTTCTCTATCTCTCTAATATTTGTTAAAAAAGTATTTTTTTTTGTTCTTTTACAATACCGTGAAAGTGTGATGGTGAATCTTGGCTTCTGCGATCTGGAATGTATGAAGAACAAAGAGAAAGAAGACTATAGTCTCTAGTGTGTTAACGATTGTGTTTGAAATGTTGAGCTTGAGCTCCATGGTTGTTCTTATGAACATGAAATCTCAACACAGGATAAATCTTAGTTTTTGACTATATGTTGTATTTTACACCCTTTTCATTTTTTTCCTCTTTCAAATGTTGTATTGTTCAAAAGTTTTTATTAATGAAAATAATATATTCTTATAAATTGGTGTATCAAATTATTGTACTCTTAAAAAAAAAAGCCTATAAGGAATGAAATATGCAAGGTTTATTTACACATTGACTAAGAAAATTTATACCACATACATGCCATAATAGGCATTGAATCATTTATAGGGAGCACATTTAAATAATATCTTTGAATGTTAGATGACCCGCCACTAAAGTTGAACTACAAAGGACAAAGCTACGATGAATGGCCAGTTTTGATTCTAAACCAGATTATATTTTTGGGTTATCTTTTCTTCATCTCCATTATTTGAAATTATTGAATATTTGTTTGAGGCTTACCGACTGCAAATATTTGATATTTAAGGAGTTTTCTTTTCTGTGTATCTTTCATTCTTTTTGGATCGATCTTACATTTGATGAGAGGTTTCGATTTTTTTTTTTTGTATATATATATTTTTTAATAGCCACGTTTTTTTGACATTAATTAATACCCAATAGACTTATTCTTAATCACATGCATGGAGAATTAGTCGACTTTGCATTTTTTTTCTCCTCTAATTCCATTTAGAGCTTTGTTAGATGGTTTACTGACTTATTGTGATTCAATTAAAAAAAAAAATGAAATAATCACCAGTCAACTCAAATAATAAAATTACCAAACAAAACACACATTACAAACCCAAGTCTTCATGGTAACCTGATAAGTCTTAATGGAGTTATGGAAACCACACAACTAAATAATACGCTAAGGTCTAATTCATGTATAGGGATATTGGATTTTAGATAAGAGAGAACAATATGACCAATGCGCCACTGATTACAAATGTCAAGCCATAGACTGGGATCAACGAAGAGCCATGGTTCCCTTTAGAAGGGCTTGGAGCTGGAGCAGAGGATGGACGTGATCCTAATCGTGGTCCAGCAGCAGGAACTGGAGCTGTCACGAATACATAACAAGACAAGAGTCAAAAACACGAAACCAATCTTGACACACCTTAAAAGCCTTAGAAAAATTAACTACACAACTAGTATTAGGTCTATCAGATCAAACTCGACGAAAAAGAGATTTTGACAAAGCCCTACTCACGTAGCTAGTTCAAATGATCATGGCACATTACATTAGAGATAACATCTATACAAGCTTAAGAACTATTACATCTTGTTGTCATGGCATAGTTACATGAGACAAGCATACATGAAATCCAAATCCAAAACATCATCAGATTTTTATTATAATCGCTATTGACCTTTACACTTCCCATAGATTATTGTTATAAGTTATAACGCCAACTAAAACAGAATTCAAGAGCAAGAAATCCAAAGATTCATAGCATTAAAAAGAATAAAAAATTTCACAGATCTTTGTTATGGCAAAATATATAACATATGAAAAAATGATTAAAAATGAAATCAGTAAAGAGAAAGACAGATACAGATACCTTTCGCACTAGGAGAGGGGGTAGGAGGAATAGGCACTGCCAAACAAAACAAAACAAAAACCCTCTATAAATCAGATATTATATAATGAGGAAGAGAAACAGAGAGATGAAGGAGGAATCTCACATTGACAAGATGAGACCGAGGGAGCATTAAGTTTACAAGCAACAGGAAGAGTATAGGCTTTGGTAACGTTCAGTTTGATTCCCATGGAGCCACTGGTCTTCAACCCTTCACATAAACATGCCGCGTTCGTATCGAGAATCGTCTTGAGACCGTTGCAACATGAACTTGTTGGTCCATCCACCGTACTCCCGATCGTCACAAAAGCTAAGCATCCCGCCATGTTCATCATCAGGGCGGAGCACTCCAAGGGGGGAACAAAGTTTCCGTGAACAGAAGTTGAGGAAACAGAGAGAACGAGGAGGAGAAGAGAGATCGTGGCGGAGAAGAAAGCCATTGCTTGATTCTCTGTTTTGGTCTCGAAGAAGAATCGAGAGAGAAGAAACTGAGAAATGCTGGTAGAATGAGTGCAATGGCTCTGTATAAATATAGGTCATGGCGTCTTACGTACACTTCACGCGTTTCCTTCATTTCGTGTGTGGTTTCTTATCTTCAATGTAAGATCTTTCCCATGTTTAATTGATTTTTGTCCTTTTAATAGAGCTTTTTATTATTGAATTAATCTTTTGTTACCAAAATCATTTGATTTGTGAGAAAGAATACAGACCAAAAAAAAAAAGGTAAAAAATCAACACATAGATTTGTTGTATTCAAACTTTTATTTATTTTTTATTCCATATCTATTATATATTAAAAGAGAAGCATTCTCAAGAAAATGTTGATGTGTCATCGCTAGAGAGCTCAAATTTATTGTTCTCATTTTTATGGATATTTACACATAATTGTTATTGAATGATTAAGGTATATTCTTTTTCAATTAATTAAAAAAAATCAAACATTTTAATTTTAAAATATATTTTAATTAGTTTTATAACAGATTTAATTATTATAACATTATTAGATCTAAAACATTTTCAAAACCCAAATTTATTCACCTATTAAAAAAAACTGATTACTATTCACATATTTAAATTTTCCAAAATAAAATTATCACAATAATCATTATAATAGGCAATTGACTTATTTAATATTATGGATATAATATTTTACAGGTGAAACATATTCTTACACAAAAAAAAAATTAACAAAATAATTTTTTTGTTATTTTTTTTGTATAGATTGAATAAAGAACTGATTATATATTTAGTTGATACATAGTAGTTTGATCTAAACATAATCTCACATCATAATTTTATCTTGCACATAGTGCGAGTTGTTACCTATTTATTTAATATTGGTAAATTTTGTTCCATTTTAATTTTTGTCGTCAAAAGAAAAGTTTTGTCATTTTGCATTCAATTATTATTCAATGGCTCATTTTACATTGTATTGGAGGTCTTGATTTAAACTTCTTTTTTTTGGTTTAAACTTAAAATGTCGATAGTACCAAATTAACCAAAATAATCCAGAAGTATCGTATTAACGAGAATCCTAAATTTAACCAAAATAATTGGAGTACTAAATTTAACTCCAAAAATACAAAATTTAGGGTTTGAATGGTAACTGCGGTCAGGGCGGCCAAATCCAGCTGCGGTTTGGACCGCTCCATTTTAAGGCAGACTACAGACCGCTGCGGACGAACTCTATTTGTATGCAAAGCGGTCCACAGTTGTTTCGATGCGGTCTTGTCTCTGCTTTATTTGGACTGCACAACTGCGGACTATATTTGTTGAATGGTAAATAAAAAGCGGTCCAGTCCGCAGACGGATTTGTCCGCTTCAACCGCTGCAACCATTCACACCCTTAACCGAAATTTTGGTTTATTTTGCATTATTATTATTTATTTTTTTAATTTTTGTGAATGACTGTCAAAACCGAACTGAACCGAGGAAGACCTTTGGGCTGGTTTTATTCGGCAAAGTCTTTCCTAAACCACGTCCCGTCTTTTTGACATTTTCGTTTAGTGCATGGAGAATTTATCGAGTTTGCAGATAACTATTTTTTCTTTTCATAATTCGATTTAGAGCTTTGTTTAGATGGTTTAATGACTTATTGTGTAAAACGAAACAAAATATAGAAATTAGTCAAATTACCAAACAAACACAGGACACCACAAATCTTCTTCATTGAAACATGATAAGTCTTTATGGAATTATGGAAACACCACAACTAATTTAAAATACGCTTAGGTCTTTATTTAGGTAAAGGGATCTCGGGTTTTAGTATGAGAGAACAATATGACCAATGCGCCACTGATTACAAATGTCAAGCCAGAGATTGGAATCAACGAAGATCCATGGCTCGTCTGAGAAGGGCGTGGAGCTGGAGCAGCGGATGGTCCTGATCCTGATCGTCCAGCAGCAAGAACTGTAGCTATCACAAATACATAACAATTAACAAGACAATAGTCAAAAAACACGAAACCAAGTTTGACACAACTTAAAATCCCTAAAAGAAATTAATTAGATAAATATATATAACCTTAGAAGAAATCAAACCAAAATCTAATTTTATCTAAATGAAAATGGTAAGAATGAAATCAACAAAGAGAAAGACAAATACAACGAGCAATACGATTAGCAGGCGGAGTTGGAGTAAAAACTGCAATCAAAACGAAAATTTATAAAATTATATTTCACTAGAAGAAATTAAATCAAAATCTGATATATCTTAATAAAAATGATTAAAAACAAAATCAACAAAAAGAAAAACATATACATGCAACAGGATTTGCCGGCGGAGTTGGAGTAGATACTTCAACAACAAAAAAACAGAAAAAATCTCTATAAGTTAGATAATAATCTATTAGTACAGAAAATAAAAAACAAAAAATCTGATTTATATTAATAAAAAAACAATTAAGAATAAAATAGACAAAGAGAAAGATAGATATGTTGTGCAATAGGATTTGCAGGTGGAGTTGGAGTAGACACTGCAATCAAACAAAAAAAACATTGATCAGTTAGATAATTAAATATAACTACAGAAAATTAAACCAAAGTATGATTTATCTTTGTAAAAAATGATTCAAAATGAAATCAACAAAGAGAAAGACATATACATTGTGCAATAGGATTTGCCGGTGGAGTTGGAGTAGATACTTCAGCTAAAACAAAAACAGAAAAATCTCTATTAGTTAGAAAATGATATATAATTACAGTAAAAATTAAACAAAAACCTGATTTATTTTAACAAAAAATGATTAAGAATAAATTGACAAAAGGAAAAATAGATACGTTGTGCAATAGGATTTGCAGGTGGAGTTGGAGTAGACACTGCAATCAAACCAAATTTTTTTATTAGTAATTAGATAATTATATATAACTACGAAAATAATAAACCAAAGTCTGATTTATCGTTTATCTTAGTAAAAAATGATTAAGAATGATATTAACAAAGAGAAAGACATATACATTGTGCAATAGGATTTGCCGGTGGTGTTGGAGTAGATACTGCAACAAAAACAAAAATAAAAAAATCTCTATTAGTTAGATAATAAAATATAATTACGATAAAAATTAAACAAAAATCTGATTTATTTTAACAAAAAATAGATTAAGATTAAACAAACAAAGAGAAAGATAGATACATTGTGCAATAGGATTTGCCGGCGGAGTTGGAGTAGATACTTCAACAAAAAAAAAAAACAGAAAAAATCTCTATAAGTTAGATAATAATCTATTAGTACAGAAAATATACAACAAAAAACCTGATTTATATTAACAAAAAAACAATTAAGAATAAAATAGACAAAGAGATAGATAGATACGTTGTGCAATAGGATTTGCAGGTGGAGTTGGAGTAGACACTGCAATCAAACCAAAATTTTTTATTAGTAATTAGATAATTATATATAACTACGAAAATAATAAACCAAAGTCTGATTTATTGTTTATCTAAGTAAAAAATGATTAATAATGAAATTAACAAAGAGAAAGACATGTACATTGTGCAATAGGATTTGCCGGTGGAGTTGGAGTAGATACTGCAACAAAACAAAAATAAAAAAATCTCTATTAGTTAGATAATAAAATATAATTACGATAAAAAATAAACAAAAATCTGATTTATTTAACAAAATAGATTAAGATTAAACAAACAAAGAGAAAGATAGATACATTGTGCAACAGGATTTGCCGGCGGAGTTGGAGTAGATACTTCAACAACAAAAAAAACAGAAAAAATTTCTATAAGTTAGATAATAATCTATTAGTACAGAAAATAATCAACAAAAAATCTGATTTATATTAATAAAAAAACAATTAAGAATAAAATAGACAAAGAGAAAGATAGATACGTTGTGCAATAGGATTTGCAGGTGGAGTTGGAGTAGACACTGCAATCAAACAAAAAAAACATTGATCAGTTAGATAATTAAATATAACTACAGAATATTAAACCAAAGTATGATTTATCTTTGTAAAAAATGATTCAAAATGAAATCAACAAAGAGAAAGACATATACATTGTGCCATAGGATTTGCCGGTGGAGTTGGAGTAGATACTTCAGCAAAAACAAAAACAGAAAAAAATCTCTATTAGTTAGAAAATAATATATAATTACGGTAAAAGTTAAACAAAAACCTGATTTATTTTAACAAAAAATGATTAAGAAATAAACTGACAAAGGAAAAAATAGATACGCTGTGCAATAGGATTTGCAGGTGGAGTTGGAGTAGACACTGCAATCAAACCAAAATTTTTTATTAGTAATTAGATAATTATATATAACTACGAAAATAATAAACCAAAGTCTGATTTATCGTTTATCTTAGTAAAAAATGATTAAGAATGAAATTAACAAAGAGAAAGACATATACATTGTGCAATAGGATTTGCCGGTGGAGTTGGAGTAGATACTGCAACAAAAACAAAAATAAAAAAATTTCTATTAGTTAGATAATAAAATATAATTACGATAAAAATTAAACAAAAATCTGATTTATTTTAACAAAAAATAGATTAAGATTAAACAAACAAAGAGAAAGATAGATACATTTTGCAATGGGATTTGCAGGTGGAGTTGGAGTAGACACTACAATCAAAACAAAATAAAAAACTTTCTAATTAGATAATTCTTTATATATAACTAAGAAAGAAATTAAACAAAAACCTATTTATCTGAATACAAATGACTAAGAGATATATCAACAGAGATAAGTAGATAACAACATATACATTGTGCAATAGGATTTGCAGGTGGAGTTGGAGTAGACACTACAATCAAAACGGAAAAACTTAATTAAATAATTATATATAACTACGAAATAATTTAACAAAAATCTGATTTATCTTAATAAATAAATGATAAAGAATAAAATTGACAAAGAGAAAGATAGATACATTGTGCAATAAGATTTGCAGGTGGAGTTGGAGTAGACACTACAATCAAACAAGAACAAAAACAAAGTTTATTAATTAGATAATTATATAACTACATGATAAATTAAACCAAAATCTGATTTATGCTGATAAAAAATAACTAAGAATGAAATCAACAAAGAGAAAGACGCATACATTGCGCAATAGGATTTGCCGGTGGAGTTGGAGTAGATACTACAACAAAAACAAAAATAGATAAATAGATGTTAGTTAGATAGTAATATATAATCACAATAAAAATAAACAAGAACCTGATTTATCTTAATGAAAAATGGTTTAGGAAAAAAAGACAAAAAGAAAGATAGATACATTGTGTTATAGGATTAGCAGGTGGAGTTGGAGTAGACACTACAATCAAACGGAAAAAAAAGATTTATTGATTAGATATAGTCATATAACTATGGAAAAAAATAAACCAACATCTGATTTATCTTAATGAAAAATGATTAAGATTTTTTTTTAAAAAAAGACAAATACATTGTGCAATAGGATTTGCTGGTGGAGTTGGAGTAGATACTACAATCAGAAAAAAAAGTTATTGTTAATTAGAAAATTATATATAACTACGAAAGAAATTAAAAAAATATTATTTATTTTAATGAAAAATGATTAAGAATGAAGTCAAACATTGTGCAATAAGATTTGCACTAGATAATTATATATATATATAATTACGGAAAATTAAAGAAAAATCTTACTTATCTTAATGAAAAATTAATTTAGAATAAAATAAACATTGAGAAAGATAGATACATTGTGCAATAGAATTTGCAGGTGGAGTTGGAGTAGACACTGCCATCAAAACGAAAACAAACAAGTTTTATTAATTAGACAATTATATAACTACAAAAAATTTATACTAAAATTTGATTTATATATCTTAATGAAAAAAACTATTAAGAATAAAATAAACAAAAGAGAAAGGCATATATACATTGTGCTACAGGATTTGCAGGTGGAGTTGGAGTAGACACTACCATCAAAGCAAAAAAAAAAGTTTTATTAGTTACATTTTTATATATAACTACTGTAGAAATTCAACTAAAATATGATTTCTCTTAATAAAAAATGATTAATAACAAAATCAACAAAGAGAAAGACAGATACATTGTGTAATAGAATTTGTAGGAACATAAGTTGAGGAAACAGAGAGAACGATGAGGAGAAGAGAGATCATGGCCGTGAAGAAAGTCATTGTTTTAGTCTTAGATAATAATCGAGAGAAAAGAAATTGAAAAACTGTGGTAGAATGAGTGAAAGGGCTCAGTTTAAATATTGGGCATATGTTTATGTATGTGTCATATGTTCCTTATGTAACTTGTAATTTTTGGTTCTTAAATGTAAGATCTTGCTCAAATTACTTGATTGTTAGAGCTTTAATTATTATTATTTTTTTAAAAGTTCAAATCATTTGTTTTGTTAGAAAAAAAAAAGAAATGAAAAAGGTAGAAATAATATTTGTAACCTCTTCTTTAACATACTTTCCTTAACTTTACCAAAAAAAAACATACTCTCGTTAAAGTGGAGGATTTATATTCAAATGATTTTATGTAATAGTTAAAGGGAACTCTTGAGAACTTGGCACGTCATCATGATACATTATTATTTATTTATTTGTTTAGTTAAAATAATTAAACCATCCATTAACTTCTATTAAATATATAAATTGATATATGACTTATTAAGTGCATATATAAGTTAGTTAAATATTAAATTAATTCAATTAAATCTTATAAAAGTATACATAAAGATTAAAATCAAGAAATTTTTTAATTTAAGTTAATTTCATTAACCTTAAATAAAAATTTGTGGATTTTAGTTTTTACTAATAAAGTAATAATTACAAAGAAAAGCTAAAAAGTAGTTTCCCTATTATTTATGAAATCTATTTATTTTAAAATCTAGATTGGAGAGGAAATGAGTTTCTGAAAAACAAAATCTGGTAGAATACTAGAATCTACCACCGCCCGAAAAAAATCTAACCCAATAAATACTTTACCCGAAATTTCGTTTTTCGGAAAACTTTTCTCTGAACCGACTGCCAAACAAAACTGAACCGGAATTTCGTTCGGTTTTATTCGGCATATTTTTTCCTAAACCGTAAAAAACAACATGTTTTGACCCGAACTAACCAAATGACCGACCACCCCTTTGAGGCTTGAGTTTTCACAAAACTTGTTTTTTTTTCTTCTTATTTCTCAATGTCAAAAAGTCAAAACTATGAATTCTTTCCAATAAGAAAGAGTGAAAACTTGCGAAAAAAAAAAAGAGTGAAAACAAAATTGATGTAATAAAAATAGTTAAGAATGTCACATATTTTCGATATCTTTCAAGATCGAATCAATATCAGGAGTCAAAACTGCATGCTTGTATACATCTCCAACCAGACAACAGTTCTTCTGCTCTGTGTCAACCACCATCACATCTTGTGCAAACTCGCTCTTCAACCCCGGACTTACCTATACACCCCATCCGAAATCCGAATTAGTCTTTTACTACGATTAGCATGGTTTTACTTTTCCTGTATCCGGAAATCGAAACCAAAACCACACCAAACTGATGCATGCTCGATTCGATTTTACTTAGTTTACTATTTTTCTAAAACCAAAAGACATGAACCCTAACATCCCCCTACTAGATATTAGCCTAGTGTTATACTCGGTTAAAATGGCAGGATGTAATAGAATGCTAAAAAATAAGTAAAACCAAAGGGGTATGAGAAATGACTCACATCATAAAGCACTTCACCGAGTTTCATCTTGACAGCACCACTTTTGTAGACTAGTAGTTTGCCCATGAAGCCTTCTGGCAAGGCTTTTAAATCCACAGTCTTCTTAACAGGACCTTTGATATTTGGCTTTCCTTCACGGTTTTCTGTTGTTGCCACTGGTGCCATAGGAACAGAAGGTAACTTCATAAAAAACATTTTCTGTTCTCCACTATCTTCCTGCCAAAATGTAATCCACACAATATGTAAATAACTACAGAGTTTCTAGAGTTTGCATGTGGCTTTAGCTTCTCTAATTCTCATTTGTAATGTCACTAACCATTAGACCGAGATTAGCGGCTGAGTTAAGTGAATCTTCAATATTTCCCGAAGCCTGCATGAATTCCTCTACGTCAAGAAGCTCTGCAATAAGGAGCAACATTTCAAACCTAGGCTCATGGTAATCAAGAATCTGTTTTTCACAAAACTGTTTACTTTTTCTTCTCAAGCAGATAAATGTATACATACCTGGATTGCCTGCGTACGGTCTCCTCAGCGGAAGTGTAATCGGGTAATAACTGTAATAATCCTGTGAGATAATCCAAGAATTAAAATTACACATCAATATTATCAGGTACGTGAGTTCGAGATATAACTTTAGGGACAGGTTACTGTTGTACTAACCCATGGTTCTTTATACTCTATCTCCTGAGTAGAGGTTGAGCCATAAGCACCAGCTGCACAAGAAACATCATGTATCAAATAGGTTCTGATTATAACAACCAACGTTTTTTTAAGAAATTATAATCAAGAAATCGTACTTGATCCATTGAGGTACTTATTTGATCTCGTCGAATTGACCACTCCTCCCATCCAAGCAACTTGAGAAGAAGAAACTGTAAAATCCACGCCAAAAACTCAACCAATGTGTACGATACTTTGATGTTTTTTTCACAACTAAGTAATGGAGCAAACAGAGCAAAGATAACAGTATAAGTTTCAAGTCAAAGATACTACCTTTCTTGTCCCCTTTTGGCTTGCGCAATGATCTTTCCTAAGACAAACAAATAAAACTGAGTAAGTGAGAAGAAACAAAAAGAGTGAAAACGCTAATTCACTCAAAACGATAAAAGCTTACAGTTACTCTGCGTAGCAATTCCATAGCTTGTGCACTACTACTTTCATTCTCAACCACTTCACTGCATTCAGAATTCATAAAGTTCAGAAGCAAATTTTACCGAAGTACACGTCTGTTTATATGAATCATATCAGTCATCAGTATAGCTTACGGTTTAACTTCAGGCTTAGGCACACGTTTTGGGGGAGCTTTTGGGGCAAATTTCATCTGCACAAGAACTCAAAAACGTAAATTTTAAGAGAGCCAATATCTTTTGATCTAATAACAGTATAAGTTAACGATTATAGCAAACACAAACCTTCCGTGCTGGTGGCTTCTGCTCCATTGCAATTGAATTCAAAAACTTCCGACTACACAAAAAAAAAGACCCAGAAGAATATTTAGCTACGTGTATTTAAATATCTTCAAACTAAGAGAAATTTTAGAATATTAAGAACCAGAAGCTGACCTGTGACTCTAAGACTGATCGGCGATCGTTGAGTTCAGTGACGGCGAGAACAAATAAGCTTGAGAGGATGAAGATGATCACCGGTTAAGAGAGAGATACACATAAATTAGGGCCTTTTTGAAGGTACTTCAAACGGCGGCGTTTAAAGTAAACCGGGTTATTTAAAGGAAACAGACTATAGGAGTTTAGAATGTGCGCGCTTTTTTTAGGCCCATTATTCGGCCCATTCAAAAGGGCTTATTTTGTAAACGTCGACGAGTGTTCAAGGCTCTCGTTCTTATTTTCTCCTCGACGCCGATATCCACCGCCTGGAAAGCTACAAATCAACGTCGTTCTCTTCTCCTCAGGTTGCTCCAATATGGCAGAGAGTTCGTCGAGGAAGAACCTCAAACGATCTTTCTTAGAAGATGAAGACTCCGATAAACAACCCCCGTAAGTTTACTATCCTTTCCGTAACCCTAATCGCCGATTCTTTTTTTTTTTTTGTTCTGCTATTGATGACGATACCTTGTCTCTTTGTTTTCGTTTCCGGTTGAATGATTCAGTTTTAGGGTAGAAAAAAATTGAATTAGTAGTTCTTGTATCTACCCTCTGATTCTTTCATCTCTTGAGTTTTGCTAGAATTAGAAAACTGAGTGCGGAGATTAATTGAACTAATCCTTTTGTTTAAGGAACGATCATCATGGTGTTTGGAGAATTGATTGGTTTTGATATTTTTCTCAGTTACAACTTGAGTTTGTGTGCATACGCTATAATGTGGATTATGGACAAGTAGTTTGGTGTATCTTATAATGGAGGATTCTTTCTGGCAGCGAGAAGCGAGTACGGTTTCCAAAGGGGAAGAAATCTAAACCTGAACAGCTCTTAGAGGAAGAAGCTATAGCTCGCCGCAACGCCCGTGATGCTGCTGAGGAGCGTGCCAGGCATCGTAATCAGAATACTGCTCAGCTCTTTAACGACAATGAAGATGACAATGACAATATTGATGAGGCTCAGGAGACTTATGAGGTACGATCTCTACCAACCTTTTTTTTGTTGCTAATGATGTCTATGTCTAGACCTCAATGATGTTTTTATATTCGTTTTAAAACAAATTATTCTGATGCTGTTGTTATTTCATTGTAGAATGATGGGAACCGCACAGAAGATGGGATCCAAATCGAAGCTTTTAGTCTGGACAGAGAGAAAGAAGAAGGTTACTTTGATGCTGATGGGAACTTTGTAGAATATGTTAGAGAAAAGGAAGTCAAGGTGCGAAGTACACATCTTTCATTGTTAAGTTTAGCTCCTAGATATTTTGTGTTTTGTCTTACATGTGTATTCTTTCAGGATGCATGGCTTGACAGTATTGAAAAAAATCCACTGTATATGGGAAGATCTGCTGCTAATGACACTGAGAAGGATGAAGATAGTGGAAACGAAAAAGCAGTGGATGAACTTTCTCAAGAAGACATTGGAGTCAGAAAGAGGCGCATTGCTAATGTCCTTGAACCAGGGGAAACGGTGAGACTCAGTCTAGGCTTCATCAAGGGATTGTTCTAAAACATGAAACACGGATTAAATAAATTCGAAATATTAGCTTAAGACAGCATTGGTGATAATACATACTTTAACATGTAAGATAACTCGGGTTCATTGTTACAGGTCCTGCGAGCTTTAAGGAGGTTGAAAGGGAACGCCAATAATCGCAAGGAGAAGATGACTCCTGAGACAAAGCTTATCTTTGATCAGCTTACTGAGGATGCAGACAAGCTCATCCAGAACGGCGACTACAGTTAAGTTTCGTATTACTTATGCTACGACAAGCTTTGCTACAATTAATATGATATCCTCCCTTTGCTAACATTGGTTCCTCTTTTTCTATGTTGTTGAAGACGTTTATCATGAGGAGCAAGACGTTTTCCAACGTGAAGCAGGTGAGAGCTCTAATATCTTTTTAATTCTCCATTATTGCTGCAGCTAAGATTCCTATGCTTTGTTATATTTCCTCCTTTTGCACAAAGAATTGGCTTTCCTTTCTTATTTTTCTTCTTTATGTTGCTCTTCTTAGAGGGTTATGAGAGACTAGCTCAAGCGAGAGGAAATACAGAATCTTGTGATATGTTTGGCGATGATGAAAGTGCTCCTGATCCCTCCTCGGATCTACAGTCTGGCTCCATCTCCGGCACTCAGCTTAATCCTACAAATAATGGATCCGATTATGTGTATGACGAATCTTCAGGGTCAGTTTATACGCTCCTCTCTCTCTCTCTCTCTCTCTTGCTGCTTCAGTCAGTTTTTTGGCTAAAAGCATTCTGTTGCTCACAAGAATTATTAAGTAATATGTTTTATGAAGCTCATTTTCATTTATCTGGAAGTATTCTAAATGGTTTTGCAGGTACTACTACAGCGGCAGCCTTGGTTACTATTATGATACCAACACTGGACTTTACTGCTCTGCTACAACCGGAAAATGGTAAACTTTAACTTACTTTGGAAACCCACTACTAATCTCTTTACTTTGCGTATACTTGTTTGGTTTGATTACAAAATATGCGTCCAGGTACAAGTACGACGAAGAGACGAAGGAATATCAAGAAGTGGTTTCCGAAGTTGCTACTGGGGAAGTTTAATGTCTTTAGTCTGTCTGTACTCTTAACTAACACAAGTCTTGAAATATTTCCCCAGTTAGACATGGTTGTTTTTTAGTTTGGAAAAAAGATAGCTCCTACAACTTGAGTTTATATAAATTATGGATTCGTAAGTTCTCTTCTCGATTATAGAGATTAAATGTACAGTTGGTCCTAAACTATGAACAAAATCTCATCTCCGTATGAACAAATCAGCGGTGAAGTAAGAAACCAAAATCTAGAAACGAAGGTTTCCAAATCAAGGTTGAGATTCGTAATAATAGTGAAAGAGTCAAAGATATACTCTCCAAACTGACGTTGACCAATAATAATAAACCAATCTAACCGGTTCAGACTTGATGAATCCGGTGCCAATACTTGTCACCTTTGTATCAGACCGGTTAAGCAGCAACTAGTAAAGCAGAGATTGAGAACATCGGCATGAATCGGCAGCAAAGAAACAAGTCATCTCGTCGAGAAAATCTCTACTTTTCTGATCAGATGCGAAACTCTACTGCTGGGGTTCATCTCGTTTGATCGATCCTGCGAATCTGTTGGAGTTTTTTTTTTAATCAGCCTTGATTGCGATCGGAGAGTTCTAAAAATGGCGGAGGAAAGCAGTTTGGAAGGTTCTGAAAAGGAAGAGGTCGATAGCTCAGGTGCTGGTCTTGGAGATTTGGAATCTCTGGATTCTATCGAGTCTCGATGGGTTATTCAAGACGATGATGATTCCGAGATTGGCGTTGAGGATGATAATGATGGATTCGACGGTACTGGACTCGAATCCGATGAGGACGAGATACCGGAGCATCGCCTGATCCGTACTGGTCCGCGTGTTGATTCCTTCGACGTGGAAGCGCTTGAAGTTCCCGGTGCTCCGAGGAATGATTACGAGGTGATTCATTGTTTACGTATTTTCTTTTTCCCATTTCATATTGTCATATAGCCATGGACAGGGCTTGATGAGTGTGTTCCTAAACAAATATTATATTTTAGCTGTTTTTTTACCAGAGTTCAGATACTAACTAGAAAGGACCACCGGATAGGGAAGTGCCATAAATAATTAAGTTGAAATTATTTTAGCAATATGTGGAGATTATGGACTAGAATCAGGAATGCTAGTATACGATTTTTACAAGTTGCAGTGATGGATATGGGGGCTCATGAATCTATTATGCTGGTCGATGTTGTTTTGATCTGTTTTCCTTAGTGATGGTTGTATCCTGGGATGGGAACTTCCAAAGGATGTAAACTCTGGGAGCAGTGACTGTGTTTTCTGATTCCAAAGCTTTATCATTGTACTGGCTTGAATTGTGATACTTAGTACCTAGGGAGGAGTTTTCAGTTTTCTGCTCGAGGGAACTACTCTTTTTGCATGTTCTGCTGCAGATGAAGAATAATGGATGATCTTATGGTCTAAAATTTGTTTTTCTTGATCCAGTACTTTTCTCTGCATAGTTAACCGAACTTCTATTTGTGTATTTTTCTTTTGCTAGGACTTGACTGTTGGGAGGAGAGTGTTGCTTGCATTCCAGACACTAGGGGTTGTCTTTGGGGATGTAGGAACCAGTCCATTGTATACGTTCAGTGTAATGTTCAGTAAATCACCTGTCCAAGAAAAAGAAGATGTCATTGGAGCATTGTCTCTAGTGTTATACACCTTACTATTGGTCCCCCTTATAAAATATGTTCTTGTTGTTCTATGGGCAAATGATGATGGTGAAGGTATGCTTTAATTATTCTGATCTCCTAATTATAGTTTTGCTTTGAATGTTTTCAGTACACAGGGCCAATTGTTTTGATGACTTATAATATTTCAGGTGGGACCTTTGCGTTATACTCATTAATCTCTCGTCACGCCAAGATTAGTCTTATCCCTAATCAACTTCGCTCAGACGCCCGAATTTCTAGTTTTAGACTGAAGGTGCCTTGCCCTGAGCTTGAGAGGTCATTGAAATTAAAAGAAAAACTCGAGAATTCATTATTTTTGAAGAAACTTCTCCTCGTGCTAGTTCTTGCTGGAACTTCCATGGTAATTGCCGATGGAGTTGTAACTCCTGCAATGTCAGGTTCTTATATAACCTCTTCTAAGTATGTTCATGATTCTGTTTTATTGAACAGGTTTTTCTGCTACCATATGGACTTGTCTAAATCACTTTCGTTGCATACTGCAGTTATGTCAGCTGTTGGTGGACTTAAGGTCGGAGTTGATGTAGTGGAGCAAGGTAATGGAGATTATAGTGTAATTAACCTTGAGGCTGGTTAGTGCTGGTTGTTTATCTTTGTCATTGCATTTTCGCTATTGTTCAGCTTTCTCTTGTTACTTCTTTGCAGATCAAGTGGTGATGATTTCGGTTGCATTTCTGGTGATCCTCTTTAGTCTACAGAAATATGGTACAAGTAAGATGGGACTAGTAGTAGGTCCTGCCTTACTTATATGGTTCTGTTGTCTTGCTGGTATTGGCATTTACAACCTGATCAAGTACGATAGCAGTGTTTTTAGAGCATTCAACCCTGTCCACATCTATTACTTCTTCAAGAGGAACTCTATAAATGCTTGGTATGCACTTGGAGGCTGCATTCTCTGTGCTACAGGTAATTTTCTCAGTTTTTCTGGATGGCCAAAAATTTCATTAGAAAAGGAACTAGATTACTCTTGTAGCTAAGGCTAACAGAAGTGAATAAGCCTTTTTATTCCCCACAATCTGCCTGATATCGTGATGCTTCCTTTATTGATTGTTCATATTATATAATTTTTATCTTTCAGGCTCAGAGGCATTGTTTGCAGACCTTTGCTACTTTTCTGTTCGATCAGTCCAGGTAAATGAAGAGTAGAATGGCCTTTGGTGGCCGATGTTTACCTTTTTCTTTTTGTATGCTATGTTTTGCTCAGTTTTCTGCAACTTTAATTTATTTCTTAGTGGTTTTCTGCAGCTTACATTTGTGTGTCTTGTCCTGCCCTGCCTCATATTGGGTTATATGGGACAAGCTGCATACCTGATGGAAAATCATGCTGATGCTAGTCAAGCTTTCTTTTCATCTGTTCCAGGTAAAGTTCAGCTGGTTCCTTCAGTCTGTAATATACATGCCTCTTTGGCAAACAAAACCACTTTAATACCACTGCAAAGGCTGTTCTCGTGGTGCGGGTTAGAAACTTATATATAAAAACTAGTATAAGTTATTGATTCATCATATTGTTCTACAGGTGCTGCATTCTGGCCAGTTCTTTTCGTAGCCAACGTTGCGGCTCTGATTGCTAGCCGCACAATGACGACGGCAACATTCTCATGTATTAAACAGTCAACAGCTCTGGGTTGTTTCCCTCGTCTCAAAATTATTCATACTTCTCGGAAATTTATGGGTCAGATTTATATACCTGTCTTAAACTGGTTTCTGCTTGCCGTTTGCCTGGTCGTCGTCTGTTCAATCTCAAGTATCGATGAGATTGGAAATGCATATGGTAATATTTGATTTCTCTGTCTCCCTTTTCTTGCTTAGGTGATCTGATATGCTTCCCCCGTTTTGAAATTTTGTTTTAATTTCCCAGGGATGGCTGAGCTTGGAGTGATGATGACGACGACAATTCTAGTGACGTTAATCATGCTTCTTATATGGCAGATAAACATCGTAGTCGTGATTGCCTTTCTGGTAGTTTTCCTTGGAGTGGAATTGATATTTTTCTCTTCAGTTATAGCGAGTGTTGGCGATGGAAGCTGGATAATATTGGTTTTTGCTGTAATCATGTTTGGTATAATGTATATTTGGAACTATGGAAGTAAGCTCAGGTATGAAACAGAAGTCGAACAAAAGCTGTCAATGGATTTAATGAGAGATCTTGGGTGCAACCTGGGAACAATTAGAGCTCCTGGTATTGGTTTGCTGTACAATGAGTTAGTGAAGGGAGTACCGGCAATATTTGGCCATTTTCTGACTACACTTCCTGCAATTCATTCCATGGTCATTTTTGTCTGCATAAAATATGTCCCGGTTCCAGTTGTACCCCAGAATGAAAGGTTCCTCTTCAGACGCGTCTGCACTAAAAGCTATCACTTATTCCGTTGCATTGCCAGGTTGGTCTTTTTTTCTTTCCCTTTCACTGCCCAATTTGACCCACAGAAATATATATTTACTCTTTGATTTCTTTCCTTTTCGATTCTGAAAAAGGCAGAGTATAAACACTGTGTTATATGTGGTGAAGGTATGGTTACAAGGATGCAAGGAAGGAGAACCACCAAGCTTTTGAACAGCTATTAATCGAGAGCCTCGAGAAGTTTATCCGAAGAGAAGCTCAAGAACGTTCCTTGGAGAGTGATGGGAACGATGATTCAGACTCAGAGGACGATTTTGCAGGTTCTAGAGTCGTCATTGGCCCCAACGGAAGCATGTACTCGATGGGTGTTCCCTTACTATCTGAGTACAGAGACTTAAACAGACCGATCATGGAAATGAATACTTCGTCTGATCAGACAAACAACCATCCGTTTGACGCATCGTCTGACTCCTCTGTGTCTGAAGCAGAGCAAAGCCTGGAGAGAGAGTTATCGTTCATACACAAAGCGAAGGAATCAGGGGTGGTGTATCTACTGGGGCATGGGGATATAAGAGCAAGAAAAGATTCATGGTTCATCAAGAAGTTAGTGATAAATTACTTCTACGCATTCCTGAGGAAAAACTGCAGGAGAGGGATAGCAAATCTGAGTGTGCCTCAGTCGCATCTGATGCAGGTCGGTATGACATACATGGTCTGAGCCTTCTTCGTTCTTCTTTAAAATGGTGGTTTATATTCGAGGCCATAGGTTTAAAATTTGTATGTTGCGTTGGTGTTTTTTGCATTGTTGTTAAGAATCTGAGTATCATCTGACTTACTCCAAATCTATAGAGCATCTGGTAGAGAGAAAAGACGAGCCTATATTTGATTGATATTAGGAAATTTCAAGGATCTCGTTTTTGTGCTGCGAAGATTCAGGAATCTGTGATAATATACGAGTCTGTAAACCTCTAAAAGCTTAAACTCAAAACCAGAAGAAGAGAAATGTTACAAGTCTACTACCACTGCGTATCTCAGGTAAATGTTACACATGTAAATGTCATGGGTTCATCCGCAGCTTTCAATCCGAAAGACTTAGATCTGGACTTTGAATCTCCACCGTCAGATCCGCCGCCGCTGCGAGCTAAAAAGAAAAGAGGGAAATTGACATTTGACAAACAATTTTGAATTAAAAAAGAAAAGAAAAAAGGGTTAGTAATAGAGAATTCAATTCAAGGATGATGGGCCAGACAAATCTGATGTGTCAGCATTTTTTTTTTTTTGTCGACAACATGTCAGAATTGTATTGGATGGAATAACATTGGTACAATTTCACTGTTTTTTAAAACCAAACGATTTGGTTTTCCTCGGGTCTCTCTCTCTCTCTTCCAGTAAGAGAAGATAATTAATAATAATAATAAAAATAAAAAATAAAAAGGAAAAAAAGGGAGAGAGCAAGGAAGGAAAAAAATCGCTTTCGCATTCACACCTGGCTGGATATATCTCGAAAGAAAGGAAACAATATATTTTGAGCTTCTGTCCCTCATCTCAGTTCATGCATATTACTCAGATCGGTTAGGGTTCGTTTTGTTTCTCTCTTTTTTTTTGTGATTTCGGAAAGCTATAGAGGAGATCTCTCTTTTGTTCGATTTTGTGGCGGTTTTTATCTTAACTTCTATGGTGGATCGAGGATCTTTTGGCTTAACTAGTCCTTCTCCTCGATTAGGTCTCTTTCTCTTTTTCCTATTTTCCCTTCCTTCTCCACTGTTTATTTCGTTATGGTTTCTCCTCCTTTCCTAGCTCGATAGATTTTAGGTTGCCATCCTTTTATGTTTTTCTCTGTCAAATGTCGCGGCCAGAGAAACTTAGCTCACTCCCACCTTCTTCTTTACTGGTGTTCCTCGGCAATGTTTTGTCGGAACTTTTCTTTTTTTTTTTTGTTTAATTTTTGTTTGTCTGCTTTTTTTTTCCCTGAAATTGCGACGGAATAAAGTAATTTGCTCTTTTTTTTTTTTTTCAATTGAGAATTGAAATTTCTGTGTTATTGCTGAGATTGCTCTGTTTGCATTGGGGATTTTCGTATTTTGTTAGTGTGTAATTTGAGTATTATATATATGTTTTACCTTTTATGAATTCGCAGATATGGAACAGTTGATGTCTGAAGCCCGACACAGGTGGCTTAGGCCTGCTGAGATTTGTGAAATTCTTCAGAACCATCACAAGTTTCACATAGCATCAGAGTCTCCCACCCGACCCGCCAGTATGTTTGTTTGTGGCCTAGCCAAGTTCCTTTCATTTTTTTTGTTTGCAAATTGCAATATATCTTATTCATAGCAGTCAAACTTTTTTTGCATATATTATAATGTTCCATAATTTGCTGGCTTCAAATGATACTTGCACCGCTCTCTTCTCATCCTATTAATTTGTTTCGAAGAAGATGTTGACTTTTTTTTTTGTTACGTTGCTTGTTAGTGACAACAGTCTATAGTTTTTAAATATTCTTGCTTTCTTTTTTCCCCTGTAAACTGACATTATCTCCCCACCCTTATAGGTGGTTCACTCTTTCTTTTTGATAGGAAGGTGCTGAGATATTTTAGGAAAGATGGACATAACTGGAGGAAGAAAAAGGATGGTAAAACCATAAAAGAAGCTCATGAGAAGCTCAAGGTTATGATTTTTTCTTTAATGCCTCCTAAATTGTTTAGTGTTATCCAATCATGGAACCTATTGTTACTTGGTTCTACTTCCGGCTTTGGATGTGAATTAGTTGATAATGCAATGTATCTAATTCTTTTAGAGCAACGTTATATAGGTAGGAAGCGTAGATGTGCTACATTGTTACTATGCACATGGGGAAGGCAACGAGAATTTTCAGAGACGTTGCTACTGGATGCTTGAACAGTGAGTCTGAGTTTGTGCATTTACATTTTTCAGTTTTTTCTTGTTTATGATCATAATTTTGAAAAGGGAATGTTTATGATCATAATTTTGAAGTGAAACCTCACCTCATTGGGTTTTAGATGAGAATAAGGCAGTGAAATTTCAATGCATAGTCGCTACTTTGTCTTTGTTTTCCTTGGAATATCTGTGAGGTCTTCGTGGGTTAAGTGTGGAACATCAAAATACCAACTTCGTCACTATTTTCATGCGTGCGAGTTGATTTTGCTGTTTAATTTTAAATTCTTCATTGTGTGCTTCCAATTTTGTTCTTATATACTCTGTTTTATGCTGTATTCTTACAGAGATTTGATGCATATCGTATTTGTACACTACTTGGAGGTTAAGGTATAGTTCTTCTTGTCTGTGTTGTTACTATTTCCATCATTTAACATTTAAATTTTCTATTGTACTGTAGTTTTCTGCTGATAGGTGTTCTAAAGTTTATTTTATATTGTAAATTATACAGGGTAACCGGACCAGTCAAGGAATGAAAGAAAACAATTCAAATTCTGTAAATGGCACATCTTCAGTGAATATTGATTCAACAGCAAGCCCAACCAGCACATTGTCATCATTATGTGAAGATGCTGATTCCGGTATCTCTTTTCTATTATTTTGTATATTTTGGTACTTTGGTATCATTTGTTCAAAGATATAGTTCTTTCCCTGGAAGAATTATCAATTTTCATCCTACTTTTTGAGGTGTGATGATATGTATATCATCACATGCTCTCGCCTTTGTGTGTAATTTTCAGCACCACCTTATATCAGTTTTGGTGCAGGGGACAGTCATCAAGCAAGATCCGTTTTACGAGCATCTCCTGAACTTCAAACAGGTACTCCTCATATAAGGGACAAGCAGGATGCTAGCAAAAAAAATCTCTTACTATCTGAGCTATGTTTTAGGTACTCACCTCTTTCTGATTTACTGTCTAGGAAATTGCTATGGCTGGACACCGCCTACTGGCATGCATAATGTTTCACATGTTCATGGGAACAGAGTTAGAGAAAGTGATTCCCAGAGATCAGTTGATGTCCGAGCTTGGGATGCCGTTGGGAATTCATTGACAAGATGCCATGGTCAACCTTATTGTAATGATTTGTTGACTCAGATGCAGCCTTGTATTACTGACTCAATGCTGGTGGACGAAAATACAGACAAAGGTAGGCGGTTAATGGCAGAGCCTATCAGAAATCCTCTTCAAACGCAATCAAATTGGCAGGTAGTGTACGCTTGCTTTTGTAACTATTTATTAAAGAGCTATGCCTACATAATATTAGTGACAGTATAGAAAAAAGTTTCCATGCATGTTAAGAATTATACAAAAAGGGGAAATGTACCGTGAAGAAAAAACATAGAGATGTGTGATGATTTCATAGCATATCAAACTTCAGAGCTCTGTCAGCTTTATGTATGTTTTACATGTCTTTATTAGCAGTTTTCTCAGAGTTAAAATCTCTGTCTGGTAGTTGGTTGAAGTTGAATTTATTTGTCCGTACCTACTATGGAACGGTGCATTCTGTGCCTGAATCAGTTTTTACCTTGACCTCAGATAGGAAGATGAAAGACATCTTATACCTACTTTTGTTAAATGGCTCCTTTGCCACTATATATTGTAAAGTTATTTATTCAAGCTCGCATAATTACTGTCATGACGATTTGTTTTGAAGTGCTCTGATTTCGAAATACTCATCTCTGTAGATTCCAGTTCAGGATGACATATCTTTGCCAAAAGGGCACGTCGATCTGTTTCCACATTCTGGAATGACTGATGACATTGATCTGGCGTTATTTGAGCTAAGTGCAGAAGATAATTTTGAGACATTTTCCAGTCTCCTTGGCAGTGACAAACAGCAACCTTTTGGAAATAGTTATCAATATCCCCCTTCAAGTATGGAATCTGAATATATACCTGTAAAGCAATCATTATTAAGAAGCGAAGATAGTTTGAAAAAAGTCGATAGTTTTTCTCGGTGGGCTATTAAAGAACTTGCCGAGATGGAGGATTTGCAAATGCAGTCTACACGTGAAGATATTGCATGGACCACTGTTGAATGTGAAACTGCAGCAGCTGGGATCTCCTTGAGCCCTTCTCTCTCTGAGGAGCAGCGTTTCACCATTGTTGATTTTTGGCCAAAGTGCGCTGCAACAGACGCAGAAGTTGAGGTAAAGACTTTGAAGCAGTTGCAAAATATTTTGTGTTATATTTCATGCAGCAGTTTTATTCTGATGATCCTGCTTTCTCATTGTTTTTATTATTAATGCTTATTCCGTTTTGCTGATCTCTTTTAGCTCTCTATTTTCAGCTGTTTTGGTCGTTTTGTTGTGGGAACTAATTTCTTTTTCATGTATCACTCTATCTGCAGGTCATGGTTATTGGGACATTTCTGCTTAGTCCGCAAGAAGTAACAAAATATAACTGGTCATGCATGTTTGGTGAAGTGGAGGTTCCTGCTGAGATTTTAGTAGATGGCGTTCTTTGTTGTCATGCTCCACCGCATACAGCTGGTCATGTTCCCTTTTATGTTACATGTTCCAACAGATTTCCTTGCAGTGAAGTACGAGAATATGATTTCCTTTCTGGCTCTACCGAAAAAATCGATGCTGCTGATGTTCATGGTCCCTATACAAATGAAGTAGCATCACTTCAGTTGCGGTTTGAAAAGCTGCTTGCTCACAGAGCTTTTGTTAACGAATACCATATATTTGAAGATGTTGGGGAGAAAAGAAGAAAAATCAGTAAAATTATGTTGCTAAAGGAGGAGAAAGAGTATCTTCTTCCAGGGACATATCAGAGAGATTCAACCAAGCAAGAACCAAAAGGACAGCTTTTGAGGGAACAGTTGGAAGAAAAACTATATATATGGCTCATCCATAAAGTGACTGAAGAGGGTAAAGGTCCAAACATGCTGGATGAAGATGGACAAGGTATTTTACACTTTGTTGCTGCGCTTGGGTATGATTGGGCCATCAAACCAATGTTAGCAGCAGGAGTTAACATTAACTTCCGTGATGCCAATGGGTGGTCCGCCCTTCATTGGGCTGCTTTCAGTGGCAGGTAAAGGACCTCTATCTTACATTTCTTCAATTTTTGTTTTTATCATAAAATTATGATGTTGCATTTCTTTTAAGATTCTCATATTGATGCGTCTTCAACTCTATTATTTCTCAAAATTTATATATCAAACTAACTCTGTGTCCTGTTAAATATAGGGAGGAAACTGTCGCTGTGCTTGTCTCTCTAGGTGCTGATGCTGGGGCATTGACGGATCCATCTCCAGAGCTTCCTTTGGGTAAAACAGCAGCTGACTTGGCTTACGCAAATGGACACAGGGGAATATCGGGTTTTCTTGCAGAGTCTTCCTTAACTAGTTATCTTGAAAAGCTAACAGTGGACTCAAAGGAAAATAGCTCTGCAAACTCTTTTGGAGAAAAAGCTGTTCAAACAGTCTCTGAGAGAACCGCTGCTCCTATGAGCTATGGTGATGTACCAGAAAAACTTTCCTTGAAGGACTCACTAACCGCTGTCCGTAATGCTACACAAGCGGCTGATCGTCTTCACCAAGTTTTCAGGATGCAATCATTCGAGCGGAAACAGCTATCTGAATTTGACGGTGATGACAAGATTGATATCTCGGATGAGTTAGCTGTTTCTTTTGCAGCTTCTAAAACTAAGACTCCAGGACATTGTGATGTCTCCTCTCTTAGTTCTGCTGCTACCCATATCCAGAAGAAATATCGTGGTTGGAAGAAGAGAAAAGAGTTTCTTTTAATCCGACAAAGAATCGTCAGAATTCAGGTTTGCCTCTCATTGGCTTTTTTTTCTCCCTCTTATTTGTTTTCATAAATCACTGTCCGCTTTCTTATTGCTGGAATCTGATCATATCTACCTTTAGGCTCATGTGAGAGGACATCAGGTACGGAAACAATACCGAACAGTCATTTGGTCAGTGGGATTACTTGAGAAAATCATTTTGCGTTGGAGACGCAAAGGTAAAGGGTTAAGAGGGTTCAAAAGCAGCGCAATCGCCAAACCCGTGGAACCAGAACCGACTGTGTCAGCTGTATCCCCTACAATTCCACAGGAAGATGAGTATGATTTTCTTAAAGAGGGAAGAAAACAAACGGAGGAAAGGCTTCAAAAGGCTCTTACTCGAGTAAAGTCGATGGTTCAATACCCAGAAGCACGGGATCAGTACCGTAGACTCCTAACAGTTGTCGAGGGCTTCCGTGAAAATGAGGTACCCAAAGAGCCCATAACATAAAAATATGGATACCATGAGTCTTAAACATATTTTGCTGAACATTCCTGTGATAAATTGTGTGTGCAGGCTTCATCAAGTGCATCTATAAACAATGAAGTAGGACCAGTCAACTGTGACGAAGACGATTTAATTGACATTGACTCTCTTTTGAACGATGACACATTGATGATGTCTTTTTCTCCTTGAATTTTTTTTTACTTACTCTCTGACTCGTATTATTTTTTCCTTCTTACATTACTTTCTAACTTTATTTCTTTCTCTGTAAATACTATACTTCATAATATCCCCCGTTCAATTTATTACTTTTTCTTTTTATAAATATCATAATGGCTTTTCTAGGCTAAATGTTGTATGTAGATGTAGAAGCTTCCATACATCATATTATTAATGGTATGGTATTGAGCCAAATTATAAATAAGATTATTATAAATCTGGATCGACATGCAATTTTTTCGACTTAATTTGGATTGGTAAGCCATTAAATAATAAAGTATTTAATCTGGTTTTCCTATTTACTGAAGATAAAATTGGATTGACGGGCAAGGCTACAGAATATGGAAACTTAACAAATAAAATATTTCTAAATATCCAATTTTCTTCTCTTTTTTTTTCATATTATTATAGGGGTTTGTGGGTGGTTTGACTTGCTTAAAATATAGTTTTCCACAAGTAGAAAAGTTCAATAAAATCATATAAAAAATTAGAGAAATTTAGAGTACACATTGCTTAAAAAAAAAAACAAGTAATAAAGTATTAAAGTAAAAATTCTTTTATTTCTTACCATCATTAAATTATAATTTTTTGATGTCTATTTTATCAAATTCGATATTATATTAATAACCCCACCAAGTCTCCAAGGAAACCAAAAAGAAGATTCGCCTTGGGCAGACCGACTCGAGCTCACGGCTCACCAAGTCATACAAAACATAACTCGTAGTTATTGAGGTTAAACCAAACACCCTGCCTGCGCACGATAGCATTATTGGTTGCTCTTCCCATCTTTGTCTTCTCCCTTTTTCTCTCTTAAACCCTCCTAAAACCCTTGTCTCTCTCTCTCTCTCCTCTTTCTCGTTCCTTCTTCTTCTGAGATCTCGCGTTATGTCGAATACGCTTACTTTGATTCAAAGCAATGCCTCCAATCCCAAGGTATGGGTTGTGATCGGCGTCACCTTGGCCGGGATCGTGATTCTGGCGGAGACTCGGAAGCGGCGGATCAAAGCCCTTAGAGAAGAAGACTTTGGTGCTTTCTTAGATCGTTTCGAGCTTCTTCCTTTTCCTCCGCCGCCTCCTCCTGCTGCTAAACAATCTCTCTCTCATCTTACCTTCTCCATATCCGACGCGTATGTATCTCTTCTTTCTCTCTCTCTTAAAAGGCAAACTTTTTTTTTTCCGTTTCCAGAGATCGAATCGAATCGAATCATGTGATGACTTTATTTTTTTCTTGTTTATTTAATGATCTTAGCTTATAAAGTTTTAAACTTTTGTGGTTTAGTTGAAATTTTGACTTGCTTAGACGAAGTCATGTGTTAATAAATTGAAGAACTTTTTGGGGGTTTATGGCTTTTTTGACAGCTTCGATGTTAAGGATTACATCACAGGATTTGGTAGTCCACAGTGGAAGAAGACTCACGAGGCTGCTGAGAAGACTGCTGTGGTTATCACAACGCTCTTGAAACATGGAGCTACTTGTGTTGGCAAGACTATCATGGATGAGCTTGGTTTTGGGTATTTCTTCTCCATTCCCCATCATTAATGACATGAGTTTCCCGTAACTGGTTTGCAAAAAGTTTGGGTTTTGAATGTGATTTTTTTTTTTTACAGGGTTATTGGAGAAAACAAGCACTATGGCACTCCTATTAATCCGTTGATGCCATCTAATGTTCCTGGAGGATGTTCCAGTGGCTCAGCAGTTTCTGTTGGGGCTGAACTCGTTGACTTTTCACTTGGTACTTTTTTAATCTCTTTGTTTTTCTTTTTGGCAATGTACTTGTTTGGTCTACTTATGATTCTTTGTGCTAATCACAAAATCCTTGACTTGCAGGGATTGATACCACTGGCGGTGTTAGAATCCCAGCATCCTTTTGTGGTATTCTCGGCTTTCGACCATCTCAGGGGACTGTTTCTTCAGTTGGAGTTTTGCCCACTTCCCAGAGCCTAGAGACTGTTGGTACATTACATTATCTCCCCCTCTTTTTTAAAACAATGTTTACGAAACTATTTCATTCATTGGTTGGAAGTTTTTAGTATATTTGTATCGGAATCGTACAAAGAATCTTGTACTTGTCAAATCCCTTTCCTTTTTTCTGTAGTTTCTCTGGTGACTGTTACTGACTAAGAATCTTGAATTTTTCTGTAGGATGGTTTGCTCGTGACCCGTCTGTTTTGTGTCAAGTTGGGCATGCCTTACTAAATCTGAGTGCAGTACCACATAAAAGGCAAAGATCTTTAATCTTCGCTGATGATTTATTTGAGCTCTCTGACATTCCCAAGCAAAAGTCGGTGCATGTTGTCAGAAAGGCAATCGAAAATTTATCTGGCTGTAAGTTTGTATTTGTATTGTTTCCTTCTCTTTAGCCTCCTCCAGAATCATATCTTACGTCTCTTGACCACTGGCTTATGCAGACCAGACTCCAAAACATGTAAGCGTTGGCCAATATGTGGCTTCAAATGTACCAAGTCTTGTGGAATTCTGTGAGGAATCTGGAAAATCCCAAAATTCAGCATCAACTTTGAAGGCTCTTTCATCTGTCATGTTGGCAATACAAAGGTATATATGAAGCTCACACTTCTTGAAATATTTACTGCGTCAATACTATTTTTTCTCTCTCTATTTGCTGTTCAACTGATGCAGTAAAAGATTGTTGTTATTCTCTCTTTGCTAAAGGTAACTATTTTCTTGTAACCAGGCATGAGTTGAAAACAAATCACGAAGAATGGTCGCAAACGTGCAAATCGTTTCTAGGGCCAAGATTTTCCAATGATGTAGTTACAGCTCTAAACAGCAGAAACGAGAGTATTAAATCACTCTACAAAGTGAAAACTGAGATGCGGGCCACCATTCAGAGCCTTCTAAAGGTAAACTTTGATTTTTGGAAATTTTAACTTTTCCAAAGCCATTTCTGGGGATTCTACTCTGCTTTTGTAGTTCTATAGTATTATGAATAACCATATATCGGTATCTTATTACTAGGAAGATGGAATTCTGGTTATCCCCACAGTTGCTGATCCCCCTCCAAAGCTTAACACAAAGAACAAGAACTCTATGAAGGAGTTTCTTGATCGAACTTATGCACTCTCAAGCATCGCTAGCATGTCTGGATGTTGTCAGGTATATTACCATTTCCTCTTTCTCTCTTTCAATGGTTATGGTTGGTAGGACATTCTTGTTCCCTTTTTGTTACCCTTCAGTCTTTACTCATAAGTCATGACACAATATACATATTCTACAGGTTACAATTCCTTTAGGGGAACACGGGGATTGTCCAATATCCGTGTCGTTTCTCACTTACTATGGAGGTGATAAGTTCCTTCTCGATACAATTCTCGATGTATATGCATCCCTTCAAGACCAAGCCGAAATTGCATCCAGCCTGGATCCAGTGTCTAACGCCAATGGTAGTGTGGAGGCTTCTGAACTTATGAAGGAAAAGGTAAAACTATCTCCTTGACTTTGGCAAATAGTTTATTTCGTTGCGATCTATATATGCTATTGGTATTGGAATGATCTGTTTTTAAAGAAAGTTAACAGTGGATAGATGTAATCCCAGGGGAATGCTGCATACAAGGGGCGACAATGGAATAAGGCAGTAAACTTTTATACTGAAGCGATAAAATTGAATGGAGCAAATGCTACTTATTATTGCAATAGAGCTGCAGCATACTTGGAACTTGGCTGGTACTTGATCTCGTCATATCTTTCATTCTGATCTGACGATAATCTATTATATATGCTCGTCTGATATGAGAATTTGCCTGTAGCTTCCAACAAGCTGAAGAAGATTGTACCGAGGCTATATCGATCGATAAGAAGGTGCAGACTTGATTACCTAACCTTTCTTTATTTTTCCATCTTGCTCTGTTACATGGTTGAGTGTGCGCAAGTACACTTTAGCTGGAATCTTTGGTCACTTATTAGTATTCAGACTTGAAAGAAGTAGGAGTCTTATAGTTTCGTTATTGTTTTTATACAGAATGTGAAGGCATATCTGAGACGAGGGACTGCGAGAGAATCACTTGTACGGTACAAGGAAGCTGCTGCAGGTCTGCTCTCTCAGATTCTCAGTTTATTACAAGACGTGCCCTTCTTATTTAAGCTTCAGAATGTTAAAAAGATAATAATAATAATATGGTTTGATCAAATACTGCAGATTTCAGGCACGCATTGGTCCTAGAACCCCAGAACAAGACGGCAAAGATTGCTGAGAAGCGTCTCCGAAAACTCATGAGTTAAAAGAAAAAAAAAAACCTTACAAGAGGAATGAATTTATTTATTGTTTCACCAAGTTTTACCTATCTAAAAACACTCTAAAAGGTTCATGATTGAATCTCCGACAGCTTTTAAATAATTTTTGTGGGTTTTGCTACATCATCATCATCTGTACAGATTAGGATGAAACCTTTTTTTACCTCTAATTTACTTTGATCTGATCCTATTGGTCTCTTTTTTAAGCTTCTTTACACAATTGTTTCATACAACTCTCTCCTCCAAAAAAGTCCATTACTATAATTTCGTAAAATTACAGGGATGTGGATTATAAATTACTAACAAATCAATTAATTTCTCGACAAATAACTGAAATCTGTTTTTTTTTTTTTTTTCTTTGTTCATCGTCACGCTTTATCTCCTCCTCCTCCTCTGTTTCGTTTCTAAAGAAGAGAAAAAAAGGAAAGAGATGTTTGAACATTTGAAACTGTTGAGATGCTTCAGCTTCACGGCGTCAAGAGATTGGTTATTCCGTCAATCATTCGCAAACGCCGGTCTACGTTCCGTAACAACCGATCTCTCCCACGGCAATTCGATCGCATCGACAGCTATGCATTGCTGGATCCCTAAATACCCTAACCGATCTAAACCTAACCTCCTCCTCGTCCACGGCTTCGGAGCCAACGCAATGTGGCAATACGGAGAACATCTCCGTGCTTTCACCGGAAGATTCAACGTCTACGTCCCTGATCTCCTCTTCTTCGGTTTATCATCCACGTCGGAACCAAACAGATCAGAGTCATTCCAGGCTCTGTATCTGATGAGGTTAATGGAAGCGCACGGTGTCCAGAGGATGAACATCGTCGGGATCAGCTACGGTGGGTTCGTCGGGTACAGTTTAGCGGCGCAGTTTCCTGAGAAAGTTGAGAAGCTTGTGCTGTGCTGCGCAGGGGTTTGCTTGGAAGAGAAGGATATGGAGGACGGGTTGTTTAAAGTGCCGAACTTGGAAGAAGCTACGGGGATTTTGATACCTCAGACTCCGGAGAAGCTTAAGGAGCTTATTAGATTCTCTTTCGTTAAGCCTATCAAAGGTGTTCCTTCGTTTTTTCTATGGGATTTTATCGATGTAAGTTTCTCTTTTCTTTTTTCTTTTTTTTTTTTTTAAATTTTGATTAATGTTTTTTTTTGGAGTTTTGAGAATTGTAAATTTTGAAAATGTTGGAAGGTAATGTGTACGGAGTTTGTAGAGGAGAAGAAAGATTTGATCAGATCAATACTCAAAGATCGGAGACTCTCAGATCTTCCTAGGATCAAACAGGTGCGGTACATGCATGTGTGACATTACATTTCGAATTGTACTTGTTCATTCTATAACATTGTGGGTGTTTTTATTTTGTTGGGGTTGAATTAGAAATCGTTGATCATATGGGGTGAAGAAGATCAAATATTTCCAGTGGAACTAGGTTACAGATTGAAAAGGTAATTTTAAAATTATATATATAGTATTAATCTTGGATTTTTTTTTAAAAACTTTTTGTGAACTTTAGAATTTATATGTATGAATATGGTGAAAACAGACATATAGGAGAAAGTGCAGAGATAGTGGTGATCAAGAACGCAGGACATGCTGTCAACTTAGAGAAGTCCAAGGAATTTGTCAAGCATTTGAAATCTTTTCTCATCGACTCTTTCTGATTAATTCTGTATTCTATTTTTTTTTTTTTATGTAGTTTTTGTTTCTTGTTCCATTCAGAGACGATATGTCTAATAACCAATTCTTTATTACACTATTTCTTGTCATAGCACTTGGAAGGGTGTAAAAAGCTTAAAACACTAACGTCTCGCTGGAGGACAAAAAAAAAACATTAACGTCTCTCTATGAGGGAATTATGTATGTTATATCAAAAAACACGTAAGTACGATTAATTTTTCTCCACGACAGATCGACCTTGATTACCCTATAACAGATAGAGCCACGATTAGTGAAAATTTGACGCAATTCTTCACTTGCACAAGAACTTGCCAATGGTAATAATCACAATGCCGAGCTATATCCGATAACAATTAAAAAGGCCTAAAATTATTTTTTAAAGTGGCCTTTGTTTTCTATTGTTGGGCTTTGAGGAAGAAATTTAGGACACTGAAGAATTAAAAAGAAAAAAGCGGTTTTATAAGATTAAGCTCCCAGAGTTTATAATTTAATCAATATACAGTTTTTATCTTAGTCCAACAATCTTGTGTGGCTCCCCCTGTCGACTTTATATATTTGTCCAATTCTGTTGTACGATGCTCTCTCTGGTTTATATTGGTAAGATTCCAATAATATGTACTTCCTATACAAGACAAGAGAACTGGGACCAATCTTTGTTTTAGAGAGAGTGGTTTGTCAATATGAGAAGCTGGTCGGTCGGTCGGCGGCAATGTAAGACCAACATATACACCTCACAATTTTTTATAGATTATCCAACCCAACTTATCCTCAAAATTATAGTGATTGGATCCTTGTGTCTTTTTTTCTTTCGTTAAACCAAGAGATGTACGTATTACATTAATTTATTTAACACTAGTGTTTTTTAATAGCTATTTCACTGATATTGTGAGACTTCACTTAGTGGCGTTATTTAGCTAATATATAAGGGGTGTGGATCATGCCTGTTACTAACATTTTTTGGCTCATGAAAATTTATGTTAATTATTAAGAAACTAAAATAGGGAATAGTTTGATGTGTTATTGGCTGCTTCAGCGGACTAATAATTATTGAAGCTAGCTCTTGTGTGGGTTTGATGAAATTGCCGGCACACATCGGATGCAGACAAGTACGTCGTGACGTTTTACATTAATGATCAGAGGACAACAAGATTTAATTTAAAGACACTGACCCCTTTACGGCCTTACCTATATATGTTGTTGACTTGTTGCGTATATTCACTCATTTATTTGCAAAAACAACAAATTATGAAATTGTAAACAAATTACTGTAGTTTTTTTATCTCGTCTGTGCGTTTTTAATAATTCTAGTTACTAGCATACTATTTTATCAAATGACTCGTTATTTTTACATTATATTACGTTGCTTGTTTAAACCACGCACAAAAAAGTACGACTCATATACATCTTTGCTATCGTGTAATTTCTTTGGCAAATTATATATGCTAGTTCCATATAATCATCTAACAAAAAATGACGATTTAATTTATATACAGAACTAATAATGTAGTTGGACTTACATTGCTTTCGCTAGTCTTTTTCAGCATCTCCAGTCAATAGAAAAGTTTAATTATTGTAGTTGTTAAAGCAACGTCGTTATTATTTTAATAAGTGTGGTGGTAGTTGTCGTCATTGCACTATAATTTATAACGATTTTTATGTTTCTTTTGTGTGTGTTTGTAAATTTTAACGTTTGCATGTTGTAAGAGCTAGTGTATTACAATATTGTAATAGTGTTAGTTAATAATGTCTTATAATTCTTAAATGCAAACCTACAAGAAAAAATGAACTGTTATATGTCAAAAAAATCAATTACGTAATTACGTTGAGTTTTTGTATTTAATGTTTTATAAATATTTGACAGAAAATGAATGTTATGCTTTTATGAACCATATTTTAGAAAAACTTTCAACGCGTTCGAACAAAAAAAACTTTCAACGCAATTTGAAACCACTTTGTTTCGTATATAGATGCTCCAACTTTTACATTCTTTGACCCAAAAAAAAAATAAAAGGGAAAAAAACGAAGAATGACAATGATAGAAGTGGGCATGCATGCAACATTTGCCCATAAGACTGTTACGTTTACCCTTAAAGTCAAAAAAAGTTAAGATATGGAGGGGAGGGGAATGGGTGTTTTTAACATTACATACATGCGACTAGCTAACTTTAATTGACTTCGCCGACATATATATACAACACATCTTATTCAAAATTTCATCAAGGTCCCTTTCAAAATTTCATATTTTTTTCATCAAGTAGAAATATATCTAATCAAGTATTAATTGTTAAGCTTATAAATGTAATACGGTAATACACTATTATATAATATAGTCGCTAAATAATAAAACCATTTTTAAAAAGATGATCATTCTGTTTACGTGAACTTCATATATAAATACTTGAATTTAAAACATCTTTTTGGTTGTAAAAAAAATCTCGTTCCGTTCTATGACATGAACTTCAAACGGATATTTCGTTCTCAACTTAAACTAAACTAGCTAGGACAAGATATATCCGTTTCAGATTGCCATTCCCCCATTCCATTATCTTTGCAATTGCATTGTTCCATTCCGAGTTTCTTTTGACCGAAGCTCTCACACTCCACCAACTTGTTGTAATGAAAATTAGCATGGTTTAAATCAACTTGTATAAAACATTAGACATCGTTTGGTTATTTTGTTTACCCTATTCGGTTTCATATTGCTTAGAAATTAGAATAACGTTATCTTCTGTTTTGATTTTTCAATAATTAATTTATGTTCTTCTTGAGTTTTATTTTTGTACGTTTCCTTCCAATTGGCTAGACTAGTAGACTACTATTAATGGGTGTTAGTAGGTTAGGTCATATGTAGCGGCCGATTGATTTTATTTTTCTTTTCATTTTTAAGTTAGGCCATATAATGTACACATTTATCTGCTCGTGTATTATGTATAATTGCTCGTTTCACGTATAATTTGTCACTTTCATATATAAGACATCAAACCATAAATGTGTCACATATCATGCCAACGAAGCATTGCTTGGCATTCGTATTATTTCATACTTTTGCGGCATTTCATTTCAATTTTTAGCCCTACGAATCACCTTGGCAACTACATATACCTATCCACACGCACGCTTACACCAAAACACATTTATATTTATAACTTGACGAAAATATTTAGCTTTCGAATAAGCCAGATAAATGTTGTGGGGTATTATTTTCTATATTAGTATTTCTTTTTTATATTTTTTTCTTACACGCTATAAGTTTTTCTATTGGTTGGAGAAATAATATTAATTAACTTCAATGACCCAAACATATAATATACTATTATTATACGTTTCATATAGTGTATTATTGATATTGTCGCTGTGTTGTCATTCAAATTAAAACGTGATATAGTACATAACTACATATTACTGACCCAAATATAACTATAATATATACAAATTTGACGTAAACATGTTAATATGACAATAAAATTAATGAGAACTGATTTTATGAAACACAATGTTACATAAATTAGTCCAGCAAAACAAAAATATCATCGGAAAATACTCGAAAGTTTAGTATATAGTATGTAGTGACAAAATTCTGTATTTATAAAGATGAAAAAGTAATTTAAATTATCTGCTAAAATGGTAACTGCAATTATTTAATTTGTCCTAATCTTAAGGTTTTGTTTTCTATCATTGTACGGAAAGTTGTATTTTCATAAACTATTGTGGTGACAGATATTTTAGTAGATATTTCTTTGTAGGACTGAAATTCACGTGTTAAATTAAAATTATACAAAGGCAGAGCTAATAAGGTAAAAGATTACAGAAGACACTAGTTTACTGACAAGGTGACGTAAAATAGGCGTATATATCAAGTTTTAAGAAACGTATCTTTACATATGTAGGGGACCTGCGAGGCTCATCTTCCTTGTATGTCGTGCCTTGACGTAAACGGCTCTACTCTTTTTTACCCAAGTTTAAATTTTCTAAAAGTTATACTATCATATGTTCATATATATTGATCAAATTGTCTAAGTTAACCACTTAAGACCGTATTCATATTCAAATGTACAGAGAGGTGGTGGACTCATAAGATAACGTTTTGGAGTATACAGTTATTAATATTTTAAAATTGAGCCCGCATCATTCGATGTCCATGCTTATTCGAAAGACAGTACATAGAAAAAATCTTAAACGTTCTAGAGTCTAGATATATAAAGCAAAAAGTATATATAGTGAAAGAATTTTTATTTTCAAAGACGCGAATAAAGATAAAGAGTTTTCAGATTAAAAAGAGGCTAAAGAAACGAGAAGAAGAGTACTGGACCACGCAGATGTAAGGCAATAATTGACGTAGAAAAGGGCGTGGTTTGTACGCCTTACCCCTTCTTATTACTGACCACTGCTGAAACACACATTGTATATTTGATATTTCTATAGTATAACTCTGTATACATACACATATACATGTTGACAACACCTACTCACCTAGTTCATATTATTGAAATACGCAAGGATTTGGTCCCTACAGAAACCAAGTGCTTTATCACCATTATGGGTTTCCTCAAATACAATAGATTTTTGAATAGCTGGAAGCAGCGTTTAAAATAGTATGGTTATTACGCTATTAGCGTAGTTAGTTGTATGTCGGTTTAGATATACTATGTCTAGTTGCTGAAAGTTATCGTGTATATTGAAGAATCAAATTGCTTTAATTCCAACTCCAAAAACGCCCATGTTTTAGTCAATTATGATCAGGAAAGTGTAAATGTAAACTTGGTGCACCCAAAAACGTTTAGAATGCAGTGTTCTTTAAAACATTCACAGCAGCCAAATTTTTTTTTTTCTTTTTTCTTATTTTCAATTCATTAAATTGAATTAACGCACCTTTCAATAACTCCAGACGTGTACTGTTCAATGTAAATAGTATGAACTTTTATCCGGACATGCACGGAAGTGTTTATCCTTGTCGCATAATATCTATATTTATTTTATTTTTTCTTTTTTTAAAAACACAAAATGATTATAATACACGTTTATGGAAACTACCACGTCACCCCTAGAAGAACCTCACTACAGGCTGTCCAAAACCCTTGACTAACGAATTAAATATACCCACGTGGCATACGTTGACATGTACGCTCTTCGCATTTTACAGCTGTTCAAAATATTCCGGTTTAATATAAATAAAGCTCTCAGTGTGGCTTCACAAACTCATCATCCATAAATATTCAAAAAACAGAACAAAACCTCTCTAGTCTCTGCCATCCTTCTCCTCCTCCTCCCAAAATGGCCTATAGTTACCGTTTTGCCATTCTTTTCGTCCTCCTCTCCGCCACCGTAAGCCTCTCCACCGCCGCGTTGGTCGAGCAGAAGCCTCGCCGCGGTGGCATTCCATTGAAAGGAAGCGTCACTCTCAATCTCGTTTGGTACGGGAAATTCACACCAACCCAACGGTCGGTCATCGTCGACTTCATCCGCTCTATCGGTTCCCCCGCCGTCGCAAAAGGTCCCTCCGTCGCGTCGTGGTGGAAGACGACTGAGAAGTACAAACAAGGCGTCTCGAATTTAGTCGTCGGTAAACAGCTCCTCCTCGAGAACTACCCTATCGGAAAATCTCTGAAGAGCCCTTACCTCCGTGCTCTGTCAAGCAAACTTAACGTTGGTGGTGCTCGTTCGATAACCGTCGTCTTAACGGCGAAAGACGTCGCCGTTGAAGGGTTCTGTATGAATCGATGCGGGACTCACGGGTCAAGGGCCAGTGGAGCTTACGTGTGGGTCGGGAACTCTGAAACGCAGTGTCCTGGTTACTGCGCGTGGCCGTTTCATCAGCCTATCTACGGACCTCAGTCACCGCCGCTAGTCGCGCCTAACGGTGACGTCGGAGTCGACGGGATGATCATTAACCTCGCGACTCTTCTTGTTAACACCGTGACAAACCCGTCTCAAGAAGCTGTCGCGGCTTGTACCGGTGTATTCGGTTCGGGTGCTTACCCGGGTTACGCGGGTCGGGTTCTCGTAGACAAGACGAGTGGAGCGAGTTACAACGCTTTGGGTCTCGCCGGTAGGAAATATCTTTTGCCGGCGATGTGGGACCCTCAGACTTCGACGTGTAAGACTTTGGTTTGAATATCAGATGGTCTTGAATGCGGCACATGGCAAGGGATCAATGGTGATGGCGAGTTTAAAAGCTTGTTGTACTCAAAACAAAAGTTGTAGATATCTATCGGTTTGGTTCGGAGGAGTTTGGGGAAAGTGATGTATGTTGCTTTGTCGTTTTGTTGTGCCCTGTACTGTACTATAAATTCGATCTTTGAAGTATGTGAAGATTAGATTCATATAATCTAATTTTAATTCGGATAATAAAAATCGATTTGTAGTTTCCCCTAAAAAGAAATTTAACCTTATATTGTTATCTTGTTATAATCAAGAGAATCAAACTTCATAGAGAACCGGAAAGCGTATTATGAAATTAACTATGTTAAAATTTGCATTGATACGGTAAACAAAAAAGAAGCATGATGAGAGAATAAAGGTGATGTTGGGACTTGGGGGATAGGAGAAAGAGAACATATAGAATAGTGTATCACTTTTTCACTTTTAATAAAAGCTATATAGGCTTTGGCATATTGCTTACTAAACAATGGTATTAGTGCTATTCAATATTGTGGGAGTGGAAAACATGATTTTATTTTTATTATCCAGTTTTCCTACCAATCTAACCTTTTTGGTACCTTGAATTAAATTATCCCATAAATTCTTAAATAATGACCAGTGGGTTGGTTGGTGTTCAGTGCTTGGAACAGGCTTGTCGAATCAATGGTATCTACTAGGTGATGAGAGTGAAAGCAGTAAGCTATCAATGAAGTCGCTCCAATAAAAGTTTTTATTGGAGATATAAGTTACACCTACAACTATTTATATTCTTTCAATATGGTCTCATGCTTTAAGAGCTTGGTTTGGTAAGTAACACTGAACCTCATCAAAAAATCACCTAGGACTATAGCGTCCAACTTCATTCGCATCCAAAGTCCAATGTTGTCCAGTCTATCTCGTGATTCTTTGCAGATACTCACTCCCCTTAACTGCAAACATCTTGCAATGCCTTCACATCAGATCATTGAACTCAAATGATTAGTGTTTTTTTTTTGGGTTTTCTTTTACTTTGGTAGACTCTATACTTTTTGTTTTTGATAAAATATGACGAAATGTTTACGATCAATATATGATGCAAAATCAAACTGAAGAACTTTTTTTTTTTGGGTGCAAAAATCAAACTGAAGATAAGTCTTTGATTTCCTTTGTGACACAAGAATGATAGGTTTTAATTAATAAACAGTAAATGACAAACATTGTACCTTTTGATCCAAATGATTCAATAAAAAGATAAAAATAAGTAAGGATTTCGATATCAAATCTAAAAACTCCGAAGGCCGAATACTACTGATAATTTTCAGCATAAAAAGTTACAGCCCCATGATAGCAACTCCCCATATGATTTGTGTTTGTAGCACTTACCAAGAACAAAAATTTAATATTCTCATGCATTTTGTTATACATACTAATAATGAATTAGAGAGCCTGATTAGTTTAGTCATCTACATTCTTCTTGACATACTGTCAAGCTGTAAGTTTACCACACAAAAAAAATGTAGCAAACGACACCGTAAACTCACTCGAACACAGAAGACCTTTTATACGTTATAAACTAAGGGGGTGTTATTCAACACTGTATTTTAAAGGAATCTGATGTATTTCCATTAAAATTTGTTGTTATTGGATTATGTATTTATTTAATGGATTTTAGAATACGATTAAAAATTTTGTTATTTAATGTCCATCTGATTTGGTGTCATTTTAGATTTTAATGGATTTCATTCAGAAAATATGAACAAACACAACCGTAAAAATTTCTCAAGTATTTCAATCTCTTTCTCTTTCTTCAAAAGTGATTCAGCAGATTAATTAAAGAAGATGTCCTTCCACATGCGTTCCTTCACCGGCGGTTCCCGTTCGTGACTGGTTATTGCTTCTTAGTCAAGATCTGTTTGATGGCCTCCTCTCCCGTTCGTTCACCGCCATCAGAGCCTCCTTCTCCGCCGACTCCACTTGACCTTCCTTCGATCCTCAAGTCTGCTCCCTCTTCGGTTTCTCTTATTCTCTGCAGTCGCCGTCCTCTTCCTTTCGTCTAGCGAGCCCTAGCTGTGACGGCTTCCCATCGGTGATTTTAGCAGATCCACCTAACTTCTCCCTCATTATTGTTGCAAACCAACGTAACGTATTGTGTATTAACAGTATAATTAATTTTTTTTTTACCTTGGTTTTTGCTTTTTGTTTAAGAACACAATTATGGGTAATTTATTTTATTTACCTAAGAATAATAATAAAGTCCACTAGTAATGACTTTCAAATCCATTAGTAATCCCTTTCAAATCCACTGTTAATGACAACAAATCAACGTTAAATGCATTAGAAAACCATTGAATTTTAAAATCCATAGGTAACTAAAATCAATTAAAATGCTTTCTCCAATAACACCCCCTAAAGCTCCGTTTTTTATATTTGCGCATGTAATTTTTTTAGACGATGAGCAGAAAATGCTATACACAACATTTTTTTTAATTATACCACTCTATGAAAAAAAAAATTAAAAGAGTGAAACAGTTTCCTACAAAACCAAATTTTGGAACAGTAAAATTAGGTTTAAAAATCTTTTTAAACAAGGGAAAGAAATCTTTAAAAGAAAAAGAAATTAGAACTATAATAAACCTCATATAAAAAAAAAAGCAGACTTCTCCAAATAATCGACCGTTACAGGAGAAAATAAAAAATTTTCTTGTGAAATTAATTTTTGTCTTTAAATAAAGCTCTTCTCACACAAGAGAAGAAAAAAAGAACTATTATCACAACGGCCATATTCTTTAATTTACAACCACGTACGGTCGTGATTCAATGTGCCGTTGTCGCCGTAGTTAAAGGGACGAATCCAACCGCGTTGTCTTTACCCTGTCCCCACTTCACAGTTTCACACTTTGCGTCTAAAAAAGAAAAAATCTACAACCGTCCGATCTCACTCGTTTTCTCTTTTCTTAAATCAACGCTACAGATTTAACGCGTTCCTAAACAGCGTACCCCCTATTTTTTCAACTCTATATAAAGAAGGTTAAAGCCGTAGTCTTCTTCACCCAGTCAGCAAGCAGCGAAACAACAAATTCAAATCTCTCTCTCTCTCTCTCTCTCTCTCTCTTAAAAACAATCGCAATGTCGATCTCCAGAAGTACCATAGTTGTATTGGTCGTGGCGACACTCCTGATCTCTTCCGTGGTGGCTGCTCAGTCTCCTGCTCCAGCTCCATCCAGCGGCGGAGGAAGACGTAATATTATCTCTCCATCTTCGTCCAAAACACCGACTCCTAAATCATCCGCATTGCCGCCTCAAGCTGAATCTCCTTCAATCGATACTTCAGCACTCAGTCCGTCTTCCATCTCTGATTCGCCGTCAGAAGCTCCTGCTCCAGCATTGGGCAGCAACGCCGCTTCCAACAGATACACAGTTTTTGGTGCATCCGTCGCTGTTTTCCTATGCGCTGTCGTTTTGTCTATCTAAGCTGGCTCTCGCTCAATCCGATGAATCCATCCAGCATTATTTCTTTCTTCATTATTTTTTTTTATTTTATTTTTTCTACTTTCTCGATCCGGTCTTGGATTTTGGTTTACTCAGTAGCACTCTTTTTGTTACTTATTTCGAGTTTACATCGTTGTATTCTACTCTTTATCATCAATATATCATAATTTTTTTTACTAATTATTTCAAAAATTAAGCTTGAATTAAACTGAGGGAAGTTGTTCAAAATTTTCAACAAGTGAAAGTAACAGCTCATCTCTTCGAATTGCCTAAATCGCTGGTGTCGGCGGTTGTTTTTAGTCGCCGTGCCGTGTGTAAGTAATGATGAATACGATGATGATGACCATTGTTGTTTATCTTGGAGCTAATGGGCCGAATCTCATTGGCCCATTAAATAATCAGTTTCTCCAGGTGAGTTAAGTGATCGTTTTTAGATATTTTTTTTTTTGGTCGTCGTCGTCACTCACACGAACTAGGAAGAATCCATGGCGGCGACTCGCTCGCTCTTCCATTCTCTTAGATGGTGAGTCTCTTTGTTTCTCACTGATTTCATTTTTTTCCCCGTTCTTTCCTGTTCTTATTATGATTTGAATGTAGTCGATTGACGAATAACAATGGTGTTGTCGGCGGAAGCAATTTCATTCGCAACACCGGATTCTCGAAGTCGTACAATGCTGACGCAGCGATCGGAGGCTCCCTTGTCGATGAATCTTTCGAATCGGAGGAGAAAGACGATCTAAGGAGCCGGATTTTCAGATTGAGGCTTCCGAAACGAAGCGCGACTACTGTTCTCGAGAAATGGGTAGGTGAAGGGAATCAGATTACAGTCAATGAACTTCGAGACATCTCCAAAGAGCTTCGGAGAACTCGCCGTTACAAACACGCTCTTGAGGTACCCAAACTTCGATACTTTCGAAATTTATTGGAATTCGTGGCTTCTAGTTTCTAGATTGATTGCTTCATGTCATTGCCGTGAAATTTTGCATTGAGAAGTGAGTAGTTTATGCACGAAAATCGCATTGCTATAGTTTATTCAAGTATTATGAACACAGGTTACAGAGTGGATGGTTCACCATGAAGAAATTAAGATCTCATATGCTGATTACGCCTCCCGCATTGATCTGATTTCGAAAGTTTTCGGGATCGATGCAGCTGAACGCTACTTTGAAGGTTTGCATATAGATTCAAAGACAGCTGAAACATATACTTCTCTCCTTCATGCTTATGCTGGCCTCAAACATACAGAACGAGCCGAGGCCTTGTTCAGGAGAATCATAGAGACCGATGGTCTCAGTTTCGGTGCTATCACATACAACGAGATGATGACTTTATACATGTCAGTTGGACAAGTTGAGAAAGTACCTGAGGTTATCCAAGTGCTCAAGGGCAAAAACGTTTCTCCGGACATTTTTACTTACAACCTGTGGCTAAGTTCATGTGCTGCAACTTTCAACATTGATGAGCTCAGAAAGATTCTCGAAGAGATGAGGCGTGATGCTAGTTCCAGTGAAGGTTGGGTTCGATATATAGATCTTACTAGCATCTACGTAAACAGTAGTAGACTAACTAATGCTGAGTCTACCACACCCGTCGAAGCTGAGACATCTATTTCGCAAAGAGAATGGGTCACATATGACTTCCTTATGATTCTGCACACTGGATTAGGAAACAAGGGTATGATAGATCAGATTTGGAAGTCTCTGAGAAACACTAACCAGAAATTGAGCAGCAGAAGCTACATTTGTGTTCTTTCTTCTTATCTAATGCTTGGTCATTTAAGAGAAGCCGGGGAAGTTATTGATCAGTGGAAGGAGTCTAAGACGACAGAGTTTGATGCTTCTGCTTGCTCGAGGATTTTCAATGCTTTTCAAGATGTCGGGTTAGAGGAAAAAGCCAGCGACTTTCACTTGCTCTTGGTTCAGAAGAAATGCAGCTTGGAAAATGAGGTCTCATAAGATTGGAGTCTCTGAGGAATAAGTTGTGAAATTTTTAAGCTCTTGGCAAGAATCAGATCAAGCTCATCATCAGTCATCATTTAGGGTGGATGAATAAAATAGAGGATCCTTCTCTACACTGTGATTTTTTCTTGTCTTTTGTTCTTTACGTTGGAGGTCATGAAACTCGTCGATTTCTTCACCAGAAGATTTTGCTTACGAATTTTTGTTAAAATAGAGGCAAGTCTTTTTGTATGTTGTTTAATAACAAGTGTAGCATATTCGTAAGTGTGTGTGCCTCTTTTATTTGTTTTTAGTGTAGAAACAATATGATATTTTGAAAGCTAAAACAAATTACTAGCATGTAAGAAGCCTTGTTGCATTATTAACACTCTTATAAGTTTATTATATACATGAACATGATATACAAACATGTTTAGACCCACGAGAGAAACAACAGAAGCAAATAACACAAACACATTATAGTAGTACAAGTCCCTTGAAGAGCTAAAGAGCCAGAGATTTTGAAAAGAACAAAAAAAATGACATGATATGGGACTGATAGCAACAGAAGAGTAATAATGAGATAAAAGAGAGTGGGGACATGAATTTTTACCTAATGAAAGTGAGAAGATTTCAATTTTCACAAGTCACAACCACCCCAAAAAAAAACTTTCAGTTTTGCCTTTTTGAATTTTCTTCATCCACACCCACCACCAGCACCATCACAGAGATATTATTACCCAGGAGGAAAAACAAAAGATAATTATTAACGATCAATGAGCACCACCAAGACTTTGCTTTTTTGCCTTCTTTCACTTTTCTTCCACTCCAAGCACAGAAGAAAGTGACCTTTTTTTGTTCTTTGTTTTTTTAGAGAGAGCATGCCATATCCAAAAGTAAACCACTATTGATCCAGCTAGATGAACAGTGGATACGGTCCCACTAGGGTCACCAGGCGTGTTCTAATTGTTTCAAACCCACGTTAATGAAATTGAGAGAATCTCTACATCAGTCCTTTACCTCATTGATTATCTTTTGTCCCTTGTCTTCTCTTTAACCAACCAAACATGCTTATCAATAAGACCAAAAGGGGTCTTAAGGTTATTCACCAATGGTTGTTTAAACCCTTTGATGAGTTGTTTAAGTTTCGCTTCAGCAACTTGAGGTAATCAATGGCTTCGTCCAGTAGTAAAAGAGCTTCTTTTCCCTTTGCCCCTGGAACTACGCTCTCGAGGATTCTCAGAGCAGTGTGAATCTTGTCTTTTCTTGACTGCTCGTCACTTAGACCAGAACCCGTTTCTTGTTTGCTTGACGTGTTGGATTCAGGAAGCATTTTATCTGATAAGCCTTTGGCTTTAGTGAAACTCTTGGTGGTGACCACAAGGGATGGTGATGAGTCTCTGGATGAATGGTCCAGTAGTTTCTGCCTTTTACAAAGTGGACCATCAACACTGCTTTCAGTTTCATCCAGTTCTTCTCTTGTTTTATAGCACGCTTGTTGTTCAACTGGGAATGGAGAGTGACCAGTGCTCATCACCTCATCATCACTCTCCCAATCATCATTGTCGTCTTCATCCGAATACAGCAGCGCGTTGATTTCCTCAGTGTCTTCGTGCATCTCTGACTCTTCTTCGCCGTTAACATGATCTTCATGGAGCAATATATTTTCTGGACTGGCATGATCTTTGCTGAACCCTTTCTGGAGAATGTTCCCTCGCTCTGCATCCATAGAAGAAGGAAACCGCAGAGGAAATCCACATTGTAACAAACAAGTCTGATTCCCTGACTGATCGAATACTAGAAATCTTTTCCGAGAAGACTTGAGTGTTGCCCCCTCTGGAGCAGCAGCGTAGCTAGATCGCCCGTTCAAACATGAAACTTGTTTTCCACCAGACTGCTGACCATAACTTGGCAGCAAGGCCTGGAACGGTGGCTGCAAATAGCACAACTGACGCTCAGCTGCATATACTTTACCGAGTTCCGGAAAAGGGATTCCAGGACGGGAAGACTCAGTAGCTGTGTCCTGGACGCAAGCTTGAGGATTTAAGCCTAATGGCAACCATTTCTGCTGCCTAGTATCAAGAGGCATGCTCTTGCAGTTTAAGCCAAGGAAACTTTACAGGAATACAATACTGCACGAAAAAAAGTAAAGGGAAAAAATTAGTTTACATGGTTATGACTATAAACGAGATAGATACTATTTAAAACCCAACTCAAGAATAGCTATAGCCACAAACAGAATCAACATTATAAGTAAAAGTATAGAAAAGGGAAAGATTCAGTTAGCATACCTTATTGTGGAAGCTCTTGCTCAAATGTGTAATGAACGCACTGCTTCTTGATTCTTTCTTGAAACAATTGTATAAGAAAGTAGAGACAAAACGAAAAATAAAGGCCAGCTCCAAAAATACAAACACAAACTCAGAAACCAACTACGTCACTGGTTTGAGTATATGTCTAAAGTATTCAGCCTGAAAGTGGAACACAGACACAATAGTGTTAGAAACAAGACTATGAATGGTGAAGAGTGACAGAAGAGCATAAATAACATTTTTAATTCAGGAACAAACCTGACAATTATCCATCGGTTGAAAGCAAGCAATAACCCTCACTACAATTGTTGGTTTGTTGGAATCACCGTTGTTCTCGTACTTCAATGTTCGAAATCTTGTCTGACCAGCTGATTGACTTACCATCACTTTTCCAAACTCTTGAATTTAAAACTAGTACAGTTTGCTCCACAGAACAGAGCAAGCTTACCAAAAAGACAGATTTCTTGAAGTAAAAAGAGAAAAGTATAGATCTTTGAGAAGGAAAGAGTATTTAGCTTTAAAGGGTTTAAGAGAATGGTTTAGCTGATCCTATACTGATCACAATGAAAAACGTAGAAACGTTGGGATCCCATTATTAAAGAGATTAGATAAGATTTATAGAAGAGGATTTGAAGATGGTTTTTTTTTTTTTTTTTGATAAGATAGAAAAGAAATTTACAGAATAACACGGCAATAGAGATTCAAGGGCACAACTTTACGGTACACAGTGAACCAACTCATTCTGTTTTTTTTTTCTCCTCTTATGCACTTTTTAGATTTGTAACAGTTTCACTGCTTTGTTGTAATCCAGCTGAGAGCAAAATCTGAGACAAAAAAAAAAAAGAGTGGGAACCATCTCATCAAAAAGAAACCAGATATTATCATAACAATTAAAACTATTGCAGCATTGAACAATTACATATTCTGGGAACATCACTTTTCATTATATGCGTCAGTTGAATCAAAATTTTCTTCTAGATTCCTAATTTTTACACCAAAATTTTCCCAAGTAACAAAAAAGAAAGAAAGAAAGAAAGAAACAGAGAGACAAACAAAAGGATGATTAAATTGATTCCCATATTAGCTTACCGATAGGAGGAAGCAAATAGATCCAGAGAGAGTGAGTGTAGAGACTTTAGAAGACGAATCAAGCAAAACTCTAACGGATAAGAGGAGAGAAGAGAAAGCTCAAATCTTTACGAATATAAGGAATAAAAAGTGGGCGTGAAGACTGAAGCTTTTGATATTTCTGCTTTATACATGTTCTTATTTCTTTGTGACAATTTTACCCTTCCCAAACACTTTATTTTTACCGTCAATAATGATGGCCCAATGGGATTACAAGGGAAAAGAAAAAAAAAAAAAAAAACAGTTCACATCAACGATGCATGTATGATTAGATTTTTTTGGTTTTTGTCAATGACCCAATCAATAAGCCTTAGATTTTAGTTTTTGATCCAACTATTTAGATAACAATTTCGTTTTCTTCAGTTAAAAGCTAAACCGGATTACACTTTTAGCATGAGTTTGAGTTCATGTATCAATAAAATAATACTACAGTATATCTTCTTGTGTTACATTAAATTTTACAATAGATTTTACATTTAATTTGGTTGAATTTTAAATTTTCATTTAGAACTTTCATATTAAGATAATATGATAGTTTTAATTGATAGGAGTAATGGTGTTTGTCAAGTTCAACCACTATATATATATATATATATATATATATATATGTCTAAATCCGATTTCAAGTTTGAGGGAGGCAATGGGACGACTCATCCGGACGAGGGAACGTGTCTATATGTAATTATGCTGGTATATAATGGCAAACCCTCACGATCCATAATTGATCATTTCAAGCCATAATAAGTTATACTAAATTTAAGTAATAGTACAAACGTGATAATTTCAAAGTTGTTTGTTAAAGTAAAACCCGTATGTTCGTCTTCTTTTTACCATTTTTTTTCTTTTTGTTTTTTTGGGCAAACGTTTCTTCTTTTTAATCATGAGCCAAATAGTGGAAGTGAGTATTTAACCTTTGTTTGGTAGTTTCCTTTAATTATTAACTTTTCTTTTTTATAGGTGCGTGGGTTTAGGGATGATTTGGAACATCTTCGATGACACGAGACAAATTGAACTACATACATACATCGTAAACATTGTTGTTAACTTTTCTTTGACTAGTTTAGAAGCTATGTATAGCTAGCTAATGAAACACCATTCTTTACGTAGCTAAACTAAAACGATTATTGTAACATAATATTTTAAAAGACAATTGTAACGTGATATTTTAATAAGTGATTGGTGTGAAAAATGTTGGACCATTCACCAAATTCCATGATCATAGGAGTAAAGAAGAAAAAGAATAAAGAGTCAAATTTGGTGAAAGAAAAAAGAGCAAAAAAAAAAGGTTAAAAGAAAAAGAGATGCAAGTGAATGATTAAAGAAATGCACGGGGAATTAGTAAGTGCTTAATTGCCTTGACGACTTATTTTTTTTTTTTTTTTTTTTTTTTTTTTTTTGCTTTTTGGAATATTTTTTCTTTTCCTAAAGGTTTTGAATCTTTTTTCTTTTGTTTGATGTGAAATAAAATGAAAATAGTAGTTACCGTGTGAGACCAGTGGACCCAAATGCTTACTATGTACTACATTATGATTTACAGTACTTCAGAAATCTTTATAATTATAGGAAACAATTATTATATGTTCTATTCCGAAACAATCACTATTTTATATTCCTGCCTTGCTTGTAATTTGTAAACATCCTCCATGATCACTAGTCTTCTCATTAATCAAAGTTTATAGCTATTAAAAAGAAAAAAAAAGAAAAAAATACAAGAGTTAGATGACTCCATAGAAATTTCAGTTCAGAATATTGAAACTGGGCTTTGGTTAGATACTTAGATGAGTGACCATACGAGATTGGGCATATTCATTCCCTTGGACTTCTTTTGCCCCATGTTCTCACTTTGCATAAACATCTCTCTTTTTTTCTTTATTTTTCTCAAGACATCATAAGCATAAGAAAAACAAACACCAAACCATTTAGGCATTTATGCCAACATATATGCAAGCAATTTATTAGATGTTTTTTTTTTTTTTTTTTTTTTCCACATAGATAGTAGTATTTGCTTTTCCTTCATATGGAGATAAATGATTTTTATTTTTTTTTGGGTGCAAATGGAGATAAATGATCTAACCAACAAAATTTTAGAACTGTTTAGTTAAACTGTTGACCATATTTTTTGAAACTTTTCACATGACTAACATCAGTTATCAGAGGCGATATTTGATAATTAACGTCAACCACACAAATAGAACATAGTACCCAAAAAATAAAAGAAGGAATATACCAAATGAAGGTCCCCAGCAAAAGCATATCCCCCAAAGCCAAGAGACTTGGACCGACGGACAAAGTTCCTTTGCTTCAATCACCATCAGTTACATGCTAACAAACTCGCTGATTATTTCTTTATATACACACAATACTGAAGGCCTATTAGCACAATCATAAATAAAACTTATTTATTTTTACAAAAGAACTCTAAATATATGAAATGATTTGAAACGTATAGACAACATAATTGAATATGGTCAAAATTAACTAATCGTCTCGTTTTAAAAAAACATTTATTAATCAAAATTTAACGTCCTTTAACACACCGCGAATTTGTTCCAAGGTAATGAACAAGATCATCGTGAACGGTCCTTGCCTCGTCACCGTCGGAACAAACCCTTTGTACAAAGCCATCGGTCCTTCTTCCGCCACCGTCTTCAACGCACAATCCAACGGTCCACCGTAATTCTCCTTATCCGCATTCATCATCCTCGTTTTCACAACGTCTATCGGATTCGAAGCCACCGCCGCTACAATCCCCGCAGCAAAACTTGCCGCCACGTGCGTTCCGATCCCTCCCGGCGTCCCACGGCCTCCGGCGATCAAGATCTCTTTGACGTGATCATACGTGGCGAGCTGAGAAGCCGTCACGATCATCGCACGGTTCACGGTCAACCACGAGCCACGCCATAAGCTTGAGACGCCTTCCTGCCTTACGATCCGTTCGAGCGCGTCCACAACGCTCTTGTAGTTTCTGCGACGGTTTAACGGCAAACCTCCGTCAGCTTGCATTCTCACCATCGCCACGTCAGCAGGATTCCCGACGGCGGATCCAATGGCTCCGGCGATGAGTCCAGCTGTGATCTTGGTGACCAATGGGAAATTACCTGTGAGGGGATCGGTCTAGTTAATTCGTACGTAAGTATATGGAAAAATTCGAACCAAAGCAAACCGGACTGTTTAATTAGGATCGAAACCGAACCAAAATTTGGTTATAATTCCATGGTTTTTATTATTTTAACCCAAAAACAGAGAACTGTAACCGATTTTAGTGTAATCGAACCGAACCAAACCGAATAAAAACCAAATTTGTTTTAAGACTATATTATCATTACCGGTGAGTCGATCAGTCCACCTTCGTTTAAGAAAGTCGTATATACCCATACGCGTGGCGGAGTAAAGCATCTGACGGAGGACGGTGGCTGAGACGCCGGAGAAGAGAGCGGAGGGTCCTTCGTTTTTGACAATGTGGGCTCCAACGGCGAAAGGGGTCGTGACGGAACGCGTGAAAGAAGACCGCGCGTGAATGGATGAATTAGGTAATAAGGAGATGCTGCCGATGAGAGAGTCAAGAGCGAAAACGGGTTGGTAAGGTTTAACGGGAAGGTTATGATCAAGATTAAGAATAGGGTTAGGGTTTTGGTCGTGGGGGAAAGAGTGTTCGCCTTGGAGCTGCATACGGACTTTGATGAGGTCTAATGGGTGAGTCAGAGCTCCGGCGATGATTGCAGCGATGCCACCTTCAAGAAATGGTTTGAACCCCATTGATGTGTTACCGGAGGATCAGTATTTGATAATAAGGAGATTGTTATGATTAATGAGAAATGAAATCAAAGAAGAGAGGTTGGAGAGAATCTAGATTTTTGTAAGAAAATATTTGGAGAGGAGAAATAGAAGTTGGACAAGTTGGAAATGGAAGAAGACAAAAGACATGGGAAGAAAATAATGCAACGAGTTGAGTTTGTGTATTAGTCCTGAATTACGGGTTTCCAGCTTTTGCACAAGGTTTCTTTTGTTTTGTCTTGATGCACGCCTTGTCATAATGTCATCGTAGACAAGAATATTTGACGCTGGCTATCGAGGAATAAAGCAATACGTATCTAAAAGACTCATTATGATCGATCTTTTTGATGTTTAGGACGAACGTCTCCTATACAATTTATATAGGTGTGAGGTGTAGAAAAACGATGTGACGAGTTAATTGACACATTACATTACAACCTTAATAATTTAATTATATCTTATATAACTTTACTTGTTCAATGTAAGTACCACAAAGAGACATACATGTTACAAGAGAGAATCAGTATAAGACTATATCAAGAAGCGTACGTTAGAGACTCCAAACATGACATGAAACTCTAATACATAAACTACTCTCTCATCGTTGATTACTTATTAAACACAAACGAAACTCATGTTATTGCATAGTACTTATACATACATAACTATTAATCAAGAGGAAGAGTATTATTCAGCAACCCTTCTTACATTCTTCATCCATTGATCTATGGCTTCTTGTTCGAACCGCTAACCTCTTCAACAGTTGACGTAGGTTTTGTCTTTTCAGTATTTGGATAACCACCACTATTTCCAGGAAAAGGAAAGCTCGGAATCCATGACGGAAATTCAAATTTTGGCCCTTCTGGCTCCTCTGGTTCCTCAGGCTCTTCAGGCTTCTCAGGAACCTCTGGCTCTTCCGGAATCTCTGGTTCTTCTGGAATCTCTGGCTCTTCTGGCAACGGCAACTCATGCTCTTCTGGAATCTCCGGCTCGTCAGGCTCTTTATATTCTGGAATCATTGTGACATCTTTGTGCACCAGAGAGTGACTTACTCTAGCAGCAAAACTAGGCATAGCAAACAAGAGGGCCGACGAAATAAAGACAAGGAAGAAGACCGAAGATACGAGAATAGGAAGGCGAACATTAATCATAGTGATATTCTTGAATGAAGACAACCTTAGAAAGAAGAGTTAAGTAATTTTGTGAGTGAAGATAGTTTGTGTTGTGGAATTGTATAGAGAGAATGGTTTCTTAAATAATATTGAGATGTGAGAGCTCTTACAATTAATGTAGATATCATAAGAGTCAGAAAATTTGGTGAGAAGATCTCAATGCACGATTATGAATGAGATGTTAGTCTTCAACAAACTCACCTATATTTATGAATGAGATGTTAGTCTTCTATGTATAATTAGTTTTTCGAACTTAATTTATACGTGTTTCAAAGAAAACTTACAATTAGCACCTATATACATAACCCCTTCTTAGCTAGTGTTTCAAATTATTTTTTAAAGCAGCAAAAAATAGTCCATTTAGTTTTGAAAGCAGATTACCTAACTGATCCACTCTTGATCATTGTCATTATATTCAATTACTGGTACATTTACGTATGATTTATCATGTAGCCTTTGAAGTAAAAGTTTTACTTATAACTTGGGATATAATACTACTCATTATGTAAAATATATAAGGATCAAAATCAAGTTCAAAATTGTAACTCAAGTCTCATAAAGAAAGTCACCAAGAAAAGTAATAACGATAATAAAAGAAAAGTTCAAAGACGAAAAGAAACAACATCATAGGAAAGATTTAGATAAGCAAAACAAAAGAAATGGTAGAAACAACATGAAGTCTTGTAATGGCTTCACTTGAGAGGGATAAACCTAGAGGAGTGTGTAGCACCGTGACCGGGCCTTCCGTGCGAAACCGGTTTGTAAGTGATTGAGAATTCCGCAAGGTAATGTCCAATCATCTCCGGCTTGATCTCGATTTGGTTAAAAGTTTTTCCGTTGTAAACACCGATGATGCTTCCAATCATCTCAGGCATAATCACCATGTTCCTTAGATGTGTTTTCACTACTTCTGGCTTCTCACCGGCTGGTGCCTCTAGTTTCTAGTTTAAAGTAAAACAGAGTGTTGTTATAATAATCGAACCCAACCAAAAGGCAGACCCTATAACTAAATTATAATAATGTCGGGAGATTACAGATTAATAACAAATGTGACACAATAACAACACACATATAGTTTGCAAAGTTGGAGTTTTACCGCTTTGCGCAATTTCTTGATGAGAGCCATAGGCTTCGCTGCCAATCCTCTTTTCATCCTACAAATTGATCAACATAAGGCATAATAAGCAAAACCAAATCATATAGAACCAAATACATATAATATACCAAAATTGAGACAAGTGTTTTTGGTGGGATCAAAACCTTCTTCGGATACGGGAAGGGAAGAGCTCGACAAGCTCATCAATGGGCATGTCAAGAAGAGCATCGAGATCGACTCCTTTGAAGGAAAACTTTTTGAACGTTCTCTTTTTCGCAAGAGCAGCTGCGGGAGCATCTGATTCGACTTCAGCCTACGGATTCCGACAAAAAACTTTAAGACCACCACGATGATGTAAAAAAACTAACAATCGAATTATTAAGGTTTTAGAGAGATGGAGATTTGAGAAACTAACCATTGTTCTTGGTTCGAGAAGCTCTAAACGTGACTGCTGCTAGGTTTTGCTATGGAGATACGACAAGAGACCTAATAAATTGACACCCTATTTATACTTATAGATCCTACACTGTTTCTGTTTAAGGAAACTTCAATAAAAATTTCCCAAATACTAAATTATTGAGTTTCTAATATATAATATGAATGTATATTTTGCTTTCCATATATAATACACAAACTTCTATATTTTTTTCCTGTAACAAAGTGCAATATGTGACAACCTTTAAAGCATATATCCAAAAATTAATAAAAACTTAAATGTAAAAAGAAGAATTTAGGATAAAACTGGTGATAGAGATCAAACTTTGCCATGTATTATCTTAAAACCTCAAGAAATCATATCTATATAGGAATAGTTATACATATTCCTAATTTTTGTCGAATTTTCTTCTATTTGTAAGTAGGGTCATTATGTTACTTTTTATTTTTCATTATTCATTACTGCTTAGTCATATACTTAGAATCTACATACCTTGGGAAATAAGGTTACAACCATCTGCAATACAGAAAAAAAATAACTAAGCCATAAACAGAGCAAAATGTATGAGATATATAAAAAAGAATGCTCTGTATTATTTAAACGCATGAACTAGAGTTTAAACAAAATCTAAAGGAGAAAACAGAAAAGCAGAGACAAAAGTTCTAAAGAAAAAGAAACGAAAGACAGGAGCATAACACCGACGACTCTGTAATAAGAGCTTTGATCTTTTCACTTGAGAGGGATAAACCTGGAGGAATTGGTAGCACCAACACCAGGCCTACCGTGCTTAACCGGCTTATATGAGATTGAGAACTCAGCCAAGTAATGTCCAATCATCTCCGGTTTGATTTCGACTTGGTTAAAGGTCTTTCCGTTGTAAACACCGATGATGCTTCCAATCATTTCAGGGACAATGACCATGTTCCTTAGGTGGGTTCTCACTGCTGCTGGCTTCTCACCTGCTGGTGCTTCAATTTTCTACTCAAAACAGAGAAATAGTCACAAATCTTTAGTGGTTGCCGAAAAAAATGTATAGAGAGGGCATGTATAAGAGAAGATACTTTCTAGGGCATGGTTGAATCAAAGGTTTGGACTCTTATTGATCAAGATATAGATCTAGGAACTATTGATAGGAGAGTTTAATACCGCTTTGCGCAATTTCTTGATCAAAGCCATAGGCTTCCTCGTCAATCCTCTTGAGAACCTATATGAAGAGAATTTACAAAAACAAAACTGATCAGTCAGAGAAACCAAGAGATGATCTACGAAATCGAGACATAGCTTAATAAAGACTCTTTATAACCTTCTACGAATACGGGAAGGGAAGAGCTTGACAAGATCATCGGTAGACATGTCGAGAAGAGCATCAAGATCGACTCCTCTGAATGAGAACTTTTTGAACGTTCTCTTTTTCACGATTCCAGCCGCAGCAACCTCTGGATCCGCCTAAATACATTACCATTACGAGAAAATTACAAACAAGATGTCGGAAAATCTAATAACGAGTATATGATAGAGAGACAGAGATCGAAGAACTAACCATTGTTTGTATGGATTTGTTGGAAAACCTTAAAAACTTCACGGAACCTGATCAGCTCAAACAATGTCTGCGCAAACGACAAACAACTTAACTTAAGCATCAAATATATACCTGGGCTAACCCTAGAAACATTTATTTGTTGTTTGGTCCATGTACTCTTTTAATTTTTTCATCCGAGTCCATATCTTTGGAAAATAAGATCTGAAAAAGCTGTTATCTCGGATTTGGTGAGTGAAGCTCGGATTTGCCGTTGGTTGAATGAATCTACCAAATACTTCATTAGTATAGAAAGAGAAAGCATTCGAATCCAGATACAACACACCTAGAATTCTGCAATTTGACTTGGTTTTCATATCAATATGTAACAGACAATCATTATCTATTTCTGAAATCCTCAAAGTGAGTCCAATTGTGCTATAAACGTGTTTGCATCAATATTATAACACAGTAGATGAATACTACTGTCCCTCTGTATGGCTAACCTAGTGGTTGCTGTGATACCATCTTGCTCCAGGCTCTAATCTCCATCAGAGACAACGGGTTTCCAGAGGATCAGAAAGCTCTATGCTCCTCACATCGACCGTCTTGCTCCGTGTAGACAAGACGGTCGAAACAGATCAGATATATTCTCTGAATAATCCGACCTTTGCCAATCAATAGTAAAATTACTCCACCTCAAAGCATATGATGTAGTAAATCTATATCTGAACTAGTCATTGCCGATAGTAGAATTTCCAAAAAAAGTTTCCGAGTCTTCTTCTTTAACTGAAAACAAGAGTTTGAGCACAATCTAAAGAAGAGAGAATTGTAGCGGAGTAGCCAAACAGAGAAGTACAGACAAAATGGTCCAGAAAACAGACATATAAAGGACCCTATAATTGCATAACGAGAGCTAAGGAAACAATATCACAACAACAGACACTGAAAGGTCTTCACTTGAGAGGGATGAACCTGGAGGAGTGGGTAGCACCAACACCAGGCCTACCGTGCTTGACAGGCTTGTATGAGATGGAGAACTCAGCAAGGTAATGTCCAATCATCTCAGGCTTGATCTCAACTTGGTTGAATGTCTTTCCATTGTACACACCGATGATGCTTCCAATCATTTCAGGCACAATGATCATGTTCCTCAAGTGGGTTCTCACTGGTTCTGGCTTCTCACCAGCTGGTGCCTCTCTTTTCTGATCAAGCAAAACAAAAAAAAAGCAGTAATCTTTAGCGGTGGAACCAATTTGGTCACATAGAACAAACACCACAACTGGGTACCTCACAACGCAGAATCAGAATCTATAAACTTAGAACAGTATTGATTCAACACAGATCTAATCAGGAAATGAGAGAAATGAGGGAAATTTACCGCCTTGCGGAGTTTCTTAATCAAAGCCATAGGCTTTCTCGTCAACCCTCTAGAGAACCTAAACAAGAGAATCGTACAACGGAATCAATTAGTCATAAGACTCAGAACACAAGAGACGATTCTACAAATATCCAAAAAGACTTCATCTTCTGGTTCAAAAGAAAAGACCTAACCTTCTGCGAATACGGGCAGGGAAGAGCTTAACAAGATCATCAGTGGACATGTCGAGAAGAGCATCGAGGTCAACTCCTCTGAAGGCGAACTTCTTGAACGTTCTCTTCTTCGGCACTCCCGCCGCTGCAACCTCTGGTTCGACATCAGCCTACACAGTTCCAAGGAGAGAGAAATTACAAACCACGGTTGGTTTTGAGGGGGATGTGATAGTAGGAGAAGTAGTAGATTCAGAGAGATGTTATAGATAGGGGAACTTACCATTGTTGAATCTCGGCGAAAGATAAGGTGAATAAACCCTGATTCTGTGGTGTGGTCTGCTTGCGTTTTCCAAAATGAAGAGCGAAAAGAGAAGGGTTGCCTATATCGGCGGATCCAAATATATACGACGATCTCTCTCTCGGCTAAAAAACCCTAGAAATTAAAGTTCCATTGTTCATTGAATTTTAGTTGACTAATTCATTTGTTAGTTTCATTTGTTAATTTATTTCATTTGTTAATTTCATTTACTGGTTTTTTTTTAAATCGAATTATACATTATAATTTGATTTCAAATTAGATTATGAAAAAAAATATATATATATGTTAACTAGTCTACAAGGGTCCAGTCTACCCTCAAAAATGTTTGTGAAATCGAATTATGATGCTACCGCGATAGTCGATAATTACAACGTTTTAAAAAGCTTACATTAATTCAAATTGTTTGGTATTATTTTTCTAGTATATGTATTTATCGGTTGTTCTATAAGATCGATGAGTTGAGTGAGACACCGGTCTTCTGCTTTCCAAAAAAATACTTTGGTACTTAGATAGGTAATGAGAGGAGATTATTAACACAATCCACAATAAAAGTATATTTAAATTATAAGATATACAACAAGCTGGTAATCAAGCATTACAAGTTTACAACTGCATAATCGAATACAAGTGAGGGTGTATAACAAACAATAACTCAACAAGGGTAAGGATGAGCTAAGATAAGCTAATCTCTGTAAAAGTGTAGATAGACAAACAATTGATAGACAATTTTAGAAACTGGACTGAGCCCCAAAGTAGTTGGGCCTTCTTTTTCTTCTGATATAATTTAATTAATGGGCTTAATGAGATCCAGGAAACTTTGGCATTGTAAACGCCGGCACTTTGGCTTCTTCAGGATTTGGCAATTCCGGCAACTTCGGAGCTTCAAACTTTGGAACTTCAGGCAACTTTGGCAACTCAGGCATATGAATCTCCGGCATCTTCGGAAATTCTGGTTTTTGAATCTCTGAAAACTTGGGCAATTCAGGCATCTTCGGTAGCTCGGGTTTCTGAATCTCCGGTAGCTCAGGCTTGGGAAACTCTGGTAGCTTAGGCAGCTCAGGTTTTGGGATCTCCGGGATCTTAGGCAACTCAGGCTTTGGGAATTCGGGTAACTTTGGCATCTCCGGTTTAGGTAGTTCCGGCAATTTCGGTATCACCGGTAGTTTAGGATCTTCCAATAACCGGCGAGCTCCGACAGATGCCGGAACAGAGAGCAATGCAATAAGACATATGATCAGAAATGGTGAAAGAAGAGAAGCTGAGAGACTCTTCTTCAATGCCATAAGTATTGTGTCCTTGACAAGTTTTTCTTTTTTTTTTGGTTCTCTTTCTTCTTTTGCTTTGTGGTATTGTTTCTGATGAATTTTGATCTTTGATTGAAATGGCTATTTAAAGGTGTCTTGAGGAAGATGAGAGATCGAGTTTGGTGAGAAAAAACATACACAGAGTTTGAATAAAGAATAGTTCGTTTAACTTCTCTATCTGTATATCTATATCGTCACTTTCAATATAGTTGAAGTTTAGGTTGCAGACTTGTAGTGTTTACGTGTTCATGTGTTTTGGTTTTACGTATTAAAGAATCTTCGTGAGAAAGCATGTTACGAAAGGTCTACACTTCATACATTTTTTAAAAAAATTTGGTTAATCTTAAGCTAAAAAACCAAACTTTTACAAAGGGTAAAGGGAGAGACATATTACAGAGCATTGGAGCAGAGTAAGAGAGCGATCAAACAGAGAGCAATAGAGAAAAAAAAAGGAAGTAGAATCTTTGGCTAATAAGAGATAGTATTAGATTGCCGTCTCTGAAATTTCACAGCACCACATAAGTTCCAAAACTAATAGCACCAAAGTTAACTTCAAAATGAAACTTTAGCACATAAGTTCCGTAGTTACAAATTTCATTTATACAACGCAAATCTATCACTATCAATTTAACAATTAGTAATGATTGATGAAATAATTCGTACTCCCTACATTGTTGTACATGTCTTCTTCTTTTTCTTATGTTTGGACATTTGATATTTATAGACAATCTTGAACTCGTAGTATTCATGTGTAACCATTTGAACAAACACACAAGTATTAAATAAGTAACATAATCCATTAAAAAAAGTATATCAAATCAAATACATCGAAATTTGTATGATACATACAAATACAAACAGAATACAAGTATAAGAGTATAAACTTTATCCAAAACAGATAGAGAGCAGAGAACTATGACTATGAGACCAAATCATAAAAAATTCGGTTCACTAGGAAACGATGTGGACAGACACAGGTGGGAGACATCTCTGCAAAATGACAAACAATAGAAGGGTAATACGATAATTTAAGATCGTGGAATGGGCTTGATAGTAGTTGGGCCTTCTTCTGGTTCAATAACGCTTAAGCTTAAGCAGTACCGGGAACTTTTGGGAATTCCGGCAACTTGGGAAGTTCAGGCATCTTGGGTAGCTCAGGTTTTGGAATCTCGGGCATTTTGGGAAGTTCAGGTTTCGCAATCTCTGGAACCTTTGGTAGTTCAGGCTTTGGAATCTCTGGTAACTTCGGCAACTCCGGCTTTGGGATTTCTGGCACCTTAGGAGCCTCAGGCTTCTGAATCTCCGGCATCTTTGGTAGTTCCGGCTTCTGAATCTCTGGGAACTTGGGAAGCTCCGGCTTCTGAATCTCTGGCACCTTGGGTAACTCAGGCTTTGGAACCTCTGGCACCTTCGGCAACTCCGGTTTTTGAATTTCTGGCACCTTAGGCAGCTCCGGCTTCTGAATCTCTGGCATTTTAGGTAGCTCAGGCTTTGGAACTTCCGGCACCTTAGGCAACTCTGGCTTTTGAATCTGGGGCATCTTTGGTAGCTCAGGCTTCTGAATCTCTGGCACCTTTGGGACCTCAGGCTTCTGAATCTCCGGCATCTTAGGTAACTCAGGCTTTGGAACTTCAGGCATCTTTGGCAACTCTGGCTTTGGAACCTCTGGCACCTTAGGAGCTTCAGGCTTTTCAGTTTCCATCAACTTAGGCACCTCAGGCTTTGAACTCTCTGGAAGCTTGGGCAGTTCAGGCTTTGGAATCTCTGGAAACTTGGGCAACTCAGGCTTCTGAATCTCCGGTACCTTTGGGAGCTCAGGTTTCGGAATTTCTGGAAATTTGGGTAGTTCAGGCTTTGGAATCTCTGGCATCTTTGGTAGCTCAGGCTTTGGAAATTCAGGTAACTTTGGCATCTCTGGTTTAGGGAGCTCTGGAAACTTGGGAACTTCGAATTTAGGTAGCTCAGGCAATTTTGGTATCTCCGGTTGAGGATCCTCCAGTAACCGGCGAGCACCGACTGAAACCGGATCAGCTAGCAATGCGATAAGACATATGATCAGAAGTGGTGATGAGAAAAGAGCAGCAGAGATACTCTGCTTCATCGGTGCCATGTATGCGCTTGCTTGAGAACTTAAAGCTTTTTCTTCTTTTGCTTTCTAGTGTTTGTTGTTGGTTTGTGTTTGTGATGAGATGATTATGGTCTTTGATTCGAATGTGTATATATAGGTGTTTTGAGGTAGAAGAAAGATGGAGTTTGGTGGGAAAATTATGTACATAGCTTTTGAATATAATAAAGTTTGTTTAACCTCTCTATCTGTATATCTATTTTGTCGTTTTTCAGTTCTTGTTGAATTTTAGGTTTTAGTGATTACGTGTTCATGTTTTAGCTATATACGTAAAATGGCTTTTTAAATTTTGTAAAACTAGAAGATCCCAATTTTCAAAATAATATGAGGCACAAAATCATCAAAAAAAAAAAAAAAAAAAAATCAAGATGAGACTTGATCAGATTATAGAAGTGTTGAACTTCGAGATATTTGGATAATTGAATCATTGATTTTGGAATAAAAGCTCCAATGAATCAAAACTAGTTTCAAGACATAGATAACTTCGATGATTTGCAAGTATGAAACCATTAAAAAAATATAATGTTTAGGTTTTGGCCGGTAATCTACACAACGACTTGGATCGTTTTTTGGTTGTGTGTATGTTTGTTCTTTGTTATCAAAGTCATATATGTACAAAATGTATTATTTGTTATTGATCTTCAAAAACTTTTTACGAAAGAAAACTTAATTAAGAGGTTTCGGTAAACTTAACAAAGATTCCTTCAATAAAGTTAACTTGATCTCTTTTCTAAACAAAAATCTTATGCAGCAAAAACAAACTTGAGCAGATTACATGCTTTTTTAAAGTGTTCATTTGGTTCCACCATAGATGAGAGACATGATTCACAACCAACTCATGCATGCCTTCTTAAGTTATTGTAAGCACCTACAACCGGATTTTTTTGTTATTATGATACAGAGGATTACATACTGAAAGTCCATTTTTGCGCCAAAATACACCAAAATCTACATTGATCAGAAGAACAGCATTGTCTAACTATGGCATAAACATCAACAAGCGATACATAAACCTAATAGGGCTTAAGGGAACCACAAAACAAACTAAAGACAGAGAGAGAAACAGAACAAGCTTTACTTGGACTAAGCAGGCTTGAGTTCAACATGTGAAACATTTGCCTTCTTGTTTTTCCTTGCATCATCAGCATCATCATCAGAAATTTCTACAATGTCATCATCATCAGAAATTGTGACATATACATCATCGTCATCGTTTCTCGGAGGAGCCTCCATGCTTGGTTGCTGATTAGTAGATGATCCTTGCGCAGGGCAGACGAAGAGAGGTGCAATTGGCGACCAAGTCAAGGTTTTAGCATGATGATCTGGAATCCGTAATGGGAACACAGCACATGAACAAAAGTAAACGCCTTCGTCATTACTCTGCAGCGGTGGCGTTTGCGTTTTAACCGCAGCAAACGCTCTCCTACATTGCTGACACCTCAATGTACATTCCTCGTAACCCTTAGGGTACTCAAAAAGCGAGAAGCAGAACGGACAAGCGGTCCAAAAGCTCGTAGCCATAGGATTCTCCGAGGTCTCAGCTTGGCTCTGCAATGGCGAATCTTGAACGTCCTGTGTTTGACTATAGGGTTGACCAATTTGACTCATCTGCAACTCACGATCGTACATTGACTTCCTTGGAGGATCAGAGAGGACGGACCAAGCATCAGAGACCAGCTTAAGAGCTTGATCGGCGAAAGGGAGACGGTTGACATTGGGATTGAGGAGAAGAGCGAGTCTATGGTACTGAGTCGCGACATGTTCGGGGTTTCGAGTTAAGCGGCCGAGTCGGAGTACCGCGTACCAGTCCGTTAATTTGGAATCTCCGACTGTAGATTCTCCGGCGAGGAGAGTGTCGGAGATTGCGAGGATATAGTCCGCTACGTATGTTCGAGACGGGTCGGCTTTGCATGCGCGAATGGCAAATGTCTTTGCTCCATGAAAGTCACTTGAAGCCAAGAGCTTCTCCGATGTATCTAGCCACTGATCCGCCTCCGCTTCGTTATTATCGCCGCCGCCGCTTACCATATCTCCGTTACTCTTTTTTGCTCCTCTTTTTTTTTTTTTACAAAGTTATTTACTTTGCCAGTCGACCAAAAGGACTTTTGTTACATAAAAAGATTTATTTTGTCACTAAGGGTAATTTTGTCATTTAATTGAGGCCTTATTATGAAGGTATGGATTATGATAATCATTGTACAGTAATTAGGATAATACTTCACCCACCTTTTCGTCTAAATATAGCAAGTGTTTGTAACCATTTTTGTACATAGAAATTAGGAACCATGGCATTCAAATAATTTTCGCCTAACAATACGGTTTTGATAATTAATTAGCGTGAAGAATTGTCATGGGGTTAAACGGTAAGATCGGAAGCGGTGAAAGACTGTGTTAATAGCCACACATCTTCCTCTATTTCTTTTTCCTCCCTCACACTTATCTCTCACAAGAAAAAGATCTATTAGAGAGATCGATGAAGAGAACAGAGAGATAGAGATCGATTACAATAATGGATGAAGAGTATGATGTGATTGTTCTTGGGACTGGTCTCAAGGAGTGTATCCTTAGTGGCCTCCTCTCTGTCGATGGCCTCAAGGTTTTCTTCTTAATTTACCATTTTCTATCACTGTTGAATTTCAGATACGAGCTTGTTTTTGTGCATCACATCCAGATAAAGCTTTATTTTTACGTTTACTCATCCCTTTTGACTCTTGTAATATGGATATGGTATGCAATGCAAGATATGAATGGTATGTCAAAACACAATAGTAATTAAAAAATGACATATACTGATCCACTTAATTATAACGTTTTGACCTTTTGAACGAGTTTTGTTATAGATTCATAGATCATGAATGATGTAGTAATAAAAACACACATACAGAATGAGCTGGTTGATAAATATTATTAATATGCGAAATCATTAATGAGATAAAGTTTTGTTTTGGGATATAAATAGGTACTACATATGGACAGAAACGACTACTATGGAGGTAAATCAACCTCTCTTAACCTCACTCAGCTTTGGAAGCGTTTCAGGGGAAGTGATACTCCTCAAGAGAATCTCGGAGCTAGCAGAGAATACAATGTCGATATGATCCCAAAGGTACATTATCTATATAGTGCATGTTTATTTATATGTAATTTGAATCGATTATTAATGGTGAGCAACGGTTTATTGATCTGCAGTTTATAATGGCTAATGGACTCCTTGTTCAAACCCTAATCCACACCGATGTTACCAAGTATCTTAACTTTAAGGCCGTCGATGGTAGCTTCGTTTACAAGAAAGGCAAGGTAGTAATTTAAGTATAGTTTATCCTGGGGGGTTTTTTTTTTGTTAAAGGTAATTATACTCAAGAGCTTGATCATGTATTATATCCTGTGTCAGATTTACAAAGTCCCAGCCACTGATGTGGAAGCCCTGCAATCGCCATTGATGGGTCTTTTCGAGAAGCGACGTGTGAGGAAGTTCTTTATTTATGTGCAAGACTACGATGAGAAGGATCCTAAGTCTCACGAAGGACTTGACCTTAGCAAAGTCACTGCTAGAGAGATCATCTCGTACGTACAAACAATTTTCATCCATCTCAAGTCACTTCATTATAGTTTCTTGCGTTACAGGCTTTCTCTCTGTTTCTTTCCCAACAGGAAGTATGGACTTGAAGATGATACAATCGACTTCATAGGCCATGCCTTAGCGCTGCACAATGATGATGACTACTTGGATCAACCCGCCATTGATTTTGTTAAGAGAATCAAGGTAACTATTTTATTTTCTTCTTCAACAGACCAAAGGTTCTGAATTTAATGTCATTTTTGGTTTATTATCTGGTGAAGCTCTACGCGGAATCTTTGGCTCGATTCCAAGGAGGATCTCCTTACATTTATCCATTATACGGACTAGGAGAGTTGCCACAGGTTCTCATTCTCTCTATTCTCATAAGTCATGTAACATTTCACTTATCAGGTTCCTCTTTATTTACGACGTCCTGTTTCTCTGTCTTGAATATCTGATTACTATTTCAGGCTTTTGCGCGTTTAAGCGCTGTGTATGGTGGGACTTACATGCTCAACAAGCCTGAATGCAAGGTTATAAACTACCTATTATCTCTTATTTCTCTGTTTTATCTATTCGATAACTGGTCTAAATGTCTAATTTAGTATATAAATATGATATTTATTAGCATTTTACAGAAACTAAAACCCATGAATCTTTAACATTATCTCTAACAGGTAGAGTTTGATGATTCTGGAAAAGCTATTGGTGTCACTTCTGCAGGAGAAACTGCTAAATGCAAGAAAGTTGTCTGTGATCCTTCTTACTTATCTGACAAGGTAACAATATCACCAGCAGAAACTGGTTAGTTTTAGTACAGCTAGCCTAGCTACCTTCTAAAGACTGTTTCCTTGTCTTTCAGGTAAAGAAAGTGGGGAAAGTGACTCGAGCGGTATGCATAATGAGCCATCCTATTCCAGACGCCAATGATGCTCACTCGGTCCAAATCATTCTTCCTCAGAAGCAACTCGGTCGCAAATCAGACATGTAAGAAGTCGTAATCAAGAACACATTCAAGTTTATAGAGACATGGATCTCAATTCTTTCTACTTTGATATAGTTGATGTTAGATCTCTGAGTTTTTTTTTTTTGGGATTTTGCAGGTACTTGTTCTGTTGCTCATACGCTCACAATGTGGCACCAAAGGGCAAATACATAGCTTTTGTGTCAGCAGCAGCTGAAACTGACAATCCAGAGGAGGAGCTTAAACCTGGAATCGAATTGCTTGGACCTGTTGATGAGATCTTCTATCATTCTTATGACACATACGTTCCAACCAATAATCAAGAAGAAGATAACTGTTTCATCTCTGCGGTAAGAGAAAATATCAAAATACAAACATATAATCTAAGCAATGTGTTATATTTTCTGATGCTTCATGATTTTTTTCTTATCAGACTTATGATGCAACAACACATTTCGAGAGTACAGTTATGGATGTACTTGAGATGTACACCAAGATCACTGGAAAGGTATGACCTTAGTACTATGTTTCTTGTTTCACATGTAAACGCAACATTTTGAATACTGAGTTTAACTACTGACTTTTGTTGTTGTTGCAGACTCTTGATTTGTCTGTGGACTTGAGTGCTGCAAGTGCTGCTGCAGAAAATTAATAATTTTATTTTTCTTATTTCGCTGAGTGTTTCTTAAATTGCAAGCAAGTGATTGTTTCCTTTTCTATTGGATATTACAATACAGTTCAAAGCAACAGAAGTTTAAGTTTTTATTAATCTAATTTAAAACATTGGTTGATTTTGCTTTCATTTGTATATTTTTTTTTGGAGAAATACTTACCTTTCTAATCAAGTCTCTATTATGATATTTTTGTTACATTTTGTTTTTGTCCTTGATTAACATTCCCAAAATTTCTAATTCTAATGTAATCGCAAATATTGGAACAAATGGGAGAACTGTAATTTCATATTCAATATTATTTTTTCATTCAAATTGTTTCTGTATAGGAAAAGATTATCGTGTTTCTGATTGTTTCTGCTAATTTAAAATTTTAGTACCATATTTGAGAAATTACATTTTTCAACTTTTTCATTAATTACTCCTTTTCTTAGCGAACCAGAAACCGATTTCCTTCTAAACCGTCTTCGTTTCCTCAAATTTCAATAACCATCTCAACGCACATATCTGAACCGGGCATTGGTCTATATCGGTTCTTGGTTAAATCGAAAATAGAATTATGAACCGTTCAGTGGTTCGATTAGGTTACTAAATAATTCCCATCCGTAAAATAGGACGCCGTATGCAAAACCGTTCGTATTTTCAGTCTTTCTTCCTGGAGAAGTGTCGTTAGAGAGAGAGAGAGAGAGAGAGAGAATGGAGGGAAATAACTCAAAGAAGTTCGAATCTACCGCTCGTGCGCCGCCGCAGTCGTCACCGGCACAGTCGGCGGGATACGTAGTGTTTCGCATTCTCTGTGACGTGTCTCAGGTCGGTGTTATGATCGGAAAATCTGGAAGAGTGATTAAGCAGCTTCGAGAATCAACACAATCCAAAATCTGGGTCGAGAGTGGTCCTCCTGGTTCTCTGTACAGTGCAGTCACGATTACCGCTCATTTAGGTTCAACGCTTAGGGTAAAATTAGGTGTTACTGTCAGTAATGCTAGCAACAAGGAGAAAGGGGTTCAAGAACAAGAAGTTGAAGTCTCCAGAGCACAATACGCGTTGATTAGGGTTTTCGAAGCTCTAAATGTTGGATTACGGACTAGTAGTACGGTCTCAGTTAGGATGTTATTAGAAGGGAGCATGTGGTTACTGTGATAGGTAAGGGTGGTGAGTTGCTGGAGATGATATGGAGAGAAACTGGTTGTAATCTTGAAATACAGACACGTGATTTGCCAAGTTTCGCAAAGCTTGGTGACGTGATGATGAAGGTACGAACTTGTAATTTCTAAATATCTCTGAATCTTTCCAAATGTAGTACCTATTCAGAACTACTTAGTTTCTTTTCAGTATAGCAACTGTTCTCTTCGTTTAAAGGACTTGGACTACACTGTTTGCTTGTGTTATCAGAATCTTTATACTTTCTTACTCTGAGTGGACGTCTTACCAAATTTGGCAGATCGAAGGAAATGTTTCGGCAATGAAGAAAGCTCTAGTATCCATATCTAGTCGCATGCAAGCTTGTGAGCCGATTTCTATTGCGCCTTTACGCAGGACTATGAATGTGGTTCCACGAGAAGATGTCTTGGGTAGGTATTTTGGAACAATCACTCAACCAAGGATAGATTCTCTGTCACAGCGCAGCTCGGACCACAGACTCGTTAACTCTGCTTCAAAGAATCACCCTGTCACCATTAAGCATCCTCTCCAAGCATCAGAAGATGATATCCGAAACGTGGTTCTGAAGATACTCTGTCCGCAACAAAGTGTTAGTGCTGTTATCAAGACTCTTCAAAGTGTGCGAGATGCCTCCATAAGTGTGAGTGATACACTTTCTGACTGTGATGAACGCTTAATCACAATTACTGCATCAGAGGTTGGTTTTTGCATGCTTAACTCTTAAAGTCTTAATTCTCATATCTCTCTGTTCTCTGTTTACTTAATTTGTTCTATCTACATTTATTATTCTTGGTTGATGTTTGCTGCTTGTTCTATCATGTAGAACCTTAAAGACGAAGACTCCCCATCCCAGAGAGCTATATTGCTTGTTTTCAACATACTATACGATATTTCCACCAAAAAAATGCTAGACAGTGCACATAAATTATATACCATTGCACGACTCGTGGTCGGTCCATATCAGGTTGGATTTTTGCTGGGAAAAGGTGGTTGTACAATTTCTGAAATGCGAAAAATAACTGGCGCTTCTTTGAATATATTTGAGGTTGAGAAGAACCCCAAATGTGTCTCAGAAAACGATCAAGTTGTGGAGGTACACACTCAGTATTTGAAGCGTTCATGTAAATTCTTATAGAGAATTAATTACACCGTAAGTTTTTTAGTGTCTTTCCTTTTACAATAGATTTCAGGAAAGTTGCCACAAGTGAAAGGAGCCATTTACCATGTTACCAAAAAGCTCCGCAATATTGCAACCAAAAGGAAAGTTACCTTTAGACCAGGGAAACGAATAACCCTGGTTCTTCAGATACTTTGTTCGAGAGTGGTGGTGTTATTGGGAAAGCCGGTACCATTGTCAGGGATATTCGAATTGACACAGGGGCCTCCATATTTTTGGGGGATCCACTTGCTGACTGTGATGAACGCTTAATTACAATTATTGCATCAGAGGTTGGTTTTCACTTCACTTGACTCTTCTCATTTTTCATATCTACTAGCTAGCTAGTTTATTTTCTTTTATCAATATGTTCATCATTCAGGACCCTGAAGACATAAACTCCCCAGCCCAGAGAGCTATGATCCTTGTTTTCACTCGAATATATGAGATTGCCACTGAAACAAAGGATTTTGACGTAAGGTCATCTATTACTGCACGGCTTGTGGTCCGTACAAATCAGATTAATTGTTTTGTGGGAAGAGATGGCTCTATAGCCTCTAAGATACAAAAAGGAACTGGGGCTAAAATAGAAGTATTGGAGGTTGAGCAGAACCCAAAATGTGTTCCAGAGAACACCGATCAAGTTGTGCAGGTACTAAAAGTTTCCTTATTTTTATTGTAACTCTGGTTGGTAAAAACTCTTTATATTCTCTGATATAGTTAATGAAGGATATTTTGATCAATAGATATATTAGTGCTTGGTAGCCAGCCTCTAAAAGTAGCTTATATGCTTCTCATGATTTGCTGCATTGAGTAACTGATATTTGAAGTCTTATATTTGTAAAAAGGGGTACATAAAAGTTGGTACGTCTTCAACAACGTAGCTTTCTATTTTGAACTGTACCAACAAGGCAACAACGTAAATTAAAAGTTGGTACTTGATAACCAACATACTTTCTAAAGAGCTCTATGAATTGCAACTTTTATTTTTGATTCCGTAAGCATTACCGTTTTATTTTGCTGTATGCCTTATATTTTCCTTTCCACATAGATTTCAGGAGGGTTCTCAAATGTAAAAGAAGCTATAAACCAAGTCACCAGTAGGCTACGAGAGAATCTTATCTTGCATTCTTTCGAGCCTGTTGATGCTGATCCTTGTATTATACCAGAAGATCCAACTCCCAATAGGGTCAGTCCCACGGCTCTAAATTTTGGTGGGTTGTCAACCATGGATCTCAATGATGTTTCCCATTACTCAAGTCAAGCTGATCCATATGGGTTGGTATGTCTTTGTCTCTTTCTCTCTACTTTCTCACATAACAAAACCACATGTGGATGCTCACTGAGGGATTAGAGGATGAATTCTGTACAACTACTACACATATATAATAGATGCAGAGTCTCAGTCCTATATATATTTCACAATTTTAAATTTAAGTTTGGTTTCTTAAGCTGATATACATAGTACGAATACAGACACCTTCTGCTCCAAGAGGTGTATATGATGATGGCAGTGGAGGAATATTATCTTCTTCAAGGGATGACCTTGGATTATACAGGTAACATAACAGCTAGATAGATTATGAGAGAGTAACATTGTCCTTGTTCTAAAAATCGGTGAAAAGCTGGCTTAACCTTTTTGCAATATAGAGTCTCAGAGAATGCTGTGAACTCTGTGTTTGGTGATGGACAGAATGGTCACACTCGTCTACAGGATCTGAGTGAGGTACGTAACAAATATTCTGCATAGAAAAAAATTCCCTTGATTACTTCATATGTAGAATCGTTTAGAGTACTGCTATAATTTAGGTACTAGAAGATACAAATGCCCAAAATATTATTTTCAGAATCAAGAAATATTTAGGTTACCTTTAAAATCAGAGTTGTACCTTATCATATTTTTGGATGCTCTCTAATCAGATATCAGGTGCGAGAGTTATTAGACATCTTAAAAATCGTCTAGGAACAAGTGATAGGATCATTTCCATATCCGGGACACCTGATCAAATCCAAGCAGCTGAAGACCGTCTTCTCGCCCTTTTCTACGGGTAGAATCATCATCGATGAGAAGAAGAACCCAAATATTTATATTTTCTAAACTAGAACCCAAATATTTATTTTTTCTTGTTGGGATCTTTTTGAGCTATTTGTACAGTTGTATTTTCATTAAGTCCTGAATGCACGCACCACTTTGATTGATGAGTCACTGAGTCAGTTTAATGTCTTCGCTAACTTTTTTTTCTTTCCCTTATTATTTTGTTTGTGTTAAAGCTATTCATAAATCGACATCATACATTGTGTGAACTTTTGATAAAACAGTTACATCATACGTGTAAAGTAAATCAATGCAAACGTTTCTATAAAGAGTTGAATTTTTGATGGGCCAGTCAAAGCCCAATTGGCCGTGTTTAATTTCATCTTTTTTTTCCGTAGAAAATAAAAAAAGAAACTAAATTTGGGTTTGGAGAGCAAGAAACGTGACGGGCAAGGGTGAATATTCTCATCTAGAGAGTTCGATTCGCAAGTTGTAACCAACAAAAGGTAGACACGTGTAAATCTTCCCGTGGTCTTCACCGCATCTGATTATTTCGTGTTCTTCTTATAAGTACATTTCGGCGTTCTGGTGTCTGTTTTTTTTAGGTCATAAAAGTATCGTGAAGCTTTCGCCGGGTAATTATATTCTTCAGTTAATCATCATCAACACCTGAGATTCAAAAATGCCTCGAGGTAGCTCCAGTGATTTTTCCCTTTTCCGATTTCTCAGATCTCTTCCTTTCACATTTTGGTATATTAGGATTTGCATTTGCGTATGCGTATGCTTTTTTAGTCTAGGGTTTGTTTCTGGGTTTGTGAAATTCCTCTCCTTTAATGTTGCAATTTGGTTTATAACTTCCGATTAGAGAATATTTCAGTCTCCTGAGCGAGATTAGGGCTGAGGAACACGACATTTTTTGTTTAGGGTTTATGTTTTTTTTTTTTTGTGGTGGCGAGGAAGAAATTGTTTTTCTTTTTTTAATTAAATTTATTGTGTGCCAGAAGATCTGGTGGTTATCGTCCTCCTCGCTCTACATCTGTACGAAGCCCTCCTCCTCAAACTGGTATATTCTAATAATAATCCAAGTGTGTAAGCTTTGTAGATTTGCTCTGTTCTGTTATGTAATTGTGGTTTTGTTTTTTTCTGGGGTTTCAGTTAAAAGTGCTCCTCCTCCAGCAACAGCTCAACCTAATGGTGGTGTTGGTATCTTTGGCAGTCTTGGCTCAACCATAGCTGATGGTATTGTGCTTTATCTATTTTAAAAAAGCATTTTGTTTCATTGATTAGTGGTTTGGTTTCTTATGAGCTATTGTGTATTTGGAATTAGGTGTTGCTTGGGGTACTGGAAACGCATTTGGACACAGGATTGCGGAATCTGTGTTCGGCCCACGAACCATTAAGGTCGAAACCGTTGCTTCTCAGGCTGCCCCCCCTGCTTCGCCTGTTGCAAATAGCATGAGTGCTTGTGACATCCAGTCCAAGGCTTTCCAAGATGTAAGCTAATAATCATACTTTCTTTATCCTCGTTGAGCATTTTTGGTTGATTCCTATCTTTTTCTGAGCATTTGTTTTAAAAAACCTAGCTAAGTGATTGTTTATATATATTAGTGTTGAATGTGAATCAGTAGCTAGATCGACATTGGTCTTGTTTATGTTGGGTATTCGTCACCCTACGATTGTAGATTCTATGGAGAGAATGAATACAATAGAACGTGATGTGTTGTTGATGTGCTTTTAGCTTATTCTTAAGCTCAGAAGACTCTGGATGTGATGATTTTTTTTAGTTTGTTTGTTGATTTTTGATGAATACTACTGTATGTGTATACGAGGTTATCTGGTTGATATTGGCTATCATCTTATTGTTTTTGTGTAGTGCGTCAACAATTTTGGAAGCGACATCAGCAAGTGCCAGTACTACATGGACGTGCTGAGTGAATGCAAGAAGAAATCTGGTTCCATGATTGCTGCTTAAGCGTGTTTCCCCATCAACTAGTCGAGATGTCTGCGCTAAGATCAGTTCTGGTGTCTTTAGTATTTAGTAGTTGAAGTCTGATGGTTTTCCTTTTCTTGTTGAAAGATTTGGATCTGTTATGTGTTTTTTTTAACTGGTTTTATGGGATCGTTTATGTTAATGAAGAAAAATCAATGGAAAACTCTATTCTAATTGTTGAAACCTACTTATTTTGTTTGTGTCGTTCATTCTCCAGCTTTGTTTCAAGACTGTGTTTTTATGTATACAGTACTTCTCAAATCTAATGCCTGTTCTGTTTACGTTAATTTCAACGGGATAGCCGGTTTGAGAGGAAAACGACGGTAACTAGCAATGGTTTTTGGTGGTGATGAGATCGGCACCAAGTTTCTGTGTTGGCTATTTTAAATAACATTTTAAAATTCTCAGCAACTTTAAACTCTTTTTAGCAGTTGATTCTTTAAACTCTTATTAGCAGTTGATTCTTTAAACCTTTGGGCAAAATAACATCCATTACATAAATTAGTTGAAATGTTTGTATGCAGTTGACGTACGCTTCAAGCAGCTTGTTGAACAATATTTTTTTAATAACAATGCCCTTGTTGAACAATATTTTTTTAATAACAATGCCCTATGTTTTTTCGGCTTGGGGCACAAGTGTTATACGTTATACTTATATATGTTAGGGAAGATCGTACATTTTTAAATATAAGATATATCTGCTTAGCTAGATTTGTTTGGCCGTAGAAAAACATTTGGTTATCGCCGGATAATTCTTCATCCAAAAGTTTCATAATGCCTAGACGCAGACATGAAGAAGGTTAGACCTTTTTTTCTTCATATTTCAGATGTTGAATTTGGTTTTGAAGACGTTTGGGTCTGTCCTGTATATACATGCTAGAGATTTGTGTTTACTTCATTAAATCTAGGGTTTCCGATCGATGGTTCTCATTTTCTATGCTTCTTGTGTTAGATCTTCGGGTAGTTGATCGGTTATCGATTGGAGAAAGTTATCTGTGTCTCTTGAGCAATTATTTTGGTTTTAAAGTTTGTTGGGATTTTTTTTTCTCGGTTTGTGCAGGGAGATCATCCTCATCCCGTAGCTCGCCTTCGCCTCGTCGGACTGGTAAGTAACTTATTTGGAAATTATGCGCTCTCTTCATACCTTTAGAATCAAAGGTTATTGTTTGGAACAAAATTTAATAACTTACTAATTAAAGAGTGGTCAAACAGAGTATAAAATGTAAGGAATTGGTTGAAGATGGTCGAAGCTTTATATGTTTCATGGTAATTATGTAATGATGTTACTTCTTTGTTCCAACTCGGTTGTGTAGAAAGAAGATCTTCTTCCTCTAATAGCCCTCGGCCAGCAGCTGCACGCAGCCGATCTCGTGACACTTCAGGTAAATTTCATTTTCTACCATATTATTTCTCATGGATCTACGGTCATTGTTGTTTAATGAATCGAATGATATCTCTTGGTTGTTCAGGCAGCAGCAGATCTTCTCCTCGACCTCGACCTGCACCTTCATCAGCATCTTCTACTGCTCGCTCTTCACCTCAACCTCGACCTGTACCTGTAGCAGCCTCTGCTCCTCGCTCTTCGCCTAAACCTCGACCTGCACCTGCAATCTACATCTGTATCATCCTCTGCTCCTGCACCTGCACGCAGTTCATCTTCTCATACTGGTATACTTCAGTAGCACATCTGAACATTTGTGTTTTGAAAGACAATGTCAATTTTCAAAGACTATTGTTCAAATACTTTAAACTAATTTTTCTTTTATTTTTAAGACACTTCTCTTATTGTTTAGCTTTATAGGTGTCTTCTTATTATGTAATTTTCTTTTTTCTTCGTCTTCCAGCTCACAATGGTTGTATTTTTAAATTTATCCATGTGATCATTTATAATTTGTTTTCTTGGTTGTCCAGACGCCAACGTATAGTGCTAGTAGCGATGCTGATTCATACAGAGCATAAAACGATAAAGATGAATATTCTCTGTTTCATAGCAAACTTCGAAGTATGCGTAGGGTTAGTAGAGATCGGGCTAGTCGCAATGATAGGGCTAGTAGCAATGATCAGGATAGAGCTACTAGCCATGGTGAATCTCTGTTTGGGAACACGGTTCGAAGTAGGCGCTTTAACTATTCTGTTTGCCTTTCTTAAATGCTTTAAAACATTTCTATTTACATAATGATTTGGTTTGATCCACAGCTCTATTGTGCCCAGCACCTCGAGTGGTCTCTAACCCTTTGCCAGCTGCCATTAGTCCATGTGATACTCAGAGCAAAGCTTTCCAAAATGTAAGTTAGCCCTTTAGCTTCCCTATCTTTTAATCAATCTCTGTTCACACATATATAATGATATGTTTCCAGACTTCTGCCTATTCAAAATGAACCTAGCTAGTAGCTAGGCTTACTTCAGCATTCTGTTTTTCGTTCTTTTATTGTTGAATTATGCTATATATTAGAAGCTCTTCTTGTTTGTGTGTAGTGCCTCCACGAGTATGAAACAGACATCAGTAAGTGTCAGTTCTACATGAGCACATTGTCTCATTGCAAGAAGAATTCTAATTTCAAGTTGTACGATGTGGTTGGCGATGATCCGGCTAGTAGCGACAAAGAATCTCGGTTTCTAATCTTTGCTAGAGGTATTCACTTTAATTAATTCTATTTACAATTAAGTTTTAAACCTTTTTAGTTATAGATAATGATTTGGTTAAAATCCGCAGCTGTGTTGTGCCCACGAGGAACCGAGTTGGTCTCCCAGGCTGCCTCTATAGCTCCCGTAGCAGTTCCCATTAATTCATGTGACACTCAAGACAAAACTTTCCAAAATGTAAGTCTAGAATACAAATATTCCATCTAGAATACAAATATTCCAGCCTTTTGCTATATTCACAATTAGTCTAGACTTACGTTGAGTACTCGAGACTCTGTTTTTGTTACTCTAGACTAATGTTACGAAGCTTTTTTTGTTTGTTTGTGTTTGTGGTAGTGCCTCCACGAATTTGGAACAGACATCAGTAAGTGCCAGCTTTACATGAACATGTTGTCTCGGTGCAAGAAGAATTCTGATTCCAAGTTGAAGGCTTAATTTTTTTTTCTTTCCCGTCAGTCATTGTTACTTATTTCTAATCAAATAGTTCTTGAAGTTTGTCATCAAAGTGACTCTGGGGTTTTATCATAATTCTGCTGTCGTTTTAGTAGGGAGTTTCCAAGAACATTAGGGGTATTGAAAGAATATAACAAATAAACCATCATCTATTCATCTGTGCCACTTTTATTACAATGATTTCGGAACATGGTCAGCTGATCCCCTTTTCCCGCCACAAGTAATAAGTATGTGTACTGTACATACATAAACATGTTAACATATATACTCGATCATCATTAGTAATTTCCTAATTAATTAGATGGAGATCTCCAAATCCTAAACAAAACAATCTATAAATAATTTTTCTTATTAGGTTAATATAATCATGTATACTCGATCATCATTATCAATTATCAATTAGATAGAGATCTCCAAATCCTAAACAAAACAATCTATAAATAATTTCCCTTATTGGGTCCAATATAAACATGTATACTCAGATCATCAATTATATAGAGATTTCCAAATCCTAAACGAAAACAATTAATGTAGATATGATTTCCCACTATATGTCGTTATCACAAATCAGAGATTATGGTCTAATTTGTGGCTCAATATGGATTTGATAGTACTAATATACAATGACTAATTCACTATATAAACAGACCATGTTAACACAACCAGCATCCACAACTTACAAAACAACACTTTCAGTCTTTCACTATTTAGAGAAAAAAAAAAGAAGAAAGAAAAGAAAGTTGTATCATCTAGCTAGAGAGGAAAGAAATGGAGGGCAAAAGAGTGGCAATGTTGGTTGTTGTAACAGTAGTCATGATGATAGGGAACCTTCTGACTCAAACAGAGGCTGTCGCTTTTGAGCGATGTTATCCAATTTGTCTTATGGAGTGTAAAGCTGGGTCAAAGTTTCCAGCGTTTTTGAAGTGTCCATTTAAGTGTGTGAAAACCTGTCTTCTACCACCATCTCTTTCTTCCAAAAAAGTTCATGATTCTGAATATTTCTGCAAACTTGGTTGCGCATCTCATTGTGTTTCTCATTCTTCCCTCCAAAATCCGAGTAAATGTTTTTTTTTTTACTTCTGTTATACTTTGTTTTATACCCTCTAAGTCATAACAGTGTTTAGGAATGGTTGTTAGTTGTTACATAAGCATAAGTATACTACAATTTTATGTTTTTTTCCCCTTCATTTTTCTTATTCTTCAAATGGAAAACCATATATATATATATATATATGTAGTTGAGATTATGATATTGTGTATTTTATTTGACGTTGTTTAATGGTTTTGGTTGGTGTTTGTGTGGTATGGACAGATGTGAAAAGAGTATCAACTTGTGTGGAATCATGCTCAAACAAGTGTACCAAGAAATGTGAGAAGTGATATTAGTATTTCGATCATTCATGTCTAAATAAAAAAATATAAACTATTTTTTTTTGTATCAATTTAATATTTTAATCTAAAGATATTTTTTCTTCAATTCATATTTGTGTTACAAAGAAAATTAATTGATATAGAAGGAAAATAAAAAGCTAAATTAGAGAGAAAAAAAAAAATCAATTGATACCAACTGCAGGATCAAACAAAAGCTGTATTACGAGAAGAGAATCTAATCCCTGTATCGTTTCATACAATATATAACACATAAATAAATAAATACATTAGCTTAATTTTATTTTGTAGCATTTTCTAGTATTACTAGTAAAAACCTTACCAAAATCGCAGCAGCAATCGATGATTTTCCGGCAATTCTCCGGGAGAATTCTGCCGGCGGTTTATGACTCATGTAAAAAACTTCGATTCGAAGCTAACCGTAGTTTCCGATCTGATGCGGCGCTCGAAGCCATAGCTAATGCGTTGGAAGAGAAAGTACCAAACTTAGTGCTATACAATTATCCATCCTTCTCCGGCGCTTTTTCAGCTCTCTTCGCTCATCTCTACCACTCTCGCCTCCGTATTCCCTGTCTCATCTTACCCTTTTCTTCCGTTGTACCCTTTAGGTCAACATTTCTCTCTCACCATTTTTTACCCAATTTCAATAGGTTTTGAGTTGTATCGTTTTTGATGTAACTGTGAATTTGGGGGACAAAACTTGTAGGGTTGAAGATTTTTGTTTGGATGGGTTCGAGAGGTGTTATCTTCTCGATTTTGTTGTTCCGAAGGACTTTGCTTGCGGGAAAACAGCTTGCGAGTATGATTCAGTTTATAACTGTTTTGGTTTCATTAAAAAGTTAAGTCCTTTGAGGGGTTTAATTTTGGTTCTTTGGGGTTTAGGATCATATGCTTTGATCATCGGAACTCGGCATTGACAAGGATTGGTTCGATAAAGGAAGAGCACAAGACGAGGCTTGAGATTAATGTTGATACTGAAACGAGTAGCTCAAAGGCTGTGTATGAATATTTCTCCACTAAACTCACAGATCAAAGATCTCCTGAGGAGGTTAGTCGTCAGGACAAAATGATTAATGAGTAAATGACACTGCTTCGATTAGTCTTTCTACTGTAAAAGTCATATGTTGTTTGTATCTATTGGCTAGGTAGAAACTCTCAGTTTGTTAAGTGTAGAAGACAAAGCTCGGATTGAATTAGTTCTTGATTATATTGAAGATATTGATCTTCGACGATGGAGGTTACCAGATATCAAATCTTTCAGCTTCGGTCTTAAGGATTGGCGCTCAAGGCTCAACTGTATCACCAATTCTTACATGTACGAACAGGTCTGAATATATATACTCTTTGCCTCTAAATATTGTTTACCCGTTGTGAAATCATTTTACTTAGAATCTGAGCATGTCTTTATACCCCATTCATTAGTGAATGATTTCATGTCTCTATGTTATTACAGTTGTTAAGAATAAGTTCGGCGGATCTCATTGCTTATGGGAATTCATATTTTTCATCTCGGCTTACTGATGCAAAGAAAGTGCTAAAGTTGAGTAAAGCTTGCAAGATCAGTTTGGGAAGAGGGTTATATGGAGACTGTTTGGTAAATTTAGCATTTTAACCTTTTTGTTGCAATCAAAAATCCTCTTTTGTTTAAAAGAAAAATCATTGATTGAGACAGACTAGATTTTGTTTTTACGCATAGGGAATTCGCGCAGACGGTAACAATCATCTAAGCGATGAACTTGGAAAGTTACTTAGTCTACAAAGTTCTGCAGCTGGTCTGAGGTAAATTTAATTTCCTTATGACGCTTTTTGCTTGTAATGAAGAATTGTGGATAGAGTAGGGGTTGGTAACATCTCTTTGTTAGCAGGCCAATAGGAGCTGTTACATTTATGCAAAGGAACAACCTGAAAATGTGCTTGAGAAGTACTGATGATATAACTGATACATCTGAAGTTGCCAAGGTTTGTTTGTTTATGACTGTAACATCTTGTTTCTTAATTGGTTTTAGTGATCAATTAGACTTATATATGTTTTTATAATTTGGAAAAGGCTTATGGGGGAGGTGGAACATCTAGTTCAAGCTCGTTTATCATAAGAATGGATGAATATAATCAATGGCTTTCGAAGAATCCACCATGACTAAGTTTGGTGATCAGAAAGAAGAGGGAATCAGTCTGAGCTGTTTCCTTTCTTGTTCCGAGTACTGTACTAAGAGGTAGCCTAAACCGGATTGTAATTTTGGTTTGGTTTGGTCTAGGCACCGCTACGGTTAAGTCGGTGAGATCGAACGGCCTAAAATTCAAGATGTGTAATACTTTCGATCGTACTTAATTTTACAAAACAAATTGTTATTCGGTCCTCCTACTTCCTAAATTTTTAATATTGTATTCACTACTCTAAATCGACTTATACCACGTGGCAACAGCATCTCCTTGTGCTTGGTCTTCACGTATTTTGAGCTCAAAAACGACATCGTCTGTATTTTTCTTTAAGTTTATTTAATAGACGCAAAAATTAGACTTGGGGCGTCGACGTCGAGAAGCTTCCATCTTCCTCTAGAAAAACAACTTTCTTACCTTGAAAAACCCTAAACCCTAACACCCAATTTCATCCGCATCATTTTGCGTCTTCCTTAGCTGATCTAAGCACCTCTTGAATTTCCAAAAAAATACCATGGCTTCCGCAGCTCTCCTCCGCTCATTCCGACGCCGTGAAGTCGCTTCCGCTCCTTTATCAGCTTACAGAGTCGTAAGTCTTTCTATCTTCTTCTCGCTGTTTTTTTTTTCTCTCTTTCTTTACACGATCTGTACACGAAATCGGAGTTTACAAGTGAGCTAATTACATGATCCGATTTTGTTTTGACTCGTTCTTACTGGAAAATGGTGTTTGTGGGTTCTCCTCGGCCTGATCTGGTCTATTTTTGTTGCAGCTGTCGAGCAGTGGGAAAACGTCGTTGAACAATTCGTATCTCGGTCAGAATTTGAGAAGCTTAGCTAGAGCATTTAGGTATTGATTTCTCCATCTATTTTGCTAGCGCCGTCAAGATCTTGCTATGTTTCTGTTTTTAAAAGTTTTTCCTTCTATTTGGTTCAGCTCAAAGCCTGCTGGGAGTGATGTCATCGGTATTGATTTGGGTACTACTAATTCCTGTGTTGCAGTCATGGAGGGGAAGGTGAGTTCGATGATATGTATGGTTTAGGTTTTATTTAGGAATGTTTGAGCTTACTTTGTGTGTTTTAATCTGATTTGTAGAATCCCAAAGTCATTGAAAATGCTGAAGGTGCTCGAACCACACCATCAGTTGTAGCGTTCACCTCGAAAGGGGAGCTTCTTGTGGGTATACCAGCCAAACGACAAGCTGTCACTAATGCGGCGAACACAATATCTGGAACAAAACGTTTGGTTGGGAGACTATACAATGATCCACAAACACAGAAAGAAATGAAGATGGTGCCTTACAAGATTGTGCCTGCACCTAATGGCGATGCGTGGGTTGAAGCCAATGGTCAGCAGTATTCTCCTAGTCAGATTGGAGCGTTTGTGTTGACTAAGATGAAAGAGACAGCTGAAGCTTACCTTGGAAGGTCAGTCAGAAAGGCCGTTATCACCGTTCCAGCTTACTTTAATGATGCTCAGAGGCAAGCAACAAAAGATGCCGGGAGAATTGCTGGTCTTGATGTCGAGAGAATCATAAATGAACCCACGGCTGCTGCTCTGTCCTATGGAATGACCAACAAGGAGGGTTTGATTGCTGTCTTTGATCTTGGTGGTGGGACTTTTGATGTATCTGTTTTGGAGATTTCCAATGGTGTTTTCGAGGTACTCATCTCCCAGTTGGTTTTATGTATCTGTTGCCTGTTCTGTTTTTTTTTTTAAGGATCTTTCTTAATTGTTAAATTGCTTCTTTGCAGGTGAAAGCCACCAATGGTGATACCTTCTTGGGAGGAGAGGATTTCGATAACACTCTGCTAGACTTCTTGGTGAATGAGTTCAAGAACACTGAGGGAATAGATCTCGCCAAAGACAAACTTGCTCTGCAGAGGCTTCGAGAAGCAGCTGAGAAAGCAAAGATTGAACTGTCATCGACTTCCCAAACTGAAATTAATCTCCCATTTATCACAGCTGATGCATCTGGAGCAAAGCATTTCAACATCACCCTAACAAGGTCAAAGTTTGAGAGTCTGGTGAATCACTTGATTGAGAAGACCCGCGATCCTTGCAACAACTGTCTCAAGGATGCCGGTATAAGTCCCAAGGAAGTTGATGAGGTTCTTCTAGTTGGAGGAATGACTCGTGTCCCCAAGGTACAATCTATTGTTGCGGAGATCTTTGGGAAGAGTCCAAGCAAAGGTGTTAATCCTGATGAGGCTGTTGCTATGGGAGCTGCTATTCAAGGTGGTATCCTTCGTGGTGATGTCAAAGAACTGTTGCTTCTGGATGTCACACCTCTATCACTCGGTATTGAAACACTTGGTGGGATCTTTACAAGACTGATCAGCCGAAACACAACCATCCCCACAAAGAAGAGTCAGGTATGCCCGTAAAAATTTAATGTTTTTGATGGAAAATTACTAACTAACTAGGGGATCCCTGACGATTACATTGAACTAAGGCAAAACTAGGGTAGTATGAGGAAGCTATGAGAGTTGGATATGTAGTGTCTTAGCAAGGCATGCTCGGGTTACTCCTCTCGGCATTGATTCCTACTGTTTTTAATTTAATGGATCGGAGCACATTCCTGTGATATACTAATTGATAAGCTATATATCCTAAGCAACCATTATTTTGGTGAAGTTTTTTGCTAAAATGTTGATTCTCTCGTGTTATTCTTTTGAAGGTGTTCTCAACTGCAGCCGATAATCAGACTCAAGTTGGGATCAAGGTGCTTCAAGGTGAACGTGAAATGGCATCAGACAACAAGCTAATGGGAGAATTTGATCTAGTAGGAATTCCACCAGGTCCAAGAGGGACTCCTCAGATCGAAGTGACATTTGACATTGATGCCAATGGCATTGTCACTGTTTCCGCCAAGGACAAGACGACTGGTAAAGAACAACAGATCACAATCCGGTCCTCTGGTGGGCTCTCAGAGGATGATATCCAGAAGATGGTGAGAGAAGCAGAGTTGCATGCTCAGAAAGACCAAGAAAGAAAAGAGTTGATCGACACCAAGAACACAGCGGACACGACAATTTACAGCATAGAGAAGAGTCTTGGTGAATACAGAGAGAAGATCCCAAGTGAAGTTGCCAAGGAGATTGAAGATGCAGTGGCGAATCTGAGGAGCGCTTCGTCTGGGGATGATGTCAATGAGATCAAGGCCAAGCTGGAGGCAGCAAACAAAGCTCTTTCTAAGATTGGAGAGCACATGTCTGGTGGTTCAGGTGGCGGCGCTGCACCAGGAGGAGGATCTTCTGAGGGAGGCGGCAGCAGTGATCAAGCTCAAGAGGCAGAGTACGAGGAAGTGAAAAAGTGAAGAGAGTAACTAGATTTCGTAAATTCTTGCCACATGGGTTTTTTTTTAAGAGATTAGGATAGATGATGGTGGGTTCTCTATGTCCAAGAAACTTTTGCCTTTAGAAGAGCGAGCGATGGATCTGTTCTTGAAATAATAAGCTTTTGTCAGTGAACCAAACTTAATGTTTTTCTGCTAAAAAACCTTTGTTATGTTAATGTTTCAAGATTTTGTCACTTCCATCATACCAAATATATTGGCAAGTAAAATGGTGGAGAAACTACAAATCCAAAACCGAGATATATATATATATATATATGTTATGATCTCTATTTAATTTACCAAAAGTAAAGGCTGGATCATCGAGAAACATGACCATCACAATATATCAAAAAAACTAGATGGTGGGAATGTGGGATCAATAGTTTTCTTTTTTACTTTGGGCTCAAAATTTTTTCACAAAGCTTACATCATGAACAGTTTAAATCGAAGACCCGCTAAACGAACCAGAGGTTTATGATCCAGAACTCATTGTAAAACGTGCGGATAACTTTGGGGGAATTTATAATTTACGAAATTACCCTCTAATTTTATTATGATTTAATCGAGAGATCATTTGTTTTGGTTTACTAGTCTCGAATCGCTCTCGCAGGAAGATTAGCAAAAGCACTGATCCGAATCTGTAAAAGATGGCAGCCACGGCTCTTTTCCGATCGATTCGCCGACGCGACGTCGTCTCTGCGCCTCTTTCTGCTTACAAATCTGTATGTTATTATTTATTCACTCGTTGATTGCTTTCTCTCTGGTGAAATTATTTGTAGATCGGAAAAAAAATATATATTTGGATTCGTTTAGTTTCGTCTTTGCTCCCTAATGTGAGCTCTGCTTAGTTTTCGCTTCATCTGTAGAATTCGTGTATTTATGTGATTTAATCCTTTCATATACACAAAAAAATTGAGAATATGAGATTGTGTTTGAAAGTAGATACGAATCTGTTTACCCGGAATGATCTTCTTAAGACTTTCAGCAATTTCCCTTTTGATTGATTGATTGATTGATTGAGAAAGCTTTTAGTTGGGATGAAGAAGAAGAAGAAGAGTGTTAGTTCCATATTTCTGTTTTAGAGAAAGTGTTTTTTTTTTTATATATACGTAAGTGCTCTTGAAACATTCTTGTTTTGCAGCTTGCTGGCAATGCTCAACCTTCATTGGGTAGTTCATATACTGGTCATAACTATGCAAGTTTGTGTAGAGCTTTCGGGTTGGTTTCTTTGTGATGCTAATAATACCATCTGTAAGAGTTGTCTTTTTTTTTTTTTTTTTTTTTTTTTTTGACTATGACATGTTTTCTTTTATAGGTCGAAACCTGTTGTGAGTGACATTCTTGGTACTGGTTTGGGCACTAACAACACAAGCAATGCCATTAGAGAGGAGAGAGAGGTGCAAAATAATGTCTTTGTCCACATTTTTCTTTGATTTCTGCTTTTCTAATGTTTAAGGAGCAGCTTAACTTATACTTTTTTTTTTGCCTGGTGATCCATGTCTCTATTTTTTGCAGCAGTCAAAAGCTACTGAAACTGCAATTCTTGGAGCTCAATTGACTCGATCATTCCGAGCTCTTGATGTGGGAACATCTAAACGCTTGTTCTCTACAATCTCAGCGGATATAAAGGCAACACACGAGGAACCGAAAACCCAAAGCTTTCGCCCTTTATCTCCTCACCTTCCCGTTTACCAGCCTCAGATGAACTCCATGTTATCGATCTTCAACAGAATCTCAGGGGTTTACTTGACTGGAGTCACTTTCGCTGGCTACCTTCTCTACCTGAAGATGGGTATGATTTGCCTCACCTACCCAAGTTTCTACCAAGTCCTTTACCATACACAACGGCAACTTCCAATCATCACCTCGGTTACTGCATTAGCTGCGATTTACCATACTATCAAGAGTACTCACTCACTCTTGACCCATTAAATAAAGAACTTCCGCAAAGCTCTTTCAGTGAAGCCGCCAAAGTCTCCAGTAAAAGTGTCTGTTTTGAGATGAACAAGATTTAATAAAGAGACGAGATACATTTGTCAAACTCTGTCTTGAGAAGGGGCAAAGATTTAACATCTGTTTTTGGATTTTAGGCTTTCTAAGGCTATGTTTGTTTGCTTTTCTTTGTTCTCGGATCTTTTTGAATGGGGTTTAAATCATGTAATAAATGTTTCCCAAGGTTCTGTTTCTACGTTATACTCTTTTGCTGCAAGTTTTTTTCACAAAATTTGTCAACTTCATAGATATCTTCTTCCATTGGCTTGTTGTTATCCCAATCTATGAATTGGTGACAATGAAACGGCATAGTTGCTGTTATCCCAATACCATTGAATTGGTGACAATACGCAGTACTCACGCTCTTAATCCCAAAAGAGACTCAGTCAAAATATTTTGCTTTATTTGCAGTGATGATTTTAATTTTTTTTTAATGCAAAACCAAACAATATCAAGAACTCTAATCTTTTTCTAAAGTTTATTAGTTATTTTATTGATACAGTAACGAGTTTTTATATTTCAAATCCTAACCGAAAAAGGAAGACCTTTCCACATCCGATAAGAAAAGACTTCAGGATCGGAGCTCGCATCTCTATAGCTCCTGCGATTCCTCTTACAACCCCGAATACACAATCTCCTCTTCTTTATATAAGAACTCACGCAAACACTTCTGCAACACACAATATCTTTTTCTTCTTCTTTTTTTTAACGCTCGAGCCTTCTGGTTCTTCTTTAGCAGATCGCATTCTTTGTTTTCTTACAATCCAAGCTATGTCGAATGATAATGGCAAAAACCCTATGCCCAACGATAGGGGAAACGATCTTGTTTTCACCGCTTTCGAGAATCTTAATCTCTATGGCAACTATAACTGTTACAACCCAGGAGAAGCCAGCAACAACAACCACCCCAACGTCAACGTTTTTAACGTTGGTCATATCTCCGTCGATCGCTTCAACGTTAACGCTCCTCCGTTCACTCCGACGAGGATGATCCAACCAAGTGCTTCTTCCTCCGGATCAAACTCCGCCAAACCCTTCTTTTCTTCTCAGAGTTTCGTGAGCCCCGGCGTAGTCAAAGATCGTAACTCTCTATCAGAACTCTTGAACATGATGACGTGTGCAGAACGTTTCACTGAGTTCCAAAAGTTCCTCCAACGTCTCGATACCTATCCAACGGCTGAGAGGGAGAGCCACTTGTCAGCGATTGGATCATTGTTGACCAAGAACAACTGCACTTTTCTTGATTTGGCGGCGAACCAATACGGCTCACAGGCTTTACGAACCCTCTTTAGACGCAGCCCTGTCTTAGATCATCTCCTATTCCGCGCCGTCTGCATGAACTTCTTCTCGCTCATGACTAATAGATGCGGTCGTGGCTTGATCATCCCCGCGATACGAGCCGTCGATAAAACCAGGAAGGAGGATCTCTACAGGCTCACGTACAACTACGCTCTAGACCTCGCCAGGCTAGAAACCGGATGCCTTGCCCTAAACGATGTGTTTCAAGAGATCAGAGGCAAATACAGAGACCTAATCTTCGAGTGCGTCGTCAAGAACGCGGATTGGTTATCTTTTGACCCCTACGGAACACACGTTGTTCAGAACTTTCTGACACTTCAGAACCCTGGTGCAACAGCTGCAATCGCCGAGAGACTTCGTGGAAGTTTCTTCACGTTGGCGGAGGAGAGACTAGGAAGCTATGTGGTGGAGAAGTGTCTCAACTCGGCTTTTGCGAGAGATAAAGTGTTGGAGGAGTTTAGAGGGAATGATAGAGAATGGGTGAGAATGGCTAATGATAAGTTTGGCAACTTTGTGGCACAGTGTGCGTTGAAGGTGATGAAGGAGAAACAAATGACTTCAATGTTGCAAGAGTTTTTGGAGAAGCTGAGGCCTTACTTTTGCAAGATGAAGACTGGACATGGGAAGAACACACTGAGAGTTATTCAAGAAGAAATTGAGGGATGGAGTGATTAGTTACAAGAGAATCTGGTTATATATGAACTGATCGAATGCTTTTGGTTTTTTCTTTTTTGGTTAGTTTTCTGATGGTTCTTCATTGTGTAGTCGATCGTAGTGGTGTTAAGGTTTTTGGTTTTAATTGGGGTTTTTGGTTTTGGTTCTAAATAGTAACCTACTATTTTATGCCAACACTTCAGAATACAGTAGTTGTCTTGCTTGTTCCTTATTTTTTCTATAATCATATCAAAGTTTTTGACAACTCTACTTGAAAAAAAAAAAAAATCCGAATGAGAACCAATCTGATTGACGTCCATTAATGATGTAAAGAGACAAGAAATAAAATTGATAAGCCAAATTTGGGAGCAAGGGGAAGAAGGAAATCAATTTAAACCGAATGACAAAGACAAGATAACTTTTTATATGGACACCTGGTTTCTGGATTGAGACATGTAATTAATTTAGCAACAAAATAATAAGGACAAAAGACTTGAGATGATGATAATCATAATGGTGATGACAATATAATGATTGTCCCTTAGTAAATTATTTAAAATGAAATGATACGACAAGTATGGGTCATGTATGGTGTATTAGTTAGTTAAGTGTGAGCAAGTCAGTCTCTCTTTTTTAACATCCAATGCTTTCTCACCTAACACACCTATTTTTTCCAACAACACATGTCCATACTATTTAACTTCCACATGCAATGAAAATTTTCACAAAACGAATTTTTAAGTTTTAACAAATGCTGAAATTGGAAACAAATGGATTACTAGTTCTCAAAATCTTGTTTCAGTGTGAGTGAATTAAAGATACGTAATTTGCAATTGGATAATAAAAATGTTTATATCACCACTAAACGGGTGGGTTAACAAGAGACAGGAGACGAAAAGGTCCAAAAAAGCATACTTAAAAAAGTTACAACAGAACACTCTTAAAAACAAAGTTACCCAAATAGAATAAAAAACATCAAAAGTGCTTCAACTGATTCATCAGAAATCCAGATTCCAATTTGATCCAAAACACTTTTACAGATATTATAAAAAAAACTTTGGGAGATATGGATGGATAATGATATCATCAGCTCAATTTCACACACTCACACCGAATCTGTTACTTTTGGTGCAGCCATGTTAACCACTTTCCCATCCGGACCGGTTCTCAGATCAGTCATACCACTAACCGGTTGACCGACTCCCTGGTATTGCTGCTGCTGCTGCTGAGGCTGAGGTGGTGGCGGTTGAACCATCATGCCATCCCCAGCCACCGTGTAGTACACAGGTTTCCCCATCTGTGAATATGGTTCCTGTAACCCCATTGTTGGACCAACACTCGTCATAACTTGGGGACCAACACTAGTCATAACTTGTGGACCACCAGAATACGGTGGCTGTGGTTGAACCACGTTGTAACCTGGTTGGTTCTGCTGCTCCATGTATGCATCAGGATGAGGATGCATTCTCTGAACAGGTGGGTAATACCCTTGGTTTCCTTGTACCGTCGGTGGTCTCATGACGCTTTGGTATATTGTCCCTGGAGCTTGTGATTGAGCTGGAATCATATACACTTGCTGCTGCTGCTGCTGCTGCTCCGGTAGATTCTGTGACGTGGTGGTTGCGTATACGTTCCCCGGAATGTTGTTGTTTCCTTGCCAGTAGCCAATCGGAGGTTGTGGATTCGTCGTGGCCGCCGCCGCCGGATTTTGAGCATATGTTGGAGAAAAGTATCGTCCGCCTTCATCTTCGCCTTTTCTTCTGTACATAGCAGCCTCTTGTTGTTGTTGTTGTTGTTGAAGCAGCTGATTCTGATGTATAGCCTCTTGTTGTTGTTGAAGCAGTTGATTCTGATGCATAGCCTCTTGTTGTTGTTGAAGAAGCTGGTTCTGATGTATAGCCTCTTGTTGTTGTTGATGATGAAGCTGATTCTGATGTAGCATTTGTTGTTGTTGTTGTTCTTGATCTCTGATTTGAATCCTCTGAAACTCCTGGATTTGTCTTTGAATCTCCGCCGGATTAACGCCGTGATCCGGCTGTAACATCCGTTGATCTACAAACATCTGCAGCGGCGGTTCGATCACCGCCGGTTCCTGTACCGGCTGAGCCACCTTCACTGGAGATGGAGGAATCGGAGCTGCTTTCTCCGATCCAAACAAAAAATCAGCGGCGGAAACAGATTTCTCCGATTCAGGTCGGCTAGGGATAGGATTAAGCGTATCTCGATCGGATTTAGTGGAACCTTCGGAGCCGAAACCGCCGGAGATTGTAGAAGAAGGGAAGAGAAACAAACGCATCCGAGCTGGGTTAGAGGACATACGAAGCAATCGATCGTACTCATGCATCATGTGCTCCAGATCTTCATCGTTAGTCACCGAGATCAACGCATCTAAATCCTCACCTGGAAGCTGATACTTGAACGATATCTCACCAACTCCTCCTCCTCCCTCACCGCCACCGCCACCGCCACCGCCGTTGCAGACGGCGGAGAGTTTGGAGACCAAAGAGGGAAATCTGATGCCGCGATCTACGGACATGATTTTGGTATCTCCGTTAACATAAGTAAGCTGGTTATCATGTGGACGCGGCTGGATCTTTCCGCCGTAACTGCACATGAGCTTCACCTTGTAGCTCTGCTGTTGTTGCTGCTGGTGGTCCTCCCATGGCGGCGGGTTCTCAAACTCGACGTCGCGAGATCTAGGCGACGATTCAGCTGAATCTGGATACGAGTTGTACGAGAATTTATCCATTTCTTTCTAAGATATTTTCGAAATTTTATCTTCGTCTTCGTTGCTTAATTAATCCATGAAAAAAAAAAGTCTGGAGTTGGGTTTGTTTGGTAGTATAGAGAGAGAGAGAGAGAGAGAGAGAGAGAGTAGAAATAGAGAGGACTAGGACTATTTTATCACGGAGGTGGTTTTGGGAAAGGCTAACGTGACAGGATAGTGTTTTGTGGTTTTGGCGTGAACTCTTTTGGTTGATTACACGTGGGAGTAAAGTATTGGTTGGAAGTGATGAGGATTGAGGTGACGGGGGTGTGAGGTTAGCTAAAAGTCCATTGATTTTAGCTGGACTTTTGCGGCATTTTTGTGGGGGCCAGTTAGTGTTTTAATAGCGTGTTTGATAGAGATTAAAAGAGACAAAAAAAAAAAGCCCATAGTTTTTGAGTTTTTTTTCTTTTGACTTATGATTATGATTAAATGAGTTAATCTACTGTATTACTCCATATCAATCATATAATGATGATGTCTGTATATAATTTATTTCTGAGAGTGTCATCAAATACCTCGTGATCTTTGCTTCAAAGTACAAAACTTTCCTCTTCTACATTCAAAATTACAGCATCCCAAGACAAACTCAATCCCAATCATTCACACTTGTTATATATATATATATATATATATATATCTTCTCGGATTCAACTGAACAAAACTTAATTAATAGTATAAAAAACGGACTAACTGCAACATTGATTATTGTTCTAATCAACATAGACTATGGTAATATTCACTGATTAGCTCTTTCGTTATCTTGTCGCAACATGAAACCATCTCCGCATGCATTTTATAAGGACTCTTGTCAAAATTTTCCAATCCATGTCTGACAAGTCACACAAGCTTTTTGTATATCTCTCTTAGGTGGAGTGAACTGTATCGCGGAAAATGGATTCTCGCATACTTCATATATAGTATATATCATCACGGTTTCCGCCGTTGGCAGAGAGATCCATCTCATTGCATGCTCAATGTTTCTGAGCTGCTTTAGGGGGTGATGGTGAGATATAAGCAGAGAGTGAATACTCTGGATTTCGTTTTTATTTTCCCGATTTGTTGTCCTCTTAAACGAGTTAAGCAGCCTTGTTTGATTGTTCATTTTCATAATCTGTTTGTTTGTTTGGATCTGAGCGTTTTTTGTTTGTTTGTTTCCTACGTCTTTTTGTACAACTTTACTTCAATTTTGAGATTATTACTTAGAACAGTTGCTCTGTAGATTAATGTGCTGCGATAGCTTAACTTATTATATAGCCTGTGATGTTTTCTTATTCAATATCTAGGTAAAGTTTTCGATTAGTTTGTGTTGTGACATATACCATATATATATATATATATATATATATATCCAGGTAGATCAAATTCAAGTAACCAAAAAAAAAAAAAACAAAACATAAAAAAAAAAACCTCAAGTCTCACCGCCGCTCCAAACAGATCTAAAACCACCTAAATTCTCTTTTCTCTCTCCGATCGAAACCATGTCTGACGTCCCCGTCAAGCTCTGCCGTGAAACAGTAGTCATCTGGGACTTGGAGGAATGCCCGATCCCAGAAGGTGTACATGCTTCCGATGTTTTTAGAAACGTGAATAAGTCGCTTCATCAGGGTAAGGGTTATGTTATATTCAGGCCTTACTTGGACTTTTTTAAGTTCATTGGTGAAATTGGAGGTAGTACTGTGAATCTTATACACGTACCTTCAGGTGAAGAATCTCTCCCTCTCCTTTTCTCTCCCTCAGTTTTACCTATCTTCTCTGTATCTTTGATGATCATCTGCGTTTATATATATATATATAAATATTTTCAGAAGCTAAAGATGAGAGACGTAAAAAGATTTTAGTGGAATTGTTAGGAGAGGCAGTCAGATGCTATTACACACCAGTAAACATGATGCTCATCGTTGGAGACATATCGAAACATCACCAGTTCAGAAGGCTCTCATCTTTTTGAAAAATCAGAATCTCCACAATGTTTTCTTGGCACTGCCTCATCTTCCATCATCCAAGGACCTCCTTGATACAGTAAGAGGGTTATGGCTTTGGGAAACCCTATCGCTGGGAGGACCTCCTCATCTTTTCTCACCCTTTCCAAATTTGGGCCGTACGACGCATATAGACTTCGACTTATTCGGTAACATCGGTAAGATCTCTATCTGCCAATCTCTGATATATCTGTGTTCTTTTTTTTTCTTCTCTTCATAACGATCTGCTGAATTAGATGCCTTACCTTTGCTTCATCTCTTGTATCCCTGATCGCAGTCACTAAGAACGCAGAGAAGACATGTGTTTTCTGGGACGTCGTGGATTGCCGGATGCCTGAAGGTTACGGTGGTGTGAGGGATGTTTCGCAGAACATTAGACAGTCCCTTAAGAAATCCGGTTACAAGGGTGAGGTATCCATCAATGCTTATGTGAATCAGACCAATGATGATTTTAACGAGTATGCTTCTACCGACCCGGGATTCAAGATCATACTTGCTCCACCAGGTTGTTAATTCCTTGAATCTCTTTTAATACTCGCTTCTTCTTGATATCGATCGGTTTATATATATTTTTTCAACTTATGTGTGCTTCTTCTTGATATCGATTGGTTTATATATATATTTTCAGGAGATAGAGATGCTAGACTTGAGATGCTTCTAGTGGACCTTCTAATCTAGGCAATTGAAAATCGTCCACCTGCAAATTTTATGCTTATCCTTGGGGACATCTTCGTGGGAGATGATGGTTACAGGGAGTTCGTCAAGGCATTTGTCACCTTGAAGGTTGAACGTTACAAGTGTCTCTTGGCACAGCCTCAAAAGTCTATAGTGATGGATTATGCGGTAACGAAATGGCTTTGGAAAAGCCTATCAACTGGAGGAGACCATCTTGACGATGCTGCCCTAAGTGAAAGTTCACAAGGTAATGACAATAATACTTGTATTCTTAACGCTGGAGGAGACCATCTTGATGATGCTGCCCTTAGTGAAAGTTCACAAGGTATTGACAATAATAATTGTATGGTTAGCGCTGGAGGAGACCATCTTGATGATGCTGCCCAAAGCGAAAGTTCACAAGATGTTGACAATAATACTTGTACGGTTACCGCTGGAGGAGACCATCTTGATGATGCTGCCCTTAGTGAAAGTTCACAAGGTATTGACAATAATAATTGTATGGTTAGCGCTGGAAGAGACCATCTTGATGCTGCTGCCCTAAGCAAAATTAAGTTCACAATGTATTGACAATAATACTTGTACGGTTACCACTGGAGGAGACCATCTTGATGATGCTGCCCTTAGTGAAAGTTCACAAGGTATTGACAATAATAATTGTATGGTTAGCGCTGGAAGAGACCATCTTGATGCTGCTGCCCTAAGCAAAAGTAATAATACTTGTACGGTTACCGCTGGAGGAGACCATCTTGATGCTGCTGCCCAAAGCGAAAGTTCACAAGGTATTGACAATAATACTTGTACGGTTAGCGTTGGGGGAGACCATCTTGATGCTGCCCAAAGCCAAAGTTCACAAGGTATTGATAATAATACTTGTATGGTTAGTGCAAGTTCATAAGGTGGCTGTCGTAGCCTTGAAGTAAATTCTTACATGTACTATTGCATAAAACTCGGGTTTCTTCTTGTTTTGAAAGGCTTCTATCCAATACCTCCCTCGGTTAATAAAAACACTGTGAAAGCCGCAACAAGCTCTTCTTGCCGTCCGATAGAAACACGCTCTTCTTGCCGTCCTATAGAAACCATGTCTGAATTCTCCGGTAAGATCTTTCTCTCTATCTATCTATATATATGTTGTTTATTTCCAATCTCCTTGGCCTTCATGAAGCGTTAGATGTGCTTTACCTTTGCTTCATCTCTTGTTTTCCCTATTTCATGCAGACACTAAGAAGACATGTGTTTTCTGGGACGTTGTGGATTGCCCGATGCCTGAAGGTCACGGTGTTAGGGATGTTTCGCAAAACATTAGACAGTCACTAAAGAAATCCGGTTACAACGGTGAGGTATTCATCAAGGCTTATATAAAGCAGACCAATGATGATTTTAACGAGTATGTTTCTACCGACCCCGGATTCGAGCTCATACATGCTGAAGGTTAATTCCTTAAATCTCGTAATACTCTTTTTTTTTTCCTCTCTCGCTCTCTAATACTTATGTATATACAGTATGCTTCTTCTTGATATCGATCGGTTTATATATATATATTTTTTCAGGAGATAGAGTTGCTAGACTTGAGATGCTTCTAGTGGACCTTCTAATCTGGTCAATTAATATTCGTTCACCTGCAAATTATATGCTTATCCTTGGGGACATCTTCGTGGGAGATGATGATGATTACAGTGAGTTTGTCAAGGCATTCGTCCGGTTGGAATGTAGACATTTCACATGTCTCTTGGTACAGCCTCAAAAGTCATTAGTCATGAGAGATTATGTGGTAACAAAATGGTGGCTTTGGAAATACTTATCAACTGGAGTTGACCATCTTGTTGCTGCCCAAAGCGAAAGTTCACAAGGTGTTGACAATACTTGTAGTGCAAGGTAGTTCATAAGGTGTCTGTCTGTGCGTAGCCCTGAAGTCTATCTATGCAGAGAAAAATTGTGGAGCTACTCAGGGTTATTTCTTACTTTTGTTTCGATGTCGGTCTCTTCTCGTCATAGTTTCTCTTTCATTTTATTGCATTAAAACTCGGTTTTGAAAGGCTGCTATCCAATATCTCCCTCTCATGAAAATATATAGTCACAATGGAAGAAAATATTGCATGTGAATGCAGAATAATATATTAAGTTCCCTTTTTTTTTATATAAAGCGGTAGCTCTTGTACTGCGGTTGGATCTTGTTTTTTCCTAAGTCAAAATGAAAGAAACTAGATGTGAATAAAAAAGAAATATTATTGGAGATTGTATAAGTTTTGGTTTAGACTGGTATAGCTTAAATTTCATTGGTTATGTCAACCGGTTAAGTTAGATATGCTTGCTGTGGGGGACATCTCAAAATATATAGGGGATGAGATAGTCTGAGTCTCTGAGATGTGATGGGATTTGGAATGTAAAAATACTCGGGAAGTTTTTTTCTTAATCCGGGATCAGTTATGTTTTTTATAGACTTCCATTGTCATAATATTTCGAAAACAAGCAACACAAAACATTTATATACTCAAACATTAGCATTTTAAATAACCCCTCAAAGTCTCGCACCGCCGCTCCAAACAGATCTAAAACCTAAATTCTCCTCTCTCTCTCTCTCTATCGAGTAGACAAATTCTTGCCGGCCGATCGAAACCATGTTAAAATTCTCCTGTAAGATCTCTATCTATCTATCTGTAACTCGAAATTTGTTTGTTGCCCTTGATGAAGCGTTAGATGTGTTTTATTCTATATATTTTTGTTTTGTTTTGCCTCTCTTCATAACTGTAACTGTATATACATCTCGGCCTCCTAGGCGACGTTAATAAAACAGTTATAATTTGGGACGTGAAGGCATGCCCGATCCCTGAAGGTCTTGACAGTTATGATATTTGGAACAACGTCCAAAAATCCCTATCGAATATTGGGTATCCAACTACACACATTCTAGAATTTAGGGCATATTGTGATTATTTTCTAACGCGTGATAGTAGGCCTAGCGGTCCTTATATTTGGTTGATGCACGCATCTTCAGGTGACTCTAAAGGTGAAGACTCTCTCCCTCTCTCTCCCTCAGTTTTACCATATCTTTTGATGGTCTGCGTTTATATATATATATATATATATATATATATATATATATATTCAGAAGCTGAAGATGAGAGACGTAAAAAGATTTTAGTGGACCTGTTATGCGAGGCAGGCGAAAATCGCTCAAGAATAAACTTGTTGCTGATCATTGGAGACGTGTCAGAACAGACCCAGTTCATGAGGGCTCTTAAGTTTTTGAAAGAGGCGAAGCCCCACAATGTTTTCCTGGCACTCCCTCGTCCTCCATCATCAGAGGATTTGGTTGCAACTGTAAGTGAAGTTTGGCTTTGGGAAACCTTAGCTGTTGGAGGATATCCTATGGGCCATATTCCAAGTGAAGACGATTCTGATTATGATTCTTCTGACGATTAGTCACCAAAGCTCGGACGAAGCATTTTTATCTTATTTGAACAATCTGTTTTTACTAGTTGTTATTCCTCTGTTTAAGTGAAATTCACAAATCTGTTTTACTAGTTGTTATTTCCTCTGTTTCAAGTGAACTAGATTATTATTGTTCTACCAAGATCAAACAACATATTGTGTATTGTAATAGATTATGGTGAAGGAACAAATGGAATGTTTTTTGTTTTTTATTCACATCTAATAATAATTTATTGAGCTGAAGAATGAGACAACAAGTCATGAATCTGAGCAAAATTACCAAAATCTTTATCAAAAGAATAACTGTCTGCATGCTGGGGATGAGGTCTGTGCAGAACAATAAGGGCATTTGAATCTGCGGGAAGCACAGTTCTTGCTGAGTCTAATCACTGACTGCTTGCAAATAACATGACGGCAAGGCATCATCATCATTGGCGGGTTCTCTTTGCTGCTCTCATCTCTACTCACTGGACAAACGAAAACCGAGTGAAACTGTAACTCATTCCCCAGCTCCAGAGGTACCGGGAGCTGTTTCATCTCTTCCCATTCTTCTTTCTTCAGAGCCATTACATCAACCAGTTTTAAAAGCGTCGGTAAGCTCTCTAAACCCGCTGATAAAGCCACTGTCAACGGGGATCTCGACGGCTGATCAAGGAGATGGTAATACTCACTGATTAGCTCTTTGGTTACCTTGTCCCAACTTGATGGAGAAACCATCTCTGCATAAGGACACTTGTCAAGTTTTCCAATCCATATCTGACAAGTCACAAGCTTTTGTATCTCTCGTAGGTGGCCTGAACAGTATCTCGTTAGATGGGTTCTTGCATACTTCATAGCATCATCACGGTTCCCTTCTCTCAACATATCGCAATACTTCAAACTTACGAGTTTGAACTCCATCTCTGAACTCTTTTCCTTCAGCTTTCCTCGGTTGGCAGAGATCCATCTCATTGCTGGCTCAATGTTTCTTCTGAGCTTCATTGACTCAACGATTTGCTTGATTTCAAATGACTGAGATCTAACCTCGGTCTCTTCCTCTTCTCCAGCCTCCTTAACCAAACAGTCACCAACCTCGAACAACCCTTCTCTGTAACAATGCTGGATAAGTATCTTATTCACTAAAGGGATATCGAAACCAATGCTTCTGCAGGCTAGAGATATGTCAGGATGGTAAAAACTCTCAAAAGTCTTCACCAACTTGTCAAGACTCAGTTTCGTTTCCTTTTGTGATCTCTTGAGCTGGATAGTAGGGAGCAGAGCATCAAGCTTTTGCCTCAACTTGGCGAGGACGGATTCAGGTTCTAGACCAACGTTGTTACCTAATTGGATTCGACTCAACGTATCTTGGATTGTATCACAAACAAGATCGATAATATCAAGAGAAACAGAGTGATGCAGTTTCTGTTTCTTAGTAACTCGATCGAATGCATCTTTCACAACAGCAGTCGTCTGATCCATTCCTCCTCTTCTTGATTGATTTAATCAGCTTAAACGTTTCACTACCAAACTGCAAACACACACAATAAATTTTAGACATCTAAATTGGTCATTAACAAAAGACAATACGAATCGATTTCTTTTTTTGCCCTTATAATAATAGTAAGTAAGCAAGAAGATCATAATATTACCAATAAACCCCAAAAGCAATGATAATATTACGAATAAAATTCAGATTTACAATGAAAATTGTAAAACTTGTGTAACAAATCATCAAAAGCAATTTTCGTAAGTAAAATAGAAGACAGAAGGAAAGATGTGGAGTACCTAAAAGGCGACTGAGAATTTCGAAAATTCAGAATCCAAAAGCCATCGTAATTAAGAAGGAACGAAGGGAAACCAAAAAATCCGATTTATGTAATTTCTAAGGAAGATGATTTGGCATTACGAATCAAAATTGTTAAGATTTGGTTTCTGAAAACATGGAACCACTTTTAAAAAATTTTCAATTATTTCACAAACTCTATATTAATGGAGTATATCTTTAAAGAAAATATTAATATATAGGTACGTTTTGACTTAACACAATAACACTAGTGTATAGGTCTGATACTTGGTTTAGTGATGGAGCCTCTATTCGACCGGTTTGGTCGGATCCGGTTATTAAAAAACGTTGTAAAAGCCGCAACACGTTTATTAGCTAAACGATAGCCACGTTCTGAGCACTGCGTTTGCTATATTGTCTTTACTTCTCTTCATTTGCATTTTCTTGGTTTTTAGTTATTACTCTCGACTTCTTTCTTTTGAATATGAGTTTATTTAGTTTCTTCGTTGATCGTCATACTGTTTTATGTTCAAGAAGTGACACTAAGAAGCAGAGAAAATGAGAAACGGCCTAATTAGCTTCCTTGTCTTATTTCTATTGACCATCTCCTCCATTCATGTTGATGCGTCTTCTTTGCTTGTGAAGTATCTTCCTGGTTTTGAAGGTCCTCTTCCTTTTGAGCTCGAGACTGGGTAATAAACAAAAGTTTATCTCTTTATTCTAAAATATGTCTGAGCAGAATCAAAAACACACACAAAATTAAGTAAGAATCCTTAATTAGGTTCTAAGAACATGTCTCTTTCTTATTTTGCATGTGGGTTTTAAAACGAAGATATGTGAGTATTGGTGAATCTGGAGACGTTGAGCTCTTTTACTACTTTGTAAAATCAGAGAGAAATCCAAAAAATGATCCTTTCATGATCTGGCTCACTGGTGGCCCTGGCTGCAGCTCCATCTGTGGATTGCTTTTTGCCAACGGTAACAAATCTTTTATTTTGTATTATTATGTAAATCACTAATGGCTCTAATGTTACCGCCTTAGTTTGGATGGTTAAGACAAGTGTTCAAGTTGAAATTTTACTGTTTGTCTTTCTTAGGTCCTTTAGCTTTTAAAGGGGATGAGTATAATGGAACAGTGCCTCCTTTAGAGTTAACATCTTTTTCATGGACAAAGGTTAAGACAGAGATTACTCTATTTTTTATTATTATAGTTCTCTCTCTGAAAAGAGTTACATTCTGAATTTCTATTTACTCAATTGTTTTGCAGGTGGCTAACATTTTGTATTTGGAATCTCCTGCTGGCTCTGGATATTCTTATGCGAGAACTCGGCGTGCTTTTGAGTCTAGCGACACCAAACAAATTAACCAAATTGATCAGTTTCGTAGGAGTGTTAAGTGTTCTTTTTGCTCTGTTCTTGTGTTGGTTATTTTTTTTTACTTTCCCTCTAAACTGTTTTTAGTGTGATTACTTGCAGTGGTTTGTGGATCACCCGGAGTTTATATCGAGTCCATTTTACGTTGGTGGAGATTCATTTTCTGGGTTTATTGTTCCAGGGGTTGTTCAACAGATTTCTCTTGGTAGCCTTTTTTAATCACCATGCACATTCCATAGTTTTGGTATCTTTGAGTTAAAAGCTTACAATCACAATATGAAAACAGGAAATGAGAAAGGCCTCACACCACTCATAAATATTCAGGTGTTTAAACAGTCTATTCACTCAATCATATGGATATATACGGCGATAAGAATATGTCTTCTACTAACACACATTCCTAAATTATGAGCAGGGTATGTTCTTGGAAACCCTTTGACAGATAGAAACCTAGAATCTAACTACAGAGTTTCATTTGCTCATGGGATGGGACTTATTTCAGATGAGCTCTTTGAGGTACTCTTTTATCTTCATCAATCATCATATATGATTGTTGAGACATTAAGTTAAGAGTCTTTTTTCACTACTTTTTTGTGTGCAAGACATTAAGTTATAATCTTTTTTCACTACTCTTTTTTTCTTGGCAGTCACTTGAAAGAAGTTGTGAAGGCAAATTCTTCAACGTAGACCCAAGTAATGCAAGATGCTCAAATAATCTTCAAACATATGACCATGTAAAGACTTTTATACTGCACACATCACTTGTGTATCTAGCTTCTTTGATTGTGCTTTCAAAGACTAATTGTCTCATTGCTTTCTGAGTTCATAGTGTATGTCAGAGATATACGCAGAGCATATATTGTTACGAAACTGCGAAGTAGATTACGTCATACCAGAAACACTACAAACCATATCAAACATCAGAACCGATAGAAGAAGAGTACTGAAGGAGTTTTCAAGAAATGATTCATCATCATTGCCACCACCTAGCTGCTTTGTAACAATTCTCTCTTTACGTCCTTCATTTTTTTCAATATTGATGGGTTTGAAGAGTTCTAACATTTTATTTGTCTTCTCAGACTTATAAGTATTTTCTGTCTGCCTTTTGGGCGAACGATGAAAATGTACGCAAAGCTCTAGGCGTGAAGAAGGTACCTTACCTACCTATGTGAATTCTATAAGTTTTTTGGTTGGTTCTATTATACAAAACATAATAAAATCCACACAAACTCATTACTAATGTGATGCAGGAAGTAGGAAAATGGAATCGATGCAACATCCAAAACATACCATATACGTTTCAAATTTTCAATGCATTTCCGTATCACGTGAACATAAGTCGTATAGGCTTTCGCTCTCTCATTTACAGGCAAGATTCTTTGATATTGCCAAACTAGTTGTTTTTTTTTTATGTATCTTTATAATTTAACAAACTCATGTATTTGGAGGTTTTGGAACAGTGGTGATCATGATTCTATGGTACCTTTCTCTTCAACTCAAGCATGGATCAGAGCTCTCAACTATTCCATTGTTGATGACTGGAGACCTTGGATGATGAGTAGCAATCAAGTTGCTGGGTAAACAAAAAACCATTGTTTCAAACTCCAATCTCTTCAAGATTATCTTTAAAGACACACTGTTTACATCCGTGTTTGTAGATATACAAGAACTTACGCGAATAAGATGACATTTGCAACCATCAAGGTTAAACCCTTTCATTCTTGTACTGTCCAAAGTTTCTGAAGGAAAAACAAAAAGTCATGTAGAGTGCTTTTATTGTGTGGTGTACAGGGAGGAGGGCACACAGCGGAGTACAATCCAGATCAATCCGCAGTTATGTTCAGAAGATGGATTGATGGAGAACCTCTCTGAACATTCTCACTCACTTCTCTCTTTGTTGTTTGTTTGATAATATCCGGTAAAAATTGCAATTTTGCCACATGTTGTTCTGTAATCGAAATAGCTCACGTACTGTCCATGTTTTGGAGATGTCCGTTACTCACTTAAACAAGTTACCACGCCAACCCTCTGAAGCTTAAAACTTTTAAACATTGTGTTGCACTCTAAACTGAGAAGCTCTGTTTCATGGCAAGTCACAGACCCTGTTTCATGTTCCAATTAAATATTTCCAAAGCAGTATGTCATTTTATTACTTCTCAGTCATCAATGGTGAAATACAAAAAACCCAATTTCTAGATCCCAATTGAAAGAAAAACAAGAATGATATTGGACTCTTGACTCTGTTTATTATTCAACTTCAGAAGTGGACATTGCAAGATATGTTCAGTAAAGGGAAAGCTCTCCAGCATCAACTGTTCTCTTCACAAGTTTAGCCCATGATTCATTTGTTTCATGGATGATCTTCAAAGCATATTCCTGTATAGATAGCTCCCTCTCAGTTATAGTACCAAACATAAAGCATCACCACTAGAGAAGATAAAGTAGAAAGAAGAACTTACTTTGTTTGCTGGTTTGTCTCCAAGACCAAATCTGTTAGCAGGCTTTCCATCTGGGATCTTGTAGTCTCTAAACCAGTCTCTAATGGCTGTTAGTGTACCCTGCTCACCAGATTTAGGGTCAGAAACCAAAAATTCATGTACTTTGTTTTTGCATAAACGTATGGGGACTTGTTTCTAATACTAGATTAGCTCGTACCGGGAAATGTTTCTCAACATCTTCGACATCATTCACAAGATGAGCTTTTGGGTCATCCAAAGAAATGGCAACAATCTTCCAGTCTAGCTCTCCTTCATCAATCATAGCTAAAGCAGCCAAAGGCTTGATTTTAAGAATATCTCCTATCTTCCTTTGGGTTTCACCAATCTCAACAACATCAACTACAAATCCAAACCAAGAATAAGCACACTCTTGTTTGTTCCAGAGTGATATCATTTTCCATTACATAAACAGACTACCACAGTTTCACCTGGATCGTTATCCCCAAAACATCCTTCAACTTCAGAATTTGCATGAGAAGGATCTTCCCATGTCTGTGGAAGCAACCCATAGTTCCAGTTTATGTTGTACCTGGACAAAATCCAGTAGTGTTAATCACTGAGGAGATAAGATTGATTGTCATCAATGGATGCTGAAGCCTCTAAAAAGTTTTAGCTTAGGAAAAAGCAAAACTCAAGAAAGAGAAAGCTATACACTTACGGATAATATCTGAGCTTGCCCTTCTTAGTGTCTTGCTTAATAGGAGTGAAATCTTCATCAGTAGCAACCTCCATTTTAGCTTTCGACTCTTTAGGTATTTCAACTATAAAGTTAAAAACTCCATCTCCTAAGGTCAATGGTACATCATGCCATGGAGAAACCTATACACAAAATGCACACAATCCTTATCCAGCCTTTAAAACAGAACAGAGTGATAAACCAAAAGCATTTCAATAATCATTCAAATTGTAAATATTTAGAAACATTGCTCGCAATCCCAGAGAAAACTAAATCTAACCACAAGAGTGTGATTTATATATCCAAACCTCAGAATTTAGGTTAGCAGACCAATCAATTTCCTCAAATTGTGTCCTAGTGACCAACCTCAAAAAGCTTAACAGAGTGATGAACCAAAAGCATACCAAAGCAAATTCACAATGTAGATCTTTAGATCATCGACAGCAATCTCAAAGAATACAATTTTAATTATGATGCGTCTATGAGTGCACAAATCTAACCACAAGAGTATTCAAAAATAACAATGTGAAAGACCCCAAAAAAAAACTCAACACTTCTCCCCAGTAAACCAAGCTTTTGACTTTGAAAACAGAGAGACACAAACGGAGAAAGTTAGAAAGAGTAATAAAAGTTACCTTCTTTCCAGAACCATCGAGGAAGAAAACACGATAATCTAAGGATTCGGGTGGACCTTCTTCTTGAACCTTCACCTGAGGGTTGTAAATGGCACTGCAGGAGAAGGGTCTCTTGGATTTCAACACCAAAGCTCTTCTGCTGAAACAGAGAGCGCCAAATCCGCCGCAAGGTCTCTTAGCCGGCAGAGCGAAAGCTCGTTTGGCGAGGAAACAAGAGGTGGTTTGGGTTACGGCCGTGGCTGCAGTTATCACTCTAGTAGCCGCCATTATTGTAGAAAAGATTGAAGAAAGTAATGGCCTTTCGTTTTACTCTCTCTCCCTGGCTCCTTTATTCTCTCTTCTCTCACCAAAAACAAAAAAAAAAAAAAAACAAAAGATTATACAAAAACCAAAATAAACGAAGCGAATAGATCACGTGGGGTTCTGTAGAGTAGAGTAGGTATGACCAACTTTAGTAATACCGTTATAAATAATTAAAACTGTGGAAACATAAATGTAAAGGTTTCGTGGTGTAGTTGGTTATCACGTCAGTCTAACACACTGAAGGTCTTTCGAACCCGGGCGAAGCCATTTTTTTTTTGCATTGTTTTTTTTTTGATTCGAATCTTAAGATGTGTGATCAACTTTTGTGTCACCAAAGCCTTAAAACCTTCTCTCAACAGTTTCTAAAGATTGGTTTAGGATCATCGAAATACATAGATAAGCCACGTTGCAAAAGGTCACATAGTACAACACAAACTGATAAGGAATTTACAAAGTTGGAGAAGTAGATGGAGACAGAGGACAGGCATGATGATGAGTACATTATCAAATATATTAGGGAAAATGATCTTATTGTGTCTCTCTGATTATTATCTCAGATTCATTTTCTGATGAATTCAACACCTTTCTGAATACTTCCAGCTAGTTCTTCTTTTGCTTTCTCCAGACCAATCCTGTAAAAAGAAAAGGAAATCAATATAAAGGTAACTCTCTCACTTTCTTATCTGAGACAAGTATATTAGAAGAGATGATGAGTTATGTTTCCAACCTTTCGTATTCGTTCAAGGGTCCAAGCTGATACACTTCCTCTGCTCCTGTACGGCCAAGGCGCACTTTGGTTGCGAAGAAAGCTAACTCTGTCACCTGTGATGAATTGCCATTACACAAGTCAAATGCATTGAAATAATGAAAGAGAGTGAAGTGTTTTCGTTAAAATATGAATACAATTGAATAGTCTTTTCAAGATTTACCTGAGAAGCAACAAAAGAGCACTCTATGACATTTGCATCTCCTCTTAACCCGCGAAGGCAAGCATCTGCAAACTTGGATGCAGCATATGCCTGTAGTAGTAATAGTATATTTAAATGGATTCAGGACACTGTTCAGGGAAAAACAAGTGTTTACGATGATGTCTTAAAATGAATCGGTTTGGTTTTACCATTGAAAGTGTTGCAGATCCAGCTCCAGCTTTTGCCTCCACAACTTCAGTTCCACCATTCTGAATTCGGTTTGTGAGATACTCAATTTCTTGAGGTGTGAAGCTGCTAGGAGGTTTAACCTTAGGAGAAAAAAAGATTAAGCAAAACCATCAATTAGCAGATAAGCTGATGCAATGGAAACGACTTGTAATTTCTATTTATATGAAACCTGTGACAATAGTGGCAAGATTGTGACTCCGGCGTGTCCCCCAACGACTGGTACATCAACTTCTCTTGGATCAAGGCCAAGAACTTCTGCCTGCACAAGATTGAAAATATCCACTAAGTGATTGAAAATTCAAGAAAAGTAAAAGCCATATGAAGTGAAGAATCACATTATTACCACAAAGGTGTTGGCACGAGCAACATCGAGTGTAGTAACTCCAAGGAGCTTCTTAGGATCATAAGTTCCAGCTTTCTTGAAAACCTCAGCGGCAATGGGGACAGTAGAGTTCACAGGGTTGCTGATCAAGTTGACAATAGCATTAGGACAGCATTTTGATACACCTTCACATAGTGTCTTAACAATCCCAGCATTGATTTTAAACAGATCATCGCGGGTCATCCCTGGTTTCCTCGGTATACCGGCTGGTATGATCACAAGATCCATACCCGTTAGTGCGTCCTCAAGCTGCTTCGGTCCCAAGAAACCGCGGACCTAATTGAATCAAACCAACCAAGAAGGGTCATTACTCTGTGCTCATTCATTAGCAAGAAGAAGTAATCTTATGTGAAGTTTCCAAAGTTGAGAGGTTCTTCTTACAACAGCTCCAGTGTCCATATGACTGACGTCTGCTGTAACGCCAGGAGCATTGACAACATCGTAGAGATGAAGTAAAGAGACAAGAGGGTTCATCTTCATCAGCAAAGATAAAGATTGTCCAATCCCACCTGCAGCTCCAAGAATTGCTACATTGAATCCTGGATTCCCACCTTTTGCTCTGCAGTTTTCTCTTCCCAATACCGAGTTCTTTGCTTCCATCTAAACAAGAAGGAAGGAAAAAAAAATCACTTTCAGTCCTACAAGGCTTCATTGGAAACAAAAACAAATTGATCTCTCTTACTCTCTACTCTCTACTGGCATCAGAAATCTTCAGTTACTAGAAATAAAAACTACACTAGTAAAAACGAACGTCAAGTTCGTAACTGAACTAAAGTTTGAGTCTTAATGACTAATCACTTTTTTTTAAGAGTGAATACAAATTATTATTGCTTGTTTTAGAACAACCAATGTTTAATGAACCAAATAAGGTAACTTGACTTAGAAGGTTGAATAGTAAATAAAACCTGAAGAGTGGAAGAAGGTTGAAGATGAGCTGAAATCATAGCAATCCTCTGGTTGGCATCTCCACGAAACTCCATTCTTGTGTTCCTCTGTTTGCTCTCGTTACAAAGCTGTTAAAAGAGTTTTAATTTGTATGTTAGAGAAGAGAGAAGATGGGGACTAGATTGAATGATTATGACGTTAAGTATTTTGTAATATTTGATAATTTTGTGTGGAAACAAAATGTTGTTCATTTTGTTTTTTTGTAGGAAGCCTTCCTTATCCCTTTATCTTCAAGTTGTTCTCTCGTCTCCTTCACCGTTGTGGCTCTCAATTTTTCGGTACAAAAATAGGTTTTAACATTGAAGCTATAAAATTATAGTAAATTTGGGTTCGACAATTGTATTGGCGATTGTAAATAAGCCCACTAAAGGCCCATAAGTGGAGAAGATAGTTTAGAAAGTGGTTTGACCAAGAAACAAGACTTTGGGTTTTGACTTTTGAGTCATCGGTTTAGATGACAAAGAGTAACATAACCGGGTACATACAGAAAAACCAAGCAAACCAAAACGGCCCAAAAAATGCAGAGAATCCCCACGTAGTATACTACTCCCTCTCTTTCAAAATATAGCATGTTTTAGTGAAAACATGCATATTAAGAAATAGTTACTTTTAAAAAGTTTAACCAATCATATACAAGTCTGCTTAATATAAAATATAAGTTTAATCTAAAAGCTGCATAAAAAATTAGAAACATCCTATATTATGAAACATAAATACTTCTCTAAACATTCTATATTATAAAACGGATATGAAACGGAGGAAGTACTATTTTACACACAGGTCTTTGCTGAGAAGGGGTGACATTTTTACCAAACCACCAATGGCTTTCAGTTTCGACCCATGGAGCCACCAAGTAAAGACATTACTAGCCCACCACCGTGAACTCTCTCCTCCGGAACCATAAAGTCAAAGATGTTTGTTTCTCCTCCATTTGAATTACTTGGAGATTTCATTGACGAAGGTACAAGAACCTGCATTGGTATCATCATCTTTTTCTTCTTCTGTCTATTCTCAAACTGTATTCTATCAACAGACTCAGTACAGTCGGAGACGGCGCTAGCTCCAGATTGAGAATGATGAGAAGCAGAGCCAACAACAAGGCCACTAAACAGTCCCGGTCCAATTAAACCGCTCTTGGTTCCATCTCCTTTCTCCCGAGACATAACAGTGTTATGCGCAGCACATAAACCGCTTTTGCCTCTAGCAAACTTCTCGCATTTTCCATCTTCCCAAGAACATCTTTTCCCACCACCGTGAGCTTTACAGAAATCAGTACTACCTTGAGCACTCTTCTCACAATCAACAATCTTACAACGTTTCCCACCACCATGCTTAACACAACAGTCAGTGCGACCACGCGCACTCTTTGTACACCCCGCTACAGCACATCTTTTCCCACCACCATGAGCAACACAGAAGTTAGTTCCACCATGTACGCTTTTAGAGCAAATCCCACCTCCATCTGCGAGACAGCGTTTCCCACCTCCGTGTGCTTTGCACAGAGGAGTACTCCCTTCTGCTCCTTTGCTACATCCTGAAAATATGCAGCGTTTTCCTCCTCCATGTGCTTTACAGTAGTTAGTACTTCCTTGAGCTCCTTTCTCACAACCTGAAATAAACTGACATCGTTTTCCACCACCATGGGATATACAAAGACCAGCTTGTCCTTCAGCACTTCGTGTACAGCTTTCGATATTACATCTTTTGCCACCACCGTGTTTGATGCAGAGGCCCGATCTGCCACGTGCTGCTTTGTCACATCCTTCAGGGAACTCACAACGTCTTCCACCACCATGAGATATGCAGAAATCGGTTTTTCCTTCGGCGCTCTTGGTGCATCCCAAGTGCTCACATCTGTTCCCTCCACCATGGGTTTTGCAAAAAGTGGTTTTACTCTCTGCACCTTTGTTGCAGCCTGGTTTCTGACATCTCTGTCCTCCTCCATGGCTGATGCATAGTCCTGATGCTCCTCGAGCTCCTTTCACACATCCCATGAATTTGCACTTCCTCGGATTGCTACTCCTCTGCTGTACAGAGAACGTTGATGGCTCTAGGCTCACTTGTGAATGTATGCCGGTTCCAATATGATTAAGTTGTTCCCTCTGTGAAGGACTATTGACATTTGAATCTAACAGAAGTGATGGCATGTAGCCACCTGATCTCTTTGCAGAAGTAGAACCTTCATCAATAACAGGAATCACACGTTGTCGACCATCATTGATAGTATCTCGGGGCATAGTAAAATCTGTATATGTAGACAACGAACAATCAAGTCCGCTGAAAGTGTCTATGCTTACAGCAGGAAGACCAAGTTGTAGAGCTGAATCACCGAGTTGTTGAGTGAATCCAGAAGCAGGATCTTTGTTATTGTTATTAACACTAAAACAATATGAAGATGAAGTTGGACCCAATCCAAGAACCAACCGGCAGCCATCATCAGTGCAATTAGAAACATTGGAACAAAAATAGTTTTGAGAACCCCGAAGGCACTTCAGGCTAAGATCGGTGTCACCCATATCAATGTTGGTGTCACTAGAGAGATGAGCTACACCGTCGTTCAAATTCATATGAAAACTAATAAGGATATAGATAAAAGAGAACTCCCCAAAAACTACCACTTAGCACATCACACGTGTAGTTATAAGCATATATTGGAGCAACTTGAGAGATGAATAACTTCCGCCAGTAACAAATCCCGATGTATCTGCCCTGTCCATCTTCAACAATGGGAAAGCAGAACTATTCTGCTAGTGTAACACCGTAAACCGAAGAATGTTTGTTGGAGATTATCAGGTTCTGCAGAAGAGCAATGATCTTTGTTGGAAGTTGTCCACGGGACTGAAAAAAAATACAGTAAGCATGCAACTTGAGAGTTAAGGAGATGCAAGAAGAGCAAAGAACATTGTAATTATTGAATGCAATTTAACAGGCGAAGAAAAAGTGAATGTGAACTGAGACAAAGAACAATCAAGGGCACTATATTCATTAAGCATTTGAAGTTAGGAGCACAAGTTTGGAAGCTAAGTACTCAGCCTGAGACAGGAACCAAGTACCAACCAAATGATTTTTGGATGAAAATTGCAGCAGTAAGGTGAGATGTGACTGTACATCTTTACTCGAATTCACAAAATAAAAGATTTGGGCAATGGTGATCAATGATATCATCACAAAGTCTAAAGTCAAGGTTTTTTTTTGTTTGTAATATAATATTTGATTAGAATCATGATTGAAGATCCAAACATAAGACCCCAAAATCTGAGAAAATATTTGTTTCTCAAAGGTTTGACTTGGAAAAATGACTACTGAAAAAGCACGAGAGAACACCAGAAATGATGAGCTCATCCTAGTATCAGCAAGTTTATGAACAAGTCAATAAACAAAAGAACAAGAAAAAAAACCTAAACCACAATTTGGGGAAGATCTATAAAAAAGATAGTTTCATTATGTAATTCTGAGTCTCTGCATACTTCACATAACAAAGATGTCATAAACCAAAACTGAAGACAAAACCAAGTCTAAAGATAGAATCAAAATAAAACACCTAAACTGAAAGTGACGATTGAAGAACAAGTGGTGAGAATAATTAAAAATCAGAGAGGTTAATTTCACAAAACAAAACAGTCATGCATTATAAAACAAGTCATGAACTACGATCAAGCAAATCAATGAAAAATCCAGAAGAAAATTATTAGATGCACAGTAAGGGAGAACAGAAAGAATCAAAGAACAGAATTCAAAACCTGGTGGATCTGCAACTCGGGCTCCAGATAGAAATCGAAAGGAGAAAACAAGAAGAAAATTTCAGAAACAGGTGTCCCAAGAAAGAAGACAAATATTGGCAAAAAAATGATAGTGTCATTATTATAAGCCAATGGAGACTATGTGAGACGAGTCAGGTTTTGTCTTCGACTTGGAAAACCTAAACTACCCTCAGTCTTTGTCGGAATCTGATTGGGCAGAAGAAAGAAAAATTGCTTTTTCTTGGTTTGCTACCTTCATGATACAAACAAAAACTTGTAATGGAACATTAACTTTTGGGTCAATCACGAAAATTGTATAGATTCTTTCTAATAATATCTACAGTTTTCCATTCATAACTTTTATAAAAGCAAAAACAAAAAAGATAACAATAAGAATTGGGACAATCAATCACAATGATTCTCTGGATGCTTTGAATATATATTGACATCAAAGAGTTGTATCAAAAGTCTAATACACAGTACAAATAGTGATCAGTGTTTTCATTTGAAGAATCAGAATGTAAAAACTATTTAAATTCATATTGACTAGTAAATTCCTCTACACGAGTATATAATGTATGATCATCTCACCTTTTTAGCAAGATAGCGATTAGGCTTCTTGCTTCTTCGCTTTGGTATCATCCAAAACTCCAACAAGGCATTTCTCAAGTAAGATATCAAAATTGACCCAAGCATGGTATTTGTTGAACAATAGCGTACCGTCTCTTCCAACCGCTTTCATCAGCATATCGACACCTCCAGGATGAAAATTCATATAAGGCGATATGTTGTACACGCGACCTTTCAAAACAGTCCACATTGAATCTCCTGATTTGTGCTTCTTTACTTCATCCATTGGAATAAGCCTCCTGTTTGACTCTCCCTTCAAGCCTACAAAACACATTGCCAAGTTTCATGTATGTAACACATCAAAATGTGATTTAGAAAAAGAAGACTAACAAAGCAATCCATTTGTTTACCTGCAAGATCAGGATGTGTTCGTGCAAGTTTCATCCAATCCATTTGGCTATAACCCTTCTCAAAGGGAACTTTGGTACGAGTTATAGGCTTTCTAGCTGGAGTTTTGAAAGTCTCAGATGAATCATTGGACGGCTTTTTCGAAGATGAAGAAGAATCAATCACTGTAAAAGACAAAGAACCTATTGTCTCTTCCTTTGGAGGAAGTGACTTGTCTTTCCAAATAAGACCATTGCTTTGTTGATCTAATCCATCTTTAAGGGTAATATTTCCCACATCTGATGCAAGTTCTTTTGCCTCAAGAACAACTTCACTATCTGGTGACGGAACCTTCAAAAAATGGAACAAACCAAGAATATCAAAATCATCAATTCTAAAACTTTCATGTTTCTATAAACTCAAGTCCTCAAGAAAAAGAGTCAAAAACTTACCTTTGAGAATGTGAATTCATCATCTCTAGTAGTATCCATCTTTGAGCTACACAACTGAGCTTCAAGCAATTAGTTTCAAAACAATCTGCACCCAAATAACAGAACAATTTGTATCGGTTAGAAAAGAACTAAGAGGAAGAAGACGAAGATCTACAACAAAGACTCATCATTTCTCTCCGCAAACTTCACATATCAAATACGATAGTTATAGACAAAACAAAAGTGTAAAGATGCCAAATTTTATTTTTAGGGACTATTGGGTAAAAAAAATTAATAGCTCAGAGAAAGTAAATAGCATATAACCTTAAAACGAGCATGGAGAGAATAAGTGGTGGGAATTCTTAAAGTCAGAAACTTTATGCAATTCCTGATTCATGTTTCCACCATATCAAGCAATCATCAATTACGACCCAGAAACACACACAACAAAAAGAAGTAGGGAATTCAGATGTACGGTGAATTAAACTAATAATTGAATTGAAAAACCTGGTGGATCTGAGAAAAAAGAAATCGACTCGAGCTCCAACCAAAGAGAGTCGAAGGAGAAACAAAGACCAGTGACGACCAAAGAGCCAAGAGAGATCTCTGTATTGGCAAAAATGAATATGTTCTTCCCTGGAGGCTGGTGGATTCAATATACCAAATTCGACTCGGTCCAATTCGGGTTTATTTTGGTTTAAATTTAATAATAGAATCAAAAATAGTACAATCTGAACTGAAACCGAACTTGTAATTTTGGTTTTGTTCGGTTATCTATTTCGGTTCCTTAATTTGGGTTGGTAGCAAATTACAAATGTAGTTCACTCACACATTACAAATTTACACAAACCCCCCCCCCCCCCCCCATATTAACGAAATTGCCGACGAGAAGAGAAGAGAGAAACCCAAAAACAAGCTCTGCTCCTCACATACTTAGTCTCTGCCTATAAATTCCTGTACCAATTGCCCTCTCTTTATCATTAAGATCCGATGAGCCCTCTAAACCGGGCGTACGACAGTATAATCACGAACAAGACTGCGCAGAACGTTCCCGTGAGACTCACGACCTTCAACAACAACAAAAACACACACCAATGATATCAGGCTGTAATGACCAATCTAGACTCCTGGAAACTGAAACGTGACTCTTACCCATTTGAAAATGTATCCATGGTCGTGGTTCCATGTATTGGGGATGTTCATGCCGAATATTCCCGCGATCATTGAGTACATTGATACACAGACGGTTCCAGAGCTTAACATTAGCTCTAACTGCATACATACAGCCATATATACATGGTATGCTTTATACACACATCAAAATCTTATCAAAGAAAACATTTACTAGTCTTATACTTTCTTTTTATATCCACTCTAACCTGAATCAGCTGATTTCGATGATTGTCTAACTGCAAATAAACAGTCATTGATTATATATATAGCCTATATAAGAGAGATTACATGTACATAACATTCTGAGTTTTCATTTTTGGCTTACCTGGATGTTAATGTAATCCTCTGTGTCATCAATATACTCACGTAGCTGCATCATGTTACAATTATACTTTTTCTAAGTCAAGAGGTGTCACACAGATTCACCACTAGAAAAGAAACAGGAACAAGAAGATAACAATACCTCATTCGAATTTGTTCAAAGTGCTGTCGATTTGCATAAAATATGCCTGTATAACAAAATCAAAAGGTTATTTAGATTTCATATGTAGCTGATAACACATATATATATAATGGTAGACATCACAACCTCCAGCAACATTTCAACTTCTTCAACATCATTTTCGTCGTCCCCGCGAATCGTGGCTAAACTTACTCTACTTGCTCTGGAAATCTTGGAACCAATTGTTGGGGACGTAGGATACCAAATGGGTTCATCAGAAACGCTAAGCGATGAAGATACACCAACAAGCTTCCTCGTAAGGTAGAGATCAGCCATATCACCATCATCATCCAACAATTGTTCAAGCTCATCCCTTACCTGCAAAAGGTTATGCTTCTTTTAACGAGTCTCTTTTAGCCTAGAGGTTGATATGAAACATGTGAAGAGGGATAATACTTAAAGTACAAGATGAGTTTATGACTCACTCTAAGACAGAGTTAAGTGTCATGAGGCTTAAGTATCTTACACAAATATAGACTCTATTTCACAGTGATATATGCTCACCTTTTGGACCCGAGCTGTCAATCGGGTCATGGCACTCTTCAATTTACGAACCCTTTCCAAGTTACGGCTACTTATCTACAAAATGAAACAATGGTCATCATCAACTGAAATAAAGTTGGAAACGGAGTAGTGATGAAAATAATTGCTGAGTTAGCTACCCTACGGTAGGGTCCCTACCTTCAAGGTAAGTTCATCCAAAGCAGGGTAAGCAGACTTCTCTAGTTCTGTTGTCCTTGCAGCTAGGAAACTACAAATAGCTTCCAAAGCCACCTCTAGCGCCCGGAATTCAAACGGAGACTCTAATAAACAGTATAACAAGAAGCACCACATTTCAAAAATACCAAAAGTGAAAAGAATGAATGGTTCAATGCTTAAGATGACAAATGTTGACTGGTACGTACCATCTTCTTCCCCCACATCACCATCTCCATGACCACCGTGTGCCTCGCTTCCAACAGGCAAGCGTCTCCGAAACTCCTCTAGGACGGGAATAACATTTTCATCAGACGAATCCCGAATCAAAACCTGTAAAGCATTTTCAAGTAACCAAACAAAACCATCATCACTAAGAAAATGTTCCAAAGTGTTCACATTTAGCTACAAGCCAGTAAGAAAGAACACTACATATACAAAAAGTAAACTGATTCTGACCTCTTCAGCAGTGATGATGGCCTTTATATACTGCATCAGACCAAAACAAAACACTAATCAATCAAAACATGGATTAAACTAGAAAACAAAAGCAGAGGAGCAAACAAACAAACAAACATACAAAACAAAGTCCCAACCTCTAAGTTAAGAACAATGGCTCTCTCTCGACCCAAAATAGCAGAAGGGTAAAAAAGATTTGGGTCAAGGATCCGTAGATCACGAGCGTGGATCTGAACACGGTGCATAATCACGTACTTGTCAACGTCAAGCACAGTTTTTTCCCCTGTCGCGTCTATAGAAATCCAACTCCTCGATGACTGAGATGTCTTCCTCTTCGTCGCTACAACCGTCGATGATGAATCCACCGGAACAAGTTCTCCGTCAGGCGACATCTCCAATTCTTCTTCACAAATTGCACTCAAAGCCTAAAATATTCAGCGGGATTTAAGAAGAGAAAACAAAAAGTTAAAAGAGTTAGCAAGATCGAAACTTTTTTCCCTGGCTACAAGAACTGTTCATACAAAATAAAATACCCAGTTGGAATAATAAAAAGTGTGTTTTCGTAGTATCTGCTCCTTTTTTCCATTATTAAACTCCTCGAAAGTCGTTGTTCTGCTTTTTCAAATTGGTTTCTTCTTTTTTTATAAGCCTGGAGACAACAAGTACCATTGTTTTACGTCTTTCGACTTTTAAAAAGACGACGACGATAAAGATAGGCTTCGACGGCGACGATCACGATTTTGTTTGGCGTTGACCGAGAAGAAGATGATGAAGAAGAAGAAGAAGAGACTAGAAAATTTCAATTTTTGTTTTTAAAAAAGGTACATTAATTTTAATCATTTTTTTTAATTTAGAAACGCTCAAACAAATCGCTCAAGACGCGATTTACCAAAATATCTGAAATTTTGTTCCTTTTGTGTTTAAAGAATGCTCTGTTTAACAGTTCTGTATCATGGATTGGTCTAGTGATAGTCACTCAAAATAATAAGAAAACCTCAAATAATTTATTTTTGATATAAATTTCCATTTTTTTCCAACCCAAAATATATAGAAAAGGGAAAAAACCGAACCTTTCCTCTTTTTTTGTTTTGTTTATCAAACCTTTTCTAACAAATTATACTCATCTCTCCTTTGAGAAATCAATCTTTAGAATCAGACACTACTAATGTTCAAGGAGTGTTTCAAGCTACCCACGTGGAGAAGATGATGGCCTAAAGCAATCTTCCTCGTTCCAATTTCATCAACCACACTCAGATCCTTACACACATCGACCTTAAACCTAACCATCGCTTCTTCGTTTTCCCTCAGACGAACCTTCTCGAAACTTAGAAGGTGCTTAATAGGAGAACCGTGTACTTCCGGCGGCGTCGTGAATAGAAACACCGTGTGTGTCCCTTCTCTGTCTCCGGCGTTCGTTACCTTCAGTTGAACCTCGAAATCCAATCTTCCACCGACGGCGTTATCGCAATGCTGTCCGAACGCGTCCAGTGATTGACACTCCGAAGATAGGCAAGCGTGGCTCTCTTCAAGATTGAGAGAGACGAGCTTCGGAGCTTTAAGAAGCTGGTGCCTGAAATTACTGTAACTGAGCCCATGTCCGAAGGCGTATACGGTTTCTCCGCTGTAAAACCGATAAGTCCGACCCGGATACCCTCTTAATTTGTCGGGTCTCATGTTCATGTTCGTCATCGGAACTTTCTCCACGTAGGACTGAGGATACCACGTCATCGGCAAATTCCCACCTACCACAAATATAAAAAGTTCACCGGTTACCAAAATTCAATTGTAAACCGGACCGGTTAAATAAGAGTCTTACTCGGATTATGGCGACCGAAGATGACGTCAGCAATAGCGAGACCACCGGCTTCACCAGGGTATCCGACCCACATGATACTTTTGATCTTCTTATCGTTCTTAGCGAATGTAATGTCAAACCCTCCACCGGACATTATGACTAGCACCACCGGTCCTTTTGCCGCCTTGGCCACATGGGTCACAAGCTCTTGTTGTTTTCCGGGCAGATTCAGGTCTATGCGATCTAATTTCTCCTTCTCAATAGATTGATCGGCTCCCATTACTAACACCGTCACATCCGCAGATGCCGCCCAGAGCCGCAGCTGAATCTAAATCCGCCGCTAAGCACGTCACGTTGTTGCAGCCACGATGATACTTCGTCGTCAACACAGTCCTCTCAAGTCCTTGCAGCGGTGTTGTATACTTGCAAGCCACGCCTGAATCAAGAACAGTTAGATTCGATTCACATTCCATGTTTTAGTTCATAATTCGATTTTAAGTTATGGATTTACCTTCGTAGTTTCCTATCATTGTTCTTGTGACATTAGCATTTGGTCCGATCACGGCCAACGTCTTGATGGCGGAAGGAGAGAGCGGTAACGAACCAGCTACGTTCTTGAGCAAGACGATGCCTTGCCTTGCGGTTTCTACAGCTAGTTCTCGGTGTTCGGCCGTGCACACGTCCTTGGGACCCAAACTACCATAGGGCTGATTCTTAGGGTTACCGTCAAAGAATCCTAGGCGCATCAGAGTAGCAAAATTGTTTGAAATCGCTTTGTTGATAGCTGCTTCTTTGATCATCCCCTTCTTGACCGCATTCTCTGTGTGGTTACCCAAGAAAGAACCACAATTTAGATCCAAACCTGCCAGTATAGATTTAGCTGCTGCTTCCTCTGGAGTCTTGGTATAGTGTTGTGCACCATACAATATTCCTAATGAATCGCAGTCCGAAACAATGTACCTAAAACAAACCCAAAAAAATTTGAAACCGCACCCATCGTAGAATTAGATATGGTAATCAGAGACTATTTTTTCTACGTACCCGTTTAATTTCCATTGACCGCGGATTAGACCCGAAAGCAAACCAGGATCCGCGCAAGTGGGTTTACCGTTAACTTGGTTGTAAGAACACATGATACAAGCCACTTTCCCATCAGTCACACAACTCTTAAATGGTACGTTGTATGTATCATCCAAATCTTGTTGTGTCACCTAATCCAACACACACTGAACAGTTACGGGAGATCATACAACTATAAATGTACTTAAATCAGACCAAATATCAAAATGAATTACCACGGCATTAAAAGTATAACGTGAAACTCCTTTCCATTTTTCAAGGTCATAGGCGGTTGAGTGTTTACAGCAAGCAGCGACTTTTAGACGGTTAGGATTCCCACTGTCAGTCTCCTGAAGACCTTTAACATATGCTACCGCGTATTTGCTCGAGAGTGTTGGGTCCTCGCCTGGAGTCTCTTGTCCTCTTCCCCATCTCGGGTCACGAAATATGTTCACATTAGGTGACCAATACGTTAATCCAGCCAATCCCACATTGTACATTGCCCTCGCCTCCGTGGACACAGCCTTAAACCAATTCATATAATTAACGTTAATTTTTCAAAGAAAGCAACCGTCATCTAACATATTGTGGAAAAGTTCAAGGAAATGTGATATTATATTATTCTTGTACTTTGCCAATAGCCTTGAACAAAGAGACATTGAATGAAGCAGCGGTGAGAATAACTTGAGGGAAGCATGTGGCGCTAGGGACAAGCTTGGTGAAACGAGTGGCTGGTCCGATGAAAGATACCCCGTGAAGTGCCTCTGCCCACCACTCATACGTCGGAATCCCCAAGCGGCTAGCACCGTTTCCGCTGCTCCCTAAAAATCTTATCTTCTCTTGCAACGTTAGACTCCCAACGAGATCGGCGACTCGGCTTTCGATTTTTAGTTTGGTGTTGCAAAACCCAAACCTGGCAAGAGAATTGTTTCCTGAAACGTTGCAGGCGAAAGCCGAAAAAGACTGGGCGTTTGAGGACTCGAAGACAAAAGAGATGTAGAGCAAGAAACAGAGAAGAACAGAGGAGGGTGCTCTGTTTCTTCTTCCCATTGTATATGCTTTTTATGTTGAATTTGTTTTACTTGTTAAATCATAGATAAAACAAGAAAATGCAAGAATATATTTGAATGCTTTGCTTTTGGTAATTTTCATCATTAATCATCTTTGACTTATAAAGATTTTTGTATTGAGAGGTTTGGTGGAGTCAAAGCATCCTTCACAATTACCCAAACTTATATTAAGTATCCTTTTATGGCATAAAACAACACATATTCAAATACTTGTAATAAGGAAAACGTAATTATCATTATCTGCCTAAGTTTGGTCGATAATATATCTAATCGTGGGACAGTCAATGAGTCAACCTTCTCCAATATCCCACATCGGTTTCTCTACTCAAAATTTGTCATTTTACATATTGCACCAAATCAACACTCTAACGTCGAGCTATGTAACGAGAGCTTGTAACCCAAGTGGGGACTATAAGACGGTGGAACGCTGACTCGACCGACGGGCCGGATCTGTTGTTGGCATGGTTTCGAACCGCCCAGTCCAAGCTGTGAGTGGTTACGAACTGAGCAAAGGTTTGGTTCGGACCTTTCCTAAAGTTGGAGGGTAATGCGTGAGGCTAGCTTCACAGAGCAGCGACTACCTCCCACTCTAAGCAGTGGATGGACCACGGTTCGTCGCCACACTGATCCACCATGATCTGCTGGTTCGTACCCAGCCTGAACCACCATTTTTTTCTTTTTAACATTTTTAATTTGCTATCTCATTTTATTTCATTAATGGATATATATATATATATTTACTATTTTTGTAGTGTGAACCACAATTTTTTTTAAAAACAATTTTAATTTCCTATCTCATTTTATTTCATAATAATATATTTAATATTTTTCCAGTTGAAAATAAAAAGATCCATCGGATCAAACAGTAATGTTCAAGGAGTGTTTCAAGCTTCCCACATGGAGAAGATGATGGCCTAAAGCAATCTTCCTCGTTCCGATCTCATCAACCACACTCAGATCCTTACACACATCGACGTTAAACCTAACCACCGCTTCTTCGTTTTTCCCCAGACGAACCTTCTCAAACCCTAGAAGATGCTTAATCGGAGACCCGTGTATTGCCGGCGGCGTGGTAAACAGAAACACCGTGTGGCTGCCCTCTCTGTCTCCAGCGTTCTTTACATTCAATTGAACCTCGAAACCCGATCCTCCCTCGTCCGCGTTCTCGCAGTGTGGTCCGATCGCGTCCAGTGATTGGCACTCCGACGATCGGCAAGGGTGGCTCTTGTCGAGACTGAGAGAGACGAGTCGTGGAGCTTTGATTAGCCGATGGTCGAATGTAGTGTAGCTGAGCGTGTCTCCGAAGGCGTATACGGTTTCTCCGGCGTAGAATCGGTAAGTCCGACCCGGATACCCGTTTGGTTTGTCGGGTCTCATGTTCATATTTGACATCGGAACTTTCTCCACGTAGGATTGCGGATACCACGTCATCGGTAAACTCCCGCCTAACCGAAAGATAAAACCACCGGTTATTTAAAATTAATAAACCCGAACCGGTTTATACCTGGGAGAAAACAGAGTCTTACTCGGATTATGACGACCGAAGATGACGTCAGCGATGGCGAGACCACCGGCTTCACCAGGGTATCCGACCCACATAATGCTTGTGATCTTCTCATCGTTCTTGGCGAATGTAATGTCAAATCCTCCACCGGACATTATGACTAACACCACCGGTCCTTTTGCCGCTTTAGCCACTTGAGTCACTAGCTCTGGCTGCTTCCCGGGAAGATACAGGTCAACCCGGTCAAGGTCCTCCTGCTCAATTGTTTGATCTTCGCCCATAACGAGCACGACAGCATCCGAAGAAGCTGCCAGAGCTGCGGCTGAGCCTATATCCGGTTCTTTGCACGCCACGTTAGAACAGCCAGGCTGATAGGTAGACGTCACCGTTTCTGCCAGTCCCTGAAGCGGTGTTGTGTACTTGCATGGGTCACCTGAAAGATAAATACGTTCTTGGTTTCACACATTTACGCTTATCGAGACAATGATCACTACTCTTTCGTTTGTGTTATTTACAATTTACCGTGGTAGTTTCCAATCATCGTTACGTCGGCTTTGGCGTTTGGTCCAATCACGGCTAACGTTTTGATGGCGGAAGGTGAGAGCGGAAGCGAACCAGCAGAGTTCTTAAGCAAGACAATGCCTTGCCTTGCGGCATCTCTAGCGAGTTCTTGGTTCTCAGCGGTGCAAACGTCTTTAGGACCAAGACCACCATAGAGCTGCTTCTTGGGGTCTCCATCGAAGAACCCCAAACGCATCAGAGTGGCGAAATTGTTTGAAATCGCATTGTCAATAGCTGCTTCGTTAACCACACCCGCCTTGACCGCTTCCAATGCGTGTTCATCCGTGAAATGATAACAATTTAAATCCAAACCTGCCAAGATAGATATGGCCACAGCTTCCCCTGGAGTCTTGGTATAGTGTTGGTTTGTATAGAACACATCTACTGAATCACAATCCGAAACAATGTATCTAACAAAAAACCAAACCGATGATTTTATAAACGGGAACCAAACCCTTAATTCATTGAACTAAACAACTAGAAAAAAGCAACCTTACCCGTTTAGCTTCCATTGACCACGGATCACACCGGAAAGCAGATCAGGATCAGCGCATGTCGGTTTACCGTTAACTTGGTTGTAAGAACACATGACACTAGCCACATTCCCATCAACCACACAACTCTTGAACGGTGGTTGAAACGTATCAGCCATATCTTGTTGGTTCACCTAATCCAACACAACACGAAAAAAAAACAGATAATAAAACAATGAAATGTATTTGATGTGACCAATAACAAAAGTTCCATAATATTCAAAGAATCCAAAAAAACTCTCTCTTCTTACCACGGCGTTGAAAGTGAAACGATGGACATCTGTCCAATTATCAACGTCATAGGCGGTGTAGTGTTTGCAGCAAGCGGCGACTTTGAGACGGTTAGGATCTCCACCGTCAGCCTCCTGAAGACCTTTAACATAAGCCACCGCGTATTTGCTCGAGAGTGTTGGGTCCTCGCCTGGAGTCTCTTGTCCTCTTCCCCATCTTGGGTCCCGGAATATGTTCACATTCGGTGACCAAAACGTTAAACCGGCTAATCCCACATTGTACATTGCCCTCGCCTCCGTCGATACAACCTTAAACCAATATGTAAAAAAAAAAAAATTATTGAAGGTAAAAGCAAGAAAACACTCCTGTCTAAAGCATCAAAAAACAATATTATATAAGAATCATTACTTGTGCCCTAAGAAACAAAATCTCTCATTTGCATAATGAGTGAATTGTCACAATACCCAAAAATGAGGAAAATTAAAAAGGAGATAGTTCTTTCACCTTGCCAATGGCTTGGAACAAAGACACATTGAAAGAAGCGGCCGTGAGTATAACTTGTGGGAAGCTAGTGGCGCCACGGATTTGACCGGAGAAATTAGTACCACTTCCGACGTTAGAGACGCCATGAAGTGCCTCCGACCACCAGTTGTAATCCGGAATCCCAAGGCGGCTCACGCCGACAGCTTTGCTCCCCAAAAACCCGATTTTCTCCTCCAACGTTAATCTTCCGACAAGATCGGTGACTCGGGCTTTGATCTTCAACCCCGTGTTGCAGAATCCAAGCGCGGCTAGAGAAGGGTTTCGGGTGACGTCACAGGCGAATACCGGAGAAGACTGAGCGTTCGATTGCTCGGAGATGCAGAGGAGGAAAGAGAGGAAAAGAGTGGAAACAGAGGAGAGTGCTCTGTTTCGGCTTGTTAACCAAGAAGAACTCATTGTATCTTTTCGCCTCGAGTTCTTTTTCTTTGGTTTGTTTTTATTGTCTACTGATCACTGTTATATACTAACAAAAGTGGTAACGCTGGTTGGCACATTGTTAATTTAAGATAACAATTTTTAAAAGTTGTTTATATATATTTTTGTATTTATTTAGAAGTTGCAGCCTTCGAGATGAAATGTCACTATGAATAATAATGACATTTCCTGCTCTCTGTTAGAAAAAGGTTAATAGTCTTTATGTTAACAAAAACATATTTCATAGTCGGTTTTCTAAATTCTTGTCTCTACACATATATTTTTTTGTTTGATTAAACTTAGTGATTATTGTCCATATAACTTATGTCATGTTGTTTTCTTCTGTGGCTACTGCCTTTTACTTCTTAGTGATCCATCCAAACAAGCCCCTAACTTAAGTGTAACCAGCCTTCATTGTTTTCTGAGTCTGTGGCTGATAGATTTATATTTGCATGACACACCGTCACTCCATGTCCCCAACATTGCCATGCTCATGACTCACTTTAACAAAACCAAATAAATAGTTATCTGATCTATCGACTTATTGCTTTTTTTTTAGTTAAGTAGCATACTTAGTAACCAAACACCTTTTATTTAGATACCAATTTTTCTCATCATAATGATTAATTATTTTCTGACCTCAGAATTGTTGTGATCAAAACTTTATGTACACTATTGTTTCAAAATTGTTAGGATTGGACAAAACATCTTGAATTTGTAAAGTTCGATTTCACCTATATGCAAAGACTTTGGATGATTTGGTCATATATTATTATTTTAAAGTATGGATATGACATATCGAGGTTACATAGTCAATATAGACATAGGTAGTTATTAAAACACAAATGGTTGCATATGCATCGGTTAAAAGAACAGCTGTTAGCGTTTATAATAATTCGTTTTTATTTTGAATAAGAGTATATATGTACGAGAAAGGTGTTTTTCTATTTTGGGTATTATTTTGAATCGTTAGTAGGTTTGCGGCTTTCAGTGCCATCAGCAGACATTTTGAGCAAACTTTGCTGTTGGATGCAGAATACATAGCTGTCTCTTGATTGGTCGACGGCAAATCTACTTTCGACGTACTAAAATAACAAAGTTAGTAGTATGGAAGGAATAAGAAATTAGGTGTCATGTCTTTTTCTTATTTTAATAACTGTGAATATTCCTCTATTTTTTGTAATACAATTCAACGAAACAGTAAATTATAATCTATGTGCGGCTGAGTTGTTAATGGTAGGATTGTGTGTTCGTAGTACACTGAAGTCTGAATAAAAACAAAATTAACCTAAAAATTTCGGAGGCACATGCATCCCATAAGCATGCAGCCATGCTGATGCAGCTATATATATATCTCTGCCTTTTTTGAACACGATACTAATTCAATAGCAAACTCGGAAATTCAAAATACAATCACTTTTTTTTTTGTCTTCTAATATATCGTATTGAGAACATCTTATAAATGATATTGATATACTTTACAATAACTTTTTAAAAACTCAAAATTCTTCTTCAAGAATCTAATGGGGTTTCCATGAATTAAAAATCCACAATATATACAACATTTCACATATTCTGATGGTTAATTAAAACTCTATTTTGAGCTTGTAATCTATTGAGTAGTGTGACCAACCGCAAGACTTGGAAACTCTAGATTTACGTAAGAAAATTATTAAATATTGATAACGATTGGTCATCTAATTAAAACAACGAAAATCTGGCGCAAAATCGGACTGACTGTATGGTTACTTTATAAACTCATATTGTATATATCAAACTTAATTCATAGCCTATAGGTTAACAAAAGAAGAAGACGAAACTATTTGGGCTATCACGATATGTTTCACTGTTTCAATAAAGAAGAGAATATATACACAAAATGTTAACAATGGAATGGACCACATTGGCACCAATAAACCTAAAATCAAAAGTTTAGGTTCGTTGGTCATGAATGAGATGATGTGGACTTTAACTGGAGGATACAGACATAAATGAGTTGGCTTCTATCGTGGAATATCAACATCATCATTTTGCATAGATACTGTATTTTAAACTAAAACATTTTGTTTTTAAAAAAAACCAGCTGAAATGATATTTTGATCAATACTGCAATTTTTTGTTTACACCATTTATAAATATTTGATTCCATGATATATTTTGTTTTCTTTTCTCATTTTTTCATGTTTGTTGTTCACTATCAAAATAGTATGAGTTTTGCATTGCTAGTTACAAATGATGTTTGCTACATTTCAATAATGTATCTTCCGAACATTTTTCACTTTAAACCACAAATGCATATATTTGTGTACGTTAGTTAACTAGAGGTCCAAATGGTCACATATACTAGAAAGAAAAAAAGAAAGATGAAACAATGAAGTTGCTTCAGATTTCCCATTATAAGGGATGTTTATAAACACCATTCCCAGTACGATTCAACATATACAAGTAAAACTACACAGACATTTTAGGAGAAAGCCCGTTTTATATAACGAAGATACTTACACAGTCAAATCCAATCGAATGGCACAAGAAGAGCGTGCCGTACTCTTAACTCTGGTCCTTGTAAGGTGTCCAAATCAATTTGCTAACATCTACATCAAGACCACCTCGGCCTGCAGCTTTCAAATGTCTGTCCAGAACCTTTGGATCCGCACAGATCACGTGTTGTCCTTTCCTGTACTGTATCAGTTCTAGGCTCTGAAGTGTGCTTAATATATCTTCCGCCTTGATCGCTGTCATGTCACTCAGCTCCTACATCATTGTACATGAAACAGAGACAGATGGGCAGATCCTTAATTAGATCACAGAAATCAAGATTAGCCTACGAATTTCTATCGTTCTGAAACACAATCTAACCTTGATAGAAATGTTTCCTTTATGTTTTTTTAAGATATCTAATAGAACACGAGTCCAATAACCTCTGTAGCTTAGTAAGCCTAGATCCGACAAGGGTCTTTCCGGTGTCCCAACTTTTCCCTCTTTCTTTGACAGTTCATAGGCTGCAACTCAGAAGGGCAATCGGTCATTGTTTTTATCGGAATGGGGTTGAGAAGACCAAAAGAGTCAAAGTGTCAAAGAACTCACAAAAGGCTATCAAGAATTTTCCATAGCCTTTTCTTTGATACGAAGGCAGGGTTAGAATGCAAGCTAAGTTGTATGCTTCTTCCGAATGCTTCTCCTGTACCCAGTAGAAGTTACGTTTTATTAACAAACCAAACAATGGAAACCAAACATATCTGTAAATAATGTGCTGTATTACCTTTGAGAAGTATCCAACCTTGTGGCACCCTCGATCATCACATTCGCAAAGAACGTAGAACAGAAACAAATCAACGTCGTAGTAAAGAGTTTTGTGGTCAAGAAATAACTTTGCCAGGTAACAGAGATTCTGTGCATAAACCTTGTTCTTTTTGCCATCAACCTGTAAGATTGGAGTACAGTTAGAGAAAAGATATTTGGAAAAATTTCTGCTTGGTGAAGATTTACTTGTTGATGTACAACATAACCAAATGAGAGATAATAACTAATAAGCATCCATATACAAAAAAAAACAGGTGATAAAGTTAGCAATATAAACATCATTTCCAGTGAAACAAGAACAATACCAGATACAGATCTCGGGATATTACCTCAAACATTGACAAGGTACCACTTCGATAAATTTCATCACCAGGGGGGTGCTTCAGGTCACACTTTCTCTGCAGGGCAAAGCTACAAGATAAATAAAAGTATGGTAAAATGGTAATGCAACTTTACTGAACCGTGAATATAGATATGCAAGTCGGTGAAAATATTCAACAGAATCTAAAAGATTGGCTACTATCTTCAGAAATGAAACTGGAATGCAAGAACAGAGAAAACGGATGTGAAACCAAAAAATATTGAACCTCGCAGTGGAAATAAAGTTATGATGCTGACTTAAAGATAAAGAAAAACAGTTGCTCACCATATGCCTTCGAAGCTGCTCTTTGCGTTTCATGAAGTTCAGGCAAAACTCACAAAAAAAGAGCTTCACGCAGTCATTGTATTCTGGCGGAAAAGGGAAGAAGTACCAAGTCTCAATCTCATATTTTCCAAGCTCAACTGTTGCTATGTTCTTCACTTTCGTGAACTCTTCATGTTCACGCAAACTTGCTGCATCCAGCTCCTCATGACCCTACATAACACAAAAATCTCGAATCAACTTAAGCCTGATGTTTCCATGAATTGCCTTGAAAAGGCATCAATTACCACTCACCTCTACATGAGTCTCATCAATCTTCCTCTTCTGGTGGCGTGTCTTCTTCAAGCTCGTTACCTAGAAAACATAAGACATAATTCTCTGCTCAATGAAAAACGTAGAAGAGAAAACTTACGGAGACTTATGCAACTAAACAACACAAAAACTAAAGAAAGCACCTTTTCTTCCACTTTTTCATCTACAGCACACTCTACCGAGTCAAGGTCTAGTTGGTCCAGATGAGTCCATTCATCCAGTCTCCTATTAACTGCAGTTTCAGAAAACAAATCACTAAAATCAAACATTCAAAACATACACACACTGATGATTCCATCAAAAGATTTAACAACCACCAACTTTATAATCACTTTACTCAATGCAGAACTTAATCTCCTTCTCAAAAATCTCACACAGCTTGTTTTGAAGCCAAATCTAATGACCCAATAGATAAAGGCTCGAAATTTAACTTCCTACATTATACACCCTAGACAAAAATTTCCACCTTTTTGAGGTTCAACCGTACAAATCAACCAAAATTGAAAACCCTAGATCAAAACGTGATGGGGGAGTTAAACGACGTACACTCAGTGTAATGAACGTAATACTCGTAATCATTCGTACAGCCGTTATGTATCCTCCGGCGCTCAATTACTTTCACGGGATGGTGTTTGCCGTCTCTCCACCGACACATCACGAGAGTGCCAACTTCGAGAGGAAGCATTACCATTTTCCTCTTCTTCGACGGATCAGACATTACGATCGCCTGATCAAGAGCTAACGGAGGAGGATGAGACAAATCACCTCCGTTCATTGCCGGAGGCTTTTGATTCGACGACGAAGGTGGCGGTCCGGTGCCGTTAGTTTCTGTATTTGCTGACGATCCCATTTCTCGGTCGGGTCGGCGGAGATTACCGGGTGGGCTTTCTCTCTGATATGAGTTAGAGACTTAGAGAGGAACTAGAGAGATCAAAACGGACGCTTGAAATAAGTTAGGCCCATCAGATGTTACTTTTCACGCAACTTGGGCCCTTCTTTACGGGCCGAGAAATAAATTATTGATATTTAATGTTGTGGACATCTTTTTAGCCAAGTCCATATGTATATAAATCAAACTGATCACTGTTATTAGTCAGATAAATTTGATCATGTAAGAACTATGTATCTTGAATCATTTTTGTTTTCACCAAAAAAAAAAAAAAAAAAATTTGAATCGGTTTTTTTAAATCTCTTTGTATTAAATCTCTTTGTATGTGATGGCTGTTTGAGCTAATTTAGACGTTTAAGTTCTTGTATTTATCTCTAGCTAGCTAGGCTATGAATCTAGATAACTATGTTGTCACGAAAAGAAAGCAAAAAGCTATTAAATGATTTCGTTAGCAAAATGGATATAAGTTTCATTGAATCTCACTGACAGTTCGTTGTGTCTTTTCATTAAAACTCTATGAATGTGAGGACTGAGGAGACACAAAAGTCAGCGGAAATATCGAAGTGAAGTAAACAAAGAGCAGAGATTTTAGTGTGTCTCTCTGCTACTTTCTGAGTTTTTTTTACCAACAAGTGTGGAGCAAAGCTCTGTTCTTCTTTTGTTTTTTTTTAATGCTTTGTTTGTTGTCATAGGTTTTCTTTTTATTATTGGGAAGGTAAAAAGAGATTGCAACTGTTTTAATTGAACTTCCATATTCATTAATTAATTCGAAGACAAACGAGCCAGTACACTTTTCTCTCTGCAGTCTGCACCATCCTCTATATAAATGTACCCAATATGCTCCTTCTTTGGCTTATACGATTATATGTATATATATCGGTTAATTTAGACATGAGTTTTTGACTTGATAACAAAATAGTATATCGTTTATGGAGATCTTATATTTCATTATGATAAACGTTTTTATCAATACTAAATATAATATGTCGTTAGCTATTTCACAAAAGTCTAATGGATACGTTTATAGACTATATATTATTTGTTATTTTTTTGTTTAGTGGTAATCGAATATTTTCTTCATACCCATTTCTATTTTTTGTACTTGATATATATAATAAGTGTATATATTTTATGTAATCATGATTATTACATATAAACATTCGAATGTGAGATATGTATACGCAAGACGAAAAATGAGGTAATGGAGTAGATTCATACATATGCTATAAATTCTAAAGAATACAATAGAATACAAATATATATATACGATGAGAGTATACAAAGACAAAAGTCCACAGTAATGATAACACTATTTAAATAGGGTTCTTTCATGGCGTCATGGTTCTTATTCCCGAAAAATGCCCGGCCAAAACTTGTATACAACCAAACTACAAATCAAGAACTTATTATGAATTATATATATACGAAAATGATAACAATATTAAATATATGGTGGTACACAACTCAAGCTAACCGTTATGATTATTCCACAACCATTTCTCGGTCAACAACAATATATATTATATATCCTAACAAATTCTTATTTCGTATCCATTTTAATATATATAAACACTTTCCATAATTGCACCATTACTCACACTTTATAGCATAATATAGTTACTATTAATGGAAATGTCACCTTGATTAGATCAATTCCCCTCCTCCTCCTTCCCCACCGCCAAAATTTGGCGGTGGTGGCCGCGAAACCCATGACGTTGTCGTCACCGCCTGAGAAGCTTGATCTTGCGGCAGGGGAGGAGGATTTCCTGGATTATTATTGAGTAGCCGGATCTGCCGTTTCAAGAACTTAACATAGCGTATAGCTTCGTCGAGCATTGAAGCCGTATCCATCTTGGTGCCACCTGGCACTAGTCTCTGGAGAATTCTGATCCTCTCACTGATTCTCTCACGGCGGTGTCTAGCAGCCACGCTCTGAGGGTCGTCGGAGATCCTGACGTTACGGCGTTTGGGTTTCTTGACGCTTGCTGGGTCTATGTCGACCGGCTGCATGGCTGCGATCTTGTACATCATCTCCTTCATAGCATCGAGTTCTTCTAGAGGCTCTTCTTCTTCTTCGTCGTCTTCTTGATCTCCGGAGAAAAGAGTGGTGGTTGCGAGGGAAGATGAGAGGGGAGTGAAATGAGAAGAAGAGAAAGGGTTGAAGATATGGAGGTGGGTGTGTTGGTCCATGACCATACCGATTGGATCATTATGATGTTGATGATGATGGTGCTCATTCTTGTTGTTGCTGCTGTTGATGATGTTGTTCCAAGTGTAATTTTGGAAGAGAGATGGGTTCATATTATTGTAATTATTATTCATACTTTATGTTTGTTTGATTTGTGAAGATTTTAATGCCTGGGGCGAGCTCGAGGCATATGTGTGTGTGTGTGACCGAGAGAGAGAGAGAGAGAGAGCATGTATTTTAAAGGAAAAAAGAAAGGTGATCATATGATGAGGGGTTAGGTTGGTGATGCAATAAGGATTTTGGTTCGGGAAATAAAAAAATAAAAATTGTATTTATATGTTTCTTTTCAATAAGTGGACGTCACTAGTCGTTACCAAAAAAACTATATTGTTTTTAGTAGAATAAGATATTTATATTCTCCATCTGCTCGAAAATGTTTACATATCTTAGTTTTCATAATTCAACAGAAGAATTTTTGTTTTGTTTTTGAGCTCTAACTAATGAGATAATATAGAGTTGGCTAGGGTTTTCCTCTCTTACAGTACCGAGACTTGAATTTAGGCTAGATCGAGAAAGTGGCTTTCACTAAAGTAATAACTACTATAAGGTTGTGAATTACTTTATATGAACATGAGTTTCTCTTTGATTCACAAAAGATGTCACCACTTGTGTGCTCATATTCTGACTTCTCAATTTGCGATCTCTTTATCTCCTAGCCTCTCTTCACAAAAACCATTCACCAAAATAGGAAATATTGATAAATTTCCTCTCATTCTCTTGTCTCTTCACGAAATAGCACATCCTGTTGATCCTATACTTATATCCCAATCGACGGTCGTGATTCTGTTGCTCTCCCCCTCGATGGAGTCTAGTATTGAATGTAAATTGTGTGTGAAACTCGCAATGTTTGTTATATATTATTATAAAACAAATGATCAACTTGCTTTTTTCCACAAAGTTATTCTATAAGTTGCGACGTGATTAATGGTTTAAAAGGATCACATCAAATCACTCGCATGGGGACACCTTCATCAAGATTTAGGTGTTATCCATGATTGTCGTAAATAAGAAAGACGTGAATCATCGTCGTGACTCGTTATATATAAGACGACGGTGGTGAATACATCATTTTCCATGAAGAGAATTCTGCTTTTATTTTCAAATTAGTTTACATCTACGTAACTACGCTTGTATATAAGTGTATATAACAAACATAAATCCGTAAAATACACGAAACTTTCATGAGACTTTAAAATAGGCAGATTAATCAGACGGTTCTTATTTAATGTGACAAGTTTCTTATGTCATATATCTCATCTCAAAAGCAATGTATAAATACATCTACATGTATGTACACATATAAGGTATAGAACATGTATTTTTGCATATATGTTATGATTTGGTCTGCATTATAGTCATACAAATTGCGGATGCAGTCTGTAATCATGCATGATAGGTTTACCCTCTTTGGTATTAATCCATATGTTCCTTGTATTTTATTTTTATTAAAGGCAGCCAACTGCCAACTACATATACATGTAACATGAACATCTACTTGTATACACTCAAAAGTTTTTGAAATTTGAGTCGATATAAGTATATAAAATACTGCAATTAACAATCGTCAAGCTCGTGTGATATGGTGTAAGCAGTTACAGTTCTTTATTTCTTTTATAATGGCATTCGTTGGTCATAAAAATTAAGAGTTTTATAGTCTATTGAAAACATAGTGCTAATTAAATCTTTCATCTTGGACAGCTAGTTCTTAAACTTGGATCCAGTAATGGACCAGATCACCTAAATAAATAAAGGAAACTTGAATGCAGTTGATTGATCACTGAAGCATGTCTCTAGCAAATTAATTTACATATCACTAAACTAACTTTATAATACACAGCTCAAAACGGTCCCTTTCTCGTCTGTTTATAAAGTGTAACTGTAAACCCTAACAAGATAAATCTAATGCGAGTGTATATAGTACATCTACACGTGAGTGAGTGAAATAAATATGCAACATTTTCCGAGGAAGATTGAATCATAAAATCTGACAATCTCCATTATTTTCATCCAAATTACCGGGGTACATAAATAATAAACATTGAATAACAATCTTTATTTATTTATATATCTATTTTTTTTTTTTCAGCAATTTTGCTTCTTCTTCCTTTTGATTATACTTAATTTGGATGAAAATAATGGAGATTGTTTTGTGTGTTACGAGTCCCAAAGACCCACACCCTCATTATTTCATCAGAGTCTGGTCTCTTACAGCGACTTCTCTTTTTGGGTTTCCTCTTTCTGCTTCCACCATGGAGAGGAGCAAACAACAAAAAACTCAGTATTGTATCTTCTAAATTTGAACACTTTGTAGTTTAGTGATATATATCACTTTAGCATTATCGAACTTCACCGGTTAAGTTTGGTCATATATATATTAACTAACCACCGACGTAGATTCATCCGTAAATAAAAGTTGAAATTGGTTATGGTCAAGTTAAGAAAAAGAAAGCTAGACGAGGGTTGTAACAATTGACTTCTATTAGTACGAGAGTACGTAGATTATGCGCATTATAATACTGGTAATTTGATTAAAAGTTTGCTCATTAAGCTAGTAAAAAGTAAAAACCTAAAACCCCTTCTCTTTTTTTTACTTTTCTCTTGAGAGGATCTAAAAGTCTCAAAAAGTGATTACAAGGCATGGGCAGATGCTGTGGAGAAAGTGAAGAAGTCTCTTGTTTGGTCCGAAAATGTTAATGAAATGGAAAACTCTTTAATGAGTTTTTCACTTTATATTTATTTCTCTTTTGTTTTTGAAGAAAAAAAAAAGCTCACGAAATTGACTCCATTATCTAGGATTAATGGTATTAAGTATTAACGAGTTTTCAGTATCCATGCATACGCACGCATAAGGCCCGTATTTTAATTAGCGACATACTCGACTCGAGATGCAGAGTCAATTAACAAAAACAATACAGATTAAATAGACTCAATTATAAGTCATTTATCTGTGTTTGTATCTTTTTGATAAATATTTTGAAATTCAAAAAAAATAATATATATTAACTGATGAACGTTCTCTTAACTTTTTTTTCCGGCATATCCATCGATCAACATTTTCGTTTGTTAAATATTTTCAAAACTTTTCTATAGGAGGATCTGACTACATTCTCGTAGTTGTAACCTCGTCAGTGGAGAATTGAAGAACCGTTTTTTTTTCAAGTAAAGAACAGTTTAACCAATCTAGATGATTTTTTTTTCACCAAATGCATATAAATGATCCCACTCGTCTTAAATTAATTGTACTCCGAAAGAGAACAACCATATTAAATTATTAGTGCTTGGAGTCAATCCAGAATTGCCTTCATTCATCATCATCTTAAAAAAACAAAAGAAAAAAACAAAAATGAAAATTATAAACTTATCAAGTTTGACATGCATGTACAATTCACAAAAATTAGAAAAAAACATATATAAATGAAATTGATGCTTGGATCGTTAATTCATCATTCAACCAAATTAAATGTGATTCTCTTTTTCTCCTGGAAGAATGCGATTACCAATATGTATTTTAAACAAACGTATATATAGCCCCTCGGCTTGCCCTAAGGTCGCAACTTTTGCTTAACAATGTAATTGTCACTTTGCAAACTAAAGCCATAAGTTATATACCGTATATAGAGATTTTGGTAATTAATTAGCAAAGGTGCAGCTTCCATCTTCGTGGGCTGATATCAGCCCAAAACACTCTAAATATGGGCCCCAACACACAAGTCTAGTATTTTTGTTTTGTTTTTCCTTCCAATATCTTTTCATTAATCAATTAGGTGTTACAGCAATTACAAAGCCAATACAAAATTTCATAAAACAATTTGTTACATAAACAGATATCTGTGTCATATATTGAAGATACAGTAATAAGCATGAGGAAGTCGAATCCTATTTATATAAATAAGCAGATTTTATTTCTTTTGTGGGAAAATAAGTAGATAAGTTTCCAATTTTATTTTCCAAAAAAGACCATCCAAAATTCATTGACTACAAAATTCTAAAACAAACAAAGTATTAGGTTAGTTAACACATTCTACATTCGTCTGTCTCTAATGGCTTCTTCGAAACTCCATCATCATCATCCTCACCGTAGAAAACACCCAATCCGCTGCTTCTCTCTCTTAAATCTTAATCATAACCATGTCCACCATTCTCATCCTTCTCTTCTCTCTCTTCCTCTTCTCCGCTCCCACCTCCTCTTCCCGTCAAAGCTTGGTCCGTCTCGCTTGTAACGCAACTCGTTACCCAGACCAATGCGTCTCTTCACTATCCGAACCGGGTCGTGTCCCTCCGGATCCCAAACCAATCCAGATCATCCACTCGGCGATCTCGATCTCTTCCCAAAACCTCAAAACCGCCCAATCGAAAATCAAGTCTATCGTAGACTACTCCGTAGGGAATATTAACCGTACCAACGCCGCGAACACGTGTCTCCTGCTGCTCACTTACTCTGAGCACCGTATCCAATCGACGGACCAAGCTTTGACACGTGGCAAAATCAAAGACGCTCGAGCTTGGATGAGCGCTGCTCTAGTGTACCAGTACGATTCGTGGTCACAGCTCAAGTACGTCAACGACACGAGCCAAGTCCGCGAAACGATGTCGTTTCTCGACGGACTTATCCACGTCACCAGTAACGCGCTTAGCATGATGCTTTCGTACGATAACTTCGGAGACAACGTCGCGTCGTGGACCTACCCGGCAACGGAACGTAACGGGTTTTGGGAGAAGACTGGGCCGGGTTTGGGCTCGGGTCCTAGTGCAGGGCCTAATTTGGGTTTCCCTTCCGGTTTAAAAGAAGACGTGACGGTGTGTAAAGACGGGAATTGCGGTTACAAGACGGTGCAAGACGCCGTTAAAGCTGCGCCGGTAGATAACGGAATGCGTAGGTTCGTTATAAGGATTAGAGAAGGAGTGTACGAGGAGAACGTTATTGTTCCGTTTGAGAAGAAGAACGTCGTGTTCATCGGAGACGGTATGGGCAAAACGGTCATTACAGGTTCTTTGAACGCCGGTATGCCTGGGATCACTACGTACAACACTGCTACTGTCGGTGAGTTTCAAAGTTTAAAGCAAACATAATATTTTCAAAGTTCATATTTTTATAGATAAATATTATGCATTGGGCACGTGAAAGTGCACTTTTTTTTTATAGAGTCCAAGGATCCACGATGTTACACAATTAATACAGAATTGCTATAGCTTACAATGTTGCTTTGTATATGCTAATAGGAGTGGTAGGGGTGGATTCATGGCTCGTGATTTAACGTTCCAGAACACGGCGGGACCAGATGCTCATCAAGCGGTGGCGTTTAGATCAGACAGTGATTTTTCTCTGCTCGAGAATTGTGAGTTTCTTGGGCATCAAGACACTCTCTACGTTCATGGTCTTCGTCAGTTCTACAAAAAGTGCCGTATCCAAGGGAACTTTGACTTCATCTTTGGCAATTCAGCTGCTGTCTTCCAAGACTGTGACATCTTGATCGCACCGCGTCAGCTTAAACCCGAGAAAGGCGAGAATGACGCAGTCACTGCTCAAGGGAGAAACGACCCGTCACAGTCCACGGGTTTCGTGTTTTTGAACTGTTTGATTGACGGAACAGAGGAGTACATGAAGCTGTTTAACGCTAATCCTAAGGTGCATAAGAACTACTTGGGGAGGCCATGGAAAGATTACTCAAGGACTGTGTTTATAGGCTGTAATATAGAGGCCTTGATTAATCCTGATGGATGGTTACCGTGGAGCGGGGATTTCGCGCTCAAGACGCTTTATTACGGTGAATCTAAGAACACTGGTCCGGGATCGGATAGGTCACAAAGGGTTTCGTGGAGCAGTGAGATACCGGACAAGCATGTTCATGTGTATTCGGTGGCTAACTTTATTCAGGCTGATGAGTGGGCTTCCATATCTGCTTGAATCTTAAGATTATAAGGGGTTTAAGGGATATTTTATAAAAAAATACATTATCATTGTACTTAGTTGAGAATTTATGTCATATCAATTGAAAGTTCAGAATTTTAGGACTAATGAAGTATAAGACAATGAAGTTTCAAACTTTGGCAAGAAACAGCTTTTCTTTTTTTTTTTTTCTTATAATTGTGTGCAGGGAATGATTTCATATATTGCCTGTTGGGCTACAATCATAAATGAGTATGGACAAGGATCACAAGTTGTGTTTTGCTTGACGTTAAAGCAGAAACTGCGGTACGAAAAAAACATCCCACGAAAAAGTTTTCGTCATCATTATCATTATCAATTTCATCATCTCAAAATTCTCAATGGATAAAAAGTCAGGAGGATAGTGAGGAGGTTGCAGAAACTGGTAAAGGGCAGGTAAATACACAATTAATTCAAAGAAGTGTAGGTTTTCGTTGTAAAATCAAATTGGGGTTAAGGTTTATGTAGTGTTAAGTGGTTCACCTCAATACCGTTAAGTAGGGAACAGGTTCATGCAGTAGGCACATAAATTCTTCTGTTATTGGTCTTAAACTCACAACTAATCTTGTAGAAGCAAGAAAAAGAGAGTCACTTCTTCACTAATATCAGTTCATAGGTAGGTGGAAAAAGAAAAGTCTCCTCCAAGCTTGTTGCTTTCAAGATTCAATACCAATTAAAAAGCTAGCTTTATTGTTTGCCTCTGAAAACATATGGCAAAACTGATGAATGATATAGAATAGTACAATCGAGGCAAAAAGAAGATAACTGGTAGATAAAAGGAGCTGATTACTCCAAGATTATAGCTCGGAATCAGAGGTTTTCTCCTCCTTAGGTGGAGCGAACTGTCTGGTAAGCCGAGATCTTTCCCATGGGTCCAACGGTACTCGTTGTGGTGGTTGAAGTGTTGCTGGTTTTGATTGCCTAAGCTCATTCTCTCTGTCAATAAACCTACCCAAAATATCGACCAAATTAGTTCCCGAGAAAGCTTTCAAGTATAACAATCCTTTCGATCATTCACACTACTTAATTTGATCTATCATAGAATCATATGAATTTTTTTCTTTCTATACAGAATGTTTTTGCTGTGTACACACATTCAGATGAGAGTTGTTGTATCAAGAAACAACAACTAAATTGATTTGGTTAGAAAACGAGATCTGGGCGGACTTTCGGTATAAATCGGTAAAAACTATAAAGATCTGCGAACTGGATTTTTGTATTTGAATAAGTTTGATTTGCGTTACATGAACTGTCTCTTCTCCCTTGAGGGAGAAGCTCAATATATACATCCAAAGAATATCACATAACAACTCCTGAATCTTCTCCTCCGATCTCGTTTTATCTCCCCGAGATCTCCTCCACTCCGAACTCCCCCTCTTCGCTTAAATCGGAATCCTCCTCAACCGTCCTATGTTTACCGGGCCTTTCGCAGGCCGATTTCGAAATCCCCATTAATTGCCGACTAATAGGTTTTTGTCCTCTGACCCATATCCGGCGAAACCCAACACCAACAAGAGTGATGATCCACAATATTCTTACCAAACCATCAACTTTTTAAGAATTTTATACGGTTCTGAGAAAAAATCAAATAAACCAATATAGTAAAATCTTAATTAGTCAAAAGCTCAATAGAGCTCAAACCGTGACTCCTCCGTGAGTGTGATACCCAAACACATTAACTAAAGAGATATTTGGAAAATTAGTACATTTTTTTAACATAATTGGTAATTTAGTACATTCACTATTTATAATTTGCAAAATAATCACCTTTAACTATTCACTACTATTTACATTACTTTTTAACCCTCAAAAAATCATTTTATTTACAAGTATGCCATTAAAATTAAATATTTTATTATTTTATTACATGACCCCTTGAATTTAATAATTAAAATACTAATCAAAATAAATTTATTTTCTAAAAAATTGTAGGTGTATAAAATTCTATATTCTTGCATCTATTATTTGATATCCATTTTGTTTGATGATTTGTTTTTATTATGTAAAATAAAGTTCACAAATTTTTACCGTACACTCATTAAATATACAGATGCAATCCGTACAGTTTATTAAGTGTACATGTAAATAATAATACATATATTTGAGGTGTACAGCTAGTTTATTATACATATGTATATTAATATATATATGTATATATGTATATTAATATACACATATATTTGAGGTGTACAGCTAGTTTAATATACATATGAATAAATTAAAAATATTTCTATTTTTATATTTTCGTATACTAAATGAGTTGTACGGATCCAATTACCTTTTTGTAATTTTATAATAGTATACTCTACCCCACTTTTTCATCAATCTCATGACCTTCTATTATACAAATAGTAAAAACTACCTAATTATCTAATTATAAATAGTAAATATACTAAAAATCCAATTAAATTTTTAAAAGGAACTATTTTGCATAAAAACCCTTAACTAAACCAATACATAACCGGAGTCCAAACAGGAAAATCTGAATCTTAATCACATTATCTTCCTTAAAGAGAACCGTAATTAAGGAAAAAGGACACACACAAAACTCCAATCTCTCTCTCTCTCATCTCCGTCTCTGCGCGCATGATCCCATAGTGTTCCACTACACTATGCGCCGCCCGTGACTCTCTCTCTCTAATGGTCTGTGACTTGTAATCCATCTCTCCCACCAAATCTTAATTTTATTTTTATTTCCTTTTTTTGATCCTACCAATTTTAATTAATTTCCTCATACGCACACACACCTATACAAATATATATACACACATTCGTCTCTAATGGCTTCTTCGAAACTCCATCATCATCATCCTCACCGTAGAAAACACCCAATCCGCTGCTTCTCTCTCTTAATCATCACCATGTCCACCATTCTCATCCTTCTCTTCTCTCTCTTCCTCTTCTCTTCTCCTTCCTCCTCTTCCCGTCAACATCACAGCCACCATAATTCCCGCCGATCACCCTCCGGCGACACTCCTCCGGCCAATTCCTCGTCGTCTCCCTCAGCTCAGATCCGTCTCGCTTGTAACGCAACTCGTTACCCAGACCAATGCCTCTCTTCACTATCCGAACCGGGTCGTGTCCCTCCGGATCCCAAACCAATCCAGATCATTTACTCGGCGATCTCGATCTCGTCCCAAAACCTCAAAACCGCCCAATCGAAAATCAAGTCCATCGTAGACTCCTCCGTAGGTAATATTAACCGTACCAACGCAGCGAACACGTGTCTCCAGCTTCTCACTTACTCCGAGTACCGTACCCAATCGACGGACCAAGCTTTGACACGTGGCAAAATCAAAGACGCTCGAGCTTGGATGAGCGCTGCTCTAGTGTACCAGTACGATTCGTGGTCAGCGCTCAAGTACGTCAACGACACAAGCCAAGTCGGGGAAACGATGTCGTTTCTCGACGGACTTATCCACCTCACCAGCAACGCCCTTAGCATGATGGTCTCGTACGATAACTTCGGAGACAACGTCGCGTCCTGGACCTACCCGGCAACAGAACGCGACGGGTTTTGGGAGAAGACTGGGCCGGGTTTGGGCTCAGGTCCTAGTGCAGGGCCTAATTTGGGTTTCCCTTCCGGTTTAAAAGAAGACGTGACGGTGTGTAAAGACGGGAAATGCGATTACAAGACGGTGCAAGACGCCGTTAAAGCTGCGCCGGTAGATAACGGAATGCGTAGGTTCGTTATAAGGATTAGAGAAGGAGTGTACGAGGAGAACGTTATTGTTCCGTTTGAGAAGAAGAACGTCGTGTTCATCGGAGACGGTATGGGCAAAACGGTCATTACAGGTTCTTTGAATGCCGGTATGCCTGGGATCACTACGTATAACACTGCAACTGTCGGTGAGTGAGTTTCTCGTACTTTTACTCTGTATAAAGCAAACATATTTATATAAAAAAAAGAGTTGAAAGTTCATATTTTTATAGATAAATATTATGTGGGTTTGCATTGGGCACGTGAATGAATATTTTTTTTATATTAGAGTCAAAGGATCCTTGATGTTACAATTAATATAGAATTGCTATAGCTTACAATGTTGCTTTGTATATTCTAATAGGAGTGGTAGGGGATGGATTCATGGCTCGTGATTTAACGTTCCAGAACACGGCGGGACCAGATGCTCATCAAGCGGTGGCGTTTAGATCAGACAGTGATTTTTCTCTGCTCGAGAATTGTGAGTTTCTTGGGAATCAAGACACTCTCTACGCTCATAGTCTTCGTCAGTTCTACACAAACTGCCGTATCCAAGGGAACGTTGACTTCATCTTTGGCAATTCAGCTGCTGTCTTCCAAGACTGTGAGATCTTGATCGCACCGCGTCAGCTTAAACCTGAGAAGGGTGAGAAAAACGCAGTCAGTGCTCAAGGAAGGGTTGATCCGTCACAGTCCACGGGTTTTGTGTTCTTGAATTGTTTGATTAACGGAACAGAGGTGTACATGAAGCTGTATAATGCTAATCCTAAGGTGCATAAGAACTACTTGGGGAGGCCATGGAAAGATTACTCCAGGACTGTGTTTATAGGTTGTAATCTAGAGGCTTTGATCACTCCTGATGGATGGTTACCGTGGAGCGGGGATTTCGCACTCAAGACGCTTTATTATGGTGAATCTAAAAACACTGGTCCGGGATCGGATAGGTCACAAAGGGTTTCGTGGAGCAGTGAGATACCGGACGAGCATGTTCATGTGTATTCGGTGTCTAACTTTATTCAGGCTGATGAGTGGGCTTCCATGTCTGCTTAAATCTTAATATTATAAAGGTTTTAGGGTATGTTTTATAAAGAAAACCTAATATCTGTACTTTAGTTGAGAAAGTTAATGCAGACTTGAGACTTTGCATTTTATTTCATATCAATTAAAAGTTCAGAATTTAAGGACTGATGAAGTCAATCAATAAACTTGCAGAACTTTGGAAAGAAACAGATTTCTTTTGTTGTATGTAGGGAATGATTCCACATATAGCGTGTTGGGCTACAATCATAAATGAGTATGGACAAGGATCACAAGTTGTGTTTTGCTTGACGTTAAAGCAGAAACTGTTGTACGAAAACAACATCCCCCAAAAAAGTTTTCAACGAAGTAGACATCATCGTCATCATTATCAGTTTCATCATCTCAAAATTCTCAATGGATAAAAAGTCAGAAGGATAGTGGAGGTTGCAGAAACTGGTAAAGGGCAGGTAAATACACCATTTAGTTCAAAGAAGAGTAGGTTTTCATTGTAAAATAAAATCGGGTTGAGGGTTCTGTTAAGTGGTTCACCTAAATACAGTCAAGTAGGTACGGATTCATGCATTAGGCACATAAATTCTTCTATTCTTGGTCTCAAACTCACAACTAATCTTGTGGAAGCAAGAAAAAGAGAGTAACTTCTTTACTAATATCATTTCATAGGTAGGTGGAAAAAGAAAAGTCTCCTCCTAGCTTGTTGCTTTCAAGATTACATTTTAAATGTTCAGAACCAATTAAAAACACTAACTTTATTGTTTGCCTCTGTGAAAACATAATGCAAAAGTGATGAATGATATAGAAAGTACAATCGATGCAAAAAGAAGATAACTGGTAGATAAAAGGAGCTGATTACTCCAAGATTATAGCTCGGAATCAGAGGTTTTCTCTTCCTTAGGAGGAGCGAACTGCCTGGTGAGCCGAGATCTTTCCCATGGGTCCAACGGTACTCGTTGTGGTGGTTGAGGTGTTGCTGGTTTCGATTGCCTAAGCTCATTCTCTCTGTCAATAAACCTACCCAAAGTATCAACCAAATTAGTTCCCGAGAAAGCTTTCAAATATATCAGGTCCTTTTGATCATTAACACTACTTAATTAGATCTATTATAGAATCATAAATTTCTTACTCGATATAGGCCATTGGAGCAGCGTCACCAACTCGTATGCGGGTACGGAGCATTCTTGTGTATCCACCAGCTCTATCTCTGTAACAAGTTGAATTACTCCCAATGGTTAGACAAAGAGCTTATGTAGTAATGACAGTTAAAATGAAGCCAATAGAGTTTGAAAAAAATTCACTTGTATCTATATGCCAATTCTGTGAAAATCTTGTGAAGGACATCATCTCCTCTCACAAAACCAGCTGCTCGCCTTGCTGCAGCGAGTGAACCCTATAAGTTTTACCACCAAGAAGAAATTATCATATCTAGCGACCTATATCCTCTACATGCCACATAGTGCTGATTAGAAATGAAAAGAACGTAGTATGGCTCAAAAGCTAATTCCTTTTTGACACTATATAAAACATACAAATACATTTCCAATTGAAGAAATGCTGTTCACTAGATACAACTAGTGAAATGAAAAAGATGTTGCCAAACAGTAATCGACTAATATTAAAATCTCTTGAGGTCAACAACAACGTCAAGGAAAGTAACAAAAATTACCTCTTTGCCGAGTTGAACCATATTATCAGCAAGACGACGAACCTCTTTAGCCTGTAAAAAGCCAATGTTTCCTTATTGCTTCTTTAAACCAAAACAAGTATGTGCATTAACTTGATCAAGCAAGATTGGAAGAGTAAACACTATTACACTGGTTCCACATCAATAGCTCAAGAATCTGAATTTGCTTAAAAGAGTATCCTTTTTCACAAAACAGACAACACAATCTGGTGAAATTGAGTTCTGTGGGAAAATGGCAGATCCTATAAAACCTTAACCAAACAGTAGAAATCTGGAAAATGGAAGAAAGAGAATCAAATACAATACCTTGGCGACAGTGGTCTCTATACGCTCGTGCTTCACTAACTGAGAAACCATAGTCCTGATAAACAAGAGTCGAAACCAACATTTCAAAACTTCTAATACCGAAAACGAAAGTGTGAAGTAGCAAAAGGAAAGATTCAAGATGGATACGAAACCTGAGCATGGACATACGGTGACCCGCCGGCCGGCCAAGCTTCCTGAACTTCGTCATTTTTTTTTTCCGTCGGAGAAGTGTTCGGAGAGAGGAGAACCCTAAAGGAGGAGGAGAGACAAATGTTTGAAACGTAATTTACTGATGGGCTTTGGCTTTTGGGCTTTTGGGCCCATTAGTATACACATACTGCTTCTTTTTGACTAATGCTGTTTTGATTTTTTTGAAAAATACAGCATAGTATTTTACATCCGTCTGAATCAAACTCCAACACATTTTGGTTACTGAATCAATTAAAACTAAAGAGTAGAGAGAAAGCAAATTAAGGTCTCACGGAAACAATAAACATATTAAAATTGGTCCCAAACATGAAGCTACAGACAAGTAGGATAAGTGCAGACTTCAGATACCAAACTGAAACGGAACTAAGTTATTACATAACACACCATTAAAGACAAGTAGTTTACTCAGTTGCTTGTCCTCCAAGACACCTTCACATCAATCATCATCAGTGAGCCTCGCTCTTCTCTTAAGGCTTTGTGACAACAAGAAGCAGCTCGAGTGGTTTGATGAGTGTGAATTTGCAAGTGTCCCCAAAAGCAATAGGATACTCCTTACACAAACCTCTCCATCCACCAGAGAAAAGGTGACCCCTCCTAGTTACCAAATACACCACCCTCCATGACTTCTTCCCATCTGGATGATGGATCTTGACCATTGATTTCACTCTCGGCATATAATTATTTGCAGCAGATCTCGGGAGCGCCTGAATAAAACAAAAAACAATTGTGTTCATTCACATATCACTTTTTAGATACAGAAACCAATACAGAAATACTGTGTGTTAGAGTCTTATCGTACCAGGGATATGAGGTATGTTTTCGAGATAACGATGTTGAATCCTGCGACTGAAGACGAAGATGCGCCTGCATGATCTCTCCGGATACTAAACCCTCTCTCAGTCCTCTTGATATTATGGGACTTCTCAGCTTTCTTCTCCCCAAAGTTGAGCTTCCTTTTGTGCATGCCTCCTCCACTAGATGCAGCTGCTGTTCTTGGGACACGAGAACTCAACTCAGAAGACACCACCACCTCTTCAGTCTTGAAATCTTGTTCTGTTTTAACACGGCCTGGTTCATCATCAAAAAGTAAAGAATCAATGTCTTTCTCCGGTTCACAGTTTCATAATCAGAAAAGCAAATATTACTCGAAGAAGCCAAGAAATATCTGGTTTTTGGAGGTTGAACCATCTCCTTGCCAGTTTGCATCATGATGTTCACACTAAAGTGCATCTCTTCTTTGTGAGTGAAGCAGAGAAACTCATTTCTTCCCAATGCATTGTCCCTCACAAACTTCTCCCATCCGGACTTCTCCATGAAGTAGAATCTTGAGTTTTTCGAGATTCTTACTTCCCAAGTGCTTCCCCAAGGCACACTTATCTTCATCGTACCCAGGAGCTCATCGTCAGGGAAGCATCTCGCAAAGTCGTGAGGAATTGCTCTCTTTTGGTTATACAAACAAAGATGAAAGAAAGTTTGAAATCAAAAGCAAAAAAAAAAAAAAAATGCTAGACAAGAATGTTTCTTCAATTACAGTGAAAAAAAATCAGTGAGCTTTCCCATCAAGAATTTGAGTCAACAGTTTCAAACCTCACCATGAAACTACAAACCGAACAAAAAATTAAAACAGAACAGAGAACAGATCTAAGAAACAAAGATGAAAATAAAGTATAGATCTTCACATTCAGAGAGAGAACTACAAATTGAGAGAGAGAAGCAGCAACACCATGTTCTTAAGACCACAAGAATTAAGAAGTAAAGATGAAGAAATTTCCTAAAACAAAAAGAGAAAACAATAATTTTTTAAGACCCATAAAGACAGTTCCTTGTTCCACCTCTAAAATGCATCTATCAGGATTCAAACCTTTAAACCAATTGTTACAAAGAATCAAAAGTTTCAACCTTTTTCAGACAAGCAAGCTCATTTAACAAGATTAAGAGTTTAGAACATAGTTTTACCATGTTTTCTGAAGAGATGTCAATACTGTTAAGAACTTTGAAGAAGCTTTCCTGCTTCCGTTCTTCATAGCAACGAACGAATTCAGGGTTCCTAGACATCTTTCTGCTTGGAAAACGTCTGATTCAAGCTCTCTCACCTACAAAGCTTTGCTTTTTCAACTTGCTATTCTCTCTCTCTCTCTCTCTCTCTCTCTCTCTAACTTGTAATAGCCTTTGAAATATAAATGTCGACATCCCTACTTTCAAATATTTCACAGAAATGGTTCAGTAAAAGTAGTCAAAGTGAAAAAGCTTTTCTCTCAACTCGGAAACTAAGTACAATTGTGAGATCATCTTTTTTGTTTGCGTTTCTTTATTTTTATAACTAACTCGTGACTATTTTACGAGTAACATTTCAAAGTCGCTTTTTAAATGGAATCAAAGCTTATTAATAAACTTACCCAAAGTATCAACCAAATTAGTTCTCGAGAAAGCTTTCAAATATATCAATCCTTTCGATCATTTACACTACTTAATTTTGATCTCTCATAGCATATATGAATTTCTAAAAAGCAACAATAAAAGAAAAGAAACTAGTTTTCACTCGATATAGGCCATTGGAGCAGCGTCTTGATACAAGAATGCTAGTTTCTTTCCTTTTTCAAGAAATTCTTGTGGTCTTAAGAATGTAGTTTCTTTCCTTTCCCTCAGCGTTACCAAAAACACCACATTCCATGACTTCTTCCCATCTGGATGATGGATCTTGACCATTGATTTCACTCTCGGCATATAATCCTTTGCAGCAGATCTCGGGAGCACCTGAATAAAACAAAATCAATTGTGTTCATTCACATATCACTTTTTAGATACAAAAAACAATACAGAAATATTGTGTTAGTGTCTTATCGTATCAGGGATATGAGGTATGTTTTCGAGATAACGACGTTGAACCCTGCAACAGAAGACGAAGATGCGCCTGCATGATCTCTCCGGATACTAAACCCTCTCTCACTCCTCTTGGTATTTTGGGACTTCTCAGCTTTCTTCTCCCCAAAATACCAAGAGGAGTGAGAGAGAGCGTTTAGTACTCAGAAGACACCACCACCTCTTCAGTCTTGCCAAGAACTGCAGCTGGATCTAATGGAGGAGGCATGTACATCATCAAAAGCGACCTGATTCATCATCAAAAGTCTAAGAAATCAATATCTTTATCCGGTTCACTGTTTCAAAGCTAGAAAAGCAAATCTTACTCGAAGAAGCCAAGAAGACTATGGCTTGTGGAGGTTGAAGCATCTCCTTGCCAATTTGCATCATGATGTTCACACTTAAGTTCATCTTTCCTTTGTGAGTGAAGCAAAGCAACTCATTTCTTCCCAAGGCATTGTCCCTCACAAACTTCTTCCATCCGGACTTCTCCATGAAGTAGAATCTTGGGTTTTAAATATTCTTACTTCCCAAGTGCTTCCCCAATGCACTCTTATCTTCATCGTACCCAGGAGCTCATCGTCAGGGAGGCTTCTCCCAAAGTCGTTAGGAATTGCTCTCTTTTGGTTACACAAACAAGATGACAGATATTAGTTAGGTTACATGTTTGAAATCAAAACCCAACAAAAATAAAAATGCTAGACAAGAATGTGTTTCTTCAATTACACTGAAAAAAATCAGTGAGCTTTCCCATCAAGAATTTGAGTCAAAAGTTTCAAACCTCACCATGAAGTAAGAACCCTCACAAACAAACGAAACTACAAACAGAACAAGAAGTTAAAAAAGAACAGATCTAAGAAACAAAGATGAAAATATATCTTCACATTCAGACAGGGAACTACAAACTGAGAGAGAGAAACAACAAAAAAATGTAAGACCCATAAGACCATTATTAGTGGGAGTAACGATGACGACGATTGCTCAAAATAATGTTTTTTGATTATTTTTTTTAAATATTATTATATATTCAAATAAAAAATCTGTAAAAAAAAAATTGGCTAATTATAAACTGTTATACCTTGAACAACCGATGCTTCAGATGCTCAGTGGAGAAGCGTTTCTCTCTCTTTGATTTGTTTTATCATTATTTTTCAATTTTTAAGTTAGAGTATGGTTAAGAGTAACGACTAGTAATAATGCTCTAAAGACAGTTGCTTTAGATTCATAAAGACAGTTTCTTTAAGAAATTTCCTAAAGAACAGAGAAAACAAAATAATTTTAACTTTTAAGACCCATAAAGACAGCTCCTTTAAGATTCATAAAGACGGTTCCTTTAAGAAATTTCCTAAAGAACAGAGAAAACAAAATAAGACCCATAAAGACAGTTCCTTTAATTTAAGACCTCTAAAATGCACCTATCAAGATTCAAACCTTTAAACCAATTGTCACAAAGAATCAAAAAGTTTCAACCTTTTCCAGACAAGTAAGCTCATTTAACAAGATTAAGAGTTTAGAACATAGTTTTACCATGTTTTCGGAAGAGATGTCAAGACTGTTAAGAACTTTGAAGAAGCTTTCCTGCTTCCGTTCTTTATAGCACCGAACGAATTCAGGGTTACTACCCATCTCTCTCTGTTCGTTCGGTGCTACAACCTACAAGCTTTGCTCCTGCTCTCTCACCTACAAGCTTTGCTCTCTCTCTCACTCCCTTTCTTCTTATCTCTCTCTCTCTCTCTCTCTCTCTCTCTCAATTGTAATGCCTTTGAAAGATAAACGTCGCCATCCCTACTTTCAAAACTTTCACAGAAATGGTTCAGTAAAAGTGGTCAAAGTGAGAAAGCTACGAGCTTTGCTCCTTCAACTTGCTCTTCTCTCTCCCTCTCTCTCTCTCTCTCTCTGACTTGTAAATGTCGCTCTCTCTCCCTCTGACTTGTAATGTCAAAGTAAATAAAAGCTGTTCTCTCAACTCTGAAACCAAGTACAATTGTAAGATGAGATCATCTTTTTTTTGTTGCGTTTCTTTATTTTTATAACTAATAACATGTGGTTATAATCCGATTTAACATTTTAAAACTTTTTAAACAGAACCAAACTAAAAGGTAGAAGCGGATACGAAAGCTGTACGGTGACCCGTTGGCCGGGCGAGCTTCCTCAACTTCGTCATTTCTGCGGCGGAGATACTATAATGTGTGCAGCTTTACTTATGGATGGGCTGGGCTTTGTGCCCATAAGTATACAAGACTGTTTTTGATAGGTTTATAAGGAGAAAGTACAAAAATAATAAACTTGTTTGGCAACCTTTTCTAAGGTGGTGAAGTTTTCTCCAAGAACATATAACAAAAGGTTAGGATTTCATTTGATACCAAAACAAAAGTTCTGCCATTAACATTTTTGCCACATTTAATCTCTGTAATGCCGACCCAAAATCCAATTATATCTAACTTCGTAATTTAATAATGCTGCAACCTTTTCATAGGCCATTACAATTCAGCTCTACATTTTCTTCTAATTGACCTGTAAAATGGCAACAAAAAAAAGGAACATCTGATCTAGAGACTCTGTAGAACTGTTAGAAGTGGAGAGAGATCAAAGGAAGTGATGAGTAGGATACTCATGTTCATAACCATTATAGTCATAATAGAGCCTTTCCCCTTTAGATATATCGCGTGTAGCCACTAGAAGAACCCGACACTCGCCTTTTATGCTGTACCTCACGCATTTGCAGTTCTGCTTCTTCTTAGCAACCCTGCAGCAACAATTAGTGATGTGATCATTATTCAACGGTATAAACTTTTGCGGGAAAGAACAAACAAGTTAAAATGTTTTGAATATGTTGCTTACGGATTGTGATTGTTGATGCCATTAATGAAGCGAGATATGTTTCCATACTTGTCGGGACAGATAACAAGAGTTTTCGATGGATCTTCTGATAAAAGGAGAGTCATGATGCTGTCACAATCGTCTTTTTCTCGGTTTTTCAAGTAATCAACATCTCCTGTATATTCAGCTATGAATGTTAAGTCCTTAATAGGACCATCTGCTTCAACAGTGTAACTGTATAGACAAAAAAAAAAAAAAAAGAAACATGTTTATAACTCCACTTTGTGATTAAAGGAAGACTGATCGAATGATTCGAGAGAGAGAGAGAGATACCCTTCAAGCGGATCAAATACCACAACGAGAGGAGGGCATTCTCCACGTCTGCACATAGCTTGACATTGTTCCAATGTCTCTAAATCTTCTTTCGACAGCACCTATGAAACATAAAAAAAAAACAAGAAATACAAATTAAGGAAGTTACTAAAAAATAAGAGAGTTAACGATAAAGAGGCTGAAAGATTGTATTGTTTTTTTACCTGCATCCCACCTTTCTCGAACTTGGATTGATTTGCAGACCGAGGAGCCATACCGGGAACATAATTTAGGCCGTCGATGTATTTGATACCTAATGCGGTTAATGCAGTAGCAAGTGTGCCCATTTGTGTAAGCCTCCGTTCAGGATCATCTGATGGAACCAAAGGTAACAGTTTTCTCCTTCTCTTCTTCACTGTCAAAGAGCAAGATCGTCTCCGAGGCTTTCTAGTCTCTTCTTCAAAAACAAGAAGTAAAGCAATTAAACTGATTTTCCTCAATTTCAACCACCTGCTATTCTCGGTTTATATGTAAGTTCTCAATGATGCTCATTAACCCCACAATGAGGTGCAAAAGATTAATAATACTAATTTGTAGTACATAACTGGCCAAAAAGTTAGCTATTTTCGTATTCATAAAACTGCTAATCTAAGTAAAAACATCTCGTCAGATTCATCAAGTCAAGAACTTTATGATCATAACAAGAAACCCAAAAAAGAAAAATCGTACCTTGACTCAAATCCGATTTGTCTGTTCGATCAGTTTGCTTCTCAATCCGAAAGAAGTGCAAGATCTTCTTCTGAGATAACCCTAAACATTTCACCCGGACAATAAAAACAAAAAAAAAAATCCCAAAATTTTGAAAAAAAAAAACAAAGAGAGCATAAGAAAAATTAGGAATTTGTTGAACACAAAGAATTTTAAAAAGGAAAAAGAAAAAAAAAATCCCTACTTCTTACAGGTCGTTGGTCGGAACAATCGACACAAAGCCAAGGTCCAATGGGGACACGAACAACGATCGGTCTAAGGCATTTCATGTGGAACCCTTTATCGCATTTGTCGCAGAGGAGAAGCTCATCGTCTCCTTCCCCAGAACCACATTTCTCACAGGCCACATCACCGTAGCTATCTTCGTCTTCGTCTTCATCTTCTTCTTCTTGTACAACCACACGGACAGATTTCGCCATTATCTCAGCCATTGATTTCATCTTCCTCGGTGGTGGAGATTCGGAGGAAGGGCGTCTCGCTGGAGCTTTCGTTCGTCGCCTCGATGAGCAAGGAGACGCCGTTGGGGAGGAAGCGTTCCACGTGGCCATGACTGGGATGGATGCTCACGATGAAGAGTCGCCGGAGGAAAACGGGAGAAAACGATTTCGATTGGTTGGAGCTAACGTGCACCGCCGCGTGTGCGCACGAAAACTGATGTGCACATCACCTGGAGTGTGATTTGGGATTCTTCTTCTTTTTAAGACTCTTTTTTTTTTTTTAATCTTTGACAAATTCAAAATTACTGGCAAGTCTTTGGTACCTGCTTCTCTTCTGTCTTAAAGGTTCGAAATTAATACATTGTATGAGACCAAATTTACAAACATTAAAATCCTTTTAATTGTTTGAGATTTTCTTTACTAAACCTTACTTATTTCTCTTATTAGGGATTGGTAAAAAAATACATAATAACTGATATACAATGTTACACACAAATTCATAAAGGAAACAGATCTCTTTTTAATGAAAGAAAATATATGTTGGTGCCTTGGTGGGCTAATTTATCCAGCCCAATGTTGTCTTTGCAACACGACGGTGATTGCAACAACTCCTAAAAGAACCAACCGATGGATATAGAATAACGCCTTACAATGTTGACTTTGCATTACGATGCCTTTGATCAACGACAATACGAAACTTAATTATATGAGACTTTGCTTCCCTACGTTGTTTCCACAAGCAACACAGTTGTCAAGCTTACATTATGAACAAGGATTTGTATCGGAGATTTGTCTAGAGGGGAAATTTGGCCTTCACGTGATGAAGAGTCTCTTCCTTTATACAGTTTGATTTGCATACAACGATGCTTATGATTTAATAATTTGTAGTTTTTTGTGTGCTCGAGGTATTATACATACAACATAGTTACATTGATCATCCATTGTGGGCAGGACCTAATGATATTTGTCACCCAAATGTAAAGAGAATCACGATTCACATTGATAGTCATGCTCGTGCTCCTGCTCCCACGGTCAACTTTTTAAGATTCAACATGCCAAATCTTGTTTACCTAGATTACGCGGACCTTTTCGAAGTCGGCCTCAATCTTTTTTGATGCAAATTCTTTACCTTTCTTTTAATACAATCAAAGGTATCTACTTCATGTATCTTGTTCCATTCTTGCATGACATGACCAATTTGTTTGTGCTTCATTCATGAGCACTTTGTTTGTTTGTTGCCGATGATGCGTCATTGCTTCGATTATTGGCGTGTGAATTTCCCTAGTCAAAGATCAAAAAAGTTGGAAATATTAAAGGAAAAAAAAACTCATAGAATAACTCTCGTTAAAAAGAGAGCCAGTTTATTTGGACTGCTTTAATCAATCAAATTTAGTTTGTCTTCACTAAAAGGTATATTGAATTATTTATTATTTATATGATTTTTGCAAGTCCAAACATAAAATTCTGGTTAAGTATCAACAATGCAATTATTTAGACCCACGTACTAAACACCACTTGCAAATCTTTTGCTCCTAACTCAAAAAAACTGAACAATTGCAAAACTGATTATGAAAGCCGATGCTCAAGATTAGAATCAATTTAGTTTGCTTTGAGATATTAATCTCTTTGACTTTCCATGACTCTCTATTTGTGCAAGTGTTCACAGACAAAACTCAAAAGTCTTCTTTTAATTATATATGTACATATGAAACAAAAAAATTAAAACCACATTAAATTGAAAATATATAGATATACTTAGACCCTCAACATCTACAACTTTTACAAAATTAAATGTTGAACTAAAATGAGATTTAGTTTTTTCTTTTCAAAGCCACATAAAATTGTAAATTGTCATTAATTAACTTAATAATTAATGTTAGTTTAAAATAAATTAAGCAAACTCATTAATGGAATTGTACCAATCTCCATCTCTCTTGCTTTTTCTTCTTCTTTCTACCTCTCTCTCTCTCTCCCTCAAAAGACAAAAAAAAGAATGAAGAGTTTGAAAAGTTGCATCGGAAACTTTTGGACGGCGTACTACTGCCACGAAGATGAAGAAGATCTAAAGGTTTTTGCTGCTCAAGACAAAAGCAGTTTCCCTCTTGGTGAGTTTTTTATAGATTAGTTTTTCTTTTGATTTTGTTTATATATATATATATATTTGTTTTTTTTTTGTTTGGATCTCGGATGTAAGAGTAGTAGAACTGCTTGTTTTGTTCTTGTCTTTAAACTCTCATGTAGCTTCTCGACCAATCTCCTTTCTCTCTTTCTACTCGCTTCGAGCATTTTCTCCAAACTTAACGCCTTTTGTTTCCAATAATCAATTGTGTCAAACTCCTCGTCAATCTCGATCTTTTTGCTATCGACCAACACATCTCGTATCTTCTACCTAAACTTGCAGAACATATCACTCGTCTCATCTAAAACAGGAACATTCTCAGGCTCGTTGCTCTCAAACTTATAATCTTCAATGATCTTAAGCTCTTTGGCCTCAGCTTCTTCTCTCTATCTTCAAAAATCACTTTTTAAACTAATCAACTTAATAATTAATGTTTAGTTTAAAATAAATTAAACAAGCTCATTAATGGAATTGTAACAAACTCCATATCTTATGAGGTAAAATAGAAGGAATAAAAGCACAAACTTTTAATGAACAATTCAAAAAGAAAACATCTTGTGATTTTGAACCACAATGTTGAGATATACTTTATGATGAGAGTAATGTCATGTAGGTAATGTGTTCATAATTGTATTAAAACTTTTTCATATTAATATGTAGATTGTGTGCATCATCTGGTCTATGTTAGTAGTAATCCTTTTGAAAAATAATTGATTAATGTGTTGTATTTTGGATCTTTATTCAGCCGGAAAACCAAAAGAATAACCAAAAGATAAACCCTGACCTCTATGATCCTCATTACTTGAGAGGTGAGTCTAGATAATACAAATATTGTTTTAAGTCATATTATTCTCGAAAATGAAATAAAGAAAATAGGATTATTAAGTCAAATCATTAAGGATCAAGAAATCGGAAAAACAATATAAACTGACCCAACTTAAACCATTTAAAACATAAAACATCTTGAATTGTGTGTAAAAAATTGATATGGGAAAAATTTTACCAACACATAATCCCTACAGAAATTGATTTGGGAAAAAAATCAATCAAAACGGCATAATATGTGTCGTTTTGGTTTCGTATACCGAAAGACAAGATCTGGAATTCACCTTAAACACCTTAAGAAGATCCGTTAGCATATGCCTAACGGTAAGTGAGCAATTGCTCTGTAAAAGTAAAAGTATCTTAGTAACGCCGTTAGTTCTAATAACGGCATCTTGCGCCTTCGTTTCCTTAAAAAGATAACAAAGGCTCCACAAAACCGTAACGACGTGATCAGTCGCCGCCGTTGACACTTTCATCAGCTTCTTCACCACCGTCTCAACGCACACACCATCACAAATCTCCGATCGACCTTCTTTACAAGACGAAATAGATTCGAGAAGCTTTAGGCATCTCTTAATCGCTGAAACGCTCGTCTTTGGATCAGTTAACAAACTCGTGAGCTTCGTGACTAGCTTCCTCTCTCCGACTAACGCGAGTTTCACGCGTTTTGATGACGCGATCGCGATTAATAACGATAAGCTCGCTTCGATTAAGGTTGGATCAGAGTTTGAGCTTATCGAGTTCATAATCTCGGTGATATTGGATATGGATTGTGTCCAATATGCCACTCGGCCCAACAAGACAAGTTAATTCTAATTTCGGCCCAACAAGATTGTGAGAAAGCCATTCACTTTCTGCAGAGGGCAATCTCGACAATTCGCATCGGGAACCTTAGAGAACTCTAGGTCAAAAGTCTCCTATAAAGGGAGAAAGTATTTATTGGGATCATGATCCGGACTCGGAGGACAATACCTAAAGAGCAATACTTTGCATCGAAAACTGTTATTGTTTTTCGTATAATTCATTCCTATTTTCAGTTCATCACTTTTAGCTTACTAGTTTGCTTGTGAACTAACGAGCTCGATCCCGACTTGTTTTAAGTGACCATCACACGTTTTCCCGATTAATAAAAGAATTTGCTTGCTTTTTCCCACAAAATCTTTATTTGTTTAAGTTGTGCAATCCCCGGTACAAACAAGTGATGATTTCGTCTCTCTCGGCGATTAAGAGCTTTGACTCGGCGTCGACGGCGATAAACTCAAGCACGGCGGAGACATCGATCTTCAGTTTTGGATCCGCGTTTTTAATCAGTAGGGATAAAGACGTCAAGCAATCTCCACCGTTGGTTAAGATCAGATTCGATAACCGTCTCCGGTCGAAGATTTTACGACGGATCATGCTCAGAATCTTCACCGCCTCTCCGACGAGAAGTAATTTGGAGTCGGAGAAGTTTCTTGAATCTAATTGGCTGATGATATCCACAAGCATCCCTACGAAACCATCTTTTCCGGCGAGAAACTCTCTGTTCTCTTCAGAACCACTCGCGAATCCGAGGATCATCGACAACAACGCGTCGCGATCACTATCACCGACTCGATCAATTGCATCGTTGATTTCTTCTTTCGTCGGAGTATGGGATCCCGGTGACTGAGAACCGTTATGACGGTGATTGGAGTCGGACCAGAGATCAATGAGACGGTGGAGAGTTAGGTTAGGTACGAAGTCTTTGTTTTGAAGAATCTGCATCGTGGCAGGACAAGTGTTGTTGCCACCATCGAGCCAACGCTGGATACTAACTCGGTCGTAGGTAACGCCGGTGGAGAGACTCACGGGAGATTTCATAACGTCAAGTGAGATTGGACATTGGAAGAAACAAGGGACGGTGGTGATATAAAGATCATCGCTCCTCATATTTTTTGTTTTTGGCTTGCTCAAGTGAAATTGTTTGAAAGAGAGTTTCAGAGAGAATAAAGATCAAATCTTTGATTCTGAGTTTGAGACAGAGAGAGACACAGAGTCTTGTGACTCGTGTGGGTTTGGTTTTAAGAAGATGAGATATGACTTATGAGAGAGTGAGTCAAACCATGCTGACGTCAAAATTCATTTTTGAACTACTATTTGATACTATTTTATTTTAATCAATCTTATTCTTATGATCTTATCACAATTTTTATTTTATTTTGTAGTGTATTGTTATGTTTTCCTCTTTTTAAAAAAAATTATAATAAGATTTTTACAACATTGGAATATTATTTTCAGTGTTTTTGGAAGATATATTCCTGAATCAAAAATAAAAATACTTTTGTGACATCTTTATAAGTTTTTATTTGAAAAGAAATGTAAGAAAAGCCATGAAATAAAATACTTTTCCGTGTTTCCTTGTCACGCTTTTGGTCAAAGAGTTGAGTCTGAGGCTATCTATCTATCTTTCGGCGCGCGTAGTAAGACTAGAATTTGTATTCGGGGATATATCTCAACCGTTGATAATAGTAACCAAACGGTGTAGATTTGCTTAAATGCCTCCCACCTAAATATATCACGTAAGAATCCACTTGCCCCTTTTTAAAATTGCACCGCCTGAGGAAACTCGGGAACCTTTTGATTTCTTCAGATCTGTGTGTTTCCTTCGTAAATTAAATACTCGTATTATTGTCTCTTAAAGAATTGTTGTTGTATTCATGTCTTTTGTAAGTTAAAATTTATAAAAGATATGGGATTTAAAGGAGTTGAACTATTGACCGGGCAGATTCTATGGACTTTTAAGCAACTTTTGTTGCTTCCTTTTCTTTTTTCAAAGTCCACTTAAAAATAAAGTCTTCATCCATTACCTCAGAAGTTAGAGCCAAGATGAATGTGACATTCCAAGCTCGTACTGTCTAGTAGTATTATGTGGACAAAACTAGAAACAAATGATGTTGGCCATACATAAAATCACTTGCACGATATGAAAGATGTAGTTCCATTTTACTACGAGCTTCCATAGTTACCTTATATGGCCTCTTAAAAAACGAACTTCCGTTCGTTCAAATACATATTCAGTATAATAATTTTGCCAATAGAGGCCCATTATTTTTACGTTTTTCGTGTTCAAATATGCCATCATAAATAGATTTAGAAAGTTTGATAAAAAAAAAATTTTTATATATATATATATACAAAAAGAATAAAATCTAGAACACAACAGTCGTTATTTTTAACCTGGATCGTGTATGTACTGCTTGCTTGAGTCTGATTTATTTGATCTGGTCTAGAAAGGCAACACTTTCGCTTGGTTGAATAAAAGTAGCATCCTCCCGGTAGCAAAAAAGATTGATAGGGTCCAGGTAAATGACAAGTGGACCTCGCTCTTCCTTTCTTCTTATGCAATGTTTGAGGAACCCGATTTCTCAGATCACGCTTCCTGTGGCGTAGTGCTGAATGTTGCAGCTCAGAAGGACAAAAGACCATTCAAGTTCTACAACTTCCTACTTAAGAATCCGGATTTCATCCATTTGATTCGAGAACACTGGTACTCGTTCAACATTGTCCGTTCTGTAATGTACCGGGTTTCAAAGAAATTAAAGCACCTAAAGAGCCACATCAGAACTTTCAGCAGAGAAAATTACTCTGAAATGGAGAAAATGGTAGGTGAAGCTAATGAACTGGTGCTGACATGTCAAAGGAACACTCTTAACAACCCCTCGGTTTCCCACCCTTCCCAAGAGCTGGAAGCCACAAGAAAGTGGCACATCCTTGTTAGAGCTGAGGAGAGCTTTTTCTGTCAAAGGTCGAGAGTCACCTGGCTCTTAGAGGGTGATTGTAATTCAGCTTACTTTCACAAAATGGCAAACATGAGGAAATCGATAAACACTATCCAGTTCCTAATTGATGACAATGGGGATAAGATTGAGACTCAGCAAGGCATAAAGGAGCATTGTAGTAATTATTTTGAGTCCCTCTTTAGTGGAGACGATAGAGAGCAGCAGTTGGAGCAAAGTGATATGAATCTCCTTCTCTCTTATAGGTGTTCCCCAACTCAGGTAAGGGACCTTCAAAGCTTGTTCTCTGACCTAGATATCCAAGAAGCTTTTTTCTCGCTACCTAGAAACAAATATAGTGGTCCGGATGGATACTCAGCTGAGTTTTTTAAAGGAGCATGGTCAGTTGTAGGCGTTGAGGTAGTTGAGGCAGTGCAAGAATTTTTCAGATCTGGGGTGCTATTGAAGCAATGGAACACAACGACTCTTGTCCTTATCCCAAAATTCGCAAATGCTTCAAAAATGACTGAGTTCAGACCTATCTCATGTGTAAACACCTTGTACAAAGTCATAGCTAAGTTGTTGTCGACCAGACTTCAAAAGCTGTTAACTCAAGTCATTTCTCCAGCCCAATCCGCCTTTCTGCAACGTAGGCTCCTCGCAGAGAATGTTCTTTTGGCTTCAGAGATCGTTCATGGGTATAACTGCAGAAACATTGAGCCTCGAGGGATGCTAAAGGTAGATCTCCGAAAAGCTTTTGATAGTGTTAGATGGGACTTTATCATCTCAGCCCTCAGAGCTCTCTCAGTCCCTGAAAAATTCATAAACTGGTTACATTAATGCATATCTACTCCTACATTTTCGGTCTCAGTAAATGGGTCCATTGGGGGATTGTTCAAAAGCAGTAAGGGGCTAAGGCAAGGAGATCCACTATCTCCTTACCTCTTCGTCTTAGGAATGGAGGTTTTCTCAAATTTGTTGAAATCGAGATTTGAAGCAGGATATATCCACTATCATCCTAAAACTTCTGAGCTCTCTATCCCCCATTTAATGTTTGCAGATGATGTGATGGGGTTTTTTATGGTGGGAGATCTTCTCTTCATGGTATAAGTGAAGCCCTTGATGATTTTGCTTCTTGGTCTGGACTGCAAGTGAATAAAGACAAGACCAACCTGTACTTGGCAGGCACAGATCCCACAGAAGAATTGGCCATGTCTAGATATGGTTTTCCTACAAGAACTCTTCCAGTCAGGTACCTAGGCCTTCCCCTTATGAATAGAAAGCTACCGATGGCTGAATATGATCCGCTTATGGAGAAGTTGACAAAGAGGTTCAGGTTATGGGCAGTTAAGAGCCTATCTTTTGCTGGTCGTATCCAACTAATAGCTTTAGTGATTACGGGTATCGTCAATTTCTGGATGTCGACCTTCTTGCTGCCTTTGGGTTATGTTAAAAAAATCGAATCACTTTGCTCGAGATTCCTCTAGTCAGGTAATATAGATGCAAGCAAGGGAGACAAGATTGCTTGGTCGACTGTTTTCCTACCCAAAAAAGAGGGTGGTATAGGCCTGCGTAGATTTTCCATTTGGAATCAAACCTTATGCCTCCATTTTATCTGGTTATTGTTTGCTGGAAATGGGAGCCTATGGGCGTCATGGCATAAATTGCATCACCTTAGAGACAGATCTTTTTGGGCGATTGAGGAGAGTCCTAGGAATCCCTGGACTTGGAAGATGCTACTCCACTTAAGGCCGCTGGGTGAGAGATTTCTTAAGTCACAAGTTCGCAACAGGCATATTACTTTCTTTTGGTAAACAATTGGACTCCTTTTGGCCCTCTAATCAAGTTTCTAGGCACTGATGGCCATAGAGCTTTGTGTATTTCAGTCTCAGCAAAAGTTGGAGCCGCGTGCAATGATACAGGGTGGATTCTCACATCGCCAAGATCAGAGAACGCCTTATTGCTTCATGCTCACTTGACTACTGTCGCGCTCCCTAGTCAAGTTAATGAGTCTGACAATTACTCTTGGGTGGTTGAGAATAGTGACTGTAGAGGCTTCTCGTCGTCAAGAACTTGGGATGCCTTGAGGCCTCGGGAAGATGAGAAAATCTGGACAAGTTCTGTTTGGTTCAAAGGCGCAGTACCAAAACATGATTTTAATATGTGGGTGAGCAACCTAAACATGTTACCAACAAGACAAAGACTGATGGCATGGGGAGTCATCAATTCAGCTGATTGTTGTATATGTTCCACCATGCCTGAAACTCGTGATCACGTCCTGCTCACCTGTGAATTTGCTTCAGCAATTTGGTCCCAAGTACTCAAAAGACTATCTCCATCTAATAGGCAAATCTGCAACTGGTCATAATTATTATCTTGGATAAGGCAATCTACAGAACAAGCTCCATCATTGCTCCGTAAGATTGCTGCTCAAGCTTCAGTGTATCATATTTGTCGTCAGAGAAATAATGTTCTTCACAACAACCTATGAATCCCTCCACCAACAATCTTTAAAATCATTGATAGAGAGATTCGAAACACTATCACAGGAAGGCGACATAGAAGGCGTTGGCAACCGCTAATGCTCCTCTGGATTCGCTAATCCTAGTATTTTTCCATATCCAAAATTATTGTAACTTTGTTTTATTTTTTTTTGCCAAAGTTGCTCTATCTTAGGTAAAGTTTTTGTTTTACCTTAATTTTCATTTTTTAACGATATTTACAAGTTTAGCAAAAAAAAAAAAAAAAAAAAACTCTTTCAACCACCTTTCGGTTTAATTACAAAAGGACTTCAATGAGAACGTATGAAGCAATGATCGGTAAATTGCACGAACGATGCTTCGGTTTGTAATAGTGGATGTCAACAGTGTTGTTGATACAGTAATAATTAGGATTTTAGGAACTAGGACAAGCTTTAGATCTTATTGACTGTTGTTCTGACATAACTACTATTGTGCCTTTAATGTATGTGTTCGGTTTCCTACTTTCCTTCGTTTTTTTGTTGTTGTTGACACTATTCGGTTTCCTTCGTTCTTCTGACATATTTGTACGTACGAAAGGTTAGTGTCGTCATTATTTCTCTGCATTCAACATTTATGATAAAACATAACTGAAAAATACAACTTATTACTTGGCCTATAAATCCTATAACGAAAAGGTACTAACATTAGTATAACAAAAAAAAAAACGATTTTTATAATCCTAAAATTAGACGTTTAGCCGATGAAGTCTCATACTATCATAATATATAGTCAAACCATAATAAACATTGACAATAGTACGTGGGAATCGTACAATGATAGTATTTTCTTATACTTGTTTAATACCTTGATTATAGTATTTACTATGAAAATTTAAAAGGTTACACTATAATATAGTCAATTTGATATGAAATTATTATTATTATTTTGTCGTCAAGCTATATGAACAGAAAATTTTGACATAACATGAAATGAAAAGGCTCTACCTTGACCCACCACTAATTATTTTCTTTCATACTCTTCTCTTTGTCCCCTCTTTCTAAATCACTAGAAGATGAATTGATAGTATTTCTTTTAGAAAAAAATGAAAATGTATTTATATAAGAAATTAGAAATCTTGATAATTAGTTACATGTAATCTTAGTGAGATATATGCTAAAATTTTCTTGTGTTGTAGTATAAGTTCTATCCACATAATACATATTATTTCAAAACAAAATTAGAAATATAAGGAAACTAGGTTTTCACCCGCGGTACACCGCTGGACTAAATTATAAATTATTGCATTTGAAATAATAATTTTTAAGATATTTAGTTTTCAAAATCTCAATTAATTAACTTTTATCTAATTAATTTATAATTTTGTTTAGAATGTCTTTTCTTCTTCTTACGTTTTATACAATTTAGAACCTAATTACATTATATTTGTTATTAGCTAGATAGAATATAAAATTTAAAAACACTTACTTTTGTTTTCTATAATTAAACAGATGTATATGTCTATATGGTATGTTAGTGCATATTTTTATGTGTATACAATTATTTTATTTTTTTGGAATATTAAGAAGTATGTGTAATATTTTGTAGTTCATATACTAAATAATGTATAAGTTAATTTTCCAAACTATGACTACAAATATATAGTATATGAAATAAACTAATAGTTTTAGTGTTAGTTCTATAGTCCAAATCCGTCATGCTAAGTGGATCACGCAACATGTTTAAAAAATTTTAATCTGCAAAAACTCATCCAAAAGTTACTTTTTATCAAACCAAATTTTCAAATTTTTATCAAGTAAAGAACAATACTTAGGATCACAGGTTTACTTTCACGGGATTACTTCTAGGGTAAACTTCTTCATTCACCTTTTTATAAAATAAGGAAATAAAATATATATACATTTGCAATGTTTGTTACTTTTTAAAACACTTAGTTTCTATAAAAAAAATCAAATATAAATAAAGTTAATTTGTTTATTAAATTAATTATTTAATGCTAATGTCATTCCTGTAAATAAGTGTCAACTTTGAGATTTATTTTATAAATATCTCCAAAATATATATATATAGATGGATACTTACATGTGAACTATAATTTAAGACAGCTATAAAGGAGTCTTCCTCCATATTTTCTGTCTCGTGGGTCATATAAAGAGGGAGCTATAAAGAGACGTTATTGTTTTGCACCACAACATTTTTTTACTCTTTCCCTGAGATAACTTGTTCACATATATTTAGGTTTTTTTTTTCTTTTTTTTTTTTTTTTGGGCAAACATTCACATATATTTAGCTCTAATTCAAATGTAGGTACTTTTGTGGTAAAAAGTAAAAACGTTTGTGCTTCAAGGAGATAATTCGGAGGTGTCCGAATCAAACGTTGCTCGAGGAGAAATAAAATACTCATCATCTTCGTAAAATAAAAATTCGGAACCAATCACACGGCTTCATAGAACATATAACATTAAATTTTTAGTATAGATTTTAATATAACGACGTAAAATCCATGATATAGATGGATACTTGGATTAATTAGTGGTTTCCTTAACAAAAAAAACATACGAATAAGACCATAAAAAGTAATAAATAAATAAATAAAAACACGAATAGAACCACAAGTCAACATCTTTTCAATCACAATCGCTCTCTCTTGATGTGCCCATATTTCTTGCTGTCAGCGATTCACAACCTTCTCTTTTTCATTCCATCACACCCATCAACAAAATCTACCCTTTTAAATATTAAATATTTCCACCCAAAACTCCTTCAAAACATAATTCATTTCCCTCCTTCCCTTCTCTCTTTTTTGTTTCTCTCCAATCTTTCACCAATGTCTTCTCGATACTGCAGACCAAGAACATATCATCAACTCAGAAGAACAATCCCTATTCTTGTTCTTCTTGTTGTCCTTTTGAGTTGCTGCAATGGAGCAAGAACCACGAACGTGTTCTACACGAGCTCGCCACCAAAACAAAAGGACCACGTCGTTTCGCCACCTCATCAAGCTCATCGTCAAGTACAAGATCACAAAAGTGTACAGTTTTTGGGGTCCTTGCCACGTCAGTTTCCGGTTCCAGCTTCTGGTCCTTCCAGAAAACATAACGAGATCGGTTTGAGTAGTACTACGACAACTCGGTCCTCTCCTTGAAGTTCAAAGGTTTGGTTTGGTTAATGAATCATCCTTTTTACTTTTGTAAGTTTTTGTGGTTTAAATTTTTGCTCCTTTTGATTTTGGTTTAGACTGATGTAAATAGATTTCAGTTTCATTTATTTATGGGCAATGCTGTGGATAGATCAGCTTTCTTTTTTATTTTTAATATCGGAACTTGTTAGATCCATTGAAATATATTGCACGTACGTGTAAGTGTAAAAGATCGGAGGAGAGATCAGCTCTTTTTGTAATCAAATAACTATTGTTCCTTTTGATTTTTCCGATATGGAAAGTTCGATGGAATCTAAATTTTGTATACGACATGTTTATCATATTTTAATCGTGGATTAATCCGGATTGATGAAAGAGTATCAGCAGTACCAGCTAAATGTTAAATAAGATATATATAACTTATAAGTCGCCGATCCGTTTGGTATAATATTTAGTTATTGATATAAGCCGATTTGGTTTAGTTACTTTATATATTCACTTTTCTTCTTATGAGTTACAAAATAACAAACGGAAGATTATTATACTTAAGTTGCATATACGGGAATAGGTAAATTGGAATAATTAAGCTACAAGACTGGCATTTGAGTTGATGTTTTAATAAGAAGTATTTACTCGACAATGCATAGAAGATATCTTGAAATATAAATGATCCCATAATATAATGGACTTTTATTTGACAAATACAGATAATGTGTGTGTTCGTGCGTAAAAGAATTGTCATTTCTCAAAAATATGAAGCAATGAAATGTATATATGTTCTTAGCTAAAACGTGTGATTAAGATTGGACGTATATACATAATTGATTACTTTTGGATGTATCTTTTTGTTTAATTTTCGTCAATAATGTCACTGAGCAGTCGTTGTGAATACGATTGACCAACGGCTGCAGATAATTGGGGGATTTGATGTGATCTCTCCTACGAGTTTCAGAAATTCATTGAACGTTTCTTTGGGGTTAGTGAACTAGAGTCATTAATAGTACTTTTTATAATAATAATAAAAAAATATCAATTATATTCCCTTGATTCTCATTCAAACTTTGAATAACTTTATCGGAATTCCATGTGATGAAATATACTTTACATGAACAACAGGGTCCCTTGACTCTCTTGTCTCGATTACAACTTTAGTTTACGTCATTTAAATATATAACCAGGCGTGAGCTATAGAGATAAGCTAGTTAGAAATGTAAAACAAGGAGATCCCATAAATGGTATAAGCAATAGAACCTAAAAATTCCCAAAATGGGTTGTATTGTATATATTCCATATGTGTAAACTCACGTACTGTATGTATAATCTACAACGTCTCTGATTATTCAAGTATAAGTAGTTCTACGTCCTAATAGCAATAGTTTTTTTTAGCTAGCAACGTTTGAATTGTTAACTTACTAAACAAAACATCTTAATTTATTGATCAGCCCACTGATAATCGAATTGAAAGTACTCCACATCTATTTATATTAAAAGATTTCAAACACGTCGTGTGACACCGGTTTTTAGTAGCAACTTACTACTATTATTCAGTTTTGACGTCTTGTACAATGGTTTTAGATACTGAAGATTTGGTCACCGCTGCAATGCTTTAATTTGCAATATTAATCATGCATGCGTGTGAGATTGAATAAATTAATAATAAGCCAAAGTGGCTGAAAACGTTGTGACAAAATGCTAGGGTGTATTAATATGGATTTAGGATGGATACATTTATACGCGGGCATGTGATGTGTCCAAATGCGTACGTGTGCACTTGTGTCCATGCGCACGTACACGTGCGGTGTACCCCGCATTGATAGGGCGAGTCTCGATTATTTCCATTCACATATATATCTTTCGTTAGTTGACCATATGTATCCAAATGCACGCGACATACATATTCGCACGAAAGACTCAAACATTTTGTTTAATGATATAACATTATTGATCATATGATATTTATTTATACCCATTGAACTGTATAACAAGTATAGTGAACTGAATTCTCATGTTCGATAACATGCACTTCTTCGGGGTCTGGTTTTTATTTGATTTATAACTTATGTGGTCAAACAGAACACACCATTGAATAGGATATGATAAAAGACTATTCAAATTGGTTTTTTGAAGTTTATTTGATTCGAACTTTGATCATGCATACTAAAAGATTTGTACATATCCTGACGAGTGACGAGTTATATCATTAAAACTCTAACAAGTGACAACCTCCACGAATGAAGGACATAACTAAAAATTACCTTTAAACACACAAACACAACAAACGGTACCTCGATCACATAAACACGCGTGTTTCAAAATTATTTGGAGACTCAACACATATTCTCTAGAGGAGTCCACAAGTCTCTCCATAAGAAGAAGGCGAAGAATGAAGCTGTGTCATCAATTTAGGGACTTTTTTTTTATGAATATTGCCCAGGCCCAGTACTGTGAACGAGTAGAAGTGATGGACCAGTAGACAAAAACACTTGGTAAATTGTTATAAAGGCATGTACAGTGGTGAGTTCTCACTAATATAAAAAAAAAAAAGTAGGAGTGAGAAGTGAGAATGGATTCTCAAATGAGAACTTTTGAGAACCTGACTACATATGGTCAAATGAGAACTTTTGAGTTCCTAACTGGGCCGAAATTGGTACATCTTTAGGGTCTACTATGTATTAATCATCTTCTTATAGTCCGTTATATTTTGGCCCGTTTAAATTTTTGGCCATGGCCGACAATGGGAAAATTGGAAATCGAGTCATCTTGGAATTTCACAATCAAAAAGAAAATTCTGATAGGCAAAACATGTTTGTGTGTATACGGTAAGAAAATTCAAAAATTGGCAATCAATGTAAAGTGGAAATGGTGACTCAACATATCTTTCCTTGGAATACAACTTACAAATGATGACTGATTTGGCTTCCCTTTGAATTTACCTTTTACCACTCTCTCTCTTTTTTTTTCTGGTGATGTTATTTTACAAAAAAAAATTCAAGAAAATAAATGAGAATGATAGATTTTATAAAAGTAGCCATATAACAAATTTGATTATTTAAGTTGCCAACCAAGCTAGACCACTTTCCAACTTTGTAAGAGAACTTGGCACATGCTTTCCAACATGGGATATGAAACTTTATTTCAAAAAGATTAAATTTTTAAAGCTTTAATCATTCTCAGATTCATTCTAAAAGGTGATTAATATTTGAATTATTGCAAGTAACTTGTTTTGGACATATACCAAATTAATCTATAGTATCAATCGACAGAAGAACATGTTGTGAGACTATTAATGTTATAGGATTTCTGGCCAGTTAATATAATATACTGATACCATGTTTCTTGATAAAAATATACAATGTCCACATTTCATACTAGGGTCTCATATAGATTATACGCTTAAAGGGGAAACTTATGATGCCTTCTGACTAGTTCAACAAGTCGGCCATCCTTGTGCGAAAAATAACGACTATACAAAGATTCCCTTCAATTTTCTATTGTTGCAACAGTCTTAACTCGTCAAATATTAATCTTTTTTTTTTAAGTGTTTGAAGTTTGAATTCTCAAAGGCGAAAATAATACTAATAAATAGAGAAGATAAATTGAAAATTCAATAGATTTTCAAAAACGGTCACGGGAGAAACCACAAGGGTCCGTTTGTCTGCAATAGTCATATTTTATTTTTATTTATTTTTCTACTATTTTTAGTTTTTTTTTTCTTATTTCGAGAATAAAAGTTTGAACGCTGTCCGAAGTCTGAACCACATAAGCCGAGCCGATATAACCCTAGGCCAAAGCCAAACTTTGCCGTGACTCGTGGGCTGATTCATTTGAACCCGAATCATAAATCAACGGTTGAGATCAATCTCGAAACAATCTAACGGCGGCGTAGAAGCGTCGGTGAGCTAAAAAAGAGTGTGAAAGCCATGTCATCATAGCATTGTCTCTCTCAGATTTTTTTAATTTTGTTTATTTTTCTGCGAAAATAATTAAGAAAAAAAAAAAAAAGAGTGGAGAAAAAAAAGGGGAAAAATCCTAGAGCTATATATTAGCACATATACTCGTTTCACTTTCCTTAGTGTTAGCTGCTGCCGCTATTGTGTGTTCTCCTTCATTTCTCTCTCTTTCTCTCTCGCTGCGTCTCGAATCTTCTGTATCATCGTTCTTCTTCTTCTTCTTCTTCTTCTTCAAGGTGAGTCCTAGATCCGCTCTCACTTGTTTCTCGCTACCGATTTTGCTAGATCTGTTAAGCATGCGTTGATTTTTATGAGAAATAGTTTGTTCTTATCTTTGTTTGTTTGTTCTGTGATTCGATCGGTGCTTGTTGGATCGATCTGAGGTTTTTCTTAGTTTTTATCTGTTAGATCTATAGAGTTTGAGGATGCATCTCGCTTGGGTCCGATCTGTTGTTGTTGTTGTTTAATTTTGTTTCTTCAGTGAAGTGGAACTTGTTTCTTAAGTTCGATATGATCTGCGTGCTTAGTTTGTATCCTTCGATTGATCTGGTTTTAATCTTCGATCTGTCATGCGTTGATGTTTACTAGTGATTTTTTCAAGTGTTTTCGCTTTGAGATCTGTGAATCTGTGAAGTTTTTAAACCCAGATTTTATAACTTTATCTGACTTGGCTAAGCTATATTGCCTTATGTGACCAAATCATCAGTAAGTTAAGCTATGATTGAATTGTGGTAACTGCAGCTAATCGTCAAAACTAAGTTGTGATTTGATTCGTTTGGCATGTATTCAGTGATGGTGTTTATCAGTGTTTTGTAGCATTTACTTGATGAGCTTCTCTAATTGGTTTTACTTTTTTTGCTATAGTGAGAGATGGCCGATGGTGAGGATATTCAGCCACTCGTCTGTGACAATGGAACTGGAATGGTGAAGGTGAGTATGACTGTCTAATTAGCTTTCAGTATGTTTTCTGCGTCCGTTGTTGTACTTTTGTAGACCTCTCTGATCATGGTTTTTTTTATATATGCACAGGCTGGTTTTGCTGGAGATGATGCTCCGAGAGCAGTGTTCCCAAGTATTGTTGGTCGTCCCAGGCACACTGGTGTCATGGTTGGTATGGGTCAGAAAGATGCTTACGTTGGTGATGAAGCTCAGTCGAAGAGAGGTATTCTTACCTTGAAGTATCCAATTGAACATGGTATTGTAAGCAACTGGGATGATATGGAAAAGATCTGGCATCACACTTTCTACAACGAGCTCCGTGTAGCCCCTGAGGAGCATCCAGTTCTTCTCACAGAGGCACCTCTTAACCCTAAAGCTAACAGGGAGAAGATGACTCAGATCATGTTTGAGACATTCAATGTCCCTGCCATGTATGTTGCTATTCAGGCCGTTCTTTCTCTCTACGCCAGTGGTCGTACAACCGGTTAGTTCTCAACTTTAAACATGCATCTGAGTAATGTTCTTTTCTTACTTTGTCTGTTCTTACAAATTGTTCTCTTTCTGCAATAGGTATTGTGCTTGACTCTGGTGATGGTGTGTCTCACACTGTGCCAATCTACGAGGGGTACGCTCTCCCTCATGCTATCCTCCGTCTCGATCTTGCTGGTCGGGATCTCACAGATTCTCTCATGAAGATCCTCACTGAGAGAGGTTACATGTTCACCACAACAGCAGAGCGGGAAATTGTCCGTGACATAAAGGAGAAACTTGCTTACGTCGCTCTTGACTACGAGCAAGAGCTCGAGACAGCCAAGAGCAGCTCGTCAGTGGAGAAGAACTACGAGCTACCCGATGGACAAGTCATCACCATTGGAGCTGAAAGATTCCGTTGTCCTGAGGTTCTATTCCAGCCATCGCTCATCGGAATGGAAGCTCCTGGAATCCATGAAACAACTTACAACTCCATCATGAAGTGTGATGTCGATATCAGGAAGGATCTCTACGGAAACATCGTTCTCAGTGGTGGTTCCACCATGTTCCCAGGTATCGCTGACCGTATGAGCAAAGAGATCACCGCGCTTGCACCTAGCAGCATGAAGATCAAGGTTGTTGCACCACCCGAGAGAAAATACAGTGTCTGGATCGGAGGATCAATCCTTGCATCCCTCAGCACTTTCCAACAGGTAAAAACAATATCTCAATTCTGCTTCCTTCTTTTTCAAAATCATGAGAGTGAAAATGTTGACATTTTTGTTTTGCTTCTGTGTGTGTGAATCAGATGTGGATTTCAAAGGGAGAGTACGATGAGTCGGGTCCATCAATTGTTCACAGGAAATGCTTCTAAGTTGTCTCTCTTCTCTTCTCTTCTCTTCTCTCTCTGGTTCGTGGTGGTGAGTTTGTTACAAAATCTGTTTTCCCTAGTTGAGATGGGGAACTGAAAACTATGTGTTGTTATGTGGTTGTCTTTTTTTTTTCATTCTCTTTAGAACCTTTTGAATGTCTCAAGAAGTCTGTGTACTTTAGTCTTATCTCTGTTTTGTTCTATTCTATTTTTCTTTAGGATGCTTGTGATGATTCTGGTTTTTTTTGTCCTTTAAGCAAAAAAAAAAATATCATATTATATTTGGTCCTTGAGTTCATTTTTTGGGGCTTTTTCACTATAAATATTGTTTGGATGTCTTCAATCTTTTATTTGTGTACGAGACAGGTTTTTCCACATATCAGGTTGCATTGCCAGTTATTATGTAATGGTAATGCTGAGCCTATACTAAGAAGACTTATGTTTGATTCAGCAAAAATTGATGGGATAGAAGTAAAACTTAGAAAAGAATTTGGCCTATAAGGAAACAAGATTTGCTTCACTAGTTGGAAAACAAATGACCTAATGTAATTTACCTGAGCGGTCAAAATAAACAAAACAAAACTGTTGTTTGACCAAAGAATAGTGGGTCTGTTGGTTAAAGAAAGAAGGATTCATTCCCTCTTTACAACTCGACTCAAAACCATTTTTTGAAAGATAACAAATGGATTGAATGTGAAATAATCCATCTAAACCGCTTTTTTCAACTCTTTAAGTGTTACGTTTTGGAGAGTAGCAAACATTTCCACGTTTTTATCCTTTTAGGTGGACATGTATATTACTGGTTTGGAAGTTTTGGAAATTTGTTTCTTTCAAATCACAAAACGTCTACACATCACAATCTGTTTAGATTCCTAGCTAGTTAAATTTCTGTCCCCACAATTGGAAAGACGTGAAATGGTCGGTCCAGCCAAATCACCCCGAATACTTTATTGATACTTTTGAAAAAAATGATCCAATTGGACAACTCATATACACACAGAAAATGCGTAGTTGCCTTGCCGACCATAACTTTATTGTATTCATTTTTTCAATTGTCTATTGAATCTTCCAAAGAATCTAATGCATTCTTTATCGTAAGAACTTCCGGTCCAAAGAATTTGATAACTGAGAAAGGGTGCTAGTAGATTACTCAATACCCAAATAGATGGTAACTAACACATAAGAAAGGTTTGACCAACCTAACTTAATTCGAAATTCCCATTTCCGAATTAAGAGTACTATATCCCAAGCCGAAAAATTGTTCCGGGACCTCCATTTTTCATATGTAGGTTTTTGAGGCCCCAGACATATTTGTCTTTGTTTGTACTTTGTAGTAGTGCTTAAATCATTTCATGTTTTAATTTCGAAAGCATAAGTAGCAGAGTTAGATACCTTATTTCTCGTCTGAGGGCCAAGCTATTGTATAATCTCACACGTAAGAGAATAATAAGAGCAAAAACCCTAGAATGAGAATGTGATGAGATATTTGGTACCCAAAAAAAAAAAGAAAGGACCAATAGTTAGTGTATGAAGTATGAACCAATTCCCAAATTATAGGCCCATTTGTTACCATTGTCTTAATTCTTCTCAAGCGAAAAAAGCAAGTTGTTTTTCCATGACTGTTTCAAACATAAACATAGATGAACAAAAAAAATCTATAAAATCCATTAGAGCATTATTATTATACAGTTATAAACAAATGAGATCAAGCTAAATAGTAAGTTATACAGTATTATTGAACAATCAGTGATGCCAATAATGAAATAAACTGTAACAAATATTCCCAAGACAAAAAAGAAACAAAAAACTAATCTAGATTTGTGTGTTTCAAAAAATCCCACCAAGAAGAGAAAAAAGCCAAAGCACCCCTACAACACTGCTAGAGGATATACTGATGGCATAGAGAACATAACATTAACCAAATCAAAGAAAAAGGTTGAACAAATTCTTGAGGAACAAGCAACTTCTTCTTATGGAAACGAGAGTTTTGAAAAACGAATGTAAAACATTTTATTATTTTCGTATTTCTTTAGGGGTTTACTCTGTTCTCTCCAAAACAAATACATTTCCTTTCCCATCTCTCCCTACTTGTATATCTTCATCTAAATATCTACAAAACTCTCAGAATCAAGGAATCCATAATCATATAATTAATAAAACGATATTGTAAACTTTTAACCAAAAAAAAAAAGGATACGTAATCTCAAATAATCCCTCAGGGTTGAAAATTCCCAAAAGAAGATCCGTGTTCTTCCTGAAAATGTTCATCAACTGATTCCAACAAAGGAACAAATCAAGAAACTTCCCATAAATAGAAATTTGATTAATGATTATTATACCCGAGTAGTAAAAAAACACACACACGTACCTGGTCTGGCTTAATCGTTGAGCTTTCATAAGTTATCTCAACACTCTACAACAAACAACCAAACGCAATTCCCATCAAAAACGCGATTTTTTAGATGAATCTGAAACCAAAAACGCCGAAACTAACTATTACTATAATAAGTATAATGTACCGTTTTGGATGAGATCTTGAAAGAAGCGACGATTCTAAACTCGCCGTCGAGTAGATTCAATCCCCGGACATCAAATTTTAACACATGGACCGTTTTGCCCTTCGTTTATCCCAAAAAAAAAAAAAAAAAAAACAAATTCAGATGATTACACTTAGGAAAAAAAACGTCATCAACTAAATACAAGTACCTGAGCAATGTCGATCTGTTGAAGAAGATCACCGAGAGAGACGAAATCTCGAAGACCCAATTTGGTTCTTTTAGAACCCAACACAGTGATTGTACTGTAAATGAGTCTCCAGCAACCTCCGATCTTGTCTAGCTCTCCGGTCGGCTCCGGCGTCGGATTCCTACATTCAAGAAGCTTCACCAACCCCTCGACCTCTGCTTTTTTATCCGATTTAACTCCGAATATACCTCTGTTTATCCCTTTAAGAGCTTCGTAGAGCTCTTCTTTAATCTGTGAAACTGTTCTTGTTTCTTCTTCTTCCTCTACTTCTTGTTGTTCATTAGTGGAGGAACAAGAGCTGCTCTGTTCCGTGACTTTCCCGATGAACATGGGTCTGAGACGATTTGGGTTGTCACTAAAACTCATCGTTTTGCCATTGTGATTGCTGAAAGAAACTAACACCTTCGCGTTTGGTGTTCTTGTTGAGATTGCTCGTCCTGAGGCTGCTATTGATGGTGGTGGCTGGATAAGCTTACTCGACATTGCCAAGTTGTCACACCAGAATCTCTCTAAACTCGATAGGAGCTTAGGAAGAAAGGTAAGTGATGATAATTGTTGTACAATGATTTGTGGGGAGGAGAATGCACTGTTTTTTTATTTTTTATTATCTATCTTCATCTTTTTAGTAATCCTATCACCACCATACAACTATGCCATTACCAAATATAAAACTAAGCAAATCTCATTTATATATAAAGAAAAAAAAAATTGTTTTTAAATTATCATATTGGTTTTATTTATTTACAATTTGATTTGTCAAAAATTAATTTTTATTTGAATAAGAGAAGGTTTTCCCAATTTGTAATTCTAATTTTAGAAATTTTTCTTTAGTAGTTTGGAGCTTTGCTTTCACTTGTTGGACAAGATTAGGCTAAATTAGGTTGTTTTTTTTATTCAGGAGCATTGCTTTCATTTTGTTGTACAATATTAGGATAATTTAGGTGCCCACTAGACCTGATCGAATAAAGTTTCCAGTACCACTTGATACCCAAAAACTCGTTTCTCGATGTCGCCATCGTGGTATTGTACTATTAGTAGATTAGATTAATGTTTATGTAGTGTGTTCTTGAGTTAACCAATAACATCACCAACTTACAAAAATTGGTTTTATTAGGTCTGTCAGAAAACTAAACTAATCGTTTTCGTTGTATTATTACTAATAGACAAAAAGAGAAGAATCTTTTTGTATAGTAAAAATAGTCTACTAGATTTGCAAGTGACCAAAAAGTATCAAACATAAGTCATGCTCTGTTCTTTGTCCAATAAAGCCTTAAAAGAAAAAAACAGAGTTTCAGTTCAGGCATCTTTGGATGGAGTTGCAGAGTCTTGTGATGGCTTCCATTGTTGAGGAGTCTGAGCTTTCTTGATAGAGAGCGCATGAATCTCCTTCATTTCTTCTTCAAGTGCAGCATTCACCAAACGGTGCCTCTCCAGCAATCTCTTCCCTTCAAACTGTTCAGAGACCACCTCTATCTCAAAACTCGCACCACATCTGCAAAACAAACAGTTTAACTAAAATGTTTAGAAGCAAGAGATAACACCCTACACTAGAGATTAAAAATGTATGATATAGGAAAATCAGGTACTTACCCTCCAGATATGTCAATGACTTCCTGGTACACAAAAAAAAAAACCAATGTTCAGTAAGACATTCCACAAGAAGATCAAACTCTTGAACTAAAACAATTGAAAAGAGAAATAGATTGACATTGGAGTAACTTCAATCTTCACATGTTGTAAGGCAAAGAAACTATACATATATCATTGCACTAGAAACACCCTTGGATCTGGCTTTTGAATTCTAATTCACAAATTAAAACACTGACTCATGTAAAATTTCTCGAATAAGAACACTCAGCTCCTAGTCATCAGATCCTGAGTTCATACCACCACTGTATCAAAATTACACCTAAACTACTTTCCTGTTTCAGAGCAGAAAGATAACAACACAGAGTGATGATGGTTAATTTCTAAAGATGGCTAAGACTACAAAACAAAACATACTCCTACCCCTCTTATATGGTCCTAATATTGAAGTTCATGGTTTGATACACAAAAGAGCAGTTCAAAAAACTCAAATTTCGCAATTTTTGCAGACCAATCTTCTTCTAGAAGAAACAAACACATGTGCGTATATGGTACCCATCTTAAAGATAATTCACTCAGGCGATTAGGGTTTCTAATTTTCCCCCAAAAGTTTCAAACAAAAGACAGAAACCATCAATATACGCACAGAACAAAAATTGGAAAGAAGACGCAATCAAAGAGATGAAATCGAAAGAGAATAAAGCAATTCCGAAGAAAACTCACGAGATGAATAGGTTTAAGCTTCGAAGTCAATGAAGCTTCGACTTGCTCCTTGGTCACCATCTCTCTCTTTGCTTTCCCAAACGACGTCTCAAACCCCTGATCTAATTACTTACGAGACTCATCGAATTAGAATATTAAACCAACACTATTTGATTTTGGTTAAGCAAAAGTACGGTTTAGTTTGGTTCAATGTTTCAATTGGGATTTAATTCGGTTCTCGACAAATAAAAATAAGTAACTAGGGTTTAAGCAGTGCTTTCCTTTTTACTTCACTTCGTCTTCTTCCTCACTCCTAAAACCCTAAAAAAAAAGTCTCTCCATTTTTTAATCTCCGGAGCAGTAATCATCAAGTTCTCCGCCTATGAAATTGAGATCTCTACCATCCAAATCTCTTCTCTTTCGCCTCTCGTCTTCCTCCTCCACAACCCATTCTCCCCGTCGAGCGATAGCTTTTCTCGTCACTAACCTTCATTCCTCTCCATACTCCACCGCCTCCGGCTCCAACTCCGGATCCGGATCCAGCCATTCTACTTCAAGACGTCCTCAGCACGACGAAGAGTCTCGATCCGTTAGGGTTCCGGTCTGGTGGGACTTCCAAGACTGTCCTTTGCCGGTAGGAGCCAATGTCTACAAAGTAGCACAATCCATCACAGCGGCTATCAGAAACAGCGGAATCAAAGGTCCTATCACCATCACTGCCTTCGGTGACGTCTTACAACTCCCCAGGTCAAGCCAAGACGCTCTCTCCGCTACTGGGATCAGTCTCACTCATGTTCCTAACGGTGGTAAGAACCGTACTGACAGATCTCTGATTACTGATCTCATGTGTTGGGTTTCTCAGAACCCACCACCAGCTCATCTCTTGCTTATCTCTAGCGACAAGGAGTTCGCGAGTGTGTTGCATAGATTGAGGATGAGCAATTACAACATTTTGCTTGCGAGTAAGTCATCTGCTCCTGGTGTTTTGTGTAGTGCTGCTTCGATTATGTGGGATTGGGATGCGTTGATTAAAGGAGAGTGTGTTACTGGTAAGCATTTCAATCACCCTCCCGATGGTCCTTATAACTCTTGGTATGGTCACTATAGGATTCCTCTTCTTGACCCTTTTGCTATTGCTACCACCACTGAGCAGTCGTCTAGTGTGAAAATTGAAGAAGTATCCGAGTCTTGTACTAATTCGAATTCTGTTAATCTTCGTCCCATTCCGAAAGAAGTTGTTGACAAGATTCGTATGGTATTGATTTTATGTCCCAAGGGGACACCTATTACAGAACTAAGAGCTGAGCTGACTAAGAGCAACGTGGCTATTGATAAAGATTTCTATGGACACAAGAAATTTTCTAGGTTTCTACTATCTATGCCAGATGTCGTTAAGGTTACTGCAGCAAGTGACGGCTTGGTTATTGTTCGTGCTGTCGCCAAGAAGACTCCTCCTACACTACTTGATTCTAGTCCTGGCTTGGCTACTGCCGTTGATCAGAATATTAAAGAGAAGGAAACTGCTAATGCTTCGTCGCCAAGACTAGTTAGCAGTGTAGATCTTGCTGCTGAAAAAAGAAGAGATGACTCACTTGGAAAGAAGCTTGAAAGCGGAACGGAGAATGGTAAGCATGTCAAAGAGAAAGCACCAGAGAGTTTCCACGAGCCCATTCTGGTGAGCACGAAAGACGTAAAGTCAAATGACAAACCCGTGGAGACGAATCAAGTCGCTCTTATTGTGGGGAGTGAATCTTCCATGGAAGACGGCTTTTTTCAGAAGCTAAAAAGACTATGGTATGGTTCATCTGAGATGAAATCAGAGCATCTCCTAGAAGATAAAAGTGTTTCTGGAAGTGGAAACAAAGACAAAGGGGATAAGGACTTAAAGTCATCAAGTCAGGGAACTGATTCCATGTCTGAAAGCTCACATCCTTTCGTTGCTGAGTCCGTGGAGGAGGTAAAACTAGGAACTAATGAAGTAGGCAGTAAAGATAAAGATGCAAGTCCAGGCTTTTTTGGTCGCCTTTTCAAGAGTTTCAAGTTTTGGGGAGAGAGCCCGGTGTCTAGCAAAGATTTTACTGGGAATCAGGAGCTGGTCACTGCTGAGTCTCAAGTACACGACATGTTTGCGAAAGAGTCTTTTTGGAGTGATGTCGAATCTTTCATTAATTCTCCAAGAGGCTTTGCTATAGTATCTCACTCAAGGACAAGGTGCTTACAATCTCTTCCCTCCTGATTCGGCAGGAGTATGAATTAGATATTGATTATTGTGTAAATCTATTTTAGGTTTAGTACGATTACAGTTTGTTCCTGGATTAGCCTTTCATTAATGCTGTGTGTTATTTCTTAACTTGGTCAGGGAGGTGATGGCTAAAAATCTGCAGGAGGAAGGGCCTTCGTGTCTCAGACAGCTTGATGAATCAAGCATGCTTCATCTAGTTACCTTATTAATATCACATAAGAAATTGATTGAGGAAGACCCCTCTTCTTCTCTACCATTCAGAATCATCAAAGGATCTACCCCTGGCCACCGTCATGCTTCGAACGGTTTGAGCTCAATATTCTCGGATAGTTCAAAATCGCAGTGGCAGAAACAAGATGGTGTGAAAAGAGGTAAGAACGTTGCTCATGCTGAAGTTTCTGTTGGTTCTATGGACCAAAAGCAGCTGGAAAGATACAAAAGTAATGCAGTTGCGGATTGTCAGAAGCTGTTAAAGAAGATAACAGAGGAAAAGCCTGAAGGGTATAACCTGATTCGTTTCAGGAAAGACTTCTTAGAGGAATACGGGTACCATTTAGCTGTTGACAAGCTCGGTCACGAAAGCCTACAGTCTTTGATTCAAGTAATGCCTGGAGTGAGAATAACATCTGGGTACATTCTTCCTTCAGCTCCTTCACCAAATGCCAAGTCAAAAGAAGATCATTCGGACTTTTTATTCGAAGAACTCGGTCCAGTTTCTGAAGCAACAACCAACCACCTGACGAGCAAAAAGCTTCCAGTGTATGAACCATCTCTCTCAGATGATGAAGAAGACTCTGGTCCAGAGAGAGATAACCAGGAGAAGAAGAAACAAGAGATGATGAATAGAGAAGGTAAAGAGAGCTCGTTATTGCAAATCCTGGATTCTTATTACACAAACAAAGATGAGGAATTTAAGGAGAAATCAGAGGAGAGAAAGCTTGTAAGCAGCAGTAGAAAGCAAAAGCCTCCAAAGACATATTCTTTTGTTAAAGATTCAGAAGTCTAGCGAATCAGAGAGCATTGTAGTTAAGAATCTCCCCAGAACAAAAAAAAGAGAGTTGTAATTAGTAGTAGAAGCATGTTTTAGATTTGGTCTATGGTAAACCGAATCCGGTTGGGTCGAAATAAAATCAGATTTGTTCAAACTCTCAAACTACAGTTTAGTAGCAGATCGCATTGCATAAATTTGTTGACTAGATTTTTGTTTTGGTGATTTTCTTTATTAAATATGGTAATGGCATGGTTACTTAATTAATACAATGTTAAGGTATACAGCATGGAATGAAAAAAAAAAGAAAAAAAAATATATAAAGCATGGAGTTTATTTAAACATCATCATTCGATAAAGCGATGATGACATGCTTTTTGGTTATAAAGTTAGGTATTAAACAGTTACATATAACAATCTAAAAGTAGTATAATAGTTTATTGTTGACTGTTTATAAAGTTCTTTCAAACTAAAATGAAAATTTTGGTGGGGGTTTCAACTTTCATTTTTGTACCAATAGTATCATTTTTACTAATTCTTTTCTATGTTTTTTTTCTTTTTCTGAAAGATGTGGTTAAGGGTTAAGTAAATAAGTAGTAAAACAAAAAGTATTTAATGAACTGTGGTGTACATGTGATGTGGAGTTGCTTGGTGGATTATCTTTGTCACTTGAGTCTTCTCAATAGACACACACACTCAATTAAAAGTAAAATACACAACAAAAAAAAAGTACTTCAAATTTGGATAAAGAAAAGAAAAAATTGATCTATTATTTTAAGAGCAATCTTGTCTTGTTCCCTTGAAATATACCAATATTATTATTAAGTAGCATTAAAAGCCAATAATAAGTACCATATTTCGTTTCGTTTCTTATATTTACACTTTGAATAATATTATTAAAAAAAAAGTAGCATTAAAAGCCTATGTATACATATTTTAATACAATGATTAAACACATACAGCTCATGCGTATCCACAATGATTCGGTCAAAAAGATAATTAAAAATGTGTCTCCTTCATCATCAACCAATGGCCATTACGGGTCTCTAGTAATTAGTAATACCAAAGTCAAAAAGATTAATTGTTCAGTTTTTGTTTTCATCTGCTTTCTTGAATCTGAAAGATAAAGCTCGACGTAGTAAACTAAACACTTATCTTTTTTATTTATGGAATATGGGTACTCTATCGTAAACCTAAAAAATCACTTTACAAGACTGACCCGTTAATTAGAAATTGACTTTACATTTGACTGTAACTGATATAAAAAAAACACTTCCTGCAAACCGTGAATCTGCAAGAAAAGAAACATTAAAAAGGTCAAATCTTTTAATAAAAATTGGCATTAAACAAAGAATCAGTTGCTATAAGAAAATCAATCTAATTTTTTTAAAAGAGCTAGATTTTATGCACATCATTGTCTAAAAAAAACAAAAATACCAATTGATTTTTTTTCGAATCTATTATTAATAAAAATCCAAGAAAATTATGTTCTTTATCAGAAAAGAAAGAAAAAAATTATCGTAGTAACAACAAAATAGAAAACAAGTGTACCCACCAACTCAATTCCAAATTCTTGAAACATTTTTTTAAAATTCACTGTCTTCTCTTTATGTTTGAATCTTCTTCCTCGTTTCACTTAACTCTCTCTCTCTCCCTCTCTCATCTTTTTTTTTTCAATCTACCAGTGTCTACCACCACCACCTTGAGAACTGCCGCCTTTTCTTGGAAAAAATCCACCTTTCTTAGGTTTTGGGATCTCATGAATGTCCATCACCTGTATAGTCCTTTGCTTTTTAGCTGCATTCAAAAACATACACGCCATTCAGGAAACGATCCAATCAAGTTAAAAATGTTTGAAACTAAAACAGAAGGAAGTTTTAAAAAACCATTCTCGGCGTGTCTGTAGTTTTGTTGTAGCCTTTTCCGTGCTGTGTCGAAATCAACTTCTTTATGCTCTTTGTCCCTCTGCAATAACCAAAACCAAATTGATCACACCTGATATAGTAATAAGAGTCTTTTTAACATTGATATTAAGATCTTGTATGGCAATGTACCTGCATGTTTTGTTGAGAAGGAGATGGGCGAGAAGGTTTAGCTGGAGAAGGAGATTCTCTCCTAGGTGGAGGAGCAGCAGCAGCAGCAGCAACAGGTCTTGGTTTTCTCTCTGGCTCGGTAATGTTACTGTTCCTGCTCGAACCCGAAGATCCATCTGTCGAAAACAGGAAAAGGAATAAGCTTTACGGATTACAAATGGTGAAATGATCAAAATCTTATAGTCATTGTTTTAATAACTTACTCTGAGGAACTGGTGAATATCCGAAATCAGGCACCTGCCACAAAAGAAAACGATAACAATTGATAAAGCTCAATGACTAAAACAAAAGTCTAAAAGCGTCTCGGACTTTACCTGTTGGCGATTACTGTTATGGAGAGCTTTCTGCACGGGTGAGTCCTCATCGGCTACAATGAACAGATTTGATTGTTCTGAGATTGATAAGAATGATGCTTGTTCTGAGAGATTCAGAGTTTGTTAATTATCTCTTTACCTATCAAACTCGGGGGTTCAAGATCACCAGGCTGGTTAAATTTGACCCATTCATCTACAGTTTCCTTCCATTTTCTGCAGAGACAAGAAGTAAAGAGGTTGATTCAGAAATTAAGATAGGTTGAATAATAATGAGCAGTAAAGTTTCTGTCTTCTGAATTCTGATCGTAACTTGACAAGCTGTTTAGCTAATCTCCGAACATTGTTCGATGGATGCTTCCGAACTCGATTCACATGCCTCCCAATATCAGTTTCCTAACGTGACCATTAAAATTTCAAAAACTATCAAACAAATTGAAGAATCAATCAAAGAGTGTCCTCATCGTGTTTAGATTCAAGCTATTAGTACTACCTGAAGAGCTTGGAATGTTATGTCCATGTCTTCCAGGTTCTGAAGCAGCTCAACCAAAGAATCTTCAGACTGAAAACCAAACCACAAACAAAAACAATTCAGTCTTGGAAACTGAAATCAATTCAGATTTCAAAATCAAGATCCAAGTGAAAGAACAATATAAGCAAACCAGATCAGGATCTTCAAGTCTCTCCTTGATATCAAGAATACTCTTCTGCTCATCATCAAACAAACCAGCAAACGGATCAAAATCATCATCGTCTTCACCATTAACAGATTTCTCTCTTACTTCTTCCTCTGCTGCTGCTGCTACTGCTCCTTCTTCTTCTTCTTCTTCTTCCTCCTCCGTCTCCTCATGAATCCTCCCATTAACCCTACCAACCGCCGCTTCTGCAACGCTTCCGCCGCCACCGAAATCGCAGTTTCTACACTTATTGGCCATGGAAGTCGCGTAGAGACGCTCGACGATGTTATCTCTCCGTCGCTTCAACTCTTGACCGTAGTCAAGAGACGCAACGAGAATCGCCGTATCTATAAATGTCCAAACATCAACACCTGCGTTATCCATAACCGATCGGAAATCATCCAAATCCATTACCGCCGGCAACGAACCTTTCTCAAGTTTTTGGTTACTTCCAATAAAAGAAATCAGAAAACAGAGCAAATCGAATTGGTGGTATTTACAGAACCAGATCTAAAAGATGAATTCGATTCATCATCGGAATCGTGAAGAAGAACCAAACAAAAAGTTTTTAGGATTCTCAAATATGTATAAAAGATAAAACAATTAGAAGATGGAAACAAAAAAACGTAAGAATCAGATTGGTAAATCCAGATTGAAAAAAAAAAAAAGGAAGACCCTTTCAAGCTTTTACTGTTACGAGGAAGAGAGAAGAAGAAGAAGAAGAAGAAGAAAGGAAAAAAACAGAAACAGAGGGTCTTCTTCTCACAGAAGATCAAATAAGGAAATGGCAAATTAAAAAAAAAAAAAAAAAAAAAAAAAGGAAGAAGAAAGGGAATATTCCAAATTTGAGGCTTTAGAATTTGGTTTGGGGGGTTATTGCTTTTTCTTTCATTCTTCTGCAAGTCTTTTTTTTTTGGTTTGGGTCTGTTAATATTATTTTTATTATTATTTATTTATTCAGACAGAACCAATCACAAGTAAAATGAAAATTTCAGACAAAAAGTAAAAAGAAGAAAACAGAAAATGGGATTTGCTTTATTGATGAGATGAGGGGATGGATGCTCTCTCTGCTTACCCCTGGACAGATCAAAACAAAGCAAAGCAAGTTGGTTTGTTGTGGTTGGGGAGATGAACAGCTAGAGAGAGATGTTAGAGAGAGAGAAGTGAGTGTTTTTTTTCAATAGTGGCGTTTACTTTTTTTAGTTTCTTTTTTAATTGGAGAGAAAACATTTACATGTTTCGACATTTTCGTTAATGGGCCTATTAATTTTGGGTCCATAAGAAATTAATTAGTACTCCCTCTGGTTTTTTTTAATAAACAGAAACCACATCCACCACAGAAAAGGAAAAAAAAAAAAAAAAAAGGTGACAAAAACTACAAAAGAAAAAAAAGGAAAACTACAATTAATGGAAAATTTACATAACGAAGATGTCTATAAAATATAGATGATCTATCTAGTTGCTCTTTATAAGAAAGTTATTGAGCAATAAGTTGTTTTGCGAACGTCCTGTTGCTTATTTGTTTGATTTTTACGAGATAGATTAGTCAGGGATCGATCAAAGTTTCTGAGAAGTACGAACGTAACGAACGAAACGAGCATCCTTGGCGCTATGACGACGTCTCTTCTTCAAGTCCTTTTACCTCCGGTGAAATCAACCGCTACGGCGTTTTACGATCATTCAAACGATCCGTGGTTCAAGTACCGTTCCATGGAATCTGAGGCGAAAAAATTTTCTGGTGTCATCGTAAAACCAGTACCTGCTTACATGAATCGGCAAGGTTTTCGTCCCGATCAGGGTTTTGGAGATGGTGGTGCATTCCCTGAGATTCATGTCTCTCAGTACCCTCTTGGCATGGGTAAGAATAGATCCAACAAGACTCTGCCTGTTACCCTGGATGCGCAGGGAAACGTGGTCTTCGACGCGGTTGTGAGGCAGCAGAGTGAGATTACTAAAAAGATTGTTTACTCTCGACCTTACGATGTTATTCCCAAGATTCTGAAAAACGAGGGAGACTTAGTTGATGATGAGGAACTAAAGAAGCAGATACATGAGACTACTGAAGAAACAAAAGCTGCCATTGAGAAGATTGTGAATGCGAGACTGAGAACATCACAACCTAGTAATGTACCCAAGGCATCGAGTGACTCAGCGTACATCAAGTATAAGCCATCCCAACAATCTGCAGCGTTCAATTCCGGTGCTAGAGAGAGGATCGTAAGGATGGTGGATATGCCTGTAGATCCCCTTGATTTACCAAAGTTCAAGCACAAGCGAGTTCCCAAAGCTTCTGGTTCTCCGCCTGTTCCAGTCCTGCATTCACCGCCGAGGCCTGTTACTGTCAAGGACAAACAAGACTGGAACATCCCTCCTTGTATCTCCAATTGGAAAAACCAGAAAGGTTATACAATCCCCCTTGAAAAACGCCTTGCCGCTGATGGAAGGGGCCTGGAAGATGCTCAGGTCAATGATGACTTTGCCAAGTTGACAGAGGCGCTCTATGTAGCTGAGCAGAAAGCTAGGGAGGCTGTTTCAGTAAGGTTAAAGGTTCAGAAGGAGATGGTGATGAAGGAGAAGGAAAGAAAAGAGCAGGAGCTGAGGGATCTTACCCAAAAGGCTCGGCGCGAGAGGGCTGAGGCTGCAGTAACAATATCTAGCGAGAGTGTTGAACGACCAGGAGGCGATTGTGAGACGGAAAGAAAACAGAGGGATAAGATTCGAGAAGAGCGTCGTAAGGAAAGAGAGAGGGAGAGAAGGTTGGAAACCGCGGGTAAGAAGAGCAAGATCACAAGGGACAGTGAGCGTGATATCACTGAGAAGGTTGCGCTTGGAATGGCAACTGTTGGAGGCAGAGGTGGTGAAGTCATGTACGATCAACGGCTGTTTAACCAAGACAAGGGCATGGACTCAGGTTTTGCCATTGATGACCAATACAACGTATATGACAAAACATTATTCACGGTGAAGCCCACTCTCTCAACGCTGTACAAGCCAAAGAAGGATATGGATGATGAAATGTATCACGAGCAGCTCCAGAAGCCCATGAACACTGACAAGTTCAAACCAGACAAATCATTCACCGGTGCGGGGAAGAGAGAACGACCTCTTGAGTTTAACAAGGAAGCTGAGGAAGATCCTTTCGGTCTTGCACAGTGGGCGTGTAATGTGAAGAAAGGTAAGAAACATTTAGGGTCTGGATCAGGAACTATGAGAGCAAGTGGTGGTGGATGTAGCTCTTCGGAGGATTACTATGGTGGTTCTGCTCGGACCAAGATCAATTTCGAACGTTTGCCTAGGCAGTAATTGTTTGATTCATTGTTGATATTGTTTTACTTAATTTGTTTGTTTGCAGGACACTCTGTTTTAAAGGTTTTCGAGTCTATTATTTCTGCTCTTCTTTTCATATACTGATCGTATTTCGTATTTAGCAAGCTTTCAGGTCAGTTTCAGACATTTTCTTCTAATAATCCTCGTGGTCTTTTAATTGCTTCATAAGACATCTGGACCTAGCACAAGAAGCTCAAGTTCGATCTGGCATAAGCAGTCATTATATATCGCCTTCAATGAGCCAGCTTGAGATAGAAGAATTGTAAGAGGCATGAAATTAGCCAAACAAGATTTAAGCTACCAAACTCCATCTTGTAAAAGTAGAAACTAGCAAGTAGCAAATATATGTAGTAGTTAAGAAAATAGTTACAACAATCCTAAAGTATGCTATCCTGTAGGATGACAATGCACCAGAAACGTTTCTTGTAACACGTTAATTTAGACTTTTCCAAGTTCCAAGACATATCATTACTTTGACCAATAAATAATTTTTTAACAGCAAGAATAGTCAACTGGTTTACCAGCTTCAGAAATCTTCCACAATTCTGTCTGAGCCTTACAACTACAATGAAAACAACCAAATTATGAATATCATCTAAGCGAGCCTGCAACACTTACCTAGACTAAAAGATGACTGTAAACCACATCTAGACTAGAAGTTAGTCTTCTTAATCTCTGTAAATTCGTAGGGTAATGGGGGCACCAAAATGCAAACAAAAAAAGATTTAACTTGACCCTGGATTCATTTGATGATCTATTGACGAATACTATAAAAATAAACATTTCAGCCTCTTATATATGCAAACAAAAGGAAGTAGGTAGAGAGGTCTATCTAAGTTTGTCAAGGTCACTGTTTCTCAAAATGGTATATAGTTTATGGTTATTTAAAACCAAAACTTATGTAACAACATATATTCTTTTTGGCATAGTATTAATTATCTAACATACACAAAAGAACAACATGAAGAAACTTCACTTTTTCTTCAGATACAACCGCATTTAAAATGTCTGCAATATCTCTAATTTCTGATGATCATATCACATTTCTCAAGGCTAAAAACCAGGAAACGGAAATGTACCTTTTGCATGCGCAGGAGAGGGCTCCGGATATATGATGTTCCCCATCTTTTTAGATTCTCTCCTCAGAAGCCTCAGAATTGCTATAAAATGTTTCACGCATAAGGGAAGGTCGAGAATGCAGAACCTTGTAAAGTAAAATGGACTTACCAAAAGACTTGATTTACTAAAACGACACACAATTCAAACAGAGATTACATGGTTATTACAAGAAATCTGAGCTTACCAGATTCTGTAGATTCCGGATTCTATAGGTTAGAGTTTATTACTCTTGTTTTAAACCCTTGTTGACCCTTCAGGCTTTCCTGAAACCCTTTGCTCTTGGTTCGTTTTCTGAAAGCTCTTCATCTATATCTCATATAACCTGAAGGCCTCTCATCTTCTCTTGCCATACAATAAACCTTGTGTATAAGAACATAGATGCTACTACTATAGCTGAACTGCAGACTCAAAATCCATCTTCCTTGCCATGTGTTTTCTGCAGTCCCTTAGATCATGTTTATTACAACCAGAAAACCCTCATGAACCTTGATGAATTTGATTCCTACTCTTGAGACTGAAACCTCCAAAAGACATTCCCTCAAATCCAAACCATAACCTGAAACCCTCGGAGTCCTCTACCTGTTTCTTGTTCCTACAGTCTGCGTTAACAAGTGCTTTAGAGTTACTCGCTATGTTTCTGTTCTTCTCAGAATCACAAACCTTAAACCATCTGACGAATAGCCATGTAACACACTCATAATCCTAACTTGTAAGAGTTTCCTAGACCTGAGAATCCACTCCGACAACTCATTACTCTGAACCATACTTGAACACCAAACTGAAAACATCCCTTTACCAAACATAATGAATTAAGTAAATTCGGATTTTGTACCACAATCTTGAATGGATTCTGATAAAGCGAGAATTGTGATGCAATCACAAAGCTCATGGATCTTATACATCTTAGCCGGAGAAATAAGCGATTAAAGAACTCGAGAAGAAAGGGATTGGGAAATCGGTAACGAGAGACAGAGAAGCAGGTTGAATACCGTAAAATCCTTTAATGGTCTATTTGATTGATTACAGAGAGAATACAGAGCAGAGTTTATCAAAGAGAGAGAATATAGAGGAGAGTTATCAATATCTATACAGTACCATTCTATCTATACTCACAGTAAGCGGATGGAAATATCTACCCGTATATGTAGAAGCTCATCTATGAAATATTCCGAGTCTTCATCCATCAACGACTCCCATGACATCGAAAACAAATCTGTGCAGCCGCAAGCCTCCCCTTCCGCAAACCGTTGTATATCCTCTATGCCATTCCATGAATTCTTGACTTGCCTTCGTCCTGGCACTGAAAGAGTAGACTATGTCGTCGTTCAAGGGCAGTCTCACTGGCTCCATATACAATCCAAGGCGGTGTATATTCTGGTCGTCCATGTCACAACGCACAGACAGATGAAACCAATGTTGGGAGACGCTAAAACCTTGGGAATATAGGCGCCCAGATGGATAGAGGCTAGCGCAGTCTTGGCGTTTTATCGCGAGGTAAACGATACTCTGATCGTGAGGAACTTCAAATTCAACGAGTTTGGTAACCTTGTATTTGTAGCTCTTTCGTTCGATAAATCGGTGGTCAGTCTCTAGAGCTCGTTGGCCATGGCGTGAAGCGGTTTTGAAGAAAAGGGCTTCCAGGACAAGCTTCGATGCAACTTCAGGTTTTATATCTTCTTACACCAAGATGTCTTCGAGTTTACGGTAAGAGATATAAGCAAAGCGGATGCAGTGGGTGAGAGACTGGAGGATGTCTTGTTGTTCCTCTGGATGCGAGTAGTTAGATTCTTTCCATGCCACAAGCGCGTTATACACAAAATCTTAAGTTGCAATGAGGAGGTCGTCACTAGAGAAGATGGCCTCAATAGCCAAAAAGGGAAGAGACATGACCTCTTCCTTAGGATGCCTAACACAAAGAATCAAAAAAAGCACTTTAGTTAGAATGACTTGTTTGAGACAGAGTATTTGTTTTTTTTTTTGGGAAATCCGCAGTAGAGACGCGTACTCGGATATGTCTCTGTAGTGAGTGGCGATAACCTTCTGTGCAGCCTCTATCAAAGGTTTCACTAGTGGAGCCATCAACACAGTCCAAGGGAGGAGGTTAAGATACTGTAGAGCCGAGTTTACTGTCATGGGAAAATTGAGGAGTTGTTGGACGCAATGTGTTACACATGCTTAGACGTCATATTCATCAGCAGCCACTATAAGTTCAAGCAACTCAGAGGGCTCCGTGGCTGCTGATAAATTGGTACCGTACATGAATTTGAGCAATTCTGTTACAGGAAACTCTCCATCGGATTGAAAAGAAACGCTTGTAGGATGATAATGCCCATGAGAATTTCCTGTCACAGACGACATAGTAGAAGAAGAGCTTTAGACTTGGTTCAATAGAAGAGAAAAAATTCAATGCTACAATTGAGACTTCAATTCTCAGACATCAATATAGCAACAACAACCTTTGCTTCAAATTTTCCATGAGGAATCCAAAACCCAACTTCAAAAGTGAAATAACTAGGAACATACAAAAAGCAGTTTATAGTTCTTCAATAATCGTAATGGGTCTCTGACGAAATCACACTAAATTATAAAACTTTAAGACTCTAGTGAAAGGGAAAAGGTCGGAAAATTCCGTAAAAATTCACAACTTGATGCCCGAGGAACACGAAATTACTCGATTTAGTTAAAACCCTAATATGTGTGTCAAGAGCAGCAATGGCGTAGAGAGATACACATCACCAATTAACGATACATTCATGGAACGGTGAAGATACATAGTCTAATCTAATTTTTTACAAAGCAATTGAAAAGATCTTCTCGAATCCGAGTCGAATCAACAAGTATAGACGGTGAAGTCTCGTTCTCACGTATCGCACCAAAGCTTGTGTCTCTTAACAATGGGGAAAAACACGGAGATCGTACCTAAGTTGACGACAGACGCACTGTTTGCTCCCGCTGTCTCCATTGACTAAGCTCAGAGATTTTAGCAGACAAAAATTTTTGGCGGAGATTGAAGAAAATACGAAATAGCTTTTTCTCAGGAGAAAGGGTAAAATGGTAAATCGAATTGTACAACCAATCTCCTTATATGACTTGCAGAGCACGCTATATATATAGACACACGTATATACTATATGTATATATATATACATGCGAGTGTGTGTATAAAATGAACCTTTTCGGATTTAGAGAAACAGAAATAATAGTCATAAGACTAAATGTTTTAAATTTGTTGTTGTGATAAAAAAAAAAACAGGTTTTGTCCTACGTGTTTTTAAAAATACTTGAAACCGCGATTTTAGTTTTAACGACAAACTTTTCTTATATAATTTCCTATTTTTAGATTTCAAATATGACTTTTCTCTCACAAGCCAACAAGTATTATTTTTGTTTGTTTGAAATAATATGCGCATAGATAATTCTAATTTCAAGATGTTTATTTGGTTAAAACAAGGGATTATACTCACGATTAAAGTAATATACTACTACCATTTAAACATTTTAAGTGGAGTATAATTTCATCACACCCCATAAATGTTTGGGGATTAGTCTAGTAGTTTCCACTATTAACCCATTTTTTATTAGTATATATATAAGTTTAATAGTTTAATTTATAAATATAATGGGCCTAAAACTACAGACTTTTTAATACCTCATTCAAAAAACCACACATTAACAAAAAGCCCATTAACCAACAAAAATAATAAAAAGACTCGAACGAACTTGTATATGGTAAACAATTCTTCAACCAAAAACACAAAAATGTATTCTATAAAGTATAAACAATAATTTTGACCAAAAAAAAAAAAAAAAAAAAAAGTATAAACAATAATAAAAAGAAAAGAAAAAAGAACCCTAAAATAAATGAGACTGTTCTCTTCTTTCTCTTTCCCTTGTTAAATCAAAGCTTTGGCCTCCTCCGCTTCAATTTTGCTTGTTTCCAGATTTTGGTTTCTTAAATCAACTCGTAACAGTCGCAGTGTCTAACCCTGGGCGACTCATAGTCCACATATAATTCGTGTTTCTCCGGGAGCTGGTTCCTTTTTTACAAATGGTATTCTACGATTGTGCCTTTGTTTTACTTTGGGGTTCTTCTTGTTAAGTCTATAGCACTGACTCCTATTTTAAAGATTTCGAAATACAGATATGATTATAATAGTGGTTGTATCCTTATACCTGCTTTGTGGTTCTTCTCCAAGGATGAATTTAGAGATGCTATATTGCAGCGAGCTCCAATTGAAAGCTTTGCCCTCAAGACTGTTCAAGAGTTTATACAACCTCAGGTAAGCTCTTGTAATCAACTAACTAGCATAGTTTTCAATTCCTATTTGTAGATCGCTAAATCTCTGTTACTTGGATCTAATTCCATTGTCTTTTTATCTTATAATCTCTGAGCAGAAACAAACAAAGTTGGCTCAAGATGAAAACCAGATGCTTGAAAACATGCTCCGGTCATTACTACAGGAGCTAGTGGTCTGTTGGTTTCTCCACTTGTATGCATATACTTGTTGATTTAGTTTCTGTGTGGATTTATCTTTGTGTGTTTGGGGTTTCAGGCTGCTGCTGCGCAATCAGGAGATGATCAGATTATGCAGTATGGTCAGTTGATTGATGATGATCAAAATATACATGGCCAGATTCCTCATCTTCTAGGTTAGCAATTTATTTCAAAGCAGTCTGATATTGCATAGTTCGTTTAACTAGGTGCAAGTGTGTGCCCATAAAACATCTTATTCTCTTATAGTCTATTGTGTCTATTGCTTACTTTCTCGTGCTTGATTGTTGTTGTTGACTACTATTGTCCAACCTCTGGCTCTCACCATTTTTTTTTTTAATTGGTTTGTTAGATGTGGTGCTTTATCTTTGTGAGAAAGAGCATGTTGAAGGTGGCATGATATTCCAGCTGTTGGAGGATTTGACGGAAATGTCTACTATGAAAAACTGTAAAGATGTTTTCGGCTATATTGAAAGGAAACAAGATATATTGGGCAAGGTATGTCTTATATGATATGGAAATTTTCCTCTGTGTATATGAGTATCTTGTTTTTTTTTGACTTGGATGTTGCAATTATCTGCAGCAAGAGCTTTTTGCGCGCGGAAAACTTGTAATGTTGAGGACTTGTAACCAACTTCTCCGGCGACTCTCAAAGGTTTGTTATCTGCACCCTTTTCTATTTCCCCTTTTCCAACTTGGCGTAAGTCATAATCTGCTTTTCCAGCTGTATAACACATCCACTCGTTGTTTTTTTCCTTTTCTGTTTTCACTATCTGGCAAACAGGCCAATGACGTGGTATTCTGTGGAAGAATCCTCATGTTCTTGGCTCACTTTTTTCCTTTATCTGAGCGATCAGGTAAGAATGGTGTCTCATAATTTATTGCATATATGATCCTTTGGTATGTGAATTGTTAGAAGTTGTGTAACGTTTACTTACTTGAGTTATTCTTACAGCCGTGAACATTAAAGGCGTTTTTAATACATCTAACGAAACCAAATATGAAAAAGATCCTCCAAATGGCAAGTAATTTTTTTTACTATTGCTTTCTGGTCCTTTATCCATTACACTATTGTAAAACGCTTTACTTATTTTGTCTATGTCATTGCTTCTCAGGCATTTCTGTAGATTTCAACTTCTATAAGACATTTTGGAGTTTACAGGTGCGTATTAGTTAAAGGAACTTTGTAGGGAACTCTGCTGCTCCTTTATCATTAGGGTTGTCTTATAGAAGTATAGAACTTGTGTTTGCTTATCGTACATAATCATTACTGGAGATAGCATCTCAGTTTTCCTTTTGTTTAGTTAGTTTATTGAGGTAGTGCTCCCTTTATTGAGAATTATGTTATATTTCCAGGAGTATTTCTGTAATCCCGCTTCTCTTACTTCTGCATCTACCAAGTGGCAGAAATTTTCATCTAGTTTGGCGGTACGTGATCTATGGTTTTTGGCTATAAGCTTTACATGGTCTCTTACATATGTATATATGCATAGACAAGTCATGCCGGCGGTAGTGGGAAATTTTCTTAGACCTTGTATCTTGAACTGCCTGTGTAGGTTGTATTAAACACCTTTGACGCACAACCACTAAGCGAAGAAGAGGGAGAGGCTAATAGTTTGGAGGAAGAGGCAGCAACTTTTAATATAAAGTACTTAACTAGTAGTAAATTAATGGGTTTAGAGGTAAGTATGATGTGGATGCTCACAAGCACATTCTCATATTCTATATCTCTTTGTGTAGGAATGTATATAACACGTTGACATACAAACTTCTGAACGTAGCAGTTTACACACTTTTTTTTTTCCTGTGGTCACAGTTAAAGGATTCGAGTTTCCGACGACATATTCTTCTCCAGTGCCTCATACTGTTTGATTATCTGAGGGTAAATCTCTCAAGAATTGCACGTTAAATTACTCTCTCTGGTATCTTGGGATAACTGACTCCTTGTTTTCTATTAGGCACCAGGGAAGAACGACAAAGATCTGCCATCTGAAACCATGGTTAGTGTTTGGCTTCTTCAATGGGAAAATGTCTTCTTGCTTTGACAAACCTGGCTTATATCTGAGTATTTGGGGGTTTATGCATACTCACTCAAAAGTATGGTTTATCTTTTCGGCCTAAAAGGAAGAGCTTAAGTCATGTGAGGATCGCGTAAAGAAATTGCTTGAGATCACTCCGCCTAAAGGGAAAGAATTCCTCCGTGCAGTTGAGCATATATTGGAGCGCGAAAAGAATTGGGTATGTGTGCTGCTTTCTCTCTTACTTGCTACATGATTTCTCTGGCGTGAAGCCGAGGGTTGTTAAGTGATTTCTACAATATATACAATAACAGGTCTGGTGGAAACGTGATGGATGCCCACCACTTGAAAAGCAACCGATAGAAAAGAAATCACCGAATGCAGGGCAAAAGAAACGGTATGGGAAAACACCATTAGACTTTACTTTTATCAATGTAATCACATGCCTTGGTGGTGTCAGCCATTAGACATTTAGCATACCTTAGGTGCAACAAATTGATAGCGTTTTCTCCATGGTGATCTCTAAGTCAATAGTCTCTTAAAGAGAGAAGCAACTAAGAAATCTTAAATGAAGAGTATTAAGGCTCCATATGTGTTACATTTTGCTTTTTACAGGAGGCAAAGATGGAGAATGGGGAATAAAGAACTCTCCCAACTTTGGAGATGGGCAGATCAAAATCCGGTATGTGTTATATTTCTTGCATCTCTGTTTGTTGATCTTGATGCCACATGCTATTCCACTCCCTTTCTCGACCGATTCTGTCTCTACAATGATTTTATCTCTGATGGCATGACCGATCAACATATTATGTCTCTACAGAATGCTTTGACTGATTCTCAACGTGTCCGAACCCCTGCCATTGCAGACTACTGGAAACCAGTAGCAGAAGATGTGAGCTAACACGTATTGCTTTATTATTCACAAACAACATGTCAAAAATAATTAATATGTCTAATTAGTCCACCTGGTGTTTTACTAAAAATTTCAGATGGACCCGTCAGCTGGCATCGAAGATGAGTACCATCATAAAAACAACAGAGTAAGTTACTTGCTTTGCCTTACAACTTTATTTATAAGATGCTTTATTGAATCAGTCTCATCGTAGATTATTTTTACTGTTTTGATAGGTTTACTGCTGGAAAGGTCTTAGGTTTGCAGCTCGGCAAGACCTGGAAGGATTTTCGAGGGTAAAACGTGCTTCAAGTTCAATTTCTCAGTGCTCTATATGATTGGTTTTGAACTTTTGTCTTTGTTTTCCTACAGTTTACTGATTTTGGAATCGAAGGAGTTGTCCCTGTTGAACTATTGCCACCTGAGGTCCGCTCCAAATATCAAGCTAAACCGAACGAAAAGGCGAAACGAGCGAAGAAAGAAGAAACCAAAGGTGGATCTCAGGAAGCAGAGGGAAACCAGATTGGTGTTTCTAATAGTGAAGCTGAAGCTGAAGCTGAAGGAGGAAGAGGCGAAGCAGAGGCGATGGAAAGTGATGCTATTGCAGACACACCTACACCTGAGGAACAACAAAGACTCGGTGGTTCTGACACAGACAACGGTCAAGAGGCCGGTCAAATCGAAGACGCAGAGACAGAAGAAGCTGGTTTGATGGACGCTGATCTTGATCATCCTCCTATGCCTGTCTCGTGAGTAAACTTTCAGTTTTTTCAACCCTTTTTTTCAGTGGTGAATCCTTTGGATATGATGTCACAATGTGTTGATGTTTATCAAACTGAGCAAAGTATTATTCTAAATATGTTTTGTATGAGTGCGATCATAAACGCTTAACATGTTTTTCATTTCGTTTAATAAAAAGACAATTGATATATTGGAGTTGATCGAAAATTTGTGATATACTTCATATCATATGTTTGCTTTGGGTTGGTAATGCAGCTCGTTTTGATGTGTGTATACTAAACTGTACAAGTGTGTAATCCTATCGAATATCGATCAGAATCTTATCTCATCTATATTATTCATGTTTTCTAATATAATGTATTAGACAAGACATTAGAAAACATAGTTTTTCTACTACTCTCATACAATTAAGAGATTTTACGTAATTTATCGTCTAAGTGTAACACTTGATACATATTCACAGCTAATAAACATTGGACTCAATCGCAATCGAATAATAAGTACACACTTATAATCAAACAAGAAAATCAATTACTAAAGGGACCTAAAGCTAGAAGTGTCACTATACGCTATCAACTCAAACTTTATGTTTTGCCATCAATTTTTTAGTATATAAATGAGTGGTTTTTAGACATGTCACGATAAACACCACCGATCTTCATGTAATAATAAGTTCATTTGCTCATTCGGTTTCTACCATACCTATATATTTAAATCATACTACAACTTGTACTATATATATTTCGCCATCAAATCAAAATATAGTTCTCCACACCCGTTGGCAAATGATTCGACATTGGTCATGAATTATCGAATATTATTAGAGGTGTCAAACGGTCCGGACCATTAGGACTAGACCAGTTGGACATTTTTTTGTATGGACATGTCCAAATGGACAATAGTCCTAAAAGTGTCCATGTCTATTAAGACCATGTCCAATTGGTCATGACCATGCACAGTTCATTTTTATTTAATTCGTTTTTCACATATAAAATCTGAGCTTTATTTTTGTTATTTTATTTTATAAAATCTGAATTTTATTTTTGTTTTTATTCACTTATAAAATCTGTGTTTTATTTCTTTTATAAAATTTTGTTGTTTCTTTTATAAAATCTGATTTTTTTGTTGTTTTTCTTATAAAATCATACATTAAAATTAAAATTAAAATTCAAAGTCAACAACACAAAACATTAAAATTAGAAAACCTAGATTTTAAAGAAATTTGGGCCGCCCACTGTCCAAATGGTCCGCAAGCCTAATAATCTTTTGACCATTTAAGACCATCTTATTTTTGGGCGTGACCATGACCACCCATAACGAAATGGACATCGGCTCGCCCACGGATGGAAATTATATATTAATAATATTATATTATCATTGAAACATACATTAGTTATCATAATATATCAAATAATACATGAAAATATATCAGTTCACGTTAGGGAATCGATTAAATCTAATTTGGTTAATATTACTACGTAACTCCAAATCTCCAATCATTGATTGAAAAAAAGATAATAGTATATATTACTGTTGTTTAGTCGTTGTCAATGCCAAAACAAATCACCCTTATCAACTTACCCCGAACACTATTTAAGTGGTTGCTGCACTGTCATCAGGTAAGATCACCGTTGTCGTATAAGTCGTTGCACTGTTATGACAAAAAAAAAAAAAACTCGACTCATATTGAAACGAAAAAAAAATACGAGTAACAAACAAACATTGGCACCGACACTTGCTAATTTGTCTAAAAGAGCATGTGGCCAAGAATTTGGAAAAAGAAACAGTGCACATATTAGCTTTCTATTCATAGTTATATAAACACACTTATTATCTAATATTAGCCTAACACTATATTTTCCATACATACAAAAGATATGAAGCCACAACTTAATTGGTACATGACTGAAAAAGCTTTCTTTTTAAAAATAAAATATATAAGAATCGTCGGCAAATGTATACATATGGATTCATCTATATATATGATGTGATCTGAAATTCTCAATAATTTGCACAATTTTTTCCTATTGAACATAGATATTTGAGGGGGGGGGGGGGGTCAACAGTACATTAAATTAGATAAAATTAGATAAGCAAACAGGAGAAAAAAACAAATGGGACAAAAAATGGTGGGTGAAGCCAAATTTAATTCCTTATAGTGTATCTATCTATCTAGGCAAGAGTTAGAATTGAATTCTGTATGCAAAGGGGCCACGGAATGAAATAAAGAAAGATACACCCTGAACATATATATACTCATTATAACTTGGGTATATATTAGTAAAGTACATTACTAATTAAAAAAAATAAACACAGTTAGAAGTTATGTAGTCAACAAACATCCCTATACTCTAAGCTTTAATTTTTGTGAATACCCCCTCAGTATCATAATAGATAGTTTTGTAGAAATTTTTTTTATCATAAAGATTGATTTTCTGTAAATTTTTACTAATTAATGCTAAGAAATTATAATTTTCAAGAATCATTAATTGAGAGTTTAAATTTTGATAAATTACTATTGGTTGATAGTTATGAAAATATATTTTTATAAATAAAAAAAAGTATTTATAGCTAAACATTCAATGTTTTTTTTAATTTGTGTAAAACTGCTAAAAAATCATCTATTGTGATACTTTTGTAATACACATTGGCGATGTTTAAGGCTTGTAAATTAGTATATAAGTGTATGTATATACATAGTCATGAAACAGAAGACAGAAGAACAAACAACAACACAGGGAAATAAATGTAAAGAGAGAGAGAGAGGTTGGTAGTGATCCAATGTTTTACCCAATTTATAATTTGGTTTTATTATCGTCCTTTTCCGATAAAGAACGACTCAATGAGTCAAAATTAATCAATTTTTTACGTCAATTTAAAGTCAATTATATAGTACTAACATGTTTTTACTTAATAATACTACGTTTCTTTGTAGTAGTATTAATTTTAATTTATATAAAAAGCATTTTCCAACTGTTAAAAGAGGACAAATAGGAATGGTGGATGACAGAGAGAGAGAGAAAGAGCCAAGCGACACACTTTTACTGGGTCCCACACTTTTTAAACATTTTTTTCTTCTCCTTTATTTACTTTGGGTTTTTGGTAAGTTTTTATTACTTCGAATTTATTAATCTAAAAGCTTCCGTCTCTGCATCTCTCTCTCTCTCTCTTCGTCTTCTTCATTACGCGTCTTCTTCTTCTTCTTCTACTACTACATTTGCCCCCTCTCTTCTTTAATTATCAGCAGCTCACCTTTCACTATCTCTCGATTTCTCTTTCTTTTTATTTATTTATTGTGAACTTCTGTGTGTGCGTAAGTACATTTGGAGATTCAGAAAAGAGAGTTTTTTTTTTTCTTTTTTCTCTCTTTCTTTCACTCAAGTTTCTTCCATTGCTTACCTTCTAAGAGAAAAAAAAAAAAAAAAAAACTTGAGAAGTTCTCTCACTCCACAACTTCGTTCTGAAAAGGCAAAGTTCTATTAGAGTTGCATGTTTTGATGGGAGTTGGAACGACTGGATCTCTCTCTCTCTTGACCCGTCTTTTGGGGTTTAGTTTGAATTTTGTTTTGTAACATATTCTCTCTCTCTGTCTGTAACTGTTTTGTCGGCTCAATATGAATACTGGTGGTCGGCTCATCGCTGGTTCTCATAACAGGAATGAGTTCGTCTTGATTAATGCCGACGAGAGTGCCCGAGTAAGTTACACTCTCTCTACTACTACCCACAATTTCATTCAAAAAGCTTTTTTCTGCTTTTTGATTTGTTTTAAAACCCCATTGTTCTGTGTTATAAAGGTTTTGCCTTTTTCCTTCTCCTGGATCTGGGTTTTTTTTTTTTTTTTACATTTCACCCGTTTAATATAAAATTCAATTAGGGTACACGATTCCATAATTCTTACCTAATTTTTTTATCAAGATGTACAGTGAAAATTTGTGTCGGTGGGTATTGAATTCTGAGTTCAAGTTTGTGTAAATTCGTCTAATTGAAGCGGGGTTAAGCCCCAAATCTCTCTATTCACTTTGCTTTAAAGAACAAAAACTTTGCTTGTGAATATTCACTGTTCGAGATCCAATCTATGTTTTGTTTCCTAATTCGGTAAATTTTTTTTTATATATATACAGATACGATCAGTGGAAGAACTAAGTGGGCAAACATGTCAAATCTGTGGAGATGAGATTGAGCTGGGTGTTGATGGAGAGTCTTTTGTGGCTTGTAATGAATGTGCTTTCCCTGTCTGTAGACCTTGCTATGAGTACGAGAGACGAGAAGGCAACCAATCTTGTCCTCAGTGCAAAACTCGTTACAAGCGTATCAAAGGTTACCTTTTTAATTTGTTTCAATTGTTTTTTTTTAAAAGCTTTTGGTTGTATCTTATACTTTATGGATGGGGGAGATTAGAAGAAAAAGTGTGTGTTGTTGTTTCTCACAAAGGGTCTGTAATTGTTTTTTCAGGAAGTCCAAGGGTTGAAGGAGATGAGGAAGATGATGGAATGGATGATCTTGATTTTGAGTTTGATTATAGGAGTGGCCTTGAATCTGATACTTTCTCTCGCCGTAACGCCGAGTTTGATTTGGCCTCTGTTCCACCTGGCTCACAGATCCCTTTGTTGACTTATGGAGAGGAGGTTAGTTCATATTTTCTCCAATTATCGTATTGCCTCTTAAATTCTCTTTCTTGGCTCATTTGGTTGTTTGTTATGATTGTTTTTGTTAGGACGTTGAGATTTCATCTGAAAGTCATGCTCTTATTGTTTCTCCATCACCTGGTCATGTCAATAGGTATCATCAACCGCATATTGCTGACCCTGCTGGTAAGTTTTGTTTTATCACTTCAGGTAACATAACTTGATTTCCTTTTTATTTTTGTTTGTGGTTACTAAGCTACTGGTTTGCTCTGTCACAGCACATCCAAGACCAATGGTACCTCAGAAAGACCTTGCCGTTTATGGATATGGAAGTGTTGCGTGGAAGGATAGAATGGAGGAGTGGAAGCGAAAGCAGAATGAGAAATTTCAGGTTGTTAAACATGATGGAGATTCTAGTATTGGCGATGGAGATGATGCTGAAATTCCCATGTAAGATAGACAAATCTTTCGTAACAACAATGTCTTGTCATGTTTCATGACTTTGCTTTGGTATTTACGAGCATATAAGTTTGTTTCTTGATGTGTTAGGATGGATGAGGGAAGGCAGCCTCTGTCTAGGAAAGTACCGATAAAGTCGAGCAAAATAAACCCGTACAGGATGCTAATAGTGCTCCGTCTTGTGATTCTCGGTCTCTTTTTCCATTACCGTATTCTTCACCACGTCAATGATGCTTACGCCCTGTGGCTAATATCCGTGATATGCGAGATATGGTTTGCGGTTTCATGGGTTCTTGATCAGTTCCCTAAATGGTATCCTATAGAAAGGGAGACATACTTGGACCGGCTCTCGTTGAGGTACGAGAAAGAAGGAAAACCATCAGAGCTAGCTGCTGTGGATGTTTTCGTCAGTACGGTGGATCCGTTGAAAGAGCCTCCGCTTATTACAGCAAACACCGTTCTGTCTATTCTTGCCGTTGATTATCCGGTAGACAGGGTTGCTTGTTATGTGTCTGATGATGGTGCTGCTATGCTTACTTTTGAAGCACTTTCAGAAACAGCGGAGTTCGCTAGGAAATGGGTTCCGTTCTGTAAGAAGTACGCTATCGAGCCACGTGCCCCTGAATGGTATTTTTGCCACAAGATGGATTACTTAAAGAATAAAGTTCACCCTGCATTTGTTAGGGAACGACGAGCCATGAAGGTTTTGTTCATTCTTGCACCTTTATATACATAATTCCTGAGAAAAATTTTGGGGCTTTATTGAAGAGAATATCCTTCTTCTTCCTGGTTGCAGAGAGATTATGAAGAATTCAAGGTCAAAATCAATGCTCTAGTTGCTACTGCACAGAAAGTGCCTGAAGAAGGTTGGACTATGCAAGACGGTACTCCTTGGCCTGGTAATAACGTGCGAGATCATCCTGGCATGATCCAGGTAAGGCGTTTACTGTTTCTTTCTATTATAAGTTCTGTGTATGTATATCCTCCCAAACTAATTTATTTTCTTGGAAAAAGGTCTTCCTTGGAAATAACGGAGTTCGCGATGTAGAAAACAACGAGTTGCCTCGGCTTGTTTATGTTTCTCGTGAGAAGAGACCAGGATTTGACCATCATAAGAAGGCTGGTGCCATGAATTCCCTGGTAACTAATAATGCTTAACTCTTGAATGTGTCTTCTGAATTAATGTATGATGGTCTCTCGCTAACTTTCAGAGTCTTTTCTTTTCATGTTGCTGTATTTAACTGAAGATACGAGTCTCGGGAGTTCTATCAAATGCTCCTTATCTTCTAAATGTTGATTGTGATCACTACATCAATAACAGCAAGGCTCTTAGAGAAGCAATGTGTTTCATGATGGATCCTCAGTCGGGAAAGAAGATTTGCTATGTTCAGTTCCCTCAAAGATTCGATGGGATTGATAAAAGCGATAGATACTCTAATCGTAATGTTGTATTCTTCGATGTAAGTACACCATTCTCTATCAAACAACCTTCTATTGAGTTATACATCCACTCTTATTTAACAAGCTTTTGATCTTGTTTTTCTTTTGAAACAGATAAATATGAAAGGTTTGGATGGATTACAAGGGCCTATATACGTTGGAACGGGGTGTGTTTTTAGGAGACAGGCACTTTATGGATATGATGCGCCAAAAAAGAAGAAGTCTCCACGTATGACTTGCAATTGCTGGCCTAAATGGTGTTTGTTTTGTTGTGGTTTAAGAAAGAATCGTAAGACAAAGACAACTGATAAGAAAAAGAAGAACAGGGAAGCCTCAAAGCAGATACATGCGCTAGAAAATATCGAAGAGGGTTCCAAAGGTATATCAAAGAAATCTGCTGTATCATTTGGTTTCTACAGTTAGCTTCATTTCATTGCTGACCATTGTTTCTTTCTTTTTGTCAGGCACTAATAATGAGGTGAAATCACCAGAGGCCACGCAACTGAAGTTGGAGAAGAAGTTTGGACAATCGCCTGTTTTTGTTGCCTCTGCTGTTATGGAGAATGGTGGGCTTGCTAGGAACGCGAGTCCAGCATCTTTGCTTAGAGAAGCCATCCAAGTCATTAGTTGTGGGTATGAGGATAAAACCGAATGGGGAAAAGAGGTATAGCACTCTTTAAAACGCTTTTTAGCACTTTGTCTTTCATATTGCAATAAGATTTTTGATATCTTTCATGGTGTTTCATTCAAGATTGGGTGGATCTACGGTTCTGTCACTGAGGATATCCTTACGGGTTTCAAGATGCATTCTCATGGCTGGAGATCGGTTTACTGTACACCCAAGATACCTGCATTTAAAGGATCAGCACCTATCAATCTTTCTGACCGTCTTCATCAAGTTCTTCGGTGGGCTCTTGGGTCTGTTGAGATATTCTTGAGCAGACATTGCCCTATTTGGTATGGTTATGGAGGTGGTTTGAAATGGCTTGAGAGATTGTCTTACATCAACTCTGTGGTCTATCCATGGACCTCTATTCCACTCCTCGTTTACTGTTCTCTCCCTGCTATATGTCTTCTCACCGGAAAATTCATTGTCCCTGAGGTAATATAACAAACCCATCTTTAAGCTCTCCAAAGTATGAACCTTTATTCAATGTTGTGTGCATCTTTGAGCTCTCTTAAAGTATCAATCTTTATTCTATGTTAAGGGTTTTCTATGCTCTTGTTTCTGTTGCAGATTAGTAACTATGCAAGTATCCTCTTCATGGCACTATTCGGGTCGATTGCTGTAACGGGCATTCTTGAGATGCAATGGGGTAAAGTTGGAATCGATGATTGGTGGAGAAACGAACAGTTTTGGGTAATTGGAGGTGTTTCAGCTCATCTCTTTGCTCTCTTCCAAGGTCTCCTCAAGGTTTTAGCTGGTGTCGACACAAACTTCACGGTCACATCTAAAGCAGCTGATGATGGAGAATTCTCTGATCTTTACATCTTCAAATGGACCTCACTCTTGATCCCTCCGACAACACTACTAATCATAAACGTGATTGGAGTCATTGTTGGAATCTCTGATGCGATCAGTAACGGATATGACTCGTGGGGACCTCTTTTTGGAAGATTGTTCTTTGCCTTTTGGGTCATCCTCCATCTATATCCTTTCCTAAAAGGTCTGCTTGGGAAACAAAACAGGATGCCTACTGTCATTCTTGTGTGGTCGATCCTTCTAGCCTCTATCCTAACGCTTCTTTGGGTCCGAGTGAATCCATTTGTGGCCAAAGGCGGTCCTATCCTTGAGATTTGTGGGCTGGACTGTCTTTGATTGATGATGATTACATAAAAACGATTTTCCACAGAGGTAAGTAAAGAGGGAAAGTGGCAACTCACACATTTGTTTGGTTACTGTGTTCTTTTTTACTATTAATTAGGGAACAAAAAGACCCTGATAGATTTGATGAACACAAGAACGAAGAAAAAGGATCTAGATTATGTAATGTTATATTTTTGGAAGAAGGGTGTTGTATTGTATTGTTGTAGATATAGAAGAAGGTGTTGTTGTCTTATATTTTTTTTTGGGGTGAAGTGAAAAAAACAGAAAAGAATGTTTCATTTATATTATTATTAATTCTTTCATTGAAACATTTTGCAAATTCTAGACTGCCTATAAATGTTTTTTTTAAGTAAAAGATGTTTGTAATTGTGAGATTCAATCTCTGTGGATCTTCTTGTCTGAATTAATCTCAAGACTTCTTGTCTTTTAAATTATTCTTCTCTCGTTGAGGAAGAGAGAGACCTAGGGGTCGGAGCAAGACACAGTCAAAAAGTCAACACGACTGTTTGACTGGAATTTTAAGAACCAAAACACAAGAGATTATCATTCATTATAGTTAAGTCTCTCTCTCTCTATACGAGCAAAAGTCATTGACTGAGACTACTATTTTATAAAATTTAGTCCGATACATAAAATCATACCTTTTTTTAGTAAATCATCCTTTAATTACTTGCACATCAGTTTGGTGAATTGCAGTGTTATTTGATTAAAATGTTCAACTGAGTTATGGTCGGACAGACCTGACCGGATAGAGCATATCGGAATTTAAAGAACCTGTTAGGCTGTTAGGTATACAATGTGTTTAAACCAAATAAATTTTTATTTTCTTGACGTTGAATAAAAGAATTTTTCTAAAGAAAAAGAAACGAGAGCTGGCTTTATTTTCTAGAAAACAGCCAAAACGAGAGATGGCTTTAAAATTTGTAAAGCTATATTAATATTAATGGGAAATTGTCATAAATACCACTAAAATTGGTTTTTATTCCAAAAATACCACAATTTAGTTTTTTTTCAAAAATACCATTAATATGTATTTTTTTCCAAAAATACCACATAATTGAATTAAAGTTCTAATACTAAAAACTAATCTCTAAATTCTAAATACTAAACCCTACCCCTAAAAACTATACCTAAGACTAAACGTGTCAACCCAAACCTAAAAAAAAAAATTACATCTTTAAAAATCAATTTTTGTGTTTGTGGTAATTTTGGAAAAAAAACTTTTATGGTATTTTTGGAAAAAACTAAAATGTGGTATTTTTGAAAAAAAAAACTTGTTTAGTGGTATTTAAATGAATTTCTCTATATTAATTTAGTCGTTAAATAACTGTATAACATTTATGAGAAGAGAAAAAAAAGCTTTTAAGTACCAAAAGTGTGAAGAGATACGCGTTTTGTAACCGATGGGAAATAATAAGTCAAAATAGGTGGAGACCACAATGGAAGAGGTACAAGTTTCATTTTCCTTAATTTAGTTGTATATGACTTTATGAAGAAAAAGCAGTTCGTCTTTTATTTTTAAAATTAGAGTAGATTAAATTTTATTTTATACAAATTTTTTATATATTTTATATTCTAAAATAAAATTTTAATATGTTGGGTTAGTTTATGTATGTAAAGTTATTTCAATAGTGTATCTTCTACAACATGACTTGAATGTTATTATAAGACATAATTTTGTAAATTTAATTTTAGAAAAACAAGATGTTATATTATGAGTAATTTAATATATGTTATATTTTTTTTTATTTTAATGTACTTGATTTCTTGAAATTCTTTCATATTATAGTGATATATTATTGACTTGTGCTATAAAAGTCAAATTAGAGTGTTTATAATTTTTAACTATTTGATATATCTTATAGTTATAATAATCTAAAAATATCAAATTACACTATTTTTAAATATTTAAAATGAAATTATTTAAAAAGTTTATTATAGTATATAAAATTAGAAAATTCAACAAAAGAAAAATATGAAATTGAATTTAAATATTCAAATTTTGACGTGTTGCTCAGTCAAATTTTGAGTTAAATAAATATTTTTTAAAATAATAATATTACTAAAACTCGAATATTTTCAGATTGAACAATTTACATTCGTTTAAAAAAATACAAATTATGGTATATCTGAAGATGAGATGTGAATTATAATGATAAGTAACAAATAATATGATAATTTATTTGTTTCACAAAAATAGAATCATAGAAAGATGAGATGTGAATTATAATGATAAGTAACAAATTAATATGGTAAGTTAGATATCAAAAGATTTTATTCGATGAATAATTTAAATCAACCGATCTATAATCAAATCTAAAGATTTTAGTTAGATATCAATAGATAATCAAGTCAACGCGTAAACGATGAGTATACATCATATAAATACTGTGCTATAGTAGTTCGTGTTTTATTTTTAAAATCCTTATACTAACGAATAATATTATCATCATCCGACTGTGTAGATCTGCGTTCATCTTTGATAACCCAGTACAACAAAGTGTACCTGATAACTGTGCCGTCTCTTGCTCTTTATCAATTTATTTGACCCCAACATATTTTCTCTAAGTTATAGTCATGCCAGAAAATTTATTAATATTACATTATAAATCTCTCAGTAAAATAAGGATACTCCACCAATTTATTGCATTTGTGGTCCATTAGTCAGAAGATTTTATTCTACGACTTTTTTACCATGAATTTGATCATATTTAACCGTTATGAATTGAACAAATAATCGACTTTGTAGATGAAGAAATTGGTAACTAAAACTCATTATTAGTTAGTGTGTACTGTACACTAACACAACTGTTAGGGAAACAAACTGAATGTATATACAGTATATACTGAAATGTAAGCTATTTGATGGTGAAAAATGTAAATTAAGAAACTGTGGAAGGGTTCAACAAACAAGTAAAAAATATAGAGACCATTTTGCAAAATATAGTTGAAAAGATGAGATAGATAAGAGATTTCGCAGCACCAACGTCGCAGTTTCTCATGCCCTTCAAAAACCCTCATCAAACATTACGTAATCCTCGAAGAAACTTACTTATAAACAAAAAAATTAGAATAATACGACATATCCAAACACCATAATTTTCACGATGGAGAAGATCAAATCAAAGATTGAGAGTAACAAACGGAGGAGAAGACAAGAGATGATAACCGAGACGGAGATGGAGGCAGCGCAACAGTTGATGCAATTGAGCGACGAAGAGATCAGTAATCTCAATATCATCAAGAAGAACAAGAAGAAGACGATCGAGGACATATTCGGCGTAGATGATATTCATGATGATGAAGATGATCAATGCAACAAGGAAACGATGATTTTGAGAGTAATGTCACCGAAGAAGAGGAAGAAGTATAGGACGATTGAGAGCATTTACATGGCCACGAGACCTATCAGGGTCGTGATTAGATGATCCCTGCAAACAACTCTCGTTAGGTTTGCAATTTAAGGGTTTTTTTTTTTTTTTTTTTTATAATCTACATTGCTATGGTTTCATGAATATTTAGAGATATTTAAGCATTTTGTAATTAGTTCTAAGCATTATATATGTTTTTTTTATAATCATTTTGAGAAAGGAAGAAACAACTTTGGTTTTAATCATAGTTTGCATTATTTTATGACTTGATGATGATATACGATCGATCGAGGATGATAATTTGGTTTGACGGAGCAAAAAGATCGAATGTTTTTAAACAAAAATAAAAAGAAACAAATGATTATGATCGGATGAGTTACGGCTTTCTTGTTTCTTCAAATAAAAACAAAACAACCTTAGAACGCGTGCAAGTATATATTATTCATGTATATATTTTTACGCGTGTTGAGTATTGTCTTTCACAATTTACACTCTTAGTTTTATTAACAAAAGAAGAATTATACTTATCTATGTATGATTTAACATATGTTTTTCTCTAATTGAAAGTACTCATTCTATAATGTAGTTGGGGATGTTTTATACAATAAATACCTGTTATTGTAATGAAATAAATACCTTTTTGGGGGTGAAATTTTGGATTTTTGAACGGATGATTGAGAATGGAGATATTCGTTGGGAAATTTTTTAGAATTGGCGACTCACAGAAGATATCTTTGGGACTAGCCGGTGGATGTGGATGGACATTGAATTTCGGGAATATGGGGGCGTCGTCTGTAACACTTCTGACCCAAGCTAGGACAAGGGAGTCTACCTAGGAGGAGGAATGAGAAGATGGTGACAAAAGAATTATTATGACTTGTTATTGACCGAAATTTGGAATGGTAAAATTAGGATATGGTTGACGTTTTGATTGTGTGTTACGTAGAAACACTTGCTTGGATAAAATAAAAGGCTAACTGTGGTGCTCGCACCTCTATAGATACTCCATGTGAAAGTAATTGACCGACCAAGCGTAGAGGCTTGTGTCAGGAGCAGTAGGATGGAATTTGGAGTTAAACAGCAAGGTTTTAACAGACTACAAAGTAAGTGCTTATGTTATAGAACTTGGTTACGAAAAAATGTTTTGCATGCGTTTTACTACTATGTATGATGGTATCTATACAGACAATCAACATTAATACCATTTTTCCGGATGAAGTCGCAGGTTGATTGTTATCTTCCTTGGAATCATCTCGAGCTCAAATCAAAACGAGATCACGAGACTAATTGATAAATCTGGAATTGAAGGGTGTAGAATGGGTTTGAAGCGGCCTAAGGAACAGTCTGCAGTCCAAGCTTGCTGTTTCGTGAGAAACTTCGATATTGTTATAATGTAACACACAAGAAAGTAGAATTAAATTTAAGTGCAAACACTTTCAAATAAATCTGAAAACATTTCTAAGATCAATATATGGAAAGTTACAACCAACAGAGAACCAAAAAGAAGAAAGGAAACGTCCCCAAAGACTTTTGATCTATATAAATATATTTTAGACAAGAGATTGAATCTAGATCGCAGTTCGGTTTAGGTTTATACCAGTCAGAACAAGAAAATATACGAAAGGAGACATGCCTTCATTCAATTTGGTCCTTGGCTTTGGCCTCATATTCATGCCGAGGCTGCAATTATAGATAAATCATTCAGTCCAACCAGAGAAACAGATGAGAAAAAAAAAACAGAGAATGTGATGAATCATCTATTTTACCATGAAAGTTGCAGTTATCATCTTTTGGGCAAACCACCTCCTGTGCATCACGCCTTGAGCTGCCACTGCACCTTGCACTGTTTCAAATCGCAGATACACAAAACCCGCACTGTTCCTGCATTTTAACAGATTCAGAGCACTGTCACAGATCTATAAACATCAAGAACCAAACATGCAAGAATCTTTGATTGAAATACTTACTTGTCTACATAAATATGGCTGACTCTGCCATACCTTGAGCATTCTTCCTTAACGTCTTCTCTAATCTCAAGATCAAACTCCGGGTCCGTCTGCAACAAAATAGAGCTTTCATGTTAATAATACTTGTAGAAAAGAGCCAGCAGCCATCCACTTATACAAGACTGGGACTTGTTTTCTCACAGCTCTCAAACGGAAAAAAAGAAGTAAGAATTAACCTCGGTTGCAGGATCGAACATGTTCTTCAGTAGGAGACAGTCACTTGGCTGGCCAACAGGCTCAGTGATAAAAGAAGTGTTTGCTGCTGTTGGAAGCACTGACGTTGGGAAACTAGGAACCATGCCTGGTTGATTATAAGCTGTTCCATTTAATGCTGGTACTCCGAGAGAGCCCACAATGCTGTGGACAGATTCCATGTGTTATAGAGAGATACATGCAATCAAAAAATTGTGCACCAAAACAGGCAGAAGAGAGATGCATACAAGAGAGACATACCTCGTTGCGATACCTGTACGATCCAGTTTCTGCATAAGCAGAGCCCTAGATTGTGCATTTAAAGCCTGAGAAAAGGAGAGAGTCATTATAGAAGCCTTAAAAGAGAAGGAAGAGTACAAGGAAAAGGTAGCTTACCAGTCCACCTCCATCATCATCATCAAAATCAGCAGATTTTGGAGCAGTATCGTGTGTACCAACATGATCAGACACGGAGGACACCTATAAAAAAAAATTATCCAAATAAAGTATCAATAGATCCATGCAAGTATAAGAGCTCATCATTTGTCCACAATGAGTTCAAAACTCACCTTAACTGTCCTACCAGAAATCTCCAGCTTTCCATTTAAGGCAATTTGGGCTGCCTTTGAATGTTCAAGATGGGCAAACTGTGGAAGGGGAAATAATATCAGTGGGGAATATCGAAGATAAAGAGTACCAACTAATTTAAAAAGCGTGTTCTACTAACCTGAATAAAGCCAAAACCTTTGCACTGCTTAGTTTCAGCGTCAACTGGTAGCTGAACAACCTCAACAGGACCAAACGCCTCAAAAATCTGATAAAGAAAAGGAAACAACTCATAGCATGGACGATATTGGGAAAAATACTTGCCGGTATGTGCATAAGTAATAAAGACTCTCAAGAAAGACATCAAGACTGTCTAGAAAAAAATGTCACCTGTCTAAGCTCCGGCTCTGACATGTTGAAATGCAGGTTTCCAACATATAGTTTCCTATCTGCAGGTCCAGTACCACCCGTAGTACTATTAGTTTGCGCCAAATTCTTTTCAGCTTCAGAGGGCTTAACCATCACAGGTTGTCCAAGAAACATTTGTCCACACAGAGCTATGGCCATTGGAACTGACGTCACCTCATAAAACTCAATATACCTGCAGATCCAAAAAAAAAAGAAGATATACTTGACTTCAAGCACACGTAGGACAACAAATCAGAAAAAAACTTACAAAGCAAGTAGCAAAGAGAACTTGGAAACAAAAAACTTTAGTGCGGGGTTTCAAGCTGAGTCTCTTTTGGAGGGTTGGAGGCCTAGAGTAATAGAAAATGTTAGCCCATCATGATAAAAAACAATAATCAAACTAAAACAGCAATGACTAGATATGCAAGCTCCTCCAACAGCGAATAACCCAGACAGAGGACTGGGAAAGCACCAGAGACTAAGATGAAGCATCACACAAAGAATGTGAAATAAGATGTAAAGACTAATGTATTCCCTCCTTCCTGGTAGTGCTTGCAATGGAAAGTAACACAACTGAAATAGGATTCAGGTTTTCTGACATCTACCTTGACCACGCAGAATTGATTAAACAAGTGTGCAAGGTATAGCCATCATCCTCATCATTATCGCATGGCTAGTGCATCTAAGAATACAGAATCGAGTTCTTGAAATTGCAGAGAAAACTGAATATGCAGAATATTACATACCAAGTGAACATACACAACACTAAGCTAAAAGAAACTGAAAGAAATTCATACCCGACTCCTTTTGATCGTCTTGAATTTCTGTCCATGATCAATCGCACATCCCTCACCTGAAATAATAAGGAACAGATAACAATAAGAACAAAGACAAAATAGAACCCAAGAGAAGAGATAGCACAAAATCAACAGAAATTCGATAAAATCAGCTCTCCGCAGTAAGTGAGAGGGATCTGACCATCTAAATAAAAAAATCACACAACCTATTAAACACTAAGGAACAGTACTAAAGACCATTAAGCGTTTCTATCCAAGCCAACATTAGAAGTCAATGAAGCAAACCAGCCATTGACTTCTAATGTTGAAACAGCAATCACATAAACAGGTACACATTTATAACCCTTCAATTGAGAATTGACAGTCATGGAGCAATGTTAATACCTTTCTACGGCCTAAACAACCAGAAAGAAAATTAACAAACTAGAAAGGAACAAAGTAACTAACCTTGCCCGCTTTGGAGAAGAACTCATAAACATCTCTCTCAGTAGCTTTAAGAGGCATCTGTTCGTTCATTAGAAAACCAGATATACTTAGCGTAATCAGTTAACTCAACAGTGTCGATAATTCCCCCCTTCCATCATATAAAACCCAATGTTCAAGAAGATACCTGGTATGCAAAAACAGTTCTTTGATCTCTCTCAGGATCTGCTTCAGGCTCATCTTTCTTGTCCTTGTGTCTCCTGCAATCGTGAAATCAAATTTAAACCGTTCGTAATCGACTAAAGTAGCTCATTGGAGAGCTATACATATTTCCTATACACAATCAAACAAACCTGCTTCCTCTTTCCGCTACTTCCTCCCTCCGAGATCTGCTACTGCTCCTTCTCTCCCTCCTCTCTCTATCCTTCTCCCTTTCTCTTCTCTCTCGGTCTCGGGTTTTGTCCCTATCACTCCTATCTCTCTCCTTGCTACTCCTCTCACGGTCACTCTCTTTATCTCTCGATCCTTCTCTAACCTTATCCCTCTCTCTCTCCTTGTCTCTGCTGCTCCTATGCCTCTCTTTCTCCCCACGATCCCTCTTACCGTTCTCTTGGCCATCTCCACGAGACTTCTTACTCCGACTGCTACCTCGCTCTTCATCACCGTCTTCCTCCTCTCCTCCTTCTCTCTTTCTGTAGCTCCTCTCGCTCTTCTCGTTCCCACTCTCTTCTATCTTCCTATCCGACACATCTCCTTTCTCAACCGTCTTCTCCAGATACTCGTATTCGTCAAACTCCATTATCGTCAACGATTCGGCGAATTTCGTAGGTTAGGGCTTTTGTTATTAGGGTTTCGAATTGGAAGAGGAGCTTACGAGGGAATTGAATTTAGTTGTGTTGATTTGTGCCTGTTCGATTTCGATTGACGATATCTAGAAGATGGTACATATATAAAAGTCGTAAATCCCAAACAATTGCGAGGTTGTAAACGGTAGTTCAAACACAATTTAGCGACGTTAATGATACGGGCCCAAATCATTGTCATAAAACCTAAAGGCCCATTAATCTTCATGACATACAGTATAAGAAAATCTATTAATTTATAGAAGTTTTAATTTTTCGATTAATTTATAGAGAGATTTTTCTAATTTAGTAAAAAACATTAAAAATAAGTTTTAATGGTTATAACTAATATTTTTATAAAATCAATTACAATGAAAATAACAATTAGCACTCAAAGATTTTTATACAGTAAAAATATCAAAAATAAACTCTAATAAAAATTAATGTGTCGATATACATATATTTGGATAATTCTATATAATTATTAATTTATATTATTTATGGGACCATATATTTACAAAGGATTTTCAAAAAAAGTATTATTTTTATTATATTATCAAATAGTGTCCAAAATTACACTAATCCCAACTTAGAACCGGATAAATTTATTAATTTAAAGAGGTTATTAATTTACCGACTATTAATTTATAGAGGTTATATTGTATATCTTTTAAGCGTCTTAAATTATTGATTTGTTTTCGCTAATTATTTTGCTTTGGAGTTTGGATCAACCATACCATTGAAGATTATCAAGCTATGTAATCCTAGTTACTAAATTTACAAAATGAGAAAATCATGGCAGAAAAGCGAGCTTCATTTTGATGTATTGATAACTTGTGGGTAGTTCCAGAAATTATTCTTCCATGCTTTACAGTTGATTTTATAGAAAGAAAGAAAAAACAAATATGTTACAAGAAAAAAGAAAAAGGAAATAGGAGTTTTATGAACCATCATAAGTCAGTCAGTCATATGTGGTTTAAAAACTAACCATCCCCTCTCTATCGCCTCTGCCAAATCATCAAAACAACTGCAATCGGATAAAAAAATCAATAATATTTGTATTTTCTCTATGTCTTGTGGTTTAACTCACCACCTTCACCTTCTTCCATATTGATCCGACCTGGTATATTAATAATTATACATTCACATGTCAATTTCTCCCCCTACAACCACACATATGACCACTCATTTTGCTGAATTTACAGTTTGATTACTTACCTAACAATGATATCAACGACGGGGCTTCCCCTGATCCATTTGATTTCATGTCCGCACCTACGTTTCAATGTCACCCAGCTGAAAATTAGATCTATATCCAACTATTGGGCTTAATTTCGCTAGAACACAGTTTAGCTTACGAGCAAGTTATGAGCAGCAGATATAAGAGATATGAAGACTACCTGAATTTTCCATTGATCTTGTGATGTCTGACTTCTTAAATGTAAAACCTATGAAGTTGGTGTCCTTGGACGTCAACATCTGCTCAACCAATCCAAAAGGTAGCACCAAATTGTTTCAGTTGATGGAATACTATCTAAACTCGTTGATACTCTCAATCATAACAAAACAAATTTTGCAAGCTCTATTATGTCCTGAGACATTTCCGCATATGTCAATTTGCAATTAAGATTATATTAAAGGATTAAAGTGGAGTGCGTCACCTTTCTCCAAGGACCAACTTGTGGTGCTTCGGATGGCGACCCTTCAACCTACAAGACATCCAGAACTTTATGAGGATATTGGACGCTTTGACTTCTCATTTTAGTAATGAAAACCGAAGGTTTAAAACAAGTTTTGGGTTCACCAGCTAGTCGGTTTCAACAACTGCCTCAAGCTATACAAATCATATCATGACAAGCTTTTTGAGATTCTATCTAACTTACTTCAGGGAACTTCTCAAAATTTTGTGTGTCTAGTTCTCCATCGACAATGGGTTTATAAGCTGCCTCCATGTCATACAGTTTGTCCCATGGGGTGCCTTTGAACCAAGGATGCGACTGAAACATGAACAAAAGTTAATTACAATGATGTCAAGGGTGAAAGAGAGAATAATGAACCTTAACTTTTACGTATCCTTTTCAGTATTCTCACCCTTATCTCCTCAACACCTCTGGTTCCCAACCTTGATTCAACATCACAAAGCAAGCGACAAATCAAATCCCTAGCCTCATCAGATATTTTTGGTTCTTCAGGGAATTTTAAGCATACCCTCCAATTAATTATCTGAGATAAGAAGCACAAGTCTTTTAAGCAAGCGTGAACAGATCTTATTATACACAAAAATGCATGACTAACCAGCTATATACACCTACCTTTCGGCATGTTATACGGGGGTCATCAGAACAAAATGGGGGATACCCAACTAACATCTCATACAAAATTGCGCCGAGAGACCACCAATCACATTCCATTCCATATCCTTTCTTTAGCAATACTTCTGGAGCCATGTAATCAAGAGTTCCAACGGTCGAATAAGCCTGTAAAAATGAAAGATAAACACCAAATAAAATTGATTACCCAAGATATATTGGAAGTGGTAACGGATCTTTGTAGTCTAGCAAAAAGGGTAACACATGTAATTCAATTAGAGTAGCAGCAAAAAATACCAATGCACGGCGATTGCGCTTCCACTGCAGTAACTGCTCTTTAGGCATTTGCCAGGGTGCTTTGTCAGCTTCTGATTTTCCTGACTGGCCCTCTGAATCCTGAGACAACATTTCTTCGTCTTCTAATAGCAGCGAAGAATACTTATCATCTAGTGGCTTACATAAGCCAAAATCTGAAAGCTTCAAATGGCCACTTTTGTCTAGTATCAAATTATCAGGTTTGATGTCCCTACAGGGAAGAAAAAAGCAAACTCAAATCAAGAACCAGAGAATATATATATATATATATATATATATATATATATATATATATATATATATATTTTTTTTTTTCTGTTTCTAGGGAACAAATAGTAAACATGGACTTTTTACAGTGCCTAGAGTTCTCTACAACACCCTTAATCACTAGGCATACAAAAATGAATTTAGAAATGTATTGTTATACCTGTGAACATAGTTGTGTTGATGGATAGAATGGATAGCAAGAATGCTCTCCGCAATATAAAAACGAGCAACGTCTTCAGAAAGAATGTCTTCTCTCATGAGTAAAGTCATGATGTCACCCCCAGGTAAATACTCCATGATAAGATACAAACATTCAGAATCTTGAAAAGAGTAAAAAAGTTTTACAATGTAACGGCTGTCAACCTCTGCAAGTAAGTTCCTCTCGGACCTGACATGCTCAACCTAGAGAGACAAAACAGTTAAGGTAACTCATTTATTTCTGCGCAAACACAAAATTTGCGAAACTGAAGCATCTAGTGAAGCCAGTCTAATGATATAAGGAAAAGGTTGGAAGTTTTTCTCAGCTCCTTCCATGCATCAATCTTGTACTTACTACTACTGCTATCAAACATCTTACAATTCCACGTTTTACTTAAATAACAGAAACAAGGGAGTTTTTGGTACCTGTCCACGGCTAAGCATCTCAGTTTTTTTCAGTTTCTTCATGGCATAGACCTCAGATGTAGATCTCAAACGGCATAATCTAACCTGGAAAAAAAAAAACATTTCAGGGATGAAACATATTCCATAACAATCAAATTCTAGTTAAAAAAACGCATAGATCTCTGTTTAAATTAAGCTCGATTTGGAAAACAAAATGTGAGGTTGGTTGTTACCTCACCAAAGGCACCTTTGCCAATAACGGTCAAAAGCTCAAAATCATCAATCCCAATTTTACGTCTCTGAAGCCTCATATACTCAGTTTCACGACGTGCCAAATTCCTCATCATCTCATCTTGTTCCTCAACCGGCAACTGAGCTTCTTGCACTTTCCTCTGAAACTCCCTGCGTCTGTAAATTCCAATTTCGAAATTATTAAAACAAATCTCAAGTCAAACCACAAGTCATCTCTTCGAAATGAAGCAAAAGACCAGATCAGATTCAAGACGAGCAAAAAGGCAAACAAAATCAGAATCCCCCAAACCTCTCCATTCGTTCGTGCAAGCCTTGCAAGTAGTTCTTATAATGATTCTCGATGAATTGCTTAGCAGCAGCAGCTTTCTGACGTGTCACTGGCGACGAAACCGCAACATCCGTCTCTGTTTCAAATCCGCGACCAGGCTTGACGCGAACGGTTCCATCTGCGCCGTCCATAATTTTTTCAAGCAGAGATCGTAATCCAAGTGTGTGTGTGTGAGAGAGAGAGAGAGAGAGATAAAATTAGAGAGCCATGGGAGGGGAATTAAAAGGGAGTTATCGAGGAGAGATCTAAGGAGCTGTCACACGGTGTTGGTGAAATCCCAAAGACGCCAGAACGTGGACTATTTACCAGAGATGAACTGGCAGAGCTGTCTCCTCTTACTAATTTTTTTCATTATTAACAATTTTTTTAATTAGTTTTTCTTTTTTTTTTAGGAGTATGGAAGAATATACATGTGCCATCATAATTCATAATTTAGCTCTACAGTATTTTAACTTCATTATCTTCGAAGTACATTTTTTTTTATCCGATGCTTCTTTCGGAAACTAATAAAATCGGTATTTTTTAAAAAAAAAAAAAAAAAAAAAGTACATTTTTTTTTGTCCTCTGACTTTGTGTCAGCGCAACGTTTGGATCTATCTCCTGAGGAAACATTTACGCAAGACTAGGGGACACACACACGAGATTATTCTTCTCGTTCAACTCATCTTACTAACTTGATAATTTAATTCATGTATTTTCTCTTACCAATTTCACCGCGAAATTAATCCAGCAACAAATACTTGAAAATAACCAAATAAGTGGCAAAAAAAAGAACTCCGTTAGTGTACAGAACCATAGTACATTTTTTAAAAAGGAAACACTGTTTCAGAGTTTTTTACCACATAAAAAGACTGCTAATAAATAACTCACGAAGAAGATCCTGAAATGTTTCATGATGAACCCACATGTTTTCAAGGTCTGAGAGCGGCTTTGTGAACCATGGTTTCCTTGTGAATTTGGTGGCAACTCTTTTCAACCAGATCTAATAGCTTCTCCAAATTCCCTGCCCACGAGTTTAGAATCTCGTTGCTGTCTTTTGCGATCTGGAAGCACACAATCCCTGATGGTCTGTCTATTTTCGCAATCAGTGCTTTCGACACTACCATCTCCGACAGATGCTTCTCCGCCTCCTGAATTCGCAATTTCCAACCAAAAACATACAATTGTTTAAAGAGCTCTTATCAAGTATAAGCATATTTGCTATATAACCAGTGAGTTATCAATCTACCTCAATGCTCAGGCATAAAAGCGCTGCAATTCTCTTTAAGGTTATCCTTGAGTAATACTTTGAGACAACGAGAATATTCTGCAGAATGTAAACAGATTTTCAGATACTACTAGCTTTAAGCATCAATCAATTGATGTAGACAAGCTTTAAGATAAATTGAGAGACTTACATGTTCGATTATTCTCAGCTTCAGATCTTCACCTGCTTTGTCACCCAAAGAACCTCCAACCGTGCTTTTCTCTTTCTCGAACTCATCCTTGTATTTGTTCCACAGAGATGTCCATTGAATAACCTCCATTGTCACTACCTGTTTTAGAAGCATCCTGCAAAGAATTATATCAAACACAAAAGGACTTAGAAGTTAGAACCTATTTGAAAACAGAAGATTAGGTAATGAAAAAAACAAATTAATGGAGAAGGAAAATATACTTGAAATCAGGGATTTCTGATAAATTCTTGTCTTCCAGAGTTGCATTGAGCAAGCTTGATTGCATTGGGTCATGAGGTGCCAAGACCAAGAACCAGCAGATCTTCCTCAGGACCTAATGTTTTGAAGATCAAACAAAGTTATCAAACTAACCCTATAAAATGTAAAGTAATTAAACGTCCAATCAATGGCATGAGCTAACCGGAATCCACTGCTCTGGAGTTTCTTTTACAGAAGGGATATCATATATCGCCTTGTAGCTACGGCAGATTTCAAGGTACTCATTGTTATGAGAATAGTACCTACATTAGATGAATTTTTCTCTAGTTAAAAAGATATGTATGTCACAGGAATCAATCATGGTACATCAGAATTCAGTGGGAAACATAATGCAATTCATTCACATAAAACCAAAAACAAAAACAAAAACAAAAAAGAGTTAAAAAAAATTAACACAACAGGGGAGATTAATCCAATATTTGATACTGTCCACCAGGAAAAATTGGTATTATGCATCTCTGAGAAACCACAGCAAGCAAATATTCCCACAGATTCAAGAGACAGAGACTATGGTCCATGACTATATCTAAATCATATACAATTGAACATGCCAAGACAATAATGGAAATAAAAATCACGAACAATTTGATAGAAAGCCTTACCGAATCATTAGCTCATAGTAAATTCGCTTAAGCTCCAACAAAGTGGGTATATCAGCAGGAGCCTCCTCTACCATGTTCTCACCTTCCTTAGGTTTCTTCTTATCCTTTTTTGTATCTGCGTCAAAAACTCTAGGATTGATCTTCCTAGATAAGATTTGGGCACGAACAAAATCTTGACGATCCAAGCACAAGCGAACCTTTAAAAATTACCCAAAAGTTGTTAGCACCACAAGAAAATACCAGTAAATACAAATTGAAACGTAATGACTAATGAATAAAGTCCTTACTTGTTCAAGGATAAAAGCAATTTTCTCAGTCTTTGCCATAGCGCCAAATGTCTCAACCTGTTATTCAACATAACATTGCAGGGATCAAATAGGAATGAAGATTTTATTTAGGAGATTTAGCAGCAAAATGCAAAAAAAAACTCACAGCAACTTCTTGCATGAGATCTGCAGCCTCAGCTATCTGACCCTGGTCTTCTTTAATCTTAGCAAGCTTCTTGGTCAGACGTGCCCTCTCAATTTCAACATATATCTATACACAGAAAAATCCAATGGCAAACAATTACAACCGAATGATGAAGTTATATGTTAAAGAATACACCATCAGTTTCCTTAGTTTCGCACCTTTCCAGCAGATACATTGTTCAACGTCTTAATAAGCTCAACCCGAGTTTCAATGTCTGGTGTCTGATCAATATACTGCATCGCTTGCTGCACCATGGATTGAACAGCCTGCAAATGGAGAAGTTCATAAAAATCACTGATGTTGACTTTCCAAATTGTATCATTTACTTTGACTATACTTCTGTACATGAAAAAGGTTAAGCTAAATACCTATATCAAGAAACTAGACCAAGAAAACACGCAAACCAAAAGTAAAATCAACGAAACACTGAAAATCTAACTATCTTAAGTAATAAACTGAACTAAATACAACCATCAATATCTCCAATGACCCAAATTAGCATCAATATTTAAGTCAACAGTGAACCTATCAGAATCATACAGAGGAATCGTAAAAGCAACCTATCACAGGAAAAAATCCCACTAAAATAAGTTTGTATCCAACACAAAGGCGAATCCTCCTGAAATTGTTCTTATGTCCATCTCTTTACAAGATTAGGGTTACCTAACACTAGGCCTATGCGATTCAGAAGTCAAATGTGGAAGAAATCACAGTAAAAGCTCAAATCAAAATTCCCGACCTAAACAGTCTCTTCAAACTATCAAAACGAACATGAAAACCCAAATTCCCTAAGAGCTTAAACGACAAACACTGATAGGATTTAAAGACAAATCAAAGTACCTGTTTGAGCTGACCACGTTTCTTAGACAGATTGAGAATCTGCTCATTCAGAAGTTTCCAATCCTTAGCTTCGAAACAAAGCTGAAGAATCTCAGTAGCTGCTTTCCTTGTACCGGCGACGTTTTCGGCGAGTCTCATCTGCTTCTCTTCATTCAGAAGCCGATCTACCGTCGCCTCAAGCTTCCCGCTGTCTCCCTGAAATCCACACTAACAACGGAATGAGAAGATGCGAAAATTTCGAAAACGAGGAAAACAAACAAAAAAAAACTTAACATCAGATCTGAGTAATTGAAGACTCGCCATCGTGAAAATCACTGGGAATCAGCTCAAAGAACGAGTAGTTGAAATTTCTGGTGACGGAACGAAGAAGCTCTAAGCTAAAGTAGAGGCGAGAGATAGAGAGAGAGCTTTTGGGAGTTGCCGAACACAGAAAAATCGCAGCGTTCCCCAACCCCTTGAACAAGAAATCTCAGATTCTTCGGCCGATGATCTTTTTTACATGGGCCGTGAATGGGCCGTTAGCTAATTGTTATTGTTGAGCTCAATCCAGTCTTGTATGTGATCCCGGTCTAGCTTATATGGTATGATTTTAAATTAAAATTTAAAAAGTACCGAACCGGATCCCATTGATTGAGACAACTTGAGCAGAGAGGAATTAGAAGAAACTCATGTCGTTCGTTCTTCCGCCCAAATCGTAGCAAAACCAGAGATCCTGGATCCTCTAATGTCGATCAAGACCTCCTTGTCTCGAGATTCAATGGTTTACCTTGATTACTGTAAAAGATCTTATCTGAATTGTTTTTTTAGATTCATCTTTACTACGCTCTTAGAATTCGGATTTTGATCCTAGTGCGTATTCCGTTGATTCGCACGTACCTCAATCAATTGTGTTAACTTCTGTGCTCTAGAGATTATTTGAGGTAGGAAGGTAAAGGATCTGTAACCAGAGACTCTGTTTTGAAATGTGCAATGTGATAGACAAGAATAATCTGCTTACAGCGAAGAACCGGAGTAATGATAATTTCTGAAAGGTTCTGGTCGAAGACGTGACTGTTTCCTATTGCTGCTGTATTATCTACTACACCTAATCTGGTTGTTCTGGTTTAAGCAAAATATGAGATTTTGGAAGGAACGTGAAAGGGAAAATAAGGAACAGATCGTCTCGCCTTTATGCGGCCAAATTCGAGTTTTGGTGGTTGGTGATTCAGGTTATAATAATAACAAATTCTCATCATTGATTTGATTATGAAATGAGTTAGTGTCGAGTATCTGAAGTCAGCAAGTGCTTGCTCTTGAGAAAATCTCATCTCTTGATATCAATCAAATTAGGTGTGGGGAAATCATCTCTTGTGCATCTAATTGTCAAAGGCTCATCTATTGTTCGTCCATCTCAAACAATTGGATGTACAGTTGGTGTCAAGGTTAACTATCTTTTAGTTTTCTCCATATGGTTAAAGAATAACTTGATCTTAGTTCCTTACTTTTGTTTCTTGAACTTGTTTCTGTTCAGTACTTAACTTACGCGAGTCCTGCTAGTTCTTCAAGTAGCATTAAAGGTGATTCAGAGAGAGATTTCTTTGTCGAACTTTGGGATGTATCAGGTCATGAACGATACAAAGATTGTCGCTCACTGTTCTATTCACAAGTTAATGGTCTGTCTTCCTCAATTCTGTCTCAAATTGTGTCATCTCAGTCTTTGTTTCTCCCCACATACCAGATGAGACTGTTTGATTTTTGCAGGAGTTATTTTTGTCCATGATCTTTCCCAAAGAAGAACAAAAACGAGTTTGCAGAAATGGGCGGGAGAAATATCAGTAACTGGGACGTTTTCAGCTCCTCTTTCTTCTGGTGGGCCTGGTGGTCTTCCCGTCCCATACATCGTTATTGGAAACAAAGCTGATATTGCTGCAAAGGAAGGAGCAAGTGGAAGCAGTGGCAATCTTGTTGATGCAGCTCGTCAGTGGGTTGAGAAACAAGGTCTGCTTCCCCATAGTGATGAACTTCCTCTCTCTGAGAGCTTCTCTAGCAATGGTGGTCTCATAATGGTAACCACGACTTAATTACTAGTTCTTGAATCAGTGTTATACGGTATGTCTTATAATATTGGTGAGACTATGCACAGGCTGCAAAGGAAGCGAGATATGACAAAGAAGCTCTGAACAAATTTTTCCGTATGGTTGGTACCCGTACCTTCCCACCATGTTTTTACAGTAGCTCTCTCTCTCTCCTTCTCTTCAACCTAATGCACGTTTTCGTTTTCGTTTCCAGTTGATAAGGAGAAGATATTTTTCAGACGAACTACCGTCGTCTTCTTCAGCATGGTCTCTTTCCCCTGCACCTTCCCAGCGGTTAGAGGAGGGCACAAGCGATGAAGATCAGTTCTATAAAAGGACAAGGTAATATATATGTAACAACATCATAAATTTTGTTTTTGTATTCGGATTTCTTTTCTCTATCAGGTTTTAAACCCGTGGGTTTTTGTGAATTTTGCAGCCTAAGGGGAGGAGATCCTTACAATTATAACACGTTACCGCCACACAACCTGACGCAGCCTCCTAAACTCTATCCGCAGCAACCACCTGATCGTTACAATTATGCCATCCCGAGATTCTCATTTTCCAGTGTAGAGGAAACCAACAATGGTAATGGCAGGTCTAACCGGATGGATATTAACGTCTGAGAAATTAAACCACGGATAAAAATCTCACATGATTCTTCTGTAATATACTGCAAACATAATCTCACATTATTTTCTAAGTTATATATATTATATTATTTATGTGATAAAAGTGTAATGTTTGAATTTTTTTTAACTCCCAATGAAAAAAATATACTTGAGAAGTATAAATCCTGATCAAAATAGAATCTAGAAACCTAAACGATATAGGATTATAAACAACTCTAGAGATACATTCATTATTCATGTGATAATGTTTTTTAGCATTTTTTTTTTTAGTTATATACATTATTCATGTGATAATGTTTTTAATCATGGTTTAATATTTTTAACTCAAAATAACTCTTGAGAAGTAGAAATCCTAATCAAAATAGAATCTAGAAACCTAAACAAGATAGGATTATAATTTATAAACTACTCGGTTCAGTTGTCAAAAAAAAAAAAAAAAAAAAAAAAAAAACTACTCGGTTCATTATAAATAGGTTGCTCACTCTTCGAAAATCGTGAGGCAGAGAAAGAAAAAAAAAAGTTAAAAAAACATGGTCGTGTCTATCGAAATAATGAGGAAGATGAAGACAGGGGAGACTTTGACCGAAGTCGAATGTAAGGAATGCTTTGTGTGTATAACAAAGTTCATCAGAGAAAGACTAAGTCAACCGCAATTTGATCAATACATGGGCCTGATGAAACTATTCAAGTCCCGGGGTATACAAGGAGAAGAACTCATATTCTCTCTTCTGAATTTGTTCAAGGAAGACGAGCTTCTTACTCAAATGTTCAGAAAACTAATGGAAACAGAGATCCGACAACTGGAAAACATTGACGATGATGATGAAGATGATGAGACTGAAGATGAAGATGAATATGGAGAGGAGCAGTATTGTCATTGTCGTCGTTGCAAGATTGGTCGGGAAGAAGCAAAGATGATCATTCACAACAAAAAGTTTGGACTCGAGCCGACTGGAGTTATGTTGGGGCCGTTTAGATCAATCATAAACCCCAACTTGTTGTAATTTTTATTTTTGATGTAGAGAGCTATCTTCATGGTGGCAAAGAAACCATATATATATTTTTTTAATTTCTTTTCATCTTAATGCTAGGAGAAATATTATTTCCTTTTGTAATATGATTTTACATTTATTTTAATAAATTTAATTTTCGTTACGAGATAATTACGTTTATTTCTCTGTATTTATCTATTTCCATCATCTAAACATATGCAATATTACAATATAAATAAATCAATAATATAACACCGTCATAATTTCAATCCAACATAAATTAGGATAATCCGTTATTTTCTCTTTTACCAATTTACCTGATTAACCTCTTTTGGGTTTTGCTTATTTTTTAGTTATAAAGATTTACTTTTTTCTTACATAAACTGCGGTGAACGAGAATAAATTGTTTCTTTCGTCTACAACTTCTATTCGCTTCCGTTATTATACAGAACCCAAACAAAACAAAACCTTAGGGTTCGATTTGCCTCATTGATAATCGCCATGTCCGGAGAAGAAGAAGAGAACGCCGCCGAACTCAAGATCGGAGATGGTACTTTCTCTATTTTTCTCTTCTCCGTATCCACGACTGTATACTCTCAAAATTAGGGTTTTTTTTGTTTTGTCTCATCGAATTGATCTTTAATGCGATACGATTTTTGAAGTTTTTCTTTCTGGAATTGTAATTGAGCTTACCTTTATTGATTTCTAACCGTAACTGATTGGGTTTATTTTTCTCTTGACAACAAAAAGAGTTTTTGAAGGCAAAGTGCTTAATGAACTGTGAAGTCTCGTTGATCCTTGAGCACAAGTATGAACAGCTTCAGCAAGTCTCCGAGGATCCTATGAATCAAGTTTCTCAGTAAGTTTTTTTTTTTTTAAAGTTGTATATTTGCAATTATGAATTAATCTAAGCTTTCGATCTTGGAGACTAAGAACAAGTTTCTCCTTGCAGAGTGTTTGAGAAGTCCTTACAATATGTGAAGCGATTCAGCCGCTACAAGAATCCTGATGCTGTTAGACAAGTTCGAGAGTATCCTCTTTTTTTTTTCTGACTTAATTTAGTTGATTCATAGTTTTTAACCACTCTTTGCTTTGACATGTTTTCGTCTTAATTCCCCCATTACCGTAACATGTTTACCTTAACTCAACTTTTAATAGAATTCTGAGCAGACATCAACTCACTGAGTTTGAGGTAAGATGTTAAATCTTTTGAGATTGGATTTTTGTTTAAAATTAAGTCGGCAGAAGACTTAAAACATTGCATTGTTCGTTATTGAACAGCTCTGTGTTCTTGGTAATCTTTGTCCTGAAACTGTTGAAGAAGCTGTTGCAATGGTTCCTTCTCTTAAGGTAAAAAAACTTATACTTTTTCTACTATTCAAAAGGATAGATAGTATTGTTATGTCAGTGGACTTTTGAGATGATGTTAAGCTTCTCTTTTGTGTAGACAAAAGGAAGAGCTCATGATGATGAAGCAATTGAGAAGATGCTCAATGATCTCTCCCTTGTGAAGAGGTTCGAGTAGTGCATAAGATTCTCAAGATCTAAAGACTAAGAACAAGTACCTTCTAGCTGATGTCTGATCAAATATCTCTGGAGTTAATTTTCCATGTCTGAGATTATATTAGCTTTCTCATTCCCAGAAACTCTGGAATGATACCTTCTTGTTGAATGAATGCAATTTACAATGGATGATCCAAGCTTTCAATGAAATATATAACAATTCCTTTTCACTATATTGAGTAATGTATAACACTAAATACATACTACACCTAAAGCAATGTGTGAACTGTAAAGTTTTCAATTCCATCTCTTGGCATTTTTGCTGGACTTCGACTTCTTTTTAGAAGCTTGAAACGCTTTCATCTTTTGCTTCTTCCGTGCTTCTCTCTCAGCCTTTGACATCTTTGACTTTGCTTTCACTTTTGGAGCTTTTGCTTCCAATTCTGCTTCCCTCTCCAACTCCCTTGCTCTAGCTTCCACATTCTTCTCCAGGTTATACTAAGAAACAGTTGCACAATCTAAGATGAATAAATTTGGCAAAAGTAATGAAAGACGAAACTAAGATAGGGATTGTGTTACATTGTAGTCTCCTGTATAGTCCTTTAAACCACCATCTCTGACTTCAATTACTCTGTTAACGATTTGTTTAATGAAGTATCGATCATGAGAGACTGTGATGACTGTGCCTTTGTATTCGCTTATTGCCTCCTGATGAAAGAAGGAATCAGAGAATCAGAGAGTAAAGTGACTCAACCTCCAGGAAACAATTTGGCCAACAGAAAATAGAAGAGTATGATTAGAAACCTCGAGCATTTCTTTCGAAGGTATGTCTAAGTGATTGGTGGGTTCGTCCAACACAAGTAGAGTGGATGGTTTCACCATGAATTTGCAGAATGCAAGGCGTGCCTATGACCGCATAAAAATGGCGATCAAGAACATGAATGAGACAATATAAGGTTTATATTGAGGATAGAAACAGGAAATATTTTACCTTCTCACCACCACTCAAAAGAGAGACCTTTCTATCCATCATGTCAGCTTTGAAGTTGCAGCGACCAAGAAGAGCTTTAATATCATCAATTCTCCAATCTACATCAGCTTCAACAACTGTCTCAATCACAGTTTTATCCAAATCTAGAGCCTCTGCCTATATAGCCAACAAGTGAGTAAAACCATATTTCTGATTCCTCTAATAAGCCTTTCTTCGTTTACAAAACTAACCTGATTCTGCTCGAAGTAGTTTGGCAATACATTGTGCTCCCCGAGTGTCACTTCACCTCTCATAGGCTTCTCCAAACCCATAATCAGTTTCAATAGTGTACTTTTACCGCACCCATTCGGACCAATAATAGCTATTTTGTCTCCTCTCTCTATAGCTATATTTGCCTTGTTAAATAACTTCTGCTAGCATCAGAACACACAGATTAAAACACAAGACCTCAAACACACAATGAAAGGAATATCCAAACAGTGTTAGTCTAATGCTACCATATCACCTTATCCTCAAAGCCAAATTCTAGATTCTTAACAGTAACTACAGATCTTCCACTTAATCCACATTCCGGAAACCTGATTTTCATTTGTTTCCGCTGAAATGGCTTCTCTATCTGCTCCTCTTCTTGGAGCTTCTCCAGTTTCTATTTATAATAAACAGAATCAAGAGAAGTAAGTTTCCACTTTTCACACATCTCTGCTTCATAAGTACTAAATTTTACTGCTACTTCTTCTTACCTTTTCTGCTGAAGAAGCTCGACCAGAGTTTGCTCCAGCACTTAGCCTACTAATCAAATCTTTTGTTGCTTCGATCTCTTTCTGTTGCTTATCCCAAGCAGCATACTGAGCTTCAACCCACTCTGCCTTGGAAATCACATACTGAGAGTAATTACCCTCAAAAGTCCTCGACACTCCCATTTCAGTTTCCACAATTTTGGTACATAACTGATCAAGAAACGCTCTGTCATGTGATATAATGACCATAGGCACATCTTGCTTATTCAAGTAACTTTCAAGCCACTGAATAGTATCAAGATCCAAATGATTCGTTGGCTCATCCAAAAGCAGTAAATCTGGACTCTGCCCACATAATCACACATTAGCTTCAATACAGAGATAAAAGAATCACTATTTCTCATTGTTACCTGAAGCAAAATCTTCCCAAGTGACATTCTCATTTGCCACCCACTACTAAACGAAGCCACAAGCCTATCAGCATCTTCCGACACAAACCCTAATTCAGACATGATCTTACTGATTCTCGCATCGATAGAATCCAAATCAACCTCTTGAGCTCGTCTCTGCAACAAATCGAATTCGTCAAGTAACCTTCCCATTAATTCCAAATCATCAACAGCTTCTTCAATCGCCTTCTGAAACTTCTCAAGCTTACTTGCTACTTCCATCTCTTTTTTAAACGCACTCATGAACTCTTCCTTCACTGTCTTCCCCATAGAAACCTCAAATTCTTGACTCAAAAAGGCAACTTTCAAATTGGGTTTGGCTCTAATCACGTTTCCCGAGTCAGGTTCCTCTTGACCCGTGATGATCCTGAGCTGTGTCGTCTTCCCCGCACCGTTGACGCCGATTAACCCTACTTTTTCACCTCTCTTCACTTCCCAAGTCACATCCTTTAGCACCGTCACGCCTTCATAGCTCTTGCTAATGTTTTCAAGTCTTACTCCTGACGAAATCGAAGACGCACCATTTGATTGCTTACTGATCCGCTTCTGATCGTGATCTTCGGTCGTGAAGAGCGATTCAAGCTCTGGATTGGAGCTGGTTGTAGAAACTTGGGCTCTGATATCATTGATTACTCGTCTAGGGTTAGAAACAGAGGAGAGTTTCAAGGTGAATGGTGTAGGGCAACGAAGTGGATGACTGAAGATGAAGGCAGAACGAAGGTTTAGGTTATGGAGATTTGTCGTTAATCCCATTTTTGGTCTAATATAGACATTAAATGATCCAAAAGAACAATTCCGATTGTGAAAAATGTACTTTTGAGACAACAAACAAAAACAGAACAAGAATTGCAAAAGGACCTCTCGAGGCTTCTATAACGTGTGAGCAAAGTGTCACAAACACACACGTATGCATGTGAAGCTCAAGGCTCATAAACTCCCACGTGCCAAACTAAATAGCCACTGATTAGATTACCACGTCACCGGTTTTACAATAGGTAAAAAAAAGTAGGCATGATGATAATTTCAACTTTTACAATACCAACTCTTATCAAGACCTAGTAAATGTTTTTTTGGTGATTCGTGAATTAATTCTTCCTTAATTATTCAGCTAAATCAAACAAGGAAAGAAAAATTAACTCTTAGTATTTAAAAAGAGCCGCAAAGTATTATGTCGAAATCGTAAAAAATCTAAAGTAATTAATCTATACCACTACTCTTAAGAGAAAGAACCATCGTTCTGAATATAATATTTTTTTTATTTGTTAAAAGGTATTTAATTATAAAAATATAATGTTCAGTGGGCTATTTTTGGAGTAGGTCCATACAGAAATCCCAAAGGGTCCAACTCGTTTATATCAAATCGGACTAAACCGTTGGAAAAACAAAACCGGCCGGATTACAACAATGGGATTAAATCGGCACTACGTGAAACCCTAATCTACAAATGAAGAACTCGTTTTGCAGCCGTCATCCATAATTGCGGATACTCGACCGGAACAGGACCTCCGGTGAGCCTGGACGACGGTAACCGAATGGAGATGGTGATCCAAGATCCATTTGCCATCCCGCCACCGTAGAACCGTTTTGAGAAGGAGGAAGAGATCCGATCTGTCATTTGTCGTGGAGGATCCATGCTCAGTCGTGAGAGAGAGAGGCAGCAGGGAGTAGATAAGAGGACCGGCGACGGTGGCTTAGCTTCACCGGATCGGAGATTACCTCCCCTATCATAACCAATCCGGTGAAACCTCCAGAATCTCCGATCTCCAGATCTATCTACCCTCTTCTCTCGTTCTTCGCCGTGAATCTCCCTCTTCCGCTCCACGTAGCAACACCTCCGGTAGAGCTCTTTACCGTCAGCGTCTCGCGGATGCTTCTCCTCTCCACGCTCCCTTGATTTCGTCCAACAGCTTCGCCGGGATGATGCAACAAGTCACGAATAAAGAACCATGGACCGGAGGGTCCTCACCGCCACCGGAATTGACGGAAGACCCGGCATCGGCGCACGAGGTTGTGATCAGAAGAAGGAGGCTTTTGAAAGAGAAAAATCGCCGCGCGTGGGATTCACTTGCCCGATTTTTCTCTCGACTTTACTTTCTGAATATAATATTTCCCTGATTAGAATGTCTCATCTCCTTATATAGAGGTTGGCAATAACTTAATCACCTATATGTCGATATTCTAGTGAAAGTGAATCAATAGGATCCTCTCCAATAATCACAATCTCGATAAGAACATATAAAGTCTTTCCATTACAATTTAGGGACATTAAATTAGAACACTAAAATACTAGTTATAAAATATAAATGCACACACACTCTTAGTTAATGTATAGATTTTAGCGTCTTATATATAAATGAAACCCTATATTTCTTAATTCTTCTTCATCGTTCTAGATTTACAATTTTCACAACAAAAAGATCGTTGAAACTCATGGATGGTTTGGCGTGAAAGATCTTGATTTTGAGGTATATATGTTTCTTTTAGTATATTTTATTCCAATAATATACGAATTATTAATAATCATCTTTGTGCAGAGCATTTTTTTTTCTCAAGAAGATATATAAAAAATGTACCAAGAAACTCTGCAGTTTGTTCATCTATGGAGACTTGCTGTTCAAGAAAGAGACGAAGCAAGAGAACATCTGAAACATTCACTCGCCGAACTCTCCAGACTACAGGAATACTTCAACACCATTTTCTTGTCTGAAGAACAACAAATACCCTATTATTACTCAGAAGCCAAAGACGATCATCAAAACTATATTTACAATAACTTCTCCGATGATTCAGCATCGTCGATGGATCTCGTGTCCAACTCAACTGTCTATTCCTCGCCGGAGACGTACGATTCTGATTGTTACAGCTTCCGGCCGAACCAGATGGGTGTTGAGAACAGGAAAGATTTTGAGACCCTTGTGCTGGAGATTATAGGACTCGGAAGAGTCTTGCCGGAGAACGGTAAGTTCCAGCAAGCTGTCATTGAAGCTGGATCGTTGGTTGAGCCGTTGTTCATAACCGGTCCGATTCCGAAATGGAGAAATCCTCCGGTTCAAATGTTGAGTCAAAGACTGGTTCTAAGTAATACTATCGAAAAATGGAATTATGGTGGTTTGGAGTTGGGTCCGGGGATCCTGAAACGGTCTTCCTCAGGCAAAGTCCCGCTTGGAGTTTTATATTGATCGGTTCGTTACATGTAATGCTTAATTTTTTTTTATGTATTGGTTAGAAAGAATTTGATGCAATCTAATAAATCATGTCATCTTTTATTTGTTTATCCAAAATTTATCATTACAAAACACGCTTAAACAATAGATTTTAGGAAGGATCTTTCTGTCGAGCCAAAGCCTCGATAGTCGATACCTATATAAAGAACAGAAAGGGTACGGTGACAATTTTAGTGAATAAGAAGAAAAAAAGAAGAAGCTTAGTGAATTTTACCGCTGTCTTCGATTTCCTTGAGCGGTGGAAGCCTCCAGCTAAGACAGAAGCAGCCACTAGGCGAAGCGGATAACTTGAACGTCTGTATGACAAACACCACGAACACCCTCAGGATAAAGGCAGCATTTACAAAGTTAACTCGCCATCGAGAACCTTCATGAGGCAACTGCAAAAACATAATATATGTGACTCACAATTCAGACTTTGGAGCGCTGCGCAATAGAATCCACAAGGAATAGTAAGTTACAATTTTCATCGCCTATTGCAAGACATAGAGACTCTTAGAGCCTCATTAACAAGATTAACCAAAAACCTGCATCTATATTCAGAGTAAGTTAAAGTGTGATCTTTCAGAGAGCTAAAGATCTTTTTATGTAAAGACATGATAAATAATACCTCGTTGGTGTAAACCTCAAGAACAGAAAATTCCATCTTTGAGCGGCACTTGCAGCTCCTCAAACACACAACTCACCTATTCAGAAGGGAAGAGCCATTCAGTTTATAAAGAAAATGCAATAACTATATCCAAGATTCTGCTATCGTAATTGAGCAAGATTTTTGAGGTCACTGTTATTGGAAAAATTCCAGTGAATAGTGTGAGCCGTGAGCTGTTTCACACATCTTTTCGAGGTTGGAAAAGAGTTTTAACTGGATAGACAAATTTTAAGTTTAATATATAATGAAATGCACATGTTGTATGTAACTCACTGATTTGATGTATCTGAACTTCGCATCCCAGCAGAGGAAAGAACAATGGTTTAAGCCAATAAATGCTGCATCCAAGTAATATCATCTCAAGAAACAGAACGACCATGAATGAATCATTTAAAAGGAATTTCTTTTTGAGTTTGATGATCTTTATACCTTGGAGACTCATGGTATCACCAGAAATCACTGCATGAACATTCACCGTCTTGAAAATGATGAAACCTGTTCGAATCCCTTAGGATTATCTGTCTCCCTTCGATCTTTGATATATACTTGAAGGCAGAGTGGCAATCACCGCAAACTCTGAGGTTCTTCATTATTCTGATTGGCAGCGTAGAGCTCCTCGGAGCTGCGAGAACAAAAGCTACAGCGAGCTTCTCGCTATGATAGCTCAGGATCTCTTCCTTGTTCTCTTGCTCTAGATCATACAAGGCAAATCCTGTCTGGGGCACATAACCTGCGTCTCTCATCTTTCTGTTGAGCTCCTTGAGCTTCTTGTAAATCAATTCAGCGTCTGGGTGTGACTTATCCCCAGCAACAAACATATGGACGCCATCCTTCATGGTAACCCAACTATAACCAGCTTCCTTTTTCACATCTGCATCCTTCATCTTCTTTCTCGCCGTTACTAAATCTTCCCATCTTTCTCCAGCAGCATACATGTTACCAAGTAGCACATAGTTAACAGCATTCTCTGGCTCCAGTTGAAAAAGCATCTCTGCTACTTTCTTCCCTAGTTCTGCATTTCGACCGTTTGCCCTGCAACAAGCCCCAAGTACAGTCCTCCATATGAGAACATTAGGCTTCATTGGCATTCTATCAATGAAACCTTCCAACTTATCAAGTTCACCTGCACGGCCTATCAAGTCAGCCATACATGAGAAATGTTCAATCCTAGGAGCTAAGCCATAAGAATCACTCATAGATTTGAAGTGCTCAAACCCTTCTTTAACCAAACCGGCGTGACTACAAGCTGACAAGACTCCCACAAATGTAACATGGTCAGGTGGTGTTTGGCCATCGAGCTTCATATTTGCAAAAAGCTTCAAAGCTTCGTCTCCTTGCCCATGTCGTGCATAGCCCGAAATCATAGAGTTCCAAGAATATGAATTTCTTACAGGCATTGTGTTAAAAAACCTCAAAGCATAATCTAGTCTTCCACATTTGGAGTACATGTCAACAAGTGCACTCCCAACCACCACATCAGATTCTAGACAAGCTCTCACCGAACAAGCATGCACTTCCATGCCACGCTCTAGCGTTGCAACCGAGGCAAACGCGCTAAGAACCGTCGCATACATGAAACTATCCAACCTCTGACCCATCTGCAACATAAACCAGACCAGATCCAAAGCCTTAGGAAGGAGATCATTATGTATATACCCCGAGATCATTGAGTTCCACGTTACATCATCTCTTCTCTCTGACATTCTAGAAAATATCTTCTCACACCCATCCATCTCCCCACACTTCCCATAACAAGCTATGAGCGCATTTTCAGTTGTTGCTTCATCTGCAACATTGTACTTTAACGCTAGCCCATGTATCTGCTTCCCCAATTCACCAAATGAAAGGGATGACACAGCTGAGAGAACGCTTGAAAAGGTTATCCTGTTAAGTTTCTGTCCCGCTCGAAGCGCATTCAAAAAATATGCCACAGCTTCGAGTACTGACCCTTCTGAACTAGCTAAAGCTCCTATCATAGAATTCCAAGACACCTGATCTGGTTCTGGCATGGTGGAAAATATCATACAGCATTGATTCTGATAGCCAGTCTCTGCATACAGTGTCATAAGAGCATTTGAAACCGAAACATTGGAATCAAGCCCTAATTTGAGGCCTTCTCCATGAATCTGCTGTCCTAGGTTTGCCCACCTCAAGCTTGCGCATGAACTTAGTGAACTTATCAGTGTGAAAATTCCAGGCAATATTGCATGTCGTCTCATACTTTGGTAGCGTTCCACTGCTTCTAGAAAACAGCCGTTTTGGTCAAGACCAGTGATCATGGAGTTCCAGGAGACAGAATCTTTCTCCATCATGAAACAGAAAACACGTCTAGCATCAGCTATTGAGCCGCACTTAGCATACATATTAACAAGTCCATTCCCAATGCCAACCATAACGTCAACTAAGCCAGTAGTTATTACATGTCCATGAACCTCTTTGCCTTTTCTCAGACCTATTTCCTCAGCTAGAGAATACTCAGGAAATGAGCTCAGGAGAATGACGTATGACTCAGGACTAACATCAATCACGCTAAACATATCCATAAAGAGCTTCGTTGCTTCTTCTCCCCATTTCTGTCTTACCAGACCAACCATTAGGCCGTTTAAGGTGACTGCATTTCTTGTTTCCATCTGATTAAAAACCTTCCTAGCATAACTTAATGAGTCAGACTTTGCAAACGCATTCACCAATCCACTGCCAACAAAAAGATCTGAGAGTAAACCAGACTTCTGGATGGTGCACATGATCTGCTTGAGCAAACTAACGTCTGGTTCAGTGAAAGAACAAGCAGTAGTTACAAGACTACCAAAAGTGTATTCAGTTGGTCTAGAACCATCGCACTGCATGCTAGAGAACATCTCAAACGCAGATCTCTGATCCCCAGTCTGTGAATAAACCGAAATAATCGAATTCCATGACATAGAGTTTTTAAATTCTATGTCACTAAAAGCACGGAGAGCAGAACCAAGAGACCTTCCACATTTCCAGTACATCGATATGAGCACATTAGAAACTACTGCATCAACTGCATATGAAAGCTTAAACAACAGCCCATGAACTTGTCTTCCGAAAAGAGTCCCAACAGAATCTAACTCCTGACAAGCCCGAAGCCCACTAACAAAAGCGTATTGATTTGAAAAAACCCCTTCTTTAACCATATCTCTCAAGAACACTAAAGCTTCCTTATGTTCCCCATTACGGCTATACCCTGAAACAACACACGCCCAAGAAACGCAGTTCCTCTGAGGCATTTCGTCAAACACCTTGCGTGCAGAGACCGAATCACCCGTTCCAAGATAAGCATTGATGAGATTGTTGCAAAAGTAGACTTCTTTGTCTAAACCATTCTTATATAATCGGGAATGAAAGAGTTTAGCAGCTCCTCTATGTCCAACAACGCAGCTCTGAACAACAAAAAAAAGAAAGAGGAACACAATTAAGTCATGATCAATCTCAGTAATCTGACATCGACCAAAAATGGTTTAGTTAAATGGAGAAGACTTACGTTTAGAAACGACATGAGAGGAGCAGCCAAATCAAATCATAAACCCAGAAGAAGAAAACAAAATTGGATTTTTCGCGCGACCAACACACAAACAGAGAGCTCTCTCAGTGGAGTGACGTCAACTGACGTAAAACGACAGCGTTTCACTGTACCGAGATTTTCCAAATTATGCTTTATTTTAATGGGCTTTGTCAGTGAGCCCAATACGGTCCGATAAGAAACAACATCACACACACAACAAAGGAGAGGATAAAAAAAAAGAAAGTCGCAAATGGCATTCTCGTGATTTAAACAACACACTACCTGGGACTTTCCGTATATAATTATATTATCATTTTGCCAACAAATAATTATAAAAATTAAAAAATGCTTTTGATTGGGTATAATACAAATCGAGCTGTTTTTTTGCTGTAATAATAATTTCACAAAATTTTCTCTTTTTCCTTTTTTTTTTTTTTTTTTCTTTGCAGCTTTTTAAATTGTCTCTCCATCTTCTCTCTTTGGCTAGGAACCACCATATCAGCAGCAGCTTAAAAGAAAGAAAAGGACTAATCTCTTTTGTTTCTCTCTATCTATTGAAATCATCAATATGGACGACGATCGCAAAGAGGTACGTATATACCATCTTCTTCTTCTTCTTCTTCTTCTTCTGCTGCTGTAGTTTTTAAAACTTTGTTTCTTTTTTTTTTTGAACTAATAAATCAAGATCTGTTAGTTTGGATTTTTGTCGGGAATCGAACATGGGGGTTTTGTTTTAAAGAGCTTAGCAAGCTCCAGCACCTACTGATACTGTTGAACGATATAATTAAAAGTAAAATCAGTATCTTGGTAATCGGAAAACCAAAGAATTGAGTATATTCTTAAAGTTTCGTCCTTTATTTTTATTATTTGCACATCTCGATAGCAGAGACTTGTATATTTTCTACTAGTTGGAAATTCCGAAACTTTATTGGACTGGTAAATAAAAGATCATACTTTACCCAGATTTTATTATTGATCGTTGATTAAATCGAAGCTTGTAATTTTGTCCTATAAAGTCAAGAACTTTGGCTTTTGTTTCTTTGAGAATTACATCTTTCTTCCTCTCATGATGCATCGCTTTGTAAATACTATTATATCCCTCTGTTTTCGTTATCTCTTGTGCATCAAATATGATACCTTTTTGGTTAGTTAATATATTTGTGTTGTTATTGCAGAAGAACACGCCGTGGCTATCAGTGCCACAGTTTGGTGATTGGGACCAAAAAGGAGGAGGAACTATGCCTGACTACTCTATGGATTTCACTAAGATTAGAGAGATGAGGAAACAAAACAAAAGAGACCCTTCTCGTGCCAGTTTAGGCAACGAGGATGAGCTCATTAAGCCACCCGACTCTCCTACTTCAACTACTGCTAAACTCACCACTATCCAAAGCCAAAACCAACCTGAGTTTTCTCCCATCCACCATCACCAACCACATTCTCCTTCTGTAAGTTTCCAATTCCATTTTTTTTCTGTTTTTCCTTTTGTTGCTTCTTCTTTCATAAGACTGTTTCAAGTTCAAGACACAAATATTTGCATTTGCGTTTAATCATATATTTTGGTTTGCATTATTGTCATTAAGACGTCTTAGAGTATGAGTCATTATTATTAGCACATGGTTTGTAACATGATTTATCTATACTTTAGAGGGTCCAATTTTTTCTTGCAATCTATATCTTATATATTGATTATAATATTATTGAGCCGGTCTTGCTTGTCGCTAACATGATTTATTTGGTGTGGTTGTTTGGAACAGACGAGGAGAAGCATCTTCAGCTGCTTCAACTGCTGCGTCAAGGCTTGAAGGTTTCTTCTTTAGCAAAGGGGCAGTTTTATTATTGACTCGTGTGATTCGAATGTGGAAATGTAATGTAATGACCCTTTAATATATGTTTCAATCCATTTCTCTTTTTCTTTCTTGTTTTGTTTCTTTGGAAGCATATATATATAGCTCTCTGTTATATAAAAAAAAAGATTAGGGGAGAGTTAAGCTAGTTAGTATGCTTTAACTTAAAAGCAAAACATGAACATTGATCCGACTTAAGAGTATTACTGGCCATTCCAATACACATATGGCAAATGGCAGGTTTTGAAGCAAAACAGTGATTTGATATAAACATTGTGTGGAGTTAATTGGACTTCAGTAAAATTGTGTTCATTGTTTAGTATTTTGAGTGATTTCCTTTTTCGAATCTTAGTTGATCGTGGCATCAAAAGCATTTGATGATTTTTACTGTAAGATACATACAAACAAGTGGGATGTCTAATTATTAGGCTTATAATTTTGTCCGAACACCTAGTTGTACCAGTTGCACCTCATATCCCTAGTTTTACTGGTTGCAATCTAGTTGTACTCTAGTTGTACCCTAGTTGCACTCTAGTTGTACCCTAGTTACACCCTGCATAATAGGATTCGAATCCTGGGCGCACGCGCGTGTGCATGGAACTCGCAACCACTGAGTTACTGGAAGACATATTCATTTAATTATATTTAACCTTTAATAACTTTTATTAAGAATAATATTTGCTTTTTACTGGGGCTAAATAGAATAAAATTGGATGAGAAGGGCCAAAGAGATTTTAGTCCAGAAAATTCATTCGTCTGTCTCTGAGACACGCATGGGCCTGTAGACAACAAAAGGTAAAGAAATAAGCCTGTCTTTGTAGTTTAAAAGAGCTTATATAGCCCAAAAAGGATCTCTTCACGCATAGAAGTTAACAGGTTAGAGTTTTTTTTGGAGGGCTTAATTCGACCAAGTTTGAAACGGTCCTGAAAGCCCAAAACAAACAAAGCTACTTGCCAAAACAAGAAGAAACTAAATTATCGAGCGTTTAATTTAACTATGTTTAGTGTAAGTTTATTAGCATTTGGTTTGAATTAGTTGTCTTTTCTGATTTATATAAACAATATCAACATCCTCCGTATACAAATTTTGATGGTGGTTGTAATTTTACACACATATGTTGCACTATCTTGATTCATAGTGTTTTCTTTTTCTTGTTGAAACTCGATATCAGTTTTATATTTTAAGGGTGTTTTTTTATATAAAAAAAATATACTTTCTGCAGTTGAAATAACTTAGATTTGTAGCCTATGAGTAGTATATTGATTGATAATGTAAAAAATTTACATTGATTGCAACCAACAAAAAAAGAAGACAAGAAAACACATGCTTATCTTTTAGTCTTATTTGGACAGAGATCGGACTAGTCCAATTGACATGTCTATATTTTGCCTAAATATAAGTTGGCCCCTACTATCGTGAGAGATGACGAAACTGTCAACTGTCAACATCATATGTTTAGTCTTGTTACAGCCCAACTTTCATGTCTCTACCTGCCTTAGGGTTATTTCTCGTTCCATTTATGAAAAATTGAAAACCAATTTGTAAGCGCAATGGTGATAAACTATGCTCTACATGGAAAATATAAACCATATATGATTTATTAAAAGTTAATTATTGATAGACCACTAGCTAGATAGTGGTTTGGGGGTCCAAAGATTTCAGGATAAGCCGATTTGAACACCACCACGAATTGTCCATTGATGTACTTCGTGTCAATATATGTCATTCAAATATAAGAAATCTCGGACTTAATATCATGAACTGTACTTGAATTAGGAGTAAAAGTTCTAATCTTAGATCAAATATTTGATTTTATCCTCATTGATCATGTCTCTACTTTGTTTCCCTTGCGTACACAATACAAAAACATATGGACGACCAAAGCCATTTCCAATTCTTGCTTCCAAAATGTCAGAAGAGTTGAAACGTCCTGACCATATCAGACGGACTCTCATTCAAAACTTATTGATCTCCACTGACACGTTTGAACCAACATTGCATACAACTTGTCGGTAGGTCAAAGTATTCATAAGATAGTTTTTTCTTTGGAAAATTTCTCGTCACGGTTTTTATGACTTGTGACATTAATTATATAATTTTGGGTTTGCTGAGATCCTGCTGCTTATACCTTAGTTATCGTGTCCCTTAAACCATAGTTACCGTCACGTATCATTAAATTTTCGTAAACCTCGAATATCGAAAATGCTCTCAAATTTTATTCAAAAGTCAAAACTGTAAGCTAAATTAACGTGAAATTTGTCACCGCCACATCGCAGAAATATATTCCACAACACAATATATATATAAAAAGCCTACTTAGATCAATAAAGATGCAAACTATATTGTTTTAGTTTTATTGTGATATACATATACTATCTTAATAGATTGTGAAACAAAGAACGAATGTATAGGATGCATATAGAAAGGTACAATGTACTTAAGGGGACATTGGGATGGTTCATGTCTCCTATCATTTACTCCTATTTGTCTACCGCCCCATTCCCTGCCAAACCTCCCTTCTTCACCATTCACACTTTTTCTTTTCTTTGACCATTTTTAAAAAATTACATTAGTTTAAAGAAAACGAAATGATAATTAAGCACCGATCCATTTTGGTTTATTTTCCATACAGATTTAACATTTTGATAGATGTTGAAATTCGAACCTTTTACCTAATATGTTAAGCATGAAGAATGGATGATTTAAGTGTCTACCAACCTCGGCCATTAAGATTCCAGTACCCCGGATTCCTCTAACTTTCACCAATTTGTTAAGCTTTTTATTCAATATTCACAAAAGATTATCTGAAAAGAAAAACGGTAAACGACGAGCTAGAAATATGCAACATACAAATTGCATGTGACGTTTGGTACGTTAACTGGTTTTCTAATGTGATTTTGTATTGTCCTTGTTCGTATTAAAGATTATATGTTCTCGTAAAGGCAATTTTTATTATGTGAAACGCCATTCTCTTAAAAATATGAGAATCTCGCGGTAGATGAATTGGTGAGTTTCTCGTTTTGTTTCCAAAAACTTCTGGTCAACGACTTTTATTTACCAATCAATATTTTTATCATTATTTTATGTAACAATATGAAAATTTAAAATATATTTAAATAATTTAATGAATAATAATAATTTATTAGTAACTAATAAATTTATTATTTAATATATCACCTAAATAAGATAAAAGAAAAAAAAATCGGTAACAAAATAGTGATAAGATATTATGATTAATCGTTGACTGGATATATTATAATGATCTAACGAAAAAACTAATTTATTAGTAATCGATTGATCGATCAAAACATTGTTCAAATAAACCCTGGAAATAACACAACAAAATAGCAATAGGATATGAAACTAATTCATAATTAATTATATTATAATGATTAAATACTTATATTGATTTAATGAAATAAAAAATATTAATAACCGATCGATCGCTAAATTTATTGTTTAATATATCGTTTTAAATACGACAAAAATTGTCGAGGCGATATTGTATATAAATGACTTAGACAGTCGTGTGATTCTTTTGACTTGGGATGGACAAAAACCTAAAATATTTCCTTTTGCTATCCTAATTCTTTCATCAACTTTTTTCTTAGATTGTAAAAAATGTCACCTTATCTCTCCAACTTTAGAATTACTCATTCATCAAATATTAACTGTAAAACTACATATATTATCTAATATACTTTTAAAACTACATAGTACATACTAAAAACACTCAAATATTCCATTCTACTCTCATTTTAAAAAAACACTCGTTCTACTGCAAACACAAACTCGTGAGCTTGCTAGTTGCTATTCTATTGAAAAGTCATAAACAGAAATAAGGATGAATCTGTTGGAGTACTATATGAGATAATTAGTTAAGGCAAGTCTCTCGTTGCACGTCACAACTCTCTTAATCCCCACTCTCTATAACCGATTCGTAGTCTTTTTTTCTCTAAAGAACACATTCATTATTGTCCTCTCGTATTACCTAAGCCGAAATATGCGGACTCATTATATTCTTTTTTTTCCGTTTAACGAACCTCACATTGAATCCTCTTTTAACTCACATCGATGCAAACAACAAAAACCAAGAAAAAAAAACGGTGCAAACGAAATTAAATTGCTAATTAATAAGAATAAATTTATAAAAATGCGGAATTCATTATCATAACGCCCTCTCTCGCACACACATATCTTTCATTTCATCCAACGCCAAACTAATTCATGCGACTCACCTCCTCCCTCCACGTGATTCTCTCCGAATTTTTAACCTTATATACCATTTTCTCCATATATACTAGTATAATTTTGATTTTTACATCAACATTACTTATAAATATAATCATTTCAAAACCGACGTCTCTCTCTTCCCATGCATTACGCATTTAATTAACGCTGCCGAAAAATGCATGTGGGTATATATATAGACATGCCTTTACCTTCAACTTCTCCATTGTTCCTCTCCAAGTACTTTTCTCTTTAAGAAAGAAAGAAAAAAAAGTACTTACCTTCTCATATAAAGTTTTTGCTATATTCTAAACCTTTTGGTTCGTACGTAAAAATAAAGGTACATCCACAAAAAAAGAAAGAAAAAAAAATGGAGTTGATGAAATTGGCTTCAAAAGAAACGAGCTACTGGATGATCGCACTACCTGCCGTTTTTGGATCCCAAAACCTACATGATGTCTCCGTCCTCGGCTATATCTTCCTCGCCCTTGTTTCTCTCTCCATACTCACTTGGGCTCTCGCCGGAGGTGGTGGTGGCGCATGGAAGAACGGGCGTAACCGGTTGGGTCGCGTCGCGATACCGGGTCCTCGGGGCATACCAGTATTCGGCAGTCTCTTCACTCTCAGCCACGGCTTGGCTCATCGGACGTTAGCCGCCATGGCTTGGAGTCGAGCCAACACTGAGATTATGGCTTTCAGCCTTGGTTCGACGCCCGTTATCGTGGCTTCTGAGCCGAACACGGCTCGCGAGATCCTGATGTCGCCTTACTTCGCGGACCGGCCGATTAAGCAGTCCGCTAAGAGTCTCATGTTCAGCCGAGCCATAGGGTTTGCACCAAACGGGGCTTACTGGCGCACGTTAAGAAGGATCGCATCGACTCACCTATTCGCTCCTCGGCGTATCTTAGCACACGAAGCTGGGCGCCAGCTAGACTGCGCTGAAATGGTGAAATCTGTGTTAGCGGAGCAAAACGGCGCTGGATCAGTCGTTTTAAGGAAACACTTGCAACTAGCCTCCTTGAACAACATCATGGGAAGTGTTTTTGGGAGAAGATACGACCCTCTGGCTCAGAAAGAGGATCTTGATGAGCTTACATCAATGGTTAGAGAAGGGTTCGAGCTCTTGGGTGCATTTAATTGGTCCGATCATCTTCCATGGCTCGGCTATTTCTACGACTCTATTCGTTTAAACCAACGTTGCTCAGATCTTGTTCCTCGAATCAGAACCCTCGTCAAGAGTATCATTGACGAACACCGAGTCAGTACCAGGGAGAAGAAAAGAGACATAGGAGATTTTGTTGATGTCTTGTTGTCTTTAGACGGTGATGAGAAGCTCCAAGAAGATGACATGATCGCCGTTTTATGGGTAAGTTCGTATGAAATTAAAATAGTAGTCACATTAAATTTAACGGTATATATGTGCGTAACGGTCTACTTGTAATGTTTTTTTGCATTTATTGGTGCTTATTTTTAAATTTCCTTTTTTTTAAAAATGTAATTTCTAGGAGATGATCTTTCGAGGAACAGATACAGCAGCGTTATTAACAGAGTGGACCATGGCTGAGCTTGTACTAAACCCTAACATTCAAACCAAGTTGCGGGACGAGATCGTTACGGCTGTGAGGGATAGCACCGACGCTGACGTGGCAGATGCTGTCCTAGCAAAACTCCCATACCTGAACGCAGTAGTGAAGGAAACTCTAAGGCTGCATCCTCCTGGACCTCTGCTTTCGTGGGCTCGTCTTTCAACGTCAGACGTTCAGCTCAGCAACGGCATGGTGATTCCAAAGGGAACTACTGCAATGGTCAACATGTGGGCCATTACTCACGACCAGACGGTATGGTCCGACCCGCTGAAGTTCGACCCGGAGAGGTTCACCGGGATTGCTGACGTGGATATTCGTGGTGGGGACTTAAGGCTTGCGCCGTTCGGAGCCGGTAGGAGGGTGTGTCCGGGGAAGAACATGGGGTTAGCTACTGTGACTCGGTGGGTGGCTGAGTTGGTGCGCCGGTTCGAGTGGGGTCAGGACCAGACCGAGCCAGTTGATCTTGGTGAGGTCTTGAAGCTTTCTTGTGAGATGGAGCATCCTTTACGTGCCGTTGTAACGGAAATATTTTAAGTTATAAACAAACAAACAAAAAAAAAGTTCTTAGGGTTTTGACTTTTGTCAATGTTTTTCCTTTTCCGTTTTTGTTTTTGTTTTTGTTTTTTGTCGTGAGGTATGGATTGCAGATTGCTTGCCGTTTTTTGTATTCCATCGAGAGTTGAAAATATATATATATATATATATATATATATATATAGTAGTTATTTAATATCAATGTACTATTATCTTTAGTGGGTCGAAAATGAATTGAGTAAAACTAATGGCTAAGACGATATCAATTTTGGTCTTTTGAACTGCTATGACTTTCTTCTACCCGTACGTACCTAGCTATTTACGTATTTTCTAAAAATATCGAAATATTTGCACTTGTTTTCTTGCGAAAATGAGATATTTTGGAATCAATATAGAAACAAACCGGATGGGACGTGGACAAAACACTGAGAGGGTTGTGCTATAATTAAGAATTGGACGATCTAAATCAATTTGGTGCCTCTACTCGGTGATTTCTATCCAAAGATATGTTGTCATTTTGTAATAATGGAGGAGAAAGAGGCAATACAAATGATACCATGTCCATGTAGTCATTAATGTATATAAATTATATATTTATGAAACTTGTGTTGTCATAGTCATTAGTCTACAACAATGTTTCTTCTCAAACCCGTCGTTATGGCAAAGTTAAATTATGCATGTTCAACCTTTATTTACAACTTAGAAACATATAGAGATACCAAATAAAAGCGGTGGAGAACAAGGTGGCAAACCTACAAATTGACTAAAAGAATCCGACTCAAACTTTTAACTAACAACTCGATCGGTAAGGAAGGAGGAATAAAATTAGAGTTAAAGATAAAAGGAGTGTGAAGCTGCCTTAAAGAGCAGATAAAACATATATACGCCCATTTGATAAAAAACAATGAACAATAGATCTATATCTTGTAATTGATTAGAGAGAAACCATTGAACACATCACATAGAACTAGAGCAATAGCAATGGAATCACGTTTCTGAATGATCAGGGATGGCGCCACACACACACACACACGTATTTTTTTGGTGTGTTTGATCTGTCGGTGGAAAATAATTTGGAAGTGAAAATCAATATTGAACTAATATAACTTTGTCATGTTAAGACAAAATCTGTTAACTTTTCTGGACAAAAATAAATAGGCCCGTAGTAAGCTATGATGGTGGTGAAGGATTCCAGAGACGGTGACGTTGCCGTTTATTTCTCTAATGAATAGATATTTACATGACATAATATTTTGGTATTAGATTTTGTTGTCGAGTAGATTTATCAATCAAAACATAGACTACTATATAATATCAAAAAGTTTTAAAATCAGTTATGACAACAACATCCGCAAATTAACTCTACGATTTACTGAGAAAAACAATTAAAAAAGTTACGAGACTAAAAGAAAAAGAGTAATTTCGATTAATTCATTTTGAGGTCTAGACTATTCATCCCACGGAAAAAATCATAGTGAACATACATGGCCAGATAGATATATTAATGTAACAAGTACTCTTTGGTTAAAGTTACAAGTATATGACAGGAAAAAAAAGGAAAAAGAAAATAAAAAGCAGAGAAGTAAATTATGGAGGTAGAGGAGAAGTCATAGGTTTCGTCGCTGATCTACTTTTGTATTCCTAAAATTAAAGACACCGAAACCTATGCATGGAGTCGTATCTCTGAAACTTGGCTCGTGTCTTTATCTCTTCACTATTCAATTTTCAGACACTGACTTCTCACTGCTTCAAAGTTAGTGGCTGGGGGCGGCCGACAATTCTTCAGGTGACATTGGCCCATACCACCTCCTCCAATTTATTACCCTTTTCCTTTCATTATTTAATGTTTACAGTTTTATAAGTTATATATTTAAAATATGTAAACTTAACAACAAGTTGATATGGCCGAGTTGGTCTAAGGCGCCAGATTAAGGTTCTGGTCCGAAAGGGCGTGGGTTCAAATCCCACTGTCAACATTTCCTTTTTCAATTTTAAAATTATGTCTAGTTGCTTCTGTAATTAATTAATTTCATATCCGTGATATATCAATCTTAGATATCGTTGTCAAACCATTTGTAGTACGTTTAAAACTGCAACTCAAATCACTAAAATCAACCGAACTCTAATTATGTATCTGCAGCTATTAACAATATCTGGTTTTATTTCGTTGACTTAAAACTTAAATAATAAAAACATATACAAGATGTTCTTTTTTTGAACAACCATAATAATTTACTCGGCGTATAAAACCTACTAGCAAAGCATATCTGTCGTATCTTATTGTTATATGTTACACTATAAACATATCCCTGATTATTGCGTTAAATTGTCAAAGTTTGTATTTGTTACATGTGTAACAACAATATACATTCATACACGCATGTGTTTGCCTTTCTACATGCTCTTTTTAATTATCGAATTATGATAATTTAATGTTATTATATTTCTTGTTTATCAGTGTAGAAACTAAGTTTCCACAATGAATTTGTTTGACGGGGGAAACAAATTCACTCAAAAATTCTTTCAAATAATCGGATTAAAACTAAGAAGAAAAATGATTTAGATCTCTAGGAAACTTATTAGGGTTTTGTTCAAAAATAACGAAGAAATATAACTATTGTATCAATTGATGGATGCCTTACAATAGAGAAACATCTTCCCTTTTATACAGTTTCATTAGATTACATAATATATTAATTTCCTTTAAATCTGAGATAAGACATGGAAAGTTGTCACTTCTTTCTTAAGTCGGTCGTCAGGCGAATTGGGAAGTCGGCTCTCCATTGTTAGCCTCTTTGTCCGAACAGGCCTTAGATAGATCGTTAATTAGGACCGTTAACCGGATTCCTGGTTAACTAATCGATTTAATTTTCTGGTTTAGGTCGGTATGTCGGGGGTGCTAAATTCCGCACCAACAATCAGTATTATAGATTGCTCTCACGTATCAAATTTGGTTTATGTTATGATGATGATCCTCACAGACGAGTATAAAGTCAATTTCAATACTTTTCTTCCACAAGTACATAAACAAATCACAAACGGGAAACATACAAAATAAGAATAGATGCGACCGATGAGCTGTTACAATCAGACTGATATATTGAACTACCATGTATTATAACAATTTAGCGTAGTTAATTGCTGTAAGTTGACTAAGAACAAATGATGAGTGATTTCGAACTTTATTAAATGACCCAATTTGTCTCTTGTTATTTGGAAAACAAAAAAAAAGAAGAAGAAGAAGAAGAGATGGAGGGAGAGGAAAGAAGAGAAAATGGAGATTGCTCTTATCTTTGCATCCCTTTTAGTTTCATCCACGATATCTTCCGATCACTTCTCGTCAGGTTTCACATTCTAGGAACTACTCCTGACAGTGATAACTTTCCGGTGAGTAATATACTACTATGTATATGAGTATATGACTCTGTGTAATCAACAATTCTTAGCTAAAATATACGAAAAGTTTCGGATCACTTCTATCGAAAGCAACTGTAATTATATAAAAAAATACCAGTTTAAGTCATCGTATTTATTATATTTGAATATGTCGCATCTTCTGTTTAACATGAAATTCATATATCCTCTTATAGCATATTCAAGTAATGATTAAAATCCGGCCGAGTTAGAAAGCATAAAATGACAGTTCGGAGTTTCTCATGATTTTAATCATAAACTTTATCTTTCCTTATTTACAAATTACAACTATACATGCTTGTGAACTTTTGAACAATTCGTAGCCAAATGACATCTTCTTCTCTTCATATATAATATATATATATATATATATATATATATATATATGCATGCATGGTATTTGGTACATGTGAAAAGAATATGGTACCGTAAATGGTTTCTTGAGCTTATTTACATCTTTCCTTTCGATATGAAGTTTCTAATTGCTAATTATGTATATATAATTATAGGTCGTGGAGACATCACAAGAAGAAGAGGAAGAGACAGAGGTTTTGAGTGTGACTTCGAGGGGTAAGCAGCAAACGAGTACCGGGAGGCGTGGAGGTACCAACTAGTCACATTCCTAGTTTCTTATTCTTCAACGTGTCTTCATTTCAAGTTTTCAACAAAAGTCAACTTCAACTTCAAGTTGTTAATATATATGTTCGGACTTAGGAGAAAGTCCTTTGATTTACTTTACAATATTCTCTTCGAATGCGTGATGTATATTGTTATAAATATGTGTTTTCTTTTGCGTGAACCATGTGATCCTTGACTGTGTATAAGTCAGTTTGTAAAATAAGAAAAGATTAACCAAAATTCTATGATAAATGAAAGTTGTAATATAAAATATTTTAAGTATTTTTACGGAAAAATATATACAACTTCTTTTAATATATGTTATATGCATTTGGTAGTTTGACTTTGACATATATTAAGAAACGGTGTGAATTGACAACGACCAATTTCCAAGTCTTGTTGTTGCTGATTACTGACTTTTATAGCTCGAGAGCCAAAGTATCTATTTGTGTAGGTTAACAAACACACATTCGTTTTGGAATCATATGTCGTAATTTATTGAAACAGATGGAGTATTGATCGAAGAAGTGTTGAACCAAAGATATTCGTATGTGTTATATATAATATACGTATATTAAAGTTTTAGAGAAAACAGGAACATATATGTATCGTCCAATATTTTTTTTTTCTTGATTTCAGTTGTATATTTTTGATAATTCTCAAAAAATGTTATTTATACTAAAAGAAATCAAGATTGAGAAAAGTTACCATTTATATATTTATTCTTATAATTTAGTATATATACATATTTATTAAAAAGTTTGGTAAATCTGCTCACATCCATATCCATCAGATATTGATCTAAATTGATCTTACATTAGTCCGAATAGTAACATGTTCAACAAGTGCAAATAAGTATAGTATTGTTCAAATAATAACAAAAATACAAAGATATATATATATATATATATATATATATATCTTTATTAATGTAAGTAGAGCACATGAGTATATAATAAACATCGGAAAACAGAAATAGATAAATTTTGCAGGGATAAAATTAAAATTAATAATACTCTATTCATAGGAACATGCACTAATACGAAAAAACGCGCCAAGTGAGCTGTTGTTATTGGACTAAGTTTGGTAGATAGTATAACCATCTTATAATATTGTAATTTTAGTGTAACGACGGATATGAGCTAATATATATTTTAAACTCAAGTCACTAACTCTCTCACTTTATTAGCTAAGCTAGCTATTTCTCACGAAGCAGCATTCTAAAAAAGAAGAGAAGAAGATGGAGAGAGAAGAAGGAGGAGTTTCTTATTATCTTTGGATCCCTTTTACGTTCATTCACCAAACTTTCCGATCTCTCCTACTCAAGCTTTTTCGTCTGCCATTTCCTTATGATCGTCGTTTGCCGGTAAGTAATTAATATCTGTAATAACTTGAAACGACCATTATATTAAATTATTGTTTCATAAGATTCATAGTACAACATATTCCCTCAAAAGCTACGAGTTTTTTTCCTTTTCTTTTTCTTCAACATATATATGTATTATGAGTTTTTTTTAATAGTTATTTAGTTTTTCCTTTTTAGAAGCTTTTTTGGGATGAACTTTCGTTTTAGACTGTGGCTAGCTATAGTGTGTACATTTAATGAAAATTGGTTGCAAAGATTTTGAATGCGACTTTTCTTGTTGGTCTGTTGTGGTTGTATTAAATTTTGTAGGATTCCAGTTCAAATATATTAGTAATGGATCTTATAATGAAACCATATATATCAAGTTTGATGAATTTCATTATAAATGTCAGTTGACTATATATAAGTAGATCTGTAATGCTCTTTGTATATATTTACTCTATACCATGTTTTTAATATGGAGTTTCTAGTTAAAATATTATGCTATAGTAAGTTAAAACAATTTATCTTGGCTTAGCAAAACAACAAAAAGCTTAAACTGTTAGTGATATTTACTAGTCTCTGAAGGATTTTATGAAAGTTGACGTGATTGATGAAACTGTTAGCAAATCATTCACTAGTGACCTCAAAGTCATATAATTAGACCTTAAATAAGTATTATAAAACTGTAGAGATCTACATGAGGTTTTAGGTGGACAATATAATGAATAAAAATCTAAAAATGAAATATAAAATAGAAATTTTAATTATTTGATGTTGACACCTCATAAAGAAAAGATTATCTTCAATTCTTGTGCTGACACATCACTCCCATTAACTTCTATTTTTCTTGTATGTGCTTTTGTTTTATATATATCATGAAGAATGACAAACCTTTTTGAAAATATAAAGGAGGAGAGTGAAGTTGAAGTTGAAGTTGAGGTTGTGGAAGTGTCGTCGAGGGCATACGCGAAACCAAAGAAAGTAGTGCAGAAGTCGAGAGAAGTTAGTTCCGGCAAGCCTGGACGTAAAAACTAAAAAAGTGTCAATTACAAGAACAAGCCTTTCTAGTTTATTTTACTTCGATTTAAGTAATAATTTTATGGAGACATTCTTCCTTTGTCTTTTCTGCTAGTAATGTAGTGTATAATTTAGTACTTGTGTTGTATAATTCCTGAAGATTGTAAGTCCTACGAGTACAAGTCCTTTATTTTTCTTAAGACAAAATACTTCATTACTGGTGAGGATCGTTCAAGTTGTATAATAAGAAATTAGAAGATCATATCGTCTTTTAAAGGAAAGCCAAATACATGAACCTGTTATATAACGATCAATTCGATCTCATACCTCGAAATATGTATAACCAAAATACCTTATCACAAAAAAAAAAAACATAAAGCAAATCAAATAATAATTTTGGCTAAAAAAAGAACTATTTTGCATGTATAGTGTGCAGTCATGTGGTGGTGTCTGGCTCTCCGTATCTCTTAAGAAAGATAGCGATGAGGTGGGACTGCTAGTAATAATAGTATAGTATCTCTCGACCCCCAAATTTAATACTGTTACGTAAATAAGAAAATTCTCTATTTATTACCTTTCGCTATATACACGTGATATGTAACTACCATCGAATATACTACTAATAAATCATTATCTAAAAATTTACAAAATGGTATTGAGTTTTGAATATTTGCAAGGATTAAAACCAAAGATTTCTCTTACTTATTTGGAAAAGGTATTTTTATAAATCGATATTTTGGATTTGGAAAAACTAAGTTCGTGATAACCACCAATCATTCAATCGAGCTTACGGGTTCTCACAAACTGGAACATTGTATTGTGTACTAGTTGTCAAAGTGATTGATGGTTTTCTACTAGCATCTTTAAAAAAATAGAAAGAGACTGCCACTCTTAAATGGATCTAATTCGCCGCTTTACAATTGCATTTAAAGGATGAGTGATCTTTTTGGCAGCCAAGACAATTTTGAGGAGAGAGTCACACACACACAAGATAAAAGAAGATGCAGCGTGAGAAAGATAACAAAAAAGATTGTTGCAAGGTCATTCCTCAACCTGTTAAGGATTTCATCAGATGTCTGAGATTCAGACGTTCGTCTTCTTCTTCTTCAGACATGGCGAAAACTAAACCAAGAAAAAATGTAAAACTGATCATTCTTTCTCTCTCTCTCTCCTCTGTAAAACTTTTTTTTTTGTTTGTGTGTGTGTTTGTTTAGCTACTGTTTTTATTTGGTGGTGCAGGAGGAGAAATTAGAAGATTCATCTATTGAAACTACAACGAGGGGTATCAAGCTAATGGGTAGAAGGATAAGGAAGCAACCGGTTAGCTCAGGAAAACGAGGTGGAGTTAACAACTACGACATGTAGCTAAGAGTCTTCTTTATGTAGAACTGGATCATCTTGTTTAGTTGTTTACTCTCTAAACAAAACTTGTTTTACTTCTCAAAGAAAAATGATGTCAGTGTTATATAATTCCATATTCAATCAAAATAGGTTCTTAAGCTAGCAATAAGACTCAAGCTAGACTCGGATTCTGAAAACAAAAAGAGTAAGAGAAAAGTGGGATCTGAGTGACGATCACCTTCTAGGCGCTTCTACTTCTTAGCTCGCTTTGCAAGATAACTTGTGGTGGTTTTAGAGAAACGAGTGATAGTGAAGAACAATTGCCATAACGAACGTCCTTTAACGATCCCTTCCTTAAAGCTCCTAGCTTTTTTAGCCACCATTGGTTCTTTTTCCTCTGTCTTGGTTTGACGAATCACCACCTCCTCCTGCATTGAAGCTACTGATGAGGTTAAAAAATGAAGTTAACCATGAAAAGCCTACAGCTTGAGAAAAAAGAGAGTTTAGAAGTGGATGGCTGAACCTGGATTCATGTTTGTTAACCTTCTTAGTCTATCTTCAGCTACACGAATAGCCCGTGTTGAGCTTCTAACACCTTGAGTAATGCCTTGGCTACACAAACATTGAAGAGAGAGTTACAAAAAAGGATACAACAAAAGAAATTAGTAATTCATGGTGGGAGATGTGGAAACAAACCCTAAATCACTGAGCTCCATAGTTAAGTCACTGATCTCCATTCCGGATAAGCGAACAGCAGCCATTGTATCTGGTAGCTCTTCTCTAGTTACATCCAGAAGCTTTTCAAGAGACTCAGCTGCTTTCTTAAAAGCCTTTTTTTTTTCAACATTCCAAAGTATACAGAACTCAAATCAACCTTCCAAATCCGATCATCAAAGGGATTTAAAAGCCAAAAAAAGGGTGAAGAAACCGAACCAGAAGAGTAGGAATCGCAGCAAAGAAGAGCCACGATGCTGAAATTGCTGTCTGCAAGTGTTAAAAGTGGATAAAGCTGAGACCTTTACTGAGCAATTGGAATCAAAACCTAAAACCCAAGAGCTAAATTAAGTATTGGAGGATGGGGTTGAAGCTTACTACGCAAGCGACGACATTGAGCAAGATGAAGTGTTTCTGTGTAAATGTCCATTGAGAGAGTTGGAGAGGAGGCTGTCCCACGGACGACGTCAATTGGGGAGAGATCGATGGCTCCTGCTGCGGATTCGAGTACAATGGAGAAGGAGAAGAAGATGCTATTGAGTTTGAACCCTTCGCCAATCGCGAGATCGGCCGGAGAGTGTCCCGTCGGCGAAAGAAAAGATTTTTATGGATGAATCCGTGATTGAGAATCGGATTCCCGAAGATTACAGGATTCGGTGATCGCAATTTCGAGAACATAATGGGTTGAGCTCGATTCTGGTTCGAGTCGATTTGTCACTTTTGTGGTCAGTCGGACCGAGGTGGAAGATGCAAAATAACGATATTGCATATTAAGTCCTCCATTTATGCTTTTTTTAGTACATAAACCTATTACTTATTTTAACAAACTTACCACTTTTACACACATCATGCACACATTTCTCATATCTCCGAAATCCATCATGCACACATCTCTCAATTATTTAGGAACAAAAAAGTTTTTAATTAGCCTCCACGTTCACAACATAAATGATATTCTCTTTATTTGTATGATTTATTAAAAAATGGATCAAAGAACTAATTATTTGGTCTTTTCCTGCGACCAGGGAGATTATGGGTTTGAGATTTGTATATTAGTTGTAATTTTAATTTGTTAAGATGGTTAGTTTAATTTGCAGGGAAGAAAGAATGAAATTGTATGTGGGACTGTTGTATACATTAGCCTTATGGGTTTTTGCATTGCTTTTACCATTGCTACAACTACATGCATTAGATAAAATATATCTAAACATATTTAAACTGTTAATTTCTATTTTCTTTGGAAATTTTTAACTGATATGTGGAGCTTTTTCTTTACATATCAATTATCAAAACGAATTGTTAACTACTACTACTACATGCTTTTGATTGGTTTGCTTCAGATATTTCTGTCACAAATATCTAATTTCCACAATATGTTATGGCTCTCTATTGTTGCGGCGTAATACTGACACATTTTCCAATGATCTTCCAATAGCTGTCAGTAGGCTCTTAAATATTTCATGGAACTTCATATCTTTGGAAATGATTGTGTGAATTCCATTACCTATATCAACAAAAAGTGATATCATAACCTTTTTTAATAAACAACCACATGCCCATGCAATCAAATCTATCAACCCATTTTAACATGAAAAGAAATACATTGAAGCAGAACCAATGGAGTTCCATGTTAGGGTGGACTTTCTTCAGCAGTCTACACAGTTCCAAAACCATTGGTATGATTTCACTATGTGCCGAACTAGGCAATTCTCTGCACTCTGATAAGAACTTGCGAATACAGTTTTTGGCAAATCGTTTGTTATCTAGATTGGAGTAAAAATAGAACATAACAATATAAGTGTTGTCTAAACACTCAAAATTCAACACGATCTCTTATAAATAGTCAAATGCATTGGATTGTTACATATTTTGATCCTATAAACACAAACAAAGCTGTTTACTGCTTCGAAGCAAAAATCATATCATTATTTTTTTAATTATAATATTAATTATTAAATAACAAATAAGTCTTTTTATGTTGTGTATTTTAAATATTTTTGTTTATACTTTTATTTATTTGAAAAGAGTTTTCGAATGATATCTTTATTTTCATTTATTTAGTTAATATCACTAGCTAATAGTTTTTTTGAATAGATTATTTCAAATATTAATAGCATTTTGATGCTTAGAACATTGTGAATGTTTGAGTTCTATTCTTCCGAAACTCACTGTTAAGTTTCGAGTCGATTAACGATGGATTTTACTTTGTTGTACAGCTGATACAAATTTTGCTGGAAGATGTAAAATAATAATATTTCATATTAAGTCCTCTATTTATGTTTTGATTATTAAATGAACCCTATTTCTTTTATTTTAAAATTTTTTGTCGCCAGATGTATAAATAATATTGTATATTAAGTCTTTATTATGATTTATGTAGTACATAATCCCATTTTTTTATTTAAACAATTTTGACCACTTAATTATGCATCACAAACACCATCACATTATTTGGAAGTCTGAATGTGAGCTATAAAGCCTCTAAAACTACACGTAGCATCTTTCTCTACACGTTTTACATGTAGGTCCTCGCATTGATGTATATGAATTTGGTTTGATTCGTTTTTTCTGACATAGTTTTAAACTAAATCATAATTGATGGAGAGAGTATTAGATAGTCTTCCGCAATCGGGTACCCAATCGGATTTTGGTTCTACCCAATCGGATTTTGGTTCTACCCAATCGGGTTTCGGGTAAATCGGTATAAGATCTATAAATCCCATTCGGTAATTTACAAAAAATTCGGTTCGGTACGGTTAATAACTGGCCGGGTTCGGAGCGGTTTTCTAGTCCAATACAAAATCCGTAATAACCCGAAATTTTTCCGGGTTATAATCGGTTCGGTTATTTTCAGTAACCAAAGTACTCAAATAACCGACTAAAATTCGAGATAAGCGATTAAAATTATAAATACCCATGTAAATAACAAAATAACCGATTAAACCATAAATTAAAACCATAACATTAAGTTTCACCATAACACAACCAAATACCATAACATTAAGTTTCACCATAGCACAACCAAATACCATAACATTAAGTTCAATAAACTCACAACCAACTTAAAACAAAAGATAGAACAAGTTCAAACTGACATCGAAGCCTTAGTAGGTCAAGGCTTTATTTGGCATTTAGGTTAAACGGATCTAAAACGATAGTCCAATATACTTAAGTTACAACCAGAACTCGGACCGAAGTCCATTTACCAAGACCTTTTAGCCCATTCGGTAATTCTGCTTAACCCGAATCTTATCCGATACCGCTTTTATCGGGTCGGTTCCGGTATAGTTCTTTGGTACCGGATATTATGCGCAGGGCTAGTATTAGAGGAGTTGTTAGGATAAAAAGAAAAATAAAATAAATCAAAGTTGCTATATATGATTAGAGTCGGTTCTTAATTAGGAGGTTTGAACCCCTTCCCGTGACGTGTTCGATTATGGTTAGCGGAGGGAGGAATTTTTTTTTTTTCATTCTCACGGCGTCGTCTCTCGGTGTTCTCTCTCTGATGCGTGAGGCTAAACGTCACAGGATAGCTATGGTCCATCGATCTGCGCCGAGCTCCTCTTCATCGCTTGTTTTCGCCCTCTCGTTGTGAAGCTACAGACCATGAGATCGACGTTTGCGTCGGCGATCTGCTTTGCCCTCTCCGGTGATCATCTCTCCCTTTCTCTTATTTGATAGTCATAAATGCTTCACCAAATAAGATGGCTTTATGAATTAACTGTGGTGCTTGTTGTATTCCCTATTTGATGCTCTGCATAATCTAGGGTTCAAGGCTTTGGAGCTGATTGATGCAAATTTCGAGTTGTTTCTGGCAAATTTTATTAACTCTAAGATTCATTTAGCTCAGATTTTGTTATCTATGATTTGCAGTTTTCAATTTTGTATAATGGTTATGATCAGGCCTTCTTCTAAAGCTATCATCTTCCTCAATATGTAAATGTTGCTGTAATTTGAAACAACAATCTTAGTTACATTGACAAGTTATGTGTGTAAATGTTACTGTAATGTTTTAGGAGTTACCAAAATTTGATTCTTTGTCAATGTTTATGGTTGTTTTTGATGTGTTCTTTTTTTTTTTTTTTTGGCAATCTTGTTTTTGATGTGTTCAATTTTCATGTTTTGTATTGTAAAATTGCAGACGCATTATGTGCTGCTTCTATGTTCTTTCAAAGAGAAATTGCAACAACATGTGTGTGTATTCCTCCTGCTATGAAAGCTGTGATGGCTTGTTGTGAGATTGAGCAGTCTCTTCAAAGCTTAACAGGTAAGTGAGAATCAATGTGCCCATATGTTTAGCTTTTTGTTTAAACTCTTATGAGCTCTTTTTCGTTTCATTTACAATTATTGTATTTTTATTTTTGGGTTAGATAGGAGTGTCTCCTGGTGAAGAGATGGGAACAACAATGTCGGATGATGGAGATGAACAAGTAGAGAGTGATGCTAAAATGTTCGATGGGAGCCTAGATGTGTTGGGGTTTTGTCCTCTGGTTTCTACTGAGAGCGAGAGGTCCTTGATAGAAAGAGTTAGACAAGAACTCAAGCATGAACTCAAACAGGTAATAAGCTTAACTTGTTCTTTGATCTTCTATTATACTCAATTAATACTTATCATTTATGCAGCCTATAAGGTTAATATATCTTATGAATCAAGTAATTGTTGTAGTATATAAATTGAATTATTTGAGGCAACAACCATGATCAAACAATGTAGAACCTTTGTTTTGGTGAAAAGGGTTACAAGGAGAAGATAGTAGACATAAGAGAGGAGATACTGAGGAAGAGAAGAGCTGGGAAATTACCAGGAGACACCACCTCTGTTCTCAAAGCATGGTGGCAATGAAGCAAGCAGCTACTACAGCCAATCCAAAGACGGAGACACCACCTCATGCCTTAAGGTTGCACTTCCAGTGGGAACCGAGGTATATTGTTTTGAGGAATTTAGCCTTCAACATCAGAGCTACTGTTTCCATTGAATATCCAATATAATTGTTTGCTTATGGTTTGTTAAATTGTGATGGCAGTGGGATCAATTTAGATGCACTTTATGAATTCAATTGAGATTTAACAAATCTTGGAACTTGGAAGTAAGTTGTTTAGATTACATTATCTATTAGTTTATCCAACAGGGGATGACGAGATTCTGATATTTATGTTTCTTCATGTGTGTGTCAGGAAGCATTGGACTATTGGAGGAAGGAGGAAAGCTATATTTACTTGTTTAAATCATCGTTGGCATTTGTGGTTCTTTCTAATTAATTTGTTGAAAAATCTATCAGGTTGTGCTGTATGCTCTCTCTTCTTCCTTTTGTTTAAACATTTCCTTCTAGTTCCCTGTTTATAAGTTTCTCTTTATAACGTTACAGCTCAATTAGTCCCCTAACAAAGGTGCAAACAAGATTGTCCAATGTCATTGAGCAGGTTTTGTTGTAAGTTCTTGTTTATATATGCAGATTGAATCACCGTTTCCGCTTTGAGATATAAGATGGGAATTACATTTGTTCAGAGAGAAGTAGTGGAGGAGGAAATCATTCCAATGAAGAAGATGAAAATGGCGGACTGGCTTCCTTGCATTAATTCCGATTGATTCAAAAAGGGAATACATATTTATTCTTGACAGAAAATAAAGAAACCCAAAACTAAACAAATAAGGAAATAAAGAGAACTTGGTGACCACGCTTAAATAAATCTTTAACAAAAAGACAGAGAAGACAAAAAAAATATATACGGCCAAGGTTTTAGTGAAGCGAATCAAGAAGAAGTTTACAATACACACTATTGAATCGAGAGGAAGCTCGGACTCACCAGCGGATAAACAAAATGTCTCAGTTTCTCTCCCGACTCTCCAAAATCCCAAGATGAGTGAATCTCTCTCCTCTCTCTCTTTATTGAGTGAATCTGATTTGTTTTTTAATTTACTTATTCACCTCTTCTTTTGAGATATGGATATTGTCATTAACTTATAAGGTATTACTTATTCCATTGGAGTTACCTAAATGTGTTTTAATTTACTTATTCACCTCTTTCTTCAATATAAGTGTAAATGTTCATGTTGGTTATCTAAGCCCAACATCAACAGCTTCTAGTATGTGATCACAAAAGATATGAATATTGTCATTAATAACGGTGTGAGACTAGACCATTGATTGACATTAATATTTCTACACATGTTCAACACGTTGGTGTGTAACTCATTGAACTAGATAACAATATACTATTGATTACATCTACTAATCACTGTTATTTGGATATCGTATATAATCATATATCCCAATAACTTTAGTTTCCCCCATTAAGCAAATAATACCCAAAACATCTTTATATCGATTTTTTTAGTCCTATAATGGTTATAAAATCAGTGCCTTGGAAGCAAGAATTTGACCTGTTTATGTAGTTTACCTAACTGAGAGTAAGTATAGTATTTATATTTTTTCTATTCATCTTTGAATTTGGCTAAGAAAAGGAAAACTATCATCTTTTTAATTTGGGAGAAAGAGTACAAAGATGATGATGGTGAAGGGAACATAAAGCTGACTTCGATAGTACTACAAGATGAGTGAGAATCTCTCTCCTCTCTCTCTTTATTGAGTGAATCTGAATTATTTTTTAATTTACTTATTATAAATTTGAATTTTTTTTTTTGTTAGATCTGTGTTTTCTTATACATACTATGAAAACAAGGGAAAGGTTTTGAAAATTTTAGCTTCAAGAACTTAAAATTGTAAGACAATTAAACTTTCTTTTTAAAACATTATTAATACAATCAGATACGTGTATAACAACAACACACATTAAGATATATAAGTCATGTTTTACCACTATGATAAAATTGTTGTTATAATCCAATTATTTACCTGATTCTAAAATTTGATATTTCATCGGTTGGTTTCAGAATATAAGATATTCTAACTAAAAATATTCAGGTTAAGAGTTTTTTTTTTAAGTCAACCAATCATAAAAGTTAATATGTAAAATACAAATAGCCAATAATATTTAATCAATCTTTAATTTTTATAAAAAAACTTAAAAACATCATATATATATATTTTTGACAACATCTTATACTATATAAAACAAAACAAAAATCTCCAAAAATATATTATATTATGAAATAGAGGGAATAAATATATTTTTGAAAACTCAACCACTTAACTTGGAAAAGACAAAATAGAAGGATGAAGAGAATGGTTGACTGAAGTTCTCATGTGGAAGGAAGACCAGTTAAGGTCAGTAGTTTGATATAAAGAGAAACTAAATAAATACTAATAAAGAAAAAGAGAAAAAGGACCGAATTATATTTATTTTGGTTATCAGACCTCTTGGTCTGGGTTTGACAATACTGGTTTTTAAATTGGAACCAATTCTATTAATTTTGGTTCAAGTTCCCGGTTCGGTATCGAAAGCACTTGAATTAAAATATTAGATTTATTCTTCTCTCTTCAGACCATCATTAATGGGAAAACACCAACGGTGTTCTAAGCCCAAAAAAATTATAAAAATAATGAATAGTAGTTTAGAACACTTTTTTTAGTTCTTAATGTAGAACTGATTTAAGCCCAGTTCTTATTTGACGTGGCTTCATGTGATTGGACGAGATTTTTTGAAAAAAAGAAAATATTTCTTTTATATAAGTATGCAATTTAAATGTTAATTTATAAGTTTTTATAATTGTAATATGTTTAAGAATATTATATTAATTTATAAGTATATAATTGCTTTTATATAAGTATGCAATTTAAATGTTAATTTATAAGTTTTTATAATTGTAATATGTTTAAGAATATTATATTAATTTATAAGTATACAATTGCTTTTATATAAGTATGCAATTTAAATGTTAATTTATAAGTTTTTATAATTGTAATATGTTTAAGAATATTATATTAATATATAAGTATACAATTGCTTTTATATAAGTATGCAATTTAAATGTTAATTTATAAGTTTTTATAATTGTAATATGTTTAAGAATATTATATTAATTTATAAGTATATAATTGCTTTTATATAAGTATGCAATTTAAATGTTAATTTATAAGTTTTTATAATTGTAATATGTTTAAGAATATTATATTAATTTATAAGTATACAATTGATTTTATATAAGTATGCAATTTAAATGTTAATTTATAAGTTTTTATAATTGTAATATGTTTAAGAATATTATATTAATTTATAAGTATATAATTGCTTTTATATAAGTATGCAATTTAAATGTTAATTTATAAGTTTTTATAATTGTAATATGTTTAAGAATATTATATTAATTTATAAGTATACAATTGCTTTTATATAAGTATGCAATTTAAATGTTAATTTATAAGTTTTTATAATTGTAATATGTTTAAGAATATTATATTAATTTATAAGTATACAATTGCTTTTATATAAGTAAGCAATTTAAATGTTAATTTATAAGTTTTTATAATTGTAATATGTTTAAGAATATTATATTAATTTATAAATATACAATTGCTTTTATATAAGTAAGCAATTTAAATGTTATTTTATAAGTTTTTATAATTTGTAAAATGTTTATGAATATTATTTCACTATATCTTTATTCTAAGAATACCATAATTAGTTCTCCCATTTTTTTTACCTATGATCTTAACAACTGATCTAACATTATTTTCACTATATATTTAATCTAAGAACACAAAAAAAAGTTCTCTCATTAATGATGCCCTCACCTCCCCACCCTCACCTCCCCCCTCTGGTCGAGAACTCCAAAATCGCCGGTTAAAATTTCTTTCTCCGACGATGTCTTTCAGTTTCATCACTCTCCTTGCTATCTTTATTTGGATCTCTTAGTTAGCTCAATAGAGAATTTACCTAGATTATTCTGGGCATCATCATAAAATTTTAGATTCTAAAAAATCGAGCTTGTTATGTGAATTTAATTCTAAAAAATCGAGATTCTGGGCATCATCGTTGTTTTAGGTAGAACCAAGTATGATTTTTTTTGTTTGTTCTTCTTGGTTTATTTATACCATCAGATTATGATCCGCGGTGTACCGCGGGACAATTTTTTTTATTAATATACTATTTTAATACCAATTTTACAAATGTATGCTGTTGTTAATTTTATCGATTTAATATAAAATCTATGGTATACCGCACAACAATTTTTATTTAATAAAATCTTAACTAAATCAGTTTTATTCGACATATTTTATATTAGTGTTGTTAAAATAGTAAAATAAAGATTTAACCCGTATTAAAGTGTCATATTAATGATATTTCATTTTTAATATTATCAATTCAATCATGTAATATCATATAACCCGTAATGTAATATAACCCGTTTGTGTTATTTTGAAAATTAAATATGTTTAAATATTCATAATTTTAAATTTATTAAGTTTATATATACCAGTTATAAATTATAAATTTCTTAAAATTATATAATTTACTATATACAGTAAATTTACTATATATGTATGTTGAACATACATTTTTTATATTAATTGAGTAATATATGTTCGTTTAAACAAAATTCAAATCATAATATATACAGGAAAAAATACACATTTTATTAACTTGATGTATTATATGATGATTTACTACATTTAAAATTTAAAATAAAAAAAATGATAGGAAAATATTTTATTTAATATGAAATAAATTTTCTAAAATATATATATATTATTTATAGAATATTATATATATAAATATTTAAAATATTTTAATTGTGTTTGGTTATATAATTAACTAAATTTGTTTGGATAAGAATATAAGCAATGACATTAAATGCAAAAGCTTTCTAAAAAGTATTTTTAAGCAAAAACTGGTGCAAAAATAATAGTATATATAACTTAAACCCTTTTAAAACAAAGTTAAGAACTTGTTGTTGGGCCTAATGTTACAGGGTTTGGCCCGGCTCGTTTTAATATTTCGAACCCGTAGCCCTGTTTGTTCAATGCGACCACGTTTTAGTGTGGTTTTTTTTTTTCTCAGTTTCTTCTCCTCTAATTCTAGCCACAGAAGACGATTAAGAGTTACGATTCTCTGATTCAAGTTTCACAATCTCTCTAACTGAAGGGTTAATCCGATCGTTCTTCCTTTTGAAGGGTTAATCCTAAATCCTTCATCCAGTATGATGTTTTTTTTTGTTTTTTTTATTCGGTGATTTTTTTGATTTTTTGATCGAGACTGGGTAGGTTTGTTTTTACTAAATGTTCCTTTCACTAATAATAATGATTCACAATCTTTAGGAATTGGCTATGATTTATTGGTGAACGTTCTGAGATATATGTTTCCCCTTCCCACGTCGTCTCTCCTTACAACAAGAACCTACCAGTTGGATTCAATCTGCTTACCAAAACATATATAACCGATCGTAAGTCTTGTACATATCGAAAATATCTCATTCGATATGTTTTTATTGTTACATGTTTTTGTATCCTACTTGATACGAACTTAGACTACCAGTTGGATTCAAACGCTTATTGGAGCTCCAACTTGAGCCCAACCACTTCTATGTGGTCCATTATCTCTATTCACACACTCCAATTTTATTAAGCCCACTAACCTTAAATAAATTGAGGTCCAACAGTTTGCACAGCGTTTTAATACATAAGGATGCTCGCTTGTCGAGAGGGACATAATCGCCTCCTACTTCAGGCAATGCATTAAAGGAAAAGAAGGAAACACGATCAAAGAACTAATCGTGTTTAACAATCTACCATCTCCATTGTCAGAGGTAAACAAAAAAAAAAAAAAAAACAAGGGTCATATCATTGTAATCTATATAAGATATGATGCCAATAATGGGTTTCTCTTGTTTTTGTTCTCTCTAGATCCCAAGTTCTGAAGTGTATTATAGTTTGAATGCTTCCATTGTTGGTTTGGGCATTAGCAACGACGTGTTTGAAGATTTGCCATCATGTGATGTGTAGGTCTTGGTAAGTTGCTGTTTTATCCATTGCAATCAGTGAAAAAGCCTGTGGAAATATTGGTTTTTGGATGTTATATAGGAATCGTGAGGGCAATTGACACAGAGAGAGGAATCTTGTATGTGATCACGCCAGTTCCAGAAAATGTAGTTGAGAAAGTTGACATTCTGTTGTAAGGCTACATTCAGTGACCTACTTGCCTCTTAGAAGTGAAGATTACAAGTTTGTAAGGCTACATTCAGTGACCTACTTGCCTCTTAGAAGTGAAGATTACAAGTCATACCTATGATTCTTTTTTGGCTCATAAGACGATTTGGTTTATGTTTTGTAGAATTTCAGAGTTGGTATTGGAAGAAAGACGTCATTGCTTACAGAGTCAACAAGGTAAATGTCGTCAAGTGGGAAGTTTTGATATACATTTACTGTTTTACTCGTCTGTGAATGTATAAAGCATTTTTGAAAGCCAAAAGGAGTTTTTGTTACATTCAAAATAACGATTTAAAAGGGTCTTTCTTGTTTTCAGATCCAGTTTCATCTCCTAAACAGTAAACACCGTGGAAACACTAGAAACTGAGAAGTACGGAAAACCTTTGCTAAGGCATAAGATGCTGCTCTACTGCAGCTTTAGATTCAAGCAAGCCAAACTGATCCCTAGCTATATGCTATATCGAAGCCATAAGATTGTACCATATCATCTCCTCTTAGTCTAATTCGTATTTACTATGCATAGGAATCAATTGCAGAATTATTTATAATAAGAAGATTTTGAATTTTGACAACTCTCTCTGATGTGCCATTTTACATAGCATTTCATATCACCTTTTCAGACCAAAGACAGGATGGATAGAAGTGGCTGTCTAATCCAAAAAAAAAAAAAAAAAACAGAGGATAACTCATTGCATAGGTTAAGGTGGAAAATAGTAAGGGACCCTGCCCGTATAGCCCGATGAGAAGTTTGAGGTGCTATCCTGCAGTCCAAAGATTCCTACCTCCTGGATGAAACGGGACTCGTGGAAATCGAGGTAATAGATGAAGTTTCTCTCGAGGCCAGGAAAGGAGCTAGCAGGAACACAGAAAGGCTCAGACTTGGATAGGAAAATGCAGAGATCTCCAATGTCTTCAGTGTAAGTAGCGTTCCCTTCCTCGTCTACCCTGAAGACCCTAAAACCTTTGGTTTCCAAACCCACCATATCTTCTCTGGCGGACCTAAGAATGGAAGGTATGGTCATATATAATGCAGTCACTCTGTTTTAGTAAGTAAGTAGTTTGGTAACATAAGAAAATGAAGAAGAAGTATTAAGAAGCATGGAATTAGAGTCTCAGGGGGCTGATCTTGGAGTCCCATACCTGTACCAAATAACAAGGAACATCTCGCCTGCTGACGACTCCACCAAGTGTTCGGCCCTGCACCACGAGTCACAAGGCTCTAGGTTGTTCGTCTTTCCCAAAACGCCGGGAAGGTTTTGATGAAAATGCAACTTTGTAAACTTGGGGTTGTCCCTGTGTTTGAGGAGATCCCAGGATGCCAAGTGGTTGGCTCCAGAAGCGGGCAAGGAGAACATCTGATCCCTCTTGGAAAAAATGACATGGGAAGTGAAGAAACTGGGGTCTTGGACTCTGATGTTGGTCCATTTGGTGTCGTGAGCTGGCCTGCACAGGCTGAGTTGAGGTCCCAAGAACTTGACAGCCACAACACAGTCGTCATTCAGAGGAGAAGAAGAGGACATGGCCACGTTGGTGACTATCCGGGTCTGGCAATGGCGAATAGGCAAAATAGGAGGCAGTGAAATACGTTTTGGGTCTGCGGAGTCACTTGTGTATACGTTCAGATCGTCTTGGAGACACACCACACCCTTGCTGTTGAGGGTAGCGACCCAGCCTCTGGATGCTCCAATCGTTGCGTTTGCCTCTAGCAACTCATAAGGAACCTTCTTGTCCGACTCCAACATATACCAATTGGTGGGGAGATAAGACAGGATTTTATGTCCACCATTAGGTTTATTGCATAAGACAAAATATGGTGGACAAGACGAAAGCAAACGACGAGAGCTCCACCTCTGAAGAAGAAGCTTATGTCCTAGTAGTAAAGATTCGTTCCGAGGCTTGGTGAGTCGGGAGACGATCAGAGACATTTTTCCATCCGTTGGTGAAAACCGAGCTTCTCGAGTCTGGTAGAGTCAATTAAAGCCGATTTAATAAGCGTGCTCACCAAGATCTTTTTGGCTCACCAAGTTCTTTTTATTTTCGGATTTCTATATTTCTTTTGCTTCCAAAAATAAATCTGCCTCATATATTTTTATTTATATCCTTTTGTTTCTTTAACGTGGAAAAAGGAAAGAAAAATGTCTACTAATTTAAAATGCCCAATGACTGAAAACATACGCATGTAGTTTATTCGTTAATTAATAAAGCATAGTTATAGTCTCCATTATGATATTTTTTCGCCCAATAATTTCGAATCGTTAAATCATATTACTAAAAGAGAACTAATAATTGAATATATGTACCTGCAAGCAATAAGTGTACTGCTTAAACCAGTTCCAACTTCCAATATCCAGTATGGAAACTTTGAGCCATCTCCCTTACCATTGAGTTGTGTACCAATGTTGCTGGAGTACCACATTGTCATTGTGTACCAATCATATACACATTGTCATTGTGTACCAATCAAACCTTAAGTGTTGATGCTGATCAGTCCGGAGGGTGATGAGCACGAGATAGAAGGAAACGAAGATTGTTGCCTATACTTGAATCAACAGAGAACGCCGGACTGGAACTGCCCTTACTCGTGTAGTTCAGGGACTTGTGGTTGTGGGACATGTTGTGGGAAGGTGTCGGGGAAAGTGGATCAGTCACTAGGATCCTTTCTTGAGGAAGAGCAAATTCAAAATGGCTACATCCTCACTCACGTCACGTGCATCTCACTACCACTAGTCACTAGAAGACTATGTCGTTTACACCCACAAACAAACCGATCTTATCTTATATGATTATGAGTACACATGCTGCCTGCCTCAAAATTTTGAAGACTCGGTAGAAAATAGAATTGATGTACTAATTAGTAAATAGAATTGATATATTTTCCCATTACGACATTGTAATTAGTTTCAAAATATATAGGCCCATTAATGACCCATGATACAAGACGAATAACGTTGGGCTTTCACTAGAGGTTCTGTCTGTATGATTAATTTCCATTTGTCAAAAAAAAAGATTAATCTCCATTTATCCAGCTAATAATTTTCTTACACAATTAAACTTCTAAGATTTAAAACATATTTTTTTTTTTAAATTGCGTGTTCATTTTCAAAAAAAAAAAAAAAAATCAGAGAATATTTAATCAAATTCTAAGAAGTTTGTAACTTTTCCTAAAAAGCTAACAAAAAATTTCTGTATAAGTCAATAGATTTGAAAGATCTAATTACCTTAATTAGTTTCAAAAAATTCAACCTAAAAATTTTGAAATCATTGTCACAAGGGTTCGTCAAACTTCCTCAAATTCAAACTTCAAAAATAATTAAATTTCACAAAAAAAAATTATGTTAATTTTGGGCCTTACAACGGCGCCTTAAATAATTTTGGGGGAAGAAAATCAAAAACCCTATTTCCTTTTTCGTGAAGAGAGAGCGGTCGTTAAAATCACGCAACGTTTTAGACAAACAACAACAAAAGAGATAGAGAGAGAGAAGAAAAGAGAAAGAGAAAGAGAGAGAGAGAGAGAGAGCAAATTTAATTAAAAACAAAAAAAACCCCAAAATTTCTGAAAAAATTCGAAATTCCGGATCCACCGCCATCGATCCCTAGATTTCTCTTTCTCTTTCTTCGCCGGAGAAAGTCAGTAGGGTTTTCTCAAATTAACCATCTTCTTTTGTCAATTTGTTCTTAGTACTGTACAATGAGGAAGGGAGCGAAGAGAAAGGGTGCTTCCAAAGCTGGTCGCAAAGGTGCTGCTGTCGCGGAGACTGTGGCCACCGAGGAGGTGATTGTTGAATCTCAAGAGGAGGAGACGACGACGCAGGAGGAGAGTCAGCAACCTCAGGAAGAAGTTGTCAACGAGGAGAAGGAGAATGGTGAAGCGGAAGAAGAGGAAGAGGCGAAGGGGGATGAAGAGGAAGAGCCAGCGAAACCTGATTCGTTAAAGGAGGCGGAGGCGGAGGAGAATCAGGAAGAAGAGGATGAAGTCAAAGATGTCAAGGAGGAGGTTAAGGCTGAGAAGAAACCTGTTGTTGCTCGTCGTGGGGGTAAGCGGAAGAGGGCTACGAAGAAGGAGACTGAGATTAAGGATGAGAAGAAACCTGCATCCGCAGCTAAGAAGCCCCGAGTTACCAAAGTAAAGCCAGAGCCTGAGTACTTCGAGGACAAGCGTAATCTGGTATGCTTTTTGCTATCCTTATTAGTCTAATTAATGTATACAGATTGGGATTTTATCACTTGGATTCAATGCAATTTTGGGGCTTTTTCGCTGTGTGCATTTGCTAGTTAAGCTTTATGATAATGCAGATACTGCTGTGAAAACAACAATGACATACGTTTTTGGACCCCGTTTGAGTTTCTTGGTTGCAAGACAGATATGACTTTGTTAGTGGGTTTATCTGTGAGAACAATTGTATGCTGTGTTATACTTATTGTGTCAGATATGGTATGTTATTGGCGAGTTTGAGTTAGTGGATGGACATTTTCCAAAGGAATGCTGTGGTGTATCTCATTAACAAAACTATCTTGTGTGTTCATGTTAAAGGGCTTGTTTTCTTTTCTTATTGCTGCGGTGTGAGTTGCAAATTAACATGTGCGCTTGTTTTTGTGTGCTTTCAGGAGGATTTATGGAAGGTTGCATTTCCAGTGGGAACTGAGGTATATTATTTTGAGGAATTTAGCTTCAATATCAGAGCTACTGTTATCATTGAGAATCCAATATATTTTTTTGCTTATGGTTGTTTAATTTCGATGGCAGTGGGATCAATTAGATGCACTTTATGAATTCAATTGGGATTTCCAAAATCTTGAGGTAAGTTGTTTGGATTACATTCTCTATAGTTTAGCCAACATGTGTTCCGAGGTTGACGAGATTCTGATATTTATGTTTCTTCATGTGTGTGTCAGGAAGCATTGGAGGAAGGAGGAAAGCTCTATGGGAAGAAAGTCTTTGTTTTTGGCTGTACAGAACGTAAGCTGTTTCTCGTGCTTTTTCTTTCTTTCTTCCTTTTTGAGTTTTGGTTATTACTGTCTTCTTATCGATTGCATGTTTAAATCATCTTTGGCACTTGTGGTTCTTTCTAGTTTAGTTAGAAATTTATCAGGTTGTGCAGTACGCTCTCTTCCTTTTCTTGAACATTTGCTTCTAGTTCCTGTTTAAGCTTCTCTTTTTAACGTTACAGCTCAACTAGTCCCCTACAAAGGTTTAAACAAGATTGTCCATGTCCCAGCAGTTGTTGTTGTAAGTTCTTGTTAAATATACTTTTATTAAAGTTTGCTTGCTACGCTGATCTCTGAATTTAAGAGCATATGTTATCTCATTTCTCTTTCTAAAATTCGTCAATTTTGTATATGCAGATTGATTCACCCTTTCCGCCTTCTGATAAGATAGGAATCACATCTGTTCAGAGAGAAGTGGAGGAAATCATTCCAATGAAGAAGATGAAAATGGACTGGCTGCCTTATATTCCGTTGGAAAAAAGGTAGTGGGCTGGCCTAAATCAATGAGAAGAGAAGCATAAAGTTTATCATGGGATATTCTTACTTCTGATGTTTAAGAGCAGTTGCTAACTACTTTTGCTTTGTTCTTCTTGCAGAGATAGACGAGTTGATAAGATGAACTCGCAAATATTCACTTTGGTCTGTACGCAGAGGAAGTAAGTAGTTAGATGACTGATAGAGTTAATAACATTGATGTTCACTTGCTATGAAGGGATTTTGGTATACTCAATTTATCTTTGTACATTATCTGCAGATCAGCTCTCAGACATATGAAGGAAGATCAACTTAAGAAGTTTGAGTATTGCCTTCCTTGTGAGTGTTATTCATTTACTAATAATACTATTTAAATTTGTAGAGTGAACCAATTATAGCACATGGCTGGCTGTTGCAGTGGATTATCTGTATGTGTATCTTGTTATGTATGTGGTATGCAACAACAAATTCTAATCTCTTTTTCGTTTTGGTTTTGGTTTTTGTTTTCCGTTGCAGATTTCTATCAACCTTTTAAGGAAGATGAACTTGAACAGAGTACTGAGGTCCAAATAATGTTCCCCTCTGAACCGCCTGTAAGTTTTCTGGCATGCAATGAATGTGTTGGGATTGGCAGGTCTACATGAAATGGTCGAATAGGGGCACATTATTTTCTGTATAAGGAAGCTTGAATTTTCTGTTTGTGCAGGTTGTATGTGAATTTGACTGGGAGTTTGACGAACTTCAGGTGTGTGTTTGGCTTTCCTGTAACGATAAAACTTGAAGTACTTCTTTAATTGAGTCAAGAGAGTTTTCATGTTTGCACTGCTCTAAATCACATTCAATTGTATGCTGAATCATGAGATGGCTTTTTGTGCATTTATCTCAGGAATTTGTCGATAAACTGGTTGAAGAAGAACAATTACCAGCTGAACAGAAGGATGAATTCAAAGTAAGTTTGAGCTTTAAAGCAATTGTCAATTCTTGACGCTTGAGTGTTGTCTCTAATTACCATTGTTTGTTGTTCTCAGGAATATGTCAAAGAGCAAGTTCGAGCAGCTAAGAAAGCAAACCGAGAGGCGAAAGAGGCTCGAAAGAAAGCCATAGAAGAAATGAGTGAAGACACCAAGCAAGCCTTTCAAAAGATGAAGTTCTACAAATTCTACCCTCAGCCTTCACCAGATACACCAGACGTCTCTGGTGTCAAGGTAAGAACATATGGGAAACTGGTAACTCGAAAAAGGGGTTTTGTTACAAAGCTGTGATAAGTGAATGATCTTGATTTTGGTTTTTCTTGTTTTGCAGTCGCCGTTCATTAACCGGTACTATGGAAAAGCTAATGAAGTCCTTTGAAATGATCAGATCTTTGAGAACTCAGAATAGCTTTTCTTGGCAGCTTCAACAGTATTGAAACTTATCTAGTCACAGATGCTCTCAGAAACTCTTTGAGCTATTATTATAGGGAGTTAAAAAGTCAAGTTTGGACGACAAAAAGTGTCTTTTACATTTATGAGCTTTGTATTCTCTCCTCTAGAAATACTTGAGATCTTTAGAAGAGTCACGGGAACCAAATTCTTTTTTCGGAAAATTGGAGACAGCTTCCTTATATTTCAATTTCAACCCTTGAAGTTTTTTTCATAATTTTCTAATGGCATCCTCAAATTATTCTTGATTATTTTTTATGGACCCAAAAATATACATTATTCATTATGAGAGATGGAGAGACATAGACAAAAATATAATAAGTTTGGCATCTTTCATTTTATGGTTAGAGAAAATGACATTCTAAAAGGAGCAAATAAAATAGACTACCTCAAGATTTATGTGTTGTATCATGAAAAAAAATTAGCGACGAGGTCCTAGTGGAATATATAAATCAGTCAGTTAAACAGTGCCATAGAATTTCAAAAAGCCTATTTCTATCTCAACATATAATAACCTTAGGGTAATCATGAATTTTTTAATCAAATGATTTTTTTTTTTCAAAATAAATTTACATAATTGGGGTGGACAAAATGTGTAAAAAAATATCTTGAAAAGTCTTTATTTAGTATATGATATGTCAGTTATATTCAAAATAACAAAGTATGATCAAATTACTCACAATAATGTTAATGTGATTAGGGGAAACAAAATTGACAGGTCGGGCCTGAAGAGTATAGTAGTAGTAGTAGGAGTAATTGAGTATGATGGCACAGTGCACGTTCTTTCTCTTTGTGAGTCTTCTCCGTCCCGTTTAAGGAGAACAATGTACGGACAAAGAACCTAACGGCGTTATAGAGTGCATGACGTCCGCGGTGCATGTGATGTGTGAGAAAGGTTGGTGACTTGACTTTGGTACGAAAAACTCCTTTTTTGAGGGGGGAAAAAAAAAAAAAAAAAAAAAAAGACAGAGAGACTCAAACGACATGGCCATTGTCTCTTTCCAGTCTGGTTTTACTCATCTCCAGAACTAATCATATATTATTCCACCACTTCTCTCCCTCTTTCTCTCTTTTCACCTTTTTTTTTTTTTTTTATAATAATGATATTTGTATCTATCTTAATGTATTTTGGTATATAATAATAAACTCTGGTTTTGTATTTATCACGTAGTTAAAGTATGTTTCCTAAACTCTCTAATGTATTGTGTAGAGTAATAATAATAACTGATACATACTCACTGATATAAGTAGTGATTATGACTTGCGCAATTAGTGTTTCAATTTTAATGACACATCTAACAAATCATTTTCATTGCTGAATGATCTCCAATTTTTGAGTAATAAGTTTGAAGATATGTATATCCCATTTTTTACTCGTATGAGTTTTAAAGTGAACAATAATAGTAGTAATAGGTCTTTTTTTTTTTTTTTTTTTTAAGGTCAATATCAATATAGTAGTATCTCTAGGGCATCTCATCAAAATCATTCTATTTCCACTGACGCTCGGATTCATCTTTTAACTGCATTTTGAGTTTTCGATAAATATCATATCCAACTCAAACATAAAAAAAATCAACTTTTCCAAAAAAAAAAAAAAAACACTTTTTTTAAAGTCATTTATGTGGGTTTGGCTACTTATATATTTGAAAATGTCAGAGAATATTCAAAAGTTATCAACATCTTTTGAAAAAAACAAAAAAAATCATAATTACATGACCTAGAAGTCTAGAACTATTAGCAAGTAATCAGTAATTAGGTTCCATTAACAAAAGTCTTTTTTTTCTTTAATGATTCCATTAACGAGGGTAAAGTTAGGGGAGGAAAAAGGTACCCATAAATGAGAAAAACTCATAATTCCTAAAATGATAAAAAGTTTATTTTAAATATCTGAAAGTTTTAAAATTGGAATCTGTTAAAAATCTTTAATTGAAGAAAAAAATAAAATAAATTAAAGACATACCATAAAAGAAAAATAATAATATAAAAATTCGATATTTTTTTTGGAAAACCTCAACACACACACACATACACACACTCTCTCTCTCCCCTCTCTGCTTCTTCTTCTTCTTCTTCTTCTTCTTCTTCTTCTTCTTCCCCTCTTTTCAATTTCCAGATTCCGAGAGTTCAATCCCTAAATCTCCGTCTCACTGCTCTCCTTCTCTCTCCGCTATGAATCCTAATTAGGGTTTTATTTCTTTCAATCAGTAGTATTGCATTTGCTTCTGTTGAGTAGTAGGAAGATTCTTCAGGGCTAAATGAGTCATTTTCTTCTTTTCTGTTTCTTCTCACTACTCCTCCTCCTCCTCGGTGCCAACGCCGTCACCGATAAGGAGCTCCGATCTCTACTCGAGTTTCGTAAAGGGATCCGCGACGAAGCCTCACACCAACGAATCTCATGGTCCGATACAAGCAGCCTCAGTGATCCATCTGCTTGCCCTAATGGCTGGCCTGGTATCTCCTGCGACCCTGAAACCGGTTCAATCATCGCCATTAACCTCGACCGTCGTGGTCTCTCCGGCGAACTCAAATTCAGCACGCTCGGTGGTCTCACTTCTCTCCGCAACCTCTCTTTATCCGGAAACAGCTTCTCCGGTCGCGTCGTCCCTCAGTTGGGTGGAATCACGTCGCTTCAGCACTTGGATCTGTCGGATAACGGATTCTATGGACCTATCCCGGGTCGGATCTCGGACCTTTGGGGTTTGAATCATCTCAATTTGTCTTCCAACAAGTTCGAAGGTGGGTTCCCTACTGGGTTTCGGAATCTTCAGCAGCTTAGATCTTTGGATTTGCACAAGAATGAGATTTGGGGAGACGTTGGTGAGATTTTCACTGAGTTGAAGAACGTTGAGTTCGTTGATTTGAGCTGTAACCGTTTCAATGGGGGCTTGTCGTTACCAGTGGAGAACATTTCGAGCATTTCCAACACTCTCAGTCACTTGAATGTGAGCCACAACGCCTTGAATGGCAAGTTTTTCAGCGCCGAGTCCATTGGTGCGTTCAAGAATCTCGAGGTTATTGACTTGGAGAATAACCAGATCAATGGTGAGTTGCCGCGTTTTGGATCACAGCCGAGTTTGAGAGTTTTGAAGCTTGCCCGTAACCAGTTGTTCGGTTTAGTGCCTGAAGAGTTGTTGCAGAGTTCGATTCCGTTGCAAGAGTTAGATCTCAGTCGAAATGGTTTTACAGGTGAATTGAAAATTTTACTCCTTTTTCTTCTTTTTTTCAGTCAAAATTTCTAAATCTTGCTACTTTAAGGGATAGAGGAATAGAGACTTACTCTCAACTTTTATGTCATTGAGCATTGATTTGACTGATTCCTGGTCCTTGAGTAGACATTTGTGTCGTATTGTCTGAAGTTGTTGTATAAATGTGAATTAAAGGAGTTTCTTTTTTGATTCAAATGCAGGATCAATTAGTGTGATCAATTCAACAACGTTAAATCTGTTGAATCTTTCTTCTAACGCCCTGTCTGGGGAGCTTCCGTCGAGTTTGAAAAGTTGCTTAGCCATAGATCTGAGTGGGAACACTTTCTCTGGCGATGTATCTGTTGTTCAAAAGTGGGAAGCTACTCCAGATTATCTTGATCTGAGCTCAAACAATTTGTCGGGAAGCTTGCCAAACTTCACTTCTGCATTCTCGAGATTAAGTGTGTTGAGCCTTAGAAATAACTCTGTCGCTGGTAGCTTGCCTTCTCTGTGGTATGATTCAGGGGTTTCTCAATTCTCTGTGATTGATCTCAGTTCAAATAAGTTCAGTGGCTCTATTCCCCAGAGTTTCTTCACTTTTGCAAGCTTGAGAAGTTTGAATCTTTCTATGAATAACTTGGAGGGGCCAATTCCTTTTCGAGGTTCACACGCAAGCGAACTTTTGGTTCTAAGTTTTTATCCGCAGATGGAGTTGCTTGACCTCTCAACCAATTCTTTGACGGGTATGTTACCTGGCGATATAGGTACAATGGAAAAACTTAAAGTGCTAAATCTTGCCAATAATAAGCTGTCCGGGGAACTTCCAAGCGACCTCAACAAGCTTACTGGCCTTGAGTCCCTTGACTTGTCAAACAATACTTTCAAGGGTCAAATTCCGACTAAGCTTCCTTCCGGGATGGTGGGATTCAATGTGTCAAATAATGACCTATCAGGCATCATTCCGGAAGAGCTGAAAAACTATCCGCTTTCGTCATTTTATCCTGGTAACTCCAAGCTAAATCTCCCAGGTGGTGGGCGTGCAGCGGATTCTACTCGTGATCTGTCTTTAACTGGGAAAAAACAGCATTCGAAGCGTAGCATAAGAATAGCAATTATTGTTGCTTCAGTTGGAGCTGCTCTTATGATTCTTTTTGTCTTGTTTGCCTATCATCGAACACAGCTCAAGGACTTTCATGGGAGGAATAGATTTACAGACCAAGCCACGACTAGAGACGCCAAGTTTGGACGCTCATCTCGTCCCTCCTTGTTCAACTTCAGCTCAAATGCTGAGCACCCGTCATCATCATTGAGCTTCTCAAACGATCACTTGCTCACCCCAAATTCAAGGTCTTTATCTGGGATACCCGGATTTGAAGCTGAAATATCTGAGCAGGGTGTGCCCCCTCCTACAACCACTACAAACCCTAATCTCCTTGATGATTATCCTACAGCATCTGGACGGAAGTCTTCTTCAGGTGGCTCCTCATTATCCTCCTCACCCCGTTTTAGCGACCAGCCTGTGATGTTAGATGTTTACTCACCTGATCGATTGGCCGGAGAACTCTTCTTCTTAGACATTTCACTAAAACTCACAGCAGAAGAGTTATCCCGAGCTCCTGCAGAAGTTCTAGGTAGAAGCAGCCATGGAACACTGTACAAAGCAACACTGGATAATGGACACATGCTGACGGTGAAATGGTTGAGAGTTGGACTCGTGAGGCATAAGAAAGATTTCGCACGGGAAGCTAAAAAAATCGGCTCATTAAAACATCCAAACATTGTCCCATTGCGAGCATACTATTGGGGTCCCAGAGAACAAGAAAGACTTCTACTCTCTGATTACCTTAGAGGAGAAAGCTTGGCCATGCATCTATACGGTAAGAAGCTCTTTTACCCCCATAGCTATTAGCCTTTCTGTATCTCGTCTGAACAAAAATTAAGCACTTTTCAGCCATTTGATGACTACCTTTGAAGCTTAAAAGAACTTACCGTTACAATCTTTATGTGCAGAGACTACTCCCCGGAGGTATTCTCCAATGTCCTTCAGCCAAAGACTAAAAGTTGCAGTTGAAGTGGCTCAGTGTCTTCTCTACCTTCATGATAGAGCAATGCCACACGGGAACTTGAAGCCGACAAATATAATCCTCACAAGTCCCGACAATACTGTGCGCATAACCGATTACTGTATTCACCGTCTGATGACTCCACCTGGTGTAGCGGAACAGATTCTAAACATGAGTGCGCTCGGTTACTCTGCTCCTGAACTTTCCTCAGCTTCTAAACCAATACCAACTCTCAAATCCGATGTATACGCATTTGGTGTGATTCTCATGGAGCTTTTGACTAGACGAAGCGCGGGTGACATAATCTCGGGTCAAACAGGTGCTGTTGATCTGACTGATTGGGTGCGGTTGTGTGATCAAGAAGGTAGGAGAATGGATTGCATAGACCGAGACATTGCAGGTGGGGAAGAGTTCTCAAAGGCAATGGAGGATGCACTTGCTGTCGCAATCAGGTGCATTCTCTCTGTCAGTGAAAGGCCTAACATCAGACAAGTACTTGATCATCTTACTTCAATTTCTGCCTGAGATTTGTTTGTTTTTTTATTTCATTTTTCTGTAAATCTCCATGGATTTCCCTTCACCCATCATCCCCATTTTTTTGTTTCTTCTTCTTCTTCTTTTCTGGTTTTATGTTTCTCTCTAGTAGCTTTGATCAGATGATTCAGATCCTCACGTGTTCTTACATTTATATTTTGTTGATTATTTTTCCCCTTCCTTGTAAAGGTAGAAGAAAATCTAATCCCATTTGATTCTGACAGAAACATTTTGAGTTTGGTTATTGATTTTTCAAAATATCTTCTTATATCTATCTCTTGTTGACTATTAGTAACTAGCAAGAGCTGATCAAGGGAGACAAATGGAATGATGTTGTGATTTTCACTATCGTTTACCAACTGTATGGCGTCATGGAATTGTAATTTACTTTCAGGAATTTGTTGTTGAGCAAATTGATTGACTAAACTTACAAACCTTTATGCATTTTCATGTGTTTTAAATTCTTAGTGAATATGACATTTGAAACCATATATACCACAAGCCAAATCATATATAAGTATTACATACAAGAGAGAAAAAACATCGAAAATCTGGTTTCTAAAAAGCTATACTTTACGTTGCTGATCATATTTACAACTTCCCTCAAACATTTCCTTTTAGCCGCAAGACAAGAATCATCATCAAACAGCAGCTTATGTTATTGCTCCTGTTCTTGTCCAAAACCTCACTCACAACCAAACTCTCCATTCTCGAACCTTAAGGTTTCAATCCTTTCTGGAAATCCAAATACCTTAATTACGTAGGTTCACGTTGCTTAGCCGCCCAACTCGAACTCAAAGCTCGAAGCCGTTGGAAATACTCACCTAATGCTAACAAACCTCTAGCCGCTTGTCGCGTCGTTAAGATCCGATGCATTTGTTGCAATGTCTCATGTCTCAAATGATCAGCCTAACAACAAAAACAAAAATTTAAGAAACAACAGCAACCTCAAGAAACCAGTTCTTCTTGTCCTAACAATATCATTAGTTTTTTTTTGCTAAGCTTTCTTTCTCACCTGGTTTACAAAGCTTACCAAAGCCTCCAATCTCTCCATAGCACAAGTCATTTCAGGAATATAACTTCCTTCGCCAAGTTTCCCGGCTGCTACACTCTCTGCTAACGTATGTTGCAATTTCTCCATACCTTGGGATAACGCATCTTCCGCTTGTTGACATGATTGCCTCAAATTACATACATCCAAAAGTTGTTGATCCGTCAAAGGATCAAAATGCGGTAACAGAACCTAACGAACAACAAAAAAGAATCCATATTCAAAATCATTGTAAGAACCTTAACTTTTTATGGATCAATGACAGGTTTTTCTCTTCACCTTGAGAAGCTCCGAGGGTCTAAACCCGCCTATCCACAAGAAAAACCGCTCTGCTGAAGTTTTCCACATTCCGGACATGACATAGAAAACATCAATTTTTGCAGCAGTTGACTTCATCCGGAAGAGTTGAAAGTAATGTTTCATGGCATTCTCGACTAGTGATCGAAGTTCTATATCACTAACTTGTCCATGTAACACAGTTCTTAGTTCGCATATCTGCCTATTTTGTTCTTCCACCCAATGCCCATATTCCATCTCAAATGCAACAATCCCTAACAAGCAAAAAAGAAAACTGATGAATCTCAAAGCTGATTTGAGGGAGACAATGTAAAACTACCTAAAGGTGAAAGATTCAAACCTGAGCTCATGTTATCTGAGAAACCAAGAGCACTGGATTCTACTCCGTTCCCCACATAGAAACCCTGCAACATTATGATCATAACTTATTATATTAACAAGATACTTAAGGAAAAAGTAAGAATAATAGTCTTTACAAACCTGTTGTCTAGCACGATCGAGTTCTTGCTCTAAATGAATTAGCTTCAACCGGCTGGTCTCTAGCTGCTGAACATAAGCCTGTAACAAAAGACTTATATAACTCAGTCAAAAACATAACAAAATATAACTGTTTTACTAGTTCCACAGAAGATAAAGTTTCATACTTTCTTGCGCAAACGACTTTTCCTAGCTGCCTCACGATTCTGTGCAAGCCGTCGTTGTATCTGTAAAGATATAAAGATTTAATTGAATGTAATCTCCATGGAAAATAAGATAACCAAATGAGCTATATATATGATAACTTACCTTATCAGGATGTCTAGATGTGGAAGCCTCTTGGTCATACTTGTGAGGAGTTCCTTCTGCCCCATGAGAAGTATCCTCTGACTGAACAAAGATTGAAGTAAGCATTAGCTTCTGAATTCAGATGAGATAATTTTATCTGAGATATATAACAAATCTTAAAAGTACCAAGCTGTCTGTTTTTTCGTTTGCCGGGATTATGATAGAGCCAGGTGTATACATGCCTCCATTGTTCTTGAAACTTTCTTCCCACATACTGATTTGGTTGAGAGGCTCGTAAATTTCAAACCTTCTCTGTGGAACAAAATGTGTTGATGTTGTATTCATGTTTCTTCAACTGGCAACAAACAAGAGATATACATACAAAAACTTTCATTAATCAAAAATCAAGAACTGCAAAAAGATACAAGATCATCATCACGAGTTGAAGAGAGAGAGAGATATGTAAGTTGATTTTTGCAGCAGCCAAAAGAAAGGTTGTGGCGTTTTTTAAAGTCATTTTCCATCACCCAATCCGTCAACGCTACATACCTTGCCTACTTGTGTATAAGGTGAAAACATTAGACTCATATACACCCGGAAAAAACCCTATTCTTACTAGTGGTTTTTTTGAAAGGTCTATCATTGAAAATATATGATCTCAAAAACCTCTAAATTGAATTTCCTAAAACAGACCAAACTCTAATGTCGATGTCAGTTATTGGATCTTACTGTATCTTCTTCTTTTAGCCACTAATGGTGGACCATCTTATACACCTCCCAATAAGGGAAAAAATTCCATTACTCTCTCTCACTCACTCACTGATTTGAAATAACATTCTTGTCCACATAAGTCAAGATTCGATGTAAAGGCTACTCAGAGAAGAAGGTGAAGAGAATAAGAGCTAGAACCAAACTATATCACATAGCCAATCATGAAATGGAAAAAAAATCAGAAGCAAAAGTTACAGCTTCAACTGAAATCAACTAAGGTAAACCCTAATCCAGGAAACATAACAAGAGACTTATAAGGGTATCTCTAAGATGAAACAGAGAACACACAAAGTTCGAAACTTTATTCCAAGTCAAGATGAGATTATGATATTCAAAATCAATATCATAATCAACCCAAAAAAAATAAAAAATCAAACTTTAGAAAGAAGAGAGATCCGAAGTTGTTACCTTCTTCTTATGGTCTATTTATGTCAAAAGGGCTTCAAAAAGACGAACTTTTCCCGCGGAAAACCATGAAAAGAACACAAACAAAAAAAAAAGCAAAGGAACTTTTCAGTTTCAGTGACGAAATCGGAAGCAAAGCCTAGAAATTTTCAGTTTAAATCGATCTGAGAACAGAAGAGACGATAAAATCGCGTTATCTGCAATTGTCATCTTGAAGAAGAAGAAGAAGAAGAATCATACGAGAACACGACAACTTAAAAGAGAGAGAGACCTTTGATAGACTTCTTTACATTTTCCTATATCATAATAAAATGTTTTAAAAATATAATTTTGACATTTTCTTTTCTATATTTTGTTTTTTGTTCGTTGATTCTTCGGTGATATTTTGTCTTTTAAGCAATAACTGAATCCAGCAGAAATTAAAAAAAAAAAAAAAAAAACAATTTTGATATGTTTAATAATTTTTATTCTCTTTACAGTATATTCTTTTTATAGTAGTCCACAATTTATTCCATTACTAGATTAATTTATTTATGTTTTGTTTTACTATCATTTGTCCATGTCTCCACTACCTCGCTGATGTGCGCACCAGGTAGATTGGAATTTTTAAAAAAAGTTAAATCCGAATTTTAATTCTTCATTAAAAACAATTTATAAACCTATGTGAAAAATAGTCTTTCTGATTTCCAAGAATATATCTAGCTACATGTCATTTTTTTTTTTTTTTTTGGTAACAAACATGTCAAATTTTGCGGCTAGACACCGTCGGTGATTAGTACCTAAAGATTGAACGGCACACGCGCAGCTTAAGATTTGCGGCGGGGATGAAAGAAGGCGGTTAAAAACTCTCCGAGTTGTATAATCAATATATGTTGGGATTTATAAGACATCAGTACGTAACAGAGCCGCAACGCTGACGGCAACAATTGATAGAAACAGATTTACGTAAAATATATTGATGCATATCATATGTTTAGTATAATCATAATTAGTTTTGATATAGTTCGTAATTGATGCATGTCACAACGCTGTCGTCGGACATGTCTATTCAGATTTCTTTGAAGGTTTGATTCAATATTTAATACAGGCATAAGATCATTACCCAATGTAAAGGAAGAAGAAAAATATTGGCTTAAGAATGAGGTTCCAAATTAAGACATGCCGATCAAAGAAGAGACCGACCACTCCAGCATACTAATGTAATCTTTGAAGGTTTCAGCTTACTATCGGCTATATATAATGTAATTATATCAACCATCTAGGTATAGTTAATTATATTATATGTAGCTTACGTTTGCCAACTAAAAAGATTCACATACATATACGTCTTCCTAAATATAAAGTTGTATTATTTGATAATATATTATATATATACTGGAAAAAGAAAAGAGAAACGAACATTTGCAAAGGAATCACACCTATAGATGATAAAGAAATATTTCAATATTTGATCATAACCACAGATTGGCTCTTCAAGTTACATAGGAGACATATTTGTGTGACCACAACTCCTACCCACTTGCCTCTTTACTTGTTTATTTTTAATTAGCACAAACGAATACTAACTATAATATGTGATTTTGTGCATTTATCTCATTATCTGTCAACGCAGTACATATTCGTAAGTATATATTGCAATTATTTAAAGTTTTTAACCAAAGAACATTATGGAATTCATGTTTATTCGAATACAAAGAACATTAACAATGAAAAATAAAGAAGTATATATTAAGGAAAACATGACGCACAAACTCTTTGCTTTTGTCTATTTGTGGAATTATTCTCAAGTGCCTAGCAATCTTATTAAAAGTGGTTTGCCACTAAGAATGGTTGTCGTCACTCTTTATTTTTTATTTCTATCTGTGGCTAAAACTATACTCATGTTTTGAAATCAATCTGAGAATTTTCACGAACCTTGTAATATTTGACTCGGCTTTATTTAGCCACATTTACAAGAGATATTATCTAAGAGACTTAGAAGAAGATTCTATAATTGATCAGTACCTAGTGCCTGAGAGCGTAAAGCCAATCATCCATGAAAAATAACTAGTCGCTACAAGATAGAACATGGAAGAGGGTTTTCATTAGGGGTTGTTTCTGTTTATGTATGCTCAAATACTCAAATGTGAGTGTGTTTGACGTTAAAAGAAAAAAAATAGCCAGTAGAAGTAGTAAATCATGACGATAACTCTCACACACACAGAAAAGAAAGATGTATATTTTTAATAAGAACAAAAGAAAATTAATGGAAAGAAAGAACGTTGAGGATGTCTTTGCCACATCAATATATATCCACAAAGACAAATGGTAACTATCGATCATCATTTTAAGATTACTTCCTTTTTGATTCTTCTCTTTCCTTTTGGTTGACCACAGTGTTTCTCTTCTTCTCACTTTTTTTTTCTTTTTTCTTTTGACATTTTGAATCAGCAAAATATACTAATTTTTTCATATTGAATTATTAGGAAATTTAGTGGTAAATTTTTAGTTAGAATTCAAAGATCCATTATCCAGAAGAAAACTGTTAGAAAATATTATCGGTGGGAAGAGGGTGATCATTTCCTCTCCTATAATTTACGATTAGGCATAGCTGACTTACCAATAATATAGAAGAATACAAATTACGATATGTCTTGCAGAACTAGGCTCTCCGACCCTTTTGTCGAAGACACTTGACGTGGATATCACCAAAAAGGATAAGGCTTTTATTATATAAAGATGTCATAATCGGGAAAAAGTATAAATTGCAATCCGCGACTCTCGGTCTTTTTTTGTTTTCTCTCTTTTTCTGGTTAGATGATCCCACTAACTAGTAAACTACACATTATGAGAAAAACCAAAAAAAGGCACAACACGAATGTTCACAAAATGTCGGTTCACCGGCCATTGGCATTGGAAAACTGTGTGCCAACTTCAATCTAATCTCACCTTTTCCTTTAGCGTGCAGACCGATATTACTTGTAAGTTCTAATTTCCGACTTCTAAGTGGTGTAAGAAAAAGTTGCATTTCTCAAAAATTCGTACCAATTGGAATAGCGAATTTACGCGTAAAGTTTGAGGTAAAATACTTGGAATGACATACAAAACTTATTTTAATAAAAAAAAAATCATTAAACAAATGATAAAAATAGACTTTCGTTTCTTTGGAGACGGGAAAATGATTATATCCATATACTCAATTATGTTGAATTAATTTTATTAGAATACATACGTTTTCTTGGTAAGCTAAAACATGAAGTATATAATACAAACGATACAAGATAACATTGCAGTATACACATAAATCGGTGCACATGGTAAACCGACATATCTAAGTTTCTCTAGAAAACACCAAAACCAATAGAATCAAGTATGATTAAATGTGACAAAGATTTTTCCTTATAATAATTAAAAAAAAGATGGAACGATCCTTATCCGAAACAGCAAGTTAAAGCAACAATATATATAGCTTTCTATGTTGTGTTCTTTTTTGGCACATAGAACTCAAGAGAAAGATCGAGGGATTGTAAAAATGGCTGACATAGCAATATTGGTGGTGGAGGAGTACGAGAGGAGGATGAAGCTAATGGCAAAGAAAGCATCGATTTCTGCGGAGGTTGGGCTGTGTAATAATTTCCCGGCGAAGATGACGTCCTTTGGAGTTGAGGAGGACATGATCAAGAGTTTAAAGAGGAACTTTGAAGCTAAATCTCAGTTTGCTCTTGCTGTTTCTAATGGTTTCTTCTCTGCTTAACTATGTTTCTCTCTGCTTTTTACTGAGAGATATGACATTAATCTGTCTGTAAAATTTGGTAAATTTTTAATCAAATCTGTTTTTTTTTTTTTTTTTTTTTTTTTTTTTTTTTTTTCTGGTTGTCAATGTTCAGAAGAGATAACTAATCTTATATGAAATCAAATCTACACAGATGAGTAATTTTGACAAATATTATGTAGAATTAAAAACACAATTCCATTCAATCAAAGTGTTAAAAAGAGAGTGAATTAAAAACATTGGTTCCACAGAAGGGGACTAATTAAACATAGCGTCAGCAAAAAGATAGGTCTCACAAAAGGGACTACACGTAGTGTCAGCAAGAGATAGGTCTTGATTTTTTAATAGACGATCAACCACCACATTATAGATAAGAAACTTGTGTGGAAGAAAGAATCATTTACTCTCGTCAGAGAAGAAGGTTCTCCTATGGAGAAAACGCCACAACGTCGTCAGGGGCGGATCTACGTTAATACTAGGTGGGGCACGTGCCCCATACAACTTTATAAAAAGTTGTTAAGTAATATGCTAACATTATTAGTTTCTTAGCTCATTTGGTAAGGGTGTTCCATATTAAGAGGAAGGAGATGGGTTCGAACCCTAAAACATGCCAGTTTACTTTTTTATTGCTAAAAAAAAAAATTCTAGATAAATATAATTTTGTGCCCCATATTACTTTTCTCTCTGGATCGGTTTTTATTGCTAAAAAAAAAAATTCTAGATAAATATAATTTTGTGCCCCATATTACTTTTCTCTCTGGATCGGTCGTAATATCACAAATTTAGAAACTTGTGGCGGTGTGACATAAATAGTAAATACCTTAAATGTAGAAACTTTGTCTTATTATACACTCTGAACTCAAGTTTGTTGATAAACATTGAATAGAAACATTCCATTGTTGATCAATCTGAGAACTTGGAGAAGGCTTCTAAAATGGAGAGCGGTGATGAGAGTAGGCCGGTGGTTCAGATAACGGGATGTGCTCAGGGAGGAATGGGTCACGCGCTGGCCCGTGAGTTCACTGAGAAGGGATGTCGAGTGGTGGCTACGAGTCTATTACTGAGCACGATGATGGATCTGGAGCAAGATTCGAGGTTCTTCGTCAAGGAGCTTGATGTTCAATCGAAACAGAACGTTTGTAAGGTTGTCTCGGAGGTTATTGATAAGTTTGGAAGGATCGACGTTCTTGTTAATAATGCCGGTGTCCAATGCGTCGGACCTCTGGCTGAGATTCCATTTGCGGCCATGGAGAACACCTTCAACACTAATGTTTATGGTAAAACGAAAATTGGATTTTTAATGTCAAGTTTTCTCATTTATAGACTAATTGGAGCTTCAATAGTTCATATTATTGGACAATGTGTGTGTTTGCTTTTGGCTTGGTACAGTGTGCTAGTATGTTTTGAAGAAGTGAATTTATCCAATGTAGGTACAATGAGGATGATACAAGCCGTTGTACCTCACATGGTGTCTAAGAAAAAGGGGAAGATTGTGAATGTTGGAAGTGTCACTGTTATGGCATCAGGCCCATGGGCTGGGGTCTATACAGCTACCAAAGCTGCTATTCATGCTCTTACTGATACCTTCAGGTTTCCTCTATCGCATATTCAGTCCTGTTTGTGCTTTTTTTTTCTGTCTATAGGAGAATTGATGGTAAGGTTTGTTGAAAAGCTACTTGAGTATCATTTCTAGAGGACTAGAAGTCTAGAATCTCATGTTGGGTTACGTGGATGGTTTTGTCTTGTGAATTGTTTGTAATGGTTCTTGATTTAACGTTAGGTTGGAGCTTAGGCCCTTTGGGATTGATGTCATCAACGTTGTCCCGGGAGGAGTACGAACAAACATAGCAAACACAGCTGTAGCGAGCTTTAACAAAATGCCTGAGCTGAAACTATACAAGCCTTATGAAGAAGCTATCAGAGAAAGGGCGTTTATATCACAGAGGATGAAGCCAACTCCTGCAGAAACATTCGCCAAAGACATTGTAGCAGCAGTGCTGAAGAAGAACCCACCCGCTTGGTTCTCTTCAGGCAGGTACTCAATCCTCATGGCAATCATGTACCATATGCCCCTTTGGCTTAAAGATTTTATCCAGAACCAGGTTTTTATGAAGAAGAAGTGATATAATCAGATTCAGGTTGGGGTTTAAGACAGAATGTAAACATGCATGAAAACGAATGTAAGAGATTGTTCAAACTGTTTATTGAATCTTATGTCCCCATGTTTGAGTCTTAAACAGGGGAGAATGATTACATTATTGTTGTATAATCATTGTGGTACACATAACTGTAGGAAGGAAAGGTGAGGATTCTACAACCAGAGGAACAATATATTTCTACGTTGATTCGACCCGTCCGCCACTGGAAACACCACTTCCCGCCGACAAACGTTTCATTGAAATCACATTCCCTTAAATTTATAAGCATGTGGTGTAGCATTAATCAATCTTTAAGTTAACAGAGTTGTGCATGACTATTGACTAATATAATATCACAAATTGGTTTGTTGTTTAAAAAACTACGTGGAAGATAACAACTCATTTTGAACCATTTATTTTCTTCTGGCTTCTGAAAAATGTGATGTGAAGATGTTTGGTTATTATTACTTGTTACTTGTTAGCAGTTGGACCACTTGGACATCGAACCTTAATTACACACTTTACGTGACCAGTTGAAAATGTGATGTGACTGAGAGAAACTTTGGTTGTGAGAGCAGTTGGAGTTGGGGACATTAAACCTTAAAAGTTGGACAAGCCTACTTTTACGTGACCACATTGTATTGAATTTGAAGTCTACTTACTAATGCCGAAATAAAAAGAAGTTTGAGGATAAAAAGAGGAAAGACACATACCTACACGTCATCCCTACTTCACTTTGGTTATCGATCCACGTCATCGGCTTTGTCTCTCAATCTGAGAGAAAGAAAAGAAAATGGAGAGTGGTGGTAGCGACGAGAGTACGCCGGTGGTTCTGATAACGGGATGTTCTCAGGGAGGGATTGGTCATGCGCTGGCGCGTGAGTTTAGTAAGAAGGGATGTCAAGTGGTGGCAACGAGTCGATCACGGAGCTCGATGACGGATCTGGAGCAAGACTCGAGGTTACTCGTGAAGGAGCTTGATGTTCAGTCGGAACAGAACGTGAGTAAGGTTTTGTCGGAGGTTATTGATAAGTTCGGAAGGATCGACGTTCTTGTTAATAACGCCGGCGTTCAATGCGTCGGACCTTTGGCGGAGATTCCAATTTCCGCTATGGAGAACACCTTCAACACTAATGTCTTTGGTATATAAAAGGAAAAAGATTCGATTTTTATTTAATTTCATTATTTTACGAGAATGTTTATTGAACAAAGTGTGAGCTTTTTTTATTATCCAATGAAGGTTCCATGAGGATGACTCAAGCTGTTGTACCTCACATGGTGTCTAAAAGAAAGGGAAAAATTGTGAATGTTGGAAGTATCACTGTTATGGCACCAGGTCCATGGGCTGGGGTCTATTCAGCTACCAAAGCTGCTATTCATGCTCTCACTGATACCCTCAGGTTTGCTTGCTTTTTCCGTTTTTTTCCTCTATGTGAGTTGAATATCATTTCTAGAGGACTAGAATCTCATGCTGGGTTTGGTGGATGATGCTTGTGTTTGTGAGAAGTGGAGTTGTTGTTCAAATTATATATATATATATATCTAGTAGCGGATGGTTTTGGTTTTTTTTTAATTGTTTTGTAATATGGTTCCTGCTTTAACATCAGGTTGGAGCTTGGTCCCTTTGGGATTGATGTCATCAACGTTGTCCCCGGAGGAATACGTACGAACATAGCAAGCTCAGCTGTTGCAGCCTTCAACAAAATGCCTGAGCTGAAACTATACAAGCCTTATGAAGAAGCTATCAGAGAAAGGGCGTTTGCATCACAGAGGATGAAGCCTACTCCTGCAGACACATTTGCCAGAGACACCGTTGCAGCAGTGCTGAAGAAGAATCCACCCGCTTGGTTCTCGTCAGGCAGGTACTCAACCCTCATGGCAATCATGTACCATATGCCCCTTTGGCTCAAAGATTTCCTCCAGAAGCAGGTTTTAATGAAGAAGTGATAATCATAATTCGGGTTTACCACATAATGTAACATGAAAACGAATGTAAAACCTTGTTCAAACTGTTCATTGAATCTTATGTCCCCATCGGTTCTAAAGATAACAGGAGAGAATTATTACATTATGTTGTAACAACTTGTGTGGTACAAATAACTGCAAGAGGGAAAGGTGAGGATTCTACAACCAGAGGAACCATAGTTCTACTTTGATTCGACCCAACAAATGTATCATTGAAACCACATTTTCAGCAGATAAAAAGGGTCAGAACTATCTAAAAGCTATAAACTAAACATCACTTCTAAATTTTAAGAATGGTGTGGAGCTCCGCAATACATTATCCCCGGTGGCTGGAAAGTGGGACCTTGTTGAGATTGCTGAGCTGAGTTTGGCTGAGGAATTTGAGGCTGTTGATTACCCATCAAATGTGGCGGTGGAGGAGGCGGCGGAAGTCCAGGTGGCATTAATGGAATGTTACCAAAGCTGTAAGGGTTGTTCATTACCGGCGGTTTGAGGAATTGTGGTGGTGCTGGATTAGGTATTACATGGTACTGACCTTGCGTGGTAGGTGTCAGGTTCTGGGAGTTGTTGTAAGGGAACGAAGCATTAGTGTCTGAAACCGGAACTGTGCTCTCTGATGATTTTGATAGACAAGAAGTCTTTGTTGCTTCAGCTGCGAATGAAGATAGGACAGACTGCATGATCATATGTGATGAGGTTGATGCTGTGAGCATCGCAGCAATAGATGCAGGCGTCATTTTTGATGATTTAGAGTTGTCATTTGTCTCGGTTATCATGGTAGCAGAGACTGAGCTCGGGGCAGCGATTGTTGGTTTTGATGTATAATCCTCATCATTAAGCCGTTTCTGCATGTTTTGGGTTTCCTCTGTTTGTTCTTGTGCTACCTAATAACAACCAAAATTGTTCCATTAACTTATTAGCTCAGGTATGTCACAAACGAGGTTAAAGATGCAGTGGGACTTCAAACACGTACCTGAATCTGAGCTTTAAGATTGTCCAGTTCCGATTCCTGACACAAGTAAGCAAAAGAATTAGAGATAGATCACCAAAATAGTGAACTTCCCAAGTGCAGAAAAGCATTTGGTACCTGTTCGCGTAATGCATCTTTAAGCTGGTTCACAAGGGAAGTTCTACTTCCTTGAACAGATTTAAGTTTCTCCATACATTGTCTCAAAAGGTATTCTTCTTCTTCCAATTCCTTTGCCAACGATTTTCTCTTCGGGTTGTCTTTCGCTGGATAGGCACAAGTTGATAAACAAGATCTACATTAGACTTCAAGAAAAAACTGGGGCACTTGTTGGTAACTAGTAAAACAGTTAGTTTTTTACCAGTAGAGCACGCTTCTTCAACATCTTTCTCCATCTTCCTGATTCGTTTAACAGCAGACTTGCATTTATTCATCTCAGCTTCTTCGTTTGAGTTTTCTGCAACAACCAAATGATATGCTGATGCTATCTTCTCAGCCACACCTCCACTTGAAGATAATTTCTGGTTCCAAAGGCAAAAAAAAATCCCAAAAGAGAACTAATATGAAATTTGACTAAAATCAATAGAGGATAAAAAGTAAAGTTTTTTTGTTTTAGTATTTTACCGTTCTGGATGATTTTGAATCCCGTTTTGAAGATTTGGATCCGCGGGAACGCTTTTTGCTCACTTCAAGTGGCAGAGGAACATCTTCTCCAAACATTACATCTTTAAGACTCTTTGAACGGGATCCAAACACTCTTCTTTCTTCCCATATCGTGACCTAACAAATCATGTCAACCAAATATCTCAATTAGCAACTAAACTTCTTTATTGATGTTCACAAAACACAACAGTGAACAGTGTCGCTCTGTATAGCATCACATCTCAAGAACCTTTGCATATATCATCCCTAACATCAAACATGTGACAGAGGACTAACCAGACATCCCTAATATCTTAACCTTTTTGGGCAAAACATGTTCTTTCTAGTTTCTACAAACACAATTGCAGGACATATAAAGTAACTAACCTATTTGCAGAGAGCAAGAATCAAACGACAATAACAAGAAGCTCCAATGAAAGGATTTGAAGCTTACCAAACGTGACACAACGCCTTTGCCATAAGCATCTCCATGAGCAACAATGTCTTTGACAGCCTTAGGAAGAACTTTCCAGAACTCTTGCACAAACTCATTACCCTGACGCTTACTGTTCTGAAGAATATCATTAGCCAAATACATAAGAGGGACTTTCTGAGCCATCTCTGTACTGTGAAACTGTTTCTCCCATGTCGTTACTATCAATTCAGCTTTGCTCCGATTAAATATACACCAATGCGACAGAGCTTAATTTCAAAAGAGTCAAGAAACCAAAACATACAAAAAGGGGCAAAATTTACAAGATCTAAGTTCAGAGGTTAAACCTTATATATGCAAATTTAACTAAAGATAAAGTCATTAAAAGAGGATACTTTCGATGGCCTGTTGAGTGCTATTGAGCTTAGCGAGCTTATCAATCAGGATCTGTTCACTGAACACACTACTCATCCCACCAAAACTCACAAAACCCTAAAAAACAGAGATTTTGGAGAAGGGAGAAGCTTGAATCCCACCCAAAGTGGTTTACGAATTTGAGGGAGAAGCAGCTGGATTTGCTTACAGCCGGTGAGCTGGGCGACACAAGAATGCGGCGGAGCTGGATAAATATTGCGGCGGAGGGTAAACGGAGAAAGAACCCTAGAAGGCGGAAGCAGATACGTTGTAAGGGATGACCAAAACGACGACGTTTGACGCCGATAAGCGATCCCTAAAGAGAGGGATGGGGAGCTAAAGTCGCAGAGAAGAGAGGAAAGTTGTGTTTTTTTTTTCTTTTTCGGCGTTCAGATACTACAAGATGGGCTTTTTCACTTTCTTGTTCTCCCCTGTTTTGTTCCACTTCAATTAATTTTCATTTTCTTTTAACCTAAAAAAAGAATTAATCTTTCAATGGAAAAAAAACAAAAATTTTAAATCTTCTGGAGAGTAGATATTTTTTTTATTATTAACTAAAAGATAAAAAACTACATGGTATTTAACACAACATTGCTTTCAAGTGTAAGCCAAAGATGGAAACTTTTTTTTATAGATCAAATTCCAATGGCTATCACTCGCTATTGTCATCTTCTTCCTCACTGTCTTCCAATTTGATATGGTTCATGTTCCTCTCTAGAGGAGGAAGACCATCTTCATCATCATCCCCTGATTCATCACCAGATTCACCATCGTCTTTCTTAACATCTACCCAAATACAATAAAGAATCAGAAGCAAAAGATTGTGAGTGAGACTTCAACTTTTGATGGTCTGTGGTGGTAATGACAGAGAGATTTAACAAAAGTAGTATGTGACTTACGTTCTTTGAGCGGGGGTGGTGATTGCTTTGGGATCTGAGTTTGCTGAGTAAGCCAAGAATTTTGAACTGAGATGATCTCAGCGCTATTCTGGCATTTTGAGTACTCCTTTAGAATATCCCTGTGATATATATAGGGAGACCTCGTTAAGAAAACACATACTCAAATTGTTGTGTTCACGGATCAAAAAGCAAAATGATGTGAAGGTGTTGAGCTTCTTCAGTTATGTTACTTGTTGAGTGATAAAAAGGCATGACCCCATTTGAATTTTCCTAGCAAAAGTTCTGCAGTTTCCTCCTCCCCACTGATTGGAAAACAAATGGAGCAAGACGTATTAGAAATCCGGATAATGTATGACCAAATCAATTGAGATGGGTTTCAGGAGAAGAAGTTGATGGACTCACCATAGTATTAAAGCTGCAGATAAAGCCTCAACACAAGACAGCTCACATGGTCTTCCATAATTTACTGGATTAGCTGCTACTAACCATGGTACTACAATCATAAAGACAGAATACATATTAACTAGAGATCGGCCTAAAATCCCCAATATATATAGCAAAGGTGATTGATGTTAACTTCTTACAGAGACGAGGAGCAGTACAACGCAGCTTTGCAAACGGAACATCAGTTAGACGTGCCCAAGAACAATCAACTACAGCTAATCCTTTCCTTTTAATCAGATCATAGTCTTCCCTTGAAACACATTGTCTACCAACTGGACTGCCAAAATTATCAGACACATATTGCAGACGATTAAGAATGTGTCATCTAATGACATTAAAAAATAACCCTAATGAGATACAAGTAGAGAGATACCTTAAAACAACTCCTCCAAAGCCTGTGTTAACCCGTAATTCCTAACAACATCAACCGCAGCAGGAATTTTCAGCTGAAACACTTAGAAAGAAGATAACAAATATAAACTTTACAAGCTCATGATACTTACTTTTAACAAGTTGAATCTAGCAAGCTTACGACCTGTGCACCTCTTTGCATCACATTGACCAAAATCCTAACACAACACAAAACGCAATAGTTACATCAATGAGTAGTGAAACAATCTGATCGTTTACTAGATTTTGGATTAGAGAAACATAAAGGAAACTATGCATACCCACATTGCCAATTGAACTTTTGGAACTGCTGGTGCTTCATCCTCAGGCTCTACGAAAAGTCCCCCAGTAAAGAGCATTAGTTACTGGTATGTTCAGCTAACCCACCAACCAACAACAAAAATAATAACTTTAGTACCTTGATCAAGCGGAAGTGATTCATCTTCCCTGCAAATTTTTTTAAACGAAGTCGTTAACACTCGCCAACGACAGAATCGAAAACAGAGAGAAACCTCGATTCGCAAAGATCAGATATTTACCTTCCAAGATCAGTCCGACTGGTTTGTCCACGACTCGAATTGCCTCCTTTAGATCGATTGTGCTTCCCGTAACCCATTTGTTACCGGCGATATTTCCGACAAACGCAGATGTGATTTTTTTTTTATCGGCTTAGGGTTTTATATGTAAATTAGGGTTTTTAATAAGCCAGCCGACGACAGTATCTCCGGACCGATGTAAAACAATGTAAACCGTCCTTTCGCAAGAACCAAACCGAAACGAAAGCTTGATTACAGTATTACACGTGTAGTTAAGCACACCGCTTAGGGCAATTACGTCATTTTGAATGATAAAATATTGTTGATTAAGACAGAACCGTAAACTCAAACCGGACAAATGATTGAGCACACACGTGTAAAGTATATCGCTTGGGGTATTTACGACATTTACTACCACACTTTCTTCCCGTTAAGCTTCTTCTTCTTCTTCTTCTTTCTCTCTCTCTCTTTCTTTCTCACTCTCTCACAGTCAGCCATAACTCTCCGACCAACATTCACACTCTCTCTCGATAAAATATCTCTCTTTTATTGATTAAAACTTCGATTAGAACCCTAATTTTATTAAATTGTTAGTTTGTTTGGTGTTCACTCTACGTTAACAGTGCTAGGTCTTGTTCCTGTTTCAGCAAAACCCTAGCTCGAAAAAAAAAAATGGCGTCACGATCTGGTTCAACCTTTTTACTCTTATGTGTTCTCGTTCTAGCTACGGAGCAGACTCTAGCATCTGTCTTCTCCTCGAGGCTGATCCATCGCTTCTCCGACGAAGCTAGAGCGTCGATTAAGATTCCGCGATCGTGTCCGGAGAAGCGGAGCTTGGAATATTATCAGTTGCTCGCGAGAAGTGATTTCCGAAGACAGAGAATGAATCTCGGTGCTAAGTCTCAGCCCCTTGTTCCATCTGAAGGAAGCAAAACTTTTTCTTCTGGCAATGACTTTGGATGGTACATTATTTACCAAAAAGTTCCTTTTTTTTATTTTGATGTTTCTCAATTTTGTACCTTTAGATCAAAAGAAGTTATCTTATTTCTTGTTTTTTGTTTAGGGGAAATTTTTATTAGTCCTGTCCTGTGTTTTAACTAACTCAATCAGCTTGATATGAAATTACTAACAGTCTTTTCCTCTGGGCTTACTTGTTTTTGGTGTGCTAACATAAGTTTTGTACTCAGTAGATTAGTAGTGATGCGATGCCTTATGTGAATTTTGTGTGTGATTGTTTTACTTAGGCTACACTATACATGGATCGACATAGGGACGCCGAGTGTATCGTTTCTTGTGGCTTTAGATACTGGAAGTGATCTACTTTGGATTCCTTGCAACTGTGTGCAATGCGCTCCTTTAACAGCCACTTCCTATAGCAGCCTGGTATGTGATATAAAATGATAAGCTTGTTGGTTATATATGTAGTTAAGAGTTAGATAGTGAGAATGATGAACGGTTTAGCGCTTATTTCCAATTGATTGATTGGCAGATGCTTCCTCGTGTTTGGGGGCACCTATTCTGCAGGCTACTAAAGATCTGAACGAGTATAATCCATCAAGTTCAAGTACCAGCAAAGTCTTCTTGTGCAGCCATAAGCTTTGTGATTCTGCTCCAGATTGTGAGAACCCAAAGGAGCAATGCCCTTATACTGTTAACTATCTTAGTGGAAACACCTCGACCTCGGGATTACTTGTTGAAGACATCTTGCATCTTACATATAATACTAACAATAGATTGACGAACGCTTCCTCCTCTGTCAAGGCTCAAGTTGTTCTAGGGTGTGTTTTACTTTTACCATTGTATTGGTGATGTTTTTTTTGTGTGTTTTAGAGTTTAGTATTGATAGGTGTGTCTTCATATTGCAGATGTGGTAAAAAGCAAAGTGGGGATTACTTGACTGGGGTTGCTCCTGATGGTTTGATGGGTTTAGGACTTGGAGATATCTCGGTTCCAAGTTTTCTTTCTAAAGCAGGAATCATGCGAAACTCGTTCTCCTTGTGCTTTGATGAAGAAGATTCAGGGAGGATTTACTTTGGTGATATAGGACCATCAATGCAACAATCTACACAATTCCTTCCTGCCGACAATAAATAGTAACAAACGTTCTCTATACTTCTGGTTTTTATCCATTTTAAGATATCTTTTAGTAATTAGCACCTGTGTTGATTTTGTTTACAGTATTGTGGGTGTGGAGACTTGTTGTATTGGCAACTCGTGTCTGAAGCAGACGAGCTTCAGAACTTATATTGACAGTGGACAATCGTTTACTTATCTACCGGAAGAAATATACAGAAAAGTTGCGGTTGAGATGGACAGACATATAAATGCTACGATGAAGAGCTTTGAAGATGTTTCATGGGAGTATTGCTATGAATCTAGGTACTCATATGCTATATAAAACAAAGACATAGAGAAAGAAGCTCCTTGGTGTTCATATATATGCTTTTCTCCTAATGTTCTTTTGGATTTTCCTTGGTGATAGTGTTGAGCCAAAAGTACCAGCGATCAAACTCAGGTTTTCGCACAATAACACATTCGTGATTCACAAACCTTTGTTTGTATTCCAACAAAGTCAGGTTAGACCATATATGCACATTTTATGGCTTATGCTAAATATAGGCGAGATTTAGATTTTGATGTATATTACATAATCATGAACCATTTTTCAGGAGCTTGTCCAATTTTGCTTGCCTATCAGTTCTAGTGGAGAAGAAGGCATAGGAAGCATAGGACGTATGTATTAGCCTTATTCATCATCTCTCTTTCTTTCTTACATGCTCAGACTAATGTCTTAGACTTGCCTTTTTCTTTTGCAGAGAACTACATGAGAGGTAATCGAATGGTTTTCGATAGAGAGAACATGAAGCTAGGGTGGTCAGCCTCCAAATGTGAGATTCTGATTTAAATACAACTTTAGTAAGTACTAAGATCTCTTGTAAGATCCAAAGCTAAATCAAAATGACACCGGTGTGTTTTGCAGGCCAAGGAAATGAGATAGAGCCGCCTCAAGCTTCACCGGGAAGCACTTCAGCGCCATATCCATTGCCAACAGAGGAGCAGCAAAGCAGAAGCCATGCGGTTTCACCAGCCATTGCAGGTAAAACTCCATCCAAAACACCATCATCATCATCACCATCAAGATCATCATGTAGCTTCTCTTCTATGATGATATTATTCAACTCTCTTTTTCTGCTACATGGGGTTGTCTCTTATATGTGAGATCAAAGATTGTCTTATAAAAAACAAAACTATTTTGCCTTGCATATATATAAGAAGTTGATCTTATAAGTCTTGCATCAGTTCTATTATCGTCTCTAAGGAAATCAGAATAAATTAGCAAATGCATATAGTGCAAAAGTTTCATCTCGCAATAATGTTAGTAAAAGTATAGATGTTTGTTCTAAATTATTTATTTACCGTCTGTGTTCGGTTTTAAAATGATTAATAGACTTCTTAAAGGATATACAATTGAATCATTGGAATAAAAAGATTCACAGTTTTTACCAAAAAAGTTATAAAAAAAAAAAAAGAAAAAGAGAAGTAAGAAGACCACGGCGGTTGTTTTCTAAATCCGTAACTTCCCATTCGGTCTGGAGGCGGTTGGTTTCAAGAGTCATGGCCACGGCGTTTCACGAGCTGGTTCTGAGCCTCAGACAATCCTCTGGTCGCTTCCTCATCTTCTGGTGTCTCTTTTCTCAATATCTCATAATCCCCAATCGCTGCTTCCCAGTTCCCAAGCTGCAACCACGTAAAAAGACATCAACTTAAACTGTAACCCCAATTTCATACTATATTCACGCGTTTGCCACCTGTTATGCCAATAATTTCAAATAATAACCTTGGCGTTACAATCGGCTCTTCTGAGTCGAGCCTTGGTGTAGCCAGGACGGAGGGTGAGTGCTGCCGTGGAGTCTTCAATGGCTCGATCAAATTGGCCCATTTTGCATAGACAAGCCGCTCGGTTACATAGCAAGACTGAGTTTCTTGAGTCGTGGTCTAATCCTTCGCCATAAGCCGCACAAGCTTCTTGAAACCGTCCAGCTTTAAAGAAATCATTGCCTCTTGATCGCGCTTTTGTAACCGCCTGAGCGCGCCGGAGAACCATACTCACTTCCCTATTGTTACCGTCCAGCTTCCCCGCTCGTTGAATCGCCTCAACCGCTTCTCCGAATCTGTTTGAACAACCAGGTTTAGGTCAAGATATCATCTACAACTGTTAGCTTTGTATGGACTCAAAAGAGAACAAACCTGCCGGAAGCCATGTGAACTTGAGCCCAGACGACCAAGAAACCGGCGTAACCGATCGGTCCGTAATACTTTGTGCTCATTTCCCCATCGAAAACAGGGCATCTTGACAAAACATTGTCTGCCTCTTGATGTCTGTATGTCTTCAAAAAGGCCTCTGCTTGTAACGCATATACTTGAGGAGCAGCATCGGCGCCTGTAGCTATGGTGTTTTCTGTTTCTTTGATCAAAGTGTTCCAATCTCTCACTCTTTTGGCCTCTGTACATTTGTTGAGATGTGTTTGAACCATTTTGGCCTTTGATAAGTCTTCTTGGTCAGCTTCTGGACCCGCATGCTTGAAATGATATATTGACTTCTCAACCTCTCCTAACCTGTTGGTTTACTTTTCAGAAAACTGATGATATATAGTACTTGAGTCACAATGTAAGGTTTTGATGAGATTACCTGAGGTACAAGTTACCCAACCGATGGTGTGCTCTATGGTAATGAGGCTCTATTCTTATTGCTTCTTTACACTCAAATATCGCCTCAAGGATTCTCCCCAATGCCGTTAAAGCTGCGCTCTTGTTGCTACGATACGAAGCCTTTTTGGGATCGATGGCTATCGCAGCGTCATACAAGGCTAAAGCCTCTGCGAAATTCTCGTTCTTGTAATCTTCATTACCCATTATCTTTAACGTTTCGGGATCCATTCTTGTCGAAATCGCTCTACACAAAGATCCTGACTGATCTTGATTATTTGAAGCCGGTAATGGTGCAACTGATGTTCTTTTTTCCTCCTCCTTCGTCTTTCTCGCCTCATACCCTCCTCCACCACTATTATTACCGTATCCATTGTTCTGGATAGTGGTTTGACTGCCACCCGATGCTCCGGACTGCTTCAAGTTCCCAAGATTGCCAAACAACATCACATTGCTTGAAGAAGCTCTAACCATAGAGCTTTTATTCCCTTTTGCTTTCTGATTGTCGATGATCATGCTCTCTAGCTCACCTGATAAACCAATTGCTTCCCTAGGAACCTTCCTCGTTTGTTGTTGGTGTTGGACTGGTCCTTGATTATTACTTGCTTGGCTATTTCCATTGCTGCCTAATTGATGGTTACTTGGGTATTGATTCGATGTGGGTTTTGAAATAGGTTTCTGTACTTGGTTCTGGACTGGCTCAGGTAAAACTTTATTTTCTTGAAGCTTCCTCGGGTTATATTCTGTACATGGAGATTTGGTGAACTGAATGTTAGCGGTGGTAGCGGTGGCGGTGGAGGCATTGCTGCTACTTATTGTGCTTCTATGGCTACCATTGTCCGGGGGACATTTCTTGGACCACAAGCCACGTCTACCAAACACAAATCCCAAAAACCTACAACGCGTCCTTTTCTCCCCTGGATGATCCGCCATCCTTCCGCCACTAGATAAAACCGGAACCCGGCCGCGGAACAGCCAATCCAACCCCGAGAAAGGGTAATATATAAAGCTATAAATATAACGAAATAGAGCTTAATGTTGGTATTTAAAGAAGAGGAGACCATTGTTAGTAGGGGAGATGGGATGGAGGTAGCTTCATTTGTTCCGTGTCCTCTTCTTGAATCAATGATTTGATACAAAATGTCATTATGATCAAACGTCGTCAGGTTAACAGGAAACGTAAAAAGGATCTACTAATAGAGGTTAAAATAACGTAAAGAAAAAGAAAGAAGAACGAGAACAAAAACTATAATGATTTATTTCTCTTCTCAAATCGATATCAAATTCTCTCGATAGACCTTGTGTATGGGTTTGTCTTCTGTTCTATTCTTCTGTCAATTCAAGTTTTTTTTTGTTTTTTCTTCTAGTTGTTTGTTCTTTTTTTGTTTCTATGGCTATATTGCCTGTTGACCTGGTATCATAAGAGAAACAGAAAATGAACCTTAGATTTGTTAAGTCAATATTTAGAAAGAAAATTGAAAGACTTGTCGGAACAAAAAAAACGTCCGAGTTTTTCTCGACCCGATTCTATTTTTGGTTGATTTTTTTATGAGGTTCAAGTTGGGTTTTTATTTATATGTAGTAGTAGTAAATCAAAGTATTTACGACGACGTATGTAGCTTTCTCATAAAATCTATAATAAATGTTGGGCTCGTCAAATCAAAATTCTGAGGAGATACATATGGATTTTCTTAATGAGCCATTAGATTTCAGAGCTCAGTTCTTACACTGACTGACCCTCCCTTAGTCCCTTTCGTGATCTGTAAAACTGGTATACGTATCCGGTATCAAATTTTGATAGTGAATAAACAAATGATTCTTAGGTACTAATCACCTCGAAACCCTAAACTAATAACATAATAGAGCAATAAACAATTATTAAAACGAGTGGTTAATTGGCAAATTACGTTAACCCTTAAGCAACCAACGGAAGAAAACAAAACCGTAATATTAAAAAAACAATGGGAGCGATCGATTCAATTAGTCGAGAAGCAGAACTTGTGGGCTTGGTGGACACACGTACAAAGAATTAATTATATATGTATTAATATTTGTACCTTTACTTTGTTTGCATGCTTGTATTCACTTTTAGGTTCAATAAAGAAAAAAATCTGCCGACTTACTACTCTAGAGTAGAGAGTAGAGACTAGAAAAAGGGTTTATCCGTTTGTGTTTCCATTAAGGGACACGTACTGAAGTAGACCTTGGCTCGAAGCATGACAAGAGTCAGACGAGTCATATCACCTATAGTTTAAGTAGTGACCGACACGGCGACACGTTCTTAGTCTTTTTGATCTCGTCAGGGTCCTGTTTGGTTCATTGGCCGGCGAAGTATAGCTTGACACTCCATAAGACCTCCGAATATAAACTAATAAGATGCAGAGTGATAATTCATTGTTGTAATGATATGTATATATCCCATTCATATTATGTGGGGTTTAGAGGAAAAATGATTCTTATCATGTATACATGTATCAAATCTTGCCAACCGCAACAAACAACAGTACAACACAACATTTACTTTTTTTTTTCTCAAATAGTATAAATTTGCTGTCTGAATTTAGAAAAGTATGTATGATTTTAGAAAGTCATAAAAATTGACAAGAAGCTAATATTCTAATTAGGTGTGTGTGTCAACCAGTAAATGTAACTTGACAAAGCTATTTAACGTGCTCAATAAAGTCAAAGGATATAAAATTAATTTAATTTGGTTATTACAAGATGATAAGAATAACTTATAATGCTTGGTGAAGCGATCACAGACCGAGACGTGAGACCGAGACCAAGATCAAGATGGTGTCACATTTTCAAGTCTATATTATAATCCAAAATATTCCAGATTTGCGAACTCAATAAATATGAATGATGGTATATAATACTTTTGACAAGTGAGAACGAAAAAGATTTATATGTTGTGTTTCTAATTAACACGTTTTACTTAATTGTGCAATAATCCCTAACAAAGTAAACCGAAGAGACGCGGATTCGACGACTCGCATGGTTCGGTGACAGTAGGAGTAGGACACGCAAACATACTACAACGTACGCGAATGAGAGACCCATCCAAAAAAAAAAAATAGGCCCATTAAACACATTATTAGGCCCAGTAGATCCCACTTTTTTTTTTTTTTTTTGCCTCTGTTCTCCTCCCCCTACATAAACCAAGCCGCAGAGTCCCTAAACTAAGCACTGGAACACACCACACACACACACACACACACACACTCTTCATCTCCTTCCTCTCTCTCTCTCTTCATCTTCACGTATCCACATTAAATCCCTTATTTTCTCTAATGGGTAAGCTTTGGTTTTACTTTATTTCATCTCCATTTGATTAATATATTACCCTCTCTCTCTCTATCTCAATAACCAGTCCTCTGTTTTGTTATTTCTTCTTATATTCTGTTTTCTCAGTGAGCTTTTTCGTGGAAAAACCACAGACCATGTCAGCGAGTCAAAACGTTTTCGTATCAGAGACCACAATGTCAAGTATCATCCCCAACAACAACAACAACTCTTCTTCCCAGAAACTCCCTCCTGGTTTAATCTCAATTTCCAAGAAAAATCTTCTCAAGAACATTGACATCATCAATGGTGGTAGTGGCCAAAGAATCAACGCTTGGGTCGATTCAATGCGAGCTTCTTCTCCTACTCATCTCAAATCACTTCCTTCTTCTATCTCCTCCCAGCACCAACTCAACTCATGGATCGTAAGAGACATCTCCATCCATTTATACTCTCTCTCTCACACAAACTCCTGATGATTCTTTCTTTTTCCATTCACTTACAGTTTTTTTTTTTTTTTTTCCTTGTAGATGCAACATCCTTCAGCACTAGAAATGTTCGACCGGATCATAGAAGCTTCTGGAGGGAAACAAATCGTAATGTTTCTTGACTATGACGGTACCCTATCTCCCATAGTTGATGATCCAGACAAAGCTTTCATGTCAAGCAAGGTTCGTCACATCAATCTTTTTGACTTAATCACGTTTGTAAATCTCTGTAATTAGTCACACCACTTTGATTGCTGTTACTCTCAGATGAGAAGAACTGTGAAAAAACTGGCTAAGTGTTTCCCCACTGCTATAGTTACTGGTAGATGCATAGACAAGGTATTTCTTTTTTTTTTTAATATTTCATTTTTGGCATTTTCCCCACATTCTATTAGACATTTTAAAGTTCATTTTTTTTTTGTATTTTGTCAAAGTTGTATAACTTTGTGAAGCTTGCTGAGCTGTATTATGCTGGAAGCCATGGCATGGACATTATAGGCCCAGCAAAAGGCTTCTCCAGACACAAGAGGGTAATTTTCTAATAACATAATAAATTTATAAAAACAAAAATATTATTAGTACTTTTATATGTTACTTTAAAATTATTTAATATTTCCCTTTTTTAATTTAGGTTAAACAGTCTCTTCTGTACCAACCAGCTAATGACTATCTTCCCATGATCGATGAGGTAAGACATATTCAATAACTGGATGTATCTTCTTCTTCTACTGACTATATAACTAGAACAAATATAACTATGATGAGTTGAGTATTCATTATACAAATAATTTTTGTAAAGGTACATAAACAACTCTTGGAGAAAACCAAATCAACCCCGGGAGTCAAAGTAGAAAACCACAAATTTTGTGCTTCTGTGCACTTTCGTTGCGTCGATGAGAAGGTACAAATTAAAATCAAATCAACATATATAACATGTTAGTTAAAATCAATGACGAAAACTAATACTAGAAATGGAAAACTTAATCATCCAGAAATGGAGCGAACTGGTTCTACAGGTTCGTTCGGTATTAAAGAAATTCCCTACGCTGAAACTGACCCAAGGTCGGAAGGTATGACTAGTACTTGACATTTTCTCATTGGTCAAACATATAATTATTATATACGAGAATCTGTTTTTGGAATCTAATTTTGTTTTACAAAACAGTTATTTAAATTTTTGTTTTTTTGGATTTATCCAACAGGTTTTCGAAATCCGTCCTATGATTGAGTGGGACAAAGGCAAAGCTCTTGAGTTCTTGTTAGAGTCACTTGGTGAGAGAGTACTTGAGTTTTTAATATCATGTTTTTTCCTTAAATCTATATTAAAGCAAGAATTGTGTCTCGTCCTTTTTTTATTTAAAAATACCTTTTTTATCGAATAATCATTTCAGTATGGTTCTCAATTCAACGGTTACACAGTTTAGATGTAATCAATTTTGAAGACTGAAATTTTAAACTTTGGATATGACAGGATTTGGGAACTCTAACAACGTTTTCCCGGTTTACATCGGCGACGATCGGACCGACGAAGATGCATTTAAGGTATATCTAATTTTCTTGAGGTATTTCATAACTAGTTTTTTTCATATACTATAAAAAATGTTATATACTCAAGTTACCACACTAATAATATATGTTTATTTAAATTCGTCCAATGTAATTTAGATGCTACGAGGGAGAGGCGAAGGCTTTGGCATTCTTGTCTCCAAGTTTCCCAAGGACACAGATGCTTCGTACTCTTTGCAAGATCCATCCGAGGCAAGTCTATAGATAATGCTTATATATAGTTTGCATATATGTAAACTATATACATCCATGAATTTCGGTGTTAGTGAATTTCTACTCGTGCTAACTTCATTCCTAAATACGAAACTAACAGGTGATGGATTTCTTGCGACGATTGGTGGAATGGAAACAAATGCAGCCAAGAATGTGAACAATGTTCGAGATGCCAACGGACATATTGGTGGATTTATATAATGAATATGTACATGCCTAACTTTTCGTGGAACGTTTGTAATTGGTAATATATGTTTAGGGCAATATCTTGATCTGCCCCGGTCCCCTTAGGTTCATTTTCTTGTTCATCGCATTTTGTTTTTGTAAGAAAAAAAAAGATGAACAAGAAAAGAAGGTGACAAATCTGTTTCGAGTAGTCTAGCTACTAAGTTGGTAACTATTATCTTTGTGAAAGTATTATGTAAACGCGTGTTAGTTAATAAAGTAGTTTTATTTGTTTTCACCGAGTTGTTATATATATCAATGGGGTTTAACTTTTAAATCTAACAAAAGGGATATAAATGAGAATCTTTTGAAAGTAATGGTTAATTAGGCCAATGTTTGGTAGTGACTGAAATAGCTATATTCTTCTTCTCTATTATTTTTCAGTTCTTCAAAACTTGTATATGTAATTTATGTACCACTTTTTTATTTTAAAACTTTACACCAAATTTGGAGACTGTAACTTGTATTTGACACATATTAAGTAAATAAATAATTAAATATGTAGATTTGGTGTGAGGAATTTGAAAATGTGTGATGTATCTAGATTTGTCTCACTTTGTGTACTTGTCTACTGACACTTTGCCACATAGCCTCTGATGGGGTCCAAGTGAAACTAAATTATCAATTCAAATCTGTCTGGTACGTACTTTTCACTAGTATAGAGACGAATAAACCTAACCAAGTTAAACCTCATCAAACCACGAATTTATTACTTGTTTTCTTGCTCGGAGTGGCAAAGGCAAACTCTGGAAACTTGGACGTCTTAGTATGTTTTATTGTTAGTTTGGGTTAAGTCTTGTTTCTCGTCGTGCATGTCCTTTGGCCCTGATTACGAACGCTCCGTATATTTATTTGCTGGTACGAGACAAATTTATTATATCGTATCGTAGCAGATTTTGTAGTTGTTTCAAATCCAAGATAATTATTACGATAATGCTTCATTTTTTCATTTTTTTTAATCGTGTGAATTTCTTATGGACGAGATTTTCCCCACAAACGTTAACATATCCAATTGTACATTTGGACTGTATGTTTTTTAGGTCAGAGGTCAGAGGTCAGAGACGAGTGAATCTCTAAATTTGTAATATGATTATCCGCTCAAATAAACTAGTTTCAATTAGTAATGATGATCCGCACATGTGTAACAGTAGAGTAACGAACGATCGAATATAACAAGATGTGAAACCTGAACCTCTCATATTTTTTTTAATACATATATATATACTAGCCGTGTAACAAGCAATTAGGATATTCTCAAGTGGAAAATTTTATCTAATGGCGGTCTCTCCAAATCGTGCTCTCTTGTTGGAAAGGAGTGTCGACTCAGATGGAAAGACAAAAAAAAAAGTCAGTCCAAAAGTTCGCAATTAACCGTGAGAAAACAGTCACGAGATTGTATTTTACGTTTACTAAAATGTGTGACATATTTGGAGTATATACATACTATTTAATAACCATAAACTTATGTACGAGTTAGACAAATTAAACCACAAATAGATAAATTGTATATGTCAAGCCCAATCTCTGGCTTTTCTAAGTTACTGCTTTCTATTCTTACTCGAATTAGTGTTTACGTCTTTTGGAATCTGCCAGTGGAAATGGTATATACTATACAGAGACATATATATGTGAAAATCATATATATTATGTTACATAGATGGACACATATATGAGTGGCTATAACATCATCAGATGCATGCATGTAGTCTCTGTGAAAGCTGAAATATGTGTATAGAGAAAAGTCATGACTATACGTATAGTGTCATAGCAAATCAATAATAGTGGATGGTCATTATGGTCAAAGCTTTTTGTCTATAGCTTTTGGGTGTATAATGCGACTAACTATCACAATAAGGCTGCATGTGTTTTCAGTCCCTTCAGATGTCGACATATCACCAATACCCAATATAATTACTTTTATGTATGTGTATTCTCATTGTCCATGACCTTTAAAAAAAATAATTACACTAGAAACCCATAATTAAGTTTCCGTAGGATATGTTACATTTTCGAATATCGTTTACATTCCATGATGGACGACGAAATGTATACAACGATTTGTAGAACCAGTTTAAAACAGTATAAAGATTTGATTTCTCACATAATCCACACAATATTATTTTTCTATCTCTTACGTAGGGATCCCACACATGTGTTGAGAATAACAAAGCATACGAAGATCTTCATCAATGTGTAAAAGGAATTCAGATAAATGTTGCGGAAACTTCTATTAAATTTAGCAAATGTATTAAAGTTCCAACTCTAACGTGACAAAAAGAAGAGTTAGATTGGCCAAGTTGGATTCCACTTATAAGATCGTATTGAAAAGGAAAAAAAAAGGTTATATTATTAAAAGAGTATACGGACAGAAAACTAAAAAGGAAAAAAAAAGAACGAAAACTGAACGCATGGGTGGGAACTGGGAAGGCAGGAAGCAGAGACAATAAGACAGTTCCACAGAGTTACAAAGTGTTGTCAAACTAAACTCACTTCCTCACTTTATTTGAACGTGGAAAGATGGATTCTACTCTTTGCTTTCCCTTCAATCCCTTTCACTGGCTTATTCTTAGCTCTATCTAGGCTAATTAACATCTATTAATTAATTGTTAGCTTAATCAAATTATCTGATTATTATACTTTCAAATCTCAATTATTGGTGATCAAGGAGTCTCTTTACACCACTAATCTCATACTTTCAAGTATAATATATTATTAACCACGTTAAATGAGATACGCCTTCTAGAGTAATTGTGTCTATGCAAAGAGGGCTTAGTTAAAAGGGAATCTAATCTAAATAAATATTGAATTGTTTAATTATATATCCATATGCTTAAATCAATTGCAAGAGCATCATATATTGATTCGGCTAAAAATATTTATAACTAGAAGTCATCCCGTGCTATGCACGGATGTAGTTTACAATGTTGTTCAATTTTAGTAATTTAGAAATGATTAGTTTTTATTTGTTTACTTAGCAATGGTTATTATTGTGATTTTAAAAATATACTGATCATTTTAGTTTTTCTGGATTGATTTGTTTAGTGTTACTTGAGTTTTCTTTTTATATATAGTGTTAGACTATCTCAACACATGAACAAAATTTTGATTGCATAGTAGAGTGTCTAGTTTTTTCTCCCTTTAGATTTTTAATACATATTAGAGCATGTGCATTGGTGAGGGACTCATTAAATTTCTCATCATATAAAATTATTTTTAAATGTAGAGAAATTTGAGAATATCTTTCTAATATTGTATGTCCTTTGGTGATTTTCTTGTCAATATAATATTTTTATTTTTAATGTAACTTAATATTTGTAATATAATTTTATTTGAATACTTATGCTGTTATTTTTCTTTGCATTTGACCTTAAATAAATACAAAAATTTTAATATTTTAAAACATATTAAATTTCTTATTAATTATATTTAATTTTATTAAGTAGTTATATTTCATATCATATATGTATTATTAATAATAAAATTATATATACTAATATAGTTTGTGAAAGTTTCGCGATAGTAAATTATATGTTAAACCTTGAGAACCGATTTTCCCTTTTTCAATTATAATAATATTTTTTTTTTTTTCATTTATTTTAATTATTAGAAACTCTATGATGGTTTAAAACTTACACTAATTTTTGGATGAGTATAAACATGCAATAGTTTTATTTCATCATCATCATATATGCAATTGAATAAAATGAATAATCATATTTGTCGTATCTACTTAGAAGACAAACCGTAGGATATTATAATGTCAAATATCATAATAATAATATATCTTAGAAAGTAAACTATTATATGTGAAAGTGGACAAATATTATAAGAATTTTTTGTTCTTTTTTTCTAAGAAGGTTAATTCTAAAGCTATTTGATACTAAGATTCTTAAAAATATTTGATGCCAGTATACAATTAACATATACTACTCAAAACTATAGAAGTCAAATTAATCATATATAATATAGAAAATTGCAACTCATATCATACTATGATATAAAAAGACATCACAAGCTTAACAACATGATTTTTTAATAACAGTAAACATACAATTTTCGTTTTTGATAATAGTTTTAAATACATTTTTTTTTTTTGCTTAAAGATGAAGACTACAAAGAAATTAAATTTACAATGGAGAAACTGATATGCATCATCCAATAAGAAGAATTTTTATCCTGCTTTACCACATGAATGTCCAAAAAAAAAATTGAAATTCTAAAATATAAGAAAAGTCATACATACATTATATGACATCCATAACTGCTGGACCAGAGCTCATAGAGAATAGAAAAGACATACATAAACACTCTAATGAATAAATAAATTTGTCTCGCATGATTTTTTCTATGTAGTATTAATGTGAACAATAAACATGATAACCTGCAAAAATAATTTAAAAATTATTCAAGATACCTATTGAAATTTGGAAATATATATAAAAATAATATAATTCTTTCTATGAACCTAATGACTGAAATTAAATAATAATAACTGAAATTTTTTTTAAAGGAGAGTAATTAGAGATTGAATTCTAATTTCATGGAAAAGGGAATGATTCTACTTTTATGGAAAACAAATTGGTAAGGTCTAACGGGGAATAAATGAGTAAGTATTTCTCAAATTACTTACGAAAAACATCCCACCATTAGATTATATAAGATTAAAGGCCATAAACTAAGCGTATATGAAAATCCAAAAATTTATGAATTTATAAGAGAATTTTGAGAGAACACATAAATACTCCTCATTCTAACATAATCTACAATCATTTCTTGTCCATGAATCATTTATAAGATTAAAACCCAGAAATAAATTTTATACATAACTTAGAATCCGTTTTTGCATTGAATCATACATAAGATTGAAACCTATAATTTCAAAATTTCAAAATTTCAAAATAAACTATAATTAGTTTTTTCCTAGGATGAAATGTGAATAGTTTTTTTGTTTGTTTTATGGGCCTCTAATTATTTAGATCCAAAATACAAATAAATTTAATTAATTAGATCCAAACAATAAAAGAAAGACATGTGTTAGATAGATAACATGCCAAGTGTCGTCTGTTTAGCAAAAAGCTGAGAAAAACCTTCTTATAAGATTGTTTATGCATATATAATAGTATCAAATTATGTGGATGTTGGAGATGGTAGTGAATGAATCACGTGCAAGAGCTCATATTTCATGTAGTCGAATTATTAATCAAGGTTTGTGTAGTAGACTCTAGAAGTTGTTTATAAACTATTCGCTAATCGCGTTTATAATTGGTTTGTCCATAATCAAAAGCATTAAAGAGGAAGGTATTTTTCTGTTCTTTCTTCTTCTTCATAAAAATAAAATTATTTTAAACATATACTGTATTGTATCTGCATGTTGTCAGAATCTTGAGGGTGAAGAGAAGGGATGGTCTTATTTTTTGGGCTCCCGTAGTTTCGTTACACGTGTACGCATTGGCGACCGGTCCCCGCTTTGAGGGTCGAGCTTTCCATAAGTCTGTCTCTGTCTTCAGCATTTTATCATTTTAACTAATGGATTATTCACTCACATATACTATCATATAATCGTATGTGAACTGTATAGATCGAGCCGTTTATGATATAGTTTTGTTAGTATTGTAAGAATAACGTAGTTGGCTAATGCATACATCACATATTCACATAGTAGTATCTATGTGCATGAGTGCATCGTATTATATTGAATATGAAAATATAGGAATATACTCATATGTTATGACTAAATGTTCACGCATGCGTTAAAATGGGATGCGATCTGCCTAACTAGCGTACCAATGAATATGTGTCACATGGGGGGAACTCCTGCAAAGGACAATGCCATAACATTGGGGAGCAAAATTACTATATACGTCCGTATCTGGACATGAACTGGGTAAGACCCAAGCATATAAATATATTAATATACATATGTAAAGGTTAAGATTTTTTTTTTTTTTGTTGGGTATCTCACCCAAGAGTAGGAGTACTAATTAAGAACTTTTCTTTTTCCGGTTTTAATGTGAAGACTGAAGTGTGAAGACTATGCCTGGAAATTTGAACCGAACCGATTTGTCTGAACCGAACCAAACCGAAATTTGGCCAAATCGGTTCGATTTAAATTAATTGACATAATCGATCGGAATGATTTCAATTTTGACTCAGTTAACCGAAATTTTCGATTCGGTTCACTAGAACCGAACGATTAACCAAATAAATGAAAACCCTAATCTAATATATTATCTAGCCGTCATTGTTCTCCTCTCCTTCCTAGTTTTATCCATTCTTCTTCTTCCTTTTCATCAAACAATCAGTTCTTCTTTTTCTTATTCTTTTCTTCTCCTTCTGTTCCATTCATTACCAATTAATTATCTTCTCATTCCTCTTCCATCTATCATCATCTTCATCTAATCTTCTTCAATCTCTCACCCTTATTTTCTCCTACTTTGATTCATCACCATAATCATCTTTTTCTTTTTTTCGATTCATCCTCTTTCATAATCATCATCATCTTTGCCTTCTAGATCAGTACTAGGAGCTCCACCTTTCAAACGTCGGTGTGGATCCATCAGAAAAAGTCTTTTTTTTTAACAAGCCAATTGTAAATCGAGAAAACCGAGTAACCGAACCGAAATAACCGATTCCGAATCGAACCGAACTGAAATCTTAGTCGGTTCAATTCGGAACAGTTTTCAATTTCAAAATTAACCGAAAAATCGAGTAACCGAAACGGAACTACCCGAAGAAACCGAAGTCGCAAGCCTAGTGAAGACTAATTATGAACTTCATGTCCACTAGATGTTAACGATTCTGAAGCTTTAGTACGCACTGTGTAGTCTGTGTTTATCGCAATGGTCAGCAAAATATATTCGAGATAGTTATTTTGTACCCTAGAAGATCGGTTGAACTACCATAATTAAATCTTCCAAAATGATGTTTTCTGTCTTTTTTGGAATGGCGGGAAATATTTTTAACGTTATTACTAAGAAGAAGCCAAACGTTTGCAAACTTCTAAAGAGCCCATTAACAAAATTAACAAGGTTTCATAATTGGACGTCTTGAGAGTCCTAATAACATACTACGTGGGCATAACTTGCAACGTACGTGATGCAGCTTCTTCAGTTCTTTCCCGTTTACAATGTCTCCGGTGAGTCCGGTCTTTTTGTATTTTCTTTCTTTTTTTCTTTTTTCTCACCAGTTTTTATTTTTGTTTATACACAAGGATAGCATGTTTTGGCAACTTACTTGAAATCATTTATCCAAAATCGGTACAAAACCCCAGTTTCAAACAGGAAAATCCATAGCAGACAAACCACACAACCCATAAAAGAGTAAGGTAAGCTCTCACTGTAGATCAAGATAATATATGAACAGAATGGTCAATTTATAGAACACTACAACTTAATTCTTTGTATGTTAAAGAAATTAGTACTAGACGCATTCGAATCGTAATTCTTAATATAATAAGTTTAACAACCATGATTACGTATAGCTCACTAAAGTTAAGGCATAACAAAGAATAAAACAGGATGGTCCATTGATTCCAAAGAAATACAAATAGACCAGTGTGAAATCTACACTTTTGAGAGACGAAGTGAAGAACACAACACAAAGAACAAAAATAGATCGAGAAAATTACTAACACCAAACAGTAGTCTCACACATACATAATCATTTACGAAATCAAACATCTATACATTGCGTCCAGATATTATAATTTTCAGAAACAGAAGTTCCGATTCATTAGTCTTTGATCAAGTTGAGACTCGAAAAGAGTAGTTTACTTACTAGGGGTTGTGTGAGGTGTTTTCATTGCTCTCTCCAAATCCATCTTGCAGTCTTCTCGAAATTTTCTCATTGTCTTAAAACTCTTTTGCTGCAAAATTGAAAACTCATGTTATTATTATGTGTACAAGAAAGCAAAGATAGCTTTAATATAAACACACATTTGCATTAACCTTTAAGAACAGATGAGAAGCTTCCAAAATCACTTACAAGTTGGCTATTTTCATGATTGAGGATATCACCCATGCTAAGAAAGAGCGACCTCCACTGCCCCATGAGTTTAGATTCTTGTTTTCCAGAAGTAACAGAGTTCACTGTGGCATGAAAATCTGTAGGCCATTCCTTACCATTTCTCTGAATCAAGTTGCTAGCTTTTTTCTGACTCTTCTTCAAGGCTGCCTCAGAGAAAAAAAAACAGATCATATAACAATATTCACAAGAAAATCTTCAAGAGCTTGTGGTTAAGGTAACTGTGACTTACCGGATAACCGACCTTTGGTATCCTGGTATTGAATATCTGACCAAATATACGCAGCTGAAGCAATTCATTCGTAGCAAATAGCCAAGTCAGATTATTAGAAATCAAGAGAAACATATGTAACAAAAGAAGAATCAGAAACCTTTAAGGCAAAAAGAACAAGAGCATGATTGAAGCAAATCATCTCCCATATTCTGATCCACATGCTCTTCCTTCCTCTTAACATTTGAGCATCTACCCATTTCAAATGATCTCGTCAAATTCAGAGAATTAGGCAAGTCCTCCCGTGGATGTGGATTCCGCCGAGGTCTCTCGGCATTGCCAGTTACCACAGACGAAGCCAACCCTTCTTCACCAGTAACAACGGTTTCACACGCCTCAGCAGACGTGTTTAACTCTTGTGCACCGTCTCTATCACCAGGTTCAAAATAGATCTGCTTGCTTCCCTCCAATGTTTTCCCGTCTCTTCCACTGGAGCATTCCATAACAGCATCATGATACTCCTCAGACTCTGCTCTCTCATCAGAATCACCAACACCACAACAACTAGTCTTCTTATCATTAGAAGAAGACCCTTCATTTGTTGTATCGATAGAACTAGCATTCTCCTTAACCAAGTCATCTACAACTAAACAAAGCCTCTTTGAAAACTTCTCTCTCGAACCTTCATGAGCAATGGCCTTACCAGATTCATGAATCAAATCACCCAAAATAGAAGAAATCCCTCTTTTAGCTGGAAGATTCGTCAAATCACACAAAGCGGGTCGGGTTTGTTCCGACGGCACTACTAATTTGCCACTCTCTTTAGTCATCTTTCAAAAAATTCACACCCAACAAAGAAAAAAGATCAATACTTTCAAACAAATATACACGAATGATGAATACTAAAGAACTCAATTGAAAGACGAAAACTTTAAAAATCCCAGATGAGAAATTCAATCCTACAAAAAAAAACCCTTAAATCGAAATCGCGATTTCGCGTGCAGAAGGATGGGAAAAATCCAAGAATTTGGGAGGTGACTGACCTAGAGAGAGAGAGAGAGAGAGAGAGAGAGAGAGATTGAGAGGATCCGTCGGTGGAGGAGGATCTGATTGGGTGGTGGGAAACAAATTAGGGTTTTTGATTTGGTTGAGGCGGGAACCGTGCGGAGTTTCCGATCTCGATTTTGTTTTTGTTGGAGTCGCGTTTTCGAAATCATAATTATTACTATTATTTAATTTAAAACAAAAATAAAGCATTAAAGTTGAGACAGGATGGAATCTCGCTGGGTCCCACTACTTACTGAGCCGGATCAGGAATTAAAAGAAGCCCAATAATTTTGAGAATAAGAAGCCCATTATAATTTATTGGGTTTGTTACAAATAATGAAAGAACGGATGATCTTTTCCCAATTTGGGTGTGTGAATGTGTCATCATATCATAAATGGAACTAGGTTGAGCAACTAATGTTTTCTAAAATATTTTTTTCCGAGGTAAGAAGAGTTGATTAATAATTTGATTTTCTATTTTTTTTTTTCAACATTATGAAAAATAAATAGTTGACTTAACATGCTACATTACCTTCCAAGCATATGACATCATTGAGATTACCTTTCAGTTCGAAGCAACCGACAAGTCCCAAAATTGTTTTTCGTACTTTCCAACAAAATTTTAAGTATTTTCCCCATACTTATTCATTCTCGTAGAAAGCTACTACAACCAGTATACAGGCTGCTAGTATATACTGTACTCCAATCTCCATAAGACATTAAAATTGGTAGGATAAAAAAGGTAAGAGTCTTGTAGTCTTCTTATGTAAGCTCATACGAAAGCGTCGTAATTAATAGTATTGCTGATCATAGCCTGATATCATCAGTAATCCCCGATATCACTCGCTTACCGTCTTATCCAATGCTTTCATGATTGCCGCAGCAAACAATAAAAACAATTGAGATTAGTTATTAAGAACAGAAAACCAATTTTCAATCGTCAATAACACTATCGAAAGACATGTATGTAAATGAATAAATTATTTGTGTCTGCTATGTCAAAACATTGGATAATTTGATTATAATCTTAAGTGTCAATCTAACTTTAATTGCACCCATGATTTTTACTTTTATAAATATAAATACAGATCAAAACAGTCCTATCAAAATTTGTTTTTGTTATATATAGTATTCAATTGAGTCGGTGCAATCAGCTCTCGTTATCCATCGACTTTGATGCAACCGAAGAAACTTCTACTAACCTTCGTCGTCTTGATCCCCGGAGATAACTCTTGTCCACCAAAAAAAAAACATAAATATCTCCACCACAAAATTCGAAATTCTCTTACAACTTATGTTTAGCTCAGACCGAACCAGGATATCTTGCCACGTCCTCAATCGCACATGCACACCACCCTCCTCCCAAAAAACAACCATATGCAATTGATAATCACGTATATTTGAACTATATATGAATAGACACTCAATTTAACAAAACGTTAGTCGTGTTACATTAGTATACGTTTTCTATGTACGGACAATAACCTCAATCACGTATAATATATATAGATAAACCCTGTCAGTTATAGTCCATGACTCGAGATCTAATGCACTAAAAGAAAAATGGTGGAAGTCGAAGAATTGGAAGCACTTAGTCCCGACGAGGAAGAAGAAGAAGAAGAAGAAGAAGAAGAAGAAGAAGAAGAAATAAGCTATGATGACCTCAAAAGACGCATGTGGAAAGACCGAAACCTCATGGAAAAGCTCAAGCAACAGAAACGTCACAACAACGACGTCGTTTCCTTGACCACGCACCGGGCGGAAGCTTCACGGCGCAAAAAGATGGCTCGTTCACAAGACTCGGTGTTGAAGTACATGATGAAGATCATGGAGGTGTGTAAAGCGAAAGGTTTTGTCTACGGAATCGTACCGGAAAAAGGTAAACCGATAACTGGTTCGTCCGATAGTTTAAGACGTTGGTGGAAAGAAAACGTTCAGTTCGAACAAAACGCTCCAGACGCTATCACTGATTACTTAACACTTGCTGCTGCGGCCGCAGAGCTTATTGATAAGTCCTCATCATCATCGAGCTTATTACACATGTTACAAGATCTACAAGACACGACTCTTGGATCGTTACTATCGGCGTTAATGCAACACTGCATGCCGCCACAGCGGCGGTTTCCGTTAGAGAAAGGAATCGCTCCGCCGTGGTGGCCTACGGGGACGGAGCTTTGGTGGGGAGAGCAAGGATTAGCTCATGAGCACGGTGCGCCGCCCTATCGAAAGCCGCACGATTTGAGGAAATCGTGGAAAGTTAGTGTTCTCGCGGCTGTGATCAAACACATGTCACCGAATTTGGGAAGAGTACGACGTCTCGCGAGGCAATCCAAAAGCTTACAAGATAAAATGATGGCTAGAGAGACCGATACTTGGTCTCGTGTCTTAAACCAAGAAGAGGCCCTTCTAAATATCAAAGACCTCAAGATATCGGATGATCAAGATCAAGAATCGTCGGGGTCTAAGAGAAAGGGTGAGTTTGTGGAACCGTCTAAAAGTGTTTACACTTGCCAAAACTCGAGTTGTCCTAAAAGTGATGTCAGTTTTGGATTCGGGGACAAGAACTCGAGGACGGGTCATGAGATACAGTGTCTATACGGGCCGAGCCAGGCTCCAAGTATTGTTACTAATACGACTAGTGAAGATGACTACAGTGAGAGCTCGAGTGCAATGGACAAGCGATCTGATGATGATCATAGCAACGATGTGAATTGGATGGATTATTTTTGGTTAGAGAGGATGCAGAACGAGTTACATTGCTCTAGGAGATTCGAAGATGATGATGATCAATCGGACAACGTGAACCAATTTACAGAATCTGATCAATCGGACAACGTGAACCAGAGTACATTTTCAGTTTGGGACATGGGTTGTGAAGACAAAGACATATATAGCTTCGATTATTAGTTAAGCTTGTTACTACTCTGTTATGGAATATGCTTTACATGTACCTAAAGTCAGAACATTTCTGTCTGTACTTGTATTCTCTAGTTACATCTATGATCTATCGACCTATACAATTCAATACAATTTTATATCTCATATTAATAAGATAACTAAAATATAACATATTGAAAAAATTATCGTAATTCCAAGCTGCAGCAAATTATGATCCAACTTAAGTATATAATTTTTTCTTTTAAGGTTGCAAATACGTTATTTTATATAATTTTTAGATATGTCTAAAATAGTCTCACCATCTCTGGAGACTCAACAACAAAACAAAATAACAATAAACTCTAAATAAATATGGGTTTGTCCTTGTTTGATCAAGAAGAGCGTAAGGTGAGTAATAATAACTCAAATAGCCCTTTCGTCGCCGTCGGCAAGGTAGAGTTTGCGGAGAGAGGCGCAGCCACGGAGAGGTTGGTCTCTGAAGAAACCCATGGCGTTGGCGTAGTGGCGAGTAGATGCTGCGCCGTTGGATCGCGTGAGGATCACTGTAGCAGTGCTTCTACCAGGATCAGCTTCATGGCAGCGGGACATAGGACTGTGGACAAGCTCCGCCAGACACTGCTGGTCCTGTCGGTCTCCTTTGATGGCGACTTTGTATCTCCCATCAGGTCCCGTCACCGCCTTCCCGACCACCTCCGACTTGAGTGTCACTCTGTCTTTGCATACTATTTTCACTCTTGCCCCTGTTTTCAAATAACCAAATTACGAATTAGGAGTTTGAATGAGTAATTTTTTTTGTTGGGAAAATTAAATGAGAATATGTTAGGAGAAAAAATAAAGTTGATTTAAGGATTAAAGACTGTGAATGGCGGATTTTTATATAATTTTGGCGATTAAATTTGAGGAAATATAGAAACCACGAATGATTCCGTAAAAAATAATATAGGATTGGTAAAATCTTGGAAAGTCTGAATATTCTACATGTAACCAATCAAAACCAAAGAATCATACGAACCTGAGATATATTTGGTAGCGACAGTCTCGAATCCAAAGCGGCAAGTGTCGCAGTAAACACATCCTTCAATGTGGAATGGCGTTCCAACCGCCATGGCCGCAAGTGGCAGTAGCGAAAAGCATAGCACAGCGATCAGAGGTACAGATGATTTAGCCATCTCCATTAAAGAAAGAACGATATTGTAAATTTTCGGAGGTTGTTATTAGTGAAGGGGTTTTGTGTAGTACGTGCAGACTATGCAATATTTATATAAGAAGGTAATTAGGAGGGCACATGTATTAAATAAGGTGTAAGTGTATCGCATCTTGTGCAAATTAAAAAGCTTCCTTAGTGTCGGCTGGATCCACTTGCGGCTGCTCCTCCGCCGTACTCGGCGAGAAAGTTTGTGTTGCCTTCTCCACAAGTCAACTCGTATTGTAATGGTTATTTTAATCTACCTCTCGATCGGACTTCACATTTTTATATCCACTAACGTATCCGGCATTTGACTTTATAATTATATATACTTTTTTCCGAACAAATCTTTTTAGACTAGAATCCACATCATGATTTTTGTCTAATGATATAATAATATTGTATATCGTAATCAGGAATTTTGTGGATTAACTACTACGTATTTTGATAAAAAAAACAAAAAACTACTATGTACAAATAGAGTGATGAAATTGCTGGTTAGCTTCAGTCCGACAGAACGTGCTTATGTTTTCTCTTTACGTAGTGTGCATTATAACTCTTGGGCTGGTTGTATCGACTATTATTTAATTTATATCAGAATAGTTGAAGGAGGTTAATTGTTTTGATCACATCCGTGAATGAAAAAATTAATCGATTGATTAGTTCAAATGATTATGAAGTTTATACGGCTAGTTAAGCCGGTTTAGACACCTAGATAATTTTTTTGGAATAGGTCGGTCACGTTAACAACACTTAACAGCAATGGATCTCAGGAACTAAGCCTATTGGGCCAAAAAAATGACCGACATGGGCCCAATAGAAACCCATGACAACCACAACGCGTTTTAGATAAAAACAAAATAAATTACGAGGACAAATAGAGCAGAGTTGTGCCACGCCTCTATTGCAAAATAAGCAGAAGGCTTCTTCACTGTGAAGCAAACACAAGCTTTCGACAGAAGAGGAGAACACACACAGCAACATCTCGATGCAAAGCTCTCTCGAATAAGGTACAAAGTTTCATCATAGTTCTGTCTTAAACAGATAATATTTGACTTTCAATCTACTTTTAAGTATCACACACAAGCCAAAGAGAGAGAGAAGAGAGAGAGAGGAGGGAGTGTTAAGATATACATACATAACAGTATACCACGCGCCGTTATCAGCGGAATAATTACATATTTTTTTTTTTTCTTCCCTTAATTATATATATGTTTTGGATTTTTGATATCAACCGCCCTAATTGAGCAGCGGGAGAGTCACCGGTAGATTGTCGGAGATTTGTCCAGCAGGTGACATCTCCATCTCCATATCAGCTTCTGCCCCAACAACATGATTCGTCTCCATCTGTACGATAATCATAGGTCAAAATCATTATTCACTTTTTTCTTTTTGTCTTCTACTCATATATATGAAAATGAAAATTCTTTTCATTCCACCGATTTAAGACTAACACTCGTTCCACCATATTGCTTCCATAATTTGTCTGTTTTAGACTACTTCCCTGTTTATAATTTAACCTTGAAGATGTAAAAGTAGCTAGACTACTGGACACATAGATCCAAACCTTAACCATGACGCACAAAAAACCAATCCGTTCGTAAATATCAAACTGAACCAAAACCTAACTAAAACCTTTATCCCAAATCCAGAAAAAGAACAACCAAAACCTAATATTATTTCCACCAACAGAAAAGTATATATTATTTTAGTACAATGATATAGCAATAATCGTTACAAAAATATATTGTTCATGTAATTATCATGTAATAATGAATTTATCATGTAATAATGAATTTATATACTGTTCATGAATTTTGTTTGTTTGTGTGTCTTTTATCAATAAAATAACTATCTTAAAATTAAACTTTTCATCTGTCATTCTAAAATCCGAATCAAAGTTTTCCCTTAACTCAAACCAGACCGAATCAATTTTCTTCTCTCCTTATATATTCAGCAGTAATAATCTCACAAACCCTAATACCTAATCTACCAACAACCAAAATCTTGAGAAATAAATTTTCTAAAATACAAGACAGAGAAGTGTTAACTATATAGTAAATGCTTAAAGTGAAAAGAATGGCTTATTAGGTATGCATATATATAGAAAAAGTAGCTTTCGTTACCTGCCTAGCCAAAACCTGGTTCTCTTCTTTCAGCAATTTCTCCTGTTTTAAAGATCATCATGTTCAGCAATCACAAATCACAACTTAACAAATTCAGATTTTGAAATCCACAACATATGCATTGGGAAGAAGTTGCAAAGACGTGTGCAAAGCTCATTAAACATACTTACAGAAACAATGAAAACACCCTAGAGTATATATCTGATATATGTTCTAAACTTGGAATCAGATATCTAACCTTTTCTTTGAGGTTCTCAACAAGCTTTAAAATTAGTTCTGTCTGTAACAAACAAAAGCAATAAGGTTATTCTCGGCAAACAAATTCTGAAAAGAGTAGACATTAGAGAATCCACTTACCTTCTTGGCTCTAGTTACGGAGAGGGCGGTCTCAAGGTGTTCCTCCAGTTGAACGAGGTCATCGACACTTACATTGTTGACATTTGATTCCACAAGATTGCTGCATATATTCATAGTTTTACAAGAAAACCCTAATTCCTTTATACTCAAAGGAGGAGAGCAAATATAGTTTTAGTTAGTACTAACCTTTCCACAAGTTCTAGTAGCTCATGGTGCGAACCATAGTTCAGAGCTTTTGACTGAAGATCCTGGCCAAAGAAAAGGGACATATAAGATGCGGTAAAAAAAAACCTACGAGGATTTCAGTATGCATGTTGGTACACCACCTCATTATATATTTAGGATCACTTAGCAAGCTAATAGCTCATGGTGGATCAGTGATGTAATACCTTTATCTAGAATATCTCCACAATGTTATGGTGCTAAACATGCGTTTACTCATATCTATTAAACAATTACAACTACACAACTCCAAATAGTGACTATAATGAGAAAACGTTATATGCCTGTGAGCCCATGCCTAAAAATGCAAGCTGTACAGGAGGCTATGAATAGGCTCTGACAGTATTGATTATTGAACTCTCTACGTCTTTAGTAAATTTACGCCTTCTAAAACTCCATCTGGGAAAATATTCGAAATGATTGTATTACCAAGGCTTTGAGATCATCAGCATGTTGTTTCCCATAACGATCAAGGATCTTGACCAGGCTGGAGAGATGACAAAAAAGAAAAGTATGTTAGGATAATAAAATACAAGCTAACCCTTGAAAAGACCACTGGAAACTATAAAACATGTATATGATGGCATCAGAAGAGACAATTAAAGACAAAACCTTAATTGCTTATTATTACACACATATAGATTTTTTTCATCTCTAAAAAAAGAACTATAAACATTTACCTAGAAATGTTCAAAGTTTGATAATCCAATGAATTATTATTATATATTTCGGTAGGTCCAAATTGAACATTTTTCCACAAAGAAAAGGCTTACTAAAATTAAGGCATGTATATAGATTATCCCTGTGATCTAACATTTCGTTTACAGAAAACCCTAATCTCAAGCATCCACTGTCCAGATTGTTTCTATGCAATTTGTTTGTGCTTCTATATATGGTACATTAATTGATATAATATAACATGGAAACACACCAGCAACCTTAAATGAAAACAAGCAATTGTGGTTTAATAGAGTGTGTACAATACACTCAAGACTTTTTACTGCTAAAGAAAACATATACTCACGAAAACGTACACACAAATATTGATGAACCACAACGTAATGACATGGCAGTAAGCAGACGTTCAATACGTATGTTTAAGCCAAATTCAAAGGACATGGACCGAGTCTTACAGAAAGTAATTTTGATTTATAATTTTGGCACATTATTAAAAGACAACCCTAAACATAAGAAACAGTTGAAAACTGCTTCCAATTCATTGACTTACATTATTCTGATTGTATGTAACCTCTATCTGATTTTCCATTTTTGGATTCGATTCATACCGCAATTAGCATCAAAAGTCAAAACAACATCCTATATATCTTCTTTCTTTTGTCTCGGCTGTGTTTTGAACCACAAATTGTGGCATCAATACCATTATAAAAACAAAACCTATTTACCCTCTAAATTCTATCTTTAACATCTTCCTATGAAATTTGATTAATTGAGACTACGAATAGTGGTATCAATATTCTTAGTGTTTTCATGCATAACTAAAAAGAAAACGCCTAATCGTGTGTCAAAAAGGGTGACATCAACTATTGGTTTTCTAAGTAATACCATCTAAACATATATACAAGACAACTTTCTGAGTTCTCATATGAACCTTGACCTCAAGTTTTTTTCTGGTAATGGAGTATTGATAAGCCATAACATGATGATGATTATGTGGCCAGTAAGCAGATGACCAATACGTAAATCCAGACTCCAAATACATTGACCGAGTCTTTATATATACAACAATCTCATAATTTTATTTTATGTTTCTTTGCAACGAAAATGGAAACACTTTCCTAAGAATAGGAAACCGGTCTTCCATTTTCTTCCTCGTTTGTATATATAGAAAATGTTGAGGTTCCAATTAACTATATTGAAAGCCAAAAATGAAGCAGTAAAGGTGAAGAGTTTACACCATTGAAATTACATCAACTTACTGAGGCATCTATCTATCAAGTATCACCAATATATAGATAAATTGTTCCAAAGAATGAAAAACCTAAAACAGATAAAACTAAAACTATACATATTACCTAATAAAGGTCAAGCAAATTTGACAAAACTACCACTAATTCACTTAATAATTTGTGTGAATGGGTTTCAGTTCCATTGTGAAGTTAAGCTCTTTGCACCAAAATTAAGGATGCAAAAATGAGTTATTGAGTAGATAACGTTTCTTTTTAACTCATAATTAGTCAGGTGTCTCGGCTATTTCAAGGCTGGACCTAACATTCAGTATTAGGCGTGAACAAACCCTAACAAAGTATGCATTAAGTGAGAGAATCGGCCTACGATCTTGACCAACATGGCTAAACCACTACAACCACTTGGTTAATATGTTGGAGGGTTGTACTAAACACTACACCGAGTTTGTTTTTGACAATGTCGAATCATATTGATATTTCTTATATGAAGACAAGTTTTCTGGAGTTTTACATTTCCTAGAGGCAAGAGAGAAACAAGGTTGTGTTACTGACAATATTCATGACAAAAGACCCATGATACAAAGGTTGTGTGATTTGTCAATTTGCACAACAAAAGTTACAAGGTTGTGGATTCATGTTGAGGACACAATCTTATATATATGAACACCTCCATGAAAAGATTAAGAGATAAACAATAACATAAATATGTAGCATATCTATGTGAGGTAATTAACTACTAGGGTAGGAAACTATTCACCTTTGGATAATTAATCTTCAAGTAAGCAAATCCATAAAAAGGAGAGAAATCATTATAAAAAACATGTATATCCCAATTAATCTTTTAGTCAATAGTTTTACAAGTAATGTGGCATACATTTGAACCAAAATTAGTATTGATCTACGGTACTAATTTTATTTACAAATCTCCCGGGAGTGTATTTGTATGCAAATCCATGAGAGCAATGAATTTTAGTCTAAAAATAGTCCAGTTAATGTTCATTATGTGTGGTACAAAGTGTTAAAGATGCACACAACAATTGCAATTAATCGCAATCGATACCAGATCACATAGCTTAAGTAGCATATGTGCGTTAAGGACTAATTGTGAGACTGAGTTTTTCAATTAGAAACACTAATTTGGATAATCATCAAGTAATATAGGTCCATGACAAAGAGAGAAATTCATAGAAGATCAACAATAAACTTAGAGTCAATATCTGCACAATGTAGTATACATTATTTAGCATTAACCCCATTGAAATTATTTAGCTATCAATGTACATATTTGTTGTAGTGGGGTTAATGCTAAATAATGTATACTACATTGTGCAGATGGGATTTTCCGTCACTACAACAAATATGTACATTGATAGCAGACGGATATAGCTCATTTTCCGTCACTGCTATGAAAGATGAGATTTTTTTTCGCTTACTTTTTAATAGCATCTTATTAACGCTATGATAGGAAAATTATGTAGCGGGAAACAAAAGTGACTTTTGTCCGCCAATACTTAGTGAAATTATTCACTTAATCGCCAAATAAAAAAAAAACCCAAAAACTCGACACACTCTCTCTCTCTCTCGTTACAACCTAAGCTCAACCTAAGAAGATTTCTTCTTCTAAATTCTCTGTGTGTGCTCAAATTCTTCTAAATTTCTTATCAATTCTTCAGTTTTATCGCCGTTTGTGAAAAGCCCCAATTTCGCCGTTTGTGAAAAGCCCCAATTTCGCCCTAAATCTCCATATCCATCGCAATTGATAGCTCGAATCCATTTTTGAGGCATGTCTTTCTTCTTCCTCCTAATTTCGTTATTTGTTTCGATTATTTGTGATTTCAAACAGCTTTTGATTTCGATAAGGGTCAGATTTAGTTATCTGTTTTGTTAGGGTTCGATTTATCTAGATTTATTTCGTTATCTGTTTTTTAGGGTTCGATTATTTACAGATTTTGAGAATGTGGAGTTTCGAATCCATCTGTTTTGTTAGGGTTCGATTATTTACAGATTTGACTCAAAAATAGCTTTTGGATTTGAGTATTTGCGCCTTCATAAACTGAACGATTTTTTTTTTTCCCAAGTGTTGGTGATTGAAATGTTGGGGAACTGAAGCTTCTCATTTCTCTGTACTCACACAACAGGTTAGTATCACTCAACCAATAGTTAAACATTATTATTACACACGAATATTGGTGATTGCTATGTTTTGTCCTTTGAGTCTGATTCGTATAAATAGTGATTAGATTAGTGAGATTTTACACAGTTAGATATTGGTTTAAGAGCATCTGTATGTGTCTGAAGTAGTGCAGTATTGTCTGAATTGTTGCTTAATGTGAGCTTTGTATAATATGTATCTCTATTTTATCTATAAAGGTTAAAATTTATATTATAACATATAATGTTGGACAAGGCATGGGTGCATCTATGCAGGTAAGGAATTATATTTCATAATTAGGTTTTATTTTGGGTTTGGATACTTTAAGATGTTCTTTTAGTTATGATTTTTTTCTTTAATTATCCATTGAAGAGCTGATCCTGGTTATAAAAGTGGAGCTTGGAAATTTGTAAGGGATGTGTCTGCGGCTTTAGGTGACATAGAAATGATAATATGTCCTTGTAAAGACTGTCGTAATGTAGTACGACAGTTAAACAGTGTTGTGGTTGAGCATCTTGTAATAAGAGGGATGGATGAGGCATACAAGGTGCATAGTGATTGGTATCATCATGGAGATGTGAAGTCAGTAGATGAATTTCAAAGTAAACCAACTCAGTGGAATGAGGAAGTTTTTGAGTTATATAAAGCTGCTGAATTTTTTGATCAAGAGTTGGCTTTTAGAGGTGACTTAGCTGACCAACCTGTGGGCGACTTAAGTGAGATTGCAGAGGGTGAGGACCAACAAGAGGATGAGTTCCTTGCAAAGATCCGGGATGCTGAAACCCCACTATACCCTAGCTGTTCAAACCACAGCAAGTTATCGGCTATTGTGACTTTGTTTAGGATTAAGACACATAATGGCTGGTCGGATAAGAGCTTCAATGAACTGCTTCAGACATTGCCAAGCATGTTGCCAGATGGTAATGTCTTTCACACATCATTGTATGATGTCAAGAAATTTTTAAAGAGCTTTCATATGGGATATGAAAAGATCGACGCATGTGTTAATGATTGCTGCCTCTTCAGAAAGAAGTTAAAGAAGCTTGATAAATGTCCCAAATGTAATGCTTCACGGTGGAAGACTAATAAGCGGACTAATGAGGTAAAGAAAGGTGTCCCACAGAAAGTATTAAGATATTTTCCAATTATACCAAGGCTGAAGAGAATGTTCAGATCAGAGGACATGGCTAAGGACTTACGGTGGCATTACACTAACAAGAGCACTGATGGAAAACTTCGACATCCAGTAGATTCTGTTACATGGGCTCAGATGAATGAGAAGTATCCTTCATTTGCAGTTGAAGAAAGGAACATACGGCTTGGGCTGTCCACAGATGGATTTAATCCATTCAACATGAAGAATAGTAATTATAGTAGCTGGCCTGTGCTATTGGTAAACTACAATTTGCCTCCTCACCTTTGTATGAAGAAGGAGAATATAATGTTGACATTATTGATTCCTGGTCCACAACAACCAGGTAATAATATTGATGTCTACCTAGAACCTCTTATTGAGGATTTGAATCATCTGTGGAAGAATGGAGAGCTAACGTATGATGCTTTTAGTAAAAGTACATTTACTCTAAAGGCAATGCTTCTCTGGACCATTAGTGATTTTCCTGCGTATGGAAATCTTGCTGGTTGTAAAGTAAAAGGTAAAATGGGATGTCCTATGTGTGGGAAAAATACTGATAGTATGTGGTTGAAGTTTAGCAGGAAACATGTCTACATGTGTCATAGAAAAGGTTTGGCTCCAACACACAGATATAGGGAAAAGAAGACTTGGTTTGATGGAAAAGTTGAGCATAGGAGAAAGTCAAGAATTTTAACTGGTCATGAAGTTCATCAGAATCTGAAAAACTTCCAAAATGATTTCGGAAATGTGAAAAAGGCTGGGATGAAGAGAAAGAGAACTGTCTATAAAGAACCAGTGTTTGACAGTGATGATGATGAAAGTGAATCCGATGAAGATGAGGAAGTAGAAGTAGATGAAGATGAGTTATCAAGGTGGAAGAAAAGATCCATTTTATTTACTCTGCCTTATTGGGAGGATCTACCAGTACGGCATAATTTGGATGTAATGCACATAGAAAAGAATGTGACTCACAGCATTGTATCCACATTGTTGCATTGTGGAAAATCTAAGGATGGTCTTAATGCTCGTAAGGATCTTCAACATCTTGGTCTAAGAAAAGAGTTGCATCCTACCACAAAAGGAAAGAGAACATATCTTCCAGCAGCACCTTGGTCTTTGTCCAAGAATGAGAAGAAGATTTTTTGCAAACCTTTTACTAACCTTTAACACACACTTAGGATGTGCTCTTTTTAAGATCTGGACTCACTTTCTTCCAGTTAGGTATGCAAAAAATCGTTTGCAAACGGCAAGTAAAATTAGTAAAACAGGTCAATGCCTTGGAAAGTGAACTTGGCAGAATCAAGAATCAGGTTAGATACTTAAGAGTTCTCTACTATTCATCAGCCAGTTAGAGTAATATAAATTGATGTTATTTTTGTTTATGTTACAGAGACCAGAAGCTGAAATGGATGAAAACTCAGCTGCAAGAGTAACATATTCTTACTTCTTTTCATATCAGCTAAGTGATTCTTCTTAGTGTCGTTTATGATTCTTAGTTGCTCATGAAATTGTTGCAGAGTGTAAACAAAAGAGCACATCCTAAGTGTGTGTTTGTTGATTGGTCTGACATTGATGAAAATGTTGGTGAGGGTCGGATTCTTTCTTCTGATCCGGATGACATAGTGAATGACTGTCGTCTTGGCCCTTATGATCTCAATGTGTTAGTTGAAGCTGCATATAAACCAGATGCATTTCTATGGAGACCTGCACAAAAGATCTTTCATATGAAAGAAGCTGTTGGACATATAATCGCATGGCCAACTGATAAGTGTAGACTGGTAGACAACAACATCCAAATGGAAGACATTGCCCCTATGGTATTTATAATTTCTAGCAATGTGTTAGCAATGTATTACCCCTGTCTATAATGCTAATTAATTATATTGGATTTGTTTACTGATTGTGTTTAACAGGGTATACAAGGAAACAAATGTAAACTATTGGATTTGTCTAAGGGTGACGTCATTGTTGCTGAGGGGCGTTGGGAGACACAAGAACCAAGTGCGTTGGTTAACGGAATTCCTCTTGGACCAAAAGCAGTTAAAGTATTTGTGGATTCAGTAAAGCAGCCTGATACATCACTATGGAGACCTACAGCTGAAATGTCATTTCTTGAGGACTGTTTGATGGCTTACGTATCTTGGCCCCTGAGTAAGGTTGATTTTGAAAATCCCTCAACTCCAACTGGTCAGAATGCTACATCACATGCTTCTTTGTCTGCATCAAAGGCCAAGTCTGCAGCCACAGCTTCTAAGTCTGCTACAGAGTCCAAAACTTCAGCAACAGCTTCAAAGGCTGCATCGCAGGCCAAATCTGCATCTATGTCTTCTAAGTCTGCATCTGGTTCTGAGTCTCCTGTTGATGATGCAACGGGTCCAATATCACCAATAAAGAATACTTTACCATCACAGTCTCCTCTCAGGAAGTCTCCAGTAAGTGTTTTCATATGTTATGAAGTTGTTTTTGTTAATTATATGATGACTGATGGTTTATATTGTAAACATGGCAGCGCATTAATAAAGTTATTTCCAAGGAGAATAAGAAGTGCAAGTTGATGGATTTAACTGAAAAGAATAGGGTTGTGGCTGAAGGACGATGGGGAACAAATGATCCAGAACATAAGGTTCACTTTACTCGCTTGGGTTCTAATGCAGTTAAAGTGTGGATAGATGTTGTGAAGGTGAAAAATGTAAAAGTTTGGAGGCCATCCGATGAAATAGAGATTATTGAAGATGCACTTAGCTCCTGCATTGCTTGGCCAGAGAACAAGGTCATTATGTCTTAAACTGATGGTTTTATTGTGTAATGTTAAGTACTTGAGATTGCTTGTTTATTTTGGATGTTCTTGAGACTTTGATGGTAAACTGATGTTCTTGAGACTTTTGTTATGTATTTTGGATCTGAGACGTTTATTAATCAGATTTTATGAGATTTTATAAAACAGGTTATGTGTGCTATAATCACATATCAGAAAATGCTATAAAAGTACAGGTAAACGTTATGATAAAAGAATATACCATAGCACAGTAAACAAGATAAAACAGCATTTCGCAACAGCTATATTAGATATGTATAACATAGCACGAAAAATTAAATATTGTATAAATTTTTGCAAAATTATAATCTTGATAATACAGCAGTTTATTAGAGCTATGCTATAAAACTATAACATAGCACGAAAAAACAAATGTTGTATAAATTTTTTCAAAATTATGATCTTGATAATATAGCAATTTCTTAAAGCTATGTTATATTTTTATAACATAGCATACGTAATAAGTGCTATTGTATATGGGGTACATATAATAACAGTGCCCTAAAACAGCGCTCATGAAAACGCTATCAAAGACCTATGATAGCGTTTTTCTCTGGTTAACAATGTGCATATTTGTTGTAGTCGAAGGTTCATTGCACTGAATACAAATCCAAAGAGATCTAATGAGTTTTAATCACTATAAAAAAGGAGAGATCTAGTGAATCATTTAGCAATACTGATATAAAAACTAAAATCAGAAGCATATGGAATTAATCCCTAAAGCTAAGTATCAATCAAAGACGGCTTGAAACTTCACTAAACAGCATCGAGTACGCAGCAGAACGTGTCAAGCAAATCTCAAAGGACATGCAAAAAATTTCCAAATAAAATAAAAATCCATGCAGAAAAAAGGAAATAGAGAGAGAGATAGAGAGAGAAAAGCAGAAAAAAAAGTAAGAAGCTTAAGCTCAACACGACATTGTTCTTCCATAGATTTGGTTATCTCATGTATCTCACATGGTCATAGAAAAAACACTAACAAAGACCGAACCGAGTAAAACAACAAGAGATTCGCCGGAAAAATCAAACTATACATTAATTGTTTTTATTTTTTTATTTTTTATTTTATTTGTGTCTTTTGTATATTTATTTTCTTCAGAGAAAAAGTAAAGAGAAAGCACAAAACCGAAGCTTAAAGGGGGAAGAACCCAGATAAGGAAAAGACGTACTTATCACCGGAGGAGAAGCTGTAGAGCTTGCCGGAGGCGGAGACGACGAGAAGAGCGACAGATGCGTCACAGAGAACAGAAAGCTGACGAGCTTTCTCGATGAGACCATTGCGACGTTTGGAGAAGGTGACTTGTCGGCTACTTTTGTTCTCAATTCGCTTGATTTCTAGTTTTTTCCTTCCCATGGCTTCAGTCTCCGAGAGTCCCTTGTGCCCTAATTTGATCCTCAGGTTTGGGTTCAAGTCGCCGGAGAGATGCTAAGCGTTTTTTTTGCCTTTCCTATTTTTTTATTTCCTTTTTTCCTTTTATTTCTTTCTATTTTTTTGTCTAATCTAATTTTTTTTTTCTTCCTCGGGCTAGATTTTTTTTTTTTTGGGGTAAACGAGAGTGATGAAAATAAAATTTATGATTACAAACGTTGCGTTTTGAACGCAACATTGCCACGTGTCCCGCATGACGAATATCATGCGACCGCGTTTGCTCTAATGACTCTTTGATTTTTTATTAAAAAAAAATATATATATACCTCTTCATCAATTTTTAATTCTTCATTTATAAACAAACATCAGATGAAATTAATCAAAGATTTGTTCAAAACTAAGTCAGATACTTAGGTATTAAAAAATTGAAGCAAGATGTATGACCAAAAAAAAAAAACCTATATCCACAAGTTTTTGCAAATTCGAAATCCTAATTATATATTTCCAGAAATTAGATAGATGTGTTTTTTATTTGCATTCTTAGAAGAAAAAAAAAAGGATGATTCATGTATTCTAGTTTTCTTCACATAAGTAATTTTTATACTAATATGCGTTCTAGTTTTCTCCACATAAGTAATTTATCCTCTATAGTATATATTATGCATTGATATGTATTTAAATTATACTTCTGTTTTTGGTACTATTGATCCGTCGCCTCTTCAAGTTAAAGAACAATCTCTATTGACAAACTATATATTTTCCCTCATTGTAGAGAGAGATCTAAACCTTCTGAGGAGAGATCCTTCTCTCCATCACCTTTGAACTCTTTCAAATCGAATTCTTAATTTTTTTGTTCTCTTTATTGCAATTGAACTCTTCCACATCTCTAAAACTAAAATTTGGCAGTTAGTATAGTATCAATTAACCCGAAAGGTTTGATATCGTTAATATGCTTAAAGTCAGTTGGTTCTTCTCTTTGATGTGTGTTAAGGTAATTTTTTCTTATTAGAATTAGTATTTGTAACATTTTATCTTCTCATGAAGTTAACTAGCATATTTTCTTTTTAAGTGCATTACTACCACATAAACATAGTTACATTAGGCCATTAGCTATCACAAAAGAAATATTTTTGCCAAACTTAATTAATTCTTACTACCACCAATATAGTTACTAAATATCTAATCAGTTTCATGGCTGATATATGTTCTTTAGCCATTTTTCTTGTTCTTCGATATAGCTTCACTTATATATAGCTAGTGTGGATCCGGTATAACATTATTCATGATAAGAATGCTAAGAGCTCTAGTTCAATATACTGTATTACGCTTTTTTGGTAAGACCCTAGTTCAGACCAATAAATAGGATTCACGAAACAAAGGTAAAAAAACATTCCATATTACCATATAAACTAAGTACTGACCAAATGATATTCATGGACTTGGTAATTATTACATATAGAATCCTAGAAATTAAGCATCCATAAACGGTTGTTTAATAACAAGGTATGTTTGACTTGTTGAGATGTTTTACTGAAATTATATTAAATTCAAATTAATCAAAATAAGCTGAGACTTTAATTATAGAAATATAATCGAAAAATGTTGGTAGAAAAGAGAAAAGAAAAAAAAGCGAAACGTTTGGTAACCCTATGGAACCTTCCTTAGCCTATGATTTGTCAATATAAAACCTTACTACAAGCAAAATTGTGGCAGAGAAAATACAATATCTCTCTTAATGCGAAAAAGCACTTCTACGAATCGATGGGTACGGCATCGTTTATATCCAATCATCCCACCTCCTTTTTCTATTCTGGATATGTCATTTTATCTTTCTTTTTTTTATATATATATTTTTATTTAAGGCATCTCTATGTTTTAAAGTTTTAATTTCAATCTCAGAATACGACAAGATAATATCAGCACTCTAGTAGATTCCCATAAGATTAAACTGAATTTTTCCATTTTCCACTTGCTTTTAAACAACTAGTCAGATAAAGTAGAGCAAATATATTTCCGATAATAAAAATAAACAGCAACATCAAGTCATTAAAATTCAATACTACTGCCAAATTACTGCATCTACTGTAGTCTGTAGCAGTAAAATACTAAAATACTACTCCCATACTCATTCGTTACTCCTCTATATATCAAATTTTTCTTTTTTACTTCTTGATTTGCTTCGACGATGACATTAAACACGTTCTCGGTATACATTTCACCTTCACGATCGATCTTTCTTCTTTCTTCTTCGTTTCATCAGCCATTTCGACGATCTTTGATCTGTTTTCAAATATTTTAAAGTTTTAGTCAGTTACAAGTTTTTTTTTTTTGTTGACTCGGTGTGTATTGTACTAAGTACTAACCTTTCCTCTTTAAACGAGTTGGATCGTTTCAGCGATGGTTCAACCGTGACACGTTCCTGACTCACCGACTCGACAATGCTCCCGCTGAAATACTCTTTATCCTCCGCCTGAGGATTCCCGAACCTTGGATTCTCCGACATGAACCTTATCATCTCACGTTCGTCGTCTACGACGGTCTTCTTCACAATGTTCTTGCACAAAACTCCTTTTCGAAGGCTCTCTTCCTTTTGTCTCGGGTTCATCACACCCGGTGCGTAGTACTTGGTGGCGATGTGCCCGCACGAGATCATCTGCAGCCAAATTGACGCACGACCCGATCTGGGTTCCACCGGATCTCCGTCCTCGAACCGCGTCGAAACGTCGAGACGACGACGCGGCTCCAACACCGGGTTAGAACGAGGTAACTCGGACGAGTCAGAACGTACTTGCGAATCTTGTTCTGTCTTCTTGCTCAAGTTCTGTTTTTGATCGGTGGATTCGATTGTCTCAGTTGAAACGCCTCGGGAACAGCGAGACTGAGGCGTCGTGGAAGATGTATAACTCGTTTTCTCTTCGTAAAGTTCGTACTCTCCGTCTTCTTCTTCTTCTTCTTCTTCTTCTTCTTCTTCTTGCTTTGCTCGAATGTAAAGCTCTGACTCATCAAACGACGTTGTTCTGTTTTGAGGTTTGGGTTTTGACCTGAGAAGTCGACGTTTTGGAGCTTCTTGAATTGGACCAGACAGTGCATGTACTTCTTGAAATTTGTCTACAAAATTTTTAAACAACAAGATAAGACTCAATTTTGCATAACCACAAATTTAAAAACTAGTATGATTTTCAGTTTTTTATTAAAAAAACGGTACCGGCGATTTCAGATCCTTTCAACACATACTCAGCACAGTCCGATGGGTAAATCACATCGTTTGCAGCCAAGTCGTTCCACACGAATCCATTTTTATAGCTCCTGATGAAAAAAATATCGATATAATTTGTTGCGTATTTGATTAACATTTAACAGATGTGCTTCAGTTTTAAAACGTTACCTTTTACACGACCAAGCATATTGTGATGTCATGCACTTTCCCCTCAGAACCGTAAGCCGGTTCATCACATCTTCATTAAAAAAAAAACACACTTCTAAATCGAGCCTTTAACATATGATTATATGAAAACAATAACTATGATCTAAAATCCGGTTAATCAAATAACCATTAATGTATACAAAACAAAAAAAATCGAAACTTATAATAAATTGAGTTATCAAAGCAAGACCCATGAACTATAAAACAAAGTACAGTGATCTTTCTCTTTGAGTTTGAGTTGTTTTGGGTAATTTACCTCTTAACCGGAGAGGCTGGTTAACCGGAGATATGACTTCAATGAAGTGAGGGTGTTCGAGATGGCCATTTCTAGTGAGGTAATAAACAACTTGGACTCTTCTGAAAATGGGTTTCTTTGTCTTGACCTCTTCTTCTAGTTCTTCTTCATCTTGCTGCTGAAGATTCATAGACCTTATTATCCTCTCTGGACTTTTGTTGTTCTCTCTGCCTCCTCTTCTGCGTCTTAAAGCTTCCATCTTTTGTGTCTATGTCCGGACAAGGGATGAGAATTATTAAACCCACAGAACTGTTCTTTATATACAAAAAAGATAAGGGAATGTGTATTTATCTCTCTGTGTGGGAGTGAATTTGGCCTCTTTCTGAGACAACAGAACTGGCATTAGAGATGAGCCAAACCAGAACTGAAAACGACTTGGCTTTAGTTTCTTCTACCTGATGGGTACTATGGGATTAACCCGGTCCAGTCTTAATCTATCCAGCTCTGATTTTGTTTTGATATTTTGGATTTTAATCGGCTTCAACCTTATTTGTTTTAAATCCAACCAAAACCAAAACGTATGGAACACAAGTGGATATACAAATTTCTTGTCCCAAAATTGAAATCCCAAACCAAACCGAAAAAATGAATACGCAATTCACTATATTATGTAGCTCAATTTACGGTTAACCGCTGGTCATAACTCATAAGACAAAGTACAGTATGTGTTTGTCTTTATGGGGACTAAAACCGTTCCAACCCTTCGGTTCGGCCTTGATAGATTTAGACCAGATTGGTCCCCATGCCTGCTTTTTACGCACCATGCACCAAACCGAATTATACAATATACTAAGATTTGGTTGAGCAAATTGACTTGTCATGATTAATATTCTTCGATTGTCGAATATTTTACTTAACCACATTTAATTTGTATCGTTGTGCTTTAAAATGTAAGTTTGACTTTAAATGACTTTTAACCACACCTCTAGTCTTTCAAAGACAACAGAAAGAGCTCCAGAATCTAGGTAAAAAACTAAAGAGAACACGTGAGGGTCGTTTACTGCTTCTGTGTTCTGTACTCTTCCTACTACAATACATCCGTTAAAAAACAGACCAATATGACATATCAATACAAAGAGTAAAAAATTTAATGGACGGTTTCGAAATATCTCTTTCAAATTATTCTAACTTTTTCTATGTGTTCTTAGACATTCGGTGAAATCACGTTAACAAGATGAAAACACTTCTATTTTCTAACTGTTAGGCTAATCTTATGTTAGAGTACCTCAAACAAAAGCTGCACTTGATGTAAAAACGTTTTTTCCTAATACATTTTGCATTTTATTATAAAAAAAAAAAACACGGTAACATCAACACTTGAAACGGCCTGATTAATCGTCCTTTAATAAAACTAACTAGTTGGAAAAGGGTAAATTTGGGAGGTGGTAGAAACAGAGAATGTGGATGTGTTCTTTTAAACACATTTGCATGGACATAACAGAGTTCTCTGGGTGTGGAGGAGTGGCCCATCTACTTAACTTCCTCACCAGCCACCAAACATAACAATGCCATTTTCTAAATAGTTGTGTCAGAGTTTTATGACCTCTGAATAATCTTATAATAAATTGTGAATTCATAGAAGAAACATTAATATATAACAAAAAGGAGAGGAAACGTACAAATTAACATTAAATTTTGAAAATGACTGAATAGTTATTCTTAATTTCGAAAATATTTGAATGATCATCATTGATCTACAGAAACTTGATAATCAATACTTTGAATACTGCATGATAAGCATCGTTCTTCTCTATAATAATACAAAAAAACGTAAAATACATGTATGCGTTTGGGTTTCACAATGTGTGTGTGTGTTTGTTCTTTTTTTTTTTTTTTGTTGATAAAAATTGTATTTTCACAATGTTTCATGTCAACATAATGATAGATAAGTGTTGTTATGTATCACAACAAAATGATCCGTATGTCCAACGCAATGATTTTGAGAGATGAGAGTGTATTAGATTGAAGTACTTGCTGTAACTTGTAAAATTGGTCTTATACTACTACATTACAATTTTGAGTTGAAGATATAGTAAAGTGCCTAGTATTTGAGTGGAACAGTAAATTTATACGTTTGTATTCGTAGTTGCAGCTATATATTGTAGGCGCGAGGTTGGTTGGTTGGTTGGTTGGTTTCAGTCATCATTACGAACGGTTTACCAAATAATACATTCTGCATTTTTTAGCCTTTCCATTATTAGAAAATAGCTGTAGGTGAACAATACAAATATAATAGGGGTTAAAAAAATACAAGTAACCCAGGCAAAAAAAAAACAAAAGGTCTAAATGGGCTTACTCATTGAAATTAAGCCCACATTAGGCCCAAACAATTCATATAGTCGTCTCATTCTCATAGATCATTCCACCCACTCGCCATTGTTTCCGTTGGAAGCTCTTTGAAAACACTCCTCCCTTCGAATTCTCCGTCCCTTTCTCTCTCACTAGATCGAATCGGCAATGGCTGCTTCCAGCTCCGTTTTCACAGCGTCCTCGTCGCGAAACCATGCGACTATCCCTCTTCATCAGTCACTATCTCCACCATTGCTCAGATCGAGCTCCGTCGCGTTTCGTCCCAAACGCCGATCCAGCTCGCTCGTCTTGTGCTCCACTGATGAATCAAAGAGCACCGCAGAGGAAAAAGAGATCCCAATTGAACTCAGTAATTTTCCACTCCATTGCATTCTGATTCACAAATCAAGTTTCAATTTTTTTTTTTTTAATTTCTAAAATCTTCAATCTTTTAAGGGTATGAGGCATTTCCAACGGTGATGGACATCAATAAGATACAAGAGATTTTGCCTCACAGGTGAACATTTTATGAGAACAGAAAAAATTTGTTCTTTTTTTTTTTTTTTTTTTTTGCAGCTGAAGTTTTTGTATTGCGATTTCTCAAATCTGAATCATTCCGATTTTTGGATTTTTGTTGTGTAGATTCCCGTTTCTGTTAGTGGATAGAGTGATAGAGTACACGGCTGGTGTATCTGCTGTAGCTATTAAGAACGTTACAATCAATGATAATTTCTTTCCTGGACATTTCCCTGAGAGGCCTATAATGCCTGGAGTTCTCATGGTTGAGGTGTTATTACATTGCCCCTCTTCGTACTCCAAAAGTTTCAGTCTTTTTTGCATACATGTACAGTTCAGGAGAAGCTATTTGAGCTTAGAAATCCCGGGTTGCTCTGATTCTTGTTTGCTGTAGAGAAGAATGATTTAGTTGATTAGTTTGTTTTGAATGGTGTGATTCTGGGGAAAGAGAATGAGGGTGAAGTTTGTGTTCCGTTCCGGTTGAAGTTCTCAACTTTTGATGGAGCTAAAGATGAATGCTTTAGTTTAAGTTTCAGTTTTAAGAAAGGGACTAGATTTGAGAATAAGATAAGCTGTTTAATAGGATATCTTGGATCACAGCTTTATATACTGTGATAAAACTAATAGTCTCTATCCCAAATGTATGTGGAATGAGTGATTAGGAGGCTCTCCATTGTATTGTTGTAGTTAATAAGAGCTACATATAGTTTGTCCGTAAAGTCATTCATTAGTTTCTGAGTTTTCCTGAGTTCAAAGTGGTGAAGTAGATGTTTTGTTTCGACAGGCCATGGCTCAGGTGGGAGGTATAGTGATGCTACAACCAGAAGTTGGTGGATCGAAAAGCAACTTCTTCTTTGCCGGAATCGACAAAGTCAGGTTCAGAAAGCCTGTGATTGCAGGTGACACTCTTGTGATGAGGATGACGCTTGTGAAGTTGCAGAAGCGGTTTGGGATAGCGAAAATGGAAGGGAAAGCATATGTAGGTAACTCTGTTGTATGTGAAGGAGAGTTCTTGATGGCTATGGGAAAAGAAGAGTGATCACATTCACGCCTTTGCTTCTTCTTCATACGGGCCTTTGTGGCTGCTAATTAGTCGTCACACCCTGATTTGAGTCTCATTTCTCCCTTCAATTTAAAGATGTTTGTCTGCATATTATGATTATATTAAAAAGGAACTTCAGTTTAGTAAGCTCAAGTTATTCTTGTTTTCAATGGTGACCATTTATATAGGTAGAGAATGAAGAGAACTCAAAAATTCAAGCATATGAATTGAGTTTACCAAATCAATTTTTTAACCATTCAAATCAACAGGGTGTAAAATATATTCTCAAATGAAACATAATAACCATTTTATAAAGCTATAATTTATTAAACCATCTCTTCAATTTATAGAATTGAAATAAGATGAAGAATGTTCTGATTCAGCAGCAAGATACCAATACATGAAAGATGACATTGATATTTGTAAACAAGAAAAGAAAGAAAAAAAAAAAACACTTACATTTTGAAAATGTAATTATTAATTAAAACATAGAAACCAAAGAAGAAGCTAAGAGGCAACAAATTTCAAATCTATTAACAGCCTTGCAATAATTAGAATTTGAAAAAAGTTCTCTCTCTCTATGAGAAGTCCTCTCTCTCAGGCACTACTATCAAGGAGAGACCAAAAGAAGTAATTGTTTCAAATTGATACAGATCTCACCTACCATAAACTACCTTAAACAAGCAATTCTTCTTTTATCCTATGGTTAATGTGATGGTGTCCCCTGTTTCCAACATACATGTTGGGTTCTTTCCTTCCCCTAGATCTAAGTCACATCAGTATTGTAGTCAAACCTCTTCCAACCCCCCCCCCCTTTAACTTTAACTTTGACTTTGAGACGGAAGAAGATCTGCAAAAAGTTCTTAAAAAAAGACCGTACCATTTTAACAAATGGACTTTCTCTCTTGAAAGATGGGAACTAAACTTTCAAGAAGATCTTTTAAACCGTGTTACCTTTTGGATAAAGATTAGAGGTCTCCCCCTTCGGTGTTGGGTGGATGAAGCCTTCAGAGGCATTGGTGAAACTCTTGGTCAGGTGATGGAGGTGGATGTCAATGATGCACGAGTACTGGTCTCGGTGGACGTCACAAAACCCCTGAAATTCGTTAAGAAGGTTGTTCTTAATAATGGAGACGAGATTTCCGTCTCTCTCACTTATGAGAAGCTATTTCGGTACGGTTTTACTTGTTCCATGATATCACATGAAGAAAGAGACTGTCCTCACCTTTCAGAGGACCAAAGAATCCTCAATAAAGAGAGAAGAGTCGCAGAGGCTGCCATTGGAGATCGTCGACCTGCATCCAACTACCAAAAAAATACTCGAAGGGGAACTGAGCTCAGAGATGCTGATAGCTCTCGTGATGCTGCCAATGGTCGTGTTAGACACCCCAGTACAAGATCCGAGTCTGGATCTGTAAGAGATCAAGCTTCACGACTACTTCAATAGGTTGCACCTCCACCTCGTCAGCAGGTGCGCCGTCACCTCCAGTACCCATCTGAGAAATCAAGGAGAGATGAGCACCGTTCCTCCATCTGGAGAAGAATAGAAAATGGAATCCCACATGACATTTCCCATCCTAGAGAGAACTCAACCCAATCATCCTCAGGCTCAAGAAAAAGAAGAATAGAAGCGACAAACAGAAAAGAGGCAGAGAATCTTAGACCTTACCGTCGCGAAGATGCGGAGAATCACTACTCCGCTTTCAGGAGAAGAGAGCCCCCGTTGAGAATTCGCTCACCAACGAGGGATGATCCCAGTCTTGAGAACTGGAGAAACTCTCGTTGTCCATCTCGCCATCAAGCAGTCCCAAACCAGTCAGATACCAACCTGCTAGACAAAGGGAAAGGGAAGATGATTGAACCTATGGACGATAATTGGTCAGACGATGATAGGAATGTAACAGATGATATCCCACCAAATTTTGAATTTGGTTCGGGATCCAGAACTATTGCTCCTCTCCCTAATGGCGATGAAGTACTTACTACAAGACGTAAAAGCTATCCTAGACAAGCATATGATGAACCCATGAATCTGGCGCCCATTGTGGATACAAACCAGAATCAAGATGATGGTGGGGAAGTGAACCAAGCTTGCGACGATGAGCAGCCTATCCCCGATCCAACATCACCTATTTCGGATTGGGAGAAACTCGCGGATCCGGGACCAGACCAGGATTTGACAGAAGAACAAATCAAGTTCATGAAGGATTTCGAAAAGGAGATGATCCTAGATGGGTTGTTAGAGGAAGATGACCTACTTGGGGAAGATTTGGAGGCTGAGCTGCAGAATGAAGCAATGAATCCGACAGAGGAGAGTCTGGAGAGAAGGGTAACAGATCCATTTGCCCCAATCAATTACCAATTAGATGTAGCTCCAGTTACGTCTCAATCTCCGACAAGTAAACGAATGGAGTCTCCGGCAAAAGGTCGTGGAAAGGGAACAAAGAAAGCTAATGGGCCGAAGAAAGATTTTTTAGGTCCATCTCAGAATGTTGGTTTAGTGGATCAAACTGCTAAGATCCCTAAGAGCCCAAAGGTGACTATGGCTGTTTCAAGGAAGATGAAAGCCTATCAGAAGACTTCACCTAAACACCGTGGAGTCCCGCCGAGAGCAGCCGTGAAAAGCAAAGGAACAAGTCAAGATAATGTTGTCCCTCACCCTGAGGAGGTAAAGGATCCCAAGAAGAAGAAAGCCTCTAGAACAAAGAAGCCATCAGATGGTCCGGAGGAGTCCCGTAACTCCCCCGAACCTCCAGCGTGAGACCATTGATTGCATACCGTCAAGGGGCGAGGGCTATTGTTAATCCTCGTTGACTAGTAGAAAAAGGAACTTCAGTTTAGTAAGCTCAAGTTATTCTTGTTTTCAATGGTGACCATTTATATAGGTAGAGAATGAAGAGAACTTAAAAATTCAAGCATATGAATTGAGTTTACCAAATCAATTTTTTAACCATTCAAATCAACAGGGTGTAAAATATATTCTCAAATGAAACATAATAACCATTTTATAAAGCTATAATTTATTAAACCATCTCTTCAATTTATAGAATTGAAATAAGATGAAGAATGTTCTGATTCAGCAGCAAGATACCAATACATGAAAGATGACATTGATATTTGTAAACAAGAAAAGAAAGAAAAAAAAAACACTTACATTTTGAAAATGTAATTATTAATTAAAACATAGAAACCAAAGAAGAAGCTAAGAGGCGGGTCTTGATCTCTTTATCACTTGTACAAGTGATAGTGATGACTGATCTCTTGATCACTTGTACTCGAGAATCATGTTGTTCTCAGGAGCAAGTCCAACACAAGCTCTGAGTACGTTCTCAAGCATTGCACGCTGCTTCGACAAAGCGTTCACAACTGGCGTGCCGGGAGGGACCTACATTCATTGAATGAAAGATATGTTAAGAACGTCGTTAGAATTCAGAAACGGCACGATGTTTGCTTTGTTTTGCATACCAGTGGTGCCTTTGAGAGGTAACTTAGGAGAGTAGCCACCGGATGGAAAGAATGGAACTTTCCCTGCAAGAAAAAAACCAACAAATCAAAATTTTAATCTAAGACTTAAATCTAACATTTTTCGGATAATCATTGAACTTTATATAACGATTTTGTAAACGATTAGAAACCTCATTTTCAGACTTGAACTGGATACGAGTAGTGAGCTCGGCAAGAAGAACAAGGTCCAAAATAATAGGAGCAGCTAAGAGAGAGTCTTCACAAGTGTTGTGCATCACAATTGTGTTAGTCCCTCCCATAAATATCTCTGATGTGTACTCGTCCATTGCTCTCTTGCTGTCCCCTACATACGGCACATACTGCAACACCAGCCAATAAATAGTACAGTTTAGTTTAATGTTCATTTGACACATTAAGAAAAGGATAGTTATGAATAATACTAGAAAAATTAATCACCTTAATGACCACAACGTGGTCAGGGTGTTCACCAGGCTCGTACAAGATGCCGTTGCTAGCTACCATATCATCCACGACATTGCTCTTCGATATCTCCTTTGACCGGAATGTTTGTGGCGCTGACAAGTTCATGCCGTCGTTGTTCCCAAGGTGGTTGTAGCTCACTATCGACGTCGGCTATATTTGTTCATACATATAGACAAATGCAATTAATTTCGTTTTGTAACGTTGTTTTCCAAAAAATAAATTTAATTAAAATACTTATTTATGATTACGTACTTTGATTCCGGCACCAACAAGGAAATCGACAAGGACAGACTTCATCTTGGTCTGACCACTCTTGAAGTCATCACCACCGATCAAGCAGTTTCTCTCGATGGCCAATTCAATAAGCCCTGTAATATATGCAAAATGTGATTTAACTATAGAAATCTGAACGTTACTAGATATTAAACTATAGTTTGATTTAATTTACCAGGGACAAAAGTGTTTTGTGGACTTCCATTGATGAAAGGAACGTTCTCAAGAACACAAGCAATGGCGTAAAGTGTAGAAGGAGAAATCTCAGCCTCATCCTTTTCCAGAGATGACATTAGATTCTCCGTCGTGTCGTTAAGACCAACCACCACATCGCTGTATCTTTCTGTGTTCGCGGTCCACAGTACCACCACTTTTTCCACCTTGCTTTTCTCTTTGAACTCCCTAATTATATAAAAATAACAATTCAATATTAAAAAAATAATAATTGATTTCCTACAACTAATGAAGCATGGGAACTTTATAGTAAAAAAATAAAATTTATCTTATCTAATTATCTAATGAACCATTATGTTTTTCTTTTTTTGTAAAAAAAAAAAAACCGTTATTGTTACCTGATGTCCTTGATGACTTGTTCGAGTTGTTGTTTCTTGGTGCCTTTGATCACGTGGTTGGCACGTGAACCTTGGTTAGCTGCGATAAAATCTGGGTTGAAGATTCCAGGGAGTGGAACCAAGTGTTCCATGAAGGGACGCAGCTGCTTTTGGAGGTCGATGTCTAGGACCTTGGCCCTTCCCATTGCGTCCGCTAAGTTCATGTCACTTATGTCCCATCCTCCAAACACAATTTCTTCTGGATTCACCTATCATTTTCATAACCCATTAATAAATTTTATTATTTATCTTTATTTCCTACTAATGTTCTCTAAAAAAAATAAATGTAATATAATTTTAATGTTAATGTAATTTTATACTAAGGGTGTAAATGGTTGCAGCGGTTGGAGCAGACAAATTCGTCTGCGAACTGCACTACTTTTTATTTACCATTCAACAAATGTAGTCCGTAGTGGTGCGGTCCAAATAAAGCAGAGACAAGACTGCATCAGACCAACTGCGGACCACTTTTGCATACAAATAGAGTTGGTCCGCAGCAGTCTATAGTCTGCCTTAAAAATTGGAGCGGTTCAGACCGCAGATAGATTTGGCCGCCCTAACCGCATTTACCATTCACATTCTAAATGCACACTCAATAGTTAACAGTAAAAAAAATGGTAAATTGTACCATGGGGAGAAGACTTTTGAAAGGAGCATAGATTTCTTCGCCATTGAATGACCCGACCCGGATAGAGGATGCTTGGGTTAATGATCCGAAGTAATTAGCTTGTTGCACTTTCTCCTTCGTGGCCCAGGATATTCCCCTGCCACCAAATATTTTGTTATTACACAAAAGAACAAAATCCGATTAAATAATTCACAACTTGCTCATTATTCAACAATCCAATTGCGGGAATCTGAATAAATTAGGACACTCAAGACTCAACTTTATTCCCTTTTGTAACAGTTTTATTATTATAACAAAACAATTAAGAAGAAGAAGAAGATGTTTCACTTACTCACGATTGGCGATAACACCAGCGGTAAGAGTAGAACCATTGTTGCCACCCCAACCTACGAGCATTACTCTGCCAAGAAAATAAAAATAGATAAAGCCAAAACATCATTAATCAAACAATAAAAGAAAAATCTACAAACAGTATGTAATATATATTTATTTAAAGGTGAAAAGATTTAAGAGAAGATGATGAGACAAACCCAAGTTTTGGAAGATGAGTGTCGGTCTTAAACTCATATTTCACGGTCTTTGGCTTCACAGTCCATTGAAACGCACCGTTTTTGCTCTCATGGACAAGCTCAGTGGTTTGGTAGTCGTACATTGAATGGATCTCATTCTCTGTGTACTTCACGTTCTGAGATTCAACCTTGAAGCTATCGATGAACATTTTTGCCTAAGGAAAAAAACTTGGAGAGAACTATGAGAGGGAGAGAGAGAGAGAGACTATGCAACTGGGGGGATTCTGAATGCATTGGGTGTGAGGCCAGGGTCGCGTTTTTATAGACAGGAGGGACATTAATGAAAATATTTTTGTTTGAGATTTATTTTACAGCTTACACAGGTTTATTATGACAAGTGTAGAAAATAGATTATATTACTTCAAATGGAGTCACTAATATATAAAGTTATTTGACTAGAAATTGAAGGTAATAAATACTCTATATGACAATATTTCTAACTACAATTTATGGGATTATGACTAGTGTTAAAAAAAAAAAAAGATTTCTTTCCATAAAATGTGTCCAAAATAGATATTGTACTAAATTACTGAAAAATGAATTAAAAACAAATCAAAGTTATTTGACTGTGATAAATTAAGAAATGAGGATATAAAAATGAAAGTCATTTTTAGTCAATATATCTAAAAATATAGAGATTGTATTAAGTGGGAGTTGCTGGTTTGAGATTTGAATAGAGTTTTAAAGATTTTAAATATTATGTAGAATCTATTGTTATTAGTTTGTGATTTATAAAAAGTCATTTAAAATCTTATATTGGATTCAAACTTTTGTAAAATCATTAAAAGTTTTGTGTTATTCAATTAAAATAGAAGAATTTAGAATTATTAATGAATTCAATTATTATGTTATTGGTTCATGATTTTAGACATTTTTTTTGCACAATAAAGTCATGGAAAAGATCATAAAAATACAGAGATTGGTTAGAGCACTTTACAAGATTTTAGAAAACTAATCAACAAAACTTTCTAACAATCTTAAACAATCTACAATAATTAACTTTTAATGGTTTTGTTGAACTATTCAAAAATAAAAAGTAAATAAGTTTTTAAGAAAAAGTTAGACTAGTCACTAGATTAGTGTATCCCATGATAGTCTATGGAAAAAAACAAAAAATGTCCAATGGTGCCGTATATACATAAGGCCCATATCAAAAGGCTTTCTAAGTAAATTTTCTGAAGCCCATCTAACTTTTGGGGATCTAACGCGCACGAGCGTGCGTGAACGGAGGAACACACACGTACGAGTATGATTTATAATAAAATTGAAACGTGTTTTTGTATACGTTTGATAGTTAGGTGAGTGTTGCTGACAAGTAACAACTAGTCCACCTGAACGTTAATTTTTTTAAAAAAAAATTCTTACCATATCTCGCAATTGGGCTCTATAGTTTTTATATACCACATGATTCACAACGGTTTTTTTTTTCTTTTTTTCCCTCTCTTAAACGACTTGTTATCTTCCTTCATATATTAATCCATAGCAGTAACAATACACAATTGGAGTCAGTTTTTTTTTTTTTTTTTTTTTAAATCCTTCTGCCAAACATGAGAACTTAGCAAATTGGAATAAAAGGAATAACCTAAAAACCTAGTCTTATCCAAATAATAGGCACACGGTGGGTCAGGGCCCAATTATGTATCCGTGTAGCGAATTTTCAGATATCGAATATAATTGGTTGTTTCATCGTAGTCTTTTTTTTTTTTTTTTGTCAACTCTTCGATAGTCTTCTTTTTTTTTTCCTCTTATCAAATATAGTGCTTAGTGCACTAGTTATTTGAATTTTTCCTTAAAATTTAGAAAATAGGAAAAAGTACGGGATGTAAATTGGAATGGCTACTAAAATCTTCAATTTGTATTTTACAAAAGAGGTAAACTAACACAAATACGTTTCATTATTAGGTTTCATTTCATATGTTTATCCTCGCAAGCCTTTTGCAATTACATTGCTTTTTGAGGCTATTGTTTACCTTTTAACCCAAAAAAATGTCTACTTGAGTCCATTGTAATTTACATTCTTACCAAAAAGAACATGTAGCGTACTAGTTTATACTAACGTCGTTGTCGTGTCAATGTGTCACCATCTGATTACACATTATATACACGATGCGAGGAAAAAATGTACACCATATACATATATATTTGTGCAACAAAATCTTGAGGGCGTTGACTTTGGTTGGACCCATGAAGTTCGAGGCACGCATATAGTGTCCACTCCACTTGGTCCGACCAAGACAAAGACATATCATGTATTGGCTATGGCCTAACCACTTCACTTTCAAAACCCATCACATGTTCCATCAATGGGCTATGATCTAAAAGTCTAACCAATAATATCAATCAATAAACCCTTTTAAGTACCAGAACATTTTGTAGTCGTGTTTATTTTGCTAAACCTAATAAAATATGTTCTCACTTGTGTTAACACAAAAATTTGTTTTCGCTTTCCATCATAACATGCGTAGATAAGAGAACTGTGTTTGAGGCTTCATTTCATTTTCACCTACCACGTCATTATCTTAAATAAAACTATTAAGATAAAAATTTTGAATTTTGATTTTTATGCTAAAAGATCGATACATAATTTTTATTAAAGAACATGAAGTGATCAAAATAAAATTTATCTGAAAATTTGATTATAAGTAATAATTACTAAAAATTTAAATTATTAATACTTATATTGGATTATGTATTGATACTCAAATCCATAATTGTTGGTATCTACTTCACTATATCTCGAAACTAAAATTTCGTGGGATGTCCTGAAATTTGGAAACGCTTGGAACGGATAATTAATTTAATTGTAGCTCACAAGATTTTGTACAACCCAGTCATTTTTTATCACATTAAACTGTGTGTGTGTGAGAGATGTTTTTTTTTTTCCTTTTGTAAAAGAAAACACTTTTTGTGCTTTTGGTTCTAATTAACAAAACAAAAAAGAGGCACCATGAGATTCCACTAACTCATGTGTATATAAACATTACAGAATCAGTCAATTCACTTCAGCATCCACACACTTTGAATGCTCAATCACAGTTTCTTCATAGTTAAACTTCCTCACAACGTCAAAAATCGAGAAGAAGATGAAAGAGAGAGATTCAGAGAGTTTTGAATCTCTCTCACATCAAGTTCTCCCAAACACTTCAAATGGTGAATCTCTCTCACATCAAGTTCTCCCAAACACTTCAAATGGTACACACATGATCCAGATGGCCAACTCAGGTTCATCTGCAGCCGCACAAGCCGGTCAAGACCAACCTGACCGGTCAAAGTGGCTGCTTGACTGTCCTGAACCACCCAGCCCGTGGCATGAGATCAAGAGCTATGTCAAAGGCTATTTCCTAAACAAAGCCAAAAGATTCAAGTCACTTCAAAAACAGCCTCTCCCAAAACGAATACTCTCTATCCTCCAAGCCGTTTTCCCAATCTTCGGTTGGTGCAGAAACTATAAACTCACCATGTTCAAGAACGACCTCATGGCTGGTTTAACCCTCGCTAGCCTCTGCATTCCTCAGGTACACAAACTTAAAAATAATATCTTGATCTATTTAGATCCCTTAGCTTCAAGAATTCTAAAATTCTAAAATTTTCTTCATAAAAAAAAAAAAAAAAAACTAAATTTCATTATTTTGTGTGCAGAGCATTGGTTATGCAACTCTTGCAAAGCTTGATCCTCAATATGGGCTATGTAAGTTTGTATTACATATTAAAATTTTATGAATTTTTGTTCTTTAAATAAAAATCACATTGAACGTTACATTAATTAACAGATACGAGTGTGGTACCACCATTGATATATGCATTGATGGGGACATCAAGAGAGATAGCTATCGGACCAGTGGCTGTAGTATCCCTTCTTATATCCTCAATGTTGCAGAAACTCATAGATCCAGAAATAGATCCCTTGGGATACAAGAAACTAGTCATAACCACAACCTTCTTCGCCGGGATCTTCCAAGCTTCTTTCGGGTTATTCAGATTAGGGTTTCTGGTTGATTTTCTGTCGCACGCAGCCATAGTAGGGTTCATGGGAGGTGCAGCCATTGTAATCGGACTCCAACAGCTCAAAGGTTTGCTTGGTATCACTAACTTCACCACCAACACCGACATTGTCTCTGTTCTTCGAGCTGTCTGGCGATCTTGTCAACAACAATGGAGCCCTCACACTTTCATCCTCGGGTGTTCCTTCCTCAGTTTTATCCTTATCACTCGCTTCATCGTAAGTGGTTCTTTTCGTTGATTCGTCTACCACTATATAAATTATAACGTTCTTTAAACCAATAAGCACTTACATATAATGTATTAGGATATATCTATTGTTTCAAACGCAAAATCAAACGTGTTAAGCGTGTATACTTTTATCTTAGAAACATCAATTTTTTTTTCTTTCTAAGAATTACTATTAAATTTGTGAACACAATTTTTGAAGATTTCTAGAGAAAGTGTTAGATAATGAACTGAAATTAATTAGCAATGAAATATATGTACGTATATTAGGGAAAGAAGAACAAGAAGTTATTTTGGCTACCGGCAATAGCTCCGTTGATCGCCGTGGTAGTGTCGACGATAATGGTGTTTCTGACTAAAGCGGACGAGCATGGGGTGAAGACGGTGAAGCACATCAAAGGAGGTCTTAATCCAATCTCCATTCACGATCTCGACTTTAATACTCCTCATCTCGGACAAATCGCTAAAATCGGTTTAATCATTGCCATTATTGCTTTAACCGTAAGTAGTTATAGGTAGCATTAACCCATTTCTTTTTTTTTTTCTACAATATTTTAAATTTTATCGTCTCATTACTTTTTATTTATTTTCAGGAGGCGATTGCGGTAGGGAGGTCGTTCGCTGGAATTAAAGGGTACAGACTCGATGGAAACAAAGAAATGATGGCCATTGGATTTTCGAATGTTATCGGTTCCTTCACATCTTGTTACGCTGCTACTGGTAATTAATTATTCATCTTATTAATATTATTATGTCATTTGCATATACATGGACCACTTTTTTGGTGGAATGTGAAATAAAAGTCATTTTTGGTGGAATGTCAATTTTTTTTCTTTCTGAATGAGATGATTACTGGTTTTGGAAACTCCTCTAATTTCTTAGTTAAAGATACATATACATTTCTACGAAACATCAAATCACGTCCACTTAATGGTGTCTAACAGTTTTAATTAAGTTATGTAATATAAACATGTAAATTATATATATGTTGTGAGTGACGATCTAAAGTATAACAATTTTGCAATTTAGGTTCATTCTCTCGGACAGCTGTGAACTTCGCGGCAGGATGTGAGACAGCAATGTCGAACATTGTAATGTCGGTTACGGTGTTTGTAGCACTCGAGTGCCTAACGAGGCTTCTCTACTATACTCCAATTGCCATCCTCGCTTCCATAATTCTCTCAGCACTTCCGGGATTAATTGACATCAATGAGGCCGTTCACATTTGGAAACTCGATAAATTTGACTTTCTTGCTCTCATTGGAGCTTTCATTGGTGTTTTATTTGCTTCGGTTGAGATTGGACTTCTTGTCGCGGTACGTGGTAGTAACGAAGATATAAACTTCATCAAAATAATCAGAATCATTTTGGTTATATATATGAAGAGATTAATAAATGATCGTGTGTTTATGTTTGCTAGGTGGTTATTTCATTTGCCAAAATCATACTCATCTCAGTTCGACCAGGGATTGAAACGCTCAGGAGAATGCCTGGAACCGATATTTTTGCAGATACTAATCAATATCCTATGACGGTTAAGACTCCTGGAGTATTGATTTTTCGAGTCAAGTCTGCGTTGTTGTGCTTCGCTAATGCCAGTTCCATCGAGGAAAGGTATAGTATACTAACGTTCTTTTATACATACGACATGCATACCAATTCACTACAATGTTTAAGAATTTGATATGTATGTATATACATTTGTTTAATTAGAATAAATGTGTTTTGATTGTCTATAGGATTATGGGATGTGTCAATGAGGAGGAAGAAGAAGAAAACATAAAGAGCAATGCCAAGAGAAAGATCCTCTTTGTAGTCCTTGATATGTCAAGTAAGTGGACTCACAAGGATAATGCAAATTATAAAGTATTTGTATAGCTCACCAAAAATGATCCGATAGATGAAATTCATTTATTTTACTACTCACCTGAAGTCATCTGTTATTTTTTTTGGGTTGAAATATCGAGATAGCCACCAAAAAAAAAAAAAAAAAAAAAAAAAAAAGATTTGAAACTGTAGTTTTTTATTACTTTTATGTTTTGTTCAGTATTTCTCAGAACAATTTATTGATAGATTTGATAAACGTCGATACATCGGGGATTACTGCTTTGGCGGAGCTCCATAACAATCTAACGCAGGCTGGTGTTGAGGTAATTAGTTTACATTCTAACAAGTTAATCCGTCGTTATCTCTTTAAAACGACAAAAGATATATCATTTTTTCTTTTCTTTTGCAGCTAGTAATCGTGAACCCGAAATGGGAAGTGATCCACAAGCTGAATCAAGCAAGGTTCGTAAGCAAAATCGGGGGCAAAGTTTACATGACAATCGAAGAAGCTCTTGATGCTTGCTTTGGATTAAAAGTTTAAAAAATAGTTTTCTTAATATAACATACATATATATATATATATATATGTGCGTGTTACCGGATAATATTGCATGTGAGTTTTATGTCAGTACTTGTAGTTTAAATTATGTTAGGTCTGCATGATGATCGATGTTGTATAATTATTTAGTACGTATGTGTAATATTGTAGTGTGCCTTGGTACGTAAGCTCGGTCGTGATTAAATAAGTCATGCAAACTATTGTATCATGACGATCGAAGGGTGTGTGTAACAAAACTTGGAAATAATGTATATATTTATATGTACGTTTGATATATATTGCTGTTTTGTATGATGATTAAAAATGTTATTGAGTGAGAATTATATTTGGTATCCTCTCTTATAAAACGTGATTCCGTAATTAAAAATTTCGTGTTGAAATTCTAGAAACCGAATGTTCAAAAACACATGTCTAGGTACAATGTATCTAAATCCGTTGAACAAAAGTAACTTACGTACTTGGTGAATCAATTTAAGTGGAAGGACTTTAGAGCGTACTAATTAGTATTAGACTACTGAACATCACTTGGAAAAGTCAAGAGTGAGAAGCTATATTGGGAGGGTTAATGATGTCTCCCAATTTTAAATAGTTAATCCCACTTTTTTAACTTTTAATTATTGAAGTTAATGGGCACCACTGTTTCAATTCACGATCTTTTCTTGATTTTTTTTTTTTCACAGCTTCAATATATGCGTCTAGGTTCACTGAATCTGATAAAACTTAGAGGATAAAGTTGCTTTGCTGAGGTCTATGTTAACTCATTACACTCTATTTAAATTATGAAAAAACTGTTATTGATTGTATGCTTTGAAACACTAATTAACGATTCTCAAAAAAATAACACTTGAAGTTGCGTTTGTGGTCCAATGCATATTTCCTTTTTCGGTCAATATGTCGGTATGGTGGTGCTAACTCCTACGACATAAATATGGATGTCATGGACCTAACTCTTAAAAACTTTTATCATGGTGCTTAATTTTTTTTTTCTTCCATAAATCCAATTAAGAACTTTACTAGTATTTGAAGAGAATGATTTCGGAGGGATATATAAATATGCTGTCCAATTTTAATGACATTTTTTGTTATTTAAATAATACGAACATGATCACTATCTGTTTATATTTGACTGTTTGTGAGAAGATTTTGGTTAATCAAAAAAATTTCTAAGTACGCAGGCTTTCTGAACTATTTTTTCTTTTAAAATAACTAAATTGTATCAACGTTATATTGCTAATAGTTTGGTACCGTTGATTGTGTGTTTTTAGTTTTTTTTTTCTTCTAATTTAAGAAGGTTATAAATGACAATGAGTGTGAGTGGGTGATCGATGATTCGGTAATAGAAAGCATTGGACGAAGTTGGTCAACACTTTTGTCAATTATTTGCATTTTTTTGTTCTTTTGCTTCTCCCACGTGTGACATTTACATCTTCAAATAAATTTTGCTGTTATTATTTCCGTCAAACTAGTCCTGTATAATCATCACTAACATAACGGCGATGATTCTGAAATGACCTATATTGATGATACTCACGATTATTAATACTACGAGACTACGATTCTGTTTCACAAACTTATAAGCATTTGTTATCGCTATACGAACTGAACTATCTTTAGTGTTAAGTTAATAACAATGAGCTCTGACTTCTATCACTAAAACCCAAAAAGATAAGTTAGTTAGTTGAAGCTTATATTTGTTTGACAAAAAAGAGTGTTGAAGCTTATATGGACTCTAGGCCCATATAAAATGTAGAGTTAGACCATTTAGTGGAAAAGACCGATGCTAACAAATGGGCTTCAAGTCTTAAACCAAACACATAATTCCTTTTATTTATTTATTTTTAAACTAACACATAAGTTCCTTTTTTTTTTTTTTTGGGCCAAACAGTAACCACATAATCCTATACTTTCTGATGAGATCATTTTTCTTGGGGTTAAAAGTTGTATATAATTTTATTTCCAAATAATTTGATTATGAAATATCTTGTATCGATTTATTAAATTTAAAATCTAATATTATAACTAAATACTAATTAATACATTAAAATCATATTAATTTGGGCATATACACTCTAAAAATAATAAATTAAATTGGAAAATTTTGTTGAAAAAATGGTCTTTACAATATAGACAAAATAATCCACATGTCTATAACACGTCACAATTAGACAAAAGAATCCACATGTCTTTACAAAAGAAAAACACAAGAAGCATATAAAAGGAAAGTATATATTTTTACAAATTCAAAGATAAAAAATTAAGGGTGTGTATTCAACTTGACATTTTAAGTGATTTGTGTAAAAGTTATAAATTTTATGTTATTCAATCATGGATTTTAAAAAGTCTCATGAAATACACTGTTGTTCAACTGATGATTTAAAAATCTACTTTGAAATCCATTGTTATTCAAAACAGTTTGTGGATTTGGATTTTAATATGTTTTAGGGATTCTGGAGGATTTTGGAGGATTTGTTTAGTTAAAATACACAAATACAAATCTCATGGTTTTAGGTGGGATTTGAAATAATTTTACCATAAATCATATCAATTCTCCTAAAATCTATCAAAATTTCAAATTTTCTAAATTCCATCAAATCTTCCAAAATTATTGTTTCAATACACAGCTAAGTTAGACAAAGATTACACCCCTAACTTAGACAAAGATGGGATAACATTGACAATATTGCAAATTAGGAAACTAACGAGATTTCCCTAAATAAATTCTTGTAAATGCGATCAAAAAGTGTAAGGGGTCCGCGTCTGTGTGTTCTACGAAATCGCATCCGTCCACGTGTCATTTTATACATCTGGACCGTAATATTCATTCTCCTTCGTCAACATTTGAAGACTTGACTTTTTCTCTTGCCGTTGAAGCAAGTGAGAAGAACCAAATCCCCCCGTGTTCGATCTCGCTGCGGTGAGTGACGATGAAGTCGGAGACTTTAACATTAGTTCTAGTGTATCTCGCCGGAATCATGGAAAGAGCCGACGAGTCTTTGCTTCCAGGAGTTTATAAAGAAGTAGGAGATGCACTACACGTAGATCCCACAGCTCTTGGAACACTAACTCTGTTCCGGTCTATAGTTCAGTCTTCTTGTTACCCTTTAGCCGCTTACTTGTCTTCTAGACATAACCGAGCTCACGTCATCGCTCTCGGCGCTTTCCTATGGGCCACTGCTACGTTCCTTGTCGCCGTCTTCACCACTTTCTTACAGGTTTGGACTTCTTCTTTACCTTTTTGCCCTGTTCTAAGTAAACTGGAATCAGATCTATTGAATTTTGGAATCTGTTGATCTGGGTAGCAAAAAGTGTGGAGCTTGATTAGGAAAGGTTTCAGTTTAGGCGAATTAGACATTGGTTTGAATGGCTGGATAATGTTGAGACAATCAAAGATCGATGCTTTTTCTGGTTTGATATTGAGATTCATTTGTTCTAATGGGAAGAAGAAGACATGAAAACTTAGTCTGTGTTCTTGTGTTCTTCAGGGGATTGCTTGGTTGGAAAGTGAAATTTTGGATTTTACATTTTTGCTATTATGCTTGCTTGTTGAAACTAGGTGGCAGTATCAAGAGGCTTGAACGGGATAGGGCTGGCCATTGTGACACCCGCGATTCTGTCACTAGTCGCTGACTCAACTGAAGAAGGTAACCGTGGCGTGGCATTTGGATGGCTAGGACTTACTTCAAATATTGGTTCTATACTTGGCAATGTCTGTTCTATACTCTTAGCCTCCAAATCTTTCAATGGCATCGCTGGCTGGAGAGTTGCCTTCTTCTTGGTAGGATTTGTAAGCGTGATAGTCAGTATCTTGGTCCGCCTCTTCGCCAGTGATCCTCATCACAGCGACAAGAAAATCACAAAACTTGACAAAGACAAACCTTTCTGGTCAGACATAAGTGATCTATTGAGAGAGGCCAAGATGGTTATAAGAATTCCATCTTTCCAAATCTTTGTTGCTCAGGGGGTTTCTGGTTGCTTCCCCTGGTCAGCTTTGGCTTTTGCACCATTGTGGCTAGAACTCATCGGTTTCTCCCACAAAACAACCGCGGTTCTAATAACTCTCTTTACCGTTTCTTGCTCCATCGGAGGTTTATTTGGTGGATACATGGGAGATTCTCTTGCCAAGAAGTTCCCAAATGCCGGTAGGATCATCTTATCTCAGATAAGCTCTGCTTCGGCGATTCCTTTAGCTGCGATTTTGCTTATCGGATTACCTGATGATCCTTCCACGGCCTTTAGCCACGGTCTAGTTATTGTCATCATGGGATTATGCATGTCATGGAACGCTGCAGCTACAAACGGGTAAGTTTAATACATATATTTTTCAGTCTTCTTGATTTTTTTTTTGGTTAACCTATAATTAATCTTGGAAGAATCTGCTTGAAATGGTTTTATACAGTCCGATATTTGCAGAGATTGTTCCGGAGAGAGCACGAACAAGCATCTACGCGTTAGACAAATCATTCGAGTCAATGTTAGCTTCTTTTGCTCCTCCTATCGTAGGGATGCTTGCTCAGAACATCTATGGATATAAACCGATCCTTGAAGGATCGTCAAGCTCGATCAAGGTTGAAACAGACAGAGAGAACGCAGCATCGCTAGCTAAAGCACTCTACACATCGATCGGGATCCCAATGCTGATATGTACCACAATCTACTCGTTCCTATACTGCACATACCCGAGGGACCGAGACAGGGCGAAAATGCATGCCTTGATCGAGTCAGAGATGCAGCAACTCAATGAAGAAGAAGAGGATGAGATCGAAGTGAAATGTCTCGGAGGAGAGGAACATGATGAGACTTATCTGCTGAAGCAGCATCAGAGTGAGAGTGTCAGATGATATGGGTTATTGTACAATAGGGTTCCATACTTCAATGATAGGAAAATGGGGTGATTGGTTAAAATTTTTGTAAAAGAAAAGCACTGAAGTGTAATATACCGGTAGATAACAAACATTACAAGAACAGAGTGAAAGGAAAAAATTACTGATTTTCTTTTTTTTTTTTGGCTCTTGGAAGGAAATATATTTAATGAGTGTTGATTGAATGATACATATCTCGCTTTCTTAATTCCAAAGATCAATTCATAAATGCGGAGTATTAATTTGGTAAAAACATCAGACATAAGTGAAATTAAACCGGACATAAACCGGGTTCCGACAGAACAAAGAGAAAGAGGTAGGGGCGCGTCAGTATATTGGAATTATTTCGATATTTGGGTTCTGATAATTCACTTTACTCTTCTTTCTTTCCCAAACTTTTATACGCAAGAGAGAAGATCCATCTCATCTCTCTCTCTCTCTCTCTCTCTCTCTACGTTGTTGTCACTTCCTATGTCGAATCGTGGCCTAAATGCAGCTGTACGATTCTTCAATTCATCGTAAAGATCGAAGAAGTAGCAGTAGTAATCTACTGTTTTTGTAGGGTTACTTTGCCAATTTCCTAATTTTAGGTATCTTTTTTTTTTCTTCTTCTTAGCCTTTTCTCTCTCAGTCAAAATAAATTCAGCAACCAAAGAAAAAAATAGGAAAAAGTTTCTCTTTTTGTTGCTTGTAACGTATACGAGAGACTTGCGTTAGTTAATGGGTATCTCAAAGATTCATGCTTTCATTATAATCCTCTACTGGGTCTGGGTTCTTACACCAAATTGAGCTGATTTGAAGTGTTTCAGAACTCAGATCTTAGTGGCTTTTACACATCAAGAAGCTCCATTGTTTTGATATGCGTTGTTGTCCTCTTGTCCCCAGAGATCTAATTGATTAGAGTAATGTTGTCTTTTAGTTGCGAAATCAATTTGGTTTTATGAAAATTTCCAAGATGTTTTTTTTTTTGTCGATTCTAGTTGTCTCTTTGTTTCCCTCTATGATTTTTCAAAAATTAGGACCACTCGATTTCGCCTTTCGTTTTCAGGATTTTACTTGGCAAGTAGATAGATACATATTAATTTATTTGTTCATTAGCTACTCTACTCCTATAGTTGTTTTTGGTTATTATAATTGAAAAAAAAAATGTTCTTGTTACATATTTTCAGCTAATGATATTGTTATTGGTATTTGGTGTTATGTAGATTAATCGATTGATAGCAACATTGAAGAAGAGGCGTACACAAGTTTTGGTTGTCAATGGATAAAGCTTCTTCACAAGAGTGTCCTTATCCAGGATGTTTCTTCTGTGTAATGAAAGAAGGCAACCCGAGTAAACGAAGATCATGCATTCTCAAATTCTTTCGAGATCTTCCTTCTCAAGACGATGATGGTCAAGTTCTTCCCATTAGTGGTCTCTGGAACACTGCAATGGCTCATCCTAACGATCCTGAGTTCATTGAGCTTGGAATCTTTGAGTGTATGTCTGCTTTGATATGGAAAGGACTTAAAAACCGGCGTTGGCTATCTCATGACCAGAACATATACATTCCTTATTACGCTGCTCACATTATAGGGTCTTACACTATGAATATGGAAGAGTTTGCTGAGAGAAGTGTAGAAGCTGGAGTGATTGCTCCACTTGTTGAGCTTTTAAGAGGTAGGCTTACTTGGGTTGAACAAAGAGTTGCGGTTCGTGCTTTAGGGCATTTAGCTACTTATCCTAGTACTTTCCCTGCTGTTGCCAATCATGGGGAGATCCTTGAGCTTGCTATACAGTTGGCTATGAGCTCTTTGGAAATAGTTTATTCTCATTTTTACCAGTATCCGGATCGAAGGTTGAGTTACCATTGTGATCTGCTTACACGAGGCATGGGAGGTGTTGAGATGGAGTCAAGAAAAGCTGAGGAATGGGCTAGCCAGTTGCAGTGTTGGTCTCTTCAGCTCATTAACTGTTTCGCCTTTAAACCAGAGTTTCTTCCCACTCTGTGCAAACCTGAGTTTCTAGTCAATCTTCCGGTTATGTGGGGTGGACTTGTTAATGAGAACTCTCCGGCTGGTATTGGTTTGCTTAGAACAATCTGTCAGCATAAACTTGGCCGTGGACCTGTCTCTGCGTGTCCAGGAATGATTGAGGCTTTGTGTAACATTGCTCGTTCTTCTGATGATTGGCAGTATATGGCGATCGAGTGTCTTCTTTGGTTGCTTCAAGATCCTAATACATCTCACAAAGTAATCGACAAAGCAGTGCCTACGCTTGTTGATCTTGCAGAGATCACAAACTTGGGTGATCACAAGAAACTTGGAGATTCCATTGTGAGCGTTCTTCAAGAATGCAGCTCCATGGGTAACCGTTCAAGGGAATTGATCGAAGAGACAGTAAGTTCCAGACAAAGGCTTAAATGGGAGAAGAGTATGCCTAAAGAGGATCTTCATATCAAACAAGCAGCAGCGTTAGTGGTCAAACTCGAAGGAAACTCTCTTTTTTCTTCAGGAGATATCGCGGGTGCAGCAGAGAAGTACTCGGAAGCTTTGTCTCTATGTCCAATGAGGTCAAAGAAGGAAAGAGTAGTGTTGTATAGCAATAGAGCTCAGTGCCATCTCTTGTTGCAACAGCCTTTGGTTGCTATAAGCGACGCCACACGTGCGCTTTGCTCGCACAATCCTGTTAACCGCCATGCTAAGAGTCTTTGGAGAAGAGCTCAGGCTTATGATATGTTAGGTTTAGCTAAAGAGAGTTTGTTGGACGCTATCTTGTTCATCAACGAGTGTTCTCAGTCGAATGACCCGGATCTCTCCATGAGACAGAACAAGGTTCCTGATTACGCGGAGAGGTTGGTAAAGAAGCAGATGCGAGCAGCTTGGTTGTTTAAAGAAGCAGCGTTGAAGCATGGAGGTGTGCATAGGAAAGGTGAAGAGAGAGAAGTGTATGGAAATGAAACCGATGATTCGGAATGGGAAACAGCGAGTGAGAGCGATATTGGAGACGATGGAAGAGATCACATGGGACTTGATGATGAGGAAGAAGAGGAAGATGAAGGCCATGGAGAGAAGTGGAAGAACCGGGATAAATCGAGTGAGAAAACTTCAGCCAAAGGTGAGATTTTTACCAGTTTACTTGCATGATTATATAATGATCAACTTAAGTTAATAGTTGTTGGTGCTAAAGTCAATGAATTTGTTTAGGTATGAGGCATGGATATAGCATAAAGCTAGCAGAAGATGAAATCTGAAGCATTGGAAACAACGGATCAAACAAGATTCGGTAAAAGAAGTTGAGAAGAAGAGAGAAGTCATTGTATGGGTTTAATTTAGTCTTGTTACAAGCAAGAAGCTTGCTTTTTCATGGAAATCGTAAGTTCTCTTTTTCTTTTTTCTTCCTTTTCTTTATTTAGTTTTGCGTGATTGTAGAATTTGTGGTAAATTAAATTTGATCCATTTGAGGAGTAAAAAAAGAAAGGAACAAATGTTTTGTTTTACAGTTTTTTTTTTTTTTTTTTTTTTTTTTTTTTTTTTTGTGTGTGGTGTATTATGTACTTTATAATTTGTTCAAGAGACGATGAGTTCCAATTTGTATAAATTACATTTTCTCTTGTGTTACAAAAATGTTTTAGGATTTTTTTTTTGTGATTGGGAGATCATTGTCTATACTTTTTGGGACTTTGGGAGAGTTTCTACATTACAAAATTGTGCTAAGAAAGGGGATTTTCGTGGGTTATGAGTATTATGCCATCTCCAATGGTTTTTCCTATTTTTTTTTTTCTATAATAGAGATCTTTATAATAGAGGTGAGTTTTACTCTAACCTACCTCTATTCTCACATCTCCCCTATTTATAGAAGAATCCTTTGTAGAATAAGATAGAGTTTCTCTATAAATAGAGGAAAAATTAGCAATCTCTATTTTAGAGGTGAAAATAAAGGTAAATTAGAGTAAAATTCACTTCTATTATAGAAGATCTCTATTATAGAGAAAAAAATAGAAAACCATTGGAGATGCTCTAGACGATTTGAGAAATAGAAGATTTAGATGACAAAGAAAAAAAAAAAAAATTGGAAGATCCACCTTCGAAGACACGAGAGTGAAGCTTGATTGGTGGAATGAGGATATGTACCAAGTCACTCACTATTCACCTTTTTACGTCAGGTTTGAGAAGATATCTTCTCTTCACACTGTCTTTTTGCAAACGGCAGTAATATTTTCCAAATTGGCACACTTAGTTCTTAAAATTCCGTCCTTTGGATAAGTCCAACGGATTTAATAAACAGGGGTCTAGATATGAGCTAATACAATGTTGTCCTTTCGTATTATAAAAGTATGAGAAAACCACTTAAAATTAAGTTTTGTGGACATATTGTTTTGGGGGTTTGTAAGTTAGTTTCCCATAAGGAAAATGGTATTTTAAGATAGAAAGTTAGAAACTCAAAATTAAAATCAACTCTGCTTAACCATGAGTATGCTTATTGAACATGATTTGTTTTAGAAACTAAAATTATGTATTAAAAATAAATAATACTCATAGATATTAGTAGTATACTAATATATAACTTTTATCGACAATGAATTGTGATCAGATTATTCTGCTTGCACATTTTCTTATGTTATCAAGTCTATCTTTTATGACTACAATTGATCATGGGATAAGATTCGTAGCTAATAATTTTTTGTAATTATATCTTTTGAGTCAAATTCCATACTCATTTTTATATATGCAATCGAATGTATCTAGTAAATAATTGTTCTTATTTAATATGATTCTGCTGACTCTATTTCAAAACAGCTTTCGGCTATTGGATGTGTCCACGCGAGATGTAATGTAGTATACTAGTAATGGTCAATTCTTCAAAATGGTACACCTTATTTTCTTTTTGTAAATTATAAAATTCTCTATATAGTGATCCACTGATCCTACGTATCTATCTAATTATCTCCCAAAACTATGGGCAAGAGTCATTATTAAAATCGACCCTTGGTCGTTTGAGATGCTCAAGAGTTTAAATTATAAAATAAAACCACATGAACATGATTAGAATATTTAATTACCTACAATGTGGAAAATCTAGTGTAATCTTTCCTCGAACATTCCACATATATAAATAGTGAGAATTTGTTCATGCACAACATATTCATCACATAGGGCTTCATTTCTCTAAAATTCGCTCTAATTGTTATTACCTCGGTAAAAAGAAAAAAATAATTCTTGGTTTGATTCGAAATTTTCAAGAAAATGGGTAACCGTGAAAACATTCATTCTCTTAAACTTGAAGTTAAAGTGGTGGAAGCGAGAAACGTAGAGCTCAAGTCATCACCAACCGCTCTCTTCGTTAGGTTCTATCTCCATGCAGGGAATAACACTAAGATCAAACTAAACACTGCAGAGATCCGTTCGAGATCAGACCAAAAGGTCATGAACTGGAACCAATCATTCGGTCTGGAGTGCCAAGGGAAAGAAGCCGCGGTTGAAGAACTGAAGCAACAAACCGTTGTTTTCGAACTGCGGAGAAGGAAAACGACGTCGTTTTTGAGGAAGTGGTCTAAATCGGAGCTGGTTGGTAGAGGAGAGATTTCATGGAGATCGGTTATAGAGTCAAATGGGATGGAGATAGAGAGATTTGTAGTGATGGATGAGACGAAAGATCGGGTTTTGGAAGATTGTGATAAGCCTCTTTTGTTGAAGATAGCTTTAAAAGTGCAAGCCTCAAAGTTGGTGAATACTACTCAGAGAGTGGAAGATCTTTGTGAGTGTAGAGAGTGTAGGAGAATATGTAATTGTTTAGATTATGAGGCTTTTGTTGTGGCTTGTGCGGTAGCTGGAATTTAGTTTGTACGAGAAAGTTTTAATCAAGATCTAATGTAAAGAACCGAATGAGTTGATGCAATAAATTAAAACGAGAAAACTAAAGGATCAAAGTTCAAGAAAATGAAAAACAAAAAAAAGACAAATCACAACTGGTTTTATAAAAGACAATGAAACGGTGATGTTGTTTCAAGCATGGCCATGTCCAAGAAGAGCGAGAAGCATATCCTTGTAGTCACCAGAAGTATCATTAGCAATGGCTCGATCAAGAGGTACGCTGTTCCTGCGTAAGTATTCTTCTTTGATCCTCTCCATGTCGACCTCTGCTCGTGTAGTGACCACTCTAGTAAGTGCCCACTCATCTGTTCCCACCTTGACGATGGCTCGCCGTAGAACCTTCTCAAAGTACTTCTCTGGACATGTCAAGCATTTGATGGCGGTTTTGAGTAGTTGAACATATTCATCGTTCGAATCTTCCTTCAGAAACTTGTTTCTGTAGCGAGCTTGGTATGCTTGCTTGGCCTTGAAAAACTCAAGCGCTGGTCTGGTACACGCGATTTCGACTAGAACCCAAATGTTCTTGGTGAACATTTGGGTAGATTCCTTAGCCAAATACGCATCTCTCTCCGTAGGATCAAGAGTCCACAACATCACAGCTCTCTGTTTTCAAGCAAAGTAGCAAATCATAGTATACTCAAACCAAAATAATTAGATGAAGATACAAAAATTTTGTTTCCTTTGAAAACCTCAAAGTCACCGGACAGCTCTTTGTCCAATTCCTTGAGAAGATCTTTGTTGTAGTTAGCAGCATAAACAGCACGGATGAAACTGCGCTGTGTTGCATTTCTATGAGCCAAGATTGATATGATCATCCCTTCATTGGTTCCCCATCCTGCACCACACAAAATTAAAATTTCAAACCGAAGTTTAATCAGCAATGTAACCAAACTGATCAATTAAACTAAACCAAAATTTAGAACAATTGTAAAAATCTACAAATTCACAAGAAAACAACTCTTCGCTAGTAGAAAATACATAAATTTGATTTGGAAAAATCTTATAATATTATTAGGAAGACAACAAGTTAAACTGTTCTAAAAAGTTGTCTAATCGTCGGGTACAACTTACAAACCAAACGGTCAGAAAAACGCTTCAACAATTAAAAATCAGTAAAATATTACATAACGTGTCAGAATTTCGCATCGTCGCAAAAGAATCATGCAATGGAGTTTTGTAATCGCAAAATCATGATTTTGATCAGTAGTAGATAGAAAGAAATAACTTATCATGCATTCGGAAAACCCTATATACATATCATCAAGCTAGCTAGATCAGTAGATCAGACTAGTCAGCAAATAGATTCAATCGAAGCATGAAAGGTGACCAAGGCCTAGTTTTAACTTTTACTTCCATAACGAAGGGAGAGAGATGAAAAACCTTTAAAGGCCTTGTGGAGCTGCTCAGAGTCTTCTTCAGGAAGAGGAATAGTCGCAGGAGTTCTGAGAGACGCCATTCTCTGACCACTGAGAGTATCTCTCTTCCGTATATTTTTTCTTTTTCTTATTTGTGCTGCCTCTAAATGAGATGAAGAAACTGTGAGACGAGGACAACGCACACTGCCTTAAATACTGTGAAATGAAATCCCAGATTCTTTTCTTTCTTTAGTTATTAATCATTTTTGTTTTAAAAAAGACAAAGCAATTTAAGTAAATTAGCAAAAGGGGAAATTTTTATTAAATACAATTACAGGCTGTATCCAGTGCACACAGAAATGAAAAAACAAGTATCATGTTTTGCATTTTTTTTGGTCATAAAGCTTAATATTTAATGGAATTTAAAAAATTTAGATATAGGATTAAATAGGTAATTAAACAATAGGTAATTTAAACAATTTTAAAATATGTCTTTCTTAAAATTTGTCCACTTATACTTTATCTAATTAATTATAATTGGTGTAATATGTTTTATAATTATTAAAAATATATTATGTCATTAATCATAAAATTAAAGAAAATGAAATTACAAAAGTAAAGAAAATAGAATCCAATAATATGCAACGTAGTTGCCAAGGTTGCTTCTGTACCGAATAAAACTTTGCCTTCCGTCCTTCGGTGGTATAAATTTAGCTGTACTTGGGGTTTCCCTTATGTCTTTGTCTGGATCAAATATCATCATCTGCCTTCACAAGATGTTTTGAGTATGTTTTTAGCTTTTCAATAGACTTAAGGAAAAAATGATTCATCAGTTTATATTGAATAGGTAAATGATGATTTGTGATATAGTTTTAGCTTTATTTTTTATTGAGTAAATAAATTGTTGTGTTTATTTGATAAGAGAGAACATAACTGACAAACGAAGATGAAAACATTCATAAATAATTCAACATAACCAAGTTACAAGACCAATCACAACTCTTTTATTAAACATAAACCGATACTTTATTTATTTATTTTAACTTGCAAATGTTTGTTTCAAGCATGGCCATGTCCGAGAAGAGCGAGAAGTATATCCTCATAGTCGCCATGAGTGTCTTTAGCGATGGCTCGATCAAGAGGAACACTGTTTCTGCGCAAATATTCCTCTTTGATCTTCTCCATGTCGACCTCGGCTCGTGTAGTGACCACTCTCGTAAGTCCCCACTCGTCTGTCCCCAATTTGTTGATGGCTTGACGTAGAACTTTCTCAAAGTACTTCTCTGGATATGTAAAGCATTTGATCACGGCTTTGAGTAGTTGAACGTATTCGTTTCCCGAATCCTCCTTTAGGTATTTGGTAATGGAAGTTCCGAAACTGTTGTTGTAGTGATTGAGAGTTGCGCCGATTTGGGCTTTGCTTCTTGTTGTCAAGATTCTGATGAGATCGTCATCAGCATAAGCCTTCTCCTCCATCTTCTTGTGAAGTATCTTAGCCTCGGACCTAGCTAGAGTCATGTTCACTTCATCTCCATCGTACCTAAAAGTGCTCACAAGAGGAAGCAAGAGCTGCATAAACAAAAACATATATGTTACAAACTTTTATACCATAAGGTTAAGATATTAGATACATAGTACTGAGTTTGTTAGGAATCTTACATCGATAAATTATGTAAGAGATCTTATAGTATATAAAAGATATGAATTATTTTATGTTGTTCTTTATTGTATTTATCAGATGGAAATCTCATGAACATTTTCATATTTTAATTATATATAAATACCTTTCGAATGTCTCCAGATGTGTGGTATGCAACGTCCTCCTCGAGAGAGGTCTTGTAGCGGGCTTGGTATGCTTGCTTGGCACTGAAAAACTCAAGAGAGGATCTAGTACAAGCGATTTCGACAAGAACCCAGTTGTCCTTAGTGAACATTTTGGTAGATTCTTTAGCCAAATAAGCATCTCTCTCCGCTGGACCAAAAGTCCACAACATCACAGCTCGCTGTTTAGTTTACCAAAAAACATAATTTAACAGATCAGTACTATACTCAACCCAAAAAAAAAGACAAAGACAAATTAATAAAGATGTGATCTCTTTTTTAACCAAACCTCAAAGTCACCGGAAAGCTCTTTGTCTAATTCCTTGAGAAGATCCTTATCGTAGTTAGCAGCATAAGCAGCACGAATGAAACTGCGCTGCGTTGCATTTCTGTGAGCCAAGATTGATATGATCATCCCCTCATTGGTTCCCCATCCTGCGTTGGACAATCACAATTAAAGCAAAGAAAATTAGAGTCCTGATGTTCGAAATAATCCCATCAGTTATATTGAAAGAAATACACTCATATATAATTAATTAGAAAAAGTATAATCCATCTCGTTTCATCAAAAGATAATAAGATTGTCAAAAGAAGTCTCTATAAGGTCTGAAGGTCTGCAATGTCCTAATAAAATATTTCTGTTGATTAGAGTAATTTAATATCTTTAATATTTAATAACATTACGAAATCGTTTTCGAACAAAAGAAATTTACTTATCATAATTCATTCGTTGCACAGTAATTGAATCCATATCATCAACCAAACTGAATCTATACAACACACCATGCATCAACCAAACTAATGGAGGATTCCATCGGAGAAGAGGAATCCGAGTTCTAAATAATCAATATTGATTAATGAATAGATAAAGAGAGAGGGAGGGATCAGGGAGTGGAAGACCTTTAAAGGCTTTTTGGAGTTGCTCAGCGTCTTCTTCAGGAAGAGGAACATTGGCGGGAACTTTGAGAGACGCCATTCTTGAACAAAATGAAATTTCTGTATGTTTTTTTTTTTTTTTTTTTGTTTTCTGTTGTCTGGATTATGAGGTAGGTTGTCTTGCTTAAATAATGAAATGGACCTCTAAAAAATTGTTTGTATAATATATGTATTTTGGTAAATGAATCTGCAATTTAAGTAAATCAATATAAAGGAAAAGAAAAATCAACACTAATTAATGAACAAGGTAGAAATTAATTGAAAATAGTGTTGAATAGTAATTATGTTGTATACAAGTTAAGTATCAAAGCATATCCATTTTGGCAAGTTAAGTAAATCAATTAAAAAGGAAGAAAATCTAAATAGGCTGAAAATGTATTTAATTAATTGAAAATAAGGTTAACTAGTAATTAAGTTTAATACATTAAAAGTGAAGTTTCTAAAGTTATAAAGTATAGTTATGATTATATTAATGTTTCTAAATGTTTTACATACACAATGGAAACCTAATATCCTAAAGTTTATTAAGATAACTAGAAAAGGATTTGGTCGATGTGCGGGTTTAAAGTTTTGTAAATAAAAGAAAATTTAATAAAAATATATTAAAATTTATTGTACATTATTTATTAATTTCTTTATACTGTAATACACTGATTTATATCCATATATGTACAGATCTTTTATGTATGTTACCATTAAAAGTGTATTTTTTACACCTAGGTATATTGTATGTTACAAATATATTATTTACCACTATTTAGAAAATATCTATATGAACAAATTAAGCCAACTATTGTATGTCTCTTTACCTTTCACTTTTGCATAGTTCTTTAATCACTAAAATTGTTGGCTCCAAAAAAATTTTGAATAAAAAAAATTACATCACAATAGTGTATGACTAACCATAGAGAGAATCTTGGTTCTGCCCTCCTTCTTTATGGAGAGAACCTTGCGTCCAACCTCCTCCACTATGGAGAAAACCTTCGCTCCGCCTTCGTCCCTTGGGGAGATAACCTTACGTCCAACCTCCCTCACCTTTCTCTCTTGAGGAGATAACCTTGCCTCCAACCTCCTCCACTATAGAGAGCTTCTCGGCTCTGCCCTCCTCCCGTGTGGAGAGAACATGTTCACATCTTTTAGCTATCTCAAAGTGGCTTGCTCCAACAACCAATGGAAGTAAAGACCTTTTTCCAATGTCACAAAATCTTATGATAGTAACTAATGTTAAATTTCCCAATGTATTAATGTAAGTTTCTTTGATACACCACGATGTAGTCTCTGACTTCAAGCTCTCATGGATCTATCAACAACGATTTATGTTTTTCCAATCTATCTATGTTTGTTGTAGGCTTGTGTCAATGACCTTCCCCTCTTTATCTCCTTTTGAAATTGAACGAATGGTATCAATTATGTTTGCACCAAAAAAATGTCTATGACCAACCAATCAAGGTTAAAAAATTAGAAGAAAATTAATTTGACATAATTAATAAAATAATAGAAAATTATAAGTAATATATGAATCTCAAATAATTCAAAGATATAAATAGAAATTAAATAAAACAATCTAAAACTACTACAATAGATTTTAAAATACAGTATTAGAAAAAGAAGATGCATATATTAATGTTCCATTTTTTTTTTTGGGTCAACATATTAATTTTTTTTGGGTCAACATATTAATTTTTTTTGGGTCAACATATTCTAAACTAAAGAAATAGAAAGTAGGAGTATATTTTGGTTTTTAAAAAATAAAGAAAATTTGTCTTCCCATTAAAAAACTTTGACCAATAGAACAATGTTGAAAGCAATAGTTTTGAATAAACTATTATGTTAGATGAATAATATGAGACAATCTATGTTTATATAGAAGTGAGTATTTATATTTTTTAGAATTAATAATTTTCTGTATATTTTATAATCTATGATTATATAGACATATAAATACTCACTTCTCTATAAACATAGACGTTTATAAATATAAACATATAAATACTCACTTCTATATAAACATAGACGTTTATAAATACTCACTTCTATAATCTATGATTATATAAACATTTATAACTTCTATATAATAACTCACTTCCATAATATATGATTATATAAACATATATAAACATAAACGTGTAACGATCTGGTGAGTTACTAACTTGGATATTTAATCGTTAAAACTGACACATATCACGATCTAGTGAGTTTTTAACTTTGTATACGTGTCGATTTGATGAGTTACTAAGTTGGAGAGCTTATATATTTTGTTTGCGACAACTTTGATATTTTGATTACCTTTAGAAAAAATATTTAGCTATATAAATCGGCATGTATCTGTAAGTGATAATTTTATATATATATAGGAAAGTTCTAGAAAAAAAAAACAAACATTTTGCATGGCTAAAAGCCTAAAACGTAGGGGCTCACGTGGTTGGTGCTAAGCTAAAACGTTAAAGGAGCAGTTATTTTCTTGGCAACCAAATACTGAAACTCGACAAAACGAAACGTAACGTCAATTTATCTAAGATCAACGCCTTTTTTTCTTTTTCTTATTAACATCGTAGTATATCTAAAGAGAGACACTTTATCATCATCAAATCAGCAAGGAACGTCTCTAGCTATAACAATATTTTAAAACAAAAAAAAAAAGGTCAAAGAAAATAAATATATGTATGACAAAATAATTTGTGTAAGCGATCTAAAAGAATGTTATCACTGACTGTCAAAATGCCTAGTACAAAAAATAAGCTCTGGAACCAAAAAAAAAAAAAAATGCGACTCTGCTGGGGATCGAACCCAGAATCTCTGGTTTCGTAGACCAGCGCCTTATCCATTGGGCCACAGAGTCTTTTTGATTATCATGTCTTTGTATGGTTTATAAACCAAAACATTAGATCCTGTCAATAAAGAGAATTTAAACAGGCCGAACCCAAACATCAACTCAGCCCGTTTAATTATAGTTTTGAATTTCTCAAGACGAAATTGGAACAAATCTAGACTTGAACACACTTGAACAAAGAATACTGAGCAGAACACTTTGTGCTTAGGAACAAAAAAATAAGTAGAAGGAATCGGATTCATGAAAACAACGTTAATAATCTCAAGTTTCATCAAGCTTTCATGGATAGTCATAGTCTAGTAACAGTAAAAAGAGAAATTCACCAGCACCTTATTACTTAGGTACACAATTCAGGGCTAACTCAACTCAGTCTCCATGGAGTGTTGCAAAACCCCAGAAGGAAAGAATAAAGATTTGCCTATTCAGTCATCAATCCTACAAAAGAGGATATGTAGTGCGCGATTTCAACGGTAGCTTTAACCCTTGCTTAATCCTCAAACAACCCCTGCAGTCTTCTCTGCTAGTTTCTGTACCTTCCCCGGACGAGGAATTTCTTCGGCTTTATCTTCTTCCTCATAAGCTGCAACATGAACTCCAAGAGCCGCACGACCTGACGGATCAAGATTCTGTGACCAAGCTGCGTCCCACTCTACAGCTTTTGCTGTACTACATGCCACACTTGGACCTCCTGGTACAGTCGCTCTAGCTGCACTCTGCTCATTTTTATAATACGAAAAACATATCAGAAGCAAAGATTAAGACAATCAAGGCGACAAAGTTAGTTATGCGGATGAAATCATTACCTTAGGGAAGAACTTTTCAAAGATGGTTCTGTAGTAGTAAGCTTCTTTTGTCATAGGTGTGTTATCAGGGAAGACAAAGCTTGCGTTCATCAGCATTGTGTCAGAGACCTTACCAAGAGAGATATGAAAACATCACTTTATCAAACTGTGACTTAAGATTCTATCTATGAATAAAAAGAGACATCTATTTTACATGTTTGTTTGCATGATCTTTTAGACCATCAATCCAGCTGTATCCTACTCCATCACTGAACTGTTCTTTCTGCCTGTATAGAATATGCTACATTTACCAAAAAGACGAGAGGTTATTAGCAAAGCTGGAAATTTTTCATCAAGACTGCAGGAAGCACAAAGTTGTTGTTAATAAACCTTTGGTAGATAAGGGTTTTTCTCATCATCAAACGCATTGCGTAACACCCATTTCTCGATCCTTCCGAGATCAGGCCTTATCTGCATTTATAGTTTACACCATATTTATCACCAATTTTGAAACTTGAGATCATTAATATGTGATAAAATAAAGGTATGAAACAATCAACTCAAACTAGAATGTCCTTTAAAGGAACGGATCAAAATTCCTCTTTTAATGGGTGTGTAATAGAAAGATGAAAAGGAAAGTATAAGAAAGATGCCACCTACCATCTTCCACTCTGGATCGATGCTCATGGCGACATTTATAAATTCTTTATCGAGGAAAGGTACACGAGCCTCAACACCCCATGCAGAAGTTGATTTGTTAGCCCTCAAGCAATCATATTGATGAAGAGCTTTGATCTATAAACCACACAAACAAGATTCACAAGTTACAAAAAGCAGAGCAAGGAAGAATAAAACAAGAAGTCCTGGTCTAGAGCACTACCTTTCGGCATGTTTCCTCGTGAAATTCCTTCTTGTTGGGTGCTTTGTGGAAGTACAAATATCCTCCAAATATTTCATCAGAGCCTTCCCCAGAAAGAACCATCTTTACACCAAGCGACTTGACTTTTCTCGACATAAGAAACATTGGAGTGCTGGCTCTTATAGTAGTCACGTCATAGGTCTCAACATGGTATATGACTTCTTCTATGGCATCTATACCGTCCTGATATTATCATTAGAAGAAGACATAAACAATCAATCACAGAAACAAATCTTCACACTCAATACTCTTGTAGATGCAAAATAACAAACTTTACCTGAACTGTAAAGTGTAACTCGTGGTGGCGAGTTCCTAAATAGTCAGCGACTTCTCTACCAGCTTTAAGATCCGGGGATCCCTGAAATGGAAACAGATGGAATTAGAAATCTTGATGAGCATAGAAAGCATACGGTAAAAACATGTTGAGAAATTGGGTCAATACCTTCAAACCGATACAAAATGTGTGCAGCTTTGAACCCCACTGAGCAGCTTCTGATTTTTCCAAATGGCGTAACGCTACTGAAGCAACAAGGGATGAGTCTAATCCTCCAGATAGGAGAACACCAAAAGGCACATCAGTCATTAGTCGTTTTATAACAGCCTGCAATTCAAAGCAATGATCACATCCATAGTTCCAAAACCTGATCCGCATTTTTCAGAGAAGATCTTAAGGAAGATTTACCTTCTCAAAAGTATCGCGCACCACCAAGGGATCATATGGGGTTGAAGGAACCAACTCAGAGAACCACGGGGGGTTGTACCACCTCCTAAGCCCACCTGCAAGAAAGGTTTGTTTCATGAACCTTAACAGTAGAAGTTCCACACAAACTTATTAAATGATAGAAACCCATAACTAAAAACCATTTTGATATCCGTGACAACGTGTTCACTACAATGTGAGTCAGCCAAGAAAAGTCATTATTTGATTTTAAAATAGACGTGATCTGATAAGAAGTGCAAACCTTGTTTACTTGAATAAATGTGGCCCGGAGGAAAGCACATAAACTGTTCACAATCATCAATAAGTGCTTTCATCTCAGAAGCAAACCAGACAGAACCTGTGGAAAATAGTTTTTTTTTTGTCAAAGAACAAAATAAGTAATCAATGACAAAAGAAGAATCATCTTATCCACTGAGGTGAATTTCTCAGAGAATGTGAACATACCATCGACACCCCACCCAATGTAGAGTGGATTGACACCAATGGCATCCCTTACAGCAATATAACTTTTGTCCCGGGTATCAAGAAGCACAAATGCAAACATGCCATCCAACATGTCGACGAATTCCTCTCCATGTTCTTCGTACTGCAATAGCAAGAAAATATAAACCAGATTTGATAAATGTTTGAACCAGTAAACTGTTCAACTAGCATAAGGCAAGAGAGATTCAGGTGACAGTTCTTGTACTTGAATTCACACAAAAATACAAAAAAAAAGACACAACAACAAAGGAAGCCTTGAAATAAAATCTCATGGGTACTTACAAGATGCGCAATCACTTCACAATCACTGCCGGTATGGAACTGGTGAGACTTCAAAGTTTCACGCAAAGCCTTGTGGTTGTATATCTCTCCATTGACCTGAAAGCAAGGAAGGAGTCCAAACAAAACAAAACAAAAAAACCCTTAATCATATAAATCCTCATAAAGTTTGAGGTTTGACTCATGATTTCCTTTCGTTATGTGTAATGTCAATGGAATCTATATCCACTAATCCCAGTTCCTCTGAGCAATTTAGAACAAAAATTACCGTGACAACAATGGTCTTGTCTCCGTTATAGAGTGGTTGGTCTCCAGAAATGGGGTCAACGATAGCCAAACGCTCATGAGCCACATAACAATCCTCAAAACAATGTAGCCCACTCCAATCAGGACCTCTATGCCTCAATCTACAATAACATTTCAACAGATTATTATACCTTCAGTTTTAGCCATTCAATCAATTTTGACCAATACAAAATATAAATCAAGTAAAAAAAGATCTTCTTTTAACAAAAATCAACTCACTTTACCAGAAAGCTGGAAACTTTTATCATCCAAAACAATACCCTTTAGAACATTGCGCAGCCAAAAACAAAACCAACGAGATCGGGAAAAAAAACAAACAAAGAAATGGTTTGATTTGAGAGAGTACCTGCGAGAGAGTTCGATGATACGGGAACGTTTTGCCTGAGAGTTATCGGCGCAGCCTAACACAGCAAGAATCCCACACATGGTGATGATGGTGGTGGCGGCAACAAGAGAACACAACGGCTTCTGAGAAATGGATGCTGTGACACAACTAAAAAAGATGCAATCTTTATAAGATGGGTTTCCAAATTCAATCAGGACCGTTGATTCTGTCAATTAATTGTATTTTTATTCCCAAAGAAAAAAAAGATTCGGTTTTTAACTTTACCCTAATTTGCCTTTGACTTGTTTTGATTTCGCAAAAAGATTCTATTTCCAAGTGTCACACGACTCACGAGACTCGCCGGATTCTCGAGGAGAGAAAGATACAGTATCCTTACAAACGATGTCGTTTTGATATGTCCCATCCCCGAGTTTATGCTCATCCATAAGCAAGCTTATTATTGTCTGTTAATGGAGTAAATCAGATGATTAGAGTGAGCTTATAGCTTAACTTAATTGCACTCACGCTCACCCAAATCAAACCCTAAAAATGGCTCTCTGTATAAAAGGAGAAGATGAACGAGGAGAGTCGACAGAGAGAGTGACACTTGGAAATTTATTAGGGTTTCTCTTTCTCGTTGTGTTACTTGAATCATGTCTCGCCTCCTCAGATTCTCTAAGCTTTCTCCACTTAACAATGTGGTATGATTCTGATTCCTGTCAAAGTTTGTTCTTTTTTTTTTGTTCTCTGTAGTGTAGTTTTGCTCTTTGTGGTTCTAATCTCTCTGCTTTTTATTTTGACAGATGAAAGGAAGCAGCTTTCGTTGGTGTTCATCTTCAACGACCACGAAAAACCCTTACTTGATGTTTACCACAAGGCAGATGGACTCTTGTTTGATCCAGCGAGGGAGAAGCTATTTACTGTACGAGACAAATCAGTCCCTAAAGACCTCCTTAACTCAAGTCTGGTTGGAAGCTCACAAGGATGGGGAATTTTCTACGACACGAGTGAATGAGGTTTTACGTGTTAGCGATTTCTTAAACCCTTTGGCATACAAATCAAACCCAAAGGTGATTCCTTTACCTTCACTGACTAACTCTGCCTTTCGATCAAAACAAAATCGAATTCGTGAGGAATGTGGCAATGTCCTCTGATTCTCCTTCTGAAGAAGAAGACTTTGTAGTTGCTATCAAGTTACCGGGTAGTGAGATTGGTGTCTATAGACACGGTCGTGACCTCCCGTGGACTCATTTCGAACTTCCTTTTACCTGCTTGGACAAGTCAAATCTGGCTTATTCCAAAACAGACCAATGTTTTTACTTACCTGGTCCTGGAGGCAACTGCTTGTGTTCATTCGACCTCCATGGCAACCTCAACGTCCGTGAGCTACTGTTTCGTGACCTTCCTGAGTTTTCAATGTCCGAGTTCGAGCTGTTCAGATCATATTCCAGGGCAGAACACTGGGTGGAGTCTTCCTCAGGCGAACGTTTCCTTGTCCAATGGTAATAGCACTCTTACCCTTTGTAACACAGTCCTTGTTGATGGCCAATGGTAGGACTCTTTGTAACATTGTGCGTGTGTGTGTCTCGTAGGTACTCTTATGACTCTCCATTGGAGCACAGAGACCCGAGATTCATGGTGTTTAGAGAGGAGGAGACGATTGATAGCAAATACATGTGTTACACTGAGGACATTGGAGATATCTGCATCTTCCTATCAAACAGTCATCCTTTCTGCGTTGAGGCCAGCTCGTGCCCTGGTTTGCAGCCTAATGCCATCTACATCTTCTCCTCTCATGACTTTGCTGTTTACGATCTCCGCACCAAAAAATGCCGTGAATTTGAAAAACCCAAAGATGGACCATTCATCCCTCACTGGATTCCTCCCTATTCTATCTAAACTTGGTTGTTGCTATGTTTTGTTGGTGGACCAAGTTTTGTCTTTTGGATTTTGCTTAACATTTGTAAAACAGCATCATCTGACCATGGTGGTCCCTCTTTGTTTCCATGACTCGTATTTTAAAAAAGTAATGTGATCTTTCTAATCTCTCCAATATTTATTTTGATTCTTTTCTTCCTACAGAATTTATGAACCGTCAAACGATGCTGAAATCATGATTTGTAGAAATTAATAGCTGTTTTATACTGTGTTAGAGAGTAGGGATAAGTTAGTGTGTAGCTAAAGAGGAGGCGAATTAAAAGCTAATACTGAATACATAGAGCTTTCTGAAGTTGTTGCTTTCCAAGTAAAGCAAAATATTTTCTGAATTCACAACACTGAATATATATATATGTGTTATGATCTAACTCTGACTTCTTGAATGCTAGAGCCTAGAACCAGCTCTACTTCTCCTATGCATTTAAGATTCCTTGAGTCTGCAATAGGGAAGTTAATTAGTTTGATTTTGTTTTCTTCAATTGACATTGGAATAACCAGAGTACATCACCAGAATATTGTGTCACAGTCTTTAAAACACTGTGAATACATAATTGGACATTAGGTTGAGATATTTTGGCTTAGATTATGATTGATTTATGACATTGACATTCTTCTCCTCAAGCTGGTTCTTGGTTTTGTGGAACTTGGTCTTCGTGTCCTGTCTCTTGTTTCATCGTCTTCGCGTTTAATTTGGAACGATTTCTTCACCTTTTGCCAACGCAATCCCCAGCTCTGTGTGCCCTTCTGTTTGCTACTTAGCTATTCATACTCTTGTTGAAGCTCATTGTAATCGCTCTGAAGCTCAGCCATCTTCTTCTTCACATTCTCCAGCTCTTCCTTAAGTGTCTTGATTTCATCATCTCTAGAACCGGCAGAATTTTCTTCCTTTGCCTCCAGCTGCTTGTCTTGCATCAGCATCCTCATCTTTATTTGTTCCGTGAAAAGCACTTGAGTATTGATCTTGTTGTTTATTATAAGATGTTTAGTTTTATGTCAGTCACTTATATTGCTCTTTGAATTCAGGAAAGGCTTACAGATTTGTTCTGTTTTATTGCATATATACCTGGACAATAGTTCTCAGAGGCAACCGATCATTTTGTGCAGCGTGTAGGCATGCATCAAGTGATAGTTTCTCACAGGTCATAGTCTTGCATAGTCTTCTTCTATCGTGCTCTGATAGTGAAGGATGAGTCTGAAACAAGGATTAAAATCATTACCTTTTGTTTGGAGATGAAATCAGAAGAAAAAGCTTGTTACTACCTTGAGGAACATATAAATTGCTCTATAGAGACCATCATGGCATTTCCAAGCATTCTCCGGCAACATTTCAGCTAGAACCTGAAACTTAGTGATCGGTAGACATGGATCTTTCGCAATCTGGGCTAGGTAATTGTCCAAAAGCTTGGTTATGTTTGGATTTCCTGGTACTTGTTGTTGTTGTTGTTGCCCATGCATCAGGAAATACTCAAAAATCCTGTGAACCACATCCACATTGTATATAGTGTATGCCTCAGGTGAGCTGTGCATAAATCAACGTTAAAAAATTAAACATTTCTTTAGTTGAAGTTAATATGAAAGCTAATCAAACAAGAGTAGATTTTTTCTCACCTGGCTCCTTTCTGCTGATCTTCATTTTTGAAGTTAGGAATCAGAAGGTCACATACATTAGCATCTTCCAAAGCCATGCCGACCCGTTTCTCAAGATCAGATATTAAAGCTGGTGATGCAGAGTAAACAATTGCTGTTTTCAGAATCTTTAATAGAAAGTGGCATGACACTGCTCCATATTGTGGAGGAAGTGCACTGACTAAGCTTTCAATAGCTTCTTTATGTTCTTGACATCCTAAGCTGCTGCTTTCCTCCATTCTTTCTCTCTTCACACTGAACTGCAATTCATTCTTTCCTAACCCGTAACCCCTTACTCCTTCCAAGTCATCATCGATTAGCGGCAACCAGTTCTCTGCATACTTCATGATGATCTTACCTGTAACCTCTGGCTTGGCTCGTCTTGCTTTCATAGTTGTTATAACCCTCATGAAGTGATCAGTTCGAAGTGTGGCTATATCATTGTATAAACATCTTTCATCGCTGTCTACAACATCTTCTGGTGTGTTATCATTGCAGGCTTTCCAAGCTAGCAAGTCACAGCATCTCCTTACGATTTGGAGGTTTTCAGCCCACGGAGATAAGTTTGCGCAGGATCTCAGAACTGTGAGTGTATCTCTCCATGAGGCAAATACTACAAAAGTGATGAAAGCTTCTGTCTTGGAGATTAAATTACCGGCTTCAAATTCTTCAGTCATGTACAAGTATTCTTATGCACATCTCAGTGGAGCTACATTGAGAGGATCCAAGTCCAGAGGGAGATTGTTGCAAAATTTCAGAATGGTCTCAAATGTATCTGCTCCACCTGGGAAGTTTTTCAGCTTGAGATGATATCCATTCTCAGAAGCTGAAGGTTGTAGCTCAATAGAGCTTATGTAACCACATTTGGAGATCAAAGGAAACTGTTGAACACAAAATACAATCAAGGTGGTAAACTGACAATAACATGTGTGATAGTCCAAGTTACTCTATCCAAATTCTGCTTTGTCAATCACTAAACTCATGTATATATATACACACACTTGAAGACTATAAAGGCTAATGTACATCATCTTGCTTTTTCTGATAAAAATATTACCTTGTGTGCTTTGAAGGTAATATCGTCAACTTGAATAGACAGATCAGTAGGGATTTGAGATTTAACATACCTGCAAAAAAAGAAAAAAAAGTTCATTAGCTTAAGCTAAACCTTTAGTAGTACTGATTCTTTGCTCTGCACTACCTTATATAACCATCAAAAGATTGCATACCAGGAACGGTCTTTCCTCTCGAAGCTGTTAGCTAATGCAACGTCAACTATTTTTGGAACTATCATGCTTTTGTTACATATTGGATCAGCATCAGTAGCATCTCCAGAGCTCTTCCGCTGGCCTGCAGATGCTGGATTCATTCTCTATGATCTGCAAAACAAAGAAAATCGAGTAATCTAAAACTAGCTAGAAGTGTGCCTATAATATGTCCGGATAGAGATGAATATGTTGCCTTATATACAAAAATGTAACAACAGAGTGGGGACAAAATAGGAGAGTAAATGCGAAAAGAGAGTGTGTGGCTCTTATCTATATACCCAGGGTATACATTGAGAGAAGCAGTTGTGGAAGATTTGGACCGCTTAATTCTTTGTACGTAGAGAGAATGTTCTGTCAATGAATATGATATGTCTGTGTCATTCGCCATAATCTACTGGTCTGGGTAATCTCCATCTTATATGTGATGACACATGACTAGCAGTTCTTAGTTTGGTGAGTGAATCGTTGGACGTTGGTGTAGTCTTAAATTGGTTTCATTCGATCTATTCGGCGTCGTTTAAAGATATATCACTATCGTAATTACTTGCTTTGTGTGAATTAAACGTTTCCTTTTCTTTATTTAAGAGTAAAACGGTGTCTTTCTTAACAAATTATGTAGAAGTCATGTGCAAACGATTTTGTTGATAAATTTGCTAAAATTAGGCAATTAATTTTTCTTTAAGTAAAAATAAAAAATGCAATTAAATTAAATGTACAACTAATTTTTTTAACAGTTTTTTTTTTTAAATGAATGGTAAATTTTAGTGGGTGGCGGTTACATTGGTGTAGGCATATAAACGCGTCAAAATCAAACCTTTACCTGAGAAACCGCAAAAAAGTCAGATCTAAAGCTCAAAACTTTACGGTGAAAGATCATCTCCAATCGGCAAAAAAATGGCGAGTGTGTCACCTTTAGCCAAGTACAAGCTCGTCTTCCTTGGAGATCAATCCGTTGGCAAGACCAGCATCATCACTCGTTTCATGTACGACAAATTCGATACCACTTATCAGGTTTGATCATCCCATCCCCCTTCCCCTTGATCAATCCATGAGATCCACAATCCTATTTGCTGTAATGAGTAGATCAGATTCAAGATTGCAATAAACTTATGGCAGATTTGGTTATATATAATGCCACCAGGGCATTGTTAATTAGATCTCTTGTTTTGTTTTCTTATGTTATTGTGGGAGAATTTTTGCAGGCAACCATTGGTATTGATTTTTTGTCCAAGACAATGTACCTTGAGGATAGGACTATTCGTTTGCAACTATGGTATTATTCATACCCTCCTATCTTTTGGTCTAAGATCTTGACCTTAATCATTTTGTTTTTTTCTTTGGTACAATGGCTGAATGATCATCAAAGTAGCATTCATTGTGCATCATCCATGTTATTTTGTGATGTTTCATTTCTTTTAGTTTATAGGTCAATTTAAATCATTTTGCTGTGCTGTCATTGAGGTTTCAAGTTTATATAATGTTTTTGCAGGGATACTGCAGGACAGGAGAGGTTTCGAAGTCTGATACCAAGTTATATCAGAGATTCTTCTGTTGCTGTTATTGTCTACGATGTTGCAAGTAAGGCTTCTTGTGATAATTTTTTTCTTTCTTTCAGCTTTACCATGAAAAGTTTCTCATTGACTTTGCAAGGATATATGCTGTGTTAAGGTCTCATCTTGTTATATACGGTTTTTTCTAATGTACAGATAGGCAGTCATTCTTGAACACCTCGAAGTGGATTGAGGATGTTCGTACAGAGAGAGGTAGCGATGTCATCATTGTTCTGGTTGGTAACAAAACTGATCTCGTTGACAAAAGGTAAGGAAACACTTTTTGATGAGACATGGAATCTTTTTTTCCATTTAGCTATCATCAAGTTAATTGACATTTTCCATTTGACAGGCAAGTGTCAATAGAGGAAGGGGATAACAAAGCTCGTGATTATGGCGTTATATTCATAGAGACCAGCGCAAAAGCAGGATTTAACATCAAGGTGAGAGATGATGCAACTCTATCCTCATGACTCGTTTAAGATCTTGAGATTTCTTGGAATAACGCTTGTTCTGGTCTTGTTTTGGTAACTTGCAGCCACTGTTCCGCAAGATTGCAGCTGCATTACCAGGAATGGAAACACTTTCTTCAACGAAACAAGAAGATATGGTTGATGTGAACCTAAAGACTTCGACCAATGCGTCTCAAGGGGAGCAACAACGAGGTGGTTGTTCGTGTTAAATCAATTTTAAAAATATACAAGTTTGACAGCAACAGTATAGGAAGATTTTTAAAAACAAAAGATTCATAATATGATGGAACAAATAAATCCTGGTATGAGGAAAGAGATTTTTTATGTGGAGACTCTAGTTTTCTTTGGAAAGGTTTTGTTTTCAATATAGAGTTGTGTAATAATGTGTGAATGCATAAGAAGAAGAATGACAATGTTTTGCTCTGTTCTCATTGCTCATTTTCGGTTTACAACATCAGTGCCGGCCCTGACCTAAAGCCCGTAAAGCAAGGGCTTTAGGCGCCAGATTATATTAGCAATTTAAGGAGCATCAATTTTCAAAAACTTGTGCTGGTATAGTGATTGGGTATGCCTTTATTCTCCTTCAGTGTTAAGAGTTCGAACCTTTGTGTAGCAGCTTTTGTAACTTTTTTTTCTAATGTTTGTTAATGGGAAAAAAAAAAATTTGCTTTAGGCAGCAAAATTGGTTGGGCTGGCAGTGACAACATACACTGTCAATCTCCATCTTGACATTACTACATAATGTGTGGCTAATGAAAAAAAGACAATTAAAAAGTGTGAAGGAGAGATTCAATTTCTTATATTAATCTATTCTTACTAGTATCAATTAAGTGTAATACATCATCAGCCTGACAGGGGCAACAAATCTTTAGATCTTTTTACTGTTGCCATCCGTATTGCTGGTTTCTATTACCACCCATTAGGTTCTGAACTCTTCCACAGACACCATACTGACCACCTTGTGTGTAGTTAGGTGGTCCAACCCCGTAAGCGCCACCACTTTCCCAATGTATTTGGTTATTCCAAATTCAGTCTTGGCACTTTGGTTGATCAAATCCACAAAAATCTATTGAAATCTTACCAAACCACCAATAAAAATCTTTCAATAATGATCTTTGAAATAATCCACAAAAATTTTAAAATCTACGAAAATATTTTAAAACCGTGGTCTAGTTATAACCATCCTTGGTGAGCACGCTTTGTTGACAACAAAAACTCAGTTTACTGAAGCAAATCAAGATCACCAGCGGATAAGCAAAATGTCTCAGTTTCTCTCCAAGCTCTCTCCTCAGAAAAATTCTCAAGTAAGTATAAGAAGAGAGAGAGAGAGACAACTTCTTTGTTCCTTTTTGTTGATCTCTTTAATGTTTTGGTATATAAATTATTTACTTTTAATTTGGTTGTGAGATCGATCTTTCTTCTCTTTTTGTGTTTGTTTTCATCTTCCCTAGACCGTATTGCACCCTGTTTGGTCTTCGGCAAAGATCCTTTTGGAAATGATGACATAGACTATCTCGATCTTTCCAGCCATGAATTTTTTGTTCCTAAACAGAATATCCCTAGTGAGTTGCTAAAGGCAAAATCAATAGTCGGAGCATCCCAAGGATGGGTCGCTACCCTAAAGAAGGGTGTGGTGTGTCTCCGAGACGATCTCAACCCAAGTGCATCAGACTCAAACCCTAAATGCATTTCACTGCCTCCTCTTGTGACTCTACCTCATTGTCGGATATGATGAACCAGAAATCATCTTTGTAAGCTCAGCAAACGGTTGCAAAAGTTCACATATCAATTATGCTCTCTCCCATTCCAAATCTGATGGCAAACTCTTATAACTCTTATCAACCTCTGCAAGGTTGCATAAGGCATCTTTAAACTGTATTTCTCTAGAGAGCATCAAATGAGTGGAGTTCCAACGAGTTGCAACATCTGATATCAGACCTGCTTCAGCTTGAATTCCAACTGTTTCCATACAATTTTGAAACAAATTTTCTCTAGTCTGAGACCCCCTCACATACTTGACACTATCCCTAATCTTATCCAAAGCTCCACTAATCACATCCAAACCATCTTGCACAATCAAATTTAGTATGTGCGATGAACACCTCACATGAAAAAATTCCCCATTGCAAACCAAATCTTTTTGTAGCTTTCTCTTCAAAATACCTTGCATGCTATCATTTGCAGAAGCGTTATCTACTGTTATAGTAAAAACTTTCTTCTCTATTCCCCAATCTTTCAACAACTCACTTATCTTCATTTCTATAGCTACACCCGTATGTGGAGGGGGGAAAGCACTAAAGGATATGATCTTTGTTTTCAAAACCCAATCCACATCAACATAGTGAGCTGTTAAGCAAATATAACCTTCAATGGTTAAAGCTCTCCAAAGATCAGTTGTCAAACAAATTCTACCTGGAACTCTACTTAAAACTGTCTTAAGCTTACTTTTCTCCATCTCAAAAATCTTGAAACAATCTGATGCTGCGGTATTTCTACTCCAAAACTCTATAGAAGGATTAGCATAAGTAAAAGCCTCCCTAATCTTTTCATATTCAACAAACGAATATGGAAGATTATGCTAAATTAAAGCCATTGCAATTTTTTCTCTAAATACCATCATATCCAGCTTCTTATTAATGCTAGGTGTACTCCCAGGAGTCTTTGAACAAGATCGCATATGGCGATTCATGGTGTTAGTACCATTTCGACTCAAATTCAAACAATAATTTCTCTTACAATGTTTGCATGTAACATCATGTTTACCAGCCTTAGGTCCATCAACATATTTCTTTCCTAGTGTAAAGTTCTTCCAACATTTAGCATGACGTCTACTAGAATGGTTTGAACTACTTGTACCTTGTTCAGTCCTAGAAGAAGCAGCTTCCTGAGGTACGGTCTCAATCTCACCAAGAGTTGCTGGCGGCATATCTTCATCAGCAAAGTTGTCTTCATCAGCAAAGCGTTCTTCATCAGCCAAGTTGTATTGATCAATCAAGTTTTGAGTATCCAAATCCATTATCCTGACCTGCGAAAACAAGATCATGTTATAGATTACACAATGACGCTAACACAAGAGTCTCGAGAAGAATAGCAAAGAACTACAGAGAAGTAAGAGGCTCACCATTGTAGTTTGTAGTAGCATTAATCACATGATCTGGAAATTTCTCATTGGCGGCTATAACCTACAACAACCATACCATAAAATCAGATTAGAATAGAGTAGAATACAGAAGGTATTAGAAGATCTTGGCGGCTAACAAGATCCTGACGAGAGACTCGATGATGAACTCGTAAAAAACAGAGAGAGATTGATTACCAGAGCAAGAGTGTTGATACCAAAGTAAAGTCTAATGTTTCCCGTAGTAATGATGCTCAGCTTCAAACACCTGAATTACAAGTTTATGATGTTAAACAATGCAAATTTCAGAAACAATGCTATATGAGAAATATGAATGAAACAATCAGAAATTTACAAACTTAGAGCTTTAGAAAGAGACAGAGAGACAAAGAGTAAAACGGGTGCTTCTCAATCCGATCAAAGTATCAAACCTCACCAACAAAACTCAGAAACTAGAATTACTGGAAACACTATCAAAAGGACTAAGCTGGACTAAACTGAAACGTTAGCAAAATCAAAAGGATCCAAAAATCAAAAGCCAAGCTACTATCAGCAAAAGCAGATATAACTAATAACTCAAACAAGTATCAGATTCAAGATCTTTCACAAATATATTAATAAGTAACACTTCTGAACCAAAACCTATATGAATCATTATCCTTATGGTATGAATCAAACGCATACAAATAAAGTCTAGAGCTTTGATAACATTAACAGTGATTTTACAATACAAGGCAAATGGGCTCTTTCAAAACCGCAAATCTAAGAAGATAAGCTAATAGTTGCCTGAAAACCCAAAACCAATTCAGAGAAGTAGAGACATATCGAAATCCCCATCAAACAATCTCCCTAAAAACTACTTGAAATCCCTAACCATGTTATAAGCTAAAATCCAGGCGACAAGAATCAGCTCTAATTTCAGGATCAATCAATCACTCAATCAATCAAAGCTATTGTCTCTCTATGCATAAACCCATTTACTAAGAAAACCACTAGATTCATAAGCTCAAATCAAGTTCGTACCTATGAAGATTGACAGAGGAAGAGACGACAGAGAAGGTGACTGCGTTTGTATGTGTTTTGCTTTCACTTCTTCTGCGTTTGCAAGACGAACACGAGAGAAGAAGAAGAGAGTATCTATGATGAACGATGGTTGAATCCTCTCATCTGATGTGGAATTATAAGAATTTGATCTGTAAATACGATTGTAGAAGAAGAAGGAAGAAGACTTTGATGATCGATTGTAAAATCTAATTTTCCCCCAAATTACATAACCTTAGATTTTTAGAGAATTGGGCATGCCCAATGTCCACATGGTTTTGCCCATTTGGTCATGGATCAAATTTGGTCTTTGGACCAATGGGACCATTTAATTATTGGGCATGTCCGTAGCCCGCCCGTAATAGTTTGGACTGGTTTTGACCATGGGCCGAGAGCCCAATTGACATCTATAGTCAGACCCAGATTGTCACCAACGTGGCCATGTCCTCTTCTTCTCCTGAGGAAAAAGACTGTGTTGTGGCTGTCAAGTTTTTGGGACCTCAACTCAGCCTGTGTAAGGGCTCCAAATGGACCAACATCAGAATCAAAGACCCCAGTTTCTTCACTTCCCATGTCATGTTTTCCGAGACAGATCAGATGTTCTCATTGCCCGCTTCTGGATGTGACCACGTGGCATCCTGGGATTTCAAGGGCGAGCCCAAGCTGCAAAAGTTGCATTTTCAAAACCTTCCCAGGTTGACAAAGACGGAAAAGGAGCATTTGTTTTCGTGCTACAGAACTCCACACTTGGTAGCGTCATCAGCCGGCGAAACTTTCCTTGTTATTTGGTACAGGTATATATATGGTAGACATGACCTAAGAGTCATCACTCCATAGACTTTTGTTTGTTTTAGTTTCAATTAATATTATCATACCATATTAATAACAGTGTTACAATATGACCATTCCTAAGGTCCTGCGCTTATGGCATGGAAAATTTGGTGGGTTTGGAAACCAAAGGTTTTAGGGTGTTCAGGATAGGCAAGGAAGGAAAAGCTACTTACACTGAAGACATTGGAGATCTCTGCATTTTTCTTTCAAATTCTGAGTCTTTCTGTCTCCCTGCTAGCTCCTTCCCTGGACTTGAGAGAAACTACATCTATTACCTTGATGTCCACGAGCCGACCGAGAAGACCGAGAAGGTGGAGATCGGAGGTTTCAGCCTCTGCAGAGCTGATAGCGATGCAGACTTCTCAAACCACCACATTAACAAGATCCCTTACATTTTCCCACCTCAACCTATGCAATGAATTATCATGGTTTATGTTTTTTTTAGTTTTCTTTTTGCTGTTTGCTTCTGGCTACGCATTTGGATTTGAGTTAGGCAGCTACTTCTATTTTGCCTTTTGGTCTCAAAACCGATATGAAATGCCTTTTTTTTCTTTTTTCTTTCAACAATATCTAACTGTGGTGTATGGATACTGTTTCTCATTGCTCATTTCTTTTACAACATACACTGTCAATCTCCATCTTGACAATACTAGATAATGTGTGGCTAATGAAAGAAGACAATAAAAAAAAGTGTGACAGAAAGATTCAATTTCTCATATTAATCTGTTATTACTAGTATCAATTAAGTGTAAGACATCATTAGATCTTTTTACTGTTGCCATCCATATTGCTGGTTTCTACTACCACCCATTGGGTTTTGACCTCTTCCAGAGCTACCAGAGCCACCATACTGACCACCTTGTGTGTACTTCGGTGGTCCAACCCCGTATGCGCCACCACTTGGCCCTCTAGGACCCGCCACATAAGGAGCTCCCCGTCCTTGTGGAGGATATGATCCGCTGCTGTAACCTCCTCGGTTTTGATTATAAGCCCCGCTCTGGTTTCCACTAGGAGGGTATCGGTTTTGACCAGGTGGACCACGCTGTTTCCCGTAGAAGCTGTGGCTGGGTCCAGGAGGCATTTGTGGCGGTGCGTTGTTAGTGGGATGGTTTGGACCGGCAGGCCAATGTGGAGCAGCATGAGACTGGCCACCGTGTTGTAATGGAGGCAAACGAGTGTGCTGCTGCTGTGGATGTTGCAGCTTTTGTCTTTTTGCTGCTTCCTCGTGTTGGCGCTGCTGCTGCCGCTTTTTCTTTGTCTGGAACTCATGTGATGATTCATATGTGGGCAGACTGTTAATATGAAGCATTGTTTTAGTCCAAAGAGTTTTCCTCATAATCATCTGTCTAGTATAAGCTAGATGATGATGATGATGACGAATCAAATGAGTTTCATGAATTTGTAAGAGAAAATCAGAAAATGTAAGAACCTCTTCGGGTCACACGGCAGCGGATCAGTCCAAAAGTACTCAGCATCAAGAGCATCCTTCGCAGATATTCTCTACACCAGGGAAAGCATTAAAAAAAAAAAAAAAAAAATGTCTAACTGGTTAACAACGTCCTGCCTTAAAGAAGTATGCTTCATCTAAGGCAATTTGTTTGCATATATTTTCAGAAGATAATTCGCTGCAAATAAAGAGAATGATCTCTTATACCTGTCATGGGTCAAGCACCAACATTTTCTCCAGTAATTCAAGAGCATGTCGATCAACGCTGTGCAGAAGAGAAGGAAAAGCCAAATGAAATCTTCTGATCAGAGTACATGTGTAAAAGTGAAGCTATATATTGGTTTAATTTACTTACTGCCTGAAAAACTCTCTTACACGTCTCTTCAAGGGACGTGCCGGCTTGAAATTGTTGTACCAAGGCATCTTGGAAACCCCAGGCCAAATGTTTTCATCGGGTGAACCACAAAGCTCAAATATCTTGTTCATTGTTCATGCTGAAACAATGTAGGATACAAAACATATATTTTTGAGATTAGCAATAACATGTAAGTATAACCGTGTCTATACCATTCACAAATAAGCTATTGAAACCCCAAACGCAGATAAAGCCTCCAGGAATTTTATGTACACATAATATGTAGGCAGAGAATCGAACTAAGCCTCTGTTGTTACAGAATGAAAGCGATGATCTATCTAATTCTAATGAACCCCTTAGGTGTCCAGTCCAACGATATCACAATAAAAGCAGGAGACCTTATAGATTCTTATACTATTAGTGGCATGAAAGCACACTGTAGTAACAACTGAAATTTTAAAAAGAACTGAGCTTTCAGCAAAAAGATAAAACCCTGACCTCATCTTTCCCGGGCAAGATTGGTTTTCCATGCAAAAGTTCACCAAATATGCAACCAACCGACCACATGTCAATTGCTGGGCCACATTTTGTAGCCCCAAGTAGTAATTCAGGGGGCCTGCCATAGTACGTGTAAGTCAGCAAAGTAGCAATAACCGATTCATTAGCAAAGACCATAATGCCGATATCAAGACTATCTCTGTATCAATTTAAATGACGGTTTGTAGGCTTACCTATACCACCGTGTGATGACACGATTTGTAAGATTTCCAGTATGATCATGAGAAAACGACCGTGCGAGCCCAAAATCTGCCAGCTTTAGATTTCCCTCATTGTCAATGAGTAGATTTGAGCCTGGACCAAAATCAAGGTTAATAGGCAAGTAAAAGACTAAAAGTGATAACAAAACATCAACAATGTATTTGGGAGAATCACCTTTAATATCACGGTGAAGAACTTGATTCACATGACAATAGTGAAGCCCGGTGAGCAATTGCTTCATGTAACACTTTTGCATGGAATGAGTGTTAGAATAAAGTTGAACGGTAGCATGGAAAGGCTTATATAGATAAAGAAGCTATCTAGCTGTGCAATACCTTGATTTGAGGAACAGTAAATCTCAGTCCAGGACGGTCAGCGAGTCCAGTCAAATCATGATCCATGTACTCAAAAACCATGTATATGCCACCCTTGTATTTGTTATTATCTATAATTCCACGTAGGCACAAAGGCACAACCTTAAGGTGAGAAGGAAATCCTACGTTATGCAGAAAAACAAGACAGAAACTGAAATCACAATTTCACTAACCTGGCTTTCCTTGGTCATCCCTGTCCCGACCTATGAAAAAAACAAAACCATTACACAATTTTCAGACGTTTTTTAATAAGACATTGGTAAAATACTAATTCCAGTGTAACATGTGTGTTCCTTAAAAACAAACCTGGCGAAGTCATAATCTCTTTCAGCTGAATGACATTTTCATGATGAAGCTTCTTGAGAATTTTAATCTCCCTGATAGCTGTTATAGGAAACTGCATCATACCACCAATTGTGAACAATGGGGTTACAATTAAATAACTGTGCATCTCTTCTAAACATAGTGACCATCATCATAAAAACTTAAAACCAATATAAAGAGAGAGAGAAAAAAGCATATACCCCTTCTCTTTCATTATCCATACGGATCTTTTTGAGAGCCACAATTTCACCAGTTTTGATCTCTTTAGCCATGTAAACTTGACTGCAAAAGCAAACAACAACAATCAAACATCCTAAAATCACAGCACTATGCATTGTAAAAAGCCTAATCATCATCATACAATCAAAAGTCGCTTTTCAATTTTGCCAACCCCTAAGTTAAAAAACAAATCAAGCTTTTCGAATACCCAAAAGATTTTGAGTGAAATTGAATTGAAAAAAAGGAAAAGGGAATGGGATTGACAAGGAGATACCCGTAAGTGCCTTCACCAATTTGTTCGAGCTTGTCAAAGCAATCAACGCTTCGAGATCCCCAAATCGGAGGATGTTCTTCGAGGTTTAATTGCCCGAAAGCTGCTCCCGCCATCTTCGTTCACGGGACTGCTCCTTCGACTGTCTCAGATGATCAGCTAACAACTTCGCCTCCCTCGTCCTCGAGGATCATAAATAACCTTTACTACTCTCTCCGTAGGTTTCTTCTTTACCTATTCGACTGTTTCTAGCGTTTCGGTATCGGTTACTCTAAACCGGATTAAATCTATGAATTCTCCGGTTTAAGCCGGTTCAATCGTAATTAAGCGGTACGCGAAGCGATCATCTGGAGTTCCATACTGTATGTATAATAGGAAAGTCCATGGTCCACTCAAACCAATTATGGATGTGTATTTAATATAACTACTATATATATATATATTAGAGGCCCTATATAAAAATTATTTTTAATATACAACATGTTAAAGAGTGCTCAATCGAACTTGGGACCTTTACTTAACCACATGCAGTTCGATTGGGTTAAACGGTCTAAACGAAGTTAATGACCCTACGATATATGTAAAGTCAATTTTTATATATCTTGATTAAGAAAATAAAATAAAATCAAAATTCGAATTAATTATATATAAACTTAATTATATGGTTGGAAGGGTTACAAAACTCCGTTCTTAATTCTATTCTATGTGTAATTTCCCTTGTTGACCAAAAATAACTCTCTTTTTTTTCATATGCATGTTTGATTATTGTTTGGCTACAACTATCTGATTGCAAAGGTTGCAATTTCTTTTCTACATTTTAGTTTTTCATCAATTAAAATTTGGAGGCGAATTTGATAAAAATCCAAATATATATATGACGGAAAAATTAAAAAATGATTTAGGTTTTTCTTTTGTTATTTTTGGCTGAGTCAGTGTGACAAATAAAAGAGTTCCAAAAACTGATGGAAGAGAGGACTCTTGTTATCTTTGCGTGTTTAATACGCCGTTTCATACATCGTGTAGTAATTCTGGTTCTCCAAGGGAAAAAGTAAATGTATAGACGAAAAAATCTCGAGCGAAGAAACCCTAGATCTCAGTTTCTGCACCAACCAGGAGAGAAGACTCATCCTCAAAACCCTAAAATTGGTTCCAGCTTACCTGAGCCCCGAACTCAGATCATCCACTTTGGGACACGGAAAGGGATCGAATCTTCTGTTCGATATATTATATATATATAGTCTCAGTTTAGGAAATCCGGACATGAGGACAACCTTTTACAATATATATAATAGATAGTCTCCATAAGTATGTGTTGTAAGTTTCATGAACTTGATCCTTTGAAGTCTTGATCATCTGTTCATTTTGTTTGTGGTCCACAATATATGCAATGATGAAAGATAGGCTAGCTTTTTCTTCCGTATCTTATCAACTTCTATACTCTATAGGGAATGTGACTGATATATGTAAGGTTGAATATGAACTGATAATAAAATAACCATAAGAGTACTCTATAAACAATGTTCTCATCCAATCCACTTTCTATAGAAGATTTTCTCTTATATTCCACAATGGGGTTAAGACCTGAACCTACTTACTGATTTTTTTTGTTCTGATGGTTTAGTTTTGATCAAGCTAACCAAAATATTCCTCTTCCAAGCTACTACGATCTCTTGTGTAGATGACTTACCTAGTGGAGTTGTTCTACCACTCCTACTATTCTAGTGAATTCAGTGATATTTTATTCTCGGTGTTTCTTAATTCAATGTATTGGTCTGCCATTTGGGACTTATATGGCCAACACATACAACTATCCCACTTTCTAGACCATAAACGATGTAAAGCAACTCATATATTTAAGAAGACTACATTGGCAATGAGAAGCCTTTGTTACCATGTTTCACTACTTCAAGCCAGAGGAGTTTTCTATCGAAGACCCGTTCAATACAGGTATCTCATCTCTAGCTTTATGATAGCAGCAGAACTGCAGGATGCTAAGTTTTAACTATCTGATGTCTTCTTGTTGTTGAGTGCTTCTTGTTAATATGTGTTGATTCACATATTGTTTGCTGGGTCATGTATAAAGAGAGTTTTCCAGATTTTTTGTTATCCTGTCTTTAGAACAACTAGATATATAGTTGAAAATAGCAATGATCTAGTCCATGATGATTTACCTAATATAATCTATCTGAGGGTTAAGTCAAAGGTATGCTGAAAGATCTATCTGCCCACAATATTATAATGGGGAAATCGTCAAACTTATAGACTTTTGTGTGTAGAATTTTTTTATCGTCTTTTTTTTTTGTTTTTGGTAATTAAGAACTATCTTAAGTTGGGGTTGGCATCTGCAATCTTGTGTTGTTCACATCCATCAGTCTACAGTTTACTTGCAGATTCTAATCATGCATCTCACACTGTAGCATCACGTGTTTAGTGTAATTTTATATATTTTGGATGAACTTCTTTATTTATGTTCTTCTGTGCCTCTGAAAAAGATAGGGACAATTTTGAAGCTCATCAAATGAATAGGTCAGTATTTAGTTGTAATGTTGAAGTGCTACTAAATTTGAATAAATACAAACGTCTTAGGACAAAGAGCAGATCTAAAGGTGGCTTATAAGGTTTGCTCCTGGATAGCTTTATGTTCTTTATTGGAACTCATTTTAAAGACCTGACTTACCAACCCCAACCATGTGTTTTAGAGTTCCGCACAGCTTTTGATGATGCTTTTGTCAAGATTATTCTATTATGTATGTTGTTCTGTTCTTTACGTATATGTTCATGCAGAGATCTTCGTACTTGTTTTAGTCAGACCATGTGGCTTACTTTTTCATGCAAAAAAGCTTCCCCAGTCTTTTGTCTTTAAACTCTTACACTTTCATGAAAAGATAGATCACTTTAGCCTGTTTGCTTTAGCTACTACCTTCTTAAAAGCAACAATGTTATCTTTACAGGGTCTTTCAGATTATATTTTTGTCTTCTCCTTGATGCTTTGCTGGTGAGGGAAACGATGAATTCGAAGAACATATATGGCGAGTGGTGTGGCGACTCTCTTAGGTTCTGAGGTTTGTAGATATACTTCTTCCCATTTCCTTGTCTAATCTTTAACTAATATACTTCATTCAATTCAATCGTTAACGAAGCACATACAAACTTAGTATGGTAAAGTATTTTCCAAATTTTATGGTTTTATCAGTGGTTTTGAGCTATCCTTGATTGGTGCTTTAAACTTTTAAAGAAACTGCCTTGGGAATGTCATATTTTCAAAGTACATTATTCATGAAAAAAGATGACAGAAATCTACCTTTTCCACCTTTATCACATGACTGGTAAAGGTAACTAACTTTATTCAGCTGTGCCTTTTTTGTCCCCCATTTGTCAAAGTGAAAGCTGGACTTTTTATACTTGTTTAAGATTTTATTTACTGAATAATCTCCGTTTGTTTGGTTTATAGTAACTAATCTCGTTTGTTTGGTTTATACTTTGCACTAACTTCGTCTCCTTTTCCTCGTAAATCTCAAATTTCAAAAGCTCTTTTTATATGTTCAAGAAGATATGTTCAAGTTGTCTAGATGTTTGTGCAGATTTGTGAAATTAATAAAGATCCTACATAAATTATTTTAACCATAATAAACGTCTTTCTCTATTAGTATGTGCCGAAGGTGGACCTCTGAAAGTGAAAACCCCTATAAAAAGCTTTTAGTGAGAAGGCACCACTAACTTGGTAAACTCAACCAAAACCGAGTTGATAAAGCCAAAAGTACTAATCTTTTTTCAATTCTAACCATTTTTATAATTATTTTACCGATTACAACAGATGTACGAAGAAAAGATGATGCGTATATACTATTATGAAGAGTGGTAGGTTTATTTACCGTCTCTTATAGAATTTTCTTTTAGGTGTGATACCAAAATATAATGCCTCATTATTTGTTGATCTGCTTTTTGCTTCTTAGTTCATGGGTTTTCTATATGGCGATTTCAGTTCGTTCGGGCTTTGTTAGATTGGGTCTAACAAAACTTAATTTAAACTTACCACTCTTCATTCTCTTCTAATATATAATTGCAGTGAGCTTTATTTAGATTATCAACAATCCTAAATGTACGTTTTTTTTATGGCAGGACGAATCACAGATAGTATATGAATACAGGGTCGGTCGTGGAGACATGCACATACAAAAATGGAAAAGAAATGCAATACTTTCGACATTCCTGGTACCCAAAATCTTCTCAACTCCATAATATATACGTTCCTGCTTATTCGTGAAGGAATTTATCAACAATGACATCGTGAATTCATATTTTCTTTTCATTTGGTAGATTGTCTATGATGGTTTTGAATCCTGCAAGGCTGCAACTGCATTTCCCATTGCTTCGTATAGATTTCGTTGGAAACTTCTGGTTACATGCACCTTTTAAAGTCGTAACTAAGTAAAACTAGATTGATTCTCTTGTCTTTGAAGGAAAATACGCATTAGATACACATTCCTCTATAGTTTTTCTTCTTTTCTGCATTTAGTGAAACTTTACTCGATCATGTTATGATTTCTCTTCATGTTATATATCTTACTAAATGATAGATGCCATTATTGGATCCAAAGTGATATATTTGTAGAGCCCTTGGATAACATATGCTTCCATCGTTAGCATCCATGACTTTCACTGTCTTGAGCTGTAAAACAATTAATGTCCACGACAAAAGAAGCTCAGCCACCTAAACTGACATTTAGTGGTTGATAGCTAACAAAAACAACGCTTAAAACCACACGATTTAGGTCATATAATATTTGACTGACTTTATAAATTAATGGTGACATTCTTGTTCTTTCCCTCTTTTTTTTGAATTTGTCATGTTCTCGAGGTTTCTTGTGACGATGCTTTTTTCTAGCAGATGTTCCAGCAATGTTGGGCGTAACGGTTGAGAAAAGTATGTGCTAATTTACTATTCTAAATGAAGAGTAAGCAAGAAGGTTTTGAACAGTGATATCTTGTTCCTCTTTCTGGATTGAATAATATATACATGAGTTTTAAAGATTAATGCCTTTTAGACCACTATCATAGAAAACTAATCGTTTGCTATACGTAACAACCATTATAATCTGATTACTACAGATAAAAAATAAATTACCAAATAGATTTCCTGGCCCCATTTCTCTGTATTAAGCCACTGGTGAAGATTATACGTATGCATGCGTGTGTGATATGTTTGTTACACGTGTGTCTCATATTTGTTCTCTTCTTGGATTTAGAGTCACCACTCTCGTCACTAGTTGGAATTTATGATGCTGATGATGGGAAACACGAGCATCTTGATTTCATCTCGCTTTGTAAGTACCAAGAGTACTTCAGTATATATTACTGGCAGATATATAAGTTTAATTTGTTCTTGTAGATGATCCCGGGTCATGATTTTCACATCTTGATATACAATAGGCGAATGCTTAAATATAATTTCATTTGTAGCATAGAAAGTCCGAGCTTTTAGATGCGTTGGTTTGAAACTTAGGAGAAGAAGCAATTCAGTTGTTTAGCTGAAATTTACAATCAAGTTGTTTTTAAAAGAAAAAAAAACATTAGCGGAAAAGAACGGTTTCAGTGACATCATATATATCATAATTAATACTTTTGTAAGAACCTATAGTGCTTTCCTTAATTTTTTTAATATTTTCTTTACCTGCTTCTTCCATTCATGAATGTGGTCCACTCTGCGAGGAACCCTAATTCAACAAATTCAACAAGCAATTCGAATCTCTCTTTTTCTAGTTTTAATTAAACTTTTGTAACAATTTTCTTGTTTTTTTAAACACATTTTTAAATTCGTCGTTTTTAGCCATTCTATAAACCCTAGGATATAAGTTTGATTCTTCATGGAATGAATATATATACACCACGCATGAAGATCCGGATTGGGTTATCTAGGCACTGTTCGTTTGTCAAGCCTCATGTGTATATGTTTATACTTGCAGGTAAGGTAAAAATGAGTTGCTATGACAATATTGTGATGCAAATCCATACAAAAGCTGTTCAGGGTATCATATTTCATTTTCACCTACAGTTACTGAATGCACTAAAATATCCTATAGAAACTGACAGATTTGATGTCCTCATTTGGTAAAACATCTTCTTGTTTGATTTTTCTCTAATTCTTAATTAGATTTTGTTTTCTTGATATTAAGTCGTTCGATTTGAATTTTCTGCACGGAACCTGTGATCTTCATTATATAGAAGACACAGAAGAAAAAGACAAGAGCTCAAGATATGCCATTGGGTGCAGTACTAATGCGGAGGTAGAAAGTCTTATAGGTTTCAAAGATGGTGGAGATATAGATCATTTCCTGCACCCACCTCTCCCCTAACCAGCTCCACCCTAGTGGTCAAAATCTGTCACATCAAGCCTGTCACCATCATCATTAGTAAGTTTTTTCTTCTGATAATACCAAAACTTGCCCCTGTTACTTTGATATCCTTATTTGTCTGTCCAAGTGTCCAATGTCCATTACTATTGCTGTCTGAATTTTCATTGAATGCGCCTTAGGAAACAATTATGGATGGTGTTTTAGAATATGAAAGTGGTTCCTCACCCATTATAACTAGTACTGATGATCTCCTGCACAATTTGTACTACTTTGCTATATGTGGTTAGACTGTTAATCAACTTTATCCGGTGTTACGATTTATATATCCTATATTAAACATTTCGTGCTGATGTCCTTATTGGAATCTTATGCTGTGAAAACAATCTTTTGCTTTGTTAATTGTTACATATTAATATCATATTTACTGTAACTATAACTAGTATGCTTTTCCCTGCTGTTACAAGTTTCTTCATTTGGTATCTTTTCTTCCTAGAAAAGGCAATTTTGGGGATTGACAATCTCTGCAAGTATTACCTAAATTTTGCTATATAAAGACTTTATCATGATGTGTCAACCAAGATATTAAAACGGTCATATATCAAACCCACTTTGCATCTTTTACTTTCATATTCTTGAAACATTCTCATTTTTCAGAGACAAGCTCTTAGGGTTCACTACTTGCATTTGGTATGGAATTGGTTGATCGTAGCTTCAATCGATAAGTAGAAAAATAGAATATAAAATATAGCTACCTATATGAATTAATTAATATGCCATGGAAATGGATGATGCGAGGAAACCTAATTTTGCGTGCCAGAGGAGATGTGTCTTCTTTGGCCTCCCTTTTGTTGCCATGTGTTGTTGGCGCTGACTTATATTTCAAATCCTTTCTCTTTTCATTTGTCATTCCAATGATTAAAATAATACAACCTAACAGTTTAGCCCTCCTGTCAAATTGCCTTTATTGCCCTTCGCCTCCGTCATGATCACCTACTCGGAGAAGATCTTTTATGGATTTCATAAAAAAAGATGATGAAACCCTTCTTGCTTTTAGTATTAGTTGATCTGTGTCTTTTCTTGTTTTTGTTTTGTTGAATCTGTATGAGCAGAAAACCTAGACTAGAGTTTTGGATTTTGATCAAGAGACCAAAGCAATAAATAACTATTTTGTTGTTATTCACCTAGACAAAATGCAGGGTTTGGTGCTAGGGCATATATAGTGATGGCTACTTATGAACTGCTTCCCAATTAAGGACAAATAAAAGATCGAATGGTGTGTGTTTGTCCATTGGAGACGGCTGTTCCCGAGATGATACCAATGTTGCTTTAAGACAAGAGGAAGAATTTACATTGAATGATTTTTTCACACTGGTATAGGGAATGCGTATATGAGAGGATAAAAGAAAAAGAAAGAAAAATTATTAGAAATATTATAATTGAAAGGTGAAAGTGACATGGTTGTTTTGGTAGGCGAATAGGAAAGGTGCACGTGGTGAATGGACATGAAGAGAAAAGGGTGCTAGGTTTAATATAAATTGGAAGAAGAAGCAGTTAGTGGTTGTGAAGGAAGGAAGGAGGCAAGCAACCAAATCTCAGAGACAATTATAACAGTATAGATCAGAAGGAAGAAAGAAGAGAGAGAGACCGTTGTTGATTAGATAAAGAAGATCATCTAACATGGGAAGATCTCCTAGCTGTGATGACTCTGGTCTCAAGAAAGGTCCCTGGACTCCTGATGAAGATGAGAAACTTGTCAACTATGTCCAAGAACATGGTCATAGTAGCTGGAGAGCCCTTCCCAAACTCGCTGGTACTGCTTTGTGTTTTTTTTTTTTTTCTTTTTTTCTAAAAAGCGTGATCATGAGACTAAAGCTTCTCATGTGATTCTCTCTTTGCAGGTCTTAACAGATGTGGGAAGAGTTGTAGGCTAAGGTGGACGAACTACTTGAGACCTGACATCAAGCGAGGGAGATTTTCTCCGGACGAGGAACAGACTATCTTGAACCTTCACTCAGTTCTTGGAAACAAGTAATTATTTATGATCTTCTGATTTTTTAAGTCAAAGACTTTGTGTACCAAATGATCTTATACGCTTTTGCTTATGAATGATGATGTTATAAGGTGGTCAACGATTGCAAACCAGTTACCTGGGAGAACAGATAACGAGATCAAGAATTTCTGGAACACTCATTTGAAGAAGAAGCTGATTCACATGGGTATAGACCCAATGACTCATCGTCCAAGAACCGATATCTTCACCGGCTTATCTCAGCTGATGTCTCTGTCCTCTAACCTCAGAGGCTATGTTGATCTGCAGCAACAGTTTCCAATTGATCAAGATCACCACACTATACTGAAACTCCAGACCGAGATGGCCAAACTCCAATTGTTCCAATACCTTCTTCAACCATCATCTTTCATGAATAGCGTTAACCCTAATGACTTGGACTCTCTCAGTCTCCTTAACTCTATTGCCTCTTTCAAAGAGACCAACAGCAACAATCTCGATCACCTTGGTTGCCTCGGTTCATATCTTCAGGACTTCAACAGCTTACCACCCCTTAAAACCCTAAACTCCAACATGGAACCATCATCTGTTTACCCCCAGAATCCTGATGACAACCACTTCAAATTCTTCACTCAGAGAGAAAACCTACCCGTGTCCCCAGTCTGGCTCTCGGATCCCTCCATCTTAACTCAGAGTTTGTTACCTTCTCTTGTTCCTTCTTCTGTTGTGACTGATGATCTGATTAGAAACCAGTACGGTGTTGAAGATGTCAATAGCAATATCACTTCTTCAAGCGGCCAAGAATCAGCAGCTTCAGCTTCAGCTGCATGGCCTGATCATCTATTGGATGATTCTATATTTTCCGACATTCCTTAGCCCTTCTTTTGGTCTTTTTCAGGTATGTTTTGGAGGCACTCAAATCGAATTTACTCTTGGAACTGTGCTTGTTGGAGAATTTTATTCATTTGCATATCTATATATATTATAGAGACATCATATATGTATGTGCTCATGTTGTAGAATGTACAGTACAGTACATATTTCATAACTCATATGCATGTTATTGTCAATGTTCTTTATAGCATATATATGTCTGTACCCTTCACCGAGTTTATATATATAAAGATTTTTGTGAAGTGGAGATCACTTGTAGTATTAGTTTGTATATGTATAATTAGGGTTTTTGACGATAATATGGATCTTTTGTTTTACCTTCCTGGTGATAATATTCGGATCATTCATCAATATAGATATGATCATAATAACTAATAGACTATTATCAACAACAATAACAACAACAACAACAACAAAAAGACAACTAATAGACAAACTGTTATTATGTTAATGAAACACACACAAAAATCAAAGAGCAGTTTGTGTGTGTCTTTACTTTTTTGCTAAAGTAATTGAAGTAAGCAGAAAATTAAACAAATTAAAGTTAGTAAGTAGTATAAGTAGAGTTTAAATATGTTACATATGAAGACCATACATTTTAGAGCGAGTTGTTTCATTATCATTCATGGAGTTTGAAGGTTGATTGATTTGATTGCCAAAGATCAATTAATGGAAGAAGTGAAGAAAGCACATGTGATCGGCTGGCTAACTATTATATAAAAATGACAAGTAGACATTATATTATATAGTAATTAAAAGATGAAAGTATGTGATGTCAGATAAAGTGATCTCTCATTAGGTTTCAAAATCAAATCATTCTCTGAATCATGTTTTTTTAATTATCTTTGTTAAAAGTTAAATTGACTCTTAAAATTGAGGCTTGGCTTCTTGGGCAAAAGATCTTGTGCTATTAGCGTATTGCCGTATTCTACTCTCATCCGTATCCGAGTAGATCATGTTTGGATTTTTTTTGTCAATGAATAATATATGTTATTAACTGGTTATTCATATTCAATGTAATATTCTTGGACATTTTCTATTATCTAACTCAATTTAGGAATGACTAAAACATGTTTTTTTTTTACTCTATGTTATGTATATAACTCAATTTGTTAGAAACTAAAATAACAAATTGTTTTTATACACAAATATAAGCTTTTATGTTAGAATACAAATATGTATATATTTTGTGTGAATAAATATATTTTAAAAATTTATAAATAAGAGTTGGCAACATAAACAAAATTGGGACAACTTAGGACAGATAAATAGGCCCAAAAGATCCATTAATGGGCCCATATAAAAGACAACTATGTAATAAGGCCTGACAATATAAGACGACCAAAAAAGTATTCTTGCGGTCAACGAAAAAGTCAACAAAAACATCAAAAGTTCTTCTTCATTCACAGGAGGATTTTATTCAAGTACAAAGATACATCGTGAAACAACAAAACAAGATTTATACACTTGATCTTACTCTTACTTCACTGAAGAACAAAAGAAAAAAATTGTGAAGTTGGCAACTTTACAAGTAAAATCAAGATTTTGAGGTTTGGTCATCTTGGTCATCTTCCACCTGATAACTCAATGGCATCTTGGTTATGCATAGAGTCTTCACCCCAATCAAATCTCCTCTGCAACCGTTCGAACTCATGACGTCTCGTGACTTCCACGTTTTGCCACTCTTCCCATCTCTCCGCTAGCCCTTCTCCTTCTAACATCCTTACAACTTCCGACATCACTGGTCGGTCTTCAGGTGAACCTTGTGTACAAAGCAAAGCCACTTGTATCATCATCTCTACTTCTTCTTTTATATACTCCCCATCCAAATTCTTATCTACAATTGCTCCCAATCTCTTCTCTCTTTCCAGTTTCTTCACCTGTCCAATACAAAAAACACCAAAAAGATTATGGTATATAAAGCTTGAGAGAAGCTATTTCGATGTGGGATTACTCGATCATACATACGTGGTCAAGTAACAAGACATCATCTTCTTCCTCCAAACGCGAAAAGTCAATTGCGCGTTGTCCTGTAACGAGCTCAAGAAGCATAATCCCATACCCGAAAACATCAGTTCTCTCTGATGACTTCCCTGTGGATAGATATTCTGGTGCAATGTGACCCATTGTTCCTCGAACTTGAGTTGTCACATTAGTCCTTCTAACATCTACTAACTTGGCTAAACCAAAATCACCAACCACTGCTTCAAAATCTTCATCTAGTAACACGTTTGCTGCTTTCACATCACGATGTATGATCTTCGGATTGCAATGCTCGTGAAGATACTCAAAACCACGCGCTGCTCCTAAGGCAATCCGTTTCCTCGTCTCCCAATCTAAAACCGGGTCGCCAGCTTTAAGCTCTCTGAGACGATGTGCAAGACTTAGATTCTGCATGAAGGGATAAACCAAAAGACGTTCTGTTTGAGTGGTGCAGAAACCGATAAGACGCAGTAGATTCCTATGAACAGCTACACTTATCATCTCCACTTCTCTCTGGAATGCAGCATCTCCACCAGGACTTTCAAAATCCGTTAACCTCTTCACAGCAACTTTGGTGTTATCCGGAAGCACTCCTTTGTAAACTTTCCCAAACCCTCCTTGTCCGAGCACATTCTTTTCGCTGAAGTTATCTGTTGCCAATTGGAGCTCTCTCCACGCAAATCTTTTTAACTGCCCAAATGCAATTCTCCTGTCCACTTCACCTGAAACAATAGTAAAGTTTGAAGATTATAAACTCTTTCTTCCACAAATGTGCATATCAATGCATAAGAAAGGTTTCCCTGTACTTATATTACAGACCTGCAACATCCACAAACACATCACGTCTATATCCTTTATGCCTATCCTTGCAGAACAGAAACAACAAGATTCCAAAGAGAATAACTGTAACTCCGGCAACAACTCCAGCAATAATGCCAGTTTTTGGCTTGCTTGAACCACCTATCACCATAGATTAAATGTTTCAAGCAGATTTAGAATTCTCACACACTTTTGAATTAGTTGAAAACTAAGAAAATGCGGTAAGTAATGTAGTTACCTGAATGGGCAACCTCAGATACACAAGGGTGAGGTTGACGACCACCACAATTCAAGTTGTTTGACGTGAAACTATAGGCGATTAGAACCAGATCAGATTACAGCTAAAGATATGAAAATTTCAGATTTAACCTAAAGTAGTCAAACATACTTGTATTTTGGGATCTCAAATAGACGTTGAGGAATCTGGCCAGTGAGACTATTGGAATCAAGCAGCCTACAAACGTAGTTTCAAACAATGAAATTAAGACAAAAATACTTCCAACAAAAGATGATAAGCATATACAAGGAGTACAGTAACTTACAGATTTAACAGGTTTGGAAGACCCGTGAGTGACTCCGGAATAGTCCCATTAAGTTTGTTTCTACTCAAGGTCCTGTTTAACCCATACACGGTGAACAAAAACATGAGTGATCTTTATCTATGTATGTTTTAAAACATGTCCAAGATTTAACAGCGTTAGGAGACAGAACTACTTACAAGAACTGAAGTTTCTTGAGATTACCAATAGAGGACGGTATACGACCAGTTAGCTGATTGTCCTCCAAATCCAAACTGGTCAAGCTAGTCAGATTTCCAAATTCTTCTGGTATTTCACCCGTAATCCCATTTCCCTTTAAGGTACTATATACAGAAACAACGACGAAATGCTCATAACAAAACAAGTTCTATTTCTTCTAGGAGATATCATACAAAACGAGAGGTTAAATCTAGGAAACTCACAGAGTCTTGAGATTTTCTAGAACTCCTAATCTTGAAGACAAGGTCCCCGAGAAATTCATGTCTGACAACGTACTGCAAATCACAAATGCCATGAATATAAATCATCTCCCACACTCATTTGGAAAACAACATATACTAATACTAGAGTCATTTTAAACTTACAGAGAAGTGACCAAGTTTTTGTCATCACAAATAACTTGGGACCAAGTGCAAGGATTAACTTGATTCTGGTTCCAGTCAATTAGCTGATTTGGCAATGCACGTAATGAAATCCTCAAGGCAAACAGTGCATCCCCTGAAACAGAAAAGCAAAGAATCAGCGAGTTAAGTCTCATCAATGTTTAGAGGAACCTGACAAGCTCAGAAATCTACACAAGAAAAGCTAAGAAGTGAGAGAAGAGAGCCATTAACATAGCATCACCTTGAGCATCTGGAGACACAAATGAGCATAAGCAGGCAAAAACCAACAGAGTAAAAGCCAAAGCCATCTTATGCAAGCTGAACATCTCATCTCATCTCATCTCATTAAATTGAGCTGGTTCCATCTACAAGACACATTTAATAACATTAGACCCAAAAAAAAAAAAAAGAAGACCTTTTTCTTACTTAAACTGGATCTGACACATAACAGAGAGAAGCTGTGAATCAAAAGTATTCTAAATTCAACCAAAATTAGCTGAAAAAAAAAAAAAAAAGTGTTTCCGGTAATCAAATTAGGTATAAGGATAAAAGTCCACTATTTTGAAAAGGTTGAGACTTTACATAGAAAAAAAGAGTCAAACGGATTCTTGCTTACAAACACGAACATGCTCTCAATTCCCCCAGAACATGATCAGTGACCAATCTAGTGAAGAGAACCTCGTACCCAAAGAAGTAAATCCCAAAAAAAAAAAAGGAAACAATTCTGGCTGCTGGAAAGATTCAGTCCGCGGGAATAGAAACACCAAAGAGAGAACAAAACAGAGAAAAGAAAAAGAAGAAGAGAAAGTGAAAAGCTTGTCTCTTCGATTTTATTCTTCTGTAGACTTTTGTTTGCGTTTGGCAAATCGCAATTATGAATTATCACTCTCGCTAATGGCCTTTGTTGTGTGGAAAGAAAAAAATCCCATGTTTGGTCCACGGAACTGCTTTTTTCTGCGTGCAACTTGTAATTATAAATTAGTTTAATTGACTTTGATAATGATGTTTCGAGTGTCATTATTTAAAACTATTTGCTAATTAATTACGACATTTTTTGTTACGCAGAATTATTTAGCTAATGTGAATAAACACCACTCACCAACACCAAGCCTAATAATAAGAGGCAACGACCAACGTCAAGTCTTCTCTTTTAATATTTTTGTCTTAATTGTGTTGTGTTTGCGAGAGATATAGTAAGGGAATGGTCTTTTCATAATGGATGCTGGTTTATTAGATATATTTTGATGAAAATTATATATAATTGATGACAGTAATAAAATATTATCTTATAAAAAAAATAGTATTAAGGAAAAAAATTAAATTTCAGATACATAATTTTTTTAAAATATAAAAATCAGTTGTGTTATAAAATCAAATCTGATAAAAAAAATCATGAATTTAACTCGATGTTGAGGCGAAGCGAATCAAACTGATGATCTTACATATTCTAAACCATTTCTTTGACCACCAAAAAAACGAAAAAAAATTATCATCATGAATTTAACTCGTTTTCATATTTAATTGATCGCTACCACCTATATTTTTGATCAATGTGTGATAGTGATGTTCCGAATCCTCATCACTGTGTTTTTTTATTAAATTTTTTTTTATTCTTCATATTCTTTCTTTTCATTTTCATTGTCAAATTTTGTAGTAATTGTCATCGTTACTTTTACCGTCTGGTTCTTCATTATACTTTTTTTCTTCTTTTTCCTCGTCAACTTCTTCACATTCTTCCAATGAAAAATATTTTTTTTAGACTACCACACAACTTGTTAACTCATCAAACTCCAATAACAAAATCATTTCTTTTCTCATAAGAATAAAAAATAAGATAAAAAAATTAATGAAAGAATATCAACTCATCTATAAAATCATACATAAAAATATATTTTACAGCTCATAATAAATAAAAACACAAACGTAGATAAATAAGATAATTTTATGTATTACATGAATATTTATAATATTTTAAACTTTTAAAAGGTTTCGAAATATAAAATTTGAACCTTTTAAAAAGTTTCAATATTTATAATATTTTAAACTTTTAAAATTTAAAAAATATAATATTTAAAAACTTTTAAAAAGCTAAGAAAATATTATAATATATTTTTTTGAAACTTTTTAAAGTTTTAATTTGATCGGATCAAACCGAATAAAACTTTTAAACTTGGACGCTTGATAAATCAAGCTTTCCTGCTCATTCGTTGTTGGAAGCATATTAATCTTATTTATACTGGTTCTGAACCATTGTCTAAAAATTTTCTAGTCGATGTGGGATATTGTACATAGTTCTTTTATTTCCATAAATTTTAAATTTTTCCTTTTTCTAAAAATTCTGGAAATTTAAAAAATGTTAATGAATGACATGTCAAATCCTGATAGGTTGTTTAAAATAATTCTCAATATATAAAATTCAATAAATTTTTAAAAATGTTAATTAGTGAAGTGTCTAAAGAATAATCTTTATTGGTAGTTTTAAAGCTTAGGTGGACGCCTTAAAAAGCTTATAGCTCCTAATTTTTATTAGTGTAGATGATTGTATCTTCGTGGACTAACGAAAAAAGGTCATCGAATCATTAAAAGAAAAATAAGGGAAAGCTCATTGAATTAATAAAGCACTACAATGAGGAAACAAAATTAAAAGACTCACTAGTCACTTTGTTAGACGGTCCATGGGCTGGTTACAGTCTTGGTTAGGCTCAAAGGTGGAACCATGACGCAAAACGCAGCCGCGGTGGTTTTAAGAGACTAGTTTATGTAGCACGCCAGAATAAGCATTCAACGATGATTTATCTCTGACCACAACAACATAATCACCGATACCGACAGGCGACGACAGCCAAATTTTACATGTGTTAGTCCATTGTTAGAATGGAGCAGTATTTTATTCATATGCAATATATTTAGAATGTTCTAAAACATTATGTATTTTAGTTGTATAAAATTACCTTATTTAAAAGTCCGTAGGTTGTGATCAAATCTATTAAACACGTACAACTGACGATATATATAGTCGAACCGAGTGAAACTCGAAGTATGAACAAATACGACCTCTTTCTATTTCAATGATCGAGCTCGACATGTGTCTTTGTCACAATGTACATAATACGTAACTTGATAAAAGGACTCGACATATATCATTGTCATAACATACGTAACGCATATGAACTTTATCCACCAATATATAATAACGTCATATAAATAATTCTCAAATAAATCAAGCAAGAACCCAAAACCACAACACACCAAAAAAACCGTCGATCGAGACTTATGGAGAGAAAGCATCACTTCGTGTTAGTTCACAACGCTTTTCACGGAGCATGGATCTGGTACAAGGTCAAGCCTCTCCTTGAGTCCGCCGGCCACCGTGTCACTGCTGTCGAACTCTCCGCCTCCGGGATCGACCCACGACCAATCCAGGCTGTTGACAACTTCGACGAATACTCCAAACCGTTGATCGAAACCCTCAAATCTCTTCCAGAGAACGAAGGGGTGATTCTGGTTGGATCCAGCTTCGGAGGCATCAGCATTGCTCTAGCCGCCGACATATTTCCTGCGAAAATTAAGGTTCTAGTGTTCCTCAACGCCTTCTTGCCCGACACAACCCACTTGCCCTCTCACGTTCTTGATAAGGTTTACAATAAAATAACAAATAATATATTTTGTGATACTAGTACTTTTTATAATTCTACCTAGCTACTAATTCAATACCATGCAAATTATTTTTCCATTTAATTGATTATAACAAAGTATATGGAGCTGCCTGGAGGTTTGGAAGATTGTGAGTTTTCTTCTCATCAAACAAGGAATGGGACAATGGGTTTAATGAAGATGGGACCAAAATTCATGAAGACTCGTCTTTACCAAAACTGTCCTATTGAGGTACGATTCCGACTAATTTCAAAACTTTTACGCCAAAACAACAAAATCTATATTCAAACTCAAATTTGGTCCCAGATCTAGCTAGAGATACTATGTGCTAAGAGTTGAAAATATAAGTTATTCTAGTGAGATGATTTATTTAATTAATGGTTAATGTAAAGGATTACGAACTGGCAAAAATGTTGCATAGACAAGGATTATTTTTCCAAGAGGATCTATCAAAGCAAGAAAAGTTTAGCGTGGAAGGTTACGGTTCGGTACAACGAGTTTACGTAATGAGTAGTGAAGACAAAGCCATTCCTTGCGATTTCATTCGTTGGATGTTTGATAATTTCAACGTCTCCAAAGTCTACGAGATCGACGGAGGAGATCACATGCTGATGCTCTCCAAACCTCAACAACTCTTAAACACTCTCTCTGCTGCTATTGCCGCCGATTAAATGTAATAATACTATAAACTAAAAAGTCCGATTAAAAAACTCACTGTTGGTTACATTAATAAAAAAAAAAAATTAAATAAAACAAACCACTTCAAGTTTAAAATTACTACGAAGATTAAAATTGGTATTTTTGTTTCATTATTAACAGATACACATAGTTGTTTTTTTTTTTTTTTTGGCTCAACATCAACTCTTCATATACCAATACTTAGTTTACACAATCTTGGTCACAATGTTTTTGATACACATAGTTGTTTTGTTAATTGATAAGTACATAATTATTTTTGATACACATAAGTACAAAGAAGCAAACTTAAAAAAAAAGAAGTAATGTAAATAATTGTACGAAGTTAAGCTTTACTCAGATAAAGGGTCTAGAGAGGATTCACGAGAAGGAGCCTCAAACAGTGACGTGTAGGGCAGTGAAGCAGGTGAGACAAAATTGATTAATCAATTTTGACAGTGTATTGTTCCATTCAAATCAAATCTAAATTCAGTACTTTCCAAAATTAATTTAAATTAAATTGTGAAGTAATTTAGTAATAAATAATTACAAGCCTAAATGGTTCTGTTCTGTCAGTAATAATAGTTTTAAAAAGCTGTAAAAAAGCTGATGAAATCAATTGTGAACATGCAAACGTTAAGGAATCAAAAGAAAGATTAAATCAATGTTGAAAGAAATGAATGACGCAAGGTAAGTAGTTTACACAGGCTAGTAGTAATATTTGTCTCTCCAAAAAAATTCAAAATAATCATGGAACTTCTGATTATTTACAAATTGAGCCGTACATTTACAAAGAATCCAAAGAACACACACACCTCTGCTCCCAAAAATCCAAAATCAATTATAGAAACTTCTTTTTTAGAAAGAACAAAAAGAGAAAGTGAACAGAGTAGGGGTGGGGGAGATCACAAACCAGATAGATGAATTTTTAAGGATTATAAAAGTGGCCATTGCAATGACATTTCCATCCCATTGGTTTGTAATTAGAGTACTGATCAAGAACGGTGGTTAGAGACGAAGGAGGAGGTCGTACGAATCCACCGGAAAACGGGTTAACTCGAGTGAACCGGGATCGAGTAGGGAGAGTGGGAACTTGAACAGCCATGCAAGGATGGCAGTTGTTGCATCTGTTGTGGCAGCTTGGTGGTGTAGATCCTAATCTTGCTTTATCTTCAATCAAAGCTACCTGAATATATATCAAAAAAGCAAAAAAAAAAACGCTTTTAGATCAAATCAAATGAGAAAGATTGTTTGATTTGGGGAATTGAGATGAGAGAAAGATGAGTTTGATTACTTGAGGAGAATCCGGCGGTTGGACAGGTTGAAGAAAGGATGAGACTTGTAGAGTGATGAGAAGAACAAAGAGAAGGAGAATAAGAAGAGAGGAAGTTTTGAAAATAGCAAACATTTTTTTTATTTGAATTCAAGAATTACCATACAGGAGGAAACTTCATGTGGGTCTATTGAAATTTCAAGACTTTGTTTTTGTTTTTAAAGCAAAAGCAGAGAGAGAAGGTAGAGAGAGATGAAGTAGAAGGGAAGAGTTTGGGATCAGAAGTGAAATGAGTGAGTTAAGGGGAGAGAGAGAGAGAGAGAGAGAGAGATAAGGGGAGAGAAGGAGGAGGGTAGAATAGTAATAGGAAAAGGAGAGTGAAAGGAACAAGACAGAGTGGGAGAGACAGAATAGGAGGATACATATCAGAGAGGAGAGGACTCAGAAAGAGTAGCCTTCTTTCTATGTGTCACTTCAAATCTTTCTTCTCATTTCTCTCTTTTCTTTTCATTTATTCTTTTTTTTTTCTCATTTATTTTTGTTTTTGGATACCTCTTTGCATTGTTCATTATAGTTTTCTGACCAGTTCTTTTTTAGATCTTTGTATCGATACAAAAAAAAAAACATGCACTATTTTGTATGTTGGATTTTGTTAATGTTGGTTATATAAGAACTAAGAAACATTATCGCCTTGCAACATGCCAACATGCTTGATAATACCAAAGATGTTTGGACTTATATGCTTCTTTTTTGGTATACACTTAAATGCTTCGAGATTCCAAACCTCAGTTACTAAAGCTAGCTTTCCCAATAATCCAAGGGTATATTGAAACAATGATTTTGGAATATTTGATGGAATTTAAAAAATTTGAAATTTTGATAGATTTTAGGGGAGTTGATAAAATTTATGGTAAAAAATTTTCAAATCCCACCTAAAACCATGAGATTTGTATTTCTGTATTTTTAACTAAACAAATCCTCCAAAATCTTCCAGAATCTCTAAAACTTATTAAAATCCAAATCCACAAACTGTTTTGAATAACAGTGGATTTCAAAGTAGATTTTTAAATCATCAGTTGAATAACATTAGATTTCATGAAACTTTTTAAAATTCATGATTGAATAACATAGGATTTGTAACTTTTATATAAATCACTTAAAATGTCAAGTTGAATATACCGTTACCACAAACGTTTTAGTGGAATGTTCAATGGTTATAAAAAAAGAGAGTTGAATGACATATTTATTGACAGGTAAGTATCTAGTTTACTGACACATCAAATTGGGGTTTCCTTTTAAACATGAGAAAATAGTAAACGAATAGGGAAAATGGGTTTCCTTTTATCATCAGAAAATAGTAAAACGAATAGGGAAATTACTGAGTAGTAATAGTAGCAAACATTACAAGTTTGACTGAAGTTTGATTATTGAACAAAATGAAAAAAAGAGGTAAAGATTTTACCAAGAGCAATAAATGAAGAAGAAGAAGTAGAAGGATGCCACATTTTGACTGCATTCAATTAAATAAGTTGAACAAATCTTACTATGTAATTAAATGTGAGAGAGCATCTGTGCCCTTTCTTGGAGTATTATATAATCCATGTCTCTTTCTCCTGCTGTTTTCCAACAATTTTTTTTCGCAGTATCGTTTTCTCCTTCTTTTAATACATTTTACTTTTCGTATATCTAGTACTTTATGTGACATTTTTATCATTTTTAGAAAATATTAGTTCTTCTGAAAGTAATGATTCTTTTATACTTATTTTTTTGGTTTGAATAAAAAAGTACAGTACAAGTAACCACTAGAATGATTACTTTTTTTTTTTACAAATTAGCTGAGTGTTTTGAATAGACACGATAATTGAAAGGAGTAGTACAATTTTGGAATGGTCCATGGACCATTAGATGAATCATTAAACACTGGAAAATTTCCATCATCGACTTTTTGGTATTACCTCTTGAAAATATGGAAGTGTAATAAACGAGTAAATTTAAACAAGTGAAAAAAAAATTAAAAAGAAACCACAAAAAGCTTATTTTATCAGAGAAAAACAGAGAATATTTTTAAACCCGTGAAATTTGGACATATCCTTTTTTTTTTGTAAGAAGAATTAAAATATCAGTCAAATCAATATATATAAAGTTGAAACAAGAGACTGGAAAATAAACAATACACGAAAGGAAGGCTGTGAAACTAACGTTCCGTGGAACCGCGTGATTCGATCAGTTACTATCCTTTTCCACGTTACCTGATTTGTCGCATTTCATTTATTTTTCTTATAACATTATTATTCCAGAAAATAAAATGAAGTTAAAAAAAAAAAAAAAAATCCTCAGAAAGAGAAGACTTTCACAGTAAGACAACGAGACCGCCGTAGAAATACAAAAAAAAAAACAAAAAAACTGAAAATGTTTTTATGACATGATCCTATAATAAAAGAGTCAAGGGCTTTTGTCTCCGGTTGCCAAAAAAAAAAAAAAAAAAAGTTTTGTCTCCTTTTGATACTTTCGGTCACAACTCGTCTACCCTATTTGTACTTTAGACGGTTCAGATGTAGTCAGAAAGATCCTACGGCCTAATAATGTTTTCGTCACTTATTCCTTGTCTCGGTCAAGGATACAATTAAAAAATTCCCCGGTTTACTCCGGTGTACAACCTTAACTTAAATCCCGGTTTTATTACAACTGTCTTCTTCTTTTTTTGGGTTTTACCGATGAGCAGCAGCTCGGTATGCTTCTTCGTCGGAGATAACCACCGGTATGTTCCATGTTCCCAGCGAATGACCAGATGTTTTCCCACCTGATCAAAACTCCTTTTTCATTCAAAGTCTAAACAAGACCATAACAACGAGTTTGAAAAGATATTGTAACTAACTTTTGGTACCTTCTTTAGTAGCTTCTTCACATCTTCTTTGGTACTTTGAAGACAAATGTGGATCCAAGGATTTCATTATCTCTTCATACTTCTCTTCAGCTTCTGATATCCGCTTCGCCTGTAAGAACAAACCAATGAGCTTTTGATAAAGTTTTCAGACGGAAACGTTTGATTGATTGCAGTAATTAACGTTTCTTTTTACCAGTTCAGTGGGGGCATTCGATGAGCCGAACATTCCCACAAACATACGTAATACATTGAAATTGTTCTCAAGCACATCGTCCTACAAGAAAACCAGATCGAGTCTGATCAGTAGAGATCGTGATGACGTTACGGAGTTCTTACAAGATTTCGTAACCTCGTAATCGAACCTGCAAAAGTGAAGTTGAAAACCACTCAGATTCTGAAAGATTTCAAGCTTTGTGTTTGTGGTAAATGGAGAGGTTATAAAAGAAGCATACAGATCATCTGCTACTTCCACCAGGAATTCTGAAATTGACAAGAAGTCCATATGCAACTCATTCAGCTTTTCCAAACAAAGAAGAGAAGACATATGTTATATACAATTCCAATCTACGTATATGCATCAGATACTGGAAGTGGATTACATATGACTTCACATCAAGAAGAGACTTAGGCACATAAATGTACTACCTCTTCTCCTCTCAGCTTATATAGCAGAAGATTCAACACCCGGTAATCAAAAGACTTCAAATGAATTGCTCTCATCACATCTTCTAGACAAATCTATAAATAAACAGATGAAACCATGAGCAAATGTATTGCTAAAAACAAACATCATATTGTTTGACAACAATATAAACTGAAGCAGACACCTTGTCTTTGTTTGAAAGAGCATGACAAAGCCTTCTTTCTAACGCCCAATACTCTTCACCTGACTTAAACTCTTGATGTATTCTAATTCATGCAACAAATTAACAACGATTAGTGTCTATGTTTGTCCCTTTCCTAATAAAACAGTAAGAAGAAAAGGATAAGTTAGAGCAAGGAAATACCTTTGTGTCAAAAGACCCTCACGTTCAAGCAGATCTTCAAGAGGCTTCAGTGGATCAGCTTCAAACAAAACTCGTGATTCAGCATTCCATCCATCAATTGAAGCTGATTCACTCACTATCTTCTCATTAAGAGCATCAATCTGCAGAAACAAAGATCTGAATTTCTTAGATTCAGATTACATTGTCATTGTTGCAGTTGCACGTTAACTTAACAAAGGAAACAACAAAAGTGAACAAATTATTTACCTGATATATGTAACTCTCTGTGAATGAAAGCACGGGTAAATATCTGAATATTGACTGTGGTTCATTAATATCCAACCGATGGAACATGAAATAAGACCTGGACTGCAACAGGATATAAGACAACAAATTCAGAAATCATGAGACAACACTTGCATAATTCACAAAACAAGTTCATTCTTCCTTGATTTTCCTAATTCGTATGTCTACACAACCCGATCCTGTTATCCACGGTTAGCTAATTCAACCAGCCAAGACAGAGAGAAGTAATGCACTTGTGTAAGAAGAAAAAACTTACGAAATCCTCAAGTGTAGAGTTTGCTCGTTTCATTGCATCTAGCCCAACCATTGCCACACATCTTGGTGTTTCTGTGATGTGCAAGGATGAACATTGTCCATGACACTCCTCTTCACATAACTCTTTTGGAACTCTGCTGCATCGAAATTTGAACAATTACCCAAAGGTTCACATTAAGAATACCATATTGGAGCGATTTGACATGTGTTTGGGACATCATTATCTCAACTAAAACAAAAGATAGTAACTAGAAAAGGGGGATTAAGTACTAGAACCTGAGCTTGTTTTGACTGGTTTAGCTTCATGGTCTAGCTCAAGCGACTTGGATATCTCTTCTAAGAAAGGTACTGAGATCTACACGTAATGAAAGCAGCACACTTAGTGATAATCTTAGGGTTCATGGAAAAAAAATTGTAACTTTACTTACTTTAGGTAGGAATCCAGAGACTAGAGCCAGTTTCGAATCTATATCGAGTTCGTCGCATGGTTGTACCTTGAAAGAAGAATGAAAACATTAAAGATTCTTTTCACGGAGGAGAATCTCAGAGTGTAAAAACTCGAAAAGACTTGGACTTTTTATATCGTTTACCAGGAAAAGGACGAGATTGGAGAGGAAGCGAGAAGAAGAAGAAGCTGAATCGGAAGAAGAAGAAAGCAAACCGCGAGAAGTAATGGCTGATACAACACTCTGAGACTTCTCCAGTCGCCTTAGCTCTTCCATCAAAAAAATTAGACTTTTACAAAATCGATTCGGACTTTAATTATTTATATTCGTCTCGTGCAAATCCTTGTTTTGTCTATAACAATTCAACTTTCAATTTCAAATTAAAATTAAAAATCTTTTTTTTTTTTTTTTTGTCCCGGTTCCTAGTTGGAATGGGAGTAACATAAAGCAAATCATATATATATAGATTAACACCTCTCCTCAATTCATTAATCATTCAAGATTTCAGACGGAGACAGAGAAGTATGGAAGAGTTGTTGCTACCACACGATGTGATAGAGCATCATATTATGAAGAGGCTCCGATGTTAAAACCCTCAAGTCTGTATCGAAGCAATGGAGATCTACAACCCCCTCTTTCCAAGAAAGACACCATCGTGGCCAACCAAGAGATCCACTTGTGCTTTTGGTGTCCTTATATGATCCTTCTGCTCACCAGCCAGATCCAAGCTTTGAAGCTATGAGAACGTTGGTGGTGCGCTCATCACTTTCTATTCAGATCCCTACTCCTTGGGAGGACAAGTCATTCGACGTTTGCAGTACTAGTTGTGATGGTCTGATCTGCCTCTACGATTTCTTTAGACTACCCAGTATCGTCGTCAATCCCACCACTCGCTGGCATCCAACTATCCTCAGATGCAACTATCAACTAGTCGCTGCCGAGAACAGAGAGAGACGAGTGGTTTGAAGTCCCATACCCTTCTCCTGGATTTGGTAAAGACAAACTCAGTGGCACATACAAGCATGTTTGGTTGTATAACTCCTCTGAGTTAGGCCTTAACGACCAGGCTACTACTTGTGAAGTTTTTGATTTCGGCGCCACAAACGCGTGGAGGTACCTTGTCCCTTCGTCCCCTCATCTGATTTTTCACACCCAAGCTCCTGTTTACGTAGATGGGTCTCTTCATTGGTTCACTGCCTTCTCGCAAGAGGGCTAAACTATGCATCACATTGTTTGACAACAATATAAACTGAAGCAGACACCTTGTCTTTGTTTGAAAGAGCATGACAAATCTTTCTTTCTAACGCCCAATACTCTTCACCTGACTTAAACTCTTGTTGTATTCTAATTCATGCAACAAATTAACAACGATTAGTGTCTATGTTTGTCCCTTTCCTAATAAAACAGTAAGAAGAGAAGGAGAAATTATAGCAAGGAAATACCTTTGTGTCAAAAGACCCTCACGTTCAAGCAGATCTTCAAGAGGCTTCAGTGGATCAGCTTCAAACAAAACTCGTGATTCAACATTCCCTCCATCAATTGAAGCTATCATCTTCTCATTAAGAACATCAATCTGCAGAAACAAATATCTGAATTTCTTAGATTCAGCTTACATTGTCATTGTTGCAGTTGCACGTTAACTTAACAAAGAAAACAACAGAAGTGAACAAATTATTTACCTGATATATGTAACTCTCTGTGAATGAAAGCACGAGTAAATATCTGAATATTGACTGTGGTTCGTTAATATCCAACCGATGGAACAAGGAATAAGACCTGAACTGCAACAGGATATGTGACAGTTACTAACACAACAAAATTCAGAAATCATGAGACAGAATGCATGATTCACGAAACAAGTTCATTCTTCCTAATTTATACACAACTCAACCAGTCAAGACAGAGAATAGCAATGCATTTGTGTAAGAAGAAAAAACTTACGAAATCCTCAAGTGTAGAGTTTGCTCTTTTCATTGCATCTAGCCCGACCATTGCCACGACATCTTGGTGTTTCTGTGATGTGTAAGGATCAACAATGTCCATGACACTCCTCTTCACATAACTCTTTTGGAACTCTGCTGCATCGAAATTTGAAGAATTACCCCCAAAGGTTCACATTAAGAATACCATATTATTACAGCGATTTGACATGTGTTTGGGACATCAATATCTCAACTAAAACGAAAGATAAATAACTACAAAAAGGGGGATTAAGTACTAAAACCTGAGCTTGTTTTGACTGGTTTAGCTTCATCAAGTGACTTGGATAGGAAAGGTCCTGAGATCTACACGTTAGGAAAGGAAAGAGGTGATATAATCTTAGGGTTCATTGAAAAGGGCAAGAAAAAAACTTAACTTTAGGTAGGAATAGTTTCAATTGATCAAAAAGGAAATACTCAGATTTGTCAAGTTTCTTTCTTAACACAATAATAGCAACTAGAGAACGTGACCAATCAAGTCAGCAAAATATAAAACAATAACAAAGTCGAAGCAATCAATGGAAACTTTTATGCAGCTGATACAAATTAGTATTGGACGAAGAAAGGTCAAGCAAGATTATTAACCTGCGTTTTGTTGGTAGCCTCCGAGGAAGAATGTGAATCGAAGATTTGATTCTCCGGGCATGATTTAGCAAGAACACGAACTCGGTTCCGGTTTGGTGCAGCTGGAGAAGGTGTATGGAGACGCATCGAAGGGAGTGCGAAGAAGAGATGAGATGATAATGCCGCCATTTTTTTTTTTTTTTTCAGTATGGAGAGACACCCAAAAGTTTTAGGTATCTATGGATAGGATGTTTTAGGTATCTATAGGATAGGATGTTTTAGGTATTTTCGTTTTGTTGCCAAATTTGGATAAATTTGTTGTACTGTAGACTATAATGGTTTTTTGTGGTCAAGAGGTCGTAAAGTTTTTTGGCCATCAAGGGAAGAGACGTAGAGACACAATAATGTTGGGGCTCCCTCGTTCCAATCACCGCGTCTCAATCATTGCATGATATACATGATTACATTCAAATTTGGTTCATTTATAAGAAAATTCACGTAGGCGCGCGTACCTGTTCCAAGCTACTGGCTCTTGTCAGTAATTAAGATTTATACAAGCCAGTTTAGTTGTAGTATAAAATTTTGGGTGGAATATGTGCATGGGTCATGGAGGATTCTTCGGTTAACTTCATTAGACACTACACAGCTTTGGATGAAAGGAAGCAATAACAAAGATATAAACTGAAAGTAATATCATACACATAACCCATATCTAAAGAAAAGAAAGACGCTTATAGTCTCATCCTTACATGATCGATTCAAGAAGTTCAGGTGCACGAAAAGCAAAGTCATATTGATAAATAAAGCTCGAAATTGAGGGACGACCTCTATTCTCTAGGCCCTCTGTCATAGCTATTCTTCTTTGGTTCTTATTCCGGTACGGTTTCTATTGGTAAGGCATGTACCGCATTGGCCTTCTGAACCTAGGAACCTTCCTGCACAAGCCATTGTCGTATGAGACGAAGAAGAGAAAGCCATATGATATGTAATTGGTGGTAAATACGTAAAATTTAAACTTACCCGTATCCATATGGGGAATAGAAATAAGGAGGCACAAAAGGTCTGCGGTATCCCATTGAAGGGTTGAAACGCCCAGGATGATACTGTTTCATTCCAGGAACATTGGTTCGCTTAGGCGATACCTGAATGAAAACAAAAGAGAAGACTGAGATCAATGAACTGTTCATTTCCTTCAGTATCGGACTTAGTACGAGAAGGCACCTTCAATTGACGACCATGTAGCTCTGATTCATTCAGTTGCAGAGCTTCTTCCACGGCTTCGATTTCAACAAACTCCACATAAGCAAATCCCTTTGGTTGTCCAAACTTGTCCATCAGAATGGTTACCCGGTTGACTGTTCCGCATGTCTGGAAATGCAATTGAACTTCTTCAGGTGTACAAGCATAATCGACCTGCAGGATGTAAAATGAGGTTTAAGTATAGCACACAAGCATTTATCTTGCGGCTAAAACCAAGACTCACTGGACACATAACAGAGAAATAAGTGAAGCCTAGTGACAAACATAAGTGCCCTAAAGCAATCTTCCATGTCTAACATTAGAACCCTAAGATGTGTACAAGGAAATTATCAAGATAACCACAAATCCTAGCTGACAACCCAGAGGTAATATAAGAACTTGAGGTACGAGAACAAACCTGCGATTATATAGGACATTGAGTCAAACTATGATACTAGAGTTGCAAAGCATCCATATAAGAGAAGCAACACACAGCCAAATTCAGGATTAAATTTAACCATACAAGGATAACAATCATACTTAACAACCTTAAAAGTTAGAGAAACCACCTTGATACTGATTCTAAGGGTAATAATCTCAACTCATAAGGGATAAAGAACAAAGCTAAGACACTTTGAAAGCAGTTCTTTACTCAAACGATCCTAATCTAATCCACATCAAGATTCGCAACAGATCAAAGCCATGAGCATTAAACAGAACGTTGAAACAGTAAATAATAAGCATTCTTACATTACCAACATAAACAGATCGAGCATCCACCTCTTCCTTTCCTTCTTGATTTGTGGCCATACCACTTGCAGGATCTGAAACAATTAACAAAATCAGAAGATCAATATCGTAAAATTAAATCTAGACAATCAACAGATTCCTTCTAGTATCTCGAGCAAATCAAATCACACAGGACCAAAGAAACGAACCTGGAGTAGCAGCTCCCATTTCTGTTTCAACTTTTGCTTGCATCTCGCGCAGCGCAGCAGCTTCGTCCTCCATCTCCTTCAATCTCCTCTTCATCTCATCAAGCTCCTGATACCACACACATAAATCAAAACACCAAACGAAAAATATACACATACGACGAAAATACAAATATCAAAATCGAACGAAGCAGAAGCAGACCCTAACGGCGTCATCATTGGCGGCAGAGATATCGAAATCTGGATCGGGAACATCAACCTCGCCGAATTCAGGGATTTCTCCACCGTAAACCTCGTGCTCTTCTTCCTCCATTAATTTATTCTTTTCGCCACTCTTGGTCGCCGAATCTATATTAACATTTCTGAACCAGTTGTGTTAACCCGTTTTAGTTTTACCTATTTAAATTTTTATTTATAATATTAACCCCTTAAAAATTTCGAAAAATAGTATCGGTAGAGATTTTGTTTCCTAAATCTATATTAACATTTTTGAAGTATATTTGGTATTATATCCTTGTTATATGTATTTAAAAACTTATTTACAAATTTAATCCCTAAAAACTTTCCAAAAATAACATCATTTCAGATTTTGTTTCCTAGATATTTTACATTTCATCCCAACCAAAAATAAAAAACAGCAATCAATATTATATAAAGACATAAACTATGATATATTTTCCATTTTATTTTCCAAATATGTGAGTTTTGATTCTTAACGTAAAAAAAACTTCGATTTCTAATTATTTAAATATTATAATTAATATATATATATATATTTGATAAAATGTAAAATATTATGAATATGTAAAATTAAAAAAAAATTAAAATACTATATAATGTGATTATAAAAAGTACATGTTGGAATTAATAAAATATTATTAAATATGTGCTAATACGGATTAAATCCTCATTTTATTATTTGCCAACAATATAAATATTATAATATCTGACATATAAAATCAATTTGTTTTATCTAAGATTGTGTAAAATAATTAATTTATTAGGGAAAAATGTGACTTAATCACATCATATAAATGACTTATTATGTATTTAGATCCCTTATTTTTTGTTATAATAATTAAAAATCGAAACATAATCTCAAACACTAAACAAAACAAACTAAATATAATAAACAAATGGTCATATAATATATTATAGGTTAAAAAATTAATATAAACATTTAGTCGTACCGTCTACGTTCAAAGTCAGAAGCTTTTGACTTTTCTTTAATTCCTTCAATTAGGCGCTCATGAACATTAACAACAAGTTGAAATGCTTGCTTAGTAATGCATCAACTCCTCCTCCTAATTGCTCTTCATTTGGAGGTTGCCTCTGCGACAAGTTGGTTTTTTTTTTTTGGCATAGAACAATTGTCTCATTGTTGATTTTTTTTGCTTGCTCTGAAATACGTAATTTGATAGTATCATAATTTTTTTTTGTTTGAAAATAAATAACAAAACACATCAAACTCATGGGTTAAACAAAACACACTCTAAATTCATTTTTTTTCCTTCTCAAAATTGTCTCATTTATTAATATTATCAAAACTCACAAGTGACTAAAACCACCAAAAGAATTCTTCAAATAAAACATAAAGCGTCAAAAAATTAGATGAACAACAACAACAAAAAAAAGAATCGATTAACGTAATTAAGCCTCTCTCTTCTCTCTTCTTTCTTCTACGTTTCTAAATTATCTTGCCGTTAGTGTTTCTAAGTTAAAGCCGTTTTCCGTTTAATAGAACGTTTAGATGAAACAATGAAGCAATAAATAATAAGCATTCTTAGATTGCCAACATAAACAGATCGAGCATCCACATCTTCCTTTCCTTCTTGATTTGTGGCCATACCACTTGCAGGATCTGAAACAATTAACAAAATCAGAAGTTTAATATCGTAAACACTAACTCAAAATAAGAATAGTCCATTAGTATAAAAAATAGAAAGGTTACATATCAAGCATTGGTCAAGGCCTCATGAAGGGGTAGTTTTTTAATTATTTTTTTAAATCTGAAAGTGAACCAAATTTGAATGGGATCATGTATATCATGCACTGATCAATATGGAGACTTGAGAATATTGTGGATTTGTCAATATATAAGTTTAGAAAATTTAGTATTATATTTCCATTTATTTTATTGTTAACCTAGAAATTTTATTTATTTTTATGTAAATTAATGTAATGGGTAAAGAATTTTTATGTGTCTAATAACAATTCCTTCAAAACACATTTTTGTGTTCTTATTTTTATCAAATCACCGTCAAATTTGTAAACACATATTTGTGTTCTTATTTTTGTGGGCTTTTCACTTTAAAATGGGCTTGGGCCATTACATTTAATATTTCGATTCCGGCCCTCGTAATTTGTTAGATTATTGCATTATATTATATTATATATCACCGGAAAACATGCGTCTGACAATTGAGCAAAGTAGCAAACAAAGGCTTGACCGCACCTGATCACTGCTTGTAAAGTTTCCTCTTCTTCCGTCTTTTTACTTCACCATTGTTGAAAACAACAGTGGAGGGTAAAAGGTTTCAAGCGAAGATGGCGAGTGGAGGTGGATACGGAGACCCGTCGCAGAAGATTGACTACGTCTTCAAGCTGGTCCTAATCGGAGACTCCGGAGTTGGGAAATCTCAAATACTGTCTCGGTACGCGAGAAACGAGTTCAGCTTGGATTCCAAAGCTACCATCGGCGTTGAGTTTCAAACTCGTACACTTGTTATGGACCATAAGAGTGTCAAAGCTCAGATCTGGGACACCGCTGGCCAAGAACGGTACTCTCCCCCAACTTCCTATATCATTGCTTTTCACTTTCCATTTTTGCTGAACCCGCCGCTCGATCGAGCTTAGATCTCTCCTAGATTCGAATCTCCGATACTTCAGATTCCAAATTTCAAACTATTGATGTGCAAAACGGTGTCGTATAGGTATAGAGCGGTGACGAGTGCGTATTACAGAGGAGCGGTTGGGGCGATGCTTGTTTACGACGTGAGTAGACGTCAGACGTTTGATCATATCCCTAGGTGGCTTGAAGAATTGCGGAATCACGCAGACAAGAACATTGTGATTATACTCGTCGGGAACAAGTCTGATCTTGAGGATCAACGTGCGATTTCTACGGAAGATGCTCAAGAGTTCGCTGAGAAAGAAGGTCTTTTCTTCTTGGAGACTTCGGCTCTAAACGCAGTCAACGTGGAGAGTGCTTTCTCCACTGTTTTGACTGAGATTTTCAATTTTGTCAACAAGAAAAGCCTTGTTGATTTTGGTGAAGGACAAGGTACTAATAATGGTGATCCTGCATCGCTTGCTGGTAAGAAGATTGATATTGTCCCAGGTCCTGGTCAGGTGATTCCAACTAAGAGTAGATTGTGTTGTAACACGTAGACCACCCTGTTCAATTCTGTATTCACATTTCTCCCTGTTATAACCAAATCAAGGGCCATATTTTGTGTTGAGGTTTTAACTAGAGAAGCGTTTGATAGAGATTGAATTTGGTTTTGGTTCAAATCGTTTAGTTTATCGATTACAGCCTTTACTGGTTCTCTGATATAAGAATCGCAACACTTTGGCTAGTTAGCATGGGAGATCAGGTTATCAAAGATTAAAGAATCTCTCTTATAAAAAAACGGGATTATAAATTAGATCGAAACTAACTAACAAACACGTACTAATATATAGGTTCAAAACTTTGATATAATAAAACAGGCTTAAATTGTTAACACAAAGAAAAACAAAAAATAGCGTTCAAAATGGCGTTCTCATGTCTGTGGAGTAACTTAAGTACGACAAGAAACAAACTAGAGAGAACGAAAATCTCTTAATCTTGGGGGCTTTAAGCAGCAGCTGGCTTAGCAGGAGCAGAAGAGAGTCTAGACCTCTTCTTAGCCAAACTTTCACTACGGCGATCACGCTGCTCCTTAAGTCTGGAGGCAAGAAGCTTCTGGTACTCAGCTGCATCAGAGTTAGCCTTGGCGATTTTCTTCTTCTTGTCAGCAATTCTAGCTCTCTTCCTCTGGAGAGTCAATGGAGTCACAAGCCTCTGGATCTTGGGAGCCTTGCTAACCTCCTTGCCTGCAGATGCAATAAACAGATTTTGGTAAATCTCCAATCCTATATGACCAGTTTTCAATCATAGTAACACTAAAGTGAATCTGTTTTATTTCCTTACCCTTCTTGTTTGTGAAGGTACGGCGGTAAGTGTTAACGTACTTCCTAACATCATCCTCCTTTCCAAGGTTAAACAACTTGCGGATCTTTGATGCCCTCTTGGGACCTCTCATCCTTGGCTTCTCAGTGTCGGTAAGGCCTGGAAGATCGTTTTCACCCTTCTTCACAATGACCAAGTTAAGGACAGAGAGGTCAGGGCTCACAATGCAACCACGGACTGACTTTCGTCTCCTCTCACCAGTCCTCCTTCCGTGTCCTCTGAAACAAGGGGTACCTAATCCACACAAACCAGATTACATAAATATAACAGATTGATGACAACCATAAACTAATCAAGCTGTACAAGTCGATCAATTAAGGTTGAGTCAAGTACCTCTGTGAAGCAAAAGGCGAACACGACCAGGTGTCAGAACTCCCTGTTTCATTGGGAAACCTTGCTTGTCACAACCTCCCATGATCTTGAATACGTATCCCTTGAATTCCTGCAAATAGCTCAAAACAATCCCATTAAGTAAACTGATAACTCAGAAGACAAATTAAGAAAAAAAATCAAACACTGAAGCAGAAGAAGAAATTGCACCTCGCCAAGAGCATCTCCGCTAACTTCCTGAGAGAGCCTCTTGTCGAAAAAAGCACGGCTGGATCAAACAACAACAATGAAACTCAAATACTTTACTCAAATCAGCAACGTTGATCCAGAACCGGTTAACGAATATGTTCAGAACACATCGGAGAAGAGATCAGAGGTTCCAATATTTCACAGACGAACTAGTATCGCATCAGATAAAAACAGATTCTAGCCGCGTGAAACCGTAACTATCCTACGATTCTAAGGTTTTAACCAAATGAATATTACGAACTTCGAAGCAGATATATATCACGCTGTTCACTCAATCCCAGATCAATCACGAATTACAGAATCCCTAAGAAAACATAGTCGAAATGTTATAGAAATCAAAGAGATCTTACAGCTTTTGGTCGTCATCGATCTCGAGCTTCTTCTGGCAACCAGTAGTCGGATTTGCGATGTTGAACTGCGACACAAAACAAAATCGAATGAGCAAAGGAAATAACACAGTGATGATAAGCCACAAGAGAATCTAAGAGATGAGATGAGAGGACGAGAAAGCTACCTTCATCGTCTCCGATAGACACTGCCACTAGAACAGCCTGCAGTAGAAGATTGAATATATAAAATGCTCTCGGAGCGGCTGAACTAGGGTTTGGCGTGAAAGATGAAAGAGGCAACTTATAGTAGAACCAATTAACAACAGATAGGTTTAATTGAAATGGGCCTATATTATAAGGGCTTTAACTAAATTTCGGGATTAGGCCTTTAGGCCCGAATATTAGTCTCTTTTTATGTTTTTTTTATGCACAAATTAGAAAACTTTTTAATCAAGTTTTCTACTACGAAATTTTATAAATAATATTTTTACCATTTTGAGAAACCTTTTTCTCCTTTTTTTGCTTTTTCAATATTTTTTTAATTAATTAGTAAATATTTTTTTTTTGAAAACAAAGAGAAGATTAGCTCAAAAAATTAGTAAATAATGTTTGATAAAATTTGACTAAAATGTAAAATACAAAAATATGGAAAACAAATCAAAAAGAAAAAGGAATTAGGTTAAAAAGTAAAAAAGAAAGAGTAGACGAAACGCTTTTTAAATGATGTCAAAAAAAAAAAAACGCTTTTTAATTTAAACAAATAAAAACAATAATAAATATTGGTATCGGAGACTGATCGGAAACAATAATAATAAAATAAAAAAAAAAAAAAAAAAAAAAAAAAAAAAAGAAAAAAAACTGGCATCAACCCATCATGAGGAGCTCTTTTCCTCCTTCCGACGGTGGAAGATCGGAGACTGATTGTCGTCATCCTTCGTTTCCCTCATCCTCCACGAACCGTTGTTACTCTCGCTCTCCACAGTATTCTCCGCCGCTCAATCACCGTCCTACTTGGAACCACCATCAGCATCACTCTCACTACCCTAACCCCAATTTCCCGCCTAATTACAGACGCGATCGGGCTCCCTCGCCGGTAATCTCGTCTACTAGGCCCAATTTCATCGTTCAGCTGCTTCACCCGGGGATTAACGCCGCCGCTAAGAGGGAAGAGATCAAGAGTCTCGCTTTGCTCTGCGAAGTCCCGGATGAATCTGTTCATGTGCCTCAGTTCGGCTGTGTCGCCGGAAGTTTCAGTTTTCGTCAGTGGGTCGACGCGCGTTCTGCGGTAGTGGCTCTTTGGGAGTATCGGCTTCGAGGGGAGCATGATTTTGTTCCTGAGCTGGTTCCTAATATTGTTGTTCCTTCTGATATGTACGAGCTTAAAGACAGGCTTCGTGATCTTTTCTCGGCTCATGTGATTTCGCTTATGGAGAACGGAGAAGGCGTCAAGAAGGTGGAAGTTGAGATTGATGAGAAAACTCGTCAAGTTGAGTCTTTTTCGTCTAAAAAGGGTCTTAAATTTGAGGTTTTTGAGAAAAAGAAGGCTGTTGAGTCGGAGAGATATTTGGTTGTGAAGCGGCTTGAAGAATTCAAGAATGCTATGAAGTGTATTGTGAGATTCCTCAAAGGCAAAGACGGGTATGAGTCTGGTGGAGGAGGAGAAGAAGAAGATGTTGCCGTGTTTAGTTTGGAAGGGGACTATGATTGGAGACGTATTCATAGTTTGATTCGTAGGGAGTGTAGAAGGCTAGAGGATGGACTGCCTATATATGCCTACCGCCGGAATATTTTGAAGAGGGTTCATGGTGAACAGGTATCTACGAATATTCTCAAATTTGACTTAGTGATCTTTGCAATTCGTATGCATTTCTAGTTATCGTTGACAGCTTAGGAACATTTGAGAATCAGCTTCAAGTGTTCATATTATGTGCGCTTCAAACTCTTTGACTCTTCATTACAGGAAATCAGATCCTCAGTGATGTGAGTTATTATGATGTTGTCTTGTCGTAGTAGTAGTAGTTCCTGTTTTCTGCTAAGTTTCAGTTTTCTCTGTATTTAAATGAATCTGTGTTTGAGTGTGTAGTAATTCATTTTAATGGTGTTTGCAGATAACAGTACTAATTGGAGAAACTGGTTCAGGGAAGAGCACTCAGTTGGTTCAGTTCCTTGCTGATTCTGGAGTTGCTGCTGGTGAGTCTATTGTTTGTACACAACCACGGAAAATTGTTTCCATGACCTTGGCTGATCGGGTCAGAGAAGAAAGCAGTGGTTGTTATGAGGAAAACACTGTCAGTTGTACTCCAACTTTTTCATCTACCGAGCAGATTAGTTCCAAAGTTGTATTCATGACAGATAATTGTCTGCTTCAACACTACATCAAAGATAGGAGTTTATGTGGCATTTCATGCGTTATTATTGATGAAGCCCATGAAAGAAGCTTAAATACAGACCTTCTTCTGGCATTGCTCAAGGAGTTGCTATGCACAAGGGTTGACCTAAGGCTTGTCATCATGTCTGCCACGGCTGATGCCTGCCAACTTTCAGACTATTTCTTCGGTTGTGGAAAATTTCTGGTCAATGGGAGGAACTTCCCAGTGGAGATTGTATATTCCCCTTGTGACACAGAGGAGACTTCTGCTGTTGGCGGCATTGCTTCATATGTTGGCGATGTTGTTAAGATGGCTGTGGAAATACATAAAACTGAGAAAGAAGGAACCATCCTTGCATTCTTGACTTCCCAAGCCGAGGTAGAATGGGCATGCGAAAGGTTTATAGCTCCGTCTGCCGTTGCTTTGCCTTTGCATGGAAAGCTTTCGATGGAAGAACAATTTAGGGTTTTCCGGAACTATACTGGGAGACGAAAAGTGATATTTGCCACAAATATTGCAGAGACGTCACTGACTATTCCTGGTGTCAAGTATGTAATTGATTCTGGGATGGTCAAAGAGAGTAAATATGAACCTAGAACGGGTATGAGCATCCTCAAGGTGTGCCAGGTCAGTCAGAGTTCTGCTCGACAACGTGCTGGTCGTGCTGGAAGGACAGAACCTGGAAGATGTTACAGACTGTACTCAAAAAACGATTTTGATTCAATGAATCTTAATCAGGAACCTGAAATTCGGAGGGTCCATCTTGGTGTAGCACTTTTGAGGATTCTTGCTCTGGGAGTAGACAACATAGCAGATTTTGACTTTGTTGACGCACCTGTCCCGGAAGCCATTGCAATGGCTGTCCAAAACCTTGTTCAGCTGGGTGCCGTCGTAAAGAAAAATGGTGTTCTTGAATTAACACAAGAAGGGCATTGTTTAGTCAAGCTGGGTCTGGAGCCAAAGCTTGGAAAGTTAATTTTAGGCTGCTTTAGATACAGAATGGGCAAAGAGGGGATTGTTCTTGCTGCTGTCATGGCTAATGTTAGTAGTATATTTTGCAGAGTTGGCAACCTCGATGATAAGCTGAAAGCTGATCGCCTAAAGGTACGATTCTGAGCTCCTGGTTAATTTTGTTATTGTGGTAATCTTTCCTGGTATGTTTACGTTTTTTATTTATCTGTTTACGTCTAAGTGATTTTAGATATTCTCTACTTTTCTGAAAGGTTTCAACTTTCAGTATAGATATGTTCTGAAGTTTTTTTACTTTCACATGTTCTAGGTGCAATTCTGCAATCACAATGGAGACCTGTTCACTCTTCTTTCGGTGTACAAAGAATGGGCATCTCTGCCACGAGAGAGAAGAAATAAATGGTGCTGGGAAAATAGCCTGAATGCCAAATCAATGAGGAGATGTGAAGACACAGTCAAGGAACTGGAGATATGCATTGAGAGAGAACTTACTCTTGTCACTCCTAGTTACTGGGTTTGGAATCCAAGTGCGGGTACTAAACACGACAAGCATTTGAAAATGGTTATACTTGCATCTCTTGCAGAAAATGTGGCGATGTACACTGGCTATGATCAGCTTGGATATGAGGTGGCACTGACTGGTCAACAAGTTCAGTTACATCCAGCGTGTTCATTGCTAGCATTCGGGCAGAAGCCAAGCTGGGTTGTTTTTGGTGAACTTCTATCGATTGTGGACCAGTACTTGGTATGTGTAACTGCATTTGATTTTGAGGCTTTGTATACGCTTGATCCACCACCACCTTTTGATGCATCCCTGATGGATGAGCGGAGGCTCCGAGTGAAAAAAGTGGTTGGTTGTAGCAGCACTGTGCTAAAACGATTTTGTGGGAAATCTAATCGTAGTCTGCTTTCAATTGTTTCTCGTGCTAGGTCTCTTTGTAGGGATGAAAGGATTTGTATTCAAGTCGATGTTGATCAGAATGCGATTCTACTGTATGCGCCTCCACTCGACATGGAAAAAGTGTCCGCCCTTGTGAACGATGCATTGGAATGTGAAAAGAAATGGATGCGTAATGAATGTTTGGAGAAGTATCTATTTCATGGTCGGGGACAAGTACCTATTGCACTGTTTGGATCTGGTGCTCAGATAAAGCATCTTGAAGTTGATCAGAGATTTTTGACAGTCGATGTACTTTATTATGGCGACAATGTTGTTGATGACAGAGAGCTTCTGATGTTTCTGGAGAAGAGGATTGATGGGTGTATTTGCTCTATTCATAAGTTTCCTGCGAACAAACAAGACTGTGATGAGAAGGAGAAGTGGGGAAGACTAACCTTTCTCACGCCTGAATCTGCTATGAAGGCAGCAGAAATTCAGAAATTTGATTTCAATGGATCAGTTCTTAGATTATTTCCATCGCTGTCAACTAGTGGAGGAATGTTCAAGATGCCTTCTTTCCCTTCCGTGACAGCTAAGATTATCTGGCCGCGAAGGGAAAGCACTGGTAGAGGATGTCTTAGGTTCCCTTCTGGAGATATTCACAGTAAATTTGGTGGGATCTCCAACCTTGAGATAGGAACAAATTCTGCCCATATTCAAAGAGATCAAAAATCCAATGATTCTATCTTGATAAGTGGGCTTGACAGTGATCTTTCGGAAACAGAAGTTTTAGATGTTTTGGAGTTGAAAACTGGGATTAGAGATCTGAATTTTTTCATTTTCAGAAAAAACAGTGTGCAGTGTGCATCTCCTACTGCTTGCGAAGAAGAGTTGTATAAGAGAATATTTGCGCATATGTCAGCAAGGAATCCAGAGCCAAACTGTGTCAAAGTTCAAGTTTTTGAACCAAAAGAAAAAGATTATTTCATGCGAGCATATATTACTTTTGACGGGAGATATCATTTGGAAGCTGCAAAAGCTTTGCAGGAGTTAAATGGACAGGTGCTACCTGGATTTCTTCCATGGCAGAAGATTAAGTGTGAACAATTGTTTCAGAGCTCCATAGTCTGCTCCTCTTCTATCTACAACACTGTCAAAAGACAATTGAATGTTTTATTAGCATGCTTTGAGAGACAACGAGGTAAATTCCAAAACCATATTTGAGCTGTTTCCCCTTAAAATTAATATTACCTTCTGTCAACAAAAAAAACCTTGATGTATTTGTGCTGTGAACTTTGTCCAAAGCTTGATGTGCATAAACGTTTTTTATGATTTTGTAGGGGGTGACTGGCGTCTGGAACCAACTTATAGCGGTGCTTATCGTGTTAAAATTTGTGCTTATGCAACAAGACCCATTGCAGAGATGCGAAGAGAACTTGAAGAACTCGTAAGAGGAAGACCCATAAACCATCCAGGCTTAACCCGTAGAGTCCTGCAGCATCTTATGTCCAGGGATGGTATTAATCTGATGCGGAAGATCCAACAGGAGACTGAAACTTACATTGTATTAGACAGGCACAATCTCACAGTACGCATTTGTGGATCAAGTCAGAAAATTGCCGAGGCTGAACGAGAACTGGTTCAGTCACTTGTGGCTTATCACGAGAGCAAGCAACTTGAAATCCATCTCCGAGGTCCTGATATCCGTCCTGACCTCATGAAGGAAGTGGTGAGGCGGTTTGGTCCCGAGCTCCAAGGTATCAAAGAAAAGGTACATGGTGTGGATCTGAAGCTCAACACCCGGTACCATGTTATTCAGGTTCATGGGAGCAAAGAAATGAGGGAGGAAGTACAAAAGATGGTCAATGAACTAGCACGAGAAGAGAGTGCAATGGGTGGAAAACCAGATGACATAGAAGTTGAATGCCCCATTTGCTTGTCTGAAGTCGAAGATGGCTATTCTCTTGAAGGATGTTCACACCTCTTCTGTAAAGCTTGTTTATTTGAGGCATCGATGAGAAACTTTGACGCATTCCCAATACTTTGTTCTCACGTTGACTGTGAAGCTCCAATAGTACTAGCTGATATGAGAGCCCTCTTATCACAACAGAAGCTCGATGAACTCTTCCGAGCATCCTTGTCCTCCTTTGTAACATCTAGCGACGGAAAGTTCCGGTTTTGCTCCACACCTGATTGCCCTTCCGTCTACCGTGTAGCTGGACCTCAAGAATCGGGAGAGCCATTCATCTGTGGAGCATGTAACGCAGAAACATGCACAAGGTGTCACCTCGAGTATCACCCGTTAATCACATGTGAAAGGTACAAACTGTTCAAGGAAAATCCGGACTTGTCGCTAAAGGACTGGGCAAAAGGGAAGGATGTAAAGGAGTGTCCGGTTTGCAAGTGCACGATAGAGAAAACTGACGGGTGTAACCATCTGCTGTGCCGTTGTGGAAAGCACATTTGCTGGACTTGCTTAGACGTCTTCACTCAAGCAGGATCTTGTTATGCCCATTTAAGGACAATTCATGGCGGAATCGGCGGGGTTGGTGATCTCGTGGATCTTGATATCCCCTTAGCAGAGCTCGGTATTCCAATCGGTATCCCCAGGCCTTGAAACCAGACTAGACCTGACCGGAGTACCCATGTATCTGGTTTTGCTTCATGTGTACATATGTGAATATGTGTAGTTCGGTACCTAATTATACCTTCTTTAACCGACTCAAAACCAATCATAATATAAACCGGATACTAACTAAATTGAGATCGTTGTTAATTTAAAATAGACTTAGGACTTGAATTGACTCGCTAGTCGCTACATCACTGATTACGCGTAAATGTCTATAGAGAGAGTTTACTACAGAGACTTCATCATCGCCTTAATGGCGTTATCACTTTCAGGAAATTTCCACCCACTTTCGAACCCCTTAAAAAGGACAAATCCTCCAATTCGTTAAGTCTTGTAGATTGTGATGTGTCTGTCCCCTTCTCTGGAATTTTTAATACATGATGACCCACTTATATTTCTTTACGATGAAGTTTTGGTTCATGACTCTGTCTTAGATTCTAACCCGTATTGTGGGTTGTAGCGTTCTATATCTTCACGTTTTCGTCAGAAGAAAAATCTTCGAATTGTGTCCGAGACACATATTCCCCTGTTCTTGTTCTGTTTTCTACTACTAGTTGTGTCTGAAAATAAAATACCCTGCCTTTTGCTCTGTTTCCGTTGTCTCTAAACTCCTACAATGGCGTTTAATCACAGGAAGATGCTTGTTTCATGTCTACGTATTAAAGATTTCAACTTTTGTTTACATCAATACCTTCCGCCGCCGCCACCACCACCTCCACCTCCACCGCCACAGAGGGAGCTCTCTCTTCTACTCCCCACCTCGATCTGGGTTGCCGGCTCTATCTTACTCTTCCTATTTCTAGTCATCTTCCTCTACCTATACGTCACGCAACCACGGAGGACCTCAGCCGCCACAGTAACTCCCGGTAACACAAGCCGACGGGAAGACGAAGAAGAAACAGAGGAGAGAGAATTATCCGACTTCCACCACGTCTGGCGAATCCCCACAGTCGGTCTCCGCCGTTCGGAGATCAACTCGATCACAGTCGTTGGATTCAAAAAGGGAGAAGGTTTAATCGACGACACAGAATGCTCCGTGTGCTTAAACGAGTTCGAAGAAGACGAATCGTTGAGATTGTTACCAAAGTGTAGCCACGCGTTTCACATCAATTGCATCGACACTTGGTTGCAATCTCACAAGAACTGTCCTTTATGCCGTGCCCCTGTTCTTCCTCTCACTAAACCTCCTCATCCTCATCAAGAAACAGAGACCATTCATCATCAACCAGTTTCTGCTCAATCGAACGATAACCTCAGTGGACGACAAGAGAGTTCTAGATCCAGAAACCTTCACATTCTCACAAGAGCACAAAGCGATTTGGCAAACCATTGTGGCTGGGGAAGAGTAGAAAATGTGAGACGATCGTCTTCAATCGGAGGAAGCTTGTCACTTTGCGATGTTAACAATATTGCTAATAGAAGCGGAAGACACTTCCACACAAGTTTGTGCTGCTAACTTGTTCTCAGCATCAAGAAGATCAAGAAATCAAGAACCCGTTCTACCTTCAGTATAACCAGTTAAACGGTGACTACAATTATAGCTAATGTAATGTGATGAAACGTAGTGTGTTTATTATAAACAGTATCTGAAATAAATGGAAACCTTCGATGTTACAAGACTGTTTGATCAAGAAGCAATAAACACATGGGAAAGATAAACATTTCAAGAGACTTAAGCAAATACGTTATATATTAAAAACTTTCGTTGGGATATTTCGTCGAACACCTTAAAGACACTAACCAACTGAAAATTAAAAAACGATCCAAGCACCAAACTTATTACAAGAACCAATTAGATAAACGCGAACAAAATCCCAGAAATAGAGTACCCATAGACTAATTAAACCATAAGCAAGAGATAGCGTAACCAGAGTCTTCAAGCTCGTTCACCTCTGATTCTCCTGGCGAGTTGGATATCCTTAGGCATGATTGTAACCCTCTTAGCGTGAATCGCGCAGAGGTTAGTGTCTTCAAACAAACCAACAAGGTAAGCCTCAGCAGCCTCTTGTAAAGCAGCGACGGCGCTACTCTGGAACCTCAGATCCGTCTTGAAGTCCTGAGCAATCTCACGAACAAGACGCTGGAATGGGAGCTTACGGATCAAAAGCTCCGTGCTCTTCTGGTATTTTCTGATCTCTCTCAAGGCAACGGTTCCGGGACGGAATCTGTGCGGCTTCTTGACCCCTCCGGTGGCGGGAGCGGACTTCCTTGCCGCCTTGGTCGCGAGCTGCTTCCTTGGTGCTTTGCCTCCGGTGGATTTCCTAGCGGTTTGCTTAGTACGAGCCATTTTCGAAATCAATCAGCTTAAAACAAATGTTTCTTCTTCTCGAGGTGTGTTGAATTGTGAAGATTGAAGTCTGGAGAGGTCTTGGTTTTAATGGGAAGAGAGAAAGAGTGGCGGTGAGATAAAAAAGAGACTTGGAGGGAATTTTTTCGTTTTGGAGGGAAGTTTATTTTCTAGTCCGTTCGATTATGAAAAAGACAATCGACGGCTGAGATTATCAGGATATGAATCCGTGTGAGTACTTATCAACCAATTAGAATAGTTTCTTTTCAAGAACTTTTGGCGATCCGCGTGATTAATTTTCAACCAATCAAAACCATTCTTTTGCTCCACGTGGACTTTTGAGTGTTTTTTGAGTTGGCGCTCAATCGAGAAAAACTTTAGGCCATGAGCGGCTCAATTAATTTTTAAGTAGAAAAGTCTGAAATTTTCAATTTTAGCAATTTTTACTTGGGAATTTTTTTTATAAAAAAGATAATAACACTTACTCTTCAACTGATTGATGATATTTGTGTACCACTAATGGAACATACGATTGCGTTTTTTTAATTAGATAAATCAAAATGTATTATTTGTTAACAACTATCAAATATTCAAAACTAGAGAAGGAAGAAAATAACAGGAACAAATCTCACAATAAAGAAAAAAAATCGATTGCTAATTGTAACAGTAAAACCGTACGAACATATAAGTTACAAGTTCTTACGCCTAGTTTAGTAAAAAACTCATCGGTGCTTTACAATTTTATCAGATTAAGATTCCAAAGCTTGATTGAAAAAGTAAAACTAGTCTTCCAATACAATTAAGAGTAGGAAGAATAAGTTTGTTCATTTCATTAAACGAGACTTCAAATTTGAAAGATACTGGTTCTAGGATCAACAAATCAAAATATGAAAATAACAGTGGATTGATATTTCATTTGGGAATTTCGTCGAACATCTGGAAGACCAAAATCTAAACAAAAAGACTACTTAAAAACGAAGAGAGGACTGATTTACATAATCCAACGAAACCAAACAGGACTACTCTTCTTCTTCGTTCTTGGTTCTCTTAAGCCCTCTCTCCTCTGATCCTCCTGGCAAGCTGAATATCCTTAGGCATGATAGTGACTCTCTTGGCGTGAATCGCGCAAAGGTTAGTGTCCTCAAAGAGCCCGACCAAGTAAGCCTCAGCTGCTTCTTGAAGAGCCGCGACTGCACTGCTCTGGAACCTCAGATCCGTCTTGAAATCCTGAGCGATCTCACGAACCAATCTCTGGAACGGAAGCTTACGGATCAGAAGCTCTGTGCTCTTCTGGTACTTCCTGATCTCTCTCAAGGCAACGGTTCCTGGACGGAATCTGTGTGGCTTCTTCACTCCTCCGGTGGCCGGAGCTGATTTCCTCGCCGCCTTGGTCGCGAGCTGCTTCCTCGGTGCTTTTCCTCCGGTGGATTTGCGAGCCGTTTGCTTGGTACGAGCCATTTGTGAGTTTCTGGGAATCTCAAATTTACTTTCTTTTGATTTCGATTTGCTGAGAATGTGATTGAGATTGTTGTACTGAGAGACTCAGAGATTGTGAGGTGTGTTTTATATACTCAAGAGAGAGAGGAAGTGTTTGTGTTTAGTCCGTTAGATCTTTTTCTTATCAACGGTTGAGATTGTGATCGGCGTCATATATTAACTAACCAATCAGAATGGTTTCTCAGTATCCGCGTCATATGTTTAGTAACCAATCAGAATGAAACTATCTTTTTTTTATTCAATTATGTTTTATATATAAGCATCGATTGAAATTCCCAAAAATTGAAGCTATGGTCACTCATATTGTGCATATGATGGTTGTTTCTCGTCCTCAAATCAGACCTATAGTTTCGTCTTTTGCTAGATCCATTGAATATCTAATAGATATACCCGAAAGGTTACATAAATATGTTGTAGCGATCACACACAATGAGTTACGTTTGGTGTTACTGTTATCTACATGAAATAGGTTGCTGACAGCCAACATGATTTTAAACTATTGTCAATGCTGAAAGACACGTATTTTGATATATATGTTTATGCACAAGAAGAAGAAGCCCATGGTCTTCCATGCGACTGTGCCCTTTACATCCATTATTCTTATGTGATCTAAAGCTTGTCTTGACCAATTTTGTCTCAACGCATTTTTATGAATACATATCATTCATGTTGACATAAAAATAATCTCGTATTGGTGTCCAAATTTTTTTTTTTTTCTTATTTCTTTTTGTGAGTCAATTCACTGGTAGCATATACATAATTTTATGTTTATTGTTATAAAAGCATAGAGGAACACATGTTCAATACTCAATAGTAACTAATGTCAAAATCTTAAGTGATTTCTTTTGCATCTGTGGTTTATACATTGATTACATTCATAAGTAATTTTTAAAAATTAGTGTTATTATTTATTGGAAGCAAAGTGTTTATTTTGTTTTTAATTGCAGAAGATTTAGTTCTGTTTTTAAAAGATTAATAAATTAAATACATATGAATTTTGATGATATTTTAGATTTGTTTTAATAATTTTCATAGCCAAATACCTTGTACTTTTCATAATCTATAGTTAAATAAATCTTTATATTAAACTGGTAAAAGATAATACTGGTATATCTATTCATCAAATACAATATTGGTAAACGTATTCATTTACAATACAAATCAACAGTGTATTAAAATAACATAGTAGTTGATAGACTTATTCATTACAAATCAACATTTTATTAAAAATAACAACTATATATTGATTGGTCTATGAACTCGTCATATGTAATATAAAGTTTTTTTAATAGGATCGACGACTTTAGAATGAAAGGATATATACAAAATTAATAGTTAAAGAAAAGGAAAATTATTATAAATTTGGATGTTTCAGAAAGGAAAACTCACGTAAGTAATAAAAAAGACAGCTATAGAAAAAAAATGGAAAATGTATTAAACGTTGGAGGCTTATAAAAAAAAAAAAAAAAAAGCAAATCCCACAAACCTCACAAAACACAGTTGCTTCAATTTTTTTTTTTTTTTTGCAACATCCGTCGTCGACAGAATGCCAGAATTCAAAGCTCTACTAATCGGAAAAGTCAAAGACAAAGCTTCAATAGGTAAAGCAAGACTGGTTCATAGTTTCAGTTCGAATTCCGTCAAAAACATTCATCTAGCTCTCTTGAAATCAACAACTCATAGTCATCGTAAACCGCCAGATAGTGACTATGTCTCCGACGTTATCTCATACTCCAACAGCCCTTACGCTCCGGCAGCTTTCGCTGCGGCTCTATGGAGAATACGTGTCACCAAGAACGCTTTCGTGGCCAACAAATCTCTCATAGTCTTACACAAGCTTATCAAATCATCAAGAGACAAGTTTGAAGGACTCGATCACCGTTGGAACAATCTGAAATTGAGAGAGTTTTGGGACAAATCTTCGAGTCTAGCGCAAGAGTTGTCTCAATGGGTTAGATGGTAAATTTACTCTTTCTTCTTCTTCTTTTCCTTTTTTTTTTTCGTTTGTATTCTATCAATTGACTGTGACGTTTTATCAAATTTATTTGGACTTGTTCATACCGACGGTTGATATTATGAAATTTTTTATCTAATAATTTATATTTATATTTCAGGTATGGACTTTACTTGGATCATCTCTCGTGGATTTCGAAGGTATTAGGATCTTTCCCAAGTTTCATAGAGAGCTCAAAAGACAGAGCTAAAGAGAAAGATCGTGTTTCGTCTTACAAAACCGGATATATTATGAAACAAACCGATTTCCTTGTATGTTTTTTCGAGCACATATGTACCAGACCGGAGAGCCCACCTATGTTTCAAAACAAGATCGTGGACGAGATCAGAGAGCTCGTGATTCAAGACTACTTCGCGGTTATGATGCTGATTGTAGTACGGCTTCAAATATTGAGTGAAAGATTAATTAAACCGGGTATTAAACCAGTTGGTGATTCCGGTTTGAGTCTGGTTTTGGTGAGACTTGAAGAATGCAAGGAGAGTTTGAGTGGGTTTTTATGGCGTAACAGACGTCTTGCAGAAGATTTTTGGTGTTTGGTTGAGATGTTGAAGGCCGAAACGGCAAAAGACAATAAGGAGATTGTTGAATTCGTCGGTTCGGTTCAGAAAACGGTCAAGGACGATGAGGAGATGGTTGAACTAGCCGGTTCGGTTCAGACCGAATGGGTAACATTCGACGACACTGAGACGGCAACACATGTGGTGCCATGGGATTCAGAATGGGTAAAATTTGATGATCCAAATGGATTGACGAATGAGTCGGTCTGGCTAAGTCTGTGTACGTAATATTTGAAAACTGGTTGATTCGTTTAGGTGAGAAAAGATCCGGTCTACACAACACATGGAAAGGCCGAAGGCGTCTCACTAGTCACTACGAACATAAAAACTAGCTGAATGATTTAATTTGCTTTTTGTCTTGGAATGTGTTGTGTCATTTTTTTTTTCAATTGTGCTTGAATCCTTATTTCATAAAGACAGGGAGAAGTGATTCTGTATGTAAATAACTTCTTATGAAATCTATGAAGTGTTTGTCAAAAAAAAAAAAAAAAAAAAAAGAAATCTATGAAGTGAAAGTGTGCATAATTTATTTACTTGAAAAACAAAAACAAATTTGGTCGTCGATCCGGTTTCGGTTTAGAAACCGAACCAAAGATATTACATCGATGTACTAATTGCCCCATTCAATCAATTATTAATCATATCATGTGAGATTGAAACGATAGGATATTTGTTTGTTACTCAGAAAAAGACAATTTAAATTCATTGACCGTATGATAGAAAATAATTTTATATTATAATCAAAATACCAACTTCAGTTTCTTCCGTCAGGTACTGACCATTTTTGAATGCGCATACTTGCTTTATGTGCCTGCAATGCTTAAAGTAATACGCAGTTACTTCTTTGCCCCACATTACAATCCCTCTAGATCAAGAAGAGGTAACAAAACAAAATACTAGCCTAGATCAAGAAGAGGTAACAAAACAAAAAAAAAACTTCAAGTTATCAACTTAGTAAAATTATAACGTCTGACAAGAATAATATTCTTATTCATATATATATATATATATATATAGGCGCTTTTTGTTGTTAAATCTTCAAAAATTACTATGAGTTAAAAATGAAAAAGATATTTTGTAGTATTCTTCTTGTTACCTCATGATCCCAGTCGCATCTTGTAGTGATGATTATTAATATCAACGTTTGAATTGCGGTTCCTCCGAATATCATACCGGCCCATATTCCCTACCATCATTACAAAGACATACACATATGTATATTAGTTCATCGCCACAAATATTAATATCAAACAAAAATATAATATTTGCCGACATAAAAAAAAATTGCCGACTGCATCAAAATTATCAAGATATTTTTTGTTTAAATGCCGACGTTTGGTATAAAGTATGTAATTATATTTTGAGTAAATAAAAATAAATGGAGAAAACGTGGCAAACCTTGACTCCAAATTTGAAAACCCAGTCCATAGTAAGCCCAAACGGAAGCCCGATAAGGTAGTAACATCCCAGATTTATATATGCCACGTAAGATTGCCAACCCGAACCAACCGCAACACCTAGTCAAATCAAAATGTCAAAAAGTCTACACTACTTCTGTTGACCCGGTTTATGTAATTAATTGAGGCGTACCGGAAAGAACTGGTTGCACACTGTTGAGAAGAATAGTGAAGGCTAAGAGACCAGAAAGGTTATCAACTGCGTTTATGACATCTTCACTTGAAGAAAAGAACGAACCGATTTGGCCGTGGAATATTACTACCAACACAGTGAGGACTAATCCGATAATCAACGATAGTGCGATGGACACGATCGTTGCAAATCTTGCTCCTTTCCCATTACCAGCTCCTAGTTCGTTTGCCACTCGAATTCTGTAAACACAATAACTATTTTATTTGTACCTACAGTATATTAATTCTTTTATAGATATTTATGCGCATATAATCCCAAGTTTAGTTATGAACTTGTAATTATATATGATAATGTATGTCAACAAAACATTGGTGAATGGCAATCTTAAAAGTTACCCGGTTCCCGCAAAGAATGCAAGTGGAATCATCAGCTCCCAACTATTTATCGACATGCTAAAAAAAAAAAAGTTCAGTACGTACGTTAACAACTAGTTTATAATGTATATTTATTCGGTAAAAACAGTAAACTTCCCAACAAATGAAAAGCACAAACAATAACAATATTGATGGTTATAAGAAAAAAAAGAAAAAAGAAAAACAACGTACCATATAGATAAGGAGTCCACCGCAATTTTAGCATTTACTCGGTTTCCGGTCATCAAGATTAGTATTTTATAGTACCAATTCTCTAAGCTATATCGGATAAAAATTTTAAAGTGTTGTAAGAACTTGTTTCCGATCGATTCAAATAATTTGACTGATAAAAAAAAAAAAAAAAAAAGTGAAACAAATGGGATTTTGTTTGACGAATGGTACCAAAGCATGATTCCGGAAGAGACAGAAAGTTTTGTGAATTCCAAAAGTCCGGTGAAAGCTTCGTAGGAGAAGCCAGTCCAAGTGAGTGTACAACCGCCACGCGTGCTGTACACAAATAAGATGATGTTGTTCAGCCACCATGGCACGTTCACACTAGCCATGGTCCCTACGATCCCGAGTTTATAGCCATACACGAAGAACCAGCACACGAGAATATGAGCCGCAAGTGATACTCCAGCTGAAATTGCAACCACCTACTCAGACATAATGAAAATTAGCAATCAAACACATTTAGTTTTTATAGTACGTACTAGCTTCAGACAACATAATATTTCTTATTTGTTATTTTTATCTTTTTGTAATTTTTCATTATCTTACTAGTTTTTTTCTATAAATCACAATGTTTTATGGGTTTCTAAGGTTTTAGACGTTGTTTACGATTTTCCGTTTCGATCAACAAATATTTTATAGACGACGATCTATATTTTCCCTTTATTTACGGTACAATCAATCTTCACAAAGATCATAAAAACATAGTTTCGTTCCTCTCTTTTTTTTTTTTTTGTATTCATGCAAAAGTCAATAGATCTAATAAGTGAGAAACCTAAATTTTTATGGCATTCCGAAAATCAATAGGCTACCAATCTTCAAATAAAGGTTTTCACTCTATATTAAGCGAAGCTTTGTGTTTGGAACTAATATCAGTGTGGCCCATATGATAATTTTCAAAGTTATTTAATAATCAAAGACCACAATCTACGACCAATTAGTAACATACCTTGTTCTTGCGCTGACATTGTAGGAATCTGTTGAGAGGGAAAAAGAAGGCAAAGGCGAAGTGAACGGGGATGACATAAAGGGCAGTGGTCCCTGTTAGCTCGGCAATATCGTCACTCTGACCAATAAACTTAAGAATCGGCGTGGCGAACAAGTACATAGGAAGAAGTAAGATGCAACATAAGAAAAGAATGATCCAATATCGCTGCATATATACTCCTAACATATAATATTTCTTTGCTCCAAACGCCTGACCGCATAATGTCTCCAACGCACTCGCCATCCCAAGCTGCATAAGCATTTTTCTCACAGATTATATTAGACAATACAATTAATCCCGAAAACGTAATTTAGTGTGCACATACGTACGAGTAAACCGTAGTTGAAGCCGAGTGTGAAGATGTTAATAATGGAGATGGCAGCGAGTTCAAGATCACCGAGATGGCCACCGAAGGCTTGAGTAATGATGACGATCGAGTAAGTAGCGAGTCCGGTAAATATGGACGGTCCGACAATATACCATAGCTTCTTAGTCTCTGTCCATATTTCTCTCGTCACTCGTCCACCTTCCTCTGCCGCATTCAAGAGAGAAACAGTTGCTTCTTCTATTGCTTTTGATCCGGCGTCTTTCTTTTCCATTGCCGATCGTCTTTTTTTAAGAGAAAGGACGACTCTTAAATATGATAATATGGGAGTTGCTAGCTCGAAACGTAAATCACGTCCGAAGTATTCGAGTTGAATTATAGTCTTTTTCTTGATAGCGGGTAAGTAATAAGTAAGCAATAAATATTGTTTTAGTTTCCTTTCGTCCCCCTTTCATTCAAGTCTTCTATATTCAATTTCTCTAACCAACCTATCCAAGGTTTTATTTTATGTAGGACACTGTGATGTCATGGCTTACACAATACTATATAACTTGAGTTTTTTTTACCTGCATATAAATCATTTGTAATTATGCTTTGGGAAAAAAAATCATTTGTGGTTGTTGTTGCTTTTGGAACAAGAAGCTATTGCTGAGACTGAGACCAAAATAAATATGAATAAAATAAAACAAAACAGAGTATACAACTAAATGAATGACAAGGAAAGATAGTAGTGCCAGTGACTAAGTTTGGTTGGAAATCAATGCGATCAACTTTTTAGGTAATGATTTGGTAATTTTCATTACAGACAGACAATTCGGAATTGAAAATATCTAGGATATTATCACTTAGAGATTGAATGATAATAAGTCATGTGGTTGAATTAAGATGTTAAAACGTAATGTTTGTTAATCACCATAAGTAAAGAAACAGTTTACAATTTGCAAAACCAAATACAGTAGATGAGTTTCTTCTTGTAAAGGAAATGCTAATGAATTAGTGTTCTCTGCCAAACGTTAACAACATTAACACATAACAAAACATTAACCAAAACAAAAAGTGCGCGCCAACACAACTGGGTTGGACATAGTTGGTCATATCGAACTAATGGGCTTTTGAAAATTTGTTATCCAGAGGCTGCAGTTTTAGCGTGTTTTACTTTTACTGAAAATGTCTTTTCAATAATGTTCATTCGACAGATAATTAATAAATTACGTCAACTTAATATATTGATCTTTAAGCAAGATGCCAAGATCATGAGTTTTCTTAATATTACTATAATTCCTGATCCTAAACGATAATTTTTACGTTTTTTTTTTTGACTAGATAGGAAATTGATCTGTGGGATTTTGTTTAAACGAAAGAATAATAAAATTATTTAAGCATTTGGATATACACATAAACAGATTCCACCTCTACATATAGATCACGTAATATATGAAACCCCCCTTTCCATTCCAATGGTAAATTACACGTGTCAACATTCCATTAATACCCACAAGATAATAATTACTTTTCCACGTTCCGACATACCCGAAAGCATAATAATAAAAAATGTAACGATGAAAAATAGTGAAATACGAAAATGTAAATCAAATTCTCACATAACACCAAAGATTTAAAATAATTGAGGGAAAAGGTAAAAAAAAAAGAACGAACGAAAAAGTTATCAAGCCAAAACGGCGGCGTACATAATAGCGGCGAAGGCGGTTCCGGCGAAGAAAGCCTTGTTGGAGAAAGCGGCGCTTGGGGCAGCTGCTTCATCTGAAGGTCCGGGAGCATTGCTTGGGCTTACGGAGGGACCTTCTGGTGCTGGTGGAGAGGCGGAGGGAACATCAGCCGGAGAAGGAGCAGCTGATGGTGGGGTAGTGGCAGGGGCTGGGGTTGCGGCAGGTGGTGTAGTGGTGGTTGGGGCTGGGGCTGCGGCTGGTGGTGGGGTGGCCATTGGAGGAGGAGTTGCAACCGGAGGAGGAGTTGCGGGAGGAGGAGTGGCGGCGGGTGGTGGAGGAGTGGCGGTGGGAGTAGGAGCAGGGGCTTGAGCGAGTGCTGAAGTGGCGAATAGAGCCAACATCAAGAAAACTTGGACAATCTTGGAACCCATATCTCTCTCTCTTTCTTTCTCTTGAAAATGCTTCTTTTTTAGGTTTCAAAAGTGAGAGAGATTATGAGAGTAGAGAGAGTTGTGAAGGTGATGAGAAATGGAAGAGATGTATAAAAAGGGACCAAATTTTACAGAATTATTTCGATTTAATTAATCAAGATTCCTAAAAATCTTTTTTATTATACTTATTTATTAATTAAAGAATTTTTTTTGCAGACTAACATGCAAACGCATAATTGGAACATGGGGTTTGCCTATCTATCTACTCTCCGAGGCCGAAGCATTAATATATTTGAAAATTCTCTTCTTTTTTTTTTTTTTGACTTTAATATAATTAGAGAGTATTAGACTACGTTTATGATGCTTAATGAGTTGCATATACATAATGTTAAGGTAAAGTTGATTTACATATGGAAAGTTAAAACATTAATTAGGCGGATTAACATCTTAGTAATGTATTGACTTTCCTTAATATACAATCCACAATCATGAATTAACGTTAGCTTAAGAGAAATTAATCATGATTAGGTGAATAAATTTTGGACTTATCGACCTGTGATTGGATGGTGAATATAATTGGAGAGAGAATCCGATATTTGTAATGATAATATAGAAAATGTTAGTATTTTTTTTGGGTGGGATATAGAAAATGTTTATTATGTTAGGCAAAGCAAAACTAAGTCTATGAGAGACATAGCAAATGTGGGGAGACAGCTAACATGTTCGGTTCAAGAACCAAAGAGTTGCAACTTCGCATGTCTTTCTGTCGACTTGATCCAACTGTTATTTTAATTCGTTATGACCCTTTTTTATTTTATTCTAATGTATTTCATACATTTTTTTTTGGACACAAAAATTGGTAGTATAGTAAAGAAATGTGAAACAAATTGTGATAATCATTAGACCCATGTGCCTGCCTGACCCTGATAGATCATTGGATTACTGTTATTGGTGTTGTTACCGTTGTACATTTGCTAATATACCCGTTGGAAAGAGCTGTCAGTGCATTTAAAATATATATTAAGGTAACAAGAAAAATATGTATAAAACAAGACTTTTTGTTTTGATAGCCTGTAAAGGCTATGTCGACAGTGTTTCAGAAGGTAAATAAGGTAAGGTGTCCTTTTTTAAAGTTTTGTATCTCGATCGAATGTTTATTAGTGAATCATAGGTGGCATTTTTATGGCTAATTGATGTGATATAACATCTATTCTTTCTCTAAACGATAGTATAACCACATAAGAAATCGAATTAGCTAAAATGTTATTATTACACCAAAATAGCCCTTTTTTAAGATATACAAATTGATACAAGTGACCATTTTGAAAATTTGTTGTTTGATTTAATGTATAAGAAATTTTGTAACTCTTTTATAAATAGTAGAGAACCAATATAATGTGATTATGAGCTGATAATTTTCATTAAAGTAAAATAATATTGTCAACGAATGTACAATTCATATGCTCCGTATCTCCTAAACGTACAAGACGATTTCATTGTGTTTATCATCAGGTTACACAATACTGGTTTAGTCCTAAACCAATCTCTGATCATTTTTATCTTTTCTTATCTCGTCAATAATTTTGCTTTCATTTTTTTCAAGAATACTCATTAAACAAAGGGACCATATACAAATTTTCTCAATGGGATTTTAATCTAGTTGACTATTGTAGATCATATAGAACACCCAACTTTTAAAAAGAAAATGAGATTTTTAAATTAGAAGTTTTATAAATGAAAGTAGTTGTCCTCACCCAAACAGATAGGGTCCAGTAAAAAAAGAACAAAACACTTGGCTTATGGGCTAAATTTAAAGCCCATAAATTACAAACTTTTTTTGAAAGGTCTTTGTTGGCCGTAAGGAAAGTCAACTCTAGCTCAACCGTGTCAGTTTTTTTCCCTGGCTCTAATATTTGGCGGGAACTATATAATAAAAGTAGTCTGACCACATAAATGTAACATAACCTTTTACAATCCAACGAAGAACATACTACTACTTACAGTATTTTCATATTTATTTCTCTTATTAAAAAAAATACTGCTTATTTTTTTTTTCTGATTTTTCTTTTTATCGATGAAAATTTTAATTAAGACATTTTTAAAAAGAGAGAAAAACAGGAAAAAAAGAGAGGAGAAATTAAGAAAGAGAAGTGAGGGAGGAAGAAACAGAAGAAGTAGAAAGAGAAGGAGAATAGAGAGTCTTGAATGGTTGTAAGACTACATTATTGGGTGTTTGTGAACATGAAGTTGACCCATCTCCTCTCTCTATCATTTCACCAATCTTCTTCACTCTCTCCTGCAATATACACACTAACTCACTCAATACAAAAACAAAACTGAAACAAAGATATCAAAACAGACAAAGCGTGAGCCCTTTTTTTGGTCCCTTTGAGGACCCAAGTAGTCATCTAGTTTGATTGTAATCAGATTCTGGAGTGAGAAAAACAAAACAAAAATAACATTTTTTACCAACATGTGAATGTGTCACGAGACTTCAAAGCTGAGAAGTCTATAATTGAGTTGGTCTTTTTTTGTTTGGTCTAGTTTTGGGACATAAATAGACAACGTGCATTTATCTATGTTTCATGAATTTCCATATTCTTCACAATGTAGGTGTATGACACTGAAACACCAATTTTGTAAATGAAAGAGACTTTTTGTGACCTCTACTTACCATTTCAAGGTGTGAGAAGAAGGAAGAAGTGAAGGAGAGTTTGTCAAAGTGTGATGTGTTATGTTCTCCAGAAACAGAAAGAGCAACTGCAGCAGCAATCTCTGAAGCTCTATACTCCAAGAAGTCAATACCTGCCAACACACATCACATTATTTTCACAACTACCATCAATCATTTTCAACACAAAAGTCCATAAACCCCATACTCCATAAGCAAAACTGAGGTTTAGAAAACTAAATTCCAATGAAAAAGGATAAACCTTTCACCTTTGGTTGTGCTGGCTATCACTTGTAGTGATTTGGACAACAATCTGGTAGGTGGTTCGTGATCATAGTCATTGATCTTACTCAGGAAGTATCTAATGTAAGAGCAAGGCGTCACTGCTCTTAGCCTCCATCTCAATACGCTCAACACCAAAAGTTCCATTCTTTGGATTGATTTAGGCTCAAATACAAACACAGGATCTCCAACCTATCAGTGTCATCATTATTACAATGTTAACTTTGGTTTTAAAACTACAAATAGAGACAATGGGAGAGTAATAGAACCTGCAGTTGTATTAACTTTGGAACAATGGTTTCCTCTATTTTGGCTGCCAATGACAAACAAGCCACAGCCAACAGTTGTACTATCCAAGCTTTTCCACTCTACAGAAGAATCATAAAACCATTTCAATCGATAACCAAAGGGACTATATAATCTTAAAGCCAGGGATGATGATGAGTTTATATCTGACTTACAGGCAAGTCATGAACAGATAAGAAACGATCCAAGTAGTTAACTGCTAGACATATACACAATGGTCCAAACTTAAGCTCCTCACAAGCCTGTCAATAATCAAAAGACATAATATTTTTAGATCAAAGATAAGGCAAAAGTCATGTCTTTTTCAGATCAAAGTCATATCACATTATTTATTGACTTGGTAAGAATTGAGTCAACCAACAGAAGAAGAGGAAGAAAAAAAAATAATTCTGACCTTCCAAATCCAATCAAGGGCTTGACTTCTGACAGTCAAATCCAAATCACCAGTTCTGAGTCTCTTGAGGTAGTCATCTCTCGGAGAGTGTTGTCTCTCTTTCTGAATCATCTCTAGAATGATCTCTTCGCTCTCCGGAGGGAAACCCATCTGAAAAATCGAACTTGTGTCGACAAAATTGCTCTTCTTCTCATCATCAAAATTGATGGTCTCTGAAGATAGAAGGAGATTTGGTTCTACAAATTCTGCCATTAGCAATAGCGTCAAAATTGTTGCTTTTTCGATCTATACAAAATTTTACTGTTACAGGATTTGGAGGAACAAACACAAAAAAAAAAGAATCGTTTTTATAGTATAGAGATTGAACTGAAGAAAAAGATTTTGGTCTCTGTTTTTTATGGATTTTATTTGTTTTGTTTTCTTTTTGCTGTTGTAGAATTTGCTTTGGGGTCAAATAAATAAAGAAAGAGAGAGGAGCTTTTAATATTTGAGGAAGAGATGAAAAATGTGATTTTTTTTTTGTTTTGTTTTGGTAAGAGAGGAAATGTGAACAATTGATGAAAATATGAGAAAATTCAAATCATACAGTACATAATCATCAAGGAAATAAATATTTTGTTCATAAGTAAACTAATAAGGAAAAATTTTATGTGATTTGGGTCAATGGTTAATCTTTATTTCTTATAATTTGAGTTTTTGAGATTATTTTGTATAACAACTCGAATATTCGTTTTTTTTATAGTCAGAAAATACGACGACCCATATGCGTTTTCTAAATTAAGATTTTTTAAATGAGTTTTGGATTACTCGTCGATAAATTTTATGTTTTTTGTTTTATGCAATGATTATTGCCGATTAAACTATTTATTAATTTGAGTTTTTGAGGTTATTTTGTATAACAACTAAGATATTCGTTCTTTTATAGTCAGAAAATACGACGAACCATATGCGTTTTCTAAATTAAGATTTTTTAAATGAGTTTTGGGTTACTCGTCGATAAATTTTATGTTTTTTGTTTTATGCAATGATTATTGCCGATTAAACTATTTATTAATTTGAGTTTTTGAGGTTATTTTGTATGACAACTAAGATATTCGTTCTTTTATAGTCAGAAAATACGACGAACCATATGCGTTTTCTAAATTTTATGTTTTGTGTAATGATTATTGTCGATGAAACTCTTTATTTCTTATAATTTGAGCTTTTGAGTTTATTTTGTATCACAACTAAGATATTCGTTATTTTATAGTCAGAAAATACGACGAACCATATGCGTTTTCTAAATAAAGATTTTTTAAATGAGTCTTGGATTATTAGTTGATAAATTTTATGTTTTTTTTTGTTTTATGTAATGATTATTGACGATTAAACCAATGACATTTGATGTAACTATTTTGCAAAGCTAAAGCTATATAAACAACAAATATTGTTGACTTTGCAATTCAAAATATAATATGTAATTTGATTTTGGTAAATAACTAAATTATATTGAATTATATAATATTTATAATACCAAAATAAGATGAAAATAATGAACAAAAAGTACTAATTTACTTAGTAAGTTGCATTTTTAAATTTTTAGTAGGCTTATAAACAAGTACTCACAATCATATTTATCTAATTATCAGAATCGTACCAAGTTCAAACCTTGGAGCTTGAGGCCACAATCTTTTTTAATGCATATCTAAGGACTAAGGTTTATGTCATATCACATATGTAATCACTATAGATAGCAATATAGCATTAGACTCTTAGCTCAAGTCTTTTCGGCTTTTCAATAAAAAAATGCCATTTGCTGAATATTACATAATAGTTTGAAAAGAACTGAAAAGGAATACTCGAAGAAAATAACAGAAAACCAAAAATTGAAGATAAGAAATCCGTAGTTTCCTACAAAATAATACCACTACTTTATAAAAGCCATATACTAAATTCAAGATTTTGCATCTTTAAAACCATAGAGAACTTTTAAAACATGACAAACTTTATATAATTTTGTAATGAACGTGGACTGGAATCACGTGTGAGCGAGCAACTTTGGTTTTAACAGTATCTTTCTCTGAAAAGATTGGTTGGAGAAAAGAAAAGTTGAAGCGCAATATATGAGAAAACTATTCTACGTCTCAGAAATCGACCAAAGACTCTGTTATTTTATACTTAGTTTCATGCATGCAATGCAGACAAAGTGGTCCGAGTACACTTTTGATGTTTTGCATCTCTTTTTGTAATGAGATTCGACTTCTTTTATGCGTGTGTGCATGTCTATGGTCGCACTCTTCCACAATATATGTTGCACAAATTTCCTTGCTTTGGCTGGATTTTTTATCTACGCAAAAAGATTTGACGTTTTCTATTCACACCAACAGAAAAAACAAAGATTTGAGGTTTCCAAATTTAAGCAGAGGAGAGGGTAGAGATGTAAAAGGATCATAATTTAACCACAGTCGTCTAAGGAGAAAGAGGTATTAAGGCTTGAGCAGAGTCGAGCGACAATAAATATTAAGAGAAAAGAGGTTTAGTAGAGAAGATAAATCATCAAGCTGTGCACAATCATAATCATGATAAACACTTAAAAATAATTTTTCACATTGAGCAAAGGTTATGGGGATTTTGAGATGGATTTGGTGTATGACACTCTCCCCCCTTCCTCTAAATCCTCACGCCTCGTCCATCTGCTCCTGAACATAGAGAGTAGAAATAACTCAGCACACAATGTTTTGCGGTTATTCCAGTTTTCAGATGTTGTTCGTTGTCTCTATAAGATGCATCTGATTACGGATATCAAGCCCAGTACGGATTTCGATGAAAACTCTAACCACACTAAGATACAATAAAAGGGTATGTAGTAAAAAAATTTTGAACGGAGTGTAAAATATCGAGGTACAGAAAAAACAGATGTGAGTACCTGCATATCGGAGGTCCAAAGGGTTAGATTGTCCCTCAGCAACTGCATTATGAGAGTGCTATCTTTGTAGGATTCCTCTCCCAGTGTGTCGAGCTCAGCAATGGCTTCTTCAAAAGCCTACAATCGTGAATCCAGCATAAAAGTTTAGAAAGTCCCCCCCAATGATAAATTCTGCATTACTAAATCTTTTTAATAGATAATGAACGAAAAATTCTAGTTCAAACAGAATGGATCAAAGATTTTGCTCATTATAAATGTCTGTGATTCTTAAAAGAAGAGGAATATTGTTAAAGAAAGCTGATGTTTATCGAATACAGCAACTTTAAGAAAAACAAGGTACAACAGCAATAGTCAACCAATGGTCAATCCTGTTAGTCAAAACATCAAGCAATCTCATTCAAAGCGATCAAAATGAAACACAAAAGGCCAAAGATTGGTTCTTCATCCAACAATACATCTTATTCTTAAGAAAGAAAGAGGTACAACAAGACTAATCAACCAATGGTCAATTCGCTTAGTCAAAACATCAAGTAAGGAGAAAACTCAGGTTTATATTTGTTAACATAGAGAAAACATCAAGCAAAAAAACAGGAGAAAACTGTCTAGAGACAAACTCAGGTCAACGACTTATATACCATAGAGCAAAAAAGGTGTTGTAACTTGAGACTTAAGAAGTGTAAAAAAAAAAAAAGAAACAAGAAGAGTAACCTGTTTAGCCATGTTACAAGCTTTGTCTGAAGAATTGAGAATCTCATAGTAGAACACTGAGAAATTCAGGGCCAGACCAAGCCTTATCGGATGAGTAGGCGCCATATCCGCAGCTGCGATATCCTTCAAAAAACATCACATCACATCAAAAGGGACAAATCAATCTCCATCACAGTTTTAAAATCAAATAAATAAGTTAACATAGCAGTCTACTTTCTCAAAAAAAAGATTAAAATAAGCATAGAAGGCTCAATTCGAGTTTTATTTCTAGATCAGGAACTAATTACTAGATTTGGAATATATTACCCGCCATTAGAAGAAATCTGAGTTTACAAAACAAAACAAAAAAAAAATCAGATCAATTCCAGAGATTTCGAGAGAATCAATAAAACAAACCTGAGCAGCTTTGTAAGCGAGCATGGTATCTTCAGCGGCAGTTTTCCTCTCATCACCAGACTTGAACTCAGCCATGTAACGATGATAATCACCTTTCATCTTCAAGTAAAAAACCTTAGACTCACTCGCTCCAGCGGATGGGATCAGATGCGAGTCAAGGAGCTTAAGGATCCCAGAGCAGACGGACGAAAGCTCAGTCTCCACTTTAGATCTGTAGTCCTTGACGAGCGAGACGTGATCCTCGTTCTTCCTGCTCTCTTCCTTCTGCTCAATCGAGGACACGATCCTCCATGCGGCGCGTAGAGATCCGATCACGTTTTTGTAAGCCACCGAGAGGAGATTCCTCTCTTCGACGGTGAGCTCCTCGGCGGGAGTAGCGCCTGTGACTAGCTGTTCCATGAATTGAACCATCTCTTCGTAACGCTCCGCCTGCTCGGCGAGCTTCGCCATGTACACATACTGGTCTCTGCCTAATGTCGCCGCCATTAGAGAGAGAGAGAGAGAGAGAGAGAGAGAGAGAGATTTGTTTTTTTTTTTTTTGGGGGAAATTTGAAGAAATTGGGAAAAAAGAAAGAGAGAAGAAGAATAAAGGGAAAGAGTCAGGTGGGCTAATTTTATTTAACTCACGCGCGCGTGCGTTTCAATTTTGATTATACGACGCCGTGTGAAGCTGTAGGGTTTTGTAGAGTCAAGCGAGTGGAGTGTTCTGGCGCGTGGGAATGTAGGGAGGGTTTGGAGTTTGTGATAAGGGCGAGTGAATGGACGATAATAATTTTTTAGTGAGTCAGCTTCTTTGTTGTCACTTGTAAAGTCAGAACTCAGGCTGGATTGCTGGGCCTTTTATTACGCATAATATGGGCCTTATGAAGTCCATTACGTTACTAGTTTTTTAAAAACATTATTATCAAGGCCAGGGGGGTTAAAGTTTTATTTTTGTGAAAAGGAGGGTTAAAAAATAAAAAAAGTTTGTAATGGGAAAACTTTTTCTTAAAGAGAAATAAACGAACAATTATAATTATTTTTTATAAATATACTAATTAATATAGACATTATCATATTAATTACGCAATCATGGTCTTGATAGAATATTTAATAAAAATATCCACTTATAGTAGTAAAAAAGGAGTGTTTGATGAAAATATAAATAAAAAAGGAGTAAAATATATTTAGTTGACTTACATCTAGAACTGTTTATACTAAAAAAAAAAAAGGTTAAAGTAAATCTTTTTGAGTTATTTATTTATTAAAGTGTAAAAATAAAATGGAAATCCATAGTTAGCTGTGTGTTGTCTGCAAAGAAAAAGAAAGAAAAAAAAAAAAAAAAAGTGAAAAAGTGATGGCACTGGTTAGAAAAAAAGCTGGCTTTAATTGAAAGTCCATGTGGTCAACGTGAGTCCTAAACAAATCCAAAACCTCGAAACATTTACAAAAAGAGGGTTTGTTTTGTTTGCATTCGGCGGTTGGGAACAAGCTCCGTTTTGGCCGCTATGGAAAGAGCTCGTCTTCTTTCGCCACGACATCAGTTTCACAATGAAAAGCATTTTAGTCTTTTCTCCCGTAATAAAATTAAAAATCTCAACTTTTTTTTGCCTTCTTTTGTTTTTTTGTTTTTAGTTTGTTCTACACTGATCATTTTTTTTAACACTTGCTAGCGTCTCTCGTGGTCGTCCAAGTCTCTCTGTTTCTTCGCAGTGTAAGTAAAGCTAAAAGGACTTTGCTTTTCGTTTTAATATGTATAGCTGGTTTTTTCAATTTTTGTTGCTACTAATTTTGGCTTTCCTATGTCGATTACTGTTTAAGTTCATTTGGATTTTGTGGAAGATTGTTTTTTTTTTTTTTTTTTACTTCTCCTGGTTCGTTTCACTAAAATTTTACCTTTGCTGCATTCGTTTCATGTATCTCTGCCATGATTGATTTGAGGCATTGTGTGAGATAGAATCGATTCATGGGTTTTTGTTTTCCCATGCACTTGGATTGATGAATAAAATAATGAAATGATCTAATCTGCCTTTTTTTATTTTTTTTAAATTTTGTTTTAAATTGTTTGGTCTTTCTTATCATAATAATATATTCGAATTGTTTAATTAACCTCAGATCAAAGCTTGAAGCTGCATACATAATAATGTTCAGGGAAAGTTTCCAAAAGAAAGGTTCACGAGAGGTATGTGAACTCGCAGTAGTAGTGTTTTTGATTCGGTTGCTCTCGATTCTTGACTTCTTTAGTATATTACTGTGATGAGCTATATAATGTTGACACAGGATGGTGCTTCGAGAGGAGCAATTACTACTAAGCGTGTTGTTCCTTCTGATTTGTTTGATGATGAGATATACTCACCTCATTCTGCAGATGATTTGTCTGACTCATCATCGAGCGCTGAAGCTTCACATGTACTCTCTCTTCTGGCGGCCTCACAAGAAATTCTGATGATTCTTTACTGGTTATCTCCAGTTTTACGATGACTCTGTGAAGCTCTTCTTAACTGATTCATTCGTTTACAGGAAACAAAAAAGGAATCTGAAATCCCTATTGTTGGTCCATCTAGCTTAGAACCAACAAGAGGAAATGCGGAGACTGGAACTTTAGGAACGATAAAGAAGGAGACCTTTCCTTCCCGTTTTCCCATTTTCCATGCAAGGTGAGTGACATATCAATATATATCATCATGGTTTTGTAATTAATAATTTCTCACTTACTTTTTCATTGAATTTAGTGAACAAGGTCCATGGTCTACAATGATTTCCTATGAAGCCTGTGTAAGGCTATGCCTCCATTCATGGGAAACAGATAATGTCAGCGAGGCTTCATACTTCCTTAACAATGATTGCGCATTAATCCGACATGCATTTGGGTGAGACATCTTTTGGTGTTTTTGTCTTATTCAGATCTTTATACATTGGCCATGTTGTTTAATGTTGAGAATAAAATATTTAGTTTGCAGAATTTTTTCCTCAAATCTGAAGAAGAACTACTGGGAAATAGACCTTCTAGCTTGGTTACTGAGACAACTGCTCCCAAATTTAAGACAAGTGTTGGGAAACTTAAACTTCAGGGTATATTTATCTTATCTCCTTTTCTCTGTTTCCCATCCCATCTCATTTGCTCATATGATCTGAAGTGTGTAGCTCTACAGTTGGTAGGATCAAAGTGGAATCAGATGGACAACCTGGTTGCAATATTTCATCACTGAAGCATGAAACTGTTCACCAGCACTTCGCGGAGCTGAATTCTACTTTGTCTTCTGGATGGAAAGCAGTGAAGAGAGTTCATGTCGCTCCTCGAGTTCCTTTGAATGGTTCCCTTTCACGGAAAAGTTTGGAGTATATGCGCGCCTGTGCTCGCTACCTCAAACAGGTCTCAAAAGTCCTTCAAAAAGAATTTGCTACATCTCACACCGGACCACGTTCTCTCAAAGCATTACAAGGTATATTTGGTTGCATTTTTACTGGTGTCATTTCTGTTTCGTCTTCCTTTTTCTGAATTACCTATAAATGAAATTCTTTTATTGTCAGAAAGTTTTACGTGTTCATTAAGGCTAAAGAGCTCTGCTGAGGAGGATCAAGTGAGAACACAACCTGGATCTGGCGAAACATTTGTCTTGTACGTTCCCTTGTACATTCATGATTTGCCTTTAGATTCCTTTTCTTATAAAGCTGGAGTTATAATACGGTTTCCCTTGTAGCTTACCAGATAGCATCGGTGATGATTTGATTGTTGAAGTTCGGGATTCCAAGGGGAAGTTTTGTGGTCGTGTCTTAGCTCAACTAGCAGCTATAGTTGAGGAACCGGTGAGATATTTGTTAAGCCCCAATTATGTTGTGTCCACAAGATGATTTGGTTTAAAATATAAAGTTTTGGCTGTTGTAGCAGAACGATCTTAAATGGTGGGCAATATATCATGAACCAGAACATGACCATATTGGGAGAATCCAACTTCATATAAACTACTCAAGCAGCTTAGATGAGAAAACTAAGGTACACGGTTTTTTATTCCACATGAGAGTTTCTTTCAAGTTTCAACCGTCTCTAATTGTATACTAACATACTTCCATTCATATTTAGTGTGGGTTGGTTGCAGAAACTTCAGCATATGACTTGGTCTTGGAAGTGGCTATGAAAGTAGAGAAATTTCAGCGCCAAAATCTGTTGATCAAAGGGCCATGGCACTGGATGCTAACTCAATTTGCAGCCTATTACGGTATTTCAGATGCATATACAAAATTAAGGTAATTTACAGTTTTTTAATTTGGTAACCAAATTTTTTTCATGCACTTATGTTGATGTTATGCAATATCTAATTTTTGTGATATGTAGATACCTTTCATATGTCATGGATGTCGCCTCGCCTACTAAGGACTGTCTTGATCTCATATATGATTTTCTGTCGCCTGTTTTAATGAGAGGCAATCACAAGTCTGTACTGAGTCATCAAGAGGTGTTTATGTTTCATCTGTGTTTTCTTAATCATTTCGGATCACGTTTTGCTATTCAAGTAGCTCACTTTCGTTTTGGTGCATTGGACAGGATCGCTTGCTTAGGGAAATTGATGAACAAGTTCAGCAGATTCTTGCGTTGACATTCGAGAACTACAAATCTCTTGATGAATCTTCTTTTTCTGGAATCAAAGATGTTTTTGAGCCTCCTACAGGCATTCCAGCACCTGCTATAGCGCCAGCTATCAAACTTTATGGTCTTCTTAACGACGTGTTAATCCCCGAGGCACAGCTAAGACTTTCCAGATACTTTCAGGTAAATCAGACAGACACACACGGAACATATCTATCTTTCTCACTTGCCTCTATGATTTATTTCATTTCCTTCTTTCAGGCTGCTTCAAAGAAGAGGTCAAGAAGATACTTACTGGAAACAAACAATATACTTCTCAATCATATTGAGGATGCCCAAGGTACTTCTCACCAGAGGATGAAGTCTTTAATTTTGAGCCTTAAGAACGAAATCTTAACTGACATAGCCATTCATAACTACAATGTACTCCCAAGGTTTGTCTAAGTTTCATATGTACAGCATTGATATTACTTTTTTTTTTTTTTTGAACAAAATAGCGTTGATATTACTAAATTAGTGTATCTCTCTGTTGATTCTCTCTGTAATCTCCAAAGCAGCTTTATAGAACTTCCAAAGCTTTCGGCTGCAATATATAGTGTGGACCTATTCAAGAGACTGAAGGAATATCTTATCGCATGTCCCCCTCCTTCTCCATCGCCTCCAGTTGTCGACCTTATCATTACAACAGCTGACTTTGAAGCCGATCGCTCTGGCTGGAATATAGAGTAATATTTGCTTACTTTTATCTGAGTACTTGCGACTTTAAGATATATCATTTTAGACTTTTCTATTACTATAGCACTTTCATCTTCATGTTGGTAGTCCGATCAAAGGTGGTGTTACTGCCAAAGAGCTTTTCCATTCATATATTACTACTTGGATCGGAGAGAGAAAATGTTATCTATATGAATTCTGCAAGTCAGAAACGGTACTTAATTATCTTGCAACAACTTTTCTATAGTGCTGCTGACACAAGAATGCATGTTAATGCTTTGACATCTGCAATTGGATACATTTTTTGATTTTTTTTTTCAGGCAAAAGCATGTAGTGAGATTCAAGGCTTGACCTCTCCCTTTGTCGATGATATGTATGACTTACTCAACTCGACACTTGATGAGTATGATATCATCATCAGGCGTTGGCCAGAATATGGGGTCTCGTTGGAGAAAGTAAGTTGAACAATACAAAACTTGCAAAAAAGTTTTTGATTCTTTCATTGTCTCTTTACTAAACAATCACACGAATATAACCGCGTTGTGTTTGATGAGTTTCTCCTTCTTCCATGTCTCAGAAGTCAGTAACTCTGTTAATCAAATACGACCAACTTATAAATGTTATCGTGTTTTCGTATGGAAAGGTTATAACGGATGTGGAGAGGGCTATTATTGAAGCGTTGGAGAAGCAGTTTTCCGAAGTTTTGTCTCCGTTAAAGGAAAGCAAGGTATCTGCCCTGAAGTACGTCCAGAGATTGACACAAAAGGGCCAACCTAACCTCTACTCTGTTCCAAAATAGGTATCTCTGCTGGTGTTTTAACTTAAAAGTTTTCATTTAGTTAGAACTAGTGTAAGATAACTTTGATTTAAACTTACTGCAGCTTGGAGTTCTTCTAAATTCCATGAAAAGAGTGCTTGACACATTACGGTCAAGTATAGAGAATCGGTTCAAAGTATGGAACTCTTATCTCCCTGATAAAGAAAAGAGAGTTTTGGGAGAGCGGCTGAGCGAAGTGACTATACAGTTAAGAACCAGATTTAGAAGTTACATGCAAGCACTGGTGGAGAAGCTTGCAGAGAATGTCGGTTACTCCTTTTCTTTCTGAACTTGTTTCTGAGAATTTCTGTATTGTGCTTTCCATGTGAAAATATAACTTGTGTGTGTAACAGACGAGGACACAAAGCCACATGAGAATGAAGAACATCATCCAAGACTTACAGGATATAACAGCAGAACCAGACATTAGAAACAGAATGCAGTGTTTGAAAGATTTTCTAGACAAGACATTTGATCACATGCATTGTGTTTTGTCACTCGATCTGTTTGTTTTAATATGCAGAGGAATATGGGACAGAATGGGACAGGTTAGGAAGGCAGAACGCATCACAAAACCGTTGGTTTCTTGCATCATCATCATCATTAGTTTGCATTATTCTTATTCTGTTTTTTTCTTTTTCTTTTTAAAGGACGTGCTTCGGGTTTTGGAAGACAGTAACGACAATGTGACTTGGCACAAAGGCCTGAGAATCGCAGTTTCTGTAACTATCTCAACTCTTTCTTTATCACTGGGAAAAAACAGAAAAAAAAAGATGTCTCTTCTTATCTTGTTATTGTTAATATATGGTGATTTTGCAGATTTTAGATGAGATATTTGTGACTCAAATGCAAAGCATACTTGGAGATTCGTTAGAGGAAGAGAATTTGGAGGCACCGAGATCAATTATGGAGCTTCGGGCTATGCTATTGTAAAGATTCAGTTAACTATAGAGGGAAAGGCTGCTGCTATAGTGCTACTACCGAGAAAGAGAAACAGAGAAAAAAAAATAATATGAAAAAGTTATAACAGTTAAGCATGGTGTAGTTAGATTAGCGAAGACTTGTTATGCATATTGTTCATATTTTTTTTTGGTTATATGCTTAATAGAATGATTACATTATGCATAACAAACTGAGGGATCATCGTATCGTAATCTGGTTTCTTAAAACGGGCGGGAAATTTTCAAAAAAAAAAAAAAAAGAAGAAATCGTCGCCTGAGAGATTCGAACTCTCGCGGGGAGACCCCATGTACTTAGCAGGCACACGCCTTAACCACTCGGCCAAAGCGACATTCTTGTACGATAAACGATATTTTAATACTTAATGTTTTGGACTAGAGCAGCAAAGCGTGTACCTTACTCGCATGCACTGTCTGTTGCGCGCGTGGGGGAATGCGTTGTGGAGTTATGGTAAAGAGTGAAACCACTTGCGCTTATGTTTCGATTGGTCTGTTTCTTCTTCTTCTTCTTCTCGCCGCAGGAGGAAGAAAAAAATGATATGTTCATCGCAGCTCTCACAGCCAATGAATGGCCTCAAAGACATTGTTGAGAAGCGAAATTTTAAGGTTTTAGCTCATCTTGTCTTTTAGTTTTTACTGTATTTTTTTTATGTGCTCTCTGACTTTTTTTTTTTTTTTTTCGATTCAATTGATTTTGTGACCTAATGGGTGTTTGTAATTGTATATAATATGCGCCTTTTAATTTGCTAAAGCATACAACTTTCTGAAAATTTGGATTAAAAATATGTGAATCATTAAACATCTAGTGAATTGCTAAACTTGGTGAAGTGTGTCACAACTCACAGGCATGGCTCTTAGATCAGTATGGAGTCCTTCATGATGGCAAAAAGCCGTACCCTGGTGCGATATCGACATGTACGTTCTCGTTTCTTCTATTGGGGTTTTACATTTTTCTAGTGTGTATAAAAACCAATTCTTTCACTGTTCATTGTTTAGGTAGGACATTGGATTCAGTGTTGACTATATTTGATATAGTCCAAATAAGTTCGCGTAATGACTGATGTAACTTTTGTTTTATTGGAGTTGCAGTAAAAAATCTTGCAACAGCAGGTGCCAAAATTGTGATCATTAGTAATTCCTCTAGACGTGCTTCAACTACAATGGAGAAGTTGAAAGGCCTTGGCTTTGATCCTTCTTTCTTCACCGGAGCTATAACAAGTGGTGAACTAACCCATCAGTCTTTGCAGAGGTTATTTACCAACAACTCCTTATTCGCAGTATAGATGCTATTTAATACTTAGTTGAACTTACTGATTAATGTATGTTGCAGGAGAGATGATCCTTGGTTTGCTGCACTAGGAAGGAGTTGCATTCACATGACTTGGAATGACCGAGGAGCAATCTCTTTAGAGGTTTACTTTTCATCTTTGTTATTTGGTTGCTTACTGATTTATCAATGAAGGTATTTGATGTAGTTTTTGTTTCAGGGTCTAGGTTTAAATGTTGTGGAGAATGTCGACGAAGCTGACTTTGTTTTAGCTCACGGCACTGAAGCCTTAGGACTTCAGGCAGTGTATCTCCAATGCCTCTCGACGAACTTGAGAAGATTTTGGAGAAATCTGCAGCTCGAGGACTCCCCATGATCGTTGCCAATCCAGATTACGTGACTGTTGAAGCAAATGTTTTTCATATCATGCCAGGTACATTTACTTACATCTCTGAAGCTATCCAATTTTGTCTTCTAATTATGATGGTATATAAAGAAGCATATAAATAATCTCTCATTCATGATTTATACAGGTACACTAGCTTCCAAGTATGAAGAACTTGGGGGAGAAGTGAAGTGGATGGGCAAACCTCATAAGGTTTGAATGTTTGACTATCTTGTTACTTTGTGTCTGTATAATGGTTTGTTGACTGTTTGTATTTTGCAGATGATCTATGAGTCTGCTATGGCAATCGCAGGAGTTGTCAATCCATCCGAGGCTATCGCAGTAGGAGATTCGCTACATCATGATATAAAGGGAGCAAATAATTCAGGAATTGAATCAATATTCATCACTGGAGGGATTCATGGTAATGAGCTTGGTCTCACTTCGTTTGATGAGGTTGCAAATCTGGACTCAGTTAAGACCCTTACGGCTAAACACAACGCAGTCCCAGCTTATGTATTATCAGCCTTTAAATGGTAGATTCCATGTACAAACCATATTATTGATTCTTGATCTACAGTTTGCCTTCATTTAACACTTACGAGTGTAATTCAGAAAACTCACTTGCTATGAATATAACTCTTATTGCTGTGTGAATGAGTAAGATACAAAATGAAGTTACATATTACACAAATGAATCTGGAGCTTAAAGGTTAGCATAAATGCGCCGAATTTGCCCAGCCAAAAACCTCACAAGAAAGAATAAATACACAAGGAATCTCCGTTGCTGGATAATATCACTGCAAGATCTCTATGCCATTTCACGACTTAAGTATCTTAATCCAGTTCACTAACAAGGTCCCTAAGAGAGGGAACCTTGATGGCCAGAGTTTTGTAGAGTCTAGAGTAGCGAGCTCTTGTGCCATCGGCTGTTTTAGCTAAAGCCAGCAAACTTAGAGCTTCGGGTAATTGCGCAAACATTTGTTTCATTTCCTCTAAGCTCATGTTTACTAGAACAGAAGGTCGTGGGACAACTCTGACAATTTCCCCTCCTTTGGGCTCTTGAACTCGTGCATCAGCCTTGATCACGAGCTCTGAGTTGGTGTTGCCCCCACATTTTATGATGAATGGGGCTGATGAACCTGTGTTGAATTGCAAAACATTCCACTGGGATACATCAGTTTCACCTGAGGATATTGATTCTAATGAGGATCTCCGGTCGTGTGATCGTTCCAGAAGATTATTGTCCTCTTGTTCAGGAATCGTCTGCAGTCAAGAGAAACAAGTTAGTTTGTTCGATATTTAATCCGGATATCATCATTATATCAGGTAGAGTTCTTTGTGTCTATGGTAGGTTCATGGAGAAACTAATTATACATGGAAAGAAAAGGTACCTCGACCAACTGGTGTGCTGTAGCAATTTCTCTTTGTGCACATGGATGATCGATATCAAGAAGAGAAGGCATTCGCTCAGTGAGTTCATCAAGGGCCTCAAGTAATGCTTTCTTCTTGCTTTTACTCAAAACATGGACAGAGGCTTGTCTTGTAATTTCCTGCAGGATGCAAATTAAGTTACTGACCAAAAATTAACCAAAAACCAAGATCAATTATGAAGCAACATGGTCTCAAATGGAGGTATAAATACCTTGACTTGCTTCAAAATGCCATCCAAAGAAATTAGAGATGCTAATCTTGAGTCTTCAGCTGCCGTTGAAGGGTTTGGAACAGGAGAACTGCCTTCTTCCAGGTTAAGCAAAGCTGCATCACTTCTCATTTGTTGTAAAATCTGGTAAAGAAAGCATAACAAAAGTCAGAGCACAAAAACGTTTTAAATTAAAAATTAAAGCAACCCAGAACTATGTCATTTATTTTCAGGCACGGTGGTGTACCTTTCTTCTTTTGTGGTCAACAGACTCAAGAGCTGATCGAAGCTTAGACACTTGACCAGCATCTTCTGCCTCTTCTGCCGCCAAGGTGCCAGCAATATCCTATAACGCGGTTCCATATTAATCCTCATTCCAAACTAATTATTCAGACTAAAACCTTTGACCTCAAAATAAACCTAGACCACAGCATCAGATACTTAAAGACATCTTTTATTTCAAACCATTGGGAATGTCTATCTGCCTATTCCACTCAAATTATCTTTTTTGACCAATGACATTGCATACCTTCATGTGCTGCATTTGAGAAGTATAGACACGTTTTGCATACTCAGACAGAAGCTGCCCGAGAGCATCTGTGTGAGGTGGCACCGCAGCCCCTAGTCCAGCCATCCACCCATCCATAATTGCCGTGGAAAGAAGCTCTAGTTGGCCACCAGTTCCTCCCGAGACATCATCTGCGGTCACGGAAAGAAACTCAAAATGTTCTGCAAGCCATAACCGAATCTGTCGCTGCAGTTCACCAGCCGGAGTGTGAACAAATAATGCAGCCAAGGCTTTGTTCCCAATAGCAAAGCTTTTGGCTTCATCTTGCATTTCCCGCAGCTTCACTCCAGTAACTTGCTGCCTCCCAGTATCCTAGATGATTACAATCAAGAGCATAAGTGTCTCTTAGGTAGACTCGAGCATCTTTGAGAATTAACAGCACTTCCAAGGTAAATTTTACCTGTTCAAGTCCACGCATTCTTGATACTACAGATGCCAACTTGTTTTTCCTTTCTGGTTTTATATTTACTTTAAAGCCATGGATCTGCGTATCAAGATATCGAACTGGGGATCTACCTGGGCTGCTACCCCTGCTATTGCTTTTACTTCTACCAGTATTAGGCTTCTCAAGAAAGCACTCGACAGGAGATACCTAAATGAAGAGGATAGGTTTAATTTTTCAAGGAGAGATAAAATATCATACAGGCCAAGGCCAAAGCTACGACTCGTCTGCCTATGCTCACCCTGATAGACTGAAGCTCAGGTGATCGCGCCAGTAAGGACCTTATGTATAATATCCTAACTCGGGAAACAAGCATGGTATCCATTACTCTTCTTGGTTCCATTTTCTGAATAAATGAAAAGACAGAATCTCTGATCTCAGCAAGGATTTCATGCTCTCTGGAAGCACCAGCCTTGATAACAGCTGCCAAAACCTGCAAGTCAACAATAAGAAAAATGCTTTCCAAAATAAGTTGATGATAACCTTCACTCTCCAAATAATAATACAAGGTATAATGGTGTCAATTTACATAAGTATACAACTGAACCGTCTAAAAAGATAATAAAACATTTAGATATTAACCAAGTACCAGCATTAGTAGCTTGTTTGCACCGTCAGCAATGGCAGCAAGACCTTCATATTCTTCAGGGTCAAAGTCGTTCAATGCAGCCGTCAAGTATTCTCCAGCTGGTGTGGTCTTTACTATATCAGAGCCAGATTTTACTACAGTAATTGCTCCGTCATTCTTATTTGATCTAGATGGTAAAGCAACAGCTTCTTCCGAAAATGCTTCTCCCCTACTATTTCTCTCGGAGAGAGAAAATTACATTTAGTCAATAAATTGAAAAATACAGAATAAGAACTCAAGTGTTCAAACGGATCACGAAGTCACCTGTGAACATTGGCAGGCTGATTGTTTGGTGAGGCTTTTGATGAGGGACTCAATCCCTACAACAAAAAATGAATAAGAAAGTTTTATAAATGGAGTGCAAGGAGCAAGGAATTCTCTACGTGTATAGTGTTGAACATACAGTAGCAATTAATAAAGAACAGATGTAAATTAATTTTTCTTCCAAATCTATAAGAGAGCAGTGAGGGAGATATGATATTGAAGCATGCTTCATTCAGCATAACTGCACAAGAGAAACGAACTACCTGGGTCGAAGCAGCCATTGATCTTTCTGTTAATCTGTCAAACAACTTTTCGTTTTCTTCATGCAATCTCTGCAAAAAACATTGTTCTCATCAGATAAATGAACTAGTGCACATATCAACGCTTCAACCAGAGGGAAAAAAAACTCCACCAATCAGAATATGTTCAAGAGTAAGACAAAGCAGAACCTCAATTAGTGCATCACGTTTTTTCAGTTCGTCCTCAAGTTTCTTGGTAACAGAAGAATCAGTTGTGGTGTCAGCTGCTTTTGGTATTGAAGAAGATTGTAAGGCATCTCCTGTTCTTGTTGCGTTGGATTTGACGGCTTCACCTACTTGTGATTCCAAGTCTATAATTTTGGCCTGAATCAAAATCAAATAAGATAAAGGAGAATGATATGATTACCATGTGCAGAGAAGTCAACAAATCCAAAAATCAATTGCCTTGCATAGATCTTAAACTTCAGAGAGTAGCTACTTCCTATTCGTGGAGCACCAACCTGGAGATTTTGAATGGTGGAATCTTGTTGTTGCATTTGCAGCTTCTGTTCCTGATCCAACTGTAAAAATTGAGCTATTTGATTTCTTAACTGAGAATTCTGCTCCTTCTCTAGTCTATGTTTGTCTACAAGCATAGTATTCTCTGACTGCATCAAGTACAAGACGGATAATGAGCAACAAACAAAAAGGTTATAAAGAATTGTAGAAAAGTCAAACAAGAAGAACCCAGGTGAAGCTGATAACCTTCAAATCTGATTGCAATGTAAATGAAACTTTCCACGCCCTCTGCACTTCACTGTAGAGCAATACACACTGGTCATTTGCATCTTTAAGTGCTTGTTTTAAGCCCACAACCTCTTGTTTCAGATTCTGATTTTCTCTCTCTTTCTCCAACAGCTCCTTCCGAGCATCACTTGCCTGCAGGACAAAAGGTTATCTATGTTGTAGCAAAAAGCATCTCTTGAAACAGGACAAACTAGCTCAGTCTGATTTTATACTGTGTTCTGTTCTCTAGAAATTGGGATGATCTAGAAAAGGGAGAGATAAATCGAACAGATCAATCAAGCCAAATCCTGAACTACACCATCTGACATCTGTATTCTCGTTTCTTAATTGTTTATCTTTTTCACATTCACTTACCACATCTCTCCATTTCTTGATTGTATCTCGATTTCCAAGACTTGGTATAATATTCCTAGCTCTAGCAGCATAACTGAGAGATGCTATTGTTTCAGACAAGTTTTGTGCACTCGGACAGATGTTAACAATCATCAACGTTTTGGAGCTTCCCCCTACACATCAGGATATTGCATCTCAGTTACAAAAAATTGTGGCAAAACCCTTAAAAAATAAAAAAAATTGAGGGTGAAATAAGAGGATAAGATGCATATATTGAAAAGAAGAAAATTTTACCTAGCGAATCTGCAAGTATTCTTGTAAGCATTGAATTCTCATAGGAAATTGAATCCTTTTCTGACGTCAATGAGGATAAAACATCTCCCAACCTATAGAACCAGAGATATACGCAGTAAGTTAACAGAATAAATTATTGCGTTGAAGCCTACACATGGAAAACTTTGTCAGACCTTTACATGATAAAGATGCAGAAGTGAATATAGCTTACTGGTAAAGAGGAGTGAATAAAAGAGAGAAATAATAATCTGACATACGTTGAAATCGAATTCATGACATGCAACAGATCAGTGACATGGTCTCCACTGTCATCTTCCACGGTTAAACCTTCACTTCCAGCCATGTCAACTAGAGAAAGCTTACTATATATGTTTTCTCCAGTAATCGTGTTGCTATAGTATATGTGTATTGTGACAATCCTGCCAAGAGAGAAGCCATCCATTAAAGACATGTGAATAGAGAACCTAAGCAGAGAATTATCTCAATATAACAAAAAGAGGAACATTTCCATGAACAAAATAAAACATACAGATGGGTCACGTTAAATTTTGATTTATCATTGCCCCGGTTCTGAAATGCAGATTTCAAGACTCTTAAGAACTCCAGAGGATTATCAACTTTTTCCTGTCTGAGCTCTATAACAGATTCGTCTAAACCCATGGTTATCTTCGGCAAGTTGCTCTCACTGTCCAAAAGTAGATCTCTGATCTGAAAATTAAAGTTGCTGAATTAGAAGTTTCAGATTTCGTTACAGAACCATCTTGCAATATAATATAGGCCAAAAGTATTAATACTCCGGACACAACTGGAGCACCTGTTCATTATAAATCTCAAACACTGAAAGAGAGAAACTGAATCGAGATGTGGAAGTTGAATCAGAATTGGCTAGGTCGAAAAGTTCCTCAAAACAACGTGCATATAGACCACGGTCGTGATTTGAACCTTCCTGCGAAACAACAGTCAATAAAATTGATTCAACGAAGAGCCAAAGGGAGACAACAAATCACTGTGAAAATAGACAGTAACAGAATTTCATTGATACTGGTGCTCAACAATATGTGACATATTTGTAAACTTTTAGAGGAAAGGGAAAAGAATGGTAACCAGGGTGTATGTTTTCCCTGCACAAGTTTGTCCGTAGGCAAACATGGAGACGTTAGATCCATCCAGCGCAGATTGAACAAAAGGTTGGACATCGCTGAACAGGGCAGCTAAGGAAAAATTACAGTATAAGTACAGAGATCGCATTGTTGCAGCTTTTGTAGATTGAAACCAGAAACAGCTCAAGACAAAAGGAGAGACTACATTTACAACGAACTATGGTACTCACCTTGTCCAACATGAGGTCCATAAACTCGGTCAAACTCAAAGTCCTTCTTGGGGTTGGACAGAGTATCATCATTAGTGTTTACACATATGGTGCAATCCCCAGGGAACTCTATAATAGAAGGACCTTCATCCTCAAGCAATGGCCTTGCACGGCAAAATACCTTTATATTCCCTGAATTACGAAAAATAACTCCACATTAATCAACAGGCGGCAGAGAACTATCAAGAACATCTGTGAACCTATCTATACCAAAAGATAGATTATAAATTTAGAAAGACTGATGACATTGGATAAGGAAGCTTGGTACCTTTGGCTGTTAACAAGTCATTGAACAGTCTTTTCTTCTCATTGATAAGTGGAGATATCCTAGCCTCAGTCTCAAGGGCAAATTGATCTGTGGTGGTTCATGTAGATAAATAAATACAACACATAGACTTGAAACAAACCTCGTGGTGTAAAACAAAGGGTGAAACACAAAACTTACCCAATTTACGACTTTTCTCAGCGAGAACACCTAAATAACGGGTAACCCTGTCAAGCTTTGCATTAGAATACTCCTGCAGATCAGTAGCTTCTTGTCTCAACTCCAAGTAATCTTCTTTCGCAAGCTGTTCAACCAAGTCACATACTTTTCTTAACAACACTAAATCTTCCATCAAATCCCACAAATATATGATGATATAACATCTAGAGACTCAACTTACACTTACGAGAAATAAAAAGAAGCTAATTAAACTCAAAACCCAATCCAAGTATACTATGGAGTGAAAAAAAGGAAGTGACAAATGTAAATCACCTTAACTTTATCCTTTAATCCGTTAACCTTAGAGGCAAGCGCTTGCTTAGGCGGAAGGGAAGGGGTGGAAATCGAGTTCCTCCGAAGCAGCGGACCAGTCGAACGGTGACCGCCGGCATCCAATAACGAAGCATTAGAAGAAGAAGACTTCCTGGGTTCGAACCCACTCACCTCCCAGTTCCACCTATTATTGTTGGTTTTATTCCTTTGATCCCCCATTTCATCCAAACAAAAAAAAAAAAAAACTCACCAAACAATTAAAAGCAGCTGCTTTTTGAAATTGGAAGCGGAAGAAGAATTCAAAAGTTTTTGAAAATTATTTTTTCTAGATTTTGATTTTGGCTTCTCTCACTTCGGATTTTTTTTTTATTTTTCCCTCGGGTCTGGTTAGTATACAAAAACATTCCAAAAAAAGAAAAAAAGAAAAAAAATGAAAGGCGGAGAAGGTCCCTTTTGATGAACTTCATACGACGTCGTCCACTGTGAGAGAAAAAGAAAAATTCAATTTTTTTTTAAATTCGAGAAAAATTGAATAACGCCGATGATGCCTTTTGAGACACAAATATTTTGTGATCTGCGTTACTTCACGACGCCTTATCGTGTTCGTTTTCGTTGATATATAAATCTCACTACCAAACAACTACGTTGACTTTTCTTATATGTTAATGTTTTTGGATAAAGTAGATTTTATAATTTCAGTTAATCACATAATTCTAATTTCTATCTTTTGAAAAAAATAGCTAACTTATTAAACTTTTTCATTTATTCTGTGTCACGAATGCTACTACTATGTACCAAGAGTGAGAACTAGGAACAATAATTTTTTCGTTTTAATTTAGAAACCACATTACACTTGTCACTTAATAGCATCCTGCATAAGTTCGAGTAATCGCGGAGGAAGTAAAACGCTCAAACAAACCCTTGAATGCTAAAACAAAAGACGAGTTAGAGTAGTACATGAAAGAACAAGACAAGAAGAGAAAGCAGCTGATGAGCTTTTCGGTCTCTTCTAAAGCGCGCTTTTCATTCCCTCTTGGATTTCGAGAGAGCTCTTTTTCGCTGACCAAGCATGTACCTGTACATGTGTGGACTACCTGCAACAGCCAAACTACATTATTAGTTGTGGGATCACAACTGATACAGAGGTTCATGTCATATATTCTTTATAAAAACGTCATATGGGTTTGTGCCTGGGACATATATTGCAAGGACAACTATTGCTGCATAGAAGTAGTCGAATGAGAAGTTCAGTGTGTTAGGCATCCTAACGCTGTACATCTCCGATGTCTGCAGAAAAAGAAGAAGAAGCAAAAGAAACCATTCAGGAATCAACCATATATACATACTCTCCCCTGTTCCCAGTGAAATAGAATCCGAAACTTGTAACTCGGCATCAAAGTCAAACTTTTAAGCTTATCTATGGAGGATCTTACAGTGAAGTATTTCAAGTCAACAAACAGTTCCTGTATACTTAAATCTGAGGGAAATGGCTTTAACAGTTCCATGTCTACTCTAAGAGCTTTAAATTCTAACACACAAATGGGTGTAACGACATGTAATAGGTCATGTTCACAATGACGGATGGAAGGATTCTGGCTACCACCCTCACCAATTTAACCTAACTAACTCAATACTTGGTTCTATATAATCTTATACAAGACACAAGCGACACTACCCATGGGAAAAAGTGGATTAAGTGATGATCGAAGAAACCTAGCATATACTAAGGAAACATCTAACAAGGCCTCAATGGTTCAAATTGGTATATTGTGAAGAAAAGGTTTTTCCTCTTTTCTAAGAATTGACATGAGCGCCTGTTACCTTGATGTGAGGTAAGGCAAGGTAGATAAGACCAACTTCACTGGTGATACCGGTAGGGTATAGCAACAAAAAGCTGCTGTATCTGAAAAGATTAACGAGAGAAAAATAAATGAGACGAGACTTTCAGATTCATCTATCTTTCAATGTGTATTATATATTGCACATGAATGGAATACCTGAGCCACAAGTGCCATGAAGGAGCAAAGCCTAGGGCTTCCTTAAAGCCAAAAAAGGAGTAGCGAATAATCTGCAATAGTAAGCAAATTTGAAACTTTTAGGCGCCTCTGAGTGAAGTTTTCAATCAAACATATGAACTAAAGCACGTGATCCTAAAAAAAATTTACTAGGATAAGATTTCAACCAAAATGGAGTAAAAAGTAAGAAAGGATCTTTAAGGTCTAAATGTTATTTCAAAGAGTCATATGTAAGTCAAAATATTGTCTGCCAGACATAATAACAGCGAATCTCTTGGTCTGTACTTCAACAAAACATGTGACAGGTAACTTCCAAAGCATCAGGAAGAGAAGCAAGCAACGTTTTAGACATATCAGATTCCAGACATACAATGAAACTGGTAAATATCTATTACTAAGAGTTATATTCAATGGTTCTAACAAAGTCAGAACGAAGACTAGAATTAATCACCTCTGTGATGGACCAGCTTATAACCAGTGACGTGACCAAAAAATGAGATCGGACCTGAAATTTAAAAGTAACAAAAATCAAACGATCAAATCATGAAAACTGCAACAATGAAGAAGAAATTAATAAACTCGTAATGCTGGTAACTCTCTAAGTTAACCTCTGGGAAACTGTAAAGGATGCCCCAAGTGAGAAATAGCCTTGAACCTATCTGTGGCAGAGTTGCAGAAACAGGAGATCTGACCAAACCTATTCGAGTTTAGAGACACAACAGAACAAAAATCAAGCAATGGTCTTGAAATGTTTTTAATCAAGATGGGGTAGTGCAAGTTTAAAGGATCAGATCACTCACCAACTAATCCATGAAGAATCTGCTCCAAACCCGGAAAATTCCAATAAATCCAGATTTGAATCAAGTAAAATCAAGCAGAGGAACAAAACAATCAGTTGCAGCAATTGTACACTAAAACATTCGCATTCTCTTAAAAAAAAAAAAAAAAACACTGATTGGGTAGTCAGGGGATTCGAACCTCGAGAACGGCAGCAGTCTGAGCAAGCTGGAGAGGCTTCTCAATGGCGTCATAGACATTTTCATATCCCGTTTCCGTCAAAGTTTTTACCGCAAAGTACAAAACTTGAGCCCTAAAACCCAAAATGTCACCAAGATTTAAAAAAAAAAAAAAAAAAAACAGCAAGAGAGTGAATAAGAATGGAGTCGAGGAGTTGGACTTGCCATCCAGCAAAGACGATCCAGTTATAGAGAGTGAGGTAAACACGCCTGACCACGGATAGAAAGCCCGCCATGGAAAGTTACTAATCGATAATTTTTGGCTGAGGGAGGAAAGAAAAGAAGAGTACAGTAGGGCTTTTATGGCGGAGTGATCGGAGGAGGAGGAGCATTTATGATTTTAATGTACATCATCAATAGGAGGGAGAGAGACAGGTAAGCTACTTCTCAACCGTCTTCTTCGGATATTTATTAATTTAAAACCCCATAACTTCACCCAACTCTCACGAAACGACCCCTATATTTAATTACATAGCCATATCAACCCCACAACTTCCACAATTGTGGGAGCCTGGGAGGGAAATCATTAAAATTCACATTAATTTCAATCATAAATTACATCAAAGAGTGTTAAAAAAAAAATAGCCAACACTTTGATTGAATTCATCTCACTGCTCGCTCGAAGCATCCGAGCTTGGTTGAGATTGGCCATCTTTCTGTTCCTTATCTGCCACCAATGGTCCGTTTCCACCAGATCTGCGAGCACCAGTGAGTTCTTTAGTATCTGTTTCCACGGAAGAAGGATGTATCTCTTCTTCGATTGGAAGTGTTCTCTTTGAGCCCTCTAGTGCAACTCCCAGTACTATATTCTCTTCCAAAGCTGATATAGAAGCTGACGATGTCGAACCATCTGTTTCATCGGTCTTTGGTGACTTTATTGTGCTCCCACTTCTCTTGGCCTTTGCTTTCTCAGCTCCTGCTGTTTCTGTATCCTTTGGGGTGGTCGCCGGTTTAGAGACCACTTTGATACCTGGCTTTGCTACTGGTTCATCAGGTACTTTGTTGGTATCGGAAAACGGAGATTCTCCGACTTTTGCATTCTCCTTTGTGTCAGGAGGAGACGTTTCTTTTGACTTTGGACTCGAACCCTTATTTTCTTGCTCTGCGGTTGGTTTTGATGCACGGTTTTGAGATTTTGATTTGTCTTCTCCATTGATTTTGTAAGAGGGTTCGATTAGCATCAAAGGACGCCGAGAACCAACACCACCAGGTCCGTACATCGATTCCCCAAATGGCGCATTTTCCACGTCAGCTTCTGTGTACATCTTACGGATCGTACGAATTGGTGTAGCTAGACGTGCTCGATGGTGGCTTATGACTCTTAGAAGGTCCAACAATATAGCTTCCTGTTTCACCAATACAAGGAAACAAAGGCAATAAAGTCAATGGTTCCTGTGAACCTTGGGTAGATGATAAGATAAATAGACTTCAAGTTTACCTTAACACCCAAGTATTCTTCGTGATGACACGTCTTCACAAAGCAGGAGATCAGTATCTGTAAAGTAAAAACGAGAACCAGATGTAAGAAACAAGGCCGTCGAATGTTTCATGAAATATCTGATCATTACTTCAAGATGGGTGCAAAAGAAGAGATAGGTATTGAAGTCTAACCGAGAGGGCCTGGTTTTCTGGAATGACATTCTCCAAGAATACCCTTCTATGTAACCTCTGCTGCTCAACCATAGGATTCTTGGCCAATACTTTCCTCATGTCAGCTACAATGTTCTGTTTGGCGAAATTCAGAACAAGAATCAGCTAAAAGAACTCCATGATTGGCACTTCAAACTGTTTAAGGATTTAACGACCATATACGAATTAGAAAACGCACATTTATTTTGTTGACATCCAAGTGACTAATTGCTAGGTGAGTTTTGATACGCCAATGAGTTTTCTGAGTAAGATTTCTCACGACATTGACTGTGAACTTATGGTTCGGGATGTGGATTGCCTCACGGTCTTCACCTCTTATGATTGTTGGTGACCACCAACCAACATGCTGTAAATGCATTGCAACAAGCATTTCCGAAAGTTAGCTAGGAAAAAACAGTCATAATATCTAAGCTCAGAGATTCTAATACTAACCTCCACAGTACCAGAAACTTCATAACCTTCTATCTTTGTTTGAATCCACTCATTCAAAACAAATGGCCGGGTTGCATGAATCATAACACTTGAAAGAAAGTTTGTCAAAATCTGGAACAAAAACAAAACTCAGTTTCTATGAAATATCTTCTGCATGAATAGGGAAAGGAACCTTCCAAAGCGAACAGTGAATATTCTGAAGAACCCAGTAATCAAAATGAGAGTCAGGTTTCACCTCACGGCCAGCAAGAGTAATCAAAACTGTCCCAAGACCTCCAGCAGTGAGCCATTTTTGTGTAGAGAAACCCAGCAACTCCATAAAAAGTGATACCGCAGCAACCCATACAGCAGAATACACTGCTTTTCCAGCAAATTGAAATCCCATCTGTACACAGGGGAAAATTAGTAAAACAAATAGAGAAGCCAATTAAATTTTTCGATAGAGATTTCTGATCTTGCTTGCAGTAACACAAAGCTCAGACATGCAAGATACCAAACATCTTAAGAATAATAACTCTATAGAAAAGGTTATAAAAATATTTTTTTAAGAGTGTTACTTTACATACATTTCTTGTATCGCTCGGATTACTGGTTTCTATGAAGAGCTTTTGTGTTTGTTGGATAAGACTGCATGGGAACATCTAACCAGAATCAGAAGTCATGAGATGCCCACATAACAATTTCACGTGATAGAAGCCACTAAAATACGGAAACATAAGATGAAGACATAGTATTGTATTTAAAGAAGACAGTCCGCTTACCTGGATATGCAGTAAGCAAATGCAAGAACCGTCGATAGTGACCTCACAAAATTCAAAAGTCGATCCTTCACAATTTTGCTAGCTTCTGTAGGAAGGACAATGGGATCTAATGCCCTATATAAGGAATAGTCACCATCGGTCAATTATCTCAACAAAGCACTTCAGATAAGGATAACACGAAAATATGTCAACAATTTAACTTCACAGAGTCCCAAAGAACTACTTGATAGATATACCTGCAGATGAATAGAGCTCCTAACCATAGTAGAAGAGGTTGAACATACGACGTCATAACATAATACGTACCACTTTTCTTCCAACCGTTATCATTCTTCTACAGTGTTTCAAAAGTAAAGATTCAGAATATCATATACAAAAGATACCACATTGCTTTGCCAACACAGAAATGAAAACATTAAACACAAAAAAAAGTGCATATAAACTTGAATGGCTGCACCTACATTGAGTAGTAGGTTTCTTCCTTGACGAACAACAGGTACTAAACCCCATAGGGAGAAAACAAGAAGAGCAACAGCTGGAACCAACTTATAAACAAAAGGGAATTGTTGTATCAACCCCTGTGACCTGCAAACCATGGAGTGAAACTATTTACAAAGTGTATTAAAAGGAACAAGAGAAATTAACAGAAACATATATGCACCCCTTCAGATTTCCTCACAAAAAAATTTCAAACTTACTAAGGGGAACCTATTATAATTTCACAATCTATTATAATTTCACAATCTATTATAGATCAACTAAAGAGAAACTATTATAATTTCACAATCTTCCAAGGTAATCATTCTGCATGTGATGATAACAAGAAGTCTTACTTTGCTAGCACCACAGAGACAGCTTTAACAGCAGGTTCAATTGCGTTGCTGCCTACAGAAAAGGAATGACACCGAAAAGCGGTGGTTCTTGATGGAACTGAACAAATAGGCCTACGAAGGTAATCCGAGAGTAGAATATTGTTGAAACCATGTTGGCCCAACTGTATACAGAAAAGTAATACGTTACTACATATCAGCAAACCAAAAATTTGACTGACTGAGAAAGTAAGTTTTCTTGAACAATTTACCGGAACAACTAATGAGAGAGGAGCCTTTGATATATGCATCCTCCTTTGATATATGGCACTCTAAAGAACAAGCAAATATTTAGAAAGAGAGAAAGGAAGAAAAAAATTAAAAGAAAAGGACTCCAGGGCTAAGAATGGAAGAAACATACATATTCTGGCTTATAGCACCCTTGGTTTCTGCAAAGTCCCATACCATGAGACAACTGCAACGTACCATAAAGGGCCATAGTCTGAGTAAAGTGAATGTGTTAGCCAGCGGCGTTAGGTAGCACCGATCATAAGCCTTGCAGCATAACAGAAAGAAATCAATGAATGCCCACACGAACCCTGCACTATAGAAATGAAGGACACCAAATTTAAACACATATGTAGAAAATCACAGTTCCAGTAAGTACAGCTATGGCAGATAGAAAGACCCTTAACAATATTAAAAAAACTGCAAATGAACTGAGAACAAACTAGAGCCTATGATAACACAAGACAATCCAACTCCATCAGCCTGTCATATTTTATTCATTACCAGAAACCTATAATCCCAACATGAACAACTAACTCAAATTAAAGCAGCCACTCTCATCTCGAGGAAACATCCAAAATCAGAAATTACAGACCTAGATTCCTCAAAATCACAGACTAAAGGCATAAAATCCAAAATCGGAGTTTTACAATCAAAATTATTAGGTAAAGAAACAAGAACATAGCGAGAAACGCAAGGAAAACTTACCCTAGAATCAAAGAAAATCGAAGGAAGCAATCAAAAATTTAGGGTTTCAAGGAGCTTCTTCTTCGAAGAAGACGGGACAAAGGGGGATTCGCGATTCGCAGACAAAAAAAAAAAAAAAAAGAATACGGTGCCGTTTCGTGATGAGCAACGTTCCGGGTAAAGTGGAAAGTGGTCAACAAATTGCCACGTGGTTTGACACGTCAGATTCGTCTGGCGAATAGATTCGTATATAAATGATGCTTCAGCATATATTAAATCATCCTCTCATATTATATACTTGAGTTGAGAGAATAACACCTTCCTATTTAATTTTAACTTTACGACCCATATCATATAGTTCATGTTGATTATGTTAGGGATGCATATACATGTAACATGTGTAGATTCATTTGAATTGTTCATAACTGTAACAATTATGAATGGGAACAAATTTAGGAAGGAAAAACCAAATTAAAATGTACATTTGATTAATATTATTCTTTGCTTTTGCATTCTGTTGTTATCTCAGGACTTGTGATCTCTCTCAATCAAATAACCTTAAAATTAGAAGAAAACAAACAACAACAAAAAGGCAAAAACAATTTGCAAAAATATTTGTGGTTAGATAGTTTTTTAGTTTTTTGGGTGGTTTTTATCAAAATAAAATAAAATATAAAACTAGTTTTGGTGGCTCATTTGTTTTGTACTGTTTCGTAGATGAATGATCAACAACAAACGTTGTGCCTTTGGACTATATAGATCCAACGTTGCATGTGTTTTAAATAGCAACTTATCATTATTACTATGTTTCACCGAATCTTCCTCTCCGCCATTCTCTATCAAAACCAAATTTTACAACAACAACGACAAAAACACATCTCCTTTGGTTGTCCTGATCGAACGAAAACTCCATAAAAGAAATTATTAAGACAACAATGAGATTTTGTTCAATGTATTGAATAAATATATTAAAAAAAAAAAAAAAGAGAAAAAAGAATAAGGATGCTACGAAGAGCTGCGAGCAATGCGTACTCATGGTGGTGGGCAAGCCACGTTCGAACTAAACAATCCAAATGGCTCGAAGAAAACCTCCAAGGTTACAATATTACATTAATTCTCTCTTATCATTATTCATTTCTTGCACGATTTCAGAATTTTTGATAACATGTTTACATAGATATCGAGGGAAAGGTGCAATACGCACTTAAGCTTTTGGAAGATGAAGGTGATTCTTTTGCTAAGCGTGCAGAAATGTATTACAAGAGTAGACCTGAATTGATAAGTTTTGTGGAAGAATCTTTCAAGGCTTACCGTGCTTTAGCTGAACGCTATGATCATATCTCCAAGGAGCTTCAAAACGCTAACACCACAATTGCATCTGTTTTTCCTGACCAAGTCCCTGAGTTTGCCATGAACGAAGACGACGACGACGATGCTCCTACCACACCTAGAAAACATAAAACGCATGCATCAAATCAAAATGTTCCGAAGGTTCCTAATTTTCCCATTAAAGATCCTGAGGCTGCGAAAAAGTTGTTCATGTCAAGGAACGCTATTAAAGAACAAAACGCGTCGTCGTCCGTTGTTAACAAGTCCGGGATGAGTAAAGCCGAGGCGGTGGAAGAGATTGATAAGTTGCAGAAAGAGATTCTTGTTTTGCAGACTGAGAAAGAGTTTGTGAAGAGCTCTTATGAGAATGCACTTGCAAAGTATTGGGAGATTGAGAAATGTATCACAGAGAAACAAGGGAAGGTGTGTACTTTGCAAGACGAGTTTGACGAAGGTGCTGTTGTCATAGAAGATAAAGAAGCTCAGATATTAATGTCCACCGCAGCTCTCAAATCATGCCAAGAGAAACTAGAAGAGATGAAAGATCAACAGGAAAAGAATGTGAAAGAATCTGAGATTACAAGAGAACAGATCAAAGAGTCAACAGAGGAAGTTAGTAATCTTTCTGATGCATTGCCTGGTGATGGAAAAACAAACCAAGAAATAGACAGTGATAAGGAGAAGTTGGAATCATTAGAAGAAAATGTAAATGAACAATTTGATGACTTTGAGGCTAAGTCGTGTCTTACCATAACAGACGTGGCTGATAAGATTGATGAGCTTGTGAATGATGTGATCAATTTGGAGAGCTTGTTCTCATCTCAAGCAGCTTTAATACACAGACTAAGAGAAGAGATTGATGATCTCAAAGCACAAATCAGAGCTCTACAAAAAGAAAACAATTCATCTCAAACTGATGACAATATGAGTAAGAAGTTGAAAGAGATGGAGGAAAAACTGAAGGGTATTAAGGATATAGACCAAGAAGTTGAGGAAAAGAATAAGAAGATTGAAATACACCTTACACAAGCACATTTAAAACTAATTTTCTTATCCAAGAGAGTAAAAAGCTTGAAGCAAGAAGGGGAAGAAGACAATGTTACTACTACTAATGTGCCAATACAAGAAGATGCAGAATATTTGACTGATACAAAGTTGCCAGAAGAAAACATTGATGATTCAGTTGTGTCTGAAAATGTGTCAAACATTAATTCAGGATCTGAAGTGGTCGATACTGAAAAAGATCTCACTGATGAAGAAGTTAACCAAGAAGAGACAATTGAAGCTACAGGAAAGGAAGCGTCATTAGATGATTTAGAGAAACATGTCTCTGTCACAACATCACCAAAGCCAGATATTATAACAACACAAGGGTCTGATGAGGCAGTTTTGCAGCAGTTGCTAGCACATGGGATAGAAGGCAGAGAGAAACATTTGTTAACCGAATACACAAAAGTACTTCGGAAATATAAGGAAGTAAAGAAGATGTTAGATGCTGCTGAAACTAAACTGAAGAGCGTAAACACAGTGAAGGATGAACAAGTCAGAGCCAAGGATCAACAAGGGGACAAATTGTTCATGCTAATTTACAGAGAAGATTATGCCACAAATGCAATAACTGGTCAAAAGCAGAGGCTATCACCAAATGAAGAGCAATTTGGAGCACGCGTTGATGCATTACTAAGCGAGAATCTAAACTTGTTGGTGAGGTTTAGCAACTCCTTTGGCCAGATACAACAGTTTGATACAGGGATCAAGGACTTACACGTTGAGATATTGAAGATCATAAAACAAAAGAATCAAGATGGAGGAAGAAACACTCTCAAATCAAATGTTCGTCCCATATACAAACACCTCAGCGAGATCCGCACTGAAATGACTGTTTGGTTAGAGAAGAGTTTGCTTCTAAAAGAAGAAATTAACATGAGAGCTTCAACTTTGAGTGACATACAAAATGAAATAACAGAAGCTCTCAAAACAGATTCTGAAGACTCTGATAAGAAACTTACAATCTACCAAGGAGCGAAATTTGAAGGCGAGGTTTCGAACATGACAAAGGAAAACGATAGGATAGCAGAAGAGTTGCAAACAGGTTTAGATCAAGTTACAAAACTTAAAAAGGATGCTGATACGACCCTGGAGAAACTAAGTGAGGAGCTTTCACTGTCTGAATCAAATGCAGAGTCTTCGCAAGATGGCAAAACTCGCATTCCTTTGAGGTCATTTATATTTGATGTGAAACCAAAGAAGCAAAGACTATCCATTTTCTCTTGTATTCAACCTTCATTGTATAAGAAGAAGCCTACTTCTGGTTCTTAGACATCTTTCCATGTAACTTACCACTGTTACAAATGTATTTGTTAATGAATTTTAAATCTTTTCATTTTGACTCAGTCTTGGAAGAAGCATGTTTAATTTGCTCCTTTCCTCATTTCACTCATAAGAGAATGGTGTCTTGTCTAACGTGAAAGCAAAAACGTGGGCTTGCCTCTGAGATTTTAATCTTCTTGCTGGATCCTTCAACATCTCATATGAAGGCCTGTTTTGCATTTTTCATATTGTTTTGTATTGGCAGGTCCAACAGAGACAAATTGAATTTGTTTCACCATAATTGTTTCAGTTTTACAAAATAAACTGGCAAAACGTTTTCAAACAGTGACTTCAGATCAAAGTATTGTATCAAAACGTCAAGACAAAACTTACTTTGAATCTGATTATTTTTTCTTTGTTAGGTCTGAGATGACAAAAAGAAATGCAAACGTCTCTAGGGTAAATTATACTAATAATATTGGTTAAGCTTACCAATTACTTTATTTTCTTACTTTTTATTAAGTGTAATAACCATATATATATGACTTTTATATATATTAACTACTCTCTCTGTTTTATAATATAGGATGTTTTAAAGGTTTTTGCTTGTTTCATAATATAAGATATTTTTAATTTTTGAAGTAACTTTTAAACAACTTTTATATTTTTATTATTTATTTTATGCAATTTTATTTCTGATTGGTTAAACTTTTTAAAAATAAATATTTCTTATCATATGTATTTTAGTTAAAACATATTATATTTTGAAACGGATAGAGTATCTAACACCAGCTAGCAGAATCAGAATCGCGTTAGTGTAAGCTAAGCTGTTCACGGCTGTTTTGTTTGACTAAGGGACAATTCACACACATCTTCTTCGTGATCTTTGCTGTAAAAGAAAGAAATTAAAACAATAAAATTATCAAGTTTTTGTCACTATTAACCCATCTATTAAACTACTATATTTTTTTAACGTCTAGCTAATCTATTGTATTACTACTTTAATCAGTGATTGTACCCAAAAAAATTTACTCGTTATTCTATGGTACACATAATAAGAATTTTTAAGAAGTGTGCAAAGTGCAAACATCATTACCCCAAGTGGGTAAAATTACCCTTCAAACACGGAGTTACTGTCAGAAAAATATATATTTATGCTTTTCGCTTTGTCGATTATAAGTGTCTATAGCCTAATAGTATATGATTAATGTTGTATGTATTGTTGATTTTAATTAGGACACTATTTCCATCTTTCTAAACTTACTATTACAAGAAATTTTAAATTCTTTGAAACAATTACACCATTTCTGTAATACAGTTTAAAACGTGATCGTAAGAGTTTCTGTCATTTTCTAGAATCAGATAATCAAAACCTCCACCATATTTTATATATATAAAAAAAAGATACAGTATATTAATTTCGCAGCTAATTTGGGTCTTTGCCCCTACTAGTTTGCCTAATACAACCAAAACATTCGAAAGATTTTTTTTTCAAAAAAAAAGAGACAAAGGTTAAAGTGCAAATATTATAAGGAGTAATATGTTTTGGGGGGAACAAAAAGAATTAAAGAGAGAAGGTTTAGTTAAGGAGATTAAGACAAAAGATGAGAGATTAAGATAATAGAAAGGAGGACAGGGTCGCACGTGCAACACCGAAATCTTCGACCAGAAACGTTGTGAATCAAAAGATGCTGCGCACGTGCCTCCTCGGTCAAAGGTCAAAAGCAACTGATACACTTACCACTAGTTATTGGACCTCCCCAAAAAATATATAAACAACATTACATTAGATGAATCATAAAAAATATTGCATTATTTAAAAGAGAAATTGCTGGGTATCCAAGATAAGGATGATGATTAGGAGAGTCTGTGTGTTGGTAAAAGACTCTTTAAGAGTTAATTAACTATTTCAAAACTCAAAAGATCTTTAAGGTTTGTTCATATTATTAGTTCACACCTCTACCTTCTATTACGTATAATCTGAACTCGATATATTAATAATCATGGCTTACTCCAATGTTTCCAATCATTCTATATTTTCTACTATATGGATATATTTACATATTATGGTGGTTTTATAATTAATTTTCTATACTTAGTTTCACCTAGAGAGAAAATTATTAAATGGATGATCGAAGTGTAACATTTATATATAATATTATAGTTTATAAAACTATGAAACAACAGTCGGCAGTAACTTGTATATTCTATATTGTATAAATTTTTGCATGTATTTGTCAATGATTGAAAAAAAATGTGTTATCCAAATTATTGTAAGATCATCATACTTATTATAGACTGTCTGTCACCTAACAATTTAGCAAGATATATTTGAAATTTATTTTTTTGTTTAAAAATATACTTTCTGTATTTTCATAATGTATAATGTGATGGAGAAATTATTTTGTTTTATAATATTATTTTTATTTTTTAATATATAGGATGTTTTAAATAGAGCATGCAAATTAAGAAATGATTATTTTAAAATAATTCAATCAATTATAAATAAGACTGTATAATATAAAATATTAAATTATTCTAAAATTTGCATAAAAAATTGAAAACATTTTATATTATGAAACACTAAAACTTCTCTAAAACATTTTATATCGTGAAACGGAGGGAGTATAAAATATTTTTAAATTTTATATTAATTTAATATTTTATACTATGTAATTGATTGATTAAATTTTTTAAAAATATTACTTTTAATATGTATATTTTTTTTTATATTTTAAAGCGGAAGAAATAGACATGAAGTGAATATAGAATCCATATAAATCACTTATACCAAACAAAAGAGAATATATTTGGTCAATTTCAACAAAATCTGATTATACTATTGGATGAAAGAAAAACTATGATATGATCAGTATAATAAAGTGATACATATATATATTAATGATATATAAATACAACTACTTACTTACGTGTGATGGAATCATATATGATATTTGTGATTCAAGAGGGCGAAAGAGGAAGCTAATGTGGAAGCATGTGCTTATCCTCTCAAGTTGCTAGATTCAGCCACGTGTGAGGACGTGGCTCTTTCTAAATATGATTTGCAAAAAATTACTATATACATGTGTTCGGTGTTCCAATAAGATTATTATACTTTATATTGTATTATGAATTATGTATGTTATAAGGTTCGAGCTTGTAATTGTATCGTCAGAGGGTTTGCATTCGATACAAAAGAGGCAGGTGTGACCATCCCCACGTGTGATTCACATGCAATTAGGAGATTTTAAAGCAAAGTCTTCCAAAGAGCCAAATAATTAGAGAATATAAATATTTTGAAAATGATGAACTTTGAGTTGAGTATAAGGACAATAACAATCGAGGATAAATGTTTAGGTATTTTTAATGTATGTAACCGAATGTATCACGAATACCTGTTAATGGCTATAATGCCACGTCATTATGGCCAGAACCCTAACGAGAGGCCACACGTCCCCCATTGAATTTTTAAACAGAAACACCTATGATGATCTCGCACAATTTTAACGTATTCTTTCTTTCTTTCGTGAACTGGCTTCTACGTTTGAGTATGAACGACAATCTCTGATTACGGTTTATGTTATTCTATTTGTACTTAATATCAAATTCGCTATTGACCATCAACTTTTTGTCAAAGGATCACTGAGCAACATTGTTTTTTAAACATGTTTTAATAAATTAAAAATAAGATTTCAATATTTCGATCAAGTATATCATCATTTCAGCATATTTTTGACTATATAATTTTGAAAGAATTCTACATAAAGTATAAAAATCGAATAATTAATAAAAACCAACTAGATGATTTTCTACAATTTTATAAGCAAATAGGAAAGAAATAGCTTTAAACGGAAGTGATCTTGAAATTATGATGACAACTATATTAGATCGTTAGATTAGCTATATAAAGTTTTGAAGAATTATATGTCAACCCATCAAGACATGCATTCGTAATCAGTCCGAATCCAACAGGAAGCCAACATTCCAAATGATGGTCAACCCATGGGTCAACGGACGTGATACTTCTTTCATTGTCGTGCCCGTCTATCTGTAGTAGGCATGCTGGTTCACATTCATATATAAAGCGACTCGACCAAACTTGTGTGTTTCCATCGGTGGACCGACTCACACACGTCCACTAGAAAGAGATGTTAGATACGCGACTCAAGCGTGTCAACGTTCATTCATCCGTATGTCTAAGATCTCATTTCGAACTATCAAGAATATATAACTTTACATCGACATTACTGGTTTCAAGCTTAAAACTTGCAAGCTTGTATATATTATGCATATAATCAATATATTAGTTGTTAGTTGTTACGTATGGTAATCAATATATATATATACACATTGAAACAGATTTAATATATGACATAAAATCGTAAAGAAATCCTATATATTTATAATATTGGTGCATATAATCAACCATACATATACAAAGATTCATTTGATTATTGTTCTGGGCTTTTGGCTGCACTATACGAAAGATGCTTGATTAGCTAGGTATCTTACAAAAGTTTTGATTGTTTGATTGCGTTTGTACATATATTTTTCGGAAGGTAGCCAAAAATAAAAATTAGAAACCGCTGTAAAAAGTAAAATAAACCCTCCATCTATCTAAAAGACGGGCAGGCCGCAGATAGATATTTGTTTAAATCTAAGGGACAGTAGAGATACAAATTAAACTACATATTAAAAATAAAAAAAAAAGCAATATATATGAGGTTGGAGATATTGGAGTTTGAATAAAGTAGACGTATAGGATACGAGATGATCTATAGATATATAAAAATAATACGACATGAAAGCCCTAATCACGTGCCTTAATTGCTGGGCCTTACCTTTTTTTGTTCTCCTTAAAATAATTACTTTTTTTTTTTAATTTGCTTCGTTATTTACAGAGGAAACCCGCCTCCTCATCTGGCGGGTTGTTCCCCACAAGCCTTTTCTTTTTTTTGTTTCTCGAACTCTCAACTTCTTTCAGCATTTACCATATTTTTTAACTAATATACTTAGTAGTAATAATTAAAGTTTTCCGATTTGATTTATATACAGTATGCAAGAAAATGTTATTTAACCGCGACCCAATATTATTGTTTTACCAGGGAACTTGACCATTTTCTTTGACCCAAAAGGTGTAGCTAGCTAGTGTTGTTCTTGTTTTAATTAGTTCTCACTTTTGCATTCTAGCTAAACTTTACTTTTTTATATTGCTATAATGAAAATTAAGGTGTGAGCCTTTCATTTATCAAAAATTTACGATATCTTATAACTATAGATATATATAATATAATTTTTTTTTCACACATAATGGTTATAAAAAAATCTAGGCTAATTGAACACTACACGTTTTCTATCTATCACGTACGACTAAATTATAGTATGATTTTTAGTAGTATACAAAGTAATATGTATTGTCATGCAAGACTTTAAAAAATCTACCCCCCCCCTCCCGATAAAAAAAGTATGTTGGACTTGGATGTGTGTCGCTAAAATATGAAATCTATTATTAATTAACGAGGGGTTAAACTGTAAATAAAGGACGTACCCGAGTAAAAAAACAAAGCTAAGAAAAGAAACCAGACCAGGAAGAGTAAAATCAGGTTGGGTGGGTAAAAAATAAAAAAGATGAAGAGGAGAGACAATGCATGTACGACAAGTGGAGAGCGTGGAAACAATTAGTGGTTTGGTTTCGAGTTTAGGGGTACTTCTGTAAATTCTGGTATCGCCTCCCAGTCCCAGACCTTTTGCGACCGTGTTCTAGACAAAATTTCTCCTCCGCAGTGCTATTAAAAAGTCACCTCCACAACTAAACATTTTTTTTTTGTTTTTCGTAGGCTATTGACATCGGTAGTCTATTGAAACAAAAATATTAAAATAATTTATTTTAAAGGTTTATAAATGAATAACTATACTAAATAATACTATATGCGGAATAAAATACCATAGAATCAAATCGAGAAAAACCTCTCCACTCAATTAATATGGCAGTTTACTTAATTAACTTACTTTTACAAACCCATGTATCTCTCTACAAACATAATTTTACGATGATTATAAAAATAATGAATACCATCACACGATTCTGCAAACTATCAAGTTAGTATTAGAACGTAGTAGAAATATAGAACACCATTTAATAGAAAGGAAAATTAGAACGTATTACTCGTTTTGGTGTGTTCACGCGATAAACGTTTAGTGATTGTTATTCTTTATCCAGTAAACATGATTACAAAAATGACGTAAATACTAATGTGTTTGTTAAAAATTGTTATATATAGGTTTAGATACAAATTCACATGTAAAACGAAATCGTAATAATAAACTGAAAACATAAACGTACTTAAGGTTATTTGGCAAAATTTGTTATGAATTTTTTTAATCCACTTGAACAAATCATAACGGAATTCTATACTGACATAATTTTCATTGTCTTCTTCGGAACTTTCGAATACGAATCACTTGAATTTTTCTTTCTTATGCTTACATTTTAGAGGTAATCGTAAGATAGTTACCATTACTCATAATAAATTGCTCAGTTCTCCGCGCGCTGTTGAAATGATGTGATGTTTGTCGATCGACCTTGTACAAACGTCAAAAATAAGACTGTGCGGATGATCAACATATGGAGTACATTGAGTAAATGAGTATCAAATATGATATTATCAAGTATGATATTAAAGAAAATATATGAGATATACATGTTAATAATCACCCATGTTAAAGAAAATATAATAATTTTTTTTTGAAATGCAAAATAGTGAAGTGTTTTTTAGATACCTGACTCAAGTTCATATGCTAGACTACTAAACCATTGGTGGAAAAAACTTGACAATGACTAACAGAAACAGATTGTCACGTTTATGCTTTGGCAGTTATATATATGGTTCATATGATAAGTTTGATAGATGGTGATTAAGATATTTATTGAATCCGTCGTTTATAAATTACCGATAAAATATTGATGAACATTAAATAAATTTCTAAACTGAATACTATCTTATATGATGAAGAATTTTTGAAAAGATTTTTGACAAAAATATATGGCCACCCGTCACACATTCATTAAACAAACAAATTACTCTAATCATTAAGTAAAACTATACATGAATTTTTTTAAATTTATTTATTTACTTTATTTTTTAGTTAGTAAGAGGTTCTGAATCTAAGCTCGTACATCCTCTCAAGATGACCAAAACATTTTATATGGAATTTCTTTAAATTTTACAACTATCAAATACACAAAAAGAAAAAGTAAAAGTATTGCTAACAAGCTAAACAAAATATTATGTTGTTCAAACTAATTAGTAATTTAAATTTTAAAACTTGGGAAAGTACGAAGAAACTTGCAACTCATACTGATAAAGTGACATTCTTCTTTTTTTTTCCCCCGAAATTTAACTCGCATTTGTTTTTATTTTGTTTGTCTTAAATAGTTTTAAGTGATAGTCAAAAGGTCATGGGTCGGACAAAAATAACATGGAACAAAATATTGTGTAACTGTTTATTACATTACAAAACGAATTAAGTAAGATACGTCTTATTTGTTAGTCATATCATAAGAGAAAGAGTAAAATAATCAGAAAAAGTTAAAATTAAAAAAGCTAATAAGAATAAGTAAAATATACTTTATACATCGCTCTCTCTCTCTCTCTAAAAATCCCCTCCGGTATTACGCCGGACGACACAGAAGAAACCGCTTCTACTTTTCTCTCTCTCTCCTGACTCTCTACTACATGCACATTCTCTCTCTCCACTGCAACTTTTGTATCTTTTTTTATAAATAAATAAATATATTATTTTTTCTTTATAAGTATACGTCTGAGACGTTCCATAAAGAGCTTCTGCTTCGGCTTCTTTTTCCTTTCTCATTACTACTAGCTTCATTTAAAATCTCAGACACACCGGTTTACATGCATTTGATCTCTCTTTGTTTTTATCCAAAACACATGCAATAGCCAATATATAGAGATAGATAAGATCTTCTGAGATAATATATATATACACCTCGTGATTATCGTTTTCTCAAATCTAGTCTTCGTCTTCTTTCTTCCACACAAATGCTCAACAAGTACTGAAAGCTTATAGAGTCAGTGTAACGCCTTAAGTCAGGTTTGTACTTTTTATATATATACACCACATAGGAAAAGAAAAGGGAAAAAAAAAACAACCTTTATTTCTGGGTTTCTTCTTAAATCATCTTTGTCTTTTTCTCCAGTATCCATTTGTAGGCGTTCCCATTCTCTCTTTTCTCATCCTAACTTTTTTTATTTTTATTTTTTTACTTACTTTAATCTCTCAGCTCAGCAGAGGATTTATTTACCAAAGAAGAAGAAGAAGAACAAACAAGAGAGAGAGAAAGAGAAAAAAAGTAGTATATATAAAAAAGCAGAAAGAAAAAAGAAAGGAAAGAAACTAAGATGGCTCCGATGACGAACTGGTTAACGTTTTCTCTGTCACCAATGGAGATGTTGAGGTCATCTGATCAGTCTCAGTTTGTCTCCTATGACGCTTCTTCCGCCGCTTCCTCTTCTCCTTATCTCCTCGATAATTTCTATGGTACCTCTCTCTCCACGGAGAAAATTTCATTCTTTTTTTTTTTTTTGGTTACGACATATACGAATAATGATTGTGATGGTGGTCTTGAAATTAACAGTACATAGGAGGAGGCTGTGTAAAAGTATAGCCTCTGAGTAGTAACCGACTTGGTTGTTGTAGCTTATCCCACCCCCTATAACTGAGTTTGCTGAACTCAGCCTCCTCCCCCCACCCTCGTGTTTTCTCTCTGACTTTTGTCTGTTTCCCGAGAAAGGCATAAGCAAAACAACCAAAAAAAAAAATCTAATTTTTATTTCTTCTCAATACGGTTTTAATACATACTTCTCCTCGTGATCTCTTCTTCTTTGATCTTCTTAACCCAAAAAACAAATAAAAATTCGATTTTGCTTTTCTCAATCTTCTGAGTATGTACGTATATATCTAAATCCATCAACTTTTATATATATATATAGGTTGGACGAATCAAAAGCCACAAGAGTTTTTCAAAGACGAAGCTCAATTAGCAGTAGCAGCTTCAATGGCGGATTCAACTATCTTAACAACGTTCGTAGACCCGCAGTCTCATTCTCAGAGTCACATCCCTAAGCTCGAAGATTTTCTCGGCGACTCTTCTTCGATGGTTCGTTACTCAGACAACAGTCAAACCGAAACACAAGACTCTTCCCTCACTCAAATCTACGATCCACGTCACCATCAAAACCACCACCACAACCAAACCGGGTTCTACTCCGATCACCACGATTTCAAAACCATGGCCGGTTTTCAAACCGCTTTCTCTACAAACTCCGGTTCTGAGGTTGATGACTCTGCTTCCATCGGAAGGACTCATCTCGCTGGAGAGTATTTGGGTCACGTGGTTGAATCTTCTTCCGGACCGGACCTAGGGTTTCACGGTGGATCTAATAACACCACCAACACTGGCGGAGCTTTGTCACTTGGGGTTAACGTTAACAACAGTACTAATCAGCACCGTAATGATAATGAAATTACTAATCATCATTACCGTGGTGGTGGTGAGAGAAACAACAACAACAACAACAACAACAACGAGAACAACGAGAAGACAGAATCTGAGAAAGAGAAGCCAATCGTGGCTGTTGAAACATCGGATTGTTCTAATAAGAAGATTGCTGATACGTTTGGACAAAGGACTTCGATTTACAGAGGTGTTACTCGGTAAGTTCATTCTATTAAGACAAGAAGAATCCAAGGCAGTTTTGTTGTGATTAGGGAATTTAATTAATTAAACTATTTTGTGTTATTTGACCTTTGGTCAAAGACTTGAAAGTTATTATTACTATTAGTTTAAGTGAAAAAGTACTAATGTAATATTTGATTGATATGCAGACATAGATGGACGGGAAGATATGAAGCTCATCTATGGGATAATAGCTGTAGGAGAGAAGGTCAGGCCAGGAAAGGACGTCAAGGTATATTTTTTTGTTCTCATTCAATTTTTTTTTTTTATAATTTGATTTCACAATTTCTTGAAACCAAAATTGTATATTGATTTTTGAGTTTATTTGTTCTCTCATGTCTATAATAAGTCAACATAACATTAGATCGTAAAAACCGGGTTTGTTTGATGTTTCTAAGTGGGTTTAAGAAGCATATAGTAGTAGAGTGAAGTATAATAGGACAAAGAAATTGAATGCAAGATTCAAAAGAAGCTTTACCTTTTTCTTTTTTCTATTGATATGTCTATATCTTTATATTATGATTGATAGAACTTTGGGTGGTGATTTGTATTTGTGAAGGGGAGCCAAAGTTTTTTTTTTTAATTTGACAATACTTTTGAGTCAGGACTCTGGAAAAAAAAGAAATGTATATAAAATATAGCTGTTGTTGTTGATTTTTCATATATTTAGCAGAAGGGTGCCGCCATTTTGTTCCTTTGTCTTTATTACATTTTTCTTTTTCCTTTCATTTCACACTCTTACACATACTAAAGCCTAAAGGTACATTACATGGGGTCCCCATGGCATTGCCTATATGATGCAAATCTCTGTTTCTTGATTGACATGTTTTTGGACCCACTTTGACCCTCTCTAATCCTACTACATATTACTACTCTCTCTCTAAGTGTTAGCATATATATATATACTATATGATTTGATGTTCTATGCAGGAATGTGATGTGAGACCATTGGACTGTTTTTCATCAGTTTTAGCCTTGTAGGTATAGTGAAAGAGTAGTACTTAGGTTGATTAGAGACTGATTTTGAGTGCAAAATATGGTGTTGAAGAAAGATATCAGGGATTTCAAAAGTTATTAATGAAAATTTTCAGAGAGTTGGGTGTAGTGTTTCTGCTGTCCATAAGGTGTCGGATTGATTTATGTGTAGTGTTCACATCAACAAAGCAAAGTCTGAATATTCTCAGTGGCTTTTGCTTTATTTCTATATTTTTTTGCTTTGTGCTACCAGTACGCACCACACAAGAGTGGGGATCTTGGGTTTGACCACATCCAACACTTCTATGCTCTTTTTTCGTTTTATTTTCAAATTCTTTCACTTTTTTGCTTTCTGAGTATTCATTAGACTGGTATAAAACATTCTTAAAATGTTAATATAATGGTTGACAACTAATGTGCCTTAGCATTATCATTTTGCATAATAGAACTAGTAATTTAAACGTCTTTAGAACTTTGGCTAAGTCTTGTACTCTCTTTTTGCATGTGCTACTCGATATGGGGATGCATTTTGGCTCTGCTTTGTATCAACAGTATACTTGGGTAAGAACAAATATCTGAATCTGAAGCTATGTAAATAATGTTGAATATGTATATATATCATATATGTGGTGTCTTAAAATTGTTAATGATTCAGGTGGATATGACAAAGAGGATAAGGCAGCTCGTGCTTACGATTTAGCGGCTCTTAAATACTGGAATGCTACTGCTACCACCAATTTCCCTGTAAATAAATACCTCCTTACTCCTCTTCTGATTTTATTAGTTTGTGGTTAATTTATATATATTGGTCACTCTTTACTAATCCATTTCTAATGCTTTTATAGATTACCAATTACTCGAAAGAATTGGAGGACATGAAGCACATGACCAAGCAAGAGTTCATTGCCTCCCTCAGGAGGTAAGTCCAAAAGCAAGAACTTATCAGAATCTAATTAATAGTTTAAAATATGTGTCTTTGATAGTAACTGGAGGTTTCAAACCAAATATAATTCAGGAAGAGTAGCGGTTTCTCTAGAGGAGCTTCGATATACCGAGGTGTGACCAGGCATCATCAACAAGGACGTTGGCAAGCAAGGATCGGCCGTGTTGCCGGAAATAAAGATCTTTACCTTGGAACCTTTGGTAAGTAAATTCAACAAACTTGGTCTTAAAAGATAAATTAATAATCATCTTCTGTTGTTATAAGTTTAGTTGTGGTGTTGTTGTAGCGACGGAAGAGGAAGCTGCTGAGGCGTACGACATAGCAGCAATCAAATTCAGAGGAATAAACGCTGTGACTAACTTTGAGATGAACCGTTACGACGTTGAAGCCATCATGAAGAGTGCACTTCCCATTGGTGGTGCAGCTAAACGTCTTAAGCTCTCTTTAGAAGCTGCTTCGTCAGAGCAAAAACCAATCCTCGGTCATCAGCTTCATCATTTTCAACAACAGCAGCAGCAGCAGCAACAGCTTCAGCTTCAGTCATCTCCGAATCACAGTAGCATTAACTTCGCTCTTTGTCCTAACCCAGCGGTTCAGTCTCAACAGATCATTCCATGTGGAATCCCTTTTGAAGCAGCTGCCCTTTACCATCACCAACAACAGCAGCAGCAGCAGCAACAGAACTTTTTCCAGCATTTTCCTGCGAATGCAGCTTCTGACTCGACCGGGTCTAATAACAACTCCAACGTTCAGGGATCAATGGGACTTATGGCGCCAAATCCGGCTGAGTTCTTCCTCTGGCCTAATAATCAGTCTTACTAAAACCAACTTCTTGATGAGTCAAGATTGTCCTAATCAGTCAAGTTTTTATCGTTTCTAAGGGATACAACTTCAACTTCTTGATTCTGGCTAACCCATCATAAGCTGACTAGAAGGATCTAAAAAATCTCACTTATGTTTTTGTTTTGATTAACTGTTGTTGTTTAGGCAGGAGTAGATGGGGGTGAAATGTGGTAGCATCTTAAAAATGGTTGGGCTCATTAATGTATTAAACGTCAGCTCGGTGGAGAAAATGGTAGTTTTTGGGAATTAGGGGGGTGGTTTCTTTTTATATTTTGTATGTATAAGGCTCATCAGCTTATCCGTAGCAAACTCTGTTTTCCATTTATGAAAAAAGTTATCTTCAGAAAGTTCTGAGTTGCTCTTGTTCTTCTATATCTCTTATGAGCCCATTTGGTATCAAATTGACAACTCTTTGGAGGTTGATGAGACTAACAAAGTTTAGTAGAACAAGAGAAAGACAACACATGTTGAAGATATTCACAGTTTGGTTGGAAAAGTAATAAAAAAAAAAAAGCTACCAATGGAGAATAAACAAGCAAAAACTCAGTCAAGAAAAGAAAAATCTAAAAAACAGAGAAAATAAAAAAACAGTTCTTTTTGGTTTTTCTGTAGAGGGCACTGTTATTAGGGATTATGTTGATCTGATTGCTTCTACTTACTCCATCAAGAGTTGCCTATGGCGGGTTAGCTCATTGAGGTATGAGGAAGAAGTGTGATCTTGTAGATCACATGCGCTCACACGCACTGTTCTTTCACCTGCCTTGTGCTGCAGCTCAGCTGGCCCGTCTTCTCCACGCAACAGCTGCACTAACTGCACAAGATTTCACATTATAACCGATACACAAGCTATATGTAGTTGAACCAAAGTTCAGATTTTGGCTTTAGCCTCTAGGTGAAGATGTGAAGATTATATGTACCATACCCGAGTCATGTCAGGTCGCATAGCGGCTATATGATGTATGCACATGGAAGCTGTTAGCATCACTCGTTGCATCTCTGTTGGATCAAACTCATTTCCTAGCCTAGGATCCACAATGTCCTCCATGCTGTTCTTCTCAAGAAAAGGTTTTGCCTGCATTACGTACCAAATCGCAAAAGGTAAAAAAAAGACCCACAGCTGAAACTTTGATGACTCTAAACAAAGAGTTCTAGATACATTACCCATGCAACAATGCTCTGCCTACTTGCTGTATCGACAGCTCGGCGACTAGTTATGATCTCTAGAAGTAATACCCCAAAGGCAAACACATCAATCTTCTCATCAACAATGCCGTGCATAAAATACTCTGGAGCTAGATACCTGGAGGAACAAAGAGCCAATGAAACCCGGTTTTTAATTTTGAACATCAAAGTTGTTTTTCATCAAAACTTAGAAGCTTTCTCTCTTTTACCCGAATGTGCCTTCGATTGGGAATACAACATGATGAGGCCAGTTCTCTGGGAGCCATTTTGCAAGTCCGAAATCTGAAATCTGTTAATGAGGTACACATGGTTCTCAAACCAACCTAATACCAAGAAAATTGTCAGAGATGTTGGTCAAAGATCATGTACCTGAGCTTCGTAGTCTTGGCTGAGCAATATGTTAGAAGCTTTGATGTCACGGTGAATGATCCGTCTTGGACAAGCATTGTGAAGATAACTCAGACCATCAGCTATACCTAGAGCCACTTTGTACCTTATCTTCCACGCCAGACACTCCTCTGATCCTACAAAAGATCAAAGAGACAACAAGCAAGATCACAACATTGTCTAAAGATACTATACACATGATTTCCAGTTAAAAAAAAAATGACTTTAAGCATACCAAAGAGCCATGAAGCAAGACTGCCATAAGGAGCGTACTCAAGCACAAAATGCAAACCGCGATCACTGCTGAAACCACGAAGGCGAGCTGCGTTTGGGTGGTTTACATGTGCGATTATACCAAGCTCTGAAAGGAAATCGCTAACTCTTTCTTCTTCTTCCTTGGCGTGACTCATCAGCTTCTTGATCGCCACAGTCTCACCATCAGGCAAAACCCCTTTGTATACCTCAGCATGTCCTCCTTTTCCAATCATGTTCTCTAACAAAATCCAAAACAAAACAGAGTTTTTACATCAGAAACTCAGATTCTCACAAGGGTTTGTGTTTATTTTGTCTTTACCAGGATTGAAATAGTCAGTGGCTGCAGCGAGCTCTTCGTAAGTGAAGTTTCTCCAAGAAGGTTTAGCCATGAAGAAGGCTTCGCTAGGGAAGGCCGCATTATTATCAGAGGGAGAGAACTTAGGTTGCTTACGCCGCAAGTTTTTACGGGTAAGTTCATAACTTGCGAGAAGAGGAATGACTGAGAAACGTCTCATGGACTTCTTCTTGATAGATTCAATCATTTTGTTCCATTGAAGACCATGGTAATATGAAGACGAAACGTTCTTAGGAGTATTTGAAAACGGTGACGTTGCAGATGATTTATCATCAGGCGAACACGAGCTACAACTACTGTTGTCAGAATCTGAAACGATAGCTGCGTTACCGAGAACACCTCTTGGAGATATCGAATCTTCGAGGCCTAAGTCGTTCCTATGAAGTTCTATCTCTTGATGATCTTTGCTTTCTTTGTTTTCGTTCTCTGTGTAATGATGTCACATGGAAATACAAAAAGTCAGTTCTCTATATTCATAAAACCCAGAAAATATAAATTTGGAAGACAAAAGACAAAAATTCCATTTTCTTAAATAGGAAAAATAACTTAAGCTTTATGTATAGTTTTTACCTTCAACAGCCATCATAGCTCCAATCCTCTGAGATTTATCTCTAATAAGAGAATAAGCCCTTGAATTAAATTACACTCATATATCCATTGAACAAATTTCCCAAAAAAAATAATAATAATACAAAACAGAGAAGAAGAGAATTAGGGGAAACAGAGAAAACAGAGGTTTCTCTTTTTTTTTTTTTTTTGTTGTTTCTTTGTGAGAGAGAGAGAGGAAAAAAAACGAAATAGTTATTCTTGGAAGAAAAAGAAAGTTATGAGGAAGAGTCAGCTTTTTTGCTGAGTGGAGATGGATTGGAATCTAGGCTATATTTATACAACTCCAACGTGCAAATTCCAACTCTTTTTGTTTTTCATTTCATTTCAACTGCAAGTCAAGTCAAGTTTTGTTTTTCTTGTTTTTGTTTTGTAATAATATTTCTGGTTTCTAGATTAGTTAGTACGATCTTTAAAAGTTTATTAGTTTCTGAGGAAGAAGATGAAAGGATTAGAGATTGATGCCGTAACTAACGCCTTTACGATGTACGAAAACATCGACGGTTTTGGATACTATAATAATCTATCTGGAGCTGGTTTGTGGGCATTTTAGTCCAAAATAAATTAAGACACAGCACCTTTGCTTGGTAATGAAACTGAGATTTTTAATACTATTAAAGGGGTTTGTTCAGATTATATTTCACTCAAATTATATTCTCCGCAAAATAGCTATAACTCGTGATTAAGAAATAAATAGCCCATGTGATAATATGGACTTTTTTTTTCTCACCAGCAGTACAGCACACACCCTTAAGCTATTTTATTCTTACATTTGAGTTCATGTTTTTACAACTTCACCGAGGTTGAAAGCGTCGGAGCATTCGGGTTAATCGTTTATAAGTTTGAATGACAGCTTAATATTTTTGATGTACGTAGTATGGTTTAAAACGACGACAATTACAAAGGAAGTAAGAGGATCTAAATATGTAATGTATGGATTTGCACTTATAGGAGTTGACAAAATTTAAAATTGACAAATGGTGTGAGTGTGCTGTCTGATTCTTGATTCTTCTTTATATTTTCAATTTTTCGTGGCGGCATAAAGAGAGGAAACATATGGCAGACAAATTTTGACTACAAAACTAAGCCATCGACCATTAATATCATTTTTTAAAATATTAGACCATGTTTTATACCTCATTTTTTCATTTACAAAACCTATCACTTTCGAGCTTTTTATACAAAAAAAGAAGTTTCTACTACATAATCCCTGTTATTAATGATTTGAAAGGCTGATAAAACAAGAGTTATCCATTCGTAATGATGGCTATAATTGTTTTGGTTTAGGAATAAAATTATCATATTTCTTTCTTACTCAGCGTAACCATAGTCATGCGGGACAATATGGACCTACCTCAGGACTTGTATGTACCAACTAATGGGACTGCAAATAATAAAAACAAATCTTAATGTCTTCTTATGTGGATGGGTTCCTTAATTTCCGAGGATTAAAATGAATTTATGAGAGATACTGTATCACCATATACTATTAGGCGTGGAAGACAAATAAGAAGGAAAAAGTGAGTTATATATCACAAAAGGGCATTAAAAACAACTAACTTTCTTTAGAGACAACCCAAGTCAGATGTTATATTTAACCCCTTATTTTTAGCACTTGTGTGTCTCGATACGCCATACTCAAAAAATTCATAGTACATTGAATGTCCATTCATATGAACAGTTCGGAATTTTTTTTTCACAATATACAGTACACAAATTGTCCAGACGCAAAAGAAACCTTGTTTATCTATTATTCATCATGCTAATTCAATAAGCAAATTTTTAAAACAAACAAAATGACTCGGTATTATAAATTTGGTTGTCTAGAAGTAAATTAGTGGTAGTAGTAATTTAGTCTTTGCATAAAAACAAAACGAGCACAGTGTGAGTAGGGAAGATTAATTGTGTTAGTTGGTGAACTTTTTTTTTTTTTTTTTTTTTTGGTCAAAATGTTAGTTGGTGAACTAAACCCGTTAATATACACCACAACCATCAATTTCTCAAAAATAAAGATCCCAGAAATTAAAAATCGCCACCAAACTCACCAATGTGAATTTCAGTTAGAGAGAAGTCAGTTCAACCGTTTTTCTCTACGCTATAGACATCCATCTGAATAAGTACAATATATATGTTAGGATTATTAGTCTCAAGAAGCGCCTGTAGCTCAGTGGATAGAGCGTCTGTTTCCTAAGCAGAAGGTCGTAGGTTCGACCCCTACCTGGCGCGTGTGTTTCCTTATGTTTTTATTTTTCAAATTTTATCATTTACTTCTTTTGAGTTTTATAATAAGGCCCAACCTAAAAAGGAGCGAAAGACACCAAAAACAAAACTGAAGACGATATGCAAATAAGAGATCTATCAGTTTTCCCCAAGTAATAGATTACAGAAGCACAAGGATTCATTCAGTACAACACACACACACACACAGAAGAAACAGGAAAGATCAAATAATACAGAAGGCAAAAGACTAAAAATACAGCACACACACACGCACACGGAAGAAACGAGAGTAAAGAAAAGGCTTTATATACACAGCAACAACGGATCTGCTTAACGACCATGTTGAGCACTTGAAAACGTTACTGTAGCTCCACCAGAGCCTACTGATGTAGTACTCGAAGATGATACGTGATAAGTAGCAACAGGCATTTTGTTCGGAAGATGAGGCAACGGTGCTTCAAGATTCAAGACTTGGATCGCTTGTTTTATCGAAGGCCTCGAGTTTCTATCTGGATGAGTACACCATAGCCCTACAATCATGAGACATTCTGCTTGCTTTTCATCGAAACCATCATTCCTGAGTTTCTCATCAATTATTGTGATAACTTCTCCTTTTCCGTAGAGATCCCACACTTTCTCTACAAGGCTTGTTTCAGGCTCCATTTTTCCTTGTCTTGGATCCACAGATTTTCTTCCTGTAACTATCTCTAATGTAACAACTCCAAAGCTATAAACATCAGATTCTTTGCTCGCCCTCCCGGTGCTTATGTATTCAGGAGCCATGTAACCAAACGTTCCTGCTAACCCTGTAGTCTGCGGACCCAGCTCATGGTCCATCAATCTAGCCAACCCAAAATCACCAAGCTTGGCATTGAAATTGGAGTCAAGCATCACATTACTCGCCTTGATGTCTCTGTGTATAACACATTGCTCCCACTCCTCATGAAGATAAAGCAGCGCAGAGGCAATACCGATAGTTATCTTGCACCTCACAGGCCAAGCGAGATGCGGCTTTTTACCAAATAGATGGGCATCAAGGCTACCATTTGGCATGAACTCGTATATCATTAGAAACTCATCTTTCTCATGACACCAACCAATGAGTTGCACAAGGTTTCGATGTCTCAAACTGCTGATTATCTTTACTTCGGTTATGAACTCTCTTTTTCCCTGCTTAGATCCGCCAGCAAACTTCTTTATCGCAACCATCATATCTAAGGCGTTTAAGTACCCTTTATAAACCTCTCCAAACCCTCCTTCCCCTAGCTTCCTATCATCTGAGAAGTTGTTAGCGGCTGATGCAAGATCTTTATAGGTAAACCTTCTTGGTCCTGCTCCTCTTTCAAGATCGTCATTTATCGATGTCAAGTTTGCTGTCTCCTCTGCTTTCTTCTTCCGCTGCTTCCGTTTCAAGAAGACGATGAGAGAGCCAATTATGAAGGTAAGCAAAACAAACCCTGAAACTGAAATACCAATTATCATCCCCTTCCTGTCATTCTGAATTTTTTTTATATCTCTTAGCTCCAGGTTTGAACTGAACTCCCATGACAGAAGTCTATTTCCCTCGGTGACCCCTCCAGATGTCGCAGAAAACCCAATCGTAACTTCTGATGGCAGTACCTTTGAAAGATCAATGATGTAAGATAGGCTTGAACTCTCCTTGGGATCAGACGTTAGGTCGTAAGTCCAAGAGACACTCAAGTTTCTTCTAGCAGAATCATAGAAGATCAGCACACGGCCTATATCTTGGTTGTGTGAGGTTGCATTCCAAGAAGTGGAGTTAGAGGAAGCAAGAGAGTTGTTGTTGATTCCCACATGAGATTTCATGTCGAGAGGATCCCATTCTGAATTACTATATGTGTCGAATTCGACATGAACGAGTGGGAAAGAAGAAGATCGAGCGTTGCTTTCATTGAATAGACCCAAGAAACCACCAGCTGAGTTGGGAGGCAATTCGATTCTTGCTGGAGCTAGAAAGAAAGCGAACCCATGACCATAATTACCGTAGGCAACATTCCGGGTATCAATTCTGAAGGAGAAACGGGTACTAAAATCCGAAGGCTTACCAGTACCCGGATCCCATAAGGGAATCTGCTTACCATAAGTAGCCCATCCGGCACGGCAGGTGTAGTCTATGTTGGTAAGCTCAACAGCCCCGTTTGCTCTTGCATCTCCTTGGTACACTATTTCCGAAACCTCTGACCCAAAACGAGATATGTTAAACTGAACTGAACAGACAAAAGGGAGAACCAAAACAAAGAAAAAGAACAGGATTGAGTTAGCCATCTACAAACAGAAGCATCTATATTAGCACAAGAGACAAAGATGGTGCTACTGATATGTATACTTAACACCAAGTCAATGACTAAACCATGATTATAAGAACGAATTCATCTAGTGCGTGATCCCAGCTATCACAGGAATTGTTTTTTTTTTTTGATAAACAACCATTAAGTTACCAAATAGTTGACCTTAAGAGTAAATAAATCATAACTCTGTCTGATTGCTTAGGCATATGATATGACAGATTATATAAAAAATGAGGAAGACATGTTTGATGCTCATCCTTAAATTTTAAGAATAGCTTAAAATAATCACAAAAGTAACTAAGGCATATCAAAGAGAAGACCTTTTTTTATCCCCTCAAGCCAATGGTTGAATAAGCAGAGTCAAAGTTTAGAGACTTAACAAAGAAGGGATCACATGAAAAGTGGAACATTGACACAGTTATTCTCCACAGAACAAGTTTATGCACGACCACAATTAGTCATGGAACAAGAGATGATTAGTGACGAACACAGATGATTCATATGTAAAAAACTCAAGAACATGTCAATGCACGATGAGAAGAAAGGTCAAAAGATCTATTCTTTTTGAGAAAAAATCGAGTAACACCACCATTATGAGTCAATGACAAAAACCTAGGATTAGAAAAATAAGATAGCCAGCTCAAACCTCAGATAAAACTAAATTAGCAATCAACCTTAAAAAGCCATACATTTTTCTTTGTTTATTGCTTTTGTCAACTAATAAGTCTATCTGTTATCATGAAAGGAATGTGATAAATAATTGTATAAGAGAAAGCAAACGAATTGACCCACCAAGTGATATTCAAAATTGAATCATACGTGCAAGAACAAACCCAGATACCTAACAACATTATCTTCGAAAACGATGTAAACACTGAAAATTTTTTAAGGAACTAATTAAAATAAATTGTAACCCTGGATCATGCCTTTCAGAAAACAATAAAACTTACTATGACTTATACAGTTATCCCAAAAAAAAAAAAATTATTCCGTCGAACACTTGGTGGGCACGTCGTAAAACTAACCAAAACGACAACCTCCACGAGTCCTCCGGTTCACAGAATGATTAAAGAACAACTACAGAGAAGTCTTGATTTGACAAAATTAACCTTTAACATTTTCTCAACGCAAACGCAAGTTTCTATAATTTGTAATTTCGCCCCTCAAGTTTACCTTTAGTCACATTATCACCCCAATCTGTGTCCCTCAGATTCACGTCTCCACTACCGCCGCTTCTCAATCTCTCTCTCTCTCTCTCTCTCTCTCTCTCTCTCTCTCTCTCTCTCTCTCTCCTTTCAATGGCTTCTGAAGATTCTCTCTCATCGAATCCTCTATTGCAGAATTTTGACTTCCCTCCGTTTGACTCCGTTGATGCTCACCATGTCAGACCTGGGATTCGTGCTCTGTTGCACCAGCTCGTACGATTCTCTTTCTCACCGTCCCTTGTTTTGATGCATCGCATTGAACATTTTCGAGTGTTTATTCAGTACTTATAGTTGTTGAATCGCCCTGGATGATTGGATCATTATCGTCTTCTGCACTTTTTATTAGACTTCTGTGTGTTGTTTCTATGATCCTATGAACAGATTAGTAAAATGTTGCTCATCTGTTGTCGATTTAGCTATTGCTTGACAATTGTGTGAAATGATTTTGATGTTTTTTGTTTGTTTGTTGTATGGGGGATATTTGCAGGAAGCTGATTTGGAGCAGCTAGAAAAAAGTGTAGAGCCTTCATGGCCAAAACTAGTGGAGCCATTAGAGAAGATTATTGATCGGTTATCTGTTGTTTGGGGGATGATTAATCACCTTAAGGCTGTCAAGGACACACCCGAGCTTCGTGCTGCCATTGAAGAAGTTCAGGTAGATGATCATTGTATTCCCAAGTATTTATCTGGTCATGAGAGGTTTGATTCAAATTATGTACTCTGGTGTGAAGCTCTTACTTATTGGTGTCTACGTTTTTTGCCATCAAACACTTTCTTCAATGCTAAAAAAATGATTTTAAGTTCACTTACTAGAGTGTATTATATTTCTGTTTGGTAGATTTTATTGATTCAGACAAAAAGGAGTTCTGAATTTTGTTGTTTGTTCGGTAAATTAGGATTTAGTTTTTGTTTTCCTAACAATACTTGCATATACAGCCAGAGAAGGTGAAGTTCCAGCTTAGGTTGGGGCAGAGCAAACCCATTTACAATGCATTTAAGGCTGTTCGAGAATCTCCAGACTGGAAGACACTGAGCGAAGCTCGTCAACGATTAGTTGAAGGCAAGTAACTATGATTGGGGTATAAGAAGGAACACATTTGGTCCTTCGGGGAATCTTTTTATATTTTTCAGTGTCTAGAGATATGTGCTAATATGGTTTCTGTGTGTTTTCAGCTCAAATAAAGGAGGCGGTTCTAAGTGGTATCGCTCTTGAAGACGACAAGAGAGAAGAATTTAACAAAATTGAACAGGTTCTTTTCTAAAACTTTTGACGAATAAATGTCAACTTTGTTTAGTAAATGGATCGAGGTTTGTCACAGCTCCAAGTGTTATTAGTAATATCATCTGCGATTTGCCGCTGTCCACTATAGGAACTTGAAAAACTTTCCCATAAGTTTTCTGAAAATGTTTTGGACGCTACAAAGAAGTTTGAAAAGTTGATAACAGACAAAACAGAGATTCAGGGGTTGCCGCCATCTGCACTTGGATTGTTCGCACAAGCAGCTGTTTCTAAGGTATTAACAATATGTGAAAGATGTGTAAATTTCATGTTGATTTACATGGGTTTTTTCAGTTGTTGATTCATCTTTATATATGACCCAAGGGCCATGAAAATGCTACTGCCGACACTGGACCATGGCTCATTACACTGGACGCTCCTAGTTATCTCCCCGTCATGCAGCATGCCAAAAACCGTGCTCTGCGCGAGGAAGTGTACCGTGCTTACTTATCTCGTGCCTCTTCGGGTGATTTAGATAATACAGCAATTATAGACCAAATCTTGAAGCTTCGACTGGAAAAGGCTAAGCTTCTTGGTTACAGAAATTACGCTGAGGTATAGTTATTTAAGTGAAGCTACTCTCCTTTATTCATGGGCTTAAATTTTAATGCCCCTCTCCTTGTCCAGGTAAGCATGGCCACAAAAATGGCTACTGTAGAGAAAGCAGATGAGCTACTAGAAAAGCTTCGCAGTGCCTCATGGGATCCGGCTGTTCAAGGTAACTTCTGGTGAAGATTTTCCTTAAATCAACATATTGTTGTTTAAACTAGCATTATCTGTCTAGTAAAGTATATAACAGTGTCCCTCATCACTTTTTTTGTATCCGCCTTTTAAGGCAGAACCCTAACTTTTTTACATGTGTTTGAACTCAGACATAGAAGATCTTAAGAGTTTTGCAAAGAACCAAGGTGCTGCAGAAGCTGACAGTTTGACTCACTGGGACATCACTTTCTGGAGTGAGAGGCTTCGTGAATCCAAATACGATATTAATGAGGTTCTCATCTTTATTGTTTATCTTGTGATACAATTTTATAGTGTTTTGAAACTCTTGACGCTTATCACTCACTGCTTGTAATTTTTTAGGAAGAACTGCGACCTTACTTCTCACTACCAAAGGTTATGGATGCGTTATTTGGTCTAGCTAAGACACTATTTGGAATCGATGTTGTGCCAGCGGATGGTGTGGCTCCGGTAAAATCTGGAACCTAATATGTCGTGTTTCTGCTTATGTCCATCGTGTTATCATGTTTGTTAACATGTTATATGTTATTGCCTTGAAGGTCTGGAACAGCGACGTTAGATTCTACTGCGTCAAAGATTCTTCTGGAAATCCAATTGCTTATTTCTACTTTGATCCATACTCCCGTCCTTCAGAAAAGAGAGATGGCGCTTGGATGGATGAAGTATTTTCTCGTAGCCGAGTCATGGCCCAGAAGGGTTCCTCTGTTAGGCTCCCTGTTGCTCAAATGGTCTGCAACCAAACTCCACCAGTTGGTGACAAGCCAAGCCTTATGACATTCCGTGAGGTAAGGAACACCAGTTAATAGAGCTTATATTGATCGTCGAAGAAAAGTAAATGCTGAGCATGTATGGTAGTTGGTAACAGTATTGATTACCCATGCCCGCAAGAGTTGTTTATTCTGAACTAAAAGTTACATTGGTACCTGATAAAATTTACTCCGTGTGTAGTTTTCTAAATTTATTCGACTATTGTGGAATGGTATTCACTCATGGAACTTTACATATTGGTGGCATGAAGGGCCATGCTATGACAAAATTTAACTGTCATTACTCATTAGGGGAAGCACTAGCTAGACCACTTCTCTTTTCGACCTATGTATACTTGAAATTTTAGGTGCTTTCAGAATTAATGTAGGATATTGACTTGAATTTTGATAGGCTTACTCTTATGTGTATGGTAAAGGACTCATGTTCCTCGTTCTGTATGACAGTAATACCACTTTGATTTACAGGTAGAAACTGTGTTCCATGAATTTGGCCATGCTCTTCAGCATATGCTTACCAAAGAGGATGAGGGGCTAGTGGCTGGTATCCGAAATATTGAGTGGGATGCAGTTGAATTACCTTCACAGTTTATGGAGAACTGGTGCTACCACAGGTACTTGGGTTTAACTGCCTTGTCGAAATTAATTGACAAATGTTTGGGTCTCCGTGATTTTTGCCCCTTTTACCAATACTTTGCAGTGCTGCATAGAATTTTACTAGTAACTTTGTAGTGAACATTATCTGAATATGGTTCCAGGGATACCTTAATGAGCATTGCTAAGCACTATCAAACCGAAGAAACTCTTCCTGAGAATGTATACAAGAAGCTCCTGGCTGCGAGAACGTTCCGTGCAGGGTCCCTTAGTCTTCGTCAGGTCAGTACATCCATATCAAACTGCTGATGTTCATACAATGTAGTACCAAGATACTCTTCTTCAGCGGATCTGTAGAAACACATTTTAGTGAATATGGTTCTTGCTTTGTTCCAGTTGAAGTTTGCTACAGTTGATCTGGAGCTGCACACAAAATATACGCCAGGTGGGACAGAGACCATCTACGATGTTGATCAAAGGGTGTCCATAAAAACACAAGTGATTTCTCCACTTCCTGAGGATAGATTCCTCTGCAGCTTCAGTCATATATTTGCAGGTAAATCAGCTATGTGCGCTTAGCATAGGTGTGTTCGATAGTTTGTTTCACTTACTCACCTTCTCGTTTCTTGTCAGGCGGTTATGCAGCTGGATACTACAGTTACAAGGTAAATATATTCTCTTATTTCTATATAACTCACCAGTTCAACAGACGGTTCTCTGTTGGTCAAATTTTTTAAAATCATTTTGTCGAAATGTGCAGTGGGCGGAGGTTTTGTCTGCGGATGCGTTTTCAGCCTTTGAAGATGCTGGGTTGGATGACATCAAGGTACTCTGTATATGCTGCAAAGCAAATCATATTGAACCTTTGATTCGATTTTCCAGATTGTGAACATCTCTTTGTGTTGTGAATTGAGCACAGGCTGTTAAAGAAACAGGACAGAGATTCAGAAACACTATACTTGCTCTGGGAGGAGGAAAAGCACCTCTACAAGTATAAAAACTCTTCACTGCATCTACTTATATGTATATCTACGTCGTTTGTTAACAGATCTTATAATGGTAAATACTGAACAGGTGTTTGTGGAGTTCAGAGGTCGGGAACCTTCCCCAGAGCCTCTGCTCAGACACAGTGGGCTCTTGGCTGCTTCTGCTTGAAGTATTGAAATCCTTTGGCTAGTCTCAATCAGATTTACGATTACAAAGTCATCCAGTTGTATTAAACTTATTCTACTTTTGTTCACTGAGCCTTTTCGAGACAATAAGAATGGTGTTTATGAACAAAACGAACAGAGATATTTCTTTTATCTTCCAACCATAACGCATTTTCCATTACATTGTTCTTTCTTCGTACCAACTTCTTCATTCTTCCCGAATGAGAACAAGACAAAAAGGAACAAACAAACCCTCACTCTCAAACCTCTGTTCATGGTGTCACCAATAATCTAAAGGAACTAAAGAAACTTTATCTGAAAGAGAAAAAGAAAAACTCTTCCACTTCTTGCTCAACCTAGAGATCTCTAAACTACCCTTTACATTTTTCTCTCTATCTACTCTTTCCCTAACACTCAAAATCTTTTCTTTCGAGTTTCCATCCTCATTTCCCTTTACACCAAAGTTCCACCTCCTCCAGATACTCCGATTCTTGTCTTGCTTATATCAATGTGCGTTCAAGCAAAGGAAGGTAATACGTTCTACGAGTTTCTTCCTCAACAGTGTTATTAAGGAGCTTCTTTTGCCTCCACAAATGGAGATTGGACACTATCCGCATCAGAATCACTTCCTGATGAACTTCCTGACTCCGAATCTGCATAGAGTCACACACATAAGACAATGCTGGACAAATAAATAGAACAATTAACAGAGAAATAGATGACAGGGAAAATGTGGTTACCACTAGACGAAGAACTGCCACTGGAACTAGAGCTGCCAGAAGAACTAGATCCACCACTCACAGCAGCGGCTGTACCATCCCTCTCAATCTCTACTGATGGATAATCCTCAATGGGTATATCTTCTCCAATGTCTACATCTTCTTCTCCTGCCTCCCCTCCTTTCCTCCCTCTCTTCTCAGCATTTCCCATTTCTGTCACCATAGGCTGATAATACAGACAAATATCAGTACTAACTAGACAGCAACAATAGCTGCTTTATAAAACATCGGATCAACATTTTGCTTTACCAGATTTCTTGGTGGGGTTGACGCATTCTGGATAAACCCTTGCCGCTTGATTTTGCTTGCCATCTTTTTGTAGTTAGTAACAAAACGATCAAGCTCCCACAGAGTCTCATTGTCTAAAGCTTCAATGTCTAACTCAATTTCATCGCCGTCTTGAGGTAAGTCTCTTGTTCTCTTCCTCAGAATCTGAATCAACTGTCCCAGCTTCTCAGTAGGCAATTCTTGTAGATTTACGCCAAGCTTTGCCTTTTCTTCCATCGTCATTAGCCTCTTGTTTGGATCCTTAGCCTTGGGTTTCGGTAACTTCCCTTTCCTTCCTTTATTCGTTTCACCCACTTCAAGTCGTGCTTCAACTTGGCTAACCGGCTGGGGAGGTAATGGTGGTGGTGGCTGAACCGGTGACGAAGGAGGAGATGGGACACGAGTTATCTCCATTACTGGAAGAGGAGGAGGAGGCAATGCAAGTAATTGCTTCACAGAATCTAGCTTTTTAGCTATAGAAATCTGTTCAGGTCCTTTCCTCACATGCTCCACCACCTGATTCTGATTCCACATTCTTTGGTTGAGTTCAGGTTCAGGTTCAGGTTCAAGACGAGAAGATGATCCCATGACTTTCAGCTCTTGAGCCTCGTACCTCTTCAATGTAGGGTTAAACCAAACATCAAACTGACCCAGAAGCTTCTCAGCCATCAAATAAACGTCTTGGCCCTTAGGGTTATACGACATGGCATTGGTGAAAGTCAACCTGACATCAGAAGCGAAATCAATCGGCGATCTGTAAAAGCCCTTATCCAGATTCACCTTCACCGTACCCAGATCCATAGGCTTCTTCACGATCACATGATAGTCGTGAAGCCCTAAACCTTTAACATCAACAGGATTGTTGAACACCCATGACCATTTCTGCTTCATCAGCTTTACCAAGATCTGGCCGCACGTCGTCATCATACTCTTCAAAACCTTCTCAGACATCAGATCCAAAGCCACCACATGACGCTTAAATTGAGGCTCGTTCGCATCAAACGGATTGCTTCGTTTCTGACCATGCCCAATCGTCTTCTTCTTCTTCGTCTTCGTCTTCTTCACACCAACGTCATTCGTTTCGTCAGCAAAGCTACGAGCTTGATTAGTATACACAGAGCCGCTCACGAACCCACCCGATTCGATCCGTTCTCTCAGGAACCGAACTTGCTCGAGCTCGGAATTGAGACGCTTCTTCAGCTCCCTGAGCTGACTCGCGGAGTACCCATCAAGCTCAAAGGAGACGTAGTCTCCAGAAGAAGCTAACGAATCGTCGAACTGCTTGGTGGAATTGTTCCCGCCGTAAGGATTAGGGTTAGGGTTAGGGTTGAAAAGAGGGTTGTTGATAGCATCGGAAAGGGGTTGGTTAGTGTATTTCCTCATAAAAACGGCGCCACATTGTCCCTGAAACAACGGTTCGTTTATGTTAGCCAAAACCGCCGGTGCCATACAAAAATCGAAGGGCACAAGATCATTTCAATGAGATCTCTCCTCTTTCTCACTACGCCGGACTCAGATCAAAGGGGGTTTTTTTTTATCCTTTAAATTAATTTAAAAAAGGGGTAAAAAAAAAGTGAGAAATAATCGTCACCGGAAAAACAAAGTCCGGCGATCGGAAGAAAGGAAGAGATTGGTTTGTGTTGGAGAGAGGAGGTGGAGGACGAGGAACAAGAAGGTGAGGCATCGTCTCTTCTTAAAGGACATTGAAATCTGCCCGTTAAAACGCTTAGTGTATTTCATCACCGTTGATTTGAGATCTGACGGTTGAGATCTGTTTGATGACGTTGCCCGATCAAGCTGCCCGAGTAATCTGACATGGACGGCTTAGATTGAGTTAATTGATCCAGTGACTGTTCCACAGCCGTTGGTTCGTGAGTCGTCGTGTCTCGTGTGTGTGCTTTTTTTCTCTCCTACGATTTTTTCTTAATTAAACAAAAAGATTTTGGAGACATAGGCAAATTGGGTGTCTCTGAACTGCCTCACGTGGGCCCACTTTTTTTTTTTTCTTTTATATATAGATATTCGAGGGGAGACTTGTTAATTTTTTTTGTTTCTCACTTTTGCTAGGTCAGCAGTTTCTTGAATACTCTTCTCCATTTGTTTGAAGTTATAAACTCCCTATCTCATCGTAAATTTATAAAAATGCATCACAAGTTAATTGATAGAGAGATACATAAGCGAAGCAATGAATTATATAAGAGAATTAAGACAGCTGAGGGTCAAACTCGCCGGAGTAGGTTAGGACAGACAAGAACCACCGGGATTGTTTGTTTTTAATCTTAGCCAATTTGAGGCAACCGGTCCTGATCTGATAAAATGACGAAATTACCCCTTACGAGACATTTACCAGTAAGTGAGGCTGAATCCTGAACCGTTCCTCCTCCTGACCTCTTCATTTTCTTTCCCAAGATTTTTATAACCTTTTTGAGTTTTTATAGGAAAACATAATAAAACTTTTTTCTGATAAACAAGAACTTAAGAGAGAGAGACTCGATCCAAGTTTTAAGAAGAGAGAGAGGGATGGTGAGCAATGAGAGAGAGAGAGAGAGTGACTCAATTAACATTATTTGAGAAAATAAGTGCAACTTTGTATTTATACATTTGACGAAGCTGGGTCTAATCTGGACCATTGGATCCCTTGATTTTTTTAAAACATCATAGTTTTCATATATGAGGTGTCAGGTAACTAGATACTACTATTTCAATACTACTCTATAGAAAAAAAAAAGGAGGGGGAGGTCATAACCGTAAATAACACTAATAAATGTTATGTTATGCTGAGGTTGCGTCTATCCCCAAACACTACAACAGATGTGGGGACCCTTTCCTCAGAAAAAAAGTGGGACCCACGACAGCTCACCTTTCTCTGTAGAACAAATCTCTACGCGGCCACACGCGATTTCAATACTGCGTGCGTCTCACTCTCCTTTATCTGACGTGGCTTTTACTTAATCTTTTTCTAGAAGGAAACAGTTTTATTGGCTCTGTTTTTTCCATTCGGATTACAGTTTTTTTTTTAGAGTTCAACAGAGAGAGAATGCTGTAATAAATCTCCCAAGAACAAGACATGGATCCCCAGAGGAATCACTCTCTTTCCCACGTCGTTCGCAACGATTAGATGCTTGCAAGGATCGATCATGAACACTGTTTCGATCACCTCATTGGAACGAACATGAACACGATCGAAACCAATCAGCTGTTTCTCCGGAACGCCAGATATAACCGGTGGCATTTTCGAAAACATCATCAGAACATGACTACCGTCGATTTCTCCTGCATTGCTCACGTTAACCTGAACATTAAACCGCAGAGTTTCGCAAGAGTTAACCATGGCATCATCTAGCTGTAAGTAACGGAGCTGTTCTTCTCCGTGTTGTTGTAGTAGTTTCTTGTGAGAAGACTGCTGTGGTAATAGTTCTGATAAGCTAAGTCTGGTTGGTGCTGATGTGATCTTGTAATCGAATTTCGTGTAGCTTAAACCCGTTCCAAAACTGTATACTTGAGGTCCGGTATAGAATCTGTATGTTCTTCCTGGATATCCACGAGATGAATCGGCTCTCATATGCATATCCGACATTGCCACATCTGTGAATGACTCCGGATACCATGTCATCGGTAATTTCCCACCTGCATTTGAACCAAAACCACTTGAGATATTCGGTTTCACCATGTCATAAACATTAAACCAGGAATGGACAAATGATGCTTTGATTTGCAGTAGAGACTAACCTGGATTGAAGTCTCCAAATATAATTTCAGCAAGTGCTTGTCCACCGGTTTCACCTGGATAACCAATCCAGATGATGCTTCCGATTCTCGGGTCTGTTTTAGCAAACGTTACATCCACTGGTCCTCCACCAGTTAGAACAAGAATCACCGGTTTTTTGCTCGCTGCTGCAACAGAAGACACAAGATCTTTCTGTTTACCAGGCAAAGAAAGACTAACTCGATCCTTATCCTCGGTTTCTTGAGAGAGATCTAGTCCTGCAACTACTATGACAAAATCCGCTCCCTTAGCGATGGCAACAGCTTCTCCAAATCCGTTATCAGAATCACAAGACACGTCTGAGCAACCAGACACATAAGATGTCTTCTTTACATACTTCAGAAGTTCCGTGAACAGAGTCTTTCGTTGACACGGCTTCCCTTTACAAATATGAAATTTCTAAACTGTTTCAGCGGAGAGAAGTATTATTTAGTCTGCTTGAATATACCAAGAAAATGGATAGTTCGAACCTGTATAAGTGCCGCCCATATTGCTTATATTATTCGCCATTGGACCAACAATTGCTAAAGAAGAAACATGGTTTTTTTTCAAAGGCAACAACTTGTGATCATTTTTCAGAAGCACGATGCCCTGTCTTGCTGCCTCCAGTGCCAATTTTCTGTGGTCTGAGCTACAAATGTCATTTGATCCTAACTTCGCGTAAAGTCCTTCTCTTGGATCTCCGTCAAAAAGTCCAAGACGAAGTTGAACTGCAAAGAGATTAAGCAGAGCTTGGTCTACTTGTTCTTCGGTCACCTTTCCTTTCACGATCGCAGATTTTGTGTTCCGAAGCATGTACGTTCCACAATTTATATCCACCCCTAAGAATCCCCATTTCAGTTTTCATTATAAAACAAAACTTTAAAAAAAAATTAAACAAGTTTGAAGAGCTCAAAATAACCTGCTTTTATGGCATCGGCAACAGCTTCCTCAGGTGACTTTGTGTATCCTTGGTACTCAAAAATGGTTGCCACAGCATCACAGTCTGATGTAATGTACCTAAAAGGATACAACAAAGACTCTCCGTTACGTCTTTCATTGACCAAATCAAAGTAATACAAACATAAAATCAGTTTTACTTACCCTTCAAATCCCCATTCAACTCGAGCTTTTTTTAATAGGTCTTCTTGTGCACAAGCAGGCACTCCATTAACTGCATTATATGAACACATCAAGCAGCTAGCTTTACCATCTCTAATACAGCTTTGAAATGGGGGCTGATATGTATCTTCCATGTCCTGTTCTGTGACCTACTAATACACAGTAGGCTAGAATCAATGTATGACACAAAACCATCCCGACATGATAAAAATGTAAAAGAGCAAAAGCCATTGACTTGAATATAGTAGCTCTTCCTAAACTTTCCAATGACATTAGATTTTTAAAGTAAATTTTCCAAATCAATGCCTAACAGTTTTCAGTTTTCACTAACTTAAGATTTCCGATTTCACCATCTAAATTTCCCTCCATAAAATGCAGCTACAGGATAACAAGCGTTGATGAACTTTTCTCAGAGAAGTGAAGTATAAGCATTCGGCAATTCTCTTCAGGGCATGAAAATGTTTAACAAAAAAAGCAGCTTGAGTGTTGTTCATGTATAAACCATTATCTATACAAGACAAAAGAGCAGATCTAATGACAAGATTAAAACCTAAGACTTTCTAATTTAAACCAAACTGAAGCTGCCTCATATAAGCTAAAGTCATAGCAAGATGTCTTAGTCTTAGTGTCTTACCACAGCATTGAAGTCGTATCTAGTAAAATTCCCCCATTTTTCCAAATCATAGGCAGTGAAATGCTTGCAACAAGCAGATAACATGAGCTTCCCATCATCACCATCATCATCATAACGAGCATCAACACCATCACCATCACCAAATCTTCTTTTTAAAACCTTCCTCTTCCTATTTTCTTGAAACCCTCTAACGAACTCAACACCATACTCGGAAACTACCTTGGGATCCTCACCAGGAGTCTCCTGCCCTCTTCCCCATCTCGGATCCCTAAACACATTTATATTCGGAGCCCAAAAAGTCAACCCAGCTTGACCACCGTTGTACATAGCCCGAGCTTCCACAGCAACAGCAGATCCAATCTCGTACCATAGCGTTCTATTGAAAGATGCGGCGGATACGATTACCTGAGGAAAACTAGTAGCGGAGGAGATTGAACCGTTGAAGGAAACTCCCGGACCGTTATCGGCGATCCCGTGTAACGATTCAGACCACCACTCGTACGGAGGGATACCGAGACGAGGTACGGAAGCAGCTGTGTTTGAGAGCTGACCGATCTTCTCAGTGAGCGTAAGGAGGGAGACGAGAGAAATTGCTCGTTGTTTTATAGATAAAGAGACATTGCAGAAGGGGTAAGAGCTGAAATGAGGAGGTTTACAAGGGAACTGTGGATGAGAATCGAGGTTTTTGAAGGTTTCGGCTATGGCGGAAGCGAAGAAGAGTAAAGAGATTAGAGTCAACTGAGGATGTTTCATACTTTTTTTTGGAGGAAAAGAAAAAAAAAAAGAAACTGTGGAGAGGAAATAACACGTTGAGTTTCAAACCGGACACATTAGATTAGACCGGTAAAATCTTAAATCAAAATCAACAGCTGGACCGGTACGTTGTCACTTGTCATCTAACGGGTAAATGGTAGACTGGTAGTTGGATTTATTACTGTTCCCTTTATAGACATGTTAACTAACTATATATGGGCTAAACATTTATGGGCCGTATTTATGACTTTGGTCATTCTTATCTAATCAAGGTTTATATAGTAGTAGTAAATAAATTAAGATCAAAGAAGATAGCCATAAATTATAGAGTTAATCTATCCATGTCCTTGGATTCTATTTCTTTAAGTAGAGTACTATATTTTCAACTTTGATTTTTTTTTTTTTTTTTTTTTTGTGTGTTTCCAAGTGGATCCGATCCAGTTAATAAAATCAAAATTTTCTAACCAAAATATGAAACAAAACAAGAGGGAATAACATTTCAAATATGCATCCCTAGTCGCTTGGTCATTTATGGACTCATGGTCACATAGCAAAAGAAATTGCTGCAATATTGGACTTCTCATCAAGTCATCATCGCTGCAGCTATTCACGTGTTTTATTTTATGTCTTCCTTTCTTCCTCCTTGCATGCATTTACCTTGAGACTCGTGTTTTTTTTTTTTTTTTTTTGTACTTTAAATTGATTTCCAAATTAACTTAACAAACCAACAATTTGTTATTATACCTGATATTAACTAAACCAACATTTCTTCGGATATACACATACTTTAAAAAGGTAAATGGGTATCCAATCCAAAGAATGATTAGTCTAGCAATTTAAAAGGTGAAAACCAAATTGTGTATCCACAAACTCTCACGCTCGAAATCAACAATTTTTAATATGATTATTTTGCATATATACGATTTAAATTGAAAAGAACAAAAAAAAAATTGTAATCCAGACAATAATGATATCCGATTGACTATAATAATGGAGTGAAGATAGAGTATAGTAGGAGACAGTCTCTCTAAGTGTGTGTCCACAAACTCTCACGCAACTTATAAATAAATATACAAACAAAATTATTTGACCAAGCCTTCGATCTCTTTGACCTGTCAGTATAGTCTTTTCTTTCCCATCTTAATACAAACATACACTGATACTCACAATGTAATAATTTGTGGAGTTATGTCTATAGAAAGACACGGGTGTTCGCTTTTTTTACGTGACGGATCGATGTTGGCGCGCGTGTTCTTAGATACGAATGTCTTCTAGATAATACGTATATAGTAAAACTCACAAATTACTAACACTATCCAATAAAAGAGAAATCAGATGGTAGCTTCTCAAATTAGATAAAATCTAGATCATTAAATTATCGCTTACTTATTTCTATGAATATGAATATTCATATTTTTTAATATCATGTATACGCATACTAATCATATATATACTAAGAAAGAGGGCAAGCAAGCAAATGGTGTTCATCAATTTGGTCGGGATAGAGTTTGTGCGTCAGATCATTTTCCGATCACAGAGAAGGAACTAATTGCTTGATACTATTTTGGCACAGTCCGATAATGCTCTTAAATTCTTATTTATGACTTATTTGCCTTCTGTTATTGATGGTCCGTTTTCAGTGACAAAGACACCGACTCATTTGCCTTTTGTTATTAACAGAATCAAACAGTACATAAGTTATAATAGAAGTTAAAAACAAGATATGGCAGATTCCATCTCAGTCATAGGCCTCATAGTTCAGTGCTGGACCATGGATAAAAAACAAACAAACACAGTTAAATGCTAATAGTGATCTCTCTCCTTATTCTTTAAACAAAGAGACAAAACTACCCTATTTGTTTTATTCTTGCTTAAAAGCCAATTTTTATGTAACAGTGGAAAGTGTAAAATGATATGAGTAACTCTAATTAGTTAAACGGTGAATTATATATTCATTACACTTCACACATACGTAATGCATTATATAAAGAACAGTCCATCTTCTTTTCTTACACAAAGCTCTCTTCACTTCCATTTTAGTAAAGAGTTTCAGAAACAGAGATGGAAATGGAATTGTCCCAATTGAATAAACAAGAGAGCAACAATCTCGACGTCGACGGCGTTAAAGGCGGATTCACAGCGATGGACCAGTTCGTCCCAAATGATTGGAACTTCGATTACCTATGTCTCAACAATCCCCTCGAAGAAACCGACAACATTGATCATCCTTCTTCCTCTTCGATGAATATAATATCTCAGCCACCAACGTTGCTCCACCAACCACCGCAACCGTTGTCACCTCCTCCTTCTTTGCCTCTCTCCTCCGCTTTCGACTATCGTTTTCTCGAGGATATGATTGACTCCTCTTGTTATCCTCCTCCATTGATTCTTCCGACTTCACAAGAGAACAACATTTATGCACCATTGATGGTGGAAAGCAATAGCTTCGTGACAACCGGAGTGACTAACAAGAAAAAGAGTAACAGGAAGCTTGAAGGCCAACCTTCGAAGAACCTCATGGCGGAGAGACGGCGGAGGAAACGGTTAAATGACAGGCTCTCCATGCTCCGATCCATTGTCCCCAAAATCACCAAGGCATAATTTCATAAACCCCTCTCCTAACGAAAACTTATAATTTTCACTTATTATTGAATTAATCTATAGTTATTAAGTTCCTAAGGTTACATGTATGTCTTCTTCTTGTTTGAACCTTTTGTCAACACTGTTCATTTTATAATGGTTGCCATTTATGTGAATTTGCATCTACTGTCGTTTAAGAAAATGGTTCCGTTTGTTTTATTAATGTTATGAAATCAGATGGATAGGACATCGATACTAGGAGATGCCATAGATTACATGAAGGAGCTTTTAGACAAGATTAACATGTTGCAAGAAGTCGAACAAGAACTTGGAAGCAACTCTCATCTAAATAGCCTCATTACAAACAAATCTACGGTCAGAAACTCCCTAAAGGTAAAAAAAACAAAACATCTGTTTATGATACTTTCTCTCCAATACTCATAATTACTTTTTGTGGTTTACAAATTGATCCCTTTACAAAGCACTCGTTACAAAACACCCCCATCATGTATTCATGTATACAGTTTGAAGTGGACCAGAGGGAAGTTGATACTCATATTAATATATGTTGTTCTACTAAACCGGGGCTGCTTCTATCAACAGTCAGTACATTGGAGACTCTAGGCTTAGAGATTCAACAATGTGTCATTAGCTGCTTCAGTGACTTCTCATTGCAGGCTTCTTGTTCTGAGGTACGGATATCATCACACATTTTGATTTTTAGCCTTAATTAATTACTTGCAAGTTGCAACATCTATACATGTTTATATTGATTATATAATTTAAAAGGTTGCTGAGCAGAGGGACTTCGTTACGTCGGAAGATACTAAGCAAGCACTGATCAGAAACGCAGGTTATGGAGGAAAATGTTTGTAAGAAAGTTTCCATAATTGCAATGTTTTGAATTTCGAAGGTGTGAAAAAGAAGTCAATATTAATGTTTATGAACGTACCAAATTTAGTCATCTCTTCTTGATCCTCTTTTGCGGTCTCTAAAACTTCCTATTCATTTTTGCATCATTACTCTCTCTATCTCTCTTCCTATCGTTATCGAACGAGCAAACAAACACAAGTTTTTGCGAACCAAAGAAACCACAAACGAAATCAGTGCACACAACACGTCAAGTCAATGCCAAAGAGATAGAGCAGAGAGGCAAAAAGAGTTTGGGCCCAATAAGCGCAGAGATAGTATTATATTAAAACCCTATATGAAAGCAAGTATTTTGGAAATAAAATGGGCTTTATATATAGTAAAGCCCAAACTAGGCCCACCTAGTATTTTCAAGTTTTTTTTTTTGACCTAACGAGCTCCGTCCGTTTCCTCCCTTTAAATAGCTGCGGCTAACTTTGAACCCTAATCAAGTTATCAAGAGGATCGGCCTCTCAAAACATTTATCAATCTCTAGTTAGTTCTTCGACAGATCTGTGCTTTCTTCGTTGTTTTTTTCTTTCTCTTTCGTGGTTTTGTTTTAATGTTGGGGGGGGGGGGGGGGGGATTTTGGAAACGGGACTGGAGTTTGACTCTTTAGCAAAATAACGATGCCATAGAGATGAATGCAGCGCCCTAAATAAAATAAAACAAGACCACAAATCGGAGATCTTTGTCTTAGTTTCTGTCCGAATTCGAGTCTGTTGATATTGGTCGCTGAGATAGATCTTACATATATTTAGCTGTGTTTTTATTTGGTTTGATTGAATTTGTAAAAAAGGATGAGATATATGGAGCAGTGATTCAGGCAGCCTACTTGTTAATAAAAAAAAACAATGACATGAGAGGTGTTTAACTGCTCCTAGATCAAATTATGCTTCTGCTCTTCAGACTTGCTGAGATTTTATCGTCTTTGAAGCTGGTCTAGTAGTCTTAAGCACATTTTTTAATCCTCCTTCAATCTTCCTCTGTATCGGTTTTTAAAATCATAGTATGGTATTTGTTTCGATTCTGGTTCTAATTAGACTTTCTTGGTCGTGTATGATTGCTTAACCATTCTGATTCTGTTTTTGCTGGTTCGATCCCGATCAGGACGGCGATTCTATTTCTTGATGATTTGTATGTTTTTCAAAGTTGATATGGTTTGTGTGTGTCTGTGCTTTGTTTGTCCAATTGCTTTTTTCATAATTATTCTTAAAAAATTGTTTTGTGGCTATGGTGGATCTTTGTAATTCTAAAGCCGATATATAGAACAAGAGGACAATGGTGATTGAAATATGGAAATACATGAGAAACGTTTTTAAAACATGTAATGATAAGAGCTGATTGACGAACTGGCTGGCACAGTTGAAATTTCGGGATTGTAAAAGTTGAATCCTACAATCTATATTGATGAAACTTCAAAGATTATATAACAAAACAGAAGATTGACTTAGAGCAGAAGAGAAATTAATTCGTTTTGATCTTTCGATTCGACAATATTAAATAAGTTTCAACTAAACTAATGCGTCTGTGATATATATAAAGTAGTCCTGTGCGTTAACCAGTAAATCAGTTTAACACACCCTTATTACAATCAAGCCTAATTTACTCATCGACACATTCTAATCATAATATCCAACCTATATTAGTTTTTTATTCATTTTGACATTCTTGTTTTTGCAAATTAGTGGAAATTAATGATAAAATTGATGTCAGCCGGTGAAAACAGAAGCGATTTTTCTTCAGATCCGATTTCAGCACCGTTAAGCTTTGTTTCTTCGATGACAGAAGCTCTGCCTTCTCCCCCTCCGCCAGCTCCTCCGGATTCTTCTTCTTCTCCTCTCTCTGGTTCTTTTTTGCCGGTTCAGTTTCTTCATCTTGTCGATGCAGAGATGTCAGATCTGCCTTCTTCTTCCTCTCTTCCATAGCCAATTAATATTATTCCCTCTGAGAAAGGAGTTCTCGGAGCGGCTCCTTCTTCTCTGGTTGGAGACAATTCGTCTCTTCCTCCCTATCTCGGACAAGCTTCTTCGCCTGGTGTTACCGACTCAGGGTTTAATTGGGCAAAAAATCTTACTTCTTCGGGTAAGATTCCTGTTTCATCAGCTCCGATTTCTATGTCTACAGAAGATCGCTCTCGGGTTAAAGTTTCAAATTCTGTGTTTGAAAAAGATGCAAAGCTTCATGAAAATTTCATTGTGGGCATCTTCTATGGAACGGCTCCATCTTATGGGAAGATTTGGGGTGTTTTAAACTTTCTGTGGGGTAAAGATAAAAGAGTCACAGTTCATAAACTGACCTCCAATGCTTTTCTATTCCATATCCCCTCTCCATCGTTAAGGAATAGGGTGCTGCAACATGAATTATGGCATGTAGGTGACTCTCCGTTCTTTGTCACGGCTTGGAAGTCAGAATTCAGTTTTAATCCTCCTTCATTAGAGAAAGCGCCAGTTTGGGCATCTATTAAGGATATCCCTTTTGATTTAATCACTCCAGAGGGTTTAAGTATCACTTGTAGGCCGTTGGGGCGAGCAGTGGATCATAAACCTTTCACTAGTGTCAACTCTGCCGAGGTAAAAGTAATTGTAGATCTTATGAAACCTCTTCCATCGGTGTTGGAAATAGAACAAGATGATGGACAGGTCTTGCTTCTTAATGTCTCTTACCCTTGGTTACCTCCTCTTTGTCCTTTGCAATGAAATTGGACATAAAGCTTCACTTTGTCCTACTACTATTAATTCACATATGCAATCTTCTTTGGCTGGAAAAGAGAAGCAAATCCCTAAAGGACCTAGAAATAATGCTTCTTCATCAACTCATGTGGAAAAGCAACAGGTTTGGAAACTCGTGTCTGAAGGCCATGTTAAACAAGTTTCGACCCCTACTTCAGATTCTATGGTTCATGAAAAAGAGGATTTACCTACTTCCTCTCAAGTTATCAGAGCTCCCTCTGTTTCCGCTCCATCTGGGTTACCCTTTGCTCATGAAAGTTCTTCTGTGGACTTGGATGTAGCTTCGACCAATTCTGTTCAGTTGCCTGAATTGGCCACCCATAGTATTCTCTCCTCGCCTTTACTCTCAGTGGTTCAACCTTCTACTTCCATCTCAAACCCTTTTGAACTGTTATCAGTAGAGGAAAATGCTTTGGTCTTGGGTGAGATGTCTTCTTCGCTGGTTCTCTATGGTTCTTCTCCCTCTTTAGTCTCCTCCAAAGATAAGAAATCAAAGAGAAAAAGGTATGACCAAATCTCACCTGCTCAAGGTGGTGTTCTCTCCCTGCAAAGAGGGAAGCGTCACACTCCATAATCTGTTTATATGTCAGACAACTTTTTTTGGAATGTGCGAGGTCTTAATGATTTTTCAAAGCATCGACCTCTTTATAACTGGCTTCGTAGTCGTCCTGTCACTTTTGGAGCTTTGTTGGAGACACATGTTAAAGAAGCTAGTAAAGATTTTATTATGTCAGTTCTTGGTTCAGAGTGGTCTCTTTTGTCTAATTACCAGTTCTCGGAGTTAGGAAAGATTTGGATCATTTTCAAAGCTCCGACTAAAACAACAGTTCTTTTTGTTGACCTTCAGTCAATTACTTGTGAGGTTTCTTTGGATGATGGGTCAGTTCTTATTTACACAGCGGTTTATGCATCTACCGAGGAAGAGGAAAGGAAAAAGCTTTGGAGTTCACTTCATGATAGATACACATCTCTCTGTTTAGCAAACAAGCCGTGGATGATTAATGGGGATTTCAATGAGATTATTAGTCCAGCAGAAACCTCAAATAATAATACGGTCAGCTCTACAAGAGGTATGCGTATGTTTGGAGACTGTTTAGCTGACTTAGGTCTCTTTGATCTTCCCTTTTGTGGACCTAAATTTTCTTGGACGAACAAAAGATCTTGAGATCCGATTGGGAAAAAACTAGATAGATGCTTGGTGAATGGTTGTTGGTTGCTAAGATTCCCTTCTAGTTTTAATACCTTTCAAGCCCCTGAGTTCTCTGATCATACACCTGGTCATATAAAGATCGTCTCGCCTCCTCCGTCTTATGGTACTAGGCCATTTAAATTTTTTTCGCTTTTAACAAAGCATCCAAGTTTTATGGATTCTGTTATGGAAGCTTGGACACATGTTGGTATATCAGTTCTTACTCTTAAAGACTTCTTTTTCAAGCTGAAAATGATGAAAAAGCCTATAAAAGATTTGATGAAGATCAATTTTAGTGGCTTAGAAAAGAGAGTTGCTGAGGCTCACTCCAAGCTTAATGATCTTCAGCTGTTAGCTTTGAATGTCCCTTCTCAGATCAATATTCAGAATGAAAAATTAGCTTTGGAGGGGTGGTTGCATCTTAGTCTTGCGGAGGAGAGTTTTTATAGACAAAAGTCTCGTCTGAGATGGTTGGGTGAAGGTGACTTTAATAATTCTTTTTTCCATAAGGTTACTACGGCTAGGAATGCTAGAAATGCTATCAAATTTCTGTTGAAACCAGATAGATCTTTCACTTCATCTCTCCAAGAAACTCATGATCTAGCTATCAGCTATTTTGCTGGGATCCTACGTTCAGTTAGAGGCAGATTTTGTCCTGATTACCTGAGCTCCTTAGTTCTGTTATCCATACAACTTGTTCGATTGAGCAGCAATCTTCTCTCTCCTCTCCTTTCTCTGCTGAAGCTATAACAGCTTGTCTTCTCAAGTTGCCTCTCAATAAAACACCAGGACCAGATGGATTTCCTGTAGAGTTCTTCAAGGCTACATGGTCTATTATTGGGCATGAATTAACTTTGAGTGTGCTCCAATTCTTTCATGATTCCTTTATCCCAACTGCCTTAAATTCCACATCTCTTATCCTAGTTCCAAAGAGGCTAGGGTCTGTTGAATTGAAGGACTTCAGACCCATCTCTTGTCTTAATGTGATTTACAAGCTCATATCTCGTCTCTTGTTAAACAGATTAAATAGTCTGCTTCCTGACCTTATACTTCCAAACCAAACCGCATTTGTAAAGGACAAGCTTATAATAGAGAATGTGCTTCTTGCTTCAGAAGTTATGCAAGGTTATCATCTTAACTCTGGTGGAGAAAGAATCACACTCAAAGTTGACATCTCAAAAGCTTTTGATTCAGTTAGATGGGACTTTCTTCTTGATTCTCTTCAGGCTTATAAGGTTCCTCTTATTTTCATTAACTGGATCAGAGCTTGTGTGTGTTCTCCGTCTTTCAGTATTAGTATCAATGGGGTTACTTTAGGCTTCTTTAAAGGAAGGACGGGTCTGCGCCAAGGGGATCCTTTATCCCCAATTTTGTTCGTTATGATAATGAATGTGTTATCCTTAATGTTGAGTAAAGCTGCTCTAGAAGGATCTTTCAAGTACCACCCTGGGTGTAAGGACCTTCAGCTTACTCATCTATGCTTTGCTGATGATTTATTAATCTTCTTAGAGGGATCAGAGCATTCTTTGAGCGGAGTTATGTCTGTTCTTGCAAAATTTGAGGAAATCTCTGGTTTGACAATGAATATTGAGAAAACCTCCTTGTTTTGTTCCGGTGTAAGTGAGGATAACTTGAACTGGTTAAAGACTGTTTTTAATTTGACTTCTTCCACTTTTCCAGTCCGGTACTTAGGTCTTCCCCTATGTTCCAAAAAGCTTTCAGTGAAAGATTGTGATCCTTTGCTATCTCAAATTCGGAAGAAACTGAATGGTTGGACTCATAAGTTTCTGAGTTTGGCTGGTAGGTTAACTCACTTATCTTCAGTTATCCCCGGAATTATAGGTTTTTGGACTAGTGCGTTCTTCCTCCCTAAGAAGGTTATTAGAAAAATTAACAGTCTTTGCAGCTCCTTCCTTTGGCATGGAAAGGTAGACACTCCCTCAGGTGCTAAAGTGTCTTGGTTTAACATTTGCTTTCCTAAGTTAGAAGGTGGACTTGGTTTGAGGCACATTAGTAGTTGGAACGAAACATGTGCTTTGAAACTTCTTTGGATGCTGTTTTTTAGAGCTGGTTCTTTTTGGGTGGCCTGGATAAAAAGTATGTATCTTTCTACATCTCCTTTATGGGCACTCAATGAAAAGAATGTTTCTTACTCTTGGAACTTCAGAAAATTACTTAAGCTTCGTTCCAAAGCTCTTAAATTTCTCAGCATCCATATTGGAAATGGTGATTCTACTTTCTTTTGGTGGGATCCATGGACTCCTTTTGGATCTCTCTACCATTTCCTTGGTTCAGATGGGCCTAGTCACTTAGGGATCCCTTTCTTTTCAACTGTCGCTGAATTGAGAAATGAGAATGGATGGTCTCTTCCTAGTGCCAGATCAGAGAGACAAGTTCTTCTCCACGCTTTTATCTCTACCATTACTATGTCATCAGCAAGTGATATTCCAGTCTGGGCAATAAACAGTATAAAACAATCTTTCTCTTCTAAAGTTGTGTGGAATGTTGTTAGGTTTTCGAATCAAGTAAAATCTTGGGCCCCACTTGTGTGGCACAAAGCTGTCATTCCAAAGCATGCTATAAACTCATGGCTATTTATACTGAATCGCAACCCAACTATTGATCGTTTGTCTACTTGGGGAGTAGATATTTAGTTAGATTGTCTTCTTTGTGGTTTGGCACCTGAATCTCGAAATCACCTTTTTTCGAATGTGCCTTTTCGGCTGAAATGTGGAGTTTGATAACACAAAGACTTAAGATATCATCTCCTCCTCTTCTTTGGGACCCGATCCTCCTTTGGATGCCAACAGTTTCAGCATCAAAGCATACAAAACTTGCTCTCCTTCAAGGTTGGCAGGGTACAATCTATGAACTGTGGAGAGAGAGAAATCAGCGATTACATGAAGGTCTTTCGGTCTCCCCAGTTTCAGTAGCAACAAGCATCATCTCCACCATGAATAACAAATATAGTTCTATGTTGCAATTGGGTTTGAAGCGAGGGATCTCTCTTCTTCAATGTTGGTTGTATTAAGTTTCTTGACAAGTTTTCGGCTCTATTTTTTCTTTTCTTTCTTCGGTCTACTTTCTTCGGTCTTTGTTTGTTTTCAATCGTTCACCCTTCTAGCTGTTGCTAGTCCTCGTTCTTTTTTCTTTGCTTATGTTAGTTATATTATGTAAACTTGATTTTTTATATATTTATGAAAACCCTTTAACAAAAAAAATATTATGATTCTATTTTACACAAAAACCACATTTCTATTATTTACTATTCTGGTCATCAATATTACTCCATATCCATTTTATCACGATCCAAATTATTTATATATATATATATATATATATCTAAATAATAAATATCCCATATCAATGTTTAATACTATATTACTATGTATGATTATGCGTCATAAAAATGCATCAAAACTTAAAATATCACAAAACTCATAACAAAAAGTTTAAGACGGTAGACTAAAGAAAACAAGATATAGTTTTATAAAGATACAGCCACTCAAAAACCTTATTTTATTTGGTCTAAAACAAGTTGTCGTTTATAATTTTGTCCACTAATCACAAAATTTTGGACTATTTTAACTTTTAAACACGACGTTTACAAATATATACTAAAAATCAGACACATTTATTTCTATTATTAATTAATTAACGTACCAAAATTTCAGATACAAACACTACTCTTTCATTCGTTCATATTTTAAAAAGAACACACAGAAAACACTTGAATACTTCTTTATATTATTATTTATAAATATTAAAAAGGAATTTTCAATAATACATAAGCAGATGAATACAAAATTAGATCTTAACAAAGCGTAATTATTTTCTATTAAAATGAACGGTGAACCCAAAAGGTAATGCACACTTATACTTAAAAATTAATGGAATTGGGTAGGTTAGAGCATTAGAGAGCTTCGTGCGAGTAGGTTTAGGCTTTGCATTTATACACTTACTATATGGTCGAACGTGGACCTCACATTTCTATTTGCTGACGAGAACTTCCTTATTTGTTTTAATACTTTTAAGATAAGATGAGTTCTTAATAAGATAATAATAATCCATACATAAAGTAATTGTTTAAAAAGATCAAGACATGTTGTGAGTGCTTCCTTCTTTTTTTTCTTTCGATCTCTAGAGATTTCTTTTCCGTAGTGTTGTTGTTAGTTTGTAATTTTATTGGATCGCACGCAGCCACCACACCCTCTTTTTTTTTTTTTCCGTTGTCCCAAACAAGACAACTTTTTAAACGATTGGTTAAGGCCATGTATATTGTGTTTAATGTTTAATTTGGATTAGTTTTTTTTTAGTGCATACCCTACTATTTTGAACTTGCGTGTTAAATTTAAGTATTGACAAGATTAGCTATTCATTAAAGAAATATTAATTAAACTATGAACTTGGGTTTAGTCCCAAAAAAAAAAAAGACTATGAACTTGGGTCTAAATTTTATTTGTTTGCTAATTTTTTTGTCTTCTTTTTAAAGTGATTCTAATATATATGATGACTTTCTTTTTATCCCAAATATATGATAAAATTCTAACTACACATGTTTATATTAACTTATTCACCAAAAGATAAGATAATATTACAACAATGATCGATTTTTTGTAGCTCTAAATATATAGTTATCATTAACCACAAATCAAGCATGTCCTTTCAGAATTTTTTTTTCTGTTATTATTAAGATATTATATTCAGAATCTTTTGCAGTATTCACATTTTAGAATTCAGAGTCTTACTTAGTTAAAAAAACAACAACAAATCTAAACGTGGAAATGAAATGTATGCACATATGTTGTTTTACGCTATGCACATATTTGGTAGATTATTAAAATTAATGAAGAGTTGTATATATATAGCTTTAAAAGTAAACGTCAGATATAGCGTGCGGAAAATATACTATGTAAGCATCCGATAGATATGTCGATTCACGCACGAAATACAAATCTATCACCCCTTTAGAAATACAGTTAGGTCATTTGTTCACATGGAAATTACAAGATGCTTAGATTCTATTATAATCTTATAATTTGTTTCCCCAAGCCCATTATATTCTCATCTCATTGATGCCTAATTAATTTATCTGATAGTAAATTATACTTTAATTTTATCAAGTAGAATCCTCAAGATTTATTGGAATATTCCCTAGATATTTGTTCAGGGTTTAAGTAAGTAATTAATGACGGCTGCTTGGTTTTAAAACCTGTAAAGGCTAAACCTGAAACTCAAGTGGTTTGTCCATATCTCTCAACTATTATTCGTGCGTACATGTGTAATGATTTGTTACTGTAAAACATATTTATAAGTATTAATATGTGTTTGGTATGAGCATGCACATATTTTATACAGAATTTGCATGTTACTTTCATCTCAATTTGTAGAGTCAATATACGTACATATATATTTATATTATCTACACATTAATTTAATAAAAATAGTGTGAACAAAAAGGTATAAAGTAGTCGTAGATGATCAACAAAGAAACAGAAGGATAAAGGGTTTTAAATTCACTAAGCATGTATTTTCTTTACAAGAAATGAACCAACCATTAGCCAATTGGGTCTGACTCATGTTCAAGAAACTTTACAAGTTACTTTATATTCTTTCAATTATTCATTTTTAGTCGTTAATTTATAAAAAGATATAAGTGCACCTGTTCCACAATCGCTCGAGATCCTCCCTACGAAGAGATTACCAAATATTTGAGTACCGCGTTGGGAAAGAATTAAAAAATGAGATAAATCGTTTACTTTAATATATGTAGTGACCAATACGGAAATTGATTTTTAATACAGCGATGTACATTTTCTATTTGGGATAGTTCTAGTTTATGCTAAAATTAAATGACATGCACTAGAAATGTAGAAGACTGTAATGACGTGGAGATAAGTTAGGTCATAGTGTAACATACTAACATGTGTACTGTGTACATGGCGTCGTCTACAACAAATCTATTCTGTTATCATCTTTGTGACATGTTCCAAAACCATCTAATCTAAAAGTCTTGTCTCCTTTATATATACGGACATTTATATATCACATGTGCGAATATACAGGCAATGAGAGACAAAATTAAAAAAAGAGGTCTAAAAGGGGGACAAGTGTGGTAATTAACCTTAATTTAAGGAAGGCCAAATGTTTAGTAACAAAATAAATATGCGGCCTAAACGTAGATTCCAAATCATCTCACAAAGTGGGGTACAGAAGTGAACACTAATAAGTCATAAAGAGACCATAAGCATCAACACTGAAGTTATATGAAAATGAAAAACCAAAAAGAAATGGTGCCCCTTGTAATTCTAAGGGGCAAATTGCGGAACAAATATTTTGACTAGAGAGGAGTTTCACTATAAATATATGGAGACAAGGGGGCAGAAAAAACAAATCAAAACATTCTAAGAGTTTTGAAGACAACAAGAGCAAGAAAGAAAGAGAGAAGATTATATTATATTCATAGAAATAGTGAGATTGTTTGCACACAAAAAAAAAAGAAAAAAAAGAAGAAGAAATAGTGAGATCAAATGGAGTGGCAGAAATGGTACTTAGATGCTGTTCTTGTGCCATGTGCTCTACTTATGATGTTTTGTTACCACATCTACTTGTGGTATAAGGTTCGAACCGATCCATTCTGCACAATTGTAGGGACTAATTCGCGTGCACGTCGATCTTGGGTAGCCGCCATCATGAAGGTATATATCACTCGAAAACGATATATCCCAATTAATCTCTCAATTTTTTTTTTTTTTAAGTTATTGTAATTAGTAGTAATCATCATATTGGTTGAGGTCGAAAGTAAACTTCATTGAAGAATACCATAGTTTTCAGTAACCGCAAAATTTCAATGGAAAACTGCATATACAAAAAAAATAGATTAGGGGTCGGTATATGAATTTAACGGTATATGAATGTGTCTTTGGTCAGGACAACGAGAAAAAGAACATCTTAGCGGTACAAACGTTACGAAACACGATAATGGGAGCGACGCTAATGGCAACTACTTGCATCCTCCTCTGCGCAGGCCTCGCTGCCGTTTTAAGCAGTACTTATAGCATCAAGAAGCCATTAAACGACGCCGTATATGGCGCTCATGGTGACTTTACAGTTGCACTCAAATACGTAACCATCCTCACAATCTTCCTATTCGCCTTCTTCTCTCATTCTCTCTCTATTCGCTTCATTAACCAAGTCAACATCCTCATTAACTCTCCTCAAGAACCCTTCTCCGATGATTTCAGCGGAATCGGAAGCTTCGTGACACCCGAATATGTCTCTGAGCTACTCGAGAAAGCTTTCTTGCTCAACACGGTGGGTAATAGGCTCTTCTACATGGGCTTGCCTTTGATGCTATGGATCTTTGGGCCTGTGCTTGTATTCTTGAGCTCTGCGTTGATCATTCCTGTTCTTTATAACCTCGACTTCGTATTTTTGTTGAGCAATAAGGAGAAGGGTAAAGTGGATTGCAATGGAGGTTGTGATGATAACTTCTCTCCTTAATTATATCTGTTGATGTTGAATACAAATAATGATATTTATAAATTTTACAAACAAAATGATATAGTTGTTTGTGGATACTAAATTGTTTCGGGTAACGTAACCGATATTTCTAAGACGAAAATTACTTTATATATGTACACATATACTTTAAGTACATAAAGAAATTTGGAGAAAAATCACAGGATTTTATTTTAAGTGCGTCGTTTATTAATGACCAAAAATGCATGTCAAAATTAGTTAAGAAAGACGAATTGCTATAACTAAGTAATCTATGTTCATATATCTATATAAATACATTGCTGATTTGTTTACGTACATGTAAACTTTAATATAAAGTTTTTTTTTTGGTTTTAGTCACCCATTTCGATAAAATCTGGAAATTAAAAGTGACTTGGCAAAACTCTAGTTTATTTGATACATTATACATACAAGTATTAATTACTAGATTGTCAAAAAAAAAAAAAAGTATTAATTACTACTTGAGAAATAGTAGAAATTTATTTAAAGGAGTTGGCAGACAACCATATACCACAGTTGTCAGAGCAAGTAGAGACGCTAAACATAAAGACAGTTGAAACTTATTTCTGAAGTTCTACACTCCAGTTTTTAATCAGCAACACAAGACGTTTTCAACTGGAGACCGTTTACATGAGTACTATTGTGTGCTTTCCACATGCATCTGCTATGTGTATTTTTTGCATTTCGCATTAGAGAAGATCCTCCTGTAGTAAGCTAGCTAGCGGTTCTAGATGTAGCACGACTCCATACATCAAAGCAGAATCTCCTGCTACCGTTGCAAGAGAACCAAGGTAAACAACCATTAAGATATTTTTTTTCTCTACACTAGTGTTTTATCAAAACCTCTGGAGCATTGACATTCGATTATTTGGACCAAAAAAAAAAAGAGTGAGATAGATGGAAACAAATCTAGTAAAAATAAGTATCTATATATACATTTTTGGAGACATTTATAAAATAAATTCTGAAGTTAGTACTTATTTACAAATATACCATTGACATTATATAATTAATTTAATAAGCACAATTAACTCTATTTATATTTGTTTTTTTATATAGAAACTTAAGTGTTTCAAAAAGGTAACAAACATAATTATAAATGTATACAGATTTTATTTCTTTATTTTATAAGGAGGTGAGTGAAGAGGTATTGTTCTTTAAAAATTTGAAAAACTGATTAGATAAAAAGTAAAATTTAGCCTTACATACTATATTTTATTTTCACGGGTTTTGTATGATGAGTTTTGTGGATTAAATTTTTTTGAACATGTTGCGTGATCCGCCTAGCATGGCGGGTTTGGACTATAGAACCAACACTAAAACTATTAGCTTATTTCATATACTATAAATTTGTAGTCATAGTTTGGAAAATAAACTTAGCATACCATATAGGCATATATACCTCTGTTTAATTATAGAAAATAAAACTAAGTGTTTTAAAAACAAATTTAATGTAATTAGGTTATAAACTGTATAAAACGTAAGAAGAAGAAAAAACATTCTAAACAAAATTATGAATTAATTAGATAAAATTTAATTAATTGGGAATTTGAAAACTAAATAAATTAAAAATGATTATTTAAAATATATTAATTTATAATTTAGTCCCGTGGGTGAAAACGTAGTATGTATAATAAACAAATCCAACGAGTGACAAATACATTTCCGGTTCAAAATTTAATTGGGAAATGTTTGGTATTAGTTTAAGCAAAACATAAGTAAAACAAAAGCAAAAGAGAAGCAAAATAAAATAATAAAAACTATATATATTAAAATTTGAAACATTAGAGAATGTTCCTACTCCATATAAACATTACAATCTCTAAGACCACAGAAAATAACCTATGATGCCAATGTCGTATATGAAAATTACTACCGGAACAAATCATGAAGTGATCAAATTGGGAGATAGAGATAACTTATCAGAAGAAAAATAAAAATCAGGCTTCCGGTTTCAGCTAAAGGATATTTATTTGTTTGAACTTTGAACTATATAACTATATAAGTCACACAAACCTTTGACAAGATCCTCCTAAAACGGAAATCTTCCTACTAATTAACGGTGGTTAAGCTGAGGTTATTGTTGACTTATAGTGCAGTTTTATTACTTTTCACATATCTTGACGATACCATATCTCAAGAATCGAAATGGCTTTTACATCGTCGCAGTCGTCGTGTCACTGCACCTCCACGTGACGTGATCTCTTCATTCTTCGCGTTCGGGATTGTAGAAGATGTCCCATCACCGTTGCCGCCATTGGTCTTATGTAGATAAAAAAATTCTGCTGCTATTAGTCCCACTCCCACCCTCGGTAAAATTTTTCTTTAATGCTTTTAATTAATTTCCCAATCAAAAAATTTCTTTTTAGTATTTACTGAAAAGTTTTGTTTTTTTTTCAAAATGATAATTGTTCGCATTATTTGTTAGAGAATAGTTATACGTACGCATGCAAATGGTATTATTATTATTACTATTATTTTTTTCATAGGAAAGAGTACATGTGTACGTATAGCGGTATAGGTCGCTTTGTGGATTTGTGACACAACTTTAGTTTATTTGATACCATTATACAAATAAGTATTACTACTTGAGAAATAGTAGAAACTTATTTCATGGAGTTGGCAGACAACAATATACATAACCACAGTTGTCAGAGCAAGTAGAGACGCTAAAACTAAAGACAGTTGAAACTTATTTCTGAAATTCCACACTCCAGTTTTTAATCAGCAACACAAGACGTTTCCAACTGGAGACCGTTTACGTGAGTTATGCTACAAATCTACATGAGTTATGCTAAACCTTGACAATTTGTGTATATTTGTTGAAATTTTTTCTGTATAATGGAATTACAAGCTTGCTATAATAATTAGAGAGACAATTTTAGCAGATTACCTTTCGTAATTATTTTAAAATTAATTTTCTTTTCTATTATTTATTTCAAAATTCATAAAATTATGAAAGACAAAGAAAATGCAAATCATAATCTTTTTAACCTTGTGTAAACAATGTTTCCCCATCTTGTTTAACTGATCCTTTTTACTTTTAGTACAAGAAATTGCTGACACAAAAAGATTGAAATCAAACGACAGTGTTTTGATGTTGATGAGAGAGACTGGAGGAGAGTCTTGAGAGTTGAGATCACAAAGGTTTGGTCAACGCAATGTGTTTTTTTTCTTTTTTTCATACGAGATTTACCAAAAACGGAATATGGAAAACCTCTGGTTCATCTTCTTGATCCTCACAGTCACAGCTACTTTGGTCTTCTTCATCACCAAGTTACTGTGGTGGAGTCAAAACCCTAAATTACCTCCAAGCCCTACGCCTCTTCCGATCATCGGTCATCTTCACCTTATCAAGAAGTATCCTTTACCACAAGCTCTGCGTCACCTCTCTTCAAACTACGGCCCGGTTCTGTTCCTCAGATTCGGATGCCGTGCCGTTTTATCCCTCTCTTCCCCACAACCCATCGAAGAATGCTTCACCAATCACGACATAACCCTCGCTAACCGTCCCAGGACCATCACATCCGATCACTTCAGCTATGGCTACAAAAACTTCGGATTTGCTCCTTATGGCGATCTCTGGCGAACTCTCCGACGTCTCTCCACTGTCGAGGTCTTCTCCTCCGCCAGCTTACAGAAGAACTCTTTCATCCGATACGAAGAAGTGTCGAATCTATGTTCCCGTCTCTTCAGATTATCTGGTGAGTCTAGGAGAGTGGATCTCAAGTATCAGTTCAATCTTCTAACTGCTCATGTTATGCTTAGATTAGTATCTGGGAAACGTGGGGTCGAAGATAGTGATCCGGAATCAGAAAGGAGGTTCTTAGAGGATTTCAAATCGAGGTTTTTCTCGACCCTATTGTCAATGAGTGTCTGTGATTATTTCCCAGTGTTGAGGTGGTTTGGGTACAAAGGTCTTGAGAAGAGAGTGATTGAGATGCAGAGGATGAGAGATGAGTACCTCCAGCGACTCGTTGATGATATTCGAATGAAGAAATTTGATTCCACTCGTTCGGTTGTAGAGAAATTACTGAAGCTCCAAGAATCAGAACCTGAATTCTACTCTGATGATGTTATCAAAGGAATTGCAGTGCTAATGTTCAATGCCGGATCAGATACTTCACCGGTGACAATGGAATGGGCAATGTCTCTTTTACTGAACCATCCAGATCAGCTTGAGAAAGTCAGAGAAGAAATCAAATCTAATGTTAAACACAAAGGGCTTATACAAGACTCAGATCTCTCGAGCTTACCTTATCTTCGATGTGTCATCTATGAGACGCTTAGGCTATACCCTGCTGCTCCACTCTTGCCTCCTCACTGCTCATCTAAGAAATTCAAGTTAAGCAACTACGAGATCCCTGAAAATACAGTGTTGTTGGTGAATGCTTGGGCTGTTCATAGGGACAGTGAGCTTTGGGAAGAAGCAGATGTTTTCAAGCCGGAGAGATTTGAAGGTTTTGTTGGCGATAGAGATGGTTTTCGGTTTTTGCCATTTGGAGTTGGGAGGCGGGCGTGTCCTGCAGCTGGGCTTGCGATGAGGTTGGTGTCGCTTGTTGTTGGAGCATTGGTTCAGTGTTTTGAGTGGGAGAAGGTAGAAAATGAAGATATAGACATGAGGCCTGCCTTCAGTGTGGCAATGGCTAGGGCTGAGCCGCTTGTAGCGTTGCCTAAGCCTTGGCCTGAAATGGTTCCTATCTTGTCTCAGCTCTAGTGTCCTGTGTTGCCAAGAGAGTTGATTTTGAGGATGCTTTTTACATATAAACATTGATAATAAGGAGAGTGAATGGTTACCTAAATAATGGAATCAAGATCTTACTTTCTTTGTGTTTGGGCTGTTTGGTTCTTTCTTGGCGCTAAACCTGCAAGAAGCAGAATATTATAGACCATTAAGGGGATCGTCTCACCTTCCACTAGTTAGAGATGTATGGATAAGAATCATATGTTGAACAATCACTGTTGCTTCTACATTCATTTTTAATCTATATGACCAAAAAACTAGTGATACAACAGACAAGAATAAAAGTACCACTCAATGAGCCGAATCTGAACTCAATCAGAAGCAAAGCAAATTTGGGTTGCAAAAGTTCGACGTTCAGTAAACAATCTCTGATACAACTACCAGCGAAGAAGCTATTCGGTAATGTAGTATCTTTATACAGGAGAAAGCAACAGAAGAACCCAAAAAACAGATTCATGCATCATCAATGATGGTAATTTTGTCCCTTGAGAATAGTCCATGCCCTGAAAACAAAACCCATTACAGCATATGAAAGTGTAACGGGAATGCAGGGACGGAAGCATCAATGTTCTCACCTGTAAAGCTGTTCCATCAATACCACAAGAGCTATCTGATGATTTAGGACCATGGAGGACAGTCTAATGATCACATTAGCTCGCTTCCTCACTTCTCTTCCATGTCCATAAGCTCCACCTATACAAAACGATATCCTCGAAGCTCCCTAAAAACAGAGATAGCCACAGTAGAAGAGAAAACCAACATCACTTAGTGGAACATTCTCTCCTGCTTGATTAGTTTCCAAGACGATTGTAGCTGATGTAAGAACAGAGAGAAAAGTATAAACTTACACTATTTCCTGCATCCCCAAGTAACTCAGCCATCTGCTCTGAATTAATGTCACGGCCTCTCTCATCAAGCACCACAACCTAAAATATCACAATGAGACCCAATCTAGAATGATCAACCACAATGACTAAAATAGTAGATTCTAAAGAGATTATTAATAAATACCCAATCATCAGACCCAATAAGCTTCATCATAGCCAACTCCTCATCCTCAACCTGAGCTCTAACATCCCTGTGAATGTGAATAAAAAGACTACTGGCTTCAGAGAAAGCTACCAAGAAACGAATTTTACTGAGCTTAGGTCTGTCAAATTAGAGGAAACGTACTGAGCATTTCTAGGATTGGAGCGAACCAATGAATCTTCAAAGGAGCAATAAGGTTTAAGCTTGGTTTTGTATTCATCAACCAAGAGTCGAACACCTTCTGATCTCTTTTTCCCTACTGTTATCACACGTATAGGCAGAGCCCTCTGTGAAACCAAAAAGTACCAATCCCATCAAACCCTAAACACGTTCAAATTCAATCAAGAAGCTTGAGCGAAGAGATTGTTTTTTTAAGTTACCACTGCTTGACCCGCGTATCTACACGTTCTTCCTGATAAATAGCCCACCAACCAGATGACCATACACAAAATCTTCAACACTGAGTTCGAATTTTAACAAAAAGCGAAACCAAATTTGAATAAAAAAAGAAACCTTTTTCATGAGAAGCAGATGCATATGTATGATTCAGGTGAGCATTGGCCATGACAGAGATGGCCATTTTTGAGTTCTTCAAACTTGATGATGATTTTCATTAACTGTTTTCGAACACTCGACTCAGCCACATGAGACTCGAAGCCTCCGGCTGATATCGAGGCTTTAAGGCCCAACGCTTAGAATATGAAATATGGGCTTAACTATACAACATATTGGCCCATTTATAAGAAAAATTAGTTAAAAACTTGTATGGAACCGGCTTCTTCGTCAGGTGTTTCTCATGAGGGTGCGTGGAACGAGGGATCACTATTTCAATTTTAAGGTAATGTGTTGGATTGAGAATTAGAGCGAATCGTTTCTTCGCACTTTGAAAAATGGTTTGGCAATTGGCATAGAAGAAGATCATTAGGTCCTGTCTGATGAATTATGTTGCCGAATTTTTATAGATTTTTTTTTTTTTTTATGTCTAGTCGGAATCTTATTTTTGTGTAATTTCTTTTCTGAATTTTTGAATTTGAATTCAGTGTGAAGACTCTGATGAGACTTTCTCTGTCTTTGTTAATTGTTCGATTCTTATTTGTTTGACGATTCTGAGTCGTATTGTTCTGTTCTGTCTGTAAAATTGATGTTTTTATGTTTTGTTTATTATGATCATTTTGAAGTTCATGTAAAAATTTCCGAGACAGGTGAGTGAGTGACATTTATATATTGGAAAAAAATGGTTACTTTTAGGGTTCGTATTGTTGCTTGCTTCTTATGCTCGATCGGCGATTTCAGTAGAGTTTCATATCACAATAAAAAAGTTTTGGAAAGATTAGGCTTCTCCCTGGGATTAAGACATTAAGTCACTGGCTGGATGGGATATGTTCTCTCTTTGTTTGTTCTAAGTGGACGACATTATGTGATACAAATTAATTACAAGTTTACAATACCTACTCATGTTTTGCTGACAGTTTCTAACTAATTTGTTTGCTTGAAAATATTAATTCATGAGTTGTTTGTTCGACTTTAAGACACTCCTTTACTGTAGAACCTAGGTGATATCTTTTTTTGTGTGACTATTTTGCATTTGAATGATAGGTTAAATTGTTGCTGTGGTTGAAGGAGCCTTATTTTGGTGTTGATGCTGGAGAAGGCCCTCTTTGCACAGACTAAGTTTGTTCTTGCCAAGTCCCTTGATATATGGGCTACCACCTATTCTTCTCTTATACAAGGGGAGATCGACCTTCAGGTATACATTGCGTTCTCACTCCCTTTATTAGTATAACTTGTTTGTCTCATTCATTTTTTTTTAGGTTTCGTTTGTATTTAAAATACCTCCTCTGTCTTTTTCCGTTGGCAGTAGTCACAGAAGAGAGGTGTGATGAAGTGTGGGAGTTTGGTGTTTGCTCTTTTCGGTGCTACAGGGTTGCCTTGATTCCTTAGTAAGACATGTTCCAGCCACCTACAGCAAACCTTGATGAGCCATTTCTGATCCTGGTAAATATTAAACTCTTGGCTTATGAAATTCTTAACTTGCTTGGCCAATATTGTGCATGCAACTTCTTCTACTTTTCTAATTTGGAGTTCATGAGAATAATTATATGTATCTTATGACATTCAGCTTTCCTAGTTTGAGTGTATTTTTGGTATGTAGATAATGTGCCGATCTCTGGAGAGATTCATATGTACGTAACTATTTTTTTATGGCAAAAAATGTCTCAACTGCTAAGCTCTGGGGATGATATTTAACTAGCGTTTCGCTTCTTACTTCCAGGTTTCAATGATGGAGAAGTACTTCTACCGGATCTGAGAAAATAAAGAAGCAAAGGTTCGTCTATATATCGCTTTGTACTTGGTCAGTCGTGTTTGCAAAGTGTTATATTCTCATATCTAAGCACATACGATCATTTTTCTCATCGTTTCAATTGACGCTGCAGCTCCATGGCTGTTATGACAGCTTCATCAATACGTGTTAGGTGGTAGACCACTGGATCTGGCACATGTTGATAGGCTTTTGCTAATCTGCATGGTGGGACAATTGGGGACCCGTTAGTAGCAGAAGCTGAAAGAAATCTTGCCATAAACGTTATTTCAGGCTTGTCAGAGTCATATGAAGTTGAAAGAAGAGGAAAACTTCAATTTGGTATGTGCGTTTCCAGTTTGTGTTCAGTGTTTCTTCACCTGTAGAGATGGATATAAAAATACTGAATGAGATCCGCCAGAAACTCTATGCCAGGTAAATTAAACTCTATGCCAATGCCGTTTCTAACAGATATAGGCGGAGTTAGTTGTTCTTACCGGTCTGTCTCTGGTCAATCAAGCAGCAGTCACTCGGAGAGCTCATCAAATGCGCTGAAACTGATTGATTTTAGAGGTCAACAAAACGATCTACATTGTGTAGATCAATGATGCAGAAGGTGACTCAGATCAAAATGGCAGAGAGGCTGACAACCAAAGTTCACTGGAAGAGATAACTCATTCTAGACGCTGTAATAACAAGTTTTGAAGAAAGGACTGCACGTGTAGAAAGATTGATGATTTTTCTCTAAGAAGAAATGATGGCCACCAAAGGGTGGATGCTACTACTGGGTGTTCATCCTCTTCAATTCATGGAGACGAGATCAGGCATGGCTGCCATTTATGCGAAACTAACGAGATACCTCATGAACAGTCTCTGCAAAGTTCTGAAGAAATTGCCACCGTGAGACTGACTGATAAAGAGGCTAGGCCAACATACTTCTAGGAGAATCTGGCTGAAAGCATTAATCTAACGGTTCCTCTAGTGGAACAAACAGAGGAGGAGATTATGGGAAACGAAGAATCCGATTGGTTTCTACGAGTCAAACAAACTGGGAATATGTAAGGAAAAGGATCTGCTGTGTATGCTGTGAGAGCAATATCGAGTTTTTATTGTTTAGGTATGTATGAATCAGTACCAGCGTTTGTTGTAGACATGCTCCCCAATTGATGATATCTGATCATTCTCTTTCATTTTCATTGTTTTGTTCGAAAACAACAGATGGGGACATATGACCACTTGCGAGAAGTGTGTGAAGAAGCTAGTGGAAGCTGGAGGAATGTCCCATGTGTCAAGCTCCTATCATTGAGATAGTTACGTGCCGACTCTATTCTATGAACTCCTTTAACTTCATTACATGAAGTAAACGCAGTCAGCAGTCTTAAGTTGATATGGCAGATTCTGTCCCATGGAGACTTTTTGTGGGTTAAATGGTCAAGGATGCAAAAGAGACCTGTTCTTGGTGATCTCAGGGAAGAACAACCTATTGAAGTTGTTAACCAGATCGAAAGAGTACTTGATGGTAGAGTTGTTAATGCGAACTGCATCCAAAATGAAAATGCTAGAAGAGGTTTACGCAAGTTATGTGGTAGGCAAGTGTGGGTGGATATGTTAAAAATGGTTGAGAGGGAAAGGCAAACAGAGCTGCAGGGTTTGACGCAGCATCATGCTGTATCAAACTTTGCTCACCGCAACCGTATTCAGGTTTGTTCATTAGACTTCTTTATTGTTTCCTGCCTTATTGTTATTGTCTCTCAGACATTAAATATGTACATATTTTCCAAATTCACTATGTCAGATACACATACAGTCGAGTCAACTCAATTACCAATTTCTTTTAATTACATACAGGCCCCAGCCTTTCCTAAGATTTTACATTCGTGTATCTGGAATAAATGTAGACTCTATAATTAGCACTAGTTCTAGATGCAACTTTGAACCTTTGTCTCAGACAAACGATGACTGAAAGCTGTGTAGTCACATTGTTTGTCTAATATGATTAAGAAAATTCATAGTCAGATGGAGGATGGAGTCATGCTTGATGGAGTTTATATGATGACTTTTCGTTCTTCCTATATATACCTTCCTTTCACGTTTTCGTCATTTTATACTTACTCTTAAAGGGATTCTAACTTGACGATTGAGTCATAGGAGTTGTTAGATATGCTGAGCATCATAGTTACTTCTTTATATTGTTATGTTATCTTTTTGTTTATCACATTACAAGTCATCTTAATTGGCACATTGGTTGTTTGAAGTCTGGTGTTGAGAGTTGAATCTATGTATGAACTCTATCTCTTGGGTTTTGGTAGACAAAGCTTAAAATCATGATCTTTAATTGCTTTTGCAGGCATTACTAAGGGGGAGATTCTTACGAAATGGTGACAACGATGATAAAGAGAAACCAACATCATCTGCAGCTACTGAGTTGGGCTTTCTAAGAGAAAGGCACACTGTATCTGAGCTGAGGTAGCTAATTCATCTGTATTAATCTATTTGTTCATATCTTTGTGTATTTTTGGAAGCTTTCCTTTCTTTTTTTTTCTCTTTAGTAGGTCTATATATATGTGGGGTCAATATCCAATGCAGACCTTATGCTTTCAAACCTTTATGATTATTATGGATTAACAGATCTAGTAAATTTTGGAGTTCTTCCGTTCTTTGTTGGCCTTGTGCATCCTGAAGTTAAATGCCAGTCCCATTTTGTATGAGTCTTTATCTGTATACTTTCTGTTTCATCTTATAAGTGCAACTTGACCCTGAAATCGAGACTTCTGTTGCTTTAGAACGATTAAGAACGTAATTCCTTACTGTGTATTTTCCATCCCAGGGAGGAATTTATATCCAGACTTGACCGGTCTGTCTCTGGTCAAGCGAGCAGCAGTCACTCGGAGACCTCATCAAATGCTGAAAATGGTGATAATAGAGGTGAACAAAACGATCTTAATTGTCTAGATAGCATCAATGATGCAGGCGGTGGCTCAGATCAAAATGGCAGAGAGGCTGAAAACCAATGTTCACTGGATGAGGTAACTAATTCCAGACGCTGTAATAACCAGAGCACAAGTTTGGAAGAAAGGACTGCACGTGTAGAAGATTGGCAACGGTCAGAAATTGATGATTTCTCTTTAAGAAGAAATGGTGCTGAAGTGGACCTGAATAGCCATCAAAGGGAGGATGCTACTGGGTGTTCATCCTCTTCAATTCATGGAGACGAGGACAGACATGGCTGTCAGTTTCGAGAAACTATGGATATACCTTATGAACAGTCTCTGCAAAGTTCCGAAGAAATTGCCACCATGAGACTGATAAACAGGACAACAAATTTCCAGGAAAATCTGGTTGAAAGCATTAATCTAACTGTCCCTCTAGAGGAACAAACCGAGGAGGAGATTATGGAAAACGAAGAATCCGATTGGCAACTTATTAATGGTGAAACCAGTGCATGGAGAGATGACGCTGAAGAGGAGGCGGTCAAGAACGTTATGCTGTTGAATCTCCTCCTTTTTCTGTACCCTCCCCAGTGATCCCTATTCAGCCACGGTGGGAGCATGATCGATCCATTTCCAACTGGCCGGCACATGATTTGCATCAGGGCATTGGAAATTTGGAATGGTAAGACATTGTCTCAAAGTGGATCCTTAGGTTGAAGGATACAAACGCAATTGTCTTTTTTTTTTTTTTTTTTTAAGTTAAAGGAACTCATTGGTTGACATATTATGTGCTGTTGCTATTATTTGTTAACTTTAATCAACAATGTCTCTGAAGGATTGGGATTCGATCAACGATTTGAGGGTTGACATGGGTAGAATACAGCAAAGGATGGATAACTTGCAGAGAATGCTGGAGGCTTGCATGGAAATGCAACTTGAGTTGCAAAGGTCCATAAGACAAGAAGTCTCTGCTGCGATGCACCGCTCTGCTGACCAATCAGGTTTTCTATCTGTCTCAAGTCACTTTATGAATTTACATATGAGGATTTACAATTAGGTTTTCTTTGAAATACTATTTTTCTTATGGAAACACCTTAATTGATTCACAGGTCCATCTAAGGAGACTGAGAGCTACGAGTCAAAATGGGAATATGTAAGGAAAGGGATCTGCTGTGTATGCTGTGAGAGCAATATCGATTCTTTATTGTATGAATCAGTCACCATTTGTTGTAAACATGCACTTCATTTAGTTGTATACGGTTGATTAACGATTGAATTGCATTGCCAGTGTTTTGCATGGTTAAATTCAATCGTTAGTTTCGTTTTTTGTGTTGCTTGTTTGCTTCCTTGGTTTGATCTTAATTACGTTCCAAAACATTCCTTGGAAATGACGTGGCTGATTTCCCCCGGATCCCGAACACAACACAAACAATTAGCCCCCCAAGTTGCTGCTGCTTCAGGTCAGTGAGACAGTGACTTAAGGAGCAAGTTTCTACTTATTAAAAAAGATTCGAATTCATTTAAAAGCTTCATGGTTGATCGTTCTGAGAATCAACTAACTTACTTGTTGTTACTCTACTCATGGTGACATTTCACTCCCTGTTACTAGCTCAATATGCATCTTCGTATAAGGTTATATAAAAACTTGAAAAACAAAAACCGTCAGCTTTAAAGAAGAAAAGGGATATATGTATCTTGATCGGGGTAGACTTGAAAAAGTTTTGAACTAAATTTGAATCAGTTGGCGAGTATTGGGTGGCATAGTGATGATATATAACTGAACTGACCGTGCATATCTCATAATACTGTTTTCATGAAAGAAGAAAAGTAGAAAACAGATAGAGAAACGTGTATAGCTATTATATGAGGACAACAGATCAATGCGGCTAATATAGATAAGTAAAACACTACACAACATCATCCTCACCAAGACAACAGAGCATCCGACAAACAGGTTTTGTGGCTAATAGACAAGTAAAGAGACTACACAAGAGAGCATCCTCAGGCGACAACAACGATTTTAGGGCTAAGCTTCTGTACAAACGCAATCAACCACTGCCTTTTGCCATGCAACACAATTCTTTCTGAAATAACAACCTCTAGCAGCTCAAGGCAGGGGTAAAATTCTAGTATGGCCGATGTTTGGTACATCTCGGTGGCTGACCCGGTGAAACATTTGATTTTGATAGCATCCACAAAAAATCCTCTCCAAGCTAGTAGATCCATATAGCTGTCAACGCAACAAATGGTAAAAACCATCATCCAATGGATCTATAACCTGATTCTCCTCCAACACTAGTCCAAAAGTCTTTGGGGGACCATAATCTTTTCTCCCAATTGTATCCATCAGTTATTAGACTTTCAAGCGAGGCACATGAACTGATGAGTTTTTTAAGGCCAAGCTATCGTATGTGAGTGATTGTGTGATGATAGTCTTCAAGGAACGAAGACAAGTGTTATTGACATGGGCTAGGAGAATACAGTTGTTGAGAGTCAGTTTTACCAAGGTTCTGCAGGAGAAGATTTGGGCTGGTAATGGGTATTCGTGGATATCAAGTTTGAGTTCCATAACACCAAGCTTCATTACGTGAGAGGGAGACTTGTCCAAAAGTGTAGATAAAGCTTCGTCCGTATCGGTATTGCTTAACCTCACTGGGAATGTCCTCGGACGTGAAGCTTTGTTTTTTTTCAACAATCCTTTTAAGAATTCTTGAACAAGTTTTGTTCATGCCACTACAAAAAAAAATTATTGTGTTAAATCATTTATTTTATATTTTTGCATCAGATTTAAATGATGTAAAAATAACTTGTATCACTTTTAAAAATGATTTACTATTTGTTGATGCAAATAATTTGTATCAGTTTATTTCAAATTGATGCTCTATTAAATCAGTTTTAACAAATGATTTTAATTATTTGTGTCAGTTTTTTGTAAATGACTTTTAATTTTGGTATCATTTATGATAACCGATACTAATCAATATTTTTTTGGTATATTGATTTATTGTTTTAATAATATTTTATTATGAGATCAATTTTGTATCATTTATTAATTGATATTTAATTTGCATCATTATATTAAGTGATGTAAATTTATATTTTTGTTAAATATTTTTGAAGTGATGCAAGTTAAAATAAAATTGTGTCACTTTTATTGAACTGATGTCAAATTATTCCATTACCACATCAACAATTACAATTGATACTAAACCACATATTATATATCATTTATCAATAAGTCATTTAAATTAATATCATTTACATTTGTGATACTAATTAAATGATGCAACCAACTATTTTTTTTGTAGTGTGCATGGTACAGTTTTAACTTTTTTTTCCATTTTGTTCATTTATGTATTTTTTTTTCAAATAAAAGTAAAAATAATTATTAAAAATAAAAGAATGATAAAAAGTATCTCAAAAAATTAAAGGCAATTCTGAAAACTTCTCCCTCTTGTAACCATGTAAGAAAGAAAAAAAAAAACTGTAATAAAGAGCAAATTTTCTCCCTCATTTGATATTTTTGACGAATTGAATGTTTCTATGTAATGCTGCAAAATATATATAGTGCAACAATAGTTTATAACTTTTTCTGTGATGTATAAGCACCATATATGTTTACAGTTTACAATTTTACCAACGAGATATCTACTGTCAATTTTACAAAGTGTTTTCATTCATTTGTATAGTTCACATTTAAAAGGAGCCTAGGTTAAGTTTACTAGAGCTGATTACATTTGTGTCCGAAGGAGGCATGAAAAACAATGTTAGACTTTGTTAATTATCAGATAATCAATTTATTATTCCGAACAATGCATCCCCTGCCACAAGATATATAGTTTGGGAATATTCTCTTTTTTTCATCCAACACATTTTAAAATTTTATAATTCACGTGGAACAAAAATATGCGTGTTCTTTTGTGTATATATTCCCCAATTTCTATACCTTTAATTAGTTCTAATTCCATATTAAACAACTCTTGGCATCTCCACACTCATTTGCCCGCCCATTCATCTTGATCTTTATATCTTTAGCTTTTAGCGTTTATATTAGTATTTGAATCAGATATCCACTTCTTTTCGCACTAGTCCGAAAATATTTTATAAGATGAACATATATATTTATCGGAGACAAATTATAGTATATTAATTAAAGAACGCTACGTTAACTCTATTTCTGACTAATTGGCAATAGTTTTTTTTTTTCACTTTGGCTAACCTGAAAGCAAATAGATTAAAATCTAGGTAAACCATCTCACAAACTAAAGCATTGGATAGGCTTAAAAATAAGAAATCCTTTGCCTTTTTTATGCGCGCATCTCTTGCTTAAAAATAAACAAGCTTTTTTTTTTGTTTAATCATTCGAATATCGTTGAACCCAAAGAAATTTTGAAACCTTCTAAAATTTTATATAAATTGAAAGGGTATATATAAAGCAATCGGACATAAACAGATAAATAACTAACCGTTAACTGGAAAGAAGCGAGAATTTTGCTATAAATAGTTTCTAAAAATTCTAAGAACTATCTTTTATAAATTATATATATTGAGTTTGTACATGTATGTTTGTTGAATATGGGTAAAACTAATACGATTCTGCAACACGTATGTAAAATGCCAGTGATCAAATACGTACACAAGTTTGTTCGAACTCGTGGTTGGCTTGCTGTATTAATTCCATTCCTGTCAAAATAAAACACTCGTTCCTTGAACGAGACGTTTACGAGAGTACATATTCCGTTTTACTACTTATGTAACAAGAATACGAATTTTTCTATCACGAAAACGATGCCTATAATTATAAAATTAAAATGCGTGATTCGGCCACTGACGTATTAAGCTCCCGTGTAAGCATGCACTAATAAAATCGGACTTTGGCTTGGCTAGAATAATATTTTTGGTGAATAACTATTAAATTACGTACGTCGAATAGCCTCGGATAACTAATTATTATTCTTATTAATATCGAAAAGTACTAATTAGAAACTATCAATAGATGGAGAATAGTTTTGTAGACAATTAAATACGTTATTCTCTCATATATATGCTATTCGGAAATGAATTAGCCCCCACCATTAGGGTCCTTTTTTAATGTGTTTAATTTTTGCATGCTGGTGTGTTGCTAAAAATGCTGAGAAAGTGGATTAAAAAATTAAAAGTGTTAGGATTACGTACCCTAAACACAAGGCCTTGGTATGGAATAGTCGAATACGCATTCATCAATATTCGGTTAGGCTATCAGTTACTCGTAAGCTACAAAATAATATTTAGTATGTCCACCATTCATTCTGAAACGAAATACAGAAAAAATTTACTTAGGTGTAAGAGTAAAAGGCATAAACTATGAAAATAAAAGAAAAAAACCCATTAAAGTGTAGTTATATAGTCATATAGATGCAATCAACCTTTAGCCAAGTAAAGTGAAATTTAACGAAGTTATAGAAAGCCCCATCGAATAATAACAATACTGTTTAAAGATATATAGATCGAGATGAAGAGGAATGGTATAACGTATAAGCATGACCCACAATATCTAGATTCTCCATACAATTGTGACACACTTTTTAATACATTTATTCAAGTGTGTCGGCTTTGTATGTTCTCCCAGTCCTCCATTAATTGTTTTTTAAAATTTAGGTCATTGTCGAGAATATAAACCAAATAAATTAAACAAGTGATACTTTAACAATCGTTTCTATAATGTTTTTAGCAAGGATGTGTCCCGTTTAAATGGGGTTTTATGCGTTTCGATTTTTTCATCTGATTCTTTTCTTAACTTCCAAAAGTTGTCACGTAATTAAGTTGATTATCTCTTATATAATTGATCTGGCTAACATATTCATGTCAAGCAAATGATGAATCCATACTTTGTTTTAAAGAAACATCAATTTAAAATCAAAGAACTTTGTGAAAACAAATAAAGAAAAACTCCATTCAAAATTTTGAGGTATTGTGCCACTGTTCCACTTTACGCTTGGAAAGGCGGCTGTGAAAAAATCTCTGACTCATATCCAAGAAAAAAAATGACTTTTTTTTAATGTTAAAAGAGATAATCACCTCCTCATGGCTATAAATACAGAGTCCAGATACAAACTCTCTCATCAAAGCAATCGCTCGAGAGACTTAATTAGAAACATATATATAGCTCTTCCTCTATATATATCATATATATACGCATAACAAAAGCTAAATTTGTGAAGCCATGTCAGGCGTTTGGGTGTTCAATAATGGAGTGATACGTCTAGTGGAGAACCCAAACCAGTCCGGTGGTGTTGCCACTCATCAGACGCACGGCCGGAGAAATGTCTTGGTTTACTTGCCGACCGGTGAAGTCGTCTCGTCTTACTCGTCGCTCGAACAGATCCTAAGGAGTCTCGGGTGGGAAAGATACTTCCATGGAGACTCCGATCTCATCCAGTACCACAAACGCTCAACCATCGACCTCATCTCCTTACCGAGAGACTTCTCCAAGTTCAACTCCGTTTACATGTACGACATCGTCGTCAAGAACCCTAATTCCTTCCACGTCCGTGATTTCAATTGAATTCCATTACAGAATTAACTCTAGAAAATTCCAGACATAAACTTGGTCGGAATCTTCAGTGTGAATGATTCACGTACAAGTCAAAGAGAAGATGTGTGCTTTCGAAAAAACAAAGCGATGACTATTGGATTATCATCACTTATTCACTTAGATTGTGTTTATTTGTTAATATGTGTTTAACTATTGGTTTGGTTTTTAACTGGTACTTCTACAAGTTGGTTGCATGTGCATGTGTATGCTTCTTTACTTTTCATTTTTTTTTTTTTTTTTTTGTGTGAGGCTTGTATGTATGGACAAGAGTAGTATTGCAAAAGGTGGCACATTACTTCAACGTTGTTAATTGTTTTTGTAGCTAGCTTTGTAATTGTGGTGATTAATGGTGATCGATATGTAAGTTTGTGTTTCTTTGGGCTAGCTTTAAGCTATATTCGATTTATACAGTTGGTGAGGAAAAGTTCCTTTTCATTGTTGATTTATTTAAATGAAGTGAAGTTTGTCTTGAGACCATAACAACTACAAGTTCAATCATTATAGTTTGAGTCTTTGTGGAGTTATACTATACATACCGAAAATATAGAGATCGAGATTTACTTTTAATTTAAAATCCAGCTTTTGAAACTAAGTTACAAATTAATGTGTTGGTTTAGCAAAAGTTAAGGAGAAAAATTGATACACTTGGGTTAGTGGGTTCCCGTTGAGTTAGAGTAGGTATTTGTTACAATTTATTTTTGTGTAATGTAATTCAAAAACATATTATAATTGTCTTATTTTTTTTTTGGTAAGTAGAGGAGGAAACACGTTAATCGTTTGATCTTGAAACTATTGTAATTCTTCTATCAGATTGTTTTTTATTTATTTTTGGGATCGTGAAAATATTACGGGTTCCTGATGCAGCCCATATAGGCCCGTTCAAAGCCCAATTTAATACTTAATTACAATTTTTTTTTTTTTTTTTTTTTGTTGTATATTTCCATATTCTCACTCTATCCAACCGAAACCGGAATCCGAATCCGAAACCAAACCCAGATCTTGTCGGCATCAACCAGGCTAAGAATGGACTTGGCTACGAATTGAGAATATTATCAAAGCAAAAAAGTTTTATATTACAGAGCGGAGGAGTTGAATTCGAAGGATCCCCTTGAATCAATTCTGCTCTACTACTAGTTTTTGTAAGTTTTGTGGATCAATATTTTTTTTGTGTTAACGTTCAAAGTTAGTGAATTTTGGAATTATTGGATGGATTCTTGTTGTGACTCTCAAAATCATCCTTCAGAAAGATGTTTTTGAATTCTCTCTTTGTTTCTCATTGCTTCCGATTATTTTGGGATTTTGTGGGTTTAAGTCAGAAACAAAAGTGCATGAGCTTCTCTTTGCTTCTGAGTTATTATCTTTTAACTTCTTCTGATTCCATTAATGTTGACTATGTTCAGTTCTTTAGGTGATGTGTTTGTACCAGTTTCTGAATTGTTTGTTCTAACTTGTGTGCAGAAGAAACAAACGATGCCTCGTAAAGGATTATCCAATTTCGATGATTATGATGATGGTTTTGATGATGATGACGATGCTTATGATTATGACTACGATATTGATATAGATGGACCTGGTATTAACTTATTCCCCATTACCCTTCTTGTGGTCGTTCATGGTCTCTCTTTCACTTGGTTATGATTTGTAATTCCTGTTTTTTCCTAAACTGCAGAAGAAGAAGAAGAAGAAGTTGTTGTACCAAAGGAAGAAACTGCTAAGCAAGGGCTTTGGCGATGTGCAATCTGTACATATGATAATGATGAGAGTATGTTTGTGTGTGATATTTGCGGTGTTCTTCGCCATCCTGTGGCCGGAAATCAAAGTATCAATAAGAATACAGGTACTATATCTTCTTTTCTCCAATCTGTGTTAGTGAGTCTTTGGATTTATACAATCTCTCTTTGTCTCTGCATAGGATACACTATTTATTGCATACTGTCTGAATGTGTCTCGTATGTTTTGTTTTTTTTGAGGTCACTTGGTAAACTATTGGTTTATTATGATTGGAAAAAAGGAGTGACTGTGGTTTTTAGACTTGTGATTTTGCTATTCTAGGTGTTTAATTATAGAATAGATGTGTTTTATGCAGTTGAAGGCAGATGCAAAGAACCTGTGGTATCCAAATTGGCAAAGTCCCTTTTCGGATCAGTCCCATCTAATACATCGAAAAGGGCTGTTCTTTGTCTGCTTGATAACAAGAATCTTGTGAAGGAACAGGGACCTCTGCCTGGAATTTCCCGTGGGAATATTCATGATCTCCACAAGGCTTTTAGTTCTAAAACGTCCTGCGTTAGTATAGGTTGTTAACTTACTATAGTTTGATAGTGTTTTGTGATTTCAGTTGACGAGCTGTTTGTGTTAAGAGTCTATAGTTGGTTCTTTTGCATTTGTGGCGTTGCAATTGTGTTTTTCTGACATTTCCTTTTCAACTTATGTATAGCACCTTTCAAGTTTGATGCTCCATCGCCAGATGATTTAGTCACCAATGGACTGACATCCACGAAAAGTGGTCCAAAAGGTATCCACACTTGGTTTTCACTTTGAGTTTGATGCTGTAGTAATATTGTACGGGTTAGATGCTTGAAGCCTGTCTCATAAAAATGTCTCTTCTACTTTAGTCCATCATGTTTCCTCGCAATGATATGCATCCAGTGACCTAAGACTTGGAAAGTCTATTCACGTAGAAAATAGGAAACACACAAGCTCTAGTCCAAGTCTAAATAGTATTTATAGTTTATAGCCTTATTGGAATAGAATCTATCTTTCTGTTTCGTTCGTTTCCTTTTTTGGTTTTGGGTTATTTTCCTTATTAATATGGGAAGCTCGTTTGGGAGCTTCATCCAAGTTATTCTCTTTTGGGGTTTTTACTCTGTTTAGTTTTCTAATATTTAATATTGCCTTCTTAACTCTGAAGGCTCAGGTGATGCTAGCATGAGGCAGAAGGAGAAGCAAGAAAGCGCAGAAAATAATCCTTTAAAGAAAGGAGGCGATAGTTCAGAAACAAGCTCCCGAGGTAGACATGATAAACTTGATAATAGTTTTTCAAAGGGAGGTGCGGGCGGCATAAAATCAGGCAAAAGATTGCCAAAAGAAAAAACAGATATGTCTAATGAGACAAGTTCTTCCTCCAAATATATGGAGTCGTCGGAGAGGCTTACTGGTACTATGAACAAGATGTCTTTGACTGGGGAAACAGAAAAATCCAGCGATATTATGACTATAAGACCAAAATCAAAATCTAAGCATAAGCCAGAGGAGTGGATGCTTCTTGACAAAGAACCAGATGCTCTTAGCCAACTTAATCTTGCCATTGTGAGTTTCTCGGATTACTGGCTACTATCTATTGATTTTTTTTTGTCTAGGCAGATAACTGATGGTTGAATCTGATTGTAGGTGGGGCACGTTGATTCTGGTAAGTCAACACTCTCGGGTAGATTATTGCATCTGTTGGGAAGAATATCTCAGAAGCAAATGCACAAGTATGAGAAAGAAGCAAAGTTGCAGGTAACCTGTTCTTTTGTTTGGATGTTAGAGACTTGAATATTCAGAATCTGCTTTGTTTGCTTGACATTATCTTTCTGATCCGATCAGGGCAAAGGGTCTTTTGCATATGCCTGGGCATTGGATGAGAGTGCTGAAGAGAGGGAGCGAGGAATAACTATGACTGTGGCTGTTGCTTATTTTAATTCCAAAAGACATCATGTTGTTTTGCTCGACTCTCCTGGACACAAAGATTTTGTTCCAAACATGATAGCAGGAGCAACACAAGCAGATGCCGCGATTCTTGTCATAGATGCATCTGTCGGTGCTTTTGAAGCTGGTTTTGATAATCTGAAAGGCCAGACAAGGGAGCATGCACGTGTTCTGAGAGGTTTTGGCGTGGAGCAAGTCATAGTTGCAGTCAACAAAATGGATATTGTTGGGTATTCAAAGGAAAGATTTGATTTGATTAAGCAGCATGTTGGATCCTTTTTGCAAACCTGTCGTTTTAAGGATTCGTCTCTGACATGGATTCCTTTAAGTGCCATGGAAAATCAAAATTTGGTGGCAGCTCCCTCTGACAACCGCTTATCCTCATGGTAAGCTCCCGTTTTTTCTTTCCTGATGATACCATCCTTCCATGCCTAAAACAGGCCATGAAATAGTTAAATGTTTGCTGGAATACAGGTATAATGGTCCATGTTTATTGGATGCCGTTGACTCTGTCAAGTCTCCTGATAGAGACGTCTCAAAGCCTCTGCTCATGCCTATATGTGACGCTGTAAGATCAACTTCACAAGGGCAGGTATCTGCATGTGGCAAACTTGAAGCGGGAGCTGTTCGGTCAGGATCCAAGGTACACAAGTTCCATGATGTGTTTGGTTGCATGATTAGTAATTTTCCATCTGTCTACCTGTATTAACCTTAGGAGACACTTTGCTGTGGCTAAACCTAACTTTCATTCCCATATCTGATACGCTTAACCTAAACCCATGATTGAATTTCTAACATTAAATGCCTCCAATTACTATTTTGTGTACAATACTGTCTGGCTTTGGAAAGGTTTCACAATATTCTTTAGCTTTCGGACGAAATACTTTCTTGTGGATGTGCCTCTAGTCTCTTGAGTAATGAAACAAATGAAACTGCTTTAACTGATTACTTAAATCACTGGAAAATTTCTGCCAGATAATGGTTATGCCATCAGGAGATCAAGGAACTGTGCGGTCTCTGGAGCGTGACTCTCAGGCTTGTACCATTGCAAGAGCTGGAGATAACGTAGCGATAGCTTTGCAAGGGATCGATGCTTATCAAGTAATGGCAGGAGACGTATTGTGTCATCCTGATTTCCCTGTATCAGTAGCAACTCATTTGGAATTGATGGTACTCGTTTTGGAAGGTGCCACACCCATCTTGCTTGGTTCTCAGGTAAAAGAAACAATAAAGCATGCTTCTCTGTTGCTCAATTCTCTATAATTCGTCCCATGTTTTCTGATCTTTTTCATTGAAAATTGAAATCATTATAGTTGGAGTTTCATGTGCATCATGCAAAGGAAGCAGCAACAGTTGTGAAACTTGTGGCAATGCTTGATCCCAAAACAGGGCAGCCAACAAAGAAGTCTCCTCGTTGTCTAACTGCTAAACAGAGTGCAATGCTTGAGGTTTGAAAATCTCATTTTGGCTTTTGCGGTAAATATTACAGAAAAAAAAGAAACTGATATATCGATCTGTCAATTTTTGTTGCAACTGCAGGTTAGTCTCCAAAATCCAGTTTGTGTGGAGACATTCTCGGAAAGTAGAGCTCTTGGAAGAGTGTTCCTTAGATCATCGGGAAGAACTGTCGCTATGGGAAAAGTTACTCGAATTATCCAAGACTCATAAAATCCTCTTTTGTGTTGTAAGATTTTACATTTTCATTAGAAATTGAATCGTCCCAAGTTTTGACTGCAATACACTCTTAGGAAATATCCTAAAATAGATATGCAAAATTTTAATCAAATTGTAGTATGTAATTTATTTACCCAATTTTTGTCTTTGAGGTGTTAAACACAATAAAACCTTTTCCTTGAAAATGAATAATTTTTATTTGCTATAGGACAATTCTTGGGTCCTTTGCTATATTCTATAGATGTCACGATGACATAACTCAGTGCGAAAGAGAGGACATAGTAGTTGGAAGGTAAATCAAAGTTAGACGACAAGTTATATCAAACATTCCTCAAATACACAATGTTTTGTTTTCTGCAATTTTATGTAAATAACTTGAAGCGAAACTGCTATATATAGGATTTTGCCTGCGATTTGTCCTAATAATTCTATAGTGACAATTTTAGTATTCCCGTCAGATATAACTCAATGACAATGTAGCCTGAAGAGTAGTAGTTTGTAATTCTATAAACCAAACAGATTTTGAGGCTCAAAACGAAAGTTGAGAAGGAAACTGTAATGTGATCTTATTTACCCATTTGTACCCCAATTGGGTCAAAAGAACGATATTGTCATATGTACAAGAGAAAAGAGATAGAGAGAGAGAAGAGCAAGATGATGTAGAGACAATCACTTGGTGAATAAAAAGCAATGTATCTGCATCATCTTGGAATTATCCTACAAAGCTAAAGGTTGCTATTGACAATTTGGCATTATCACTAAACCGACTTCTCCTCTTCCGCAGAGGTTTTGCAGATTGGGCACCAATTCTTCATCCGCAGCCATTGTTGCACACAGCTCACATGGTACATGTGTTGACATGGCATAGTCCCTACTTCATCTCCATCAACATATTCTTCCTGCATATATTTAAGAACATTAACCTCTTCTTAGTATTCAAGAAAACCCTTAATACTACATTGTCCTATTTCACCTCAGTAACTAGACAAACCAGTTTTGGATAAAAGTATAGAGAAGATACAGACCTGGCAAATACTGCACTTGATATCATCATCCTTAACCAGAGAAATGGCACCGGTTTCATCTGTCCCCTGATAAATGCTTTGCTTGAGGCTTCTCGAGAGTGCTTCTTCGCTTAGAGCTGTGCTCACTGTACCCATTTTATCCCCCAAAGCTAATAGTTCCTGCAAGATTATGTTCGTAGGATTTTAGCTTTAATAGACTTTTGACTGTTTAAGCATATCTTGATTAATAATATGTAAAATATTGAAGACTGGCCTCATATGACATGTTATCGATGTCAAGCCTCATATCTCTATGCTGATCATAGAATCTGAACATGCTACCAGAAAATAAATTGGTCTCTAAAGAAGCCAATTGCTGTGAGAAAAGAAGCAGAACAGAAAGTAAAAACATCAGAAAAACTCTAAGCTCGGACAAAACATGTTCACATCAAAAGACCAAGCTGTTAATTACCTCATATGTAAGTTCTTCATCATGTTCAATCCTTTCCAGGGCCAACAATACCTGAAACAATTTCAAAATAGCATGGTGTTATCCCAACCCACCAACATGTCAAAGCTTCTACTGACATCAGACAACAAGGTGACGGAAACTACCTCTGCAATTCCATTCATGTTGTAGTGACTTAAACCATCCTGGTTCACCAAAGAGTGTGAACGATCAGCTTCTGCGGGACTACCAGGCATCATTCTACGTAAGCTGCCAGTACTACTGTTTGGCCTACTGTATCTATTTGAGGGACTAAGTGAAAAAGAAGGATTGGGATCGGTTGGTGTAGCAAGAAAAGGCGTTTGTCGAGAAGTAGCAGAGGATGCAACAGCTTCAAGTCGCTCTGATCTTCTACCACTACTTGAAACAACACTGTTGTCCCTAATACTTAGTACAATCCGATTCCTTCTGTTATCAGAAACTGTGATGCCACTGCCATGAGAAGAATTTTGATTCCTTACCTTTGGCACCAACACGTTAGTCTTATTACCTTTGCTAGAGGAGCTCTCTCCACCAGATTTTTTCTTTTTAGCCACACTGATTTTTGTTGCCGAGCCTGAGTTACTTGGAAGAACATTTGACACAGAGTCGCAACTCAACACGTTTTCAGAAACTCTGATGCCATTGCCACGAGAAGAATTTTGATTCCTTACCTTTGGCACCAACACGTTAGTCTTATTGTCTTTGCTAGAGGAGCTGCTCTCTCCACCAGATTTTTTCTTTTGACTCACACTGATTTTTGTTCCCGAGCTTGAGTTGCTTGGAAGAACATCTGACACAGAGTTGCAACTCAAGTTCCTCAATCTATTCTTGCTCAGACCACCTCTTACAGTGTGCTCGCTGTTACTCGAAGATGAAGAAACAGAAAGACCCGTCAGAGTATCTCTGGTTCCCAATTCAGATTTTTGATGACTACTTCTACCCCTACTTGAGCTTCCTGCCTTTGTTATTCCAACTTCTCCAGAGACAGCGCTTTGAGAATGAACATTGGTTGTGCATCTTTTAGTCTTTTGGCGTGGAAGGGTGGACTCTGCTGCAGCTGGATCATCATGAACAGTACTCGTCTCTGAAGATTCTGTGTCTAAATTAGATGACGGCAGTCTTTTGGCAGTAACTTTGGTTGGCTTCCTCAAGTATCCAAATCCAACCGGAGTTCGAGATGAACTCCCAATGATTTCCTTTCCATTTGAGGAAGACGGAACCGGAGGCTGACCAACTTTTGTATTGTTGTCCAAGGAACCAATCCGGGTTCTCTTGGTGGACGTTACCTTTGCATCACAACCAATCCTGCTGCAGAAAGGAACAGTCTTACCATCATTCTTGTTCATATTCTCACGCAGAACAAGACCACTAGCTTTCCGAGGCACAACCAACCTGTCAACCGATCGTTTACCCGCACAACCATCCATGAATCAAAGAAACACTTCTTCCCCTGCAGACAAAAAGAAAAATTCCAAATACCTGGTTAAAAAGTGAAGCTGGGGTGAGCTAATATCAAATAGTATATCCACTAACACCAAACAAACAACCAATAAACAATAAGCTTCAATAAAGTCATGAAAGCCTTTAAGGATGGTCTTCCACCAAATCGAAAAAAGCAAGTCGTTGAAAGTTAAAAAGCATCACGGTGGTGAGAGAAAAACAAATACAACCACATAAAAAAAAGAAGCTTACGGTGGATGCAAAAAAAAAAACACCTGGTGTTTAATTATAACTTTGATAAATCATAAACATCAAGCTACAAAGCTGATAGATAGAGAGAGAACGAGAGATTGAACCAAAAAAAAACAAAGTAAAAGAAAAAGAGAGAAAAAGGAGAAGACTTTAATGGTCCCAACCCCAAAAACCAAAGAGAAAAGAAAGGGTCTGCTGCTTCGAATTACACCGGACTTTCCATAAACAACAATGAACCTTTTCTCCACGATTCCAGCTTCACCATCAAAAACAAGACCTCTCCCAAAAAAATCACTTTTTTTTTTTGTTCTTTCAAAAATCTAAACAGAGAGAGGAGACAATTAAAGAAACTAAATTTGCCCTTCCAAAAACTACCCAATCAGAAACTATACAAGTAAACATAAATCGAAAACCTAACAGTGAAATTGAATCAGAAAAACTTACGAAACTGAAAAATTCAATCCAGATATAGAACAACGATAGATACAAAAATCTAAACTTTTTTTTCGTTTGGCTGAGATCATCTTAGAGCGACCATTAAAGCTGGTGTATGCGAGAGTTAAAAAAAAAAAAAAAAAAAAAAACTTTCCGGCGTTACCTTTATGCCTTTTTCCGAGAGATTACTCTCCGCCGTCTGTGAATTAACAAAAAAAACGTGGAGCGAAGTAGAGAGATGAAGAAGATATATATATATATATATATTTTTAGATAACAAATTTTTATGGGGTTTATTAAAGTGTTTAATTAATTAAAACTTAGAGAAGAAAAAGAAGGTGGATAAAGCAGTTAGAGAAATTAGGACCGTTGATTTCGGGTTTGGTTCAGCGGATGCTAAAGATGGACGGCTGAGATGTATACTGACGTCGTCATCAGTAGATGGAAGAGTATTAGAAAAATTAAAACGACACCGTTGTCGTTAGCGGTGTTACGTATTCTAGACGTAATGAGATCATTGTATCCGATTTTTTTTTTTTTTTTGGGTGAGATTAATTGAGTTTATACAATATTGGATTAGATTAAACTTTTTAGATAAAAAAGGAGATTATACTTTGTACATTTAAATATGGAGATTATACTTTTTAGACAGAAATGGAGATTAAACTTTTTAGATAAAAAGGATTCAGATTAATTAAATTATCGATGTTGATAATGTCGAGAAAGGTGTAACAAAATGTATCGTCCTTTTTGGCGTAAATCAAGATACCCCATCCCTACGTATATATACTTCCTAGTTTAAGATAATTCATACTTCTCATCTCCTGTATTATTTAAGATAATAACAAATTTTGGATTTTTTTTTTGGGTGTGAAAAAGAGTTTTATGAAAATTTGTACAAATCGTTGTAACTTATAAGTGTATATGTTTCTACTGATCGAAACGTGTAATATATAGCCAAACATTTGGCACATGCTACGAACAAAGTCTAATGATAAATTTGATAATCCTAAGAATAATGCTTACTTTGATAGCTACATGTTATAATATATGTTGCTATATAGACCGGTTACTAGCTGCAGTCCAAAAAAAACAAATGATACTTCGCTTTTCTGTTATATTGTTTTCAAGTTGCTACTTAATTATTCACCCAAGTTATTTCATATAGAAAAAATTAAAGAAACATTAACAACAATTTTCTTTAAAATTCACATAGCTAACAATGAATACAATTTCTTGTAACTTGACAATGATAAAACAATAGATAAATAAATTTTGAAAATATAAGGAACGTGGAATACTTAGGTAGGGAATTCCCAAACAGGCAAAGACTTAGAACTGCACGTCGGAAACTCTTATGCGGTTTTTTGTTAGCAAGCTAGGAAAAAGAACTCTTATTATAGGTTACTAGTGAGGGTCGTCATATACAAAGCTTGCACTATAAAGGTTCTTTTATGTCTTTAAAAAGCGTGGATACATCGACCACCATTTTTTCCACTTTTTAGCATGCACTTATTTATTTTTGCAGCACTTTCATTTTCAAGTATAATTCATGTGTCATTTTATTTCAAATAAGCAATCATGTTTATTATCACAAATGGATTAAGTTGACTTGAATGTCTTCGGAATATGAATATTCAGCACATTTATATTTTCGTCAACTTTAATCAATATCTGTACCTTTTTTTTTATCGGTGGTGAGAAATGATGACTTGGTCGAGTTTCTGATTTTCGGATACGACCCAATCTTCGATTAGTTCATCAAAAAGTATTGTGCATGTCAAGATTGCTAGGCCCAAAATTTTATCGAAGTTTCTTGTTTTAAAAGTATTTTAATCCGAGAGTCTTCCCATAGGAGATGATTACTAAGTATTTAAGTTAAACATATAACATATAATGTAGGTGTAATGAATTCTCCACACCCAAGACTTTTGTTGCTAAAGTCATCAGTACTACATATGGTATGCAAGTTTGGGTTTAGACACATATAGAAGGCCCTGATGCATCTCTCAATTTGGATTTCCCATCTTTGACTTCTTTGTTTTCTAAAATTCTAAGAGCCAATTGTTTTTTACATACTTTTTTTGACATTTTCATTTAATGTTTAGATTATATCACATTGAAGAAAAATGATAAAATACCTATTATATCATTTTATTATTAATAATCAACAAGCAAACAAATAAATAAAATGGTTAATTCTGTTTTTTGGGCAACAAATCACAGAGTAGTCTTTTAATTTAATGTGTGGGTTGTTGAAAAAATTTGACTGTTATCTATTGTTATACTAAATTAGGAATAATATATTTTTCCATTGAATATGTAAAGCATTATATAGAATGACAATACAATTAGCTCTCTTTTTTTTGACCTTATACAATTAGCTATTATTTTTATAAGAAAACAAAAAAAAAAGATAATAATTAAGTTTAGACATGTGTTACCATCTAATTAATTGTAAGAACATGTACTTTAACAACAACATAACAAAAAAAAAAAAAGCTAGCTTAAACAAAAGGCCACGGTTTTTCCAAAACGGTCGAAATCGTTATAACTTATAAATTTGGGGTATTATTTTGTTTTCTAACAAATAAACAGATGGAGGATTCATGATCTCCATCACCACCTAAGAAATGCGAGATTTAAGCTCCGTTTACAAAAACAGAGTTCCAAAAATAAATGAGTAAACCCTAATTTTCAACCACAAAACTTTGGAGATTACGTTCCTTGATATACACGCCTTTTCTCCTATATTCAAAAGCAATCCATCTTCTTTGATCTCAAGGTATTCATTCATCTTTTTCTTCTCATAGTAATTCATGTTTTGAATTAATAATATTCTTATAAATCGTTTAAGGCTGGCTACTTATTTGATTGTCTTCTGAAATGATCTGTAATATTTGTTCTTCTTCTGATCGTACGTTGTTATAGGTAGCGTCTCAGGTCGTTATTTGATTTCTTTAATAATGGCAACGACGTCTAGTACAACGAAAACGAAACTGGACAACAAAAACCTCACCAGATCAAGATCACTAGGCAGAAAGCCAAAGCCGGTCTCATCATCAGAACCTGAAGCGAACGCTGATGGATCTGATCGGAAAACAATCGAGAAGCCTTTGCCCAATTACCTGAAACCAACAATCAGCTCGAGACCTGACCCGGTCAAGTTCTTGAGGAAGAACAACAACGCTGTCGAAGACAATCAGAAGCTTCTTCGTAGACGATCCTTTGATCGTCCTCCTTCGTCTTTGACTTCTCCGTCAACTTCAGCACCCCACAAATCTCTCAATACCTCTACTGCAGCACACCCACGGGACAGACCCGCGGTTCCAAGAGAGAAGCCTGTCACTGGTCTGCGTTCTACATCTTTCCATGGAAGCAGCAGAGGCGGTCTCAGAGGAAGCAATACGGTCAAATCGCCTCCTGTGGCTTCAAGAGGATCTTCTGGAGTAAAGAAGAGCGGTCTAAGCGGTAGCAGTTCTTCTCAGAGCAAAAAGGAAGGTTCTGAGAATGTTCCAAAGAAATCTTTGAGTAAAGAGGTTACCCCGGAATCGTCGCCTCGTGCACCTGCTAATGAGGACGAACAGGAGATTGTCAAGGTGGAGACCAATGTAGACACTTGTGACCGCAAAGATGAAACAAAAGAGGAAGACAAAGATCAGCTTGCACAACCAGATGAATCCGGTGAAGAGAAGGAGACCAGTCCAGTGGCTGCCTCCACAGAAGAAGAAAAAGCAGAACTGATCAATGAGGATAAAACCGAAGAACAAACAGAGGAGCCGAAAGAGCCAGAGAGCACCCAAGAAGAAAAAGGTGAAGACGAGGATGGAATTAAAGAGAAAGTTGATGATGAGGAGAAGAACATCGAGACAGTTGCTACTAGTACAGATATAAAAGAAGCTTCGAACATCGAAGAAAATAAGGAAGAGGGACAGGAAGAAGCAGAAGTTAAAGAAGAAGAGAGCGAAAGCAGAAAATCGAAAGAAGAAACAACAGAAACAGAGGCTCAAGTAGAAGAAGTACCAGAGGAAGGAACAAAGAAGGAAGTGGTGCAAGGAAAGAAGGAATCTCCAACTGCCTACAACGATGTAATAGCAAGTAAGATGCAGGAGAACTCGAAGAAGAACAAGGTCTTGGCCCTTGCTGGAGCCTTTCAAACCGTTATTGACTATGAAACTGCTGCATCTAAGTGATATACATCTGCATCATATCACATGCAAACATAGCAACTGCATCTTATTATTAGCTTTCTTGTGTCGGTGCTTTTTTTATTGTTTCTTGTTAATTTTTTTTTTTTTTGTTTCTTGTTTTCGTCTAGTATCGATGTTGGACTATGAATTATATGGTTTTTGCCTGTGAACATGAACAACTCAATCTGATTCTTTGTTTTTTCTTTAACCAAAGATACTTATATATGCAATCTAACAATTTGAAAGAACTAACTCTTATAAGAAGCAATATCATATTACTTGCATCCACTAAAGCATCTTTTGTTCTGGTTCAAATAGCCGATACAATTGTGCTCTTGTAAAAGCTCCTACTGTTTTTGAGCTATAACCGCTCCCACTATGATTTCCGCATTGAACAACTATAACCATCTTAAGTTTCTTTTCCAAAACCAGATCTACCACACAACCAATCGATGTTGTTGTACTCACACATGTGGGCGGACTTCTCATCATTGAGACCAATGGCGCATCAAGCTACGAGAAAATAATTACATGCACAAAATCTATCAATTCAAGTTTTCTTTTATTTATGTCAACAGGTTCTGAAGCGGAACAAGATTTAGTTTAACTCACCTTGTTGCAATCCTGCCGGTGCAAAAGGCCTATGCAGCTTCCCCAGTCATCTACAATTGGTACAACTTCCTCCTTAAAAAACCGCATGACAACATTCTTCAACTGCAGAGTTCCTAGCAGAGGTCGAGTGGCTTCAAATTGAATCATAATGCTTTCTATCGGTTCACTTGGTATCACCTGAGTCAATATATTGTTATTAATTACCAAAATCATATCTCAATTTTTGATTTAAAGTTGAGGAAACACACAACAAAACCCCATTATCAAGAATAGAGAGTGTGCGAAATGGTTAATCTATACCTTACTAAGTAGATCATTTGTAAGAATAGAGAGTGTGATTTATCTATACCTTTCTAAGTAGATGTGGACGCAGTATAGACTTGGAAAACCCCAACAATGTTTCTAGGCGAACAGCAGCCTGCGGTTGAACAAAAATCACCAAACTAAGGTTTCATCGAACATAAGTGCTTAGTAATATCTGTCTACCAAAACAAATATCTAATGTCTGAAAATAACATTTCACATCATACCATGCCTCCACTGGTCGTCCAAGGTATTGCCTTCCACCTTCTAACGATACTTGAGAGAATCCCTAGGGCCTCCTCGAGCTGGCCAGCATTGAGAGCTGCTTCCATCAGGAGATTATCAGCTTCTTGTTGAACCGCGTTGGAGATTGTTCCTGAGGAATCCGGCCATAACCGAAGATACAGATTTCTCACCGTTCCATAATCCCCTTGAACAGCAAACGCTCGCATCATAGACAGGTACAAGTGAGGCTTTGGCCGCAAGACTTCATTAGCTCCACTTCTCTTCAATATCTCACCAAATACACAAAGGGCCCCTGTGAACATATTCAATAAAGACCCTAAAGAAGTACTCCAAGGATGCTAAAAGTAGCAATAATGTAACAGCAATCATTGTAACATACCGCTAGTTGAACCACACTTTAGCATAGCATCAACTACTGCTGTAAAAGCAGTTCGGTCAATGAACACATTATCACACAATTTCATTTCCAAATATATTTCCTGCAGTGATAACAGATCCTTCGCATCCCCAAATCCCTAACAGGTAGAAATCATCAGCAAAAGCAGAACTTGATAAAGCATAGAGAAGAGAAAAAAAAAGAAGCAGAAATTGATAAAGCATATAGAAGAAACAACAAAGAGTACTAAGCTATCTTGCCGCATAAAGATTAGATATGTAAAGATATCCACAGATTGGTGGCTCACCTTCACCAAAGTGGTGTATGTTACAACATCTGGCTGAAGAAAATCGTCGTAATATTCCTCTGCTTTCTCCTGAATTGAATTCAAAACCAAGACATCATGATTAAGATGAGCCAAGCGCTACCCCAGTACTACTCTGAGTAACACTTGGGAGTATAAAACTAGCCTTTTAAATACACATGTGAGACCTTCATATTCTTGAAAAACTTCATAGCCACATCCAAATCTCCACACTTGATGCAGGCATGGATCAAAGTATTGTAGGTAAACCTATCAGGCTCCAATCTAAGGCGTATCATTTCATCTAGCAAACTTATTGCAGCTTGTGGAGATTCAGAGTTGACATAGCCCTGAAATATATAACACGAAAATCCTAAGGCAAAAGAAAGAAAGACATACACACAACGATGATGCTCCCTCTGAGCCTAAATGCAACTAGGCGTAAAAAAAAATACCTTTATCAACAAGTTATAGATGAGAACTGACGGGGTTCCATGCTCTTGAAGCAAAATATCATATCTTGCAAGCAGACCATTAGCACGACGTAAATCTCCTGCACTATAGCAATATCAATTGTTTTTGCATCAGCTTCAGGCCATGTGATTTTACAAATCACTAACACCAAGATTACGTAGACAAGACTAGCTGCAGCCTATTGAGAAAGATAAAAATCATACCAGCATTGATCAGAGCGTCAAGCAAACCATAGATAAGAGATGATGACAACTTGGGATTCCCAGCAGCAGTTCCTTGCTCTATAGACTCCAGCATTTGGAACGCTTCGTCAATCCTCCGAGCCTTCCCCAATCCCTTAACCAAAACAAACGAATCCAAAATCAAATTACAGGTGTTGTGTTCTTCTCACACGAAATCAAAATTGGATATAAAAGAGGTAAGCACCTTCAAGATAGTGGCGTAACTAATAGAGTCGACTCCGATTCCACCAGGTTCCGCCATCTCATGGAACATCTGAAGAGCCAAATCGATATTTTCACAGTGAACGCAAGCTTCGAGAACTGAGTTCATAACGATTGTGTTAAGCCTCCCATAACGTTTCTTAGCAGCTTCAACCTCCTCCACGATCTGACCAAGCTGACGACGGCGCGTGAGGTGCACGATGCGAGAGGTGAGAGGCTTGAGATTGATACGCCTGGAGTAAGGAGTAGCTCTGCGAGGATAACACCGTCGCGTCGGAACAAAGGTGGACGATTTAAGTAAAGGGAGAGGAGTGCAAAGATTAGAAATAGCTAAAACCCGATACATCTTGAAAGGAGACGGGAAGAAGCTTAGCTACCCATCCGCCATTGATGGATAACGTCAGAGAATCTTCTGAATCGCGCGACAACGATCGATCAGTCCAGTTTTACTGACATTGGCGGGTCGAACCAATATCATCACTGTGCAAATCTTATCGTCGCAAATTTGGGCCTTTAGGCTTTGAAAATTAAAGCCCAATAAATTTATATTCAAACGATGACGTTGGTTTTTTTTTTACTTTTTTCAGTTCTCCTAATCCACTTTTTTCAGTTCTCCTAATCCAAAATTGCTTCTAGATTAAGCTATATTTATCTGGAACTCCTAAATTATGAAACTGCAACCTTTTTATATTAACGCGGAATCAAAAATATCCTAACTGTTTCAACGAGGAAACAGACAGAAAGATTGCATAATTTGACTTTTGTCTAGAGAGAGCAAGAAAATAAGAAAGAAGAAGAAGGATGTGTTTGGTGTTCGTGTGCGATCAAGACGAGAGGGTGATCGGAAGGTACGCAGCTCCTGGAGCGTGTCCGTATTGCGGCGGAGCGGTTCAAGTGGTTGACGTTAATAGCCAATGGAGATTCTGCTTCGTTCCTCTCTCTAATAAAAACAAACGTCGCCATCTCTGTTCCACTTGCGGTAAACGCCTCGCTGTCCATGGCTGAATGAAACCACCAAAAAAAAACCTCCCACTTCCTCCGAGAGATCATTTCTATTATGTAATTGTAAATATCCAAGTTTCTGACTTGCTTTGTGTATTGTGTTTGTAATTCGTTTGTAACAGAACAAAAGAACATGTCTACTGTTCTATGATTTCTCAGTACAGTATATGTATGAATGATGATGATTATGAATATTCAGCTTACAGAAATTGGAAAAATTTTAAGAAATTGGGATTTCTGAGAACAGAGAGTGATCACTTGCAAAGTTGGAGCTTCTTGAAGAAAGAAGAGACTTGAGATTTGGGATAAGGCTTTGTAGCGATACAAGTCGGAATATTCTCCGGCTGCTCCATCCATAGCTTATGAGAGATTCCTCCTAATTTCAACTTCTCTGACAAATTCATCATCTGCGTTTCACCTTTAACCTCCAAAGTCACCTACGAGGACCACCAAAATTTTAAAACGCGTTTAATTAATCCACCATTGATTCCGTCACAGAATTCTAAAATTAGCGTTTCGCGGACGCGGACGCGGAGTAACCAACCTTGTGCATAGAATCAATGTGCTGCGGATCGCAGTAGTGAAGAGTAACCGGATCGTCTTTGAACGACCAGATCGCCGCCACTGACGCGTGGCATCCCTGTGTGACCACGCTCCCGAGTGGCCACGAATCGATTAGATCTCTTCGGAGTACCACGTACTGCACCACGACGTCGTCGGGATTCTTCGCCGAGTTCTCGTCGTTGCTGGATGCATCGACGATGTCTCCAGTCTGTTGTTGGCTCATAGAAGAAGAAGCCGTTGTGAATCTTCTTCGGCGATGAGCAAACCGGATCGTTGAATGAGCAGACCGGATCGTGGAATGACAAAACCTAACTCGCGGCGCCGTATCAAAGAGTCGGCGGGTAACGAACGGGAATCGAAACGCAGCGGAGAAGACGGTGCTCGCCATATGAAAGGAAGTTTTCGCACATGGACTTTGCTATTGGATAAGATTTTTTATTAATGGGCTTTTATAAGACCCAACTATTTCTGACTTAAATTAACTGTTTAGGTAACGAAATAATTAAATTCGGCCTGAAACGACATGAATCAGATTCAAATCTAATCTGCTAGTTTTTTTGGGTTATGTGGTTTTGATATTAGACCGGAGCAATTTATCACTCTTAACGGCATAACCAAACCCGGTTAGATCGGTCGCTAGAAAACGAAACGAAATAAATTGCTTCTTATTTTCCTGATTTTCTCCTCTCTCCTTTCGCGGTTGAGATTTTTCGATCTCTCCGAGCGAAATCACACATTCCGACGTCCGTACACTCTATCCGCCGCTGCTTAAACAGTCTCCCGCCGCCAATCTGACCTGTTATCTCTACTCGTTGCCGTCGTTGGGTATTCATTCTTTCTTATTTCCATTTTTTTTTTGGTTTTAGAGTTAATATTCTTCGTATGCTGTAAATCCATGAAACAAGCTCTTCTGATTAGAAGCATGATAGAGAGTATCTAATTCAGCCTCGTTTCTGCTTAGTTTCGTTTCCGTGTGTATATATCTGAGCTGAAATCGTGATTTCGCCGCCGGTTTGATTTCTCGAGTAATAATAATTCTTGTTGATTTGGCCGCTTTAGGGTTTTGCTTCTCACTCGTGTTTATGTTGTTGCTATTTCTTTTAATAATAGAATCTAGCAAAACAAACAAATCAGATTTGGGGAGTCTTGTCACCTTCGTTTTTGACTTTTATATGGTGTTGTATGCAGTATGGTTTTGTTTTAGAGCTCTGATAAGCTTCTCTTTCTAAATGATTCTTTGGTAGCTAATTTTTGGAATGTGTTAGGGAAATTACTAGGAAATAATACTTACTGATAAAATTTCGTATGCAAATAGAAAATTTGGTGTAGTGATTGATAATCAACTTCTCTGCTTTCTGGCAGGAGCTTAGTCAAGTGGGACCTCTCTGAAAGTAAAGATGGGAGAAATGGTAAACAACATACCCTTCCCCTTCCCTGTTTTGTTTCCCCTTTTTCCAATTGTTTACCCTGAAAAGGTAACATTTGCTTTTGTTGCAATTAGATTGTTTCGCTGGACCAAGATATCCGACTGGATACAACACGAGCAAGATGTGAGTTACAGCTTTTGTTGTGGTTCAGATCATTTTTTCTTTGTTTTAATACTTTTTGGTGATGATTAGTCAATTTCTTTGCTCTTTTTCTAGTCTCAAGTCTTCTCGAGAGGCATCGAGAATTGACAAACCGTCTTGCTAGGTAGGGAATACACTGCTGAACTGTATACTTCACTTCTCAATCTTTTTATTTTTTAACTATGTATTTGGTAATCATTCATTTTTAGGGATTCTGATAAGACAATATCTGATCGCTTGAGCAAAGAATTTGAAGCTGCACGGGCATCCCAAAGTCAGGGTGGGTATGGATAGCTGATTTGCAGAATTGGATCAGTCATCTGCATGGCTGTATTTTTTTGTTTCATAAGTATACGCTCATCCATGTATCTATTTTAATCAAATGCGGTCTTCTCTCTCCTCTGCAGAAGTGTGCTTAGATGGGGAAGATTGGAATGATGGTTTGTTGGCCACGTTAAGGGAACGGGTATGGCATCCATCATTGTGTACTTTAAAAAGAGGTGTTCCAGGCCTTGGTATCTGGTTGAGGGCTTTGTAGACACTTTAATAAGGGCAGATCTAGATCAATTATGTCGTTATGTTGTGAAATCTGTTGTGCCAGCTTTTTCTTTTCATCTGTTGATCTTATTGACTCTTTCTTGAACTTGACCATGAACTGTGTAGGTGCATATGGAGGCTGACAGAAAGGCAGATAACGGTAATGCAGGTTTTGCACTAGTTTGTCATCCTGAAGAGCGAGTTACTTACAGAGTTGGAAATAAGGTACTTCACAGGTCTTACATTCTTACAAATTTCTTCTGTAGAAAGTTGAATTTGATTGTACCCTAGGTCTGTTTGTCTAGATAGCACAGATTTTACCATAATTTTATTCAGGATACCCCTAAAGAAGATATACTGAAGGCCACATCATAAAACCATATGGCAGTAGAAAGCTCTGGATAGTCCAAAGGAAACCTATAGTTTTGTGCATTCATCTTGGCTTGATGCAATGTTTGCCTATATGATAGATCCAATCAGACCAATCTTGGTTGTATACTTGTATAAATTTTGTTGGAGAATGTTGATTGTTATGTCTTTCCCACATTTTGTGGTTGCTATAATCTTTCCTGATTTAAAATTTTCGCTGACACCAGTCTATTCTTAAGTTTGGAGTGACCTCTCTCAGACCAATGTTGGTTGTATCCTCTTTTGCTTATAAATTTGATTTTTTTATTAAACAGTTGATATGTTGCCTCGAGGGAGCAAGAATTGGAATACAGTATGTAATATCGCTTGCAGGTATTTTAAACTATAACTGGCATTTTTCTAAGTTATAAGTGTTTTTGGTTTACAAAAATTATTAGCAGTCATCATAACGAGTTTTTTACAAAAGTTTCTTACCTTCTACTGAAAGAGAGTTAGCTGTTTCGTCTCCATGAAGACATTGGGACTTTTCCTAACCTTTCCCCTTCCTGTATATGATAATCTAATCCTTTTTTAATACAGGAGAAACTTACGAGATTTACCACTGTGTGCTTGAGACCAAGTCATTTTTGGAGAAGATGATTGTACTTGAGCACACAATTCCTTTCTTTTTGCCACTACATGACTTGGAAAATGATCTTCTTTGTTCGAATGCTAAGGTAAGCATGGTAATTGGATCTATTATCGAGATTCAACTTGCTTAGACATTGTTGCACCCGATCTTCAGTTTTCCCTCTTACTTCTTTGTTTCTTATATTTTTCTCGTTTAAAATTTGTCGGTGTCAGAAATTCATCGATAATGTTGGGGATCTCTTGCAAGCATATGTGGAAAGGAAGGAACAGGTTTGTCAACAATCTAGATTGTGCTTGTCAGATTGGCCTTTTAATTTGTTCTTTTGGGTCATGCCTCTTAAATTTTTAACCTGTTGGCTTCTTCTTTGATTTTTTTTTTTTGTTTTCTCAGTAAAAACGCATCAATATGATCTCTAGATAGAAATGGAATTAGTACTAAAATCATGTGACCTGCTAACACAAAGTAAGAGAATTTCAGCAATAATGTATCATCAACCTTGTTAGATTAGGATATTAAATAATTTTTAGATGGATTTATTTTAGAATGAAAATGAAAGACTGGACCAGATTATCTGGTGTGAGTATGCTGGGTGTGTTATTATAACCGCTGTTGGTGAATTATGCACTAAAAGCGTTAGGAAACTCCTAAAAATTATACAGGTTAACCAGGATGCTTCTCCTTATTTTATTGTAGGTACGGCTTATGAACGAGCTCTATGGAAATCAGATCAATGAGCTTTATAACAGTCTTCCTTACCACATGATTGAATTTTCCGTAGATGATTGTGAATGGTGAGCAATTTCATGGATCCATATGATTCTGTTGTTATAGCTTTTTTTTTTCTTTTTTCTTTTTTATAAAAAAAAACTTTTTGCATTGAAGCAAGGTGATGGTGAGCCTGAGATATGGAGATCTTCTGAGTGAACTGCCGACAAAAGTGAGAGTTCTAGCTTGGCCAATGCATCGTCAGTCGAAGAAACAGTGTACAAGCCCTGGAAATCAAACAATTCCTGTGCGATTATTTTTTGCCGAGGATGCTTTACGAATCCAATCACTACCTGAAGGTATTTCTAGTTTACACCGATTTGTTTTGAGTGATGTTTTGTTTTGTTTTTGTTTTACGGTGTGTCTATCTTTTTGTTCATTGCAGCATACGCAGATATTGTGATAAACCTGCCAGGCGAAATTGAGCAAATATTTCAGTAGAGGAGTCCGTGCTAAAAGCTGAAGCTGTGTCTCATAAATTTTTCTATTTCACTTGCTGCTTAGTTGTATGATGTCGTCTGATTGTGATCCTTCATCCAAAATGTTAAAATAGTGGTGCTTCATCGATTAGAGTTAGACTATTACTGATTGGAAATTGTTCATGCTCGAAACAGAAACGGATATATGAAGTTTTGTTCTCTATGGCGTGTAACATGGTTCATTCATATTCTTCATGAATTTACGCAAATGAAAGTCAAAAGTGATAAACTAAACTTATCCACAATAGGTTCGGTTCAATAAGAGAAAGGGTTAAGAGATATATACATTTTCTATTGTTGGTCCACCATTAGCTATTTTAAAATATCCTAGTTGAAGTAATATTGTAAATAATAAAAAAGGAAAAGAATGTGTTACAGCATATGAAATTACGGTGATAGTAAGGAATCCCGGAGTTGTGTTACCCACTTTGAATTATCTTTTCACAAAAACCATCCATGCAAAAACTTTATAGTAGAGCCACCACTGATTTTCATCTTGTTCCCCCATGGATATTTCATATCACAATTTAAGAGATTATGTTCCTAGAACATACATAATAATATAATATTGAAATTTGTCGTAGATAGTTCTTGATAGATGAAGAGTATTTTCGCTGTTTCAATTATTTTAGCTGTATAAAAAGTTCAAATGAGGTTGTAATTGGCAAACTATTTTTTTTGTATTTTTCAATGAGACTATTTTCAATATATATATACATAACCAAACTAATGACCCAAACAAACATCAACTCAAATTTTGCTCTAGATTATGGCCGAACTTAGGATCATTGTTGTACATAAGATAAGAGTGTACACTTTTGTTTATACAAGAACCAAAAAAACCAGTCCATTGCAGATTTACTTTAGATCTATCTGCCTGAGTGATTTATTATTATTGGAAACATATGATTAAGACACTGAAAAGTTCGTTGTCAGAAAAATAAGCGTAAAGAACTCTGACATGAGCACCCCTACACAAGATAAATAATTGAATTTTACTATAATCCTTTATTTTGAATAATGGACTTAAAGTAATACTAATCCAAGTGTTAATATGAAACAGTTGACATACCCGAAAATTATGGTCTAGCCGCGCTACTAATACACCATCATGTCATCTTATAAAAATATCCATCTTTGTATGCTACTCCAATAGATTCACGGATGACATTTTCCTCTCGGAAAATATTATTTATATATAGTTTTGTTAGATTGTATATATACTGGTTAAAGTTATTAGATTAAATTCCGGTTTATTAGAAATTGGTTTAGTGTATATAATATATACACGTAAAATTTGTTACGATTAATAGTATACAGAAAACATTTTCCACATTTTGTCTTTGCTCATGAACACAAATATGGTATCAGAGCTTTTCTTCCGCGAGAATCTGTGATTTCACCTTCTTATTCTTCAAATTCTTCACAATCTCACCGTCAAATCGCTTCTATCATCGTCGGAAAATCATCGACGACATTTTGATTGCGAAAATGGTGCGAAAAGGGGGAAAATTGAGAAATCGAAGTGAAACACCTGAAGGAGAGACTTCTGTAGCTAGGATCGTTCATGGATCCACTGTTCTTGATGATACCGAAGTCGATTTGGTGAAACAACATCGCAATCTTCGATCGGAGGAATATGGAACCCAAGGATCTCTGTCGCGACAATCAGCTGAATCAGATAGTCCGTTTAACCTTCAATCTTCGGATCACCCAGGTTTGATGATCGTAGCTCACACTCTTGATGGTACAAATTACAATAGCTGGTCAATTGCTATGAGGATTAGTCTAGAAGCTAAGAACAAGCTTAGTTTTATTGATGGATCTATCCCTAAGCCAAGCGAAAGTGATTTTGACTACAAGATTTGGAGTAAATGCAACAGTATGGTGAAATCGTGGATCTTAAATGTTGTGAGTAAGGAGATCTATGATAGTATACTTTACTATCAAGATGCAGTTGAAATGTGGAACGATCTGTTCACAAGGTTCAAGGTGAATAATCTCCCGAGATGATATCAGCTCGAGCAAGCAGTGATGACTCTGAGGCAAGGCTCGCTTGACTTATCTAGCCAACAAAAAGTCTAGAACCGTGAAGAGATGTGATTGTGATCAAGTTAAAGAGTTGCTTGATGAAGCTGATACTAGCATGATAATTCAGTTTCTTATGGGGTTGAATGATGAATTTGGAAATATCAGGAGTCAGATACTGAATATGAAGCCGAGACCGTGCTTGAATGAGATCTTCAATATTTTGGATCAAGATGAGAGTAGTTGGAGTGTCTTCTCGACCAATCTCCAATCCTACTGCTTTCCAATCTCAGGCTTTGATTCCGGATCAGAATTCTGTCTTGATGGCACAAGGAAACTTTCAGAAACCAAAATGTTCTCATTGCTCACGTATTGGACACACTATGGATAAGTGCTATAAGCTACATGGCTTTCCTCCAGGACATCCAAGAGCAAAGAAGAACAATTATGTTGGAAGTACTAACTTGGCTAGCACTGGTCATGTAGAAGATGTGAAGGATATACCAAAGGATAATTTTAATGAAGATATGTCTAATGAACAGCTTCAACAGATGATCTCTTATCTAAGCACTAAGCTTCAGTCCTCAAGTGTCACCTCATGCCGTGATAAAGCCATAGCTTCGACTTCGAATTCTGTACCAACTATCTCACAGATATCTAGTACGTGCCTTTCTTTATATGATTTGATATTTTACGACATGTTGACTTCCTCTATACCTCATGAAACTGAGTTGTCTTTTAGGGCTTGGGTCATAGATTCAGAGGCTAGTCACCATGTTACCCATGAGAAAAAACCTTTATGTTGATTATAGACCTTTAGATAGAACCTTTGTGAGACTTCCTAATGGTCAAACTGTCAAAATAGAGGGAACCGGTTATATACAGCTTACAGATGCATTGTCATTACATAATGTGTTACATATTACTGAATTCAAATTTAATTTGTTGAGTGTCAGTGTAATCACAAAATCTTTGAGGTCTAAAGTTAGTTTTACTTCTGATGATTGTGTAATACAGGCTCTTACTCAGGACCTAATGATTGGCAGAGGTAGTCAAGTTGCGAATTTATACATTCTGCATTTGGATAAAACCCTTGTTAATGTCTCTAGTTCTTCTTTTCCTGGTAAGTCTGTTTGTTATGTCACTTCAGTTAATTCAGATATATGGCATAAAAGGTTAGGACATCCTTCTAATGCTAAGATAGAAACTATTTCTGATATCTTGTTATTATCAAAATCTAAAATCAATAAAGATAAAACTCATTGTGATGTTTGTCATTTATCGAAACAGAAGCATCTTCCTTTTAAATCATTGAATCATATAAGAGAGAAACCTTTCAAATTAATTCATATTGACACTTGGGGTCCTTTCTCTGTTCCGACGGTTGATGGCTATAGATATTTCTTGACAATAGTGGATGATTTTAGTCGTCTAACTTGGTTATACATGCTTAAACAGAAATCTGATGTTACAAGTGTTTTTCCTGGTTTCCTAAAGTTAGTAGAAACTCAATATAACACTAAAGCTTGTTCTGTAAGGTCTGATAATGCTCATGAATTGAAATTTGCTGCTTTGTATTTACAACATAGCATAAAAGCATATCATTCATGTCCAGGAACCCCTAAACAGAACTCGGTTGTAGAAAGAAAACATTAGCATCTATTAAATGTCGATAGAGCTCTTATGTTTCAGTCTGGGGTTCCATTTGAGTATTGGGGTGATTGTGTTCTCACGGCAGTATTTCTAATTGATAGGTTACCTTCTCCGGTCATAGACAATCAAATACCCTTTGAAAGATTAACCTCTAAAATCCCCGATTATCATAGTTTAAAAGCTTTTGGTTGTCTTTGTTATTGTTCTACTTCTCCTAAGTCTAGAACTAAGTTTGACCCTAGGGCTAACGCTTGTATTTTCTTAGGATATCCCTCAGGTTATAAAGGCTACAAGCTATTAGACATAGAAACATACTCAGTTTCAATTTCTCGACATGTCATTTTCTATGAAGATATCTTTACTTTTCGATCATCCACTATCTCGGATGATGCAAAGACTTTCTTTCCTCATATTACTCTCCCTGCTAAAATCATTGATGAACATTTGCCTTTAGTGCAATCATCTTCTAATGCTCCTCACAATCATGATGAGACATCTTCTATGGTTTCTGTTCCTTCTGAACCTAAACCAACCAGGCAGAGAAAACTGCCTTCCCATTTGCAGGACTTTCATTGCTATAATAATAATACTCTTACTACCAATAATACTTCCCCATATCCACTCGCAAACTATATTTCTTATTCATACTTATCTCAGCCTTTCTGTGCTTTCATTAATACCATTGCAAAGTCGAAAATTCCTAAAAAAAATTTCAGAAGCTAGGCTGGACAAGGTATGGATTGATGTTGCGGGGAAAGAAATTGGTGCTTTTATAAGGACCAGAACTTGGAGTGTTTGTGATTTACCTCTTGGTAAAGTGGCTGTCGGTTGCAAATGGGTGTTTACAAACAAGTATCATGCTGATGGAAGCATTGTGAGATAGAAAACTAGACTGGTGGCAAAAGGATTTACTCAACGAGAGGTAATTGATTTCACTGATACTTTTTCTTCGGTTGCAAAGATGGCAACGGTAAAGATGATTTTTTCTCTCGCACCTAAGATGCAATGGTCTTTACATCAATTAGACATTTCTAATGCATTCTTAAATGGTGACCTCGATGAGGAGATATATATGAAATTACCACTAGGCTATGCTGACTTACAAGGTGAAGTCTTCTCTCCTAATGTTGTTTGTAGATTACACAAGTCGATTTATGGACTTAAGCAGGCGTCCAGACAATGGTTCTTGAAGTTTAAAACTACTCTTGTGGGTTTTGGCTTCGACACATGTCATGGTGATCATACCCTTTTCGTGAAAGAAGAAAATGGTCAGTTCTTAGTAGTTTTGGTATACGTAGATGATATTCTAATTGCAATCACAGATTCTACTATGGCTTCTGCTCTACGAGATCAACCAAGGTCTGTTTTCCAGCTTCGAGATCTTGGTCCACCTAAATATTTTCTTGGCATTGAGATTGCCAGAAATGAGGAAGGGATCTGTCTTACTCAGAGGAAATATGTTCTTGACTTGTTAGAGACTACTTGTTTTTCGGATTGCAAGCCATATCCTGTTCCCATGAAGCAAGACCAACAAATGTCTTTGACTAGTTTCTCACGACGAAGGAAGAAGAAAGTTGCTACAGTGTCTGAGGGTGATGAAGATTATGAGGTTGAACCTGCTCATCCTTCTGATTCTACACTTGCACTTTTAACGGATACGAAGCAGTATCGTAGATTGATTGGAAAGCTTCAGTATCTGACCATCACTCGTCCAAATATTACTTTTGCTGTTTCTAAACTTGCTCAATACTCATCTGCTCCGCGAAAGTTTCATCTTCAAGCTGCACACAAGGTACTTCGTTACTTGAAGGGTACTATTGGACAGGGCTTATTCTATGGCAAGGATGATGACTTCTCGCTTAGAGGATTCTCTGACGCAGATTGGGGAGCTTGTCCCGATAGTAGGCGCTCTGTTACTGGCTATGCCATCTTCATTGGTCAGTCCTTGGTATCTTGGCGATCCAAGAAGCAAGATATGGTTTCGATGAGCTCTGCAGAATCTGAGTATCGTGCCATGAGTGTGATTACCAAGGAGCTATTGTGGTTCACATATATCTTGAAAACGCTTCGGGTACCTTTCTCTCTTCCCGCTTATTTGTATTGTGATAATCAGGTTGTTCTTCACATTGCGAGTAGATGATGGTATTCTCAAGACCATGTTCGTTCGTACTAACAATCAACTTGCTGACATCTTAACCAAAGCTTTACAAAGCTTTACTCGTCTTCATCTTAAAGGGGTATTAGATTGTATATATATTAATTAAGGTTATTAGATTAAATTCCGATTTATTAGGAATTGGTTTAGTGCAATTTAGTATATATAATACATACATGTAAAATTTGTTACGATAGATAATATACAGAAAACATTTTCTATATTTTGTCTTTGCTCATTAACACAAATAAGTTTTAAGCTTAAACCATTATATTATATATGGCACCAAGTAAGTCGTTCATAATAGTAGTCTAATACTAATACTATGTCAAATCCAGCCTTACACACACATATTTGTAATGGATTATGATATAAAAAGTAAAGGATAATTAGGAAGAGAAAGCTGAAAAGTATGGTCCTGCTTTAATCGAGACTTAAATAAAAATAAGTAGAGAGAGATTAATACTAGTAGTAATAAACAAATCCGCTATTTAAGGATTAGTGTCCCCATCCAATTAATATCTCCACATTCTCGTAAAATAACATATCCCCATCTCTCACCACCGTCCAATATTTTTATTTTTTGGCGCGAGGGAGAGAGCAAACAGAAGAAACATGTTTGAAAATGGTTAGACCACGTGTTGGTCAAACGATAGTTCCACGTGTCATAAAGAATGACGTGGCACGTGTGGCTCGCACATGTCATATAAGGGACGGGACAAAAAGGCCTCCGAGCGCCGTTCAGATCGGGAGGGGAAGACTAATAGAGACTAGAGAGTAATAAGCATCGATCGAAATGGCTTAGCTGTTTTTCTTAATTATTTTATTAATAAAAGAACCCTTTTGTTTAATATATATACCTTTTGATTATTGTTCTGTACTACTACTAGTTGCTAATATTATTAAATTTATTATTATAGAAATGAGATTTTTGAGTTCGACAACTAGTTTTGTGCCAAATACAGTTGTTTGTCCGCTCCATTGAATTGGTGAGGATTTGATCGGGTCTTATTTATTGTTCTTTACGATTTCGTTTCTTTTGTATGTGTAATGTGTGTGTGGAAGATTCAAATAATTGAACATATACATACCTTCCAACTGAAACTGAACCGTAGAATATAGTTTAAGATTTGGGGAGGTGATTAGTACAAGAAATATTATACTATTTCCGATAATACATTTTGGGGTAACATGTGTTTTTGATATTTACAGTGTTTAAGAAAGCGGTTTAAGCGACCGCCTAGGTGCCGTCTAGGCGCTAGGCGCTCAACAGACGCCTAGACGACCGTTTAGACCACCTAAAATCACAAAATTTTTATTTTAATGTATGTTTTTATTTTTAACTATATATATTTAAAATTTTAAGTTTTATATTGATATAAATATTTATAAATGTTTATATGTTATTAATCTAAATTAAAGAAATGTATTTTTACTAATTTTAGTTTATGATTTATTATTATTTATTTCTTCTAACATATATTTTTATATAATTTTACATATAATATTATATATATAATATTTATATTGTAAACGTCTAAAACGTTTAAAATTCCGACTAAATGTTTTAGGCGCTTGACGCTAGATCACCGTCCACATATCGCCTAACACTTTCTTAAACAGTGGATATTCATGAGAAACATGAATGTCCCGGACCCAATTCGAATATTTGTGTACTTTCGTCGACATTGACATTCTATAGACTATATATAAAGAAAGAACTACACATGATTATAAATCTTTATTATTTTTAATTTTTTTTTTTTAAGAAAGAGTAGTAAAGGCAATTAAAAAGAAACAAATCATTCATTCGTTAATTATTGACAACTAGGAAATAATAATTATTTTCTTCGTTATTTTCATTAATCGGATCATCTAATAACTAATTAATCATCCGTCATTTTTTCTAACAGCGTCTACATTATACAAACACACATTAATACAGTATATGATCTGATAGAATAGTATCATTTTTCGAATGTATATTGTTTTTTTTTTTTTTTTGTTTATAATTCAACATTAAATGCTTGAGGTATAAGAATAAGAAGGAATTGCTCTGTTTAGAAAATCTAATAGTAACAAACTTATTAGTTGGCTGACAAATCGAAGTCAGTGGTAAGAGTTGAACAATCGAAAGGGTTTTAGTCAAAGAATTGTCCAAATTACTAATTAATGATGATTATCGTGACAGCAATGAACAAAAAATCCAACCTAAGACGGTTTAACAATTGACGCCACTTCTTGTAAGTTGTAACAGAAGTGATGATACAAAGTTTAATATAAAAGAGAAGAAGGTGTCATGATCCTTAATATACTCGGAGAGTGACGTAAACGCGCCGCCGTCGTCAACTCAGTGAGGTAGAAAAGACGTAAAGAAAAGGCAGAACAAAACTGGAAAGGAGAGAGTTAGAGCTGTGACCTGTGAATGAATATTTATGAGAGACAACAACAACAAAAAAAGATGGAAACGTGTCAACGTCTGTGTCATTCGGACTAAACTCGGATTCGGTCTGAGAAAGAAAACAAACGTGCACACACACAGAGAGAAAGAAAGAGAGAGAGAGAGAGAGTCGCCATTAGAATACTCTGAAGTGAAAGGTTGAGAGAAAGAGAGAGAGAGAGATGAATATAATATACATTGACCTCTCTGTCTCATGAGGATGCACATGCTCCTCTCTCTCTTTCACAAGTTTTTGTTTTTTTTTTTTTTTTTTGTTTCATTGCTCTCTCTCGCTCTTCTTCTCTCCTCCTTGTAGTAGTAAAACTAAAAATACCTATCTTTCACAATTCACATGCTCTCTCTCTCTCTTCTATTGGTTAATCTCTTCCCAATGCTCATTTGAAGTTTATTTACTCTACTCCCGACGACCACGACTCTTCTTCAGATCTACCTCACTCCCTCTTCATTCCCCCTTTTCTTTTCTTTTTTATCTTCTTGATTTTCCGGTGACCGGAGTCGTCAAAGGTAAACCTTCTGATCTCTATCTCTATCTCAGCCCCTCCTTTCATTTGTTTCTTTTTTCTCCGGCAGTCTAGCTCATTTCTGATTTCTCTGCTTTTGTCTTTCGTTTTTAAAACATTTCTTTCTGTTTCAGCCATTGACTCTTTGAGAGGTTTCATGATCCCCTCATTGCCATGTTTTTGTTTATATATGTGATGATCTAATTAAATCTTTTGTTTGTCTTTTTTTTTTTTTTTTTTCTTCAAACTGTTTTCCGATCATTTCTCTTTAAAAGTTTCATCCAGTTAAACTAATTGTATTCATTTAATTGTAACTTTTTTTATAATCCAAGTTATGTAGTTTGTTCATATTTCAATCTAACTAAACAAAATGATCCAAAAAAAAAAAACTTCGGGGGCTATGCATATTTCAGCTTTTCAAAGCTCTTTCATCTTTGTTTTAATCCATTATTTGAAGTTTCCCGCTAAGTTTAATCCTAATTGGTCCACACACTAGTTCTGGTGGTCCCTCTTTTGCAAAATTCGAGTATTTTTCACATTTACGGATCAAAGATTCTTCTGGATGGTGATGGATTGACTCTTAATCTGTCTTTTTTGATTGTGAAAATTATTACAGGTTCTTCTTGGTGTCTGATCAAAGATTCTGGTTAAAGGCAAAATTCAGTTTTTGTCTGGTCCATTAGTGTTGTTTCTTGTGTTGTATGAAGAGAAACTTTGATAAATGGTCTGTGAGATGGAGACTGATCAGATTGAGGAAATGGATGTCGAAGTCTTGTCTTCCATGTGGCCGGAAGATGTTGGAACCGAAGCTGACAAACAGTTCAACGTTGAGAAACCTGCCGGAGATTTAGACACGTTGAAAGAAGTTACAATCGAAGAGAAACCAACCATTGCGGATTTGACACGGTTACCAGACCTACTGAACTCCACTCATCAAGGCACATCTCAGCTGACCAACCTCGTCAAACAATGGGAGTATATGCAAGACAACGCTGTCCGGCTATTGAGAGAAGAGCTTAAGAATCTCAATAGACAGAGAGAAGAAGCCGAGGCCAAAGAGCTCAAGATCATTGAAGATTACAAGTTTGAGAGCAACGAGCCTGAGAATGTTCCCGTTTTAGATGAGACCAGTGATCTGTTCCGCAAGTTTAGGCAGAAGAAACGAGATGCCTTGATCGATAGCAAAAAGATCGAGATTGACGAGGAGTTTGACACGGTTGCTTATTGGAAACAGAAGGCGTTAAGTTTGGAGAAAATGCTCGAAGCAAGTACCGAGAGAGAAAGGAGATTGGTGGAGAAGCTGCATGAGAGTTTGAAGACTATGGAGAGTCACGCAGCGCCGGTACAAGAACTAACTCAGAATCTTAAGAGAGCTGAAGGTTTCTTGCATTTCATACTTCAGAATGCACCTATTGTTATGGGCCATCAGGTAAGTAAAATTATCATTTTGTAATCTTGTTTTTTTTTTACTAATGAATGTTTTCTCTGATTCTTTGTTACTTATGGGTTTCAGGATAAAGATCTACGCTACTTGTTCATCTACAACAAGTATCCTAGTTTGCGGGAACAGGTTAGGAAAAAAAAAAACTTTTTGTTCTGTTGTGTTCTTTGATCACTCTCCTGAGGAAATGTGCTTGAATCAAAACTTTGTTTCTTACTAATTTCAGGACATTTTGGGAAAAACAGACGTTGAGATATTCCACGGAGGTGGAGTTAAAGAGTCTGAAGATTTCAAGAGAGAAGTTCTTGAGAAAGGAAAAGCTTCAAAGAGAGAGATCACATTTACAACAGACTTATTCGGATCAAAGACGTTTTTGATATACGTCGAGCCTGTATACAACAAAGCTGGCGAGAAGATTGGTATCAATTACATGGGAATGGAAGTAACTGATCAGGTTAGTAAACTGAGAATATTAAACCAAATCTATTATTTATCTTCTCATTTCACATCCTCACATAAACTTCTTGTGTTACAGGTAGTGAAAAGGGAAAAAATGGCTAAACTTAGAGAAGATAACGCTGTGAGAAAGGCAATGGAATCAGAACTGAACAAGACCATTCACATAACAGGTCTGTTTGAGCTGTAAAATCAAGTTTCAGAAACTTTCATGAGAAAACTGGACTAAGTGTTGTGTGTGTGTGTTTTTTTGACAGAGGAGACAATGAGAGCAAAACAAATGCTAGCAACGATGTCACATGAGATAAGATCACCATTGTCGGGAGTGGTGGGAATGGCTGAGATACTTTCAACTACAAAACTGGATAAAGAGCAAAGACAGTTGTTGAATGTCATGATCTCTTCTGGAGATTTGGTGCTTCAACTTATTAACGACATTCTTGATCTCTCCAAGGTTGAATCAGGTAGAATATACTGTTTCAAAGTTTTGATTGTGTGGTGTGATCGATCATTTATCAGACCATTTGAGTCTTTGTGTGTTGTTTTTTTTAGGTGTGATGAAACTAGAAGCTACAAAGTTTCGACCAAGAGAAGTGGTGAAACACGTGCTGCAGACAGCTGCAGCATCACTGAAGAAGTCTTTGACATTAGAAGGAAACATTACAGATGATGTTCCTATTGAGGTTCGGATCATTACACAAAAAATCACATTTCTGAAAGAGTTAACGTGGCAAAGTCTTTGTGATCTTAACTTTTTTCCTTCTATGTTCAGGTAGTTGGAGATGTTCTAAGGATTCGGCAGATCCTCACCAATTTGATAAGGTTCTTACATAAATCCTGAGTTATTATTTGCATGATGACAAGTTTTGGTTCCTGATTGTTCAAAACGTTCTGCAGCAATGCTATTAAATTTACACATGATGGACATGTGGGGATCAAGCTCCAGGTCATATCAGAACCATCCTTTGCGAGAGATAACGCATTGAACGCAGACGCTGAAGTAGATAATGGTTTGACTGAGACTTCGGTTTGGATTCGCTGCGACGTCTATGACACTGGAATTGGAATTCCAGGCAAGCAAGTCAAACGAACCATTTAAGAATATTGAAAGCAAAAAAACGCCTACAAAGCTAATTTTATTAACGCAGTCCATGTTTTGGTGTTCTTGTGCAGAAAACGCTTTACCTTGTTTGTTCAAGAAGTATATGCAAGCAAGCGCTGATCATGCCCGAAAATATGGTGGAACTGGTCTCGGACTTGCCATTTGTAAACAGCTGGTAACTATGTTTAAGATTTTAAAACATAAGACAAGAAATTAAAGAACTCTGTTCTTCTATAATCTTTCTCTGTTTGTTTACAGGTTGAGTTAATGGGAGGTCAACTCACTGTGACAAGCCGGGTCAACGAAGGTTCAACATTCACATTCATATTGCCCTATAAAGTTGCAACATCAGATGATTATTCTGATGATCAAGATGAGTTCTCTGATATGACGGATCATCAATCCGAACCAGACGACACAACCGAAGGATATTTCCAGTTTAAGCCGCTTCTAGGATCTATATATTCTAATGGCGGACCAGCCATCAGCAATGGCTTCTTACCTCATAAAGTCATGCTCACTACTAGTCCTATTAAGCTCATCAATGGCTTTGTCGCTGATCCTTCTAACAACACTGGACAAAGCGAGATAGTTCAGGTTGAAAACGGTGGCTACGTGGATGAAACTAAACTCGAAACGAGTTCTGGTCATTGTCCTGAATCAGCTCACCAATATGAGAATGGAAATGGTCGATGTTTCTCTAAGGAATCTGAATCTTGTAGCAGTTCACAGGCTAGCTCAGAAGGTGGAACTTTAGAAATGGAGTCAGAGCTCACAGTTTCCTCTCAAAGGGAAGAGGAAAAAGCCGAGACAAATCTCAAAGAATCATCAAAGCCAAAGATTTTGCTTGTTGAAGATAATAAGATCAACATCATGGTTGCAAAGTCGATGATGAAACAGTTAGGCCATACCATGGATATTGCTAATAATGGAGTTGAAGCCATAAACGCGATTAATCGCTCTAGCTACGATTTGGTACTCATGGTATGTCAATTCTTTAAGATCCAAAGGCTTCTGTTTTTCGAATTCACTTAATTTGAAAGGCTTATAATTCAATTTGGGTTCACAGGATGTGTGCATGCCGGTTTTGGATGGTTTAAAAGCTACAAGACTGATCCGTTCATATGAAGAATCTGGGAACTGGAATGCTGCTATAGAAGCCGGAGTAGATAAAGAGATACTGGAGAATGAGCAAGTTTGTGTGCGATCCACAAACCGGCTGCCTATAATCGCGGTGAGCACTTCTTCGAATTACATTAAACACAGTGTCTTCTAATACATAACTTGAAAAAAAAAGAACTGAAGAGTAAAATGGGTTGTGGAATGTGCAGATGACGGCAAATACGTTAGCAGAGAGTTCAGAAGAATGTTATGCAAATGGTATGGACTCGTTTATTTCAAAACCTGTAACGTTGCAAAAACTGAGAGAGTGTTTACAACAGTATTTGCATTAAAAACTTCAGAGTTTGGTGTTTAGTAGGTTTAGTGGTTGTGTTTGTATATATAATGTGTAGGGAAAAAGTTTTGGAGAGCTACGAAGTAGTTTCCTCTCTTAGAGATGTACAGTTTAATAAATAAAATAAATAAAAAGCTTGTCTTCTTTATTTATTTGTGGGAAATATATGGCGAGAGAAACGAGAAAACATTGTCGTTTCCACCATTGAAATCCAACATGGTAAAGCAGCCAAACTCTACAAAAAACGACAGACAAGCATACTCAAGCTTTCAAAACAAGACTTATCTCGATTTCTGTTGGCTGTAACGCTGTATTCCATGGACATCCACAATCCCTGGAGGGAACACCGGATCCGTGGCAGCTCTAACCGCGACTTTTGCAACCGATTCAACATTCACCGGAGGTGTGAACAACGGTCCAACTATCGGAAGCTGGTTCAGCGGTTTTGCTTGTTGGAGAACCTACAAAAAAAAGCCACAAGGATTATGAATAAAGAGGCAATCTTGAGAGGCATTGCAATAACGAGGGGATTCACTTACCATTTCCATGGGTGAACCAAATACTCCCAATGGGATCTTCATGCTTCCAACACTGCGAGTTCCATATATAAAACCAGGTCGCAAGATTATACCTGCACAACATTCACCAAACTTCAAATATAAGAAATGATAAGTTTCAGAGGGCATTTCGTAGATGTAAGATGAAAGCTATACCTCCATATGCAAATCTTGTGAGCAGCTCGGTCTCAGCAGCTCGCTGTAAGGATGAAATGAAAAATTCTTAAGAAAGCGTAGACTAACCAAAAAGGGCTATGCAATAGCAGTAGTTTGAAAAGTATATTATCACCTTTCCCTCATAGTATCCTCTCAACAGGTAGTTGGCTAATCCGAAATCCGCAGCAGAAATATAGACAAATCTTTTAACACCTGGTCAACAAAAGGAAGACAGTTAAAGGCCAGTAAACTCTTGCTAATCCAATAATGTTGTAGGACGCCATGGTGTCTAAAGTTGTAGCAGACTAATTCACATCACTTGTATTTTCATGCTCCAATTATCCCTACAATCAACAACTATACCTAATTTCATAAGACTGGGGTTTTCAGTATCATATGGTCCCTCAGTGTCTATCTGACATAGATATCTCAAAATTCTTATACATGGCTATCTAAAGGAACTTGGATTGTAAGCATTTATACAGCCCTGATCAATGCAAACTAAAAGAACTCGTACCTTTCTCTGAGGCAGCCCTAATTGCGTTGATGTTTGCAGTCCCGTTAATCTTATACATATATGAGTTTGAACCAAAACCACCAACACAAGAAATCTGCAATGGTTTATTCGAAATTACTTTCAATAATATACAATCTACAAAAGCGGGACTGATTCAATAAGTTAATATTTTGTGGCAGTCATCAAATCTCCACATTTATTCATTAAAACGAAGAAGAAAATAAAAAAACGTACCACAGAAGTCACCCCCTCAAGAGCATCCTTCAATAAATCAGATGATACAAGGTTTCCTGGAGCAAAAGAGATATATATAAAGAAAATGACCACACAGGAAGAAAAAAAGTATCAACTTCCTAGAAACATGTTGAAGAGTTAACAACAATACCTTGATGCCATGTTACTCTGGTAGCCCAGGACTCGTGTGAAGACGGCCTACCTGATCTAAAGCCCATAGAAAAGGTTTCTTAAGAATACAAACCCGTTAATCAACATCTAACATAGAACAGATTTATTGAAACGATCAGATACCTGCTAAGGCTAGAGACAGATAAGCCGCGGTCCAAAGCTTCTTTACAGACATGTGATCCAACAAAACCATTTCCACCCAAAACAAGCAGCTGAAAACACCAACATGTAAGTTCCAATTTCATGAACACCATTGCAGTATCTTAACAGCTAATCACAATGTAAAGATCCTCCAAAACTCATACCTTCTCGGTTGGAGGTGGAGGGACATGTACAGTCTCAGCTTCTTCCACATTGAAGGGCTCATCAATTTTGTTAGAGTCTGTAGAGAGATACCTCCCGCCACTGGAGGCAGAAACGAACCTAATGCAACATAACCCAAAAAAAAGCATAGAACAAGAAAGCTAAGTCAAGTATCTAAATTTAACTCTATTGCAACTACTATACCAATTATGAATTACACCCAAATCACCTAATCTTTAAGAATCTAGAACATGGCAACCAACCCAGCTATGAGGAATTACCAAAACAAATGCGCATTCCACTCAAATACTCTACCGACACAGATGTTTATATGCTTCCAAATTTTCTAGAAATTTCCGAGAACCTACCAATCGACGCCTAGAAGAAGATTAAGGCGCGATCAGAGTTATGAAAAGAGCGGTGAAGAGACCACTCACCGTGACTGGGAAAGAGACGATTTGTAACAAATCAAACGGGAAACGATTGTCCTCATTTTCGAATCGGGGCAGGAGAGAAAAAAAAGCAATTCGACGCAGAGATGAGCGAACAAACTTACAAAAAAAAAAAAAAAAAATTGTAAGAGAAGAGAGATGGCGATGGGAATGGAGAGTAAGTTCACGGCCAAAATAAACAGAGCAAAACGTCGGAAAGAGCGCTATAACTGAGAACACGTCGCCTCTCAAGGAGGTGCCACGTTGACCCTGACCCGAGGATCCGACTTTTACCTTGTTCCCGAACCCATGGGAAGCCACGAGAGCCTCGCGTGGTACCAACGCGATTTACTTTTGTTGGATATTAAATTGGGCCGAGGTTAATTGGGCTTACATTCCAAAATAGAACCACTTATAACAGGCATTTTTTTTCAGACGATTGTTTTTGGTGTGAAAATCAGGTCCGGACGTGGTTGGTTGGTTGGTTGGTTGGCCAATGGTTGGCATAAAAGGTAAGTGATTTTACATCAAATCTCAAAAGTAAGTAATGTCTTGCAGAACATGAGTACTTACTTTTACCTATTGATTTTGCAGCGAGGTATCAGTCACTAGTGATGGAGCCGAAGAAGAAAGAAGAGGTTTTAACTGATCTCGAGGCATTTCGAAATGGGAAAGAGTATATCACAAGAAGACTGGGAAAGAGGGTTATCTATTGTATGGACCACTAGATTCTGGTAAGTACACGATGATCACGAGTATGCTGAATATTTATAAACCTAACAGAGTAACAAGTGACAGGAAGAAGAGACAGTGACTTGAGCAGAAAGAAAGGTAAAGGCAATCAAAATCAGAGTACAGAGTTGCACTCTCTGGCTTTTAAATTTCATAGATGTGGGATATGGTCGGCTTGGGTACAAGATCAGAGTATTTTCTTTTTCTGTTTGAATATTATATAACTATCATGTTTTTTAAAAAATATTTATACATAAACAACTACATATAGATGTATGTATTTATATACACACACATAGAAATACCTATTCTTAAACTTAAATGTATTCATATTAAGTACATTTTCAATCCTATATGCAAACGCAGTCAACGGTCTGCAAGTTTGTTTGCTGTCTTTTGATGGAAGAGAGAACGTTGCAAAAGACAGTGTCTTTAGTTCCTAATGAATAGAGGGAACACAACTGACCTTATCGGTCACTGATTTCCTCTTAAGGGTCACTCACTCCATGGTTGAGCTACTTTCTGGGACTGGTTTTTGATTCACTGTATTTTTTGGTTTATTCCCCATACCATTACCGCTGACTTCATCGGTGACGCTGCTGCTTGCAGTGATCGGTTTGTGATTAGTTACATTCTGATCTGGTTTATTCCTTGAGCTGATGTTCTTTGAATCGGTCTGGACTTGGTTAGCTTCATTGGATGAGATAGCGAGGTCTCCAAGTGGTGGCATTTGATTGGATGAGGAGGAGCTGACATGGCTTGATGAAGCTGTCTTGTTCTCCAGGAAACGAACGACCACACATGTGATGTTGTCTGCACTTCCTTTCTTTAATGCTTCTCTCACAAGTTTCTTCGCTGAGTCCTCTGGGTCTTCAACTTCCTTAGCCATTGCAACTGCGTCCTGCAAGATATGGTTAAAGATTATCTAATAAAGTATTTGGTGTAGCAAAGTGGAAGATGTTAAATGAAGCTATTGATTTCACGAGACCTCGTTAGAGAAAACATCCCATAGTCCGTCGCTTGCTAGGATCAAAAACTCAAGAGAATCATCAATCTTTTCTTCCTGTATTCAGTGCCAAATGGGTTGGAGCAAATTTTTCAGATTGAGAACTTAAGGGGCCAGAAAATCATATGCAATGTGGTTCTTTAAAAAGTGATGAAATAACCTGGATTTCTGGATCAGCAACAACATATTGCTTCAGAAGCCTATCACCAAAAGCACGAGAAACTGCAAGAACTCCTCCAACCCTCCAAGTTCCTGTTCAATTAATGAACGCAACACACACACACACATAGCACTTAGGACTATGTGTTGAGAAAAGCATGAAGCAGAAAAATATGATCTTATAGTTTCTTGTTACTTACCTGCCCACATCACAAATCCACCAGCATTCTCGATCCTTTCACGCTCATCACTTTGGTCAGGTTTATGGTCCCTTGACACAGCAATGGCTGCAAACACACAGATTTATGAAAAATGGGATTATCTATCAAGATACTAAATGGTGGTAATGACGAAAAAGACAAGCCATAACAGATCTCCTTGAAAATTACCATTCCCGCCTCTGCTGATAACAGCTCTTGAATCACCAACATTTGCAACAAGTAAACGATCACCAACAAGAATAGCTGTAGATGCAGTCGAACCAGCATCTCTATTGTGACTATTTTCCGACTTTAGAAGTTCAGAGTCAGTATGGTTATAAGCATCAGCTGGAAACATTTAAGTAAACTCATTGTCAATTCAGAGTGTTGCATCTATAACAAATTGTCATAAAAATAACTTTGGTCAGGTTTTTTTCTGACAGTACTTATAGCTGATTTGGTGTCAGAGATAAACTTGGGGTGGTTGATCAGATTACTGAAAAGATGACGCTTCACGTACTCAGCTGCTCTGGCTCCACCATGGCCTGGCAAAACAGTAAATGACATTATTAAATTCATGTTTTCTAATGTCAATCCTAAACTACAAGCTACCAAGAGTAACAACTCGGGGTTAATTAGCATGAAAACCAATCTTAAGGTCATGGTACATGGAACCATCAGGATGTATATATATTCATAAGCTATACTAATTCAAGGTTCGTTGAGATCAAATCTTGTTAAGAAAGGGAAGAATACCATCAAAAACACCAAAGAGACCAATGATTTCTCCATCGACACCGTCGATCCTGGTCTCAAAAAAGTCTTCCATAGATGATCTCTTCCCAGCAGAGCTTGCGTATCCATAACTAAATTTCCCATTCTGGCTGAAATTGGATCATGTCATTGTCATGTGACAAAAGCACAATAAAATTTAACACAGCAAAACAAAAAAATCACATATCATGATGAGCAAATAGAACGAACCAATCAGATAAATCGAACCGAACAAAGTGAAACCATGATAAGAACAGATAATCAAATTCAACGTAACTTTTGTTCCAAGTGATATTCAATTACGCAAAACAAAGAAACTTAAGATTAAAAATCGGGTTGAGATAAATGACCTGAGACCACCTCCGCTCGATGGAGCTTCAACAGCCTGATGCGGCTGGTTGGAATACGACAACGCCAAGTCTAGATATCCCATAATTTCCCCCAGAAAATTTTCCAGAACACACAGAAATTGATCGTAATATCAGCAATTACGTGAATCCCATGGAAAAAATTAGAAGGAGAGAGAAGTGAGGATGATTGGAGAGAAGAAGAAGAAAGAAAGAAAACAGGTGATCGACGTTAAGAGAAGGGAGCATATTCCGGCAATTTGTATGCTAAAAATAGAAAGAACCACAAGTCAAAAGATGTAAAAGTAGCTGACACGTGTCACGTAAAGCAAGTGGAGTACTGTAGTAGTATCACGTGGGTCCTTCACTAGTCCACATGTACGTATGTTACCTTTTTTTAATTATTGGGAAATTGGGCCAATAATGGGCCTTATTATTGTTTCCATGATTGGAGTAGGGATAAGTCTACTCCTACTTCCAAACAGCAGCTTTGCGATCGGAGAAGAGTGGGTGTGTGAGTCGACGGTGCTGCTGCACACATAGATCATACATACTCCCCCATAGCATAGTTTGCTGCTTCTCGTCTCCGGAACGGATCCGTTTTTGAGATCAAGAACAAGTTCGTCTTTCATGGCCAAGGATCAGCACTTGCGACCTTGGTTTCTGGATCTCGTTCCAGCTTTGGTTATTTTCCTCGCCGCAGCTCATGTCATCGCATTGGTACTTCACCTGATCTTCTCGTTTCTTTTTTCTTTTTTTTTTTTTTATATGTTCTAAATTGATCTCCTCCTGGGGTTCTCGCAGGGTTACTGGATTTACAGATTAGCTACTGATCGTCGACCTCAGAGAGGGAAATTTCACTGAAGATTACATCCATCCACTAGGTTCGTAATCTCAACTTACGGTGCTACTGCAAATTTCAACAGCTGGTGGATTTTGCTTCCGATCTGATATTTGCGATTATGGGTGGGGTTTTGTGATCGCTGATTGTGTTGCTTATGATGATTTCGGAAATGTTTGCTTTTAGTTCCGCCAAATTAGAAAATGATCTGAATATGTTTAGTTTGCTGGATCATACTTGTTCACTAGTTCGTAAACTCCTATCCTGAGTTGTAGCTTGTAGCGGCTATTATTCAGTTTTCAGGTTGTTCTACATAGATTTTGTAAAAGTTCCAGATTGTTTGATTACACTAGTGAATTTTTCTTTGTGCTTAATGGTTGAATTGAGTTCTTGAGCTGACGCTTGTGTTCTTTGTTCTTGATTGATTCCTTCTCAATGAACACTTTTTGAGTATCATTCAGTGTCAAAAGACACATTGCCGTCCTGTGATGATAAGTCCTCGTAAAGAAGATTTATGATATTGCCTAGTGCTACATCAGCTTTACTAACTCTTGACTGTGTGTGGACATATTAATTGGTCTTTGATGAGTATTAAGTATCGATTCAAGGGAGTCTTTGGTATTGGGTTTCTTGGGAGCCTTTAGCCTTAGGGCATGAGAGAGCAGAGTTCATCCTTAGGTTTTGGTTTGTTCTTTTGTTTTTAGATTTGTTGTTTGTTCCTCAATTTTCTGTGGATAAATAAAACATAAATCAGTTTGGTTCTTATCCCCCTGCTTTGTCGATCTATGTTTTCGTTTTAGCCTCTTACTATCCCTCACAAAATGATCATTCACTAACTGGTTTCATTTGGCAGGTACCCTTCCTTCTTCAGTGGGGTTTCACACGTTGTCTGAGGGTAAGGCCAAATCTCAATGTTTATCTATTTGTGTTCATCAAATTAGAGTTGTAGTCTCTCTGTACTAGAGAACTAAGAATCAAATGATTACTAACCAAGAGCCTACTGCTGCAGGTCCCAAGAGAACCGACTAGAAGATGTAACCAAGCGTAGAAAATTGTCATCGGAAACCATTTTGTTTGGCTGGAAATGGTATTCAGTAGTTAGCTTTTAAAACAAAGATCACAATGTGGAATTGTATAGGTTGTAAAAGTCTTTTTTAAAAAAAAAAAAAAAACCCTCTTCATGGCAGTTTTAGAAGATTTAAATGACTTTAATCACAAAATTGAGTATCTTCATTTGTTTATTTTTGTTCTCATGTCATGTTTCTTTAACCAGTTCATTGATTTTGTTAGTTATCTGTTTCTGCATTCTGCTTGTGAGCTTGCTATTATATGACAACGCTTATAAAAGCTTTAGTTAGCTGGCACAGATTCATCCATTGACTACTTAAACTCCTAGTGATGTTATTAGTCTTTTTAACTGCATATCCAATGTTTCATTGATTGTATACCTTCCATATAATTTGCCGGCGTATATTTGCAACTGTTTTCATCTGAATTAAATTCATCAGTTTTTTTTTAATATAAATTTACCCCTTGATAAAGATATTTATCCATTTTTAACGCTTTTCTTATACGCGGAATGCTGTTTGGTACTTTTGCAACTTTTATGATGAAAAGCAACTTATTATGATAATAATTCGTAATTGTATCTTTAATTGATAACACCAGCTACAAATGCCAATGCATGCCACTGCCACCAAGTCATTAGCTTTGTATTTTTCCTATTTATTAAAATTATTTACAAATGATAATACTATGTCGACAAAAAGTTGTTCGTGCCTACTCGCAAATGTCAATAATTATGATTGGTTGGTTTAACACGTGTTCTCATCATTAATTCCAGTTCTATGAAAAATTGAAAATTATTCACCAATCATGAAACATGAAACTGTCAAAAAAAAAAATGTAAAAGAAGAACAAATATTAAAAAAAAAAAAATCTTTATTTTGATAGGAAAGAAAATATTAATAATCTTCCATACGGCGTAGATTTGCAAGAAATTTATTAGAAGTAACATTATTATCGTCATTAATTGAAAAAAAACACATGAAATACAGATATACGCCAAAGGGTAGTATTGGAGTTTTATAACCTATAAAAATCCAAAGCCATTTCCATCTCTTGTTTTGTTTTGTCACACACCGCACAAACAAAGTCGTCTTTCTCAAGAGAGAGAGAGAGAAGGGCCAACGACCACAGACACAGACACCAATAAACAAAACCATGAGCCCTTCCACCAAGCAGCGGCATCGTAGCTCAACCGGCGAAAACAAATCAAAACCGGTTAGATCCGGTTCATCCTCCGCCATACCGGAATGGATTACCGAAGCAACCAGCGGCGGATCTCTACGCCGCGTAGATCCCGATACAGGCACAGACGGCTGGGCTTCTCCTCCGGGAGATGTTTTCTCTCTCCGCTCAGATTCTTACTTGACCAAAAAACAAAAATCTCCCGCCGGTGATTACATCCTCTCTCCCGCCGGCATGGACTGGCTCAGATCAAGTTCGAAGCTCGAGAACGTGCTCGCTCGTCCCGATAACCGTGTGGCTCACGCGCTTAGAAAAGCTCAGTCACGCGGTCAATCTCTCAAGAGCTTCATCTTCGCCGTGAATCTCCAGATTCCAGGTAAAGATCACCACAGCGCCGTGTTCTACTTCGCGACGGAAGAACCTATCCCTTCCGGTTCGCTTCTCCACCGGTTCATCAACGGAGACGACGCCTTCCGGAACCAGAGACTCAAAATCGTGAACCGGATCGTGAAAGGTCCTTGGGTAGTGAAAGCCGCGGTTGGGAACTATGGAGCTTGTCTTCTAGGGAAAGCCTTGACTTGCAATTACCACAGAGGTCCTAACTATTTCGAAATCGACGTCGATATATGCAGCTCGGCGATCGCGACGGCGATTTTGCGATTAGCGTTAGGGTACGTGACGAGCGTGACGATAGATATGGGGTTCTTGGCAGAGGCGCAGACGGATGAAGAGCTGCCTGAGAAATTAATCGGAGCTGTTAGGGTTTGTCAAATGGAGATGTCGTCGGCGTTTGTGGTCGACGCTCCACCGCCTCAGCAATTGCCGTCACAACCGTGTAGAACGTTGAGTTCGGCTAAAGTTAACCACGACGAAGACGAGGATTGAGATTTTTAAAAATTTGAGCCACAGATCAAAATGGTTTATTTGATAATTCATTTCGTCTCTTCTCTCTCTCTCTCACTCAAAGATCTGAAACAACAAATTTTCATTAATCTCAATCAAATCTACTATATTAATCTTTTTGTTGTTGTTTATGGATATTGTAAATAAAATCGAGAGTTTTTTTTTTAATGGAATTAAATTGAAAATTCGTCTTTTTGTTCTGTTTTGCTGGAACTGCATCATCATCATCATCATGTATTCATTCATGTTGATCAGAAACCAGAATAGTCCACTTTTTGTCTGAAGAATAAGCTATAGCGTGTGACTATAATTTAGGAGTTGTGTGACAGATTAGTCAAATGTGAAAAGCGAAATTGTTGACAACTTTAAATCCGGAAAAAAGTATACATAATGAATCTATGCCTTTTTCGGGTACAAAGATTACACACGCTTATAAGAAAAAGATGATCTGATAGTAGCTTAAATTGGACTTGGAAAGTAAGCAAATGTGTTGAAGCATGTTTGACGTTACTGAAAAAACTTACTTCCAAGTCAGGATGAAGACGAATATATCAATATATACATAAATCTAATCTATGTGCCAAAACCCTTAAACTACATAAAGCTAATCCTAGCTACAACCATTAGGAGCAAAACCGAGTCGTCCACCAGCAACGTCGTATACAATTTCCATCGTCTTCTGCTGAACGTTTCCAAAGATGGCGGGAATGTGATCATCATCCCCTGCAAACGCCAAACAAACCTGTGACCGCGTGAACGGATACAAAACCATCCCTACTCTATCGAGTTCTACGACAGTGCCACCGCCCAAGGAGAATGCAATCTTGGGGATTGTCATTGTGTTCAGACCAGTGAAATCGTAACACGTGTCAAAAATCCCGCGTCCTGACGTAGCCTTGTAACTCGACATCTTTTCTTTAAACACGCTTCTCAGTTCCGCGTAGACCTTGGTAGGGAGGCGAGTGATCACGGTACCGGAGTCTATTATAGCACCGTTCCTCGAGAATGAGGTTGGAGTAATCTCTAGTTTCTTGTCGCCTACACTGATACCTACGATGTCGATGCCATAATGAGGTGAGCTTCGGAAGGAATTAACCGGGGTGAATTTAACGGATTTAGGGACTATTCCAGCGGATCCAAAGGTAAGATGGCCGGTGTTACTTGTGGAAGAAGGTAGGCAGTAGGAGAAGATATTGTTATAGGTTGTTGCTGTTTGCGATGGAAGTGAGGGTTTGCCACGGCCGAGGCCTAAAATCCCAGCAGTACGGAAGAAAAGTCCTTTGTTGTATTCACCGCAACCAAAGTAAACATTGTCCAAGACATCAGAGTTTGTTAGAGTAAATCTTTCCTTGGCGAGGAATCCTCGTGTAAACGAATTATCTCCGTAAACGATTCCATATACGCAGTTGGAACCCAAGCAAGTAGTACCGTTTTTACACACTGGAGATGAGCACGAGACGTTGTGGTAAGATGAAGATGAAGAAGGGTTAAAGATTGGTTCCTTTTGTGAATAGCAGCTTCCAAGACATGGCTTGCATTGAGTCCACGTCAAATCGCTTCCGGTGTCGAAGGCCAGTGATATATTGTGCTTCGGTGTGCCAATTCCGACTGTTACGATATAGTTTCCTGAACCGAGTGTGATTGCACTTTTAGCCGGTAGCTTGGTTGACTTGGTCATGCTGACTCCATCTGCGTTATTCTTCGACAGTTTGGAGCGAATTGACTCCACGCGTGCTTGATCGTATCTGAGGATTTCGTCATGGTCGAGACTCGCATCTTTGTTGCTGCTAAGATGCGAGCACGCGCCGTGCATGTGCACCACAGGAAGGTATGACTTGGTATTAGATGCTGTAGAGAAAAAATCATGTTTAAAAATAACAAAAGAGACACAAAACTTCTTACATCTATCGAACAAAAGAAAGGCTTCTCAACACAGTGAATCATTAAAGAGTGAATTGGCTAAGATAATCACCTTTTGAAGAAAGAACACAAGATGATGATGAAGGAAATAGAGAGCTGACTTGAAAGGTGTATGAATCAACCTTTCCACTCTCTTTTTTCTCAGCCGATCCTTCGGTAAAACACCAATTGAGACATACACAAAAGATAAGTATCACATTGAAGAAATTCGTCATTATGCTCATTTTCACCCTCCCCTTCTCTTTCTCTCTCACAACAATATATAAATTTGTCTCAATTAATTGAAATTGGTTGGTCCTTTTAATTACAGCCATTATCTTTGGTGAAGATAAGTGTCTAGTGGCTGTTGTTAAACTCTAAGCTATCACGTGCACCTCACATAATTAAGGAGAGACCCCATGCCCATTGTGTTTGATATGTCGTCTCCCGAGAATGATTCCAACTCCAGCTAACCAAGGTGTTGTAATTTGTTTTTCAGTAACGTTAATTAAAGGGATGGCTTGTAACATTCCTGTAGGTATTATTATTAGCGTTTTATTTTGTCTCTAGGCTTCAAGTTTTGGCGTAATAATAGTCAACTAGATGTTGATCTTACTCTGTGATTTTGTCTTCACTCAAGTCTCCAAGTATATATAGCGTACTACTAAACGTGTTATTATCCCACTAAAGCTTAAGCGAATGATTATACATTGAACTTTAATTAAGTCTATTACTACTTTGCATAACGGTTTTTATTTAAGATTTAAGGCATTGTACCTTATTTAGGTTTTACAAAAAGAGATCAAGAAGAAAAGTAGAACCGGATTTGTGAACTCGCTTAACGATCACTAGTGCAACAAACGAAGAAGTTTTATTTGAAAGTAACTCCATTTAAGTCTGAAGCTAAATCTGGCCGGTTGTGGCTGTAAGATGAAGCTTTAATTTGTTCCTTATAGTAAAGGATCCACGGTTCTGAAATTTGAGCAGCAGTTTGTCTTGAGTTTGTGTGATATATATCCTGCTGGTGAACTAATCATAAGTCTATTTCAATGTAGGCCTACATGGTATATATATAAGTCGATCCATTTCGATTAGTTTGTGTAACACAAGAGCAAAAAACGGTATAAACACAAGTCTTCCCAAGTCAGATGTAAAGGGGCATGTATAAATAACTTAAAGTTCAAGTAACATGCAGCTACGTTAAAATCAATTGAAAACTCGGATCCAATAACAACTTAAAGTTCGAACATAAATACAATAAAAAAAAAAAAGCAATTGCGGCATGCACATATACACTTATTTTGGGGAAAATTGCTAAACCCTTACATTACATAACACTCTCTTTTGTTCTGTTTTGTTTGCTTAGCTACAACCATTGGGAGCAAAGCCGACTCGTCCACCAGCCTCGTCGTACACAATTTCCATCGTCTTTTGCTGAACGTTTCCAAAGATGGCGGGAATGTGATCATTATCCCCTGCAAACGCCAAACAAACCTGAGACCGCGTCAACGGATACAAAATCCCTATTCCAGCAAGATCTACGACAGTGCCGCCGGTAAAGGAGAATGCAATCTTGGGGATTGTAATTGTGTCCAAGCCAGTGAAGTCGTAACATGTGTCCAAAATATTGCGTCTCGTCGTAGTCTTGTAACTCGACATCTTTTGCTTAAACACGCTTCTCAGTTCCGCGTAGACCTTGGTAGGGAGGCGAGTGATCACGGTTCCGGAGTCTATTACAGCACCTTTCGTCGAGAATGAGGTTGGGGTAATCTCTAGCTTCTTGTCGTCGACACTGATACCTACGATGTCGATGCCATAAAAGGATGGCCGGTGTTACTTGCGGAAGAAGGGAGGCAGTAGGAGAAGATATTGCCGTAGGTCGTTTCTGTTTGCGACGGAAGTGAGAGTTTGCCACGGCCGAGGCCAAGAATCCCAGCAGCACCGTTGAAAAGTCCTTTGTTGTATCCACCGCAACCAAAATAAACATTGTCCAAGACATCTAGAGTTCGTTAGGGTAAATTTTTCCTTGGCGAGGACTCCGATAGTAACCGATCCATCTCCGTAACGGATTCCGTATCCACAATTGGTATCCGAATTACAACTTGGGTTGTTTCCACACATCGGAGATGAGCACGAGACGTTTTGGTAAGAAGAAGATGAAGAAGGGTTAAAGATTGGTTCCTTCTGTGCATAGCAGCTTCCAAGACATGGCTTGCATTGAGTCCACGTCAAATCGCTTCCGGTGTCGAAGGCCAGTGATATATCGTGCTTCGGTGTACCTATTCCGACTGTTACGATGTAGTTTGCTGAACCGAGTGTGCTAACCCACGTAACTCCAAGTAGTTCAGCGTGCTTAAGGGTTTCTAATTTATAATTTTGTCTCTAGGCTCGAAATTTTCAAGTTTGGCGTAGTAAAGGGGCTGTATAACTATACGCCAATAAAGATTAATTAACGTCATATACTGTTTTTGTCTCTACACTAAAGTTTTGCGTACAAAAAGGGTTTGTTCCGTTACATGATTGATGAGAGTCAATAGGTCAACAGGATAGCCTCAGACGGGACCAAAATAATCAAATTGAAGACACAACTTGGATTAATAAATTAATCAAACTAATCGTTTATTTGCTTCAAGTTAGTAAGTGGAGACTTGGTATTCTCGTTTACTTGCTTTACGTCCTCAAAGCATGATTGTAACGTTTGTAATTCCTATTATGATCTTTTAGCTAATCGAACAAACAAACAAAAACATAACTACTTCTATTTGATATGGGTTTTTTTTTGTTTTTTTTTACCAACATCACTCTGTATTATATATTGGAATAAAAATGTACAGATAAACAGTTTGTTCTGGTAATTGTTGTATTATCCACACAAACTTATTACTGTGCAAATACTTCAGACACCATCACGCTCTTTAGTCTTTACCCAAATTGAAATTACAATTAAACACTTGATTAATGGGATAAAGCTATTGTGTCAAATCCATAAATTTAAACATTTACCCATTTTTTTATATATAATTTTTTTTTTTTTTTAACTACACCCGTTTGGAGCAAACCCAACCCGCCCACCCGCACCATCGTACACAACTTCTAGCGTTTGCTGCTGAACGTTTCCAAAGATGGCGGCGTTACTGTCATCGCTATTCCCCGCAAACGCCAAACAAACCTGCGACATCTTAAACGCGTAAAAAATCCCTTTCGAGCCAAGCTCCACGACTGCGCCACCGCTGAAGGAGAACGCCACCTTCGGGATCGTCACCGTCTTAAATCCGCTGAGATCGAAACACGTGTCCAGGATCGATACCCCCGACGTGGTCGGATACTTCGACATCTTCGCCTTGAACTCGCTTCGTAACGCCGCGTAGGCTTTAGGCGGGAGACGTGTGATAACGGTTCCCGAATCGATCAAAGCTCCCGGAGTAGAGAATACGGTTGAAGGAATCGCCAGTTTCTGACCGCCGACTGTGATTCCGACGATATCGAGACCGTAGAAGGAGCTTCCATCCGTGATGGTGGAGATCGGAGTGAACTTGACGGATCTGGAGATGCCGGCGGTTCCGAAGGTGAGATGACCGGTGTAGCTAGCGGAGGAAGGGAGACAGTAAGAGAAGATCTTATTGTAAGCGGTTGCCGTCTGGGAAGGGAATGAGAGCTTATCACGGCCAAGACCAAGAAGTCCGGCAACACCGGTGAAAAGTCCTTGGTTGTTCTCGCCGCAACCGAAATAAACGCCGTCGAATACGTCGGAGTTCGTTAGTGTAAATTTCTCCTTGGCGAGAAACCCGACGGAGAACGATTGATCGCCGTATTGTATACCGTAGATGCAATTCGAAGCCGAACAGCTTCCGGCGTTTCCTAATTAAAAAAAAAAAATTAAAAATTAAAACCCCTGTTATAACATAACCGTATCCGGTTTAATATTAAAATAATCGAAATTATCGAAGTTGGAATTGAACCTGTTGCGGAAGAGAGAGAACCACACGCAGCCGATGAGCAGGAGACGTTGTAGTAAGAAGTAGACTTAGAAGGGTTAAAGATTGGTTCCTTTTGGTCGTAGCAAGTTCGAACACATGGCTCGCACTGAGTCCACGTTAGATCGCTTCCGGTGTCGAAGATTAGTGAGAGGTCGTGTTTAGGTGTCCCGACTCCGACGGTCACGATGTAGTTTCCTGAGCCGAGTGTGCTTCCGTCTTTAGCTGGTAGATCCGTTGACTGGCTTTGACTGACGTGGTTTGTTGTGAGTTTCTTTGATAGTTTTGAGTGGATTGAGTTTACGCGCGACTGGTCGAGTTTGAGGATCTCGACATGGTCTGGTCTAGTGGCTTTGCCGCCGTTGTTTAGAGGCGAGCACGTGCCGTGTCTGTGCGTCACATGCAGTGAGGACTTTGTCTTAGCCGCTGTATGGGATGATGAGATAAGTTCACGTAAGAGAAACAAAGAGAAATGCTATTACCCACAGACTCCTCAAGTTATCAGTTATCACCAAAGAAAGACAGATAACACGTCGATGTCTTGTTATATAACGAAATGATAAAAGTGTTTTTCTTTTGTAAATTTCTACTTATTTGGAGTCAAACAGAGTCGTACGACCCTACTTATAATTAACTTGACAAGTTGTTGAATTTTGTTCTTAACACTACTAGCTAATTGATTATTGTCGTTTCCTCGTTCAACAAATTCTCTCATTTGTGCTATCACTTTCTTAGTCATATGATAGTAATAATACGGAGTATCAGTTTCTTGGAAGCAAGAATTTGACCTTTATAACCTAATTGAGAGTAAATATACTACACTATATTTATATCTTTATATAATATGTACACCATGAATGTATTATATACATATCATCTGGTCCAGCCTCAAAAGCACAATGAATCATCAGGAATTATAATTGACCAGGAAAATCATATTACCTCTGGGAGAAAGAACACAAGATGATGATGAAGGGAAGAGAGAGCTGACTTGGATGGTATGAGAGTAAGTCTCTTTCTTCTCCCTTTCTTGAGCTCCCTCGTTACAACCCAAATTGAGGCATACACAAAGGATTATTATGATATTCAACAAATTCCTATTTATGCTCATTTTTGCTCTCTCTTTTTTTTTTTTTTGTTGCTCGCTCTCACAAAAAAATGACACTCAAGAACATGATAATGGTTGGTACTTTATATATAATCAATCTCTCTTGCTTAAGAAAGTCTCTCTAGTGGAGCTTGTTAAACTTTAGAAGCAATCCAGTCATCCACATATCACATATGTAGGGGCACTCTCTATTCCACTGATTTCACTAACCAGTTAGATAGCGACACATCATCTGGCATACGAGCATTATTGTTATTTTCTGTTGTCTTTCATACTCCAATCTCAGCACAATGAACGGGATAATATTCCACTAAATGATTCATTGACTAATGAAATTAATTAGGTGTCAAATTAGATGCTCATCATTAATTTGTGACATTAAATTATTTTTTTAGTTATTAGTATATTCAAATGTCGAGTGGACCATTTATAAACTGCAAACATACATTATATGTATAGTTTATTCGTTATACATATATTGTAAATTTGTAATCTCCATTATGATATTTTTGCTCAATAATGGAAACGTCGATTCATAAGCCTCATGATATTACGTACTAAGAGAATCAATAATTGAATAACCGCAAGCAATAAGTGTTGCTTAAAAATAAGAAAATTCAAAGTGTGATAACACAACAAAATCAAAGCAACATCTTTAGGCAATGAATTTACATCCTGTCACCTGATTCGAGCTTACTTATGCGTATATATGTTACTAACATATCATATGTTTGCATCGATTTGGAAAAAAAATAATTGCTTCACGTAATCAATCTCCTTCAAAATTAAATGTATATATGTAATATTAATTGGCATTTGGTAGAGTTAATAATTCTTTACATGAACGTGTAAAACATCAACATGCAACCTCACATCTTTTAGTATGTCATTGTGGTGGATCTCCGATATATAACTAACCAATCAATCAATATATAAGTAACAATAGTTTAAAGTAATTTATTGTAAAAAGAAAAATTGTGATGTGAAGTTCGACGATAGTTACAGGTAAAATAAATAATTATACATTAGATCTAGTAATATAGGTTATCAAAAAATAGAATCTACACTAAAAATTTAGTAGGTACTTTTAAAAGACTATTTACTTTCTTAACAATGTTCGAAAAAAACTATAATTACTTTCTCTAACTCAGAAAAACAAAACCAAGTCATTAGATTTTATCTGATTAAAAAAACACTAATGACTCGATTTTATTTTTCTGAGTTATTAAGAAAGTAAACAAAGTTTTTTTCGGAAAAGGAAAGAAAATAAAAAAGGAGTGTGATTGTACAGTAATTTGTGACCGAAAGACATCGGATTATGATTGAGAGAATAAGTCCACAAGAAACCTCAATTAATTGGATGTGTGGACCAAAACAAAAATATAATGAGTACAAGTGGGAACAAAAGATAAAGATTCTAATTAAAGAATCTTGATTGTGGCCGAAGTGGGCGAAAGCTGGAATCTGTACCCTCCTAATTTCTAGAAACTTAGAAAGTGACCAATCCCTAATCATGTAGTATATATTACTGGTTGGTAATTAACCAAAAATCTAATCGATACTTTACTAACTAAAACTCCTATGTTTGATTATTTGATGAATCGATCATGTAGGTGTTCTTTCATTAACAAAAGAATATTTAGTGTGTGTCGTTGGTTCCAAATATGAACACTCTGTATTATTAAAAGGGAGTATATAATTCATTTTATGAATTGGATAATACTATATCAAAATCCGCAGATGGTGGATGAGATATATTTTTATTCGTTACTATACAACACGACACTAAACGTGTTCACTTCTATAACGAAAAAATGAAGGAACGATGATGACCTAACTCTTCAATCTTTATCTCTACCAGACATTATATTTCTTCGGACTGTCAAACATGTACAATTAGTTAATTAGTGCATTCAAATATGAACGCATGCAATGTATAACTCCAAAACTAGGCAACGTTTTTTCGTGTTCTTATTTTATGTTTGACAGCAAAGAATAATATCCATTTAAAGTTAGTGTAACAGGCATTACTGTTGTCAAAAAAAAAAGAAAAAAAGAAAAGAAAACAGGCATTATTGTTTTTATAATATGTAAACAACATAATAAAGCAAAACTAAAATTCATTCGATGGATCGCTTTTCTTACATGCGTTATTAAATTACTATCAAGATAACGCTTATGCAAACTAATAAGTGTCTTAACGTCTATTGACCAGCACCGGTAAAGTGATTTTTTTTTTATATATAAAAAAGATTAAAAAAGGCAAGAACACTTGTTTAATTATTTTGTTAAATTATTCAGATTATTTTTCTGTTAATTTGTTTTGTTTTTGAAACCATCGTGTTTTTGTCCGTTGTGGCTATCAATCTCCCTCTCTAATCTATAGACATAGAGATTATATGTAAACTTAGAAAGATTTAACGATGGAGAACAATTTGGTAGGATTGAAAAGAACGAAATAGACATCTTAACAAATAATAATTGTGGTTTATTTGTATTTTTGAATATCAATTATTGAATTATGTCGACGTTGTGGAGCTAGAAACTAGAAAGCTGCTGATGTAGCATCGTGGGAACTCGTAAGTTGTCTCATTCCACAGTGGATTCTGTTTCCATGCGATGAGTTTTCCCACTAAAGATAAGAAGATAAGAGACTGAAATGAAATATGTTTTCTCCACTCATATAGTTTATATTGGGAATATGTAAAGGCAGAAGGGAAGCGAGTATCTTATTTAAATCCAATTAATCAGTCTTAGGTTTTTATATCAATAACAATAATATCGGTTGGTCTATGAGACTACGACTACGGCTACGACTACGACTAATGACTATGGGTATAGCCTTGATCACTCTTGCGTGTGCTTCAGTGCATGTACATATCGACCTTAAGAGTCTAAAGAAACTGCTTATTATTATCAACAGTTGGAAGATATTTAAAGTAGAGTGTGTTATCTATCATATTCACTATCTTTTAACTTTAGTGTTTTGTTAACGGATACTGATAAAAAGAGTTGATATGTATAATCAATAGTGGTAGCTCAACTAAATTATCTAAAGATGCAAAAAAAATATCAAAACATCCGGATTTGCCACACTACAATTAACATGACAACGAACATCTCTCATTTAATATAACCGATTTAACCGAACCTGTATCGGGCTTGGATGCAATACAAATGCATGGGCTAATAAAGGCCCATTAAACAATTTCCCGCGTTGCTGAAAAAGCCTGAAAAAGGAATTTGAGATTTTTTTCGGGTAACTAATTATGGATCCGACTTGAAGAAACGGGTTGGGACTCTGCGAGTGAAGATTTTTTTGTTTTGTTTTGTTTTTACCTTTTTCCTTCATTCTCTCGGCTTTCAAATAAAAACATCTAAAGCGTATGAAGAGATAAATCCGATCTAGGTCTCTTCTTCTTCACCAACCTCTCTCTCTCGATCTCGATCGAAGAACTTAAAAGGCAATGGATAAAGGCAAAGCAGTGATGGGTACTGGTCGGAGATGGGCCATCGAATTCTCCGATCAATCTACTGTTCCATCTTCTCGTGACATCCTCGATCCACCTGGCTTCTCTCGTGCTTCTCAGGAACAGGTATTGGATTTTTCTTATCCCGAACATGATTCGAAGTTTCAATTTAGAAATTTTTTTACCGGAAATTGAGTTGTTTTTTTTTTTTTTTTGCTGCTACTGGGGATTTTGTGTATTGTCTAAGTAGGTTTTATGGTTTTATGATTTCGAATTCAGGATGATTCAGCTAATAGCCGTCAAAAGAAAGACGCTGAAGCTAATTGGAAACTTCAGGTATGATGTTTATGTCAATTCTGAAAAAGTCGTATCTTAAATTGTACGGATTCGATCTTGGTCTTGCTCTGTGTAGATCTTTTAAAAGGCATTGACTTTTTTTTTTTTTTTTTTTTTTTTTAATGTATTGGATTGGATTGTTATAGAATATATTTAAGACTGTGTCTTTCACTATGTAAATTAGGTGACTTGGTGAGATTAGAAAAGGAAAAATTCTTGCTTTAGCTGATCGAGATTGGGGGTTTGATGTAGATGAAGTTTTTTTTAAAGTGATATGTTTTTGTTTATTGATGAATGAGCAGAAAGCGTGGGAAGTAGCGCAGTCTCCGTTTAAGAATTTGATGATGATGGGTTTCATGATGTGGATGGCTGGAAACACAGTCCATCTATTTAGCATCGGTATTACATTCTCTGCTCTTTGGCAGCCTATCAGCGCTCTCCAGAGTGTTGGAAAGAGTAAGAATCCTTCTTTACATTACTATTATTCATCTTAGCCTTGTATGCAATTTGACGTCCTATACTCACATTAGTCAGTCCACAATGGTATGTAGTTTATCAAACAGTGATGAGTAACTTGATTAGAAAACGAAAGATTTAGATGAAATATTGAACATGCTAGATTGAATACCTTTTTATTTACTTTGGCTACTATTCTTTGAAGAAATGAGCAGCTGTCTCTCATCAGCATGTGCATTAAACGTCAGAGAAAATCATATTTGAATCATTCTTTTATCAAGTCCACTTACTTAAAGCAATAAAAGAAGGTAGACAGACGTACTTATAATGGGTAGTAATACCAGGGTGGAAAATAACAACACCATCTTTTATGTAGAATAGCATGCTCTACTTCTGAATAAAAGATTGGTAGGGTCTCTAAGAGAGGGAGGGAACCGCTTCTCCAGGATTTTGGCAAAGCAATTTTTCATCAGGATTTATATATTCTGTTCTCATCTTTAGTGGATAGTGTTAGTGTATGTTTACTATCAAACATATCTCCTTGTTATGCAAAGTTTGAGTAATGATTTGGGTTGGGAATTCAAGTCCAGTATTATTTATCCTTACATTTGACCTTTACCCTTGCCTACAGTTTTTGAGCCATTCAAGGATAACAAAGTGGAACTACTTATGCCGAAATTAGTGTTTCTTGCCCTAAACCTTGGAGGGTTAGCTTTGGGAGTCTGGAAGGTAAGAAACTTATCTCGTTTCTTCATTGTTTCCTCTTTCCTTTTGTCCTTAAGGCAAGGCTGCCTTGGATTAGTAGTGTAAAGTACTGTTTCCATATACAAACAAGTTTCCTTAGACAAACGATTTCACTTTCTCAGCTTAACACTTTGGGGCTTCTTCCAACACATGCATCAGATTGGGTTTCATCTCTACCCCCTCCTCAGGTTTGTGATTTCTCTGTGAAGCAAATTCTTGTGTCCATGTGTTATGGGATCATCCGTGAAAGCAAGAATCTGGCAATTTTGATCATCTCTAAAGCTACACATCTTGTTTTCTCCTCTCTTTGTTTTTTTCAGGAAGTTGAACACTCAGGTGGAGGATTTGTTTTCCACTGAAGAATCTGCGTCTCTTGCATTTTAAATAAACCGCTAAAACCGCGAGACAACAGACACTTTTGTGAGATAACTGCAACGGATACTTAGTGATTTGTTCAACCGTGTTATGAGGGAAGGGCTCATCATATATGGACCTTCTCTAATCTTATGATCTTTCTATATAGCATTTTCAAAACTCAGAAGCCATAGCTTTTTTTTTTCTTCTTTCACTTTTTAGTATGATGTTCATTGTTCATCATAACTATGAATGTATTATTGGTTGGCACTGAAGGGACCTATGCCCCAGCTTTTTTGTTTCTCATCTTTTTAGACAGCAATGGATAATGTTTTAGACTGAAGTTTTGCCCTTTATTGCTTCCACTCATGATTCTGAGTTAAAGACACTATTTTATCACGACTGAGAGAAGAGAAGAGAAGAGAGGACCTCTACGTCAGCTGGAAGGTTACAAGGTGGACTAGTAGCAGGCGCTATGGGAAAACTAGGTCAAGTTTGGGAAGCACAAGACGTGGAACAAAGTGCAGTCTTTTAGAATCATGTAAGTTAAGTCGGTCTACTCAAAAAAATCTCTCCACGACAAAATCAAAATGTTTTACTTTAATGATTATTAGATTGCAAGAAATAAAAAGATTTACAGGCAAAATAAAAAAACCCAAAAAAGAAAGATAAAATAAATAAAAAAAGAGAAAAAATAGATATTTTTTTTCCATTAATCCTTCTTCCTTTGCCATATTCCTCCGATCTTCAAGTAAAAAAAATTTGATAAAACGAACAGAGATGAATCTAAGGAACACGCTAACCTGATCCGAACTTTTCTTCCTTTTATTTATTTATTTGTTCTTATATTATCACAAAAAGATTGATTCTTTTGATCTTCAAAACTCATACTTCATCACTGTTTTTCTAAAAATCTGATTCAATTTATTCTTTTTTTTTTTTTGTCTTTTTTTCTTCTTCTTCCTCAGTTTTCATGTCCGCGAGGATTTCATTTCTGAAAAATCCCGATCCTTGCAATCACTTATCTGGTTATAAGCTTAGATATGGTACTGATGGTTACAAATCCTTTCAGAGCTTGTTCAGTTGCTTCAACGATGGAAGGATTAAGATCAAACTGCGAGAAATCGAGATACCCAGATGCAGTTATTGTTCGGTTTATCAAAAGAGACTCTACATCTGTTTGATCTGTCGTTCGATTTCTTGTTCAAGTCATATCCTTTTGCATACCCAGTTGAATAAAGGCCATGATATCGCCATTGATGTTGAAAGATCTGAGCTTTATTGCTGCGCTTGCATAGATCAAGTGTATGATCCTGAGTTCGACGAGATTGTTGTCTCTAAGCAGCTTGTTGGGTTGGGTATGTCTGTTAAATCCGGGGCTGATGTTGTTGCGGTTAGATCCAACAAGAAGAGGAGGTTGGACTCTCAGTTGATTATAGGATCCAAGTTTTTGGTCTCACCTCGAGATCGAAGGGAGAAATGGTCGTTTCCTTTGGGGCTAAGAGGTTTGAATAATCTTGGAAGCACTTGTTTCATGAATGCTGTGTTGCAAGCACTTGTTCATGCTCCTCCTTTGAGAAACTTTTGGTTAAGTGGTCAGCACAACCGTGATCTTTGTCCGAGAAGAACAATGGGTTTGTTGTGTTTGCCCTGTGATCTTGATGTTATTTTCGCTGCTATGTTTTCGGGTGATAGGACTCCATATAGCCCAGCTCATTTGCTTCACAGGTGCGATTTTTAAGCGTTATTCACTTTTCTATACAAAGTTTTCTAGAGTTTCAAAATGTATGTTAACGGTCACATTGCTATAGATGCTTATCTAAGTTTGTTAACATGAATTAATATCTTTATAGACATTATGTGATGCTGATTTGATATATTTTTTTGGCGTATGAAGTTGGTGGCAGCACTCAACAAATCTAGCAACATATGAGCAGCAGGATTCTCACGAGTTCTTCATTTCGCTATTGGACCGTATCCATGAGAACGAAGGAAAGTCGAAGTGTTTGTATCAAGGTAAATCTAATTTGGAAGAAAGAGATGGTTATGTGTTGTTTATGTATTGAAGGCCTTGGATTTCTGTTGATTGATGAAACCTTTTCAAGATAGAGTTTGATGATTTCATGTAAATTTGTTGGTTCACTGTACAGATCATGAGGAGTGTCAGTGTATCACTCACAAGGCATTCTCTGGTCTATTAAGATCAGATGTCACATGCACAACGTGCGGATCCACATCAACAACATATGACCCATTTATCGACATTTCACTTACTTTAGATTCGGCGAATGGGTTCTCTCCCGCTGATTGCAGAAAGAACAGATATAATGGTGGGCCAAGCGTGAATGCAACCATGCCAACTCTCTCGGGTTGCTTAGATTTCTTCACAAGGTCAGAAAAACTTGGTCCGGACCAGAAACTAAACTGCCAAAGCTGTGGAGAAAAGCGAGAATCTTCAAAACAAATGTCCATAAGAAGACTTCCTCTGCTACTTTGCTTGCACGTAAAGCGTTTTGAACATTCTCTTACCCGTAAAACCTCAAGAAAAATTGATAGTTACTTGCAGTATCCGTTCCGCCTAAACATGTCACCTTACCTCTCTTCATCCATCATTGGAAAGCGGTTTGGGAACAGGATGTTTGCCTTTGATGGAGAAGGCGAATATGACAGTTCATCATCTTCACCTCCATCAGCGGAATTTGAGATATTTGCGGTTGTAACTCACTCAGGGATGTTGGAATCGGGTCACTATGTGACCTACCTTAGGCTGAAAGGGTTGTGGTATAAATGTGATGATTCATGGATCAATGAGGTTGAAGAAGAAGTGGTGAGAGGATGCGAGTGTTATATGTTGTTCTATGCACAAGAGAAAGTGATTCAAAAGGCTCATAAAGAGTTGAGTTATCAAGTTATCTCCATGGCTGAAGCATTTCCCTTTGCTAATTGCTGACTCTAGACTTGGCTAAAGATTTTGACGCATTTTCCCTTGATACTTTTTTTTTTTTGATTTAAGGTTTATGCCAAATATTTCAAAGCCAAGTTTAGTGATAAAATTTATTTTTCATTACATCAGTGTTCAAAGTTACTACTACATCAGACTCCTTACGTCACGTCAGCTAAGAAATACGCGGACAAAGATGTTCAAGTTACACAAGTGGTACTTGCTGAGTGAATTTATATAAACATAGAATCAATCATCATCTTATGCTCAGCAAGTAGTTCTCAAATGGGACTGTAAACACACAAAATACAATTGTGTTTCATAGATATTTTTCCAGACTCAAGTAGAGGACAAAAATCTTCATAGAAATAACATCCCACGTGTCCTGCAGAGACCAAACAAACAATCATCTCATCTCATGCCTCGTCTGCGCCAATCTCTGTCTCGTTCTCTGCTTCTATCATGATCATCTCTCTCATGACTTGAGCTCTTTGCTCTTCGTTTTCGGTCCTTGTTCAAATCATGTTGTTGCCTATCTCTGTCTCTGTGTCTGTCTTTGTCCAAGTCATGATCTTTTACCCTTTCTCTGGTTGATTTCTGTGGCGGACTTTGGCTTTGATTCTGGATCTCACTTCGGTAACTCTTTCTAGATGAATCTCTAGAATCTTCACGCCTCCCCCTTTTCTCCAGTAATACTCTCTCTGCAGTTGAGAAAAGCATTGTTTATCTCGTTTGTAAACAAACAAATTTTTTTGCAGCAAGAGTCTTTTAAACTACCAGACAAGCTTTTGTTATGGAGGTGGAAACAAGTCTCCAATGTTTTCATCCAGAAGATAGTAACTTTTGAGTGTATAGTAAGAACTTACGATTTCCTGATAAGCCATCAGCTTCAAGCCTCTTTCGGTCGATTGCAACTTTTCTTTCTATCTCATCAGAGTTTTTCATTCCCTGTTCCTCCAGAGATTCTCTATACTCTATCAAAGCAACCTCTATCTGTCTAAGCTTTCGTCTGCAGTAATAAAAAATGTAAAAGTAAGGCTACATATCATAATGGAGTAGCTACTGATACCTTCATTTTGCTGATCAATTGGTAAGCTTTTGCTTTTTCTAGATGAAAATTCCAAAAGCCAGGAATCCACCTCCATGGGATAGAACCAAATACCCGACCAAACCCTGCCACAGTTTTTATTGGTTTGAAGCTCTAGCATCAACATGAAGGAATAGAGCTAATATTTTTGTGTACTTTACTCTATACTTTTCCCATTTTACCTCTTTAATTATTAGTGCTGAAGATCAGAGTATATCATGCAGTACCTTTGCTCCTCGTCGATTCCAGTTTCAGGCTGGACACGAACACTTGGATCATACTTGAGATCTTTTTCATCGGTCTTGAAAGTTATTCCACCAGCATTGTCCCTACCAGACAAGTAGCTCTTTTTTTGTTCATTATCCTCTCTCGCTCATCTGGAAGTTGGCAAAATGAGGTCATTTTTCTCGATGGCTTTTAGCTTCGGCTGCGGGATTGGTATTGTCGAGGTCAGATTCACAGGCTCTTTAGTTTCAACTTTATCATAGCTGGTTTTCATTCGCCCAGGAGAAATGTTAACATCTTCCCAAGTTGAATATCCCTGTCGATACTTTGCATTTTCATCTATTACTTCATAGCCACTTTGTTTCTCTGAACCTTCCAGGCTTAGCAGCCGAGCAACCATCATCTCTCTACCCCCAACAAGCGACTAACCATTGTGTCTGCATCGTCTCTCAAGCTCAGAAATTGGTAAACTCATCAGCTCTTGGCTTGCAGCTCCTTCACACATTGCCAGTGCAGCGTCTTGATTGCTCTCATCAGCATACTTCAAATTACCCATGAGACTTTTCTTCTCTATATCAGACGCATCACCAATGATAAAATGAAAAGAGGTAACACCAGAGTTTCCTGACCGGAGAAACGTGGCTCGTAGCCCATTTATTTATGCATCTGAGAAGAGAAACCAGTCTGACCATACCTGCAGTACTTTGAGTACTCGTTCCTGCACAAAGTAAGAATGATATTGCAACAGAACTTGAGAATGTAAAGAACAACATAAGAGAATCATTTGCTTTCTGAGATTACTTTAAGACCCTCCGCGGTAATCCTTTCAGTGACGCTGCGGTACAGATCGTTAAAGCTTTCCATTATATCGGGTAATGTTGCTTCGAATTTTGTCCGGTATGCAGAGGCATTTTTAACACGAGCGCTGCTATTATGAAGAATGTCAGACACAAGCATGAGCCTTGCAACTTTAGTCGGTATTGATGTCTCTTTCAGGATCAACGACTCTGTCAGAACTTCAACAACCTGTGTGAAACAAGTAAATATTTAGTATAAAATCTGGAGATTTTGGTCCAACGATATGTAGTTTGAAATCATGACATTAGTTATTTGACTGGTGTATGTAATCAATCCATTACAGTATGTAATATCTAATGTAATCCAGAACAAATTTTACCTCTCCAGCTGCATCTGCGTTATCCAAAGCAAACCCCATAGCTTCTTTGATTTGACTCCGTTCTAAAGTTAGAGCACGCAACATGTTCTCAAATTCATCCCTTTGAGGATCGGTTAGAGTTTGCTCAGCTGCTGTCCGCTGTTATGAACCAGTGATAAGGTATCAATCAACAAATTTCGCGGAAAAAGAAGTAATCTATGAAATGTGAAATTGCAAGGAAATTACCTGGGTGCCTGTAGACTCTTTTCCATGCTCTGGGTTCCTAGGTGCAGGCAGCGGTGGCGGAATCCATCTATGATAAAATACAAACAGTGTTAAGTGCAATATTGCTAAGATAAATACAATCCAGCACCTGAATCAGTTTCAAAGCTGGCTAGGTTAAATACCTTCCACTTCCAGCTATCATGATATACGGCTCTGTTCTCCATCTTTGAAGGGTATCACCCTAAACGAACGCGAGAAAAATCATGAGGGTATAACAAAAGATGACGCCTCATCTATTCCTAATAATGAAACAATAAAAATCTACCTGAGCAAAGGAATAGAGCCTCCAGACATAGTAGGTATGCTCCTTCGAGCCCAGCTCAAACAAGAAGTTAAAAAGTGGATTCCCTCGTCCCCTCTCCATAATAGATTGTTCAAAAGCGCATCCACCGTCGAGTACATTAAGGGCCATAGTATCAATAATACGTTTGAGGTGCTCGTCCTCAGGAGAAACAACAGTGATATCCGGAACATTTGGGGCAAGAACCTGAAGATGAAATTCAGTAACACCAGAGTTTTAACATATACTATGAAGGATAACGTTTAATTGTCAAGTATCATATGGAACTTTTAAATAAAAAATTACGCCATATGGACCAAGTTTGCATACCAGCTCAGAATTTTGATTTGGAACAGAAGTTATTGATGGACCCGATGTACAAGAAAAAAATAAATTGCAGCCCTGCCAATTGAAAAACATATGACAACTTTTAGAGTTGCATATAAATAAAAGCAGCAGATCAAATGCAACGGCGCAACAGTCACATTCAGTGATTAAGATATAATAATGATACAATTAAAAGCAAAATGAATCTCAAAGAAGCACATAACTTCCACAAACCTCCTTACTCCGGATTGCCATATGCCCAAAAGGTGGAGCTGGTAGTGCTTGTGATGGCAGACAAAACGCTTTACCCCACCCAATTTTCAGCTCATACTCATACACAATGATCCCTATGAGATATAGGACAAAAGGATTTATAAGTGTCTTGCAAACCATCATAGTACATGCATCAAGGAAGCACATTTATTATCAAATCAAGATAGTCAAAGATTAATAAATTTATATCTTGTTAGGAGGTCAGTAGTTTCCAACATTGTATAACTGAAGAAAGAAAAAATGGAAGTACCAAATAAAAGCAGTAGCACTGACCAAACAATGAACTCCCTACGTATGTCTTCAACTGATTACGTTAAATGTAAAGTTTTAAGAGAAAAATCAGTCTGTCCAATAAAAAAAAAAATTGCTGATCTGAAGTTTTGGTTAAAATGCTATTGCTATGCAGAAACCTGAGAAAACAAAATCTAAACTAAATTTTCATCTTTTTCTCCTTTATCATACCGTACACCACCAACATATTCCAGTGAAGAATCTTGCACAGTCCCATATAAAACGGTATAGCTAACCTTGCATTTCATCCTTTGCAGCTTGCCCATCGGCTCTATTCATGAAAGCAACAAATCTAGAATGTCTTTGTCGCTATGTGGAGATGACAGAAAGGAGGGAACATACCTGCAGAAATTACATGGAAGATAAACTTCTATATCACAACAGCGAGGAGATTGATTGCAACTGCGAAAGTCATAAGCTATGTGGAGATAACAGAAAGCTAATTATACTCCAAACATAACAAACAAACAAACAAAAAAAATGGAATTCCTACTCTAGCATTGTAACAAACACATCAAAGCAGTAGTATTACAATGAGTCAATGATCAACAACGTCGTCAAACTCTTTGCTTATGACGCCAACACTAGAAACGACATATCACGATGAGATTAATCAAAAGCAGTCCCATTTGAAATGGAAGCCTCATCTCTGGACTTTACACATGCTATTCCGCGAATGCATAGAAAAGCAGAAAGGTCCATGCTTTTTAATTAACAAGTTTCTCAATGCGATAGAAACATTTAGTCCTAGCAATAAATATACATCATCAAAACAAGAAGCCTATAATTCTTAGTTAATGAAGCCATGGCGGTTTCCAAGAGACTAACCTTGAGAATCAGGTTTGGGCATATCATTGGGATTGATTGTAACCACCTCGAACGAAAGTCTTAGCTGCACCACCATCTCCTTGAAACGGTTCCACGAATTCCTGATACAGACGAGCTGCTTCATCTTCCGCTCTCTACATTTACTTTTATAAAAATAAAAATAAAAAAAAACCCATCATTCTCTACATCTAAATCCCAGAAAACACAACTTAAATGATTTGAATTCTTTCGTTCCAATAGCTCCCATTGAGGATTCAAATGGCTAAGAGAAGAAGAAACGAACCTTCTTTTTGGCTTCTTCTTCTTCTTCTCTGTGTTTCTGGAACGGCGTTTTTTTTCCGAGTGATCAAGAAGGAATTCATTCTTGCGGCGTCCAAACTTATCTCGAACAGCAGAAAGGTAAAAAATGCTCAAGAAACTATGTTATCAGTAAGGTTTTGGGGGGGGGATGAAGACGACCGATCTCCAAGGTAAAAATCAGTATACGGCATAGCATAGTGTCTCTCTCGTGAAGAGATTAATACAAAATTCGTATTTTTTCTTTAACTAATGTTGTAGTCATCTTTTATTACTCCATCAGGTTTACCCATCTTAACCAAAACAAACTGTATCAGATTTCCAAAATGTTAACGATAATCTTTTGTATCAGGCTTCTAAGCTATCGAAAATAATGAATATGAAACTGGAGGTGCAGGTTCGGATACTATATTATAATTGAGCTAAATGTTTGGATATCAAAGATACTTAAATGTTTACACATCCAAGGACGTCACAACACCATTACTCAGATATATATGCATCTAATTATTGTTACATTGCCAAATATATAGTAATGAGTGATGATACTTTTGAATGGGTCTCTCTTAATAATAAGGCTTTATATGTTCTTCAAGTAGACGATTTCAAATGGTGTTCCTTCTTCATCTACCTCCATTGGCAAGCTTTTTGAGATGGTGAAACGCCTTTTGCTTTATCCATTGCCTGTCATATGGCAGATATGCACTCATCGAGTGTTCATAGCTGCCAAACGAAAAAAAGGTCGCAAAGATTCACCACACGTTTTAATAGATTCATAAGAAAAATTGACAAAAAAAAATAACCTTACACTATCTTTAGAACCACTTTCTAACCATGTCTCCTAACTTATTTAGCAAACACCAGAGGTAGCAACAGACTTAAAAGATCAAGCATTGTAAGTTTTGTTATACAACATGGGTATCCCAACGATCTCTATACACATTACTTGTAAGATATTTCTGTAATATCTATTGTCGATTCAGGAAGAATTTAAACTCTTCAGCAGACCTCACAGTAGTATTAAAGAACTACAAGATATATGCAGTTTACTGAATATCAAGAAAGAATTCTTCAAGAAAATTTCTGTGGAAAGGAACAACAGTGCATGTGCCTGTTGCATCTTTTGAGTTTGAACATTTCTAAATGTTTTTATAATGACTAGCAAGTAGCAACCAAAACATCTATGGATTCAAAAGAATGATATGAGTGGGAAACGAAATACTATTACTTAGGGGGGAAATGTAGGACGAAACACACCACATATAGATGGGGAAATGTGGTTCCTGATTCTAGTTTTATGTAAATGTGAACCATTGATGTAAATTTGACAATGCCCTGGTAGGAACTAAAACATTTAAGAGAGAGAAAGGGGGCAAGACTTACACCAAAGCGCTCAAGTCAGCAAGACCATCAATAAAATTGTAGAGGTCAGCAATGTCATAGCTAATATTTCTGAGAGAAGGGTTAATTTCCTTCAACTTCCTTTCGTATAAGCCGCAAATGCCTGTTTAGAACCAAACAGTTCAGCATATGAGGGAAAAGATCAGGGTCAAGTTCAGAAATTTATAGCTAAAACATTTTTGCTGCTATAAAACCAACAAAAGCTTCCCTAATTCACTCTACACTAAGAATGGTGAGAGGTAATAAACGTAAGAAACCTATCTTTCTTCTTCATGCTACATCCTCCACTTTACTGAGCAAACAAGTTAGTAATCAAAACACCAACTGGAGAACTAGTAATTCAATATGCTAATACCATTTGGGTACCAAACAGAGTCATCACACATAATATCCATTGGCTCATAACAGTATTTCTAAAATCTGAACCTCCTAGCAAGTCACAGAATAATATACAAGGCGTAATTCAAAATCATCCATGTTGTTACCACAAAAACAAACCTCCAGCATAACCATAACTAAAGTCAACAATGAGTAACTAACTAAAGCTATACACTAGTTACATAATGGTGATTCGAAATTAATAGTTTACCATCCATAGCTTGGCCTATAGAATCGTAGTCCATGAAAGTCCTGGTAGCTCTGCTGTGAGAATTTTGCAACAAGATGATTGTGTGCCTACTGTTATGATTAGCCTATAACACAACAAAGAAAACAGCTCTGAGCTTAATCAGCTTTATAAGAACTCAAAGAATCAAAACAAGTTCAGAAAATTTCCCTCTGTTCCGCAAAGGAACTAGAAATCATCAAACTCTGAGAGTAGAACAGTGTAGTTTACGATATTCGAAAACCTAGTTTCTGTGGAAACACGATCTAACCAAAAAGGCTTTGCTCAGATTCCTATGCGATTGACTAAGGAATCACTAAAACTACACAAAAGGATCGTTAATTAAGAGAAGGAATCGATTACCATCTTCAAGTGATATTTTGACTTCGATTGCAGAGTTGAGGTGTTAGACGAAGACGACGAACGAAACAATCAAACAAGTTTCAATGCTTCAGAGAGGAAAGCAAAAAATTAAAGGGACGCCAAAATAACCTCTAGGGGCAAACGCGTAAATTAATGAGATTTTATGTCTCTTAAAGACGTGAGTCACGTGACATTCGATAGTGATACAAAACACCGCGTATTCCATCAAATATATGAATAAACTACAAGCTGTTTCTAGTGGTTAGCTGCGTGTGGCTATAAATCCAAACAACGCGCATTCTCTTCTAAATTTGATAAAACGACATGTTGTTCTCATTTGTACTATACTACTATACTAAGTAAAATCCTCTGTTTTAGTTTTCTGCTTTACAGAAGGAGAAGTTTGATATCATCATCATCATCTTCTGATTCGTTCTTTGGCAACCCATCAGACGGCACAAGATCATCCAGATGATCGGAATCTGGAACGAGGAAAACGAAACACACGGTAAAGAGTCTCAAGAGATTCCTTATAAGAATCACCAGCCAGAGATTCCCAAACTCGTGTCTCGTGACACCAAAAGCGTGAAGAACAAACCCTCCACCCCATTTAGATGCAAGCTGTCCAAAACTATCAATGCACATGAGGAAAGCAAAGAAGGTGCCTTCGATTCCCAGAGGACAAAGCCTTGTGCTGAGAACCACCATCGGGATCCACCTGATCTTACTTATCATCCTCGACAAAGATTCTTCGGTTATCACAAAGAAGGAATCTGGTATCCCGAGTGTTAAGTTCCAGCGTTTGATGAACATGAGATCAAGCATTCCTGATGAGAAGTATAGAAGTTGTGCGAAGAAGAGTATGTTCCTAAAGGAATAGTCTTTGAGCTTCTTGTGGTATATAAGAACTCCAAACATCGATGCCAATGCTCCGATCGCGTAGATTATCCCCACAAACTCCTGCATTTAGCAACCAAAATAAGCAAGTTTGAATTAAGCTCATAATTGCATATTTGGATGAAGAATCTTATTAGATTGTTCAGAAACTCCACAGCTTTATATGCCAATGTAGAGGTAACACACCACCATAATTTCAATATCAATTCATTAAGCATACATCTCCACAACAGACCCAAAGACATGTATTTTTCTAAGGGAAAATAGGCTTTCAAGAGAGATGACTCCATGGATTTTTTAATATAAGCCAGCAAAATAGTCTCAGATATAATCCCTATAATATCATGCGATACCACCACAGTGTCAGTCTCAAGATTGCAATCTATAGGAACCTGCTTTTGCTAGATCTTTAATTCATGATCTTTATAAAAAGAGAGATCCTTCAAGTTTGTCATCTCAATATTTTAGCCTTGGCCAATATGTGGGAAAGAAGAACCAACCTGGGAAAAGGCGGGCCCAGCTGTAGGATCAGTGTACCAGTAGAAGTGGCCTTCATGAGTGCTGATGTTGAGAGCTAACGATATGAACATGTAAAGTGATGGCTTCCACACTTCAGGGTACTTTATTGTTTTATACATTCCCTTCACCGCTACTCCTAAGCCATCTGTGTCCTGACGAACATTCAAACGATTTCCCCAAGTTCCATCAAGATTTCAAAGTCATGGGATATATAGCAGGAGTTTTAAAATTACTCGGGCAGAAACATATAAAGAAAAGGCAGATATCTGTTTGAATTATTTTTGCTATGATGCCAATAAATTGTGAGTGAGATCAAAAGAGTTGAAAGTCCAGGCTGAGGTCTCACCTTCTTGTTTTTCTGCATAGGAACAGTAGAATTCTTTTTCTCATAGATGAAAAACCCGAGTATGACAATAGTTGCAGGCGAAAATGCTAATACCCCTAATGCTCCCTACATCACAAAGAAATGAAGAACACAGAACCTCTTAAAAGAGCAAATACAATAAAGCGAGATTTCAAGAATATGTCCTCAGAACGTGTATTACAGTAGCCAAAGATAAAGGGTCAACCTGAGGTCCAAGCCGATGAACAAAGACTCCACTAGTTGCGTATCCAACCAAAGCGCCAGCAGATGAACAAACCATGCAAAGGCTCTGTATATCAGGAGCCAAAGATCGGATATTGATGCTGTTTGTTGCGATACACGCGTCAATCACCACGTCTGCAATGGCCATAGCTGCAGATACACCTAAGAGGCAGCTCAAAGCCAAAGCAGCGGGCAACTTACCAAGGGCAACTACTGCAATCGCAGATACCAAACCAAGAACACCAGAAACTACAAAATAAGGCTTTCTTTTGTAACCTTTGATCGGGAAAACATCAGTGAAGAGACCCCAAATGGGTCTCATGACCCATGGAATGTAATATAACCCCACGTAAAGCTGCACAACCGATGGCTGTACTTGCTGGACATCTTTCCAATAATAGTCTGTGACGACTTTGAATATCGAACCGGAGAACCCTTGGTTTACGCCGTACACAAGGACCACACCAAGAACAAAGCTGAGGTTCAGCCTAGAGCACAGCATTTGTAGCCATTGGTAGGGCTGAAGCAGAACTGAGACGACACCAGAATGATCTGAAATGGGTTTTAGCAGAGGTTTTCCGTCTGAGAAGAATTTCTCAGTTTCTAGTGTTTCCATGGTGTTTACTGTTTAGGAGATGGGACATTGGATCTGAAAATATTGAAAGCAAGAGCCTTTAATCGTTATTTTCAATGTGGGTTTCTTTTAGACTTTCAAAAAAGCTTTATACATTCACACACGAGGAGAAAACAATAAATGGTAGTAGACTAATCCCACTTGACATGTACCTTTTTGACTTTGTAAGCAATGACGTCTTTCTTCAACTACCAGTCTGAAATTCTCCAAAAGCTGAACCAAATCGCAATATGGGCCAAAAAGAATCACAAACATGATCATAGTGTAACTGATAAATCTTTAAAATGATTCATCCTTACATCGGAGCTCAGAAATCCTAATCAACATCAACAAACACTTAAAAATCCAATAAAATAGAAAAGTTAAGCTAAGTATGTGAGCAGACAGCAGCTTCTTTGAAGGTCACACTATGATTGAGATGCCCACACGCCTAAAAGACTACTATATATGTTATGACTAGTGTGAGCCATGGCTAGAAACTAAATCAGAAAAAAAGTAAGAGTAAGAAAAAAAAAAAGAACAAAGAAAAACAGAGAACATGGCAGGATTGTTTGACAAACAAGCCGATCTATACCTAGACGCAAGACCTAATTACCCCTCTGAGTGGTTCTCGAAGCTCGCTGATCTCACCGATCACCACGATTTAGCCTGGGATGCCGCCACCGGAAACGGCCAAGCCGCTCTCGCCGTAAGTGTTTTTGATTTAGCCTCTCGCGTGTAAATGATAGCTACAACATGCATCAGATCTTGTACTTAAACAAGTTTCGCTTGGAGTTTTTGCAGGTAGCAGAGCACTACGAGAGAGTCATAGCGACGGACGTAAGCGAATCGCAGCTGAAGCTAGCAACGCCGCATCCGAGGATCAGTTATCACCACACGCCACAGTCGATGACCGACGACGAGCTAGTGGAACTAATCGGAGGAGAGAACTCGGTGGATCTAATCACGGTCGCTCAAGGCGTACACTGGTTCGACCTCCCTAGATTCTACGCAGTCGCAACGCGTCTCCTCCGCAAGCCCGGCGGAATCATCGCCGTCTGGGGATACAACGACGTCATAGTGAGTCCAGAGTTCGACCCCATCCAGTATCGTTTCCACGCCACAACGCTGCCGTTTTGGAAGTATCCGTACATCCAGCACATCTTCGATTCGTACGAAGCATTGCCGTTTCCTTTCGAAAGTGTGGGGATGGGATCTGAAGGGAAGCCGTTGAAGCTCGAGATGCCTAAGACGACGTCGTTTGAAGGGATCATGAGGATGTTCAAATCATGGTCGTCTATCGTCACGGCGAGAGAGAAAGGAGTCGAGTTGTTACCGGAGAGCTTAGTGAGAGAGCTTGAGCAAGCATGGGGAGGAGCTGATGTGATTCGTCCCGTCGTTTATAAAGCTTTTATGATCGCAGGAAAAGTTAGAGTTTAATCATAACATTGCAAAAATGCTGATAAAGTGTTGTTATTGGACAAATCAAACAAAATACACTATCGAAAACGTTTACATATATATTAGAATCCTTTTTGTTCGTTCTGCAACAAAATAGAACCTAAAATTGCAACAAAACCGTTTTTAAAAAGAAAAAGAAGAAATTGTTCCTGTGAGCAGATAGGATCATCATAATCCTCTAATCGATCTTAACAGATGAATAGATGAGCCTTGTGAACCAGAGACAAGCGTAGAAACCAATTGTTCCTGTGAGCACAAAAAATGCGTAAGAAGCGATGAGCATGTACCCAAAGTAAAGCATCGCCGACACCAGTTTGGTGATCTGAAGCTTTGTGAAAAAGTAGAACGTCGCGTAGAGGAAGAGATAAAGAGCTGATGAGCCTGATGTCAAGTAAGATCTCCACCACCATAGGTAGTCCTCACTGCAAAGCTGGAAGTAGCACAGTACTATGGTTATCTCGGCGCAAGTAACTATGAGGATTACAAAGACGAGGAAGAGGAACCCGAAGATGTAGTAGAACTGGTTAAGCCAGATGGATGTAAGGATGAAGAAGAGCTCGATGAACACTGCACCAAACGGTAGGATTCCTCCAATGAGGATTGAGAATACCGGGTTCATGTACCAAGCTTGCTCTGGGATTTGCCTCGGGATTTTGTTGGTTTTCACTGGGTCATCAACCGCTGGCTTCTTGAACCCGATGTAACCCCCAACAAAGACGAGAGGAACTGAGATGCCAAACCAGAGGAAGATCAAGGCGAACATTGTCCCAAAGGGCACAGCCCCCGATGACTTCTGTCCCCAGATGAGAGCGTTTAGGACAAAGAAGATGGCTGAGACAACTGCAGGGAACAAAAAGGCTGTTCTGAAGGCGATTCTCTTCCACTCTGTTCCTTTGAACATTTTGTAGAGACGTGAAGAGGCGTAACCAGCGAAGAGACCCATGAAGACCCAGAGCAGGAGCATTGCAGTCATCAGACCACCCCGATTGGAAGGAGACAGAAACCCGAGCATGGCAAAGATCATTGTGACAAATACCATGCCTAAACATTGGACCCCTGTACCAACGTAGACGCAGAGCAGATCTGAATTGGTTGGTAGCCTGAAAACATCACCATGAACGAGCTTCCATCCTGTCTCTTCTTGAGCTTCTTCTTGAGTCTCTAACTCGTTGTATCGTGAAATGTCACGGTACAGGGTCCTCAGCATTATCATCGCCACCATACCAGACAAGAACAGGACGATCATCAGAGAATTGACGATAGAGAACCAGTGAATTTGGTTATCACTCATCAGAAGATAAGAATCCCATCTAGATGCCCACTTCACTTCACTTTCCTGGACCAAAATAGCAGTAGAAAATCAGAAAAAGAATAATGAGAACCTCGATGACATTTATTTAAGACACAAACCATAGCGGACTTAAGAAAAACTTGCCTGGAAATCGACATCATATGTGAAGATAATCTCCTTCTTTTGTTCAACTTCTTGAGGGGTAGCCGAGCTAACAACCAGACGTTTTGTGTGAGGATCACAGGTCGTGAGACGGGTCTTCTCACTCCACTCTCCCTCATACTCATGCTTCACACTATATATTAAGGGAAGGAATATCAGCACTGAAAGACAAGGGATCTCAAGAGATGTTCAAATTATGAATAAAAGAATGGCACCTGTAAGGTTTGACCTCAAATCCCACGATTCTTGCAGCATCAGTTTGCACATCTCTGTGATAGCGGACTGTAAATGACAAGTGATTGTGCATAAAGAACTTCTGCTCTTTGCTCTGCGTATGCAAAAGGAACCTTAGAAAATCGAGCTATTTAAGAATGAATTCCATTTAGTACCAACAATCCAAACATACTTACCCCCTCGTACTGGCCTTTAAGACCAACATGATAACCGAGCTGATAAACAACAGAGGGAGAACCCTGGTCCACTCTTTCAATTGGAACCACCAGAGGAAGGTTGTCGAGGATCCTAACACACACAAGAAAGACTTGTTAAAAAACTGACAGAGGAAAGTATGTTCCTCATACAGAGAATCAAAGAGAAGTTTCTATATTGGTCTTACATGTTGACTCGGTACTCATCATCAATCTTTTCTTTAAACGCTTTTGCTGTCTTCGCATCAAGAGTGACTCGGCCGAGAATATTGCACATTTGTGCCTCCCGCATTTTAAACTGCAATTAATTCAACTCCGCAAGGTTAGAGTTAACGTACATGAATAAAGTTTTAGACAGCCTGGTCAATTACAATACAAATTAAAAAAAATGCAACAGAAACTAACCGTATATGGGGCATTTTCTATGCGGTCACCCCGAAGCACTTCTCCAAGATTCTCAGTACTGTCCACTATCTTCTTAGGGCGAATAAAAGGAAGGGAGTAATACGAGTATGGAAGCTGAGTCTTTATTGAAGTTAATTTATTCACTTTCACCTTCAGCTCATCACCCTGCATAGCATACAAAGAGAGAGCAGAAAATAAGACTCAAAATTCGAATATGATTCCATCACTTCTGCTCTTTTAGTAAAACCATGCAAGTATACTTTGTTTGAGATTCGTAATAAAACATGCAGAACCGACACTGCACTTATACTCATAACTTGGATTTGGTAGCAATGCCTAAGAACCTAACAAAGCCACTCAAAATTAAAACGAATATGGCTAATCCTGAAGAACAAATATCGATGTAGCTCGCCTAAGATGCGACATTGTTCAGATCGAGAGACTAATGAAGCATAAACGAAGTAAAATTAAAGCATCAGCCGAAACCAATCACACATTCTCTGAGATTACATGCTTAAAACCAAAGTCGGTGCATCACAGCACACACCAATCTCATATTCTATCACTTTCCCGAGGATCAAATGCGGACTAATCCTAAACGAAATCGAAACGCGAGATCCAGGAGATCCAATTCAGATCTAAAAGCCTAGAAATCTAAACGTTTTTTTTTTGTGTGTTACCTTCTCGAAATCCTGAGGAGCAACACCAGGGAGATAGAAAGAGTGAGCGCCATGGATGAAGAGCAGGAGAATCAAGGCGATCGCGGATCCAGAAGATTCCGATATCCTGCTACTGCTCCTTCTTAATAACTCCATAGCCATGGCTGTTACTAGAGCAAAAGGAAGAAATAACCAGATCTGAAGCTACGCTACAGTTGTATATGACTCTTATACGCTTCGAGAGACTCGAGACCAAAACCCGCCTTGAAATTGACTAATACATCCCGGTTTATATTTCCGGTTCGGCTCGTTACACTTTGATCCTTATCAACCATTTATAATTCTCCACGTCAGCAAAACGCATGAAGTCTTTCTACGAGCTGTACAAGCTTATATAGCCAATGGGCCTAACTCTATAAAACCCACTCTATCATAAACCATGATTAATTTAAAACCCAATCATAACTAATCAATCAAAACTCAAAAGCATTGCTAAATGGCAAATGCTGATGAATGAAAGCTGAAGCTTTGTCTAATAAAATTTTCTATTTCACTTGCTGCTTCGTTGTATGATGTCTGATTGTGATCCTTCATCCAAAATGTTAAAATAGTGCCTCATCTATTAGAGTTATGACTATTACTGATAGAAATGTTCAATGCTTGAAACAGAAACAGATATAATCAATCAAAATTCAAAACTCAAAAATCATTGCTACATGCTGATGGATCTCGTACTAACATTATCTGATAGTATAAAAAAAACTTTCAAAAAGAAAATTAAGCAAACAAAAAAAAATGATCTAATTAGCATTAACGAGGTTTCCGATTTTTTTAATCGATTATAATTACTAGAAAATCTATCACTTTATCTATTGGACTTCGATTACTTGTTTGTATTTTGAATATGATGAAAGATTCTAATCTACTTGAAAGTAGTTCTCACACTGCTAATATTAAATGATTCATTCATTACACAATCTAACAAAAAAACAAAACATACATGACGAAGGAAAATTAGGGAAACATTACACAACCAAAACGGTAGATAATCTAAGATTTTTAAGTTAAGAGGATGAAATCACTCTAATTAGCCAAAACGATAAGATCAATAAACCATACTGCCGAAACATTACACAGTTAATATTAAATGATTCATCCATTACACAATCTAACCAAATAAAACGAATACATACATGATGAAGGGGAAATTAGGGAAACATTACACAACCAAAACGATAGTAGATAGTCTGAGATTTTTAGGTTAAGTTGATTTATCTTATGGTTTTGGCTAATTAGAGTGATTTCATCCGGTTAACATTGCACAGTTGTACCTCTTCACAATAGCAATCACTTTCTTCTCTTTCTCAAAGTTAGTCAGATTGGGCAGAGAATCGTAAACTTTGTAGGACTCGTCGATGATTCTGTTTCTTTTCTCCTTCATAGAGGAAAAGCAAATGACCACCTGATGATGGGAGAGAGCGATGCGAAGGTTGGTCAGAAAAGTTAAAGAGTGTTTGAATGTTGTTGTTGGAAAGGAGAATAGAGGTGGAGACATTGTTAAGCGAGACATTTTTGTTTTCAGATGGAGAAGATGTGAAAACAGAGAGAAGATAGGGTTGAGGAAGAGAAGAGAAGAGAATTGGGTTTAAACAAAAACGTGAGTACAAAGTTTTCTTGGGGGTTGAATTTCTACTGCAGGCTTTTAAGAGACATGCCAACATAGGAGGAGGTTACGTCAATATTAATGTGAGCCAGTAATTGAATTCTCTACATTCATTTATTTTCTTCTTCTTCTTTAAACATATAATAGGTTACATAAAACACATATTAGGAACCAAAATGATGTGTAGAAGAATTGGAGATTTAGTTATTTTCTCATATTCATGTGTTTGTTTGTCTTGCTTTTTGCTTGAGTAGGATCTTTGATTTAAATTTTTGGTTGACAACGTTTCTAACATTAGATTAGTGAGGCAATTAGAAGATATTAATGAATATTCTCAGTTAATTTCCATCTTATGTGATACTATGGAGGTGTTTTATTTGCTTTATAGTTCCTGATGATTAGGGTGCAAATGGTTGAAGAGATTGAACAGGTTGAAAAAAATTATTCAACCAATTTTCGCCATTTGCATTGAAAAGGTTAAAGAGGTTGGAAAAAACTATTCAGTCAGTTCAACTTAAAAAACTTGAAAAAATAAACTAATAGTTGAAGAAAAAGTGAGTTAAAAAGGTGAGTTGAAGAAAAAGTGAGTTGAAATAGTTAAAGACTAATACTAGGCTGCAAATAGTTGCTTATAATTGAAAAAATGAGTTGAAAAAATGAGTTGAAGAAAAAGTGAGTTGAAATATTTAAAAACTAATACTAGCTGCAAATAGTTGCTTATAATTGAAAAAGTGAGTTGAAGAAAATTAGGTTGAATATTATTCAACTCATTCATCTATAAAATAGTGATTGAACAAGTTGGAATATTTTTGCTGTAGGATTAGTTTATTTTTTTAACTTTTTAAGTTGAATGAGCTGAATAGTTTTTTTCAACTTGTTCAACTTTTTTAATGCAAATGTTAAAAATTATGGTAAAGTAATTTTTTAAAAAGTTAAAATAAATTAATTTTAAAAAATCTGTTTTTAAAAAAAAAATTATGGTAAAGAAACTATTTGATTTGAGTCAAAGTCTTACAAGACATTCGAAATATGCTTTAAATATTCTCTGATCCAAATTTAAACTAATATTTTTAAAACAAAATTAAGGAAATTTGTTTCGATTTATTCACGAAATATTTAAGAATTTGTATAATATCCTTAATAAAATTTATATATAAGACGTCGCTCTACGCAAACCGGAATGAACCAATAACGTTGCTCTATGTTTGTATAATATCCTTAATAAGTTTGTATAATATCCTTAATAAGTTTGTCTAAACAAAAAATAACATGAAAAAAAAAACAAAAAAAAGCAAAAAAAAAACTTGACGGGAATTATGGGAAAGAATACTCATAATGACGGAAACTTTGGAAATGGGAAACTTGACGAGCAAGTTTTTTTCTCTCTCTATTATTGATGTAGGGTTACGTAAATGGACAAACAAACAAAATCACCAATTCTTTCTTCTACGCTTAGGTTTTTTTTTCTTTTTTCTTTTTTGCCTTCTATGTTTTTGTATTTTTCATTAAGAAGATTGTATAATTCATGTCTCTGCTTCTCAACCAACCCTCCAAGGTCTGGCTTAGGAAACACACGTTGGTAAGATCCTCTCCTCTTGCCTCTAGTGGTTTTTCAACAACTTTGCTGCAATCCCCTCCTTGTTTCGTCGCCGGCCCTGATCCTTATGGAAACCTCAAATATGACACTACTATTGAGAGGAGGAGTGCCAACAGGAGTGAGTTGGAGTTGGTAAAAAAGTTGCCTGTGAAATCGGTTTTCAATGATGCAATGGTAGTGGTCGGGTCATCTCATGGCTGGGCTCTGAACAAGGGCGATGGAAGTCTGCGTCTCCAAGATGATCTAATCCCGGTTGCATCGGTTACGGACCCAAAACGAATCCCTCTGCCTCCTTTTGTCACTCTGCCTCAATGCCAAACCCAAATTATCACCAACGTGTCCATGTCCTCATCTTCTCCAGGGGATGAGGATTGTGTCGTGGCTGTCAAGTTCTTGGGACCTCAAATCAGCTTTTGCAGACCGGCTCATAGCAACTCTGAGTGGATCAACATCAGAATCTCAAACCCCTGCTTCTCCTCCTCCCGTGTTATGTTTTCCGAGAAACATAACAAGTTTTGTATGCCCGGATCTGGAGGCCATCTTATTGGATCATGGTATCTCGGCAAACACAACGACGATCCCAAGCTGCAGACTGTGCACTTCAAAAAACTTCCCAAACTGAATAAGGCCAAACGCAAGCTTTTGCATTCTTGCTACACGAGCGAATATTTGGTGGAGTCACGATTCACAGGCGAAACTTTCATGGTCAAGTGCTACAAGAAGACCGCCAAGATCGTCGACGGTATTGCGAAAATGGAAACAAAAGCTTTAATGGTGTTCAAGCTAGACGAGGAAGGAAACGCTGTTTACAATGAAGACATCAGAGATCTCATCATGTTCCTCTCACATTCCGAACCTTTTTGTGTCCCTGCTAGCTACTTACCCCTCCAGATCGATAACAGCGTTGTCGCAATCTTGGATGTTGACGAATTGGCATTAGTCAACATGCATGAAGACTTCTTCATCGACAATGAAATAGATAGAAAAATCATGTCCCCTTACTTTATTCCACCTCAGTTTATATAGACTAGTTTGTCTGGAATTGAGTTTGAGTCATGTCTTTTGTTTTATAATCTTTCAAACTTCAAATTTGGAATTGAGTGTTTTAATTTGAGTCTAAACTTCAGAGAAGTTGCAACGAAATTAATCAGTAGATAACACCAGTTTAAACATCTACTAATGAAGAGTTAAAGAGATTGAAAACAGCAGAAGAGAAGTTGATGAACGAGTAAGCAGAGCCTTCACTTCTAACTTTTAAGTATAACACATATTGAAAGATGCTTTGGTTAACCTTGATGAAATTTTTGGATTTTGCCTTAGGTAAGGCAATCATAATTGATTAAACTAATCAATCAAAACTCAAAAGCATTGTTAAATCTCGTACTAATAAGTACTGTGTATATAACACACGGATGTCTTTAAGCAAAATATTCGTACGGTTTATATTTTTTAGTGATCATCTAACTAGCATATACTATGCGTTTTCAAGATTGTGTTAAAAAACTTAGAAGTGTGGTTTAAAGAGTATTATTTACCCAAATATTATGTTAGTTTAGTCACATGAAGGTTTGAAGATCAATAATATATGAGGTTTCAGATTTTTGATCGATTACAATTATTAGAAAATCTATCGATTTATATATTGGACTTGGATTACTTGTTTGTATTATAATTTAATGAAGGATTCTAATCTAACTGAAAGTAATTCTCCCACTATTAATTCATAACACAATCTAACAAAAAACAAACATTATAATCATTCAAAAGAGATCAGAGTCTTTGGTTTTATTATCTTGCAGAGAAAGCGCAAGAAGAAGAGAAGGCAAAAGCACAAGGCCATCGTTTTGACAAGTTAAACAACGAAAAAACAAACATCAAACAGAACACAACAACAACAACAGGACAGCATATATACATTGATCTAAAAGCTTTTCAGATTCAGCAGGAACTAGACCAGAAGCAAACGGTGACTCTTGTCTTACCAATCTTCAAGATCTAGTAACCTCCCTGAATAAACGCATTTAGGCGCTGAAGCTCCTCTCGATGCTCACTCACCACTGCCCGGACCACATCTCCTATGGACACCATTCCGATCATGCCCTTGTCTTGGATTACCGGAATATGCCTGATTCGGTTATCTGTACAACATTGCAAGGTCAGGAAACCGTATTTCAATAGGTTCTAAACCCAAAAGTTTTGTATATTCGATGAAGAAAGTATAAGTTTCCTGGTTACCTGTCATCAGTTGCATAGCTCGCAAGACCTTGGTCTCCGGTGTCACGGTGATAAGCTTATTCTGCAATAGCCAGTTCACAGATTCAGTCAGTTTCAATCCAGAGAAACAAAGAAAACTCATATATAACCGTGCATTTCCATACCTCTTCAGTCATAATGTCTCCAACTTTTGTTGATTTGGAAGATCTTCCTTGCACTATGATCTTCCTTAGGTAATCTGAATAAAAACCACAATGTCGTAAATGAATCACACAAATCAAAATACACGCAACAAAAACTTTCCTTGTAGGTCCAGTCCAACAAAAATTTACCTCTCTCAGTAATGATCCCAGCAAGAGCTTGTTGCTCACCAGGTTTCACAACCACCAATGCACCAACATTGTGTTGTGTCATCTAAAACAAAGCAAACACGTCAAAATTCCAAACTAACACATGGAGAGATGTGTATAAGTAAATCTAAAAGGGTACATCAACAACAACAAAACACTATCACATCAAGAGATATGAGTATCTAAAAGGGTGAAGAAGAGTAGCATACGGATTTAACAGCATCATAAACAGTGTCATCAGTAGTACACCAAAGCCAAGATCCATCAGCACTTTTGCCTTTGGCTTTCATGACATCAGAAATAGTCGTACTCTCGAATCCAGTTTCCTCCATACGAGCAGGTTTAGTTGATTCATAGCGTGAACCAACAAACACAGAAGACTGAATCGCCGGGTTAATCACACGGAGATGTTGCAGCATAGAACCTTTCACAACATTTCCACCAGAGACGAAGGATCTAACCACAGCTTGCATCTTTTTCCACCTGTGTGTCGCAATCAAAAACGAGATCTATAATCATCTGATATCAAAACTCTACGAATCTAATGAAACTAGATCGGATATAGAATGGTCTCAAACTGAATGTATCTGATCGGCAAATCCCAAAATAAGAAAGTTTCCTAAATCTGACTGTTAATACTATAGCTTCAGAGATAACGAAGAAGGAGAGAGAGATTGATTCATACCTGAGCTGAGAGAAGAGATCGTAGTTGAGGTAGAGCTTTGAGAAGAACCCTAGAGTATGAGGAAGAGACAGCTGACCAATACTGAGTTGAGTGGGGAGAGTTTGAAGGGTTCTTATGGATAATCATCAAATATATAAATAAAACCATTTTTGATAGCGAAGTACTGACGACTTTTTTTTTTTAATTTCTTTTTCCTTAAAAAATATCTTAATTTTTTTAATAAAGTGATGACTGTTCATTCAATTACTCTATCACATCCAGACAAATATCAATAGGCCCACTCGTAAACTTTAAATCCAGGCCCACTTTAACAAGGCCAGATTTTGATACAATTGAAAACAGTTTTACTTGGGTTCCTTATTAGCTTTTTACTGTTTTACAATGGACTCACATAATTTTCCTTATCTTTTACATGGCACTGTTTTACAATGGGGGAACTCATATATTCACTCATGTGATTTGCTTTTTACTCAGATTCAATCGAGACGACGGAGAAGATACTCAACCTCAACGAGCTTAGTGAGAGGGATAAGCCATTCGCCATAGATGCGAGAAACAACCAACGGATCCACTTTATACTTCTTCTCACTCTCATCACCAGAGTCAGAAGAGATACACTTCACTTCTTGTCCAAACGTTTCTGCTTTCTTTTGGACTCTCTTTTTAACCATTTCTTCTACTTTCTCAAACGTCAAAAGCTTCATTAAAGCCTCTCTATCCTACACAAGTTTTCCAAAACCAAACGCGTATGGTGTGTGAGTCACTTCATATGAAACCAAATCCAATCCACACATTGTGACATATAAAATTTACCTTAGCGCGAATAGCAGGCTCGTAATCTTGTGGAGCATCTCTGAATTTGACCTCAGCTACAAATTTACCGTAGTGAATCCTTCTTGAAATAGCCTTCACAAGATCAAATCAGACACAAAATAAACCACATGTAGAACTGATCATATCTATGAACTCAAGATGATCTCCTTACTTGTAAACAGGCGAGATCACTAGCAGCAGTTGATGGATAGTTTCCATCATCGCCTGGTTTGACGAACAAAGGAAGCACTTCTTTAAAGTAAACATCCCAAATGCGTTTGTTTATGTTAACGGATAAAGCCTTAGGATGCAAAACCTAAACAAGAGAGAGAGAAAGGTTTGTTAGATTTAAAAGCATTCAGAGTTCTAAGGAAAAAGCTAATAGGATTTACAACATACCGTTGGATATTTGTGAGTAGGAAAAACCGAGTGAGGAATGTTGTTGTCAAGGAAGAAAGGATTCTCTTCCGGGTTTTCATATCTTCCTACCTAATAATACACACATACATAGAGACTTTCAAGTGAACCAATCTAGAGTACATAAACTAATGAGATGAATGTACCATGCATAAAGACACTCAGAACAGCCAACATCGACATATAGTGAGGTTTTATAAGATAAAGCTGGAGTCTTTTTTTCGCAGATCCAAAACCAAATTCTGACAAGAAGTTGTCACACAATAAGAGACAATGCCAAGTTATCTTCTTTTGCAATGGAGAGTATATACAGAACAAGCAAACGCAATGCTAATTCAAGAATCCAGCTTTATTAAAAACCTTAATCAAATTGACCTGTATCTTGGTTTCAGCTAATTCCATGAAACAGTCTTAAGGATCAGTTTTTTAAGATGGGGAATGAACCTTAGCTTGGAGGACTTCAATCTCTCTGACGAAAAACTCGGTGAGAGAAGAGGAATTCTCAGAATCCTCGAAAGCAGGGGAATTCAGGGGAAACTGAGATCTTTCGATCAAGCTGAAGACTATGGTGTCTTCTTGCCTAATCAAAGATTCCCTGATCGATTCAAGACTCAGTACATCGGAACCCGAGTTTGACTCGTTGACTCTTGCCATCCCGCTTCTGCAAAACGCCAAAATTCCGACAAGATAAAACATCGCCGTCATCATCGATGTCGTAAAATCTACAGATGAAGTTCAAAGGACTTACCTTGAACAATGAGTCAACGAAGCTTCTTCTTCTTCCTCTGCCTTCACTTTCTCGTTTTTTTGAGTCTCCTCGGATATATGCAAATTTTTATTTTCTTTTCTCTATGAATATTAATTTATTTATTTGTTCTTTTTTATTCACAAATTTGGACGAATTGAGGATATAAAGGCAAATCTATTAATTAATATGTTGCTTCTTCACAAAAAAAAATTACATACTCTGTTTCACTTTTTGTAATGAAAACAAGAAATAACAAATACTATCTTTTCTCACCTAGAGACAGGGTAAGGGTGAGTTCGAGAGCTTGAGTTGATGATTCTAGAAGAAGGTTCTGGAATACGTTCAGAGACTATATAAGCAGTGTCTTTCCACCAAGAATTTTCTGTCTCTTTCAACTGAAGCCTTTGTTTAGCATCTTCCAATGCAATCTCTAACTCTTTTATTTCCTCTTCTTGTCTTGTCTCCATTAGCTCGTGTAGTCTTCTCTCCAGCTCATAAGGACACACTCCTTGTTGTTCCTCCATTAGTCCTGGACACACGTGTCCGAACCTTGTTCCTTCTGAATCTTCTTCACTCTTCTCTGAAACCTCCTGTGTATACATGATAGTTCCATTAGAGAAAGGTTCTCAATGTTATGTTACCTAAATCTCAGATAGTCAAACTTTAGACAAGTACTCTACCTTAAGATTAGAACATTGACCATCATGGCCTTGACCAATCTGAAGAAGCTTAAACTCAGCTTCAAGTTCAGCTTCAAGCTGATCCATATCACCTCCAAAATCATCCCCTCGCTTAAACACATAATGTGATAAAGACCCTTCACCTCCAACACTCATAGATGTCTCCAGGATCTGTGGAGAGTAATAGTGATCAGTAGTAGAAGACTCAGGGCCATCTACAACTTCACTAATGGTAGAATAAGCAGCAGACGTTTCACTTCTCTCTTGCTTCCCAAACTGAAACCTTAGCTGTTTTCGCCTTAAATCATCGTTGTGAAACTTTAGAAACTTCTCTATATCGTTACGTAACTCGACAAACTCTTGCTGTTTCCGCCTCAGTTCTTCGTTCCGACGTTCCATAACCTTCTCTAAATCGTTCCGTAGCTCAACGATCTTGTGAATCTCTTCTCTACCAGTAGCGATCAGATGCAGGAGATAACAACTCACTCCAATACTAAACAAAAATTCCCTCCTTTGCAATTCTACTATAGACCAAAAGAATATGTCACAAATCACAATTGACAGACAATTATAATAAACTGATAATTCAAATTGGCATCTTAAACAGTTTTTGCTAATAGATTGAATCAAAGATCATTCAAATCAGTAATCTTGCAAAGTGAAATGAAAGATTATTCATGTGGTTACCGGAAGAGTCGAGCGTACGTGGAGTCGAATCTGAGGATTGGCCAAGTACTCCTAGATGAACATCATCCTCAGAGCAAGTTTTGATCCTCACATCATCACAGGGTGACACGCGTGCTTCAGCCGTAGCCGTCTTCTTTCCTTTGACCTTTCTCTCATGTGGGGAGAACCATCGAGATACGATTCTCCGTGGCGAAGGAAATCTGATCCGGATGCATCTTGCTCTCACTCCACCACCGTCATCCATCGGAGGATTCGAATATTTCACCTCCGAGATCAATCGTTAAAGAGAAGAAGATAGAGAGAGAGAGAGTTTTAAAAGAGAGAGAGAGGAATGATATTAATGAGAATCACGAGGAGAGGCAGAGAGTGTTGTGTTCTTTCAACTTCTTCAATCTACAAACCAATAAAAAGCGTTTGGAGGGAAACTTTTGAATTGGTTTTGGTAACTCTTTTAATGCCAATCACCTCTCCTTTTCCCAATTTATTATACTAGTAATTAAAAATCTACATATAATTATTGGCTTGACTATAAAAAATCTATGACTCATTTGGTCAACTCATTCACTTTTTCTTCTTCTTTTGACAAATGGTGATTTAAATACTTAAAATAGTGATTTTAGTACTATGTTTGAAGATGATCAAACCAGGTCATAAATGGTAAACGAGCAACGTTGACCAAAAGAAAATGGTAATAAAGTAACACAAATTCAGTAATATTATTATTGTCACATTTTTATTTTTTTTAACGGCTGGCCGGCCAGTGATATTGACATTTGTTGTTTGTAGACCATCATTTATAGTAGTAGTATCAAATGTCCTTGGAAAAAGACCATAATAAATTCGAAACAAGTTGGTGTTTGTTTTTGTTTTGAATAAAGAATCTTTTCAATTTTGGATCTGCCTTTACCGTAGCTTATTCCCGATGAAGTAAGCAGCTGATCATAACTTTGTTTGATAGTTAGATCAATTTGTAAATTTCACAAATCCTTATGAGGGAAAATAATGAATTTGGTAGTACTGTTGTAGTAACGAAAAAAGCTAAACCAACATTTATTACAGTTGACTAAAATGTTTTAGTTGATTTTTACAGTACAAAGTTAATATGGAGAACAAAAGGAAAAAAAAAAGCAAAATCGTTGGTTCTCAAGTCTCAATGGGTCAGAGCGAAGATGACATTTGGCTTATCACCTCCAATGTGGCTTTCGTCTTCGTTAAATGATCCATCTACGTTTTGTTCAAAACACACTCTTATTAGTTCAATCACCAATTCTTTACATTTCTAAAAAATCAAATATGTTTTCTGAACTTTGGTCTCCAGGGCTTACCAATTCCTTCTCTCTGTTGTCCTGCGTATATACAAAAGACAAAATCCACAGGTCAGTCTTTTTTACAAGAGATTACCTGCTTGTGAAGAAACTAAAAAAAGGGGTTTACAATGTATTTATACCCTAGTTTGAATCTCCTGTTTGAGAGCGCTTATCAGTCTAAACAAGTAGTCGTAGTTGGATTTGTGAGGCTCCTGCCATCATCGCAATCATACACAAATAATCAAGATCTTCATCATAAACCATTAATAGAGACATGCAAATAATCAAGATCCTCAGCATCATCATACAACGATCAATAATGTTTCATTATGTTATGTTATTACCTCAATGTTCTCTGGAAGAGGAAGACCTTCAAATACTTGAGGAGGCTCTCGAAGCTGAAGGATCTGACTCGGGTCATTTGGCAATGGAACGGTCCAAGAAGGCGGATTAGCAATCCCAATTGATGCAAAACCGTTTCCAGTTCTGTTCTCCCACATTTGCTGTTGTTGAGTTGAAGATCTATCATTTATGACCTGATGTTGCAACTATGAAAGAAAACACAAGAATAAGCCTAAGACAATTGGTACAAAATGTTCGAAATTACCAGTGTTTTTACCCTTGGAACATTTTCGACTGTGTACGAAACAAATCTGGGTTCTGTGAAGTTGGGAGGCTCAAGAACAACATATGCCCCTTCGTTTTCATAGCTTCTTGAACCCTGAAAGTGAAAATTAACAAAAGAATCAACAAGTTTAAAAAACAACAGGAACAGGTAGCAGTCGGACTCTGTTTGTTGTAAGAGGAGGCTAAGGGAAATGACCTGTGAGAACATTGAAGCACTGAAGATTGTGCAAAGCTTTCCAGATTCTACTTCATGATCTATGGAGTAACCGCTTAGCATGTTTCCCATGTCTTCTCGATCTGCTCGTGCATCAGGGCCTTCATGTGATCTTATAATCATCTAAGATGGAAAACAAACAGATACAATCTACATAAATAACAAACTGGAATAAGATAAGGAGACGCTTTTAACCCAAAGTTTTACACTTACCTTTAAGTTAGACTGTTTTAGAAAAGTCTCGGTGCAATCAGCTCCCCAAAGAAGACCCTTGTAATTGCTTTCGCTCAGACCATCAGCCATCCACGGACATGACCATAAAACATGGTTAAGAGTTATATTCTCTTCATCGTTATCACCAATTTGTCTCCTCTCAATCTTGTCAAGTTCCTCAAAAGAACCCAACAACAAAGACGGATTCACAGTGTCTTCTTGGACTCGAGAAATTTGAAAGAGACCTCCATGAGTTGTGTAGACGCTATTTGATATGACCGATGCCAAAGGTAGCATTTTAAAACAATCGATACACTTGGAATATAGCATCGGTCCATGCTCACCGTACCTGTCACATATTTCTTTCAAGAAATCAAGCTCTTCTGCAGAAACTCTTGTTTCAGAGCTTCCTCGAAGTAAAAGTACATTCTCAGGCATCAGAATCTGTAGTTAGAAACAACAAGTATCTCTCAGATGGGAACAATTATGAATTAAGACAGTTAAACAGATAAAGTCAAAGAAAAACATATCTAGGGCCTTAAATCTAATGCTTTCATGTCAATATTAAGCAAACTCATATTGAATATACTATTTGTGATTTAGTGAAAACAAATTTAATGCCTTCAACATTAACAATCCAGAGTAAGTCTAAAGACCAATGCTTCAGCGCAGAGAATATTGTCTTTATAATTTAAAAGACAAACAGGGGAGAGGCCCAACACTTCAACTAACGTTCCATCACAAACAATCTAATAAGATAAAAGGGAAAAAGGTATATATGTACCTTCCAAGCTAAGAGAACCAAGAACACTTCTAGGCTCCAAGAACCGCGACCAATATAATTACCGTTGAACACAAACGACTGATTCTGTGAAGGCCTGCCTGATTGATCAAAGATTTTGAGGAGATCGTGTAACTGACCGTGGAGATCCCCAACCACAATCACTCTAGAATTCTCACTATTGATTTTAACGCAATTGGATTCTTTGTTTAGAATCTGTGAAGCAGAATCCACCAAAGAAAGAGCCACAGAATGTGGTAAGACCATAGGAAACTCAGAAACAGAGTTCTTCCATGCGAACTGATTTAGCAAACCCATCAAAGTCTCAACCCATTCAATAGTTAGTAGTGACTCCAAAGGCCATGAGATTGGCTCCAAAACAATGTCACCAAAATCCCCGCCAACAGAATCATCTCCGTTCCCCAAATAAATCTCCATCTCCATTGGCTCAGTCATGTCATCGAGATGATCAACAGTTTCAGGTTCGTATTTTCTACTACCCATTCCTTGTACACTTGCTATTATCCTAGTCACCTGTTGCTTCTCTTGATCATCCAATGTCTCATAGCGAAACCCACGAAGAGACTTTAAAGAACGGTCTGAGTTACTCACCTGCACAAAACAATTCAAAAATTTCACATTTACTGCTCCACCACATTTACTCTTAAGAAATCATAAAGATGTAGTATATATACTTACCACTTGCTTTAAAACCGAACACAGAATTCGAGTTACACTATTCTCCGGATCCTGATGAAGCAAAGATCATAACTTTGGGCGTTAAAGGTTGCAAAAGCAAATAAAGATAAAGACATTACTAATAAGCTCAGACTAACATACTTTAAGAAAGTCACGATCAGCACCACGTCGAGATATTTCTTTCAACATAAGCAGAGTACGCAGTTGCTTATAATTCTTCATTCTCGTTGTTTTAACCGCACTTAGCTTCGTGAATGCGAATTTGCAAGCTTCAAGCTTCGCGTCTAGAACCCTTTTTGATATTTCTACAGAAATCAAAACCATCACATGTTATCACATTACTGGTTTTTGCTCGGACACGGAGACAATTTTCATGGAGATGAACCAAATCAAACTGACTGGATCAAAAAAAAAGAAAAAAAAAAAATCAATCGAAAAAACAATTACCTGGAGGCGGCATATCGAAAAAATTGAAAATTTCACCGTGAGATTGACAGTGAACGGGAAAATAACCACAGTGCGGTGAGTTCGTCGACGCAGTTCCGGCGTCGATGTCGATTACAACCGCCGTTTCACCACCGAGGAACGAGCGTTTTCCTTTTAACTTCTTGCCGGTTCTAGGGCAACGAAACCACGCGCATTTCGCTACTTAGAAAGCGAAAAGGATGTTGTTTTCAGTATTAATGGGCCGGCCCATATATTTAAAGGCCCACTTGGAAACAAATACACAAGTCTTCTTCTCTCTCTCTGAAGTTAGAGATTTGCTCATTCTGAATTTCTGATAATATAAACCTCCTCAACAATGGCGAAAGAGAAGGCATGAGAAGAAGAAACGGGAATGGCGGGAGTGATTAGGGCTAAGCAGCTGTTTCTATGCTCGTCGATTCTCGCGAGCAACAATAGCAAGGTTCTATTACGCGTTCCTCGGCGTAGTATCAATGTAATTTCTGGGAATCTCAATTCGAGCGAGACGAAGAAGAAGGAGAAAGAGAAGAGGAAGAGGAGGAAAGAGATTGAAGTGGCAAAAGTGACGGCGGAAGCAGTGGTGAATAAGGAAAAGCGGAGGACAAGGTCGAGCAGAGAGTATGAGCTCGCAGACGACGGCGAGGTTCCCTCCTCACATGTGCCTGTGATGCTCGGCGAAGTTGTCGACATTTTCTCTTCCGTTCGGTTGCGTAGTTTCGTTGATTGTACTCTTGGCGCAGCTGGTCATTCTTCCTCTGTAAGTTCCTCCTGATGTTTTTAGCTTAAATCGAACAAACTGTTGCATAGGAATTAGATTATTAGGTTTGATGAACAAACTTTTATGTTTTAGATGCCTATTCTTTTAATGTAAGTGGGTTGTGAATGTTGTAATTTGCCATTTCAGATTATTCAAAGCCACACTGAATTGAAGCATTTTGTTGGAATGGATGTTGATCCTGTGGCTAGAAAACTGGGTCACTTTCATATTGATTCTCTCATGCATCCAACTTTGAAGGCTTCTATTGTGTTGAAGAACTTCAAATACATCAAATCTGTGATTGCTGATACACAACCGGAGTTGTTAGATGTTGGTGTTGATGGTATTCTTATGGACCTGGGAATGTCATCTATGCAGGTAAAATTTGTGATTTCGCAAGCAATAGGTTTTGTTTCCTTGTATTGTTGTTGTTGACATCACTCACCCACGCTTTCTACAACCTGTTATATGGCAGGTAAACAATCCTGATAGAGGGTTTAGCGTTCTTCAGGAGGGGCCTCTTGATATGCGCATGGATCCTCAGGTGAGGGTACTCAGATCTCCTTGCAGTAGAATGACCCTGAGGGGGTTTTGAATCTAGGCTGAAGTTTATTCTAACCTTATCCAGTAACATGTGACAGGGGAGTCTAACAGCAGAAGATATAGTGAATTCTTGGCCAGAATCTGAACTGGGGAGAATCCTACGAGATTATGGCGAAGAAAGCAACTGGTATTCACTTCAGAATAGAATTGTTAAGGCTCGGCTTAATGGCGGGTTACATTCTACTGGTGAACTAGTTGATCTCATTCGGAATATGTCACCAGGAAGCAGAGGTATACATATCACTTGATTTTCTATTTTTTTGACTTAGATGTACGAAATCTATCTTGAGATTTCATGATTTGCATTTGCATCTCAATGTGAGTTTCCTGTTCGTGGTCAAAGATTTGGTTTGCCAGGTATAGGAAAACAAAAGAACGAGTATGTGTGAATGATAATCCTTTTAATCTTTTATTTATTCGACTTCCGTTTGAATTGCTGTAGGAGGCAGACAAGGTTGGATAAAGACAGCAACACGTGTATTTCAAGGCCTAAGGATTGCAGTGAACGACGAACTCAAGACGCTACAAAACTCGCTATACTCGTCGTTCGATCTTCTGTCTCCAGGTGGGAGATTAGCAGTCATCTCCTTTCACAGTCTGGAGGATCGGGTTGTCAAACAAACGTTCCTCGACATCTTAGGATTTCAAAGAGAAGAGATCAACGGAGAGGGAAGTAGTAGTGTAAAACCGGAAAGGCTAATGGAAGAAAGTATAGAGAAGGAGTTGAAAGATAAAGAAGCATGGATCAAGCAGACAGTAATTGCGTCGAAAGGAGTGATACTGACAAAGAGACCAATAACGCCTTCAGAGGAAGAGGAGAAACTGAATCGCAGAGCAAGGAGTGCCAAGTTGAGAGTGATCCAGAAGTTGTGATTGCTCTTTGAAATGTTTTTTTCATTATTAGATGGAATTTGTCAAGTTCGATTTAGTGGAATTTGTCTCTTCTCTTCTCTGAGACTTGCTTTTTGTGTCTTGTTTTTGATCACTCGTTTTTGGATTAAATAACTATTGCCTTCACATCAATAAATGGCTATGTATTTGTAATCGAGAGGATTTATGAGCATAAGGGTACTTACTCCATTCTTCCTTTGCTTCTTGCTGGCCTTATTAGCATTTTATATTGGAGGTAACTCAAATTCCTTAAAACTCTCAACTGGTTTTAATGATAGCATTTTGAAGTTAAGAGTAAGCTGACATGAGAGGCTGTAATATTACAGGTTTTTCGATGACCTTAAACCATATGCTTTAGTACAGTTTGTTCATTGCATTGTCATTCCCTTGATGGTTATTCTATTACCTCCAATGTATACACATTCTACGTATTGGCTTTAGGCTGCAGGTTAGTGCTAAGGGTTTGTGTTGATATAAATCTTCAGTTTGCTTTTGCAATTATAGCTTTCTTACCTCTGGTTCTTATTCTAGATTCAATTGGCTGAAATTGCAGGATTTTATCTCTTAGCCAAGGTGGTAGAAGCTGCTGATAAGCCTATATATACCTGGACTCATCATATTATTAGTGGCCATTCTCTGAAGCATTTGTACCCTGCTATGGTCCCTGTCTTCCTTACCCTCGTGCTTGCAAAAAAATCGTTCAAACTGAGAGGTACATTCTCATATATATATATATATATAAAATGACCGGAAATTGTAGATCCGTATTCTTGACTCATGCATTCCATTGTTGGATGTTGTCTCAGTTAAACACTTATGTTTGAATTTTTATGTCTGCTTGTATGTTGTTTCTGTTTATGTTTATGTAATGAGTTTAACTTGTTTGGTTTCATGTATAATCACAATCGGTTGATGTTTCTTTGTTATGTAATGAATTTAAGTGCTTCAGTTTTGTTTTTATGTATGAGTTTTAGTTTAATTTAACATGTTTGACTGATTTGTGTTTCACTTTGTGTCCTTCCATGAGGTTTGGGGAGAAGAAGAATAAGACAAAGTTCTTAATTTAACTTTTTAGCAACTCTCAATGGACCCATAAAAAATTTACAGTTTCTTAAGAAGTTCTTAATCTAACTTTTATCAAAATTTTAATAAGAAAATATGTGTTAAGCAACTTTGTTTAAGATGCATCAATGGAGATAGATGCCCTAACTAAGCTCCCCCATTCAAACAGTTCAGGTTTTTTAACAAGAAAATTAGAAATAGCCGAAAGGGTTACCTAAACCGTGCTAAACCAAACGGAATGATTTTAATTTCGTCAAATCAGACCGGTTGAAATAAACTATTTCTTTGACCATACCAGTTAGGTATCTGACTGTTGTCGCCTCCCGTAAACACACCCACTTGGACCTCCGAAACCCTTCTTCTTCTTCTCACTCCTCCACGAAATGGGAGTAATTGATCTCTCTTTCTCACAGAGTCTACTCTTATCTCCGTCGCGTTCCACTCCTACCTCCTCCACACACCGTTCCATCTCTTTTCTCCCGGCGGGAATCAACAAGTCACGGAGTCTGCCGCCGTTGCGTTCAATGAGCCACGATGACGACACGGCCTCTAAGGAGGCCAAGCTATGGGGCGGAAGGTTCGAAGAGAGTGTCACTGAGAAGGTGGAGATGTTCACTGAGTCAATTTCATTCGATAAAGTTCTCTACAAGCAGGACATTATGGGTAGCAAAGCTCATGCTACAATGCTCGCTCACCAGGTTTTAACTTCATGCATTGCTATAACTTCATCTGTAGATTTGATTCGAATTGGATTTGGGGTTGAGAACAGAGGTGATTGTTTGTTGGAGATGGGAGCTCCTTTGCTGCGTTATGTTTGATTTGATATCTTATTCTAAGTCATGCTAAAGTCCCGATGGTTTGTTTGTTCTTACAGGAGCTAATAACTGATAGCGACAGGGATGCCATATTGAAAGGTCTTGATGATATCGAGAGGCAGATTGAAGCTGGTAAGTTTGAGTGGAGGACAGATCGAGAAGATGTGCATATGAACATTGAAGCAGCTCTTACTGATCTTATTGGTGAACCTGCAAAGAAACTTCACACAGCACGGAGCAGAAATGACCAATGTGCTACTGATTTCAAGCTTTGGTGCCGTGAGGCTATCGACACAATCATTGTTAAGATCAGAAATCTTCAGACATCACTTGTTGCATTGGCTTTGAAGAATGAGGTGTTGATTGTTCCTGGCTATACTCATCTTCAAAGAGCTCAGCCTGTTTTACTACCACATGTCCTCTTAACTTTTGTGGAGCAGGTTTGGAGTTCCTTCTTTGCTCAAGCTTTAGTTTGCCTTTTTGAGTCCCTTTTTGTTTTGTTTTCTGGTGAGGCTATGTTAGTCAAATTTAGCAGCAGCAATTTTTAACCATAATTAGCTTTACGGGGTTTATCTTCTGGTGATTAGGTCTTCCTATGTAATTCTGCATTGATTAGCTTGTGCCTTAAACCATCATAGGTTCTTACATTTGCTGAGATCTCTCTCACACAATCATCTTATATGTACCTAGTTACCAATTAGTCTTTTCCTGCCTCAGAACATGACAGGGTTCTTACATTTTACTTTCGCACTATTATCTTATTAGGATTTTACTTTCTTGACTGGTACTTTGTTCATCTATGGCAGCTCGAACGTGATGCTGGTCGTTATATGGACTGTCGAGCAAGGCTAAATTTCTCCCCCCTAGGAGCTTGTGCTTTGGCTGGAACTGGTTTACCCATTGATAGGTTTATGACTGCAAATGCTCTTGGATTTACCGAACCAATGAGAAACAGGTATGTTCCTAGTTCTTGTATTGGCTGCATCAACTCTCTCTCTCTCTCTAATTATATGTCTTTCTCTGTAGGTTTACGGTTTCTAATTTAGTAAGTTTTTTTCTTCTTTATTTGAAATAGCATCGATGCAGTTTCAGATCGAGACTACGTGTTGGAGTTCTTATTTGCAAATTCCAACACAGCCATTCACCTGTCACGGCTGGGAGAAGAGTGGGTACTTTGGGCATCGGAAGAGTTTGGTTTCATGATTCCAAGTGATTCCGTTTCAACTGGAAGCAGTATAATGCCACAGAAGAAGAATCCAGACCCAATGGAACTTGTAAGAGGGAAATCTGCAAGAGTCATAGGCGATTTGGTCACTGTCCTGACACTGTGCAAAGGACTTCCACTTGCTTACAACCGAGATTTCCAAGAAGATAAAGAACCGATGTTCGATAGTACCAAGACAATAATGGCAATGATAGATGTCTCTGCAGAATTTGCCCAGAATGTAACATTCAACCTAGAGAGAATTAAAAAAAGTCTCCCCGCGGGACACCTTGACGCCACAACTCTGGCCGATTACCTTGTGAAGAAGGTAAATGTCAGTTTAAATTTTTCAAAATCTTTCATTTTGTAACTAGAGTCAGAAAGATAAATACTGTCTTTTTCTTCTTTTTTGTTGATTGTCAGGGGATGCCTTTTAGGTCATCTCATGACGTAGTTGGGAAACTAGTTGGAGTTTGCGTTTCAAGAGGCTGTGAACTTCAGAACTTAAGTCTGGAAGAGATGAAAAAGCTGAGCCCTGTTTTCGAAGAAGATGTGTTTGGATATCTGGGCGTCGAAAATTCAGTCAATAAATTCAGTTCATATGGGTCTACTGGATCAAACTGTGTAGCTGAGCAACTTGGCTACTGGGTCAACAAGCTGAACATGACCACCACCTGAGCTGGGACCAAACCATTAGCAAAAGAGTCGTCTATTTTTCTTTTTTTTTTTTTGAGGATATTTGTTGTCAAGTACCAGGGAAACTTTCATGTAAAATGTTGCAGCAGATTGAGGTAGACAATACGTTGGTGCCTTCGCGTTGCAAATCTTAAAAATAAGTGTTACTGAAGTTTTGTAATATTTGAAATCTAGATATTGTGTAAGTGTTTGGTATGCTTCGCGTTTCAGATGTTCTCTAAAATATCAATGTTCAATTCAATATATCCAAACATCAAATCAAATAATAGTGGATTGCACTTCGATGTGATTTTTGGAACATGGGAGGACCCCACATGTCATGACATCCTCCTTAGGAGCTGCAACATCTGTTACATGTTATGTATGTAACTTGCGTTGTTCCAAAATGTCATTCTCCATTTTTTATGACCAAACACAAATTGACACAAACACAAACCAGTAATAACCTCATTGGTGTTTCCTCTTCTCCAAAAATAGTTAAAGCTAATCTAATCTAATCCAAAAACTCTCCTTTCATTCAATATCCCATTTGATGGTTGAGTCACTTTCTGACTTTGACACAATTCTTGTCCTAAAATCCCATGTTAGCTACCACTGGTTGATGCTTTTTTTAGTTTATTAGTCGGATGGATATTAACTATGGTGAAAGCTCCATCATTTTTTTTTAATTGTTTATGTTACACTCAGTGGATCGAGTTTATATTGTTATCTGGTGAACCTCATTTCTCTTGTTATCTTTGACCTTAAGTCCTTGTTTTTGTTTGTAATCATTTTAACTTCTTTGGGGATTTCTCTGTCACGTAACTCAGTATTAACTTATACGCCACTAATTCTTAACACGATTGGGGTCTCTTAGAATTCCGTAGAAAGATGTAGTCGTGTCATTTGGTAACACTAAACAATCTCATTTATACAGAAAATTCAGATTAACATGATCTTCATCACACCAATCACTTTTTATCCCTATCTCACGATTATGCCCAACTACAAATTGAAATTAGACATGTCGTCGTAGATTGATTAATCACAAAAAAAGTCGTCGGATAAATAAAATTTTAATTTGTTGCGACTTTGTCCTCCTCTCCACTAACTCGAAATAATATTCTCCAATGATTTGACCTGGTAACAGAAGTGTCGATCTTTTCGAAGTCTCTAAGACACTACACGTGGCTATCTTCTAAATCAACAAGACTCGACATAACACTTTTTAATTTGTCGACTAAATATAATTTAAACCCAAATTAATTTAAATGTAAAAACAACAAAAAACCAAAACTTTATTAAACCAAAGAAAAATTTAAGGTTCAATGTAACAGTTTCGTCTTATATACTACAGTAACCGGAAACCGGTTAATTAAGCACCGGGCAAGAATCTTTGGAAGAAGCGTTGTTGTTATTATCGCCGTGCCAAGACCAGACGATGTCGTTTAACGCCGGCCGTACTTGTTCTTCGTATAACCTATCGTACTCCAACGTATCTCCCGCCGATTTGCAGAACTCAACCACCGATATCTCCGGCGCTACTTCGAACACTTCCGCCGTCATCGAAAGCCTTCCTTTTCTCCCTTCCGTTTTACCTTCCATCTTCACTTTGAAATCCTTGGTGATCTTCACCTTCATGTTCATCTCCTTCGTAACCGTTTCGATCTTCTCCATCACCTCCGTCGCCGACGACCGCGACGTGAACACCGATTGGACCTTCCTCTTGCTCTCGAACAAACTCGACAGATCGAATCCGGAAGACATCGATGAGATGAATTCGAACGCGTTGAAGAATTTAGGCGAGACCGGCTCTGTTTGATTTTCCCAATCTCCGTCTTCTTCTTCTTCGTTTTGCTCTCCGCTGCTCTGAGAACAGATCGGTTCCTCGATTTTGAAAGCTAACGGCGGGGTGAAGTTTTTCCGGAGCCAAGGGGTTCTCATAATCGCCGGAATCGAGATCCGTCGATCTGGATCTACGACGAGGAGTTTCGAAATCAATCTCCTAGATTCCGGCGAAAACCACGGCGGAAACTCGAAATCCGCTCTGAAGATCTTCCGGTACATGTTCATAAGATTCTCGTCTTGAAACGGCAAACAACCGGCGAGGAGAACATACAAAACGACGCCGCACGACCATATATCAGCTTTAGCTCCGTCGTAACCTTTCTTCCGTAAAACCTCCGGCGCAACGTACGCCGGAGTTCCACACTGCGTGTGAAGCAATCCGTCGTGAAGGATCTGCTCAGGCAACGCGGATAATCCGAAATCTGAGATTTTCAGATCTCCGTTCTCGTCTAGGAGAAGGTTCTCAGGTTTCAGATCGCGATGAGAGACGCCTCTGCTATGGCAATAATCAACGGCTGAGATTAACTGCTGGAAATATCTTCGAGCGGCGTCTTCGTGAAGCTTACCTTTGGAGATTTTGCAGAAAAGCTCGCCGCCTCTAACGAACTCCATGACGAAGAAGATCTTCGTTTTCGTAGCCATGACTTCTTTTAGCTCGACGATGTTTGGATGACGAACGAGCTTCATGATTGAGATCTCTCGTTTGATTTGTTCCATCATGCCTGGTCTCTTCATTACTTGATCCTTGTTGATGACTTTGATGGCGACGCACTCGCCGCTTGTTATCTCTTTGCCGTAGTAGACTTTAGCGAAGGTTCCTTTGCCTAGTAGTCTTCCCATCTCGTACTTGCCGAACAAGATTCTCCGTTCTTCCTCCATTGAATTTTTTATAGGTTTCGTCTTTATAGTCTCAAGGGAAAACAAAAAAAGGTGATATAGTAGAGAGGAGGGTTAAGAGAAGGTGGTGTTGAACCAAGAGGTTTGGTTAGTATTGTGAGTATATGAGAAGATATTACTGTCGTAGGTGAAGTAGAGTAATTCCATGTTGACCATGGAGCTTATTTGGGGAGAGGAAGAAGAAAGATATGACGATGAGTGAAATAACAAAGGAGTAAACAACACAGTTACGTGGTGTCCTCTTATTATTATATATATACTTTGATCAGGCAGGCACTTACATGTCACACCGCAAATACGTAACCCTTCTCTAATGTAAAAAATATATTTAATTATTAATATATACTATATATTTATACAAAATTAAAAATGAAATTGTTTGCAGTTGGTTTTATTTAGTGGTGCTGGAAAATTTAAATGTTTATGTTATATAGTGTTGATACTTAATTTTTTAAAATACTTTTTCTATTTTTTTTTCTACGGAACAATAATTTCTTTTGAGTTTTTCTTCCTTTTTTTTTCAAAATCCTTAATTTGTTAATTAATTGGCTAAAATTATATCTTATTTATTAGTAAATCGTTTACTATAATTGTAGATTTCTAAATTATTGTAGCCAAATTTGTAGGGAAAAATAGAGTGTTAAATCAAATAATCAACGTCAAAGGCAATAGACAATCAATAATACTATAAAGCTAAGTTTGCAAGACACTATCAATATTTCTGAATCAAAATATGATATGTGTCAAAAGCTAAACGTTTATTATCATCAAACAAAAAAATAAGCTATTTTGTATATTGGGTTAATCGATATAATGGGACGATTTCTGTGATCTTCTATTAAAGAAATACATTATTGCTCGAATTATATCGTGGGAGAGAAAGGAATAGGTTATCACATTATTGACAAAACTTCCTTAAAATAATGTCAATAATTCTCTCCAACGGTCTAATGCCTTTTGTCCGCGTATCTTATGTGGTGGTTCCACCCAATCTTTTGTATATTAAATTTTAAACTCTTTTTTATTTTTAGTTTTAAAACATTTCATTAATTTTAATCATACAAATTAAGTTTCTGGTTGGTAGACTATGAAAACTCGAAGTTTTAATAAATTTAAAAATCTATATACAAAATGATTTATATCTTGCTAAAGGATCAAAATTAGTTTTTATTATGCTTGTATGATAAGGTTCATGCAAAATATATATACATATAAGAAACTTTATAAGACATCTCTTACAATATATACGTATAAGAAACTTTATAAAGTCTCAACCAAAAGGAACTTTAAAAAACTTCTAGACAAATTTTGTGAGGCTCCATAAACAATATAGACTGGTCCCAACAATTATTTTTGGTGTTTATAAAGATACACATTTTTTTTTTGTTATGAATCTATTATAATAACAAAAATACTTTTAGCTAATCGTGATTTTGGGATGTCACTTTCTTCAAAGTAGGGATATCTTTTGTGTTCACCAAGGAATGTTTTAAGATCAGGAGTTAGTACTTTACTAACCCATTAATAATAGCATTATAATAATAATAATAATAATCAATAATTATAAACGTAAAAAAAAAAAAAAAACAACGAGATTGGACACAAACCCCTTGTGACCCTCGTGTGCTGTCTCCAAAACAAAACAGAAACGTCAGACAATGAATGTAACTTCAAAGAAAAAGAAAAGGTTGACATTTTCACAGCCAAAAGAGCTTCCCAAATATCGAACTGTACAACACACAAAAAAAAAGAGCTTGGAAGGAAGGTATGCATGAGTTTTTACAGACAGAAAGCTTTTGCTACATCTGAAACCTAATCAAACACTATTATTCATTATTCATATTTCAAAGACATTGTTATTCCAACATCACCTTCACAAAGCAAAAGCTTATTTTTACCTATACACACTTTCCTTCTGCTTTAGCTCTGAGTACATTCAAATGGGTGAAAGTTCCCTTCTGCCAATTCTTGCATCCTAAACCTTTGCAGAAGCTCCACAGATCTGAAAGTGAATTATCAATTCACAACAACAAATCACCAAATCAACTTTGTGATCTCTGAAACCGTATGGAGTTTTAATATTAACTCAAATCACAGAAAACTTACAGGGGATTCTCTCGATTGTGGCTTAGCTTCTGTTGATTAATCTCCATTACTTCCACCACATTGGCCGTTGCAGGTCCAGCTGATCCACCCGCTACAATCGATGGGACTGCTGCGGTTGGGCTCCATATCTTCAGACACATTTTTATTAGCAAATGTTAATTTTTTAAGAGATCTTACATGAAGTCAAAACAAACCCTGAAGATAGCTTTGTACCCTTTCTTACCTTTATTGTGTTATCAATTCCACTCGTGGCCACAACACTATCAAATGGGTGACACTGGATGCAGTTCACAACTAGAAACAAAGGCTTATTCTTTTAGCCAACCAAACGAAATTCACTGAATATTGGAAAAAAATACTTAGGTAATAGATAAGCGTGATAAAGAAATTAACCTGCTTGATCGCCAAGAAGCACTTTCATAAGCCTTCCCGTCTGTTTCTCCCATATAAACCACCTACCATCATCGCTTCCGCTTGCAATATATTCACCTGAAATTTGGTAATAAAATATTCACAGAGAGTCATTGACGTTTCAAATTTTGTAAATTGCTTCTTTCTCATACACTGGGATAACATAAATGTTTCAACCCTAAGAAACTTACCTCTCTGACCAAGAAAACTGGCCTGCTTAATATCAGTCCCTGTATTACAGTGGCCAACATATCTACGCTTCATATCAATGGCTCCCTCTGGCTATAATCACCAAGAATCCAATGGTGTAGAAGTTATATATCAAATTAAGGAAGGGTATGACACAGCTTCAAAGAAGCCAAGCACTAACTTAATAAAACGCATTCAATGTGCTCAATTTGTTTCACTTCTAAAGAATTACCAATCCATAATCCTATAACTTACCTGATAAGACGTTCTATCATTTTGAGATGACGATGCAGTTCCTGAGGAGGCATTATCAACTGTATTTTCCATCGGTTTATCATCACCTACTCTATGAATTCGTAGGTTGAGACTGCCACGCATAGAATTCGAGTCTGGATCTCGTCCCTCATCATCAGACAAGGAAGTTTGAATATCCAACTCCAACTCCTCGTCATAATCAGAGTCTTCTCTTTCGGATCTTGACATATCATGTGAACTGTCACTGTTGGCCTCTGATCTATAAAGTATGTCACTCAAAGAAAGTACTCTAGTGGTTCCAGCACCCGTCTCTTCATTTTTCTCAGTTCCAGCTGTTTTGTCAAACAAAAGACAAGTACAAGAGTATTAAAATGTGAAAAGAAAGTCCCTTGCCTTAATCATGAAAGCTTTTAAGCACATAAATACTCCTTGGGAATGTAAAGATCCCCCAAGTCAAAGAAAAGAGCTCTACATGTGTTACTTTGATACACTTTCAAATTAGTAGAACATACATCAGACACATAGACAATACTATATTGTTCTGGACAAAAAATTAAAGGAAGATAGAGATGCCAGATGGAGTTAAAGATGATTCTACGAATATATGTTAACGATTCTTCTCTCATGATTATGATAAATTCTCCTCATTGATCAATGGTACTAACTCATCGAAGAGCCAAAAAAACCATCTAAGCAGAAACATCTTGAACCTCTATTCTAGCTCGACGTGGAAAACGGTAACAGCATGAAAAGTGAAAAATTACTGTTACTAAGCAGTTTATCTGCAGGAAAAGACATACGTCAGTTGTCACAAACCTGCTTGAAGATCCCTTTTAATGCTCTCCACCTTTGCCACTATATCGGCATCTGATGGGTTCAGATGTTGTGCAGCAATCGCAAAATCTAAGGCTTCTTTACATCTTCCTAACTGCGTGAAAGCACATAAGTATATGAAATAGAAGGGAGGCTAAAATAAATGCTTATTGCAGAATCATCTCTCTGTCAAATAGTAAACTAAATTAACTGTGATCAGAGCTATAAATTTACTTGATGCAGCGCTTCAGACATGTAGTAATGAGCTTTAAAAGATGAAGCATCAATTCTCCGAGCATTTTGACAATCTCTTACGGCCATATGAGCATCATTCTTCCACTTCCTCTGGAAAATAAAGGAATCAGCTGACTGTGGTTATCAGGGAGGATGTAGTGATTCAAGCTAGTTATAGACACCAGTTCTAAAGGACCTTGAGCAACAATGCAGCACGAGTACAAAGGCATTCAAGCCTTAGCGCAGACTCTATATCATTAGAATGAGCATCCAGAACTTCATTAGCTGCCTCAATTGCATAGAAAACATCTGTACCCTCTTCTAAAGACATTTTGGCAATTTCTACCAATTCGGTGCACTTCTTAACCTGAAAAGAAAAGAGTCAGATGCACTAAGAAAATGGAATGACAAGGTCACCTAATGGAACAATTACAGGGAGGTACGAACCGTTGCAAAATTGTTATTTCTGTGAGAGCCACTTTGAGGAGTAACGGAAACCTGAGGTGGAGATTCTACGTTGTGGAGGGCGTTACTGAAAGAAAAAAAGTTATCTACATCCCCTGGTGTGTATTGCATAATTCCCGTGCCTACAAGTCACAAACAAATAAATAGCAAAATGTTAGAAAAACTGACATTTTCAATGCGAAAAGGAGCCCTCAACAAGATAACTAAGTAGTGAAGTACAAACTGGCAGTTCGAAGTGAGCAATGTACATAACATAAAGTAAGCAAAAATCTAGTGGGTTAACATATTCTCCACTATAATCTAATTTTCAAAGGGGTTCACATAATAGAAAATTCATTTGCATTCTCAGCGTACTATCCAAATGTTCCATGGAAATTGCAAGAGTGTCTTCAGCAGAACGAAAGGGGCATGAGAAAGGAAAGAACAAAAAAAAAAGCGACATAAATCAAAACAAAAGTTTCATTCGAATTATGAACAATCCTCTTTCTTAACAGATACAGGTTCATACTGCATGCTTAAGTATTTACGAAATTCAAGCTTTAAGAAGCAAGCATCTCAACTGTACCATTATTTACATTCATCAGGTAGGCATGCTCCCCGCTGTAACTGAGCAAAACTTCTTCGCCATTAGGACTAAAAGTAACATGTGTTAGGTGCAAATTTGTTCGCCCCTGAAATAATTTAAGATGTAGCAGACAGTGAGCTTGGGAAAAACTTTGACCAAGAACACAATAATACCACAGCAATGTAGAACTAGTAGAGTATCTTAATATCAATCAGATTAAACTAACACGTTCAGAAAGATGTATAGGACAGAAGTAATTGACACATGGAGGTGGAGGCATCCTTTTCCGACTTGATGTCAACGGTGGGAGCATCCTTCTATCGTACAAACGAGCAAATGCATCACTGCCAAAGAGGAAAAAAGAGCAAGAAGTTAATTAAGAGAAAAGGAGAGAATTCTGATCCACAAACATGGAGGCCAATACCTTCCACCAACAAGAAGTAGGTGTGGTCTTGTGGCACTTATATCACAAGACTTCAGGGAGAGTGTTTGCTTAGGAGGGTCAGCTAATGCTCTTTTGGCCCCACTGCGCAGATCAAGCTGCAAAATTCAGAGCTATCAACAACTTTAATTTTGCCAAAAGAAAATTTTTCATAAGAGCCGCACCAAATAATTATACGTACATCTACAAAGAATCCAGATAAAGCTCATATGATATTCAAACACCCACACAAGACATCTAATATATAAATATATGGAAAATACAAGGGGGATATACAAAAATATGGCACTCTGTTAGAAACTCATAGCTGACAATCTAAGAAAGTTGGAAAAATATGCTAAAGAATGTTGATCATAGACACTAGATAAGTATCAAAATATTATTTTGGAGAAAATTAAAGCCAAGATGGAAGTACTAGACAAAACAGACCCTTTACTGAAACAATGTAACCGGAGTTTGGATATTACCAGAACACTGCGGCATTCTTGGTGAGCGGATCCAGCAGGAGGACAAGAGGTAGATTCTCGGAAATCATGCTGCCGTAAAGTCCCATCTTCACTAGCACTCCATACGACATTGGGGTTACCAGGTTCGACCTACACGGTGGTAAAAACCTCTGCTAAATGAACAAACAGCTCAATATGCAAGACCCAAATACTGATTAAGAGGTTCTTACAGCTAGTTTTTTCACTCTTCGTGTGTGACATTGGTACAATGCTGATGGAGTAATAGCATTGTCATCATCTCCTCTACTGCTTAACCGGGATAGATCGAATAGCCTAACCTACAAGATAAGAAAAAAATACACGCACACACCCCAGAAGAAAAATAAAATCACCAATAAGATTATCAATTCCATACAAACCTTAAAGAGCACAACCCAAAGGAGTAGTTTTATATACCTCAGCATCTCCAGCACCAGATACCACAAGCTCGTCAGAGGTTTCAGGGACAAACTTTGTACAGAATATGTTGGCAGTATGCCCTGTATCTATAGAATGCAAAAGCTTCCGACTGGAGTAATTCCAAATATTGATCTGCAAATTAAAAAGAAGATATAACTTTCTAGAGAAATTAAATGCTCAACTGGACTTCTTTAATACTCTAACCCAAACTAGCTATAACAGCAAACGGTGAAACACTACGTAGACAATATAGTTTTTTGGAGGATGTAACCATCACTATAGATACTTCTTAAGCAAACCAAACAAGCTCAACTAACTGATGCAATGACTTGAATAACCAAAATTCCAATTTATCTGAACTACACAAGTGTAAAGGATAAAACTGAGAGAGTGATGCAAAGACAACAAAAAGGAAGAGCGCTAAGCTGGTATATAAAAAGAATATAAAATACCCTTAAATCATCTGATCCAGAAATCAACAGTGAACCATTAGAGTTCCAAGCCAGAGCATTAACACAGCCTTGATGTCCCTGCCACAAACAATAAACATCATAAGAGAAAAATACACGGATAGGCATAGTCAAGGCCTTCAGCAGCAATTTAAACTCAATCGTACCTCCATTTCCTCTTCCTGAGAAAGTCTCCGAACCAAGGAAGAGTGTAATTGCATTCTTTGATCAACCTCCTAGAAGCAAAGCAAGAATTTGAACAAAGTCTTTCTTTACTAAGAAATTGAACTATATATGTTACGAGAATCAAAGTCTCGCACTGTAGCTAAAACCCTAGCAATAATAATAATGAGAAAGAAAAGCAGAAATCCAAATTCCAATGGGACGGACGCAGAGAGGTTGAGGTAACGTACATGACCCGGGTCCTGGGACCTTGTGTGGAGGAGATTGAAGATGTTACCATCGTGAAATCTGAGATTCTCCATGGAGAAAGCGGTCGCCACCGATGATGACAAAATTGGAAGAAGAAAAAAAAGCCCTTTAGGCTCTCTCTTTGCAATCTGACGCAATTTCTCGTAACTGGTTCTTCTACATTCTACGGTGAGATCATCTGCGCGCACGTGTTGTGTATTTACGTACTCTTAACACATCTCAGCCGTTCGTTTTTTCTAACGATTTAATTAATAATTACAGATAGGTGCTTTTATTTTTAATCAAACTCCTCAAAGTTAAAAAAAAAAAAAAAATCATTAATCGAGGATAACACAATTTTAACACATGGTGGTGACCGGTGAACGACCATTTTTGCTGTCGATAATTATCGGTTAATTTAATTTCCTTATATAATTGCTTTTGAATATTATTTTGGGTAAACATTACTATTAGTTTTTGATCAAAGGGTTACCATTATTTTTTTTTTTTTTTACGTGACAATGTGTGAGTGTGACAAAATGGTCAAATAAGGCCGACGACTTGTCGCAAGAGCCGAGCGTCAGTTCTGTGACTGGTATTGGACAAGTGTTGATTCTAAAAATCTCTAAACAAATTCTGCTAAACCTTTTTTTCTTTCTATCCTAACGTTTATTGCTATGTTGTAGTACTGTTGTAAAATTATTCTTCCGATTGCATTTTTCTGGCAGAAAACAAAAAAAAAGACACATAAAGAATCAGGTTTTAAACTTGTTTTTCATTCAATAGAAATTACTAGTGTACTTTTACCTCTTTTCTAAAGACTATGTAACTTTCTTTTTTTTCACTTTTCTACTACTAGATTCTTCTACATTCTAGGGCAAGATTTTTTTTATTCATGTGTTCTAATTTCTAAACATGTTGGAGTCTAGACACGTACGTTGCGATCTTAATAACAATAAATATTTGAAGCAATGAAATAGTCGGCTTGGTTCACAAGATCCATCCGGCTTGGTTCACAAGATCCATCCGGTTTAGTTTACAAGATTCATCCGGTTGTATATATCTATATTAGTATTTTTGCAGCAATTTTTGCTTAAAATTTTTTTTTGAAATTTTTTTCATTTAATGTTATTTAATGTTTATATTCATATCCAAACAAGTTTAGTTAACTTTTTCTACTATATTTATAACCAAACACAATTAAAATATTTTAAATATCTATATATCTAATGTTTTATAATTAATAAAGATATTTAGAAAAATTATTCCAAATGAAAAAACTATTCTCCTATCATCTCTTTTTGATTTTAAAATTTAAATGTAATGAATCATCATATAATACAAAAAAAAAAGGTATATTTTTCTTGCATATATTGTGATTTGAATTTTTCTAAACAAACATATATTACTCAATTAATAGAAGTTTATAATTTATAATAGTAAATTATAAAATTTTAAGAAGTTTATAATTTATAACTAATAAATCTAAACTTAATAAAAAATTAAAATTATAAATATTTAAACATATTAAATTTTCAAAATTACATAAATAAGTTATATTACATGACGGGTTATATGACATTACAGAATTGAATTAATAATACTAAAAAATAAACTATCATTAATATGATATTTTAATATGGGTTAAATTCTCATTTTAATGTTTTAACAACATAAATATAAAATATGTTGAATCAAACTAATTTAATTAAGATTATAGTAAAAAAAATTATTGTGCGGTATACCACGATTTATATATTAAATCACTAAAATTAATAAAAAAGTATATTAGCAAAAATATTAAAATAGTACATTAACATAAAAATTAAAAATTAAAACTTAGGTTATAATCTAGTTATTAATACGACTTAAGAGTTGTACATACTAATACGACTTAGAGTTGAACCTTCACATTATGATATGTGTGACTTAGTTTTGAATCTTCACATGATATGCACTCTTATGTTTCTTGCGATGGTGATTGATGAGACGGTTAACTGGAAATTTATGTTTATCACTTAGTTTCTACGGAACCAAAAAAAAGGACTCGATTCTCATGCTCGACAATGGTACTCTACTTTCAAAGACATGTGGGTACACCTCCCAATTTAATCCCATTCCCACCGGCCGTTGTATAAAATGGATTCTAGTGCACAGGGCGATTGACGTATCCAAAGATCAAATTTTGTTATAACTGATACGCGGAAACAAAATGATAGCATACTAGTAAATGAAAAGAAAAAGAAGTTGGTATAACGAACAAGCTCAAGTGGCTAGACAGCATGCCACAAACATATCCCACTGATAATATCGAATACTCCTAAACTTGCAATTTCCACTACCTATTAAATTTATCTTGACATTGAATAGGTTTACTATATATGCAAGGAGTTTGCAACAAACTGGCACAGAAACTGTAAACACAATATCAAAAGAGAAATTAAAAGATGATGAGATGAAGTACAATGGGAAATCAAAGGGGCTTGTAGGTTTATGTTGCGCCACAATGTACACAATTGGACACAAAGACGACAGTACTTCTTTCATAACACATTCCAAAATTTACAGAGTGTTCTTGTTTCCGTCCTCTGAACAAGTACACGAGAAAACAAAATAGATATCCATATTTATCGTTTTAACACATATGTGAGTCATCATCATACCTATGAAAAACGTCAACAGTTGTATATGCATACAGATTACTGCACACACGTATATAGAGGGAGAGAGAGATTAAATGCTCAAACAGTATAATCTTATTCGAGCATAGATACCAAAGTAAATACTCACACTTTCGACAAATGATTCCACAATGAATGAACTAAAGATATATATATCTAGAAAAAGAAATGAAACATTACTAATTTACTATAACCAGTTCACGAACTTTTATGATTATTTTATAAAACTCTAGGTAAAGTGTTTTCCCTTATACCCACCATTTGCCACTATTCCCAACTATTCATCTAATATTTTAGTCAAGGCCCAACTAGAACTTAATTAGCGGTATAGAATAATCAAAAGCTCATACAAGTTTTCCTTTGCTACACAATAATCATTTTCTTTGCCACATTGATCGGAGATAAGCTCCTATACTCAAGTCATCAAACCCAAGATTTTTCTTTGATGGCTTCCACTTATCTTTTAACTGATTATCCCTTTTGATTGCACATATCTAGTAAAGACTTTAGAAATCATAAATATTCACATAACTTACATGGAAACTACAATGCCCATGATTCTGAGCACATCAACTCCAAACTTTTTCTCCATTAAAACCAATCTGATTCCATGGATTCAAGTACAATCTGCATAACTTTGACTCACCTTTAGAAGTTGAGCCTTGAGACAATTCATATGTGCTAGAGTCTGCAAAAAAAATGTGTTTGTTTCAAGTGATAACAACATATAATTTACTTAAGAATACATACATCCTATTCCTACGAGTCTAACCACGATGGATCAACAAAATCTTACCCAATTGAATATAAACATCAAATATAATTCTATATATGAGATACTTATGACAACTTTAATCTATTCCTAATAGTCTATATGCACACCTTCACATATATGTATGCATACTTTTGGTATGCACAAGACAGATATGAACACAAAATGACTAGCTAAAACAATCGTATAAAGGAAGATTCATGAAGGAGAAGTTATGACAGAAAGAGAGTGAGCACGCAAAAGCAAACCATATACAAAAAGTTTATACAACTTCCCCTTTGTGTGCTCACTCTCTTCTGTCAACTTCTTTTCCCCCATCAACATCATATATACACGCACATAATTTATCTGATTATAATATCTAAGCATGAAATATGTTTTTCAAAACAAAACAAACAAAAAGGAAGAAGAAAAACAAAAAGACAATTAGTCCAGAAACCGATGAAAAAAAAAAGATTAAAAAAAAAAAGAGAGAAAGACATAAGTACAGATCGAAGGTACTTGAAATCAAATCTGGGGATAAACAGCAACTAACAAAGACTTGATCGATGAATCCATAAAAGGAAAGTATAAATCTAAGTACGGACACTGCAAGTTAGGGTTTCATCTCTGATTGTCCCAGCTTTAGTTTTTTTTTTTAAAAGGAACTGAATCTAGAAACAAAGGTTAGGAGATAAAACTCAAAATTGCAGCTTGAAAATTTAATAAAACAAGCTTAATTAAATCTCTCTCTCTCTCTTTCATGCAAAGCATACATGTGTCGGCTGCCTCATTCTCTCTCTCTAGTCTCTACATATATCAAAACAAAAAAGAGATTATGTAGAGATTTTTTTTTTTTTTAAACCCTAGAATGTATAAAAGCTGAATCCGAAAACATTAAAGATTTAAGAAGAAGAAGAGAGAAAAAGGTGAAACAGAGATGAAGGAGAGAAGAAAGTACGGATAACAAAACGCTTGGTTATGGTTTGTCGGAGAGAGAAACGTGTCGCAATCGAAGGCTAGGATTTGACTTGAGAAATGTTATGAGCCGTTGGATGTGTCTTTTTGTTCCAGTTCCGTCTCTTTGCCGTCTTATCTGCTTACTATGGCCTTGTTCGTTATTCATTTGGATGGACCATCTCTCTTTGCCGTCTTATCTGCTTACTATGGCCTTGTTCGTTATTCATTTAGATGGACCATCTGAATGAATCATTCAGGTGTTGTTTTTGTCAAAGAAAAAAAGAGCATCATCCAAAATTATTCACATGGATCATGTGAATGGTTCTCATTTTAATGATTCTAGTTGGACCATTTGAATGAAGATGGTTAATCAAAATTCTCCTGTTATTTTTTATAAACCATCTTCATTCAAATAATACATGATGCAGCAAGATATTTGGTTAATCAATAATTCTCCTGTTATTTTTTTATGAACCATCTTCATTTAGCATTAGATGGAAATGCTAAATGATGAAACGAACATTGCCAGAGAATATAAGCTATATATCATCTCTTTTTTTTTTTTTATAACTCAGTGCTCATTACAGAGAGTTACACACGCATCATCATCCGTCTCTTCTCTTATCTTCTCTCTTTTTTTAATCTTGTAAGATTAATTCTGGTTAACCTTATGTTCTTAATTTGTATCACGGTTTTAAACTTTAAACTGTTGTGTGCTTGGTCGTCAGAGTCGACTTGGTTCACAAATTATTATTTTTTGTTTCAAGTTAACCACACAATGATTAGAAGAAAAGTTTAAATGTTGTAGTTGATGTAATTAGTGCTGCGGTATAAATATAATTACTGTCGTAGCTTTGAATGGGTAAGTGGCGTGGCAGGGTTTTTGGTGCCCACTAATTAATAAACACGTTTTCTTTCCGTTCAACCAAAAGATAGGACCGGATACAGGTATACTATTCAGTGGCATGTTCATTTTTGGGTAATGAACCGGGTAATGCGATAAGGGTCGGAAACAAATTATCCACATATATGTATATATATAAAGTACTATCGATACCGAAGTATCTTGTATTAGCTAGAATCAAACTAGAGATTGTCTTAAACTTATGATAGTTTTTATGAATGCCTATCTTGGAAAAAAAAATTCATAACAAAAATGTATCGGTTAGTAATATACAGCTCTCGAAATAGACATGCAGTTAGTAGTTGAAATTAGTTAGTGGTGCTATTATACCGTTGCAATACAATTTACAGAAATTTATGTATATTTATTTAGTGATATAGCAAGAAGATGATGCAGCAAGATATTTGATTAGTTATCCATAAATCTTATATGATTGTCTGTTAATTTCGTATTTAATATTATTATAGGGTTTAAAACGTTCGCTTAAACATAATAAATAATGTGATCTTCTACATTTTAATTCTTATAATTGTTGTACCAAAACGAACTTACACCACAATGTCTTATGTCAACCGTAAATATGTTTGTCCGCAACTATGATGTTCTAACCTTGATTCTTTTTCTTTTCTTTTTTTTTGTTTAAACTCGTTTTCATTAAATTGATTTCCAAACAAAGAAATAGCTTAGAAATTATTGGTGCCAGGTTCCATAGAATTCTGATAATAGAGAGAGAAGAGACTAAGGATATACTTTAGTTTTAGAAATATTTTGTAAAATATTGATAATTCCTAGTATATATTTAATAATTTCTTGCCATTTTTTTAATATTAAACTCTTAATAAAAAAAGCGCTTTGCTCTTTTGTTCTTTGGCTCTTTGCAATCTGACGCAAGTTCTAGTAGTACTACCTGCTTCTACATTTTAATATGAGATCGTCTGCGCGCATGTGTTGTGTAACAGTGTACTCTAAATACGTCTGAACCGATTGCTTTTATCAAACAACGTCATCGTACAGACTCGTTTTAACTTTTAACGGCCAAAAAGTCTTTTAACAGAGACAAAACCCCTGATAATTAGTACAACAGTACGAAGCAAAGCTGTACAACGTCTTTCACAGTTTCAGATCTAGAAGTTGTACTTATTTGATCGAAGCTGAACTTTCTTGATATAGATTAGAAACAACAACATTTCAATATTAGTTTCCCATCGATCCTAACTTCTGGAAGCCATATTGGCTTTGGGTATTATCAAAAGTGAGTTGATGATATATAGCTTACATATCTTGCTTGTGAGCGATCCAGTTCACATGATAACTATTATATTCTGCTTTGTCTGAAAAGTGAATATATTTCATATCGAAGAGTGAGACCGACCCTCATTGATATTCATAGTTCAATAAATTAGCTTTCCAACCCCAATGCAATTTGGCTACACATTTTGTAATAAGCAATATAGCCTAAAAACCCTACATTTTCCAAAATAGGAGTTCACTGTATAATTTAAAAAGAAACCATAAGCTGTCTACTACGGTAGCTGCCGTTAGAGAACCACCGCGAATTATCCTAGTCTTTGGCCTGACTGTGACTAAGCAGACTCTTCTTCTCCTTCGGTTTCATTTCCCGAACTTTCTTCTCCTCCCTCTTTCTCCTTCTTCCTCTCTGGAGATTGCTTCAGACTCACCAAGAGCTTGGCCTCATCATCTTCATCTTCACCCCCTTCCTCACCATCAGAGTCATTGCTCTTACTCTTCTTCGAAGAAGTCCTCTGCTTTTTCACCTTGGCATTCACAGCTCCTGATGAAGATGAGGGCTTTTTCTGTTTTCGGTTCTTTGATTCAGGAACCTTCTTGCTAGGTTTCAAGACCTTGGGCTTCGCCTCCTCATCAGATGTATCATCATCATCACCAGCATCCTCACCACCAGAGTAGCTGCTTTTGATCTTCTCCAAGGAAGTCCTCGGTTTTTTCACTTTGGCATTGCCAGCTCCTGATGAAGATGAAGGCCTTTTCTGTTTCAGATTCTTTGTTTCAGAAACCTCCTTGCTGGATTTCACAGCTTTTGCTGTCTCTTTTCCATGACCATTCTGCTTGCTTTTGGACCGTCCACTCATGCGAGAGGCTGCTGCTACAATCTTCCCACCAATATCCCCCATCTTGCCATTTCTCTCAGATTCAGCCTTTGGAGCCTTCTTCTCCACATGTTTCGACTTTTCAGCTTTCTTCACACCACTTCTTGGCTTCTCTCCTTCTTCTTCACTATCATCAGACAGCTCAGCAGATCTGGCTTTCCCCTCGCTGTAAACACAATAAAGGTCATTGCATCTTCAGCAAAGCAAGACAAATATACTATAATCACTATAGCTCTCTCTAAATTATATATTCAACTTCATAACGTGTGTAACAGAGATAATAAGGTGTCTATAAGTGTGGTGCCTGTAAAGAGTTTCAAACAGATGCAACAAAGATCAATAACAGCAACTTACTACTGATTATTTTAAGAATGAGCAACACAGGCATTATAAACAATCAGTAGAACACAAAACAACAACACATGATCTCTATAATAACCAACATTATAAAGGAACACTTACGGTTCCGGGGTATCCTCGGAACTCTCATCATCAGATACATCCGGTAGGGAGATCTAGAAGAAAAAAAAAACACCATTAACACACAACGGCAAAAGGATAATAAATGAGGATAAAAACACTCTCTAGCTTAGATCGCTACCTCATCATCATCATCAGCATCTTCAACATCATCTTCTTCATCAATCAACTCCCACCTCTCCTTATTCATATCCAGAATCTCAACCTCTCCATCCGCATACAAAATCTATTGTCATAGAAATGATAACACAATGTAATAGAGAGTACAATCATTAAATGAAACATAATCTAAATACTACAATTGAATTCCCCTAATCAAACTACATCCACCACTCAAAAATCATTCAATTCAGATTAGATATATTCAACATTTCATTAAATGAATATGCAATTCAAAACCCAAAATAGTATATAATATGAAACAAATCCAGATTCGAGCAGAAACAATCAGATTTACCCGATGTTTCTTCTTAGAAGGGACAAAAGCATCCACCAATCCTTGATAGAATCTGCCAATTCAAGAGATCTGTAAGGATTCATTCAACACAAAGGTACTTGAAAAGAGAACCCTGATTTAGTCAACACACAAAATCGAACACTCACTTGCGGTCAATAGGCCACCAGACTCTAATCTTCGAGCCCACAAGACCTTCTCCATACTCTTGACCAACAGAGACCTAGTCAAAAAAAAAAAAAAAGTTTGATACTTTAGAGCAAAATTCGCATAGAAATTAAAACCCTATTTTATTTATTCTGTAAAATTCAGAACCAACAAAAAAAAAAAAAAAAAAACCCAAAGAAGAAGCGGGTTGGTGTAGGGGGAAACCTTAGCGGAACGGCTTAGAGAGGGTCTGGTGTTTTTCGAGGCAGAGGTAAGCCTCTTCTTCGAATCAACCATCTTCTTTCGGGCAAGAAGAAGAGGGAGAAGAAGAAGGAATCAGTGTTTGGTGTCAGTGTTTTTTTTCTTACAGGGCAGAGAGAGAGATTTTGTGTGGAGATGAAGAAGTGAAGAAGAAAGGAGCAGTGAAAGTTGGGATTATATTAGGGTACGAAGGGGTCTGATTTGTAATTTCTGATATTTTTTTTTGTGATTTTTCCCCCTGAAGGGTAAAGGAGCGTTGCCAACCCCAACCAACGTCAAAAAGACGACACGTGACTTCACATATATTAGGAATTACCCACTCACGTGAGACTCACGTCCACATGTTTTGTTTCTTTCCTACTTTTGGTCTGCTTCCCTTGTTCACAGCGAGTTGTGTTTCCATCTTTAAGCACCCCAGTTGCAATGTATTGAGTTGTGTTTCTATCTTTAAGCACCCCAATTGCAATGTATTGAGATGTGTTTCTATCTTTAAGCACCCCAGTTGCAATGTATTTGTTCTGAACTGCTGATACGTTGGGTACCTTCAGATTCTTTGCTGCTAGTCTTTAAGCAAAGTAAAAGTTAGAAGATAAATTTGTATCCTATATAGTATGGTCTTTTTAAATAACTTTTATACTACAGGTTTTGATTGAAAACCGGAAGAATTGTAAAAGAAATGATAGAAGATATAGTCAAGTTATGAGATGTTTAGATCGAAAACCACGGAATTTTTTTTTTAAAGTGTTTATATAGATTTATCAGACAAAATAAACACACAGGTTTATTTAGATCAACTCTTCTTTTTTTTTTTCTATTTGAAAAAGTGTTTTTTATATAGATCAACTCAAGTACGAGGATATTTGCAAGCTTGAGTTAGTCCTATATATATATATATATATATATTTGTATCCTAGATATATTCAATTTTTTTTCAAGTTAGCCACTCGACCCTAACTCTCACAAGAACAAGAGCAAGAAGCTGTAGTATTATCGATCAATAGTCTCTGTGTTTTTTTGCAGACACATTCACACAAAAGTTAAAGTCATTGTAAAACAGTCTTTTTAGATTGAATTAATTTTACATTCAATTCCAAAAAAGAAAAAAACAGAAACGATTCAAATAAGTTTAAGATAGTTCAAAAGATTATATAATTAAATAAATATTTGGCGTTATACATTTTAATTAAACTAAACTATATGTACACAAGACATTATAAAATTGATCTACGCAAAATTCATGTAACGTTAAATAATTCTTTCTAATTTGAGAGTCAAAAAAAAAAATCAAACATCTGGTATATATATATGTACATATATATATAGATCAATCTTAAGCTTGAGTTAGTTCAATATATGTCTACTACTATGACATTTGCAATTGTGGAGACTGGAGAAAAAGACACATACATTAAACATTTAAACTTATAAGGAACGAGACATATAACTAGTAGTGACATTTTATTTTCTGTTGTCAACAGCATTTTAGTTATTTTTCGGGTTTTTGTTACTAAAATATAAAGATTACAGTATTTAGACGACCAAGCAATTACGCATTGACAAGTCTTTTTCCAGGGAACCAATTAAGCATTATTTTTTATATATAGTATAATTAATCACAATCAAGCAGAATCTTTGATTTTGATATGTTGGAGATTCCAACAGAACTTTCTCAAGAAAATGGTCGGTTGATGGAACCATCATCTAGTATTTTGTGACTTGACATTACTTGTATTTTTGTAGAAGACAAGTTCACCATTTACCATAAATTTATATAAATTCATATACATATAATAGATTATGTTAAAAATACGAATTTAATTATTACAAAGCTGATAACGCTTTAGGTTAAGTGGGAGGCACGACGATGCCTTGACTCCGTCATAATAATTAGAATCAATATCCCATTATTCCTTATTCTTCCTTGTAATTAATTGTCTTTTCTTTTTCTGTACATTTTGTTGGTCTGCGTTTGAGTTGGAGAATCTTTTCATGAAATATATTTAAGAAGAATAAATAGATTACGTTTATAAAACTGAAGATGATTTTTAAGTCATTATGTATACAAGTGATGCATGTACCTCTATCAAACGTCTTCTCCCTGATTATATAATTCCAGTAATATAATGGGGCCCTTGAAAGGTAGAATATCTAAAGTCAATAATATTATACTTACAACTAGATGAGTACCCGTACAATAGCATAAATTAAACTTTATTTTATATATTAAAACAATTTTCCTATTTTTATTAATTTTTAAATAATTTTAACATTTTACATTTAACTTTTAATCCGTTATAAAGATTATAACTCAATTTATCATATAATTTATTACATTTAAACTCATATATCGTTTACACTTGTTAATTCAGAAATTTTTGTAAAATGTTTATTTATATTGTTAAATTTGTTTATATATTTATTCCTTAAAGTGGTATTATTCTCCCGCATTAATTGATTAATAATAATGTGAATGATTAAGATAAATTTTCTGTAGATATTATAGTTTGTGCTCAAGATTCCTTGTTAATATTAATAATACACCTAAAATAATCAAGGGAACCCGTAAATCTCGATTATCAAAAATCAAGTGAACCCGTAAATCCATGATATATAAATAATATACTTAAATTATTAATGTATTAATTTTATTAATATACTTTTCATTTATCCGTAAATCAAAACTATACAAATAATGTTATTCTTTTTCTTGGTATGAATATGGTGCATTGCGGTGAATGAAGATGTCAATGATTTATACTAAAAGTTTGGATAGGTGTTAGGTAAGATTTTATTTTGGTTGCATAATCAGAAATCATCCTTAAGAGTGATTAATTTATGAGATTTTTTTTTGTTTTATGTAAATATACTCTTTGGAAAATTTATTTTATTCTTTAGAATATCTTTTTAAGAATATTCTAAATCTAGTTATAACTAATGGTTACAACCCAAACCTATTTTGTAACCAACTAATGAATCAGATAATAATATAACTTTATAACTTATAACTATTATAAAATCTACCAAAAAAAATTTGTATACTTTCATAATATTATATAATGGATAACTTTGTTTACCTCGTTACCAAAAAAAAGAACTTTTTTTAGCTTTACCAAATATAATATACTAACAAATATCTTTTACAACAAAATATCATAATTGATTAAAATAGCAGAAAATGCTACATGAGGAAGCAAATTGAAGAGCTAATATATGGGAAGATATCAAACATTGTATTCTTGCTCTTTTTTTTTTGCAAGACAATATATCCATATGGACAAGAATATTTGAAGGTTCATAAAATCATATAGCTCCATTGCAAAAATAGGTTAGGGTTGTTTATCATGAAGATAAGACAATATTGTTTAAAATTATGAATTCCGAGACAACATTCAGTATACAGTTTAGTTTGTACATCTTTTCCTACAGCTTCGTCATATTAAAAAATATAATTATTATAACAATTTAAAGTCTAGCATTATATACTATCAATATTATTACTATACAACTTGCTGATAGAATATAATCTTTTCACTTGCAATTAATAAAGAAAATCAATTAGCATTTAGCAGTACTAAGAAAAACAATCTATTAAATTTTACTGGTAACACAAAACGAGTAAAAAGCTAATTGAAAGAAAAATAGTAAGCGATACTAAATTTGTTAGGAAATATTAGGAATTTTAGTTAAAATAGATAGATATCAAAATTGATCGTTTTTAATACCATTTTTATAAAGTAACACCTCGTACAACAACGATCTGATTATAATGTAATTACTTAATCAAAACTATTATTTTTTTAGTATTTTATTTTTTCTTTACCAGAATTTCATTTTCTGTATACTAGTGTTTCATTTTAATTAAGCGGACCTTAAACTAAAATACTCAATCCGTTTTAAAATATAAGATGTTTTAGCTAAAATATGTATAGTAAAAGATACTTTAAAAAAGTTTAATCAATCATAAACAAAACTGCCTAATATAAAATATAAATTTAATCTAAAAGTTGCATAGAAACTAAAAAACATCTTATATTTTGAAACAAAAATATTTCTATAAACATTTTATATTATGAAACGGAGGAAGTAATAAAAATATGTTAATAAATCAAAAAATAATAGTAAAAAGATCATAGAAGTTACAAAAGAACGGAATTCCCGTGATGCACATTAATAAAAATTTGGTCTATCATATCACATTCGTATCATTAAAATTTATCACTATTATTATAACGGATTAGAAAGAAAAAAAAAACGGATAATACAGATAAAATAAATAATTGGAGTAAATGGCCAAAATGTAATGATTGATATAATAAAAAAAATCTTAAAATAAAATAAAGCGTAATGTAAATTATGTAATAAGAAGGAGCACGCAAACGTCATCGTATGAACCTTTACAATCATTAAACCGGATAAACGACATCGTATTGAGAAAATAAATAGGCTCAGACACAGTTGTTGTCTCCATCGCTTCTCTCTTTCTCTATTTATCACTTTCATCATCATCGTCTCCAAAAGCCTTTACCACTTGAAACCTCCCTCTCTCTCTCTCTGGTTGACCCGATAAGTTCTCTCTCGCAGACGCACAGATCTCTCTTAGAATCTGCTAGATCTGTTCGTTTCCTTACATCTGTATAGCGAACTCTCAGGTAAATTTCATAGCTTTCATCGTCTTTTGTTCCATTTCGATTTCGTTTGATTTTTTTTTCTTTTTTCTTTCTGAAATCATCGGTTTCTGATCTTCATCGGCAGGTCCCGTTTGCAGATCTAGCGATCGATCTCCGTACTCGAAGTCTCTCTCTCTCTCTCTCTCTCTCTCTCCGTGTCTCCCGAGTTCGACGTATGCTTTGTTTTCAGATCTGGGTTTGTAGAAATGGCGGAGACTTTGAAAGAAGATTCGATTATGATTCGGGAGGTTTGGGATTACAATTTAGTTGAAGAATTCGCGTTGATCCGCGAAATCGTCGACAAATTCAGCTACATCGCCATGGATACTGAGTTCCCAGGTGTGGTTTTGAAGCCTGTTGCTACTTTTAAGTACAATAACGATCTTAACTACAGGACTCTCAAGGAAAACGTAGATTTGTTGAAACTGATCCAAGTTGGGCTTACCTTCTCCGACGAGAACGGGAACTTACCCACATGTGGCACGGATAAGTTCTGCATCTGGCAGTTCAATTTCCGTGAGTTCAACATCGGTGAGGATATCTACGCGAGCGAGTCTATCGAGCTGTTGCGTCAGTGTGGGATTGATTTCAAGAAGAACGTTGAGAAAGGTATTGATGTGGTTAGGTTCGGTGAGCTTTTGATGTCCTCTGGGATTGTGATGAACGATGATATCTCGTGGGTTACGTTTCATGGAGGTTATGATTTCGGGTATTTGGTTAAACTGTTGATTTGTAAGGAGCTGCCTCTAAAGCAGGCTGATTTCTTCAAGCTTCTGTATGTTTATTTCCCGACGGTTTATGATATTAAGCACTTGATGACGTTCTGTAATGGATTGTTTGGAGGGTTGAACAGACTAGCTGAGCTTATGGGAGTGGAGAGAGTTGGGATATGTCATCAAGCTGGGTCTGATAGCTTGCTTACCTTAGGCTCGTTTAGGAAGCTTAAGGAACGTTATTTCCCTGGATCAACTGAGAAATACACTGGTGTCTTGTACGGTCTAGGTGTGGAAGATGGTACTACTACTACTACTACTGTTGCTTGATTAAGATGGGAAAAATGAAAGATACTTTTATTATACAAAAAAAAAAAGTTTCCAGAGAACTGCAAATTAGATTTAGTCTTTGTGAGTGTGTGAGACCAATTAGAATTGTCGTTGTGTAAATTGGCAAATTGGTGTAGTAAGTGACTGTTGTGTCTTTGTTGCTTTATTTTCAGAAGGGAAAAAAAAAACCCTTTTGATCAAATTGAGGGGGGTTTTCTTTTCTTTTTTTAGTTTGAGTTTCTGAATGTATATCAAATTCAGCTACCCGTTTATTTAAATAAAATTATCTCCAATTATTATTAATTTCTTGTTCTTCTTACTAAATGGCAAATGTAATTTAACAGAGTGTTCTTGTTGAGTTTGCTTGTTCCAGCTTGCAGTTTGATTGATGAATATACATACTTGCTCTCAGTTTAGGTGTTTATGATGCAACTATGCAAGTGGTTAGCAATGTGGTCATACTTGTGTATATTCCATTTTGCCGATCACAACAAGAGGCAATTTATTATCATACGGGTAAATGAGTAGCCCATTCTACTTCCTTGCAAGTTGCAATCAATGTTGTTGTTGGCCAGTATTCTTATTCCTGTTATAAAGAACGTCATCTGAGTCGCAAATGGTACAGAAGATTAATAAATTGATTGATTGAGACGTATATAGCTCATTCAATTGAAGAGAGGATAAAGAAGAAGAAAAAAATTAAAAACCCAGCCTGTTAGAAATATGTCCAGTCATATGTGGATTTGTATGTACTCAAAATAAATAAATACTCCCTCCGATCCTGAATACCTGTCGTTTTATAAATTTCACACAAATTAAAGAGGTTTGTATAAAGATTATTGTAACCTCTCGTTTTGTTTCTTCATATTCACTGTAATAAATATAAATAGTGTCTAATCATTATTTAGTCAAATATTGCTGCTGATCCCAATCTTCTTTATTCTTAATAATTTCATAAGTGCACAAGTTTGCATGCAGTTGTAGTCAAAATTATGTGTTTTTGATATGCAAATGAATTAATACACGTAACAAAGAAGATTTTGTTGTTAAAATTCTTCTAAAAATTTGAACATGGAGCCAAAACAAAAATTAAAATTAGTATTGGAGCCAAATCTGAAACTAGTGATCACTAATGATGCTTGTATATATATCCGTAAAACGAAAGGACATGAATCACAATTTCATTCATCATGAATTCTACTTTAGATCTGAATCTTCCTTGTATAGCCAGTGAAAATGAGTTTTTGTTTAATCTTAATCAAACCCCAATCAATGAGGAATTCTCCAATACTGAAGGTGACGATATTGCAATCGTCAATAATCCAATAGCCTCCAACGAATCTCTTCCTGAAATAGATCCAGGTATTAATTTTCAGGATTTAAATTAATTTTGTTTTGTTTTGTCATTGTATTTGTGAAATTTTGTCGTTTACTACTCCATGTATACGTAAAGAGAAATTTTACTACTCCATGTATTTAAAATATTTCTATGGTACGTGTAAACAAAACTTGGTACTTGAAAATGCTGTAGTATTTTTAATGTTTTAATTTCTTAATTTTTTAAATTAAACTGCAGAGATGGATGGAGTGGAGCTAATGCATGGAACCAATAGAAATCTTTCAAACACAGAACAGCGGGCGATATATAATGCTCTGTTAGAGAGAAGTCAAGATGGGAAATTAAAAAAGTTTACTACTTGAGAAGTTTCTGAATTATTTTTGGTTTCTATTCGAACAGTGCAACGAATTTGGAAACAAGCAAAAGATACGTCTAATGGTGAAGAAGTTAATGTCTCCCACAAAAAATCAGGACGTTGTGGCCGGAAGAGAATCACGCTTGATTTGGATCAAGTGCAGGAGATTCCATTTCACAAGAGAACAACACTTTGATCGCTTTCAATGGGTTTGGGTATTGCTCAGTCAACATTGCATAGGCATGTCAAAGAAGGTACGATTCGACGTCATACAAATGCCATTAAACCAAGTTTAAAGGATGAGAATATGAAAGCTAGGCTGAAGTTTTGTGTCTCGATGTTGGAGAAAGATACTTTGATTCATGGACCAAAATTTGTTGATATGTACAATATTGTACATATTGATGAAAAATGGTTTTATATGACGAAGAAAACAGAGAAGTATTATTTACTTCCCGAGGAAGAAGTGCCACATCGCACATGTCAAAGTAAGAATTATATTGGAAAAGTTATGTTTCTAGCAGCGATGGCTCGACCGAGATTTGACGAAGAAGGAAACGAGACATTTTCTGGAAAAATAGGAGTGTTTCCTTTTGTTATTATGGAACCTGCTAAGAGGCGAAGCAAGAATAGAGATGCTGGAACTCTAGAGGTAAAAGCTTCAAATTCTGTGAAAAGAGAAGATATCAAAGCATGTTTGATTGAAAAAGTCATTCCGATAATTTATGAAAGATGGCCAATTGAAGATCGAGGGAAGACTATTTTCATCCAACAAGACAATGCAAGAACACATGTTGAGTGTGACGATAAAGAATTTCAAGAAGTTGCTTCTAAAAATGGTTTTGATATACGTCTGATGTGTCAACCTTCCAATTCACCAGATCTAAATATTTTAGATCTTGGATTTTTTAGTGCCATTAAGTCACTGCAACACAAGACATGCCCCAAAACCGTAGAAGATCTTATTCATGCTGTGGAGGAATCATTTGAAGAATATCCAACAAAAAAGGTAAATTATATTTTTTTGACTCTCCAATTATGCATGAAAGAGATCATGAAAATTGGAGGATCAAACAAATATAAAATCTCACATATGAAAAAATCTACACTTGATAGGGAAAATCGTCTTCCTCTTCAAATAAGTTATGATGTTTCGCTTGTCCAAAACGTCATGGATACTCTAGCATTATCGTCTTCATGAGTTTATGTATTTAAATTTTTGGATTCTTTGTTGGGGGTTTTTCTATTTGTCAGTTTTTATGGGTTATTTTTCTGAAATAAGTTTTGTTCTAAAATTATTCAAATGCTACAAGTATCGTGTTTTGTTTATTATAGCCATTTGGTCAATGATACTACGTACAAGTGAAGAGAACAATTCAAAATAATGAAAAAAATTTCAAAACAGCTTTATAATGCTTTAACTAAAAATCTAAAATGAACTTGTATGAAATAAATAAATATTGTACTAGTAAAAGATAGAAATGTGAAATTATATTTCACATATTTTTTATTACCAAAATAACTTGTAACAGCAATACAATAAAAATTCTTATCTGAATTTAGAAGAAATTTGGAAAGTAAATCCTCAACATCTGGAGTACAACTTCTTCTTCTCCAGTTGTAAGATCAGGGTTAAATTCTCCTTCATCGTAGAAAAACAGTTTGTTCAGATCGAAATCACGTTTGACACGATAATGAATCGTGTAAACAGGTAGCTCTTCCTTCTCTTGACTTTCCTCTTTCTTCATTTTGTTTGATTTTATAATTTTTGTGTATTGTTAAAAAGAAGAAACAATGATGGAAATTTTATAATGTGTCATACACGTAGAAAGATACATAAATATTAAATATTGTCAATTGTTAGCAATATCTAGAGTCACTCATTAAACAACACATAAAATTCTGAACTTGTTGACTAAAAATAATAAAAGGGTAAATAAGTCATTTTAGAGTGATAGTTATATGGGTAAATGAGAACGTTAGATATTTTGACAAAAAAAAACTATAACGACAGGTATTCACGAATCGGAGGGACTATAAATTTCTCAAAACGTTTTGAACAAAAAAAAAAAAAAAGTTTCTCAAAACGTTATATATTTCATTTTCTTCACGCTTTTGACAATGGGACGAAAATGGTTCTTTATACACGAAAATGATTCAATAGAGCAATACGACGACACAAGAAAATAAAGAAAAAGAATTAAAAATAGCAATAGGGCACATGTACCAGTCACCGTTACCTAGGTAGGTCTACGTGTGGCAGAGAATCAAATCGACTTTCTTACAGAAGACAAGAAACAGTACTTTGCTTGCTCGGTCCTATCTCTGTAACGGCTTCCCTGAGTCACTCTCTCTATTCTGTGTAAACGTTTTGTTTGTGCGTTGGGATTCTGATTTGGGCCTTTTCTTGTGGTTGTGTGGGCTTTGATCACTAGCCATTTGGAGGTGAGATAATGTTTTTAACCAATGTTTGTATTGTACTAATATCTAATATATGGATTACACTTTCTTACATGTTTGAAAAATATTTATTATTGTTTCTATTAGATATGATGCAATTGAGCCATTTAGTATTATTATCACTGAAACTAATAAAGCTACAAAGACTTTGCATGTTTATCAATTTGCTTGAGACCAGCAAAATAAACCCTAATGATAACGATTAGTTATGAACTTATGATATGCTTGTGGATCCAAAAAGAAGCTGTCAAGCACCCAACCCTATTTTATTAGTTTATTTTTTTCCTTGATGTCTACTTGATTGCCGAAAAATTTGTAAGTAAGTATGATTAGGGCTATTTGTATAATATTATTCTTCAAAAAAAACGAAGAGTAAGATTAATAAGATGCATTTTGGAATATACTTTTTTTGTTTTCTGCCTAATTTTGGACGAGATCACGAGACAGAGCAAATCTAATTAAAAAGATTCAGTTGATTTGTGATTAGTCATAACACACAAATAGTGTTATATTTGTAATCATCCATGTGGGGGTGTTTCTCTTGCACCACTTGTCTTCACTTCCCCCCCCCCCCCCCCCTTTCTCATCACGTTTCTTTGTTTTTTCTTAATGCTATTTTACAAGTAGGAAATCCTTAGTAATTCATGTGATACATATACAGTGTAAGTTATTATAAAGTTCACTCAAGTGTGCATAAAATTACTAATACTATTAGTCTATTACTTAATAAAATATTTCATGAAAGAACTAATAAGTATATTAGGATACAAAATCATCAAACACTTCAGATTATTCGAAAATCACATAAATAAAAATATGTTAAGTTCCAAAATTTTGTAGGCTTTCCTCAGAACTCAAAACATGTCGTGATCAAAGATTTTGATATTGTACTTAATTTGGAGTGCTACGATTTAGTTCCTCGTTAGGGATACCAAAAACTACAATTTGATTCACCGAATCAGCTTCCCAGTTTCTTTAATTGTAGATCGTTTGTAAACATTGGACCCACGAATTATATTATAAGGTCGCATTCGACAAAATACTCAACATACTTAAAGTCTTAAACTGCTTTTCCTAACAATTAGGTCTTTGGATTTTACTTACATATTTTTATTTTATTTTTCGGCTTCCACTACGTATTAATTTTATGCTTAAAGTTTAGAGAAATATAAAAGATTCGTATCCTCAGGCCCAGCATAGACGAGACGCTTTGTCGTTTCACTTTGTTTTCCCACCCAAACCAGAACAACCAAATTTATTGGGACTTCCGAATTTTTTCAAAAAGCCAAAAACAACAATTCATTTTATAATTATCTGCACACACGAACAAGCATCGAACTATATACAACTCGCTCTTGTCGCATTCGCATCTAAAGATTGTGGACTCATATAAACAGATTAAAAGATTATCCGCATTCAAATTTGATAATTCGGACCCTTCCAAGTTCCAAATATTGTTAACACAAGATGTTAAGAAAGACCCTTCCAATTTATATATGATTTTTAAAGAAAGACTTCAACTCAACTCTCAAGTGGATTAGAACAGCTGAGGTGGCTCTCCCCATAATGATAAACCAAAGTGTGTATTTGTGAAATAAGGGTGATACTAATCATGTCCCTTGATTTATATATTTAATAATATTCTAATGGAAAGCAAACTATAGGGAAAAGGATCCGAACATAATTCATTACAATAGATCATATATAATGATGAAACTTTTTCAGATATGATTCTCTATGAATAGCAGAAACAAACTTGAGTAATCTTGGTTTTAACTCAAAAGATGTTACATGTTGCCAAGGTCTTCTAGAGACTATTGTGGGTATAAGAATTTTTTTAGGAAGGATCATATAAAAAGTGGCAATCACTGTTTAGTAGAATGTGTCCTAAGAGAGTCTAGTACAGTGTGTATTCGAAAACCTATCACCATAAAATCCGGGTGCCTCCCAAACTATTGAGGATTCCAATGGATATAAAGAGGGAGGGAGTGAATATGAAGCAAACTCTAAAAGCAAGAAGTGAAAAGAGGACAAAAGCGAGTTAAACAGTAGAAAGCTAAAAGGAAACAGACATGGCCACTATCCTCTCGAAGTTTCAAAAGTACACAGAAACATCAAACATACCTGAATAATCCACTAGGTCCACTCTCTCCTTCTCTCTGTGTCTCTCTCTCTTGTCATTGAGCATCCTTTTCATTTCATTGTCACTTGTTTGTCATCTTCATCTACTCCGTGAATATTACAACAAGTTGTCGTTTCATCATACAAAAAAAACCGGTCCCAGTTTCAGAAGATCTTTTTGAACTGCCAAGCTTTTCTTTGTCTTGTTCCCCCACAACTCCTTTTTTTCCCTTCATACAAAAGAGTCTTAAAAGTCTCCATGAGTTTAAAAACTAGTGAATACTACTATACATATTCAATGACGGATTTGAAGGGATGGTTTCGTAATTTCCTTACACATATATCCGCGGTTGCATACACCATAGACCATACAATACAAAGACGAGTTGGGGTCTAAAAGAATCTGTCCACAGAGAAACAAACGCATCCATCAATCAGAGCGCAAATATCAAGCATAGTAGTTCTAAACAAAAGTTCATGAACTCACCAGGACGAAAAAAACTCATTTGAAAGGCTTTTTGAATCAGGGCATGTCATTGGCATACATATGATATGTATACTCGTTATTGAAGCACTTTTAAGCACATAAAGGCACAAGACTGAGAGGACCAAAAATAAGAAGTTAATGCATGACAGAGAATAGAGATTGGTTTATTGAAGGAGAAAGCAGCCAAAAAAAAAAGTTTGATGTGAAGTGAAAGTTGCTCCTACAAAGGGATAAACACAGGTTTTAAATTTAATTGGTGGAGTTCCAATCAGCTTCAAGTGTTCTGTTGTGTGTGGTGTGTCAGCAAGCTAGACCTACCCATATATCTCTCTCTCTCTTTCTCTCTCATCTTCTTACTACTTTTTTTTATTTATTACCAAACCCAAAAGCATTTGTAGCGAGTCTATTCTTTCCTTATATAGCATCAAACCTCTGCTCCCACTTCTGAGAAAAATCTAGGCTTTTATGCTTTTTTCATATGCAATTCCAGATATATAGCTATTGATCTGAGACAGAAGGTGAGAGAGCGAAAGAGACAATTGAAGGGAACAAAACCATCATCACCTGAAAAATTATATTCCCTCTTTGCCCTTCATGGATTCTTCCAGTGGAAAGCCAAGGCCATCTGATTCTTCATGCATCGTTTCTGCATCCACCACTCTTCCATTTCCAACAAAGCTGAGCCTAGATAATTACAACATATATGCAGAATCAGCACAAGCAGAAGAGAATTATGATCAAAAAGCAGGAGAGAAAGGTATAAGGCTTGACCTTAAGCTAGCAGGATATGCTTCTAGCCAACCAGAGCTCAATCAAGAACTCAATCTCCTCGACTGCTTAGAGGCAAGTGTAGTCACTCCGAGTTTTAACGGGTCAAGTTCCACTGAACAGAAGCTCTTCTCATGCAACTACTGTCAAAGAACATTCTACAGCTCACAGGCGCTTGGTGGTCACCAAAATGCTCACAAAAGAGAGAGGACTTTGGCAAAGCGAGGGCAACGGATGGCATCTGCCGCAGCTTTCGGGCATCCATATGGTTTTGCTCCGTTCCCCTTCCATGGACAGTACAGCAACAGATCCTTAGCTATTCAGGCGCACTCAATGAGTCACAAACCAAGTTCCTATAACGTTTTTGGTGGTGAGTATGGTCAGATCAACTGGTCAAGGATACCACTCGTTCAGCAACCAGCCATAGGTAAACTACCTTCAACAGAGAATCATTATAATCATCATCAGATGATGATTGCTCCACCGTTGACTTCCACATGGGAAAACATGGGTAGGTTCGATGTAGGAAGGATTCCAGTAGAGTATCCAACTCCAGAATTATGGCGGAGAGGCGGGGAATTGTTGAAGCCTGCTGAAGAAGAGCAGCAGAAGAACCTTGATTTGTCCCTTAAGCTCTGAGATTCTTTTCTTTTCTTTTTTGGGTTTTGCTCTGAAACTGTTTTTCTCGAGCCAAGCCTCTGCTCGAGTTTCCTTTGTACTGGTTTTTTTTTTTTTTTTTGTCATTGATACCTTCACCAGTATTATCCAAGGGTTAGTACTCTTGTGAGTATATTTTTTTCTACCATAGTTCTGTGATGTACATCTTTCCACATTTCAACAAGTACGAGTTTTAAACTAGACATCAATGGATTATTGTAGACACCCAACCACCATAAAGGATTTGGTGAAGTTCCTAGAAACGAAGAGAAACTTTTTTAGGTTATAGAAGAAAGAGATTATATTGAGATCCATGAGAAGATTTGTTGTCAAGGAAACCGGAAAAAGATATCTTATAAAGTCACAGTTGGGATACCTAAAAGTAAGAAAAAAACATTCTTTTATTGAAAAGTGGTTAACAAGACACAGAAAGAGAGCAAAACAAATACTTATAAAAATAAGAACTTGTTAATTTGTGATGATGACAAGAAGCAAAGAGTCCAGAAGAACAAACATAATTAACACATCAGATGATCCTAATAATGCAGCTAAATAACAAATCACGAAATAATCAAAAGAATCCAATGAAATCTTTGTGAGACCCCAAAATATTTGTGAACACTAGACAAAAGAGTGACTAGTCTTTGGCCTATAGGATGAATCTTCATGCACTATCTACACAAAACATAAAGAGAAAGTACAAAAGAACCATGTGCGTATGATACACAAAAGGTGGAACAAGAGTCAAGACCATGAGACTAAAACACAAAGGACTTGATATAACTCTAATGGACTGAATCCAACTTCTCTAAATCAAATTGAAGTATGTACGTACACTTTCTTGCCTCAGTAAATATTTAAGGCACAGAACAGATCATCATGTTTGCTTTCAGATACAAAATTGGCCACAACAAACCACGACATTAAAAGGAATCAAAAACACCTTAATGAATAAAACAAAGAAGAAACACCAACAAATCAGACAATAACACATGTGGAATAAAAAAAATCTAATAGAACCAACCAAACCTCATTGATTTAACTCTTTGGGGGTCCATTTTCATCTTCTTGTATTACCACAAATCTGAACCCAAACAATACTCTTCAAATCTGAGTCACACACTTTCCTGAAACACACATAAGCAGAAATAAGCTGTGAGACACACAATATTTTGATGGATCATTTTTTTTTTTGTCAACCATTTTGATGGATCATTTATGAGGCTGCCTGCTACTAAAATCCCATCCACACTCAAGAGATTCATTGAATCAGTATAGTTGAAAACGAATCTGTTAAGATGCAATGTACAGCATGTCTTCTCAATACAACAATGCAATGTGCATATGATAAAGCGAGAGAGACGGATCAAATCCTCGAAAATCGAAATTTTTTAGCAGCAGTAATGGCCAAGAAACAGATTAATACTGTGTACCCTTCACTAGAAAGCATGAATGTTAATTGAAACTCCTACCTTAGGTAAACGTTACAGACGGAGATATACCGGAGTTTCGCCGGGGACGACTTGAAGAAGACTCGTAGCTTCCGAGGGCCGGTTCTGTGAATGAGCGACTGAGAGAAGGTAATAATAATCTCAGAAAGTTAAAAGGGCCCAATAGTTGGCCCATGTTAGTTAATTGTAATAATAAGTTTAGCCCATATAATTGTGAAAGGCTTTTTGTTTGTTTTTTTCCCGCTACCGGGTGTCTGTAGATTTACAGTTTTAGTATAGCACCTCTATAAATTAATATTCGGTAAATTAATAACTTCTATAAATTAATAAATTTTTCTGGTTTTAAATTGGGATTAGTATAATTTTGGACACTATTCAATAAAATAATAAATAAATAATTTTTTTAAAAATCTCATATAAAAATATGGTTTCATCAATATTATAAATTAATATTTAAATAAACTAGTATATATATCTAAGAAAATTTAGTCAAATATGAATCTATTATTGTTTGTTTGTTCTTGAATTTGCATTCTTGTTGGAGAGCATCTCTATTCTTTTTGATTGGATCAAAAATTTCTAGTATTATCATCTTAAATCGTATTCAAAAATTGTAGAGAATATAATTGATTACTGGTTCTAAATGTATCGTCATATTTTTTCAACTTCATTATCACCTTAAAAAATAATAATAGCAATTTTTTCTAAACTCTCAATTTCTGATAAAAATTTTTTTCATAGATTTCATGGCCCAACCTTATTAATTTATAAAGTTCTACTGTATTATCATAAAAAAAAAAAACTCAAAAACGAAGACGATAAGTTTATTTGACTGAGGTCAAAAAAAAGAAAATAAAGTTTATTTGACAGTCGCGCTCCTCTCAAATTTCATCTAGTAATAAAATCTGTAAATATTTTCTAAACAAATGAGAAATTTTATCCAATCCAATTGATCATTAATAAATTTCGTTAAGATCGACGTTGTAATAATTAAACCGAGTGAAGAAACGAATCACAAAACCAAAAACTTCATGAACAAATTTTAACAAATCAAACCAATAAGAATCGAGATAAAAAAAAAAAAAACGAGAAATACGATCAACACCATGATGAATAAAGGAAAGCTGTTCAACGATCAACACCATGTAATTACTTAGTAATTGGAAATTAAAGAAAGTAAAAAGTAAAAAAAGAATCCAAACATTATCCTAAAACATCCATCATTCGTTATCTCTAGAAACAAAAAAAACAGAAGAAACTTAAGCACGCTCTCCACGAATTCTCCTAGCAAGTTGAATGTCCTTAGGCATGATTGTAACCCTTTTAGCGTGAATTGCGCAGAGATTGGTATCTTCGAACAAACCAACAAGGTATGCCTCAGCCGCCTCCTGGAGAGCTAACACAGCGTGACTCTGGAACCTCAGATCCGTCTGCAAAAAAAAATAAAAACCTAATTAGCAAAAGAACCCTAATTCCACAAGAAACCAACTAATTGAATGATTCCACCTAATTCAGCAGCTAATCTTAATGAGAAATCAAAGAGAAGTATGATGAATAATACCTTGAAGTCCTGAGCAATCTCACGAACAAGACGCTGGAAGGGAAGCTTGCGGATCAATAATTCAGTACTCTTCTGGTACTTACGAATCTCACGAAGAGCCACGGTTCCTGGACGGTAACGGTGAGGCTTCTTCACCCCTCCGGTGGTTGGCGCTGATTTCCTCGCCGCCTGTATTTACAAAAAAAAAAAAAATCACCCAAAATTAGTAAAACCTAGATCCCCTCTTCAACCAATTTCGTCAAGATCCAATTCCAGATCAGAAAACCTTACAATTCCATCGATTTCAATAGACAGAAAGATTCATAAACACAAAAAACTCAACTCGATTCAGATAACGCAAGATTCAAACCCCCAATTCGACAAAACCAAACCCTAGATATACATTTTACCGTACAGAAATCAAAGGATGGAAGAAGAAGAAGAGGAAGATGAACAAACCTTGGTGGCAAGCTGTTTCCTGGGAGCTTTACCTCCGGTGGATTTCCTAGCGGTTTGCTTCGTACGAGCCATCGTTCTTCTCTTCTTCGAAGTCGGGGAAAAAAAAAAAAACTCTTTGAGAGGATTTGCTAATGAATCTAGAGAAAGCGAGTTTTTGTTTTTTTTGTTTGCTTTGTGTTGTGTGTGAGGAATAGTAAAAGGTTATTATGAATGTATATATAGGTGAATAATGTTTAGTCGGTTAATCTTAGGAAGATACATAATTACATTAATCTTTACTTTTTCGACGGTCAAGATTACGTCGATGAGAGAGAAAGCTGACGTTGGCGATCCGTGTCTTTGTTTCTGATTGGTTCAATTCTCATGCGGATCGATGACGTGGATATTTGTGTTTCTTTTCTACGCTCGATTCGAAAGTAAGTAAATGTCTAAATGACAAAAAACCAAGAGTTAAACGACGATTTGATCTGCTTGTTTTGGTAATTAGCGATGATGGGCCAATTCGTATCTCTTGGTATGGGTGTGTAGCGTTGTGTTCAGGCCCAACTAATGAGGCATTGAGAGAGTTCGTCAGCAGTTTTTTGCCGATCCGAACCAAATTTGATTCAACCGCTCCTAACCGATATCCGGGAATTGATTGGATTTTTAATTTTACCGATATCCGCTCATATTACGCTAGGTGGAAAACGTCAAGTTTTACAAAAAAGGAAATACATAATCTCACAACTAAAACTTTATCGTATTGTCTTAAGTTATGAAGACTTAAATAAATCCAAAGTTGTCTAAAGATGTCTAAATTAAAAGACTTAACCTTAATAGGTGTTAAAGATATCTAAATTAAAAGACTTAAATAAATCCAAAGTTCAAAAACCAAAGATTGCATGTTCCACGGACCATACTCGTATCGTATGCATGTCTCGATCTCATTTAACTGTAGAGACCTTAAAATAGAATAAAATATTTTCTTTATCTTACTAAATAGACATAAGATACAAGTTAGAGTTAAGTCTTCCTAAATATGCCTTTTTATAAAGTGTAATTGCAAACTTTTAACAGAATATATGTATTTTTTTTGTGTTTTACTACAAGGTTTCTCTTCTAAACAGAATGATTGAGTGGAGAGTTAACGAATTCACTAATTCTAAAGTTATACAAAAAAGCTAGTTAGCTAGATGTAATACCAAACATTAATTATTCAAGTAACAAATTTACCCTTCTGCATGCTTACGGTCAATTACAACACCTAATTTGATTTACTTATTTTGAAATAAGAATATTAAGTTATTGTCTCTATCCATCTAATGAAATGTAATTAGGTAACCAAGTTTTTCTCTTTTCTTTCTCGTAAGGAGATGACCAAGTTATAGGCTTCTTACCTATCTAGTTATATTATGTGAATATTTATATGGATAGGTCCATAAAACTTATATAAACATGGTGCACGAGGGCAGAAACATGCAGTCCAAATGCCCATCGGTTCGATCTCTACTACTTTCTTTTATACACCAAAATATATACTTAAAAGAATTCAACCGATCGAATACAATAATACTGTAATAGCTGCAGAAGTATTAATGGGGGAAATTAATAAGAGAAGATTAAACGAGAAGATCCTTAGAACACAACAAGTAAGGGTTAGTATGTAACCAATGGGGAATGTATCTAAGCGCTGCCATAACATGCACTTAGATTGACCCAACGTTATACATTTGAATACATATATTTTATAATCTTTATATAAATCATATTTACTTGATATATATTGACTTAATTTCAATTTAATAACTTGAGTTAAATCGATATCAAAAATTGAATATATTATAAGCAAATCACCCCACATGCTGACATGCAGTATATGTGATATGTACGAAAGAAGATAGGAGCTCAAGATCTTGATCATATTGACCATCCAAATATCCAATATAATGTATGTTTTTGCTTTATCATTTTACTTTAAGGTGATATATATATAATTGTTTCCGTAATCTATTGTGTGGACTATCTAATTGACAATAGTTTTTCTCCCATGGAGATAGTATGATCGGACGATAATATTGAGAAACGATCACATTTTCCTCAAATATAAACCGATTAGTATTTTTGGGTTCTTCTTGTTGCTTATAATATAACTGGAGCTGAGAAGTTAGCGCACATGGGGGCGTGGACACATTCGTAAACAACAAAAATTAATGCTTTGGTACGCCGCATTACATTATTGTTTGTTTCTTATAAAATACTTATAACTTGTCTTTAGAAAATGAATTAAATTGATTTGCCTCTGGTAACATAATCTTTACAACAGAAATTTATGTTTTGACTATACAACTCGAATATACAATCTAAATTGCATTTGTTTTAGTATATTTCCTCCCTTTTCCAGCTATGCATGTGATGGGTTTCATTTCTTTCTATCGATTAACTAATTTTAAACCCCATACTTCCGTGCGCTGAATTTTTTTTAAAAAGACATTAATTAAAATTTGTGTATAAGTTTCTCTTGAACATTGTTTATTGTTTTAGTTTGAAGATTTGAAAGCTTTGACCCTAGAGCGGCGGTTGTAGCCACGCCTTTGCTTGTACGAGCACGAACTAATGTGTCTCTCTTAAAAAGATTATATATCAAATTGGATTGTTTATAAAAAACAATTATTTACTATCATCTCTTGCTTGGTAATATGGCTGCCTTACATGCAGTCGCCAGTTATCGAATCATTTAGGACTTCTAATACTTGAACGGAACGTCGCGCCTCCCATAAACCAAACATTTTAATTTGTTGGTGAATTCTCCATGACCGATCGAGATCAGCAAATATAGATAAACTCGTTTTGCTTCGAGAAATAGCTACATGATTTTGAAAATTAACAAAAGGTGTATTATGATAATATATGATCATATATATCTTTCATAATAATTTTATAAAATACATATATGTAGTATTTTGTTACTAGTAAACCTAGTTTTCAGTTTTGTTGGTACCTATTTATTATCTCATCTAGGTTACCTGTTTACCTCAATGTGAAAAGACTTTGGTTATACATCAAACAAACAAGATGATGAATATAAAAACATTCATACCAAAAAAAAAAAAAAAGAAGAAGATGATGAATATAAAGATAGAAATGACTCTTTGTGTCTCTAAATCACAAGTTGGTGTTTTAAAGTCGTTCCAAAGACTGGTCTTCTTTTTCCAACACTCCTTTGTTTACATCAGCCACCACATGCTCTTATTTCCCTACCATATACTACTACAAATCACCTCACTTTTGTAATAAACGTGACGTTTCTGTTTCTAACTGGTTTATTTAACTAGTACTACTAATCATGACAAATTCATTCCATTAATACCAAGCAATTTTTCTTGTCTCTAATGACTGCCAGTTTATCATGTTTTTCCATTAGTCTCTCATTAGCATATTTAATTTTAAAAACCTATAGCTTGGATTTTATACGAACCAATCAACCACAAAAATTCACATGTCGAGTCCATCATAAATCAGTCATATCCAATGTATCAAGAAGAAAAAAACATACAAGATCTTTAATGTTCCTCCTCAAGAATCGTATCTCATATCTCTGCTAACAAAAATACGTAAACTAATCTCTCGAATAATTAAACTAATCCATAATCACAACACTAATCCTGTTTCATCCGACGCAAGAAGCCAAAAAAGTAAGAACCAATGTAGCAATATCGTAATTAACTCTAGTTTCCAAGGGTATTGTGTTACTCCCTCTACTATATAAACCTCGTCCCTCCCAAAAAGCTCTCAAATCTCTCCTCTGCTTTCACATTCTCTCTGTTTCTTCTCACACACTCTCTCCTCAAGAAAGATTACACCACAAAGCTAAAAAGCTTGAGCAATCGGAATAATGGCTGAAGCAATCGGGAAATGCAGCAAGATCCGTCACATAGTGAAGCTGAGGCAGATGCTCCGGCAATGGCGAAGCAAGGCGAGAATGTCGTCGTCTGTCAGAAGATGTGTACCGTCGGATGTGCCGTCAGGACACGTGGTGGTATACGTTGGGAGCAGCTGCAGGAGATTTGTGGTGCGTGCGACGTATCTGAACCACCCGATTCTCGTGAATCTCTTGGTTAAGGCCGAAGAGGAGTTTGGTTTTGCTAACCAGGGTCCGTTGGTTATTCCATGTGAAGAATCGGTTTTCGAGGAATTGATTCGGTTTATAACCCAGTCAAGTCGGTTTACTTGTACCGAACATTTAAAGAAGAGCCGTCACGGTGGTGTTAGGAGCCAGCTGGAACTGTTGATGGAGTCTCGGCCGTTGCTTCACGGCGTATCCGAGAAGGCTTTCATCTGGTGACTCGGAAGTGAGTCGTTTGGCCCGGTTTGAACCGGGTTGTGGTTAAGTGATTTGGGTACGGGGTAACGGATAGGCAGGAGATGGCCGTGAAAGGTGGGGTGAATTATTTCACCTGAGTCGTCCCGGTTCGAATCCGAGTTATTTATTGAATTATTATTGTTACCTCTCATTATTTATTTTTTAAAAAATCGACCATGACGATATGTATTAGTGTTGTCGTTGTGTCATTAGCAAAACAAATTAATTTATTTGTGGTCTTACATTTATTTTTATCATTTTTACACACCAACACTTTTACAGTTGTAACATTTATCATGCTATAAATAGACTTTCGTTCGTTAAAATGTGGTAGGTTTTTTTTAGTGAGACCGTTCGATTAGACCTAAGAGACGATCAAGCATGAACTAATCCCAAGTCAAATTATTTTTAGGATTGGCTTGCCCTGGACTTCGACGAGCCTTAGAGCAAATCCAGTGGTCGTTCCTCAACCAATTTCTCATAAAAAAAATATATATATATTTAAAAAGTAAGAGAGAATTTAGAAGAGTACTCAAATTGCTTATTTGAGAACCGATTCTTTACCTATATGTACATGTGTCTTTTTAGTAGTGGTCAAATTTTAATAAAAAATTAAAATGTTGTCATATAATTAAAATATTTTACTCAATGGTCCAGTTGCACCGTTGGATTTGCTCTTAGCTCCTCTAATTGATACGGAAACGTTTTTTATTCGTCAACCCAAAGTTTAATGTGGTAAATTTATCCATTGCAACATACTTGTTAGAACTGGATTTGATGATTTTTTTCTAAAGCCCAAATCGCATAAGAAAATAGACTGGCCGAGACGGACCGGTCTGGCCCATGAGAACAGGCAAAAAAAGCTAATGTCAACCACTCCGAGAAAAAACTATCATGACAAATAAAAAAGTCATCGAGAAAATTTAGTCCGTAGATGATTACATGTCGATCGTAGTGTATGCAGTAGTATAAGAAAAAAGCGCACAAAAATCTGTAAACATGTTCTTATACTAGTTAACATTCTCTGCAACTTGTAGTTACAAACGAATGATGACGAAATAAAGTGGTTATAGTAACGTAAAATTCGTAATACGATGTGTGGAAAAAGCAGAAGAATAGGGAGGGACACACAATGGGACCCCTAGTTCACATGTTACAATGGTGCTTTGTCGGAAAACATAAAATATTTCCCAAAAAGTGCTCTCTCTCTCTCTTTTCCCTTTCTTCTTCGGCATCTCCTCACGCCGCACGCCATCTCTTATAAAAACGCATCTCCCCCCCCCCCTTAACTTCTAATTTTATTCCAATTACACCCGTTCTTTCATTAATTGACACTCTTACACCCTACAGAGAGCAGTCAGAAATCTCTATTTCCTTGGCTGGTTCCCTAACGTTTACAAAAATGTATAAGTGGAACCGTTGTAAAGTATTGAAAATGGACCACCACAAAAAAAATAAAGATAAAGACATGTTCTCCCAAATCCAGAGCTTAATTGGACTATTATCCAAAGCCACCGAGCAAGTCAACATATGACAACCAATCTTCTCAACTAATACAACAAGACACCGCCATACGTTACCAAGCTTTTTTACCATATTAAATACACTCCAACTTCTTGAAACTAAACAATAGAATCCAATGTTGAAATTAGTAGTCATCATAATTCATAACTCAAAAAAAAAAGTATACGAAAAATTGAATTTAATATATATAAAAAATTTACTCCAATATTTTTCAGATTGGAAAATAATGTAAAAAAAAATAAAAACACACAAATTTTGACCGAAACAGTAACTTTCTTTTTTCCCCCTCAAAAAAATAACCTCACTTAATCCAAGCGTAAACGAGTAACGAGAATCCAAGACCATTGCCGGAACCACTACCAGACGAACCTCCACCACCGTACTCTGCCTCATCAGCACTACTAGCCCACTCCATCACCGACGAGCTACAAGCGGACGAAGCCGAAGACATTGAAATGGAAGACGACGACGAGCTTCTCTTACTCTTCACAAACCTCTTCCTCATCTTCCTCCACTCTACAATCCCTTTAATCCCCAAACTACTCCCACACTGCTTCGGCTTTTTCCACAGAACGACACCGTTTCGATTTCTCTCATTCTCCTCTTCTTCTTCTTCTTCTTTCCTCTTCGTTTCGCAAACCTCCTCTGCTTCTGGATCACTCTCGAATCTAAACATAAACACTGCGTGTCCTCCTCCTCCTCCTCCTCCACCGTCACCGGAACTTTTACTCTGAAACAACCAATTGTAAACATCCCAAGAGATCTGAACGTTAACACCATCGATTTCAACTTTCTCATTCCCTCTAAACTTCCATCTAAGCCTCTTGATCTGAAGAACCTGTTTCGAATCGACGCTAAAACAGAGCTTAGCGTCTTCGTCAACACGGCAATCAATAGAAATCTCTCTGTTCTTCCCACCGAACCTCGCTTTAGTCGTGAAAACCCTAGCTCCGAACACATGCTCTTTCCTCAACAGAAGAGCTTGAGGATTCGTCGGAGGTTTCGCCGATTTAGTACGAGCGTAAGCTTCTTTGACTGAGTCCCCGACTAATAGCCCCATCTCTCCGTCGACGACTACGGCGATGTAGAATCCGGATCTAGGTTCGGATCCGGAGTCGAATTTGGCTTTGGTCAAGTCCCAGAAGACTTGGATTTTGGGAGAAACGAATCTGGATCCGCGTTTTTTCCAGAAAGCTAATGTGTTTAAGTTGAGGTGGAAAGATACGGCGGAGGAGAGAGAGAGATCCGCGGATGAGAAAGAGAGCGGTGAAGAGTGGTTGTAGTAGTCTTGTGAGTGGAGGAAGAGATTCACAGAGTGGCCTCCTAAGAAAGTTCGAGACCATGTCAAATAGAACACGCCGTGGTCTGTTTGGTATAAGCAAGTCGTTAGATTCGGATCGCCGGATGATAATGGAGACGGGGATTGAGACGACGGTTGCGGCGGCGGATGACTGTGATGATCGGTGGTAGGGCGGAGCCAAGACGGAGACATTTTTTTGGTGTGTGTTTCTGATTTTGGGGAAGAAGAAAGAAAAAAAGAGAGAAAAAGAGAGAGAGATTTACGGGAGTTGTGTTTTGGGGAAGTTTTTGCTTTTAATTTTTAAAAGGGGAATTATATATAATAAGATGTTAAAAAATGTTCATAAAATGGATAGTTTATAATAATAATGTTTGGCTCGAATCATACGTAAAAAAATAATGTGGATGAGGATTGATAGAGACATAATAAGCTAAGAAGAATTATACGAAAAATTGAACTATATGATGAGCTTGCAACTTGTATACTTGGGCATGAAGAACTGACTTTGTCAACTTGACTTTGTTTATATATTTTGAGCATTTACTTCTTCTTCTTCTTCTTCTTCTTTATTGAAGCTAAGAACAATTTCGTCTGATATTAAGGAGTTAACACAGTAAAAAGGCGTGTATTGTGTGTAAAAAAAAAACAAAATTAGTAAACATTATTAACTGTTCGATTCTGAGGAACACGTTATGATAACAGCCTGCACACTTGAAGGTTCATTGGAGAACATAATCAAGTGGTAGATGTTTGGGTCAATTATTTCACATTATATACAAACACTCATTTATTGTTTTAACATACCTATTTATAGTCCACAACTAAGTTATATTGATACGCACCATTTTTAATATGTTGTTTTTAACTCTAAATAGAGTAATTTGCTAGTAATAGCATGCTTAAACCTTTTTACAAGATTAGTGTGCCAATTAAAAATGTATCCCTTCTGCTGCCTGAAAAAAAAGAGGGACAAATATATAATCGGTTCGGTCGAACAAATATCATTTTTTTTTTGTTAAAGGAATAAATATCATTTACATTGTGTAAACATCGTTTTCTATGGGTTTAATTTAATTATGTTTTCACAGGTTTTATACTATTATTGATTTCTCGAGTTATTCGGATACGTTGGCAGACAGCTAAAAGGAGGTGGATAAAGTTCTCATTGAGTGAGTCATTGAAAAAAAGGCATATCCATATTATTAGTTTGATATTTTGTTAGATCTGTATTTTCTTATAGTACCGTATCATAAAACAAGATGGGGTTTGATTGAAACTTTAGCTACAAGAAATAAAACTGTAAGACAACTAAACTTCTTTTACATTGTTTATATAAGTATAATTAGATACGTGTATAATATATGACAGCCCAATATAAGCCATGTATTATTTGTTGTTATATACCAAACATTTAACTTATTCGAACCTGTTTTAAGTATGATAAAATATTTTTATAATAAACTTAACTAGAAATGTTTGATATGACAATCAAAAGTTCAAGTTTTGTTGCTTTCCCATTTCTAGTATGTTAGCACAGTTTGAATTCTTTTACCGTGATTATTTAGGTGTGAAGAAAACAATTTTATAAACTAAATTGTGATTTCTCCGTTAATAAGTTGGTGGTATAAAGTACAAACTCATGTATAAGATTGAATTTTACCAGCCTGAATAATGGAGTACAATCAATCCCAAGAGAGTCTTTGTTGTCTCATCCCATAATCTTTGGATCATACCCACATGTTTTTATTGTACTAGAGTTCCTCAGATCTTTGATACACACTAGTAATAATAAACAATTTCATGTAATAATTAAGCTTAACTTATTGCTAGTCAGATGGTTTTGCTTCAAAATTACTCTCTCCTCTATCTTTTGACGATGAGATTATAAAGTATGAATCGCATTTTAGATGGATACATATTATTCTTTTACAAAAATGCAGCAAATGGATGGATATGCGTTTATTGTTTTTCTTTCCGTCAAATTTTAATTTGTTTATCGTTTCTTTTTATGTCACTATAATTAATTAGATCTTAAAAATATTGTTTTTGGTTGAAAGAAAATAAGGAATATAGAACGATGAAGACAAGAGTAATGGTTGACTGAATTTTCTCGTGTGGAAGACTAAGACCAGGTCAGTTTGAAACGACAACACGCTTTTGATTTTCAACTTAAAACCCCCTCTCTCGAGTCTCCTAACTTCATTTTCTTATAGTGTGTCCCTTCTTAGATTCTCATTTCAACTTTTTTCATATACCTTTTTTCTTTAAACACCTACTTCATTAATAATATCTTTGACTAAACGACACAAATTTCTTTTTAAAATATATATTTTTGGTTAAACTATGGGTATGATTGGTAATCTTCTACCAGAATGACAATAATTTGGCTGTTCAAAGAAAAATCCTAATAAAAAGGTGACAAAAGAAGAGGTTGAAATAGGCTAATATCACTAATCAGAAACATTACCATTTTACCAAACAATGCTCATGCTCTTTTTGTATAATGATATAAGAAAAATACTTGTGTTCACACCAAGTATTTTTGTCAGATCCGAGAACCTTGCTAGTGGACCAAAATCAAGGGTTAAATTGTGAAGATAACTTTAAAGACACAAACTACAGTACATGTCAATGCAAATGTTAAAGAAAAAAAAAGATCACACACACAGTGTTGCGATCATACGTACACCATTGTTCCATGTGGGATTTTTTTCACTAACTTGTAAATCACTTTTTAACTTATTTGTATTTCAGAGTGGCCTCTAGATAAATAATATCATGTACGCATTATAAAATATATGGATGTTGATAATTAAATTCATCCGGCGGAATATTAGCTGCCACGAAGTAATTGAGATCTCGGACTATCTATGTATGCTGCAGGTTCATGTCTCCAAAGTCATTATTTTATTGAAATTATATACGTACCTAAAATGTGAACCACTTTTATACCCAAAAAGAAAAAGAAAAAACAATTGTGAACCACTGCATCGAGCAATAAGGATATAAATAAATAATAAAAAGGTCCACCAGATTCTTCCTCTGCAAACACGACTTATGGTAGAACACTTGACACCAGACTCCAGACCATGCACATTTTTCGAACTGGATACATACATACACATACAAGTTTGTTCTTTTATCCGTTACTTTCATGTTCTTCAAACTTTGATAATTTGGATGAATCTCAATAATTAAATACACCTATATACTGTTCAGTTTATGTTACATGTGATATACACGCCGTTTCTTGGGTTGTCTATTTCGAGACAGATTATAATCAAATCGCATCCATATCCCATACGATTGTTCTTTTTTTTTTCGTTGTGATAATTATTTGTTGAAACAGTTAAACATACAATTTTTTGAGGTTTATCTCTCTCTACTCTTGATAATTAGTTTGTACTCTTTATTTTATGTGCCATATGTTGAGATAGATAAACCAAGCTTTGTATCCGGTTCTGCAAATCAGTACGTTTTGAGTTAATAAGACAGTGATATATACGTATTTAACATGCAGGTGTCGAAGTTGGAACAAACCAAAATTAAAACTATCGGTTATTCTTTTGAGAAGTTTTTCCAACTTATTATAAAATTACATGATTTCAAATTCGACCATAAGGTCCATAACCAAAATATAGAAAAGAAAAAAGAAATCGGATATATATCAGCCTTGGTCTAAATTTGACTATACCGGTTTGTATTTGGAACCAATTCTATTAATTTTGGTTTGATTTCCGGTTCGGTTTTGAAAGCATTTAGAAAATTAAAAGCCCTAATATTTTTATCGTTCCCTCTTCTTCTCCGACGGCTCGATACCTTCCTCTGGTCCAGAACTCCAAATCGCCGGTTATTATCTCTCCCCCGACGGTTTCCACTTTTGTCAATCTCCGTGATATATAGGAAATATGTTTATTTTGAGTTTGATTCTCTCTACTAAGATGTCTTAGCTCAATTGAGACTTTACCTAGGCATCATCGTAAAACTTTTAGATTGTTGTAAAATCGAGCTCGTTGTTAGGTACTGGAATCTAATTTAGATGCATCAAATTCGAGTTGAGTCTGTTATAGCCCTGTGTTATAAGTAGAAAAGGATCAATTTTTGTTCTTTCTTATACACCATAGCTTAAACCCTTTCTTTTTGTGAGTTAAATCTTTTTGGTATCTTGTTTAAATTTGTGTTCGATGATTTCTATTAGAGATTAAGAAAGCACGAGTTGGCTGCAATGTCGGAAGAAGAAAAGAAGTTGCCTTTCATACCAGAGGAATGGTCGGATGCAGCAAGCTCTGTTTCCTGCAGTTCGTTGCAACCTGTTATAGCTTTGGTCTGTGGCCCTAAAAACAGTGGCAAAAGCACATTTTCACGCAACCTTGTTGAAGTTCTTCTCCAAAGGTTATTATTATTTGCTTATCTTCCAGTCCCCTCTCTCTGAGTATCAGTTCTTTATTTGTGTCTTTTCTCAGTGAAAGATGTCTCATTTGACCTCCTCACAATATGCCATTTGAAATCTGAGTGTTCGGAGACAGTCTGCTAGTTTGAATGGATCCAAATATTTTCTTTATTGGCTTGTGATGGCTGCTTTGTTTGGATAATTTTTGCTGAAAAAGCAACCTCTGTGGTTTACAGATACAAAAGGGTTGCTTATTTGGACACTGATGTTGGCCAGCCTGAATTTACTGCACCTGGTTTTCTATCTCTCACAGTTGTCGATAAATCAATTCTAGGTACCCTCATTCTTATTTGCTTTGACGATTCTTCTTGCTGTTTGCATTCCTAAAACATGTTGTCATAATGCTCTTTCTGTCTGTCACTTATTTCTTTCTAGAATCGGATTGGACAGTTCCATGCGTTAAGACACCTGAGAGGTATTTTGATTCAAGCAAAATTTTCTTGGAAATCAGTAGCACCGACTCTGTGGTCTAGTATTTAAGCCATTTGTTCTCATTTCTCCTTTTTATTATTTTGATGATGCAGATGCTTCTTCTATGGTGATGTTTCTTCAAAGAGGGATCCAAAGGCATATTTAAGATATGTATATACCTTATTCGATTACTACCAGCTATACTTCTGCAAGTCTAGCGAGAACAAAACTGAATTGCCGCTTGTCATTAATACACCTGGATGGGTTAAAGGTGCTTCACTCTCTTATATCCTTTCAAAACAAAAGAGTTATGTCGAAACAGAAGAAACAGTTTTCACTAATATAATGATGATTCACAATCTTTAGGAATTGGTTATGATTTATTGGTGGACATACTGAGATATGTTTCACCTTCCCATGTTGTGAAAATCAACATCTCTGCTTACAATAAGAACCTACCAGCTGGGTTGTTCTGGTTAGACGGTAATGATGATGAGACAGCTCACTTGATAGAGATTCAATCTGCTTACAAAGACAGATATAACCGATCGTAAGTCCTGTACAATGCTAGTAATCGAACAATCTCATCAATATGCTTTTATTGTCTGTCTAGTAGTTACATGTTTTTGTATCCTGCTTTTGACAGCGTTTTAATACATAAGGACGGTCACTTGATGAGGGACATGCGTATAATCGCCTACTTCAAGCAATGCATTAAAGGAAAAGAAGTAAACACGATCAAAGAACTAACCCATGAACTCGCTTCACATACTCCTTATGAAGTTCCAGTATCGAGTTTAACAATCAACCATCTGCATTGTCAGGTAAAAAAGAAAACAATGTGAAAGGGTCACATCATTATCATGGTAATCTATATAAGATATGATGCCAATAATGGGTTTCTCTTGTTCTTGTTCCCTCTAGATTCCAAGTACCGAAGTGTACTATAGTTTAAATGCTTCCATTGTTGGTTTGGGCGTTAGCAACGACGTGTTTGAAGATTTGCCATCATGTGTAGGTCTTGGTAAGTTGCTGTTTTATCCATTGTAATAAGTGAAAAAGCCCTGTGGAATCTGGGATAATGATTATTTATTGAAATTGGTTAAATAGGAATCGTGAGGGGAATTGACACAGAGAGAGGAATCTTGTATGTGATCACTCCAGTTCCAGAAAACGTAGTTGAGAAAGTGGATCTTCTATTGCAAGGCTATATTCACATACCTACTTGCCTCTTAGAGGTGAAGGATTACAGGTCGCCATATTTATCTGCCAACGTCTTAGCTTCCACCTAAAATTTTCTTCTTGTAAGACATTTTTTGCTCAGCTTTTTTTCTCTGGTTACTCTGTATCACTTCATCTTACCAAGTTTCAGTTTTTGTTTTTTAAATATACATATTTTTAACCTCATATTATGATTGCCTTACCAAAGCATCTTTCAATATGTGTTAAGACTTAGAAGTGAAGGCTCTGCTTACTCGTTCATCAACTTCTCTTGTTTAAACTGGTGTTATCTACTGATTTAAGTTCGTTGCAACTTCTCTGAAGAAACAACATTTAGACTCAAATTAAAACACTCAATTCCAAAGTTGAAGGTTGAAAGATTAAAAAACAAAAGACAGAATCTAGACTCAAACTCAATTCCAGACAAACAAGTCTATAATCTGAGTAAACAAAGAGTTTGTATGCCAGAGGAGCAAACGGGTTGAGCATCTTCTACTAGAGGAACGATTCTTAAGATTCTATATATCAACTACGTTCTTCAGTTCTATGCACATGGAAGAGTGCACCTGGAACAGAGCAACACAGCAAGTCATTACAATAACCAAACCTTAAAACATCATAAGAAGAGATATTTTATAAATCAACACAATTCTCATAATAGTGACGCATCCGGTCAGTGTAATCACTAATCAACCGCCATCTAATCAATGAAACAAAAAAAGAAAAGATTGTTTCCTTTTTTTGTTTTTTTTTTCCCTTTTAACTAGACCACAATGTCCACAACTGTGGGATACAAAGAAGAAATAAAAAGATGAAAAAAACTCGCTACTGAATGTTCCCGTTAGAACTTATCTAACCCAATAATCATACGTTACTCTTAAGGTATGAGAAAATTAGAATATCACTACAAAATATAGAATATGTGTCACTTTACTATCTGAAATGACGTTTGATATTTACTAGTTGAATGTATTACAGAATTTCGAGAAAGGTAAACAAAGAAATTCACTGCATTTATCAGTCATCTTATATATATAACATGTTCTCCGGCAAGAAACGTCAATATCTTCAACAGTCACCGAGCATGCAGCTGGAATCAAATTGGACACAAAAGCATTTTTTTTTTTTTAAAGACACAAAAGCAAATTACCGTCAAAATCAAACACCATCTCCTCTAAACCTAAAATACCCGTATGTTGGTCTGTGTGGCACGATTAAGCCAATAGTACATCTTCCAGAGAGATCAGAGTGTGGGACAAGTATTGTGGATCACGAGAGCAAATAATACATATGTTGTTTCAAGCAGGAGAATAATGAAAAGAATGGATATAGATATGTGATCACCTCCCGATCGAAGAACTGAAAATAAATCAACTCAAAAGAATCGTGGCATCACGTTAGATTTCACTTGCACCAAGCAGCTTAGAAACTCATACAACCCAAGAAAAAATGTACAAAATAAGTCAATAACCAAAAGAAAAAGGTACTGTATTAATTAAAGGGTTTTGTAGAAGTCTCTTTCTCAATAAGAGGTTTGGGGTTAGGAAGTTTCTATTTTAATATTGTAAATAAAATAAATTATTAATTTTGTTATTTAATTTTATAAAAAAATGAGGGCATAAGTGGTTTTTTTTTATTATTATAAACACACCAATAAGCTTAGATAGGAGGAGGAAAGGGAAAGTACAAACATTGTTCTTAAAACATATGAAAGACTTAAATTAGAGCTAGACTTGAAACAATAAAGATGACAAGATAATCAAAGGGGACCAGAAGTGGTAAAGATAAAGAGTTCCCACATAAAGTAAAGCCACTCGTGGTGATGGATGACCGACCAATGCCGCATTGTCAGCCACCTTTGATAAACCATAACGAACAGCGAGGGGTAAAACACTCTTATTGGGCTTGAAATGAGCATGGAGCTTATTGGGCCAGAGAAAGCCCTCGTTGCATAATTGATGGCCAGGACCATTCCATGTCCATCCTCTGAAAACACTCCTATATAATTTTTAGAAATGATTGTTTCCTCTTTTTTTTTTTTTCCTTTTTTTCTTTACCTTTTTTTTCTTTTTTTTCTTTTTTTTTTCTTTTTTTCCTTTTTGCCCTTTTAACCACTCGACAATATAAAAATTAATAAGTAACTAAAGACACAACCGTCTATAAAAAAAAAAAAAGGGGGTTGTGTGGTGTCTCGATCCCTTTTTCACAGAAGCCCTAGCAGACAGAAGAGAGAGAGAGAGAGAATGGATCGATCAGGTAATCAATCTCAATCGAAATCAAAATCAAAACCAAAATCAATGGAGGGAAGATGTGCGATTAGCAGATGTAGTAGTAGTTAATTGGAATTGAAGAGGAAGAATGAAACGACGACGGAGGAGTGTGGGTTGTGGTCGTTGCCAGATGATCTGATTGTAGACTGCCTGGCTAAGTTGTCAAAATTGGACCTCGTGGCTTTAGCGATGGCCTCCAAGAGGCACCGGCGTGCCCCAAAGTCCCATGACCTCAGGAGCTTGAGGTCTCGGTGGGGTTGCGTGCACTCATATGTGTACGTATATATGCACATGTATCCAGATCCAAGCCCACGGTGGTTCGTCATCCACCCCGTGCAACGTCGGCTGAAACGGCTCAATATGGACTACTACTTGGATCCGGCCCCGGTTGAAGGATCCTGTTTCGTGAGGACGGATTGGGGGATCTATGTAATCGGTGGGCTCATCAACGGCAAACCCACATCGGAAGTCATGTTTTTTGATTCTACCGATCACACAGTGTGCCGCATTACGCCCATGAAGATGGCTCGAAGCGGAGCATCGACAAGCTGCTTGATGGGCGAGTCCAAGATATACGTGTTTGGAGGGTGCTCGGACTCTGCTGATTCCTCAAATTGGACAGAGGTGTATGATCTCGCAACCAGTACTTGGGAGTTCTTGTCGGTCTCTGCGCCCAAGATGCCCCTCAAAATCCAACAAAGTGTGGTGCTGGACGACAAGAAGCATGTTTACGCGGTGGGTGAGGATGGTCAAATCTCTAATTTCTCAGTAACTGAATGTAAGTTTGAGGCAGCAGAGGACGGAAGAAGCGAGTCTGACCTAGAAAATAAAAGCGATTGGCTTATGACTGATGAAGCATTGTTCTGCCGTGGTATCGGCGGGAGAATACTTTGGCGTCTTCCATTTAACTTGGATTGGAATGAAGTCAAGGGTTTGGAAGAGCTGCAGCAGCAACATATCATCCAACTCTTCATCTGCAATCATGAGAGGATGGCCATCTTCTGGGAAGCCCGGTCTCAAGGTCCTGATCAGAAGATTTTGGAGCTTTGGTACGCCGAAATTTCCTTTCAGCCACGCATGGATGGCGGGGTATGGGATCTTTGGGGGAACATTGAGTGGTCCGGTGCTGTCTTCTCCTCCGACTTAGACTCATCATCTACTCGTCCCCTTAACTTGTTATATGCTGTTTCTCTTTTTGTCTGAATATATTCCATGTTTTATTTAAAAAACTACTATTAGTTTTATATCAGGTACTTTTTTTTTTTGTGATTTATATATAGAATTTGGCAAATCTTCTCAAATTGAATATTACAAATGGAATAATGGAACATTAATTCTAAGTTGATAACTTAAAACAACAACATGAGAGCACCTTATGAAATGAGAATACAAAAACACTCATGATCAATCGTGTCTCAGATTCACTGCCAAAATCTGAGACATGAGAAACTTTATCAGACGTTGTAGAATGTGAAATGGTGTCGCCTCTGCCAGCAGCTTCAACGGATAAAAAGCTCTTGATGCAACAACCTGCAACTTATGTGCGTAAACTCTTCGAAACCTGCAACAACATGTAACTTTGCCAAACACCCCAATTGTGGCCGCCCTTGCGTCGCCATCGGTGCCACAGAGACAAGAAAGCTTTTCGAATTTTTAAAGCTCTGAAACGTCATTATGTATCTTCTGTGATTGACTCCTCCAAAACACACAACAATGCAAACGCTTTTTGAATCAATATTCGTCGTCATGTATTGACACAAAAGACTGTCTATGTCAACGTTCCCACAGATCTCCATCACTGTCTTCTTGACAAAGGAAACCTGCCTGCCACTGCACCGCTCTTCCCTTATGCAGAGAACTCACAATCATCCTTTCAATGTCGAATCCTGATTGTGAAGCATCTGAAACAACTTGTAACTTATGTGATAAATCCCCTTTCGACGGTCTGAAACTAAATGTAGAAACTGAATGTGTTGCCATTGTAGTAAGAGACCATCCCTTTGCAGAGCACATCAAAGTGATTGAGCGACTGGTGTTGGCCTTCTCATTGCTCACACCAAACTGATTTATCCGACAACGATTAAATAAAGTCACTTCCAACAACAACAAGACTGAAGGAACTAATACACCAAAGATTGGTTGGCTGCAGCTGGTAATGACAACTATTTTACTTTGTCTCCTCGTCTCAGAGAATCGGAGTGCTCAACAACCAAACATCCAAAACTAATAGCTATCTTAGCAGGTGCCTATAGCAAATGACGCCAGGTTTTGGTTCCCCTTTTCACTAGATCTAAATATCTGCACACTTGCTATATATTTCTAACAGCAACCACGGAAAACCAAGTCGGGTTTAGTCCAGTCATTTCTAATTAGGAAACAGGCTATCAAAGTTTGAGACTTTATGCAAATAGATGATCACAGTAAAACCAGAGATTAGGCAAAAACTTAGGAGTTTAAACAAAACTAAAGAGAATGGACTGAATCTAAACAAGAAACCAAACCAAACTTAAAAGAAACAACTGGCACTCCAACAAAGTTTCTCGTCAAACTCTCTACACAAACTTGCTAGTTCAAGGGGAGATCTCAAAGCAAAGGATGATTACCTGTAAGGCCCTTGTCACATTAGGAATAGCTGCTTCGTTCAAAGTTCGATCAGCCTAGAGAATCAAGCAAAAAATACCAACAATGATCAGACTCAATTTGAGGCCACAAATAATGAAATCTCAGCCACAAAGTAATCCTCATTTCTAAGAGGTGACATAACCATGAATCAATCGCAACTATAGCCTATTGTAACTAATACCAATGTGTAATTAAACAGAGGGAATGCGGATGGTAATCATACAAAGTCAACAGGCCAATTAATCCAAAGAGAGAGAGATGCACCTGAAAAAACATGGTGAGCATGTCTGAAAGAGAGACAGGCACAAAGACAATCTCTTGCGGTTGCTCCTCTGCGACTGCGACACCTTCTCCTCCTTCTCCAGCTGGCGAAAGCTTCCTCAATCCAAGGCGATTCTGTTTCATAAACCGAGCAAAAGTGCAATCTCGGCTGTTTCCGGTAGCTCCGGTCCGAAAGCTGAGGTTTTTCGACAAAGGGAGAAGAAGGGTTGAAGAAAGATAAGAGCTTTTGGTTCTGCAAAACGGTTGAAACGTAGAAGAAGCACAGGTAACGGTAAAGAGAACTTTGGCCTGGTCCAGAACAACGAAACCATCAGCGATGCGAGCGGTTTTTCCGGTAGCTCTGGTCCGAAAGCTGAGGTTTTTCGACAAAGGGAGAAGAAGGGTTGAAAAGGGTTTAACGCACCGGTGAAGTTGAGACTGAGCCGACAACAATAAACTAAAAAGAAGGGTTTTAGCGGTCCCGGTCCGGTTCTACTACAATCCAATTTTCTTGACGTTTAATTAAACCGACCCCCATGATCTCTGTTTTACACCTTCAGTTAATTTTGAACACTGTACATTGTAACACGATTCTACTCTTCATTAGTAGATGTTTAAACTGGTGTTATCTACTGATTAAGTTCGTTGCAACTTCTCTGTAGTTTAGACTCAAATTAAAACACTCAATTCCAAATTTGAAGTTTGAAAGATCAAAATACAAAAGACCGAATCTAGACTCAAACTCAATTCAATAATGGTTTTTTTTTTGCATAAATTTCAAATTTGATGTATTTAATTGCATTTTATTTCACTTGAGTAGTCTAATTTTTATTATTCAACTAATAATGACTAACTGTTGAATGAGTTATTTGAACATCCAAAATCAAAATCATCTTATACTGTACAAAAAGTTAACTAAAAATATAGCAAATATTATGTTTTAAAGAAAAATTCACATAAACACATTATTGAATTGGGGTATATGCCAATAAAAATATAATTATGGAATTTTGATCACATGTATATTATTTTTGTTTGTTTACACATTATTTGTTTGTATAAACTCATGTATTTTTTTGTATAATAAACTCATGTACAATATTGAATTTTACAAGCCTGAATAATAGAATACAATTAGCTTTATGTGATATCGATCCCAAGAGAGTCTTTGTTGTCTCATCCCATAATCTTTGGATCATACCCATGTTTTTATTGTACAAGTGAGATCTTTGATACACACTAGTAATTTTTTTTTTGAACAAATGATACACACTAGTAATAATAAACAGTTTCATGTAATAATTACGCTTAACTTATAGCTAGTTAGATGGTTTCCTTCAAAATTACTCTGTCCACTATCTTTTGACGATGTGATTATAAAGTATGAAACGTATTTTGGATGGATGCATAATTACTTTATTTTAGTATATATATATATATATATAGTAACTTTCACATCTATATTCTTCTTGTATTTTTGCTTCTTTTTTCATAAATTATGCGTTTGATTTGTTTTTTTCACAAATTCTAACGTCTTTTTAAAAACATTTTTCTTTTATGTTAAGAAATACTTTAATTTTTTTTCTTAGATCATACTATATGACTATCATATTAATTAGTTCATAAAGTTATAACGTTAAGCACATTTAATAATTTTGTGACATGTTTTAAGGAAAGACTATTGTCTATGGTTCTCTATATGTGTGACAGAATCATAACCCCATACATGCCAAGTTCCAGCAATATACAGGTTGATTATTTGCATGCGTTTGTACTATGATGATAAGCCTAATTAAACGTAACCTCTCAAAAGCAGTTAGTTATAAAGGCCTCATTGGCCAAATATAAAAATAAGAGTTTAATGGTTTTATGATGTAAACTGCTTTTGGATTTTTAACTTGGCAAAAATTCCCCATTGTCCAAATCAAAATAAAAGTTTGATTGTGATGTAAACTGATTTGAGAGGTTTAGTTAGGCTTAGACAAAATATTCAATAGCTAATACACTTTCACAAAAGCTAATACCTCACGTAGCTTTGATTGTCTACTAATCTATATTTAACCCACTAAACGAGTCCAGAAGAGTTATTCAGTTTATTTATTCCGACTAGTACACAAGTAGGGTAAGCTAGTTAAAATAACTTTTTTTAGTTTAGTAAAATATTCAAGTTTTAGGTAAAAATCGTAGTGTTGTCCCAACCTATTTAAAATCTTCCAAACATGGCCTTAAGTTGTCTGTTCATAAAATAGAATTGTGTATATACGCACCATAACTGATGATGAGAGAATTACTAACAAACCACAGGAAACAACAGGTTTCTTCTATCACCTTTAAAAACAACATTTAGACTCAAATTAACACACTCAATTCCAAATTTGATGTTTGAAAGATTTATAACAAATAACACAATCTAGACTTGAACTCAATTTCAAACCAAAACTCAATAATGGCCGTTTGGATTTTTTGTTTTTCGTGTCTTTTTTTATGTGGTCGGTTCTCAATCTCAACTATAGTTCATCTTGTTGATTAATTATTAGTAGAATGAAGCGAGTTCAAACGAAGGATATATCAACAGTTCCTACAGTTAATGCGTAAAAAGTTTCAAAATCGAGTTTGTAACCACTGTTGTTCAATAATTTACTAATTGAGTAGACATACCACGGGATAGACAAATACACAAGAAAACTGAAAGTAAATAGTTCTCATTTGTCGGAAAAAAATAAATCGCTTTCATCTACATGACGGGAAAATAGTTCATCAATAGTGCAAGTAAGAATTTCAAAAGGATACAAAGATGAAAAAACTCGTTATTGTAATGTTCCGGTTAGAACTTCTAACCCAATATACACATCAAAACCACCTACCGGTCAATATTAAACCGATTCTTAAAACCCCCGGTTTTCTTAACAGTGATCCATGGAAGAAGTAGATTTGATGGTTTTTAAGGTTCCACCAAGTTCCATTGGAACCAAAGGTATAAGAGAATGCAAGACATCTGTAATCAATGGCCTGTAACTCGGTTCTGGCTGCACGCACAAAAGCGCCACTGCTGCTACCTACACATATTCACATCACAACTCTTGAACTCTCTATCTCATCAAACCCACCTCTCTACTTTGCAAAAAACAAACTAAATCCTTCTCAATTTTTTTGCAAAAACGTACCTGGTAAAGGTGTTTTAAATCCATTGTGTCTTTAATCGCAGGATCTATGACGCCTGGTAACTTTGTTCTATCAGTGAGATAAGGCATTGCCTGATAAGAAGATAAAAGTACAATTCAAGATTTGACAATGAAGTCTTAAAAGGAGTTTTAGAATAACATAGTTTGAGACTATAAATGTATCTACCCAAGTGATGATGGATTGGCATTCACCGGGAGCTAGTTTCTCCACAGGCTTTTTCCCAAGTAAAAGCTCTAACAACACTACTCCAAAAGCATACACGTCGCTCTTTTCTGTCAATTTGCCTATTCACCATACAAAAAAAGAATGGTAATGACGAGGATTAAATGCTTATCGTAAGAACAGAACAAGTTTCTTTAAGGATGTTTAAGACTCGACAGATTAGTATTTCAGGGCTTACCGTCTAGAAGATACTCTGGTGCAACATAGCCAACTGTCCCTGAAAGTTTATGGATCTTGTTCTTTGGACCATCAACAACAGCAAGACCAAAATCTGAAATCTACATTCCATAGAAAGCTAGAGATTGATGAAACAGAAAAAACAAAGGAATATGAGACTGAAGCAGTACGACTTTAAAACATTGTTCTGCTTACCTTAGCATTGAAATTACTATCCAATAATATGTTGGAGGATTTCAAGTCCCTGTGAATAATCGCTGGATGACAATGTTCATGCAAATATTCTAATCCCCTGATTTAGAAATACAAACAAGTACAATAACAGTTGCTTTAGTCATCCTGATTGTGAAATGTTTGCAAGTTTTAAACACGAGAGAGATATCATGCTCACCTTGATACATCAAGAGCAATCTTCATCCTCATAGGCCATGTGATCGTCGAACCATGAGAAGCTCCTGAGAACTTGAAAAAAAAAGGTTTCAATATTTTTATATACTCACAACTTCAACAAGAATAATAATGTTCATCAGCTTCTGTACCGTGCAAGTGAGATTCCAGAGAAACGTTTGGCATCAGCTCATAGACGATAAAGCGTGCAGTATCATTCGTGCTATAACCTAAGAGCGATATTATATTCGGGTGCTTGAGCTTACTCAATATCTCAACCTCACTCTGCAAATCTCACAGAAATAAAACATCACTCAGGAAGATGAACATTTTGGTTATCTAACTAATGAACTCCATTGCAAAAAATGCATATGGAAGAAAAGTATTGCACCTTAAATTCCATAGCTGCTTCTTCATTGGCACAGTCTAGCTTCTTAACCGCAGCTTGAGTGTTGTTCTCTAATGTAGAGAAATATACACACCCAAACCCACCTTGACCCAAAATGTTACTCTCCTTAAAACCACTAGTTCCCTTTTCTATCATATCGTAATCGATCAGCGACACCATTCCCTGCTTTGTAGTTTCCTTATCTAGTTTTTTTGAGAATGTGAATCCACAGCCTTCAAAACAAAAATTGGCACATTAAAGACCATGCTCAGACAAATGTAGGTAAGATAAGTTTCATAGTTCCATTGAGGTAAGAACACAGACACAGAATTAACAAAACGACTTCAAAGTTTAAAATTCTTAGCTATCAAAGATTCATCATGGATTTCAAGATTATGGTCATAAACCAACAAGAACATGAACAAAAAGAAATGTAACTAAGAAGAGAATTTACCTGAGCCCTTAAGGTTCCTTCTCCTATGGCAAACCCAATAAAGCAGAGAGCAAACTAAGATTATCCCAACTAAGGAAAAAGCAGCTGCAAGTAAAATAACGAGTCTCATGTTGTTGTTACTGTCTTGTTTATGCAATCCCTTCTCTCCCTTATGATAACCTGATCAACCAAACCAAAAAAAAAGCCTTCAGATTCAAGAAAATTTGGAAACTTTGCAGACCAAAAAAAAACAAATTGAAGTGAAAAGTTCGAACTTTATGGCAAGAGATAAGCGTTACAATGGAGGACATGAAAAATGTGAGAGTACGGAGAAGAAATTCTTGTGACCCAGAAGAAAAAACTCCACAAAAGCTAAAACCTTTACAAAGAAAGTTCGAAATTTTTCATACTTAAACGACAACAAAATAGCATAGTCATTAAAAGCAACCAGAATCTGTTTCTTTCTTCTTCTTCTTCTTCTTCTTCTAAATTTCTTGAATTTTCATCCGGAATTAAAATGTGGAAGTAACCCTAAAATTGAAGAGGAAAAAATGAAAAAGAAAGAAACTAATTTACCAGGAGATAAGCTAGGAGTGAAAGCAGAAGGTTGAGGAGGAAGAGATTTTTGTGAAGTGAGGGACACAACACATGTGGATTGATGAAGAACATAACCTTGTAGTAAAACAAGAGCTGTAATAACTAATTGCCTCATTTCTTTCTTTCCAAAGGATAAAACAAAAAAAGTTACTTTCAAGAACCCACAGACTTTGAATTTGGGTTCTTTTAGAGAGGAGACATGATTTTGGAGAAGAAAAAAAATTGAGTAATTCAAGAAAAGACCAAGAATGTGTTTGAAAGTTTGAGAGAAAGAGAGAGATTTGAGAAAATATTTACTTTCCTATTTAACCATAGCTGAAGAGAGAGAGCTCTGTGCAATAAAATGGTAAAAAGAAAGAGACAAATAGGATTCAGACGAAACTCTTGAGGTGGAGCAGTTAGTTACCATAAAGAAATATTAATATCGTCCGGATAGAGAAAATAATTTTCGGGTGATTAAGGCAAAAATATATATCATAACTAATGTATGTGTAGGCAAAATATATACATGCCATGAATAGAGATGTATACATAATCAATCAGATATATTGTGTAAGGTTACATAATCAATCAGATATATTGTGTAAGGTTGAATATGTTTTGTTAATTATGTAAATTAGTCTAAACAAATATAAATTTCATTCAATAAAAGACTCTTAAAATACTTTCTTTTTGGGTAAAGTTGAGTGAAATAGATTTTGATAGTAACACATAAATTAATTATTGATAATCTTAATCCAAACTAATTTAGAGTTTGTGAAAAAAGAGAAAAAAAAAACAATTAAAAAAGGAGTCGACACTCTTTATATTTACCATTTGAATTTTAAAACTGTCGATATTTGAAATTCATTCATCATTCACACGACATTCGTGCAAAACCATTTACAATTTGATGATAAAAAGGTCTAACCAATCAAAAATAAAATAAAAATATAGTGCATATACAATAAATCAAAATTTTAATCTTATGGCTTTTTATTTTTCAAAATGAAAGTAGGTTATTAAAGTCTAAGAAAAAGTGTTATACTATAGACTTGACTTTTCAAGTACTTTATCAAAAAAAAAAAAAAAAAGTAAAACAAAAGTAAATATAAAAGCTTTTGTAATAGAATCTAAACAAAAAGCTGGAAAAAAACTGGTTTATATGTTTCTTCACACTTTGCAGACAAGCGATGGGTAGAAGAACCAAGAGATTACTGTTGCAAACCATGAACCATCCATGTGGAGACCACTGAACTTTTACTAATAAGATCCCTCTAACTATGGAGATTAGATTATATATAAATTGTTATTGATGTAGATTTTAAATTACTTAGTCTGTTAAATTTACAAAACGTGTAAGCAATACATTATACATTACATACATACACTCTCTCGTATAATATAATCAACTTTGGAGGAGCGTATGTATTGTTTTCCCCACATTCACTCTACAATAGATTTTGTCAAACACTTAAATGGACTTTATTTTTTATTTCAAACGAAAGTATTATCACGTTTAAACTGAGATCCTACATGACGAATACGTTTTCCTTTTTACTCCGATTAAATTAGCAATTTGTAGTTTATTATATAAACAGCATGGCGAATTCGCTTTCTCTTTATCAATCCAATTAGCGAATATTAACTTCTTGTCATGCATGAATAATACTTCAGATTGGACACCCGACCTACCTTATCCATATTCGATTTTTTTACTTCAAAATATTTCAGTTAGTTGTTGTTATGTAAATAATTCAAATGTTAAAGAAACTACTCTATCACATGTTAGGTGACCAATGGGTTTGTCTCAAGACATTAAAATATAGTATTTCCTTCCAACATCTTTTTTAATTATGCGTATTGATTTGTCCTTAACCATATACCAGAAATCGATAAATATTTTTTCCTCTTCAATTTATTTGGTGTGCTTCTATTTCCTTGACCCACAAGTTAGTGTACCATTTATGATTACTCTCTCATCAAGATAGAACAGCTTGAATCGTTTTCAGTGTAATAATATCAATGAAACTATCGTTAAACAAACTGGTGATTAGTCATTAGTGCGATTCCATTATATAATGTAATGGAACACATGTGATGCACGATTTATTGATTGGTTCAGTACTTTTGATTACTAGTCCAAGTTTCTCTGTAACATTTTCGGTCTTGTTACTCTGTTCTTTTTCATCTCTCTATTTTCTTACTCTCGTGTTCTGTTCTTTTGTTTTTATAGATGATTTCTTGGGGTGAGCAGGTCATAAAGAAATACTTTTAGTTTTTGGGTGTTTAGCTTTAGCAAAGGCTTAAACTTGGTATTATATATGGAGACAATTAAGAAAATTATGTGGTAAACCCCCAATCAACTTAAAACCCTGATCATACATGACTATGTACCATTTACAGATGAAAACATGCATTTTCACTTATCAGTATGGATAGAAAGTGTTTCCTTACTAGAACTGAAACCTGATGATGAACCATGATTATGATGAATGCAGCATTCGACACACTCAGCTGTTCTCTGCCCTAGTAGAACCTCATGTATGCAAAATGTATAACTTTTACAAGACGCAAGGCATAAGATGCCGCGCTACTGCAGCTCAGATTCAAGCATGGCCAAATTGATCCCTAGCTAAATGCTGTCGAAACCCGAAGATTGTCACCAATATATATATCATCTTCTAGTCTGTTTGTACTTTGTAGGGTGCAAAACAGTATCCATACACCACAGTTAGATATTGTTGGCGGTGACGGAAAAAAGAAAAGCATTTCATATCGGGTTTGAGACCAAAAAGGAAAAATAGAAGTAGCTGTCTTAACTCAAATCCAAATGAGTAGCCACAAGCAAACAGCAAAAAACACAAAACACAGAAAAACAAAAAACAATGATAATTCATTGCATAGGTTGAGGTGGGAACATGTAAGGGACGTTGATCGTGTGGTGGTCTGAGAAGTCTACATCGCTATCAGCTCTGCGGAGGCTGAAACCTCCCAACTCCAACACCTGGCTCGACTCGTGGACATCGAGGTAATAGATGTAGTTTCCCTTGAGTTCAGGGACGGAGTTACCATGGAGACAGAAAGGCTCAGACTTTGAAAGAAAAATGCAGATATCTCCAATGTCTTCAGTGTAAGTAGCTCTTCCTTCCTTGCCTATCCTGAACACCCTAAAACCTTTGGTTTCCAAATCCACCTTAGTTACCATGCTATAAGCGCAGGACCTTAGCAATGGTCATATTGTATCACTGTTATTAATATTGTATGATAATATTACTTGAAACTAAAACAAACAAAAGTCTATGGAGTGATGACTCTTAAGTCATGTCTACCATATATACCTGTACCAAATAACAAGGAAAGTTTCTCCGTCTGATGACTCTACTAAGTATGGAGTCCTGTAGCACGAAAACAAAAGTTCCTTTTCTGTCTTTTTCAACCTGGGAAGGTTTTGAAAATGCAACTTTTGCAGCTTGGGCTCGCCCTTGAGATCCCAGGATGCCATGTGGTCGCATCCAGAAGCGGGCAAGGAGAACATCTGATCTCTTTGAGAATACATGACATGGGAAGTGAAGAAACTGGGGTCTTTGATTCTGATGTTGGTCCATTTGGAGCTCTTACACAGGCTGAGTTGAGGTCCCAAGAACTTGACAGCCACAACACAGTCGTCTTCCTCAGGAGAAGAAGTGGACATGGCCACGTTGGTGACAATCTGGGTCTGACAATGAGGAAGAGTCACAAGAGGAGGCAGTGAAATGCGTTTAGGGTTTGAGTCTGATGCAAATGGGTTCAGATCGTCGTGGAGACACACCACACCCTTCTTTAGGGTAGCGACCCATCCTTGGGATGCTCCGATTGTTGATTTTGTCTCTAGCAACTCACTAGGGATCTTCCGGTCAGTAGTTATTAATTCTGTGGTGGAAACGTCGAGAAATCTTATGTCATCTCCAAAAGGATTTTTGCCGAAGACCAAATAAGGTGCAAGACGGTCTATGGAAGATGAAAACAAACGAAAGCTTATCTGCTCAAACACAAAAGAGAGAAGATAGATCGATCTCACAACACAACCAAAAGATATATACCAAAACATTTAAGAGATCAACAAAAAGAACAAAGAAGTTGTGTCTCTCTCTCTTTTTATACTTACCTGAGAATCTTTCTGAGGAGAGAGCTTGGAGAGTCTGGAGAGAAACGGAGACATTTTTTGTTTTATCCGCTGGTGATCCTGATTCGCTTCAGTAAACTGAGTTTTTATTGTCAAACAAAGCGTGCTCACCCAGGACGGTTATATTAGACTACGGTTTTAAAATATTTTGATAGATTTCAAAACTTTGGTGGATTATTTCAACGAAAAAAGATGGCTAGCTACATCAAATATACAAGAAAACATGGTCACACGTACCAAGTATACTATTGTATCTTCAACTACACGAAGTATATGTATTACATGGTTACATGTATGAACTATATGACGTTATGTGGTCAACACCATAAACATACAATCTGGTACACCGATTGACTGATTCCGGCGAAGACCGACGTTGATTCCGGCGTTGACCAAAAAAAAAGTATCAACATTTTTTTCCTGTTAAAAATCAAAATAAGAAATATTATATATAAACATTTTTGGTTTTTCATGATTAAGAGACATATTCAATTCAATATATCTTTAATGTATTCATTCTTATAATTAGTTAGTTTTATTTTTGAAGCTAAATAAATGATTAAATAAAAATCATTAATAATTATTTTCAAGATATATATATATATATATATATATATCTTTGATAATCAGATTATTTAAATACTACAAAATCAATAAAATCAAATTCAACTACTTTCATTAGAAAAAATAATATTAGGATATTGAATTAAATATATTTTTAATTATGAAAAACCATTAATGATTTAATATAATTTTTAAAAAAAAACAAAAAAAAATAGAATACATTTTTTTAGAATACATTTTTTTTGTATTCTAAATTTTGTTTCTTTAAAAGCAATTATATTAAATCATTAATGGTTATTCATCAAAAACATATTCAATTCAATATCCTAATATTTTTCTATATCTCTAATGTACTCATTCTTAGAATTAGTTAATTTTTATTTTTAAAGCTAAACTAATAGTTAAAAAAAAATCATTGATAATTATTTTCAAGATGTAATATAAAGGAATTTGCAAAAATACTCTTATTCTATACCCTTTTGCAAACATACCCTCAAATCAAATATATTGTTTTGCTAAAATCATTTTATAACATTAAAGTATCTAAAATTATATAGTAAAAGTATCTAAAATTATATAGTAAAAGTATCTAAAATTTTATACAACATTTACCATGCAAGTAGTTGAATTTGATTTTATTGATTTTCTTTGATTTTATCTACTATTATTTTTCTAATGAAAGTAGTTGAATTTGATTTTATTGATTTTGTAGTATTTAAATAATCTGATTATCAACATCGGTCTTCGCTGGAGTCAGTCAACCGGTGTACCGGATTGTATGTTTATGGTGTTGAACACATAACGTCGTATAGTTCATGCATGTGGTCATGTAATACATATACTTCGTATAGTTGAAGATAGTATCTTGGTATGTGTGACCATGTTTTCTCATGTAGCTAGCTATCTTTTTTTCTTATTTCAAAGATAACTATTGAAAGATTTTAAAGATTTTTACTGGTGGTTCGGTAAGATTTCAATATCAAAAGTTTCAGATGGTCTTGTGTGACAATAAAAACTTCCTCATTAGATATGATTTGATCAATCAAAGTGCCACAACTGAATTTGGAATAACCAAAGTTACAGGGAAATTATGTCAATAAAACATCAGGCAGAAATTTTTGTAACACTCAACGTTAACACATAAGCAGCATTGTGGTGCTCACGATTGTTTAGCTTTTTACACATGACTCGTCAACTTTTCTTCCACGAGCTCGATGCATCTATATAGAACCGATTCAATTAGGTTCAGAAGGCATACACTGTCAAATGAAGATTCGTGACCGTGATCCTCCTTGGCGTTCTCAGCGATGCTACAGCTCACAACAGTTCGAAGAGGCAGAAGCCACTCTTTGTACGCTTTCTCCAGATTCTTCTTTGACAAAACTTCACTGCTTACTCTGCTCCTCTCTTTACGTGCTTCATTTTCTGTAATTTTGCCTTGTCAGATATACAACAAGAACAAGAAAGATTAAATGTGTTACTGATTTGCATAAGATTACATTACACACGTAAAATAGAGACATATATACTTTACACGCATCTGCAGACAATTTCATATACCAAAAGAGCTTAAAACATGTCATTTGTATGTACAAGTGTGAATACTTGCAACAGACAACATGATTAATGTTAATCCAAAACAAAAAGATACTGCATGCTATATCTTGTGAGACATTTTCATCATGGATCAATAACTGGTTTATATAAGTTCAAGTAACTTGCAGGCTATTTCGAGTCATCAAAACACAAAACACTATCCAGCAACTTGTGATTTGAAACACCTTCTATTAAGTTCAAATACCAACTCGTAAAACTTTAAGGAATCTATTCCTTGATTTACTTGGAAAGTAGTTAGATAAAGCAAAGTACAATTCTTCCATTTATTTTAGTTAAAAGTTTTTACCTCCTGGATTAAATAACAATGCAAACCTGTAGAGATTCAGTGCTGCCAGAACCTGGACAAACATCACACAAAACTATTTGTCACACACATGTGCCTCAATACTATATCTTATAAATATTTAGTAGAGAAACAATAACAAGCTCTCCCTATTTTCTATCCGACACTCGCATTCTTATAACCGGTGAAAATTCTTGGATCACAGTTTTACTGACGAAAAATCTTCTAGCAATGGAACATCATAAAATTCCTTAATTAGCGAGAAAAGTATGCTACTCTCATTTGATACTTTCACCTTTTCTCTGTATGTATGTATCTATGTCCCTTAAAGCAATTACCTTACCCATATTACTTACTGCATTGCATATGGGCTTACATGATGCACACAAAAGATAAAAAATATATATTTTTTAAAGAATTGATATAGGAACAAAACAATTACCGCATCACTTTGGTCTGGAAGGAGTGGAGGACCACCTTTTGGAGGCCTTAAGACCAACTCCACTAGCTCAATAACAAGCATATCAGCGGCTGCACAATCTGTACCTTGCAAACTACTGCTGCTCATGCTGTCTTTAAATAGACCGAGAAGGATCGCTGTCTGGTTGATTTAGCAAAACAATATTAGTGAACTGAGATACCATTTTTCTTGTGGAAAAAGTAGCTATTACAGCAACAAATTTTAAAAGTAGCTGACTTGTACTTTAACAGTAGTAGCACCGTAAGACTACTAAAGACACTAAGCTGTGTAGTTTATGAACGGACAACGCATGTAAAGGTGTATCTTCATAATCATCATATCTGTGAAGTGTCACATGCTTTACTATCCATAAAGCTCGAGGGGATACAAAAATACTAACCATTGGGGAAGACTGGGAATTCGTGACAAGGGCTCTTAGAACGTGAAACCTCTGAGGAGCTGGGATATCAGAAAGAATCTAATCAACCAGCACCCAGAAAAAAAGAAGATTGTAAGAAGAAATATATAACAATCTCTGTACCTATAAATCAAGCCGAATAGATCACTAAACTTATGAACGAAGCATTTTTAGAATAAAGAAAGAAAAACAGGGCATATATACTGAGGGTAGTAAAAGTTGGCTAACACCTCTTCTAGTTATAAAGGATTATAAGCAGATTCAGCACAAGACGAATCATTTAAATTTGTACAATAATTCTGTGTAAAACATATTGAGTTTAGATCTAAAGAAACAAACTCATTTCGAAGTCATAGGAAACAAAAGCCATTTGAAAGTTTGGGTTGTCTTTTTTTCTTTGTGGATTATGTTATCTATAGAATCAATTTCTGCATCACTCAAAATCAGTTTCCCCAAAATTGATTAAGTCAAGGTTTATTAATTACCCTCTTCAGTGCCTCAAATGTCTTTTTTCTCAGATCTGCGTCTGGGGCATACATGATCACTAATGTAACAGCCTGGAAGAAAGAAAGAAACCAGACACTACTTAGAACGCTGGTAAACCTGAACGGTGTAAAAATTTAAGGAGAATAGAATTATGCCTGTAAAGCAGCGTAGATGCTAGGTGTGTAGTGGGAACAATCTATTTTCTCATCATTGCCTTGAGTTGAAGAAACTCCTTTTGTTATGTCAAGCAAGAACTCGATAGTGTGTCTTTTAAATGCCCAGAGCAGATCTCCAGAGGAAAGTATATATTTCAAAATCCCATAAGCTTGCCACCTTTTCACTGGATTGCTTTGAAGCTCATCTACATCACTTCCTAAAGCTGCATTAGTAGCCTCTCCAACCTCTTGTGAGATCTTTGCCCAGATGAGTAAAAGCGATGCACCCAATTTGATGTCAGGGAAAGAGTTGACAAAATCATCATCATCTGTTCATATTACATTCGTGAGACAAACTATCTTGCGATACGAGAATGGATGGATGGAGTTTTCAAATCAGGAAGAAAGTGCTTTTTGAGTTTTGAGATTAACCTCCAGCAACCGTGCTCAATAATTTTTCAGTGTCACTCCCCGTGATTAAACCAAGATGTGTTAAACCACAGTATGTCAAGAAAGGTTCTAACTGCATCACGAGAGGAACACATGAGACCGCTTTGTCTCTGATGCTAACTGAAAGAATAGCCTGCAAAATTAGATCAAGTATCAGGTATTGAAGGCAATCTATATGCTCATAAAAGAGGAAAGCAGAAATATATAGAACCAAAGCTGGAATCAAGTACGAACCGTTATCTGTATCACATAGAAACCGAGCAAACAACGGACTTTTACTTCTTCTTCGTTCTTCTGTAAAACAAAGAAAAGAGATCAGAACGGGAGAGTGGAATATTCAATTTAGAGAATGAGCACTTTAAGAAGTGATTAAGGAAATCCCAATTGCCAATTTATCAAACTTACAGACCAGTTTTGAAGAAACATCTCGAATTGAAAAGGCAATGCCTACAGCCTTATCAAATAAATCTTCAACTTGCACATCTTTTTCCAACGAAATGTCCTTCAAAGCGTTCAGGACAACTGGAACTGCAACCTTTAGTTGCTCGAAGTGACGCCTCTGAATTGAAATAAATACTGAAACCAAGAAATTCGAATAACTTGTCACTGCTTCAGTTTGCAAGAGCTATATTAACATCTTCAGTAAGAAAAGTGGTTAAGAATTCAAAGAATTTTTTTATCAGGGAAATTCATACTTTTCTACTCTCGAGGTGCATTACTAAAATTGCAGGTACCAAGCTAAAATTCACCTTTATGACAGAAGTTTATAAGTATCTAGGAAACGAGAAAAAATCTTCAACTGCTACCTTTGGAGAGCCCATGTAATAACGGAGTAGAACAACTAGAGGGTGAAAGAGAGCACCTTGCAGCATCAAGTGCCTGGTCATTTAGATTCATAAGGTGATCAACTTGAAAAAAGAACTTGTAGTCTTCTTAAGGCAAATACCAATTACGAAAAAGCAACTTAAGAATAGTATATATATACTGCCTTGAATTAGCCTGGATCCGAATCCAATTCAAGATCTAATACCTCACAAAGAATTGAAAGCATGTCACGTGGATTGCATGCTTCCACAAATCGATCAACGATTTCCTCAACTAACTGTAAACATCTGCTTGATAGGTCTGCGAACTTGGAAGTTACTTTCGGCAACTGAAATGACAGTTCATCTATAACCTCCTGTAACACAATGAATTGGGGAAAACTCATAAGCTTGATTCTAAACGAATCTTTCCTTTTGGCTTCCAAAGCAATTTGAGAACTGACAAAGTACCTGATCCACTTGAGGAGATGATACAACTTTCAAAATTTCATCTAGAACTTCAATAACATCATTCTCCAGTTCATCGTTCTCGGACAAACAATTCAGATAGCTGACAAGTTCTTTAACTAAGCTCTCCAAGTCTTTAAATCCTCCTCCAACTTCACCTGACTGAACAAAATAAAATAAAAAAAAAAACACAAAATCAAAATCAATCAATTACTTGAAAATCAAAAGTAACAAAAAAACGCTCCAGCCAATCACGAAACCACGAGTTCGTTCCTTAGAACCTAATTAGCGACTAATTTTTTTCAATCGAACTCCAAAACTCACGAAGCGGCTAAAGTATTCATCCAATCTCCGAAGCTTTTAAAATATTTTCCCACAGAAACAAAATTACACAACCCGAAGAAGTTGAGAAAACTTACACTGAAGCACAAAGCTAAAAGTTCTCGTACACGGCGTGAAGGGGAAGCAGTAACAATCGTCTCCTCAAACTCGGAGCTCCCAACAGTGGACGACGCCATAACGCCAAAAACTTTTCAATTTCGCCTCTGTTTCGTTAAGAGCGAGAGAGTTTTAAATAATCGCGATTTGAACCAGGTTGTTTGGTTATACGAATAATATTAACCCCATATAACCTAAATTCTAAATTACGAATAGTTTAAAACTTGTATCCAAACAAGCCACGTTCTCTCTTCGCTCACACACACACTTTCTCGTATTCGTCTCTCCTCCAGATCCGGTGCACTTCACCCTCACCGAAAAGATCCTATACTGGCTCAAACTCTCCTCCTCTGATCTAGCCATGGAACCTGACGTCAGCATCGAGACTTTGTCTATCATTCGGATCGCCGTCCTCCCGATCGGTACTATCCCGCCGACGCTTCTACGGGACTATCACTCGATGCTGCTCCGTCATCACACGATCGCGCTCTCCGCTGTTAGCTCCTTTTACACTGAGCACCAGAAATCTCCGTTTACGAATCAGCCTTGGGACTCTGGCTCTCTCCGGTTCAAATTTGTGCTTGGTGGTTCTCCTCCGAGTCCCTGGGAGGATTTTCAGTCTAATCGGAAGATTCTCGCCGTGATCGGACTTTGCCACTGTCCTTCGTCCCCTGATCTCGACTCTGTCACTGAGAAATTTAATGTGGCTTGTAAGAGCTATTCATCGGCTCTTGTCCGGCGCTGCTTCGCCTTCTCCCCTGGCGATTCGCAAGTGAGTATCTTAGTTTCCACTTCCCTTTTGAAATTTCGATGCTTCTAATATTCTAGATGATGCACTATAGTTGATACTTGATAGTGATGTTTATATGTTACCTGGTAATTTCCAAATCGGTAGCTTATGTTCTACAGCTTCTGAATGTGTGCTAATTGACGATTCTATGATCAATGTACTGTCTTGTGCAGCTTGAAGATGGAGACAAGAAGGGTGAAAATGTGATTTTGTTTCCTCCTTCTGACAAGCAAACTCAGGAGTTTCATTTACAAACAATGATGCAAGATATTGCAGCTTCGCTGTTAATGGAATTTGAGAAGTGGGTTCTTCAGGCAGAATCTGCTGGCACAATTTTGAAGACGCCTTTGGATTCCCAAGCTAGTCTCAATTCAGAGGAGGTTCATGTCTAGGTGTCCTATAATTTAGTCTATGATTCATTTCCTCCTGTGGAAGCTTATAACCATTATACCTTCTAGGCTCATTCGTTTGGTCTAATGCAGGTTATCAAGGCCAAAAAGCGTAGGCTTGGACGTGCACAAAAAACGATAGGAGACTATTCTTTGTTGGCTGGTTCACCTGTTGATGCCAATGCTCACTATTCTACTGCTCTAGAACTGGCCAGATTGACAGGAGATTACTTCTGGTATGCAGGTGCCTTGGAAGGCAGTGTTTGTGCCTTACTGGTAAGGCTTTATGTTGCATTGTTCTTACGTTTTTTATAGCATTATAGCCAAAAAAGTGGATACTGAATGTACTTTTTATCTGATATGCACTGAATATGAAATTGCTCTCATCTGTCTCTCTTTATTTATTTACAACACCTAAGTATTATGTTTTCTTAATATTAGGTAGATCGGATGGGTCAACGGGATGTGGCTTTAGAAGATGAAGTTAGATATCGGTACACTAATGTTATCTTACACTACAGAAAGTCATTTATTCAAGAAATTGCTCAGAGGTAATTCTACGTATTACCTGTTTGGCACTCTTCTTCAGTAAACTTATTACTACTACGAAATAGCAATCAACTATTTTCCTTGCAGAGTTTCGCCCTTGAGCTTTGAACTCGAAGCTACCCTTAAACTGGCCAGATTCCTTTGCAGGTATCATTGTACGCCTTTTATTTCTGGAAATTATAATGATGTAGCTTCCTATTTTGCCTTCAGTACGCTGCTTAGTTTGTGGTTGCTGTGATTTTGCTCAGTAGGAGGCTTTTTTCCTTCCTTCTGGTTGAATCACATATTTCTATGATTTTAATCATTATTACAATGGCTTCTTTGTACAGGAGAGAACTGGCTAAGGAAATAGTAGAGCTATTAACCAATGCTGCCGATGGTGCAAAGTCCTTAATTGATGCCAGTGATAGGCTCATATTGTATGTTGAAGTAGCACGTTTATTTGGAGCACTTGGTTATCAACGGAAGGCAGCCTTCTTCTGTAGGCAGGTCGCCCAATTGTATTTGCAGCAAGACAATCGATTGGCTGCTATCAGTGCCATGCAAGTTCTCTCTATGACAACTGATGCATATAGAATCCAAAGCAGGGCATCCATGTCAAAACTTTCTGTTTACAATGTGAGTTTGACAGCATAAGAATTATTTTTCTTCTCTTGTAGTTGATTGAGCCTTATTCATAACCATGGTTTGCCGTAGAATTTTTATTAGTACCATCACCGTTCACGATCTTGGCGTTTCTCCATGTATCATACTTTGATGTTTACTTTTCCTATAATAATTTCTCGTGTTTGTTGGTAAAGGAAACTGGGCGCCAACCTGATGCTGGAAAAATGCATCATCATTCAATTGTCTCACTGTTCGAGTCTCAGTGGAGCACTTTGCAGATGGTTGTGCTTAGGGAGATACTCCTCTCTGCTGTTCGCGCTGGAGATCCCCTTGCTGCATGGAGTGCTGCAGCGAGGCTTCTGAGGTGGCATTATCCTCTAATTACACCTTCAGGTCAAAATGGACTTGCTAATTCCCTTGCAAATTCAGCGGAAAGATTGCCTTCAGGAACTCGGTGTGCTGACCCTGCCTTGCCATTTGTAAGGTATGTTTATCAGCTGTCGACCTTTTTCTTTCAGGGATGTTTATCAAATTTTCTCACAGTTCAAGTAGACCAACAAGATCAGACTAATAATCACTTTCATCCATCTCTTGGCTTCATATTTGCCCAATCTGTGTTTATATTCCAGGATCTTGTTCTATATTTGCTTCGTAGCTGACTCTAACAAATTTTATTTTATGGGTCGTTCAAGCATTATTTTAATTGATCTTTCAGGCTATTCTCTTTCCCACTCCATTCCTCCCAAGTGGACATCGTAAAACGCAATCCAGCAAGAGAAGATTGGTGGACAGGATCTGCTCCTTCGGGGCCATTTATTTATACTCCTTTTAGCAAAGGAGATGCCAACGAAAGTAGCAAGCAGGAATTGATTTGGGTGGTTGGTGAACCAGTTCAAGTCTTAGTGGAGTTAGCAAATCCTTGTTGCTTCGATTTAAGGATTGATAGTATTTATCTCTCAGCTCACTCAAAAAACTTTGATGCGTTTCCTGTCAGTGTGGACATTCCCCCTAACTCCGCAAAAGTGATCACATTATCTGGTATTCCAACAGCAGTAGGACCAGTTACAATTCCAGGATGCACAGTTCACTGCTTTGGTGTAATCACTGAACATGTATTCAGGGATGTTGACAATCTGCTTCTTGGAGCAGCACAAGGACTTGTATTTTCTGACCCTTTCAGATCCTGTGGATCTGCAAAGCTGCGACATGTAATTGTTCCTAACATTTCAGTTGTACCGCCATTGCCCCTCCTTGTGGCTAATGTTGTTGGTGGTGATGGTGCAATTATTTTATATGAAGGTGAAATTCGTGAGGTGTGTATAAATTTTGCAAATGCTGGCACAGTTCCAATAGAACAAGCACATGTCTCGCTCTCTGGAAAGAATCAGGATGCTGTTATCTCGATAGCAGATGAAGCTTTACAGTCTGCTCTTCCCTTGAAACCTGGGGCACAAGTGACTCTGCGTGTGACTTTAAAAGCTTGGCATGTGGGACCAACGGATTCTGACAATGCTGTTAGTAGTGGGAGGAACGCTGTAAGTAACACTGGAAGACCAAAAGACGGAACCAGCCCGTCATTGCTTATTCACTATGCAGGTACTCGTTTCTTCATTGACGTGTTTGTCTGATATATTACTTTTGCAGTGCTTCATGTAACTTCACGACGACTATTACTAAAAGCATTTGTGTATTCATATTTTTTGCAGGGCCGTTGTCTAACAATGGGGATTCCCAGGAAAAAGAATCTGTCCTGCCACCGGGAAGACGTCTTGTTGTTCCCTTACAAATTTGTGTTTTGCAAGGTTTGTCTTTTGTGAAAGCTCGTTTGCTTTCCATGGAAATCCCTGCACATGTGAGTGACAACCTTCGGGATGAAGACATTGAAAGAGAGAGCAATACAGACAGCCTTGTCAAGATCAATCCCTTTAGGGGAAGCTGGGGACTACGGTTTCTTGAACTTGAGTTATCTAACCCAACAGATGTTGTTTTTGAAATTAGTGTCTTCGTTCAGCTGGAAAACTCTGCCAAGGAAGATGATTCTTCACCAGTGCAAGATTCTCCAGAGTATGAATACCCAAAAACAAGAATCGACCGGGACTATTCTGCTAGGGTACTGATTCCATTGGAACATTTTAAGCTACCGGTTCTTGATGGTTCGTTCTTCACAAAGGACCCTCCGCCTGGTAGCCCTTCAAGTAGTAGAAATCTGAGCTTCTCAGAGAAGAACACGAAAGCTGAGATAAACACATTGATCAAGAATCTCATTTCTAAAATAAAAGTCCGGTGGCAATCGGGAAGGAACAGCTCAGGAGAACTGGACATCAAGGATGCAATTCAGACAGCTCTCCAGACAACAGTGATGGATGTTTTGCTCCCAGATCCGCTAACATTTGGTTTCAGACTGGTCAGAAACAGTCTGGAGACGGACTCTGAGACAAAGGCTCAGTCTCCATTTCCAACGGGATCTGTTCTGTCACATGAAGTCACTCCTATGGAGGTTCTGGTTCGTAATAACACAAGCGAAGCTATCAAGTTGAATCTAAGTGTTACTTGCAGGGACGTAGCTGGACAGAACTGCACTGAAGGAGCTGATGCCACTGTCCTCTGGGCTGGTAAAATCCCTGTCGTTAAGTAATAACAATTGTGTGACATAGATTTTTGCGGCCATTATAGCCGTGTGTAGAAGGTGGGCTTATACATGTCCGTGACTTCTTTTGTCAGGTGCTCTTAGTGGAATCTCAATGGAAGTTGCGCCGCTGCAAGAAGCAAGACACTGTTTCTCACTCTACTTCCTTGTTCCAGGAGAGTACACGATGGTAGCAGCAGCTGTAATTGAAGACGCTAACAATGTACTCAGAGCAAGAGCACGAACCGCATCTTCAAACGAACCCATCTTTTGTCGTGGACCGCCATTTCATGTCCGTGTTGTTGGAGGCGCACTGTGATCCGTTTTTACCCATCCAAATCTGGATTTTACTATGTTTGTTGAGTTCACGAGAATCAATTAAAGTTCTGGTTCAAGTAATGGGTCTTATATATCATATGCTTGTGTGTGTGTTTCTGTGTCTCTTTTTTTTTTGCCTTGGAGCATCATATGATCATCATGCATATTCTGTATGGCTTTTTTTCTTTTTGGAATTTTATGGCCTCAGTTCTGAGACCTTTCTTCTCAAAGTAAATTGTTTGTACTCCGCTCAGTAAGTTCAGTTTTTAATGATAAAAGAACGATTATACCATTATACTCCCCATAACAATTGGCCATAACTTCCACCTCTACAAATAAATTACCATTTATTGAAATAGACACTTAAATTCTCCTAAGCTCGTATATTTGTAATGCATTTTTTTCTTTAACATCTAAATGGCCTTACGGATTATGCAATAAATTAGAAATTCATACTATTATTTATCTTTAAAAATAAAATTTAGGATTGTTATATATATTTTTTTTCAGATTATTATGGTGGCACAAAAAAGTTTCTTTGGCTGAAACATCTGATACCAACATCAAACCAGCGGTTTTCAAAGAGGATTGTCATAGTGACCTTTTTCTACTGCGTTTTTCTATCTGAATTACTATGCAAATTTTTTTTGTTTGTTAGGGGCTTAATTGAAGGAGAGAATCGAATTTGGTTTCATTTTGTTGTTGTAACATGCTTTCCTGAGGTTATGAATAAATTTAGTGAAGTACTGCTTACTACATACTGATAATATGTTAATAGCGATTCCTTTATGTAAATAAATGAATTCTTTTATATATAAATTGTTAATACTTTAGAAATTATTCGAATATTGCTAGATTTTATTGGGTAGGCTTAGACTTCTCCTAAATTTTATCCTTTCAAATAATTGTAGTCAACTAACTAATTAATTACATATATAAATTTATAATTGATGGTCTTTTCATTTACCACTCGTCGGTTACAGATTTTTTTAAACAAAATTTTAAAAAATTATTTCAACAATTACCCTATGAGATTAACTCACTAGTTATTCCCACCACTTTAACAAGATACATAAAGCAAAATAATAATTATTCCCTATTTTCTTACTAGTTACTCCTCAGCTACATTTTAGTTATCGTGAATTTGTGGGAAAGCGACCAAGCTCGTTATAAACCTATAATATAGTTCTTGTAATACATTATTTCCTTCATATTCGTCAGTTATATTGAAAGAAGGTTTTACAGTCTGCATCATACATGAGCTAATGGCCGAGCAAGAATCTTTACTAATTTACAGTCTTCTTTATTTTTGTGTCATCTTAATTCTGAAATATATGTAATACTAATTTTTCTATGTTTAATTGATATATTTCTATAAATTAAAAATATGGATGACTATTTTTTACTAAATATAAGGTTATACTCTTTTTTGTTAATACTAAATAGTCAAAATAATTAATGGAATTCAATTGGTAATTAGTGTGCATTTTACTTGCCTCTCATTAAATTCTCATATTCCTTATTACCAGCTTAATTATATCCCTCCTTTGTGCTCTTAGCTCTCTCCTCCCCATTCTACACTAAACTTTTCTTCTTCTTTTTGTTTCATGGAAGACCAGAGAATACAAGAGAAGAGCCTCGCCCACTGCGCTGCACCGCCTTTGACAGCGGTGGAGAGATTCTTGAACAGCCAAAAGAGCGGTACCTTGTGTTTCAAGACACAAGAGCGTTCTATAGACCGACCGATTTTGAAGACGGCAAGGGCGATTGAGACTAGAAAGGACAATAAAGAGAACATGATGATGTTTGGTCCGAGGAAGGGGAAAAACTTGGCCGTTAACAGCGGAAACCGAAACGTTATTGGAGAAATGATCGTTAAAGGTGCAACTACTAGAGATTATCAAAAGAGTACTACTTGCAAGAAGCGACCATACAAGAATCTGATCAAAGGCCAATGGACAGCCGAAGAAGACAGGTATATATGTGTATTGTATGTAATTTTTCGTACTACTTCATGCGAGCTTGTATATATGCCTATGATTCTCTGTGGTTGCATCCATATATTATAGGAAGTTGATAAAGTTGGTGAAGCAACATGGAGATAGGAAATGGGCAATTATCTCGGAGAAATTTGAGGGAAGAGCAGGCAAGCAATGTCGTGAGAGATGGCATAATCATCTCCGTCCTGATATTAAGGTTTTAATAGATCTGTACTCTAACAAAGTTTCTATGAAATTCTTGGGTATATGAAAATAAATATATATTTTTCTTGATAAACAAACACTTAGTCCAAAATGTAAATATTTGTTGGTTTTGTTTTCTAGAAAGATAGTTGGAGTGAAGAAGAAGAGAGAGTTTTTGTGGAAGCACACACCCGAATAGGGAATAAGTGGGCAGAGATCGCTAAACTCATACAAGGACGAACTGAAAACTCGATCAAGAACCATTGGAATGCTACGAAACGACGTCAAAACTCAAAACGAAAACACAAGCGTTCGAGAAACGTGGATAGTAACAGCAGCGACATCGATGATCTCTCTCCATCCGCTAAAAGGCCATGCATTCTCGAAGACTATATTAAAAGCATCGAGAATAATGATAAGGACAATGGGGTGAACATCATCACAACTGGTGGTAAGAATGTTCTTTCTACTTCGAATCTTGATGACGGAGACTCTACATCGTCGCTCTTGGATGATCCTTATGACGAAGAGCTTGTTTTCCTGAGAAATATATTTGCGAACCACCCAGTTTCTCTCGAGCACATGGATTTGAGCCAAGGTTCTGATGAGATAACCCAGTCTTCTTCGTCTGGTTTCATGTTCAAGAACCCTAACCCTAAACCTAGTTTGCACAACAATATTGTTGGAAATCAGCTTGGAACAATGGTCATAGCAGAACCTGCCATTACTTCCCACCTCGCATCTGACATCTACTTATCTGATTTGTTGGACGGTTCGGCGTCGTCTTCTTCTCTTTCTTTTATGTCTACCAACAACAGTGAGCATGCCGCTGAAAACGAGTTGTTTGTGCCACAAGCTAACTCCACTGGCGAAAGAAGAGAAATGGATCTGATAGAGATGCTCTCTGGTTCTTCTACTACAGGTGGTACTAATAACATTTGGTTCCCATTGTTCTAGCTATATGAGTTATGACCATGTAATGTCATGAGATCATCTCATATTGATCAGTCCCTTATTTTCTATTTGATTTTATTGTTTTAATAATATTTCTTCTTTACATGTTTTATGAATTTTTTTTTATCAGAATAAGAAAACTTATATATGTCAAAATCACTAGGTTTATGCGCTATATAGTTGGTAATCGATCGATCTTTTTTTTTTTTTTTTTTTTTTTTTCCTTCTACTTTTGTGTTAATCTATTTTCTGAATGGTCTCATGTTAAGTTATGCATGCTTTTCGTTTGGTTCGTTTTTACGGTTTAAGGTGAAGTTGATTCTCACATTGGCCAAAGTTTTCATTCAAAACGTGGTCTTTAATGACAATACTTGAAAGGGTAAGGTCATATGAACGTTACAAATACGTTATATAACTCTTCATTGTAAATTATGAGTCACAAGAACAACTTTCATATTACGTTTAATTTTCCCCTATATGGCACTTTTTAAAAATAAAAAATATCATTTTAAGTAAAAAATAATGTGTTTATTGCCTTTCAGTTTTGAAAGGAAATATTATGTTGAGATCGTAACAGTCGTTAGATAGCTAATTAAAAATCAGAGTAATAAATGGTTTAAGTAATTACTACTACTGTACAAGTTAATTAAAATTAGAGCTTATGTAATGAATGGTTGTTAGTCTAGCTGGGAAAAAATGATTATGTCTGATCACATCACTTTTACGTATATTATGCAAAAAAATTCCCATATGCCACATATATATGTGTGTAATTTTGGAGGAATTGACGTGGGCCGTGGCAAATAGAGCGGCCCATAAGGTGAATATGGACCATAAATAGCTTAGTACATCACAAATATTTCGTCCACTCATTGATTCAATGATTTTAGGTGTTGAAATGTGGTAAAGTAACCTTGATTTTGTCGCACCTTATCAGGATCAGCTTAGGTCGATTAACTTGCTTGAACTTCGTAGCTTATTTTCTATTTTTTTATAAAAAAAAAATCCATTACTAGTCAACTAATACCATAGTCATAAAGCAATTCATCTACGCCACATTGGATTCCAAGAATAATGAAACCAGAAAATAAGAGAAAAGAGAAAAACAAGAGATGCTAGCTACTTCAGATTGGCCTAAGATTCCCAAATAGATGTCAAATGCATAACCAAAAGTAAGCAAACAATGTGGAGAGATATGGACAACACAACAGAAGCATTGAAGATGAAAGCAGAGAAGAGTGTAGAAGTGGTCCATTGCAAGAATTTAATTTCATTGAAAAATGCTTCTTCTTTTTTTCTTTTCTTTATTGATGTCTGTGGTCCAATTTTGGAAGTGGACAAAGCCTAACTTTGTGGTTTTAGAAGAGAGGCCAACAAATACGCCACTCCCTTATATTAGCAAAGACATATGAGATGTTTTTATGTTACTATAGATTATTATTCAACCAATACTACTACATTTGACCAAGAGATTATTGTACTACTGTATCATCGCCCAAACTCAAATTCGTTTAATGCATATTTCTCGACCAAAAACATTATTACTAAACTTTTACTAGATTATGTTTTATTTTTCTTAAAAGTTATATGCTATATATAAAACCACAAAAGTTCGACGTTTCATCGTCAATATTCTACGAAAACGTGAATATGGCCATATCCTCACGTCTGCATCTCGCTAATGTACAATTCAAAAGGATATAATAAGATAAAAAGCTTATAAGACTACACAAATTGGCTTATACATCTTATAAAAAGCTCTAACACGGAAAAGGTTGGATGGGGACACATTTGTAACATTATTTGATCAACAATGTAGTGAATTATTTGTGGCACAGTTCTGAATGTTAAGTTGAACACAACTCCGTTTAGATATCTAATGAGGTAAACAAATATTCAACAACTGATTCATATTGGATTACAGATAAGTGATTATACAAGAGATATTGAATATATATATATATATATATATATATATATATATATGACAATGTTAAATTAGTTATAAATCCAACAATATCAATATCTGTATTAGATTAGTGTTTATACATGAATTATCCTAAATTTCCAAAATTAGATATCAAATTTTTGGAAATATTAGTGCTGATACATCTTTTATTTGTCCAAAAATGAAGGATAAAAACTGGTTCTTATGTAAAAATTAAATATCAAAAAAATTTTAAAAATATAAAATAATGTTTTTATGTAAAAAGGTATATTACATTTTCCACCAATCATAACACTATTCTTTTGGCACAATAGGTAATGGTCACGACACAACAACGTCTTCACCAAAACCAAAGAACTAACTGAGTAAGAAGAAGAACCAGAGACTTTTTCAACAATGTTCACGACACAACAACACAACAACGTCGCTCTAGTGTGATAACAATTATCTTGTCGTGATCGACGTATACTTTTAGGCAATGAATAAAAGCCACACACGTATAGTCAATGAGACCTCGGTGGCTTTTTTGTTGCGAGCGTGAACAAATTCCAAAAAAAAAAAAAAAAACTTAATGCTTCTCATTAGTCATTACTATTCATCTACCGGATTTAGATAAATCCTTCTGGTAATTTTGCTGGCCTCTTAGTGAATTTGCACAAACCTGATCAAAAGTGCACGTCTAATATGTGACTCGTAAATTGTTTCCTTCTCAAATGCTTATATTTCTTAAGATATGCACCCGAATAAGAGTATCCTGTTTCAAATAATGTTCTCAAACAAAAAGAATTTTAGTAAGTATTAGAGATACTCTAAGATGCTATAATGTGTATCACGAATAATAATTATATAAATAAAAAGTAAGTCACTGGAGGAACAACTTTGGCATCGTTACAAAACAAAGTGAAAGATGGAGAAAAAACATCCTTTACGTTCCATCATTTTCAATCCACAAACCTGACAAAAAGCTTCCTATGTTCTTCCTCTACTCTTTCTTTATAATATAATAAAGTATTTATGCTTTCTTTAACTCATAATGTTTTGATGTGTATGTTGTCTATATTGTTAGGTTTCTTCTAATCTTCATCTATCACAAGCCAAGTGTATACAACAAAACAAATTAACAAGATAATAAAGCATCATTATTATAAGCATCATCCTAGTACGTATTAGAATATTCACTGTTTCACAAACATCTCGCCAGTTTAAGACTTTTAGCAAACTATGAAACGTCATTTTTTTTAGTTTCTTCTTCAAATCTGCCATGCCGATCTTCGGAATATAAAATATGATATCCAATTAATCTATATTTTGCTGAGATGATATTGTTTTTGTCTTGTGTTCGATAAATATAATTAAATGGTGATAGAACTTGACATGTCACCAGCAATCAAATACAATCATTATTCATCTCACACATCCATAAGGTTAATGATATCGCGCAATATATTAGTATAAGATTACATATAAGTTCCATATTAATTTTCATAGTAAATAATTTACAAAATCCATTGGACACAACTATATATTAGTGTTAACAACCCCAATTGTCATTTTGATTTGTGTTAGACATTTGATTTTTGTTACAAACTAAAACAAAACCTGTAAACAACTAAACATTTTTTTTTTTTAACAATCCCAAATGTCATTTACTCTGATTATTTGATTATTTTTGTTTATGTCGCTAATATGGATAGCAAAAGTCGCTGATAAGATTCTCTGTACCACCCTATACTCTTAGCTCGGTCCGAGACAAAAAATATGATTAAGTATGTCCAAATCCAATTTCAAACAAACACTTTTAGGCTTGTTTATCTAAACGTAGAAAACTAAGTAATTGGTGGTTACGTTGTCGTTCAATCAGTCATCTCGAGGTACAAAAGTTCAATGTGGAACTACATACAATATATGACCCAAAAAAAAAAAAAGGCTCTGGCTGCAATTTTCTTATCCGGTTTATTGCAGGTCCTACACAATGCATATCCAAGTTCAAGGTTTACTGGTCAATACAATCAACTTGGCGCATTGTATTGCAAGTGCTTGTTTATATATTGCATATAGCATATTTCATCAAGAGAAAAGAATACAATATTTAAGGAGTAGATTAGTTGAGCCGTGGACCGTAGGGCACTCCGTCTTCGTTTCTCTCGTACAAAAGAGTGTGGGGACGACAAGAGTTGTTGTGAAATTGACGAATGTGATCGTTAATGTGACCCTCTTTTGTCCAATCATGTGTTAGATGATTCGACACGAAATGTAGACCTTATCACACCGGAAGTTTTCTCGACACATGTCTTTACTTCTTTATTCATCACTCACCTTACTGTTTGGATATTTTGATATGGATTCAACTTTGTCGTTTACTCTCATATCATCCTCTCTCACGCACGCAATAGAAAAATAAAAGGTTACAAAAATCTATCTAATAAATCTTGGATGCAGTCGATGGCTACCAAACCTTCAATAAAAACACTCATCACTGTATTTTATGAAGAAAAAAAGAACTGTTATATGTCCACTGGTTACAACTTTCATATAAACGCCATTTTTACCGTTTAATATACTTTTTCCAAAAAATGAACCTTTCGGAAAACGACATTTGAATCTTTTTTATTATCACGTAGACGGAGGATGAATTAAAAACATGAGTGGGTGGAATTTAAAATAAACAAGGTAGAGAGAGAGGAGTGTGTTGTTGGCTGTATATATAGATAGGTTTTATACGACAAGTCCAAGTGATGGGAGCTATAATTAGAACGGTTAGGAAAGAGGTCGTTTGCACTATGAAAAAAGCTTTCATTTATAAGTCTGGATCATGCAAATATATATATATATATATATTTTATATATATAGCCAAATATATACTATGTTGTATGTGAAGTGAGATATTTGATTTTCATGTATGTATAATAATTTTTTAGAAGAAGTCATGACTCATGAGAGTTCATAACAAAACTTCCCAATATTCTAATATGTTATTGTGATAAATTTGTCGTACTTTCGATTAGACATCAATTACGAGCTTAGAGAAGTCAAGTTTTTGAAATTGGTCCCCGACCCCCACCCCATATCTCTAAATTTTGAAGATGTGTTTTTTTTTCTCGGGTCGCCAAGCCAATGTGTTGTGAATTATTTAGCTTTTTTTTTTTAACGTACAAAATGGTTATTTTCTTCTATTACAAAATAATAATGTTGGATTTTATTTAATTTGTACGGTTAGATTTCGTTATCTGATCGCATGCCAATTTTTCAGGGACCACGATTGTGGGAAGGACTATCACGACACGTGTCCTCTGATATTTTTTTTGAAAGTGCTGGGTAGTGACGTCATTATTAATGGTCCCCCTCCCTCCTTGCATTTCTTTTTTTCCTATTCGCTTACTCATTTTTTTTTTCTCAATATATAAAACAAAAAAAAAATTTGTTTAATTACTCGTAATCCTTTTTTTTTATTTGTATCAACAACTACAATATGCGTAATCTTGGACCCCAAAAATTTGGGAAATACAAAGATCAAACATAACATATAAATTTTCTATCTTTCATTATTAACTTTCTAAAGTAGTGAGTGACCCCAAAAAAAAAAAAAAAAAACTAAGCTACGAGGAAAAATGTATTATGAAGATAAAAGTGGTGCAGCTATTTCTTTTTCTTTTACTGTCACTTCGTAACTCGTATCGTATCATTCTTTTGCCGTCAACCTCTACCTTTTATTTTCTAAAACGATAAAACATTTTATCGTCGTAGGATTAGTTAATTAGGTCTAATCTCATTTTTATAATTATCACCAATAATTTGGTACTCTATAATATATTAAAAAAAAAAAAAAAACAAAGAAGAATAAAATATAGGAATAAATTGTCTTTTTGGTGTAAGCTGGTAACTGATATATAAAATTCAAACGTTCAACACACATACACATCTAAAAAAACCCTTATACTGTATCATTTTCTTTCTTTTTCTATGAAGAAGAAAGTTTCTGTAAAATATATGGATTGATTTATCAGAGAAACATCGAAGACTAATAACCATTAATTCTCTCTTCTTTCATCTTTCCCTCTCCAAAACAAACAAAAAAAAAAGATTCAAATACTATCAAATTCAGACGAAAACGATGGCGTTTCATAACAACCACTTCAATCACTTCACCGACCAACAACAACAACACCAGCCTCATCCTCCTCCGCCGTCGCAGCAGCAGCAACAACAACATTTCCACGAATCCGCACCGCCTAACTGGCTCCTCCGCTCCGATAACAATTTTCTCAACCTCCAGACCGCCGCAGCTACAAGCTCCGATTCTCCTTCTTCCGCCGCCGCTAACCAATGGCTCTCCCGATCCTCATCCTTCCTCCAACGCGGCGGCGGCACCGGCGCCAACAACAACGCAACAGGTTCAGGTGACGTCGTAGAAGACGTCACCACCGGCGGAGAGGAGTCGATGATCGGTGAGAAGAAAGAGGCTGAGAGGTGGCAGAATGCGAAGCACAAGGCGGAGGTACTGTCTCATCCGCTATACGAGCAGCTTTTGTCGGCACACGTGGCGTGCTTGAGGATCGCCACGCCGGTTGATCAGCTTCCGAGGATCGACGCACAGCTTGCTCAGTCACAAAACGTCGTGGCTAAGTACTCAACCCTAGACACCGCTCAAGGACTCCTTCCCGGCGATGACAAAGAGCTTGACCACTTCATGGTAACTTAACTTCTCTTTCCTTCTCACTTCATCTTTTAATTTCATTTATTTTTCGTTATTCCCTATTTTATTCCCCTTTCTTATTTTTTCGATTTTTTTGGGAAAACAAAATCAAATAATTTATTTTCGTCTTTTAGCTTATAGTGTTAACAAGGTTTGACAAATTGAAAGTTTCTTCATTTGTTTTCAAGATTTGTTAATAACTAAATCGTAGAAGTAAGTAGAAATTAGATTTTGTATAAGATTTGTACTTTGCACACCGACACACATGATCAGTGGGTTGGATAGTTCATCAGTCTAAACTTGTGATATTAGTTAAATATGCAGTTAAAAATTGACATTTTTATTTTGATTTTTGAGATAGATTTGCTGAGTGTATATATTATATAAGTGACACATATTGAGCAATTTTAATTATTGTAGTTATATACTTCTATATATATACACTCATCTGACAAAAAGTAGTTTGTAATTTTCTGTTTGTATTCCATCTTATCAAACTATTGATGGACGTGTTTGTATCTGTTGTCTGAAAGATAGATAATTCCATGTTTTGTGCAGACGCATTATGTACTGTTGCTGTGCTCTTTCAAAGAACAATTGCAACAGCATGTTCGTGTTCATGCAATGGAAGCTGTTATGGCTTGTTGGGAGATTGAGCAGTCTCTTCAAAGCTTTACAGGTTAGTTTTATCGTAAGAGTTTAACATTAATTTGCATTTAGCTGTAATGATAATTAACTCTTGCACAAAGACACCAGTTAGTAAAGTACTTTGCTTTCTAATTTCAATGCTGTTTTATGGTCCTGATTTCTTAAGGATTTAACATTTTTTTGTTGGGCGTGAGACAGGAGTGTCTCCTGGTGAAGGCACAGGAGCAACAATGTCTGAGGATGAAGATGAGCAAGTTGAGAGTGATGCTCATTTGTTTGATGGAAGCTTAGATGGGCTAGGGTTTGGTCCACTGGTTCCTACTGAGAGTGAAAGATCTTTGATGGAACGAGTCAGACAAGAACTCAAACATGAACTCAAACAGGTAACTACCGATATATACTATCTCCATCCTTTATACATTGTTTGGTCTATAAAGTTAGATTTCCCCATAAGACCAATTATAGCGTATCCTTCATGCTTCTTTATAATTTTAGCCCAAACAAAAGATGCTTCTGTTAGTTCAGTCCAATCAATCAAGAACTTGCAAACCTGTATTTCTGATCTTCTCAAAGACGATCAATATATACATTTTTATCACTTTTGTGCCAAGAAAGCTTGTTTGATGAGCTAGTCAGTTTACAACATTTACGTACCCTCGACACTTATATATGCATCAAATTTTTGTGGTTCACCTATAGTTAGCTTGATCTAACGATATAGAACGATATTTTTGTGAAAAGGGTTACAAGGAGAAAATTGTAGACATAAGAGAGGAGATACTGAGAAAGAGAAGGGCTGGAAAATTACCAGGAGACACCACCTCTGTTCTCAAATCATGGTGGCAATCTCATTCTAAGTGGCCTTACCCTACTGTGAGTTCACTCTTTTTTACCTTTTTTCTTTTTTCTTTTCAACCACTCACATGAACACGCGTAAAGGTTCTCTAGTAATTCTCTCCCACAAATCTTGTACTACATCATTTTCACGACTTCACTTGCCTTCTCAATTTTCCTATATTAAGTTTTCAACGAATGAGACAACTTTTGGCAGGAGGAAGACAAGGCGAGGTTGGTGCAAGAGACGGGTTTGCAGCTCAAACAGATAAACAATTGGTTCATCAATCAAAGAAAAAGGAATTGGCATAGCAATCCATCTTCTTCTACCGTCTCAAAGAACAAACGCAGAAGGTACTTCACACGAACAAAACTTTGTAGAAAGAGTTATTTTATTCAAGATTAGACAATATAATAGCAAACGACGACAAGATACAATATTTGAAATATATATGTTAGGTGTGACAAAGTTTAGCTTGTTTAGGTATTGTTAGACTAAATTTGGAGAGTTATCTTTATGAAGCAATGCAGGTGAAAATAGCGGAAGAGAGCGTTGATGTCACTTTGAAGCTTGCATGGATAGCTTGATAGAAAGTTGGAGACATGAAGACAAAAAATTCTTACACAAAACAAACGTAGAACGTAACTTTTGTGCCATTACATGGTATGACTTCCATATTTCATAATTATTAGAGAACACGCAGAACCCAAAAGCACGATTTGTAATATGAAATTTTAGATGGAATTTCTGATAAGATCGTCACTGCAATCTCCACCACCAATCCATCATCATATATATATTCTTGTGAATAACATGGAGTTTTCTCTTTAGCATTTGTGCAATCATTGGCCGTTATATAGCCTGATGGGTAATTTTTCTTAAGTGATGTTCTCAGGGGTTTCCTTAATTTGTTTTGTGAGTTGAACCACGTATTTATTATGTTACATTATTTGTTAACCCTAATACCAAAATATGATACGGCCAAACTCCGTGTTATTGCATTCGGAGCTGCAAAGGTCGTCGGCAAAAACGACCGAATGAGATGTTCTCTGCTGTTGTCAAAATTACTAAAACATTATGATCAGTTTTCCCATTTTGGCCCATCTTCTTCATTTTCCATTATGGGCCTCGTCGTCCCCCTCTACGTACCTTGCAGGGTTTACAAAACTAGTTCATCTGAAAAACGCCGACGTTTCATACGTTGTCCTCTTGTCTCTAAGGACGTCATTTAGATTTTGACGATATGCTGTAGGACACTATTAGCACTTTTTATTCTTGTTAAGTAACAAGTGCTATGGCCTATATGGATTTTGAACGATAACGATCCATACTTTTTTTAATTTGGGTAGGGACGTAGGGTTCTCCATCCATACTACATATACAATTAAGTCTCTTTTTTACTTATTTAATCAAGGTGGTGAAATAACAAAAACATTAGCAAAAACCACTAATTTTGGTCCATAGCCATCTAAGATCATGAACAATCCAAATTTCAGATTATTTGTAACTAATAAGAAACAAAATTCAAATCAATTTTGCATTGTTCATGATCTTATATATGTGAGGCTACTATATATGAACCAATATATATATAATCTTAATGGTTTGGTTTTGCTTCAATTATAATTTTCCATAGAGATAGATGGACGAGTGGTGAGAGTTGAGAGAGACTCTTGTCAGCGGAATAAGATTGCATGACACGGCATTCTGAACGTTGTGGGGTTTCCTGATTGGTCTTGTCCTCTACTTACATGACAGTCATATGAGAGGAGCGCTTATATATAGCTGGCTGGCCCAATCATAAAAGACAGCTAGCTCTGTGTTATCCGTTATGTGGCAGCAGCGACGAAACAATTGCATTGCTTCTTCTTCTTCTCTCTTTTTTTTTTTGTCATTATGGATAATAACCCACTATTGCTGAAGATATCAAAGATTCGTTATCTGAAAGTGACGCAGAAAACACAAAAAAAGTACAAATAAAAAGTGTTAGTGGGTAATTGGAGAGGATATATATTATAGAGAATAAAACAGAGAGGACGACAAAGAAGTTCAATAATATTCTCTCTATAGTTTATTATCATGCGCTTCGTTATGTTACACGTTAGCCAATGTATAAGGAATATAATTTCTGATACTTTCATATAAGTATATTAAGATAATCATTGGTACATATATTATAGATTCGCCTGCCTGGTGTTTAATTTCTGAAAAAAAAACTTAAAATATATGTGAGAGAAGAAGCCCTTCCCGAACACATGTACGAGGAAATAACGGTCGAATGATCACATTACATACTTCTCCAAATATTATATATATTTTGAAATGCGATGACTAATTTTATCTAGGTACGATAACAATTCTAGTATATAAGTTGAGGACGTCACGATTTCAAATATAGTATATAAGTATATAACCCTCTTTTTTATAGTATATAACTTTGATGGCATCTATATTCACCGTTGGAGTCACGATGCAATTTATCTTTCGTGCATAGTTGATTGTATATTGATGGTTATACTTTGCGGTCTCGTGATTGTGCGTTTAAATACGATGAATAACGATAGAAGGATCTCTCACTTTTTAAACAAATGTTTTGTCTTTCAAAGGCCACATTACAACAGCACATGATGTAAAAACATTTTTTTTTTCGAATAAATTTTACATATATATTATTCATGAAAAAAAAAGAGATTGTGTGTTTGTAGTTATTAAATTGCATACGATGAATAACGATAAAAAAGAAGATAAAAAATATTCAATATGGCTAGTCCACCATAGCAATTATTTAATTCTGAAGTGAACAGATATTTTGATAACGCATGCCTTTACAGTTGACAAAAGAAAGCATACCCCTTAACAATTTGTAAATTACATTAATATATTAAAAAGGTACATTTTTAATATAATCACGATATATTATATATAACGCATGCCTTTACAGTTGACAAAAGAAAGCATACCCCTTAACAATTTGTAAATTACATTAATATATTAAAAAGGTACATTTTTAATATAATCACGATATATTATATATAAATGTATGGTGGATAAAAATATCTTAACTTGAAACGATCAATGACGATGATTGACATTGATCATTTTGTGACTCAATGGGAGATAAAGTCTGGAAATAATTGTAACTTGTCAGAGAAAAACTAGAGAATGAGGTATACTGTATATAACACAATAATAAAATGTATTATGTATATATAGTAGACAAAACGAGGAAGATTTGAGGCATCAAAAGAGAAAGAGACATGTCGACTGATGGCAAGTGGGTATGTAGCACTATGTAACAACACAAACGTCAAAACATGTGCGAAAGCGTTTTCTGGTTCGCTTTTCTTTTTCAACAAGCATCCCCACTTCACTTCACTTCGCAGTTCACACTCCTATCTTCAGTATCTCCTCCACTTGTTTCGTGTTTTTCAATATTAAATTTTAAATATCATGGGATAATACTATAATTGGCCTCCACTATCTTAAACGGGCTTCGTATGATTATGCCCGTGACAGCTTACCAGAAGAATCTCTGTATTTTGATTAAAACTAAGGTTTTCCTGATCACCTAATCCATAATTAGTCGAAACGTAAAGATTGGTTCTTCATATATTTAATTCCAGTAGTTAAATCAGGTCTCTGTGTTCTGAAAAGTATACCCAAACGGCCAAACCTTTCTTTTGTTTCGGCATGAGACATGTCGTCTATAAAATTAATTTTCGTTTTTTGGAAAAAGATAAAAATTTACACTAAGATTCTGTTTTTACTTTTTACCTCAAAAAAGTACTAAATCGACAGTGTAATTTGGCTTTGGAAAATTCGATTGGCATTCAAACCAACCCCGTACGTTGTACACCACTGTCTTGCTACGACGGTCTCAATGATCACGATTCGTAAATCATAAATATTAGTACAATTAATGTTGAAACGTTACCATAAATATTAGTATAAAGCTAAAACGTTTCTTTTTTTTTTTTGGTCAAAAAAGCTAAAACGTTTCTATAAGCTAGTTTCATTATGATGCCGACACAATCTATCTGTCTCCTTGTCCTGAACTGTTGCAATCTTTAATGCTTTAAAGTTTCACCCTATCTGTTGCAATTCAACTTCTGCTATATTTTGATACGAGTCAAACAAACGGCACGCATATCTTTTACTAGAATCTTTCACTTGATTCACGTTTCAACTCTTTTCCAACAACACTCTTTGTTTAATTGAATCCTCAGCACAAGAATCTATCTCCTCACTCACCATATTCTGCTATAGTTCTTTGATGAATCAAGAAACTATGAGCATCTCTTCTTCCAGCTAAATATAATGTGGTAATTAATGAGTGCTAATACCAAATCCAAAATTGAATGATAGGATATAATATGCAATCGATTAGATCCACCCACATTATAGGGTTTGTCGATAAGTGTGTGTGAACTGCATTTGTAGAACAATTTTACAAAGCACAAAGTAAAATATTTATTTACAAACAAAAAAAAAAGATAAGAGAAATATACAGAAAAAGATTCTTTTTATTTGCACACATCAATTTTACATACAGGTATATCAAATCAATATGGCGAATGAGAGAGACAGACAGACAGAGAGAGAGAGAGAGAGCATTTACATATACACGACGTCATGTTCGTACGTCATTTCTCCGGCGAACAGTTACATTCCACCGTCACACATATTAAAAAAAAAAACCGAAAAATATATTTGTTTAGAATATCTTTTCATTAACAGAACCGTCAAAACGAGATCAAATCAACCGTGGCGGATCTCGTCTTAGTCACCGGAGACTGAGGCAACCTCGCCGTGAAATTCGGAAAAGAACCGTCGTCATCAGAAGCTCTCACATCGTCCTCGAAATTGAGCGCGTAACTCAACGGATCATAACTAAAATCTCCAGGATAACTCTGGCTGTGATGTCTCTGATGATGATGATGACAATTATAACCACAATTGTTGCTACGACACGTAACCTTGATACGTGACTTCACGCGGCGGCACCGATCTCTCAACTCTAGCTCCTGCGCGGTGGATTTGAGCCATTCGTAAGGAGATCTCGGAGTTCTTGGTCCTCCTCCTCCTCCGATCATCATCGCCTCTGGCTCAACCACAGCGTTTGCTCCTAAACAACAGATGGGAGATCTCATTCTGTGATTAGTTCCTCTCGCCGTCGTTGATCTTGCGGTCGAGGGAGAGCTGCATTCGTTGTACATTCTTTGATCTTGATAAGAATATTTTCTTGAGGAGAAATTGTAAAGAAGAACAGAGGAAAATTAAAAATGGTTTCTTGAATTAGAAAAAATAAAAGGAAAAGTGAGAGAAAGAGAATGAGTCTGAGAGGAAATAAATAGGAAAAGAAAAAAAGATAACAAAAATGCGTGGTTGATGCGTGGGCTTTGGGCCCGATCCGCGTGTTCTATGGCGTTTGTTTTGTACTTTTGAAAGAAATTTCCACAGGATAACTAAAAATTGCAACTTTGTATAATATAGTAAAAGCTTACTAATATAGTATAAGTGTATGTGCTGGTTGAGAAAGTTAGTCCCAAAGTGGCCATTAACATAAATAAAATAAAATAAAAAAAGAGCGAGAGAAACAAGGGTAGATTTTTGAGACTTTTGAGAATCGTGGTGGTCCTTCACTTAAAATATTGAGTGTAGCCTTCTTCATCTTGAGTTGTGTGTTGTAGAATGCAATATCCTTAGGCCATGTTTATAGGAAGATCACATTGGGTGTTCTTAGGCACTTTAAAAATGAAAATAATTGAATAGTGGACTTAAGATCAGGCTCATTGATCTTATTCTAGAATTGTTCTTGGACCTGATCTTGTGTGATGTGTCTCTCTCGGATTGGTTGAAAATATATGCAATAAATTTGGACATTAATCTATGTATTAATTAAATAAAATGTTTGTCTTGTTTAATTAATTAAGTAATATGTTTGTTTGTTTTTTTAAAAAAATTTCATTTACAATGTTTTTTTGGTTCATAAAAATATGGCATTGTATTTTGAATTTTAGTAAAAGTTTTATAAGTTTGCAATTAAAATGTTATTTTATAAATTTTTGTAATTGTAATATGTTTAAGAATATTAATAAATATTATATTATTAAATAGTATTAAACATTCTTAAATTTTTTATTAAACATTAATCTATGTATTTATTAAACATTCTTAAATTTCTATAAGAATATTATATTATTAAATATTAAGATCTTAAACATGTTCTCCCAATAACTAACTTTTTAACAAAAGTTCTTAACTACTGATCTTACATTATTTTCACAATATTTATACTCTAAGAACACCTTAAACTGATCTCCCTATAAACATGCCCTTATATCCTAGGAGGCTAGAATCGTTCGGAGAAGTAGCCACAAAGTACTGAGCAGAAAAAATTGTGAACGTGTGTTGACATGTTGTAGCCTTGTAGGGTAAATTAAACATTTCCATTATAACTTCCATGTATATGAAAAGGTTTGTTTCGTTTATAGTTTTTTTTATATATATATTGTGTTTCTTCTTGAAATTGAACATAACACACACACACGAAATGAATGAAACTCGTGTCAAGATGAGGTGGAAGATTCAAATTAGAAAATTCTGAAATCAAAGTTTCACAGAATCATGTATTCTTTTGTAAAATGAAAGAGGTGGATTTTTACTTTTTTAGGCTAATGTTCCTACTCTTGAGATTTTTTTTAGTATTGTATGTGGCCCATGTTGGCCCATTTCTAAGGGTAGGCCGTACTGATTTGGGTTCTGGTCCCATACCCAAAACAAAAAATTAATGTTTTTGGTTTTTTTTTTGTTAAACCAAGAACATTAATTTTTTATGGTTCCAAATAAACAATTGTTGCCTAATTTTTTTTTTTTTTTTTTTGCTGCAGACACCCTACATTGTTGTATACTGAGTAGAAGACTAGAAGTACATGATGCTTCTCCTATATCATGCAACAAAGATTTTTGTTTTTAGTGCATAGTACAAAACTTTGGCGCAAATCAATAAATTATATGTTGTACACATTAATATTATCGTTTCTTGGTATTCTTCTATTGGCGAGCGGATGAGTTGAGGAATCTCCATGACTCCATCATGGTCTCCAGTTCCCTATTTGAAGTGGCCGTTCATGTTTAATTATTATTTTTGTAACAGCAACATATTGTATATCATCGCATTTATGAACCGTATCGGGAATCTTTTAATATCAGTTTCCACTAATCTCTTAAAACGTCAACGATGAATGCAATTTATGGAGTATAGTTGGGTTGGTATGGGTCTGTGTGTGTGTGTTACATTCTTTATCACTAATGTCTCTACGAACAATCTTTCTTGTGGGGTTTTAATATTTATTTTAAAATTAATGTTCTTTACAATACATTAAATTAGGTTTTTAAAGCTTTTTTTTCTTCTATATTTCCCCCATTTGTGATGAAAACAAATGAAAATGGTCCAAATTATATTCACAAAAAAAAATTTGAAGGAAGAAATTTTAAGAGATAACTGGTTAAATATAAACTATACTCATCAATTTTTGTTAATTCTAGTTATAACTCTTTTTACTAGTAATCACTCTAGCCTAACATGTATGTTAAAGACTTCAAGTCTGGTCTGCTCACTGCCTGTATCCGGTGGAAATAAGGCCTTAGAATTTAGTATCTGCATAAGATGATCCAAATGGGTACCAGTAATAAAGATCGATATTAACATGGTTAGAACTTAGAACAAACATTAGCTTGGGTGCAAATGGTTAAAACTAAAACTCCACAGTCACTTTCTCTAAAATTGCTGCATATATTTAAAAACTTAATTAATAGACGAGTCAATATTGATATGATTCAAACTTTTACCCTCCATAAAAAGAACACATTATTGGTAAATAACTTATTAAAAGTAATCATGATTCCTGGATTTTTTAGATAACTACTAAGAAATTCAAATGTCTCTTTTTTAGTTGATGGTAATTGATTAACCAAATCTACAGACAGGTGTCGAGATAGAGAAGAAAAAAAGGCAAATCAGAATAATATCATCATTATTGAAATCTATATATTACAGTATTGGATGCTAGTACTACATCATTGCTACACCCATTTTATTAAAATGAAAATATCCTGGAGTAAACAAAGCATCTTATTCTTTGTAATGGGATTCCCAAACTTGCTCCAAAATAAATAATCAGCAGCCTTTGCGCTTTAGTCTTTAGTAGTATTTACCTTTGGCGTCGAGCCATCAACACAAGAATTTTCATTAGAAAAAGACTTTAACACGTTTTATACTCGCCAAAATAAAACAATTTAACAAATACTTTGTTAAAGAAAAATGTAGAAACATCTCGCCACCATAACTCGTTTCCTCTAAATCAATGACCCAAAAGTAGATTTGGAACATATACAGATTTTCTTTTAGTAACGAAAAAAAACCAAAGAAATTTGAATCGAGATGAAAGCAGTAGGCTTTTGGATTGTAACAAGAAAGAATAAGGGTTTATTAGTAAATTAGTACATTTTGAAAACTTAATTAAGAAATTAATATATTCACTATTTAAAATTAGAAAAATAGGTTGTTGTGTAATAGAAAGTTTGTAAGATAGATAAAAATGGTGGGACATAAGTTTGGTGAGAAAATTATAAAAATGGGTATATGTGGATAAGAAATAAAGCTTTTTTTTCCCCTCCATCCCTACACCTTAGTATGTGTACAAATGTCTATACACATTAATATGTGTACATATGTCTGTACACATTATTAACTTTACAGATGTAATTTGTATAAAAATATTGCAGTACAAACATATATACAGACATTTAAAACCCTAAGAATTAAATAAATTTCATCTGTACACATAATAATATGTATAGAAATTTGTACACATAATTAGGTGTATGGATCTAAAATTTGTAAAAAAATATTTAATATTATCAAATAAAATCACCAAGCAAAATGCATATCCAATTATAAAGAAAAAACATAGAATTTTGTATTCCTATAAAAATTTAGAATTTTTTTAATTAGTCAGCATTTTTTTTTTAGATTATATGGAGCATATAATAAAGAAGAAAAAAAAATTAAAAAGAAAATAAAAATAAAAGACTCAATGGCATGTGTTGTAAATATTAAATTTTGATGAAAGTTAGAAAGTCTTGTAAACGGTAAAAAACACTAAAATATCTCAAAGAATAATCACATGACCACGACCAGACCATAACCATGACCCATGACCATGTTAAATAAATCCAGTGTCAGACATTGGATTGCTATGATGATAGGATAAGCCTGGACACGTGTGAGACGAAACTATACGTGTCGTAGTAATGTGGACGAGGTGGTGTGAGTGTTGTAGCTTATTGCTTTATCACATTCTGTTTCCCGACCATACAAAAATAACTGTTTTGTCCCTAACTCACCCAACACGACCTCCGTGTGCCCCGCATTATTGTGATCTACGACTATTAATTTTTTTTCTTTCCAAGATTCGTTTAAAATTTTAAATTAACCGTTACAATCGTCGTACCATTATATATATATATATATATGTTTAATATAGTTTTTAACAATTTATCAAGTACTATTTGTGTTACACAATATGGGTTCTGTACTCCACACCATTTTGCGAGTTTGTACTATCTTGCTCACAAGATAGTCGCATCCAATTAAAAAACACGACAGTTTGTTTTTGCTAATTTATCAGCATATTCATTTTTCTTCATTCTGCAAATTTTTTTCTCAAATCGAACTTTTAATAAAAATAGAAGTTCAGTCCTTAATCATCTTAACCAAATTTAGGAGATGTGTTAGATTAATCTCTTTTCCATCTAGTACATCAACCAAGATTCTTACATCACCCTAAATTTGGACTTCTATAAAACCAAGTCCAAAACCAACATCTAACTATATTCTTCAACGAATCTCACTTAAGTTTCTCATAACCCTTTTACTAGCTAGTATATGCTTTAATGGCTATAAAAATGCTTTGATGTATTCTTTTCTTATAAATGTATCATCTTTTGAGCAATGTGAATAAATAGCATATTGAATTTGTTTTTGAGCTAGGAACAAAAGCAGCTTAAGATTTGATATGATTCCTAGTAGTTGCTTTCAAACCTTCTTTAAACGTTAATCAGAATTTTGGAAAATACTTTAGTACCTAACCAATAATTCAAAAACATTTTCCATTAAATTCTTTTTTTTGTTGTATTCTTCTATAAACCGTAAATTTAATTTTAACACTTGTGATTGTCAAAAACGTAAAATGTGGATAAATCAAGAAGATGGAAAAAGCTTAATAAAAAATAGCTCACTGGTTTAGAGGCTTTGCTTTTTCAAAAGAGTAAGACTTTGAACCTAACTACCTCAATTTGATAGTACGTATGCTTTATTATCGTTGGTGAATGACAAAATAGTCATCACAAGTATCATCCATTTCCAAAACTTAACGATGTTATATAACGTAATTATCATAACCACTATACATTAGCATCTACTTAATTTCAACTTAACTTATAGATATCAATTTGCCATATTCAGTTTGGGCAAAGTTTACAATTATTTCTAACCGTAAAGCGCTCAACTTCTATCCAAACCGTGTTTTTAAAGTTAATTTTGGCTGGTAATCTTCTTTTAATTCTATACACCTAAAAATGATATTTTACACTTGCACCATAATAAACAATCTGCCATGTTTTGCGGTTGAGATTGCAATGGGACAAAACATATAGTACTATGATTGAGTTATGGTCAAATTCTTTATATATGCAGAGAAATGAAAAAAAAATGTATCTTTATGGTAGCATATGTTCTAGTTACATCCAAGTAGTGTTCCATGATTCCATCAATTTGTATAGGGACTTTGAAGGTCAAATATGAAGCATTGTTGCATGGATCTCCTCCACCGTAACAACTTTATACTAAATTCTTGATTCGTTGTGGTTGTTATACCTTGCTTTTAAGCCCAAACAAGAGTTTGGCTAACTCACCAGTAGGTTTGAGGTGAAAAGTTGTTGGAATATGTTAGTTTGTTACTTGCAATAATAATATCACATGTTGATGAACTTTCTCCTTCGTTGTTTTTGCTTGATTAACCATTTATATCTGCTTTTTGTGTTTCAAATACATTTCACTCACTCATCATAATACAAAATGTTGAAAGGGATACGAACTGATGATTAGTATTGGCTACTAAAGAACTAGCTATGTCAAGTTCTCTCTCTTTGGCCCTTTTATTGCTTTGTAGTGAATTGTTATTTTCCTCTTCCGATCCAACATATTAAACCATCCTGAAAAGACACAGATCCAGTTTACATTCAAAAAAAGAAAAGACACAAACCAGCAAACCTAGCTACTATACGATGGTATCAGTTAGATTAGATCATAGATGCATGTAACTTTATATATTGACCTTCATGTTATTTATAAGGTTTCTGTATTGATATTGCTGGGTCATTAGCAACTACTTTTAGATATTAGCGACTAATATTGGTGAACAAAAAAAAAAAAAAAACATCAACTAATTAATAGGAGTATTAGCGATGTTTGTTTAATCCAACTAAAATTTGATGTTAAGATATATATAGACCAAAGGCACTTTTTCAGACAAACAAACAAACAAACAAGATCAATATAGAGTGCTAAATTTTGATAAATGAAAGTAATAGCTTTAAATATCTGCTAGTACAAAATCTAAAATTACAAAAAGTTTCGTAAATCATCAATTTATTATAATTAAAGTTACTTATTATATTTAAAACCATGTTGGGATTTACTTATAAGACTTTTGAATATATGGTTTGACTTTAATTCACTAAACAAAGTAAAAGTGACCTGTATTACACATTTGTTACAATAACTTTCACAGTAATATATACTAATATACACTATACATAGTTTGCTTTATTTGTAAATCTCCATTAGTATAGCCTAAATTTACACAAATGTTGTTAGATGTTTAAATCGATACCGTTACAAAAAAAAAAAAAAAAGTAAAAACCATTGGATTGTGACGACAAAATAAACGATTGGAAATCACAAATCCGGCTCTTGGCAAAACAACAGGCAAAATGTGCATTAAAAACGTAATAATAAAATAGTATAGTCTATCTTTCCACAAAGAGCTGACATCTTTCTTAGTCCATAATACGTGGCAGCTTTTTGTTATCTGCCCACAAAAGCTTTCCTTCTTGATTTCTCAATCTCAGCCGTTGGTTCCGAACCCGATTCTTTTCGAAACCGTAAAACCGCCTCTACCCGAAATATATATTAAAAATAAAAAAATAAAGAAAGAGAGAAAAATATATTTAAGTTTGCTTAACCATGGTTAAGTTTTGACTAACCCATACCTAAATATCGAAAATGGTCAAAATCTTTGCAAATATTTACAATAAATGCCATTGAACAAGCTTTTGCTATAAATTTGGTTCCTGAGACTCGCTAGGTTTGCCGAACCAATCTCCCTTTAGGCACTTTCTTAAGAGCTCTCTCTCTTCTACTGCCCCCAAAATCCTTCTTCTTCAATCTTGAGACTTTTATTCTTCTTCTCTAAATTTTGACTTTCTCAAAAAAAAAAAAAAAAAAAGAAACCATGGTGACTACATCGTCACGGACCAAGTCAAACGGACCGGTGCTTCGTTCACAATCGCCGGGAGGTCGGTTTTGCGGTAGTTACTCTAGAGCCGTTCCGTCGTCTTCTTCGTCAGCATTCGCCTCATCGACGAGTTCCAGCTTCTCATCACCGTCGTCAGCTTTTTTCAGCAATCATCATCACGACAAAAACAACAACCATCACAGATCTGCGTCGCCGACTCGTGTGAATCTCTACACAGCTCAGCCGATGATGTCTCAGTCGTTTCGTTATTCTCTAGATAGCAGATCTATATCACCAACGAACCACCGATCGATCTCCGTTTCGAAGAATCAGCCTCCGAAGATGTCAGAGTCGAGGAGGAGGTGTATGTGTTCTCCGACGACTCATCCCGGATCTTTCAGATGTTCTTTACACAAGAACGTGGCGAACCCCCACGGTCAAGGCACGGCTTCGTATACGACGAACGGATTGAATATGCGTCGATCTGCGATGACTAATTCGCTGGTGAGAATCGGTGGCGTTGAAGGAGAGTGGGTGAGGAGAGCTTTGACTACTTTGATTCGACCTTCTTCTCATCATTTGAAAAGACGAGCTGCGTATCAGCCTCGTCCTAGTCGTCTCTCAGCCATGGCGAAAGCTGATTGATCTGATTTCAGATTTTTTCAGGTTTGCTTGATTTTGTTCTTCTTCTCTGGAAACCAAAAAAAAAGAAAAAAAACAAACACCGCAGGGATGGATTAGTATAGATCTGGCGAGGAAGTCTTGTTCTGAAGATTGGAATCTGGAGCGAGAGAGATCTGGATCTCTACCATCTTTTTTGTAAACGGAAGAAAAAGGAAACACACACCACCATAATTTTTTAGTTTTTGTTGGGTGAAAGATGCGATAATGGCATTGTACATACTCTTCTCGTTTTTGCTGTTTTTTTTGTTGGTCTCTCTTCTCTTCTAAAACAAACCCAAAAACAAAAAAAAAAGTGTTCGGAGTCTTTTCTCTAAATTAACACCTAAAAATGGAAAATCAAAGAATTGAATCCGTTCGATTGAATTTTGCATAAAGAACAAAGAGAGATTTTCTCGTTTTCTCACATATATCAATTGTGGTGTCTGTCTGTGTTCATCAGATTTGCGTTTTTTGTGCGTGTTCCGTCAAGTCAACGTTCGTGTTTTCCGTTGACCGTCGACGTTTCTTCCGTTTAGGAGCGTTACGTTAAGTTTCGAGGCATGCGTTGTTCGTCGTGTCAGGTATGTTCGTTCTTTTCGTTTTCTTTATTTTTTATGTAATTTGCTTATGTTTTCTCGTAATTATTTTTTAGTGTGAGCATTATGATTATGATTTTTTTTTTTTTTTTTGCAGATTGCGTTTATTGATGGAGTTTGAAGAACTTGACCAACCGGGACATGGAGAGATAAACGGAAAAATAAATACAGAAAATTACAAAGACGTGGAAAAGGTCTTTACGTTTTGATTTTTGGACATAAAAAAAATATATATATATAGAAGTTTTGAATCGTATATAGGAAATAAATGTGTGAAAGCATGACTGAAGACAATATTGACATAGGATGGAAATGTTAAAAATCAGGAAATATGGAAGAAGAGTGATTTGGTAAAAGAGAGGAGGTGACTGACCAAATTACAAAACGACTGAACATGGAACATAATTAGAGGAGTAGATTTGGAAACTACATATATGAAATTGGTAATCTTTGGATTCATGAACAGGTAAAAATGGAATGTTTGAAAGAGGAAAAAAATGGTAAGAGGTGAAATGCAAAGATACGGTTTCCTGATATGGAAGATTTTACTACTATTTTCGATCATATTCCTCTGCGTCCAGGAATATTGCTATTTTAAATCATTTATTAAAACTACGTTGATATATAGTTTGAATTCAATAAAATTGTTTCAATTTTGTTCACAAAAAAAAAAAAATAATACTTATGATGGAAAAAAGGGAAGAAAACTGCCAAAAGATTTGCAAACATTTTCGTAACAATTATATTGTTTTAAGTTTCGACTCATTTTCGTAACATTTTTTTGAGGAAATTTATTTAAGAATCTTTGACGTATTAAGTTTAAAAATTGCAATTCATTCAAAAACTATGTAAATTTGGTGATGGATGACCTGACCTGGCCCACATTGTAATATGTCGTACTTGAAGCAATTGAGTTTTTATTTGTTTTAATTAGCACTTTTCTATTGTTAGAAAAGGTGATGACTAGAGAATCGTTGGCGACCACAAACTTCGACCGGACTTATGATGAGATGATCCTTTCTGATTTGACAAACACCTTCGGGTTATGATCGGTTTAACTTCGTTCTACTTCCGTCTGTTACTACGATCATCTGGAATTAACCAAGTCCTATCTCTGGGATACTCTAATACTTTGCAGTTTGCATAATGTTTGTCCTTCGTGTGTTCATTATATTTGACTGTACGAGAAGACTCTCAGAGTGATTAGGTTTCAGTATAGAATATAACGGTCCTTTGTTTAGTTTTCTAATGTCATACGTAGGATCCTTTTTTCTCTTTTTTTTTTTATAAAGTTTTATATGTTTAATTATATGACTCGTCTCCACCTAAACTTCTTAAAATGTCTGAACAAGTTGGAAGTTTAATATGGCAGATAAGAAAATATTGTAAATTTGAGAATGGTAGTTGGAAAAAAATATGAAATGTCATATATTGAATATTACAATGACATCATCGGCCGACTAATTACTACTAAAATTTTGTTTTTGTAAATTTTATAAGAGGCAAACGCAATAAATTGTACCTAAAAAATAAGATGAAGAAAATAGTGAAATATAAAGATCCTTCAATTTATAATGAGGAAAAAGTGGAATAAAAGATGGGATACACGTCTTCCTTACCTGGAAGAGTATATGCTACCATTATATTGTTAAATTAATGATTTATTAAATTACTTTTTCATTATACTGATATTATTCTTTTCGTAAACTTGGTTTCAATCCATAGTGACATCATAAGAGGTCGGCTGACTACTTGCCTAATATAATTGTTTGGTTGTATATATTCATGATGAATTTCAAATTTGTTTGCAAGACGTAGAACAATGAATGTGTATCAAAAAGACAAGATTTACGCGTGAAAGCGGATTCTGGTGAGGTGGAAACCAAACTCATTAAGATTTGATAACAGAAATAATAGAATAAAGTAGGGACGCATCTTCCATAATTATGGAGGATATTGTTTAAGAGGTTGTAATTAAACTAAGATTTCCATCTGATTTAGAATGATTTTTAAATTTTTACAGAATGGCTTGTACCATAATTAAATAGATTTGCAGAGATACGTAGCAGTACTATTAAGCAATAACACCCATCTTGTTGGCTAATAAATAATTTAATTAGTATCCTCTAGGCGTTAATTCTGACTTCAAATCTCGTGTTGACGCTTAACGAAGAGAAGACGTGCTTGTTTTTAAATGGCTTCTCTCGTAAACACCCTTCAGGAGAATTAAAAAAGTGATACTATTAAATTTGTGTTTAACAGTGAACGATGTTATTAACTTAATTAAATACTAATTGGTAACATTCATTTGGTGAGTTGAGGTCAGACAAAATGACGAAAGTGAGTGTATTTTGCGTGGCGGATTGGAAATTCCTGAAAAAGACTCACAAGATAGGGTTGCTTGTGTCCTAAGCGTGGGAGATCAACCAACTTGGTCATTCTTTTCTTTATTATTATCTTCAACTTCATTATATTTCTTCTTTTCCTTTCCATTATTTTTGTTTTCTTCTGAACCTTTTTAATAAATTCCAAGTTCCAAATTAAAGTTCTTATATGTTTACTTCCACGATACCTTCATCATAAAGCATAAACTGAAACCCATACTTCAGATCAGTTTATAAGGGATAACAATTGTCAGGATTCATCAGAATTATTGAACCTAAAATCACGTTTGGATATCAATTGTTACCATCGTGCATGGTAATGTTTTTTCTTATGTACTACGAGCCATATTTGACAATTATGTACTTGTCAGAATTAAAAACTCTCCACATCTTATACTTTGTTGAATGTATTTTATTTGACAATCTCTACACACAAAAAAAAGCTTCTAAATTTGTTAAAAGATTTAAATATAGTGACAGTCTCATAGCTCAAAACTCTATCGGGCTGGTATTCCTGTGGGGCGACGACAAGTCGGATATTGTTGTTCAATCGATCACTATAACACTAGAGCGTGTAACACCTAAACAGCTCGTTTATAATCTTATATTATTATTAGTTTGTCAATATCACACTAGTCACTAGATGAATTCTCTCAAGTCTTCCACACTCTAATCACACGTAATTGTTGTACTCTTGCTCTTCTGACACGTATGCGAGGTTAAAGCTTGTTTCTTATGTCAAACCGACTTTGTTAAAGGGGATGACTATGGACTAAGGACCATATGCTATACTAATGACTTTAATATAGTATCAAATATATTTTCCTCTAAAACCGACCTATTGCGTTGTCCCTTTTCCTTTGGCTTGTAACTATAGAATTTCTAACGAAATCTTCTCTTTGAAGTTTTGGTTAACTATAGAACGGACAACTCAAGAAGGCTTAACAGGCAAGTTTAGGATTTTGGTTTCAAGTCCATTAAATACGTTTATTCAATGTGGTCAAGTAGTTTCTCAAAAAAAAAAAGTACAGTATAAAGGGAGTTCAAGGGTCCTTATATTTTATTGTAGGGTAAATGTGTTTGGTTCCATGTTCAAACGGTTTATTTGCTTGTTAAAAAAAATCGTCCTACAAAATATAGTGGCAAAAAATCATGTATATAATTTTTCATTCTGATTAGTAGGAAAATAATCATTGAACTATTATTATTCTAATCTATATATAAATCAGCTCTCAATGCATTATGGTTTTTGTGTTTCCAATCGTTTATTTCTGGTCAACTCTCAGTTGAGGATCCATTTTTCCGGCAACCAGTCTTTGATGGTTTCTAAGTTGATAGTATCAATTTGGTTTATTCTTTATTCCGAAATAAATAAAATTTTGAAGTATGGTCAACAACGGCAGTTCAATGATCGAGGGGGAGACCTAAATATTTGAAAAAAACTTTCTGTTGCTCAACACGACAACACCTCAGTTCAAATGTGACATGTTTAGATCATCTCCAATGGTCTTCTATTTTTTTCTCTATAATAGAGATTCTCCATAATAAGGGTGAATTTTACTCTAATGGTCCTCTATTTTCACCTCTAAAATAGAGATTGCTATTTTTTCCTCTATTTATAGAAGAACTCTATTTTTTCTTACAAAGGGTTCCTCTATAAATAGAGGAACTCTATTATAGTGGTGGGTTACTCCAACTCACCTCTATTATAAATAGGAAAAACCAATGATGTTAGTTATATATAGCAAAATTAAAAGATAGAGAGAGACGCAGGCACATGATGCTCTTCAATATGATTAATTGTCATCAACCGTTTTAGTAATTATGACTACTCTATTAAATGCAAGAGGCAGGGCTCATGTCTTTGCTCTCTCACCTGCATAACTGCATTACTGTATAGTTGTAGTAAAATATAAACTGAAGACTTTTTACCTTGTTGTCAAAAAAATAAAAAGACTTTTTAACTTTGATGAATTCTCAACTACAGTAGTTTTTAAGATCGAATACAATGCATTTCGGCTTTTGATATAAAAATCAACACATTACGTTTTTGAATCGAAATCAAAAGATTACTAGTTGGTGAAGATTGTATCATGTGTTGACTTTTATAAACAAACCTCTATCTAAGCACGTTAGCTGAGTGTTTTATGACTTTTGTAGTTTACAACTATATTTCAATCACTACCGCTAAGTTTTATAACCAGACTGTATCCGTTAAACTTTTTTCCTTTCTTTTGCATAAACAACGTTAACTACATCATTAATTTTAAAACGAAAAAAAAACTATCCGTTAAAGAAAGTGATTACCAATAAGAGTTTAAGACAGCAGTTGAGATAGGAAAACGAGACATGAGTGATGAGTCTGGCCCACACGCTTTCCTTAAGATGAGTAATTAACTCTTCTAACTATAGGCTTTTAGCTAGAGAAGAGCCAATGCTCAGACACTACATGTGACTATCAGAAACCACAAATATATAGATTTATTGCTTTCTTGTTCTATTATGTATGTTTCGGCAGTTTTCAACTTTCAAGGCTATGGCACAATTTCAGTTTGTCTTTTCTTTTAATCCTCAAACTCGTTCACATTCTTTTTGTGAGTTTCTGATTCTCTCTTCTGGATGATTCAAATCTTTCTATCCACACACTTTTATCAAATTGTTGTTTTCTACATGTCCTTTTTTTATTTGTAGCTCATAGTCCCCCTCCGTGTTCCTAGATAAATCTACAACCACTCACTAGAAAGATTCTGTGTGTTATTATCATAAAAGGGTATTTTTTTTGCCTTGATGACTTTAAGCGTATAATATTAAGGGCTGTTATGAATCTTTCTAGATTCATCGGGGCGCAAATTTATGCGTTTCACATTCATATATCAAGAAAAATTGGACAAATAAGTAAGAGACTTTCATAGATTCGTTGGGACAACCGGACAAGCACACAAGTTTTGCTTAGTATTTTTGTCTTTTATTATTTCAAATAGTGAAATATAGGCCAAAACATAACAACTTCATAGTTGAAGTTCTGTATAACTAATAACAAAAATTGGTAATTAATAGTTTCGATAGATGAATACAACAGCAATTTAATTAGGTTTATGTCTAGTTAACGCCTATAAATTTGGTTACAACATTATTGCCTTTTCCTTTTGAGTATTGACGACGAAATAACCTTTTTCTGCAAACATATAAATGGCAACACGTGATATATCATATCAATTTCCGCCTATTTCATAATATAACTGATCATTAAGTTGCAAAAGCTACTTGTTGAACGGGTTACTTACTATCAATATCATAACTAACGATACGTTACCTAATGCTAACCAAACAAATTTCAACACGTATTTTAATTAGTAAAACCAACGTATATATAGGTTATATAGCATTGACTGATGAATATTTGAAACTCAATGCGCTCTAACATCTCCTGTCGTTTCGGTTTGTGTTATCAGAATCCGTCATAAGATAATCTAACCACACAAAAAAAAAAAAATCTATATTTTCTAGTTTTAACTATTTTTTAAAAAAGTTGCTTATGATAACATTTATATCTTAGATTTTAGATATGCAATACGAAAAGAGTAACTTGTGATATTTTAAAACTATAAATGGACCTCTACTCTATACATACATGGGGCCACAACACAAATGTTTCATCTTTTTATGTACAATTTGAAGAAATCAAAATAGAAATAACAACGTTCATTGTCAATTGGAAGTTAGTGTGAGATTCTGCGCCGGGAAAATAGAAGTTGAACTTAGTGTGTAATTGAATGCGAAAAAAGTGATGTAAAAACGAAAAAGTCACAAAATTAAAAGAGTTATGACAACAACATATTGCCTACGTCCATGAAATTGTCAAATGATCCTCCAAGGCCTTGACAACGACTCTCGATCTTTTACGTTTCCAAGTACACATTTTTAGTAATTAGATTTACAGTTCATAAATCACACAATTTTACTTACATCTGCAAAAAAAAAAATTACACACTAATTCATAGTTTGTGAACTGGGCCGGCCCATTCTGTAAGCTAGTACAATTTTCGGCCTAGTATATATAACAGAAAAATAATGAAACCAAACCGAATTATTTTGATTTGGTTTGGTTTGATTTTCTTATTACGGTTATCATGACAAACCAAAAAAAATAGAAAACGAGACTTGGAGCGAAATAAAACTAAGGTTGGTCTAAATAAAAGAAAAAGGTTCCAGAAGCATGCAGAAGAAGAATGAAGAACAAGATCGAGACAATGAGATCAAAACAGGATCAAAAATCAAAAGCAAAAGAAAAAAAAAAAAAAAGTGATAGAGGAATCTTGAAAAGCCCAAAAAATCAATAAAAATAGATGATTAGAGAATTACTAAACACGAAGCAATCTCCTCTTTAAGCTTTATCATCTGGTTCATTTACTAATTAATCTCGAAGCAGAGCACTCTCTGTTCCGATGAATGGATCTCATCATCATCTAAACTCATCGTGTCTCTCGTCCTCCCGTGTTCGAGTCTTGGAGAGAAGTGGGAACAAAACATGGGTTTCCTCTTTGGTTTGTTCATAGGAATCGCAGTTTCTTTCGGTTTGGTCGTAGCATTTGCACGCTATTCTAAACTCAGATCCACTCGTCGAGCTGATTTGGTAAAAAATGATCATTTTTACCAAAATCGTGTGTTTAATGTTTTCATCTGTGATGTAATGGTTTTGAGGAACAATGTTTTGTAGGCCAAGACCATTGCTGCATTTGCAAGAATGACAGTTCAAGATTCGAGAAAACTTCTCCCTGGAGAATTTTATCCTTCTTGGGTTGTGTTTTCTCAGAGACAAAAGTTGAGTTATTTCTAAATCTTTTTTTTTACTTCCCATTGTCTTTTTCTCTTGTTGATATATTGATACTTGTTCTTGATTAAATTACAGTTAAATTGGCTTAATCTTGAACTTGAAAAGATCTGGCCTTATGTAAATGAGGTAACTTTTAATTAGAATGCATTGGTTTTTTATCTTTTCTAATGTGCTGATGATATATTCACTAACTTAGTTTGGTTTTGTTGGTTAATCTTGTAGGCAGCTTCTGAGCTGATTAAAAGCAGTGTGGAACCAGTTCTTGAACAGTATACACCAGCTATGTTAGCATCTCTTAAGTTCTCTAAATTCACTCTTGGGACTGTGGCTCCTCAGTTCACAGGTTTGGTTTTTGTTGCTTCATATAATAAAATAATCTAATGAGGCTCAAACAGCTCCAAAGCAGAGATAAGACCGTAGCAATGCTCAATTCATTTTCAGGAGTCTCTATCTTAGAAAGTGAAAGTGGACATAATGGGATCACAATGGAACTTGAAATGCAATGGGACGGTAATCCAAAAATCGTGTTGGATATCAAAACCTTACTTGGCGTAGCTTTACCAATTGAGGTTAATGTCATTATTATTATAAATTTTAGTATACATTTCTCTGTTCTTGAGCTTTCCGTGTTGTTTGTGTAGGTGAAAAATATAGGATTCACAGGTGTTTTCAGGTTGATATTCAAACCTCTTGTTGATGAATTCCCTTGCTTTGGTGCACTTTCTTATTCACTGCGTGAGAAGGTAATATATATAGTGATGATGATCTTCATAACTTGTCATAATCTTTGCAAGTCTCATGTTGTAGTAATCTTCTTGTTTTTTTGGTGAGCAGAAAGGGCTAGATTTTACACTTAAAGTTATTGGTGGTGAATTAACATCAATTCCAGGGATATCAGATGCAATAGAAGTATGCCAAAATAGAAAATGTTGATATTATATTCTTACAGTATAAATGTAACATATTATTAGTTGACAAATCCATTAACGCCTTTGAAAGGAAACTATTCTGGACGCGATTGAAGACAGTATAACATGGCCCATTATGAAAATTATACCTATATTGCCAGGAGATTACAGGTTTTTGCTTCTTTGTACTACACCATTTCGATTTATAGTTATTGTGATAAGACCATAATTATATATAAATCTGAAATATGTTTTGACAAGTGATCTGGAGCTGAGACCTGTTGGAAAATTGGATGTGAAGATTGTGCAAGCTAAGGACTTAGCTAACAAAGACATGATTGGAAAATCCGATCCTTACGCTGTTTTATTCATTCGCCCGTTGCGTGACAAAACCCAAAAGACCAAAACTATTGTAAGAAATTTATTCCTCTTACCAAATCCCCATAATATTATTATATCTTTGCTAATTTGGATTGTGCGTATATATAACTATCTTTTAATGTCAATTAGAGTAACTCGTTGAATCCGATTTGGAATGAACATTTTGAGTTCGTTGTGGAAGATGTATCAACTCAACATTTGACAGTTAGAGTCTTTGACGACGAAGGAGTTGGATCTTCTCAGCTCATAGGGGCTGCTCAAGTACCGTTAAATGAACTCGTGCCCGGGAAAGTTAAAGACCTTTGGTTGAAATTAGTCAAGGATTTAGTGATCCAAAGGGATAAAAAAAACCGTGGTCAGGTTAGTATATACCCTCCTATCCGTTACAAATAGTTTCTAAATTCAAAAGATAATGTAAAAACATAGTAATAGCTAGGTTTGCATATACATCTTTGTTAATACTATATTGATGATATGTACATATTTGTGGTGATATAGGTGCAGTTGGAGCTCCTATATTCTCCCTTAGGAAAAGAAGGCGGATTGAAGAACCCCTTTAACCATGACTACTCATTGACCATATTAGAGAAGGTACTTAAGCCGGAAAGCGAAGATTCGGATGCTACGGATGTGAGAAAAGCACTAAGCTCGAAGAAAAACGATGTGATAGTGAGAGGAGTGTTGTCTGTGACAGTGGTGGCTGCTGAGGACTTACCAGCTGTAGATTTAATGGGAAAAGCAGATCCATTTGTGGTTATAACATTGAAGAAATCTGAAGCAAAATCCAAGACAAGGGTTGTACCGGACAGCTTGAATCCGGTATGGAACCAGACATTTGATTTTGTAGTGGAAGATGCATTGCATGATCTGTTGATGCTTGAAGTATGGGACCATGACAAATTTGGGAAAGATAAGATAGGGAGAGTGATAATGACATTAACACGAGTGATGTTGGAAGGAGAGTATCAAGAGTGGTTTGAGTTAGACGGAGCTAAATCAGGAAAGCTGTGTGTCCATCTCAAATGGACTCCAAGGCTTAAGCTCAGAGACGCTTCTTGAGTCTTGATCATTCCTCGTTCTTCTCTCTCAATTTAAGTGACACGTTCCTTTACATACTTAAGTTTTTTCCTTCCTTTCTCTTTTGTTTTGTATATGCTGCTCGTCATCGATGTTTTTTTGTTAGCATTCCTTCCTTGCCATAGAAGAAATCAATACAAATATTTTTTTCTATTCATATATAGTCTAAAAAAATTATATAAATACATTTGGACTAAATAGACGTATTGGTTTGGTTTTGGGGATACTTTCATTAAAATTTCTTTAAATGGGAAAATGAAAAATTACTTATCAAACAGATATATTTTGGTCACACTGTTTTTACATTATAACAAAATCAGAAAAGCAAAAAAAAGTGAATAAAGCCAAAAGTATTTTTGTAAATATGTTTGCGAACGAGTGTTAATTTTGATAGCAAGAAAATTCAAGCTAAGGTAACAAATTTGAATATTTTTCTCCTGCTTTTTTGGGGGGTCTTGACTCTATCTATAATCTATCGTAAAAATATCTTATACACAATATAAATGACTTAATCATAAGTTTCAAAAGTACGATAGAAACTCTATAAATTAATAAGGTCGGGACTATGAAATTTTTATTAATTTATAAAGGTTTTAATTTATCGATAAATTAATTATTATTAATTTATGAAGATGATTTTTTATCAGAAATTCAGAGTTTAAAAAAAATTGATGCTACTATTTTTCAAGGTGATGATGAAGTTGAAGAAGATATAACGATACCTTTAGAACCAGTTACACGTAAGGAAACAATTATCGCGTCAAGAACTCTCTACAATTTTTGTATGCGATTTGAGAAGACAACACCAGAAGTTTTTGATGCAATCAGAAAGATTAGATATATTCTCCAACAAGAATGTAAATTCAAGAACAAACAAACAACAATAGATTCATATTTCACTAGATATTCTTAGATATATATATCTATATATAAACTAGTTTATTTGATTATTAATTTATGATATTGATGGGACCATATTTTTACATGAGTTTTTTAAAAAAATTATTAATTTATTATTTTATTGAATAGTGTCCAAAATTATACTAGTTTCAACTTAAGATCGGAGAAATTTATTAATTTATAAAGGTTATTAATTTACCGAGTATTAATTTATAGAGGTTTTACCGTATATGATTTAAGGGGGTGTTACATGAGCGATCATAACGTGGCATGGTCGTGGAGCAAAAAAAATAATAATTAAAAGTTTTTTTTTTTTTTGGTGGGAATAATAATTAAAAGTTAAAAATAATAAAAGTGTAGACTATACAGCTCAATGTAATATCCGATCGTATAATATATAAATAGAAGATTCTAATACTTGTCAAAGGAAACCAAAGAAAAGATTCTATTATATAGTATATGCTTCATGCTGTTTCTAGATTGAGCCAAGTGTAACAAGACTTTTTCCGAATATTCAATAAACAAATCGTTATGGAATCTTCCAGTTTCCTACTCTTTTTTCGTGACTCGTTACCAATCTTTTGGCACATCACTCCTTTTTATTTTATTTATTTTATTTTTCCTAATAAAGAAGTCAATTAAATTTACGTCTTTGGCAATTAATCAAAATTCCATCAATAATTTAATCAGATATTCAGGATTAATTATTAATGATCTAATTACAATAAATAGTACAGTAGTACTGCTTTTAATAACGAAGCGACGTTTTCCCAAATTGGCCAAAACAACCTTTTTCCCTCTCCTTCTTCTTTCTTCTTCTTGTTGTTGTGTACCATCCTCTGATCCGTCGTTCCTTCTCCAGATTCTGTATTCTTTGATTCACGAGAGATCTGATTTTTTTTTTTTTTTTTTTTTAATGTGTACTCGGGATCGTTGTTGAGAGAGCGAAGAAAAAAGAAAAAAGAAAAATGGTGGGAAACGACTGGGTGAATAGTTACCTAGAGGCGATCCTGGCAGCGGAACCAGGGATCGGCAATTCCAAATCGTCGCTTCTGTTAAGAGAGCGTGGACATTTCAGTCCCACTCGTTATTTCGTCGAAGAGGTTATCACAGGCTTCGATGAGACTGATCTTCATCGTTCCTGGGTTCAGGTATCTATCTCAATATATATATACACCCGATCGCTTCTGCGTTTTTTTTTTTTGTTAATGTTTCTGATTTTGATTTGAAAATCGTGATTTGATTTCTCTCCTTAGGCTGCTGCTACGAGGAGTCCGCAAGAGCGTAACACGAGGTTGGAGAATCTATGTTGGAGGATCTGGAATTTGGCTCGTCAGAAGAAACAGGTTCGTGATTTCGTTTTTTAGGATCCGATCGATTTTGAATTAGGAAGCTTCTTTGTATTGTAATGTTCACTTGATCGTTCGCTTCTAGCTAGTTGGTTTGAGTTAAGATCTGCTCTGAGTGAGTTAATTAGTCGTTTGTGGTTGTGATTGTGAAATGTTGTTTTGATTAGGTTGAAGGGAAGAATGCTAAGCGTGCAGCTAAGCGTCAGCTAGAGCGTGAAAAGGCAAGGAGGGAAGTAACTGCTGATATGTCTGAAGATTTCTCTGAAGGAGAGAAGGCTGATTTGCCTGGTGAGATCCCTACTCCTAGTGATAGCAACACCAAAGGAAGAATGTCTCGGATTAGTTCTGTCGACGTTTTTGAGAATTGGTTTGCTCAACACAATGACAAAAAGCTTTACATCGTCTTAATTAGGTATTTTATTCATCATCACTACTTGATAAGTTTGTTTGTTTTCACATGGTGGTGGTAACTAAGTAGTAGTAGAAATTATCTTGCAGTCTTCATGGTTTGATACGTGGTGAAAACATGGAGCTTGGTCGTGATTCTGATACTGGTGGCCAGGTTATTATCTTCTACTTACAAGCATTTTGTTTGTTTTTTTTGAGTTTTAGAATTTCTTGATTCACACTGTATAAAAACGATTTCTGCACTCAGGTGAAGTATGTTGTGGAACTTGCAAGGGCTTTGGGCTCAATGCCAGGAGTCTATCGTGTCGATTTGTTGACCAGACAGGTATCCGCACCAGATGTGGATTCCAGCTACTCTGAACCGTCTGAGATGTTAAATCCTTTAGACACAGATACAGAGCAGGAGCATGGAGAGAGTAGTGGTGCTTACATTATCCGTATACCTTTTGGTCCGAAAGATAAATACGTACCAAAAGAGCTCCTCTGGCCTCATATCCCTGAATTTGTTGATAGGGCGCTTAGCCATGTTATGCAGATTTCCAAAGTTCTTGGTGAGCAAATTGGTGGGGGACAACAAGTGTGGCCTGTTTCTATTCACGGACACTATGCAGATGCTGGTGATTCTGCTGCTCTTCTATCTGGAGCTCTTAATGTACCAATGGTTTTTACTGGCCATTCTCTTGGTCGTGATAAGCTTGAGCAACTCCTGAAGCAAGGGCGGCCAAAAGAAGAAATAAATTCTAACTACAAGATTATGAGACGGATAGAGGCAGAGGAACTATGTCTTGATGCTTCTGAGATAATCATAACTAGTACAAGGCAAGAGATAGAAGAGCAATGGCGCCTGTATGATGGTTTTGATCCGGTTTTGGAGCGTAAACTCAGAGCAAGGATGAAAAGGGGCGTGAGCTGTCTAGGCAGATTCATGCCTCGCATGGTTGTAAGTATCATCTCTGTCCTCTCTGATCCTCTATGTTCTTCTTCCGGAGTTAAACCCGAAAAGTTTTGTTTTTGTCATGGCTCATGGGTAGCCTTTGTCTTGATTCTAGGTTATTCCTCCAGGAATGGAGTTTCATCACATTGTACCACATGATGTGGATGCAGATGGAGATGATGAAAATCCACAATCTGCTGATCCACCAATTTGGTCTGAGGTTAGCATATCTTCAAATCATAGCCTTTTCTTTTCCTTTAATTAAAGGTTTTGCATTTTTCTATATATGTTTTACTGGTATCTTTATATTTACTGCAAAAATTCTTCACTTGGGCAGATAATGCGCTTCTTTTCTAACCCCCGTAAACCTATGATACTTGCTCTTGCTCGGCCAGACCCTAAAAAGAACTTGGTTACTTTAGTCAAAGCCTTTGGAGAATGCCGTCCATTACGGGAACTTGCTAATCTGGTAAGTCTTGTAATTAGTTTTTTAGAATCATGGTCTCCAACTAATTTTCTGGTAGTGTGTTTCACAATTTTCATTCCTTCTTTCACTACCTTTGATTGCAGACATTGATAATGGGAAATAGAAATGATATTGATGAGTTGTCCACCACGAATGCCTCTGTGCTGCTCTCTATTCTGAAGCTAATCGACAAGTACGACTTATATGGTCAAGTGGCAATGCCTAAGCATCACCAACAATCAGATGTGCCTGAAATTTACCGTTTGGCAGCCAAAACAAAGGTAATTTGTCAAACATGTTTACTTTTCTCATCCTTTTCAAATGGTTACAGGAAATTGTGAATTGACTTTCCTAAATTATCTGCAATGAATTCAGTGATCAATAATTGTTCCCATACACAAGATATTATTAACCTGTGTTTTGCCGTCTCTGTGAATCAGTTTAGTTCCTTGCATTGTTTATCTATCTTATCTCAAACCCTTTTTTCAGGGAGTATTTATAAATCCAGCGTTCATCGAACCATTTGGACTGACTCTAATCGAGGTATTTTATCATTTTTATCTCTTCAGTGCTCTACTCATTACAGGGTATCTTATTAATTAACGGGCACTGTATCTAACAGGCGGGAGCTCATGGGCTGCCCACTGTTGCAACAATAAATGGAGGACCTGTTGATATTCATCGGGTTTGTCGCTTTCCATATTTCAAAAGAAAATTTGCACTATACAGCACTATGCATCAACGCAGAGCAAGCTATAGCTGATATTTGCTACTACCTCGCAGGTTCTTGACAATGGTCTTCTAGTTGACCCTCATAATCAGCAAGCTATATCTGATGCTCTGCTGAAACTAGTTTCAGACAAACAGCTATGGGGAAGATGCAGACAAAACGGCCTTAAAAACATCCACCTATTTTCGTGGCCAGAGCATTGCAAAACGTATTTAGCTCGGATAGCTTCGTGCAAGCAAAGACATCCTAAATGGCAGAGAGTTGAGTTTGAGAACTCAGACCCTGATTCACCCAGCGACTCTCTTAGAGATATACATGACATCTCCTTGAATCTAAAACTTTCCTTAGATGGCGAAAAGGGTGGAAGTAATAGTGGTGTCGATACTAACTTGGATGCTGAAGACAGCGCTGCTGAACGAAAAGCTGAGGTGGAGAAAGCTGTTTCAACCTTGGCACAAAAGAGCAGATCAGCAGAGAAAGTCGATTCCAAGATGCCGACCTTGAAAAGGAGGAAACATATCTTTGTCATTTCTGTGGACTGTGGCACAACCTCAGATCTTCTCGCAGTGGTGAAAACAGTTATTGATGCTGCAGGAAAAGGCGGCTCAATAGGATTCATACTCTCAACCTCAATGACTATATCTGAGACTCACACAACATTGCTTTCTGGAGGGTTGAAACCACAAGACTTTGATGCTGTTATCTGCAACAGTGGAAGTGGACTCTACTTCACGTCCTCTGCTTCTGAGGATAAAAACGCTCTTCCTTATACACTCGATGCAGATTACCATTCCCATATAGAGTTCCGCTGGGGTGGAGAGAGTTTGAGGAAGACTTTGATCCGCTGGATTAGTTCTGTTCAAGAGAAGAAAAAGGCGAAACAAGGAGAGATTTTAGCTGAAGATGAGTCTTCTTCTACCAACTATTGCTTATCCTTCAAAGTGAAAGATCCTGCTTCGGTAGATACACCCTCAGCCTATAGTCTTTTGCTCGTCCTGAAACATTTATTTTCGGTCTTTTTATCTTAACTTCGATCATTCAATCTCTGCAGATTCCTCCAATGAAAGAGCTGAGGAAATTGATGAGAATTCAAGCATTACGCTGCAATGTAGTTTACTGCCAAAACGGAGCTCGGCTCAATGTAATCCCTGTTCTTGCTTCACGATCGCAGGCCCTTCGGTAAGTTTTGATCATAAACAACCATTTTATCGACACATCATTAAGTGGGATTTGAAACCTTGAAGTGGGATTTGAATTCACATATCTTCCTCTGTTTTCAGGTATTTGTTAGTGCGATGGGGCATTGACTTATCAAACATGGTGGTGTTCGTGGGAGGTTCAGGTGACACAGATTATGAAGGCTTGCTTGGAGGAATTCACAAAACAGTGATACTAAAAGGCCTAGCCAGTGACTTGCGTGAACTACACGGCAACCGAAGCTACCCAATGGAGGATGTGACTCCACTGGACATTCCCAATGTCACTGAAGCTGAAGAATGTGGTCGTGACGCCATTAAGGCCGCTCTAGTGAAGCTTGGGATCAGTCTCCCCAAGCCCTGAGGCTGTTTTTTTTTCACTTAGTAATTGTTGAACCATTATGGGATGGGATGATGGCGAATTGATAATCATAACGGACAACAAAGTACAATATACCACACTAAGATTGTAGCCAAGTACAAATTTGCGTACTTGACTTTTTGTGGTGAAATAACCTTTCTTACCTTTGGTTTTTTTTTTTTTGCGAGGGGTGGGTGGGGGGGTGGGGAAGATTGAAATAACCTTTGTATAATCGAAATCTTACGCAGTAAACAGTATTATTAACCTACCAAAATCTCTAAAGTTACTCCACCTAAGTGTATAAAACGAAAAGAACTACATACAATTACAAAACAAGAGAACATTGTCTGCAAAAAAAAAAAACTAAAAGGCATTTGATGACTGATGATGATGTAAGTCGTTAAAGTAGTTACCTTTTCGGTTGTGGCTTGTCTCTTCCTAACAAAGTACTTTGTAATCATCCTATGCACTTCGTAAATTTCAAAAAATTCCTATATATGAGCTCTGAAGATTAAAATCGTATATCCTTCTTATCTTTACGTATAAAAACGTAAAAATCTTCTAATAGAATCTCGAGTTTAAATGTGGGGTGCCCAATTATCTTTAACATTTATTAATTAAGAACATAAGATAATTGAGAGCTAAACGTAAATCCATCTTTTCCTTTTCTCGATTATATTATATTTGGATAATCGTAACAAAAATTTAAGCCAATCTAGAATGAAAAATAAAAAGGGAAAAGAAAATAATTAGGAAACCAAACCAAATCCAACCTAAAAAAACAAACCGCACGAGAGTCATGTATAAATTAATTATATTACGTTGACCGAAACATAAAAAAAAAAATATATTTTATTTTGTTAACTTAATCCAAAAAAATCTGAAACCGGATTAGTCGGCCAAAGAATAACACACATATAAATAGATGAGTAAGGTAAGCATATATGATGAAAAGAAAACCAAAAAAAAATACCTAAGGAAAAGAGTAATAAACCTCCTCAAAAATCTAGAGAGAAATCATTCAATCAAACAACCCTAAAATTTTCATCAAAATCATATATTTTTTTTCCTTCTTGACGAGTTCTTTCTTTCTTTTTTTGTGATCTGTAAAATCAGAACCAAACCCTTATCAAATTACACCTTGAAAAAGAAGAAGAAGAAGAAGAAGAAATAAAGATCCTCCTAATCATACTAATTGAATGGCGGATCTGACTTGTACGACGCCGTTTCTGCTCTATCCAGCACTCGTCATCATCCTCTTCTTCTACTCTATCAACCACCATGACCAAATTTTCTCATCATCATCCGTGGTCCATGATGATGATCTTTCATGTCGTCTCGCGTCTCCTCCACAACAACAAGCAGCTGATTTCTCTTCCTTGAGAATTCCTTTTCGTTCTTCCTCTTCTTCTTGTCTCAATATCACTTCCAACAATCTCACTTCCACCAACAATAATGTACACTAATTTATTTCTCTATTTCTTTTGTTACATCTATATTTATTTCTTCATATATAATATATATAAGTGTGTTTGTGTTGTGTCTTCTAGTTTTGTGTAATTATTAGCTACGAGGTTTATCATATTTTTTTAATATAATTGAATTAATAATTAATGTTGAAAACAGTCGACGTCAGAAGTTGTGGTCGTAGAAGAAGTTGATAAAGCGGTGGAGAGAATAGAAGAAGGTTTGGCAATGGCGAGGGCCGCCATAAGGAAAGCCGAAGAAGAGAATCTCCACCGTGATCGTGATCGTGATCGGAGGAATAACTCCGATATGGGATTCGTATCGAATGGATCTGTCTATCTCAACGCTCTTACCTTTCATCAGTTAGGACCTTTTCTTTCTCCTACCTTTTTTCCTATTTTTGCTTAGTCTTTCTCTCTCTATATATCTTTTTTGTTTTTTCATCATACAAATTAGTATATTCTATAATCTATAACAACATTGCTTAGTTTTATCACTAGGTAATTTCCTTTTAAAATTTGAGTGTTTGTTAGACTTTTGTTTAATAAAATTAAGGGGGTATCAAAGTTAGAAGAAAAGTTAAGGAAATTTGACTTTTGTAGCTAACTAGTCGGTACTCTTTAGGATCTGTACTTTTCTTGTGTTTTTTTTTCATGAAATCACCATTAGTAGAAATATGTGTCAACATCAATATTCTATGTAAATTCTATTTCTAGTAACCTATACACCAGCTAGTTTGCAATTCTAAGGTCCTTTTTTCCATTTTTATCGTTTATTATCAGACTTTGAGAGTTCGAGGAAAGCGTAGTTTTAGCTTTTAAGTGTTCTCCATACTTTCTCTCCATCTCTCAACTTGACCTTTGTAAAACACATCACTCACTTTTAAATGAAAAAGTTTTGAAAGTCGCACATTACACAATCCATCTCTAGATATAGATAAACACTTATATTTATGCATATGTAATGTTTTTCTTTACTCATAAAAAATTAAACAGGAGCCACCGAGAGATGGAGAAGAGATTCAAGATATGGACTTATAGAGAAGGAGAAGCTCCTCTGTTTCACAAGGGTCCTCTCAACAACATTTACGCCGTTGAAGGCCAATTCATGGACGAGATCGAGAACGGAAACAGCCGTTTCAAGGCTGCATCACCGGAGGAAGCCACGGTCTTCTACATCCCTGTAGGAATCGTCAATATCATACGCTTTGTCTATAGACCTTACACTAGCTATGCACGTGACCGCCTCCAAAACATTGTCAAAGACTACGTCACTCTCGTATCGAACCGTTACCCTTATTGGAATCGCAGTCGAGGGGCTGACCATTTCTTCCTCTCCTGTCACGATTGGGTGAGTCTCCTTGTTTTTAAACAGTTCTTGTTCAAAAAGTCAACCATAAAAACCCTAATCTAACTTTCTCTTTTTGTTCCTTGTTATTCAAGGCACCGGATGTCTCAGCTGCGGATCCAGAACTATACAGGCATTTTATAAGAGCTCTCTGTAATGCCAATGCTTCAGAGGGATTCACTCCCAGGAGAGACGTTTCATTGCCAGAAATCAACATTGCACACAGCCAGTTAGGGTATGTACACACCGGAGAACCGCCTCAAAACCGCAAACTCTTAGCATTTTTCGCAGGCGGTTCTCATGGAGAAGTCCGGAAAATACTTTTCGACCAATGGAAAGAAAAAGACGAAGACGTCCAAGTCTACGAGTATCTCCCCAAAACCATGAACTACACTAAAATGATGGACAAAGCAAAATTTTGTCTCTGCCCCAGCGGTTGGGAAGTGGCAAGTCCAAGAATCGTGGAGTCTCTGTACTCGGGTTGTGTTCCGGTCATCATCGCTGATTCTTACGTCCTTCCGTTCAGCGACGTGTTGAATTGGAAGTCATTCTCCATTCATATACCAGTATGGAAGATTCCGGAGATAAAGAAGATTCTAGAAGCCGTACCAGAAGAAGAGTACTTGGAGTTTCAAAGGAAAGTTCTTGAGGTTCGGAAACACTTCGTGGTAAACAGACCATCAAAGCCATACGACATGTTGCATATGATCATGCATTCTATTTGGTTACGTAGGCTTAATGTCCGAATCCCTCTTTCGTAGTGAACGATATATAATGTTATATTGTTTTAATACACATACGTATAGACGTATAGTACAGGATCTTGAACTATGTAGCAAAGTCTCGTTCTTTATTTTCAGTTAGAACAAGCCTCCGCCTCCGAGTTTTGTTTGGGAATGAAACGTACAATTTGCAATCAGGCCTACTTGTAACAGTAGAAAGCAGGCCTACTTGTAGTTGTATGATTATCTCATTATTCATTGGATCCGTATGATTATCTCATTATCTTCACTATGTTGGAATTGGAACAACCTAAACAAATCCAGCAAAAAACTGAAAAACGACTTCTTTATATAATCTTTAAACAGAGAGACTCTGAAGTCTTAATGTTGCAGCATAAATTGCAAACAGACAAGGGATGATCATTAACAGTGAAATATATCACACTAACAAATAACAGTCGATTCTCAAATTCGAAACAATATGTAGAAGCTTGATACTTGAAAAAGCACATAAACACACATTTTACACAACGCATATCTCACATTTCAAGATCGAAACAGAGACTGATATATTCCCAAGAAGGGAAAGGTGAAAGTAAGAGTGTCTTCTTACTTGAAACATGAAGGAAGAGTTGCCCCATGGCAAACAAAGGCCATCGCGATGTACACAACCAACGCGAGTACAAGTATCAGAGCAATCCTGCAGATAAAAAAAAACACACAACAAACTCATAAGGAATGTAACAGAACATATGAAGTGATCAATTCCACAAGAAACCATGTAATGGAGTTGGAGCAGGGTATATAATAGGTTTCTTGGAATGGTTCAGGGGGAACTTACGTAAGCTTAACATTTCTCCACCACATAACAGTTCTGTAACGGCGAGCTTGCTTTCTGAAACGAAAAGTGTTGCCTTGCATATATTCAGTTTTATCAACTAGCAACTCCAAACGCTCCCCTCTATCCAAGACTTTATCAATATTCTCAATCATCACGTTTCTAACCTGAATCATGAAAACAACCCACACAAGTAATAGTCAGTGACATCATATGTAAAAGTACACTTTAACACAAAAAGAGATGATTTTTTTTTTCTTTGGTTAAACATTTACCTGACTCAATTCACCTTTAATCCTACTCATCCTGTCTGCATTTGGATCATTGGAATAAAACTCCATCTGCTGACTTATAACTCTTGAGAACTCATCATTCATGGAATAAGCTAGAGCTGAATGAATAGCACGGCCGTATGTTCTCACAAACCTCTGATGAATATCATCCAGAAAAGCAAACGGAATATTCCCTGCCGCAAACAATAAAGATGCTCAAAATCACAAACTATGAACACAATCCTAACATCACCTAAAACGAGCATAGATAGTTTCTAGCTACCAAATCCCTAAAATTGACCTCAACTGAAAGAGGGCAAAATTGAAGAAATTAGTGAAAGAGTAAGAAGAAGCAAAGTAAATTACTTCCGGCGGATTCATCGGCCATACAGAGAACGGTAAGACCATCGGTACGCTTGACATGGAAGATGTACCGATCTTGAGAGTAAGACATGTGGCTATCGCTATCGTTACCAGGCAACTTATCCAAAATTTGCTTAGCGATTGAGTTCGCGTTAGTAGAAGTAGCGCTAAACTCAGATAACACCACCGTTCCTCGAGCCACCAACGCAAATAAGATCGCCATCTCTACCTACTCCGGCGGCACCTCTTTCTTTCCCCCAGCTCACTCTTTAAATCGTCGATTCAGAAAACCTTAGATCTTGACAACAACGAAATCAGCTCAAACCAAAAACCTCCCCCAAAATCGATTGGTTTAGACTGTATAAAAAATCTGAGAATTGTTCAAATCAAAGCATCACCATACATCGGAGGAAGCCCCCCGCTTCACGGTGAAAAGTTGAATTTTGAAATAATATCAAAGGCGAAAGCCAAAAAAAATATCTAACTTATTGGGCTTGTATTACTATCTAACAAAGCCCATTATCTTTTGACAGCACACAAACCGCCATTGTTGTTTAGCTTTGGAAGTATTTCTTTCTGTTTATTAAGAAGATATACTTTTCTATATTTATTTCAAACTTTAAAGTTAAAAACATTGATGACTCATATTTTGCTTTCATTAGATAAATAGGATTCCAGTTTTAAAATCTTTTGATATAAAAATATATATATATATATATTTGTTTCTGTTAAAAACTTTGGTAAGGAATATTTGAAACTCAAAATAATAATATACTCCGGATGGACCAATGTGGCAGTATTAAATAGTTTGTCGTAGAATACCAACAACCAACTTCATCAGCTCTCTCAGTAATAACCGCATTCAATTTTAGTAAACCTACTACTACTATTTGTACTTTCTTTCCTTCAGATTTCCCGCATATAGTATTACGAATGTATGTCTTACCCTTTTTCATGATTACAGTTATTAGCCATTTTTTGATTAAGATAAAAAAAAAAAAAAAAAGTAAAAGCCGCACAGCAAAATTCAATCTACAGAGAACGAATACAAAGACGTTGAACTGAAACCCTAAGAGTTTTTATAAAGAAGATGAAACTTGTAACAATGAAACATGAACTCTGCCAGGAGAAAATAACCTCAACCGGAATGAACCGGGTTCTCGAGGCTCAACGGTGCCAACGTGCATCTCTAAACGGTCATGTCCATACTCAAGCTCATACGACTCCGATATCACTTTCCCTATATATCACATTCCTTTCTTCAGAATCTCAATAGAGCCTATATTTATCATCACACGAAAAAAAAAAAAAAAAAAAAAAAAAAAAAAAACAGAGAATGCAGTTTAAAAAAATGTAAGTAACCTGGTAATTTTCCTGGTTTACGCAAAGGGATAAACTTTGCGCCGATGGCTAAGGCAATGGAAGGACCCAACAAAAAACCTCTCGCTTCAACTCCTATATAATACACATACATTTGCATGTAAAGAAAAAAATATTACTTTCTTAATGAAGAAAAATACAATTTTTGTTACTTCTTTTGTATCTTTAAATAATGTATTTTGTTTGCTTATATGATGTAAACCCATTTAGAAAGACACCGAATTTTTGGCGTTACTTAACAAACTTGATGACGAAACACTGTTGTAGTAAAGAAAAGGTGAGAGAAGATAATGATGAAAAGACACACAGAGGAGTCTCTTACCAGCAACGACAGAGATTTGCATGTCTCTGTAGCGATCAACGAAAATGTCAATCGTATGTTTAAAGGCCTTATGATCCAATAACAACGTTGTTATGTCCTGAAACATAATCCCTGACCGAGCAAGAAATAAAAACAAGAAACATCTTCAGAAATTAGGAAAAAAAAAACAGAGCAAAAACAGAGGAAAACAGAGTTGTAAAGACCTTTCTTGGGGAAATCAGGAACAACTCTAATGGCTGCTGATATAGCTTCGAGTCTTGGATCACCTTTCAGACCATTCTCCGCAGCAAACATCGTTTCTCTCTATCCTCTCTCTCTCTCTTTCTCTCTTTCTCTCTAAAATTTTGAAATTCAATTCTTGAGAGTGTCAAGGAGTGTCTTGAACACTAGTATATTAATCTCTCTCTCTCTCTCTCTTTCTCTTTCTTGCTTGAAGAGTAAATAAATGGGGAAGATTTCAAAGTAGAAGACAATTAAATTTCCCTCGCAGAAGAAGGAAACGAGGAAATGAAATGAGATCAGATCCTCTCTCTCTCTCTTTGTGTCTCTATCTCGCTCTGTTCCTCTGTTCACCACCAGTTGTAGTAGAAGAAAGTGGGTGAGAGAGCATTTAATATTTTAATAGAGAAAGAGACGAAAAGAGTGCGTGGAGTGTTGTGTTTGTGTGTGTATGTATCACACGCGCGAACTGGGTCGGCACACAGGATTTATCAACCCCCGCGCAATAATACTAATAATAAATCACAATCACAAACACAAACAAGGCCAATGGTATATCTATGTATTAAAGAGAGTGTAGAAGATCCGAAGTAGAAAAGAAAATCTTATGGATCTTCGAGAGAATCTTTGGCTTTTAGCTCTTTTTTTTTTTTTTTTTTTTTTTTTTTTTTTTTTAATTTTCTGAGTCTTATCTCTCAGAGAGTCTCGAACGAAAGACCTATAAAGGAAAGAGATTCGATACTCTGCAAAAAAACCAAACCATTTCTCTATAAAAAGAAGTACCCATTCTCCTACTAAACTAGTTCACATTCCATGTTTTGTGTCTTGTCTCCTCCATACACAGCTACTTACCCTCTTTTATTACTATATCTTTAATGAGAAAAAAAGTTACAAGTTTGTGAACTGTGTAATTTGTAGTATTTAACACATTTTAAACTTATTTTGGTAGGAGTAGGGATACATTTTGTTTATGTTTTAGTTATTACTACCTCTTTTCTTCCTTAAATTTCTCTTCGTAGGTGCTTTTATTTATTTTCTTGTCTCCTACACTACACTATAGCTTTTGTGTTTGTGCGAGTGCTGTTTTTTTTTTTTTTTTTTTTTTTTTTTTTTTTTTGTAGATTGCGTTTATAACATTTATATAGTAGTACTGGTTTTTATGTGAAATTCAAAGCGCAAGTAAAAAGTACAAGGAGCAAGCAAATCACCGAGCACGAATAAATATAATTACGTATATGGTCAGCAAAGGAGTCTACATGCGCCAAAATTTGAGTAGTACATGCCAAGTGCCAACTATAACAAAAAAAATTTAGTTTTTTTTTTTTTTTTTTTTTGGCTCAACAACTACTTTCCATTAACCAAATAAGTTATTACACTTTATCTAGTTCCACTAGAGATTTTATCCACTCTGGCATCAAAGAATACAATTTGGGATCATAATTCAATAAAGAAAGAGATTCCCTTGCAATCTTGTCCGCTACTACGTTCCCTTCCCGAGCTATAAACTCGATTCTCACCCCCTCAAATCCCTTGAGCGTTTTTTTAATATCTTCAATTGTTGGACCTAACGCTGGGATATCCTTATCCTCATTCAAAGCAGACACAAGAATTTGTGAGTCTGACTCGAATACAACCTTTATGTAATTCAATCTGGCAAGGAAAAGCACAGCCTCTCTAAAGGCTTCCAACTCAGCTTCTAATGCAGACTTAACCCTTCTCATGGCCCTCATTCCCAACCACAGCACCTTCCCCCTATAATCTCTTAGCACCCATCCGGTTCCTGAGTTTACATCACTCTCTCTCCATGCACCATCTGAGTTACACTTCGTCCATCCTTGGGGAGGCGGAGTCCATCGCACACGATCCTTCTTTTTAGTCCCCTGGGCCTCCACCTGTGGTTTTGGTACTCCTCTCATCCGCCATTCCTCTTCATCCTCCTTTGCTTTTTGGATCACCTCTGGGGCTGAGAATTCTCTCCCTTGAAAAATCAAATTATTCCTGTTTTTCCACAATCTCCAGAGTATCCAAATCATCCCATATGGAGTCAAGTCCCTCCCGGGGTGTTCTGCATTGATATTCAAAACATAATATATATTTTGAAAGAGCGATTCAGACCATTCACCTCCTGGCGGAGCTGGGTATGAGGATACTGCCCACGTCAGACGAGCAAAAGAGCACTGGAAGAGCAAATGATTTACTGTCTCTGCACTAGATAAGCATCTACAACATGTGTTGTCCCTGGTTAAGTGCCTGTACGCCGGATTTCCATTTACCGCAAGACAATTCGCCAAGCATCTCTAGAGAAAGTGTTGGACCTTAGGTGGGGCATTTGTTTTCCATATCTGTTGAAAGAGAGGATCTAGACTCGGTTGTACTACTTCTTGGGCTATATTTCTCTTATTAATGATCTCCGATTGTACCCAGTATCCCGACTTAACTGAGTAAAACCCTGACTTACTATAATCCCAAGTGTAACAATCCCTTGTACCGTCCCCTCCTGGTCTAAGTTCCAACACCCTCCTTGCATCTTCCTCTGTGAACACCGCTTGAACTATATCTTGGTTCCATTCTCTGCCATTCGCCTCTAGAAGATCCTTTGCCACATACAAAGTTGCAGTCCTTCCTTGTAAATTGTTCATTACATGTCTGGTCTGTCTAATAGGTTTCGCAGGTTTTGACCCAATCCATTGATGCTTCCAAATATCAACCAGTTCGCCACTTCCAACAATTATTCTTGCTCCCTGTTTGATCATCTCTTGAGCTTCATGTATACTTCTCCAAGCATAAGATGGTCTTGAACCGAGAGGTGCATTAAGTGGATCTGACTTCTTAAAGTATCTGCTTTTGTAGATTTTTGCCATCAGAGATTCTGGTTTAGTAAGCATCCTCCACAACTGTTTTCCTAGTAAAGCTATGTTGAACATCTCAATATCTTTGAATCCCAGGCCCCCTTCTGCTTTTGGTTTACTAAGCTTATCCCAGGCTTTCCAATGCATTCCCTTCCCTTCCTTATTATTCTTCCACCAGAACCCCGCCATAATCGACTCTATTTGTTGACATACGCCTTTTGGGAGCTTGAAACATGTCATTGTGTGAGCAGAGAGAGCCATCGCAACAGCTTTCAAGAGGATCTCTTTTCCACCTGGTGAAAGAAATTTGGTGTGCCATCCATTGACCTTCTGTCCTAGGCGTTCCTGAAGGTAGTTCAAAGATGTTACCTTTGATCCCGCAAACGATTCTGGAGTTCCGAGGTAAAAACTCTGCCCTTCTGCCTCATTGATACCCAGGCTATTCTTAATAATCTCTCTTCTTGCTGCTGGTATATTCTTACCAAAGTGGACACATGACTTTTGGTAATTAACTCTTTGTCCAGAGGCCAAGCTATACTCCTCGATAATACGAATCAGTTGACCCAACTCTTCATCCTTCTCTTTGCAATAAAACATGCTGTCATCCGCGAAGAACAAATGGGATATGGAAGGGGCTCCCCTCGCCACTTTAAGCCCCGAAATCTGATCTCTTTTCTCTGCTACCTGCAGAGCTTTGGCTAGCATTTCCGTGCAGAGTACAAACAGATATGGAGAAAGTGGGTCTCCTTGTCTTAACCCTCTTGTCGGCACTATATCCCCATGAGCATTCCCATTTATCAAAACTTGGTACCTCACTGATTCCACACAGGCCATCACAAGACCTATCCACTCATTTGCAAAACCTAGAGTTTTCATTGCTTGCCTCAAGAAGGACCACTCCACTCGGTCATACGCTTTTGATATATCTGTCTTGATGGCAATGTACTCCTCCGCACACTTATTATTTGAACTCAGTGCGTGCAAAAGCTCATGTGCTATAAGTATATTGTCACTGATAAGCCTCCCTTCGACAAATGCTGACTGCGTTTCTGAAATAACACTGGGGAGTATCCTCTTTAACCTTCCTGCCAGTACCTTCCCAATGATCTTATAAATCACATTACAGAGGCTTATAGGTCTAAAATCCACCATCCTCTCTGCTTTCAATTTCTTTGGGATTAGACAAATGTTTGTCTTATTCATCCCCTCTTCAATGTGACCACTACTGAAGAAGCTTTTCACCATACTCGTAATGTGATTCCCCATACTCTCCCAGAATTGTTGAAAGAGAAAGCCATTCATACCATCTGGACCAGGACATTTATGTGGATTGATACCAAATACTGTCCTCCTAACTTCCTCTTCTGAAACAGGGCCTAGCAGATCTTCATTCATTTTACGAGTAACCACAGGGTTTACCTCCCCCATCTCTGTCATTGTGAAGCCTACATCTTCCGATGTATAAAGTTTCTTAAAGTAAGCCTCAGCCACCTTGCCTATCTGCACATCGGAATTCCACTCATGATCACTATCATCAACCATCCTTTGAATCCGATTCTGGGCTCTTCTGTTCTTCGTCGCGGCGTGAAAGAATTTGGTGTTCCTGTCCCCATTTTGGAGCCAAGTGAATCTACATTTTTCTTTCCAGTACTGCTCCTCCAAGATGTATTCCTGATTCACTTTTTTCTTTAACCTTGCCACTTCTCCTCTGTCGTAAGGAACTTGACGAGTTGCCACATCCAACTGATAATGAAGGTTCTGGAGTCTGAGTGCAGAACTCGGTTTGGAATCCCTCTTCCATCTTGAGATAATTTTCCTGCAAGCTGCTATCCTTTCCATCATACTTACACATTCCCCCACCGGTTGGCTCCAAAACTGATCCACTAACTCCTTAAAGCCTTCCCTTTGAACCCATCTCTTGTCGTATTTGAACCCTGCTCTATTGCTTCCTACCCTTTCTGTCAATACATTAATAAGTGGGCTATGGTCAGAGCATATTTTTTGTAGATAGGTCGCTTGAGCTTGGGGAAACAGTTCTATCCATTCCTGGTTAGCCACCGTTCTATCCAAACGACACTGAACTAGTTCATCATTTCGGTTGCCATACCACGAGTACTAATATCCTAGATGCTTAACCTCCCACAGTCCACAGGAGATCAGCATTTGCTTAAACTCCCTACAGGATGAATCTTTCCTTACTGGACCACCGAGCTTTTCACTTGGATCAACTAATTCATTAAAATCTCCAGTTAACATCCATGCCCCTCTCCTACTATTCCCCAGCCGAGTTAATCTCTCCCAAAGCTCTCCTCTTTCCCTTTGAACCGGTTCTCCATAAATTCCCGTCAGGAAGAACTCCTTCTCTTGCCATACTATGTGGGCATCTATCATCCTTTTATCTGCTTGGAGAATTCTCACTTGAACCGAATCCTTCCACATTAATGCAAGCCCACCACTCAACCCATCTGGTTCCATAGTATGTAAGTCAAAATAACCTAAGTGACCGACTACATTTTCCAAGTAGCCTCTTTTCTTTTTGGTCTCACAGAGGAATGTTATCTCTGGAAAATACCGACCGCGTATTTCCCGTAGATGTCGAACTGTAGGGGTATTCCCCACCCCCTGACAGTTCCAACTTAATATCTTCATAATTGGTTTGAAGGGTTGGAATTAACCATCAACCCTTCTTCCAAGTTTTTGTCATTACAGCTCCTAGACTTTACGCCAGAGGAGTGTTGACGAGTTGCTACTTCAGATGAAGCAGTCTGATTCCTTAAAGGAGCTGCTACGAGAGCAGAATGATCCGATGAGGCTGCCATTTGGGCAGAGTGTTTTGACTGGTCCGAGTGTGCTTGATTCGATGGACATGATGAGGAGGAGACTTGGGAGCCTATCCTTTCAAATACTGAAGTTGATGGACTGGATTTCTCACTTGATCCTCTTTTTCCCGCTTCTCGCAGTCTTTCTGCACTGGATCCCAGTCTTCCAAAAACAGTTGGGGACTGCATCTCCTTCTCCCCCGCGTCAAGTCTTGCCTTCTTATTCGTCCTACCGCCACTGTTACCTCCACTGTTACCAGTTCTTCTTCTCTTACTTTGGGACATCAATCCATCCGCTGCTACACTAGAGTCACCAATTCCCGGGCTTGCTCCACCCACACCTAATTTGGGTCTCCATTCTTTATTAACACACACTCCTCTCCTCGTATCCATCTGCCCTTTCCCTTGCATCCTTTCTTTTATGCTCAATGACTTATGGCCTGTACCCCTGCTATGTTCACCACCATTTGAAGCCTTCTTACGTCCACCCAGCACTTCCCTCAAATCCTCCTGCTCTGTTCCCAAGTCCTTCCCTTTTCCTTTCCCTTTACTACTTACAGGATCGACCTTGCTTCCTTTTCTTCCGCCTCTCCTTATAGGAGTCTCTCTTACTTGATATGGGCATGCCGCTTGGTCGTGAGTAAGACGTCTACAAGAAAAACATACTTTGAGTAGTTTTTCATACTCTAGCTCCACCCGAACTACCTCTCCCGACTTAAATCTTGCAGTCTTAACAAATTGCAGAGGCTCATCCGCATTTATCCATGCTCTTGCTCTGACATACTCTAAGGACTGTGAGTTCTTCGCATGAAGCTCAACCGCATCCACCTTCCCAAAAGGTTCAATAATCGACTCCACCGTTTGTTTCTTTAGAAGGTGTATGGGGATACCTTTTATCCTGATCCAAAATAAAATTCTCCGAAGAAACTCTGGTCCTGGGTTAGGTTTCCATTGCTCCAATGTCACAATCCACCCATTTACGAACCATGGTCCTCTATACAGAGCGTGGTAGAGGTCTCCTTCATTTTCAAAGATGAATTGAACACGGTCTTCTCCAATGCCCCTACCTCTAACTCTTTCTTCCATCCCCCAGATAGGTGGTAAGGCCTTTACCAAGCCTCCAACTTTATGAACCGTCGGGTTAAGACATCGAACTATGACGCTCATTGTGTTCTCCTCAATGAGATCTTTGTTCTCCAGATCCGGGATCTCCACTATCTCTCCTTCACCTAAAAGGTCTAAATTTCTTAGCTCATCCATCAGTGACACCTCTCGATTCTTCCTTGGTCGATTCATCCTCTTCACTTCGCAGATCCAAGCTCAGCTTACCTCTAACTTTGAGATTTCACCAACGCCGAAGCCACACCGGCCTAATGAGCAACTAGAATTGAATCCTCTTGTTGCTATTCAAAATCTAGGGTTTTATCATGTTAGATCTAAGAGTCGCCTCTCGATCGCCTTCAGTTTCAATGCGTACCTTGATTACTTTGCAGTAGTAGTAGCTAAAAAAAAAAAAAAAAAAAAATTTAGTTTTGAATTCAGGCTAAGATAGCTCTATAATTTAGCTAAAGTATATCTTGATCTTCACTCATATTTTTATAGATTAATATAGGATGTGACTGATGTATCTACAGCTGACATAAGGGTGTAATAAATAAATAGCCAAGATAATTGAAAATATATATTTTTTTAAATTAGCACAATGGGAAACTTCATATATTAGTGAAGATCATGTATTTGAACAGTTGGATAGGAACCCTCTATTCACGAGCAAATTTCATTTTGAATTTTAATGCTATATGTTAAACCAAAATTTCATGTCAGAAACGTGGACTGATAAGAATTTTGTGCTCGTTCACCGAAGATATTTCGTTGCTAGTGTCTTCTACGCTTCTCATAAATTCTAACCAACTTGACGCAAATGCACAGTATCAAGACGTAGTTGTCTCGTGAAAAATGTGTTTAATGCAATTTCCTTAAACCATGTTGGGTCCGCTTCAAAGACTTCTCGACCTCAAAAATCACTTTGCTTCCAAAATAAACAACAAACAATCATAGGTTCAAGTTTTCTTAAGGCTAACAGTAACATCAAATCTATATATGATAAGAGAGGGAGAGAGAGAGAGAAAAAAAGCTCTCGATCACCAAGTCTTTTTTATCTTGCTTTGGAGTGTTTATGACTTTTGAGAATATTTGTGAATCCACCGGAACCCTAGCCCTATCTCATTTTTGGTAACCAATACGCAATAATTTGAAATAATGTGAGAGATCAGATCACATCAGATAGTGGTGAAGGGGTACTATATATATCTCACGTACATAATACGCAATAAACCTTTTACAAGCAATAATTTACATTATCTCCCGTTAGGATTTCTGATATGCTTGTAAAGTTTTAACGGTATTAAAAAAAATCTCACTATCCGATTGCATACAATCAAAATTGCATACGATGAAAAAGTAGGAAACAAATTTACTAAAATCCAGATAATCTCGCACAAATCAATCGTTGTAATACAAATTTCATTTCACTGAATACTTTTTAGTTAATGTAATTATCTTAGTCGTATTTTAGATACATATATTCTTAACTATATTGTTCTTCAACTGATTACACTTAGAGAATATGAGGTATATCTAATTTAAAGTTGAAAAGCAATTCAAGCATGTATCTGTTCTGTCTAAAAGAAAACAAAAAGCTGTTGTATATTTCAAACTTCGAACTTCAAAGGGTAAATGAACCTCGTACCGAGAAACCCACTACAAAGCTTATCGACAACCTAGAGAAAAATATAAGTTCAAATATAACAATATATATACTTACAACTTCGAGGAGATTTCCCAGTTCTCGTTGTCTAGACTCTATAGTGTTTATAATCAAATAAGAAAAATCATTCACAACTTATTACACTTTACTTTGACTTTCTGTTAAGAAACTGCAAAGAAACTATTCCAGCTTCACTATGAGCGTGTGTTGTTAATTGTTGGTTAGTACTTGATCTACAGGCTCCATTGATTTATAGCTATTGGGATATTACTGACTATATAATCTTTTAAAAATTTGAACTACGCCTATTTTATGCTACGTATACTACGACTCTGATTATTAACCAGATTTTTAAAAAATTGTAGCATAAAATGTTGTATCCAACGAACAAGTTTAAGAAGATCAAACATTGAAACCAAAATTACTTAACATTGGTACGAAAGAAAAAATTAAGAAAATATTGGGTTTTGCACTTTTACTTATTATTGGGCCCTTGACTCATGTCTATCAGGCTGATTGCAATGGTCGCTTAGCCTCTTTCTGGGCAAATTTATAGGGTTCAACTTGAATCCAATAGGCCTATTGGATACAGAAAAAAAGGGCAGAAGCAACCATACCGAACGCTCATGTGGCATGCGAAGGTGTGACGACTTGGTTTTATTCAAAATTAAGCAATAACAAACAGAGTTTAGTTGACATTTATTTTTTATTTTAATTTTAATTTTATTTATTTTTTAGTTGAGATTTGCGCACATGCATTGAATTTATTGTATGTTAAAAGCTCTTCATGTGATTTCGGTAGCAAACAGTACACTTCATTATCGATCATAAATTTAGGTAGGAATGCATGTTCTAGATATTATTATACTATAGTGTACGTAGGTTGCCACATGTGTCTCTTTTGTCTTTTACCACTGAACTATACAAAATTTCGTTAATATGTAAATGAATGTACCGTTGAATCAATATATGAATAAGTCACTTAAATACTTAAGATATAATAATACAGTGGTTCGAAACCCAAACTTTGCTAACTTGGACTCGGACTCGGGACCGTTCATGCGTAAAAATGATCTTTGTCAATTGTGTCAGTCATAGACAAGAAGAAAGCCTAGGTAGTTGCATAGATTGTACTTAGCTTGAAACCAGACAACATGGTGCCAAAAAAAGTTATTTCTTCATGCGTTGAATCTGACCCTCAAACCATACCAATTTACTTATCGAAAATGTTTTTCCCTACCAAGTTAAAAAAAAAAATATAAGTCCCGTTTACCAGCTAGCTTAGTATTATTTCTGTAACGAAACCAAATTAAAGTAAAGTCTTATTAGGACGATCGCCGGATAGTCTGCCAACTCATAATCTTTAAATTTTTTCCCAAAAATTAAGTCGACCAATAATGAAATTACTAATCATGGTTTTAAATATCTATATAAAAAAACTTCTTGACTACTTTTATTTATTGATATGAGAAGGGCCTTGGTGGGTGTACATCTTAATTTAGGTTAGATGAAGATTAGTTACGGTTAAATGGTTCGGACCAGTTACAATTTAATGGGTTGGTACGATAATTAAAGGAAAAAAGTGGATTGATTTAAGAGTTTGAGTTTGAGTTTGAGTTTGGGATCCACCGTCCTTGCTAATCTTATTTGCACCGTATTTTACCCATTCATTTCAACATATAGGAGGAATGTTTAAACTGTAACATTGATTTTGTTTTTCTAAACTAACTCCAAATTCGTATGCAAGATTTTCTTTCACATAAACCAATATATTGGTTAGATGACAATATACTTTTTCTTGTTACGCATTCCATTTGACTTTATTGATGAACACTATATATTTTTTTTCACATAAACCAAAACATTGGTTAGATATGAATTGGATGTATATATTTTTTTTCCTACAAACTACTTAATAATGTTCCATTTAATTGTGAATATAAAAAGAAATAAGCAAAAGAAACCATCTACCAATCGATCGACAGTGGCGAACCTATACTTTTGTAAAGTTAGCTGAAGTGTTAAGTTACCACATAAATGTACATTATTCTATTCATTAGCTTTGTCCATAGGTGAAGCTCACTATAATGGACTAGTCTCCTGCCAAGGGAAAAAACAAAAGATATTTCTATAGACTTTTTATTATACTAACTTAAAGGGTAAAATACACTAAAAAAAAATACACCAACGATCGAGTTACTTGTTCTTTTCAAATTTTCGAACATTCACTCACAAAAGCTTATCACATACTTGTGTACTTTTTTACTTTTAGATTTTTTTAGATCATAAAGGATTTAACGAATGTATCCTAGTATTTCATGAATAGAATCCTTATAGATCCAGTAACCAATTCGAAGCAAACAGTTGTTCAGTCATAATACTAGCGAATGTAATAGATTATCTATTTATCAAAAGAAATAAATAGATAACTCAATATTGGAGTATTCTTATAAATCGTTAATTTTAGTATTTACCGTGCTGCGCAAAATAAATAAATTTTCTTTTGTTAAAGATCACATGTAGTACAATCATGAAAAGTCATACTGAAACAGAATTGTGTCTATATTAGAAAATACAGAGAAAGATACATACATAAATTTAGTACTAGTACATGTTAATTATGAGAAAGCAACGTATTACATTACTTTGTCTCTAGGTAACAAATTGCGGATTTCTTATTTGGTGGTACCTGCAAAAATGAACCGATTGGAGGACTACATTCAGTATGTACATATTGGTGAATACCTTCCCAAAGTATTACAGAAATTAATGAGTAAGCGAATATTTGTTGAACAAATTGAGCGACATTGATAAAGCAAAAAAACCATTGACTTTGTTTTTTTCTTTAAACTATCGACATTTATGTTCCAGATAGAAAAGAAAAAAACCAGTATACGAGAGTAACTTGTAAATACACGTGATCTTGGGTTTTTAGTTTAGTGGTTTTAACTTTTAACTGCATCATTCATGATTCCCACATATATACTATCCGGTCTGGATATGTTTATACTTTATTCTTTCGGTTAATATATTAACCATATTTTTTATATACAAGTATATATTTTATAACGTTGCTAATTTTTTTTTGTCAACAATAACATGTATTATACAAATTTGAAATGACGTTAGTAACGCAACCATATCAATACCCCCTCAAAACTACTATACAATTGTATATCCATCACATAGCGCCACCTTATTAAGAACTTACTTCAATTATAGTCGTCTGACAATATAGGACTGAAAACCATTATTGCAAAAGTTGTGAATACATGTATTTTAGCGCAAAGTTTATAAAGTTTTTGCCTATTGTACTTTTAACCTTAAATGAACGTTTGAAATATCTACGCCCTTAATTTCACGGTTTCACCACCCGACCCACCGACATTTATTTGGTTTTGGTTATTTGAATTATATAGATTTGACTGACATTCGAAAATGTAAACTGAATTAATCTGGAAGTCAAAAAAGGTGCACCAAGTCAATAGACCTGAGCTTACGACGTGGAATTAAAGCTATGTGACGTCAACGTACACCCAAAGTTCGACGTACAAAACTCGGTTTATAAATCTGTTTGGTGAAAAGAAAAACTCATTGCTAATTTGAGTTGGTACGGTTGACCCAGATTATAACTGTAAGTCTTTAAAATATTAGCACATTTTAATTTGACTCAATATAATGACATGTTTTTAAAATAATTATATTTACATGTATAGTAACATTTTGTTAAAGAATTAACCAATAGATGAAATATTGGATATCCCCTAAACAATAGATGAATTTTCTCTTAAGTTAAATAAGCTTTCTTGTATATGCTATTATCTAAAGCAATTTTTTTCTTTTCTTAACAAGTAGTGTCTATACATATATATGATGTTTAAATAGATAAAAGATATGATAGTTTTAATTTGTATGTAGGTATTAAAACTCAGGCATGATGAGTCCCTATATAGGTCGTCGGGGGAAAAGACAAAAAAAAAGAGAGTCCCCATATGGCATGAAAGCAACATCAGAAATGAAGATACAAGTCGTGTCTTCACTAGAGTCATTCTAATAAAGTAAGGAAGTTGTATTCATAAATAGAGAATAAATATCAATTGATGTTTACGGCCCTCACGGATGTTTGAGAGACAAAGAGTGGGGCTCAAATATCTTAATTACAATAATCGTGAATCCAATTTATTAGATCATCGAAGAAAAGTCGATTTACAAACGAAGGGAAATTTCAAAAATATTAAAGCTCTCTATATAAATAGTTAGTTGGACACGAACCACAGTAAGATCAGAGACTACCTCAGTCTCTATCTATCTCTTCTAATTATTGTCTATGTACGCTAAGAAGAGAGAAACTAAGAACCCTAAATTTTAAATCAGCTTATATCAAGTTTTCTTTTTTTGAAGGAAAGAAAAAGATGGTACATTCGAGGAAGTTCCGAGGTGTCCGCCAGCGACAATGGGGTTCTTGGGTCTCTGAGATTCGCCATCCTCTTTTGTAAGTGTAGGCTCTGTATATACAAATACATATTTTCATGTATAGGTCTACATATTACGTACAATGATTTTTTTTCTTTTTCATATGAAGCTACAATGGTTAAGTATTTATCAAAAATTCAAAACTTATTTGTATATGATTAAATGCAAATAAACTCTATAAAGAAACGTTAAAAAGTCCATTTCAAACTCGATTCATGTGTACGTAGCTAATATTATATGCATATGTTAAGGAGTGAAGTGAATGTAGTGTATTTATACATGTGGGTATGAGATAATCAGGAAGAGAAGAGTTTGGCTTGGAACATTCGAAACGGCAGAAGCGGCTGCAAGAGCTTACGACCAAGCGGCTCTTCTAATGAACGGTCAGAACGCTAAGACCAATTTCCCTGTCGTTAAATCAGAGGAAGGTGCCGATCACGTTAAAGACGTGAACTCTCAGTTAATGTCGCCAAAGTCGTTATCTGAGCTATTGAACGCTAAGCTAAGGAAGAGCTGCAAAGACCTAACGCCGTCGCTGACATGTCTCCGTCTAGACACGGACAGTTCCCACATAGGAGTTTGGCAGAAACGGGCCGGGTCGAAAACGAGTCCGACTTGGGTCATGCGTCTCGAACTTGGGAACATAGCCAACGAAAGTGCGGGGGTTGACTTGGGGTTGAAGAAACAAAACGTTGAGAAACAAGAAGAAGAAGAAGAAGCTATTAGTGATGAGGATCAATTAGCTATGGAGATGATCGAGGAGTTGCTGAACTGGAGTTGACTTTGACTTTGACTTGTTGGATGTCTTGAAAAAAGGAGTTGAGGGTTTTCATTATTTTCCGGATTTTAATATTCTTTAAATGTGAAGGTTCTTTTTATCGGTTTACACATGTAAGAAAATTGTCAAAAATACACGTAAAAAAATTTAATATATATAAACAGACTTGTATTTTTTTGTTTTTTTTTTTAAGTATACGTGCTTGTTGTGCTGATTGATACAAAAGCTTGTTGGATTTGGGTATTCTATTAATATATGTATTTTATTTTGATGTATTTATCGGTCTACTAATCAAAACAAGCTAAATATACCAATATTCCTTTACCTTCTAATATAGTCGTTTTACTTGTGAGTTGTGACTCCGCGGCCGGGGTAAGTTTATCTCCGAATTCAATCATCGTTGTGAATCACTAATACGACAATCCGTTGGATTTATTTCTTCAAACCACATACCATATATACTGGATATTAAATATGGAACCCTCCTTGGTCCAATATTCGTAAGTATGACCAATGAAATCATCCTTAAAAACTAAATAATTGTCTAATAATAATGTAACCTATTTTCTGATGATAATGTAACTAAGTCGACAAAAGATTCAGCTCCTGAACATATATGTTTTCTAAATTGATTGACATTTCATGACTGTTCTGCAACTTGATGAGAGCCATTTTAAAAATAAATCAAAACAAATAAGTGAATAATCAACTCAGAGGCCTTACTGACTTGCTTTCTCACACGTCAAGACTTGAACCTTGAAAGATTCTAAGTAAAATATCATTCTCTTGTACAAAAAAAGGGACAGATCTAAGCAGTACGATTTGGAGAGTATCATGATCTCTTTCTGTCGAGTACAAACGGTCTAAACATATAGAAAAAAAGAAATTTTGTCCTCACAAAAGACTAAAACAGCAACAATCGGAGCAGGGATTGTCGAGAACCTCCATGTGACCCCTTCGAACACCAACAAGGTCGCATATGAAGAGGTTGCTCCTGAGAGACGAAGCCTACTTTAAGAAGGCACTGCATAGAGAAGAAGAAACAACGTCAATGTCAAAACCAGATAAAACCAAGCTTTTGCAATATTGGTAAAGAGTGATTCACACTTACTGTATGTGGAGGTATCAATCTGCTCAGGGAGTTCCTTTATATCAATCTCAAACCTCTCTTGTACCTGTCCACATTCAAATTATTCAAAATTGCTTCATTACTAAAATACCCAACTAAATATTGAGTGCAAGATGGATGGACTTATGAAGATGATCAAACTGTAAACCTGATCAAGAACACCAGAATCTGAAGTTGATGCAACAAAAGTGATAGCTAGACCCTTTGTTCCAAATCTACCAGCTCTCCCAACCTATTTATCATACACAGTACAAAACAGTTACGTTAAAAGAGCCCTTTCAGTGTGATCAATGACAAAAATTTCAGGATTTAATAAATACGAATATTTTACCCTATGAAGATATGTATCTGCAGAATCTGGCATGTCATAGTTGATAACTATATTGACACGCTCAATGTCAATGCCTCTCCCTACCAAATCTGTCGCCACAAGGATCCTCTTGTGTCCTTCCTTGAAGCTTTTGTAGCGAGTCAACCTACACACCATATCATATTAGCCTTCAAGGTTGGTCTCCATTAGGGCTTTAAAAGCAATTAGGAACCATTCATAATAATGTACAAACCTCTCTTCTTGAGACATGCCAGAGTGGATGCATATTGAGGGGAAATTGCATTCTACCAGCAACTTGTTCAGCTCCGCAGCTCTGCTCACGCTCTTCACAAATATGACAACTTGGTTGAAGTCCAACGCATCTAGAAGGTCATTCAGCTTGCGGTTTTTCTCCATCTCGGCCAGTTTGATGAAGTGCTGTTACAGTACGACAGAGAAAAGGCAACTCAATTATGTATCAAGCAACAACCAATATAAACAATACGAAGAACTCACTTCAGTAAAAGTACCTGGACAAGTCCATGAAGAGTCAACTTGGCTTCATCATCAACATATATTTCCATTGGCTGAAAGGAACAGATAGCAGAGTAAAGGGTATTAGCAAGCTTTCCTCAGGCAATGACTTCCACTACAAAAATGAAGACGGATGAAGAACCCCAGAACTGAGATCCTCGTCCATCAGGTTTCCTCTTGAAAGATGTGAATTTTGCAATGAAACATCAATTCTGCTCCGAACATTAAGGCCAATAAAATTGAGCAGGATGAAACCTTGAGGCCTCACAACGCCAGGCTCAAAACCCACCCAGGACTGTTAGCATTGCAGATATATAAAAAAGGAAAAACACAGTGATGATCGTAGAACCCACTGAGCAAAGACATCACTAAACCACAAGCTAGGTTGCATATTCAGAGTCTCCTAATTCTCCAAACCCTAAAAACTACCCAATGTATTATTTGATTGAGACACTGCATCCAGGTATCAATGGCAGGTTTCCCAGGGCAGAAGGTACTCAAATAAACCTACGATCTCCCAGAGAAGGCTAAAAATAATTCAAGATTACAGGACTTGCAAACCGATGTAGTATTGGCTGTGGGACATTACATCTTGCATAAATTTCTTGCAGACTGGGCGTATCTCTTTGCTGAGCGTAGCTGAGAACATCATTACTTGCTTATCGTGAGGAGTCATCTTAAAAATCTCCTGCACATCCCTCCGCATGTCTGATAAAGAAGAGCAAAAAGTGTTAAAACATACCCTTCTTTCAAGGATAGGTAAATTATCTTATACATAGAATGTGAGAAATCAGCATACCAAGTGACTCGAGCATTTTATCACACTCGTCAAGAATAAAATGCCTCACATTCTTCAAAGAGAGATCTTTGTCCCTGGCGAGTGCAAGCACCCTACCAGGTGTACCAACAACAATGTGAGGGCATTCATTCTTCAGCAAGTCTTTATGAATTTTGATGTTGACTCCACCATAGAACACCGACACCTTTGTATCAGGAAGATAGGTACTGAATCGCACGAACTCATTGCAGATCTGCAAGTAGTTTCAGCATCAAGATATTATAAGTATGTGACAACTTTGGGACAGACAACAGGCATAACATAACAATTATTAGCCAAGGCCCGAGTTAAGAAAACATAGTGGAATACCTGGTAAGCCAACTCTCTTGTATGGCACAAGACAAGTGCAGAAACCTGGCCAGGAGATGGTTCGATCTGTTGCAGAGTCGAAAGGACGAACACAGCAGTCTTTCCCATACCAGATTTTGCTTGACAGATAACATCCATGCCCAAAATAGCTTGAGGGATACATTCATGTTGCACTGGAGGAGAACCAAAGAAAATTGCACCGAAGAAACCCTTTATAAGTAGATGATAACCTCCATATCTTTTAATTGGTGGCTTTAGCACATGTTAAGCTCACTCCAAATCAATAGATTGAAATAGCGTTTATTACCTGGAAAGAGTAATCACAGAAACGTTAATGGGCATCAAGTAGCATTATAAGACAAAAAAAATAAATATTCAGAACATATGCATCATTGTTTTAACTTGGCGAGGTGATTCAATTTCAATAACCAACAGTAGACTAAAAAAAAACATGCAAAGGAAATTTTTTTGTGTAGGCTCAGAAACAAGAGGAAGAGTGAAAAGTACTTGCCTTCGGATGGATGTTCAAAACCTGAGTCAACAATAGCTCGGAGAAGCTCCGGTTTCAAAAGGAAGTCTCTGAATCCAGAACTGTGTATTCCCACGTACCCTCTGACCCAAAGAAGAACAACAATATTAGATTTCTAAACAAAGGCAAACGACTAATGAAACCTTCACAGCAAACTAGCAGTAATCTCAGAACAACATCAAAAATTAAACATCCACTGTCTCAAAAAAAAAACAGATCTAGGAAAACATAAAAACTCACTTTTTCACGGCTTCGCCGTTAACTTTACTTCCAGAATCTGGGACCTTCTCGTCTTCTTCCTCGTAATCCAAAAGCTCTTCCTCGTAGGCTTCGTTGCCTCTAGCGTCTCCCATACTTCACAAGTTCTACAAACAGAAGAGAAATTTCAGAAAAAGTTCGCAATTCAACGCAAAAATAAAAAAAACCCTAAAATTTGGCGAGAAAGCGTATAGCGTTCTCGAACCCTAAGCGAGTGAATTTGCTAATAATCAATGGAATCTGATGGATTGAGAGCGAGAAGATACCTGAGAACTGAGCAGAGCTATTAGATCGCGAAATCGGATTAGGGTTTCGAAATCTCTGAATGCGAGAGGAACTAGAAAATATCTTAGCTTCGCTAGAGTCAAAGAGACATATATAGTGAAAAAGACTGGATAGGGTTGAAGTTGGTCTAAACTGGGCTTTGTTTCCATGGGCCAAGATTTTTTCCCTAATGGGTTTACGATTACTGGGAACAATAAAGCCTCGCCCACCAAACAGTTCGGTTTTAATCTATGGTTTGGTTAGCACTAAGCAGTGTTCTTAATTTCTATTCTTATCCTCCAGGCTCCAGACCAGGCTGACCGGCTTCCTCTTAGTCAAGTTGACTGGAATAAGGCCGACTTGTAGGCCCATTAAAGTAAAGCCCATTCTCAACCCTATCTAGTCTCCCTATATATACATTTACGTACACCAACGCGGCGCAGATAATTAATTTTCTTCAATCAGAGATTTTGAAACCCTAATCCGATTTCCAGATCCAACAAGCTCTGCTCATTTCTCAGGTAATATCTTCGCTCCAAGTTCACCATCGAGCTTAGTAGACTGCTTATAGTTCGAGAATCCTAGTTCTACAAATCTTAGGTTTCTGTTTTGGATTTGGTATCTTACCCGAAATTTTTGCGCAGCTTGTAGCATTTGCGAAGTATGGGAGACGCTAGAGACAACGAAGCCTACGAGGAGGAGCTTTTGGACTATGAAGAAGAAGACGAGAAGGTCCCAGATTCAGGAAATAAAGTTAACGGCGAAGCCGTGAAAAAGTGAGTTTTGTGTTTTCCTCGATCTGTTTTTTTTTGAGACAGTGGATGTTTAAATTTGGTGTTTCTTGGGTTACTACTTGTTAGCTGTAAGGGTTTGATTAGTCGTTTAACTTTAATATTTGCAATTTCTAAGTTCTTCAATTCTAGAATTACTGGAAGCTTATATAAGATACTCATGTGTTTTTCTTTTTTTGCCAGAGGTTACGTGGGAATACACAGTTCTGGATTCAGAGACTTCCTCCTAAAACCGGAGCTTCTCCGAGCTATCGTTGACTCAGGATTTGAACATCCATCTGAAGGTAATTACAATTATATTCTCACCCTGTTTTGAGTCTTGTTTTGCTTGCTTAATTCTATTATCGGAATACATGGTCTATATCTAGATAAATTACTTCCGCATAAGGTATGTACTTGTTGTCTTATTCATTTAATTTTATGTACTTAGCCTAGTATTGAGAAGATGTGTTGGTTTAAAATATTTGTCCTTTATGTTATATTTGTACTTTATCTTTGTCATGTGCTTATCATCTACCTAAGTCTACTAATTAAAGTTGTTGTGTTTATGAGTTCAGATTCTTTGTTTTTTTCAGTTATAATTTGGTTTTGTTTTCTTTGCCTATTAACGTTTGAATGATTACTTTTTTCCAGGTAATAAACGCTATTTCAATCTATTGAATTTGGACTGAGCTTAGCATGTCGTAAAGCCACCAATTATAAAGATAAGGAGGTTATATTCTACTTCTAAACGGTTCCTTCGGTGCAATTTTCTTTGGTTCTCCACCAGTTCAACATGAATGTATCCCTCAAGCTATCTTGGGCATGGATGTTATTTGCCAAGCAAAATCTGGTATGGGGAAGACTGCTGTGTTTGTGCTGTCTACTCTTCAACAGATTGAACCTTCTCCTGGACAAGTTTCTGCACTTGTCTTGTGCCATACAAGGGAGCTGGCTTACCAGGTATGACCTTTTTTTGTATAACTGAGGTTATTTGCTGTAATAGTTCTGTCTTATGCCCCCAAGTTGTCTAATGCTTATTATGCCTGGATGCTGAAATTTACTTGCAGATCTGCAATGAGTTCGTGCGATTCAGTACCTATCTGCCTGATACAAAGGTTTCGGTGTTCTATGGTGGAGTCAACATTAAAATTCACAAAGACTTGTTGAAGAATGAATGTCCTCACATTGTTGTTGGTACACCTGGTCGTGTGCTTGCACTTGCCAGGGACAAAGATCTCTCTTTGAAGAATGCGAGGCATTTTATTCTTGACGAGTGTGATAAAATGCTCGAGTCACTTGGTATGTTGATTTCTTACATCCTTATTTCATCTTCCTATTCCTGAATAATTGTATTTTTAACACTTTAGTTATTATTTATCAGACATGCGGAGGGATGTGCAGGAGATTTTCAAGATGACTCCTCATGACAAACAAGTAATGATGTTCTCAGCAACTCTCAGCAAAGAGATACGCCCAGTCTGCAAGAAATTTATGCAAGATGTAATGTTCCATGGCCAATTCTCTCTCGCTTTGCAAGTCTTCTAGTTTTGAATTATCTTTAGCCTTCTTTGGGAGATCATGCCATTATTTAAGCATCTTCTGCGTTAGAAAAGCTGCAACTGATCCTTGGATGAGTCTCAATCCAATAATGCTTTGGGTAGTTTATAGGGGGGTCGAGAACGGTGGGTGTGAGTCTATAGGTTTGGTGTGGTTAGTGACCTTTGCAGTTTGCACAACAAGATCTTCTTTCATCATTACCTTATCAATTTATTTGCAATTCGGACAGTGCTGGGTATGGGTGTTGTGATGTCTCAAGGTTTCATCTTGCTCGTATGGCCTTTATGTTCCGATCAATATTTGATGGTTAATAGCAAAACTCACATCTTTGAAGAGAACCTGATTGACGAGGATTTCAGTTCAGGGGTTCTTCTTCACCCATCCTCATTTTTGTAGTGGAAGTAATTACCTGCGGAAAGCTTGCTAATGCCATTTACTCGTATATCTGATCCTTACAGCCAATGGAAATATATGTTGATGATGAAGCCAAGTTGACTCTTCATGGACTTGTCCAGGTAACTTTAACTAGTTGAGGTCTTTTGATTATTCTTATTTGTTGATGATTCATACTTATTTGGTTGACTATTTTCTGTCTTACTGTAACAGCACTACATCAAACTGAGCGAGATGGAGAAAAACCGCAAGCTGAATGACCTTCTTGATGCGTTGGACTTTAATCAAGTTGTCATATTTGTGAAGAGCGTGAGCAGAGCTGCGGAGCTGAACAAGTTGCTGGTAGAATGCAATTTCCCCTCAATATGCATCCACTCTGGCATGTCTCAAGAAGAGAGGTTTGTACATTATCTTAAAAATTCAAACTCTTTCCGATTGCTCACAAATCCCTCATGGAGAGACCAACTCTTGAGCCCATTATGATGTGATATGTAGGTTGACCCGATACAAAAGTTTCAAGGAAGGGCACAAGAGGATCCTTGTGGCCACTGACTTGGTGGGAAGAGGCATTGACATTGAGCGTGTCAACATTGTTATCAACTATGACATGCCAGATTCTGCTGATACATATCTTCACAGGGTAAGTATTGTATTTATAGAATCCTGAAATTTATTATTGGTCAAGTATCTCACTGTAAGGGCTTTTGTAACGTCACTGATTTGTACTGTCTCGTATAGGTTGGGAGAGCTGGTAGATTTGGAACCAAGGGTCTTGCTATTACATTTGTTGCATCTTCCTCAGACTCAGAGGTTCTTAATCAGGTATGGAGTTTCACGTTGTCATTAAGTCCATTGGAAACTCCCCTTATATTGATTTGGGTTATTTTAGTAATGTATCAATTTTGAATGTGGACAGGTGCAAGATAGGTTTGAGGTTGATATAAAGGAACTCCCTGAGCAGATTGATACCTCCACATATAGTAAGTGTGAAATCTTTTTACCAATTATGCAAAAGTTTGGTTCTGTCTGGTTTTGATACTAATGTTGTTTCTTCTTCTTACTCTTTGTTCAGTGCCGTCATAAACAAGTAGCATCTTCTCTCAGGAAGAACCTCTTCAGATTTCAACCTTGTAGGGGTCATGGGGGTTCACAGCTATCTCTCACTCGTTTGCTGCTGTTGTAGTCTTTTCTATTGTGGACAAGTTTTTCCATATATCTAGACCATTTGTAACTCTTTAAAAATGAGATTCAGCTACTCTCCAAAGCACGCAGTTCAGAGCTGTCCTGTTTTTTGTACAAGAGATTGATATGTTTTAAATCTCAGGGTTTAGTGTTAACTTGGTTACTGTTTCGTTGTTTCTTTAATTAAAATGCAAAACCATTCGCATTGAATGTTGCTAAGGATCCTCTGCGTTAATTTGTCTTTGATGCTTGCCAATGATTAGGTTTCATGTGGTTAGTTTCCATCATTCCATCGTTTTCATTGTGTTCTGTTTGCAATTGTTCATATGTTCCTAAAAATACTGACTTAAACAAAAGAGAATGCAGAACTGAAACCTAGAGGATAGTTTTGTGACTATGCTGACTTTAGCCTTGACAGTGTCGCAGCTCTTCTAAAGGGCATAGTCTTTGAAGTCAGTTTCTTACGGCGGACCAAAGCTGAGTCGACTTCCACAATATGATCTCCAACATTACCTTCTACATGGACTTCTTGAGCTGCATTGGCTTGATCATTTGGTAGATTGGGTGAAACCTTGCGTTGTCTCTCTTGGTATCTTCTAGAGGCCAACATCAGTAAGAGTAGAATTATAGAAACAACAAAGACAATCAGAAATAGTGCTTCAAAGCTATGGTGATCGAGCTGGATTGGTGAATCTGATGTGGTCGAGTCCAGACAATGTTTTTCTCCAAGGAACCACTTGTTCTCTATAGCTCTCATGGTCTCTCCCTCTGTTAAGTTCAAGATCTGCCTTGAAATATCTGACACCAATGGAGATCCCAGTGGAAATGCCTGCACGAATCATTGAGAAATTTAATATCACCATTCAAATTCTAACAAGAAAGTAACCAGCTAATTACTTACAAAACCAAAGCCATCAGCCTTAAATGTAGGCTCGATAATGGAATACTCTGAGCAGTATTTAGCCATGAAAAGCTTGATATAAGCAACTTCATCAAACGCAGCATCAATCCCGCCGTTGCTGCTCTTGTTAAGAAAGAGTTCACGCATTTCTTCAGGAGAATTATACGTCTTCAACCTAGATTCATCGAAACGCATTTGTTTCAGCCTTTCGAATGTAAAAGAACCAGTCTGATATCCAATGTTTACTCCGCTTTTCCTCAGGTCATCCATGTGTCTCACTGTTGGTCGAAGCTCTTGAACCGTCAGCATAGATGTCAGTGTTGCTGTGTAGCTCTGAGTTAGAATTAGCAACACAAAGCACCAAACCACAACAAGAACCCTTGTGAAAAAGCTCTCTGATGGCCTCCCTGTAAATTAAAACGTGGTTATCACTTAACAGTTTTGTTGTTTCAAAGATTTTTAAGTAACTGGTAATGAATTAGAAGCTGAAGTTGTGTGTGACAAAAAAGACTCACTGTGTGCGAAAAAGAGAGTGGAAAATGAGAAGTAGAACACATTAGATATTTTATCAATTATCCTCTGTTTCTTGAAGTCCTCATCTGCTTGGAACTCAAAAATCCAAACCATGATTCCAATGTAGATGAAAGAAGCAGCAGTGATCAACCAGAGCTCCATTGTTAAAGGCTTCAAAAAGACCCATTCTCCTTTTTGTTTCCCATCCTTGACCGGTACCACAAATACAACACCAGTCTCCGAATACGGCAAAGCGAAATCGACATAATGCGATCGATTAGCCAGGATTGTTGTATCACCTACAGCTCCATCAAACACCTGTTAACATCATTTGAAAAATATTGAACATTTTAGCTTTATACTGAATTTGAGTCTTATCCACCGTAGACGCCTTAACTAACAAGAAAGCCTAACATTTTACAGGTTTTTCATATAAAAAAAGAATTGGTTATCTTCAAAGGTATATCATGTAACATACCCCAAGAAACACATTATGAACCATTTCATCGTAACTCCCACGAGGTTTTCCATCAGGAGTTTCAAAGGGTATGTACTCATAGGAGACAGCATATGGCATTTGTCTCATCACCATGTCGAAAACATCTATGCAAAACCCAGTGACCACTGGTACATTAGTGTTTTCATCCTTTGTTACCTTGACAAAATTGTTGAAACCATCCTTCTTTGGAACTGCTATTCTCAACTTCTTTGCGTTTGTTGGGAATTCCCATCCTTTAGGCACAAAAGTAGTGTCCCCAGGCCATATAATAGGTCTAAGGCGACGCGAGCTGTGTGCTTTTTGATCCACTTGTAGGCTCTTCAACAATCCTACTTTTGATTTCCAAAAGCCAACAGTTCTTTCTCCAGTTTCCTCTATATTGATTATCTTGAAAGTCTTTGGCTCTAGCTTTCCGGTCTTTAGTTGAAATCTCCCAGCAACACCTTTGAAAGTGACTGTTGACAACGCTTGAAGAAGCTTGGGACCAGAGAGAGACACGCCGAGATCATCAAGATCAGTGCCTATATCTTCTCTAGAAGTGTTTGTTTTGGTCTTATTGAAACTCATGTTTACGTTACTGATTTCTTCAACGGACATTAGTGCTGTGGCTGCATCATAAGCCCAACATGCAAAATTGTTTAGCTCTTCTCTTCCAAATCTTTTTTGCCAACGAGCTTCAAGATACATTAGCTCTTTTGACCCTGCAAAATATGTCTTGACGCCCAAGACACCATGCATATTCTCCAAGCTTGATTCTCCCATTACACTCATGAGATCAGCTATTCCATTGGTAACAATCCATACATATCCTTTATTCATCATACCAATCTCTTTGGCTATCGCAAAAAGCCTTGATCCGAGATCAGGTAGCATGTGCACGATAAACACCCTAGTGGGCATGGTCATTAGTTTGTAAAGCTCTTTCTTGATTTGATCATCAGAGAAATGTAATGAGATGGCACTTCGGTATCGGATACGAACGTTAATCTCTTGAAAAGCGTCGACTAAGTAAGGAAGAATACCTTCTCCGAACTCATTGTCCGCGTAGATAGGTACAACTTCTCTCCATCTAAATGACTCTATGATGGCACTAATAGCATGGACTTGAGACGAATCGTCGTGTGTGGCTCTAATGAAATATGGACTACGGAGGGAATCAAGAAGAGGGCTTGTTGCAGAGAATGAAATGATTGGAACTTTAGTTTGATTTCCGAGGTTGATTAAAAAAGGAGCTTGCATTGATGTCCCTGGTCCTATAATGGCCACCACTTCCCTCTTCTTTATCAAGTATAAAGCTACAAAGTTAAAGTTGCATTATTAAAAGGTGTAGTGAACTCAGTTAAATAAAAAATCAGGTTTTTTAAAAGTTTAGTTAAGTGAGCAAAGCAAAACTGATCAGTTGAAATTGTGTTCCGATCCATTTCGGTCAATGTTTGCATATACCATACTTCGTGTTGGTGTTCGTTGACTTCAATTAAAAAACTGTAAGTACCAGTATGAGGTGCACAAATTATATGGATCTGAGATTTTGATCCAGAATCCACTCCAGTTTCCATTTACTAAAATTATTCTTATATCATCAATTAAAGAAAATGTTTTATTTTGATTAGAACATTTTAGAGGTATATTATATTATAATTTCATATTTAAATCTTATTTTTACTTTCTTGTATTTCACGAAACATATAAAGATTTGATTGCTGTCATCACTTCCAAAAGACAAGGACTTTTCAGATTTATAAGAAAAACTAGACATAGTTTTGACTATTGTATAGAAGGAAACACTTCTTTCCATATCATTAGGATTGTTCATATCGAAGTATAGCATAACAACATATTGTAATAAAATTTAATGTGTGGAAGATCGAGTACCTGAAGCGGCAGCACCAACAACAGTTTGTTTTGAGTCTCGGATGTTGAGGACAATCCTTGTCTTGAAGCTATCATGAGTATTATAGAATTCCGACAGAGACATTTCGATAGCTCGCAAGCTCAAATCTGATAATGTCACATTACTGCCAATAACAACCCCCACTTTAACTTGTAAAGCTTCATTTTGAGATCTCCCGAGTGATAATACTAATAAGATGAGAAAAATGAAAAGCTGTAAAGGAAGAAACCGAGACACGAGATGATGGAAGAAAAACATAGCTTTGCTGATCTGATAGCTTACAAGAGGAGGAGATAGGACGGGCCAAGTAAAGGATAGTTTTGACTGTTTGAAGAAGAGAACCAAGAAAGTCAAATAAAGTGTCGGAATTTGCAAGTAGGCTATTGAATTTATTTATTTAATACATACCTTAGAGATAATTATTAGTAGGAAAATGATGTAGAGAAGAAGACTTGTTTCGGTCATTTTGGATTTGGACAGTTAACGCGCTACACCCATATGAGAGGACAAGACGTGGTCTTCCAAAAACATACACTATTTCATATCATTCACACAATTTCATACTCTCAAAACTATGAAGTAACTAGTACTGTGAACCATACGTCGAAGTCCAGGCTATGAATTCAAATCCGTGTAACCTACAACATTTATATGTATGTGAATGTGAACAGGTTTTGTGTATATAATGTTTATTAACATCAGAAAAAATAATTGCGACAAGAGCTTTATGTGTTCATTCATGTTCACTCGTCACTTCAATATGCCAATACATTCACCGAATATCTACATACCCACCCACTATATAATTCGTTTACCAGAGAATATATATTTTGGCTTAAGAACTTGTAAATTGGTGAATATAATTGTTGAAAATTTTAATTATTTTTCACCAGTTCGGATAACATAAATTGTAATGATTGATGTTTAAAACAAAAGATAAATAAAATAATATAGATAGTTTTAAAAAGTTTCAAAATTATCCAGAAATATATCTACAAATTTATATAACCAATCAGAAAGTTTGAAAATATATTTTTTCTAATTAGATAAAGAAAAGAGGATATGATAAAAAAAGGAAATGACATCTTAAAATGGGTAAAATATAGTAGACAATAAATATAATTTCTAGTATGTCTAAATATAAAGACATTACATTATACAGTACATAAAATGAATTGAGACGTGACAGATTCCCATTGACCACCTTAATTAAGAAAACTTACGTGTCTAATTACTGTATAGTTAATACCAAATATTTTTCGCCATCGAGCTTCAACATACATTCATTAGCTCTTTTGACCCTGCAAAATATGTCTTGACGCCCAAGACACCATGCATATTCTCCAAGCTTGATTCGCCCATTAAACTCATGAGATCAGCTATACCATTTGTAACAATCCATACATATCCTTTATTCATTATACCAAATTACCAATATCTTTGTCTATGGTTATTTTAGGATACAATTTTTTTTTTTTGTTTATAGGCACGCCGGAAGTAAAACCGTAACAGTAACGAAGATTTTCCGTTTTCTTAGATTTCACCAAGAAAATTTGTTTAAAATATATTCGGCACATTCAAAAGGACCATGATCAGAGCCTATGCGGATTTAATCCTCGACGGCAGCGCAATTCTTCCGAAGGGTATACTCTTTGAAGTCGTCAAATGTCTACGATGAAACAAAGCTGGGTCTCCCACAATAGTATTTCGATCTCCGACATTACTACCTTCATCATTCAGAAGCTGATCTTGAGCATCTGGTGCATCGGCTTGGCCTTGGTTCATTGCAGGTGGCTCATGGACTTGATCTTCACTTGGCAGACTTGTTGGAGTCCTGATCTCATCATTACTTGGGGGACTAGTTGGTGTCCGCATGTCATCATCATCTCTTGGCGGAGAGTTCATATCGGCGGGTTGTCTTTCTTGGTATCTTCTAGAAGCCAACATGCCTAAGAGTAAAAGCATAGAAACAACAGCGACGATCAGAAATAGGGCTTCAAAGCTGTGGTGATCGAGCTGGATTGGTGAATCCGATGTGGTTGAGTCCAGACATCGTTTTTCATTAAGCAACCACTTGTTCTCTATAGCTTTCATGGTCTCTCCCTCCGTTATGTTCAAGATCTGTTTTGAAATATCTGACACCAACGGAGATCCCAAGGGAAAGGCCTACAGGAAAATATATATATATGGGTTTTTAAAAGCACTTCAAAAATCCTAATTAAGAACAAACTTTATGATTTGAACAGTGGCAATTAATTAGACTGTTTTTGCAGCACGGATAGAATATTCCAAGTCCATCCTCTTGCCACCATTCAAAGCCTAAACAAAAAGTAATCAGATTTAATTACTTACAAATCCAAAGCCATCAGCCTTAAAGGTAGGCTCAATAATGGAATATTCTGAGCAATATTTAGCCATGAAAAGCTTGACATATGCGACTTCGTCGAATGCAGCATCAATACCACCATTGCTGCTCTTTTTAAGAAAAAGTTCACGCATTTCTTCAGGAGAGTTATACGTCTTCAACCTGGATTCATCGAAACGCATTTGTTTCAGCCTTTCGAATGTAAAGGAACCAGTCTGATATCCAATGTTCACTCCGCTCTTCCTCAGATCATCCATGTGTCTCACTGTTGGTCGAAGTTCTTGAACCGTCAGCATCGATGTCAATGTTGCTGTATAGCTCTGAGTCAGAATAAGCACCACAAAGCACCAAACCACAGCAAGAAACCTTGTGAAAACGCTCTCTGATGGCTTCCCTATAAGCAAAATATGGCTTTATCAGGTTCTTACTTCAAAGAGTGTCATGTAATTGGAATGATTAGAAGCTGAAGTTGTGTGTGACCAAAAAAAAAAAAAAAACTCACTGTGTGCGAAAAAGAGAGTCGAAAATGAGAAGTAGAACACATCAGATACTTGATCAAGTATCGTCTGTCCCTTAAAATCATCATTTGCTTGATACTCAAAAATCCAAACCATGATTCCAATATAGAGAAAAGCAGCACTTGTGAGAAACCAGAGCTCCTTTGTTAGAGGCTTCAAGAAGACCCATTCTCCTTTTTCTCTCTCATCCTTGACCGGCACCACGACTACAATACCAGTCTCCGAGTATGGCAATGCGAAATCGACATAATGCGACCGATTAGCTAAGATTGTGGTATCCCCTACTGCTCCATCAAACTCCTGTCAAGAAAGAGAAAAAGAAAAAACAAACATTTTAGTCTCATCCAGCGTTGTCATACTTTCTACAGGTCACATGATGTCTCTTGATTTCGGCTAATAATTTACATTTACCAAAAAAAAATAGAAAGAAAATGTTGACAAAAAAAAAAAAATAGAAAGAAAACGAAAAAAAAAAAATGGTTTCCTCAAAGGTTTAGGGATCAATGTAACTTACCCCAAGAAACACATTATAAATCATTTCGTCGTAACTTCCACGAGATTTTCCATCAGGGGTTTCAAAGGGGATGTACTCATAGGGGACAGCATATGGCATTTGTCTCATTACGTTGTCGAAAACATCTATGCAAAAGCCGGTGATTGTTAGAGCATTAGTGTTTTCATCCTTTGTTACCTTGACAAAATTGTTGAAACCATCCTTCTTTGGAACTGCTATTCGCAGCTTCTTTGCATTTGTTGGCAATTCCCATCCTTTGGGTACAAAAGTAGTGTCCCCCGGCCATGTTATCGTTCTTAGGCTGTCTGATATTTTAATTCCTGTTTGATTCACTCTTAGGCTCTTCACTAATCCTACTTCTGATCGCCAAAAGCCAACAGTTCTTTCTCCAGTTTCCTCTATATTGATTATCTTGAAAGTCTTGGCCTCTAGTTTTCCGTTTTTCAGCTGAAATCTCCCGGCAACACCTTTGAAACTGACTGTTGTCAATGCTTGAAGAAGCTTGGGACCAGAGAGAGCAACGTGGAGATCATCAAGGTCAGTGCCTATATCTTCTCTTGAAGTGTTTATTTTGGTCTTATTGAAACTTATGTTTACGTTACTGATCTCCTCAATGGACATTGCAAGTGCTGTGGCAGCATCATAAGCCCAACATTCAAAATTGTTTAGCTCTTCTCCTCCAAATCTTTTTCGCCAACGAGTAGTAAAATACATTAGCTCTTTTGATCTTGAAAAATATGTCTTGACACCCAAAACACCATGCATATCCTCCAAGCTTGATTCGCCCATTAAACTCATGAGATCAGCTATACCATTTGTAACAATCCATACATATCCTTTACTGATCATTCCAATCTCTTTAGCTATGGAGATTAGCCTCGACCCGAGATCAGGCAACATGTGCACGATAAAAACCCTAGTGGGCATAGTCATTAGTTTGTAAAGCTCTTTCTTGATTCCATCATCAGAGGAATGCAATGATATGGCACTTCGGTATCGGATACGAACGTTGATCTCTTGAAAAGCATCAACTAAGTAAGGAAGAATACCTTCTCCAAACTCATTGTCTACATAAATAGGCACAACTTCTCTCCATCTAAATGACTCTATGATGGCACTAATGGCGTTAACTTGAGATGAGTCGTCGTGTGTGGCTCTGATGAAATATGGACTACGGAGGGAATCGAGAAGCGGGCTTGTTGCAGAGAATGAGATTATGGGAACTTGGGACTGATTTCCCAGATTGATCAAAAATGGAGCTTGCATTGAATTCCCTGGTCCAACAATGGCCACCACTTCCCTCTTCTTTATCAAGTATAAAGCTGCAAAGTTAAAAATTAATATTTCCTATATTATTTGAGAAGTATTGTTTCTCAAAATGTGCTTATATATTAACTCAAACAACATTAAGTTTTTAAAAATATTACAAAAATATCATTACTATAAGAGAATACACATCGGTTCTCCAAAAAATATTTTAGATATAATAATACTGTTTAGTTTAAATTTTGTTTGTTTTTAAAAAATCAACCAATCAGCTTATAACATGTAGTTAGAGAGAGGTCTCAGAGTGTCCGTAAAAGTCTGGGCAGAGACATTTTTAAATTATGTGAGTCTCTAAAAAAAGAGGTGGCAGTCTCTCATTATCTCTCATATGAAACACTTGTTTCACTTTATCCAGAGACTTTCAAAATATAAGATGTTTTAGAGAATTTGATTTGCTTCATAATATAAGATGTTTTCAACTTTTTATGCAACTTTTAGATTAATTATATATTTTTTATTAGTTGTTTTATGCAGTCTTGTTTTTTATTGGTTAAATTTTGTAATAGTATATATTTTTTATTATACATGCTTTTAGCTAAAACATCTTATATTTTGAAACGGAGAAAGTAATATGACTCTTTTAGTCCGAATCACCAAACTCCCAAAAAGTAATGTGGATTTGAGATTTGATCCGGGATCCAAGTCAAAGTGCCTTCAATACATGATATACCTCTATCATGATTTTCAAACTCTATAATATTTTAATTTAAGGTTTACTTCCTTGAATTTCATGTGACAAATATTGCTGGTTTTTGGAACGATCTTCACTTTCAACAACACAGTCACTTCCTAAGACAAGGATCTTTAGATCTATCAAAAAGACAACATAGTTGACAATTATAGCAAGAACTAGTCCTTCGTAAATCATTGGGATTGTTTTTTTTTTTTTGTCGTGCAAATCATTGAGATTGTTTATCTTACTATATGTAAGACTTTGAACCCAACCTGCTGCAACCGGCCCGCTAATTTTTCTAAAAATAAATTTAGTAATTCTATAATATACAAAAAGAATAAAAAAGAATGTTATCAGCAATGAATTGTAATAATATATAATGTAAAATATTTACTTATATAAAACATATTTTTTTATTTTCTTTTTAAACATATTTATTTTATGTTTCGTATGATAGTACTGTATATATATTACTAGTTTAAATGTCATACATGATCGATAAATGTTCACAACGAAAGGTAGGTACCTGAAGCTGCGGCACCAACAACAGTTCGTTTGGAATCTCGGATGTCGAGGACAATCCTTGTCTTGAAGCCATTATGAGTATTATAGAATTCCGACAGAGACATGTTGATAGCTCGTAAGCTCAAATCTGCTAATGTCACATTAGTGTCAAGAACAATTCCCACTTTAACTTGTAAAGCTTCCTTTTGAGGTCTCGCGAGTAATACCAAGAAGATGAGACAAAATGAAAGCCATACTGGAAGAGAACGAGATACAACAAGATGATGGAATAAAGACATAACTAAGATTTCATAATCATAAGAGGAGAGACAAGACAGATAAATAGATAGTTTTGGAGAGACCCATTCCGCGTATTAATTAACTATTGGAATTTGCAAGTGGACTATTTATTTAAAACATACTGGAGAGATAATTATAATTACAAAGATGATGTAGAGAGAGGACTTGTTTTCATCATTTTGGATAATTAACGCGTTACCCAAATGAGGCAAAGACGTGGTCTTCCAAACACATAAAAATAATAATTAAGTGATACACATATAGAATTGGTGTGTTGAACATTTTTATCATTTTGTAAATATTTACAGAATATTTTATCATTATGCAAAACCAAGTGGTAATATATATATATATATATATATATATATATATATATATATAATTAACAATCATTTGTTAGTTAATGAAGCGTATATATAGGGGACATAAAAAGAAGACCGTCGCAAGCTGCAGTATTTTACATTGGGTTGTCTTGGTTTGTTAAGTGAACTAGGTTGGAAACCGCAAGTTCAATGACCTGCTTGGTGCGTTGATCTTCAATCAGGTTGTCATGTTTGTGAAGAGCGTTAGCAGAGCTGCGGAGGTGAACAAGTTACTGGCAGAATGAAATTTCACCTCAATATGCATTCACCCTGGCATGTTTCAGGAAGAGAGGTTTGCACTTCATTTTGAATGGTTCCTAATTGCTCTTAAAGCCCTCATGTAGACCAACTTTGAAGGCTAATATGATGTGATGGACTGATGTGTAGGTTGCACTCGCTACAAAAGCTTCAAGGAAGGGCACAAGAGGATCCTTGTGGCGACAGACTTGGTAGGGAGAGGCATTGACATTGAGCGTGCCAATATTTTTATCAACTACGACATACTGGCAAGTATTTTATTTATACAATCCTGAAATTTACATTGATCAACGATCTCACTGAAAGGGCAAGTATTTTTTTTTTTTAATCAAGTCGCTTTGGTCCAGTGGTAAAGGGAGAAAAGTCCCGCTAGTTCGAGTACCATTGGCTACGGAAGTTCGAAATTTAACATGGTTTCCCCGGTCCCAGATGATTAGTCTTTGGGCCTAGGAAGCCTTTAGGATCACTCCTAAGTTTAAAAAAAGTTACCATTTTGCACTACACATTTGTTGCATCTACCTCGGATTCAGAGGTTCTTAATCAGGTATGGAGTTTGATTATTATAGGTCCACTAAAAGCTCCCCTTGATATTGAGTTGGGTAGTAATGTAGCAATTTTGAATTTGGACAGGTACAAGAGACGTTTCCACATACAGTAAGTGTGAAATACTTTTACCAAATGTGCAAAAGCTTGGTTCTGTCTGGTTTTGATATTAATGCTTGTTTCTTCTTCTTATCTTTTGTTCAGTGCCGTCTTAAACAAGTAGCATCGTCTCTCAGGAAGTAGCATCGTGTCCCTTGTTGTTGTTGTTGTTGGTGTTCAAAGCAGTTTGTAGCTATTTTTGTCTTTTCAATGAGGACAGGGTTTTCCATATATTTAGACCCTTTGTAATTCTTTTAAAAACCAGAGATCGAGCAACTCCCAACAGTTAAGAACTGTCCTGTCTTTTCTGTACAAGAGATTATTACGCTTATTAAAGTCTTCAGCATTTAGTCTTTACGTGAGAATTATTAAGCTGCGAAGACTCCTTGTTATTACTACCGTCTAAGACGTCCGTCTTCGATACTTAGAATTGATTGAACACATACATTACATGTAGCACGTACAGATTACATTTCTTTTATGTTTTACTTATTTTAAATGCAACTTTTCTGATTGCATTTCAATCACCCCAACTTTTCTGTTGACTTTAGCCTTGACGGTGTCCCAGCTCTTCCAATGGTTGTAGCCTTTGTCATCTTACGTTGGGCATGCTCTTGACCGACACTTGATTCGCCTTCATCATCGAGCTCATTGCGATGTCTCTCTTTGTAACTTTTACGGGCCAACATGACTAAGAGTAAGAGCATGGATAGAACAAAGATGATTAAAAAGAGGCCTTCAAAGCTGTGGTGATTGAGCTGGATTGGAGAATCCGATGTGGTAGAATCAACACAGTGTTTTTCTTCAAGGAACCACTTCTTCTCCATAGCTTTCATCTCTCTCTCTGTTAAGTCCAAGATCTGTCTTGAAATATCCGGCACCAAAGGAGATCCTAATGGAAAGGCCTACAAAAAAGTTTAATATGAAGCTTCAATATCACTTTGCAAAATCCTAATGTAAAACAGTAACTCATTTTACTTACAAAACCAAAGCCATCGGCCTTAAAGGTAGGCTCAATAATGGAATATTCTGAGCAATATTTAGCTATGAAAAGCTTGATGTAAGCGACTTCGTCAAACGCAGCATCAATACCACCGTTGCTGCTCTTGTTACGGAATAGCTCATGCATTTCTTGGGGAGAACTATAAGTCTTTAACCTCGATTCATTGAAACCCATTTGTTTCAATCTTTCGAATGTAAACGAACCCGCATGATATCCAATGTTCACTTCACTTTTCTTCAAATCATCAATGTGTCTCACTGTTGGTCGAAGCTCTTGAACAGTCATCATCGAGGTCAGTGTTGCTGTGTAGCTCTGAGTCAGAATTAGCAGCACAAAGCACCAAACCACAACAAGAACCCTTGTGAAAAAGCTCTCTGATGGCTTACCTATAAAATTAAATTGTGGTTTATCAATTTATATATATTTCCCAAAGATTTATTTATAAGTAATTGGTTTTTGATTAAAGCTGAAAAAAGCTATGTGTGACAAAAAAAAAAAAAAAAAAAAAAACACTCACTGTGTGCGAAAAAGAGAGTCGAAAATGAGAAGTAGAACACATTTGATATTTTATCAACTATCTTCTGATTCCTGAAATCCTCATCTGCTTGGTACTCAAAAATCCAAACCATGATTCCAATGAAGAGAAGAGAACCAGCACTGAGCAACCATAGCTCCTTTGTTAAAGGCTTTAAGAATACCCATTCTTTATTTTCATTCCCATATCTGATTGGCACCACGAATACAACACCGGTCTCCGAGTATGGCAACGTGAAGTCTACATAATGCGACCGATCAGCCAAGATTGTTGTATCACCTACAGCTCCATCGAACTCCTGTTAACATTTGAAAACAAATATAAAACTTTTAGCTCAATATAATACTGGATTTTGAGTTTCATCGATCAGTTATCCTTTTATACTGTATATATTTTGGCTTTTTAATTGGCAAGAAATCTTAACTTTGTACAAGTCTCAAGAGTCATGATTATCAAAGAAAGAAGGAAAAAAATAAAAAATGTAGTGTTAGTTTTGTCTAAGGTTTAGTGTTAAGTATGCTTACCCCAAGAAACACACTATTAACCATGTCGTTGTAAGTTCCACGACTTTTGCCATCTGGAGTATCAAAGGGGATGTACTCATAGGAGACAGCATATGGCATCTGTTTCATCACCAGGTCGAAAACATCTATGCAAAATCCAGTTACCGTTACAAGATTAGTGTTTTCATCTTTTGTTACCTTGACAAAATTGTTGAAACCATCCTTCTTTGGAACTGCTATTCGTAGCTTCTTAGCGTTTGTTGGGAATTCCCAGCCTTTAGGCACAGAGTCACTGTCCCCAGGCCATTTTATCGATCTAAGGCGGTGGGAGCTGTGTGATATTAATGTATTAATGCTTGTTTGATTCACTCCTATGTTCTTTACTAACCCCACTTCTGATTTCCAAAATCCTATGGTTCTTTCCCCGCTTACCTCTATATTGATAATCTTGAAAGTCTTTGCCACTAGCTTTCCGTTTTTCAACTGAAATCTCCCGGCAACGCCATTGAAACTGACTGCTGTCAACGCTTGAAGAAGCTTAGGACCAGAAAGAACGACGCCAAGATCATCAAGATCAGTCCCAGTATCATCTCTTGAAGTGTTCTTTTGGGACTTGTTGAAACTCATGTATACATTACTGATTTTTTCAACTGACATTGCAAGTGCTGTGGCAGCATCATAAGCCCAACACTCGAAATTGTTTAGGTCTTCTCCTTGAAAACTTTTTCGCCAACGAGCTTCAAGATGTATTAGCTCTTTTGATCTTGAGAAATATGTTTTGACACCCAAAACTCCATGCATGTCCTTCAAGCTAGTTTCACCCATTAAACTCATGAGATCAGCTATACCATTTGTAACAATCCATACGTATCCTTTACTCATCATACCGATCTCTTTCGCTATCAAGAAAAGCCTCGATCCGAGATCTGGCGACATGTGCACCATAAAAACCCTAGTGGGCATGGTCATTAGTTTGTAAAGCTCTTTCTTGATTCCATCGTCAGAGGAATGTACTGATATGGCACTTCGGTATCGGATACGAACGTTAATCTCTTGAAAAGCATCAACTAAGTAAGGAAGAATACCTTCTCCGAACTCATTGTCCGCATAAATAGGCACAACTTCTCTCCATCTAAATGACTCTATGATGGCGCTAATGGCGTGGACTTGAGACGAATCGTCGTGGGTGGCTCTGATGAAATATGGACTACGGAGGGAATCAAGAAGAGGGCTTGTTGCTGAGAATGAAATGATCGGAACTTTTGATTGATTTCCGAGGTTGATTAAAAATGGAGCTTGCATTGAAGTTCCTGGTCCAATAATGGCCACCACTTCCTTCTTCTTAATCAAATATAGAGCTGCAGAAGTTATGGTTATAATCGTAGCTTTGTAAGTTTTAACCGACGTACTTAATTACTTGAAGCTCCGTGTTAATCTTTTGTTTTTTTTTTCTGTAATGGTTTCAAGTTTTTAAAGTTTAGTTATAGTGTAAGTTACACCTTATTGGCTTTGTTTCGAATGTTAGTTGAGTCGGAGAAAGCGCGCTAATTTACACCTTATTGCTTACTACTTTAGAGTTCTATTTTTATTAGATCTAAATATTTTTATGTTTACTAATTTCGTGTGTTTCACAAAACATACATATATAGTTTTCTTTTTCGAAAGATATAGTTTTTTCTTTATGTTGTTGGTATTGCTGATTTTTTTAACAGTCTTCACTTTCAAAGGACAAGGATATATTAGATTTGTCAAGAAAACTAACATAGTTGACTATTTTTTAGAAAGAACAAGTCTTCCAAAGTTCAAAAGTTTTATCCCAAAGTTTAGTTATTATAGGAATTTTTTGTTTGGTAAAAACTGCTGGAGGACATATAAAATTTTAGTTATTATAAGAATTTTTTTTGTAAATGATATCAACAAAAGATTGTAATATATATATACACATATGTATACATAGGTGCAGCCATATGATAAGAGTTGCTGCACTTATAAGTTAAATTAATATAATCAAATACCTTAAGCCTTAATTTTTTTAAAAAGTGCCACTGCAGCCCAACTAAAAACAAAAACAATTAATATTTCATCCCAAAGTTTTTAGCAAACAAAAATCGACACCAAAATATGGAAAACAACGATAACCTTTGTAAATATAGTATTCGTACTATATTATAAATAATTTTATTGAAAAATATAGTACGAACGATGCAAGACCACAACGCAAGATTGAGAACGTACGTACCTGAAGCGGCAGCACCAACAACAGTTTGTTGGGAGTCTCGGATGTTGAGGACAATCCTTGTCTTGAAGTCATTATGAGTGTTATAGAAATCCGACAGAGACATGTTAACAGCTCGAAAGCTCATATCTGCTACGGTCCCATTAGTGCCAAGAACAATCCCCACTTGAACTTGTAAAGCTTCCTTTTGAGATTTCCCGAGCAATACTAAGAATATGAGAACAAATAAAAGCCATAAAGGAAGAGAACGAGACACGAGATGATGGAATAAAGACATCGCTATTATGGTTGTTTCATAACTACAAGAGGAAATACGAGTCAAGTATAGATAGTTTTGAAGAATAGAACCATTCAACTTTAATTATCAAAGTGTCGGATATTCTCTAGTAGACTATTTATTAATTTAACATAACTTAGAGAATTTGTTGCATGTATTAGTTGCCAAGGAAACCACACAAAAATAAGTGACGTACTTTACGTGTTTGCCATATGAGGCAAATGTCATTTAGTTTGGTTTGACTTGGTTTCTGTTGTTGGGTAGAAAGAATAAAGTGTATATAGGTCATGTTAGTTTCATCATTTAACATTTCCATGTAAATAATCTATTTAAATGATACATATGATTCATTTCAATGGCAAATGAGCTAACAAACAAGATAAAAAAATAATTCATTTGGATGGTTAATCAATAATTCTCCTGTTATTTTTTTATGAACCATCTTCATCCAAATGGCTCAATTAGAATCATCCAAATGAGTTTCAAATGGATGATGCTCTTTTTTTGACAAAAACGAACAACATTAATGATTCAGATGGTCCATCCAAATGAATAAAGGGACAAGGCCATAATCAAATCTTTCATTGTATTCTTTTGTATCTCTCTTAAATAAATCTCATTTGCACACATTAGTAAGTTAGTAACATACATATGTACGATAGTTTCTTTTTGGTTTTCTTAACATATTTCTGTGACACTGTCTTTTGGACAATGTATTCAAAATTCGTTTATCAGGGAAAATATGATTTGGCGTAAAAACTTGTACATGGGTGAATGAATATACTTGTTGAAAATTTTAATTATTTCTCACCAGTTCGAATTACATAATGATTGATATTTAAAATAAAAGATATATAAAGATAATATATGGTTTAAAAAGTTTCAAGATTATCCAAGAAATAACTAAACAGTTTCTATAGCCAATCAGAAAAGTAGAAAATAAATATTCACCAATTAGATAAAAAGAAAAGAGTAGGATGCAAAGAAATGTCACCATAAAATAGCCAAATAGGTAATATATACTACACAATAAATATAATTTCTAATTAATATGTCTAAATATAAAGACATTACATAATACATAAAATGAATTGAGACGTGACAGATTCCCATTGACCACCTTAATTAATAAAACTTTGGTGTCTAATTATAGTTAATCATTTAATCCCATATAGTAAGAATAATTTGCTAAAAAAATAATTAATTGATAAACTAATTTTTTATTTACCCTGTAATAGTCATTAGTATTCAATGTCAATAGTCCACTAAACTCCAAGAGAATCTTGTCACTAGTGGTGAAATTTACATGTAGCAGAGCAATACTTAGAAAAAAATCTCATTTCTTTGCCTTTTTTTCTTTTGTAACTGTCATACTTAGAAACTATCAATTAATTAACATCTGGTTTGTGGTTGGATAAGATAATTAACTCCTTACCATTCATTAGCTTGAATAACCTTTTAAATTATTTGACCCTCTTAACTACTCATAAGTGTATAAAACAAACCATTCAGACTGTGACAATGATAAATTCCAACAACCTTCAAATCGTTTTCACATTTTTTTTTTCTTCTTTCCAATAGCCATCTTGAAATCCGAAATCGATTATGTCACCTCCCACCAGAGAACAACTATACACTTTTCATGCTCAAGACAGAAAACTATTCTCAAAACTTGTCCTAAAATTCTCAAGATCTCCAGCTGAGTCACTTCTTGTAATGGCTACATGGTTTTGGCTTGAAGACTTTTTCTCCCAAAACATCTTATCAACCATATTGGCTTTAAGCGATCCAGTCGTAGTGGCTCTAGCTAATGAGGCTGTTTCTTGCTTCCAATGCCTCGATTCCGACGAGCAGCCAAATGATTTGAATCAGATCCCTCTCACCGCAGAACTCATGTCAGTAGACATATCTCTTCCAATAATCTACAAATACCGATATAGTGCAATCACAGGAATCAAAAACTTTTTAACAACGGTTTGTTCTAGAATTTTTTCTGACATCCTTCAGCGAGTTCTTCCATCTTCTTCGTCATATTCTTTCTTCACCAGACTCCGCCACCCTCTTATCATCCCCGGTTTCCCCCATCCAACGTTCGGAAGCATCAACGTAATTGCCGATGGAGAAAATCTCTTCAACAACAACTTATCTTTTTGTTCACATGGTCTATGGGGTTGGAACTCTAACTGCATAGCGACTGATAACGAAAGGACAATGTTTATAACATTTTCTCGTGGGTTTCCAGTGTCGCAAGAAGAGGTGAAACATTTTTTCACTAAAAATTATGGAGAAAATTGTGTTGAAGGCGTTTACATGAATGAGGGCAAGGACAACGACAACTGTCCTAATAATGGTCAACAACAAACACTTTATGCGAAGTTGGTCTTGGATTCAGTTGCTACTGTGGATCGCATACTCGACGGCAAGAAGATACAAAAGTTTAAGTATAATGGAAAACATATTTGGGCTCGTAAGTTCAGCGAGAATAGAGATGGTTAACTTAAACCAAATGACATGGGCCGCATTGGTCGTTGTACTCGTATGACTTAAACAAACTTTAAAGTAAGATTGTTAAATGTTAAAGTTTACATTCTGAATTATATGTATTAATAATTTGTGAATCCAAAGGTAATGTCGAAGAAAACTGTTTTTTTCCTATTTAACTCACCAAATCGATGATACAGTTATACTCTTTGAATAACAACATGAACGAATCGTAGTCGTATACTAAATGTGGGAAGCCAGAGGTGGTCGGGGAGTCGTTACTAAAAAACGACATATTTGCGTCTGCCGGGAGTCGAACCCGGGTCTATTGCTTGGAAGGCAATTATCCTAACCGTTGGACTACAGACGCTAGCTGGCAATTAGGCATTATTTATGTATATATACTTGAAATATAAGATCTGTCAAAGTTTTTAAATCTAGAATATGAACTTAAAATTTTCAGGCCTATTCCCATCTCTGGATGAACATACCAAGAAAAAATATTTGTACATTATTAAGTTTAGTGGAGGCTTGGAGCCATCACTAATTTGTAGATTAGCCCCTCTCTCTCTCTTTTATTCCTTCTTCTCGGAATTCATGATCGAAAATTGTAAAAATTAGAAATTTATTGAAAAGGAAAGATCCCTTAAAACTGAAGAATAGCCAACTAGGGATGCGTGGATATGTCATTGACACTATATAAGGCATGCGTGGATATGTGATTATTGCTGATTAGTATTCAACAAGCCCTTATGTACACATACAAAAGCATACTATCGGCTTTATCTAAAATATGATATATATAACCTTTATGATTGGCTAGTGAACATTGTTTTACAGGTTGATACCCACAAGGCTACTCTAGCAAATCGGTCCATTCCTGGGGTTTCTAGTGTTTGGTTGTTTTGACAAATTTTTAGCAGGTTAACACGAGTTGTTTGAAGTGTCTTATGAATTTCAATAACAAGAGATAAATATATTTTGTCTGGTGAATATATACGTTTAACTTCACGACGACCATAGAAGAGAAAAGACTCGGTCTGATGTCATTATTTCGCCAAGACAAAATAAATGAAAATCGTGATTGGCAAAGATCTTGTAAATTTATTTTGATGAGTTTGATCTGTATTCTGTTGGATACTTTGGTGTACCATTTTCGTCGCCTGGGTCGTGATTGTTATATAAACATCATTTAAAAAAAAAACCATCATGTGTTGTTATAGCAATAGAAATACAAATCATTCCATGTAATGTTGATATGAAAATTAGCTAATAATTACGTCTTTGTCAAAGGCAGACACATTTTCTTATGTCATACAAATAATTAAACCAACATTAATCATTAAATTATAGAATAAGTGGATAAAATTGGTTAGTCAACAAAATGAAGTCTTGACATCTTTTTTTTTTTGAACTAAAAAAAGTCTTGACATCAAATCATACAATTTGTTAGGTAACCACTTGCACATCTACTATTTTACTAGTTCGGAAGTGGTCCAAACCAAAGGGATCTATGAAGTATAAGATAGTAAGGTATTATTATCAAATCAATATATTGAGACAATAATATAATTAATTTACCAAAAAGCCTGAAGTACGCTTTGACTAATTGATTTCTTCGTGCCAAAGTGGAGAAGGTCACCTCTATTTTGTCCATCAATAATGATTTGTTGATATCATTGATACTTCACAAAACCCTAAAGTAAATCATCCACCAAATCATTTTTATTGTGCTAAGATGATGGAGATTGTGATTGGTGAGAATGGTGCGGTTAAAAACAAAAGGGATAATGTGGATTATTGTGGATTGTGGTTAGTAATAATAATAAGTGGCTTTATTCAACTCGATACTTATTCACTTAAATTATACAAGTTGATATATATATATATATATTCTTTAACACACTCCATAATGTAGAACCTTTAGCAAATAAAGACTTCATATAATCAGGATCGGAACAATAAAAGAAAGACTCCCAAGTCCCTAAAAATATAAATTTGATCGAAGTTGAAATCAATGCCGGTTTCCACGTTTTGTTTTTGTCATTTCTTTATATGATCATTTCCCAACTTAATTTATCTATAATAATATGTCTTGGAAAGCCGAGTACCAACGACATAGATGAAGACAAGAAAAAATTAGATATTGTTTATACCAATTACAAGTAGAGTGTCTTAATTTTCTTTTCCATTTTTATATTTATATGGATGTTGTTAATAAAAGCCAAAAAAAAAAAAAAAAAAAAACATAAACAAAGTTTTGATACCCTTGATTATTTCCACTAGCGGGAAAAACACGTCCAAGCGATAAAAGCATTGTAATCAAAATCACATTCACACGAAACGCGCATCACAATTCACAAGCCGCGTGATTTTGGTGAGACGCATGGATCTCACACCTAAACGCTCGACGCGCGTGGCACTACCACCATTTCCCTCTTGGCGTCTCTTGTGAACGCTATTGGGCTTTGGTTGCGAATTGCGATCAGTAGGCCCTTTTTTTTTGACTTTATAGGGGAAAAAAATCTTGAGATGATGACAAATTGATAATTGAACCAAAAATCTGTCACGGATTTATGTACCTACTAATTAACAATAAACAACTTTATTATTTTGTCTGCATTGCCTTTTTTCTTTTCTTTTTTTTTTTAACTAGAAAAACTCCAAACTAAAATCTTCATGATTTGATACCAAAAAAAAGAAAAATCATAATTAAAATTGTAACGAAAAACACTAATCCTCCAAATATTTGATCACACATTATAGAGGATATACTCCATCAACTAATAAATCTTTTGTTTTTTTCCAAAGCATATCTCAAATATATTTCGTGAATATCTAGTTTTATTTTCTTTATATTTTATTTCCTATTCACATTATTGTCGTTCTATTAATTAAAACCAAATTAATAAATCAAACGTATCAAAAAATAAATCGTGAAACAAAACATGGAAGAGCACAACTACGGCACTTAAAAAAACTTAACCCCCCCCCCCCCCCCCGAAGACTTCTTATAATCATTAAAGCATCAATCTCACCAAAAACATTACAAAGGGAATTAACTAAACAAACTCTTCTCTCTCTCTCTCTCTCTTATTTTGCGTACCCTGCGCCGCCGCCGCAGCTTCACCACCACCGTCGTCTCCGCCGCTTCACCACCGCAATGGGGAAAGGCGGAGCGCTAAGCGAAAGCGTGATAAAGAAGATCCTCCTCTCGTACAGCTACGTAGCGATATGGATCTTCCTAAGCTTCACAGTAATCGTGTACAACAAATACATCCTCGACAAGAAGATGTACAATTGGCCATTCCCGATCTCACTCACAATGATCCACATGTCGTTTTGCTCAACCTTAGCTTTCCTCATCATCAAGGTTTTCAAATTCGTCGAGCCTGTCTCAATGTCTCGCGACACTTACCTTAGATCCGTAGTCCCGATCGGCGCACTCTACGCTCTTTCGCTCTGGCTATCGAACTCGGCTTACATTTACCTCTCCGTATCCTTCATCCAGATGCTTAAAGCTCTGATGCCTGTAGCTGTTTACTCCATCGGTGTTCTCTTCAAGAAGGAAGGTTTTAAATCTGACACTATGATGAACATGCTCTCGATCTCGTTTGGTGTTGCGATTGCTGCTTATGGTGAAGCTAGGTTTGATGTTTGGGGTGTTGTGCTTCAGCTTGGTGCTGTTGCTTTTGAAGCTACTCGTTTGGTTTTGATTCAGATCTTGCTCACTTCTAAAGGGATCACTCTTAATCCCATCACTTCGCTTTATTACGTTGCTCCTTGTTGTTTGGCTTTCTTGTTTATTCCTTGGATCTACGTTGAGTTCCCTGTTCTTAGAGATACGTCTAGCTTCCATTTCGATTACGCTATCTTTGGAGCTAATTCGTTCTGTGCGTTTGCTTTGAATCTTGCTGTGTTTCTTTTGGTTGGGAAGACTTCTGCTTTGACTATGAATGTTGCTGGTGTGGTTAAGGATTGGCTCTTGATTGCTTTCTCTTGGTCTGTGATTAAGGATACTGTGACTCCTATTAACCTTTTCGGGTACGGGATTGCGTTTTTGGGAGTTGCGTATTACAACCATGCGAAATTGCAGGCCTTGAAGGCTAAAGAAGCTCAGAAGAAGATTCAGCAAGCTGATGAGGAGGGTGGTCGGTTGCTTGAAGAGAGGGAAGGTGATGGAGAAGGTAAGAAGAATGAGTCTGGGAATTAAATGAAAGAACAAAGAAGACTGGAATTTAGCAACGTTACACAGAATTGGGTGGGAATAAGAGCATGGAAGAAGATTATGATTTGTAGGGATGATCTGAGGTTGCTTTTGATCCATTGGTGAAGCTCATAGGTAGTGAAGTCAGAATCTTTTTATTGCTTTCGTCTTTGTTTATTTTTTTGGAGCTTTCTTTTTCTTTTCGTATTTGTTTTCTTCATGTTTATTTATGAGTACAATGGTGTTACACTGTTACTGAACCTCTGTTTATGGATTTTTCCTTTTTTTTATTTAACCATACTCAGATTATTGAAAGTTTCAGCATACTTGTGGATTCTAAGTTTTTGTGACTCTTATAGTGGATTCGTCCTTTGACATGTTCGGTTAATCGTGATGGTGTGATTTTGTATAGGTTGTTCAATGCAGTAGAGTTGACTATATAGAGTATAGATAAGAACTCAAATCGATTCAGTAAATTCCTGAACAAAGGCAAAATGCATTCATTTGTCTGTCTATAAGACACAAGTAAAAAGAGGTTTGGTCTGAAGAGAAGATTTGATGTAAAAGTTGTTGCACAATTACATAAAAGGAGGTTTGTGAGATTACACTTACAGCAGTTGGAAGATTTGATACAAGAAATGGCTGAGACAAGCCTTGTGTGTTTTGATTGTCTGATCATGTCATCTGTCAAACAATCATGATTAAGTTAGTTAGCATCCTACGGCTCCATCCATTGATCGTTAGTTAACATTGACAATGCCAAGTTCCCCTGTAGTCCATTATCGTTTTCTACTTTTCTTTCCATTTAGCACCAAAACTATAGGGTGGTGTCCTCACAAATATAGCTCCCAAAATCCCACAGTGTCTGTCTGCCAGAGACTGCGAGATGTTTGTGAAACCTATTTCCTTTTTTGGTTACCGGCAAAAAAAGGTCAAAGTTACCAAAAAGGGAAATGACGGAGGGCATTATCAGGTGGGCTTTAGTTAATGAATAAGCCCAGTGCATGGCTATTAAAGGTATAAGGTCCATTCGTTTTCTTTATTTACTTTCTAATCCTTAAAAATTCGGTTGATAATAGATTTAAACCCGGAATAATTAAATTTTACAAATAGAACCCGTTCGCCGTTTTGAACCTCAGAAAACAGCAAAACCTCTCAAAAACCCTAATTTGCTTTCTTCCTCTTCGCGACTCTTTCTCACTCTCTCTTTCGCCCTTCTCCTCCGCCACTGTCTACAGAATCTCATCTCCTGGGCAAACGGAAACAAGTTAGATTTCTTTGACCATCTACTTATCTCTCTCTGTCTCCTTCGGTTTGTCTGTGTGAATTGGTTAGTTGCTTGTTTTTGTTTACTCTCAAAGTGTTGAATTAGATTGTTTTTTTGAGTCATTCGATTGGTAAGTTGCTGCATTTTTTTTTTCCAATTGAAATCGATTTAGCTGTGGAACTTTTTTGTATCTTTTACATTGACTAGCTTAGCTCGAGTTTTCGTTGTGGGTTGACGACAAGGAAGGACCTTTAAATTTTTCCAACTTGGAGATGTTAGTGTGTGTGTGTAATGTACGCATGTATTTGATTGTTTGCTTGAAACAATTTCAGGGAAAGATGAATTTGGTGAACATCAGAGATGTCTTGACTTCTTTCAGTCCTGCACTAGATTATCTCGCTATTAGCACCGGAGATGGCCGTATTAAGGTATCCAAAGTCCTCTTCTTTTATGGTTTAGTGTTATGTTTTCACATGGCTCTCTACTTGTTAGTTTCTTTATTGGTAAATTTATAGGAATACAATTGTGAACGGGCCCGTTTGATTTCACTTGTGTTGATTGGAATTTGTTTCATATTTTCTGACTCTGTTCAATTTGTATGGATTTTTCTATTCAAAGAGAAGATCTTTTGCTTGTCAATTAATGTAATTTTTGTTTGGTGTTGTATAGATTTGGGATACCGTAAAGGGTCAGGTCCAAACAGAGTTTGCTGATATTGCATCTACAGAGGAGACGAACATATATACTAAAGTTGCCAAAGGTCACCTCTCTGTCGATTATACTTGCATGAAATGGCTGTCTTTGGAGAGAAAGGTACAGAGGCTTAGTTTATTTTATATTCTAGTCTTGCGGTGTGTATTACGTTTGTTAAATCATTGCTTCTGCTTGCAAATAAGCCTTATTCTTGTTATTTGCAGAAGAAGAGAAAACTTGGAACTTCCGTATTGGTATTAGGAACTGGTGGAGGAGATGTTTTAGCGCTTGATGTGGCTTCTGGTCAGCTAAAATGGAGAATAAGTGATTGTCATCCCGGGTGTGTAACTAACTCTCACTGACTTCTTCTTTACTATTCCTTTGTTGGGCCATATTTGAAAAGCAAACAGATATTTTTCTGTTATTTGGTCATGCTCTAGGTAGTTGCTCTCTCTGCAGATCTCTATAAATTTATGAATCTGGGTTTGGACATTTTTATCAATATGTGTTTCTTGTCTTGTGTAGTGGCGTCAATGCTGTTTCATCTTCAGCAAGGGCCTCTTGCATATACAGTGGTGGGGCAGATGGGATGGTTTGTCAAATTGATCCCCATAGTGGAAATCTTATCAGAAAGTTCAAAGCTTCAACAAAAGCAGTTTCGTCTTTATGTGTTTCACCAGGTGTGTCCTTCCGTTTGATCTAAATCGTATTTACATATGTTTTGAGTAGCTTAAAAAAGCTTCATTGAAGTAATGTGGAGAAATTTCTGTTTACATGCATGTATACCTGCTGATGATGTTATTATTTCTCCTCCCAATCGTAGATGGAAAAATATTAGTCACTGCATCTGCTCAGTTGAAGACTTTTAACTGCTCAGATCTCAAGAAGATACAAAAGTTTACTGGTCATCCTGTGAGTACCATTACATATATCGACCAGGTTTTATGGTTAGGATGCTGCCTCTATGCCAGACATTAGAAGGTTATTAACAGTTTTTAATGTTATATAGGGAGGTGTACGTTGTGTGGCTTTTACCGAGGATGGGAAGTACGTCTTCTCATCCGCAGCCGGTGAAAGATATATTGCAGTATGGAAATCAGATGGTGCAAAGAAGCAGTCAGCTAGCTGTGTTCTTGCGTTGGAGCACCCTCCCGTCTTCGTGGATAGTTGGGGTGAAACAAATGAAAAAGGGTTATATGTTTTAGCGATTTCAGAAATAGGTGTCTGTTATTTTTGGTATGCATCAAATGTTGAGGAGCTATGCAATGCAAAGCCTACAAAAGTCGCATTAGCAACTGAAGATTCTCCACTCAAACACCACAAGGGATCATTGCCTATAATCTTTGCTGCCAAATTACAAGGCATTTTGAAACCTGGATCTGCGCATGCATTTATTGCATCCGGATTGCTGGTGAAACCATCATTCCAGAAAATGGTGTTGCAGTTTGGCACAGATTTGGTGCTGAATGCCTCTAAGGATGGGATCCTTCTCTCCATCGCTCAAGTTTCCAAGTCTAGCAAGGGGCAAGGCGTGCAGAATAGAGGTATCTTCTCTGGGCTATACCCTTTAACCATGAAACTTCCAAGAAAAAGAATCGATCTGGCTGTTTTTAGTTATATTTTCATTGTGCTCCGAAAATCAAATTGACTAGTTTATTCAAAGTTTTCCAGTAGTGCCAGCTGTTTAACAATATCCACACCATGTTTAAGTAGAGTCGATCATTTTTTTTATAATGTGTGACATTAATTGAACTACAGGATGTATCTTTCAATATGTTGAATCCTGTTGTTTCATTTTCTCTGTATGGAGGATGTTTGTCCTCAATACTGCCTTCTGAATTCTGCAGTTTCCATTTTTCTCATTTACTGTCAGTAACAATGACTGACCAAGATTTTATAATTTTATAGTTATAACATTAGACCGGGCACATGCGGAGGATGCTTTGCTGCCAATCGCAAGGGTTGCTGATCTGCATGAGAAATTGCACTCATCTGATAAGGATACTGATATGGTTGACCAAAGTCAAGCTGGTGAGTTTTCCATCACGGCACTAAAGTCTCACCGTCCTGATGCAGATCACTTGATTGTGTTGGCTGTTTTAGTAGTTATATGCCAGATGCCTTTTATTCAATTTTTTTTTTTAATTTCAAAATTTCAGATCATGAGGAAACATTTAGCATGGAGGATAAGTTGAGATCGTTAGGGATACTAGGAGGTACAGATGAACAAAAGAACCTTACCTATGCTTCGATAATTGATGGAACTGATCTTGAGGCTTATCTACCACCAAAGAAGGTATATCTGTTTTCTAGGTGCTCTCTTCTTTGGCCGGTGTTACATCTTACTGATGCATCTCTTTAAAGATTTCCAGATATTTTTTCTTTGAATCTCCAATCGTAGTAGTCATAGATTTTTTGTGTATTGCCAGTTAAAGTCTGCTGTTTTGTCAATGGAACCCTCTTTTGCATTCAAGACTCTAGAAGCTTTGGTTGCTATGTGGCAGACAAGGTCGGTTCTTTAGTTTCCCCTCCTTTCCTATTCGCAAGATTCATCTTTAATAATTATTATTGAAGCTTTAACCGATGAAAAAAGTGACGCTTAAACTCTTAATGTTCCTCACCCTAGCAATTTTAATTCATTTAGTCTTCGGCTATGATGATAAATAATACCATGTTTGATTCTTCAGTCTTATTGCATTTATTTCAACAGGGCATGTGGTGGGAGGCATCTTCTACCATGGATATACAGCATAATGGTGAATCATAGTCATTACATCATGTCTCAAGAACCAAAAAACCAACAGCTGCTTAATACATTGCTTAAGGTATGAGCCTAAGAGATAAGAATAGAGCCAATGGTTTTGTTAGTTCTGTATAATTTTCATGGTTGAATTATGTTATGCTGTACTTCCAGATTACCAAGTCCCGAGGAACGGCTCTTCAACAGTTACTACAGATATCCGGGCGCTTACAACTTGTTACAGCCCAGGTTACATACCCATCATCTTCTATTCAGTTGTCAAGTTTGTTTACAAGCAATCACATGGCTATTTAGTTTTAATAAACCTTTTGTTTTACGGCAGATCAATAAAGCTGCAGGAAATCAAACTCAAACAACAGCTCATGATCACGAGATTGATGAAAGTGAGGATGAGGAAGAAGATGTAGAAGAGCATTTCTATGGTGAGAATGATAATGAATCCGATTTAAGCAGCGACGATGGAAAGGATAAAGGTAAACAATTTTTGTTTCATTTCTGCATATTGGTTTGTAGAGTAAATGTTATATCTAAATCTTGCCTACTGTTTTACTTCCAGATGATTCCTTGATGGAGATGTAAGCTTATGAGCGAAGAGTAGAGAGAGGAGCTTGGCCTCGTCTTCTCGTTTTTTTTGCCATTCTCTTTTAGTGATTTCTATGATTTTGTATTAGAGAATTTGTATTTTTGATCCAAAGCGGGAATTCTTAACGCGTTGCACAGAATTATATTTTATCTTTCTTTAAACTGAATTCTTTATATTTTTTCTTCAAATCCACAACAGTCTGTACCGCTCAGACTCTCATTCGTGTCCATCAACAATATGAAGAACTTCCGAACGTAACCCGCATCCTCCTATCTTCCAGTCGTTACGGCCTCGGACGTTGAACTCAAAGACAAGCTCGCTGGAAGTTACAATTGCTTCGATTCCGAATGTGTACAGATGCTCTGTTAGGCATGGATAAATATATTCTCCCGATGTTCTAGACCTAACACCGAAAGAAATATGTAACCATTTATTATCTCTATCAGGAGCCTCACAGTCACCATTATTAACCAGCAAGATGCAAGCCTTAAATCTCATGTATCTAGGAAGAGGCCTCTCATTCAACTTAATTGTCAATGAACCCCCAGTCACTCGGTGAGTGAAGTACGCATGCACTTCTCTACCAGGTAAGACTGCTCGCCTACTCTGGATGATGAGGTCTCTTGCTTCTTGATTCAGTTTAAAGCACTTACCAAATCTGAGAGTAATCTCTGGATTGTGGAAGGTGCAATCTAGTATCTCCAAGGACTCACAATCTTCTGCATCAATCTCTTTTAAAGATTCTGGAATCTGTGGGAGTGATACCACCTTCCTGCACCCCTTGAGCATGAGCGTCCTAAGACGAGAAATTCTCTTGATCCATGGAGGAACCTCTTGTATTTCTGTATCGTTCAATTCCAGATGTGTGATGCTGTCAAGAGCATGAGGGAATTCCTTGAGGTTTTCAAAGTATGACATCAGCAAGTCATGCAGACGGGGCCATGACCTGATCGAGGGAGGCACTTCTTCTATTGCGGTTCCACTGAGATTGAGAAGTCTAACGTTTGTGGAGATCTCCGGAAACCTTTTCACCATCGAGCAATTCTTGAGCGCAAGTATGCCCAAAGATTTCAAATTGACGTTGCTGGGAAGATCCTTCTAACATCAATTTCTGCAACTTCTGAAGGTTTCCAATAGAAAGAGGAAGTTCCAACAGACTTGAGCAATCTTCAAGAAGCAGGCTTTCAAGATTAGTGGCATTCCCAATAGAAGGCGGGAGCTCCAATAAATTTGAGCAACGACGAAGATCCAGTGTTCGGAGTTTAATGGCATTCCCAATAGAGGACGGGAGCTCCAATAGATTTGAGCAAAATCGACAAGAAGCAGTATTTGGAGATTAATGGCATTCCCAATAGAAGGCGGGAGCTCCAATAGATTTGAGCACCCACTAATATATAAATCCTCGAGACTGGTGGCATTCCCAATACAAGAAGGGAGTCTGATCAGACTGGAGCAATTCGAAAGAATCAAATTTCGAAGATTAGTGGCAGTTGAGAGATCAGGAAGCTCCTTCAAGTTTACAGAATAACTCAAATCCATCCGCCTCAGATTTTGAAGCGGCTGTGCAGACAAATAACACAAACATGGTTGTATATACACTTAGATACTTCCATGGCAATGATACATTCATTAGAAATATAGAGAAAGTACTTACTTTAATTCCTTCCCACAACGTTTCAAGCTTGCTGTGCTTCAGGTTTAGTTCGATAAGGAACTCCACGTTCACAATAGAAGGCAAACATGTCATCGGGAAAATAATTCCAATCTAGTAATTGAAGTTTGCGAGAAAGATAGTTCAGACCGCGAGATAGTTGCAATTTATTAGGGCCACCATCCAATCTTAAGAACTGAAGATTAGACATTCCTTCGAAAATCCTCTCACTTAGATCGAATTCTTCCTCGATTATGTAGCGGAACTTTATGCCTATTACACTTTTACTACCCTGAAATAAACGAAAAAAAAAAAAAAGGTAAGAGATGGTTAGTTTAAAAATAAACTAAATTTGTAGGGAGCAATGCAATGAACTTACTGCTGCATCACCACTCAGCATATCACATATCTCGTCTTCATCGAACAAAAACTGGCGCTGTCCAGGCTCATGAATAGATTGTTTACGAACAATTTCTCCACCTAGTTTTGCTAGCAAACTATGCATCTCTATTTTTCCATACTTGCTAAAAGATATGAGAGATTTCTCAGCCAAGACGTTAAGTCTTTGCCTTACTTCCACAAACTTCTTTGCAAGATGCTCTTCCACTATCTTAATCTCTTCGTGGTTGAAAAAACATGCTATATGAAGAAACAAATCTTTATCTTCGTCATCTAAAGCGTCATAGCTGAACTTCAAAATGCTCTGAATATCAGCGTCAAGGCTAGTCTCTAACCTTGGTAGTGACTTTTTCCACTCTTCCTTTGACATTCCCCTAAAATAGGAGCCCATAATTCTTAGCCCCAAAGGGAGGTTACCAGCAAGGTTTATAACTTTCCAAGCAAGCTTCTTAAAACCATCTTTAGGGGTATTTTGACCAAAAGCATACATGCAGAAGATTTGAAGAGCCTCTTTATCTGGCGGGAAATTCACTTTGTAAATATGGTTAATCCCATGTGCTTTACAAAGTTTCTGATCTTGTGTTGTAATGATGATTCGACTCCCAGGACCAAACCACCAAGTTTCTTTCGCCATGGCATCTAGTTGTACTGACTGGTTCACCCCATCAAGAACGACCAGAACTTTCTTGTCTTTCAACCTATCTTGGGCAACTCCTAAATGAGGAATCTCCATATCCTTCTGCTTCGTTATTTGAGACAGAAACATTTGCTGTAGTTGCAACTTCGCGCTGTAGTCATCGGAGCCTGTTGGTCTTGCATAGTTTGCTTTGATATTCTCCATAAAGACACTCAGTTGGAAACTGTTGGAGAATTGGTTGTATAGAACTCTGGCAATTGTGGTCTTCCCAATCCCAGGAGGACCCCAAATCCCAATTATCCTCACTTCATCTGATTCTAGGCGCAACAACGGTTTCATCTTTTCTAAATGACCTCTCATCCCAACAAACCCGTCGAAATCGCTTGATGGTGTGGAATTAATCAATATGTTCGAAATATCAGTGGCAATTTTCTTGATCATGGCGGCTTCATTATCCCTATCAATTAGAGAACATTACATTTAGTAAATAACCATGGAAATATCACACACATTTAGTATATTGTTTAAAAGCTACAAATATATTACAGTTTTTAGGAGCAAATGGGAATCAAAGGGACTAACCAGTTGCTTGAATGATAGCCAGCAATCGTTGCCACTTCTGCCAAAGCTTGTCTCCATCTTCCAATGTCCTCCTTTGATTTACCGGCACAAGTTTTTCTAAAGACTTTCCCAAAATCTCCGGTCAGCTTTTTGACATCAGATGGATCCACTTTATGAAAAACGGCCATCACAGTTTGACCTAACTCTTCTCTGCACTTCATAATCTCCACAAGTTCGTCAAGACACCATTTTGAAGAAGCGTAGTTCCTAGAGAGCAAGATAATAGCGATCTTAGACCCTCTAATAGCCCGAATAAGCTCGGGACCAATGGATTCTCCTCTTTTCATCTCATTATCAATAAACGGAGTGATTCCCATTCTTTGAAACTCCATCTGAATGTGACTGAGAAAGTCTCTACGGACATCTTCACCGCGGAAGCTGGGAAAGACTTGGTGCGTCCAGATGCAAGACAAAGCAGGTGAAGGAACTGATGAAGGAGACAATGAAGATGTAGATGAAGGAGGTAAAGAAGATGGAGGAACTGATGAAAGAGACAACGGAGATGGAGATGAAGGAGGTAAAGAAAATGACTTCTTTTCTTGGTTATCTTGATGAACACTGAGCTTTCTCAAAAGGGTAAAGAAGCCTATTGCAGCTGCAATAGTGGTAAGGTAAAAAGAAGAAGCCATTAATTAGTATGAACAATATCACAGTTTTCTTATCTCTTTTCTTTGCTATCAACTATCACAGAGCTTTAAAGAGAGAGCTATAGGAGGCTCTGTATACAATGTAAAAACGTTGACTTCATGGACTGAGAAGTCCTCACAGAAAATAAATTACAAGAACGTACTGGTCCTACATGAGTAACTAGCTAGAGAATAAGCTTCCTTCAATAATGTTTCTATAGTAAATGAGATAAAAAAAAAAAACTAAAAAAAAACTAAAAAAATCATAAGAAGGAAGTAGCTAAGGGAAAACACAACTACACAAACACAAACAAGACATAGAAGACAAAATAATTTTCTTTATATAAGAAAACAGTACAAGGAAAGATAATGTAGACTGTAGAAATCATACGAACTTTTCTATGAATCGGCTGTGACATTCTAATTCTAAGAAGAAAGCAGCAACTATAACCACAAAACAATTTCAAAAAAAGCGTTGATCAAAATCTGAGTTCCTGTTGACATTTCAGGATCTTCCTCTTAGTCTTTCTTAAGAGGTTCACCATCTCCCTTACACTCACTTGTATGCTCTGTTTCTCTTACTCTAACAGAAGCATAAAGACTCTTTTTACTCTCTTGTTCTTGCTTTGTTTCTTTTTATATGACAAACGATTTGTAAGAGAGAAGAGAGAACACACATTAATTGTCTACATTTTCTTTATTGGATCTCAAGGATATTTTCTTACAACACACACACATCATACTTATACTACTTCTACTAGTTGCACCTCACACATGCTCCCATACTTAAGACCATCATGCCTCTTACACATTAGACCACACTCCTAGTTACTAACCCTTACACATCATAGGCTTGCTTTCTTACACACAAGCCACACTACTACAACAACTCTCAACAACCACTCTTACACACTTAGACTCTAATAACTTGGTTATACTTAAAACTTATTTGGGCCTTTCTTCATCTCTGCAGCCCATTACAACAAAACACAAAGTCCATGTTGACTTTGCTCTTCTCCTTCTCCTTTGTTGTTGACTTGTTTCACGACTTCTTCTCCTACGCTTGGAGCTTCGTCTCTTTTCTTCATCATCTTCTCACAGATTCTTCCTTTCTTTGTTGCAGGATTTAATCAAGAACTCAAATCTCAACAGTTCCATGGATTAAAAAAAGGGAACACAAGACTCAAAATACTTACATGGATGTTCATTCCTCAAGCTTCACTTTATCCAATGCCTGTCATCCAGCATCCCCTGTGTCGAAATTGGAAGGTATAGGGGCAAAAAAATGTCCAAAAGATGAAGAGTCCGTAATTTTTTTGAGGCTTTGAACCCGACGCACAACCTTTTATAGTCACAGTAAAACAAGTTTTTTAAGTGATAAAAAACATAACGAGCTTTGAGTTAAGAAAAGGGAAAATCAAAGACTGACTACAACAGAACTCTGTTCTATAACAACACAAGGAGATCAAAGGCAGCATTAGAAGTCTAGACCACCACTTCCTCTCTTGCGTCTTGTCGTGTTCTTCAGAATCTGCACCCAAAAAAAAAAAAAACTTGTGAACTAGGACAAGATAAAAAAAACATTAACAAAAAGATCTTAACTTTGCATTCTCATATTTTCCAGCAAAACCAGGCCAACATAATAAGAATTGGCATAACGAAAAAAACATCCATATAGCTCCCTTACTTCTTATAATTTACGAAACTAAATTAGTGAATCTTAAGCTTGAAAAATTCACCAAATTTGCCAGCAAAGTCTGTTGGTGTAAGCTTGAAGTAAAGCTTGGAGACCAAGCTAATCAAAGAGAAATGGAAATTGGAGATTATATTTAGGAGATATCTAAATAGAATAGGAATAAGAAGTTTTCCATTTAAGATTAGGAGAATATACTTAAGAACTTATATATATAGGGGATGCTGAGATGTAGCAGAACCTAAGAGAGATTAAGTTTGAGAGTTTGTGAGAGCTTAAAGTTTTGAGGTATTTTCTTTGAGCTAATAAAGAGAGTTATTCTTCAAACTTCTTTGTTCTTAATCTTTTCTTATAAATCTATATTTGGTATCAGAGCAAGAAGATCAGGAATCTGTGAGAAGATGACAGACGACGGGAGTTCGGATAACAAAGACAAGTAGATTGCAGTCACAGGAGACAAACCAAAAGAAGGAACATCTTCATCGTCCTCAATATCATGTCCCATGCTGAACACAACTAACTACACGGTTTGGGCCATAAAGATGAGTTTTGTGCTTAAGGTTAACAAGGTCTGGGAGGCAGTCGAAACAGAGCTGATCGATAGTGATAAGAACAACCTGGCCATAGCGTTAATTCTGCAATCTATACCGGAAGCTCTTATATTGCAAGTCGGAGGCCTAGGCATAGCAAAGAAAGTCTGGGAAACAATTCAGAATCGACATGTAGGAGCTGAGAGGGTCAAAGAGGCGAGCTTAAAGACCTTAATGGCTGAATTCGACAGACTCAAGATGAAGGAATCAGAGAAGATTGATGATTTTGCAGAAAAACTTTCTGCAATCTCCTCAAAAACAGCTTCTCTCGGAGAAACTATTGAAGAGTCAAAACTTGTTAAGAAATTCTTATCGAGTCTTCCAAGAAGGAAGTTCATACATATGGTTGCTTCTCTCGAGCAGGTGTTAAACCTCAATACCGTAAGCTTCGAGGATATTGTTGGTAGGTTAAAAGCCTATGAGGAACGTATCTCTGAGGAAGAAGATGCTCAAGAGGATCAAAGCAAACTTATGTATGTTAACCAAGAGTCACAAAGTCAAGAATACAATGGAGAATACAGGGGAAGAGGACGTGGTGGAAGAACCTTCAGAGGAAGAGGACGTGGTCGCAGTACTTGGAAGGATCCGTCCCAGGTTGTCTGTTTCAGATGTGACAAGGTAGGTCATTTTGCTTCACAATGTCCAGAGCGTTTGATGAAACTAGGCATAGTGGAAGCAAAAGAAAGTGAAGTTAAAGATACAGAAGAAGCTGATCAACTTATGATGCGTGAAGTTGTCTATCTAAACGAAAAATACTGCAGACCGAGTAAGTTTGAAGCCAACACAGATGAGAATAATGTTTGGTATCTCGACAACGGTGCAAGCAATCATATGACTGGAGATCAGAGATATTTTGACACACTTGATCAGTCAATAACTGGGAAGGTTAGATTTGGAGATGACTCAAGGATCGATATCAAAGGAAAAGGGACAATTGCTTTTGTTGATTCATATGGAAAGCCGAGAGTAATGTTTGAAGTATATTTCATCCCGGAGCTAAGGAGCAACATCATAAGCTTAGGACAAGCTACAAAGGCTGGTTGTGATATTCATTTAAAGGGAGAGTACCTAACAATGAGAGATCAAAATGGAAACCTATTGGTTAAAACAGAGAGGTCCAAGAATCGGTTGTATAAAGTTAACATGGGATTAACAAACAATGTTTGTTTAAATCTCTTGGCTACAAGAGAATCAAGTATGTGGCATGCTAGGATGGGACATGTTAACTATACTACACTGTCATCAATTTTTACCAATGAGCATGTGTTGGGAGGTCCAAGTAAACCACTTGACAAAGAGATTTGTGGCTCATGTTTACTTGGTAAGCAGTCTACACAACCTTTTCCGCAAGCAACTAACTTTCGATCAACAAAGAGGCTAGCACTTATACATGGAGATCTATGCGGTCCAATAACACCAAGCACAAGCGCTGGAAGTCGATACATATTTGTGCTCATCGACGATTATTCACGGTACATGTGGACCATCCTTCTAAAGGAGAAGAGTGAAGCCATGGAGAAGTTCAAGAAGTTCAAAACAATGGTGGAAAAGGAAACAGAAGAAAATATTCAGACCTTTAGAACCGATAAAGGAGGGGAGTTTGTATCTCATGAGTTCAACTCCTTTTGCGAAGATTCTGGCATTGCTCGACACTTAACAGCTCCGTATACTCCGCAACAGAATGGAGTTGTGGAACGTCGAAACAGAACTTCAAAATGCTCTGAATATCAGCGTCAAGGCTAGTCTCTAACCTTGGTAGTGACTTTTTCCACTCTTCCTTTGACATTCCCCTAAAATAGGAGCCCATAATTCTTAGCCCCAAAGGGAGGTTACCAGCAAGGTTTATAACTTTCCAAGCAAGCTTCTTAAAACCATCTTTAGGGGTATTTTGACCAAAAGCATACATGCAGAAGATTTGAAGAGCCTCTTTATCTGGCGGGAAATTCACTTTGTAAATATGGTTAATCCCATGTGCTTTACAAAGTTTCTGATCTTGTGTTGTAATGATGATTCGACTCCCAGGACCAAACCACCAAGTTTCTTTCGCCATGGCATCTAGTTGTACTGACTGGTTCACCCCATCAAGAACGACCATAACTTTCTTGTCTTTCAACCTATCTTGGGCAACTCCTAAATGAGGAATCTCCATATCCTTCTGCTTCGTTATTTGAGACAGAAACATTTGCTGTAGTTGCAACTTCGCGCTGTAGTCATCGGAGCCTGTTGGTCTTGCATAGTTTGCTTTGATATTCTCCATAAAGACACTCAGTTGGAAACTGTTGGAGAATTGGTTGTATAGAACTCTGGCAATTGTGGTCTTCCCAATCCCAGGAGGACCCCAAATCCCAATTATCCTCACTTCATCTGATTCTAGGCGCAACAACGGTTTCATCTTTTCTAAATGACCTCTCATCCCAACAAACCCGTCGAAATCGCTTGATGGTGTGGAATTAATCAATATGTTCGAAATATCAGTGGCAATTTTCTTGATCATGGCGGCTTCATTATCCCTATCAATTAGAGAACATTACATTTAGTAAATAACCATGGAAATATCACACACATTTAGTATATTGTTTAAAAGCTACAAATATATTACAGTTTTTAGGAGCAAATGGGAATCAAAGGGACTAACCAGTTGCTTGAATGATAGCCAGCAATCGTTGCCACTTCTGCCAAAGCTTGTCTCCATCTTCCAATGTCCTCCTTTGATTTACCGGCACAAGTTTTTCTAAAGACTTTCCCAAAATCTCCGGTCAGCTTTTTGACATCAGATGGATCCACTTTATGAAAAACGGCCATCACAGTTTGACCTAACTCTTCTCTGCACTTCATAGTCTCCACAAGTTCGTCAAGACACCATTTTGAAGAAGCTTAGTTCCTAGAGAGCAAGATAATAGCGATCTTAGACCCTCTAATAGCCCGAATAAGCTCGGGACCAATGGATTCTCCTCTTTTGATCTCATTATCAATAAACGGAGTGATTCCCATTCTTTGAAACTCCATCTGAATGTGACTGAGAAAGTCTCTACGGACATCTTCACCGCGGAAGCTGGGAAAGACTTGGTGCGTCCAGATGCAAGACAAAGCAGGTGAAGGAACTGATGAAGGAGACAAAGAAGATGGAGATGATGATGAAGGAGATGAAAAAGATGACTTCTTTTCTTGGTTATCTTGATGAACTCTGAGCTTTCTCAAAAAGGTGAAGAAGCCTATTGCAACAGCAACAATGATAAAGAAAAACGAAGAAGCCATATTAATTAGTATGAACAGTTTTCTTATCTCTTTTGCTTTGCTATCAACTATTACAGAGCTTTAAAGAGAGAGAGCTATGAGGAAGGCTCTGTATACAGTGTAAAAAACGTTGACTTCATTGAGGAAAATCGGTATTTTCATACCCCAGCTAAGGGGGTATGTTGAATTCATACACCAGCTATAACAATGAGTAAATCCATACACAAAGTTTAGTAAAATTCAAATTGGTTGCACCAACTCGACAAATGGTGTAAGAACATGCACAAGCCGTGACGGTGTTATCTGACCGTTAACAGCTGCTTATGTGGATGCGAAAGAAAGAGCTTCTTTTGTCCAAAACGACGTCGTTTCCATTGTCTTCTTCCTTTTTACCTCTTTCACGAGTCGAGAGAAAGTTTGTTCAATTGATTTGGGGATTTTTAGAACATTTAGGATTTTTGGGCGAAATCGATTAAGATGTCTTCATCATCAGCTTCTTCAAGTGAGTAATTGAGAACATAATGTGTTTAGTTTCCTTGTCTTTGTGTATTTTGATAGAAATATTATTTGATTGTGAATTGGTGAATCCGTTATTTGGTGAAGGAGTGAGCAGCGACAGAGTCAATGTCATTGGAAGAGGAATCCCACGAAAATGTAGATGTGGTCGATTCTCTGTAATGAGAACTTCAAACACAATGAAAAATCCTGGAAGACTCTTTCATTGTTGTCCTAATGGATCCGACGAGGTAATCAATATAGTTGGTCATATGAAAATTGTTCTCATAACCTTCTCATAATGTGTATTTTTGTATTAGAATCTGAATCATTTGTTTAAGTGGACCGACATAAGCATGGTTGAGGAGATGGAAGAGGTTGAAAGTGTAGTTGACAAAATAGAAAGAGAAGTGGGAAGCTTAGCAAATGGATTAGATGAGGTAGAAGCTATCAAAGAAATCGCAAAAAGATGTGAAAAAGATATTGTAGAGCTCAAAGGTGTGGTGAGTTCTTGTGAGAAAGAGATTCAAGAGCTAAGAAGCTTCAAGAACATGATTTTTTGTGGTGGTTTAGTTGTGGTTTTTGTCTACTATGTAATATTTGTGTAATGTGTTGTTGAATGTTTTTGTTGTGATTAAGCATGTAATCATGGAGTTGTTAAGTTTTTTTGTTGTTAACTATGTTAAGATTAACATAAAACTTCAATAAGTTTTGATTAGATGAAAAATAGAAGCCATGTTTTGAGTACAACAAAAACTTGAAATTCACCGAACTACAACCATAAACTACCATGAGATTACCACAAAAACTTTCAATCTCATCGGACAAAAACAAAAAACTAACTTCCATTCGTCCCTTCCTTCTATTCAGCTCATTCATTCCATTCCATGGCTTGGTCCTTGGGTTGGTGCTTGACTAAGTCCTTGGTTTTGTCTTTGGCTTGGTTCTTGGCTTTGTCCTTGACTTGGTTCTTGGCTTTTTCCTTGGCTTGGTTCTTCACCAGTTTTCTTCTTCTTCCACCTTCTACCAACAACTCCCAGAGCCGGACAACTTCTAGTATTATGACCGACGGTACTACACCGGCCACAACGACTATCTCGTCCAGCTTTTGAAACTTTGATTCTCTTCTCCGGTTATTCTTGTTCTTCTTTTCCTTTTGACTTCTTCTTTGGAGACTCATTCTTGCCCTTCTTTCTTTTTTTCTGTCTTTTTGGGACCTTTTGTAACTTCTCGTGGTGGTGGTTGAATCCTAGGCTCCTGAGATCTTATCCAAAAACCAATGCCATTAACTGTTGATTGACTCAGAGTAAATCTTGACATTTGTTGATGCCAAGTACCAATCACAGTTAACATAATCTTTAGGATTGTGCTTCTTGGTCAGTATGACTCTTAAAACATGGCGGCAAGGGATCCCTGTCATACTCCATCTTCGACATGCACATGTCTTTGCATTCATATCAACCTTGAATCCATGTTTGTTTTCGAGAACCTCATACTGCCCATTTCCAACCTCCGCTGTCAAACCCAGATTTGATCTACAAAACAGAAATCAAACCCATATTACCGACTAACTCCAAAATTATTAGAAAAGCAAAGTAAAAAAAAGCTTGACTTACTCTAAAAGATGTTCCATGTAATCATGTAGACGAGCAAATTGCTCATCATATTCCTCTTGAATCATCTTCAATGCTTTTGCTCTAGCTGTCCGACACTGATCATAAGTAGCAACTATGGTGTAACGCTCCTCAATCGCATCTTGCATCGCCTTAGCCTTGAATGTCGGATCCTTCCTTATGTCATTCAAGAACAACTGAGCAAAGACTCCACTCTTGATCACTTTACTAAACCCGTCCTTTGTACATGCATGGACATCATTGCATGTCTTCACCATGTACTTTCCAATTTTATCTTCATAGGAGCAGTAGATCTTGAATTTGCAATTCCCTCCAATGGAACACCTTACTTCACTCTTCTCTGAACCCCATCTTGTAAACTTTATATTCTCTCCATTCTTAAGAGCATAATCAACCACAACTTCTTTAAACTCACCTATACTATCAAAGACTTGCTCTAATTTTATTTCTCCACTACCTTTTTTGCACCTCATATATCTTCTTTCAACGTCCTCGCAATCTGAGTTAGGAGGAGTATCCTCATCATTATCATGCTCTTCTTCGTCAACAAAACCTGCTAAGTTCTCCTCCACTCGATCTTCCATGTCAACAAATACCCTACGAGCATCTCTATCATCACCATGAGAACCATCTCTATCACTATGAGCACCATCTCTATCATCGCCAACAGAACCATCTCTATCACTATGAGCACCATCTCTATCATCACCATGAGAACCAGCTTCAAGAAGCTCATGCTGTTCTTTCTCTAGAAATATTTCTATCGACTTAACCCAAACCGCAGTTGTACACATTTTCTGAAAATTCTCACCTTCATTTATTAACTTCAGCTCTGAAAAATCTTCAAATGGATACTTATACCAGATTTTCTGCCCATAAAGAGGATCGTCCAATGCCGCCATCAGATTAGTCACAACACTTTCTGGTTTGCTTTCAAGGGTTAGAGCCGATCCTCCAACATAAATAATTTTTTTCCCATCAACAACTCCAAACTCTCCACCATTGTGGCATTGGAATATGACATCCTCATCGGAGCTGAAAAAAAAAACTTAAAAGAATTAGAGGGTTTTCTAAATAAACACTCCTAAGTATCTCAATTAAGAAAATCCCTAAATTATAAAAATCCTAAAAATTGAATTAAAATACGTTATTTTCCGATGACAATACGGTTAACAACACTTTATACACTCTCCACGGTCGACAATCGTTGCTAATTGAATCAATTGACCAATTGATTTTGATTTATTGGTGAAAAGAAGAGAAGAAACATGAGTCGGGATTGAGAAACATAACTCGAGTCGGGAAAGAAGAAGTAGATGGCTTAGGAAGAAGACAATGGAAACGACGTCGTTTTGGACAAAAGAAGCTCTTTCTTTCGTATCTCAATACGACGTCGTTTATTACGTGGCATCCACGTAAGCAACTGTTAACGGTCAGATAACACCGTTACGGCTTGTGCATGTTCTTGCACCGTTTGTCGAGTTGGTGCAGCCAATTTGAATTTTACTAAACTTTGTGTATGGATTTACTCAGTGTTATATCTGGTGTATGAATTCAACATACCCCCTTAACTGGGGTATGAAAATACCGATTTTCCACTTCATTGACTGAGAACGTTGAAACTATTAGCAAAATTACATAGAATCCTCACAGAAAATTACAAGAAGGGGTCCTACATGAGCAACTAGCTAGAGAAGAAGCTTCCTTACAATAATGTTTTAATGGAAGACAAAATCCTTTTCTTTATCCAAGAAAAAAAAATAAAAGACTAAAACAAAATCATAACAAGGAAAAAACACAACTTCACTAGCACAAACAGAAATGTAAAGATAATGCTACGAATTTTTACATGAATCGGTTGTGACATTTTAACTAAGCAGCAACTATAACCACAAAACAATTTCAAAAAAAAAAAGCTTTGATCAAAATCTGAGTGCCATGGTTAGAGACTAGCCTTGACGGGAACACAAGAGTCAAAATACTTACATGGCTATTCCATTTCTCAAATTTCTCTTAATCCGATTTTTGCAAATTGATCTCGCCTTGCCTGTCATCCAGCATCCTCTGTGTAGAAATTGGAAGGCATAGGGGTCCAAAAGATGAAGAGTCTGTAATTAGTCTGAGGCTTTGAACCCGACGCAGATTGAACGCACAGTAAAACATAATTAGCTTTGAGTTAAGAAAAAGGAAAAATCAAAGACTGACTACGACAACAGAACTCTGGCTAGCATCAGCATTAGAAGAAGTCCAGACCACCACTTCCGCTCAAGCTCTTGCGTCTTGTTGTGTGTTCGGTCTACAGATGCTCTGCTCTACAAAGTTGATATTATTCTGGCTTTTTCCGGGCCCGGCCCAGGCCCATCAAACAAAAAAAATGAAACCAAGGTTTATTAAGTCACTAAATTATATCGGGCATATTTATATTAAAAAAAAATTAGGTCTTTTCTTTTCTATTAAAAAGGGAAATAAATTTTAGGCTTTAAACTTTATTCAATTTTTACAAATTTACATGCTTTACGCGGTACATTGATTTCTTTACCTCTATGTTGAGATTCAGAGGAACACCATTCAAGCTCTCGTCATGTTCATCAACATCAAGAAGGGACCTCCACTACGAGTTGGCGTAGCCCGCATTTTCCTATCTTCCAATCGTTACAGTTTTCGAGCTTGAACTCAAAGACAAGCTCGCTGGAAGTCACCTGCTCTTTGCATTCGAATGTGTGCAGATGCTCTGTTAAAACCGGATCTAGCCGATGCGTTAGCCACGTAACATCGGGATCGTCTACAAATATCTCATCATCGTTAGCCTCATCTTCGCCTTCCTTAACCAGGAAAATGCAAGCCTTAAATCTCACGGATCTAGGAAGAGGACTCTCATGTAACTTGATTGTTAATGGACCACCATTTGAAGCTCTGTGAGTGAAGTAGCTGGGAACTTCTCCACCTGGTAACACCGCTCTTCCTCTAGTCTGGATGATGAGGTCTCTTGCTTCTTGATTCAGTTTCAAGCAGTTACCAAAGTTGAGAAAAGTCATTGGATGGTCAAAGGAGCAGTCTAGTCTCTCCAGGGAGACACAGTTTTCTGCGTTTATGATAGAGACAGAATCTTGAATCTGTGGGAGTGATACCAGCTTCCTGCATCCCTTTAGTACAAGAAGATAGAGACGAGATAAACTCTTGATCCATGCAGGAATCTCTTGTATATTTGTACCGCTCAGGTCCAGAGATGCGATGATGTCAAAAGCATAAGGGAAGTCCTTGAGATTTTCAAAGTATGACATATGCAACTCATCAAGACGAGGCCATGACCTAACCGAGGGAGGCACTTCTTCTATTGCGGTTCCTATGAGCCTGAGAACACTAACGTTTGTGGATCTCTCAGGAAACTTTTTCAACAGCGAGCAATTAGTAAGATCAAGTTCAACCAAAGATTCCAAGTTGATATGAGTGGGAAGACTCTCTAGCTTAGAGCATCCTCCTAATCTCAACCTCTGCAACTTCTGAAGGTTTCCAATAGAAATAGGAAGTTTCTCCAGATCTGAGCAATTACTAAGGTCCAATCCTTGGAGATTAATGGCATTCCCAATAGTGGAAGGGAGCTCCATCAGGCTTGAACATCCACTAAGATCCAAATTTTGGAGATTGATGAGATTACCAATAGAGGATGGGAGCTCCAAAAGACTTGAGCATCCATCAAGATATAAATTCTCAAGCTTATCAACATTTCCAATAGAGGATGGGAGTGTGATCAGACTCGAGCAATCACGAAGATACAATTCCTCAAGATTAATGGCATTCCCTATAGAAGAAGGCAATTCTACAAGACTTGAGCATCCACCAAGATCCAAGTTCTGTAGATTAATGGCATTCCCAATAGAGGAAGGCAATTCTACAAGACATGAGCATCCACCAAGATCCAATGTTTCGAGATTAATGGCATTCCCAATAGTGGAGGGGAGTCCCAACAGATTTGAGCATCCATCAAGATCCAAATATCGAAGATTAATGAGGTTTCCAATAGAGGTGGGGAGCTCCAACAGATTTGAGCATCCACCAAGAATAATATTCTCGAGATAAGTGGCATTCCCAATAGAAGAGGTGAGTTTGATCAGACTTGAGCAATCACGAAGATTTAATTCTTCAAGACTAGTGGCTGTTGAAATATCAGGAATCTCCTTCAAGTTTACAGAATCACTCAAATCCATCCTCTTCAAATTTGGAAGCGGCTGTTCAAAAAATAACAAGAATACATATTTATACACTTAGTAATGAAACACTAAGAGAACATATAAACACTTCCATGCAAAAACGGAAGACGAGTCAAAATGTACCATAGACAAATGAAGTCAGACCTACTTACTTTAATTCCTTCCCACAACTTCTCAAGCTTGCTGTGATCCATGGTTAGTGTAACAAGGAAGTTCAAACTCACAATAAAAGACAAACATGTCATAGGAAAATGACTCCAGTGCAGTATTTGAAGTCTACGAGAAAGATAGTTCAGACCTCGCGATAATTGAAATGTATCAGGATCACAATTAAATCTCAAGAATTGTAGGTTAGACATTCCTTCAAAGGCTCTCTCACTTATATCTACTTCTTCTCCAATTCCCCGGAAGTAAAAATTTATCCCAACGACACTTTTACTACCCTGATATAAAGGAAGATAGAAATGGTTAGTTATCAAATAAACTATATTTGTAGGGGCCGGACCAGTGCAATGAAAGACTAATGAATGTCGGAACTTACTTCTGCGTCTCCTGTCAGTACTTCACAAATCTCTCTTCTATCGTGCAAAAACTGGCGTTGTCCGTGCCCTTGAATAGTTTGTTTACGAACAATTTCTCTACCTAGCTTTTCTAGCAAACTATGCATCTCTATACATCCATAGTTGATAGATATGAGTGATTTTTCAGCTAAGACATAAAGCCTTTGCCTCACTTCCAAGAAATTCTTTGCAAGACACTCTTCCACTTTCCCAATCTTTTCAAAGTTAAAAAAAACATGCTATATGAAGAAATAAATATTGATCTTCGTCATCTAAAGCGTCGTAGCTGAACTTCAAAATGCTTCGAATATCAGCGTCAAGGCTAGTCTCTAATCTTGGTATTGATTTTATCCACTCTTCCTTTGACATTCCCCGAAAATAGGAGCCCATAATTCTTAGCCCCAAAGGGAGGTTACCAGAAAGTTTAGTAACTCTCCAAGCAAGCTCCTCAAAACCATTTTTAGGAAACTTTTGACCAAAAGCATACGTGCAGAAGATTTGAAGAGCCTCTTCAGTTGCTGGAAAATCCACCTTGTAAATATGGTTAATCCCACGTGCTCTGAGAAGTCTGTGATCTTGTGTTGTAATGATAATACGACTCCCAGGACCAAACCACCAAGTTTCTTTCGCCATAGCATCAAGTTGAACTGACTTGTCTACGCCATCAAGAACGACAAGGACTTTCTTGTCTTTCAACCTATCCTGGGCAACTCCTAAATTAGGAATCTTCATATCCATATGGTTGGTTATTTGAGACATAAATTGTTGTTGTAATTGCAACTTTGCGTTGTAGTCATCGGAGCCGGTTGGTCTTGAATAGGTTGCTTTGATATTGTCCATAAAGACACTCAGCGGGAAACTGTTGGAAAGTTGGTTGTATACAACTCTGGCAACTGTGGTCTTCCCAATCCCAGGAGGACCCCAAATCCCAATCATCCTCACTACATCTGACTGTAGGCATAACAATGGTTCCATCTTTTCCAAATGAGCTCTCATTCCAACGAACCCGTCGAAATCTCTTGACGGTGTGGAATTAATCAATATGTTCGAAATATCAGTGGCGATTTTCTTGATCATGGCCGCTTCATTATCCCTAACAGTTAGAAGGAAGAAATAATTACAGTTAGTAGATGAACCATGGAAATATCAAACACATATAAAGAAATAAGAACTATCACAGATCTTTAAAGAGAGCTATGATAACCAAAGCTACAAATGTAGAAGTTGAAGAGCAAGTAGAAATCACAAAAATAAACTAACCAGTTGGTTGAATGATAACCAGCGATGGTGGCCACTTCTGCCAAAGCTTGTCTCCATCTCCCTATGTCCTGTTTTGTTCTACCAGCGCAAGTTTTTCTGAAAACTTTCCCGAAATCTCCGGTCTGGTTTTTGACATCAGTTGGATCCACTTTATGAAAAATGGGCATCACAATTTGGCCTAATTCTTCTCTGCACTTCATAATCTCCACCAGTTCGTTAAGACACCATTTTGATGAAGCATAGTTCCTAGAGACCAGCACAACTGCGATCTTGGATTCTCCAATTGACCGGATGAGCTCGGGTGCTATGGATTCTCCTCTTTTGATCTCATTATCAACGAACGAAGTGATTCCCATTCTTTGAAACTCCATCTGAATGTGACTGAGAAAGTCTTTACGGACATCTTCGCCGCGGAAGCTGGGAAAGACATGGTACGTCCAGATGCGAGAAGAAGAAGAAGGTGGAGGAACTGATGAAAGAGACAAAGAAGATGGAGGTAATGAAGAATAAGAACTCTTTTCTTTGTTATCTTGATGAAATCTGAGTTTTCTCAAAAACGTGAGAAGGCCTATTGCAACAGCAACAATGATAAAGAAAAAAAAAGAATCCATTAATTAGTATGATCAATATCACAGTTTTCTTATCTCTTTTACTTGCTGTCAACTATCACAGAGCTTTAAAGAGAGAGCTATTGGAGGCTCTGTATACAGTGTAAAAACGTTGACTTCATTGACTGAGAAAGTTGAAACTATTAGCAAAGTTACATAGAATCCTCACAGAAAATTACAAGAAGGGGTCCCTACATGAGCAACTAGCAAGAGAAGAAGCTTCCTTCAATAATATTTTATAGCAAATGAGATCCAAGAAGAAAAAAACTACATAAAATCATAAGAAGGAAATAGCTAAGGGAAAACCCAACTACACAAATACAAACTCTGCTCTACAAGAAAAGGGTAATCTAAGACTAGTTTCGATGTAACTTAAAAGATTTTCGATAAGAAGAAGCTACGGGAGAAGGTAAGAACCTGACTGAGAGAAGAGAAGCATTCTTCCAATAGTTACGTTCTTTGACCTTGAACTTAAAGAGAAGCTCCGTTCCAAGTTCGAATGTGTACATATGCGCTGTTAAAAGTTGATATATTAGACGCTGGCTATTTCTGCACTTAATACATGAGAGCACTGCGTACATTGTTCTCTTCATCACACGCCCCCGGGTGAGAAGAACCTCTAGCTTAACATTAACCTCTTTTTTATTTTGACATCCCCCATAGCCACCGCTCAGGCTATCATCGTGTTAATCAACATGAAGGCACCTCCATGATTTGGTATACTCTGCATTCTCTGATCTTCCAATCGCTACTGTCGAGCTTGAACTCCAAGACAATCTCGCTGGAAGTCACCTCTGTTTCGACTTCAAATATGTACAAATGTTCTGCTAAAGTTGGATTCATTACATGCCAGCTCTTTTTACACCAAAACGCGACAATACTAGATGGATACTTGTTACCATCGTCACTTTGATGAACCGACAAGATGGCCTTAAATCTCATGGATGTAGGAAGAGGCCTCTCTTTCAACTTTATTGTCAATAAACCCCCGCTTGTAGCTCGATGAGTGAAGTACGAAGGCACTTCTCCACCGGGTAAAAAGGCATGTCCGCTAGTCGGTGTCTGAATGATGAGGTCTCTTGCTTCTTGATTCAGTTTGTAGCACTTGGCAAATTTGAGACAAATCTTTGGATTGTGAAAGGAGCAATCTAATCTCTCCAGTGACTCGCAATCTTCTGCATCAATCATAGAGAGGGACTTTGGAACATGTGGTAGTGATACCAGCTTTCTGCATCCCTTGAGCACTAATCGATCCAGACGAGAGATTCTCTTGACCAATGGAGGAACTTCTTGTATCTCTGTATCGCTCAAGTACAGATCTGTGATGCTGTCAAGAGCCTGAGGCAACTCCTTGAGGTTTTCAAAGTAAGACATATGCAACTCATCAAGATGAGGCCATAACGTGATTGAGGGAGGCACTTCTTCTATTGCAGTCTCGCTGAGCTTGAGAACTCTAATGTTTATAGAAATTTCGGGAAAAGATTTCAACACGGAGCAATCAGTGAGGTCAAGTTCAACCAAAGATTCCACGTTAATGTTGGTTGGAAGAACCTCTAGCATAGAGCATCCGTCTAACATCAACTTCTGCAACTTCTGAAGGTTTTCAATAAAAAGAGGCAGTTCAACCAAATTTGAGCAACTACTAAGATCCCATATCTCTAGATTCGTGGTTTTTGCAATAAAAGAAGGAAACTCCACAATATCTGAGCATCCACCGAGATTTAATTTCTTGAGATTAGTGGCATTCCCGAGAGAAGAGGGGAGCTTCATTAGACTTGAGCAATAACTCAGATTCAATTTCTGAAGACTAGCGGCAGTTGAGAAATCAGAAGCTCCTTTAAGTTTTCAGATTCACGCAAATTCATCCTCTTGGGATTTCGAAGCGGGGCTGTACAGACAAATAAACAAGTACATGGTTGTTTCATGATATAATAAACCAGTGATAAATTCGATTATAAAAACTGTAGAAAAGATAATATGATGGATTGATCAAACCTACTTACTTTATTTCCCTCCCACAACTTCTCAAGCTTGCTGTTATCCATGGTTAGTTCGATAAGAAAATCCACGTTCACAGTAGAAGGCAAACATGTCATCGAGAAATAACTCTAGTGTAGTATTCGAAGTTTACGAGACAAATAGTTCAGACCTTGAGATAACTGCAACGTATCGCAGTTACCATCGATTCTTAAGAACTGGAGATTACACATTCCTTCAAAGGCTCTCTCACTTATATTTAATTCTTCCCAATTCCACGGTAGTCGAAATCTATACCTATAACGCTTTTACTACCCTGAAATAAAGCAACAAAAGAAAGAGATGGTTTAGTTATAATCATATATACTATTTGTAGGGAGCAATGCAGTGAAAGACGACTTACTGCTCCATCACCAATCAGTACATCACAAATCTCTCTTCCATCGACCAAAAACTGGCGCTGTCCAGGCTCATGAATAGATAGTTTACGAACAATGTCTCTACCTAGTCTTTCTAGCAAACTATGCATCTCAATACGGCCGCATTGGTTAAAGAGTATGAGAGATTTCTGAGATAAGACGTTAAGTCTTTGCCTCACTTCAAAGAATTTCGTTGCAAGAAGCTCTTCCACTTTCTTAATCAGTCCGTAGTTGAAAAAGCAGGCAATATGAAGAAATAAATCTTTATCATCATCATCCAAAGCGTCATAGCTGAACTTCAAAATGCTTCGAATATCAGTGTCAAGAGTACTTCTTAACCTTGGTAGTGAGTCTATCCACTCCTGCTTGGACATTCCCCTGAAGTGGGAGCCCATAACCCTTAGCCCCAAAGGAAGTCTACCAGCCAATTTTGTAACTTCCAAAGCTAGCTCCTCAAAGCCATCTTTAGGGGACTTCTGACCAAAAGCATACATGCACAAGATTTGAAGAGCATCATTAGCTGGTGGAAAATCCACCTGGTATATATGGTTGATCCCATGTGCTCTAAAAAGTCTACAATCTTGTGTTGTAATGATAATTCGACTCCCAGGACCAAACCACCAAGTTTCTTTCGCCATCGCCTCTAGTTGTATTGACTTATCCACACCATCAAGAACGACAAGAACTTTCTTGTCTTTCAACCTAGCTGGGGCAAATCCTAAATGAGTAATCTCCATATCCTTATGGTTGGTTATTTGAGACATAAAGAGTTGTTGTAATTGCAACTTTGTGCTGTAGTCATCAGAACAAAGTCTTGTATAGTTTGCATCGATATTGTCCATAAAGACACTCAGTTGGAAATTGTTGGAGAGTTGGTTGTATAAAACTCTGGCGATTGTGGTTTTCCCAATCCCAGGAGGACCCCAAATCCCAATCATCCTCACTTCATCTGAGTCTAGGCGTAACAACGGTTCCATCTTTTCCAAATGAGCTCTCATCCCAATGAAACCATCGAAATCACTTGATGATATGACATTGTTCAACATGTTTGAAATATCAGTGGCAATTTTCTTGATCATGGCATTTTCATTATCCCTAACAAATTCGGAGATCAACAAATGGGTATCAATCCAATGGTAATGTCTAAAGCTATAAGTATATACTATAGTTTAAGAGCAAATGGGAATCACAAGGACTAACCAGTTGCTTGAATGATAACCAGCGATTGTAGCCACTTGAGCCAAAGCTTCTCTCCATCTACCAATGTCTTCCTTTTTTTTACCAGCACAAGTTTTTCTAAATACTTTCCCAAAATCACCGTTCAGCTTTTTTACTTCAGATGGATCAACTTTATAGAAAATGGCCACCACTGTTTGGCCCAACTCTTCTCTGCACTTCATAATCTCTACCAGTTCGTCAAGACACCACTTTGAAGAAGCATAGTTCCTAGAGACCAGCACAATTGCGATCCTAGATTCTCTAATGGCCAGAATGAGCTCGGGGCCGATGGACTCTCCTCTTTTGATCTCATTATCAACGAATGAAGTGATTCCCATTCTTTGAAACTCCATCTGAATGTGACTGAGAAAGTCTCTACGGACATCTTCACCCCGGAAGCTTGGAAAGACATGGTATCTGCAGATGCGAGAAGAAGAAGAAGAAGATGGAGGAACTGATGAAAGAGGCAAAGAAGATGGAGGTGATGATGAAGAAGAAGAACTCTCTTCTTTGTTATCTTGATGAATTCTGAGTTTTCTCAAAAACGTGAGAAGGCCTATTGCAACAGCAACAATGATAAAGAAAAAAGAAGAATCCATTAATTAGTATGATGCGAAGATGATTACAGAGATTTAGAGAGACAGAGCTATGTAGAGGAGAAATTACTTCGTGAACACAGAACGTTGACTGAGTATGTTAAAAACTACTTAACAAAACTAGATTAGGTACTTCTTTATTCCACATACCTAATTCCTCATAGAAAATTACAAGAACGTCATACGGGGTCTACAAGTACAGGGACCAACCAGTAAGATAGCAAGGAAGCTTCGTTTAAGGATGTTTTCCTTAGGAAAAGTAAAACTGAACTCCAGAAGAAAATCTATATATAAAAACAAAGAATACTAAAAGATAAAAGAGTAGAACCTAAGTTGTGGCAATTATATTCTTAACAAGAAAATAGCAGTTAAGAAGAACACAAGGGCACCAATTTCAATTAAGTAGTGACCAAAATCTGAGTTCCCTGGATTTGAAACATGGAAACGCAGAAATGTCAAAAATATACTTACATGGCTCTTCTTGAATCCCTCAATTTTGACAAGCTAAGATGTTCAACGGAGAAATCTTCGTTTACAAACCCATGGCGATATAGCTCGACTTGTCTCTGTAATCGAGAATCGGTCATCAGTGTCGAAATCGGAAGGGATAGGGACAATAGTGGAAATATATTAAAAGATAAAAATTTCAGAAAAGTTGCTCGGGACTTTGAAACACCCAACGTGAATCGACCACACAACCTTAGTCATATTATGTAGGAAGAATGGCTTGAAAGCCACTATCTCGCAGAAGTTGATCAAAAATGCCACCCTTCTATTTCTTATTTTATTGAACAATATTTTTTAAACAGAAAATGGGGAAAAAGTCTAAAGACCCTCTATTAAAAAACGAAATTACATATCCAACCAACCTATTTGACTCAATTCGAATATAACCTATAACTCGACCCATCTACTCAAAATCTAAATTGAGGCCCACCAAAATTATCCTAATTGTAATAAAGAAGAAAGGAGAGGATTTCTCCATCGCCGACCCCCGACCTTTGTTCCTCCGTTTTCCGTTTCCCCTCCCGATTCCAACAAAACCTTTTTTCCGACAAGTTTGTCCGTTTTTCCGACAAGTAAACGCTTGAATCGACGAGTTATGGCGTTAACTCTTCTCTCGGCTAGTCATCTATTCCGTCGACCCTTCTCCTCGACGAGTAACCGCTGCAACCAGAGGATATGTTCTTCTATCCACCTGAATACACCAAGAGTTGTAAATTAGGCACAAGGTGTACAATTAGCTTGCGGTACAACTGAGAACATTGGTACAATTGAGAACAAATACATCATGATTTTAGAATAAACAGATGACGAGTTACGTTGGATGGGATTATATTTTATTTCTTTATTTTCTTATTTTTCAAATTATATTTAAAAAACAAAATAAAATAAAATCAATTCATTAAGGTTAAAGAGGGAATTACATATTATGAGTGGCATACTGATTATATAGTCCCTGATTTTTTTTTCCCAATTTGTGGCATATAAGACTTTCCCTCTATTATGTATCACAGAACAAAATTAGTTTTTTTTTCTTTGTTAAAAAGAAAAACAAAATTATCTTTGAATGACTAAAACTACAACAAGAGAAGTTGGTCTACAACAATTGGAAATATAGCTCTTCACATCCCATATAAATTTTAACATGATAATTATTATTAATACAATTCCCCTGTAAGTTATTTATCCACAAAAATATAACCACAAGATTGAAGAAGGAAGAAGATCAAAGGCTCGCATCAGCGTTAGAACCACCTCCTCCTCCTCCTCTCTTGTTTCCTGTTGTGTTCTTCAGAATCTGCACACACACAAAACAACTCAATACTTGCAACCAAATAAAAACCATTAATCACCACACCAACACAAAAAGAACCTAAACTAATTTGGAGATTATGATAGCTCCTTAGTTCTTCTAACTTCCTAAACTAAATTGGTGAATCCTAGGCTCATCACTAATTGCCAGCAATGTTACAAATCATTGAATATCCAAGATCACGTTAATGGGCAGATAGATGGAAAAACTTACATGTCGAAGCATCTGGTTCTCGTTCTGCAAAGTAGAGAGACGCTCTTCAAGCTCAGAGTTTTTGTTCTCCAAGTCTTTAACTCTGTTTTCCAACTCACTCAAGTACGCCTTTTTCCTCTCTCTTGCTTGCTGTGCTGAAACTCTATTCCTCAACAACCTTTTCTCACCATCAAAAAAAATTACCAAACAAACCCCATCACGCAACCATATTTTTTTCAGCGTTACGAAGGGTAAAGATGTAAATTTTAAGGTGAAGAAAAAGAAAAGAAAAGAAATCAAAACACCTCTTAAGACGCTTGTTCTCTTTCTCCGCCGGTGTCCTCCCTCGCTTCCTTTGACTTTCCCCGACTGTCGCCTGTGTCCTCTCCTGTCCGTTCGCCGATCCAGATTCTCTCCCGGATATTTCTTTCCCCGCAGGTTCTCCTCCGAACTCCGGCACTCGCCTTATCTCCTCATCGCTTTCAATTCCTAAATAAAACCCCCCCAAAAAAAAGAGACTTTAAGCGAAAAGTTCGAAACTTTACTAACATAACCAAAATCACAGATCTTCTCGATCTCGAGAATTTCGTCGGGGAGACTAAAAAACAAAATCTGCAGACCCAATTGAGAATTCATAAACCTAGATGGTGAATTTACTTAGTACCCAATGCATGAGGATAAAAATCAATGAGATCAATCACTGGGAGAAGAAAAAAAAATTGAGTACCTTCTTTGATCTCCAAATGTGGAGCAGAGCTTGAAGATCTCTCACTGCTAGATGGTAAAGAGCTTGCAGCTAAAGAGCTTGTCGCTTGTTCCTGCATTTTTTTCTCTTACTCTTACACAAGATCGATCGAACGAGACAGAGATAGAGATAGGGAGAGAGATTGTTGTAGTCTTTAGTAGCGGAAAAGAGCGGGACTTGGGGATTTACAGAAGAACCAACTTTGGAAAAGAATCTAATTTGCGATACATTTTTTTGGGAAGGAATAAGATTAGTGTGGTCACATCCGTTAGATCTGAGGAAAATCTGACGGATGTAGAGTGTGAGTCGTGGAGGAAACTGAGCCTTGAGGAAAAACAAGGGATCCAAAGGCCCATGAGGTTGGAGCGTGGGTGAAAACGAGCCGTTGGATTTGGTTACCATCTTACGGTGAATAATGGATAACGGGGACAATAGATGGGACCCATGTCTGTCCTGGACATAACTATTTTAGTTCTTTCATTCTGTCACTTTGGCCCACTCGCCTACAACGACCGTCAAAAGTGTTTTTATTTTATTTTATTTATTTATTTTCTGGTGATTTGTTTTTGTCACACGCATTAACTACGAGTAACTGAAGAAAACTACACTAACAGGAGAGGACGAAGTAAAAAGATTGTATAGTACAAAGTTTCTCAGTAAGAAGATAACTACGAACTAAATCCAGTCCAGCCACACCGTTTGACAGGAATAACTAATACTACTATAAACACACCTCGTATTACCAAAAAACAATGTCCTTGATGAGTTTCTGAGAATCCAGAAAGCAAATCATTCCACATCTCAATGGAAACATTATAAATCAAACAGGAGCTTGATATGGAGCACGCTTATCTGGAACTCCGTCCTCTGCTCGCCTATCTTCGAACCACTTCAAAACTCGCTTCCTTGGAAGATTCGTTACTTGAACAATGCTGCTAACCACGGCATTCTATACACAGCAGCATCATTAAACATCATATGTGAGAATTGAGATTAGAGCAATCATGAACTAACATTACATTGATCCAGTGGTAAAGGAGAATCCTTACAGTGGGTCGTTTTGATCTTCTGTAAACTTTTTCTAGTGTTTCAATGTGAGCTTTCTTCACTCTTTTCTGAGCAGACCATCTTTGTTGCATCACATGGACTGCTTCATCTTTTACTTTTTCAACAGGTTCGACCACAACATCTTCTTCAGCTGGTGATGATTCCTCTGGAGTTGGATCAGGTGAGGAGTTTTCAGGTGCTGCTACTGGCGGTTTTTCATCTGGTAGTGTAGCACTTAGCATTAGAAGCTTCGGAGGTGGGTCACGAAGTAATTCAAGAACATAAGCCCTGTCTAGACAAACCTCAGCTGCCAGATTTTTTATCTGCAGACCACAACAAAACCATACGTTAACAATGATGCATTTGAAACTCAGAGGATCTACTTGTTCTTTGTCAATTCTGAAGCAAAACCTGTAAAGCAGACCAACCTAAGAACTATACTAAAGTATGATTCAAACATATGTAAGGCTGTATGCAACATCAAATCATCAACATTGAACTGAAACTTACACTAGTTTTACGACGGCCAGCTTTCAATGCATAAGCCAATCTTCTAAGCTGCCAATTCTTCAGCTTAGTCGGTCTTTCATCTTCTTCTTCACTGTCATCATCATTTTCATCTTCATCATCATCATCATCAATATTATCATCTTCATCTTCATCTTTATCATCCACAACATCAGCAGTGGCTGAACCAAACAAGTCAATGCCATCATCATCATCGTCACCACCACCCAATACTCGAGCTAACTCGTCTGCTAATGCATTTAACTCTTCCTCACTGATCTCCTCATCATCGATTGACGAATTATCATTCTTCAAATCTTCTTCCAATAGATTAAACAATGCCTCAAATGGATCATCCTCTTCCTCGCTTCCTCCATTATCATCTCGCTCAAAACTTTTCTGTCAAAAATAACGAAACCTAAGACTTAAGAGACTGGTACGAAATCAAAAAGAGGCAAAACCAATTTTAGCTCACTCTGTGTATCCAAATTCCAGTCCAATTTGGCCGAAGCAAGTGAGAACATTACCTTTTTGTTCTTCTTCGGCGACGGCGAAGACGAAGACGCGAATCCTTTTCGATTCTTCCCACGAGCAAAAACAAGTACAGATCGAGGGGACGGACTGTGAAATGGAAGAGCTAGACTACAAGGACTAGATTTCCGATTCCGAAATAGAACTCTGTTGACGGACACACCTGACGACGAAGAAAACGACGGAGGAAGAAGATGAGAGACGACGCCGGAAGAAGAAGATAGAGCAACCGCCATTGCTTTTATCATCAAAACTGTTTGCTGTTTTCAGCGGATTGAGAAAGTAATCGGATTTATATGAATCCTCGGAAACGATGCCGTTTCTACTCAAAGGTCTAAACATTCATCCTGTTTTTGGACTAAAATATAGCAAAGCGTGTCGTTTATTAAGTGTTTATTTTGTTCTTCGTCGTTATCGTCTGGTACAACGGATCCACTCTGCTCTCTCTCTCTACACGAAGAAATTTGTATCTCTCTCTAGATTCGATTTCTTTCCGGGATTGGTGATGGCGGATCCAGGGCAATCAAAGGGATGGCTTAAGAAATGGACGTCAATGGCTTCATCGGTCTACTTCGTCTTGATCATACTTCAGATCCCTCTCTTCAGGTAAAATTCATACTTAAAACAATCTCTTAAGGTAAGCTTGTTTTGATTGCTTAATCGACTTAAATCAAGTAAGAAATTCATAAAATTTGACCTTGGAAAAGTGGTGCCAATTGTTTTGGATTTGAACTTGATTACTAGAATAGACTCTTAATTCTATGGATCATTACTTGGTATGGTTTGTCTCGTCTCACTGGTGAATCTGACTTAAATTGTAATCTCAAAATAGGGTTCCATGTAGATCTGGTATTTGTTCATCTCCGATCCATGTGACATCGTCTCAGTTGATTTCTAGTGAGATCTTTCCTGTTCCGGTGATTAAGGCTCTCTTGTACCCTGGTGCTATTGTCAATGGTCTTGCCACCAACATGACGTTTCCAAAGTGGGAGAATGTCTTAGATATTTACAATCTCACCAATGTCAAAGAAGCATCTGCCGTGACCGATCTTCAGCGCCTAGAGGTTTCGTTTTTTTTTCATCCCTAGATAAAGTTCATACTCACTTTCTGATTGTTTGTATAGCTTTATGTAGCAATTAATTACTATGATTCATGTGCCCTCATTAATGCTAACAGTCTCACAAGTGATTTATTTGTTTCCAGGTTCTTGCAGGGAGCTACTTTTCTGTAGCTGGAGCGTTTGTGGGTTTGCTAAAGCCTGGTAGGATGGGCATGTTTGGGTCATTGCTACTAGTTTGGGGTCTTGTTAAAGAAGGAATCTTAGGGAAGCCAGTAAATACCGACCCAGCCAAAACCGTCTACGTGTACCCGACCATGGTGATTGCGATGATCTGCGCTTTCTCTATGATAAAGTATGACTTGAGGAAAGCCACGAGGGCTGCTCCAGCTCGTCCCATTGCTAAACCTCTAATGAGCTCTTCAAAATCTAAGCTGAAGTGAGTTTTGAACGTGCAGTAGGGTTTGTTGTCTTGTCGTTACTGGAAATGCTGTGATAGTTGAATTACACTGTCGCACACTTCACTGTGTTATAGACTCTCATGTATGCTGTATCCTGCCTGAGTTATGTCAGTTGTTTAGTTTCTGTACTTCACTCATTTTCCACAATTGAAATCCAAATTTTCTTTTCTCCTCAAAGGCTTACCCGATCATATTTCCCATGAGACAGAGTCGAGTTTGAATACATTGGTACTGAGTTAGTCTAGTGGAGGACAAAGTAACTACGGTATAGCTGTGATAGCTCACCTACGGTATTGACATAGGTTGAGTTCAGAGCATAAAACCGGTAATCAGGACGAAGTGTTGGAGAAGATGTTACGTTATAAATATAGCATTGTGAAATCAGAACAAACAACATAACAACCCAGCCATAAAACATGAATTCTATATTTATTATTAGTATTACTTTTGTCCCTATTCGTTTTCCAAGAGCTTTTAGGTACAAAATCCCCCAGGATAGTGAATATGTAGCAATGAGAGAAGTAACGGCCTACAATGAAGGCGCCACAGATAGCTACAGAATAACAGACAGACAAAACTGGCACAGAAACAAACACTGGGAAATTCAATGGTCAAAAAGACCACATAACATCCAATGTCTGAAACTAGGTATTTGATCACCTGACTTGGCTATGCTTTCGATGCTTGATGTCATCTTGAGAAAAGTGATGTGACTCGTTTGGGAGATGTCAGCTTTGCCACGCTCTTAAACTATCAAAGTCATGCAGAATTAGAACCAGTTCAGTCACCAATTTGTTTTTCACTTTTCTTCAATTATCACCATTTTTGAGTTAACAGTGTTTGGAAGAGTAATGTACCTTTGGTTGGTTGTATTTCTCACGGGTGGCAGCGAGGGTACAGCCACTTGTGTTGAGCTGCAAGCCCTCCATTGTGAGAACTGTGCTCTTCAGATCAGCTACCTCATATCTGGTGTAGTGTTGCAGAGTAGGGTTCTATAACCAAGAGCATTCTTTTTATCAGCACTAAAAAAGGCTAACAATAAAACAACGGTTTTCAAGATTCAAGAAATATGAGCTGACCCAAGGATGGTCAGTTTGGTCGAGTGTCCATCTGGCAAGGAAAACAGCTGAAGCAGCAGTTAGTGATGGCAGGAACCTTAGGAAAGTATATTCCATGAGTGTCAATTCGGCGAGATAGTTTGCTAAAAACGCCAATTCAATGAGAGGTGCCTGCAAAACAATTATAAGAGAGAAGGCACTAAATTCAGATTCCAAGTTTCTGTAGTAGTGAGGATTAATGACGGATGGGTCATTATTTAATACCTTGTAAGAAGCTTGAGCTGCTTTAATAAAGCGCCTGAAAAACATAGTCTTGAGGTAAGATGAAAATTGAGTGGTACTATTTTAAAACTAAGCTGGAAAGATGTGATGTAGCAGTTCTGCCCTTTAGTGTTTACCTCAGAAATGTTTTGGTGGTAGGAACCGATAATTTAAAGTGCACCAAATTTAGAACTTGAATCTCCATGCTCAGCACCTGAGACGCAGATTCTAGTTTGTTTATTTTTATCAAGAATCTTTAGACATTAACGACACCGAAATGTGTGATTTGAATGTTAATTACCTCTGATTTTGTGTATGTGTTGGCCGTAATGAAACAAAACTCCTCCACCCGTGGAGCGCAAAGCTCTTCATATTTTCTACAAGGCCCAATAAAAGGTACAAGGAAGAGAAAGCCTTAGTTTCTCTACTTAACAAGTTTACATATATAATATGTACGCGCTCTCCTTGTGATGCAATGCTATTCTTACTGCTATAACCTGATTGACACACACACACACACACACACACACACACAGACAACAATAAAGTAGGGACTTACGAAGCAATAAGCATGCAAGAGACACCAAGGAGCTGGAGTCTTTGCCTTTCAATGTAAGTGTTGGACAGAACCCGGTCGATAAGATTCACTGTTAGGTAAAGTGTATCTGGAACCAGCTTGTAGTCGTCAGAAACCTGAAAAATACCACGCAGTTCACTATTTTACTCAAAAATCTTGGAAAACTATAATCAGTTTGTGCTCAATTTTGTTAAGTAAGCTATGTACAGGAATGTTCAGTATCCTGTTCAATAAAAAACATGATAAGATGATGCCTATATTCACATATATGTGCTAAGTTTGAAGGAAACTAACCTCTACAAGCCAGTCAATCAGAATCTTTCTCATGTCCGGGTCGATATCTCGCTGCACAAGCTCCATATAATTAGCCAAGGGACGTTGTTGAAGCTGCAAGAAAAAAGGGGTTATAACTCCAACAGTCTTTATATGAAGTTGTCATAATGATATTATTTACAAGAAGTTAATTGTGGAAAGATGTAAACCAAATATCTGCATCATGTAATTCAATACCTCTGCAACATGTATGTTGTCGTATATATCAGCAGCATATAAGGTGCAACACTGTGGATCTTCGACGTTGGAATCAATATCTACAACTTGAAGAAAATCCATGACACCAGATCCCTCTTCTTCTGCACAATCCAGTAAGAGATACATACCTTTAGTAAGTTTGAGGAATCTACATTTTGGTATAGACTTCAGTTGTTTCAACCCATGACAGCACAACTTAATGGGAATAACTACTAAAATTTCAGCATTTTGGAGTCCAATGATTGAGTAAAAGTTGGCAAGGAATAAAAATGAACACGGATTTGAGAAGAGTGTGGATTCTGTCATTATATTCATAATTCACAAACACAACAATTCTTACCTTGCTCAGTAATTTCTTCATCTTTAGAATTTGGAAGAGACGCGACTTGGGTTTCAGCCATCCTGATCTTGGACAAATCTTCTGCTAATTTTGATTTTTCTGTATGCATATCCTCCATCATTTCCATGGCGATATTAGCACCTTCCTTTGCTGCTTTATTAGGCTTGTTTAGACATTTTCTGTTAGCCTGCAACGTAATGTCAACAATAAGAAGCTAAAGGGGAAGTTTGTAGGCTATATAACCAACATAAGATGCACACCAAACAAGTTTACCTTGATGTTTACCTATATAACCAACAGAAAATGAAAACATATCATCTGAAAATGTTTACCTTGATGTTGCCTCCCTTTAGGAGTTCTGAATAAATATTTTCTGCAGAAGCATTACTGACATCCTTAAGCACTGCACGTTTCTTTTGGTGATAAACCAGAGGCAGGAAGATTAGAGATTTTAGCATCATCTGCTGTAATTCATTCATGACTATTTATAAGAACATGTTTCATTACCTGTTTAAAAGAGGGTTTTGTTAAAGGTACTGATACTCCTCCCAAGGCATTTTTAGCTCGTGATCTCGTTATGCGAACAAAATTCGCCTGAACATCTGAAGTGGAGACATTTTCTTTGTTTGCATTCGGATGCATCGAAGAAGAGGAATACATAATTTAGTCTAAATAAGCCAGTGGTTTAGCCAACCCTGCAGAACAAACAGCTCCATTAGTCATTGTGTATCCTATAACCTCCATAAAAAAAACCAATGCAGCATAAATTTCAGGAAGAAACAAGCATAGAATAGAAATTGAAACGATTTCTTCATACTCAAATTGAGCCACAGATCCCAATTTCACACAAATTATAACTAAGGAGCGAAATCAGCTTAAACAAGCAATCAACAGCTTATCACAACAAGTTTCCATGTTTCCCCCACCTAATTCGTCATCGTCGGATCCAATTTCAAATCTAATCATACGAAATCGAGCTACGCCTTGTGTTCTTCACAATCCCATAGCAAAATCCATAAAGAAGACCGATGACCTCAACAAACAACGAGCTATAGCGAACACACAAACACACGTTTCGTAAAATCAAATTAAAACGATCTCAACAATTTCAGCTTCTCAGTGATTACCCATGCTCGACGAACAAATACGCAGAAACCAAATAACAAACGGAAACAACAAAGAGGAATTATCTGAATCGATGACCAGAAAAAAAAAAAAAAAAAACATTATCTACAGAAATCGATCAGCCTAAAACCCAAACAACGATTAACTCCGATCGATCAAAACGAAGAGCAACAAGCTACGATTCCCAGAAAAAAAAAAATCATAGAATCGGTAATCAAACAGGAAACGGTGAGCAGACGAGAGAGGTGATGATCATACCTGGCTGAGCAAAATAGGTTTATGAGTTTTGTGAACGAGCTCTAATGGCGCGGTAGAGAGAAGAAGGTCACGCTCCACAGAGATAGAGAGAGAGAGCGTGTGTTGAAATATGTGTAGGTGGGGAGGAGAGCGGAGCAGGAGCGGGGGGAAGCGACTGACTGAAAAGGTACTGTTTGAAATTCAGATTTTTTTTTTTTTTCTTTTTTGCGGAGATAAAAACAAAAATCAGAAAAACAAACTTTCTAGTTAGAAAAAATAACAAAAAAAGACGAATTATTTGCTTTCTCAGGAAAAATCTTATTTTATATGGTAAAATATTGTCAAAATGTACACTATATCTTGGTCTTTATTACTATACAAGGAATAGTGCAACTGTAAATTAATTTCTTTTTAATCCATTAAATATGTTAGACCAGTCAAAAAAATAGAAACAAAATTATATGTTGGGTAATTTATTTTTAAATAAATATATAAATATTGAATTATAAAATACGTGGACGAATGATCGGTCTAGAAATATACAACATATAGTAGAATGAATATGGAATTCTCAACAGTAATAACGGTTTTTCAAAAAGTAACATACGCGCTTTTATACACATGGTAATAGACTAATAGTTGATAATCTTCTATTTAAAAAAAACAAATATTTCTATTAAATGTGATAAATGTTATGTATATTAATTACATTAAATATTATTGTACTGATATAATATCATTATAGTTTGTGTTTTTTTTTTTTGACCTCTATAGTTTGTGTTTAATTTTACTATATTCTTAATAACATTTAGGATTTTATAATCAGAATTTATCTATTTGCAAACATCAAATCTGATTAACAGACCAATCAATCTAGTATTCAACTTCAGATCAATTACAAATTTTGACATCGCCAAACTGATACATTAATTTTTTTTCAACAATTATTGTCTTTAAATTAATTTGATATATAATTGACAAAATATATGGACAAATGATCGGTCGAGAAATATCCAACAAGTATTAGACTAAATATAGAATTCTCAACGATAGTAACGGTTTTTCAAAAAGTAATATATGCGTTTATATACATACGGTAATAGTTGAGAATGTTCTATTTTAAAAACAAAAAAAAAACTATTAAATGTGATGAATGTTATGTACATAAATTACATTAAATATTGTTGCACTAGTATAATATCATTATCGTTTGTGTTTAAGTTTACCGTATTTCTTAATCGCATTTAGGATTTTATAATCAAAACTTATCACAAACGTTGAATCTAATTCACAAACGAATCAATCTAGTATTCGACTTCGGATCAGTTACAAATTTTGACATCACTAAACTGTTACATTATTTTTTCAACAAATATTAATTTATTATCTTTAAATTAATTTGATTTATAGTTGACAAACAAAAATTGAAATATATGGTCAAAAACATTTATATGTTAATCTCTTTAAAAGGGAAACATAATTAAATAAATTTGAAAAGTAAATGGAGAGGATAATAACAAAATTAATTGCATTCTCACTAGTATTTCAAAAGATATTACTCACATATAAGAAATTCATTTTTGTTAACACTAGTCAAGAAAACGTTTCTACCAATTCAACAACATTAAATTATACATTGTATTTGGTCATATACGAATCACACCCATACAAATTGTTTTGCACATTTAGAAGGAACTGAGAGAGCATCAAATGTCATATACATACGTCTGAAAAAAAGACTAGAAACACAAATAATTTGTACGATCAAATTATCCATTCTACAAAGTACAAACCTCGATTCCAATATAATATCACTCAATGTACGATCTTTTATTTTTCCCTTTGTACGTAAATTAAATATTATATTAATTTAATATACTACTCATCCTTTACACGTTTTTTAGGTTAAGAAATAATTAATGTTTTTGGCTTATAAATCTCAACTATTTAATTAGTTCGATCGGCATTAGAGAATAAAATATGACAATTTGATATTTAGTCCACAAATTTTGGTTCATGTGTAAATTATTCGGTAACATACAAGTACTAGGTAGATGTTGCAAGCTTAATTATAAAGCTTTTTATTGAAAGTAGGGAAACTTCGTTACAAGGAAGAAGCAGACCACCTTAACTACAGCAAAATAAGTACAAACAAAAACAAAATGAAAGCTTGGCTAAAAGTAGATGATACTTGAATAAATGTTATATACATACGGGTGAATGTTTTGCAAATAATTTACATCAAATGTTGTCGAATATAATACCACTGTCCTTTGTGTTTAATTTTACTGTATTTTTTTAATTAAATTGAGATTTTACGATCAAAATTTATCCATTTCACAAAGTACAAATCTCGAATCTGGTCCACATACCAATCAATCTAATATTAGAGTTCAGATCAATTACAAATTTTAACATTGCTAAACTAATACCTAATTTATTTTCAACTTTTGTTGTTATCTTTAATTTAATTTTGTATCTTCTTCTTTTTTGTCACAAAATTTAATTTTGTATCTAGTTGACCAAAAAAAAACAAAAAAAATTGATATATCTGGTCAATAATATTTATTTTTCTATCTCTTTACAATGAAAATATAAAAGTAATTGCATTCTCACAATTATTTCGAAATATATTACGAATCGCATACAAATGGTTATGCACAAATAGAAGAAACTCGTAGAATCTTTTTATTGCAACATTATAATTTGTATATACTTGAAAACAAATATTATATACAATTTATATGTATGAAAAAGGACTAGAAAGATAATTTTAATTTGGACGAGGAAAATATCATATTATGTACCAAAAGATAACAATAATATCAGATACTGCAAAATGGGCCATGGATATTTTACTTTAGATTTTAGTTAACTAACGAAAGCCCAAATGTCGCGTAGTCGGAGTATCCTAGTTTCATCGGCGGCCACTTTAATTCTAATTAACTGCGGCGACAATGAACTCTCTGTTCACCTCCTTCCGCCGGAGCCTCCTCTTAAACCCTAATCCTCACCACCAATTCCTTCTTCATAGATTCTTATCATCATCTCCCCGTTCATTCCCGCCCATTCCCGTTGAGCCTCTCATCCAACGGTTACAATCACCCGCCGCACACGATTCTACTTTTACTCCGCGCATCAAATCACCGTTCCCGATCTCTCCACTATATCTAATCTTCTCGAGAACACTAACCTTGCTCCCGGTTCGAGTCTCGAATCCGCTCTGGATGAAACCGGAATCGAACCGAGTGTTGAATTGGTTCAAGCATTGTTCGATCGGTTAAGTTCATCGCCGATGTTGCTTCACTCTGTGTACAAATGGGCTGAGACGAAACCTGGGCTTACGCTTTCTCCTTCACTGTTCGATTCTGTTATCAATTCTTTGTGTAAAGCTCGTGAATTTGAAATTGCTTGGTCTTTGATTTTTGATCGAGTGAGAAGCGACGGTGGATCGAATCTGGTTTCTGCTGATACGTTCATCGTTTTGATCAGACGGTACGCTCGTGCTGGTATGCAGATCTCTTGTAGTTTCATTAATGGAGCTAGCTTAGAGTAAGCTTTTGCCTTTAGTAATCTAGTTTTGTGAATTTGCTTGTAGGTATGGTGCAGCAAGCTATACGAGCTTTTGAATTCGCTAAAAGTTATGATCCTGTTTGTAAATCAGCTTCAGAGCTTAAGTTGCTTGAGGTTTTGTTAGATGCACTTTGTAAAGAAGGACATGTTAGAGACGCTTCAATGTATTTAGAGAGAAGAAGAGGAATGATGGATTCAAATTGGGTTCCTTCTGTTCGTATTTTCAACATTTTATTGAATGGATGGTTCCGTTCGAGAAAGCTAAAGCAGGCAGAGAAGTTATGGGAAGATATGAAAGCGATGAATGTGAAGCCGACTGTTGTTACTTACGGTACTCTCATAGATGGGTATTGTAGGATGCGTCGTGTTGAGATTGCTATGGAGGTTCTTGAAGAAATGAAGATGGCAGAAATGGAGCTCAATTTTATGGTCTTTAATCCCATAATAGATGGTTTAGGAGAAGCGGGTCGGTTACAAGAAGCTTTAGGTATGATGGAAAGGTTCTTCGTTTGTGAATCAGGTCCTACGATAGTGACTTATAATTCACTTGTGAAGAACTTCTGCAAGGCTGGAGATCTCCCTGGTGCTAGCAAGATACTCAAGATGATGATGGCACGAGGTGTTGATCCCACCCCGACTACATACAACCATTTCTTCAAGTATTTCTCAAAGCATAACATGACTGAAGCAGGCATGAACTTATACTTCAAGTTGATTGAAGCTGGGCATAGTCCAGACCGGTTAACATACCATTTGATCTTGAAAATGCTTTGCGAGGATGGGAAGCTGAGCTTGGCGATGCAAGTGAACAAGGAGATGAAAAACAGAGGAATTGATCCTGACTTATTAACAACCACGATGCTGATCCATTTGCTCTGCAGACTCGACATGTGGGAAGAAGCATTCGAAGAGTTTGAGAACGCGGTGAGACGAGGGATTATTCCACAGTACATCACGTTTAAGATGATTGATAACGGATTGAGATTGAAAGGGATGACCGATATGGCGAAGAGACTGTCAAGTCTAATGTCGTCTCTTCCTCACTCGAAGAAGCTGCCAAATACATACAGAGAAGCCGTAGATGGGCCGCCTGATAAAGATAGAAGGAAGTCTATTTTGCATAGAGCAGAAGCAATGTCTGATGTGTTGAAAGGTTGCAGAAACCCAAGAAAACTCGTGAAGATGCGTGGATCTCACAAGAAAGCCGTTCATGACGATGAAAACTTGATAGATGATCTGAACGAACAACATGGAGATGCAAAGGGTTTTGAGTGAGAGGACACTGGGAGTCTTGAAATCCACTGTAGTTTACAAAGGTTGAGAATGGGCTTGTAACGGGCTCTTTAATAGTACTAGACTGCAAGGCCCATTTAATCTAAAATAAAACTTACAAATGACCTTTTTTCATGTAACCAGCCTAAAGCATCTTGAGCCTTTTCAGACACAACGGGAACGAAATAGAATTCAGACATTAAAAAAAAAAATGTAAAACAAAATTTTGTCTATACACCATTCTGACAGGTATGTGTGTGTGTGTGTATTGTATGTATACATTATTAGATCGAATCTTGCTAAAATTCGATCACGTGCCACTTGATATCATAGAAGTCTCTTACATAGACCTGACATATAAGTGGAAACGTAAAATAATTCGACATGTAAACATTCGGACCAAATACTATAAACAAAACAAAACAAAAAAAATATTTTGCAAAAACATTAGAAAAAAAAAATATCAAAAATAAAATGATGAGAAGGGGGGGGGGGGGGGGGGTGAAGTGAATAAACAAGAAGAAAAACAAGAAAGACAGAGGGAATCAAAAGATGTAGGAGGTAGTGAGAGGTCCCTCTCTTCTTCAATGAAGCCTACGTAACAAACACAGAGGATGATGACATTATTATAATAAAAACTCTTATTAGGTTTTGTAAAAAAAAATGTTTTGTGTAAAAATTAATATGTCAGCGAAGGTCAAGCTGCTCTTTAAAAGCAACATGCCACTGAGATGTGTTCAGATTTTTGGGGCCACTTCTTCTCTCTTCGTGTAGATTATTTCTAAGTTATTTTTTGATAAAACGTTTTGGTTTTTGGGAATCGAGGTTCTCAATCATATTTCATATATCATCATCAAATCATCACTTCCCAAATTTGGGATTCAAATTCCATGTGAATGTATAATAAAATAAATTCTTAAAGCGGCAACGAAAGTAATAGTACGTATAGTACTTTAAAAAAATAAACAAAGGAAAACGAATGTACAGTAATATTTTTGGAGTAAGTTTTTCTGTCAACGAAAGTAATAATACATGTACAATTATGAAAATTAACTCAAATCTCAATTGGTCAGCCAATAAATAGTGATTGAAAAATGGGTCAATGGAATAGATAGTCAAATTGTGATAGTTAATAAGTAGATTTGATTGGTAACCATGTACTGTAGAAACTATTTAATATGTATTGATTCCCTAAAAAATGCATACGTATTTTACTTCATATTTTTGTCTGTTTATTAAAAAATAATTTTCTTAAATTCTTAAATCTTAACGCATACATTATTTTTTCTACAAAACATTTTCTGATAATTACTCAGCTAATTTCTAATTTTTTTTGACAATAATAGAATCAGCTCAAAAGATCCAATTTGGGGGAAAAGAGTTCACGAACAAAACATGATGCAGTGACATTCGAGCTTGGCATACCAGGGAATCCGCTCTGACATTTGCATTACGAGGAACTAGAGATAGAGAGAAGGAAGAAAACTCTGCTTGATTTATCTTAATGTCGTCGAGGTAGGGTGTGAAAGTCAGCCATTCATTAGGAGAATACACCATCTTCACCAAATCAGAACAGTCCGTATAGAAAGCCACGTCCGGTAGTCATGTCCGATCATGCATCGCATAGCCCAAATGAGTGCTTCTACTTCAGCATGAAGTGGACACAAACTTCGTCGGAAATTGGTTGCTCCCATATTTGACCTCGAATCTTGTGGGGAAGAACAAACCCAACCTGCACCTGCAAGAGCATTTGTCGCTTTCCACGAGCCATCAACAAAACACCGATACCCGGTAAAAGAGGTAGGGAGGAAACGTGTGGGCCCCCTTTGTCTAGAATCGGGGACAAGCGGAGTATGGAGATGATCCTCATCCTCAACCTCCACCTGGGCCTTCAACCAGACATTCGCCTCACCCTCCGCCAACCGAACTACACCCAGTGGATTTTCCATTACATTCTCAAAAACACGAGCATTTCAAGCTTTCCAAATATACCACATAAGCCACGGGAACGCGGCTATCAGAGAATACGGGTTAGAAGAACCTAAGAAATGGTCCACATTAGCATACACAGACTCCATCGGGAAAGAACCAGGACCTACAGGAACCTGAGCTAAAGCCCACACCTGTCGAGTCGGTGGGCACCGAAAAATAGCATGATTAATTGTTTCCTCCTCAGCCCCACATCGTACACACGCTGAATCACACGCAATACCGCGACGCCGCAAGTTTGCCGAGACCGAAATACATCCTGTCAAGACCTGCCACATAAAATATTTTATTTTTGGTGGACAAGGAACATCCCAGACGCCACCCAACAGAGGAGTTATCTCTGGACCCGCTCTAGGGACCATCGTAAGTTGTGATACAGCAAAACGCTCCGTAGCATACCCAGATTTAACTGTGTACTTTCCTGATTTTATATAATGCCAACCCATGGAATCATCTAGGCGACGACTTCCTAAAGGTATAGCCCCTATCAGATCAACATCTTCTGGGGCAAAAAAACTCCTTGAGCCTATCCATACGCCAAGTATTTGTGTGACATTCAATTAAATGAGAGATTTTAAGAGAAGGATCCTTAAGAGGACCCTTGCTGAACGCTGGTCTTGGGGATTGAGCCGGAACCCAGGGATCCGTCCATATCGAAATGGACTCCCCCGAACCAACCCGTATAATAAGCCCTTTATTGACCAAAGATCTAGCGGAAGTAATGTTTCTCCACCCATAAGATGGAGAATAAGAGCGTATCGGATCCATAGGATTGGAATTGCGATAGTACCTGCCCTTGAAAACCCAAGCAAACAGTGTATCTGGAGCCTCAATCAGCCGCCACAGTTGTTTTGCCAACAATGCCGAATTAAAAGCATCAACATTCCTGAATCCCAAACCCCCCAACTGCTTACTGCAACAGAGCTTATCCCAAGCTAACCATTGCATCCCCCCAGACTGTCCTGAAGTACTCCACCAAAAATTCGCCACTGCACTCGTAAGTTTTGACGTTATTGTTTTCGGTAACCGGAAGCACGACATTACAAAAGTAGGGACCGCCATGGCGACGGACTTGATCATCACCTCTTTTCCCCTTTGGAGAGAAGTTTCGCCGACCAACCCGTCGTTCGTCCCTGAAGACGGTCCCGAACGAAAGAAAAAACCTTTGTCTTGGACCCTCCCAGACTCTCCGGTAGCCCTAGATATGATCCCATCCCGCCCAAATTTGAGATCCCCAACACTCCCTGCATCTCCATCCGCACAACATCATCCACCTTATGACCAATTTGGATTGAAGATTTGGCAAAATTTATTTGCTGACCGAAGACAGCCTCATACTGTTTTAAGATATCCAAAATAACACCACACTGAGCCTTATCTACTTTGCAGAAAAAGACTATCATCTGCAAATAACAGATGCGTAATTGGCGGACACTTGTTCGCTTCTTTAATTCCTGTGATTTGTTTATCTCGTTCTGCCCGCTTAATATTCGCGACTAAGACCTCCGTGCACAAAATAAACAAATAAGGAGACAACGGGTCTCCCTGCCGTAAACCCCGTTCGGGAACAATCCTACCATTGGGTTGGCCATTTAAAAGAACCTTATATTCAACAGAAGTAACACAAAACATAATTCTAGAGATCCATCTCTCCCCAAATCCCATCTTCCGTAACAAAGCCTCAATAAAACCCCATTCCACCCTATCATATGCCTTGCTCATATCTGTTTTAATTGCCATAAATTTTCCTTTACACGATGGATTTGTTCTTAAACCATGAAACATCTCCTGGGCGATGAGGATGTTATCCGAAATTAAACGTCCTGGAACAAAAGCATATTGCGTTTCCGAGATATGCTTAAGTAACACTACTTTTAACCGTTGACACATGATTTTCGAAATAAGCTTATACCCCACATTACACAAACTAATGGGCCGCATCTCCGCCATCCGGGTTGGCTTGGCCACCTTCGGGATCAAGCAGATATGCGTCCTATTCAAACTTTTATCAAAAACACCCTCTTCAAAGAACCGATTAACCATGGCCACAAGATCCTCCTTGACCACTCTCCAAGTCTTCTGGAAAAACAAAGTTGTCATTCCATCCGGTCCAGGAGCCTTATCCGGGGACATCAGAAATAAAGCCTTACGGACCTCTGCCTCTGTTGCCGGAGCTGTCAAACTCTCATTTACCTCCTCCGTTATTACCCTCTGCACCTCGCGTAAAGCATCCTCAAAATTAGACGGGTCCATAGAAGTAAACAATTCCTCAAAATACGAGACCGCCACAGTGCAAATATGGTCATCCTTAGTGGACCAAACATCATTCATGTCATAAAGGCCAGTGATCCTATTACGAGCTCGTCGCTGCTTTGTTTGAGCTTGAAAATACTTTGTGTTTTGATCTCCCACCCGCATCCATCGGTTACGACTTTTCTGATACCAATAAATTTCCTCATCATTATAGGCATCCCGCAGACGTGTGGTTAAATCAGTAATGACCCCGATGAAACCGCATCATCCGCTTGAGCCACAACCAACTGGCGTTTGAGATCCTTAATAGTATCTCCTCCAAACGGAATTTCCAATTTTTTGTAATTACAATATCTTAACAGTTATTAACAAACAAAATAGATAAACTGAAAAGCTAGAAAATTATAATTTTGTGGAAGAAAAAATTATCAACCTATAAAAGAATAGAAGGATTGTTTGTGCTTCAAATTAAATTAGAAAGAGTCAACTAAATATTAAATATGAAACAAGAGTCAACAAATTATCTAAACATTTCAGGCCAGAATCTTCTAAAAGTACTTAACTTTCCCAAAATCTTCGGTTAACCAAAGTATCTATGCGTACTTGACTTTCTTAAAAGCTAAAACTATCATTAAATAATCATCACAACTTTCAAAATCTTTTCCCATATAAAGCTATCAATCTTTTCTCATTAAATGTTGCTTCTAACTAAAATTTTACCCATCTGGTGATACGATGTTTAGATATACGAAGCACCCAAGTACAATGATATTTGCTTCTTCGTGCGTATATTATACTTACGTGTAATTTTCTAAAATGAATATGACGTAAACATATAAAAGAGTGTGAGAGAAAGATCTTGTCTGATAGTTCTCGTAAGAAATGATCCAAAATCTGTCAGAGCTCCATCATTGTCGTCCTCGTGGACAACTGATCAAATGAATTTTTACGTATTATTACATGTAAAAATTTATGTTAACTCAATAATATTGACTGAGTTCTAAATACTTTTGTTTTTTTAAAAAAGACAAAAAGAAGAAAGCTAAATAATGTTTTAACTTTTAAGTCATTAACTAGGTAGTAATAGATAGACACTTACTGAGGACAAGTTGGCAAAAAAAAAAAAAAACTATGTCGAAATCATCGTCATCACTCCGTCACAGTCTATCCATATGTCAAAATGATGGCCAAATCATGAACCTACTATACATTCAATTTATAAAAATGACAATGAGGTTTAATAGTAGTATTAAAATGATATGTAGATGTGTAATAGCGTACATAGCCAACTGTTTGAACGTGTGCCATGTGGTATACAAATGTAACCAAAATTAGATGGTGATTACCATACACGATTTTTCTTTTGTTTTTCCTTTTTTTTTGTTCACACTTCACAATTCACATACACGATTTTATTATTTTTAGCTTTATTATAGAACAAAAAGGTTTTTTTGTTTTGTTAATTAAAAGAACAAAAAGTTAATTGCACCACGATGTAAACAAAATTTATTGTGAAGTTAATTAGTCCGGTTGAACAATATCAAAATTTCAGTATGTCTCGTTAACAGCCTGAATATCTATGTTTAGATTAATTTTAGATATTGAATGGAATATATGTTTTGATTAATTTTCGTAGATACTCCATTCAACAAACTTGTGTAGTCAATCAAAGTAAATCTTTGTGGACTCCATTCAATGTCTAAAGGACAATTCAGAGTTGCTACTGTGGACAATAATTAATTTATATATCAAGAACTGCGTATCATGTCGTTAACTATTCAGAGATGCACATTTTATGAGTTTCAAGAGTTTTTTTTTGGTTATAGAGAAAAAGATTCAAAAAGGTGTTTTTTTCAAAATTAAAAGTACCAGGATAGTACTCGCGCGGGAGGATTTTTGTGTGTGTTTTTTATTGTTGTGTGTGGTTTTTTGTTCTTTTTTTATTTTGTGTTTTTTGTGCTTCAATAATAAATAGATCATGTGATAAGAAAATCATTGTAATAGTAGTAGTTTTCTTATAGTCTGAATTCGTCAAAGCTAAAATGCAAATTCAACTCATAACCAATTTACATAAATTGTCTAATTTTACAGCCAAAGGAGTGAATATAAACCAAATTTACAACACATGGTAGCTTGAAAAATAAGGAAAAAACTAAATAAATAAATAAAAACCAAATGTAACTCCATCAGGGGTCATGAAGAAACAAACAAGTCAAACAAAATTGAGACCAAGAACAACAACAAAAAAAAAGTAACTCAATTATTATGATTTATTGAAATGAAGATGGATGATATGGGAACTACAAATATTCCTACTACTCAACAGGCCGTTAGATTTCATCCATTGGTCTTTTATATCATCAGCGATCTTAACGGCATCAAAGGCTGTTCCAGAAAGTCCTCTTCTCGTGAAACCCACCGTGTATAGTCCCTCCTCTCCTTTCCAGCCGTTAGGAAATGGCGTTTTTGGCATTCCCTCTTTTGTGAAAAAACTGTTGTCCTGTAAAATTCAAAATTATCAGACTATGTTCTAAAAATACAGAATAAATACTTGAGGTGGGGGGCGATGAGACAAAGAAAAACATGAAAAAAAACAAAGCGAGTTTTTGTTGTTGTTGTTGTCTTTAGAGATATAATTGTTCTTTTTGGGAATTTTATATAGTGAAAAAGTTTTATTCCATTTTGCATGGAGAAAAGAAGAGTTTTGGAGTGTTGTTCCCTTTGTTGCATGTGTTATGTCCATATCTTAGAAAGCGATGGATGATTCACTAAATGATAACACTAAAAACTATTATTGTTTATATATGGTCTACATACCTTATAATATGCATATCCTTATCATTTTACCATCACCATCACCGTTATTCTTGAAAACGAAGTTTTTAATTGCATGCGTATGTTGTTGGTTCCACATATAATTTCATCATCATCACATACACACACATAGACATAGTCATACTATATAGCAAGAGAGAGAGAGAGAGAGAGAGAGAGAGAGAGAGAGAGTGATTAAGTACCTTAAGCCAGTAGGGTACGTTACTCTTATATCCGGTCGCTAATATTATCGAGTCGAATTCAACTTCTTGCCCGTTTACAAACTTTGCTCCGTTCTTCGTTATTTCTTTCACCGCTTGCGCCACCTAATAGTTAATAACCACAAGACAAATCAATTCATAACTGTTGGAATAAGGAAGTAAAATATTAGCCACATTCATACACCGAAAGTACAAACGCACGCATGCAAACTATTCACTTATCTAATCTTGTAATTCTAGAGGGATAAGAAAACGAGAAGAAAAAAAGATTATGAACTTACTCTAATGTGTCCTGATCGGATTAGAGAAATGGCGCCGACATCAAGAACAGGAGTTTTACCGGTGACGTTCTTGAGTTCAATTGGTCCTGTTTTAGGTCGTCGAAGGCCTAAATGGTCGGTAACACCCAACGTAGAATTAGCAAGAAGTAGGAGAATAGTGTCCACCAGCTTTAGAGGAAACCATTTCAGTAGTGTCATTGCTATTCCAAATGTCGATAGACCAAAGAAGTCTCTTGGTAACACATGTACCTGCGTCATTTAGTTATAATAATTGGTTAGACCCGGTTCCTACAAATAGTTTTGATAATGAGCATGATTAAAATTTTTACTTACAGAGTTTCTAACCACCATATGAGGCAGAGCATTGTATCTACAAAGATCCAAGCTGACCTCCATACCGGAGTTTCCACAACCAACTACCAAAACCTTCCGGTTTGCAAACACCGAACCGGACTTATACGCACTAGTGTGAACAACAGATCCAGTAAACTTCTTCAAACCGGGTATATCCGGAACCACCGGTTCAGCGTTTTCCCCTGTGGCAACCACCAGCCACGTGGATGTGTATACACCGTCTTGCGTCTTCACATTCCATAGACCAGAGACGGCATCGAACTCGGCTTTCTCGACGGTTTGGTTAAATACCGGTTTGATATTAAACCGGGCGGCGTAAGACTCAACGTAGGAGATGAACTGTTGCTTGGAAGGGTATTTTGGAAAGTTTTTAGGGAAAGACATAAGAGGAAGTTCGCAAAAGTGTTTAGGGAGATGGAGTTTGAGACGGTCGTACGTTCTTTTTTGCCATAGAGAAGCTAAGCAATCGGTTCTCTCGAGGATAACCGATGGTACGCCTCGGTTTGATAAACAAGCCGCTACGGCTAAACCGGAGGGACCAGCACCGACGATGATCGGACCAGGAACGAAGATGTGACTAGGCTCTAGTTCTCTACAAGTATCCATGTCGATTAATAAGAGAGAGAGCGAGAGAGAGACTAAGTAAGGAAAGAAGGAAGGAAGGAAGAAAGTGTCTTTATCTTTTCTCTGACGATCACACACACATGCACCTAAGAAGTGTCCTGTTTTAGGGTCTTCTTTTGATTGTTTCTCGGGAAAAACCAAGAAACCAATGTTGGAAATTATAAAGAGAACGCGTAAGATGAGGTGTAAATGCTATAGAGAAGGCGTGAGAGAAAAGGAAAGGATTTGTGTGTGTGTGTGTGTTTCTCAATAAGTAAGGGTGGGAGAGAGAGAAGAGAAGTGTTGTGATGTGTGTATAGTGTAGGGAGTAGAGTAGGTCTAAGAGGGGAAAAAATGGTGTATATATTAAATATAACCCACTGGAAAAATCTTTGCCATAGATTCTTTACTACTAGTCAAACCATTTTTTTTTTCTACGATTAATGACATCTTTTTTTTTTCTCTGCTATATATGTCATTTAGCAAAAAAAATTGTATTTCGTGGTTTGCTCCACGAAAAAACTGTCCCAAATATTATAGAAACCAAAATTAAATAAAAAAATTCAAGAGATATTATGCTAATTGAGAAACAATGTTATATATTTACAATATGTTTACATGACTCGGATAAAATAGGGTTTCAAACTTTCAATAATGTGATAACTACTAAGAATTTACATTAAAATGCGATAATGCGCGATTACTCTTATGCTTAACAATTGTAGTACCTCGATACTCTGCGTGAGCAAACATATGTTAAATTTAATTATGTTGTCTATATTGTACGTTTATTACGAACAAAAAAGTTTACTACAAAGACAGTGTTGATGTAAAAAGTTAACATTATCTTTTAAACATTAAAACGAACAATCCGTTGACGTGTATGATTTTTTTTTTTTTTTCGACCAAAATTTTTTTATTACATACAACTTAGATTACATCTGTCCATGATATCGTGTAAGTATATGATATTTGCGTTGACGTGTTTGATCACATTTATACAAATTTTAATAATTAATCTTCTACCGAAAGTTTGTTGAGGTCAAGAAAGTGGAAAACGGAAGATTTATGTAAATAAACGTCTAACTCGAATATTGTTTAGTAAACAATGTTTACTTTAACAAAGGTTATGGCGTTCTGACCTTCTTTCCATCATTACATGAAACTTACAATTTAAAGTTTTTTTTTTATTTTTTATAACCAGCATAAATTATAGTATAGCATACAACATCGTTCTATTTTTGTTATTCAATTGAGACACATAAACTCTCGAATAAGTGTTGTCACATCTACTATTTCTCAGAATTGTTTTTGTCAACAAAATGCAATATGTAGAAATTTATTAACTGTTACTGTTTAACTCAATGTAGAATCTTCTGTGCAATTTTGTTTTTATGTCATAGGCTTTTGGTCTCCCTATGCGTGGTTTCATTTTCGTGCGAAAGAAAGATAATCAAAAGATAACAACCTCTATATTCTAGACTTTGGTTTTGGGGGTGGCTGGAGGGATGATATAAAACAAGCACAATTAATGAGGATTGCACCAAACACATAATTAATAAGTAGTTATGTGGAAAATGTAATTGAGTTGCGCATGACTGACCACTCCTTCGTTAAATGTCAACTAATGCAGCCGACCTCCACTTCCCCTATGATATCCTCTGAGGTTGCAATATCAATTTTTAGCATATTTTATGCGAAGCCATCTTTTTCAATGCAACTAATTATGAATCATTTAATTCTAGATTGGATTTTATACTGGACGCATCAACATAAAATATGATATGTCATCTATCAATTAGATAATTTAACTAGCTACTAATAGATTTGAACCAAAATCACTTTTATGACATTTTAATAATATGCAGATAGAACCATAACCATAGGTTATGAGATATCATTACCACACCAAATCCGAGGGATTTCATTCATCATCCAGGTTTTGCAGCCAACGAATGTGATTTATAATGATTTATTCACATGTGTTAGATGAATTGTTTTTTTTTTTTTCGCATATTTGTTGTTTATACTCTTTAGGGTAAAGCCAGAGGAAGAGAAAGTATGGGACTTATTTTATTCAGAAATGTATACGCGTGGTAGTACTGTTTTAAGCGGTAAATTAATTATTTAGTGCATGCTAAACCTCATATCATTGATTAAGGTTTCACACAATTGATTAAGACGTAAGCGATATCCCACGTAAATGTTAAACTATATATTAACTTACTTTCGGGGTATTATTAAATCGATTCAAACATAAAACTATATAATACGCTTTGACCTGGATGGCTGGATGCATATTATTACGTAGACCCAAATGTTTTGTCTAGTCCAATCAAATAAAAAAACCTTATATCACTGGCAACATATGAGGATTGACTTCAACTTTACAATATTTAATCAACACGCCGATTCTTTCATGTATCATCCCTTTTATTTACGTTATTACTCCACATATATGTCTAGTATATGACATGCTCAACTTATTTTACAATCCTTTTAGTTTGCAAATAAATTACAATTAAGTATACATACGTGAGAAAATTATTTATAAAGTAAAAAAAAATGTGTTAAACTAGCAAATATACTTAAGTTTATTCATTAGCAACGTAAATCAAAAAAAAAAAAAAAAAGCTAGCTAGGTAAACCAAATATGCTTCTTGAATAAGTTCAATCTAGTTTAAAATATATTCTGCACTACACAACATTTTCAAAGCTCAAGTGTGTATTAGTAAGAGACTAATTAAGAACCACGTCAACTTGAAAAAACTTGGACGAGAGCTAAATGTTTCTTTTCTTACACAAAGATAACTTCAACTTCAAATCAAACAAATTCTATAGACTTATTATTTATGCATGCTTCGTATAATAGAATGGTCCATATATACATGTGCTTTTGTTAATTAAAATGGTCCTAACATTCAGTTAAATAGAGCCTAGACTCATGAGTAAGGTAGCTGGTAAGAAAAATACAAGTTATACAAGTGTATCAGCTACTATATTAAACTACTCTATATGCACGTTACATAGTGTATCGATGGTCCCTTTGGTTAGACGAGGAATATTGTGGTTCTTGGATGGATCAACATCAGCAATCTTGTATAAACTATCGATAATGGCAAAAATATGAACATTACAATGTAGACAAAAGAATATAGGGTCCCTCAAAAACGTCATCTTCCTCTGGCCTCTTCTCTAATTTTCTCCTTCTGCATTATCCGACTCAATGCTCTTTGGAATTTTTCTGTCAGGCTTGAATATGCCCTCAACCTCAATACCATAGTTACATGACCACACTGATAAGTGATAAACATTGTATATATACCATAGCATTGATACCAAAAAGGTATAATATATATATATATGTGTATAATTGTCCCAAAATATCATAATATGGTCTAAAAATAGTATCCACTATCCACCATGCAAGACAGCAAGAATCAACAAAAAAGCTAGAGTGACATATAATGCCAAAAAATACAGATAATGAAATCAAGAGGTTTGTTGTGTTGACCATTATATGGTGATATTAAATACGTAAACATGTAAAGGAAGGACAGAAGCGTCTGTAGTCCAACGGTTAGGATAATTGCCTTCCAAGCAATAGACCCGGGTTCGACTCCCGGCAGACGCATCTTTTTGTTTTTTTGACAGTTAAAACAAAGTTTCTCATGCTTTACGGTTTCCACAACCACCAGCTAGGGTAAATACAGAAATGCTTTATTTTTTTCATCAGTTTTATAAAACTTGTATTCAAAGTATTAATAGTTTCTACATTGACGTTCACAATGTTATGGTCATGTCTATTATACATCACTAACATACACACACAACATCTCTCACATCAAATATATATACATCACTAGACAAGGGGAGCACAAGAAAAGAATGGCATGTCTCTCTGCTCCAAAGAAAAACCGCCACCACCGATTCCGTCATGATCCAGACCTTGCTTGACACGCCCCAAACGCCTTGCATACAAGACCTGCTCAGAAACAACAGGCAATCTTACTTTCTGATATTCCTCTAGACCCAAACTTAGGTTCTTAGGTCCACACTTCTCCAAGCATTTGCCTAGCACTTCTGCATCAAGAATCGACATGTTTGTGCTTCTTACACCATGAGGGGTTGTGGGATGAGCAGCGTCTCCGACCAGCACGATGTTTCCCCAGTAGATTCGTTCTAAAGGGTCACAGTCGTAAATAACATTAAGGAAAGGATCCTTTGTTTCTCTCATGAGTCTCGCCAGCTCGGGGATCCAGATAGTTTCTGCTTCTTGATGCATCTTATTGATCATTTCTTGGCTCACTTTTAGAGTAACAGAGTTGCCCTGATATTGTAATGTCATAACAACAACAAAGCAGAATCAAGAAAACTACTTAAAACGCATTCTAATCAAACCGAGAGAGGAATTAGTCTTTTACTCTACTTACTTTCAGGTCAGGCTCTGGTTGATTGACATACCAAATCCAGTTGAATTTCTTGTTAAAAAGCTCGTAAAACACGGTATGAGTCTGTGCACCGAGATCAAAATACAAACATTTTCCAAGATCCTGATACACTCTCTTAATCCCAGTAACAGTTTCCGAGTTCTCATCCCCTGAGAAATCAAAGACACCTCTCCAAGCACAATAACCAGAGTACCTTACATAATAAAAACAAATGATACAGTTCACAAAATGTTTGCCTGACTCCATATTGTGTCTAAAAACTGAAGATCAGAGTCTCATTTCAAACCTCAATTTAAGGTCAGGTAAGAAAGTTTTCCGAATCGAAGACAAACACCCATCTGCTGTAACTAGCAAATCTCCTTGGATTTCAACGGTTTCTTGAGTTCCCATTACTAAAGCTTTAACCTTTACAGTAGACTTATCTTGTGACATTGTGAAAGATAGAAACTTGTGTCCCCAAAGAAACATGGACTGAGGCAAAGCGTTAAACAGAAGAGCGTGAATGTCTGACCAATAAGATGCTCGGAAATCAAAATTCTCATCTCTTGTTAGAATCCTCGTCACCTTCTTCTCACTATCTGTTGCCTGATTCTGTAAACAAACCCACACAAGAAAAAAGTTTAAAACTTTAGCAAAGCTGGAAAATTTACACTCCGATTGTTTCAATTGTCGAACTAAACTCTCAGTGTTTTTTTTTGTAACCTGATCAATCGAGAGAGGTAAGGTGATTTCATCTAATAGATGTGGACGAGGAAGCCAGGATTTGATGATTTGGCGAGCCTGAGGATCGAGTCCAAGCCCAGCACCAGTAGGACTCCGAGCCGGGGGTTCGGAAGATTTCTCGAGCACCAAAACATCCCAGCCAGCTAATGTGAGCGAGAGTGCGCACGATACGCCTGCGATACTCCCTCCTACTATGATCGCTTTCCCCTTCTTCTCCCCCATCTCACAAGTGTTTTAGTTTCTTCTGCTTCACAAAATATTAACGATAAGTGTTCTTTTGACTTAATGACACCTCTGGGTGACTGAGAAGGTTAGAACTATGTGGGCTTTTACAAGCCTGATATATAGACTCAAGGCCCAGTGATTTGATAGTTCCTGCGATACGGTCACTTGTTGTGTCAATAATTGCAACCAACCACCGCATAGAGGAGGCTCTGAGGTTTTAGAGAGTTTCGAGCTTAAAAAAAGTCAGGGATTGTTTAATTGGCAAACACTGGTTTGTTAAGGAAAAAAAACAAGTTGCTTTCGTTACACAAAGCTGCAATATAAATTTTTTTTGGGGAATTTTTAATGTGAACTTAATCTTATCATTTTTAACGCATCTTACCTCTCCCTTCTTGGCATAACTTATGTGCTTTGTTTGGAAGGAAGGCTGCGCAGTGAGCTAGTAGTAGCTCTTAGACTTCAATTTTCCACATTTTCCCGCTATAAAACATTACATTTTCTTAATTTTTGTACCCAATTTACGAATATTTGGGATTTTTTTTTTTTTTTTTGACAATATTTGGGAGTTTTTAGCTCACTTCTTTTACCTGTAAGCCAATTTATGAATATTTGGGAGTTTTAGCTCACTTATACCTGTCCAAGCATATACAAGACTTGGTGCATCTAAAAACACCAGAAAAAAAAGGATACGTCATATCCTATCCTCCATTAAAAACCTGAAAGTAATTGCAACAAAAACAAAAGAGTCAGATGATGTAATCTTTTTATTTTTGCTTTCAAATATTAGCTCAGCTTTTGTTTTGTTTTTACCGTCTATTGACTGTCAAATAGTCCCACACAAGTAAATTTCAACCTGCTGCAGCTTTCTTCGCATTCATCCGTATTGCTTGAAATCCAACCTATTAGTGAAAAAATACCACATATGAGTACTTCTATGCTTGCATACATGACAATCGGGGTTGTTCTAATATATAACAATGGAGCAAGAACCCATGTTCGTAAACACAAAACAACCTGATTCAAAGCTAGTCGTCCAGTTTTATCTTCGCAAATACTGGTGGCAGGGCCCATTGTCTCACAAGCAGATAGCCTCCGCACCTGTATAAAAGAACTGCTAAAAGAATAATATATTGTTCCCTCCCATCACACAAGTAACATAGTGAGAAGGTAAAATAAGCATACCAAAGCCTTATCTGCCATCATTTTCCTCATTGAATAGGCAAAGGCAAGGCTGAAACAAAACAAAAAAGAAGACAAGCAAATATAATCAGCAAAGAGAAGTAAGCTTTCTACTATGAAACTACCACAAGAAAGTAGTGGAAGGGTCTGATATAGCCAAGATAGGAAATACATACGTTAAAGTGATAGCCAATGGAAGACCCTCGGGCACTGCTACTATGAGTCTACGAAAATTGCAACCTGCAGTAATAGCCGAGTATTAGCATTTCTATAGAGGATTTAAACTGCCAGATACCTAATAGACTTGGATGGAAACATACCGCAACAGTAACAACTTTGATCACATCATCAACTACATGACCAATGTCTTCCCTTTAACAAATCCATTTCTCATTTACAAACTCATTTACAAACTCTATATATGGGAGAGTTTCTCATTTACAAACTCTATATGAACACCATCAATCCATTTCTCATTTACAAACTCATCTTGTGATTAACACAAGACTGAGCCGAGGCATTTGTATAGGCAACAAGGGACAGTTAGAGAGGTAATTTAAATTACCTCATTCATTCATGAACCACACCATCAATCCGTTTCTCATTTGTAAACTCATCTTATGATTAACATAAGAGTGAGCGAGGCATTTGTATAGGCAACACCATCAATCAGTCTCTGATTTATAAACTCATCTTATGATTAACATAAAACTGAGCCTGAGGCATTTGAATAGGCAACAAGGGACAAATCGTTTAGGCAACACCATCAATCAGTCTCTGATTTATAAACTCATCGTATGATTAACATAAGACTGAGCCGAGGCATTTGAATAGGCAACAAGGGACAAATCGTTTAGGCAACACCATCAATCAGTCTCTGATTTATAAACTCATCCTATGATTAACATAAGACTGAGCCGAGGCATTTGAATAGGCAACAAGGGACAAATCGTTTAAGCAACACCATTTACGAGTGTAACTCATCTTATAATTAGTATAAGACTGAGCCGAAGCATTTGTTGTATAGGCAACACGGGACAGTTAGAGAGGTAATTTAATTACCTCTCTAATGTGTTGGTGAACACTCGTTGTGATCATAAAACGAAAACACATACAAAAAAAATACAAAAACAACCACATGAAAAGAAACAAACACAACGAGAGAAAACAAGAATGTAAAACTCAAGAAAAAACAAACTCGTATGATTCAACTTATTCAACTCCAAGACATAATCTAGATTCTGAGAATAAAAAAAAAACAATACACTGAACCGGGAAAACTTGGAAAACAAAAGAAAAATCGAAGCCGTTAACATAATTAACCACAAACTAGACCAGATGAAACGAAAAGACAGACAAAACAAACAAATCCCTAATGAAACCAGATGAAAAAACAAGAAACAATTCTGCAAAACTCAAGAAAAACACAAACCTGTATGATTCAATTTATTTAAATCCAAGACATAATTTAGAATTTGAGAAAAAAAATCAAAAACAGAACCAGAAAACTTAGAAAACAAAAGAAAATTTTTGAAGGACTAAACAGTAAAACAATATTACTAGTAGATATGCGAAAAAAAAGACAAGCTTTGGAGAGAATCATAAGTACTTCTGCGAAGAACTTTCCCAAGCGGAAGACTTGAATGATGATCTTGTGGATGAAACCCTAATCACAAAAGAGACAAATAAAACCCGATTTTTCTTAAATTCAGAAACCAAATATAAAAGAAAGAACAATATTACATGAAAAAGGAACAATCTTTACCTGAGATTTCCGAAACCTCAGATTAACAAAAGTCGTGAAGAATAAAAGCATTGGTGCGGCAGTAAAAGTAGAAGGAGGATGATTATGAAACCCTAATCAGAGAAATAAAACGGCAGAATCGAAGATTGAGAAAAAATTCAAACCTGTGACCATCGCCAGAAACCCTAATTTGGTAATCGTTGAGAAAAGTGTTTAAGCTGTGCATTTGTCTCTGTATATATAGACACATCTGATTGCTAAAAACTGCGTCGTAGCGGCACATAAAAAAAAGGAAATATTGAGATGACAGCTGTGATGGCAATTTAGGAGTGTGTGCGTCAAAACTGCGTCGTTTTCATAGAATTACAACGGTTGGAAAGACAGCTGGCAGTTTGACAAAAAAGGAAAAAATTTGGCTGTTGTGAGTCAGAACTACGTCGTTATATAACGGTACTTTGCGTCAAACGAGCTCCGGTGGCGGTGGATGCGCTTGATCCGGGCCCATAATGAATTTTAGGCCCAATAATTTGTCTCTCGCCTACGGATTTATCTTCATCATTATTCGTAATTATCATCATCTTTTTATATTCAACAATTGGTTCAAATCAAATTGGCAAGTGGCTGTTGTGAGTCAGAACTACGTCGTTAGCCTTTGTCTCTGTATATGTTTAGACACATCTGATTTGCTAAAAACTGCGTCGTTGGCTCGGAGCGGCACATAAAAAAGGAAAAGATTAATAGTATATTTGAACCAATGCATATTGTTGGTTGAATATAACGCCTACAAAAACTTGACTTATTTCATGGCAGAACTATATATCTACACTTTTTTTTTTTTTGTTTAAAGAGACATTAAACATTTACTATTATTTCTCACATTGAATTTTACAATGTTCTTCCATGAGAAATGATTGGCAAATCAAAAAGTTTCTTCCTTTCTTAGATTTTGGAGAGTTACATATTTCGACACCAATTAAAAGTTGTATGGTTTTTCACCAAAAAAAAAAAAAAAAATACTAATAATCAACAGTTGTATGGTCATTTGCATATGAACCCTGATGTTTTATGCTTTCATCAAGCAATTAAGTAAATAAACCCTTCTTTGATTCATTCGTAATTTTCATATAAACCCCAAAAGTTTTTGCTTGCAACAAATAACTGTTTATATCTGTAGTATAAGCAAAGAGAATCTTGTACACAAATAGAAACCCTTCTTTGGAGTAATCATCTCTCCAAAGATAACCAAATAAGAAACACTTTTAGTTCTAGACAAAAAAGAAAGAAACAAACAAAAAAACTAAAAACTTGAACCATCGAACTAGATACCATCCGAGATCTGAACAAAAGCCAGCAAAGTCATCAAACAAATAGACTTTGCTTCAGAGAAATATAGGACACTCCACATGATCCAAGAAGAGGCTCACAGAACGCAAGTTATCTCCAAGTCCTTCAATCTCAACTCTTCTGCCAATATCTTTCTCGCGATCGTAAGTGACAATACAGAAGGGGCTATCCGAAGAGACTGGTGAGAATATGAATTTGCCGGAACTAAGAATGGCACCTCTGCAATCTAATAATCTTCTTCTAGCTAAATCAGCCCAAGAAGGAACCACGATAGAGATCTTTGACCATTCTGGTTTGACGCCAATATCTTCCAAAACCCACATATTACATTTACCAAAATGTAAGTGATTCAATAAAGCTATCTTCCCCTGGTAGTTGACCAATTCAGCTGATTCACCACCATCAATTTCGACACCGTTGGGTAATTTAACAAGAGTAAAACCTTCCGATCTCACATCAAAGGACACAATTAGGGATTCTCGTGTATCTCTGTCACGGGTTGACAAAGCTCCGTAGTAAACAACACCAGTCGTCGTCGTCGTCATACATATCCCTTTGGTTGCAGGACAATGCGGAAACTTACATTCGATCATCCTCCATGTAGCTTCTTCTTTCTCCTTCTTCTGAGATCCTCCTTTTAATGTGAAAACTTGATGCTCTTCGCTCACAACTGCTCCAGAAACTTGAAATACTACCGTCGTGCACAATACTTTGTATTCATCTCCAACCGGATCGTATCCCAAAAACCATGATATCCCTAGTTTTCTGACTTTTGGTAAAACCAAGAACTGGCCCGTGCTAAGATTCGAAACCACCACCTTATCCAAATCTTGAAAGCAGATCAAGCCGCGTACCGGTGGAGAAACGTTGTAACTTTGTGAAAAGAGCCGCTTTCTATCAAGACTCAGAGGAAAACTTGATATCGTACTAGTGTAAGAAGAAGACGGTGACGCTGCCTCCAGAGACTGCTGATAGATTGAGTGGAAGAACCGGATGTCATCACGGTTGAATGTGATGAGAAAACACGGACGAGTTAGCGATCGTTTCAGGTAGAGATCGATGAAACTTTTGCTGCGGATGATAGAAGACCAGAGCTTCGAGACGACGATGAGCTTTGGTACGGATTTAGCTGGCAACTTCAAAAGAATCTTTTCGATCAGATCTCGAGGAAGATCAACCATGGATGTGATGTCGTCTCGTATCTGTGGATCGTTTTCCTTCTTAACCCTCTTCATGGCGATTCCTCTGCTTTTTCTTTCTTTTTTCCCGGCTATATATAACCGATTTCTAAAACCGTTATATATATAAACCCAACGAATCTTTTTCTTTTTGTTTTGGAATAACAATTTATGATAACTGGGTGATGATATATACCCAATGGGCCTCAAATATGAAAGTCCAACATTTTTTTTTTCCCAGGAAAATAAAACTTTTTTAACAAAAGTAAACAATAACAGGTGGTGGCCTACGAAGTAGAGGAGGAACCAATCATGAGCCAAATACAACAAATACGTTATAACATGAAAAACCAATAATTTGTTCCAGGCCCATAATGATTTTAGGCCCAATAATTTGTTCTCGCCTAATTTATCATCATCATTATTTTGTTTATATATAGTTTATTTTATTTTCCCCTAAAAAAATAAATCGCGAGCTTTTCCTTCGTCTGTCCGAACGAACGACGTCGAATTCTAGATTGTTCGACGGCGATGGGAGCTGGGAGAGAAGTCAGCGTATCGCTAGATGGAGTCAGAGACAAAAACTTGATGCAGCTCAAGAAACTCAACACGGTTCTCTTCCCTGTTCGCTACAGCGACAAGTACTACGCCGATGCAATCGCTTCCGGCGAATTCACCAAGCTTGGTTCGTCTTCCTTTTTTTCTATTACAATTTTCATTGGAATGTGCCTTTCAATCAGGACCCTAATTCTTTATCTGATTGTGTTATGATTCATCGAATGTACCTGAGAGTTAGTTGCTTTTTTTTTGGGAGGGGGGGGGGGGGGTTTATGATGAACTGTTTTGTGATTAGGCTTGGTAGACTCTATAAAGGAAGTATCTTTTGCAATCGTGCTTTGCTTTGGTTGTCTTGTCACTTGTCATTTTTTTAAGGTTTGAATATGTGGTTTGTCTTCTTGTTTGTTCGGTTTCGTGAAATTTCTTGACTGAGCCGTGTTTTATTTAGGTTCAGAACTAGTGTCTGATATCAGAAAGAAGATGATTTTGTTTGTAATATTGTTTCTTTCTAATCCTTGAATCGATGAGTTTAGTTGCTTTCTATTGTCTGTTGCTTCGTAAATACTGATTCATGTTTGAGCTTTGTTTGAATACTGCATTATCTTGTTTAAACCAAGCGCAAAGCATTTGTTGTACCTAGTAAAGTAATCCATTACTGCTGATAGACTTATTCACTGAATTTGTTTCGTGTTCCTTTGTGTGAAATGCTTGGTTGGAACATCTTTTTGCGCCAACCAGTTTTTAATATGCACAATAAGATGCGATAATGAAAGTTTAAAGACTGTAGACAACACCTTAACTTTGGCAGTAACTATTTCATTGTTGTTGCCTGGATAGTTATGTTCTTGGTGTGACGGTTACTTTCTCCAATTTGTGAGACAAGGAAATTTCTTCATGCTCTAATAACGGATTTACTCTCTCTCTCTCTCTCTCTCTCAGCATATTACAGTGACATATGTGTTGGAGCTATCGCCTGTCGGCTGGAGAAGAAAGAAGGTGGGGGCATGCGAATTTATATAATGACGCTTGGTGTTCTTGCACCATACCGTGGGATTGGCATTGGTAAGTCATAAATCTGCTATCCCAAACTTGAATCTTGATACTGACAAAACAAGAATTATATAGAAAACTGTTGCGTAACTCTGTTGTTCCTTACGTTTTAACACATTAGGCTAGCTGTCGTATGGTTAATTCTGTAGTTCTCTATTTAGAGATTCGAACCACCAAGAAATAGTCCTGAGGGTTTTATGCAGTGACTTCCTCGTATATCAAGATCTAAGATTGTATTCCCCTGTTTCAAAAGAAGCAAAACTCATGTCTATAACTTTTGTATCTTGTTTCGTTTTGTCTTTTGCAGGTTCAAAGCTATTGAATCATGTTCTTGACATGTGCTCCAAGCAAAACATGTGTGAGATATACTTGCACGTTCAGACAAACAACGAAGACGCGATCAAGTTCTACAAGAAGTTCGGGTTTAATATCACAGATACCATACAAAACTATTACATCAACATTGAACCAAGCGATTGCTACGTTGTCAGCAAGTCCTTTGCTCAATCTGAAGCCAACAAATGATGAAAAATAGCCAACTCGGGGAAGCCATTCCTCCCCCAGTTTCTTTGTTTCTTCAATTCAAGATCTATTAATGTTATGATGAACCGTTGGTTTCCGAGTTTTGCTTGTCTTGTTGACCTTAAAGTTTCTTATTGATTCTAAATTTTATAGATTCATGGTTATATACTTGCTGGTTTTGGACCTTTTTTGTTTGGGAAAGTTTTAACTTTGCGATTCAAAGCTTTATACTCAGTACTTGCCACTCCAGGGGTTCGAAATTGAGGTTCCATATCTGAAATGTTGTTCTATCAATTTGAGTAAAGAGATACAAGATTCTTATTATGAGTGTTGAATATTGAAGAAAATATAAAGAACTGTAGAAGAAATTACTTTGGCTTGCGTGCCATTAATTCACAGTGAAGACAGAGAGCTGTGTACTCATAGATCCCAAAAACGGCACGATTGTCTAAGAATCTCCGTTCGTCGGATTGACTCCGCCTCTGCAATTAAAGGACCGCTTCCTCGAGCTTCGAGGTCGCTCTCTTACTCTCACTCGATCCGATTGACCAATGCGGCGTTCTCGTTTTGTTTCCCAAGTTTTCTCCGACGTTGCCTTCGCTGACGCCTCCACTATCTCTGCTCCAATCTTCACCACCATGTCTACTCGTACTCCGGTAAATTTCCTCAGCCATGTTCTTTTCGTATCACTCTCGCTGCGTTGCTTCGGTTAATGGAAGACTAATTTTGTTTCTTACGGAGCAGTACAGAGGTGGCCGAGGCGGGAGAAGTTTCTCCGATCGTCCGTACAACAACGACGCAGGAAGAAGAGATCAGTTCGTTACTGAAGACTCGCATTTTCAGTCAGTTCATGACGCCAATCTCCGATTCCGACATGGTGAACCTTACCGACAACATCAGCCTCCGTTTGGTCAGCGGCAGCAACCACCGTTTAATCAGAATTACGGATTTCGACCTCCGCCGCCGTCTCAAGGTCAGTGGCAACAGTTCCGTCAACCTAATCATCCGCCATCCAATCAAAGCTATACGGCTTGCCCTCCCCCGCCGTTCTATCAAAACCAGATGTCTCGACCGCCTCGGCAACGGAGCTTCCGTCAACGGCCACGGTCAAAACCTTCAGATTACCGTGAATGGGAACATGCTAAAACGCCACTGCCTCCTGGCTCCGGTACGTTTTGCTAAAAGTTTGATCTTCTCATTCAACTTCACGCCACTTTCTAATTTTTTCGCAATTTGATTGATTAACTTTTTTTTTTCTGTGTGCAGAAAAGTTTGTTGTTCTATCGTATAATATCTTGGCGGATTACCTTGCAAATGATCACTGGAGAAGTCTTTACTTTCACATACCGAGGAATATGTTGAGTTGGGGAAGCAGAAAGAGCAAATTAGTGTTCGAGCTTGGCCTTTGGTCTGCAGATATAATGTGCCTTCAGGTTATTGTTTCTGCCATATCTTCTTGTAATTATTTGTATGAAGAGGACTAAGAAGACAAAGCTCTGTTGCATATGTCAGGAAGTTGATAAATTTCAGGACTTAGAGGAGGAGATGAAGCCCCGGGGATATAGTGGCATTTGGAAGGTACGTATATATGTTCTAAATTTGTTGAAAAAAACAATTAGGATTTATCTATCTTTCTTACGAGTCAGTGTCACCTGCATTGCGTAGTGTTGTTTAAAGATGGGTGATTTTGAGTTTGTATTTTCCACTGACTCTCTTGGAGTAAAAGATTACTGTATATGGTATGTAAAAGCTTCTAAGAACTAGGCTTCAAATGTGTGGCTAACTCTTTCGTATAAAAATGTAGATGCGGACTGGTAATGCTGTTGACGGCTGTGCAATATTTTGGCGATCAAATAGGTTTGATTCCCTTGCTCTTCCTTGTGTCGTTCAGTCTGGAATCTTGTGCGGAATCTCATTTTTATCATATTAGATTCAAGTTGGTTCATGAGGAAAGCATCCAGTTCAATCAACTTGGTCTTCGGGATAATGTTGCCCAAATTTGTGTTCTTGAGGTAATATAAAAAACCTTATGGGGGTAGTGACTTACATACGTTTGCCACTTTACCCTAAATTAAATTTGGTTCTGTGTAGACATTGTTGACTTCACGTACAAAAGAAAATGAGACCTTTCCACCTGAAAGGTAACTTAACCGTTAACAGTATATATAAATGTTACTATCATATTATTTTATGGATGGATAATTGCCATTCACCAGGAAGTGGCTGACTTCGTTCAGATTTCAGTGGTTTTCTTTATGGGCTATACTTTGTGGGTGGGTTGAAGTGAATTGCCATTTTCTTTTGCAGCTCTGCTGGTTCCCACCGAGTTGTCATTTGTAACATTCACGTACTTTTTAATCCTAAAAGAGGAGACTTTAAACTTGGTCAGGTACTTTCCTTTATTGCCGTATTCTAGTTTGTAGAAATCTCTTTCCAAACGGCAGTTTTACTCTCTGATTTAACTCTATTTATACGTATGAACATGTAAAAGTGTTAGTTGTCTTAGATAAAACTTTTGAAGCAAAACACTTCGCCCTTTGCTTAACTTGGTTTGTTTAACTGTTTCCATTTATCATCTATGTATTTATCTCTGTTACGTAGGTCAGGACACTCTTAGACAAAGCTCATACTGTTTCAAAACTCTGGGATGATGCGCCTGTTGTTCTTTGTGGGGATTTCAATTGTACACCAAAGGTAGGACACTCTTACCTTAACCAGTTGGTATACCCAAAATAACTTGTTTTGTGACATGGTCTTAACATTCTTCCACCTGGTTGCAGAGTCATTTGTACAACTTTATTTCAGACCGGAAGGTAAAGCTTCATTGTTAGGCAAGTCCTTCATCTATTAGTAACATTATATATATGGTTCACATTGTATCTTGTGCTGCTCTCTGCAGTTGGATTTGTCTGGTTTGGCCAGAGACAAAGTTTCGGGGCAAGGTTCTGGTGAGTTTCGTCCACCAAGGCCAGAAAATTATACGACGAGGTAGAGCAAGAACTCACCAAGTTCATCGCCATCATTATGTATTTGGTTTTTCAACTTAATATCTCCATGTTTACCCTAGAATCTTTGGGTTCTACTCTGCTTTTGAAATTATCAGCATGGTTGATAGACCTCCTCAATTTTCCAGGTTTCAGTCCACCAATAAATCTCCACAAAGTCAAGTTCAACCACCAGATTCGATCACTAATGCTCATATAGAGAATAACTCCAACATAGATGCCCCCTCCGAAAAGACATCTGACCTTCCATGTGGTGATACAATTCTTGCTGGTCACAAAGCCACCTCCAGCTCAGACCAAGTATTACCAGGCGAGAGTATGGCCGCAGATTGTAATTTTGGAATAGAAAACAGAAAACCTGATGTCTCCGGGAATCTCTCGATATCTGAAGATCTTTCTTCAGTAACCATATCAAATACAGAACCTCAACATGCTTCCAGTGCTAGAGAAGATTTGAATACAGATCATTCTGTAAGTTCCGTTTTATCAGAAACAGAGCATTCTCCTGAGGAAATATGTTCTAGGGATCAAGATATTTCATCTAGTTTCTCCACCAAGGTTGACACTAATTTGGCTGAGGTGAAACTAGATGGCTTAACATTGGACGAACCAGTAGTATTCGCGCAAGATGAAGAAAGTTTAGGTGAAGATGGGGAAACCTTTTTGGCTAAGCTACATGATAATAATGAAGACTTGAGTCAAAAAGGGGAACTTGTGAATGAACTTCCACTTAAATCGGGGTTTGAAGCTCTTAATAGTGACAAAATTACTTATAGTCCATCCTCTTGGACTCCAATGGAGATAGCAACTGCAACAGGTGACCCAGAGAAAACGACGGTTGAACATGCTCTGGAGCTTAAGAGTACTTACTCAGAAGTGGAGGTATTGTAATATATTTCCCTACAGTTTTGTCCTTTTACCTTCTGTTTCTTGAGAAATTATATTATTAGGAAGCTGTTGAAATTTGTGGTTAGGGTCAAGCAAACACAAGGGATGAAAACGGAGAACCTGTAGTGACCAGTTATCACAGATGTTTCATGGGGACAGTTGACTACATATGGTATTAGCATTAGAAGCAAAACCATTTGTGATAAAGATTACTTCATTATTGTGGATTATGCACGTTTTGACATATTCTCATGTTTGATTTCTTGTTTGGGTTAGGCGGTCGGAAGGTCTTCAAACAGTGCGTGTGCTTGCTCCAATACCAAAACAAGCAATGCAGTGGACACCAGGCTTCCCGACTCCAGTAAAATCCCATGATATTGTTTCTTGTATAGCCTAGCTTTTTAACTGAATTGATTACAAATCTTTTTCATGATTGTATTTCTGGTTTTGTTACAGAAATGGGGAAGCGATCACATTGCACTGGTTTCAGAGTTGGCCTTTTGCAGCAGCAAAACTCTGCCCAAAAGCTGATAATAAACAGGTGGGTGACTGCATTAGAAATCTAAGAAAGTGTAAGGACATAAGGTGTTGGAGCTCTTGGGTTCAAGCACATCCTCGTTGCAATGTTGGTGATCTTAACGTCGTCAATAGCTTATTTAATATCCTAGCAAAACATCTAAGAGTAAACTTTAACAGAATCTCATAGGCTCCAGTTTTGTTTTTTCTCTTTATCGTAGTTTACAGTGACAGGTTATATTTGAGTTTTTTTTTTTGGCGACTCTCAATTTCAGAAAAATCTGCAATACAATAAAGGTTTATCCGTTTAATGCATTCTTCTTAATTTTAAATACCTTCACTGTTTACTCCCAACTCTTTCAGTTTTAGTCTAGACTGATTCTTTCAGTTATTACAGATGAGCACCTAGCGTTATCAATGTCCTTGGGTTCAATATAAGGACATCACACATTAGTACTTAGTCGCTGCAATAATATTCAGAACATCCAAAACTTGTTGCATCAATGGTCGTTTATTCTTGTCCCGCTCGGTGCAACTTTGGATGAGTATGCCCATCAGTTTTGCCGCTTTCATAGGATAATCGGTTCCAAGTCGGGGATCGATTATTTCGCCAATCTTGTAATTTCCGGACAAGAAAGATCCAGTCCGAGCACCTGCGCTTTGATTCCGCAAATTTGTTAATCTGTCTACTGAACCACCTAAAAGCTCAAGCAAGATCACGCCAAATATGTAAACATCAGTCTCCATTCCCACATAACCTACATACATATTACACAGTTGTCTTAACATTAAACAATGAGAGATTAATCAGAATTTGTAAAACAAAACTTAAGAATTTGGTGTACCTGACATGAACCATTCAAAAGGTATGTATTCAGTTCTACCCACAAATCTCTCATGTTTCAAACGTTGATTGTTTGATTCAAGATAAAACAATTTTGCATTGTATTGCTGATGAAATCCAAACTTGGGGATATTAGTTGCTAAGATCGCAAACAAACAGAAGAAGATCAAGGATGGAAATAAAGTCGTAACCTCGTCAAGCATAATATTATGCGGTCTAAGTTCTAGATGTAGCATGCAGTTCTTGATCGAGTGGAGAAAAGCAAGACCTTGAGCTGTTCCAATGGCAATCTTAACCCGTATTTCCCATGGCAATGCCTCTTCTTCTGTTGAGAGAGAAACATTGCAACTGAATGTAAAGCAAAATTATCTTATACCGATTTATAGAAGGGGCACATTAATTAGAAGAGAGATCGATCTTAACTTCCGAAAATGTGATGATCTAAACGTCCTTTGTGCAAGTATTCTAAAACCAAAAGTGAACTTTTTTTGTTATCTTCACAACAGTAACCCAAAATTTTGACCAAGTTTGGATGAGGATATTTTTCTAGAGACTTCACTTCTTCCTGTAGTAGTTTTTTTTTGCCCATCAATTAGTACACAACACATAAAACAATTAAAAATAAAATAAAATAGTTGAATGAAAAGAGAACAGACTTTGCTTACCATCCACTCTTGCAGAGCCTGTGAACTACTATGAAGACATTCGATGACAGAAACAGGGGTACCTGTTTTAGTTCTTGAGGGTGCAAATGTGGTGTCATCGATGTAGCCCTTGTAGAATGCTCGAAGACAGTGATTCTCGCAAATTTCGACCCTGTCTTGTCTGAATTTCTTCATTGCTTTCATCCATTCTGAGAAGCTGAAGACTCTCATATTCTCGTTTTGTGCCTCCACTTTTCCATTATACATAGATAAGAACTTGAGTTACGTAATTTCTTTTTAAACATTAACAATAGTAAAGTGCTTTTGAAAACATAGATGCATGTACCTGAAACTAGAGGGACGGTGAGAGGCTGGTAAGCATATGAAGAAGGAGGTTGTTGTTGTTTGAAAGGCTTTACAATGTTTCCCATTGTTGATGATGAAAGGCTTGAATTCTCAATACGTAACTCAACTCAAGTTTGGAATTTTGCAAAGATACTTCTGGTTTTATAAAGAGGTTACAAAGTTATTCCAAGTTGTACAAAAAAAAAAAGAAAGAAAGAAAGAAACCACTACATATACCTATATGCATGACAGTACACTACTAGTTTACTAAGTTGGGGAAAAAATTCGAAGACTCAAGTAAAGAATCTCAGAAAAGTGTTGTGTCAATTTTAATAAGTTATTGACTTTTATTGCTTTATTGTTGATTAGAAAGTTTTCTAACTCAAGTAAACAATTTCGAAAATAGTATTAAAGAGTCAATTTTAGCTTTATTGCTTTTAGTTGATCTATTGATTACGAATAGAGGCTGTAAATGGTAACTCTGAAACGTAGAGGACACACTTACAATTACTATCGAGTAATGTACAGAAGGACAAAACCAAAAACGCGTTAATTTTGTTTTCCTTCTCTTCTTCTTTCAAAGCTGAAATAGCCTGAACTGAACTGAACGTGTATTTCAGTACTTTATGTATCTTCTTCGTTGGTTCTTATAATTTGAACAAAATAGTCTATAGATTTAAATTTTCTATACTGTAAGGAATAAGGATGATTGGATAATTTATTGAGAATTATGGAATAGGCCCAACTAAAATATTATTGGGTTTATAAAATCCCATATACTTATGGGCTTTAATTTATATCTCCAGGCCCCAATGTTATGCAACAAATGTTCTTCGTCTTCTTCTTCTTCTCTCTCTCTCTCTCTACCAAACAACTCCTCTGGGATTCTGATTCTGTGACTTCTCGCCATTACATTAATTTTAATTATCGCTAAAAGCTTTCGCCATATTCTCATCTTCTCAACATTCTCAGGCGTTTTTCGCGGCATTTATTTCGAATTCGCATGAAGATTCCCTTGTAATGTTTTCATTTCTTCCTCGTTGTCCGTAGTAATTGGTTCTCTCTCTCTCTCTCTCTCTCTCTCTCTCTCTCTCTCTCTCTCTCTCTCTCTCTCTCTTCATGGGTTCGGCTTCGATTAGTTACCAATTCGGAATCTCAGCTCGATTCCACGGGAATTTGAATTCGAGGTCGGATGTTACTGTTTCCTCGCTTCCATGTAAAGCTGATGTTTCCAGAAAGATCATATTCTCAGCTCCAAACTCCTCCACTCACAAGGTATTTGATTATTTCTCTCAGTCTCGTTTATGCCAATAACAAAAAAAGTTCCAAACTTTTTATCTGGGTCTCAAGATTTCTATCAAATTGCGTGTTTTGCTTCTTTGGATTTAGATCGTTTTTAGTTGGTGGATTCTCCTACTGTAGGCGTTTTTGATATGCAGGAATGTATAAATCGAGCTCGGGTATGTTCTTTGCCAAATACTGATGACTACTGCGATGAGATATTTGAGACGCCGATACTAGACAGCATTGAAACTCCATTGCAGTTGAAGAATTTGAGTGTTCAGGTAACTTTTTGTTGATGTTCTTATGCCATATGTAGTTGAATGAAAAAAAAAAAAAAACTGAAAGGGCTTGGGGTTGATGAAGTTGGTTTTTTCTTTTTGTAGGAGTTGAAGTTATTAGCTGATGAAATACGTACGGAGCTTCATTCTGTATTATGGAAGAAGATCCAAAAGTCTATGAACCCTAGCTTGGCTGCAATAGAACTTACCCTTGCTCTGCATTATGTTTTCCGTGCCCCGGTTGACAATATATTGTGGGATGATGTGGAAAAAGTAAGCTTATGTTTTGACATTCAGGGGACTGATGATCTGATTTTCTTGTGCTTTGGACCTATTGTTGGAAGGTTTTGATGTGTTTCTTGTTGTGTTAATAGCTTGGTTTGTTCCTTTGTAGACATATGCACATAAAGTTTTGACAAGACGTTGGTCTGCAATTCCATCGAGACAAAAGAACGGTATCTCTGGGGTCACTTCTCAATTGGAGAGTGAATATGATTCTTTTGGGGCTGGACATGGCTGCAACAGTATTTCTGCTGGGCTCGGTAATTTTTCTCACCCTTTGTTAAGGAATCAGTTGCCTATAGCTTTAGTTTATTTCCTTATCCTTTTGCCTATTTTCCCTAAAACAAGAAGTAGGCTTAGCTAATGAACGTTTGGTGTGCTGAACGTTTGTTTTTGTTTTCTTAGGATTAGCGGTTGCTCGAGATATAAAAGGAAAGAGAGACCGGGTTGTGGCTGTGATAGACAATGTGACAATAACTGCTGGTCAAGCATATGAGGCAATGAGCAATGCTGGTTATTTGGATTCTAATATGATTGTTATACTTAATGATAGCCGTCACTCTTTACATCCAAATATGGATCAGGGATCCAAGGCATCCATCAGCGCACTATCTAGCATCATGAGCAAAATCCAATCTAGCAAAATTTTCCGGAAATTTAGAGAATTAGCCAAAGTATGCATTCCCATACTCTCTTTATTAAACTTAGTTGGTTGCAATTTTGAGGCTGGAAATTTCATGTTCAACAATTGTAGATGTTATTTGATTTTGCTGTGAATTTTGACAGGCTATGACGAAAAGAATTGGAAAAGGCATGTATGAATGGGCAGCCAAAGTCGATGAGTATGCACGTGGAATGGTTGGACCAACAGGATCAACTCTCTTTGAAGAACTTGGTTTGTACTACATTGGTCCTGTTGATGGACACAACATTGAAGATCTAGTTTGTGTTCTCCGAGAAGTATCTTCTCTAGATTCAATGGGTCCTGTGTTGGTCCACGTGATCACAGAGGAAAACCGGGATGCAGAATTCGGAAAGAAGATCATGGTCAAAGGTATATTCCTCTGCTTATGTAATTTTCTCAACACTATCCATATCTTGACATTGACAGTTCATTTTTGTGTCTCAGACAGACGCACTTACAGTCATTGCTTTGTGGAGGCTTTAGTGATGGAGGCAGAAATGGATAGAGATATTGTTGTGGTTCATGCAGGAATGGAGATTGATGCATCACTTCTAACATTTCAGGAGAGATTTCCAGACAGGTTTTTCAATGTCGGAATGGCTGAACAGCACGCTGTCACATTCGCCGCTGGTCTTTCTTCGGGAGGTCTGAAGCCCTTTTGCATCATTCCCTCTGCTTTTCTACAAAGAGCTTATGACCAGGTTTCACCTTTTTCCCCATCTCACTCGCACAGAGTAAGACTGTTGTTCTAAAATGTTTTATCAGAAGCAAAGGGCCTTAGTGTCTTTGATGGTTTTGTTAGGTGGTCCATGATGTAGATAGGCAAAGAAAGGCGGTGCGATTTGTTATTACAAGCGCAGGGCTTGTTGGATCCGGTGGTCCAGTGCAGTGTGGAGCTTTTGATATAGCTTATATGTCATCCTTACCAAACATGATAGCGATGGCTCCTGCCGACGAGGATGAGCTTGTTAATATGGTTGCAACTGCAGCTTCCATCACTGACCGTCCGGTTTGTTTCCGGTTCCCTAGAGGCTCCGTTGTCGACAGGAATTATCTCGTCCCCATTGGATTACCAATTGAAGTAAGCTCCAATCTAATCTTCAAATCTTTTTGTTGCAAAAGCAGACTGTGCTGACACAAGAATCGCTTTATCATATTAGAGTAGATCGGAAGAGGAAGAGTTCTTGTAGAAGGTCAAGTTGTGGCTTTGCTTGGGTATGGAGCCATGGTTCAAAATTGTCTTCATGCTCACTCGCTTCTCTCCAAACTCGGTTTGAACGTGACTGTAGCTGATGCAAGATTTTGCAAACCCCTCGACATCAAGCTTGTGCGTGATCTATGTCAGAACCACAAATTCCTCATCACTGTCGAAGAAGGCTGTGTTGGAGGGTTTGGTTCTCATGTGGCACAGTTCATAGCCCTCGATGGCCAGCTCGATGGAAACATCAAGGTAGATAAAAATCAAAAACCCCATCATCTCTTTCAAAGTTCTCATCTTTTTGGTTTCTGATTTACCTTTTTTGTTGGGATTTAAAAATTGGTAGTGGAGACCGATTGTATTACCAGATGGCTACATCGAAGAAGCTTCTCCTAGCGAGCAGCTTGCTCTTGCTGGGCTAACTGGACATCACATAGCAGCAACCGCTCTGAGTCTTTTGGGTCGTACTCGTGAAGCATTGCTCCTCATGAGCTAGCATAACCTTCTCATGAGGGATTTACCTTCACAAGAAGCTCAGAGACTTTAAAAGGCATCACATTTATGACTTATTAAGAAGAGTGAATGATGAGTGTAATTATTAAGTTTCTTAAACAAAATTTGTTGATAATATATATTCAGAATTAAAGAAATATGATATCCTGATTTTGGAAGAGCAATCTGCTACGTTTGTATATTGTAAATATAGAGTATGAAAATTTACTAATTACTTTTTAGTTTTTACACGGTTTTCCCAATTTTCATATTCTCAATTTGTTGCTGTTGTTGTCAAGTCTTCTAATATACATACACCTACTAGTTTCTCTATTTGGTATAAGCGGATACAATGTCCCATATCTGGAAACAAACAAAATTACACTCCAGACGTTTGTATTTTTCGACACTTCTTCTTAAGTCATACACATACATTAATTAAAAAAAGCTTTCCTTTTTAAAATTAGTAAAGAGTTACTGTCAATATTCTTTTTTTACAATACCCGATTCCTTCTTCTTCTTCTTCTTCTTCTTATCGATCTGCGTCTCTCTCTCTCGCTCGCTCTCGATCATTTCGCTTCTATCTGAATCCTGTGGTTTCGTGTCTTCATGTAAGTTTTCTCCTTGTCATTCGTTTTGTGTCGATCGGAATTTAAGTGGAAAGATCGGAACTTTTACCTCGATTTTATCGGGAATCGAAAAATTCATTCTGATCGTTGCATCTAGTTAAAAAAAAAAAAAACCCTAATTTGCAGGTCACTTAATTCAGTTTGTTGACAAAGAGTGATGCTTTCTCTCTGTTGCAGTTATAAAAAAATTGAATGATGGAAACAGAAACGGAACATCATAGAACTGTCTCTGTCGATGACAACGATAGCCTCGTACCAGAGCCTAGTTCAACAACAAAAGAAAGCTTTTTTGAAGATTTCTCGCTTACAGGGCAAGTTATGAATCCACAGATTTCAAGTGCTGGCGAAGTTTTGACAAAAGTTGAATTGGATTTTGCTTTTGTCTCTGAGAAATTGGTCAATCTAAGCCTTCTCACTATGCAACTCGGCACCAGGGAAAATGATTTTGAGTCTTTTGTTTCTAAGAAAGTAGAAGAAGAAGAAGAAGAGCCTTCGAGTAATGATGATGATTCGGCTGAGAAGGCGTTGGAGTTTGATCTCTTGTCTTCAATCCTCAATTCAGAGGTGAAAGAACTTGAATCGCTTCTTGGTTTTCTCCAGGACGAGATTCAAAGTGCACGTGTTATGATTTCTCCGTTTCAACATGATGGAGAAGCTTTCTTGGATTTGGAAGGCAAGTTGCATGATGCTGAACAGTCTTTGGCTCAGTTAATGGACCAAGTGGTGGAAATGAAGAAGCAATCTTCTAACTTTCAGAGGTTATCTTCTGGTTTGGATGAATTTGGAAGCTGTAAGTGTCTTTTAAACATTTGTCATGATGGCTATAGCTGGAGAAAATTTCTCAGGCTTTGATTAAACTTATGTTAACTTTGTTTTGGCAGGGTCTGGAGGACAAACTGCAGTGTCTCAAAACGATGGTGAGTTTGGTGATCTTAGTGCTAAGATCAAAATGCAGACTGCTGATCAGCAAAGAAATGTTTTGAGGATGCTTGAGAAATCTTTGGCTAAGGAGATGGAACTTGAGAAGAAACTAAGCGAATCAAGAAATACTGAACGTGAGTTAGAGATGAAACTATATTCTTCCGAGCAGGATGTTGTCTACATGGAAGAAGTTACCGAAGATGCCTTCTCGAGGTGGCTTGAGTCAGATAATGCTGCTGAAGTCTTTAAGGGAACGTCAAAGGAGATGTCTGGGAAACTCCAAGTTCTTCAGTTCAATCTCAGCGGTTCTTTTAAGCGGGAAGATAACTTGAAGTCTGAGCTCGTTAATTCAAAGGAACGTTTAGAAGCTAAGGAATGCGCCTTGCACAAACTTGATAGCAGCAATGCAAGACTTCATGACTTTCTTATGGCGCAAACAGAAGGCTTAAAAGAGAGTTTGAGAGAAGCTGAGGAAAAAATGATTCTGTTGAACACTGAGAATTCCTCATTAAGTGAAAAAGTTAGCTCCCTTGAGGATCAACTGAATGAATATGGGCTTCAAACAGAAGATGCGGATGCTACTTCTGGTGCTCTTATAAAAGATCTTGAACGTATCAATGAGGAACTGAAAGATAAATTAGCCAAAACTGAAGCAAGGGCTGAAGAAGCAGAATCCAAGTGCAAAAATCTAGAAGAAAGCCAAAAGGAGCTTCAAGACGAGTTGGGGACTTTCAGAGACAAGGGCTTCACTCTGGAGAAGTTAGCATCGCTTGAGAAACACTTGAGGGACTCAGATCTTCAACTAGAACATGCAGTTGCAGCTGTTGAAGCAAGTAAAGAAAAGCAGAACTTGTTATACTCTACTGTTTCTGATATGGAGGATGTGATTGATGATCTTAAATCCAAAGTTTTGAAGGCTGAAAACAGGGCTGACTATACAGAAGAGAAGTTGATTATGGTATCTGAGTCTAATGCAGAGCTCAACGAAGAACTGAAATTCTTTAAAGGTAGATTGAAAGAAGGGGAGAAATATTTACAGCAAGCAGAAGAAAGAAAAATTCGGACCGCTAAAGATATTGCTTTACATAACAAGATCATGAAAAAACTGGTCATGCAACTAGCTGCTGAACGAGAACGACTTCATAAACAGGTATTAAGACTTTAACACATATGCTCACAAACCCAGTTTGGGTGTTATTTCATCATCATCATAGTGGATGCTTAGATTTTGATACTTTTTTGGCAGATAACTAGCTTGTCAAGAGAGAATTGTGTGTTGATGGTGAAGTTGAAAAAGATTGGAAAATCTGGTATTATGGAGAGTGGCAATGGAAATGAACTTTCGGCAAAGTCTGACCAGAATGCTTCTTCTTGCCATCAAGAAAGTAGTCCTCAAGCCACCGTCACTTCAGTAGTTAATCCAGAGGTATATTAATTCCTCCTTACTGGAATTCTGATTTTGCAGGCATTTAAGTGAAGTCTACCATTCAGCTTTAAGATGGAAGAATTGAATATTGACTTTCTTCTTTGAAGACCTTATAAAAAAAGTGATGTTGGTCACTAATTTTTTTTTTGTAGGAGGAAGAAACAGAATTAAAATCAGATATTGGAAGTGTAAGGAGATTAGATGTTGGAGCTCTTGGATTGAAGCACATTCTCGTTGCAATGCTTGTGATCTTATTATCGTCAATGGCTTACTTTATATCTCAGCAAAACATCTAAAAGTCTTTCACTTTTTCAGAGTCTCATAGGCTCCAGTTTTGTTTTTTCACACTCTTTGTCATAGTTTAACATTACAATGACAGACTATTTTGTAGTTCTTTTTGGCTATCTATCACAGAGAATCTGCTATAAAAGTTAAAATATGCTTCTTGATTATATATGCTTCACTGTTAACCCCCGACTCTTTCAGTTTTAGTCTCAGCACTTCAATATACTGATTTTTCCACTTATTACAAGTATTTATTGTTGTCAAACATCAGTACCTCTCTAAACATTAATCCTTAACCTCTGCAATATAATTCAGAACATCCAAAACTTGTTGCATCAATGGTCGTTTCTTTTTGTCGTGCTCAGTGCATCTGTAGATGAGTTTACCCATCTGTGTCACCGCATCCGCTGGATAAAGGTTCCAAGTCGAGGATCGATTATTTCCGCAATCTTATGATTATCTAAGCTTTGCCTGTTCTTGATTGTTCCTTCATATCTCGAACCAGTTAAAAGCTCAAGCAAGATCACACCAAATATGTAAACATCGGACTCCATTCCGAAACAACCTATATACATACATTCCACAGTTGTCGTCTTTAACATTTTGAACAATGATTAATCACAAACCAAATTAGTTATATATGTGATTTAGGTGATACCTGACTCACATTCAGGAGGTAGGCATTTGAATATTCCAGCATGTCGACCTTCATCTACCAAACGATGTTGTTTGTTTGAATCAAGATAAAGCAATTTAACATTGTATTGCTGATGATCATCCAAACTTAGATATTAATTTCGATCATACAGCAAACAAAGAAATAATAATAGAAATAAAAATCATTACCACCTCGTCAAGCATAATGTTATGCATTCTGATTTCTCGATTTATCGGGAACTTGTTGATCGAGTGGAGAAAAGCAAGACCTTGAGCTGTTCCAATGGCTATCTTAATCCGTATTTCCCATGGCAATGCTTCTTCTTCATCTTCTGATGATGAGGGAAACATGAAACTCTATATGTAATGCAAAAATAATCTATAATACAGATTTTTTATAATTGGGAAGAGATCTTAACTTCCGAAAATGCGACTGTCCAAGCGTACTCTGTGCGAGTATTCGAAAACCAAGAAGAGTGATTTGTTATCTTCACAACAGTAACCCAAAAGTTTGACCAAATTAGGATGAGAAATGTGTTCTAGAGACTTCACTATTTCCTGCCACTCATAGTTTTTGTGCCCATCAGATAAGTGGACAAGACATACAATATGAAAGAGTCAGGCTTTTGCTTACCATCCAGTCCTCTAGAGAGCATGATGACCTATCACATTCCAATTCCATGACAGAAACAGCGAGTCCTGTTCCAGTTCTTGATGGAGAAAATGTGGTTTCATCGAGGTATCCCTTGTAGAATTGTCGAACAGAGCAATCTTCACATACTACTACTCTTGTCTTTTTTGAAATTCTTGGTTGCTTTCTTCAAATCCGTGAATCTGAAGACTCTCAGATTCTCGTTTTGTGCCTCCACTTTTCCATATACATACATACATTTGAGCCACGTATTTTTTGTAGACATTACATGTAAATAATAGTAAAAGTGCATTTAAAAAACAGAGTTGCATGTACCTGAAAGTAGAGGGACGGTGAGAGGCTGGTAAGCAAAAGAAGGTTGTTGTCGTTTGAAAGGCGTTACAATGATTCCCATTGTTGACGATCAAAGGCTTCAAATGCTTGTTGTTTCTCAATCTCTTATTCTCTTTGGCTCTCAAAATTGGAATGGAATTCACAAGTTCGATCTCATAGGGTTTTAACAAGAGTTTGAAACTAATGAAAGAAGCTATAGCAAAGAAAAAAAGTTTTAGACTGGCCTCAGAAATCAACTCTTTGAAAATTTCAATTACTCACTCAGGCCAAACAAAGAAAGTGGCACACAAGGCACGGTTGGGTATGTCTGTATCCATATAAGCCACGTTTGTGGAAATTTTTCTCAGACTCGATTATAGAAAGAAGAGAGAGTCAAGTCCAGTTTGGTAAGTTTTGTTAAGTTGATGAGACTTAGAGGAAGATTTTAATTATTGCAATGTTTTTGATCCTAACGTTGGCTTACTTTTCAGAAATCTCACAGTCTCCAGTTTTGTTTTGTTGTTCTATAAATAAACCACTGAACTACAGTATTACTGTTGCAGGGATTTCATCTTCAAACAATGGCAATGGCTGATCAGCATGCAGAGACATCTTCAATTGCATTAACGGAAGTGTCTGGATAATCCAAGTGTAGAACTTTGTGATTACTTTGATAATTATGAAAAAGCTGTTGAGAATGCACTGTTTCCACCTGGTATTTATACTTAAAGAGGTAACATTTATAAAGTTTAGATTTATCACATTTGTTTCTTGATCAAGTCTATGTATAAGTTTGGGTTTATATATGACCTTGTAACCTATTTCAAGATTTCGTGCACATTTAGGTTTATGTGTGTGTTTGGAAAATTTAACTCGAAGACACCAATATTGTCTCAAGCATCAATTGAGAAACACTTGAGGGACTCAGATCTTCAACTAGAGCATGCAGTTGCAGGCTTGCAGCTGTTGAAGCAAGTAAAGAAAAGCAGAACAAGTTATACTCTACTGTTTCTGATATGGAGGATGTGATTGATGATCTTAAATCCAAAGTTTTGAAGGCTGAAAACAGGGTTGACTATACAGAAAAGAAGTTGATTATGGTATCTGAGTGCTTTACATAACAAGATCATGAAAAAACTGGTCATGCAACTAGCTGCTGAACGAGAACGACTTCATAAACAGGTATTGAGACTTTGTATGATTCTTGTATATATCATCAGTACCTCTAAACATTAATCCTTAATATCTGCAATATCATTCAAACTATCCAAAACTTGTTGCATCAATGGTCGTTTCTTGGTATCCTTCTCGGTGCATCTGTTGATGAGTGTACACATCTGTGTCGCCGCATCCGCTGGATAATTGTTCCCAAGCCGGGGATCAATTATTTCCGCAATCTTATAACTATGGGGCAAGAGAGACGTAGTGCAGACACCTAGGCGTTTCTTGTACTCGAATATATTTATGTATGTCGAACCAGTTAAAAGCTCAAGCAAGATATCATACCAAAGACGTAAACATCGGACTCCTTTCCCAAACTACCTGCATTGCATGCGTTACTACACAGTACACACTTGTCTTAACAACATTGAACAATGAACGATTAATATCAGAATTTTGTAAAACAGATTTTGGTGCACACCTGACGAATATTCAGGAGGTGGACATTTAAATCTTCCCGCAATGTGACCTTCGTCTACCAAACGATGTTGTTTGTTTGATTCAACATAAAACAATTTAACATTGTATTGCTGATGACATCCAAACTCATATATTAATTTTCTAAGATCATAAAACATAAAGAAAGAAGAACTAATGGAAATAAAACCATATATATATATACAACCTCGTCAAGCATAATGTTATGCATTCTAAGTTCTCGATTTAGCGGGTTGTTGTTGATCGAGTGGAGAAAGACAAGAGCTTTAGCTGTTCCAATGGCTATCTTAACCCGTATTTCCCATGTCAATGCTTCTTCTTCTTCTGTTGAGGGAAACATGAAACTCTATATGTAATGCAAAAATTATCTATATATACAGTGTTATAATTGGGAAGAGATCTTAACTTCCGAAAATGTGACGGTCCAAGCTTACTCTGTGCGAGTATTCGATAACCAAGAAGAGTGATTTGTTATCTTCACAACAGTAACCTAAAAGTTTGACCAAATTAGGATGAGAAATGTGTTCTAGAGACCTCACTATTTCCTGCAAGTACTCATAGGTTTTTTGTCCCCCATCAGATAAGTAGACAAGACATACAATATGAAAGAGAGGGTCAGGCTTTTGCTTACCATCCAGTCCTCTAGAGAGCATGAACTATCACATTCCAGTTCCATGACAGAAACAGCGAGTCTTGTTCCAGTTCTTGATGGAGCAAATGTGGTTTCATCGATGTATCCCTTGTAGAATTTTCGAACAGAGCCATTTTCACATTCTACTACCCTGTCTTTTTTGAAATTCTTGGTTGCTTTCTTCAAATCCGTGAATCTGAAGACTCTCAGATTCATATAAGCCAAGTTTGTGGCAAATTTTCTCAGATTCAATTATAGAAAGAAGGGAGAGTCAAGTCCAGTTTGGTAAGTTTTGTTAGGTTGATGAGACTTAGAGGGAGACTTTCTTGCAATGTTTGTGATCCTACCGTTGTCTATCATCAATGGCTTACTGTTTCAGAATTCAGAAATCTCACAGGCTCCAATTTTGTTTTGTTGTTCTATAAATAAACCACTACGTTATTACAAATTGGCGGTCTAGACTTATTTCAACTTCAAATATGATCCAGTCAACCTCGTGAGCGATAGAATTGTTTTAGGAGTTTTGGGAATCTTAGCTCTGTATCTTGCACAAGAGGGGCCTGAAGAGACGGACGTAGCGTTTCAGCAAATACACGAGGAGAACCACGTACAAGAGCTAGTGTTCCGTTTGATACTCCTTATATTGTATACTTGTGAGCATTCCGATATATTTATAAAATGCCTCAAGTAAACAAAAGCCTCCAACAAATATAAAACTGACCAAAAGAAAAAAAAAAAAAAAGCAAATATATATAACAAGAAAACAAATAAACAAATAAGCCAAAACAATAAAACAAATAAGCCAAGAAAACAATAAAACAAACAAGAAAAAAAATAAAGGAGTAAAGTTTTTACTTAAACCTGTTCTTGCTATTTGATCTGAGTAAGTAATAATGTATTATGTTCTAAATCTCATGATCGATCTAGCATATTTATAGGAGAGACGTTAACATCAGTCTCCCAAAAAGTCTTCTTAAATTAAAACGTAACACTCTATACTTGCTAAATTTATCCTAAAGTAAATATTATTATTTTGCTTTCACCACTCAATTAAAAGTAAAAATATTTGTGCAGAGACGACTTCATTTGAATAATATTTGCCGAATTACTCCAAATCAAACATTAGTCCATTATTTAATAATCTGATGAATTTAAAATGGTTTTGACTGATGAGTATTATGATATATATATATATATATATATACATACACACAACTCACTGCAAAAAATAATAATAATAAAACCATCATTCATCAAAACATCATTCAGAAAATAAAAAGCTAGCTCTAACGATTTTCTACTTTATTTATTAAATAAAAATAATTAACGTGTGCTAAGCAAAGCATGTGCTTCTTTATTTCCTGTTTTGCATATGTTAAGTAGAGGACCAATGAGAAACCATAATGAATCTAAAACGATTTTGAATTAACACTAAAATGAAATTCAGTTCAACAAATGCTTACGCAATCCAACTACTCGAGCATAACAAACTTAATTGCAATTAATAGAAAGAAAAAATAACATTTTGGCTTTACGATCAACTTTTTCCAACTTTTGTTTCTTATTTAGAAATTAGGTGATTTACTCAAGTGTTATCCAAATTAAGTAATATTACCAAAATAAAAAAAAAAAAAGATTTTATTACTAGAATATTTCGGGTATTTTCAAAATACCCAACGTGTCCTTGTTTTATGTTATCGGAAAAAATGTTATTACAAAAATGCCATCACGTCAGAAATCGCTGACGTGTAACCATAACTCAGCCGTAACACGTTACAGATGAATGTTGTGGTTGAGTTATAGGTATGTTGCGGATGAGTTATAGAAAAAAACATTTGAGTAAGAGCGGACGGCTGACTTATAGCATAACTCAACCAAGCGTTACGGTTGACTTATTAAAATCTAGTTGAGTTATGCTATAACTCAACCGTCCTTACGGCTGACTTATTAAAATCTGGTTGAGTTATGCTATAACTCAGCCGTCCTTACGGCTGAGTTTTCACCCGATGGTTGAGTTGTCAAAAGTTTGGCTGAGTTATCACTACGACACGACTGAATTACCATTTTCCGACTGGTTGAGTTATGAAAAACGGCTGACTTATGAGCAACTGTTACGGTTGAGTTATCGTACAACTCAACCATAATAAGCTGACTTATTGTACAACTCAGTCGTGATAGGCTGACTTATCATACAACTCAACCATTTGACGGTTGACTTATTAACAAAAAATTAGTTACTAGAATGTTATTCAGTTACGGCTGACTTATTAAACGATACGGCTGACTTATTAAACGATATGGCTGACTTATTAAACAATACGGCTGAATTTGGCAGCAATTTTTTTGCTTTTTAATTACTGTAATGTTTTTTTAATTACTGTAATGTTTTTCATGTTGTGGCTGAGTTTTATATATGCTGAGTTATTAATTGTTTGATGGCTGACTTGCCACGTCGGACGCAACATCCATGTCAGCATTCCATGTCATCTTTTTTTTCTCCGAAAATACGAAACGTCGTTCGACTCATGTTCTTCAACTGGTAAATAAGTGAACTATTTACCTTCTTCTTCACCTTGTTCTTATACTTCTTCTTCTTTTTTCTTCTTCACCTAGTTCTTTCTACTTCTTCTTCACCTTGTTCTTCTACTTCTTCTTCACCTTGTTTTTCATTTTCTTTCATGGATCCAGTTTCGGTTCTAGTTGTTTCCGGTAATTGGGTAAAGACACAGAGATATGTATTTAACACCGACGATAGAGGGTGTATAGTTGTGCATATAGATGGAGGCACAACACACGACAAGCTTGTGAAACTAGTGGAGGTAGAGGAAGTATGATTCGGCCAAGCAATGACTTGAAAGTAGAATCTACATATGAAGTGTACGGTGGGGGATTTGAAGGCACTTGTTTTGATTATGGTAAGATCGTTGACAAAGAAAACCAAGAAGAAGAAGAAGCTGTCGAAGTAGCATCTGACGAAGAAGACGATGAATTTTCAACCCGATTTAATGTTTTCAATGACTCTGATATATTAGCCAGTAAGGATTTATAAATCACTATAACTCAGCCGTCACATGAATCGACGAGACCTTTCGTTTTCCCGTAAATATTATAACTCAGCCGTAAAGTCATATATATCAGCCATTTACTTTCATATTGTTTCTTGTGATAACTCAGCCATAAAACACTATAACTCAGCCGTAACATGACTCGACGAGACCTTTCGTTTTCCTGTAAATATTATAACTCAGCCGTCAAGTCATATATATCATTCATTTACTTTCAAATTGTTTCTTGTGATAACTCAGTCATAACTCACTATAACTTAGCCGTCACATGACCTTTCGTTTTCCTGTAAATATTATAACTCAGCCGTAAAGTCATATATATCATCCATTTACTTTCAGATTGTTTCTTGTGATAACTCAGCCATAACTCACTATAACTTAGCCGTCACATGAACTTTCGTTTTCCCGTAATGATTATAACTCAGCCGTAAAGCGATATTTTGGCGGAAAACCATCAGTTAACCTAATAATAGACATATTTCCATTCTAAATTTAAATTTTGAGTTATAATAATTTTAATATTCAATTGTTGGAGAAATACTTTTAGAAAAATAGAATTCTAAATTCGAATAATAATTATTTAATTATTTGCAATAATATCTTGTGATAAAAAAGCTCACTTTATGAATTTATTATGCGTGTGGATTTGAGCAGGCACATAATTAGTGATTTTTCGCGCTTCCCTAACAACACTTTTTGTGACATCGAGAGACGTTTTAATACTTATTAGGAATCTGACAGAACAAAAGACCCAGGAAAGAAAGAAGAATACGTTTTCATATTATTGAGAAGACCCTAAACGATAACTCAGCCGTCATAAACTATAACTCAGCCGTCATAAACTATAACTCAGTCAACCCTCAAATTAGAATGACTAAATAACCGACCAAACCGAACCGAACCGGAACAATTTTTTTCATTATTTTCGGTTAATTATCGGTTATATTAAGTTAATCCACCTAATTTGGATAACATTTGGATTATTTATGGTTATATATTCATCTAACCGACCCATAACCGGAAATAACCGAAAAGTAATTTCAAAAATTTTTAAATTTTCAAATGGTTATCATATTAGTATATCCAAATTACCACCTTAAACCAAACACAATATAACCAAAACCAAACTGTTATATTAAAACCCATAATGTCGGGAATATGAACCTTTTTTAAATAAAAAATCGCTAAAATCTCATTTATTACGCGTGTGGTTCTTAACAATAAACATAATTATTGTTTGCGTCTCCCCAACAACACTTTGTATTCTCGAGAAGGTATATAATAAATTAATATATCCGTTGCATAACTCAGTCATAACTTTACCATAACTCAGCCAACCCTCAAATTAGAATGACTAAATAACCGACCAACTTTTTTTTTCCAATTTGGTATTTTTGAATTGGTATGTTTGGTTAATTTTGGTTATATTCGGCTTACTTTCGGTTATATTAGGATAATCTACTTAATTACAATATATTTTGAGTTATTTTTGGTTATATATTAATCTAACGGACCCATAACCGGAAATAACAAAAAAAAAATTTGATTTTAAAAAAAATATTCAAATGGTAATAATATTCGTATATCCATATTACCACCTTAAACCAAACACATTAAAACACATTAGAACCAAAACCAAAAAAAAAATAATGTTACTCATCTGAACCCTACATCTCAAACCCTAAACCCCAACCCTAACCCTAACCCCTAAACTTCATGTGTTGTATGTTTAACACATTCTGGTGAGAATGTGTAAAAATCAATCTTTCTCTATAATTATTACTTTTTATTGGTTATAATAATTGTAATATTCATATTTCAATTGTACATTTAAATATTGAGTTATAATAATATAAATTTACAAATATTTCATAAGTCAGCTGTGTAAGTCAATAACTCAGCCATCACTTAGTCATTTTGTCGGAATTTTTTTATTTTTTATTCGAATTTTAAGTTCAATTTTTTAATTATTTTGTATAATATATTGTGAAAAAACTAACTTTATAAATTTATTACGCGTGTGGATTTGAGCAGACACATAATTATTGTTTGGGTTTCTCCAACAACACTTTTTATATATTTATTACGCGAAAGACCAAACGAAACCGTACCAAATACATAACTCAGCCGTACGAAGTACATAACTCAGTCGTATGAAGTACATAACTCAGCCATAACATATATGTTTATTTAATATTTATCAATATTATCATATGGCCTCAATTCAATGTGTATCATATGGCCTCATCTCAATTCACAGAGATATGTATCATATGGCCTCAATTCAATATTATATAGAAAAATGGCAATTTGTATAAGCTGTGTTTCTTAATTAATTTATAGTCTTATACATACTCTATACAAGCACAACTAGCATGATGATGATATATGGAGGCAATTTAGGATCCCTACCGTAAAAAGTTAAACTAATGTTGTATAGGCACACAACTAATAGTCTTTTTTTTTTGACAATTGGCACACAACTTTTATTACCAAAGGCAGCTCAAGCGACTCAGCAACTTTCTCAAGAGCTAAACATCTAATATCTCCAAGTTCTTGTCTACAAGTGGGACACCGGTTATGCACCCTCACTTTACAAGTCGAGCACAACGTGTGTCCATTATGACACTGCAACAACAACAACAAGAAAGAGACATACTTTTAGATCAAGAACTTCCAATTTAGCTCAATAGTATATGATACAAGCAACATTAATGCTCTGGATTCCAAAATGATAATACACAAGCGTATTCAAATTAGAAAAACGCAGAACACATAAAAAGCTAAAACGTTTCATAAGCTCCAAAGCAAAGGTACACAAGCCACAAGAAGAGAGCAACAACACTCAAAACAGGAATCAATTGTGAAGGAAAAATCAATTATCCGATCCAGAAACCAAAACAACCAGAAAGAGTAAAAATTGATTTGTATTTTAATTTGCTGATATGTATTTTTTTTTTACTCAAAATTGAAAAACTAAATCCAAGAGGTAAATTGTAATTACATCAAAGCACTAAATATTTGAATAATTCTCTTTGATTAATAACATATGAGTAATAAACCAACTTTTGGATAATATTTGAGTAATTGATTCTAAAAATAAAGATGATAGCGAATATTTATCGTGCGTCTCAATTAATTCACTGAGCTTACTGTATCAATTTAGTTCCAAGTAAAGCATGTTACGTAATTAGTTTTAACTCAAAATCGCAAAGCGTGAGCGTGTGTGTGGTGAACCGTTCTATGAGTCATGCGTGAGTCGCTACATCTTATTTTAATCAAAGATGAGTCTGTTAAATTAAAACAAGATTTCATCATCTCTGCTTAATCTAGTCAATATATAACACGAACCAAACTCAACTGATTCCTTTTAATCTTCTTAATCTAAGTAATATATAACAAGAACCAAACGCAACTGATTCCTTTTGCAGGCCCGGCCCACAGGGAAAGTCACTGAAGCCAAAGATTCAGGCCTCAAATTTTGAAGGTTTTTTTACTTAGAAATAAAAGGCCTTTTTTTTTTTGGATATGTATAAAGGCTCATATGTAAAAGACTTTAAAAAAGTATGTAAAAAGCTTTAAAATTGCACATTTTTTTTTTTTGCTTAGGGCACTCCTGATTGCTGGGCCGGCACTGTCCTTTTGAGTAATATATATTTATCATCAAATAACAAAAAAACAGAAATTAAAGAAAAAAAAAATGCTTAGGTCGCTCCCTCAACTTAATTACTCAGATATGAGATACCAAGTGTATATATATTAAAAAAAAAGACCAAAATCTCATATCCCCTATCCATCAAAACAATTTCTCAAAAACTCCTCAATGGTATAAAGACAATATTACTCTTAATGAAGGTTGTTAAAGGTTAAATATAATGAAATAGTAAGTGTTCAACGAAAAACACAGTAGTTCAGTGGTTGCGAGCTTTATGCGCACGCGCGCGTCCAGGGTTCGAATCCCACTATATGGGGTACAACTAGGGTGTCATGGGTACAACTGGTGCAACTGGTACAACTAGGATGTTCGATTTTTATTTAAAAATTGTTAGAGTGGTAGTTTCGTAGAATTAAAGTGGATGTGTAGAAAAGAATTTTTGCGATAAGGGTATCAGAGAATTAAATCGTTCGAAAAAGCAAATAATTAAGAAATATTGAAGTATCTCTATCCGTTTGGAGTCAATTAGCGAATCAGCAAATGTGATTGTTTCGTTGGAGTCTTGGAGATACAAGTCTGTGTTCTTCATTTTGTGAACTCATAAGGCAATAATGCATAATGACCGTGTGGTGAATCGTTCATGTGTCATGAAAACATCTATCTACCTAGCTATCTCTATTCTCTACTCAGGACTCACTAATTGTTACTTTATAAAGATGAGACTTTTAAATTAAAACGAATACCGACGTGGAAGTCTTTAAGAATATGCAAAAGATTGTTCAAAACGTATTTAATTATTAACCTTACGCAACCTTAACTGATCCCTTTTGACTAATGCATACCATCAAAAATGATCAAGTCACTCAACTTAATTACTCGAATAGCCAGCTTTTATTTCAATTACTAATTTACTATACACATTAAGTCATTAACAAATACTAATTAATAATATATATAAGAAATATCAATATGATATAAATTAGAAATTGTAATAGCCAGCTTGAAGGATGCTCTCAATAACGCACCACATGCTTTAACCAAAAATTCTTCATGCCCAATTAGTTTGGAAAGATGGGGGAACCAAAAAGGTCTACCATCAGAAACATTTGATGCTAAGCGCCCACTGATCTTTCGCTTTTAGTGCTTGTAGCTTAGCCACAGCCGTTTCTATCTCCAATTTCTTTCTATCAGGAAACGACGTTGTCTTGATCATCACATTTTTTTTCAGTCCTTTGCCTAATCAAACACGACACCAAAGCAAACTCTTCCTCTGAACCGCTGAAGTTATACATCCACAAAGAATCCACGCGAAATTTAGCATTTGGGAACGGCTCTTTGATATTCTCACTCCACAACTTGTCCTTACCGACTTCTTCCCTGGGAGCATTGTTATTCTCCATATACCAACTCAACTTATATTAATTATACTATATCTTTAATTAAAAATAAAAATAAAAAAGATTAATACTTGCTAGTCATGACTCAGAAGTCAGAAGAATGAATGTAACATACCTTAAATATTAGCTCAAGCTCAATCATTGGAACAGGGCATACAAGTAAGACTTGTCTTAACCTCGCAACTTCTCTTGGATTCATTAAATCTACACTCACTGACATGAGTGCAAGCCATCCTCTCAAGAAGGCACCACATGAGTTTACCACATATTCTTCATGCCCTTTGCAATTTTCCTCCTTAATCATGTACATCACACACCATTAGTTCCTTTTGTACGTATATTTTCTAAAATACATTATTGACTACACAGAGAGATGCATGTAACAATATATATATATATATATATATATATATATATGTGTGTACCTGTGATATGTTGTAGCTGACGTGAGGCAAGCTTAACCTTGCCAAGTTTCTATTAAACTGGAGTAGAGGAGACGTGAGGTCAGAGTTATATCTCCCACATGAGAGACTATCAACGATAACGAGGATATGCAAACTAGGTGAAGACACTTTCATGCCATCAATCCCAATGCAATGTGATGACACTTTCAAGAACTTTAATCTTTTGTTGTCAATCTTCAAAGGACCACCCTTTTTGGTGCAACCGATGCCTAGTACAAGCACCTCCAGGGAAGGGCAAGAAGCGAGAATTCTGTTAAAGAGTCCAACATCAGGGGCGTACGTACATGAGAGTTTAAGGGTCATGAGATTTTGGCAGTTGTTGAAGGAATGCGAGGTTCTGAATATGTATGACGATAGCGAGAGTGATGTGAGGCTTGAAAATGAGAATGAGTCTTGTGGGAAGTTGGGACATATTGGCCACTTCTCTAGTCCAAAACAATGTCTAAGTGTGAGATGTTTGGTCTGCCTCACACCGGTGAGCGATTGAATCCAAGTATTCAGCATCCCGTTTGTGTAATCGTACTCGATTACGCAGCTCTCTAGATGTCCATGGTGATTGTTAATAATCTTGAGAAACAGAAAAAATGATTTAAAACACATGGACAAGAAGGAAGGAAGAAGAAGAAGAGAATTTGAGAGAAGGGAACCTTGGTCATCAGTGTAGCAACACGATTCGAAACATCGAGGGTAATGTTAGAATCGGTACACTTCTTTCGCATGTCCAAAACTAGACGAGCATGTGCTTCCACACATGTTCCCATCGTTTGGACACAACGCTCGTCCTTACCGCTTCTTCTGTGGACAGTCTTGATACGATCATGAGCAATAAATCATCGGGGAGTGTACTGATCCAATCAACATTTTCGACTGGAACAGATGATGATGATGATGATCTATCCATATTTTATGGGTATCCGTCTTAGTAAGTGGCCTGTAACACAGAGCTTTTACATCATACTCATATACAATTAAAAGAAGCAAGCAACACATGAGTGAGCTATCAAAATCCAAGTTCTAACTTATATCTACTGAAGAAATTTTTGGAATAGTTGATTAGGTTGTGCAGGATATGTTATAGAGAGAGAGATTACCTCAAGAAAGCAGAGTTTTGGCGAAGAAACGATCAAAAGCTACAGAAATCAAGTTCGAAAATTTTATGCCGGAAACAAAGAATCGACGAAACCTTAGAACTTACGTGAGAGAATCGAGAGAGAGAGAGATGCTTCTTTTGAGTTTTAACGCTGACAAGGAGACAGAGAGGGACTTGGCTTAAAAAATACAGAGTTTAGAAGGAGCAGAAATTAAACACTTGTCGTTAATTAAAAATTTATACACAACATTTAAGAGGGGACTATTGAACATAGAGTGTGTATATATACACAAATCATCAATGATTCATGATTTGATATTTAAAGCATTTAAGAGGGAGTATTGAACTTAACTATCTTGTAGGATTTTATTTGTTTTAATCCTAATTTAAGTTTTTTTTTTCAACAAAACAATAATCAATACAATAAAGTAGGATGCGTTTCTCTCCCGTGTTGGCACCTCAATATTTTGGAGAATTCTGGACCTGACACCTCAGTTAAAATAGGTAGTCAATCAAATTATAAAAATTAATACAGCTCAACTTTGATATCCAGTAATATTCATCTCTCCTTCCATGTCACTATTTTTAGTTAATTTGCTGTATTTTGAAAAATGTCTCAAGCCCAACAGGCTAATAGCAAAATACAATTACATAGGAATCTAATTATACTCATAATTAAAAATCAAGTAAATAGCCCAAATCGTAGATTAAAAATCAGTTTGTATCTTCAGTTTATGTTTTTAAATTAGATATAAGAAGTGTTAAGATTAATAGATGTTGGAGTTCTTGGGTTCAAACACTTACTGTTTCAGAAATCTCATATATAGGCTCCAGTTTTGTTTTTTTTGTCCTATGAATAAACCACTACGTTATTACAATTGGCGGTCCGAACTTGTTCAACTTCAGATCTCATTTTACCTCTACGGATTATTAATCTTTGATCTCTGCTATATCACTCAACCTATCCAAGACTTGTTGCATCGATGGTCGTTTGCTAGTGTCCAGCTTGATGCATCTTTTGATGAGTTTTCCCATCTGTGTTGCTGCATTCACAGGATAATCGTTCCCAAGTCGAGGATCGATTATTTGATCGGACAAGAAAGGTTTAGTCCAGACATGTAAACTTTGCAGGTTCTCGTTCTTTTTACCATCTGAAGCTTTCAAACCAGTTAAAATCTCAAACAAGATCACACCAAATGTATACACATCACTCTTCATTCCCAAATGACCTACACATACATTACACAGTTGTCTTAAACATCCAACGACGAAATATTAATTAGAGTTATTGTAAAACAAAACTTAAGATTGGTGTACCTGAGATTACATATTCAGGAGCTACATATTCTGTTTTTCCTATGAATGCAGTCGTGATACTTTCTTCTAACAAACATAGTTTATTTGATACAAGATAGAACAACTTTGTGTTGTAGTGCTGATGACAATCCAAAAAGTTCAGGTTTCATTATTAATGTAAGATTATGTAAACAATAAAAACAGGATGAAGAGTGGTCTAAAGTCATTTACCTCGTCAAGCAAAATGTTATACATTCTGAGTTCTCGATATAGAGCGGTGTTCTTGACCGAATGTAGAAACGCAATACTTTGAGCTGCTCCAATGGCTATCTTAACGCGTATTTCCCACGGCAATGCTTCTCCTTCTTCTGTTGAGAAAACATGAAACTGTATGTTAAACCAAAATCGATTATACTGTTTTTTAGAACTATATATATATATATGTATATATATGGAGCCATTGATTTAGAAGAGATCTTAACTTCCGAAAATGTGACGGTCCAAACTTCCCTTGTGGAAGTATTCGAAAACTAAGAATGATCTGTTTTCTTCACAACAGTAACCTAAAAGTTTTGCTAAATTAGGATGAGAAATACTTCCAAGTGACTTCACTTCTTCCTGCAACTCAATGGTATTTGTGCCCATACATAAATATAGACAAGAAGATATAAATAGTAGTTGAGTGTAAAAATGGACAGATATATTTTGGTTTACCTTCCAGTCTCGTATATCCCGAGTATTATCTTGATAACATTCCATGACAGAAACAGCGATTCCAGTTCTTGATGGAGCAAAGGTTGTCTCATTAATGTAGCCTTGGTAGATTGTTCTAAAACCACCACCATCATTACTCTCTACATACATGTATTGTTTGAACTTCTTTGTTGCCTTGCTCAGTTTCGCAAAGCTGAACTCTCTCAAACTCTCCTTTTCTGACTCCACTTTTTATATATATATAACTAACGTATTTAGATTTTGTATGTAAACAAATAAAAAGTGCATTTGAAAACAGAGATGTACCAGGATTAATGATGAGAGGCTTGGGAGATATTGAAGGAGGAGGAGGTTGTTCTTTGAGAGGCTTTAGACAGTTTCCCATTGAGGATGAAGATGATCAGTTCGTAGATTTTGATTTCAAGATGTTAACTGATCTTGTGGAGTTTTTTTCTTTTTATGAGGTTGAGAATGATTTTAAGTGTGAACGAATCTTCAGAAAAGGTTGGACTCTCTCAGATTTCAACACTTTGAAAAGTCAACTTCACATTAAAAGGAATAAAAGAATATATCCACAGTATTTACAATTTGATCAGTGTGAGTAATAATATATATGTTTAGAAGGTAAATTTGGAGAAATATTCTATCAGACTCGGGTCAACAATTTTATAATAAACAGAGGAGATGCAATAAAGAAAAAAAAAATTTTAATTAAAATTAACTATATAGTCATGTATTGGGTTAAACTGGAGATATTTGGTAAAATAGACAGTTTTCAAAATATAATTATAAATACAATCATTATTTACAATTAGCAAATTCCACATTTTTTACTGTTTTCTACTGTTCACAAGATTTTACAACCCTCATCAACATTTAATATTTACAACACATGCCATTGAGTCTTTTATTTTTATTTTCTTTTTAATTTTTTTTCTTCTTTATTATATGCTTCATATAATCTAAAAAAAAAAATGCTGACTAATTAAAAAAAAATCTAAATTTTTATAGAAATAAAAAAAAAAATCTATGTTTTTTTCTTTATAATTAGGTATGTATTTTGTTTGGTGATTTTATTTGATAATATTTAATATCTTTTACAAATTTTAGATATGTACACCTAATTAAGTGTACAGATGTCTGTACACACTATTAAGTGTACAGATGTTTGTACACACTATTATGTATACAAATGTTTGTACACATTATTAATTGTATAGATGAAATTTGTTTAATTCTTAGGGTTTCAAATGTATGTATATATGCTTGTACTACAATGTTTTTATGCAAACTACATCTGTAAAGTTAATAATGTGTACAGACATTTATACACATAATAATGTGTATAGACATTTGTACACATACTAAGGTGTACGAATACAAAAGATTTATATAATATATTTAAAAATTATTAAATAAAATTCATATCATATTTTAAAGAAAAAAATATGTTTTTTGTATCTAAGAAGTTTTCTAAAAATAGATTATATTAACAATTATTTGAATAATTATGATTGGAGAGAAAAAAAACTTTATTTCGTACCCACACATACCCATTTTTTGTAATTTTCTCATCAAACCTATGCCCCACCATTTCTCCCTATTTCACAAACTCTCTATTACACAACACCCTATTTTCCAATTTTAAATAGTGAATGTATTAGTTTTCCAATTAAGTTTCCAAAATATACTAATTTGCTAACAAATCCGTAAACAGCTTGAATTTTAGCAAATAGAAAACAACGAAAGAGATGGCTCACATAAGTCAAAACTCAAAAGGTTCATGGTGTATCCAATAACCATAAGGATTGTAGGCATAATATTGCGGTGCAAACTGGTCATTTTGGTTATTGTTAACCCTAGCACCAATGTAAGCAAAATTGCACTTGGCCTCTCGTCCGTCTATGATAGGTTTTGGATTCGGGCAAGCCCTTGTTGCAGATTCAGCATCTCTAAACGTGACAAAACCATAGCCCTGGCCCCTGTGATCGTCCCGTTTCTCTATCGCAAACCACATTAACACGGATAATTTCTTCAAACTGTTGGAAGTAGCATCTCAAACCTTCGTTTCTTGTTTTCCAAGGCAAACCTCCCACGAATATCTTGGTGTATTTCGTGTACACGTTTTGGTTCGCGTAATGTTGAGCCATGTCCCTGTTGTGACTCTGTCAAGTCAAGAAACAAAAAAAGGTGAAAGAAAATCCAACAATTAGTAGAAAAGAATAAAATAGATATAAATAAAGGAATGAATGTGAATAAATTGCATATATATCCAAAACAAAATATTAGTTAGGTATATAAGAAAAAAGAATTCTTCATTCTGTGGCCAATAAGAAATAGGAATTAGATATTAGAAAATAGGAAGTTACGAAATACGTGTCTATCTAAATAATTTCCTGCTTAGACATATATATATATATATATATTATTTGTGGAAAAAAAAAGACATAAATATATATCTCTATTTGAAATTGTATACAAAATAAAGTAATTTATACACAATAAAGTAAAGTAGGATTTTCAAAAATAGCACAACATCTCTAAAATTTTAAAAATAGCACTATATTTCAAAATTAATCTTCTATAAATTTTTATAAAAAGCATTTATAGAAGACAAGGAGGATAAGCTCATCAATTTTTAGGACCCTCGTGTGAAGCTGACTCACATGGAAATGCCATCACTCCTTCATCCCTATCCTTTGTTAGAAACACTTCTCCACATTGATCTCATATATAAATTGCAAAATTAATGTAAATAACCATTATAATATATATAATCTTCGTGTTGTGGGTATCTTTTGTGTTTAAATGATATACACTTCAGAAATATTAAAATTGCTTACTAACTCATATATATGCAGAGAAATAAAAATTGAGAGATACAAATGGGAACAAAGTCTTATAAAAATCAAGTGTAATTTTATAGAGTAAGATGTGAGCTTAAATCTGATTTGGCCAGATTTCAAAAACTTCATATCAGATTTCTCGCAAGACTTAGGGGGTTATTAGTTTGAGAGATAAATATAATTTTTTTGATCTAATAACACTAAATTTATCAAGATTGTATATAACTTTTTACAAATCTACAACTAATAACACCAAATTTTAAGAAAGTTTTTAAAAGTTTGGATTGAATAACAACATATTTTACATAACTATTAAAGAAAATTGTTTATATATTGTTAGCTAACGGTTACATTCGTATTTACTAAATACTCTAAAATAGCATTAAAACAAGGTTTTTTTTTTGACAACAGAGTACAAACTTGTTCATTAAAACAAGTTTTATGAATAATTCTAGAAAACACTTCATAAATTTCCAAAAATAGCACTATTTAACGCATTTCAAAATTTAAAATTAAGTTTTAGTTTTTTTTTAGGTTTAGGTTTTCAGTTTCACATTTATGGTATAGTTTTGAGGGGGTAGAATTTAATATTTTAAATTTAGTGTTTAATTTTGAAGAAATTTTTTGAAATATAATATTATTTTTGGAATTTTAGAAATGTTGTGCTATTTTTGAGAATCTTCCTTTTGTTTCTTGTGTATAAATTACTTTATTTTGTATACAAATTCAAATAGAGATATATATATGTATGTCTAACGAGGGGAATTTGATTTTGACTTGGTTATGTTACCTTCCCTATATTATTATGGGAAATTATTTAGATAGGCACATATTTCGCTGTTTACCAAAAAAAAAAAAGGCACATATTTCGCTATGTAACTTCCTATTTTCTAATAACTAATTCCTATTTCTTATTGGACAATGAAAGCAGAATGAAGAAATCCTTTTTCTTATATACCTACCTACCTATGATAATTTGTTTTGGATATATATATATACGATTTATTCACATTCATTCATAAATTTTTATGAACAATTATAGAAGACAAGGAGGATAAGCTCATCAATTTTTAGGACCCTCGTGTGAAGCATTTATAGAAGACAAGGAGGATAAGCTCATCAATTTTTAAGTTCCCAGCTAGTATAGTAAGTAGTTTGATAGTGTGATATACACATATATGTACATAATTTTTTTTTTTTAGAATATAGATATGAGAGTTTTAAAAGATATATGATTCGGATACTTCATGAGAATATGAGATGATGCAATGGATAATCAACATCCTAAAATTTGTGTAAGTAAAAACACACTAATGTAGTAAAATTCTTGAAAATAATAGCTGACCATATCACAGTTTCAATTAATCAACCCTTCAAGTGAAATTCCAACCCTTTGAGTAATCTATCAACTCGTCTATATGAAAAAAAAATTAGTCTATATAAATAAAGTGATCAGTAAAGTTGTCGATTTAATAAAAATTTATTTTTGTTTCATATGTCATATGATTAGTTTTCTGAATTTTCTATCTTATAATCTTGGATTTGTTAAAGAGACTGTATGAGGCTCGTTGTGTGTTGTTTGTTGTCACGTGGTTCAAAAAATAGGGGCATGACGAGCGTGGTTTTGGATTTTCATGGGAAGGCCACACCACATGACAATGAGAACCGTTTAAGCCGCCGTTAAATATGGATGGAAGGTCAAGGTACAGAGTTTCCACCGTCAGTGCCTGAGAAGTTTGACGTCAACTGACAGAGTCAAGTGGGACGTTAGCCGCAACCGGCAATAAGCAGAAGACTCTCGACCACACTCACATGCAGGGGCGGAGCCAGTAAGGTGGGAGGGAGGTCAGCTGACCCCATTAAAAAAAAATTCTGGTATGTTTTTACTTATAAATAACAAAATGGTTCTCTCAAATTTTGTATTTTGACCCATTAAATTTAAAATTTTCATCTTAACCCAAACAAATTTTACATTTTGACCCTATTAAAATAAAATTTATACTTTGATCCTTCAAAAAATTTGCATTTTTACCCCCTAAAAAATAAAATTTTATTTTGACCTTATAAATGTTACATTTTTATTTTATTAGAAAAAAAAATTTTCTTGTGACCCCTCTCAACTTTTGGTCTAGCTCCACCACTGCTCACATGTGACATGCCACAAACTCGTAACATTCTTTATGGCCTAATGCACACCTGCATCTCCAAAACCATATAATATAGGATACATGCTGTTGTAATTTCGAAAGGGTAATTTTGATGTAAGTCATAATAACTCAATACGTTTAGAAACAAAAATTTATGAAAGTATTTCTACTTAGATCGAATACTTTTATCCTGGACTTTATACATGTTGTTTGACTAAAAAATAAATTATATCCATATACTTATGTGTATAAAGATGATCCATAAATGGTGTCTGTTTTGCTATAAGTGAACATAGGTGGTGGGAGTCGGGTCATAGGGGCCGTAAGATAGTAAAAGTAGTGTTTGTGCTTATAAGAGAAGGGTGAGACAGCGGCACGACGGTGGCTTTAGCGCTCTGTTTCTCTCATCTCTGCCGTCTCCTTTTCAATTGGGCCCCCACCCACATTCCTCTTCTTCTCTCATTTACCCTTTCTTGTCTCTATTCTCATTGCTCATCAGATTCATTTTTCATATATGCATTAACAAATCTTGGAGATATATCGTTTCCTTTTTTTCTATTATTGTGGTCACCTGTAAAGAATTAAGGTTTTTCTCAAAGTAAGAAAAAAAAATGTATACTAGTTTTGCGATCACTAAAACTCGTAAAGCATTTGTATGCTTTGGTTTTTCAAAAGGTTATGTTCTGCTTTGTTTTGTGAATAAATGAAAAGAAAAAAAAAACTTCTGAAAAATTTTAGCTACCATGATTAATCTAATACAATTCAGAGCCTGAAGGATTATGCCAAAAGTAAAAAAAAAAAAAAAAAAAAAGAGGCAATTTTTAGAAGATAAGATATAAAAATATTATATTGATTATAATTGAAATCGCCGTGATTTATGTTATACATGATCTATCAAGCATAGAGTAATGTCGAGAAAAAGAAAAATAAACTGTGTGTAGTTAACATTATTTTAGGTAAATTGTTTTAAGTTTAATTCAAATTATAAAGAACGAAAGAGATTATTGGAAAGAAAAAAAAAACCTTGTACGAAAATATGAGAACAAGATGCAAAGGCCACATTCCGACCGACATTGAAGAGTATTATCTTACGTCCCTATTTTAGCCGAACAATGGTCTGACGACCAGTCGACACAACTGAATTTAAATAAAAAAAATATAGTAAAGTTGAAAGATAAAAGAAAACAAAAAGCCATAGTAACGACAATAAGTCTCAAATGTTGTCAATCAAAATAAAATCGAGTATTATTAGTATTTTTACATGCAAATCTTAGAAAAGTGAGATATCCAACAGCTTATAACTTTAATGACAAAGAAAGCTCACACGATCCTCCTCGTCGTAGGCTCGTAATATCAACTCCACCGCATAGCATATCCATTGTATCTCGATTCTCGACCAAATAATTATACGACCAAACTACCCTTTTCACTGATGGCATTCTCTACTTTAAATTTTAAAAGAAAGGAAAATCTCAAGACGAAGTCGAAGTGGTGATTTACGATTAATACTTGGAATTTTTTTTAATTGTTATTATGTAGATTAAAGACATAAAATAGGATACGAGATCAAATGTCTCAATGAGTTGTTGACATATATGTGCTGAAAGATTGACCATGCATGTGGAACGGATATGCATCAACACAATCTTTTGTTAATACTCTTTAATTTAACACAAATGACATGCGAAAGCTGTCTAATGTTTTATTTTGTCTACGACCTTTGCCATCTCACTCCTAAATGATGGCATTATCGTGCCTGCGTTTCCATTATTATAAACATAATTTGGTATGTACAAAAGTATGATAGAATATGTGAGACGACAATATGAGTACTAAAAAAGTCTGAGGGGAGGTATTGGTTTAGGATTTAGAAAGAATTTTAATGATTTTATGTTCTTGCTGATTGTTAGAATTATAGAAAATTAAAAGTTAAAAATGAAGGATTCTAAGAGATTGTTTAGGAAGTTTTTTAAAATCTTGATGATTTGTTTTTTCTAATCTTGTGAAATCTTTCTATTTGATGAAAGAGTTTTCATGACTTTTGAAGAAAATGATATAAAATCCTAAACCAATAACATAAAATTTGAATTCATTAACAATCCAACATTGTTTTATTTTACTTGAATAACATAAAACTTTTAATGACTTTATAAAACTCTTAATCCAATAACACTAGATTTATTAAGATTTTAGATAATTTTTTACAAATCCACAACCAATAATACCAAATTTTTAAAGAGTTTTTAAAAATGTTGATTGAATAACAATATATTTTACCTAACTTTTAAAGTCATTAAAATTATTTCTAAATCCTAAACTAATATTTTTCCCTCAAACTAGGTAATGTAGGGCTTATATTTTTTTTTGGTTTAAGGTAATACTAAAAGCATTGAAATACTAAAAGGAGTTTCCGAAAATAACCCTCTTGAGTGACCTGATGATATCATCCCGGCTAAACACCAAAAGAGTGAGTCACGGCCCCACGTGGATACGCGAATCACATCAGTGGCATAAATCTGTAAATTGTAGCTAAATCTGTAGGTGTTTTCCAAATTGGGAATCCATATAAGCTATCGCTGGCTCCTGTCCTAACTTCCCCATAAATTTTATTAACATCTCTCTCTATCTATTTACCTAGTCTCTTTTACTTACTTTGGTCGTTCACGATGATGGGAAGAGGCAGCCTCTCGTTTCTCTTCGTTCTTCTCATCGCCACCATCACTTCCGTCCTCTGCTTCACTGACGGTAATCACTACATAGACATATATACCTTACCACGTTTTAGTATATGTGATTGTATTATTTTGTGACATATTTCTTTACAAGCTGACTTCTGATTTTTTTTTGTATCTAAAGTCTCTAAAGAAACAGTTTAATTCAACAAAAATAGTTTGGTTGTAAACAACAGTGTAGTGGTCATAGGGTATATTATGAACGTAGAACTTCATTCCTTATCTCGCTTAATAACAACAACAAGCAAATTGGTCGGACTCGGGACCATTGTCTTCTTTTATTATATTGATTTTGTAAGTCGGTTAAGAGTCTAATTTACCTTTATACCCATTTTTGACACAATCACTCTTGACATTTTCAATCAATGACATAAGATGGTCCAGTTACGAAATCTCTTCTCTCTTTTAATACACATCCAACTTTAAAAACCCCAGAAAATAGGAATAGTTTTTGTTCAAAAATATTTTTTTAAATGTTTTTATATTGAATGCTATTTAATGCTTATATTTATATCCAAATAACTTTAGTTAACTTTCTCTACTATCCTTATATCCAAACACAATTAAAATATTTTAAATACTTATATATAATATTCTATAATTAATATAGATATTTAAAAAATTTATTTCATATTAAAAAAATTATTCTCTTATCATTTTTTTTTTTTTTAATTTAAATATAGTAAATCATCGTATAATACATAAAATTGATAAAAAAAAATGTATTTTTCCTGCATATATTGTGATTTGAATTTTTAAAAACAAACATATATTACTCAATTAATATAAAAAGTGTGTGTTCAATATACATATATAGTAAATTTACTGTATATAGTAAAATTATAAGAAGATTATAATTTATAATTAATATATTTAAATTTAATAAAAAGTTTAAAATTATAAATATTTAAACATATTAAATTTTTAAAATTACACAAATGAGTTATATTACATGATGGGTTATATGATATTACATGATTGAATTAATAATACTAAAATATAAACTATCAGTAATATGATATTTCAATACGGATTAAATTCTCATTTTAATATTTTAATAACACCAATATAAAATATGTCGAATCAAACTGATTTAATTAAGATTGTAGTAAAGAAATATTATTGTACGGTATACAATGGTTTATATATTAAATCACTAAAATTAATAAAAGTGTATATTAGCAAAATTAATATTAAAATAATACATTAACAAAAAAAATTTATAAAAAAAACTTATTCTGCGGTATACCGCGGATCATAATATAGTACTATGTATATAGCAGTAGCACAATAACATGAGCGTTAAAAATCAAAATTGTGTTCTTAATTGTACTGAGGGCGTTTTTGTAATTTTCAACTCAGCGATGTTACCAAACGGCGACTTTGAGCTAGGACCAAAACCATCGGACATGAAAGGAACGCGAGTGATAAACAAGAATGCAATTCCAAGCTGGGAGCTTTCAGGCTTCGTCGAATACATTAAATCCGGTCAAAAGCAAGGTGACATGCTTCTTGTTGTCCCTGCTGGAAAATTCGCAGTCCGGCTAGGCAACGAAGCATCGATCAAACAAAGACTTAACGTGACTAAAGGAATGTATTACTCGCTCACGTTCAGCGCTGCTAGGACTTGTGCTCAAGACGAACGGCTCAACATATCGGTGGCACCTGACTCGGGAGTTATTCCTATACAGACCGTTTACAGTAGCAGTGGATGGGATCTTTACGCTTGGGCGTTTCAGGCCGAGAGTAACGTGGCTGAGATCGTGATTCATAACCCTGGTGAGGAAGAAGATCCTGCTTGTGGACCACTCATTGATGGTGTAGCAATCAAAGCTCTTTACCCTCCTCGACCCACCAATAGTAAGTATCTATTTATTATTTGAATCATATCGGGTTTGTTTATGTCTATTATTATTATGACTTGTCATGTTTACAAGTACTGTACATGTCTTATGTCGGAAATAAATAATTAGTCATTTTTTAATTCATAAACTATATGATTTATATTCAAAATAGATACTTATGTAAATTTTTGGTTTGGTTTAGCATGATTTGATTGGGTTTATATATCCACTTGCAATTATAGTCAGCTTTGGGTTAGAACATGTGTTTTCAATAGATTGGTTACGTGATGTGACATGTGTTATGGAAGATCTAGAACAATTGATTAATGGATATGGTTTGCTATTAAATTGAAACAGAGAACATATTGAAAAACGGAGGATTTGAAGAAGGTCCCTATATACTTCCAAACGCTACAACCGGCGTTCTAGTTCCTCCTTTCATAGAAGATGACCACTCTCCTTTACCCGCATGGATGATCGAGTCTCTCAAAGCCGTCAAATACGTCGATGTCGAGCACTTCTCTGTCCCACAAGGCCGTCGAGCCGTCGAGCTGGTAGCGGGCAAAGAAAGCGCAATCGCTCAGGTGGCTAGAACCATTGTGGGAAAGACTTACGTGCTTTCGTTTGCGGTTGGAGATGCGAACAACGCTTGCCAAGGGTCGATGGTGGTCGAGGCATTTGCGGGAAGAGACACTTTAAAGGTTCCGTACGAGTCGCGAGGGAAGGGAGGGTTCAAACGCGCTTCTATGCGGTTCGTGGCGGTTTCGAACCGTACAAGGATTATGTTTTACAGCACGTTTTACGCGATGAGAAGCGATGATTTCTCGTCACTGTGTGGACCCGTGATCGACGATGTTAAGCTCCTCAGCGTTCGTAAGCCATAAGATATGGTCATTGTTTTATTTTGAAGGTTCTTAGTATTATTATAAGCAGTGTGGGTTTTCTTTTAATATAAATTTCTTAATTTCTAGAGCTTTTGAAATGAGATGAGTAATAGTGAAAGGGTGTTGTGGTAGGCAAAAAGGTCTTGCTTATATCTATTTTCTTGTATGAGAAGGCTGAAGAAATGTTGTCTTTTTCTACTATGTCTGGGTTCTTTTAAGGAGATTGGGTGGTTATGATCGAATAAAAAGTGTAATACCGTTATATATAATAGAGAGGAATGAGGATAAGAATTTGCCTTCTAAATATTTGTTTTGTAATACCAATTCGTACATGTTAGGATCAACTTTTTCAAATCACATTCAAATTGAACTGGTTTGAGAAGCAGTGACCCAACTAACTAGCTAGTAAAAGTTAAAACCTATCAAGAAAACCAGATTGAATACCAAGACTAGTGGTTCAAACTAAGAATGAATACAAAGACTAGTGTTTTGGTTTGTTCAAACTATGTGAGCGTGGAAGCGAGGGGTTACATCAAGTGTCCATCTTGATGCCTTAATACATTAAAAAGCTGATGGTTGTAAAATGTTATCAGGCTTTTTTTCATCGCCGACAAAAAAAGAAAGATAAAAAGGCTTTTTCATGATTATCGAATAAACTTATTCAAAAGCCCAATAGCCCAATTATGTGGAGGAATCCACGTCGCACACTCAGTTTTCCTTTTTATCACAAAGCAAAGAAGAGGGGAGCTTCAGAATCATCACAAAACGCTCATCCGTCTCATCCGGATTGGTTCATCTCCCTTCCTCCTCCTCCTAGGGTTTCTTCTTTTTTCTCTTTGCCTTCCCTTCCGCTGAATCTCTCTTCAATCTCCGGTAGATACGAGGCGATAAGATTTCTCGAACTTATATTCAGGTATGTATCTGTGTTCGCCCGCCATTATCCTCGAGATGCGTCAATGTGTGTTTAAGGTTGAATCGTTCTTTTTTTGGGTCTATTGGTTCTTTGTTTCGATTCGTTTAGTTGAACTCAATTGTTGTTTCGATCTTCTTTAGCCTTGTAATTTGTGTTTTTAGCTCATCGCCTAATACAAGTTTCTGGCGAAAAAAAAAAAAAAAAAAAGTTTCTGGCGAATTTTCTCGTTTCGTCATCCCTTTCGATTTCGATTTTCATGGTTTTTTTTTCTCAGATTTAGTTGATTCGGTTTTCTAATTGAGACGTCCTTATTCTAACGAGAAGAGGAATTGTTTCTGTAATTTTGACTCTTTTTTTTGCTGTTCGTTTGCCTCACAGCTGTTGCGGTGAATGTTCAATTCATCTGGAAACTTTTAAAGAAAACGAACTTCGATGGAGATGGCAGAGTTAAATGGGTCCATGCAGCTAGCAGGAAAGCGTAAGTCACCACCTGAGACGACTATTCTTGGTGGTTCTGCATCAGAGGCACCAAACAAGCAGTATAGACCTTGGTTACAGCAACTATCTCCAGCAAGCAATGGGATTCTTCATATCCCGACTAATATGCTTTCTCAAAAGACACTACATTCCCTGATGCATGGCAAGAAAGTGATGCAAACGGATCCCCCTCTCCAGAAATCTGTAAAGCCTCTTGTAAACAAGAAACAGCCTATCCCACCTCGAGGGTCGGTGAAAGCGACGGATGAAGTTAATGAGTCTGTGAGGTCTAAAATGAGGGAGTCGTTAGCATCTGCGTTGGCCTTGGTTCATCAACATGATGAATTCCCAAACGGGAAGGAGAATGTAAAGACCGAAGAAAATCCTGCGATGACCACCCAGGAGAATACTCAAAGTATTAACCCTGCTTCACCTGCTAGCATCAATGCCCCTTTAGGAGAAGGGACCACCATCTCAGAATTGCCCACCGGTGTTGAAAGCTCTGTGCAGAAGGACAGTGAGATTCCTGTCGATGTCAGGATGGAAGATGTTATTCAATCTGATGGACTTAAGTCTCAATATGACGAGGTTTTCCCTCGGGATGATGTTCCTTTTACAGATATTATTTTTCCGAGTGATGACCTTTTACATGGTAATGAACTCTCATGGGTTCTGGAACATGTTTCAGATCTTGGCGAGACAAAGGGTTTTGGAACCGGTGGTGAAAAGTCTTTTCAGGATCCAAAACTTTTGGCGTCTAAAATTGAAATGGAACTATATAAGCTATTTGGAGGTGTGAACAAAAAGTACAGAGAGAGGGGAAGGTCCCTCTTATTCAATTTGAAGGATAAGAACAATCCTGAGCTAAGAGAAAGAGTTATGTCTGAAGATATCTCTGCTGAGAGGTTGTGTTCTATGACAGCCGAAGAATTGGCTTCCAAAGAACTTTCTCAGTGGCGTCAAGCCAAAGCTGAAGAGATGGCAGAAATGGTTGTCCTGCGGGATACAGATATTGATGTCAGAAGTCTGGTGAGGAAAACACATAAGGGTGAATTCCAGGTTGAAATTGACCCAGTTGAACGTGGCACGGTAGATGTCTCTGGTGGCATCATGTCACGTAGCAGACGCCGACCCAAAGCCAAATCTCATTCTGTTAAAACAACTTTCAAAGATGAGCCAGCAAAAGTTGATAGTGAGAAAGCACACACAACCCTTTCCTCAACTGAAGAGATCGATCCCATGCAAGGTTTGGGGATAGATGATGAATTGAAGGACGTGGAGTTTCTTCCTCCAATTGTATCGCTTGATGAGTTCATGGAATCCCTAGACTCTGAGCCTCCATTTGAAAGTCCGCATGGGAATTCTGATTTACAGGTCTCTCTGTCTGAAAAAAGTGATTCCGAAGCTAGGTCAGACTCAAAATCTCCTAAAGAATCTCCTAAGGAATTAAGTGATAAAAGTTTGCCTGAACCAAAACCTGAAAAGATTGATGAAGGGTCCCCAAAGTCTGATGCCAGTGTCAAAGTTGATGACGATGTCTCTAGACTTGAGAAAACTTCTGCACTTGAGGTTAAGGAAGAAAGAGCATGGGATGGAATTCTGCAACTGAGTATGTCTTCCGTAGTCCCTGTCACTGGCTTTTTCAAAAGGTAAGTTCTTATCACCTTACCTAATTTATCACTATTATATGATTTTTGTGTTACTGTTTCTTTATGCATAGAAAAATTCTTCTCTATACCAATAGTATTTATTTCGAGTACTAGTAAACTGTTGCTTGAATTGGAACTGTGTTAGCGATCAATCTCTTTTCTGATTCAACTTGAATGGTATTTGAGTAAAGCTTTAATAATATATATTTGCTAGATTAATTGAATCATCAGCAAGCTAGGTAGTGCCTAGGGATAATAAATAAGAGATGCATCAGGTGATTAAGGGGGTTAAGTATTCTTTATTAGAGTAGGGGATGCTCTAGAGGCCATCCGTAGGTTATTCTTATTTGTTCCAATTTGTAAATTTTTATTTAGATTTTCCTCAGTTGAATTTTAGTGGTTTCACACATTCTTTTCTGCTGATATATGCTTTCATTGGTTAACCAAAAAAAGTTGAAGTGAGAAAGGAAGTAAGCATTCTCTGACTGGGTTTTTCTATGACAGTGGTGAGAAAGCAGAGACGAGCGAGTGGCCGGCGATGGTGGAAGTTAAGGGTAGAGTTAGGCTGAGTGGGTTTGGGAAGTTTATTCAAGAACTTCCCAAGTCTCGAACCCGTGCCCTAATGGTATATAAAGCTTTCTTTTGTTATCACTGTAGTAGCATTACATTGAATAATCTCATGCTTCATAGAACAGTAGAAGTAACCCTTTTACGTGTCGTATATATAATGTTTAACCGTCTCACTTGGTCTCATCTCAAAACTCTTCTGTCTTCTCTTCATGGAATCCAGAAAGCAAAGAGATTACAATTAAACACTTCACATGTACGCGTCACAGGAATGGGACACGTTTTATGCAGAGAACCAACTATCGATTGGGTCAAACTTTGTATTAAAATCATCCAAAAAAAAGGATGCCAAATCAGTTGTTTTATGTCTCTGTATGTGCGTTACTGTGGATGTGTGTGGGGGACATATAGAATAATCAGGAAATATTACAAAGAATCTTTCGACCCCATACGCAAACATATTCCTTTAAATTTTCATAAAAGTTGACTTTTTTTTTTCACACCCAAACCCAAAGCACATATACTACGCATACATGAAGCAAGAAAGAAACCTAAAGTTATATATTTTTTTGGGTAAATGACTGTGAGGTATTTTGTTTGCTTTACTAGCGTTACTTAAATGTGTTTTTTCTTTCTGGCATTGCAGGTAATGTACTTGGCTTGTAAAGACGGCATTTCTGAGAGCCAGCGTGGCAGCCTTTTTGAGGTAAAGAAAACAAATCTATTGTTTTTTTTAAATCTCTAACACGGTCTCTTGTACCACCAACATATTTAAAAAACAGAACCATCTCTTTTAAACGTCTCACCTTTATTCTTCTTCTTTTGTTTTAAGGTTATTGAATCCTACGTTGCTGATCAGAGAGTTGGCTACGCAGAGCCAGCCTCAGGAGTGGAGCTTTACCTTTGTCCAACACGCGGAGAGTCCCTAGATTTGCTAAACAAAGTCATCTCTCAAGATCAGCTCGATGAGGTCAAGTCTTTGGATATGGGATTGGTTGGAGTTGTTGTGTGGAGACGAGCCGTCGTTCCCAAGCCCGCATCCGGTTCAAGGCGTCAGTATTCTTCTTCTTCTTCTGGTTCTAAAACCTCTGTTTTTCCTGTAAACAAGAAGCAGAGAGTCAATGTCACAGAGAAACCTCCTGTATTTGCATCAATGAGGAATCATCATCATGGTTATGGACGTGAAGCTGTAAAACATGATGCTGCTACCGATGATGATGATTTGCCGCCTGGATTTGGTCCTGCATCTTCGAGAGAAGATGATGATTTACCGGAATTTAACTTCAACTCCTCGGTTATGCCAGTTTCTTCTCCTCAGCCATTAGCGGCTCAACCTAAGTCTTTGGATCAAGTAAGAAAGCTCATACACAAGTATGGAAAATCTGTGAGCATCAATGATGATGATGATGACGAGGACGACATACCTGAATGGCAGCCACATGTCCCTAGTCACCAGCTTCCACCACCGCCGCCTCCACCCCCAGGATTCAGACCCGAGATGGTTAGACCACCTCAAGATGGTTGGTGGGATAATCAAAACGCGGCTCAGGGCAACACTATGATCGGAACCAGTCAAGAAACAGAGGATTTTGATTTTAATATCTCTGTTGATGGTGTTCTGTAATTGTAGTTTTGTGGTTTCCTAGTCTGTAGCTTTAAATTTTTCGAAACCTTTCTCAGTATGGATTTGTAGCCATCGTAGAATGCAAAGCATAAAAGTCCCAACTTCTCAAATAAAACATTTCTTAGTTTTCCCTAAAAAAACACAAATCAAATTTGCTCTGCTTTTATACACAATACACTATTGGTTTTAAGATATAAGTACATGATAAACGAATACTTTGTCTTAGTTGCTCTTAGCTCAAAAGTTTAACTTGTTTTGACACGTTTGATTGTGGAATCCTGCTCAAATGCCAATTTTTGTAACATCAAATTTAATCCGGAGATCATTCCACTTCCCTTGAGCACATAATTTGATTTTCCATCTATCACAAACAACAAATCAGCTATTAAGTGATTCAATTGCTCGTTCCCTTAAACGTGATTTTAGTTAATAAATCCAGTTCACCATAAATAGACAAATTTCCTGTTTCTTGCGGCTTTCGCCATTTCAAGAACACATCTATCACACCACGAATACCTCTTAAAAGAGTTATTTTTGAAATAAAAGGCTAAATAGAGTAGGAAAGGTATGATGTGCCGCTCGGCCTAGAGTTCAAGCCTGCAGGAAAATTTGCTCTAAACGGATGAAGCTTTCTTACTAATAATAAGTAAAAACTGTCCTAGAGGTGAAAGAGTTCAGTTTTGTAACGCTATACCAAAATAGACATATCATTATATATCAATATTATTCATATGAAAATCCAATCTACAGATGGAGTTGCAGATAAAAAGGGAAAGACCAGAGTACTCTAATCTGCAGCCCGACAACACACCACTCAGATTTGAACTTCCAAAACTATACATTTTTGCCACCACATACATATCATCAATTCTCTAAAGATAACAACAACAACTTCTTTGATACTATACCCCCATCATCCTTACTGTACTTATTATGGGTATCCCGTATGCAAACCAAAAAAAGAAAAGAAAAAAGAGTAACACTTCACAAACTAAGAATTCATCAGATCAGGCCGATACAGGTGCATTAGTAGGGATAACAGATGATGATGATGCAACGACTTCAGAAGCTTTTGAGGTTGAAGGCCCTGATTCAGAGATATCCCCAATGCCAATATCAAGTGTCTCTGGGAGGTTCTCTTGAGATTCAGTGCTGTATATCTATATAGAAAGGGTAATCATATCTTAGGATCACCATCACATCAAACAAATTAAGAGACAAAACTATGATGATGTTTACCTCAAGCTGATTCAGCATCTCAATGGTTGCTTCAAGATCACCGTTATTGGCGAGGTAAACATCAGTAATAGACTCTTGTGAGAGACCAGAGAATGTAACTAGAAGGTATTCAATATCCATGTCTATATCCATCTCAATATCCAAATCATCATCCCTGATCTGCTTGTATGCCATTTCAGAGGATTTCTTCTGCATAGAAACTTCAACCCCTGAGAAACTTATCTGCTGCGCAGGAGCCATGGCAAACACCAGACCATCATCATCACCACCACAATCCATTCTTTTAGAAAGTGGTACATATGATGCTGCATGCGGATTCAATGCAAATGCTCCTGGCTTCATTTCTTTTTATCTTTGCTAATATACTGCCACAAAATTTAAATTGTAAGAGCCATTATGAACACGGAAATAAACAAAAATAAACCCATTGATATTGTCTTATGCTGCAAGAATCAACTAGGCTATAATGAAAAGAAAAAAAAACAAGAAACGGTGTGTATAGAGAGCGTTACATTAGAATCTTGCGTTACAAATAGATGTTGGAGAAATACAGAACCAGAGCAAGAACAAAGAGTCTCGTCGACAAAGAAAAGAAATAATGGGAAGAAGGATAGTGATTTATATGGAGAATCGAAATGGTAATGTGATGTTTGACCTCGTCAACGATCTACGCAAAAGGAGAAGACGAAACGAAACATTAGGGGGAGAGAATATGAGCTTACCAGACAAAAACTAGCGTTGAAGAATTGCACACACACACACCTTATTATGCGAGATTAATGTGGTAAAAATTATATTATATCGTAACGCTTACTAATTATAAAGATTAGTGTCCCCGTTTTATATGATGAAGAAGAGAAGGCTTACAGTCATGGTTGGGTCTGTTTGGACGCGAGATTATCTTTATACTTAATCGGGATAGTGACTAAATTTAATTAATATACGTGGCGGCGACGACTAAAGATATAAACCGGAAATCAAGTTTACGGATTGAAATTAATTTGGTTTTAAGTATACCGATTTGAGAGAAACCGGTTATGAAAGTATCAAAACAAGAAAAGAGTGAATGGATGAGCTAAAGGAAGAAGGAAGCTCCCGTAGCCATGGCTCTTATCTGTCCATCTCTTCCCTCTCCGAATTGTCGTCTTTTCAGGTAACTGTATCTTCTTCTCTTATACATCCATTTGACTCGCTCTCTCTCTCCATTGGTTTCGTGTGTGTGTTCTTTTTTCCATCGGGAGCTTTTGTGATTTTGGATGAGATTTTGAATTCAGGTGCAGAAGAAGAAGCAGCAACATTTCGAGTAAGTATCATAAGGAGCTGATGATTGCTCGTTCTGGCGTTACTACGAGATCGATTTCTTCGGGAGAAGGGCTTTCTCGTAGGGATTTGGTGCTGATTGGTCTCTCTTCTCCTTTATCTATGCTCTTGCCTCTACCTCCTGGTACTATTTTGCTTCTCTTGTTCATGTATCCTATAATTTCGATTAGATAGCTTCACTTGTAGCTAAAAATCTTGACTTTTTATTTATAAGTTAGAGAGAAGGATCAGAGTTGGTTCATGGAAGTAATTGAGAATCTTGTTTAAGCCATTTAGAGTTGTTTATTGCAGTCACTCATGCAGAAGAAGACCTGAAAATGGTTGCAGAAGGATTAAAAGTGGGTTCAATGGTGGATGATGTTAATGCTTATTCTTATGCTTACCCACTGGAGTTGCCATCTGAGAAGCTTGTCTTCAAATGGTATTTGCACTGAAACTTGTGATGTAATAATGCCTTCTTTATTAGTTCAAGGTGTGTATCTTAACTCTTTATATTGATTCTGCAGGGTCGAATCGAGAAAGCCTGAGCGTTACTCTTCAGCTGCACCACTCTCTCGTAAGTTGTTCTATATGCTTGCTTCCTTTTGATTCCATGATTTCTGGATGTTTATGAAAATATTATCTGATGTATAATGTTATCATATGCATTGTGACTGAATCTGTTTCAACTGGTCCTAGCTGATGCACGTCTACGCATTGTTTCTGAACGAGTTGACCTTATCGACAACCTTGTAATTTCTGTTTCGGTAAGTTCTGATGTTGCTCACTTACCGTAAGACTTCTTTTCCTTGTTAGCTTTTTTGCGATATGTCTTTTACGGTTCTTGATCCAGATAGGTCCCCCAAACTCGACATTAAAATCAAAAGAAAAGAAAACATGGGCAGCTAAGGAAGTTGCTGACTCTGTTTTGTCTGATAAATCTGCATTGGTAAGTAACCCTTCTTACATGAAACACATCACAATATCAATTTCTCCTTTTCTCAAACGTTAAACATATGTTCAAATGAGCAGCGTGTCACCTCAAGTCAGCGTCTCGAAGAGAGCTCGGTTCTTGATGCACATGCTACTGATGTTAGTATGATCTTCCATAACAAACTATATATAACAAAGTAAAAACCTTGTTTCTACAAAACTCATAAGCCCCATATGCTTTCTATATGCAGATTGATGGGGAGCCTTACTGGTACTATGAGTACCTTGTTCGCAAATCACCGACTAAAATTGTAACTCACTCTAATTCTGAGAAGATTCTTCTTTGTTTAAAGACATAATGGGTTTGATTATGATAAGACTTATTGGCTTTTCTATATGTGGGCAGGCTGAAGCATCAAAGCTTTACAGACACTATATTTCTTCAACAGCTGAACGTGATGGTAAACGACTTTTCACAAGGGAATTGATTGAGATTCAAAGTTGGAATTTGTATAGCCTGACTTAAAGTAATAACATTTACCTGAATCTCTCTCATTGCAGGGTACTTATACACCATAAACGCTTCAACCCTTGGCAAACAATGGGACAAGGTACAAACTTGTATCCTCTACTTTCTGTATACCTATTGTGTCAGTGTGAAAATGTCTGATTTTGAGGGTTTGTATAAAATGCAGATGGGACCGATGTTAGAAAGAACAGTAGAATCCTTTAGGCTTCTTCCTCCTACCGATAGTTATGTTCCTCCATACAAGGATCCATGGAGGTTTTGGTGATAATTCCATCTACCTCAGCTTTTCATCAAAAATGCTTTTTCGAAATTGTTGTTAATTTTGATAGGAGAGGTTATGAAAGTTGTTGTGGCAGATATGAGCTAAGCGAAGTAAATGTATTGTTCACAATCAAATGTATTGAGAGGGAGATATATATAACATTGCATTACTTGCATTCTTCTTCTAATCTCATCCAACTGGTATATCCATGGAATTTTATGCATATGTTCTTCGAAATAAGAATAAATTAATATCAAATCAGATTTATTATCATATGATATACACACAAGAGGGAATAAAAAGGTAGAGAAACTTTCTTTATAACAGTACCTTCTTCGATGGGAGGGACTTAATACATTGACCACTGTCTCTTTGGATTTTCAGGGTAGCATAAAAAATGAACAAATGAAAAAGAGAGAACCGGAGGGGAGCCACATAAACCGGCTGCTACCCTCCTCTTATATAAATTAAGATTATCATATATGAATAAATGAACCATAAACTTATAAAATATCCATAACAATAGCCATAAGCCCGATCAATCACCCACCAAAACCATGAAAGATGAGACCAAAAGTATATTTTTTTTGGTAGGTAGCAGAAGCATAAGAGCAATATACAAAAACGATCATCCATGGCCGCCTCGGTTTAAAGAAACCAACAGCTCTTTTTCTTGAACAGATGATCAGCTCAAGCTTTCTACTTTTCCTCTTTTCTTGGACTCAAATCGATCATGGAAATGGTGAGCGCATTGGAGTCAGCCGACGGTGAAGAACACACCGTTACTCTGCTTCTTAGACAGGTCCTTGTCTGAAGACGAGACAGACTTGATTGCGTCTTCATCTTCTTCATCCTCCAATTCCTCATCCTGATATATCTCCTCTGAACGGCACTCACTACTGCAGAACGCTTTGTATCCTCTGGAAACCAAAACCAGGACATTGTTATATAACAAGACAGTTTCAATTGATTGCTATTTGTATCCTCTGGAAACCATATGACTTAAGCTATGCACTCTAAATAACTAGGTACTGTAAAGAACCTAGCTTTCCATTTCTAAATACAAGTGCAACGAGAATAAAAGGAGAAACTCTAAGATTCATTAGAGTTGAAACAGAAGAAGAGAGTACCTGTACATGTATATCTCTTTCCCCAAACCCAACTTCTTGTTACAGCCGTAGCAGAAGCTCAAGAAGTCACTGGGAGGTAACAAATCAAAAGGTGTTGTCAAGTCGGGAGGAGCAATTGCAAAAATGCTCTCTTTCTTGTTTCTGCAACAATCGTTCTTCAACTCATTGTGCTCTACGGACTCCTGAACCTGATCCCCGTAAAAATGGGTGGTTTTGGGGTTAGGACCATGTTGAATTACACAAGTGTAGTCCTCTGAGATCTCAATGTCACTTTCAGTACGCCCATTAAGTGATCCTGGGGCTTCCTCTATCACCTGACAAGCATTGTTGTCCACACTGGAGTTCCCAGCAGCATCGACCGAGCCAGATGTCCGAAGCTCAACCACATCAATCAAATCATGTCCAATCTCAAAAACAACATTGGGCATATCATTCTTGGGCATCAAAGCTTTGGCAAAGGGTTGAGAGAGAAGATGAGGATTATGGTTTCCACTTCTCATCAAAGACCCAAAGATTATGTTTTTACTATCAACTGATGGTAAAACAATCCTTGATGAGTCAGTGTGATGATGGTCATCATCAAGAGAATGCAGAATGCTCAAGCCTACTTTACCAGAATCCCAGCTCTTTTGTTTCCCTTTCCAGATTGATCTAGAAGAAGAACCACCAAAAGGATTCCCGAAACTGGAGAACAATCTGAAATCCAAAGGAGAAGTTGGGCTCCAAGCAGATTCATAATCAGATGGACACTTGCCTTCAAAGACACCAGAGATGAGTTTGTGGCTCTTAATCCCTGACAACACCGGTTTTGTTGAATAGTAATCGAAAGCAGTGGCCATTTGATAGTTTGAATGCTGAGACATGAGATTGATCTGTAACCTCAAAAACCAAAAACAAAATACAATTGTTAAGCTTAAAGCAATGATCAAAGGTCCATGGGATTGAACAAAAAGAAAAAAAAAGCAAACTTTGATATTTCAATAAGCTAAAGCAACAATCTTTGGAACCCAAATGCAAAAGGGAAAGATCAAAGAACTCGTTGATACAAGGATCATCATCACAGATTACTTATAAATCGATTAGGAGCTGAAATCTATGAACTTTCAAAGGATTCAAAAGTAGAAGAAATTGAAAGAGACCTGGGTTTCTCAGGGACTTGTTCTTCCTTCAGAGATGAAGTTGAAGAAGACTTGAGAAGATGGAAGATTGAAGAAGAAGCAAGAGAGAAATAAGACAATGAGAGAAGTCTTCGTCTATATCTGTGCAAGTCTTGTGAGGTACTCTTCTCTCTCTCTCTCTCTCTCTCTCTCTCTCTCTCTCTCTCTCTCTCTCTCTCTCTCTCTCCTCAAAATCAGCGTATATCAGTGAGCTTCTCAGTCTCTCTCTCTCTCTATCTATCGGATTCACGTTTTAAGTTCTCTCTGAAAATGTAAGTAGTGTAGGGTCTTTTTCTTTTTAGAGAAAAAACAAATTACCTTTCTTGACATATTTAATTTGCATTTAAAGGTTTAAACAAATAAATTAATTTAAAAAAAAAGATATTATAAATGGTAATAGATTTGGAAAAAAATGGCTGCAAGTGTGACAGAATAAAAATGATAGCTCTTCTCTGACGAAAATTCTTCACTCTTTCTTTAGTTTGGCAGATTTTTGGCTTTCTTTTTCTTTTCCTTTTTAAACTAAGTGTGTTGTTTATATGATTATTATAAATGATGAAAGATATTAATTTGTAAGTTTAATCAAATTTATTTACTCTTAATTTGGATTACTTGTTAATTAACTTTCTATAAAAAAACTTAGTTATTTAATTATATTTATAATAGTTTTTACCGAAAAAAATTAGTACGATTATTTCATAAATTAAATATTTTCTAAAAAGTACGATTGTTATAATTTGAAAGTAACCTTTTTAGTAATTGAAACTTGACGACAAAAATAAGTTAATATAGATTTAAAATATATTTCAATTTTTTGTAGATCAATAAAATAAAAATAGAAAATATTGTTGTAATCATTTATGATCGTTTTAACATTAAAAAAGATACACGATCGATTCATTAATCAGACATATTCAAATCGATCGCCATAATTATTTTTGTTACAATTTACAATGTTATCTTTAAATTATACAAACTCCACAACAAAAAGTAAGTCTAAACTAAAAGTACACGTGAAATTTATGTAGACATATGGAATAAAAACAAAAATAATATATTAATATGCATTGATCAAAAGTTAAATTAAACATATTTTGATTTTTTTACGCTTTGCATTTAATAAACTTTACTAATCATCTATTGGGAAAACAATATGTAGTTAACATTTGATTTTTTTTTTGCCACCATATTAACATTTGAATTTTGTATATTAAAACTTTATGGCTTAATTTTATTTTCCTTTTTAAATAGTGTATGTATTATTTACAACTACGAAACTTGATAAAATTTTGTAAAAAATCGTCTAAGATTTATGTCAGATATACATTATTTTAAATATGATACATGTCAAGACTTTGTCGACTCTTTAATATCAATAAGTTAAAAAAATTAAACTATTTTGTAAAAAAAAAAAAAAGAAGAATCCAGAGTATCATCATAATATTTGTATTAAAATGCAAATGTTATTGTGAAGAGTTTCATTACCTTATGTAAATAACTATTACCCTTCAAACTTAGTATTTTTCTTTTTGTGAAAATAACATTCTGCTTTTGCACTCTCACCCAATGCGTCACTTTTATTTTCTTTTCTGTTGAAGGACCCTATATGCGTCACTTTCATCTGTGTATATTATAAATTATATGATATAATAATATTAATCAGTCAAATTTCATAGACTGTTTGAAGATTTATAGCTTTTTGTTAGAACATATAAAAAAAAAAAAGAGGGTGTCACATGTAAACCATTTCTTAGAGTAAAAAGTGGAATAGAAAGAAAAATAATTAATTTATCATCTAGCATTTAATTTTAAAATACAAGTTCTTATAAAATTTATCAGTGGGAAAATGTGAGTTAACTTATCATCAAATACTCAGTTCTTGTTTTCTGTTTCTCCTGATGAGTAAATTGTTTTACTTGCTAAAACGTTGAATAGTGGTTAATTATGTTTCACGGATAGTGTATTTTATCTCTCTCTCTCTCAAGTCTCAAAGTCCCAGTTCTGTCGACATTATATAATTACTAAGGTGTCAGAATCTACAAGAAAGAAATAATGAAATTACAGTTGGTTTAAATACCAAATATAAAGAAAGGTTCCCTTACACTTACAGAGCAATTATATATTTTTTGTCCTTTTTCTTCCTGTGGTCTACTTTTGCTTTTACATTATGTCATAATACCATATATATATATATTTTTTTTTTTTTTTTTTTTTTTTGCTTTCTTTTTCTAACTTCCTGAGGCTGTCACGATAAAAATTACCCTATAAGAGTGTAAGGCTATATAAAAAATAATTCTATTCGACAAAGAAAAAAAGAAAGACATTTCTTGGCAACTCAAAATCTTTCTCACGTCACCATATCTGTATTTGGTATTTATCTTTTCTAGTTATATAAGTATGTTTTTGTTAAATACACTTTATTTTTTTGTATGAATGTCATCTAACAACCATAGTTTCGGCATGTTTTTTTCCCTGATCTTATATATTTCTTTTACGGTATTAACTTTAGAAAGCTAATTTACATGAATAAATTTTTATATTTCTCAGCAATATCAGTTTATATTCAATTTTTAAAAGGCAATCACCATATTTACGGTAGTTGCGCTAAAACAAATGTGAGTTGAAGAACTAGTGGGGTCTAATCCAATCCAGTAAATATCAAACTAGGTGTGGATCATGACCTTTTTTTATCTATATATGATCTACCCTACCAAAGTCACGCTATATATATATCAAACGTAATTGTATTGTTACTTTCACTTGGTAATTTCTATTAATGTCATATAAACAAATTAATAGAAATTAAAAAAAAAGTGAAAAAAAGTTGAAAAACTGTAACACGTTGACGGTCTGGTCTGCAAGGAAACGGGGTCACATTAAGCGGATGGGCTTAGAAGACCACCCTAAGACCAACTTTTTGAGTCAGTCATCCAGTTGACCGTCGAGATTTGTTGTCTGCGTGGAACTCACTCTATACGCCACGTGGACTCAAGTCACCATGACCTGTACCTACCTACCACAGTACTGAACCATACGTAACAAGTTAAAGGTTAACACATCTTTAGCCATCATTACTCCTCTTTTATTTTATTATACTTGTTTGTCGTTTTGCGCTGACTCAGATTTCTCCCTTCCGGCGACACGTGGTAACTTGAGTATCTCCACACGTGCGAGGGACTTGTCTTTAAAACGGTGCGTTTTTTTTTTTTTTTTTTTTTTTAAATTTGTTTATTATACATACGCCTTCCCCAAAAATTCCTTTTACAGTATTTTATTACAACACAAAATTAAAATAATACAGAGTATTTTATTTAAAAACTAAAGGCCAGGCGAGAATTTTGAGAAGGTTTGTGTGCATAATATATAATACTATTAGTGTGAAGGTATAACTTTCTCATATTTCGATCGTTTATGTAATTAAGGCTGATTAGTATTAGTAATTACGTCGTTCGAAAATATTGGAGGCAGGAGGAGAAGGAGAACGTCGTGGAGATTGTACGTTCATATCATCATATGATGTGTTGTCGGTGCTAACTGTTAACCTTTTTCACCACTAAAAAAAAAAAATTATATACTCCCATAAACCTTCTTTTTTCCTTTCATATTATTACTTTCTCCATTATATCATATGCTAATAGTTTTATTAAGAGAAGCTGACACTAATTCTGTTTGAAATTATATTCGATCACTTCAAATATCATAATTGAATTATATTACCAAAATAGGCTCCCGAGTAAGATGTTTAATAAACATGTCCAAGATAAATTATTGACATTAGCATAGCACTTTACAATACACTATTTATCTAATTTCTGAGACAGTATATAGACATACGCCGTAATAATAGTACTAATAAAATTGCAAAAAAAAAAAAAAAAAAAAATTAGAAAGGAAAAACGAATCAGTGAAGTGAAGTAACATTATTAAAGGTTTTCAAAGAACTTTGGTTTTATATATTTTGGCGAGCCCCACTAAGGGAGCTACTAAGGCCCACATTCAAGTGGATGGAAGGAAGAAGTCGAAAACTCTTTTTTCCAGATGACAAGAGGAGAGTGACATAAGTGGTGAAAGCCAAACAACTAGGCTATAAAAGGATGCCTTGTCATAAAGAACTTGTTTTAAAACCAAACCCCTACCAGTCACGAAGAAAACGCATTTTTACAAGTCACATTAACTCTCTTCAACCTTACCTGACCAACACAAAAGTTTAGTAGATCAAAGAAAATGACCCTTGAAAAAATATTTAACTACAAAAGGGTCGTCCCATTGAGACTAGAAGCCGCATCAGTATATGTTCTTCTTCCTAAACCTAAACACAAGCAAGAAGAAATAGCTCAATTGGAAACAACGAATCTGAAAATTTTGATTTGAATAACATCAAAAAACTTTGTTTTTGTATATAAAGAAACCAGGTGTTTACCGAGTCAAGATTGGTGGATTCAATGCCATGAAATTTGTTAGTACAATAGCAAAATTCTTTAGTCACCGTCTTTTAAGGCCAAAAGAGAGCTTGTGTTCTTCCTTCTAATCTACATTTGATGATGTTTCTGTCTGATGCAAAGAAAGGGTAACTGATAATTTGTTTCTTTTACCTGATAGACATGTTCCTCAAGAGGAAAAAGAGTTATTACTTACACGAGAGAACGACAAGATGATTCTGAAACTAAGGAAGTTTAGGCTTGAAATTAATCCGCAGCGCCTTAATCTCCTCCAATTGCCGCTACAAGGGTTAAAAGATTCATTTGTTAATTTTAGAGGAGTTGAAGAACATACTGATAATTGTTAACGAGTAGAGAGCGACACTTTTAAACAGAATCTTAAATATTCAGTCAAATAGTGGTAGACTATGAAATCTAATACCTTAGATACGCTTTCAGACGCGTGCTCATGTCTAGCTTGGTGCAAGCACCATTCCATGGCCATGTCAAATTCAAGGTTGTTTGGCTGAGAACAATGTGATGTAGCCACGGCATCTCTCTGGAAAAACATATATAGACGAAAAAGCAAGAACATCGGTAAAGGAACTATGCACTTTTACTTGTGTGTTTCTATGCAAGGGGCAATGGAAATAATACCATCTCTCGTCGCGTTTGAGTTTTGTATAGCTTAATATGGCCGGAGAATGATGGCGGCTTCCCTGGTGGAGTAATCTTAGCAAAAGAAGCAACAAGGGGCCTGTTGAGCAAAAAAGGCACAGAACAGATTTCTCAGATGAAAGTATGCCAATAAACGGCACAAGACAGATTTCTGCAATTTATGATAGGAAGATTAGAGAAACAGCAGAATATGTGATGGAAGGTTTACCTCCCATTTGATAGCAACAAGCATCCCTCATCTAGTCTTCTAATCACCCTTTCTGCTACTTCTCTAGTCTTGAAAAGGACCAAAGCTCCACCTGTATATCAAACAATATGAGATGCCATAGTAAAGCTCCTCATTCCATATCTGGTATGTGAGAACCACAGATGATAAGCCCAGTGAGCAAAATGGTAGCTTACCAATATGAGGAATAGTGACTGATGTACGCTCTATCATCCTCGCTTCGCATTGCTCGTTCAAAGCAGAATAGACTATATCCTGAAATGCAATTCGTAAATATCTTAGTTAGCATACACATAGGAAAGAAGGGAGGTTTCCAAGAAGTAAATCAGGAAACAACTGCATTACATAAGGGTGCAAAATACATTTTAAAAGATTCCTAAATAAACTGATATACCTCCACTTCATCAGATGTAAAAGTAGGATCCAAGTTTTGAAGAAGTACCACAGTCCCTTTTTTTTCTGCTTCCCTCATACTTTCCTCCCAAGGCTGGGGCATGGTAAAGAAAATTAAAATGTCAGTCCAAAGGTGAACCCAAAAGGTAATTTCTGAAACGACGACATACAGAATCGGATAACCATCCAGACTAGCTAGAAGAGTCTGCAATGGCCAGCCAAAAATAACAGGTGTGGATATTCAATAAACAATTTGAGTGCAGCTGTCAAAGTAAACAACTGTCTTTCTAGAACATAGAAACGATCAAGAAGAAAATGTACTGTCTGATAAGTATATGAACGAGTCATTAAAAATTCACTATAAAAGACATAAACAGGTCACCCTACTAACATCACAAAGAACAAGTACGTCAAACACGAACAATGAAGGCAACCAAAACGAACATTTATAGAAACTGGCGTGCAAAAAGAAGGGAAAAATACTTACGAGATTCCGGAACCATTTAATTTTTTCCTGGGATCAATAAGAAGGAAACAAAAATCTGTCAGACGAACCTCAATGTTAACAAGCACCATACTATGATGAGAAAAATGACAGAACATCACTACAACACTACAACATACATAGTGAAGGACTGTACAACAAAACTGCTACTTTTAGAATTGAGTTCGTACAAACCCACATCCTTGCATCTAAAGATCTTATAACACGCTCTCACTAAAACCTCATTAAGCAGCCAGTTTAAAACCAATGTAAACCAAATCATATCGCAAGAATTGCATAGTAAATATAAACTTACAGCATCCGGCCTTCGGCTCACTTCAGTTACTTGATAATTTCTTTCATTATCAACCGCCAACAACTTATCCTCAGCACGTCCAAAGCTGGACTTCTTGGATAAAACTTTTTCAGTTACAATTTTTGTATTTTTTCCTTCAGATACTGACACTCCTAGATCTCGCTTCTTAACAAAGCTGGGCTTCTCGGGAGGGACTTCCTCCATAGTCGCTTTGTCTCTAGGTCTCTTAAAAGATGATGTATCCTTTTTACCATCAGAAGTAATGTGCTGCAAAATGGTTGTATTCCGCCTATCAGGAACTGTAACAGAACTATCTAGTTTCTGTTTCTTCAGAGGCCTGTCATCCAATCCATTCGGCTCTTCACTATATCTTTCTTCAGTGGGCAAAGATTTTTGTTTAGTCAACTGTCTTTTAACATCATTTACTTGAGCTTTCTTGGAAGTGGAATGAATTATCCTAGAACTAGAAGCTTCACAAGAGTTACGATATCTTTCTTCTGCAGGCATAGATTTTTGTCGACTTAACTGTTTTTTAACTTCACTTTCTTGAGCTTTACCATCACAATGGTTTCCCCTAAAGCCAGAATCCTTGTTAGACCTTTCTTCTGCAAGTGTAGATCTTGGTGTAGCCAGTTGATAGTGACCTTTTTCTTTTTCTTCTTTGCCACCTTTACTGCTTTCTTTACAGTCAGGCGACTCAAATGAGTTGTCTTCAATTTTCCTAACCGAATCACTAGCTAAAGGACCATTTGGCTTCAAACTATCTGTATTCCCATCTGCTTTAATTTTCCGCACAGCAGTTGTTTCTTTCTCACAACACGCTCTGTTAAAGAGAAATTTAACTGCAAGAATTAGAGTGAAAATGAGATATTACGTAAGTAAAGAATCAAGATGGCAATTGATCACATAGTAGAATGTCGAAGCTAGCAACTGAGATCAAACAAACTGTACCGTCAACTCCAGCAATTTTATCATCTATCGTATCCACAATTTTGCAGCTTCCAACATCAAATGCTCGGCGAAACACGAAGTCCGATGAGTTAATTTCTTCATCCGAGGGTTGTGGATTCCTTTTGTCCTTTGAGATGCATAGAACAGAGCATTTTCCACCGATTGCTTCCTAGTGGAAAAATGTTATATCAGTATTCAAGCAGGTGTGATTTACTAAGTAATACCTAGCACAGTAGCACTACGCACAATGGCACATAATTTAAAACGACCTTTTCAGAAAAAAGTGATGCAAAGGTAAATATATCGAGACCACTTGTAACAACGATAGAAACCAACAAAAGTAACTGCTACACATTTCAGTTGGGGAATCTTCAGAAGAGAGCGCGGCTATATGTTGGAGTGAGACCTATGTCAGGGTTATAAAAGACGACAAAAAAGCTACTTGGAACACATGTTTTGGTGAACAGAGAACATGTTATCCTACTGTATAGAATACAAATTTCAATAAAAAAAAGGGGAGAACCAGTAAAACTCTGTCTGCAACATGATATGAGATGTATATCAATAAAAAAAATGCCAAACCATGCACAACAAGTCATATGGACATATGGAGAATGAAAATTCAACATAGTATGCAAAAGAAAAATCAGTTACCAATTCGTTGATATTAGCAAGGCCGCGACCTTCACCCGATGCCAAAAACAGTTCATTTGCAAGAACTTCTGGGACTCCTTCAAGATACGGCAAAATCTCAGAAGGTTTAAAGAACCAGAGAAGTTTGACTTTCCTTGGGATATGCTTATTAGCGTGTTCCCAAATCTTTATGATCTTGCCAACGAAAGGTTCAGTAGAGTCTGGTTCACTGGAGTTACCAACTAAAACACAGTCATAAAGATGGTATTCATCCCCGTCATAAGTGAATGATTCATAGAACTTGACATCTTTATTTCTCCCGCCAACACTCTTCTTTTTACCCCACTTAAACTCTAAGCCTTCAGATCCTATTGATTCTTCCATTCTCTGTGCAGAGCAAGAAATCACCATGAACTTATTAAATGCTACTAACACCAAAAGACACAGAAAAGGAAAACACAATCATAAGATGATGGATCAAATCAAATCAAATCAGTCCCATGATTCAGGTCTCGATCAATGATCTACCATATATCCCAATCAATCAAACCCTAAAAACACTCCTATCAGATCCACTGGTAAAAAGAAGGCAAACACATTCATCTTTCAGTTGAAATCATCCCTCAACAGCAACAAGTAAAATAGTAGATAATCGAGTTCAAGTCAGCAAAAAAGGCGATTCAAAAAAAAAAAAAAAAAAAAAAAAAAGAAAGCGAAAATTGCATTCGATACAATGTAGGCTGAGATAAGCTTTCGTGTTCATACCTTCACTGAAGAGGTAGAGATGAGTTTACTACAGCTTTCCGAAGCCACACCACCAGAACAAGAAGAAAGAAAGAAAAAAAATCGAACCGGGAGAAACCAACGGTTGAAATCAGAAGCAACGCGAGTTCGATTAGGTCAAGATGAAGAGAAATTGACGAAGCCCAGGTTTTTTTTTTATCATCGCAGAGGGAGAAAGAAAAAAAGAAAACCCTAAATCCTCGTTTCACGGGTTACTACTACAGTCTCCTCCCTCGCTTTAATCTGTCGCTCAAGTTCATCATCATAACACAATTCAAAATCGAAATCTCTCAATTCAATTTTTGGTCGGAGATTGTTTGCAGTTTTCCAGAGAAAACGGTAAATTTTAGTTCATCAAAGCGTTCTCTTCTCTCCCATTCCCCTTTTTTTTTTTAGTCTGGGATTTTTCTATCTGTTTACTCCCTTTTTAAATGATTTGTAAATATTTTGTACTTTTTTTTTTTTTTTTGGTCGTCACATTTTGTAGTTTGTACTGTATTAAAAACAAAAACATCATAGGTTTTTAAAAATACCATTTAAATTGAAGGTATAATATCCAAATAATTAATTTCCATTTTTGAGATAAATACCAAATCTGGAAGATACGGGTATGATCATGCTAAACGTTATTATATATTTTGGTTTATAAATAAACCGAAAACAAAGATTATGGGAATTTTAATCATATCTTCAACATACTTAAAGTCATAATTTTGTTTAGAATCATATCGTTCGCTAATACACTTTCTGATATGAATGCTGGAGAGCGGAGATCATCTATCTATCTATTCTATTGTTTTAAGATGACTTTACTATTCAAAATCATGTAGAAGAGTCGATGTTCTAATGTTTGCTATACTGTCCCATGAATGAAAAAGATGGTGTTTTTAACAAAGCCATCGACAAGCGTCATGATATTTATAATTTATAAACCATTTGCTAACAAAACATATTTTTTTATAATAATTTAAATATAATAGTTTCATCTTTTTCATTGATAGTTTCATTAATAGCAACACAACTTTTTCCATGCAAAACAAATGAAACAGTCTTTTTAACCTTCAAGTGTTTCTTCACGTTGTACGGACAATAAATCAACAGATAGTGATTCTTTTTAAAGACTTACCTAGGCTACCATGAGTCCTCATCTTTCACGAGTCAAAATCTTTTTCTAAAATTTACAATTCTCATCTACATGCAGCTCTAAGAGTTTCTTATGGGATTGTTGCATTCACCAATGCATATCATCAGATCACAGTTTCTAATTGTTCAATGTATTTTGTTTTTCCGGAACACCACCGTTTTTTAAATCTTTTGGCAAGAAGGTCAATGTCAACAAGTTAAGATATGCTTTTCACCTTTTAGAAAGGGATACAGAATATTAGTATTATGTCTTCATTATAAGAGTTGGGGTTAAAGGGCTTTTGGGCTGTTACATGGGCTGCGTCGTCTATTGTGTAAACTAAAGCGGCGTCGTTTTGTTTACTCTTTACCAAAAAATTAAATGCGGTGAGCGTGGATCGAACACGCGACCTTCAGATCTTCAGTCTGACGCTCTCCCAACTGAGCTATCCCCGCAAGTTGTTTAATTGTCATATCTTATCTATATTAACCGGATATTTATAGATAATTTTGTTGATTTGTAATATGATTTAGGTGGAGGGGCCGATGAATTGTACCACGAATACAATAACAAAATCTCAGCGTTGAATTAATCAAAACACTGCTCACGTAATTGGTACACTAACTGTTTTCTTGTTGTTTTACACTAACTGTTATATAAGTTTTCTTCCTACAAAAGATAAAATAAATTGGAGAAGTGTGGGTTGGGTTTCTTAGTGTTTGAGCCAGTAGTTTCTTAGCTGAGCCATATGCAACAATATCTCGTCCCGACCTTGATTCGTTACACTGCTGGTCATAATCCATGGTGGTGTTGTCTCAAAGAACCCTTGGATCAAGTCTTGGAACTCCTTTATGTTCTCCTCCGGTCTCTTCCCTCCGTTCTTCTTCTTCTTCCTCTTGTCGCATTTCGTGAATATCATAGTCATTGGAACCTGAGATACGACGGAGATATGACATAATTAGTAAAGTTCTTGATCATGATGTCCAATTAATCGATTAAAGTGGGGTGCTAAGGTTTAGGTCCTTTTATACCTGGTTTTGACCAAGCCAGCTTGCGTAATCGAGATCAATTTGCTTTACAGGTATGCTGGCATCAACTAGCAAAAACACTGAGACCAGTGTTGAACGGTTTAGGAAATAGTCTTTGGTGAATTTGTTCCAGTCTTGTTTGAGTTCATGCGGTGCTGATGCATACCTGGATACATAAAATGTATAACTTTCAGTTTTCTATACTGAAATACTCCAAAATTCATTGGGGGCAGAAACTGTAATTGTATCCGACAAAATAAATAGAAATAGAATAGACAGAGACTGGCCAGAGCAGTTTTAAGGGGGTATGCCATGAAAAAACAAAATAATATCACTTAAACTTACCCGTAGCCAGGCAAATCTACCAAGTACCACTTGTCGTTGATCCGGAAATGATTAATGCATTGCGTCTTTCCTACATGTAGAATAGATTACCATAAATTATAACCAACCTACATGTAGCATAAGTACAAGCACGACATGGATGCCTATCAGTTTCCACTTATACGATCACGTCTATCAACCTTTCTAAGCAGTTCACTGTGGACGGAGTACTTGTGAATGAGAGATGTTTTATAAAATTTCCAGATTATGGAATATCCAATAGTCTCAACAATGAACCAGCTAAGAATCCAGATTTTTCAGTTACCATCCACATTTTTTTTTTCCCTTTACTCAATGAGTTAATGTGCATAAGCAAATCAGATTTTACGGTTCTTCCCCTGATCCCAGTTTCATCTACTCTAGTACAATAACTTGATAAGCATTATCAAATCTAACAGATCATAAGAACAAGCCGAAATCTCCACACTATATAGAACCAAAACCCATTTTCGTGAAATTACCATAGCATGGTCGAGCAAAAACACATTACTCAACGATGCCATCCTGTGATGCCATATATTGGATCATATCCTCGTCAACAATATCCCATCTTCACGAGTACTAGGAACCAACAAATGCCGATGCTACAAAGCAAATCTGTTCAATCTAACCAAGTGAGGTCGTCTCTTGGTTCTGTCCTATTGAATATTGATTGACACTAACGACTCATTAATTCCCACTCGATGCCTCACTTGACCACTACAGAATTCAAATGCTAGCTGTTGGCTCCAGGATTAGAGTGGACTAGTCTAAGAGTCCCGGTTATAAGGGAATCACTTCAATCAATCAACTAACCTAAGCTTCCAACAAAAAAAACAAAACTTAATTCTCCTTAATGCTTTACCAATATTTCAATTCCTTAATCTCCTCCTCATGAACACTAACAACTAACTTGATCACTGTGTCTCCAAGATGTGATTCCTTAGCAAATAAAAAAACTAAGCTTACCAGGTTTCTTAGAAGTCAAGGCAAGGCGTTTCCTCCTCACCAACGAATTGAGAAGCGACGATTTCCCAACATTGGATCTCCCGACAAGCGCAAACTCCGGCAACCCATCGGCCGGACAATCCTCCGTCTTGACACTACTCTTCACATAATCAGCCTGAACCACCTGTGCGTCCCTGGCGTACTTGCTCAGCACTATATTCGAACCCTTCAGTATCCTCGCCGTAAGACTCGCCGGGTCGTCGCCGGATACATCCGTCTCAGGCGGAATAAAAAGCTTGTCGAGCGAAATCTCGACAGGAGCATCATCTAGATCGGATGAATCCGAGACAGGAAGTGGTATGGGTTCAACAGTGGCGAGATTCGATTTAGACGCGAATGAGAAAAGGGTCCGAGCTACTGTAACCGGAGGCTTAGGGTTCAGGAAATTGAAATGCGAAGAAGAGAGCGAGAATGAGGGTCTCGCGAGGATTGAGAGATGAAATCTTGGAAGCTGCGCTAAAATCATATCTGATTCTTCACTGTGATATATCAGTATACTCGTATGTGCTGTTTTGTTTCTCTTTAAATTCTGTGAGCAGCCATGGATGTAGGATTAAGCTTTACGGATGCTGGTGGAGTGAAGAGTAGTATCCGGAGGAGGCCAAGGTTTGTGAAAATATCCGTGGCAAAACGCATCGTTTTGGTGGTAATATAGATGAACGAGAACTTTCCTTATTTACAATTCGCCCGCTTTATTTCAACGATTGTAGCAATTCGCCCGCTCTCTTTGTTTCTTGATTAAAAACACTAGAGACAATAAAAAAAAAAAGGGTAAATTAGAAAGAAAACAAAAAGTAAGAGGAGTATATAGCAAAATTGGGTCGTTAGCATCACCTCTTCAAGCACGGGAAGAGAGACTCAAACCAGTGAACCAAAATCTCTCTCAATTATAGCAGCGCGTGCTTCTGATCTCGGTGGGATCCTCTTCGATCGGCGACATCTCGTGGTTTATGCTCCGGTGGATCTCACCGCGTCAAAAAAAAAATAATTTTATCTGAACCGCAATCCTATTAGCCATGGCTCCTCCGGCCGCTTCGCAGCGTTATCCGTCACCGTCCCAACCTTCAGGGTAACTATCTATCTCGATTAATAGTGCTGATTGCTGAATAATTTCATCTTGTTCCGCTACATTCTTAAGATAAAAAAGCATCGATCAGTCTTTATAATTCGATCATCTCTTTTCATGGCGTGGTCGGTAAGCTCCTTAGTTCTCAAAATTATTCGATCTATAGTGTTCCTATACTAAATACAGAAATTTAGAAGCTTCATTGTTACGGATCTAGATTTAAGATGTCTCATGAGCTAATTGATGTCAAAGATAGCTACAATGTGGAATCAGACGCGGCCATTAGTTTAAATTCTCTGCCTTTAGATTATTATCACTTCGTATGTGCGATGATCTGATCTCTCTTTACTCATGGATGCGTGAACTGAAGCTAGAAATTGTTATTTATCAGGAAAAGTGAAGTGTCAGATCTGAAAACCCAACTCCGGCAGCTAGCTGGAAGTAGAGCTCCAGGAGTTGATGATTCCAAACGTGACCTCTACAAGAAAGTAATATCGTACATGACTATTGGCATCGACGTCTCATCTGTATTTGGAGAAATGGTTATGTGTTCAGCAACATCAGACATTGTCCTGAAGAAGATGTGTTATCTTTATGTTGGAAACTATGCAAAGGGTAATCCTGATCTTTCCCTTTTGACGATCAATTTTCTCCAAAGGGATTGCAAAGATGAGGACCCTATGATCCGTGGGCTTGCTCTGAGGAGCTTGTGTTCCTTACGAGTGCCAAACCTTGTCGAGTATCTTGTTGGTCCGTTGGGAAGCGGGCTCAAGGACAATAACAGCTATGTGAGAACCATCGCTGTTACTGGAGTACTAAAGCTTTATCACATCTCACCCTCAACATGCATTGATGCCGATTTTTCTCCAACACTGAAAAGTTTGATGCTTCATGATTCAGATGCTCAGGTTAATTTTGTTTGGTTGAATGCAGTTGGACATAGACTCTCGCTAGCAAATCAAATGTATTTTTATGATTTGTACTCTTATGATATAAAATATGCTGTCAGGTAGTTGCCAACTGCCTGTCTGCACTTCAAGAAATTTGGAGTTTAGAAGCAAGCCACTCTGAGGAAGCATGCCGGGAGAAGGAATCCTTGCTTAGCAAGCCAGTTATATATTATTTCTTGAATCGGTATGTCCTTATTCTCCTCCTTCCATTGTTTATCAGTGTACCTTGTTGTTGTAGTGGTATCTAAGAAGATAAAGCAAATTTTACCATTTTGGTGTTTCTTTGCAGGATCAAGGATTTTAATGAATGGGCACAATGTCTTATACTTGAGTTGGCAGTAAAATATGTGCCATCAGATAGTAATGATATTTTTGACATTATGAATCTGTTGGAAGACAGACTTCAGCATGCCAATGGAGCTGTTGTCTTGGCAACAGTCAAAGTGTTTTTACAATTAACGCTCTCCATGACTGATGTTCATCAACAGGTTCAAAGTCCATCTCTTTTATCCTTAACCATGGGAAATTATTCTTGATGAAATTATTTATCTGCGAAATTTCATGATAATAATTTTGTAAACTAGTTTCTACATTTTCCAAATAATGAAGCATTATATTACTTTTGGTATCATAGTCTGGAAGCTTGAAATATCAGATCTTAACAAACATAGTCATCACTGATTTGTTATCGTTTAAGATGATCACTGGCTAACTAATGCCAAATGATCTTGTATAGGTATATGAGCGTATTAAATCCCCACTTCTAACTCTCGTCAGTTCTGGAAGTCCAGAGCAATCTTATGCAATCTTGAGCCACCTTCATCTTTTGGTTGTTCGTGCGCCATTCATCTTTGCCGCAGACTATAAGCATTTCTACTGCCAGTACAATGAACCGTCATATGTCAAAAAGTTGAAGCTTGAGATGTTGACTGCTGTTGCAAATGAGAGCAACACTTACGAAATTGGTAATGATTTCAAACTTATGTCAATATGGAATCTGGAGCGAGAAACCCTCTCTTTCTGACTCTTTGATTCAACTAACTCGTAATTTTTCCTATTCAGTGACGGAACTGTGTGAGTATGCTGCAAATGTTGATATTGCTATTGCGAGGGAGTCAATTCGGGCAGTTGGGAAGATTGCTTTGCAACAGTATGATGTAAATGCGATTGTTGATAGACTTCTTCAGTTTCTGGAGATGGAAAAGGACTATGTGACTGCTGAAACTTTGGTAAAGTATCATATGAACTATTCAGGGAGATGATTGGCCATCACATTGGTACTTATATTGTTTACATTTTCATAACGAATCCACTTTTCTCGTTCCTCCTCTAGGTTCTTGTGAAGGACCTTCTAAGGAAGTATCCACAATGGAGCCATGATTGCATTTCTGTTGTTGGGAGTATTAGCAGCAAAAATATCCAGGAACCGAAAGGCAAGGCGGCTCTTATATGGATGTTGGGTGAATATGCTCAGGACATGAGCGATGCCCCTTATATTTTGGAGAATCTGATAGAAAATTGGGAGGAAGAACATTCGGCTGAGGTATTTAGGCTCTACTTTTCTGTTTTTCCTTGGTACTGAAATTATGTATGCGTGAGAATGCGGCCATGCTCATTCGTCTATGTTCCCAATTTTGTGCCATTGGGCAGGTTCGGTTGCATCTCTTAACTGCAGCTATGAAATGCTTTTTCAAGAGGGCGCCTGAGACTCAGAAAGCCCTAGGAATAGCTCTAGCTGCAGGCGTTGCTGATTTTCACCAGGTATCGTTCAGTCTACTCTTCCAAATTTCTCTTGTTTTGAAACCACTGGCCCATTAGATCACTTATCAACATTTACTGTTGGTGTAGGATGTTCATGACCGAGCCTTGTTCTACTATCGGGTTCTGCAATACGATGTACACGTTGCAGAACGTGTTGTGAGTCCTCCAAAACAGGCGGTTTCGGTCTTTGCTGACACTCAAAGCAGTGAAATCAAAGACCGTATATTTGACGAGTTTAACAGCCTTTCTGTGATCTACCAGAAGGTATATTTCCTGACTTTACTGCCAAAACCAATGTAGTAGTATGCAACTATTATTCAGAGGTGTTCTTTATCTGCTTTGATCGTAAACTCAAAAATTCTCGCAGCCATCTTACATGTTCACGGATAAGGAACACCGAGGACCCTTTGAGTTTTCAGACGAACTTGGAAATATTTCCATCACACCTGAAGCCTCCAGCGACATTGTTCCAGCTCAACAATATGAGGCAAATGACAAGGATCTGCTTCTAGGTATTGACGAGAAGGATGACAATAAAGGACTTTCCAGTAACAACGGTTCCGCTTACTCGGCTCCTTCATTAGAAAACTCCTCTAATATAACCTCACAAATGCAAGAGCTTGCAATCTCCGGCCCTGCCACATCCGCAACTACACCACAATCAAGCTTTGGTTTTGATGATCTCCTAGGTTTGGGTTTATCAACAGCTCCTGCTCCAACACCAACACCACCTCTTTTGAAACTTAACCCAAGAGCTGCTCTAGATCCAGGCGCCTTCCAACAAAAATGGCGCCAATTGCCATTATCATTAACACAGGTTTTTCCCACAACTTTTACCTTGCGGTGCTACATTTTTAGGTTCCAACTACATTCTAGCCTTATGAACGACGACAGTTTAACTGGCTTTTCTTCCTCTTTTGTCAAGATGCTTAACTTAGCATGAGCGTTTTTAACATTGGTTCATGAACATATTGCCTGCATTTCTTACACTGTTAGGTGCATATGTTCATAAAACTCTCAGGGATTTTGACTGCTGAGAGATTTTAACTTTCTTAAATTGGTGTGCAGGAGTGTTCTGTGAATCCCCAGGGAATCGCGGCCTTAACAGTTCCACAATCACTTATCAGACACATGCAGAGTCATTCCATTCACTGTATCGCATCAGGCGGTCAATCTCCAAACTTCAAATTCTTCTTCTTTGCCCAAAAGGAATCAGAACCATCGAACTATCTTGCTGAGTGTATCATAAACACTTCATCCGCCAAAGCTCAGATAAAAGTGAAAGCAGACGAGCAGAGTACGTCTCAGGCATTCACAACCGTATTTGAAACAGCCTTGTCAAAGTTTGGCATGCCTTGAGGAAGGGATTCAATAAAATTAAATCTCTATGTATCAATAGAATTCTCTGGATGGATCTCTACACTTGTTGAAAAATGCGATGAATACTTTTTGAGTTTTGTAGTCTCTCACCTTTTGATTTCCCCTAGTTCTTTGTGTTATAAAGATACTTTTTTTTTAGTTGTTCCGGAGAGGTACTTTTTATCCTTAGATTTGGCCATGTTGTTAACAACACTACTTCAATACACGTTGTAAGAGTCGACTTGTGGATATTGCAAGATCAATCTATGAGCATCACCAACATAAAAAATTGAAATCAAAATGTTTTAGGCCTCAAACGTAAGATTTGTATAAATGAGGGGCTAATTTGAAAAAATGATTTTTGTAACGCAACCTATGAAAAAAAGGTGTCAGCTGGTTTGGTTATTATGTATATAATAGTCGCGTGAGTTGAGTGGTTGCGATTTCTTCAATTTCGTAAACTTCTAGGGAAGAGAGGGGAGATAGGGAAAGTGAGAAGAGGGGGGAAACCCTAGATTCGATCTCCATTCGATTTGGTTCGTTCTCGAATCGAAGCGATGGTGTTCTACTTCAAGGCCCGACCTGATGCTGGCGACTACACAATCTTCATGGGGCTTGATAAGTTCGAGAACGAGGAGCTCATCAAGTACGGCTTCCCTGAAGACGTCTGGTAAGCTATTTTTTCCTTTTTTTTTGCGACAAAGATTTCTCGATTTTTCCCGATCATCGTTTTTTTTTTCTTCCTGAACTTATAGCTCGTATCGATTTTTAGTTTCGGATGGCTCAATTGTTTAATTAGTTGTCTTTTAATCTAATTTTGAGGTTTGTTGTCTTTGTTTATATGGTCAGATGTTTTGTTATATCATGATCTATTGTTTATTTATTAATTGTGGTGAATTCATGGGAATGAACGAGAAGGAAATGGTGGTCAACCTTTGCCCAAGTTTTGTTTATGATGATTTCACTTGAATTTTAATTTGTTGTGGTGAGTTTTGCGATGAGTTCTTGTTCTTATCTGGTATAATTTATCGGTATTAGTTTTCCTAAAAACATTTGGCAGAAGAGATATGTTGTTACTTTGATTCTTAAATGTTTGTGAAGAATTGCCGGAGAGTTATGATGCGACCTTAGAAATGTTTTCGTGTGTATACTCTTTTCTGAGATAAATCTTTTTTGTTCCTATGATTGCTGGGCCTTGATGTTCTGAAACAAAAAGAAAAATATAAATGTGGTGATGTTTAAAAACATTTTGTGAAATGTAGTTTGGCCTGATTATGCAGTTGCTATATCAATTTTTTCTGGAAATATCTTTGTAGCTCCATGAGAGCTATGATCCAATATTGATAATGTTTATTGATTAGTCTTTTATGAGTAATACCTATGGGTACACTGGTAGCTCTGAACTCACCCCTATTTAAGTATTGGGCTGTTTCTCAGCATGTCTATTGTCCTCTCATGCTGTGTTAGCTATATTCAAACTTTGGTGTTTGTTACCTCCTAGTTTGATGATTTAAAGCTCATTTAGCTATATTCAAACTTTGGTGTTTGTTACCTCCTAGTTTGATGATTTTCTTTTATATTTAAACTAACTAAATGAGCTATATAGCTTTTCTATTGATCATATGCTGCTACTGCACATTTCTTTTGCAGTTCAGTAAGTTGATGCATAACTGAGGTTTATGAGTAAACTTATGGACATATCATGTCATTCATGTCTATTCTCTGTTCATGCGTTCTTGCTAATGTCAATCTTTGTTGTGTTTAGACATGTATGGGTTTTTTTTAACCTTCAAATTTAAATAATTACTTTTTTCATATAAGCTCTAGCAGCTTCACCTAGTCAGCATTTTAATTTCTTGTTCAGTATGTTGATTCACGACCAAGTTGCTAAATGTAAATTTCAATTGATGCAGGTTTCACGTGGATAAAATGTCGTCAGCTCATGTTTACTTGAGGCTTCATAGAGGCCAAAGTTTTGATGATATTAGTGAAGGTGTGCTGGAGGACTGTGCTCAGCTTGTGAAAGCGAACTCCATTCAAGGTAAAATCTGAATCCCTTTTTCTACTTGTGCTGAACTTAACATTTGCATAATCGTTAGTCTTAGAGTACCAGTTTGTTTTTTAGAAGGAGGGCACATATAGGCTATTTTCTGTTTTCTTACCGACTGGTGTCTGGGATTATGTGCCAGGCAACAAGGTGAACAACGTTGATGTTGTGTACACTCCGTGGTCCAACTTGAAGAAAACTGCCTCCATGGATGTTGGTCAAGTTGGTTTCCACAATTCAAAGATGGTAAGCTTCGCCATCTCTCAAGAAAATTTGGTTGTGCATACATGAAATCTGCTCAAAATATGGTTGCAAAGCAATGATGATACCTAACTGATATTTGTTTCTTAAAGGTCCGGACAATCAGAGTGGAGAAGCGAGTCAATGATATAGTTAACAGATTGAACAAAACAAAAGTTGAAAGAACTCCTGATCTGAGAGGTTAGTGTTTGGTTTGTGGGCTCTTACTTAAATTCCAATATACATATCTATATAATTTTCTTGCATATGAAGTGTCAGTTAAAGTGACTATCTTTCCAGATATTATAACTTTAAGATCTATTAAATTGATGTTGTTGTTGATAACTTTGTTGCTGAAGCCGAGAGAGAAGCAGTGAATGCTGCAGAAAGGGCAGAGAGGAAACAACATCTGAGGGAGAAGGTCAGTTTCTGGGATTTTGTTGTTATCATCTGAAGAAGTCTTTGATTAGGGTTTTGACACAAATCTTTCAATGTTTTCTTAATATTGCAGAAAAAACGTGAAGAGATAGATAGGCTTGAGAAGGAGAGGCAAGCAGAGATGAGGAGTTACAAGGGACTAATGGTAACTGATAAAATGACATCCAACAAAGACATTGCTTCAAGCCACAAATCGGTTCAAGAACTGGAAGACGATTTCATGTAAAAGCTCTGAAGAAATGAGAAAAAAATACAAGAAACCAAGTCGGTAACATTCAGCCAGAGGTGATCCTGTTCTGTCCTTCAAAGAAGGCTTAAGATGTTCTTGCTAGCCTTAATTATGATGATGATGATGGTTGTCCGGTATTATGTTTTCTTTTAAAAAGTCAGTCTTGAAGACCTAAAACCCTAATCTGGTACTTGGACTAGTTGGTCCAGTAAAATGTTTGAAAGGATTGAATCTTATCTGTGAGAAATTAAAAGAGCATTCTATATATAACACAGGTGAGCGATCCTGGTTGTGGCAGTCGTGTTTTGCAACTTTGCATTGTGGTGCTTGTCGAAAGTCATTTTATTACCCTACAATGTGACTTTTTGCCAAAAAAAAAAAAACCCTAGAATCAATTTACTGGTCGGAAATAGCTCTTGAATCCGAAAATCAGAGCGTCTTGGGTTGGTCGGGTCGGGGTACTACAGACCATAGTAATCAATCGCTGTTGAATCTAAACCGATATTAGCGATCTTCCGGATCAGTTTATTTACCCTCAAGTTAGCTTGGCCAGTGAGTCGTAAGTAATCTTTGAGCGACCCAATTGATGATAATATGATATCAATCCCACCTAAAAAGACCCATGATTTGAAATAATTCCGGTGGCCCCTAAAGGGTCATTTGAATCCAACAATGGGGAGATCAAGGAGTATTAAATAAATCTCTGCGTAAAAATTTGAAAATAAAGGAAAAAGAAAGGGAAAAAAAAAAGAGAAGAAACAAAATAATGATATGTCCGTTAAAGACACGATAGGGAGACACGTGGCCGGAAATATTCAAAATGGACGTCTGGGATTTAAGATTGAGAGCCGTTCATTAGATAGAAAAAAAAAAAAAAACGAAACGTTTATTATTGACTTAAGTTTGTCTGCTGGAATAGTAGTGTGAGTAAATAGGGTTTGTTGACGAAATTCGAATTTCCGCCATTCTTGTTTTCAAAAAAAAATTAAGCTCTACCGACCGTTTTAGATTTCATCCTTTGTCTTCTCTTTTAATCTTCTTCCTCTTCTGTAAAACTTTTCAATCACTCACTCTCTCTTTCTCTGTCTCAACTCAGATTTGTCTCAGATCGGAGATTTCCTTGTTTTCGACTCTTTTTTAGTTTTTTTTTTTTTTAATTTGGGGATTTCTTCGATTTCTGATTACTTCCATTTCCGAACCGAGCAACGGTGAGTTTTTTACCTGGTTAGAGATCTTCAAGTCTGTCTTATTGATCTTTGAATCTTGGGTTGATTTGGGTATGATGTCGTTTTGAATTTATTGTCTGATCGATCCAAAAACAAAATTTCTCTTTTTAAAGTGATTAACAAAATAAACTTCACAGTATAGTCATTTTGGATCTAATACCAAGCTCGCGGTGTGAGGCAAACTCCAGCTTCGAGTATGGTTTGTCTTGATATATTATAAGCGACAGTGCTGATTCCTTTTGTTTTTTTTTTTTTTTAAATCTCAGAGAGAGAGAGAGATTGTGAGATGATGCAAAGGAGAGAAGAATAGCTTTTTGCTTAGATAATGTATTGGAGTGAACATTGCATAGAAGAAAGGCAACGTATGGGAATTGGGGTTACTATTTTTGCTTATTCATTGACAAGCTATGGAAAGTGAGTCTACTACAACCATCTCAACTCCTCAGGAAGGGATCCCTAAATCGCGTCACGGGTTTGCTTCTTTCTCCTTTTTTTTTTTTTTTTCTCATATCTTACTAACTAATTTATCGGTGACTTGCCGCAATAAACTTGGTTTGTGTTGATTTTTTTACAGGAGGACTAGTGGCCCTGCTAGACGTTCAACTCGAGGTCAATGGACAGCCGAGGAGGTGTGAATATTTCTTTTTATCTTTCAATCAGTTTTGTTTATTTTTACACTCTTTGATCAACATATTTGCTAAGTTTTTCTAACCAAACATATGTTCAGGATGAGGTGTTGAGAAAAGCTGTCCATAGTTTCAAAGGGAAGAACTGGAAGAAGATAGGTAAAGTAACTGTCTATACTTCTTTTCCTTGCTTGTGTTGGTTTTACTGAAGTGAACTGTAATCTTTCTTCTCTGATGGAATGTTTCTGATTTGCTTTTCTTAACTTTTCCAGCTGAATATTTCAAGGATCGAACTGATGTCCAGTGCCTGCACAGGTGGCAGAAGGTTCTTAACCCTGAACTTGTTAAAGGGCCATGGACGAAGGAGGTGACACTTTATTTCCTCACTTATTCTATATGTGTATCTCGCATGCTTGACCCTGTTTGCTTTATAGTTTTCCTAACATCTCTTATGACTGCTTATCGTTCTCGTTTTGACATGTGTGTAGGAAGATGAAATGATAGTTCAGTTAATCGAAAAATATGGGCCGAAGAAGTGGTCCACGATTGCTCGGTATTTACCTGGCCGCATTGGAAAGCAATGTAGAGAGAGGTATGCTTATTGACAGTTATATCTCTAGGAACAATAGTCAAGTGTATATTAGCATTCACAAAGCTTGTAATTGATATAGGTGGCACAATCACCTCAATCCTGCCATAAACAAGGAAGCTTGGACTCAAGAAGAAGAGCTGGTTCTGATTCGTGCTCATCAAATATATGGTAATAAATGGGCAGAGTTAACCAAGTTTTTGCCTGGAAGGTACTAATATTTCTTGTCATTTGAGTATCATCTTTATTCAATCTGAAGGTATTCTTCTATTTGTTCTAGCAATATAGTTTTTTTTTTTTGCTATGTTATCAACAGGTCGGATAATGGAATTAAAAATCACTGGCACAGTTCAGTTAAGAAGAAACTTGATTCCTACATGTCGTCTGGCCTTTTGGATCAGTACCAAGCCATGCCTCTAGCTCCTTATGAGAGAAGTTCCACATTACAATCAGCTTTTATGCAGAGTAATATAGATGGAAATGGCGAAATAGACAGCCGTCAAAATTCAAACATGGTTGGCTGCTCACTATCTGCAAGAGATTTTCCAGATGGAGCTATAAACATGAACCATCATTTCTACCCTTGTGGAAACTCTCAAGAGACTGAGCAAGCTGTTTATCATTCAGATCAGTATTTTTATCCTGAATTGGAAGATATATCAGTCTCCATCTCAGAAGTCTCTTATGACATGGAGGACTGTTCACAGTTTCCTGATCATAATAATGTCTCGACTTCTCCAAGCCAGGACTACCAATTTGATTTTCAGGAGCTTTCGGACATTTCACTGGAGATGAGACAGACTAATATGTCAGAGCTACCGATGCCATACACGAAGGAGAGCAAGGAATCAACTGTGGAACCTACAAACTCCACACTAAGTATTGATGTGGCTACTTACAACAACTCAGCAAACGTTTTGACGCCTGAAACGGAATGTTGCAGGGTACTTTTCCCTGATCAAGAGAGGGAAGGGGACAGTGTTTCTAGATCCTTGACCCAAGAACCAAACGAGGTTAACCAGTCAGACTCCCGAGATCCTATTTTGTCTGCATCAGCTTCAGACAGCCAGATATCAGAAGCTACGAAATCTCCTATGCAGAGCTCTTCTTCAAGGTTGAATGCAACAGCCGCCTCAGGCAAAGAAACTCTTCGGCCAGCTCCCTTAATCATAACACCCGACAAATATGCAAAGAAGTCATCCGGATTGATATGTCATCCTTTTGAGGCAGAACCAAAGTGCACAACAAATGGAAATGGTAGGTTCGTATGCATCGATGATCCATCAAGCTCCACTTGTGTTGATGGAGGAACCAATAACTCCAGCGAAGAAGATCAATCATATCATGTGAATGATTCCAAGAAGTTGGTTGCAGTGAGTGATTTTGCTTCTCTGGCAGAAGACAGGCCACACTCTCCTCCCAAGCATGATCCAAACACGACAAGCGAGCAACATCATGAGGATATGGGAGCATCGTCAAGTCTCGGTTTTCCAAGCTTGGACCTACCTGTTTTCAGCTGTGATCTTCTACAATCTAAAAACGATCCACTACACGATTATAGTCCTCTTGGCATACGCAAGCTACTGATGTCCACCATGACGTGCATAAGTCCCATTCGACTGTGGGGATCTCCCACTGGAAAAAAGACGTTGGCTGGTGCAAAGTCAATCCTGAGGAAACGTACCCGTGATTTGCTGACACCGCTATCTGAGAAAAGAAGTGATAAGAAACTTGAAACTAATATAGCAGCCAGTCTGGCAAAAGATTTTTCACGGCTAGATGTGATGTTTGATGAGAGTGAAAATCGAGAGTCTATCTTTGGAAATAACACTGATGTCATTCTTGGAGATAGAGTCAATGGTGGAGAAGGTGAAGAGAACTGGAGGAGCAACCCTTCTTCACTCTTTAGTCACAAAATGCCAGAAGAAACTATGCATATCAGAAAATCGCTTGAGAAAGCAGAGCAAACTTGCATGGAGGCAAATGTCAGGGAAAAAGATGGTTCTGAAGCTAATGTCGAAAATGTAAGTCTCTTCTTTCTTTTAAGCATTTGAATATCTGTTGAGCTGATTAATTACACAGACTCCATCTATCAAAAACTTTAGTTAAAATACTGTATAACTGTTTTGATGGGTTTAAGTCTTTATTCTGCGATATATATGATCTAACTGACATACATCACAGCATTCATCATTGTTGTCTATTCGTTTACCTTCTTGATGGATCAACTCTTGTGCAGGCTGAAAGTTTCTCTGGTGTTCTTTCTGAGCACAATAACTGCAAGCCAGTTCTGTCTTCTCCTCCTGGCCAATCAGTAACCAAAGCAGAGAAAGCACAAGTTTTAACACCAAGAAATCAATTCCAGAAAACTTTCATGGCTACTTCTAACAAAGAACAGCATTCCTCTTCAAGTCTTTGTTTGGTCATCAACTCACCTTCTCGAGCGAGAAACACAGAAGGTCATCTTGTTGACAACGAGACAAGCAATGAGAATTTTAGCATGTACATACATCTATCCCAACCTTAAAAAAAAAATCCTTTTCCTCTATTTGCTTTCAGTGATTGCTATGACGATTTTGTTACTCCCTTTTTTTTGGTCCATTTTACAGATTCTGTGGAACTCCATTCAGGAGAGGTCTTGAATCTCCCTCAGCCTGGAAATCTCCATTTTACGTAAACTCTCTCTTGCCCAGCCCAAGGTTTGACACAGAAATAACCATCGAGGTATTTCATATGCCTTAAGATCCTTCTATTATATGTTCAACCTCTTACTTCCTTTTTAGGCCTAATATATATAGACCTATGAATTTTATGCTTGTTTTTCAGGATATGGGCTACATTTTTAGTCCTGGGGAGAGAAACTACGAGAGCATAGGAGTGATGACACAGAGAAATGAACATGCAAGTGCATTTGCAGATGCAATGGAAGTTTCACTATCACCAACTAATGTTGATGCAGACCAAAAGAAGGAATTGAACAAAGAGAATAATAATCCTCTACTGGTATATATACATACTTCACCAAATAGCAATCGTTCATTCTCTAAGTAGACGATTTCGGGATTATGATTTTGTGATTCTAGAAAATAACCAAATAAATGTTTTGTTTCCTCCATTGATTTTTGGTTTTGAACATTTCTAAATTCTAATTCTATAGGCGGAGCGTCGAGTGCTGGACTTCAACGATTGCGAGTCTCCCGTCAAAGCAACAGAAGAAGTCTCATCTTACCTCTTGAAGGGATGTAGGTAAAAATGCCAAAAGCTCATACATAATATGCAATTGCACATACATGAACATGTATAAATATGTATGTGCATCTTTTATGAATTGTCCCTGTCTGGATCTATTTCTTTTCTATGTTTCTTTTTAATGGATCAACTCGAGTGAATTTATGTAGATTCTGTGATCAATATATAAATATACATATTTCTTATTTCCTGCAATGAGTATGTACATACACGTCCATATACTTTGGGAAAATAAACCTATACTGCAGGTGCACATATGACATATGGGAGTACATAAGTAGTCATATACCAAACTGTAGCAACATACAAATCTAAAAAGATGGATTTGGGGGTAGGTAACAGTAGCAGAAACACAAGAGCTCTCTTGCGTACTTTATTAATACTGGGATGAAATAATAATAATCGTAACGACATTTATATTGTTACTGCCGGAAATGCTATAAGAGAGAAAAAACATATTCTTTATTATGACGAATCAATCGAAGTGGTCGTAGTCGGTGTTCGGTTTCTCAGACGGCTTTGGTCGCAACAGCGTGGATAGCGTCAGCAAGGTGCGGTACAGTCTTCGAGCTCAGACCAGCCATGCTTATCCTCCTTTTTATTCATTTATACAATCACAACAAGTTAAGACAAATTCAAGAAACTTGATCAGATAACGGATGGAGAAGAGAGGCTTACCCGTCGGAAGTCATGTAGATGTGGTACTCTTTAGTCATGTAGGAGACTTGAGCTGGGTTTAACCCTGTGAATGTAAACATACCTATCTGCTTTATTATGTGACTCCAGTCTCCAGGCGTACCTGTCATATGATTTTTGAGTTTCGTTTCATTAGTTATGTCCATCTATGGCCCTGATGATCTATACAAAACATTAAGACTTTACTTACCTCTAGCACGTAATGCCTCGAAAAGCTGCTTTCTCATGCTGATGATACGATCAGCCATGGCCTTCAGTTCCAGAGTCCATTCGTTGAACAAATTCCTATCTCGGAGGATTACAGCCACGATTGATGCACCATGAATCGGAGGACTTGAGTACATTGGCCTTATCACTAGTTTCAGTTGGCTTTCAACTTTCCCTGCAACATCTGATGATTTGCATACCTACGACAACTTCATGTCAGAATTCGATAAAAGAACTTCCTACGAGTTTCTTAAAAAGATTTCCAGCAGGTTATATGAATCTTACAATGCTGAGAGCTCCAACTCTTTCCCCATATAGTCCCATGTTCTTCGCATAACTTTGAGCAACGAGGCATTCTCCACCATCAGCAACAAACATCCTAATCGGTTTTGCATCTGTATCCAGGCTTCCACTCGCGAAGCCCTGCAATGCGAAATGAGATTAAACCATATGGAAGACACGTATTAACAATTCTTTTAGAGGAAGGTGGTTTGACCATCAGCTGATCTTACACACCATCAGTGTACCTGATAAGCACTATCAAAGAATGGCATCAATCCCTTTGATCGCATCAACTGCCTGATTTGCTCCCATTGTTGAATGGTTGGATCAACACCAGTTGGGTTATGGGCACAGGCATGGAGAAGCACTATAGAACCAGGAGTGGCAGCACCAAGGTCTTCTATTAAACCTGTGAACAAAAGAAAAATAGTTGCCATACCCAATTCAGAAAATTCTATAAGCTTCTCAACAATATTAAGCATAAAATTCAGTACTAGTTCACCGCAGTCTCACCTTGAAAGTTCAACCCACGTGTCGATGGATCGTAGTAGCGGTAAGTTTTCACTGTCAAACCGGCCAACGTGAAAATTTTGGGATGATTTCCCCATGTTGGCTGAGTAATATAAATAGTTTTCTGGAATGCAAAGAGAGAAGAGTGCAAGTTTACAAATTTCTCTAGGAAGAAGAAATTCAAACAAACAAGAACTTAAGACTAAAGCATGCATGTACCTGATGATAATGCTTAGCCAAAAACTCCCCTCCAACTCTGAGGGAACCAGTACCAGACAAACACTCAACGGTTGTAACGCGATTCTCTCGAATAGCAGGACTAAGTGACATACATGAAAACAACACCAAAATCATAAAGAATTGTTCTGAAAGACTAAAACTGATGAATAAACAGAAGAAGAAGAATAATAATAATTACCTGTCAGCGCCTAATATGAGCTTAGCGCTTAACTTGTTGAACTCAACCAATCCAACAATGGGAAGATACTCCTTGATTCTTGTTCTACAGATTAACAACACAAAACAAGACTCAGATTTCCACACAACATCAAGCACACAAAGGGTAGTTAGAACCAAAAACAAAAGACAAGAGAGAGAGAGAGAGAGAGCTGAACCTGTCATTGATAAGCTGCTGCTCAGCTTTCCTTACAACATTAAGAACCAAAGGTTTTCCCTCCTGCAACAGAAAACACCATTAATGAACCACACTAAGCCATGACAGATGGATAGCTTAAGAGGATCATTACCTCAGTACGGTAAGCACCAACTCCCAAATTCAGCTTAACTGGGCTCGGGTCTTTGTTATACGCAACTGTCACCTATATATCCGAAAACCAAAATCATCATAACTCTCATTTTAGAGCTGAAAATTTCGTGACGAAATCATGAATTAGATTCAATCCATTATACTACTAATCATGCGAACCAAAATCAGAAACATAAAAACATCAAAATCATCTCCCATTTCCATATATCAATTTTCGAATTATATCGCGAGATCGTGAATTTCACACTAATGAATAACCGATCCAATGCGTAGGACACACATATTTGGAATTTATATACAAACAAAAGACAATCGAAGAAGAAGAAGGTACCCCAAGAATAGGATCCTCGGGAGCTTGAACAAGATGAGCGAAAACAGAACCGCCGGAGACTCCCGATGTCGGCGAGGCATAAACGGAGCTCAGGTTATCGGAATCCGTAGCGGCAGTGAGATGACGGAGCAGAGCACCGATCCTACGATCGCTTGGTGACGAAGAAGAAGAAGAAGAAGAAGAAGAGAACTCGCTGCTAGTCATATTTTTTTTTTGCTGTTGTGTGTACGAATGAATCTGATTTTGGACTTTTATTTCAATTTTTTTTTTTTTAGTTTTCGCTATCCATTGTTGCCACGTCAGCTTAGCATAAAGTTGCGTGCCTTGAACTTGACAACCCCCATCTCATCATCAAGATAATATTTAACTCTTTCTAGTAATCCATTTAAAAGCCTGAAATACCGGCAAAAATATTAATATACTCCCAAAATTCCCAAAATAGGGTTTATATTTGTATTATGAAATCTCTTCTTTTTTAAAAACATTTCTTACAGCTTACAGGAGAAAAGAAATAAATTTAATGCTGAAGATCTTATTAAATATATATGTCAAACTACTGTATAGTAAAAACATAAATGATTACTATTTTGGTGAAGCTGGCTCTCATTAAAATATACTAGTATCCAATTTTCTATTTGATGAAAGTTTTTGTTTATGATGGTTGATGAAATGATTAGTTCATTAGTTTATTAATTATAATATAATCTCTAATTGATTTTCTACACTGAAATCCAGTAAATTATAATGTTTCGTATTTTTTAGTGGTTACATGTTTGTCTCCTATTTATCTTCTTAATTCAATAATGAAATTTATATATCTTCGTATGTAACTTGATTGTATTTAATAGTTCACAAACCGGTTTACTTGTACCTTATCCCATAGTGCGGAGTAGTTGGTAAGGTTCGTCGTTAAAACTTCAAATAATAAAGATATCCAGTTACTTGGATTACCGATGCCTTCATATGGCTTCATTGAGCTTCGGATTTGTTGTAACATGCATTTTGGAGAGATCATGTACTGTGTGATCAATAATTTCAATAGGCCAACTCAATCTCATACGATATAGTAATTTATTCCGGAGTTTCGGAGTTTGAAGATGCTTTATTTTATTGATACTTTCATGGATTAAACAAGTTATTTTGTAATAAAGTTAAATTAATTAATGTTTTACGGAATAAATAAATGGGTTGGTCCTTATTTTATTTTTTTGCGAGAGTTTGACAATGGATAAGACATTATATATTTGCATGTTTTATTTGTAAGAAATTATTCGCATGTTTTATGTGGAGAGCAGCTCATACTTTTCAAATTTAATTAGTTTTCGACCAAAGAGGTTATATATATTTGGATCGTTAGATATAAATTCTTATGATCATTTTAAGAAAAAAAAATACATAAATGCTGAAAATGATAGAAAACTTAATTGCTTACACGACAAATGAAAGGGTTGGAATTTTGTGATGTAATTATAATATTGCAAACGGTACATATCATGTCGTCGTCTTTTGAGCTGTATGTAACTCGTTTGAGCTCTAATATAGCCTCCTTCATTATTTCACAAAATTCGAGTTTTACATAGATACGACTTACGAGGTAGTTCGAACAAGTAACAGTAATTAGTAACAAGTACGAGTTTTTTTTATCTGAATTTTTTCCATGGAGGTTTTTGTTTCCAAAATTCAAGATTTATTTAGCTAGTCATCATCATCTATCAGGTAAACAAATTGGATATTAAGAAATGACAGCAAAAGATTATTATTTTCCGAAAATAAATTTGGCTATATGTGGCGTTGACATACAAAATTATGGAATATGGAGCATTTTGTAATAAATAAATAAATATCACCTTTTGTTCTGTTTTAAAAATAAATTCTAAAATACCAAATAAAATTGTTTATGAAACTTTTGGAATTTCAGAATACGGTAATTTGGAAACAATACAAAAATGGTAATTAAAAAAAGAACTTTTTTTTTTTGTTCACCAATGATAATTATTATCTATTTACTTGAATATTTGGTTTCTAAGGATTTCATGATTAACGCTCTATTATCGAACAAAGTAAGTAAATAAGAAATGAGGCTAAAAATCTATGCACCACCAACACCAAGGACAAATATTAAAAGCTAATTTGCGGTAATATAAGTAGCGATTTTTATAATATATCAATGTCTAACAAAGAAGTTATAATAAAAATTAGTGTCTATAGTTCATAACTTCACATACAATGTCGAATGGGAAACCCTGGTTAACAACATTAGTACAAATTAATCAATATATTACAAATTCCAGTTATGATTAGCATATACTTGTGTAAGGTAAAAGTAAAACTGTGAAATCTGGAATTCGTGTACGAGCTAGTGAGCCGTGAGGTGTTGCCAGAAAATAATAATAATAATAATAGAGACTATATGCAAATGCAACTAAATCCCTACATTATCAAATCAAGATATTTTCCTATCGCAAATCTCAGCAAAAAAATGTTTATTACAACTAACCGTAATAATAGTTCATTTTAAAGATTGAAAACGAAAGTTACTTCTTTCTTTTTGGTAAAATATAATATACTATGTAAAAACTAAAATATCTGACTTGGTCAATTGAACGTAAATGACTATTTCAAGTGATGTTGTTTGTGTGTGTTTTCTTTTTTCAGAAAGAAAGATGCGCTGGATCGTGTGGCTCAGACAAAATGCTTTTTGGGTTCAACCCAGATTTTAGGTAATGACTTAAATATAGATAGGGTATATTCACCTAGGGATATTGAACAAAACTATCATTTTTTAGAGATCTTATCAGATATTGCCTCATGATGTGTGACCAAATTAATAGACTAAATTTGAATATTGTGATATTTAATGAAAAAAATAAATAAACAATTTGTAATAAATTAATTTACAACAGATTCTATTATTAGTGACCGCATGCCCGCGGGTCCGGACTAGTATTACTACCAAGCTAAGGGTGGTCACTTATTCTATTTCTATCCTACGATAACAGTTAATATATCTTTAAAACTCACCGAATATGTTGGGTTTTTAGTAAAAACTTTTTTTTGTTGGACTAAGGTTTTTAGTAAAAACCTATTATCCAGAAAATATTGTAAAACGCTTTCAATCATGTACTGTATTTTAAAAAAAAAATTCTCTAGATCCCCATCATGCATTTTATTGATAAAAAGGTTATAGCTTATATAACTATTCAAAATCGCAAAATCTATAATGAAGTAAGCATTTTTTTAAAAAATGAATTTAATTGTGGGAGTATATAAAGTTATAGTAGTTTTTTAAAATGGATATTTTAGTTTCTTTCTCTTTATATATAGGATTCTAATTCGTTCTTCTTTGTTCTAATGTAATTTGTGTAAACTTCTTTTTTCAATCAATATAGTTCGAATTTAGTAAATTTCTCTTTTTTCAATTTTTGTAGTCGTGGTAAAATAATATAAGCAAGAATCTTAAAATATATGACTATCGAAACGTTTAGACATTCTCTCTTGATATTTTTTCTTTTAGTATGAAACATATTGCACACCCATAGAACACGAACACAAGCGTGAGTTCCCATGTTTCGGTAATGGATTTAATTTGGTGGAAAGTTGAAGTTAATAGATATCATCGTGGTCATGAGGGTTTACGTGGCCACCATAATTACGACCTAATACTATATATCTTACAGCTTTAGTTATATAAAGGCATATGCGTACGTAACAAACACACACATGCATGCATTATCATTATGCATCTAAAAACTAATATAATGATTAACGAAACAAAAGCTGAGATGAGATTGTAATTCATGAAATTTTCAAACTCTTACGATTGATCATACACAAAATCCTCTAACGTGGCTCATGACAGTAACTTCCACAAAAGATTTATAACCCTGTAACGCATGAATCCCTCTTCTCTTCTTCTTTTTTTGTTCTTCTTTTCTTTTTTAAGAAAGCATATTAATTAGGGGATTGTGTCTTACATATTAGAAAAAATGTTGTCTGTCCGAATCCATCATAAATAGTTCGCTTTGGTTAAGTGAAATACTATTGAGGTTCTATTATTTGTTTCCGTTTGTTTCTATGCTTACACATGTTTGTGTGTTTTTCCTTCATATGAAATCACAATCTTTAGCATCTATAGTCAAAAATAACTGGTAAAATATATTCAACACAATAATCCAAACACAAACGAATGTTTCTTATAAAACAAAATGCAATTAAGCCACAGTCTTCATTTTCGAAGGGTATAACCTTTGACAAAAACAACAATGAAAATATTATTAACTAGAGGTTGGCCATGAGTTTAGTGAGATAATGGATCCAAAGCGATGAATTGTATAGATATACAAACAGATGAAATGTTTGGACGGTCGAGAACCAAACAGATCGCTGATAAGTGTTTCGTCGAGCAGCTAACACATCTCAACATAGTGAACCGTACGCAAGTGTATACCTGCGTGCATAAACGTATCACCCCACTATGATTGTTTTCTCGATTAATGCTTATACGGAATTTTAATGGCCCACAAACACAAAGAATGCATGTATAATTAAATACGAATTGCCAATATCTGAATAGTCTTATATGGCCCACGAAGCAAATCAACAAGCAAATATTACCACTCTTTTTACTTGATTAATGAGCTTTTTAAGTCTGCTTCTTCTATATATATAGTATCTGCCTATCTGGTGTGTTCACCCTAAGCTGAAGAAACTTAATCTTACCATCTAACACTTTTTTATAATTAAGAAATCTCAGATATATATTATTGTTTTGGATCTAGAATCAGTCGTTGATAATACATGTCAAAACATATATAAATCATATATTCATTAATTAGTATTCTAATTTATTTCCCTAATAAAATAAACCTCTATAGTCAATCAATTGAGCTTAATTTCTATACAGAATGTATCGAATACTTATGTCGATAAAAAAAAAACTCTCGACAAGTCGGATTATGAGTTAGTCGTATATACTAGATGCATTGATCAATCTTTCTAACAGAGAACTAAGGTGTTAAACAACTGAGATAAGTTAATCGTCTAATAGATGTATCATGTATCAAACATTAAGCTAATTAATCACGACTGTGTTTTGCAACTAAAGTTTTGAGTTCAAGTATTTTGTGAATGGGGGATCAAATAAAACTCAAAGGTATCAGTAATATATATATATATATATATATACACATAATGGGTGATAGTGATACACATACACATAGATGCATGTAAACGAGTATATAAACATAAATATACATAGGTATAAACAGATATGATGATGTTGGGGTGTGTGTAAGAAGTAAAAATCCAAGGGTTAAAAAGGGGAGAGATAGAGAGAGAGGAGAGAGAGAAGGTTTGATGTGGTTGTCGAGATGCTAACAGAGAGGCACATGCAAAGCTTAAATGATGGTATCGCTGGTGGCCAAAGCATCTCCTTAAAGCTGTCCTTTTTCATCTTCAGTCCTCTTTTTTTATTTCCCCTTCGCTACCGCTTCTCTCTCTCTCTATATAAGTTGTATGTAATTTTATAATTTTTTTTAATACGTATCAACTTGTGTAGTTGTGCACGTATGCATACCTAAAAGTGTATCATTAATTAATTAATTAATTATAGATTTAATCTCTTTTTCTCGAGTTACAAATACGTTTGAAAATAATATTCCAAAAAATAATATGAATCTTGATTTATACGGTGGAGCTCAAACGTTTGGTTGGTTGAAGATAAGTTCTGGCGTTCTGCCCTTAATTATCTAAAGAAGAGATAAGATCATCACGAATATGTGCTCAATTCCTTTTCCATAAAGTTGGGTAATAAATTATGAATATTAGCTAGAAATTTCAGAGTGGGCGTATATATATATATTGTTGAATTTTTGAGATAAACGTAACTAATGCATCCAAAATTTCAAAATGGACCATTAACACGTTTTGGCATCACAATTTGTCAAACCCGTAATTAATTGCGTCGAACAAGAAAAAAACTAATCTTATTGTGGCAGAAATAAATCACATATATGGCAGTGGGAAGAAAAAGGAGATTAATTTTTTCACCCAAAATAGACTAAAGTAACAAACCTAATTTTTTCTGGAAAGAATTGGGGTATTAAAAAACCTCGAAGCCGACAAAAACTAAGCGAATAATAAATAAAAACCCAATTTACCGAAGAAAGAATATTATAAAAATATGAAGGAACAAGGAGAGAGAGAGAGAGAGAGAAATGTGTTATAAAAGGGATAAAGCCCACTAAAGGTCATCACTCATCTAACTGTATACTACTATTATTTTCTTCGAAGGCAATTTACCTGATCTAGTATTTTATTTTCACTAAGGTTTGTATAAATTTACCCGATATATTATATTTAACACAACTTAATGATACTTATATTTTAATACTTAATTCCAAATATATATATATATATATGTATGTGTGTCAATACGTAGAAGAAATCTAAAGGAAAAGAAAACATTAGCTACGTCAGGAAAAAGAGAGCCAGATTTGTATATGATTATGTGATTGAATTTGATTAACAAAGTAGAGTCAACATCCAATTAAGTGCTTTATATAAATAATATCGAATATGCAAAAGGTCTAAAGAGAAAAACAAAGTTTGTTTGTGTTAAAACTTTGCTTACATCATAGGTATCCCATTAGGTTGGTGTACCATGTGATGATACTTCTACCACCGAAAAAATAGAAATCAAATATTAAACAAACACATCCCCCTCTATATAGTATATATAATAATAACTAGGGGTTTACCATACAGATCTTTGAATAGAAAATAGATAGGTTTTATGTGAACCAGAACTTTTGATATCTTTCTTTTTACAGTGGTAAACTTTGGAAAGGAGGGAAAAAAAAGAGAGTGTTAGGGTTAATATATTATTATACATTTAATGAGGGAAATGGGCTCATCTAGGGTAACATCGCCTACCCATACAAATTTTATCATGCTTTTAGGGCTCTTTTTTTTTTTTTTGTTGCCTTCAACTTGGTCCCGCGTCTTCCCCACTACTCGTACTCTCTCTTCACTCTCGTGAACCACACGCTCCAATATCTCTCCTTCGTCCGTGCCGACGCGTCCACGGACGAAACGTGCCCACACGCGAGATAAAAGCAAAACGCCGTGGTATTCACGCGCGCCTAGGGTTTTGAGGACACAAGTGAAAAAAATAGGTTTGTGATAAGAACCGCACATTACGGACACGTGTACTTTTCTCATTGGGTTCTTGTGCCCCCCATCCTCTATCACACATACAAATAATTAAAATAAATTAAAAAATTTTAAAAAATGGATTTCTTTCCTAAAATAAAGAAAACACTGAAAATCTTTCACTTAATCCTTGTTGTTTAATATTTGGGATACTGTTACCCTAATCCAGCCTGTTTTTATTTAATGTGTTTAGATATTTTTCCTTCACTATAGCAATAAAAAAAAATTTCTTTCTCTCTTTAATAACTATAGACAAATACAGATACAGATACAAAATACGTGTATACAAATGTAAAGAAAAGATAGGGAAAACGTCCTGGTTTCCCATGAGAACTATGATATCGTACCAGATGGAGCCCGATCTTTACCCCCGTCCCAGATGGCTCTCATGAAATTCTTCTCAATCTATATACCCATATATCTGTAATTTACGTTTTGTATCTCCATGAGAATAGAAGATATCATCTATTTCACCATTGCTATAGGTTTAATTGGTTTACTATTTGATTAACCGAGTGACGAAGTTTACAAACCAAAATAAACCTGATTTCGACCCGATTAAAACCTGATTTTGACCCGATTAGAAACATAACCCTCAACCGAGAAATCCCTAAAATCACATTTTAACCTCTTTTTTGTTTTCTCTCGCGACGAACCCTAGAAAATCAAATTTCACCATCGATTTCTCAAATTGAATCGATGGATTTAATAATCCGATCTGGTTTTGGGCAACAAGATGGTATTGGGCAAAGAGATGGTGTTGGAGAACGAGAGTACGATGAAGAAGGAGAGGATCGAGATGAATTTCACGTCGATATGCTTGCTCAGGAATTTACCGATGCTGAAGAGTCGATTCGTCATGATACGTACCCAGAAAGTGACGACGAGGAAGAAGGTCGTGGTCGTGGTGCGGGTCGTGGTCGTGGTGCGGGTCCAGAGAGGGTGTTTACGGATATCGGACGTGGTGATGGAACTTTGTGGAAAGACCAATCCTTCTACAATGGGGTCGCATTCAAGGAGAGTGTCTTGGACTATGCACTACATACTGGTTACAATTTGAAGCAATACAGGTATGACAAAGATAAACTCGGGTTTAGATGTGTTGGGGATAAGGGCAATTGTGAGTGGAAAGTGTTTGCTGCACTTCTTCCAAACGCATCTTTGTGGAAGATTACGAAATACATTGATAAGCATTGTTGTACCCCCAATGGCGAGTGTGAGATGTTTAAGGTCCCAGTCATAGCTAGAATTTTTCTCGATAAGATTAGAGAGGAACCGGATCATTACAAGCCTTTGAGGATTGAACAGATTATCATGGAAAGGTGGAAGATATCCGCTACTAGGCCACAATGTCAAGCTGCTCGGAGAAAGGCTTTGGGATGGATAGAGTATGAGTATGAACAACAGTTTGCACGACTGCGAGATTACCAAGCTGAGATCTTGGAAGCAAATCCAGGGTCTGTTGTGGAGATTGATACAATTAAGAATGATGCTGGTCAAGACGTCTTCAATCGGTTTTATGTTTGTTTCGATGCCCTTAGAAGAACTTGGAAACAGACTTGCCGGCCAATAATAGGAGTTGATGGCGCCTTCTTAAAGGCAAAGATCAAGGGACAGTTGCTTGCTGCATTAGGCAGAGATGCAGACAATGGCATCTATCCAATAGCCTGGTGTGTTGTTCAAGTTGAGAACAAAGACAATCTGGTGGAGGAGAAGTTGTTCAGGGTGGTGGAGGACTATCTCAAGGTGGTGGAGGACTTTCACAAGCCTGAATATTGAAGATTATGGTAGTAGGGGTCTGTTTTTTGGTTTAAGAGACTAGTTGGATCTGTATTTTGGTCGAATAGACTAGTAGGGTTATGTTTTTGGTCTGTGATCATGTTGAGAACATGATTTCAAAACGTTATCATTCTGCTTGTTTTCAGAACATGTGTTCATCATGTTCTGCCTTTTATGAAATGTGGAATGTCTTATCTTATTAAATGCAATAGCAACACCAACAGGAGTTCACACTCAACACCAAAACAAACAAGAGCATAAAGCAGAGCATACAACCGAACAACAATAGATTACAACCGAACAATAGTTTACAATAGCTCATCATACAAGCTTAAACAGAGCAAACAAGATCATAAAACCGAAAACACATACAATTATACTCTTATTCATCCTACATTGCAATTCAGCTTTTGCTTCCAACAAAACTTCTTCAACCCTCTCACAAAGCTCTTTTTCGAACTCCATTTGCATCTTCTCAAATTTCAGCTTCTGTTCTTGCAATGTCTCTATTGTACGCTCTTTCATCTCTTCTTTTACTCTCTCAAATTGAACACCCAATGTTGCTACCTCGTCCAACAATGCCTCATCGACCCACTTAAAGATGTGGTTATCGTTCACAAGCTAACATTATATCATAGAATACAATGAAAATTGATGAGAAGGATTAGGCTCGGATTTGGATTAGGTCGATGTCTACATCAAACAAAGCATAACATAGTACCTTCTTTGCTGCTGCTTCTCGACATCGAAAGTATCTCCGAGAAGGATTAGGCTCGGATTTGGAATTCTTTGCCACGATGTGTTCCCCACACCAGCATCTCTTAGGCACGCCAACGACGAATCCTCTTTGTCGAACATTTGATGAACCACTCGAACCTCCAGAAACGGTACTCATGGTTGCAAAGATCGATTTAAGAATTTTATGCTTTTAGGGTTTGAGGATTTGGGGATTTTAATGGAGTTATAGATGTGTTATAGATGTATCGTCTCGGGTCGGATTATTAACATCAGTCAGGTTTTATTTTTGGTTTTCTATTTGGTATGAACGGTATCGTATCGGTTCACTCTTTAAACCGATAACATCCCGATATATGGGTATATAGATTGAGAAGAATTTCATGAGAGCCATCTGGGACGGGGGTAAAGATCGGGCTCCATCTGGTACGATATCATAGTTCTCATGGGGAACCAGGACGTTTTCCCGAAAAGATACGTAACCTTGTTTCGTGTAATTGGATATAGGCAGACGAGATGGTGACATGGCATTGTCATGTTCCATAGATGAGTTGTTTCTTTTCTTTTTACAATTTATTATTTCTTTGAAAAAAATACACAATAAATTAATATAAAATGATATTTTAATGAAATAAAACCCTTATATCGACGTGAAAGATAGCAAAAAAAAAAAAAAAACCCTCATTTCAAGGATAGGAGAGCTTCTTCACTTTCTCTCTCTTTGTTTCTCCAACAGTTCTCTCTCTCTCTACAAAGCTAAAAAAGAAAAATAAAGTCCTCCCCTTTCTCTCTCCCCCCCCCCTTTCGTCTTAGGGTTTCTGGAAAAATCGCAGTCAAATTCTACTCATCTCCCGACGAATCGATCCTCGAAACTCATCTAATCTTCTTATCCATAACCTTATCAATCTCCCGATATAGTTTTTTCCCGTTGCCGCTTAAGATCGAGCTCGAATCTCGTATCCACCCCCTTTTTCTTTTTTTCCCCTAATTTCTGGTCGGATTTTTATCCAGGTGCGTGCTTCCGACATGAATCTTTCGATTTAAGGTTTCCGCTTAGGTTTGATCTTTGTTTGGTCTGAGATTTGTTGTGTCTGACTTAAGAGAGCTGACTTCGTGTCTCTTTTTTTTTTAATAAGCTTCACTGTTCATTTATACGTCTCGCGTCTTCTGAAACTCGCTGTTCTTACCCCCTTTTTTCTTTTTTTTTTTTCTTTCACGGACTATTCACGTGCCGATAGATCTGGCCCGTATTAATTGGGTTGGGTCTTTGGTTTACTCTTTTGTTAATCAATCACATGCCGTTAATTTTAAGTGTTTTTATTATCTGTTAATTTCGTTCCTAATTTTCGATTTTAAACCCTAAATTACGCTGATTAATAATAATTTCACCTTTCTTTGGTTTTGTTTTTTCCGAGATTACACTGAATCGGGTCTGATCTTCTTTAATTTTTTTTTTTTGGTTGGCTGTAGATAAAAGGTGAAAGCTTTGGTTTTTTTTCTTCTTCCGGGTTGTCTGAAAAAACCCTAAATTTAGGTCGTGTTTAGATTTAGGTTTACATGTTACGATTAATTTTTGTTTTACTAATTAATGAAATGGGATGCTAGTAACGAATCTCGTTCTTGATTTTATGTCGAGACCTTTAGGGTTTTAAAATTTGTTTCTTTGCCGTGACATTGTGGATTTTGATGTTGCTTATGAATGTTATTTTATGTGGGATATTCTTGGAATATGCTTGAACACTATGTCATCGATCAGTTATCTTTATTGCTTGTTTATAATCAGAGTTATAAGTGTCGTACATTTGGAAAGTTAAAGATTTATGTCTTGATATGCAACAACATTGTGATTATCAACCACAGTTATACTGTGTAATATATGTTTCGTGATGCTAAGAAATGTTATTGTGTGTTGCTTTTGTAGCTCTAGTTGCGGAGAGAGAGTAAAGGTACATGGAAGTTAATCATCACTGAGGCTTATAATTATCTTCAAGCAAATCAATGGGATCCTCCATTAAGATCAATTCAATATCCATAGATCTTGCAGGTGCTGCCAACGAGATTGATATGGTGAAATGTGATCATTTCTCAATACGGTGAGCATAATATGTTAACCTTATGCATCAGTTTGTATGTGTGTTAAGTTCTATATGATGTTCGCTTCCAAGTGCAGATATATAGTAGCAAGTTACAAGTTTAAATGACACGAATATATATTGAGTTTTTGTTCTTCTTAATTAATGCAGTGCATTCGTAGCTGAAACCCGTGAGAGAGACCATAGAAAATGTTGGCCGTTTTCAGAAGAGAGCATTAGTTTGGTGGACCAACAAAGCTATGCTCTTCCTTCTTTATCTGTGCCAAAGTTTAGATGGTGGCATTGTATGAGCTGTATCAAAGATATAGATGCTGATGGAACAAAAGATACTACTGGACCTAATGGTATATAAATCACATTTCCAATATTGTTTTTATGTTTCTATAGACATTATAACTTGTCTACTTGAACTTATGCTTCTGAGTTGGTTCCAGATTGTGGACTGCATTCAAACTCAAGAACTATTGGAAACTCTTCGGTTATTCCAAGTAAAAGCAAGTTGAATTCGTTAACTATCATTGATCAAGAGAAAGAAAGGAAAACTGATATTGCAGGTATGCATTTGCTGGTGTATAGTTTCATATTTCATAGCAACCTGAATTAATCATTTTGTCTTATCATTTATTTCAGGTAATGCTGTTGAGGAGAATTTGGATGTAAACTGTGAAAGAATTCAGAAGGATGATCAGACAGGTATAGTTTTCTCTGCTCTAGCCACACTTACAAGTGTGCACATAAAACGGAGTGCTAATTTCTAAAATCTCAACAACTGCAGCTACTACGTTTCTCAAGAAAGGTCGTGGTCGACCAACGAATGCTTCCATTGTTAGGAGCAAGAGTAGAAAGCTCGCGAGTCCAGAGCAGGTAGGTAACAAGAGATCTAAAGAAAAGGTTAACAAACAAGATGTGGATCATCAGGCTGTGACAACTTTCGGATCATCTGAAATTGCTGGTGTGGTTGAAGATACACCTCCTAAGGCAACCAAGAATCATAAAGGTATCCGTGGTGGACTGTTGGAATGCGATAATGGGTCATCAGAGAGTATAAATCTTGCTATGAGTGGGCTGCAGCGTAGGAAGTCTCGCAAGGTTCGTCTACTCAGTGAGTTGCTTGGTAATACCAAAACCAGTGGTGGTGGTAGTAGTAATATCAGAAAAGAACAGTCTGCTTTCAAAAAGGAATCGGTTAGAGGTAGAAAAAGAAAGTCGTTACCTGAAAACAATTACGTCAGCCGGATATTAAGTACAAACGGCGCCACCTCTGAGAATGCCTCCAAAAGTTGTGACTCTGATCAAGGTAAAAGTGAATCAACTGATAGTGGGTTTGAGAGAACTCCAATTAAGGGTAAGCAGAGAAACAGAAGATTTCAGGTTGTTGACGAGTTTGTACCGCCACTTCCTTGTGAAACTGCACAAGAGGGTGTTAAGGAGCATGAAGCAGATCCCAGTAAGAGATCAACTCCTGTCCATTCTTTATTCACTGGAAAAGATTCGGTTCCTTGTCCTCCAGGTACTCAGAGAACAGAGAAGAAGCTCAGTTTAGCCAAGAAGAAAACAAAGAAGCACGTAACAGATAATGGCAAGAGCACCCTCATCAGTTTTAATACCGGCATTGATGGAAATCAGGTTATATCACAAACTGGTCCTTCAGTAAACATAGTTTCCCACACTCGAGATTTATTGAATGAGAAGAGTTTATTTGACAACCGTTTGGCTTCAGAAGGGTATTTCAGAAAATATATCCCTCAGCCTAATGATAAGCCGGTCACTTCTTTGCATTTGCAAGACAATGATCATGTCAGGTTAAGAGATGCGGAACCAAACTGTCTTCGAGACTTTAGTTCCTCTTCTAAATCCAGCACAGGTGGATGGTTGAGAACTGGAGCAGATGTTGTTGACTTCAGAAGCAACAACAACAACAATACAAATAGACCGTCTTTCTCGAACTTTAAGTTAAGATACGCCCCTTCTTCTACTGAAGTTGCGGATGTTTCCCGTGTGCTGCAAAAGGTACAAGCTTTTCATCTATTGTTATTTATGTAAAGCTCTGTATTACAGTTTGTGATCAGTCAGTTTCTTGAATCGCCATGCTTTGTCATTCTGTTTTCCAACTTGCACCTATTGTTGTTTATTCCAAACTGGTGTGCTTCAGTGATTGGGTCAGGATAATAACGGGATTGATTTACTTGGCAGGATGCTTCTGGTGCAGACAGAAAGGGGAAGACTGTTATGGTCCAAGAACATGATGGAGCACCCAGAAGCCAAAGCCACGATAGAAAGGAGACTACGACTGAAGAGCAAAACGATGATATTCCCATGGAGATAGTAGAGCTCATGGCCAAAAACCAGTACGAGAGGTGTCTTCCGGATAAAGAAGAAGACGTTAGCAACAAACAGCCATCACAAGAAACGGCACACAAATCCAAGAATGCTCTGCTGATTGATCTGAACGAAACCTATGATAACGGGATCTCACTTGAGGACAACAACAACACATCAAGACCACCAAAACCGTGTGGTAGCAGTGCAAGGAGGGAAGAACACTTTCCTATGGGAAAACAGCAGCAGAACTCTCATGACTTTTTCCCAATAAGTCAGCCTTATGTGCCTTCTCCGTTTGGGATCTTTCCTCCCACCCAAGAAAACCGAGCCAGCTCCATCCGGTTCTCTGGTCACAACTGTCAGTGGCTTGGGAATTCGCCAACTGTGGCTACTCAGAACCCTTCTCCATCTTCATTTCGGGTATTACGTGCTTGTGATACGTGCCAGAGTGTTCCTAATTCTCATCCAATATGGCCATCTTCCATGATACCACCACAGAGTCATCATAAGCCAGTTTCTTTCAATATAGATCAGTCAGCAAAGCCGGGTATGCTTTCACAAACAGCCAACAATGAAAACACATGGAACCTCAACTTTGTTGCTGCCAACGGGAAGCAAAAATGTGGGACTAATTCAGAACTCTCATTTGGCTGTAAACATGCTGCTGGGCTTAGTAGTAGTAGTAGTAGGCCAATAGATACCTTTTCTAGTGAGAGCTCTATACCGGCATTGCATCTACTCAGCCTTATGAATCCTCGGCTGAGGTCAACCACTCCCGCTGACCAACACGGAAACACTAAATTTACTAAACGACATTTTCCGCCAGTCAACAACCAGTCCAAGGAGTTTATAGAGCTTCAAACAGGGGACTCTAGTAAAACAACCTACTCAACTAAGCAGTTGCCTTTTGATTTTTACAACAAGAGATTCGCACAAGACTCCTCTTCCAGAAAGAGTTTCCCCATCATACCACCTCTTGGTACGTCTTCATTTTCTTTTCAAAATGCTCAAGCTTCATGGAGTCCTCATCATCAAGAGAAGAAAGCCAAGGGAAAAGACACGTTTGCTGCTCCGGTCTACAATAATACTAATGAAAAGGCGGCGTTTGCGAGCAGCAACGACCAAGCGAAATTCCAGCTTCTAGGGGCATCGAACTCCATGATGCTCCCTTTGAAATTTCACATGACGGATAAAGAAAAGAAACAAAAGAGAAAAGCAGAGAGCTGCAATAATGCCTCTGCGTGGCCACTCAAGAATTCTGGACCCATTGTGTGCAGCGTCAATAGAAACCCTGCTGATTTCACCATTCCTGAACCTGGTAATGTTTACATGTTAACGGCTCAGAATCTTAAGATCCGAAAACGCACAACCTTCAAGAAGAAACCAAGCTTGTGTAAGCAGGATGCAATGAAGCACACCAATAAGCCTGTTTGTCCACCTACAGAAAATGCTTAAAGAGATATACGGCATGGGAGAGATTTGTTCAGGTAACTTGTTAATTATTTAGTGTTCGAATTTTCTTGAAATCATTGACTTGAGAAAACTAGCTTCATTGAATTTTAGTGCTGGAAACAGGTGGTAATACTATCACCTTACTTAGCGTTTCTTTCGTAGTTCCATTAGTCAGAACTTAAGGACTGGTTTATGTTTAGTTAGGTAATTAGAACAGAGTTGAATCAATCTCTTCATCATCATATTTTATTTTGTCTCCGTTTCTAACAAAATAGGTTTCTTTCTACTCAATGTGAAACAGACACTGAGGCATAGCGATTGACAAAGAAAGAGGGATACAAAGAGAAAGAGAGAGAGCATTCGTATTGAAATCAAGGATAATAAGTCAGACAGGAAACAGTAAACTGCAAATCTTCCTCCTGTTCGTCAAACTCGTTTCTTATGTTTTGTTCAAGCATACAGTACTTGGGTAAACTCAGCGTGTGTATATATTTAAATTACTGTACTACCCCCTGAACAGGCCTTGTGTTATTTTTTTTTTTGGGGATACCAGATACCTTTTTGGTTCGTTATATAAAATTATGTAGTCTTTATTTAAACCAGTGTGTTATTCGTTGTGTTGAGATGCTATCAGACAAAGCAACTTCTCCAAACTCAAAAGGAAAACCTAAGAGAAACCCTCTTCAACTGTTCATTTCTCTTTTTTAAAAAATTAACTTTAAGATTCTGTAAATTAATTCTCCAATTTGAAAAAATAAAAAGAAATCTGCAGAACAACTTTCTTGACAATATAAAAGCTAAGAGGAAATGTTTATTGTTACTTTTCAACTTTTTAATATATTTTAAGAATGTTGATTCCGTTACAACTCTGAGTTTGCATTTAGCTGACTTGCGACCGGAGTAGAGGATAACGTTATCATAGAAGAAAGGAATAATGTGAGCGTGAGCGGATGCAGGTTCAAAGATTGAAAGATTGGATAGACTACACAAGGTCAATGTTTGAGTGTAGTAGGATGTTGAATAAGTGGACCTCCATAGGAAGTGTCTCAACTCAAGGGGAGTTAGGTAGTTGAGCTCAACCCTCAAACAAGGTTGCACGTCCATTTTGTTAGGACGTGTAAATATATGAAAAACGAGGCATTCAATGCCTTGGGCCGATAATATCTCAAAAACGGGGTGGAGATTATTGTGTTCACCAATATTTTCGAAATCTTTGATTGTTTTTTGAAACTGGTTTTGAACGAAGTGACAGAGAAATATAAGTCATTTCTCATTTTCGACGTGGGATTAGTAAAATGGCTACTTTAAATGATGATTTATTCGTTCATTCATTTATGATTGAATCCCATTATATTCTTTAGATCAGTCATAATGTCAAATATTGCATGCGGTTACTAGGCTTTGATACCACGTTAATTGGTAAAACTAATTTTTTTTTGTCGATAAATTGGTAAAACTAATTAAATCGACGGGTTTGAAAGTGTCTTGTTTACATATCGATTAACATGAGAATACTGAGAACTTTTTCCATTATATACAAGATTATAAAGACCCTTCCTATCCAATCGGGTAAACGTAGGGATCCAGCAGCGGAAGCAACATGATTTTTTTGATCGGACAACGCCACAACGGCTTGAAACGTGTCATAATCTACGGATAATTTCTTTTTTTCTAAGATCCGCTTGCAAATACTTTTGAAAGAGTCAAATATGTCCGGACAAATAGCGCATATATAATATATCCCAAAAAATAAGGATATCCAAGATCCTAGTAAAACATTTATATTCCTTTGGATACACTCATGAGTATATGAAGAACAATTTATTCTGTCTCTTCATCATTTTGTCATCGGATGATATAATTTAAAACATAAAAACTCAAGCTAATTACGTCATTAGAACTTGCGCTGGAGAGTATCTGCAAACCCTAGCTTGTGTGTAAACAAGACCTTGTCTACAAAAGTAACCTTTGGAAGGGATACAATGTCTGTCTTCTGAACACACACAATTCCCTTCAAGGGCACATCCATCGTACTTGGGACCTTCTCTACCAAACAGAATCTCATCAGACCATTCACTTGAAAACATCTTCGTAGGATCTAACTTGTTCTTCACTTCCAAGAATTTGTCAAAGTTAGGTCCACACTTTTGCTTCACGCCAAAGAAACCCACTTTCCTATTCTTTCCCCAATGAGGCTTCGCCCCGTGTTTGACAAACGCCATCTGCTCCATCTCCTCCATCATATCTTCGTTCAACCTCGGGGTTAACTCATCATCCGCTCGGTAATAGTTAAAGTCAACAACCACAGAATCCTCTGTCTGGCCAAGATAAGCATTTGAGCCCTTGATGAAACGTATGAGGATACCGTTATAGATATCAATCCCGCATAGTCTTTCTGGTTCCAAGTCTCGTAGCTTCTTCACGTCGAGGAGAAAGCCTCTAAACCTAGCAACCGTAAATATAGCCGTCGTTTCATAGAAGGAAAGACCGTTATACCTCGGGTCCCATGCACAAGCGACGTCAATTCTAATCGAAGATGAGTAGAGGCAAGACCCGGAAGTCTGAATCTTGCCTTGTCTCCCGATAACCGGATACCCGGTAAAGAGTAACCCATTGTTCTTAAGACCATTCCCGGTTAGTTTCTTGTAGGCCAAAGTCGTATCCGCCGTGGTGCATTTTCCTTTCTCGTTCTTGCTAGATTCAAGCGCCTTCTCTACAACATTTTCAAATCCAAAATTTAGATTCTTAAACATCTAATAAAACCAAACTAAACCGGGAATGGTAGGAGTCGTCTACTAACCTAATGCTCGAACCCCTTTAGATATTAAGATAGGATTAGACTGAAAACCAGTGAAATCGTTGACTCCGTTGCCGGAGACGTTGGCCGGTGATCGGATATCGTAACGGTAAACCGCAGTTTTCCTAGAAGGATACCAAGTTATGTCTCCGAATTCGAATTTTTTGCCATGCTCCATAAAAATGTCTTCGAGTGCTACGTCAGATGTGAAATTATACGTCATACTTCTCTTGAATGCTTTCTCTATCGAAAGCTTAACCTACAAAATATTAAATATACAAAACAAAACGAAATAAAAAAACAATTATAAAGAGAAAAGTTAACGGCGTTAAGTTATACCTTAGAGATGACTCCTAAAACTCCCAATGATACTTTAACGGCGTCAAGAAGCTTATCATCTCTACCTTCCTCGAGTTTGACAACCTTGGCGAAACCTTCAGATGAATTCGCCGGAACCACAAGGCTGATTCCGACAACATGGTCATGAACCGAACCGCCTCGTCCAGACCACGAGCTTCCGTGAGATCCAGTACTAATGAGCCCACCAATACTAACTCCTTCCCAATACGGCGACGTTCCAATGCTAAACCCAGCTCCTTCAACTTTATCGATCAGCTCTCTCAACGAAACACCAGAATCAGCCGTAACCGTTAACCGGTCCGGTTCAATCTCGATAACCGAATTATACTTCGACGTACTGATTAGCATTGCGTCTGAACCGGAAGGACAAGCGAGTTTGGGTATGGTGTGAGAGAATCTGGTGACGGTTTTGACTTTGAGATGGTGCTCGGCCGCGTAAGCCACGGCTTTACGAAGCTCATCCTCCGTCGTTGGATACGTGACGTTAGCCGCGCGGCATGTTTTGCGGTCGGGCCACGTGCCGTACGCGTTAAAGACGGTGCAACCGGTTTGGTCGCATCGGACCGGTGGTTGTGGTGGTACGGATTGAACGGTCCATATAGTGAAGAAGAAGAAGAAGAAGAAAGATAGAAATGAAAAATAAAGAAGGGTATGAGAACAATAACGCATCATGATTTATGTTTTATCTCTTGGATCTCTCTGGTTTTGGTTTTGGTTTTGGTTTATGCTTTACTTATGTATAAATGAGATTTTTATTGAAGATTGAAAACATTGCTTTGAAGCAAATAAATAATATTGCCGGATCTTTATTGTATATATTGAGTTTGATCATCTTCTGAATTTAGTGTGACATATCATTTATTTTTAAGTAGCAGCTGATTTATTCGAAGATGGTAAAGAATTAAAAATTTAGTATAATCTAGATCTGGTCAAAACCTTTTTTTTTTTTTTTCAAAGATCTGGTCAAAACCTAAAGTGATAGAAAATATTGTAGGTTTAAATATGAAACAGAAATTCCCACTAAGTATATCATCATCATTCATATTAAGAAAAAATATATGCAATGGAACTAAAATAGTGAAAAGGTGGAAATTGACAAAATAATTGATCTGACAAAAAAGTACAAAAGGAAAAGCGTGTTGTGTTTGGTTTTAAAGCGGTGATAAAATGATTGATGCTTATAACTGATTTGTTTAACAATAGTTGATACTAATTGAAAGAAAATTATACTATGTATGTACGTATATCTATATATATACTCCAACATTGATTATATAGATAATTAATGAATAGTAAAAATGCTTAATATCAGCTGAATAAATTTGGTGAATTTTAGTTTACATATCAATATATATATATATATAGTATCAAAAAAATTGATGTGTACGTAAATGATATAATATAATTTCAAAACTAAGATAGTTTAAGCATTTGAGTAAGGGTTATTAATCATGATTACTTTTCCTTGACATTGGTGATTAGTTATTCAGTAAGTGGTTGAAGTTATATAAGTATAAGATTAATCTAATACTATATTTTTAGTGTTGGTTATGGTTGAAGTTATATATAATTAAGATTAATCTAATACTATATTTTTAGTTGGTTAAGGATTCGACAATGGGCACAATACCATTATTATCATGGAGTAAGCGGCAAATAAACTCTCTAAGGTCATTGGTTCCCCTGGCCAACCGATACTTATAACAAAGATGTTCTCGTGGAAACAAAACCATCATGCCAATTGCCAATCCAGTCCAGCTTTTGTAGGACCGATTATAAAGTTTTGAAAAAAGTTGGTCAGTACTTGGCCGGGCTCATCATATAGATTAAAAACCCTATTTAATTTAACGGTTAGTTGTGAACTACTGATCTGCACAGCCAAAGTATATGACGGATCTAAAAGTTATAATCAAATTTGAGTTTTGTCTCAAAAACGTAGCAAGTCGGATTTTTAATCTAATTGAATTAACTTTCAAATTAGGAATTTCTTTTTCCTTTCTTTCTTTATGCAGTATGTTTTTTATTTTGGAGTTTATTATAATCTCAGACCAATGTTTTTGTTAAGTTTGAGAAATATTTGTTTGGTAATAAAATTACGTATATAAGAAAAGCGAACATATAGTTTTAAAATAAACTTTCATAGTTTCATATATAAATATTCAATAATTGGGGCCGGAGTTTGAGTCATGCAACATACATGAATTAGTTATGTTTAGATAATCCAAGAATCATACGTCGTTTGGAATAAAGTCGTACGTAAGTACGTACTACATTTTCGTAAGAAGTATACTTAGGATATATGTGATGATTTTTAATTCCTTGTGTTTACTGGTTACTGGTAAATCTCGTTACTAGCTCGTTGAACGATGCTAGTGAATCATTAACTTATCTGTTTTCTGTTGAGTGATACTATATCCTTCTTAATTATTCTATTTAAAGACTATATATATATATATATATATATATGTTTTTGAACCAAAAAAAGAAAGAAAGACCGTTGTGTTATAGCCAATCGTGAGGTCAGTATATATATGGTTATGGTATATGTAGACTACAGTAGCACCTTTTTGATCAGTATATATAGAGTATAGAGCACCATATTATGGTTTGGATTGGTTCGGCTGATTTCGTTTGTGAGTTTGTCTTAATTGTACGATTAGGGCCATTAGGCTTAAGTAATAGTAGTATTTGTTTGGTCATTAATTAATACTGATCATGCTTCTAGATAAGATCATGATTATTTTTTCATGCTTAAAAGACATTTTTGAAAAAAAAACCTAGATCATTATGTTGTTTAATTTATATACTATGGCGCGTGGTTGATTAATTTGTTAATTATAACATGTATTAATTATGTTTATGTACCAATGCTTGAACAAGTTCAAACAATATTGGTATATGTCAGCTCAGCTGGTGTTATTTCTTATTGAACAATATGTTCGTTTATAGCAACCGGTCTTAATAATATTCAGACCACAAATTAGATATAGTTCATATTATAAGCATTTAACATTTTGATTTATTGATTTTTGAGTAGTTCGACTTGCAATATATATACAGGCATTACATATAAGAAATCGATAAACTTCTAGTATAGTGCATGTTAGTATCAGAGTTGCTATGAAATGACATCATCACAATGTTCCGGTGTCGATGGAGGTGCCTGATCTCAACTGTAAATTGAGACCACCTCACATGTTAATGCAAATAGTTAAGTTGGAAAGACCAATACATGAACATGCAAGAACACATGAGTTTTCGTATTTCTACTAAAATATATTATTATAGGATTGATATCAAAACACTACAAGAAAACACAGATTTTCCGACTACGATCGGCGACTATATTCATAGTCGTTAAATTTAGCGACTACATACCCACTAATTCGCGACTGCTTTATGACTATTAGCGACTAAATAGTGACAAAAAACAACGAAATGAGAATAATCGTTAATTTGGCGACTATTTTGCGACTATTTCGGCGTGTCGCAAATTGCTGTCGCAAAATAGTCGCTAAATTAGCGACTAAATGATAGTTGCTTGAGTAGTAGGAAATTTGGCGACTATTTTGCGACATTTCCGGCGGGTCGCAAAATTTAGTCGCTAAATAGTCGCTTAACACGTGTATATAAACACGTTTTTAGCATTCGAAGTAGGTGTACTTGTATTTGGTGACTACGTAGTATAGTCACTTTTTAGTCGCTAAATATGTCTATATAAACTGAGCTCACCAATCGTTTTTCTCACTTACAGAAACACAAAGCAACAAAAAAAAAAAAAAGAGATCATATATAGAGATTTGCAAAGACTCGTTTTTGCAAATATAGAGATTTATAATAATGTCAGGAAGTTACAATTATAGTAATTTCCGAGAGTGGATGTACAAGAGGATCGATGAGGTGACGGGAAATTTTACAGAAGAGTTCAGAGCCGGGATGGAGCAGTTCATACAATTTGCAAATAGCCAGCCTTTTCCACAAGAAAACGGGGGTAAGTTTTTTTGCCCTTGTAGTAGGTGCAAAAACGGGAAGCGTTTTCTAGGGACTAGAATTTGGAATCATCTTTTTAGTTATGGGTTTATGCCAGATTATTATGTTTGGTATAAGCATGGGGAAGAAATTAATATGGATATAGGAACGAGTACTGTTGATCCGACATTTATTAGTGGGAGTGAGGAAGTGGGTAATGTAGTAGAAGATAGATATGTGGATATGGTGAATGATGCATTTCCTTCTAATGTGGGTTATGATGATAACTATCAATGGGATGAGGGTTATCAGAGTGTAGAAGAACCAGTACTTAACCATTCAAAAAAATTCTATGACTTGTTAGAAAGTGCAAAAAATCCAATATATGATGGTTGTCGTGAAGGTCAGTCACAATTATCTTTAGCTGCTAGAGTTATGCAAAATAAGGCAGATTATAATATGAGTGAAAAGTTAGTGGATTCAGTATGAGAAATGTTGAGTGATTATTTACCAGAGGGAAACCAGGCTACGGGTTCTCATTACGAGACAGAGAAATTGATGCACAATTTAGGACTCCCATATCATACAATTGATGTTTGTATAAACAATTGTATGTTATTCTGGAAAGATGCCAAAAAGGAAGAAAAATGTTTGTTTTGTGATGCACCAAGATGGAAGCCTAAGAATGACCGACGCAGAACCAAAGTACCATATAGTCGTATGTGGTACTTACCTATTGGTAATAGACTGAAGAGAATGTATCAGAGTCACAAGAATGCAACAGCAATGCGATGGCATGCCGAGCACCAAGCAAAGGTGGGAGAAATGAGTCATCCGTCTGATGCAGCGGAGTGGAAGTATTTTCAAGAACAAAATCCTCAATTTGTTGAAGAACCACGTAACGTGTATTTGGGATTGTGTACTGATGGGTTCAATCCATTTGGGATGTCTCGTCACCATTCATTATGGCCAGTGATATTGACGCCATATAATTTACCCCCTGGTATGTGCATGGATGCTGAGTACTTGTTTCTTACAATTCTGAATTCTGGTCCAAACCATCCGCGAGCTAGTTTTGATGTCTTTCTCCAACCTCTTATTGATGAGTTAAAAGAGTTGTGGTCTACCGGAGTCGATGCATACTATGTGTCCTTGGGCCAAAATTTCAACCTAAAAGCAGTGCTGATGTGGACGATAAGCGACTTTCTTGCGTATGACATGTTATCTAGATGGACAACACATGGTAAATTGTCTTGTCCAGTTTGCATGGACGATATAAAGTCTTTTTATCTACCGAATGGAAGGAAGACATATTGGTTTGATTGTCATCGGAGATTTCTTCCTCCTGATCATCCTCTGAGGAGGAATAAAAAATACTTCTTGAAGCGAAAAGACGCTACAAGAGAGTATACACCAGAGTCCTTGACTGGTGAGCAAGTTTATTCTGAGCGGTTGAATTGTGTAAATCCTCCAAGAACCAAGGACGTCGGTGGAAATGGTCATGACAGGAAGATGCATGGATATGGAAAGGACCATAACTGGCACAAGGAAAGCATTTTATGGTCGCTACCGTACTGGAAGGACCTTAATCTCCGACATAATATTGATGTGATGCATACAGAGAAGATTTTTTTGGACAACATCATGTACACTCTTATGCGTGTGAAAGGTAAATCAAAAGATTCCGTCATGTCAAGGTTGGATATAGCAAAGTTCTGTTCTCGGCCACACTTACATCTTTATAGTAGGGGTAAAGCACTTTTCCCGCCCTATACATTGACAGACGAAGCCAGAACAAGCTTATTAGAATGTGTGAAATACTCGGTGAAATTCCCAGATGGCTATTCAGCAGACTTAGCTAGTTGTGTTGATATGGAAAATGGAAAGTTTATAGGCATGAAGAGCCATGACTGCCATGTTTTCATGGAGCGGTTACTTCCATTTATCTTTGCAGAACTCCTTGACCGGAATGTCCACCTTGCGTTATCAGGTATATTAATTAATTATTTAAAGTTCTATATATATATATATGAAGTGAGTAATTGTGATGAAATTTGAATAAATATAATATTGTAGGGGTTGGAGCATTTTTCCGGGACTTTTGCTCGAGAACTTTGCAAACAAGTCGACTTCAAATTCTAAAATAGAACATTGTTTTAATCCTCTACAATTTGGAATAGATATTTCCACCATCCTTTTTTGTTGTGATGGAGCACCTGCCTATACATCTTCCCTACGAAGCTTAATTGGGAGACCCTGTCCAATATAGGTGGATGTATCCTTTTGAAGGTTTTTCAAAAAATTGAAAGAAAAAGCAAAGAACAAAAGATATGCGGCTGGATCAATTGTAGAATCATATATCAATGACGAGATTGCTTATTTCTCTGAGCACTACTTTGCTGCGAATATACGAAAAAAATCAAGGTGAGCGATTAAGAGTAAATATTTTTAATGTGATATTTAATTTAATAGTCCTAATGATTACTTTTTAATTATTTGGTCAGATTAACAAGATTTGATGAAGGTGAAGCGTTGGCATATCATGTCCCTGGAGTACCTTCTATATTTACTCAAGTTGGCCGTCCAAGTGGAGAAATGAATGAAATATGGCTTTCACGTGATGACTATCGTTGCGCACACGCATATGTTTTACGGAATTGTGACTATTTTCAGCCAATTGAGAGGTATATAATTAGTTACATATCACAAATTAGTTACATTTTTAGATATCTAATTCCACTATATTTTCTCATATACATTGGTGATCTTATCTTTCTATATAGTATGTTCGAGGATTATATTTCGGCAAAATATCCAGGACTTACCGAGAAAGAACTCTCCGCGAAAAGAGTTGGCGAATATCATTCTTGGGTTAAAGAATATGTATGTTAAACCATTTTTCGTGAAATACATATTGTACTTATTGTTATTATTTAACATAACAAGACTATATATATATGCAGGTTAGTTATTGGAACGCCTCAAATCCATTTCCTACTTGGGTTCAAGAGATTGTGCATGGACCTTTGAACAAGGCTAAAACATGGCCAATGTATTTTACAAGAGGTTATTTGTTTCATACAGAGAACCACGGTGCTGGACGAAAGACATGTAATTATGGGGTCTCTGTTAAAGGTGAAAATTATACGGATGCATCTAACGCTGCAGATTTCTATGGAACAATAACTGATATCATAAAACTTAAGTATGAGGAGATGCTTGGGTTGAAGATCACACTATTTAAGTGCAAGTGGTATGACCCTGTAATTGGTAGAGGCACTCGGAGAAGTAATGGTGGCATTGTAGACGTTCTTTCAACCAGAAAGTACAATAAAAATGAACCATTTATTCTAGGTATGTATATAAACGAATAATTATTTACTGTCATTATCACATTTATATACAATATGTGTAACTTTTACATGTTGATTGCAAAACAGCATCTCAAGCCTCATAGGTTTGTTATATTCAGTACCCATACATAAAGAAACCGAAGCATTTATGGCTCAATGTTCTAAAAGTGAATCCGAGGGAAAACATTGATGGAGAACCAAGTCTTTTGCAAACAGAAAATGATAATGCTGTATTGATGACCACAATTGAAGATGTCATTGTAGACAATTTGGAAAGGAGAGAACCAATAAACATTGACTACGATGTTGCAGACGCGGAACCTGAAGATGAATTTATGTGTAATTTATCGTCTTCGGAAGATGATGAAGAAGACGACGAAGAACCCTGAAGTCACTTTTGGTGCTTTAAGATATGTAAAATAAATTATGTATTTTATTAAAATCTAATGGTTTTATTTACTTTTTAATAAACATTTGGAAGACCTTGTTAATTTCTTTAAGATTATTGTTTTATACAATCAATATAACATTTTATGTGTTTTAAAAAAAATATATATATATATAACATTGGGGTTACTCGAACCCAGATCTGATGATTACAATCAGAGTACATTAACCATCTGAACCAATTTCTCTTTTGTGTATATTGACAAAACGTATCAGTTATATTGTGTAACACTCCTCTTATATTTTGGGCAAAAGAAATTTGGGACAAAATATTTCGATCCGATCCATTAACAAAACACTCGATCCATTAAGAAAATAAAACCTAAATCAATTCCTTCGCTTCCATTAACCCTGATCAATCCTAAATATTTCGATCTCTCCTTCTTCCTCACTTCCGCATCTCCTTCGCTTCCATTAACCCTAATCAATTCGATCTCTCCTTCTTCCTCAATCTAAACCCTAACCTAAACCTAAAACACTCGATCTCTCCTTCTTCCTCACTTCCTCATCTCCTTCTTCCATTAACCCTAAATCTTTCTTCTACAATCTTCTACAATCAATCCTCATCTCACTTCCGCATCTCAATCTCACTTCCTCAGCTCATGTCGAATCCTGCGGTTAAGAAAACATTAAGGAGAAAGGTTGGGTGCAACCTTTCTCAGAGAGTTTCCGCATCTAATCTCACCAACCCTCAGAGAGCCGCACCATCTAATCCATCCGCAGCTGTTCATCTCACCAACTTTCAGAGAGCCGGACCGTCTAACCCATCTGCAGCCGTTAATCAAACCAACCCGCTACCACCGCAGTACAATTTCACCCCGACTGCTCAAATTCCTCAGTCGTTCACGCCGTCGGAGGAAGAACTATTTATGCCCCAACAAGTACAAATACCGCATTTCCGGAACTTCCCACCGCCACAGACCCTTTTCCAGAGCTCCGACAATCGAGTTCCTGATCCGCCTGTTCCGTCGCTTGAGGTTCAGAACTATCCACCGAATCCACCGGAGGATCATACGCTGTCTCCACCGCATCAGTCCCATGGAAGTCTTCCTCAACTCCAGAATGACACGATGCAATCTCTAACCGCCTTCCTCATGATGCCTGGCCGTGAGACGTTTACGACAGTTCTATCTCTTAAACCACTGAAGAACACGACTTGGTATGTTTCGCTTCCTGTTAATTGTGTGGAATTTGATGGTTTGTTTAAAACAAAATTTGTGTTCCACTTGGTATTTGATGGTTTGTGAATTGTGTGGAATTTGATGGTTTGATTAAAACACGACTTGTTTGTTTGATTCAGAGTTTCTATTTGACTCGTTTAATTAAGGCAAAGCTCTAGTTCTCATAGTGTAGTTTGTCCGATACTAAGTATGTTTTGCTCTCTAATATGACAAACAATTAGCATTCGATTATCTAAGTTAGTTTGTTCGATACTTGGTATGTTTTGCTTTCTAATATGACAAACAATTAGCATTCGATTATCTGAGTTAGTTTGTTTGATATTTGGTATGTTTTGCTTTTTAATATGACAAACAACTAGCATTCGATTATCTGAGTTAGTTTGTTTGATATTTGGTATGTTTTGCTTTCTAATATGACAAACAATTAGCATTCGATTAACTGAGTTAGTTAAGAACTTTGATTGTCTGAGCTTTCTAACTGATCAAACTAACTACAATTTGTTTACATGTGTGTGTGGAGATTTGATCGGGACAAAAAAGGCCAACTTGTTCGGAAGATTACCAAGATTTTTACAAACAAATTCGATGGTCCATATTATACTTGGTCTTGTGTGCCTCCCGATAGAAAAGATAGATACTTCATGGAGTTTGTGGTAAGAATAGTACAATGTAACCCGTTTTATACTTTTGTTTATTGTTTGTTTTCACTGATATAATTCCTTCTCTCTTTGTTATGTAGAAAACTCACACCTGGGATCTATTGATAACAGGGACCGTTCAAGCACATTTCAACACCATCTGTAACCGCCGGATAAAGGGCATGGTTAGCGATGCAAGGACGGCCCGAATAAAACCTTCATGGATTGAAGGTGACCTCTGGAAAGTGATGGTTGCTAATTGGGATACTGAAGAACAACAACAAAGGAGTTCCACCTATTCCAAGTGTCGTATGTCTGACCGTAATGGTCTCGGTCCTCACATCCACTTATCAGGCCCTAAGTCATATAGGGAAATCCAAGATGATCTGGTACTAAATCATTTCTATTTTGTTAGTTACATTTATCAACATTCCTATTTTATCTAGTACTAACAATTCTTTAATTTCTAACATTGCAGGAAGAGGAGTTGGGAAGAGAGGTCAGTATGGGTGAAGTTTTTTTCAAAACACATACAAAGCCGGATGGTTCTTATGTTGATGGCAAGGCAGAGAAAATCCATCAAGCTTATCAGCAGAAGTTGCAAGAGAAGATGGCTGAGCTCGAGGCAGATTCAACTCTTTCAGATGGTACTTCACATCGTCGGGAGCTCACCACCGATGAATGTACTGCCATCTTTCTTGAGGTAAAGTAGCATTTCTACTCGATCATGCATTTGTTTTGCTCTTTACCTCTTTACTTACTGTTTTTCTTTTTCTAAAAACAGTGCACTGAGAGGGATTCACGTGGAACTCCTTATGGTGTTGGTAGCCTCAAAGATACTCTTGGCAAGGGCAAGGGCAATCAACCATCACAAACGGAAGCCTTTCTCACACTGCAAGAGCAACTGAAGGAAGCCCAACGCCAGATTGAAGTTCAGGCGACTCTCAACGCTGAAGCTGCTGCTCGAGAAAAAAAGACTGCTCTCCTTGTGGCTGAGCAAAAGCAAGAGTTGACGATGATGGCAAAGTTTATGCGCCACACTAATCCAGCATACATGGAGTTTATAGCCTCTCAATCAGCTGAGGAGGACAATCTTCCATCATCAACTCCATGATAAACCCACAACCTTGCATTTTGTTTCTCAACTCATGAACTAAGTTCTTGTATTCAGTTTGTATGTGTTATAAACTTTTTCTTTCTATGCTTTTGGTTTGATCTCTATTTTGAACTTGTGTATGTTAAGGTTTTAATACAATTATGATTATGTTTTTGGAAGGTGTTTTCATTAGATTTTTCATTTACTAGATCAATATTAAAATCAGGATTAAAATCAGGATTACAAAAAATAAAAACCAGTAAATTTCATTATTTTCTAAAACAAAGTAGTCGCTATATAGTCGTCATTTAGTCTGCAAATTGTCGTTAAATAGAAGGTAAATAGTCGTAGAATAAAACGACTAATTTCAGACTAAAGTATTGCAAGTTTTATTCATGTAAATACGTCGTAACTTTGTCGCAGATTAGTCGCTAAATTTAGCGACTAATACACGACTAAGGCTGATATAATCGTTAAATTGTCGGCAAATTGTCGTCATATTTGGTTACTAAGTTACGACAATGCAACGACAAAGTAACGACAACGCTATATCGTCGTTAAATAGTCGTTATTTAGCGACTATTTAACGACTATACGAATTAACGACAAAATTTTACCTTTAACAGTAATTGGTTTCTAAATAGTCGTATATGTTCATTTAACTGATTATTTAGCGACTATTTATACAGTCGTTGTTGGCCTGTTAAGTTAGAACTTAGAAGTAAAGTAAAGTAATATGTATAGATGACATGTACCAATTTACTCATTGTCAAATCATTATTATTATGAGTTGAGAACCCACAAAACATGATATCAAAGTTCAATTATTTGATACAAGTAAAATTTTTAGTGTCGGTTTTAGAATGTCATACGGCTTGAAACAGATTTTAAAAAAAAATGACTATTTTGGAGAAAATGTGTCTAGATCCTGTACTTCGAAAGTTACAAATAATTAACCTAAAGTTATATAATATAAAAGGTGTCAAAATTATTCTTTGTGAATTAATTAGTTGAGTTGATTATTAAACTTTAAAAACCTTATACAACTCAACTCAAAAAGTCAAAACCAATCATATAAAAACCACTTCCATCAGACCAAAATCATATATACTTAAATGACATACGTACCGTGAGAAGCTAACCTAGGATTGTATAATTAATGAATCTTGTGCGTTAAAACCAGTTCGTTGTTAATAGTCAAATATGTCTTTCGAGGGTAAAAATTTATTCCCACAGTAAAACCTAATAATTTCAACATAAGTTTATATAAAATCTAATAATTAAAAGGGGACTATATAAATTGTAACATATATTATATACACATAGAGATAGGGGAGAGTAGACAGAGAGCGAAGGCCCACACATCTTTAAACAAAAGAACAACAAGCCCGTGACCCCCAAAAACTAGCTTTCAGATTATTATTATTTTTTTGCACCTGACATATTAAATCTCAACCGTTAGATATCATTTTCTTCATGTCCCATTCTGACTCAGATCCAACCGTCCATATTCCTCCAGTGTCTTCAATAGTTGGGTCCCTTTTCTTCTCCCTCTCGCTGTACACTCTCCTCCTTCAAGCGCCAACGCCACCGCCCTCGCCACCTCTTCCGCCGGCGCCACCGCTATCTCCTCCCCGGAATCATCTCCTCCTTTCCCGTATACCACCGAGAGTATGCTTATTGCGTATTCTCTTCCTCTCCCTGCCAGTCTCGCCATCACCGCCACCATCGCCGGCACCGTCATCGCGTGAGCTCGAACCTCCGCCGCTCCTTCCTTCGTCGTGCACATGAGCTCTAACGCTGCTAAGGCGCGCTCAACCGCTGAGATCTCTAGCCCCGCCGCCGTTTCCACCACCGCTCGAGCGGCTCCAGCCTCGACCGCCACGTGGCGGTTTCCTTCGGCGAGGCAGAGCGCGAGGAGGATCTTGGTGACGTATTTGGCTGTTACGATCTTGTTGTTGCTGCGAAGGCAAGAGACGAGGCCTCGCATGAGACCCGGTGGACAAGTCGGATCAGAAGGCGGGTCGGGTACGACGACCCGTTCGAGTAGCTGCAGAGCTAAGAGCTTGTCGGATTCGGAGACGGATGTGAGGTGAAGCTCTGCGATCTGGAATGTTTCTTGGAGGGTGGTGGTTACCGGAAGAGGCGGCGGTGGAGGAAGAGAAGGAGCGGTGGATGGAGTTTGGTCAAGGTGATGAGGGAAGCGCCATTGAGTGAAGCTTTGAGACGTGGAAGTTGAGGAAGAGGAAGATGAGGAGGAGGTGGTGGTTGGTTTACGGCGAGGCTGCTGCTGGTGAGGAGAGGTTGGACTTAGGACGGACTGTGTGCAACGGCGGAAGAAGCCACAAGAGAAGAGAGGACGCGGCGGCGCGTGGGTTTTCGGTTTTTGGTTTGCTTTCATCATCGCTTACTATAGAGCCTAGAGAGAGAGTTTTCAAGTGAAGTTGGAGTGCAGTGAACTTAGTGAAGTGAAGAGTTCTCTTTTTTAAATAGGAGGAAGAAAATAATTGATTCGCACCAAATTTGTCAGGCGTTACACTTGTATTCTCCCTAAGATTATTTACTCGCACATTAAACCATTTAATAATATTTATTATAATCACATGTGTGTGTATGGCTATGGTCCCATGAGAATTACGAAGTCACGATTTTGACGAGGGTTCAAAAATCTACAGGTTTGTTTCACTGGATTTTAATCATTATCTTGAACAGAGGTTGATTTGGGTCTTGAAAATGGAAATTTAAACAGAGGCTTCTACAAAACTTTTGAATTCAGAAGGTTCAGCGCAACTCTAGAATGTGAGAAAAGGTCACAAAGCAAGAGTCTGCAAAGTACTCATTTTCCAAAGCCTAATAACATCAGGATTTAAGTTAAGCGAGCCAATGGTTTTTTTCTCTACGAGTGCCAAAAATGGTTCGTAAACATTCTACAACTGTGAAAGAAAAAAATAAAAGAAAAAATAAAGAGGAAGGCTTTTTAAACCTTTTAAGGATCCAATCACCTCCATTTCTCGCTTAATTCTTTCTTCTCTGAAAGGGCCCAAGTGATGTAGATGGCTGCAACCAGCGCTACAATCGTTATCAGGAGAAGCGCATAGCTGAAATCGTCGGTCAGCGAGTCGTATGTCTTTGAAGGAGCAAGCCTTGTGTAGAAGAGATCCACTCCATAGGCAAAGACGTGTGTTGTTGACTCTAGCTTGGACGGAGCTGTTACTATGCCTTTTAGACCTTCTACTCTGTGGGAGTGTGTCACGTACGACTGAAATATGACAGGTGCATTAGATAACCAAACCAGGGGGGACTGTCTAGTCATAACAAAAATAAGGATAATGGGTTTTGAATGAACCTGAGGAATGATGGGTAATGAATCCGTGAGAGGGATGATTCCTTCTTCTTTTTCCGCTTGAGACGGGTTAAGTGTCCGGCGTGGATCCACAAATCGTTTATCAAGTGCCAATATCTAATCATATATTGAAACAGTTTTTGAGTATCAGTTTTTCAATCCATGGAGGTATCCATATACGAGAAGGAAATATACAAACCTGATCCCCGATGGTACCAATGAGAAGCTGCTTTGATGTTATACCCTTCGCTGTGGATGTCACCGCAATGGTTTTCACGGACTGAGCAAAGAAGTATGACTGTGACTTTGTAAACACTTCTGGTCTAGAGTATGAAGTGATTGGTGCTGTTAGATTGTGCTTTCCCAGAATTAGTTTCCAGACATTTTTGTTCTCCTGCAAATAAAATTAATAACGTTTCACACAGTGCGAACACTCGATCAACTGAAAAATTGTTTTGAGTGTGAACTATGAAGTCATACCGCCCTAGACTGATCATAGATCTCAACGACCGTAACCTCGTACTTGTGAGCTCGAAGATTGAAATAGTGGTAAACAACCCAATTCTCACTGAACACCTGAAAACAATTTGAAAGATAAGAAAGTTGCATTGAATCTTCGACAAAAAGAAATGAGATGAAATTGCATGAGGACTTACTGCATGAACCGGCCCTTGACAGCCTTGATGTGACAGACGGTGCAATATCCGCCCTGTGATGGTGTCAATAAGGTATACTACAAGTGATGACTCCTCCGGTGTAACTGAGCCAATCTCACCAGCACCTTTTGGTGAAACGGTGGCCACAAATAGTAAGTTTCTTGATACGTATTTATACAACAGGTCTTGATCTGTGTTGACTTTGGCTTGTGTATGAACAACCTGGAATGAAAAATCGTATGCAAGTCAGATTAAAAAATAAATAACCAGTTACTGAGCTTCCATTCTAGAAACACCAACTCTCAAGATGAAACACAGCAATCTTGTGTATATGTTTTGTATTAGAGAAGCGTTGATTTAGAAACCATAATTTATACCTCATTAGGTTTTCGTGTTAGTGTCGAAATAATTTTCTCTGATTCCGAAGGAAACACAACAGTCCAAAGTTCTCCGGTTGTAAAGCAGTACTCATCTGCAGTCTCACCAGAGCAACTGCTCTTCATTACGTGTCCTCTGATAATACCATCATCTGCCCCAACAGTGTACCAATATATATTTTGAAACTCGCGTTGGAAGATGCTGAGAGCCTCTGAAGTTTTCGGATACAAGTGGACGTGGCCAACAGTATCAGCTATTAGATGTAAACGTTGTTCCGTCGAGTCAGTGAATGGAAGAGGCAAAACTTGCACAACAGAGTGACCAATATCTGAAGAGGTAATCTTCTTTCCCGTGTATACATCTACAAATGAAAGTACACCAGGCGCACTTGAATCTGATCCGCACCTGCCAACTACAAGCACAGAAGGATTTTTGTCCATGGCGTGATGATGAGGGACCTGCCATTGGTACAAGCTAATGCCGTTTGGACGTTCACATGCTTGTGATTTTAGCAGCATGGACCAGACAATCCTCCCGTCTCCAGTGTGCAGAGCAAAAAGTTTTCCAGCTCGAGTAAGTGCTAAGATTAGTTTCCGGAAGCCATTATGGTCGCGGGTCAGTTTGTTCTTTCCAGAACTCTTCACCCTCAATTCTTGAATTGCTACCACGTCCTCTGGGCTTGCTAACAACAAGGATCCCTTAAGCTTTAGCACATGCCCCTACCAAAGATTAAGAGAGAGTTAAACTGATTAGGGTGAGAAAAACTACTAAAACACACCAAATACACAACGAAACAATACAACTGTGGGGGAATTAAGAAAACGCAAGCAAGACATTTAAGACCGTTCATACCTTAAGCCACTCAAAGAGAGTGTGCTCCACTTTTGCCACTGATACACCATCCTTTTCTACAGGGAGTTCTGCTGTTGTAACGTCAGTCACTGAAGCCAGGCCTTCTTCTCTACTCCAAACAATCGCCCCTTGTTGCAGTAACAAGAGTGAGTGATCTTCCATCACAATAAGAGCCCTGAATCCATTACTCCTGTCTGTCCTGATATAGTTGTTCATGAAAACTTTATGGACACGCCCCCTATGTTGGTCCATTTGAATGGTCTCTCTGAGCAATACATTATCCAATTCATTGACAAGTTTCACCATGAGGTGAATCTTGCTCCCTTCATGATGAACTGAAGCAAAGGCTTCTTGATCGTCTGCAACTGGAAGTGAATCACTCATGGCTGTTTCATCAGATAATGAGTCTACCACCTCCAACTTTCCTTCGCCACCAACCTTCACAAATATAGTGCGTTTGTTGACTTTTACAGCAAGCATATTGCTAAGAAGAGGTGATAAAATCTCAGCGTTTCCTGAATTCTCAACAAGATCTGAGACAGGGGTCTTCTGGAAGCTAATATCTCCATCTATGAAGCCAATAGTAACCAAAATTGACTTCTTCGAATCAAGAACAACAACTTTATCGCTTGAAACTGATGAAATTTCGCCAGAGAATCCACCAGGGAAAACCATACTTTTTTGTGCCACTACCTCTCCAATTTTGGAATCAATCTGATAAACAACAGCCTCAGATAAATTAACGAATCCCAGCACATAAATTACAGTACTTCCAAGAGGTTGAAGAACCCGCTGAACTTCAAACCTGCAGGAGGCACCATAAAACACATAGAAAATATTACTAAACACCAAAAAACATTATAATATGCAGACAATGTCTGCACTCAAAGCAACCTCATTTAAATATACAGTGACGGTTGTCATACCCTTCCGCTGTGAAATCCTTTTCCCACAGGACCTCACCATCTATAGCAGAAACAGCATGAAGGTACCCACCACCGAAAACAGTAATAGGGTAGTCCTTGTCAACCTTCAAATTTATCTGCAAGATATCTCTAGTTCATTAATAAGCAACCACGGAAATGATAACGCAACTAAGAATTCATCAGATAATATCATTCTTTGATGGCCTATAAATCAAAGTTGTTGTTTTCTTATAAAAAGAAAAGGACAGTAAAAGTTGTCCTCCTTTTTAAAGAAACTAGCAGAACTCCTACGCTTGTATTAATATTATTACTTACCGGCACCGATAACAGTGACTTTGAATGATGTGCACTACTCAAGGCTGTTTCCCACACCATTTGGCCATCAGGAAGGTTCCAGGCTCTTAGAGTACTCCCTTCTGATGAAAGAGTAATAACATCTGAAACAAATTGAAGCCAAGAAAATAGAGTTCAAGATTCTAGTTTATTACTGTTGCAGGAGAAAGCAAATATTATGTTTGGTCCACCCAAGCATAGTTGATCCACATGTATGAAAGATAATTCTTACATTTTCCCAAGGCAATACCAACCCCATCGATAGCGTCCTTTGTCCCGAGAACATGCCTCCAAACTGTAACAAATCAGAAAACAAAGTTAGAAACAAGGAAAAAAAAAAGAACACAGAGATATGAACATGAATATACTACTTACATATCTCCCCATGTCTGAGATCAAGTGACGCAACAACATTCTCCTCGGTAGAGACGATAACACGCTTCCTCCCAGTCTTTTGAGTGTGGAATACTGCATGCTTCACTTTCCCGATGTAACGTTGGTGCCTACAACAATACAACAGTAACTCTCTATCAATTGAAAACACTTCTATGTAGTAATATATAAGCAGCTTAACTCGATCGCATCTCAAATTCACTAGTGTTGGAACCGGATCCTTCCATGAATCAGACTACAAACACAATTCTCTAGTTAATGAGATCTAAAAAAAACACTAAATTACATATTCGAAATACACTGCGGATTGGATTTAATCAGATTGGCGAAAAGCTCTACTTAGACATCTTAAATCGACTAATTCAGTAAGTAAAAACTTCGAAACTATTCTGCTCCAGAGAAACAAATAGAGAGAGACTGAAGAAGAGAGGAGTTTTTACCAATCGGCGAGGCCGGCTTGATCTTCATAAAGGGAGAAAGATACAATTGCAGATGATAAGAAGAGGAGAAGGAGAAGAAAAACCCTAATCGCCATAGCTTTGACGATTGCTGACTAAATTATCCTCAGGCCTCAGCAGATCTGGGCAGATATGAAAGAGAGTTTTTTTGGTCTGGATGATTAAATCGTGGGAGGCTTTAACCGAAGCCAAACAAGAAGGTCTTCTTCTTCTTCTACAGAACTAAGCGAATATTTATTTTTTTTATTTTTTATTTTTATTTTATTTTGTTGCTCTCACCTAGCCAATACTTTAAATCCACGTATGCCATGCAACATTTATCACAATAATAATTAAAAAAAAAACAATTACAACTATTGTTAAACAATTACACCTATTACTTACAAACCATATAAACAAATTTGTTAAATTTCTGAAGGAAATACATCACAATTTTTAAAAAATGTTTTTTTACTACATTCTACACAGATATGTTCGTGTCGTGTACTTGCGTATAGTTATAGTACTGTTGACTTTAAGAATTTATTAGTTCCGAATGGTTTGGTTAGCTGTAAGAACTACGGAGCGTGCTGGAAATAAATGGCATTAACCCATTCAGAACCTTGGAATATCACCATTCAATTTGTTTGATTACTTCTTATCCGAGTTAAAGATCCAATCATGAGTTAAGTTTTGTGTGTGCTATAAGATTTATTCAAAAAGTTAGACAAGTCGAGAGAGAATTGTAGGCGCGTGGATCTCACTCGCGGCGATTTTCTCTCACTAACTTTTCTTCTTCTAATCACAAACCCTTGCACTGTCGTTGGGGGTTCTCCGTCGATTCCGGCGACGAAGAGAGCCCCAGGGCTCATGGCGCTTCATACGTTAACTGATGCGTCAACAAGGTAAAAGCTTTGTGATCAAAATCAAGGGAGCAGTGGAAGGGAGAAGTTTCCTCGACACGCCAACAGTAAGAGCTCTATCGGTAGTGGTGCGACGAGGAGTAGAAGAGGGAGATTCACGGCAAGGATCGAGAGAGGAAGGTGGTTAGATCTGAAGACTGGAGATTCTGGAAGTTTCTTAGGGTTGTTGTTCGATAGGGGAGGTCGTCTACGGCAAGGAGGAGCTAAGCCACCGTCAAAGAGTTCAGATCTACTCCCTACCGCCTATCTCTTCTCACATATGAGCATGTATCTCTTCGACAATGGAAGCTCAAATCTTTTCTTCCTCCTCAAAGCTGCTCTACAGTGGGGGGATGGCAACGGATCTTGGATCACCATCTCCGTTTGATTCGCGTCGTCCATGCTCGTCGGAGGTCCTGTTCCAATGAGTATCCGCAATAATATGGACGGCGGCTCCAACTGTGTTCTTCAGTTGGAGATTAGGATAAACGAGTGCCTGTTTGATTCCGGTTCGTAATTAAACTCGGGTCAATTTTGATTTATACTTTTACTTGGTTTGATGTATGTGGTTTAGACCTTTGGGGGTTGTAATGAACCTAAATTCGGAAATAGTCCATTGGACATTTATTTATAAAATTGAATACCTTTTAACAAAACAAAAAATAATTACAATTTTTTTTTCACACTTTTCGTTATAAGTTACATTTACCATAATATTTGGTACACCACACGAGATACAGAACATTGAACACAGATAATCCCACCAAGAGCCAGTGGTAATAGTCCAAGTGTCCCTCGTCTATGTTCTCTGTGATCCAGCTCCCGTAGGTGGCGACGTCTACGATGGTGATGATCCAGGATGAGATGAGGCTTGCGGCGGACATGCCGAGGCCGGAGAGTGTGGTGGCGACGCTTGACATGGATTTGGGGAGCTCAGAGTAGAAGAACTCGTTCTGTGCTATCGTATTAAGTGCTTCCGAAATGCCTCCTAGTATCATGTACGGTAATAGCCACATCGCCGACAACATCGTACCTCTCTCGTCTCTCTAGTGAACCAAAACCACAATTCTACCATACTTTTAGATTCAACTTGTTTATTAGAAAAACAAATAAAATGGAAAACAGCTAACCAAAACAAAAAGCAGTGACTGGCAAACCAAGCAAAATTGAACCAAAATCCGGATTGAATACTTACAGAGGTATTTTTTCTGGCGTGCTCCACAGCGGCAAGAGTGGAGATGCATAGAACTGATATTACATAACCAGCTCCCATTCTCACCATAACTCCCAATCGGAACGGCTCTTTTAGAGCCCAAGAAACTAACGGGACGATAACAAGATCGTAAAGAACAAGGAAGAGCACGAAGGAGATGACCAAGAAAATGCCATAAGAGCCTGAAGGAATCTGTAAACCCTGAATGAAGGTGCGGCGATCCATGGCCTTAGCTTGAAGGACTATAAAGGAGACTTGGCAACCCGTGACAAGTGACAAGATGATTCCCGTTGACCAGATGGGTAGGACACTGATGAGAGATTTAAGATCTTCTACTTGTTGAACCCTACATAGCTGCCATGGATTGCTTGAGTTCCCTGTTAGGGTTAGGTCTTGCTTGGGTTTACTTATGACGCAAGCTTTATTCAAATACCTATAGTAGAAAATAATTCCAAATGTATCAGCCGTGGCATAAATATATTTTTGGGGGAAAAATCAAGATGATTAATTATATACATCAACTATTACTAGTTACTATAATATAATATACCTTAATTTCTGGCTAGGAATTGAAAAAGAAGAACCCCTTTCGTGATGCTACGATATAATATGCTCCTCCGATGACAAATCAACGTGTCGGTTTCTGTAAGCAGCAACGAGAACCTGGAAAAGTCCAGCGACAAGGCCGGACTCACACTGAAACCTTACATAGTACGGAGAAGCCGCGAAGAACAAAGCGACGGATAGAACCATGGCAGCGACAGAGACTCCAAAACCAATCTGCCAACCATACGTTGTCTGAACGAAGACCAACAACGGCTAAGAAAGAAAGCATGCGAGCATGACGGAGAAGTAGTACCAGTTGAAGAGGGTTTCTACGGCTGACGTGGCGGTACGTGATGTGTGGTTGGGTTGGAGCTGGTCGGCCGCGAAGGCCAAGCAGGAGGACCTGACGCCCCCAGCACCGATGGCGGTGAGGGAAAAAAAGGAATATAGGAGAAAAAGTTGGGAGCACTGTGGTGGTGGGTTGGCATACGTGTGTTGATTTATCGCATTCTGGTCGAATTGTTGTTGTCAACCATAAAAAAAAATCATTCCCTGTGTTGTCCATTTGTTATATATTAGTTTGAATATTATTTTTGGTTCACTTCGATTGTGGTGAGGCCTAAGGGGAAATTGGAATATATAGGATGTTCATCAACTAACATGCAAAAAATATGATTAGTGTGATGAGGACTTAAGGAAAACAATACGTGAATTAATCTTGTAATAATCCTTAGAAAAAAATAGTTAGAGACGAGAAAATGAATGGAAATCAATTTGTTGTAGTTCTCACTGGTAGGTTCAGATGTATAATGTTTCCACTTGTAAGGTTGATATAAAAATATAAAATATGTACCAGAAGGCTGATGGAGGATCCAAACCCAATCAGAGGAAACCGACCCGTGTAAGAATCCGCAATAAAAGCACCAACAAGAGGGAAGAAATTGGTGGCGGCAGACCATAGGAAGATGATGTTAGCCGCTTCCGCTGTTCCCATGCCGTATTCGACCGTTAAGAAGAGTATCATGTTTGGTACCAATCCAAAATATGCAAGTTTCTCCAACGCCTGACTTGCTATCCAAAACCATTTAACCAAGAATTATTATAGAAAGAAAAAAAAAAACTATCTATATTCATCTCCTTTGAATATGGAGTGTTATAGCTAGATATACGAGAAGTAATCATACCAAGAATAAAAGGAATGGTCGGAATACTGCGTTTCGAGATAGGTCTTCCGACGAGAAGAGCTTCTTGATCCATATTTTAATTTCGAAATTTTCGACTCTTGGTGGTGTTGGTATACCTTATGTTAACATAGTTCCTTGTCATGTCTTGATCAGGAAATCAAATAAATAAGTGTTCTACCTAAGTGGACCCTCTTTAAAGTTTTGGTGCTCCTGTATTGTTCGTTTGTGGCATGAATCTTTTTATAACAGCAAACGAGACATACACCTTTCTCCGTTAGAATCATAAATAAATTAATTCATCTCCTTTTACAAATGGGCCTAATTATGTTTATGGGCCTATTCCAATAAATCAGAAACATGGCATTCAAACAGTACTACTACTAACGCTGCTGAGAACTGAGAGAGTCGACTGTGTGTGACTGAAGATATTTTGGGATAATTTGTCGTCTTTTGATCCGTGAAAGCTTCAAGAAATTTGTGCATAAGCAAACTGAGCACAAAACCTTATCCGTTTACAAAAAAAAAAAAAAAAAAAAAATCCCACCGAGAAATCCTCAAAGCAGTAGCAATGGAGGAGGATAAAGCGGCGGCGTTACCGATTTCTGAAGATTTATCCCGGAAAATAATCTCTATTGCCGCCGGTGAAGCGCATACGATCGCTCTGACCGGTAATTAGAAAAAGAAAAAAAAAATCCACAGCAGCTTCATTTCAGTTATGTTTTCTTGAGTTTGAATTTTTTTTGTTGTTCTTTGGAATTTGTTTTTTGAAGGCGATGGATGTGTTTACTCATGGGGAAGAGGGATGTTCGGCCGTCTTGGTACGGGTAAAGAATCGGACGAGCTTGTTCCAGTTCGAGTCGATTTCGAGTTCCCTGATCAAGTAGCTAAAGATCGGGCTCGTATCGTTGGTATCGCTGCTGGTGCTTATCACAGTCTCGCTGTCTCAGGTGGTTTCTTCTATTCTCATATGTTTAATTTTTCACTCTTCTTCTATTATTATTAGCTTGTGCTGCTGATTTGCTCTAATTAGCTCCAATGCCTGTTTTTTTATGAACTTCCATTTTGTGAAATTAAAAAAGTATGCTTGAAGTGTATATGTATAGTAACGTTTTAGCTTAATTAAGTTGGAGTTTCTTGATTTTTGTTAATTGAATGGGCTTATAGGACCATTGTACGAACATATAAGCTCTGTTCTTGTTTATGTTATATGATATTGATATGATTAAGGATCTCTATTGACCATTATCTTGTTTTTTTTTTTTGTTTTGTTTCTTTTGCCTTGTAAGCTTTTGGCAGATGATGGCTCGGTTTGGTCTTGGGGCTATAACATTTGTATCCTCTTTATTTGAGTGTTACCGTTTCTATAAGCTTTGTTCGTTCTTTATGTATGTCAAGTTTAGTGTTCTGTTCTCTACATTGCCTGCTACAAATCTATAATGTCTTCAATCCTTGACTGATAAATGGATGGCCAACTTGGTTTTGATGGGGAGAACTCCTTGGCACCATACTTGATAAAAAGTTTCTTTGAACAAGAAGGATCTAGTTCCTCTCTAAATGATTCAAAGGCCAGATCAGATTTGAAGGTATGGTCCTGGAAACGGTTTAGTGTCGGTTTATATGTCAAAAAAGCCTGAACCATAATAGTTTCCTTTACGCTTGTTAGGTTTGTACTGTCAAGGCCGGATCCATGATGTCTCTTGCCATTGATAGTGTTGGAGGTCTTTGGATGTGGGGGAATGTTCCTCCACAAGACAGTGGGACTGAGCCTCCTGTCTCTTTTACTGGCATCCCGATTCCGTTTCCTATACCCGAGTTCCATGACCGGACTGTTTTGAAGGTAGCATGTGGGGATGAACACGTTGTTGCCCTCGTTGGTCCCTGTGGGATCCACAAAGACAACAATTATGATGATTCTGTTTTGTATTCTTGGGGAAATAATCATCGTGGCCAGTTAGGACTTGGGGATAGAGAAAGGCGAGCAATACCTCAGATTGTGGAGACATTTAACCAGGACTCTGGTCTTACAGTCTACGACATAGCTTGTGGTGCTCATCACACAGCTCTTCTCACCTACAGGAAGGAGACACCGGAAGGACCGAGCATTTGCTGGACATTCGGCTTTGGCGAAAATGGTCAGCTTGGGCATGGAAGTACCAAGAGTTCATCGATACCAGAGCCAGTATCAGAGCTCCCTGAACACTCTTATTTAGTTTCTGTAGACTGTGGGTTATTCCACACAAGCGTGGTGTCATCTGAGGGATATGTGTGGTCATGGGGAATGGAGAGAGGTTTAGGGTTATGCCCCGATGTCAACTTCACAGAGGTGGAAGCAGGAGATGACAGTGTTCCAAGAAAAATTTCAGGTGGGTCAAAATTTCGTGACCCGGTGCAAGTTTCTTGCGGGGCAGCACATACAGTTCTTGTGGCAAATGGTGGTTACAAGCTGTGGTCTTGGGGAAGAGGAAGAAATGGAGTGCTCGGGTCTGGGGATGTTAGCGACCATTATGTCCCTACTCTCGTCTTCTGGCCGAATGAGCTGAAATCGGAGAAAGAAGTAGTACCTGATGCTGAAAAAAGCGCATCAACCGAGGAGATGAAACGGCTAGAATCAAAGCTAATGGTGATGGAAAGATATGCAAGCATACTCCATGGATCCATATTTGGAAAACCGTTTAACGAAGAAGAAGATATTCCGTATTCATTACGGGTTTCTGGGTATTTCGATATGGGCAAAGAGTGGGGAGAGATGCTGGAGAGTGCAGATAAGAGTCAGCTTATGAGGCTTCAAGCTTTCTATGTAGACATGATTGGTAGGGTTAAGGACAAGGTGTTGCAGAGAAGGATTCAGGAGATTATGAAAGATTGTCTTCAATCTTCAGCCCCTAGACATTAATTATTATCACCTGTTGTGTTCTAATAGCCTACTACATTCACTTAAAACTGACAATATATAGTTTTATCTTCAGTTTCTGTGTGTGTTTTGGGAAAATGATGAGAACAAGATTTGGTTTTGGTGTTCTTAGTTCGACGTAATGCCTGACATAAGAAAGCTGATTAACTGGTTCGACCTGGAGGCCATATAGGATAGTAAAACTAATTGATATCCTGTAAGGCTGTAACTACTATATATCCAAAATATGTGCTGTTATGATACTATTTGTGCAAATACACAATACCTCTTCTCATGGGCTGGTTTGGCACACGTAGCTTATATAAATCTTCGACACTTCATTACCCTCTCTATATTTTCTTTGATTACCTTCAATACCTCTTCTCAAGGTGACTATTTGGTAGAATTTGATTAAATTCTTGGTTCTTTCATAACCTTTCAAATAGTCACCTTGTTTGTAAAAAGCTCTTCTAGTTGCAATAAAGGTTAACATAACAATCAGAAAAGAGGTGAGGTGATGTTACGTCAAGATTTTAGCTTTAAACCATCTCTTATATCTGTGTTGAAAATGTTTGTCATGAATATCCAAAATAATCAGTGATATATTTAATTTACTCGATAGAGAAATAATTAAATAAGAGAAGATAAATTTTCTAAACTGGTTACCAATTAATAGGTTTAATAGGTAACAACCTGCACTATGTACGGGATAAATCTATCTAACGAAAATTATTATAAATAAAATTATTATTCAAGAACTAATATTTGTTTATGTCAAACAAAATATGTAACTAAAATTTTTTATTTCTTTATTTAAAACTGCTTTTTCGTGTAAAAATACGCTTAACCCGTGAAATCTTTCAATGCGTAAGAGGTTTTATATTAGAAAAATATTGATAAAATTTTACTATTTATTGCAACATGTCTTTTGTGTGGTTTAAAAATCAAATTCATATCTCTTATGTTTTATTTTGTGATCATAACAATTTTGCATGTTTCTTATGTAACCATAACAACATATACTAAATTACTCAGTAGTTGAATTATTTAATTAAATCAATTTTGCATGTTTCTTTTGTAACCATAAAAATCATATTTATATTTATGGTTAATCGAGTAACTATAAATTTTTTGAATAATTCTAATAATCACCCATTTTAAATATTATGATTTTATTTAGATACAAAGTTTATTTATGATGATAAGGGTTATTGTCTCATTCCTTTTTAATAGCGCATAAATTAATGTACAATTAGAACGTATATTCCTATTTGGTTATCAATATTTCCATTTTTAATGAATAATCAAACTAAATGTTGAGATTAATTACTTTACATATTTAGATATATAAAAATAATCACACATCATGATATCCCCTAATTTGTTGTTATTTTTATATACTTATTTATGAATATATATATATATATATAAATCTATATTTATTGGAAATTAAGTTTCTTTTAATGAGGTGGAGGTAATTCAGGGGTAATATATTTATTTTTATAATCAATTATAATAACTATTGAAATCTTGTTATTTAAATTATTATGGTATTAATACTAACATAAAAATTTATATTTTGTTTTTATATGATTTTGTTAATAAGTTATATGTTCTTTATCTTTATTAACTTTATATTAATTGTTATGTTTTAATAGTTTTTTAGAATATTTTACTTATATTGATTTTAAGAAATCAATATAACTTTGACTTATATATATTTAAGTAAATTTTAGTGAAATTTTGTCTTAAAATAATATGTATTTATTTAATTAGTTGGATATGTGATATTTAATTTTGTGTGAGAAATGATGACATATCTAATTATTATTATTATTAAAAATATAATGACATGTTAATGTAATTAAGTAGAAAATTTAAGGTTATTTTGCTAAAAGGTGCACGAAGCTCTCTGGCGGCGACACATCAGCTTTTACAAAAGTGTGGTTCTCTATTAATATATAGGGGATATTAAAACCCCACTGGGTTATTAAAAGAATATCTACTATAAGCTAGTGTTCTGAAATATTTTTTATAAAAGGGTCTGAAATTAGTTAATTAAGAGCTAGTAGACGTTTAAAAACTCCCTTTAACCCTTTTTATTTCGGAAAGTTTCAAAAATAATACTGTTTTGAAAAAATAATATTTAAAATGTATTTTTGAGAAACCGTTCGTTAAGAGAATTAAAAAGAAAAGAGAGCAAAAATCCTTTTTAAGAGTCAGTCCAAAAATTATCTTATTTTACTTTATATTTTACAAAATTATTGACACTGTAGTATCACATCATCCCACAACCAGTGCATGACAAGAAAAAACCATCCAACAACCATTGCAATGTCCTTTCATATTAAATTCTCCAACATATATATCAATGTAATCATTTTATTGCCAACTCAATATTAGTGTATTTAGAAATATGTTGAACTCAAATTCATATATATCAATGACATTTTGTTGTTGATATGTTCTATACCAGTTATTATCATTTATCTGTTGAACAAAAAAAAGGTGTATCATCTGAAGCGATCATGTTTTGTTGAAAAGAAACAAAAAAAAAAAAAAAACAAGAAAAGAAAGGTCATGAGACACAACTTCTATCTAGATTTGAACCACGTAAATGCATGAATACACACAAAACATTCAAATGTGTTAAACACACGGAAGCATATAAATACGCAACGTTAGATGATTATTTATTATATATGTAAAATTGTAAAGTATAGTTTTCTATTTTAATTCTGTTAATACTGGTCCCAATTTCAACCCAACGGATGGGTAAAAGAAGCAATTAATTACAACCTATCGGAGAGTGTACTACCGGTGCCAGGCCATTAGCTTGTGGTAGTAGGAAATGGTCGGCTGAAGCTGAAACATAGCTGGAAAGTGATATGGCTAGCTTTGGGTTGTCTTTTGGGAGCGGAGGATGCTCGATTCTAATGGCCACCGTCAATTAAATTAATCTACTAAACGTGATTAACCTGCCGACTTACTTGATCCCTAGATATTTAGAACAAAAGCATATTAATAGAGAATTTCAAGTGGTTCAGATACTTTTTTTATTAATTTTAAAATGTCACCATTTTGTAAAGTCGTTTTTGACGATTTTGGTCTAAATCTCTAAAAAAAAAGTAATAAAGGAGTCAATGATACGTTTTCCGTTTTTGGAGTTTTGCATAGTCCCATCATTAGAGAGACAGATAAAATTTTGATTTAAGAAATTCAACACCTCACAAAAGATATGCAAGAAAGTAATGTCGGATCCACTCTAGATTTGCGCGCGGTATAATGTCGTTAATAAACCTTATGGAATTAATTTAAACTATTCGTTTATAGTTAGTGGGAAATAGGTAGGGCGACGTATAAACCGATCAGTTTTACCTGAACCAAAATTAAATCAAAGTGATAATTCAACCAAGGTTAGAAATTAACTGGCCTCGAATCAAATTAAACTAGCTTAGTGAATCAAATCCAAAATTAACTAAAACTGACCAAAAACACATCAACCATTATATAATAAAACAGAATGTACGAGCTAATTAAACCGCAATCATCGTCAAACCTAGCAAACCTCAAAATCCCATATCGTTGGTTTAAGTAATCTTAACCGTTAACTGTGGAACTTGTTGGTACCTTCTGTAGTTTGCGTGAAAAAGAAAACAATATTTTTAATAGTCATTCAGACAAACCTTTGGACAGAGGAATCCTTTTAAGGTTTAGATTCTGGAATACACATTATATATCTTGTAAAAATGTTGTAGATTATGTATGATAGTAGTTTCAAGGCCGTCTCGATCGTCATAAACACAACTGAGTGACGGACCCTGTGCAAAACTATATATATATATATATATATAATTTATAAACATATAAAATATAAATTTTTTAGAAAAGGTTTTAAATTTACGTATAAAATCTAGCAAAAAAAAGTGGACCCTGTGCATTTACAAAAATAACAAATGTTTCTTATAAACAACAAAAAAATCCTGGTGTCCTGCTCTTCTAAATATATATACTCTGACATTAAATCTAATAGTTTTTGACAATTGTCTGCACTAACTGATACTAATTTTTTTAGTGGTCTAGTTTCAAGTTAGGTTAGGGACCTAATTGGATATCTACGTCATTCCCTAATTATGAAGAATGAGATCGCATGTAGAATTTATCTGGAGCTCTAATTGCTGAGTCAAATTCTATAGTTGTGTAAACTTATTTTTGTAAAAAAGGTTGTAACTGTTCATGCTTCTTTACTACGTGATCATAGATTCGCTAAAAGAACGTGGAAGTAAGCGCTGCTATAATCCATTAATCCGTCAAAAAATAGTACTCTCCACCAAAAGAAATACTAAAGGTAATGTAAACACGTAACAACCAGAGAAAAAACACATAACAACTAACGACGTAAAATATTATTATTTATCTTAAATAGTATTAGACATATTTATTTCAGTCTCTATTGATAAAAAAAAAAAAAGGAAATCTATTTTAAATCATGGATAATTAACAGAATATTTGATCATTCCATGTCCTGATGTCCCACGCTAGCTCTCGTAAGGAAGTCGTAAGGGTAAAATCCAAAATATTTCATATGTTTTTAAACGGTGTCAGTGACATCATTTATCATTATTGTAATAGTTTTGGTGACAATAGTCTTTATCTTTCATCTTTATCTTTAACCAAAAAAAACACTAGTCTTTATCTTGGACGAAGCTTGTCGTTGTATGTTTTATAATTAACAAATATCATGTTGAAAATCTACAAAACTTTTGGAATTTGCCAACTGTTAGATATATTTTACACTGATTAGAGATAGTAATTTCAGCATAAATCGATATGTAACCTCGAGTGGCATAACGATATGACTAAGACAGTTCAATTTCATGGATATTCCACTTTTAGACCAAGTAGTTTATGGATCATCACATCTCTTTTTCATGATTATATAATTATCATAAAAAACGAGATTTTGGGAGTTCAAAAGATATGCATTTGACAGGACTAGACATGTCACCATTCTTCATTCTCCCCATATTATATGATCATTCGTCATTCATGTCATATAGACTCAAATTTATAATTAAGTCTACATTCATCTTAGGGGTAATTACTATTTATAAGTGTCAAGTAGTTCAGTCTTTTTAGTTCTTTTAACCTGCTCCAATAACACTTCATTTTCTCACTGGAAAATACTAACATTCTCTTTAGAAAATAACAATCTCATTTTGCTTTAACAGAATTACCCTTGCTGTCCAGATATTACATTTTCTACAATATGGATTTTTTTCACAACTATTCGAAAACTTTAACAAACTTTCAGTTAACACTTTTCAATGTTTTCTTGTGTATATATTTCCAATTTAATTAATATCAGTATGTTCCACCATTATAGAACAAAAACATTAGTAATTTTCAGCTTTTCACACATTTTTAGAAATTCTCTTTAAACTTTCATAAATTTCTCATGTAAAACATTGTTAGTCGTTTTCATCATTTAAGTGACAGTTTTAATTATAATTAAAATCTGAAACGGAAAACCTAAACTCTACGTCCGAAAGCATTTTAGTTGACAAAAAAAAAAATATAAACCGAAATAGCACAAATCCAAACTCTAAAACCAAAAACTTAAATCCTATTTAGCTTCTAAAAGTCACGAAAAGAGTGATGCCGCCACAACGGTGGTGGTAGAAGTGTTTACGACACAAGTTTGGCTCTAAAGAAAATAAGAGAAGGTAAAAGACATAAAATGGAAGAGAAGGAACTCCCTTAAACTATTACATGAGGAAATAGACTCCCTTGGGGATTCAAGTTACATGAGGAAATTAGACTCATTCATTTAAATATTAAACTATTAAGTATTCATCCATACATTACTTTTTAATTGATGCATGATGATCATAATGAAACTTTGATAAATTTGCCTCTAATTTAACTTACCATAGAATGAGAACCAGAAAAAAAAAAAATTGTGGAGCTAAGCTAATCAGATCTGATTTTATGATAAGTCTTTCTCTTCCTAATTCTAAAATAAAACGAGTTGTGTGATGCTATTGTGTGGCTTATATTCTCCAACAATTTAAGTGGGAAAATTTGGTCATTAATATACTACTAATAGATGAAATAAAGTATTGCATGGATGTATAATATAATATATGTGGCTGTGTAATGTTCGCGTCAGCTTTCGACAAGTTGCTCTCGCTTCGTGTTTTTCTCTTCTTTTTACCCTAACGTAACTCACTGTCTCCGTTCCATTTATGTCGACAAAACAAAGTATTAATCGATAGTGATCAGACTCAAAAAAATTCAATTAATGATTAAAGCGAATTTTCCCATAGTTTTCGTCAAAGAAAAAAACAAAAACAAAAACACGCAACAGTTTTGAACTTTTGATGATTTGCATAATTACAATATCGTAAAGTTAGTGGACTTTATTTTTATCGCTTATTCACTTGATGAGACTTGCAAAAATATTTCACTTTTTCCCCCTTCTTTTCCGACAAACAAAACCGATATTTATATATAAAAGAACACAAATAGAGTTTTGTACACGTATCATTATGGAGCTCACACACGCACCCGAAGAAAAAAACCCTTTCTTAGCTAACACCACAAAACTCAAGGACAAAACAAAAAGGGTTTTAAAAAACGTGATTAAACAAAACATTAATTATGGTAATTATATAAAATAAACTGTTAAAGATCCCATGACAAGCCATGGCTAAAATTAGGGATGATTCCGTAACCGTAGTTATCATCCGACGACTGTCCCCACGGCGGCGGATATAAACAGTAGTCCATCGAGTCAGAGAACACGAACTCGTTCCCAAGCTTAGCCGAGTCAACGTCGTAACTCGCTCCGAGACTTGGTAGCTCCACGATCTCACCGAGCTCCTCCGACTCAGTCCTCGAGAGGTCCATTACCAACACAAGGGACTCAAGCGAAGACGTGGGAGACAAAGACGAAGACGACGACGAAGACGACGATGAAGACGTCGAAGATGAAAACGACGTCATTGGTTCCATGTGAGCTGCTTTAAGAGCTGCTGTCTGAATGTCTCGAGGGCTTAGCGAGACGGGTCGAGGAAATGAGTCAGCGAGTTCAGGGAAGTTAAGTATAGCTGAGGTTCCTTTAATGCTCAGAGCCGCTACGTCGTGTGCACGCGCCGCCATCTCCGGGGTCGGGAAAGTTCCGAGCCAGATACGTGACTTCTTCCTCGGCTCACGAATCTCCGACACCCATTTCCCCCAGTTCCTCATCCTCACTCCACGATAAACCGGGTGTTTACCGGAGTCTCTCTCACGTTTCGTCTTCTTCTCGCTTTGCTCTGCTTTGCTTTTATGACTCACTGAGTTAGACTCCGAGTTAGAGACAAGATGCTGAGTCACTCTCTCCGAGCGGAGGTTGTAGTATTCCTCCACGGACGCACTAGCTGCCATTGTTTAGCTTAGGCACAAGAATATATCGTACAAAGTCTATTATTATTCTGATTGCTTTCTACGATTCGGATCCCAAGATTTATGCTAAATAGAGTAAATAAATTCTGGGGGAAAGGAAAAAAAAAAGTTTGAGAACTTTTCAAAATGAGGAAAAGAAAAAGAAACAGGGCAGTGTGTAGTTAAGAAGAAATAAGGGAGAAATTGTGATATGAGAAGAAGAAATGTTGGTGAAATTTTGTCTAACACTTCTCAGTCACTCAAAATATTTATACGCATTAATATTTTGGGTACGGAGTTAGAGAGAAGGAGGGGGGGTTTATAAATATGGGACCAAAAACAATGCAATAAGTCTATTGAATAAAGGAAATGGACCCAATGGCTTTATTTATTTATTTTGTTTTTCTGTCTTTAAAGACCCACTCTATTTTTTTATTAGTATACATTGCTATTAGTATAAAACGACACACTTGGGGGGTCACTGTTTGCTTTAATGGTTCTTAAAAATCATATTATGCAACTAAATTAGGAAAGCAAATCAATACTTTTTATATACTAATGATTATGAGACGACCATATTTAGAAGGGTGTTGAAAAACGACTTTGTCCCTGCCGGCCGGGTACGTAAATTATATGAAATTGTCTCCGAGATGAACATGGTGAGACAAGTCTTTTCTGTTTTTTTTTTTTTTTTTGTGTGGTAAAGAACTTTTCACCTCAATTTTACTGTTTTATTATCCTTTACCCTGATTTTAGACTCATTGTATCATACATTTGCATTTATATATGCCATGTGAGGCCAATCGATCACTACAAAAAAAAGATGGTATTACATCATTTATATTATATTTTTACATCAGATTTAAATGATACAAAAATAATTTACATCAGTTTAACGAATGATTTATATTTTGTTGATGCAAATAATTCGCATCGGTAGAGACAAATATTTGTATTGATTATTGTACTTGAAGTTATTATGTATCAATTGCAAAAAATGATACTAATTTTACACCAATTAATATAAATGATTTTAATATTTGTTTCGGTTATAGTAAGTGATGCTAAATATTTATGTTAATTTTAAATAGCTGATGTTAAGACAATATCAGTTTTAATAAATGATTCAAATAATTGTATATTTTACAATTAAAAAATTAAATCAAATCAAATCAAATATGAATAATCGATAAATTTACTGTTAGTTTTTAAAAATAATTATAATAATTTTGCTATTTTTAATAATTAATAATTATAAATAAAATAAAAAAAAATCATAAATTTCATAGAAACACGAATACATTGTTCAGTATTAAAAAAAAAATCCCAAAATCATAAACACTTTTGTTCCAATTCACCGTAGCCTTTGAATTTCATGCTGAAAATCCTTTACATCTTTCCATCAACGGTGAATTACAGAGACATATGTCTCTATAATCTCCATCACGCTCGCTCAGCTCCTTCTAGGTCTCATAATCCTAGAAATATTAATTGACATCATCGAAAAATGTTTTTATCCTTCTCACGGTCTCTCTCACCATCCTTCATCATCTTGATATCAAAATTTGTAGTAAATGGAACCACTGTAACCTTAGCCTAAGTATTGTACATCGTTGACATTTTTTTGCGATGACTTCTACGATCTTCTTCACCGGCTACACAAACGTAGACATGAACGATTGGCGCTCTAGGGACGGTGGCATGGTTCGTTTTTCTCGGTGCGCTTGGATGGCATACGAAAAGGTAAATCATTGTAAAGTTAATAATGTATTAATAAGGTATATTGATAAAAGAAAGAAGAAGAGGAAGAAGAAGAAGAAAAATAAGAAGTTATATTAAAAAGAACTTTAAGAAACTGTTAAATAATGCAAAGTAAGTGTAGATTTCTAGAGAATTTTAGAGAAGTTAGGATTCACTTAATAGTGGGAAAAATAAATATTTTGTTTTTAACAATATCTTGAATTATGGTATTATGGAGGTAAAAAACAAAAAACTGACGCCCATTTAAAAAAAAATGAAAAGAAAAGAGACTTTTTTTTGGTTCCGCAATTAATAAAAAAAGTGATATAAAGTCATTAAAAACTGATGCTAAACTACCAGTTTTATAGAAAGTTAAGAACCGATACAGTTTTGTTTAGATGTAATTAGTATAATTTAATCAGCATCACTTTTAAGTGATGTAAATCATATATCATTTTCTTAAGTGACGTTAATATAAATGGATAAACATATCAATTATTGAAATGATGTAAATTTTTATATTTGCATCAATATGTAAAATTGATACAAATTAATTTAGTTTTGCATCAGTTTTAATCAATTGATGCCACACAAATTAATAACCGCATCGGTTATTGCAACTGATGTTACATTTTAATTTTTGTATCAATTATAAATAAATAATTTAATATACTATCATTTAGTTTTACGATTCAATTTAAGTGATTTAACTTAAGCTGTTTTTTGTAGTGGATGTCTATGCATATATATATATATATATATATATGATTTGCAATGGTTAGTTTGATTCTGATTAGGATTAAATGCAAATACGTACTTTCTTGTCTTTCAGAATCTTTATATGAACATGTATATCAGTATATTAAAAACTTCCTTTTGATGATTTTTGTTATTAAACATATTAGAATCATTTTTATTTTATATGCAGGTAGGTAAAGGATTTTAAACCATAGTACGTAACATGATAATTGACATTTGTCCTGGTCTCTGATCTACAAAAACAATCTATCAGCCAACTGTTATTAGGTTAAAGTTGGTTCTAAAAATAAAGAGAGTACATTTTCGTGTAATAATGATACAAATAAAGAAAAGAAGTATGCAAAGGAAACTTCAAGAAATGTCAAGGGACATTAACTTGTTCAATCATGGGACCGTATTTGCGTACCTATAAGGACGAGTTTCTGTCAAACACACACACACTCTATATATATATATTTTAAAGTCTTCTATTAATCATGCCATATAAAAAGAAGTGAAGAACCGTCTAACTAATCATCATTTTGTATTTTTAAATTCAATATAACTTATAAGCAGTACTTGCAATGAACGACGTTGTTTGTTCCTAATTCGCCTCTCGTTTCATCAATTATACTTATATGCATTTTTTATATTGATCATATACATATTGCTAATCATCAATATATAAGTATATATAGTAATATGCTAATTTTCTCAAAAGACCGAAACTTACAACTGCGTTACAGATTACAAGATTTTAATCCAAAATGACTCGTAGTAAATTTTTATACATTTTATGCTAAATCACCATTTAGTTATGTGAGATTCTTACAAGTCTATTACTTGAGATGAAAACGAAAACTATTCATTGTTTTGAATAAATGAAGAGTAATACATACGTCTATACAGAACGAGACGAGAACGATTTAATTACAGGAACACCTCAATCCCCCCCCCCCCCCCCATTTAAATAATCATGTATTATAACCAACTAATAATGAATATAATGCTGTATTTAACAATATGATACGTGGCTGTTTTAAATATGCTATTTGCTTCCTTATCCCCCTTAAATAAGTTCGTTCAAGCGTCTAGTTACTCATTTCGGAATTTGTCGTTTAGTTATGAATGGAGACCATCTCAATAAGCGAAGCGGACCCATTTATAAACAGAGGGAAGAAAACGATTTATATGTATCTAACAAAAATATATATGTATTTTACTCTATTTTATTTTTGGTCAATTTTATTTGTGTTTATTTAGGCAGACAAAACCAAAATATCAATATCTTCCGAGTTCCGACTATGGTTTTATTATGTATACCGTATACAGAGACCATAAAGTCGAAATTTTTTTAGAAGGTCCAAAATAAGCCTTTTGGAATAGATCTTTTCTTCTTCTTCTTCTTGCCTTGTGTTCTCGTCATTTAATTTGGTAAGATTTAAAGATATAATTATAAAGTAGCTAGGGTCAAAGATCCTTAGCCAAAAAGGAACAATTATACAGGGTCAGCGTTCAATTATGAATACAATGCAATGATTCTCAGATAGTTCCGATAGATCTTGTGAACTAATTTTAAAGTTTTAACGATTTTTTAATTATCTATTTTCAATAGATTTGTGATGGAATTATATATATAGAATATCAAGCCACATGTGTTCACAAAATAATGCATGTCACAGTTTTTTTTTTAACATATCTATATTAACATTTTTGAAGTACATTTTAGTTTATGCCTTTTAAGTTTTAATTATTTATTTTTTTTATTTTACAACATTAACCCCTAAAGAAATTCCATAAATAACATTGCAGAAAAACTCAAATACTAAACTTTCTTAAATTGACCAATAATTATATTAACATTAATAAATTTACAATCTTAATAATTATATTAACATTAATAAATTTCCTAAACTGAAAATCAAATCTATATATACACATTTTTGAAGTATATTTTGGGTTCTACTCTCTTAATTTTGCTTATTTAAAAATTTAGTCCCTACAAAATTGCACTAAAAACAATAAGTAAAATATGGTAAACTGACAAAATCAATTTTTTATATAAAAACTACTTAATTCTACTTAAATACCTTATTAATAGCAAATTTCCTTTCTATATATGTGTTCCAAAATAAAAAAAAAAATAGAAAAATCAATCATTAAACTGTATACACTGAAAAATAAATAATCTGTTAAATTAAATAATTATATATCAAACAAAACAATAATAGTATTATTTTAAATAAATAAAACAGCTAATTATTCTGATTAATTATACATTATACAAACAGTTATAATTCATAATTTTAGTGTTTTATCCTGATAAAATTATAATACTTTAAAAATAATTGTATCACTAAATTCAATACCGCTAAAATCAAACATCATTATAAATAAAATTAAATAATTGTCTCGTGGTGTACCACGAGTTAAATCCTAGTAGTAGATCAAAAAGTAAAATGTAAAGTTATAAATTCAATTTTTTTTTTTTTTTACAAAAGGTTAAATGATATTACATTTAGCACCTCACATCAATTTTTTACGCTTTTTTAGAAGGCTCAATATGTTTAAGTTTCTTAGAATTGATTCGTTAATTCACCTATTTCTGACACTTAAATGTTGTCTTATCTTCGGTTCGGACTTCGGACCATCATAACTGCAAGACCACAATGGTACATATAGTAATTACACTTAGGTGGGTTTACATAGGTATTCATTGTGTTGTTTTCAGAATAAAGCACATTTATATTTAAGTTAGAGAGTAAATATATATAAATTGGAAGGAAAAACATTGAAAAGAAGGCGAAAAAAAGAAGAACGACCTAAGACCCATCGACACCGTCGGTTGGCCTTACGCCGCCGACGAGAATCTCTCCTTTCTGCTCCCAGAACTCCTCAATGTCACAATCTGAGCCACCAGATCCGAAGGAATTAACCTGCAAAGGACCAACCTCGATTCCAGATCTAAACAAGGTGTCTTTGGACCATTTCAGATCTGGAGCAAGCTTACCCTTGTCTTTCATCAGTGCTCCTCCATCCTTGTTGATTGAGAATGGTAATGTATCCCCTGACTCTACACCTCCAATTTCTGACTCTTTACCTCTTCCTCCTCCTGCGATTAAAACTCCACCGGTAATAGAAGATACTGAGCTAGTCTGGACAGAAAGGTTTGACACTAGTCTTAGGAATCTCACAAAGGCTGCTAAACCATCTTACACAGAGGATGGTACTCCGAGAGTTCGTGCTCCTGCTGCAGTGATACTTAAAGCTTCCGATACTTGGAAAGACCACATAGTGGCCCATTTCCATGGCAATCCTCCACCTCCTGGAAAAATATTTGTTGATCTTAATCCTATCTGGGGTAAAAATGGTCGTATAAACATTCGTTGTCTAGCGAATGGACTTGTGCTCATTTATCTTCCTTCTGAAGCTACTCGGACATGGGTTCTAGAGGTGGGATGTTGGTAAGCGGGGAACTGCCTTTTCACTGTCACTGCATGGTCTCCTACTACTTCACTCACTCCAGTTAAGCTCATATCACTCCCAATATGGGTTATTCTTAAAGACGTACCTCCTCAGCTATATTCTCTTCCAGGTTTAAGTACAATTGCTTCTGGAATAGGAGAACCTCTCCATACAGAGAAGTTTCAGTTGCCTCCTCTGACTTGCGGACACTAGAATCAAAGTCGAGATACTTCTCAAAAAGGAGCTCCCTCATTCAGTATTGGTGGAGGATGATGATGGAAATGAGATCAGAATTTGGGTTGAATATCCTCGGCTTCCGCCAAAGTGTGATTACTGTAGTGAGTTTGGTCATCTCTACCACCGTTGTCCTTCTGCACCAGCTATTACCGTATCAATATCAGCTCCTCCTATACCTACAGGGAGCACTGATGAAAGAACTTCGGCTGATGCTTCTAAGGTTACTGCAATCGCACCTCTGGCTAATGTTGCAACTCATGCTATCAACTTAGGAAATCCTTCGGTGCAAGAGTTCAGACCTAAACCAACCCATCGACACATTGAATCTCCTCCTGCAGACTCTCCATCGGAATGGACGGCGGTCAAGCGTAGATCGAACTCACCTAAGAAAACTGATACTGCAAACAAGGACAAAGCTGCTATAATACAGGAAAATAGCACTGTAGTTATTGGTGAAGCTTCTAATTCTAAGTCTCAGGTGCTAGTGGGATCGACAGATTTGTCAAAGAATCAGAGCACAGGAAGTTCTGTCCAGAGAGTTGGATTGACACAAGAGAAACAAGTGCATCCCGAAGGTTCTAATAGGAGGACAAGGGCTATTGGATCCTCATTGTCAGCCAATCCTAACAAGTCTAAGAAAGGGACTCAGAAGAGTGTTAAGAACTCCATCAGTGGACGCCCAAGGAAGGGTCGTCCCCATCATCACACTTGAAAGCTTAGCTTTCAACACCTTTTGCCCATTGATGATGAAGATACAACTTTTTTGTTATAATATAAGGGGGTTAAATACCTCTAATAGACAACAGGAGCTTAAGAGATGGATTCAGTCTCAAAGACCTCATATAGGAGGCATTTTGGAAACTCATGTGAATCAGGAGAGTGCTGACTCTATTTTGACTAATACCTTCCCAGGGTGGAGATGGGATTCTAACTACTCATCTCAAGCAAGTAATGGAAGAATCTGGGTAGTGTGGGATCCTTCCCTTAAAGTGTTCATCTACAAAAAAACTGATCAGGTAATTGCTTGTGGCGTTTTTGATACTTCAACGAATCAGTCTTTCTCAGTCACCTTTGTGTATGGCCGGAACTGTATGATAGCTCGACGTGATCTATGGTTAACGCTTGATGAGTTGCATCATTATAGCAGCCAACATGATTTACCTTGGCTCGTCCTCGGTGACTTCAACCAAATTCTACAGGCACAGGACCATTACTCTATGCTTTCCTATCCGCTTCCTCTACGTGGTATGGAGGAATTCCAGGAGTGTATAGACAATTGCGAGTTGATGGATATGCCTGGTCGAGGATCTTCTCACACTTGGTACAATGGACAAGAGCTGAATCCAATGACAAGGAAACTGGACAGAGCGATGATAAATGAAGCTTGGTTGGATACTTATCCTCAGTCAATTGCCCTTTTTGATGCTCCAGGTGGTTCTGACCATTCTCCTATTCTAGTCACAACCTCCACTGAAGTCGAGAGGAGGAAGGTACCTTTCAAGTTTTATAACTTCTTCTCTACTCATCTTGACTATGCTAGTATGCTTGAATCCGCATGGAACAGACCAGTTTTGAGAGGTACATCGATGTATGGACTTTGTCAGAAGCTTAAGGAAGTTAAGATCGGTTGTAAGGCACTAAATCGAAACAACTTCAGCAATATTCAGGCTAGAACAACAGAAGCACATGAAGCACTATTAAGGATTCAATCTCAGGTGCTTAGCAGTCCAACTCAACAATTATTTCGTGAGGAGAAGGAACTAAAGAAAAAATTGTTGTTCTTGTCTTCGGCAGAAGAGTCATTCCTTAAGCAAAAATCGAGAATACGATGGTACTCACAGGGTGATTCGAACACGAGATTCTTTCACAAATTAGTCAAGGCTCATCAGGCAAGGAACAGAATTTGCTACCTTCTCACTGATGATGATCACAGGATTTCAGAGGCGGTTCAGCTAAAGGAATTGATAACAGAGTACTACCAGAATTTGCTTGGAGTCAGGAATGATGTGGTACAACCGTTGTCTGTTCAGGAAATTAAAGATCTCACTCCATTCAGGTGCAACAATGAATTGGCAACCAAACTCCAACTTATTCTAACTCCTGAGGAAGTAACAAGTACGTTATTTTCCCTTCCTCGTAATAAGGCGCCTGGACCAGACGGATTCACTGCAGATTTTTTTGTTAACTCATGGGGATTAATTGGTCCTGATGTCATCGCTGCAGTCACTGAATTCTTCACAACTGGGATGCTACTAAAGCAGACAAATGCTACCATTCTGGCGCTCATACCGAAGACTCTAACTTCAGAAAGACTGAACGAGTTCAGACCCGTTTCTTGCTGTAACACGATATACAAGATAATCTCAAAGTTGCTGGCAAGAAGACTAAAGCTCTTCACAAATCAAACGGTTCAACGTAACCAGGTTGCATTCATCAAAGGGAGGCTGCTATGTGAGAATGTTCTCCTGGCTGCTGAATTGGTTGCAGACTTCAATAAGGAAGGACCTACCACCAGAGGATGCTTACAAATTGATATATCCAAGGCGTTTGATAATGTGGACTGGAACTTCCTGATCAACATTCTCAAGGCTTATGAGTTGCCTCTAGTTTTCATCAAATGGTTGGTTACATGCTTTACGACTCCATCCTTTTCAGTGGCTTTTAATGGTGAACTCTTAGGATACTTCCCGGGGTAAAAAGGGCTAAGGCAAGATGACTCGATATCAGCTCCTCTATTCACTCTGGTCATGTACATTCTATCAAGGAAGCTCGACTTGGCTACTACACAAGATTTGATCAAGCCTCATCCGATGTGTATTGATCCTCTCATCACCCACTTAAGTTTCGCGGATGATCTTCTTGTGTTCTTTGATGGGTCGGAGGCATCCCTCACGGCAATTGTACAAGTTCTGGATCAGTTCAAGCAAGCTTCGTGTTTGGGAATCAATCTGGCAAAGTCTTGCCTCTTCCTGGATGGCAACAATAGAGAGGAAAGTCGGAGAATGGCATTATCTCTCAACCTAGTCCATGGATCTCTACCAGTCAGGTATCTCGGTGTTCCACTGATCACTCAGAAGCTCACTCCTTCAGACTACAGACCTTTAACTGATAAGGTCAAGGCTCGTATCTCAGGTTGGACGCATCGCCACCTCTCCTTTGCGGGACGACTTCAGCTTCTACAATCAGTTATCAACAGTACCATCAATTTATGGGCCTCCATTTTTATTCTTCCAAACAAATGTATTGAGGAACTTGAACAAATTTGTAGTGCCTTCCTCTGGAAAGGAGTTGCAAACTCTGCTCGTGGCGCAAAAGTCTCTTGGAAAGTTGTATGCACACCAAAAACTGCAGGAGGTCTAGGGCTTAGAAGGCTCATGGATTGGAACCACATATTTGGCTTGAAGCTAATTTGGTTAATCTTCTCCCAAGCTGGTTCTCTCTGGGTTTCATGGGTTAGGAAGCACCTTATTCGAGGAAGAAGCTTTTGGACTGCAGATTTCAGATCCTCAGGAAGTTGGATTTGGAGGAGGCTTGTTAAATTACGTCATTTGGCAAGACCCTTCATTTCATGTGAAATAGTATCTGGCAATGAAGCGTTGTTATGGCATGATAACTGGACAGGATTGGGGCCTCTCATTGATGTCATTGGAGATTCTGGTCCGAGAGTTACTGGTATAGGTCTACTCTCAAAGGTCTCCCAAGCCGTTAGGAATGAGGGATGGTCTATTACCGAGGAAGGAATCCCCAAGTCCAACTATTGCGCGAATGTTTGCAGAATCATCATCCCCCGTTGGCTCGAACTGGTGGTGATGAGTTTGCTTGGAACCTAACTCCTGATCAATCCCGAGGTACGTTCTCCTCTCTTAAAACTTGGAGGCACTTGCATCCGCCTGGTGATACGGTTAGTTGGCACTCTCAGATATGGTTCAAGGAGAGAATTCCAAAGATGGAGTTTATGGCCTGGCTTACGGTTTTAAATAGGCTAACCACAAGAGACAGGCTACGGAGATGGAATCTTCAAGTCCCTTCCAACTGTCTACTTTGTCATTCAGGGGAGGAGTCTCGAGACCATCTCTTTTTCCAGTGTTCGTATTCAAAGGTTCTGTGGCTCGATTTTTTTTCTCCGTTCATACCATCTCAATCATCTACCTTCATGGGAACTCTGAGTTGGATCAAGAATCCTACCTCGAATAGGAAGCTCAATGTCATTTGCAAGATCGTCTACCAAGCTCTTATTTCTTTCATCTGGACAGAACGCAACAGCAGACTACACTCACTCTTTTTCAAGTCCACGGATCAAATCAAGAAGGAGATACAACTATTGTTGAGGAGAAGAATCATCAGACTTGATAGCTCAAGCATTTTTACCCCAACAAGTACTGCACAATACACTTATCTTTATCTATAGTTCCAGCACTTCCAAAATTACTAATATATTTAAGCTAGCACTCTCCTTATCTATATGGCTATTTATGTGAAGCTCCGGTGTAGAAATACTTAATCATATATAAAATAGTATCTCTTTTAAAAAAATAAAATAAAAAAATAAATATATGCTCTCTATATTCTTTTGTGACGAATGAGCATATAATTAAATTGCAGTTGATATCATTGCGGGTAGTTTTTATTCTCTACTCAGAAGTATATATGCACATAAAATATCACTATCTTGTGTATGTTCATTTGATAGACAAAAATTGACAGATAGAGAAAAATGAGACACGTCGAGATGTAGGACATTTACTCTTAACATGTTTTTGCTTTAGAGTGGTCAACGAAACACGCAAATTGTTGTCGTTTGGACCCATTCACATCTTGAATTGCTAAAAATATTTTTTTTTTAAATCAGTTTCGATCGATGAAACATGAAAAACGATATTAATCTGCCTTAAGACATTGATCTGAGCCATCTTAGTTGATTTAACAACGTATCATATGCTGATGAAACTACAAAAACTTACGGTATCAGTTAATTAAGTTCAGACCTTATTTTTTGTATCAATGCGGTCGTTATCGGATCATATTTTAGATTCGAATTTGATAATACGTGTGAGTTATATACATGGCAGAAAAAAAGATCTTTTAGTTTTATATTGGGACAGACAAAAATTGTTAAGATACTCGTTGTCATGAAGATTTCAATATATTTGAGATTTTGTTTGTTTTAGGAAATGGGGATAATTTAGTTTTGTACACTGGTCTCTACAATAATTATACACATGAGTACATGACTCGCTATAAAGGAAAAAGAAAAACAAAGGGCAAAAGTATTTTTACCAAAACTATATTTGCTATATACGTGTATATTTACATATTAGTATGATAAGAAAGTCGTATTGGGATTGACAATGTATGCGTAACAGTGTGATTGGTACTATTTATTTTAAGATTGTTGATAGATCAGTGTGACCAGTCTAGAGAATTCATTTATTTTTCCGTTAGAAAATCATTAAATAGGATTAGACCTTTCAATGTCTTAGATCATTCTTCTTCACTTACCTTTTCCTAATGGCTATCACAGACATAAATAACTTTATTTTTAAAAGTTTAAATGATGAAAAAGTTAGAAACAATTAAGATTGTGTAAGAGACGGACAAAACATACAAAGAAAACATGATTCTGACTGGAAGAGTACATCAAACATCAACAGTCAAAATTCACCATCACCATTTATTATTTGCCCACTTCTATTTTTTTTTTCTACTCCAAATTGTTTGGCAAGGAGAAAAAAAACATATCATTATTGAAGAAGGTATTGACAATTGATTGAGTGCCTGACTATTTGACAGCTTCAGTCCTGCTGCTTGTTTGTCACATGCAATTGCTTCCTTGGTTCATGATATAGCCACACAGTGACTTTGATCAGTATGTTCCAAACGGGTATTCTTTTAGAGGCACAAAAACCTTCTGCATGTTTTTTGGTGTAGATAATATTTCCCGACCGTGTCACTAGAGTTGTTTTAAGTTGTAAAGATAGAATTATTTAATGAACTTGTTAGGAGATTATTAGGGTTGCATGTTCTTGTTGGGTAGGAAAAAATTATTTAGCACATTCTTAGAAATTTAGATCTGAAATTAAAAATCAATAGTGAGAAAGCATGAGATCAAATAGCTAAATTTTATTAACTTTTAAATATATTTGTTATCAGATTTTTCCCGGTTCTAAACATGCAACCTGAGTTCACTGAAGACTGGATGCACTTAAAAAGTGTTCAAGGATTTTGAATATAGACTATGTGATCTTATATCTTGAGAGAACATTAATTGTTAGAAACAGAGACGTTGTGTTCATGAAATCAAATCATCAAGGATATTAAAAGTCTGAATAAACATAGAGGGATGACGATTTGATCAATTGAAAGTGGTTACTTCTTCATAAGTCAACAGTCAGATTGAATATGTGAGGCTGGCTCATTTTGATACACATGCCATCTTTGACAGATTACAATGTTAGTGAATACGATGGCGGTCATGATGAGACGACCGCCATTGCCAAGAACTTATCTAATGTTGGCTAATGGTCATGGAGTCTGCAAGTCTTTCAAAATTGTACCAGTCAGATTAGACAACATTGAAAAAGAGTTTCAGCAGTGTTAGGTTAAGATATTACTAAAATTGTATTTCATGATTCTTTGCTTTTACACCAACAACTTCTTCTACACATCTCAATGGTCCATTGACAACCTTCTGAGGACCTTACACTAACAGGCGCCTACAACAACGATCTCTGATCACTTATTCGATGAACGCTAAGATATAACTTAAGGTTCTTGATCTGATCTGCTATTGGACATGTTTACCTAAATGAACGAAACAGGACTTTTTAAATTTGTATGGTTTACACTTTCCTTCTCTTGTGGCTAAGGATGAAATCATCATCGTCGTCGTCGTCATCACGAACGACTTTCTTCTTCTTTCTCGGATCTAAACCGCTGTTCTTGGTGGACGCAGATGTTTTTTGAGAACTCTCTGCTTTGCTAGTAAATGTTGGTGCAGGTTTAGTCGGTGTCCCCATTCGAATTTGCTTCATCTTCCTCTGCTTTTTCTCAAAGGCTCGCTTAGCCTTATCCGGAGACAACATACCATGTTCCATTAGCCTGTTTTAACAATTCAAGACCATTATATAACAATGTATTAAAGTTTATCATAAAGACTTGTCAATATATATATATATATATATATATATATATATATAGTGTTTCTTTCTCACCAGAACTCAGCCATTTCGCTCCCTGGTATTTGTTTCGATAAGGATTCATAAAATATCCTCAAGGGCTCTCTCTGCAAATACAAAAAGACAGAGAAACCAAGAATCATGAGATTGAGAATGAAGAGAATAAGAAAGATATAGTAAAGCATTCATTAGAGATGTTACTCTTATAACCTCTTCGGGAATATCAAATTTTTGTCCGGGTAATGAATAAACCTTCTTCTCTCTTTTAGCTTTTCCTCTGGCTGCTGCTGCAGATGTTGTTGCTGTGTTTTTTACAGGTATTTTGGGCTTTGCCTTCACAAAAGTTTTTTTTGCAATATTAATATGTTACAAGTTCAACCTAGAAACCACAATAATCGAAAAATCACGTCACGAATGCTGAATTCATGATAAAAGAGTTCTCCTTATAATATCAACCCAATTCTTATTTCATCGTCAATTAATAAGTTCGATCTACAACTAATCCGAATCAACCAATAACTGATATCTAGCAATGGTCAGCCTTTAAACCCAAAGATCGGCTTTAATCCTTAAGAGTTAATCAAAGCTATAAAGAAATTTTAGAGAACCCACCAAATCAGAAAAAAAAAACTTTTATAAACAGAGACTTTTTCCCGATTTAATACCTGTGTTTTCGCCGCGACGGTGGAAACAGAGATTATTTCCCGATTTGATACCTGTGGTTTCGCAGTGACGGTGGAAACAGAGGATCTGGGTTTATTATCCGACATGATCGGTCTGCTACTGGTAGAGGAGGAAGCGATCTTCTTCTTGTCCTTAATAGACGGATCGATCTTGACTCTTGATGAAAGAGAAGAAGACCCATCGCGTGGCTCGCTCTTAGCTGAACTTGGTCTTCCCTGTGTCGCCATGAATATAGCTCAGATTTAGCTCAGCTACTTTTTGTTTTTGTTTTTTTTTTTTCTGCTCGAAAGAAGAATCCGACAACGATTCCTAGAAAAGTGAATGCAATCTTCCGATTAAGTCTTGCCGCTTTCCCATCATAGTTTATGTAATGAAACGGTAAAAAACTGAAAAGGTTTAACGGTAATTTAAAATTTACACACTCGCCCAAAAACGAAAGAAAAATTCTGCTAATTTATATAATATTTTCATAATTTCGTTAAAATTAAAATATTTCAGTTTTACAAAAATCATTAACTTAAAAAATGTATATTTTATTTTAATTTACTTTTTACTATGTTTGTATAATCATGTCTTGGCTAAATAAAATCAGTAGTCTACAATCCTAATTTGATGTAGTTAATAACGAGCCTTAGCCACACACAAAATATAATTAAATAGAGAGAGTAAGTAAATTGATGTAACAATCCAACCGATAATCCTGGTTAAAACATATGGCTAAAACGTCTGAAAAACCCGGTTATACCAAACCGAATGAAGAATCATATGAAATAAATCGTACCGAATCGGTTCACCATCATGCCACATGAAATGTTTTTGAACCTTCGACACCCTCTTCTGCATCTCCACGTATCTTCTCACCGGGATCGATATAAGAATCTTCCTCAGATTACGAATCTCCTTCTCCGGCACAAACACAGCGAAAGATTCCCAGTTCAGAATCTCAAGAAACGGTGGCACAAAGTTATCAGAGATAATCACCGGAACGCAACCATACAGAATCGACTCCACCACTCTAGGGCTATTCACCTCGTAACCTTTAGCGCAAACGCAGAACTTGCTTCGTTTCATGTACCGGATGTACGATTTGTGATCGACCCGGTTAAATATTTTCATATCTGGTTCGGGTCTTGAAGACCAATGGTTAAGCAAGATGGGTCTGACGTAACCGTGTAGGTTTCCGGCGAAGAAGGCGAGTATAGTTCGCTTGGAAGGACGGTTTCCTCCAATTTTTCCGTTTGGGTTTTGTGACGAAGAGACTTTTGTTTCCGGCAAAGAGACGTCTTTTCCGACTACGCTACTCCGACATCAGCGTTACAGAGTGATCTTATGCAGTTCATGTATGGCCCTCTAGTCTCAGCTGGAGCCTATTATTATAACAAATATTAACTTACAATAATAAATATAAAGAAAACGCCAATTTAGTTATATTTTTTTTTTTGCTTTTAAAAATGTATTTCCATTTTTTTGTTAAAAAAATATAAATGTACTATTTTAAAGTTGAAACATAAAGATACAATTTATTCTAGCTAGCTAGCTTGTAAAAAGGAAACTTAAATAATGCAAAAAAAGAAGAAGATCAGGGTTTCGAAGAGCATCATACCCAATCATGGCAAGCGGTGAAGAAATGATCAGAGCCGTGAGTTCTATTCCAGAAAGTGTAGTTGGAAGAGATAAGATCGATGTAGTTCCTGAGATATTTAACAAGATTTCTACGACTATGAGAATCATGAACGTAAAGTTTCTGTTGAAGTATTCTGGAACTGAAAGGCAAGTAGAATAGATGAGCTTTGGTGGGATCTTTCGTCAAGAATCTATTGCTACTCTCCATTAATTTCATAAACCATCCTTCTGATGCGTAAATCCCTTCCATCATTGCCTCTGGCTGATGGAAGATTGGTCTGTCCCCTTCCGCGTAGACGTACACTTTCAGAGTCTGTTCCATTAGCTCATAGCTCCTACAAGAGATCCATCATTGATATATAAAACTTTTTTTTTCTTCAACAGCATGTATGATTTTGGTCTTAAATCTGATTGAGAAAATAACAACGACAAAGGCATTAAATGTTCTAAACGTATATATTTTTTATGTGTGGGTTGTTTATAGTTGTAGTAGACTAGTGTAGTTGGTTGTTTACATTAAGAAACAAAATTTCATTTTTTTTAGTTAAAAATTATATTAAATGCACAGTAACCAAAACTGTTGTGTTCTCCTTGGTTAAGAAATTAGGCCTTTACTACCCATATAATTTTGCTTAGATTGGTTAAGCGCTATAAAAAAAACCTTTTGAAAATGGACAGGTTATGGTAGAGAGGCGCATAAAGGGTATCATCCTTCTTGACCAAAGCTGCGTTCTTGATCTTGTCTCTTGCAGTTTTAAGCTCTTCGTCCACTTTTGATCCCCAAAGAGGTGCCTATGAACATTAAAAAAATAGAAAAACAGGTAATGAACAGAGTTATGAGTAATAAGAAACTGGAGCTTATGGTAAAATCATTTGCATACAAGTGAATTTTTTGGATCATTATGCCGCTTCCACATCATATTGTTCATCTGAGTTATTGATATGACAACTAAAGGTGGCTTTTTGGTGTTCCTCTGCTCATGTTTCTTGCGGATTCTAGGGATTTTGGGTTGAAGAGAATGCAGAGAACTAGTGGTGGTTTCATTGCCTTTACTTTGCCGAGAAGATTCTGTTTTGGGAGAATCATTCAAAAACTTGTGCTCAAAACTCTTCAAGACTTCCGTTCTGCTATTATTTGGTTTGAATCCAGACGATGCTTCTTCTTGAGATGCAAGAAACGTTTCATTTTCAGCACTTTTGGTGGTGCTATTGGAATCTCTGAACTTAGAAACGTTTCCGTTTCCAGGTGAAACAATAGATAATGGAGCGAGCTCGAAATACTGAAGGCCTAAAACGAAGGAAACAACCAGAACCATGAGAAGAACAACTCGAGAACATGTTTCTGCTCGGCCTAGAAAACGCAAACCCCGAATTTGATCCATCACAACCTGAAAAGGATCTCAGATTTCTATTGAACTAAAGGGATCTCTCCTGAAAACAATATAAGTTTTGTCTAATTGACTAATACATCAACTGTAACTAATTGACTAATTCGTGAAGATTGGTCCAGAAACAGAACTTGATCACTTACATGGACATCAGAAAAGAGCTTGTTGACATATAGAACTCTCGGATCCGAGAGGTTCTTTGAAGTTTCTTGGAGTGATCATCATCAACAGAACTAGACAAATAATTAACCAGCAAAGAGACAACAAGACAAGGCAATCGATGACTTTTAATTTTGTACAATCAAAAGTCTTGACTAATTTAAGTATACCAGACAAAACAGTGTTTTGGATTGACAAGCCTACAAGGTATGATTATAACTTTTCTCATATTTCAGAAGATATCTCCTTAATTATCTATGTTTGGTCAATTATGGCCCATAGTTTTCTTTTCAAAAGCTGCCTCTGTTTTGGTATTTTCCTACTACATTATTTTTCAACATGTAAACCATAGCAACTAAAAATACCACCTCGTCAGTTTTCCTACACAAAGTACTACAGCATAACTTATATTTAGTAGTTGACTTGATTAATATATACTATTTCTAGAACTTAATATCTTACACAATCCAAGAAAATGTATAAAAGGCTCTCAAAACAATGAGATTATATACTCCCTTGTCTCTCTATTGATGTTTCAATAATTTCACACATATTAAGAAAAAGCTAAGCTTTTTACTTTTAAACTAATTTATAATTATTTTACGGTAGAAAGAGAAAACATAATCCACTAAATATTATACCACTTGGAATAAAATATAAAGTAAAAATATTATTTTAGTTTTTTAATTTAGAAAATCAATATTTTAGAAACGAAAAATATTCTCTAAAACATCAATCTACGTGAAGTATTTGAAGTTTGAATTTCAGTGTCAGCGTTTGCATCCCGCACTCTGCTCTACAACGTGATCCAGGCATTGGAAGTTGCGCATCTCTGTATTCTCCCCAAGAGAAAATTAAATCCTCAGAATCATTTGTTATCTACCATTCGTTAAAGTCCTGAAAATTAAATCCTCAGAAGTTGCTAAATTTTTCTCACTAAACGCAACCATTGGATCTCCCTCAACATGCCAAATTTTTAATAGTTTCTACTGATATATTGCAAGGGCGAAACTATACCAATTCGTTATCTCAATAATCATTGAACACATATGTACGTAAAACAATAAAATTAAACTTATATATATGCAATGAAGACCTAAAATTGTTGTTAAATGTACAGTATTTTGTTTAAAATGATAATAAGAATCACAATAATCATTCCTTCAACGTCCTCAACATGGCCGTTGGCTCGTGCCAACACCGTCCTCCTCCTCTTCATCAACGTAAGGGGCAAGATTCAAGTAACAATTACCTTGGCAGTTGTCGTAACTACCACCAACATTAGGACTCTTACTAGAACTATTGGCTCGCCACCGTGCACGGCATATAACGCAGATGCCCGGCCGCCGTCCACGACTCCTCCTCCACGCCAGCATGCATTCTTCATGCACCTTGTTCTTGCAGACTCTGCACTTCACCACCGCGAGTTCCTTCTCCACGCCTCCACCATTTTCGCCGTTTACACTTTTAATGCTGTTAATATCGTCTAGACATATCGGACATGTTGCTGGCTCTTCGTCCACCTCATTTTCCTATTCAATATATCAAATGATATATTTACAAAAATATATTTAAACATTGATTATTTAGGATAAGCAAAACGTAACCATTAATTATATACATGTAAAAGATTTAGATTTTCACAGTTTCTTTTAGAAATATTTTTATGTAAACGACGTAGTTACATTTTCAAACAAAATGTTTAATGAATTTCCATACGATGGCAAGTGTATATCAGGGTAAAAAAAGTCTTACCATTTGACTGGTGGAGGAGGATGAGTTAGTAGTATCGCCAGGTTGAGAAGTGGCGGCTGAGAAAAGCTGAAGAAACCGTTGCTGGAGATGGAAACTGGCGAGGCAGTCAGGCAGTGTCGGTGCTGAGAGCAGGCGGTAGAGGAGACATGGCCGGAGTCTCCGTTGCCTTAGACACTTATCATCGAGAGGAAGGCCGAGAACTCGGATCAAGACAAACAAGATGTGTTTGCACGGCTTCTGACGGTCGGGACAAGTACAAGTCGTTGTAGCCGTTAGCGTCACCGTATAAACATTACACGTCGCACCGAGAACATGAAAAGTTCCGCCATTTGGACGGTTGAGGAGACGGATCCGGTGACGAAGAGCTCGAAGTATCCGATCCGCCAACGGTTGAGCCAAGAAATACCGTTGGTCTCGGTTACTTACGTATGGAGATAATTGATTCGATCCGACAGATTCCATTTGATTTTTAAGAATTCCGTTACCAACAGTTGGAGATTATACCAATATGCGATATATATATATATATATTTATGTTGTGTAAATATAGTTGTTACAGTTAACTTATACACGTCATGTATTTTTTGTGAAGATTCTTTGTATGAAACGATGGCACACGTGTGGAATAACGGCGACGTGTAGGAGATCACCAAATACGGCGTTACACGGAAGGCAAAGTCCATCTCATATATTCGCGATCCAAGTTAATTAATGTAAGACGTCGTGTTGTTTTTAGGAAGTACTGTGGCACAGCATGACGTTTATTTTTCACTTGACTTTTGTTTGAAAACGTCGTCGCTTTTAGGTTAAACCTCGTAAAAACCCAATCTTCTTTCTTGCTCGCAGTGTTAACCTAGAACTAGAAATCAAAATCTCAGCTTCAGATTCGTTTCGTTAGCCGGCAAAAATGGCTTCTCGATGTCGATCTTTGTCTAAACCAGCGTTTTCTATGTTTAGATCTGCAATGAACAAGCCCTCGGTTCGACCCAAATCGGCTTCATCGTTTCTCGGCGTCCCTCCTTCTCCTGGACTTTCGAGGTAAATCAACTGATTGATTGATTTGATTTGTTTTTTTTCCCCAAATTTGAGTTGTGGATTCGTATTCGTGAGTGCCCAATTCATGTATTTTGTTAAAGGTTTGTTCTTTTTTAACTTTCGATAGGCCGATAGCTCAGCTGGGATCACTTCAATCGTTGCTTCCATTGTATAGTGCGGTGGCTTCAGCTAGATTGACTTCGTGCCTCGGTATCGATTCACAGAATTCTAGGTCATTAGCTCAGGGTATGCTCTGCAGTGCGAATCCAGGAGTTTGATATTCTTCCAAATGTTTTGTGTTTAGTATATCTGTAAGCAACCTTTTTTTTATTTTTAACTCTTTGCTCTTTGCATAGCTTCGAACTTACATGTTGTTTACTCTTGGTTTCAAATTAGAGCTTTGATTCTCTTAATTTAGAATCTGTAAGCAGTTTATAGCTGAATTGGAGTTTGCCTTTGCTGGATAGCTCTGTGCAACTTTGAAACCTATATTTGCAAAAATGAGTATTGACATTCAGAATCCAGAAAATTATCACAGATCTCAGCTGTTTTGAACTTGTCCGTCCTGCTCCACATTGGCTTGATCTTGCTTTGTTATTCCTTTCACATTGTGCAGTTTCATCAGGACTATTTGCAGTTTTTTAGTGTACTATTAGGGTTTGCAGGGACATATAGATTAGTTGGCTATATGCTTATGAAAGAATTGTTTTTGCATAAGAATCTTGTATTGGCTTGAAGATGAAAAAGATGCCAATTTGGTGTTGCTCTTTTTCTTCATCTTCTCTTCTGTGAACTTTTTGTAGTGTTATTGATTGAAGAATACAACTGAAACATATATGTTTAGGTGGCACATATGCTAATCTATGTCTCTCATGAATCTTGCAGAGCTTGGCCTAAGCGTGCCTCGATAATGAGACCAGACTCGAAGAAAAATGGATTCGTTTTAGATGAGATTCTCTGCATTTTTGCTTTTGCTGGTCTAATTCAGTCACTCAGATCAGTTCTCTGTTTTCTGGGTGATAAAACACTCTCTTCTTTAGTTACATTCCAATTAAGCAAAACGATGTCTGTTGGAACTTCTATGTTCAACACATCAAAGAATGAACAATAATAGTATCTTGTCTATGCCATTGGTTAGCCATGGTTTTCTTCTATTCCATTATTGGCTAGTTTCATTTGTTACTTTTGTGTTTTATCAGTTGTTATTCAATTTTTTTTATTTAGGATGGATTAATCTAGTGATCGTATATAACTATCAAAATGATCTGCAGTGTGAAAGTTGAGCCAACCCATGAGATACGCATATAGTCAGACCACCCAAAAACTCTGTATGACTGTATGTAGTGTGTTAAAAGTTAAAACGCCTTGCCGTTTCTGACATTTGCACACAAATTCAATAAAGGCCTTGCCGTTTCCTACAATGTAAAACGACGTGACGTCTACTTTTTTTCTTTTTCAAACAGTCCTTCCCTTTTTTACCTCAGACTGAGCAAAAAATTTCTACCAAAAAAAAAAAGACTGAGCAAAAATTTGCAGCTCTTCAACACGAAGAACGGAAGAAGAGAGCAAAAAAAATAAAAAATGGAGAAGAAGCGTGAAGGAGTAATGGAAGCAATGAGTCGGATAGTATCAGATCCTTACTATTTCCTCCATTTCATGGCCTTCTTCTCTTACCTTCCGATTCGTAGCTCCGCCGCACCCTACACTTCACATCGACTCTTCGACAGAGAAATCCAAGCGTTTCTAGCGTTCCTTATGTTTTCCGCTATCAAGGTTTGTGTTCTTCTTCTTCTTCTGTATATGAGTCGAACTTTGCTAAAGTCTCTTTACTTCTTCACTTTTTACTTTATTGATTTGTGCAAAATTCGTTTTGTAGATGGTGAGGGAGGAAACATGGGAAGCTTTCGTTGCGGATAGTTTACTCTACGCTAAGGTTAGCGACACTCTCGCCGATTTCAGATTCCGAATTGTAAGATTCATGTGAAATCTGCTGATACACATTTATTTACTCGCGCCCAGATCTTTCTCATAGCTGTGTCGTTGATTATGGATTATCGAGTGGCGATCTGGTTTAGTGTCATCTTTTCAGGTGAGCTCAATTTCAATCTGTTGATAGATCTAACAGCGTTGAGTATTTTTAAGTTTGATTTGAATGTTTCCTTTTGCAGTTATATATCTTTTAGCTCAGCAACCAGCATTTAGTAAATTAGGTATGGGGAAGATTCTTCAAATTTTTTTTGCTTTCTATGGATTTTTGGGAAACAAAAGTTGTGTTTTTTGAAAAATGCTTAAACGATTTGCAGGAACTGCGAAGAAGCTAACACCTATGCAGTTGGAGGATTTGCTATCAGATGGGCGCACAACGAAGTACTGGTTGGTACGTTGGAACTCTTGGCTTTTTATCTTCTACTTAATGTTGTTGCTCTTTCCGAATCAGTGAGGTTATGATCTTTAGATGATACATTTGAAAAAACTAGGAGAAGACTTTGGGTTAACAAAATTGATTTTATTGCATAGAGCAGAGCTTACATTCTGATTCCACTTATGGAGAAATCCATTCCATCTCCCATAGCGAGAAAGTTACAATTAAGTTTGATCTGTGATTTTTCTGTCAAATCCTTAGCAATTTCTACTCAAGAATGATCTCTGTTTAGAGTTTGTCAAAACTCAAATAGATCGATCATTTGTCAAACGACTCTTCATGCCCTTAATCTAAAACGAGAGGAGAGGAGAGGTGAGGTTTCAGTTTTCAATATGATTCTTTTTTCGTATTTGTTCGATGAGAAATGCGAGTAAGGTTTAACTAAGCATGCTGTCTATGAAGCTAGATAATACTTATAGTAGCCTCCCCTTATCATTATGACATCAAAGTTTGTCTTTCTTTTGTTTAGCTGTCAATCAATTAAGAAACAGAACTGATCTGCAACATCTAGTAAAACAATGTATGAAATTGAACGTTTGGCGCAAAAGGGGTTACTGTTGTAGGCTTGTAGCTACTTTTTATGATGATGTGCCTTTTCACACCTTTTGCAGATAGAATTCTTTGCATGTAGTTCATCTAAGTGTGTTCGTTCAAGCCGATGCTTTCCTGAGCTCTCCATCACGTAAGCTTTGTGTACGAATTAAGAAAACACCCCAGTTTCACTTTTACTCTTATGAGACACACTCACTCACTCTTCTTCCATTTCTTCAGGTACTCGAATAATCTTTTGTCTTTCGGAACTGTTGATCTTGGACTTTTCCCGAATACTGCAGCGCAGTTTGGAATTTCTCTTGCCGGTAATAATTCTTCACTAACTCATTTATTTGCACAAACCCAAAAACACATCGAGTCTCTGTTTGTGGAAGCAGCTGATCATATTGTGTAACACATATTTAGGTGGAATGTCTCAGCTTCCAACATACATATTGTTTGAAAAGGGTGCCGAAGTCTCTCGGTTCCCAGACTTTTATGTTGATGCTGCACCTTCTTTACCCATAACCAAGGTTTACATGCTTTGACACAATTGGCAAGAAATCAGATTTTATAATGGCTACATTGATTCTCTTAAGGCTTTAATGAAATCCCTTGTTGTTGATGTTTGCAGAAACTTCTATGTCAACATTTTGAGCTTGATCGGCTTCTACTTGACTACATAAACGGAGCATAGTCGGAGAAAACGGGTATTCTGGCTTTCTCTTGCAAGAGCAGTATGAACACACATCACCACAACCATCACACTATCTTATTCGTTTGTTTGTTCTCTTAAAATGGGCATTTTTGGTGAGGCTCGCGGGAGAAAACGACGGTATTATACTTTAGTGCTATAGAGAGATAGAAAGATTCTGTTGAAATCTTACGGCTTGAAATTTCAACGAAGTGTTCTTGAATATGATGGTAATGAAATATCGGTTTCTGACTTTTACTTAAGTGCTAATCGTATTCATGACTTTTGAGGCTTATTGGCACTCGTACGTCTCTTATTGTGTTGTTTTCATGTGCTTTAGTACAACCCATTATCCTACTTCCTAGGCTATATCCATGTGTCGATGTGTGGACTAGAAAATTACCATCAAATGAGAAAAAAAAATTGAACACAAAGAAATTCGAAGAAAAACCAACTTAATTAGAAGTATACTCGACCTACCAATTCAAAAATATGGATTATATAACGGGTTGTATATTTTTTTTATACTCATTATTCACGAAAGTAAAATTAGTTGTAAATACGAGGAACATGTTTTTGTAAAATAAAAGAGTCGATGGTGTATATGTATAATTTTAATATATTGTACTTACTACTTACCTAAAAGGTTGGATCGTGGCATCGTGCGGCGACTACTTTCCCAAGTATCATGTGTTTCATATCTTTACCTGCCATTTATTTTCTCGCAAACATTCCAAAACTAAAGAGGATGAAAGCAACAACTCATTATGGGGATCCCAATAAGTATGTGAAAAATGTGATAATAAAGAGGCATCGTTATCTGTAAAAGACGTGTGATTAACAGTTGGATGAACAAGAAAATGAATCACTTGGTGCGGATGATGCCTAGTGGCAACTTCTGGTCAACACGTTCCAAAATCCTACTTAATCCATTAATTAAATGATTTGATCTATCTCCTGTGACTCAGCTTGCTTCTCACTTTCTCGTGTGTATAGTTTTATGTATATATATATAAAGTATATAATAAATACACGATCATATGATTATAATAATAAATCAATAAGAATGTGTCAAATTGAACATATTAGGCATACAAATTCAATGTAACGAAATAAAAGGATATACCGATATAATATCAATTTTAATATAGCGAAAAAAAAACAATAATCAGTTTCTTAAAACGCGGTTTTTAAGCCAAGTCGCGCGAGTCAATTAATTAATAAATGTCGTATAACCCGTAACGGACCATTTATATCAATTCTATCCAACTCATCAACGGTTCTTGACCGAACCCTCGCGGAAACACAGTATCAGCACCGTCCAAATCTCTGACTTTGACCGCTCAACAACATTACTACATAATCTCGTTAGCTCAACAACCAGTTACATATAGCCACGTAGTCACTCACACGATACTCCGCCGCTGTATCAGATTAAAAAGTATTCACCTCTTATAAATTGAGTCCCCACCCTTTGCCCCAATTTTTTTCTGACATTTTCTCTGTTACACGCTTTCCTTCTTTCTTTCTTCTTTTTTTTTTTTCCATTTTTATTATTTTTACGATTTGTGAATTTTTATTTTTTTTCCGGCGATGGCGTCAACGTCGGGGGAAATGGAGCAATTGACATCAGGTGCGAGCAATCGGATAATTTTTATATTGAGAACGCTAAGGAAGTGTCTCGTCTTCGTTCTCTCCCTCGTTCTTTCTCTTCTCCTCGTTCTCCGTCTCCGTCCTCGTCGCCGTGTCTCGCCTCTTTCAACGCCGGAAGAGGAGGAGGAGGAAGTAGAGGAGGCTGATCCTGCTCCTTCGAGAAGATGGAGACGGAAGATGGCTTGGAAGCTGGAGGAGGAAGACACGGCTAGACGTCGTTCGTTAGCGGAAAGCGTTGAGATGGTCGGAGATGGAGAGATCTCTTGTCGTTGGAGCAGTTATTTGTTTTACGGCCGTCGTGGTAACGCTTTGTTCTCTCGGTCGTGGTTACCTCTCTCCGGCGAACTTAGGTAATTAATTAGCCTTTCGAATTTTTTTGCATGCACAAAATTAGAGTTCTCCGGTTAAGTTCTTCTTCTGGTATCGATTTTGACTTTGAATTTTGAAAATTTTGTTTGTGTTTTCAGAGGGATTTTGATTATTATCCATGGATTGAATGAACACAGGTGAAAAAATCTATACTTTTTTTCAATTTTAGTTCGTTTTATTAAATCTCTGTTCTTTGATCAATGAATCTCTCATTCTGTGAATTTTCTTAAAATGTGCAGTGGAAGATATTCTCAATTCGCTAAGCAGCTTAACTCGAGTCATTTAGGTGTATACGCTATGGATTGGATTGGTAATGAACACGAGCTTGTTCTGTTTCTTTTTTTTCATTTTCATATTTTGTTCTGAAACTGTGGGTCTGAACAGGTCGCCATATGTTACTGTATTAGGTCACGGTGGGAGTGATGGTTTGCATGGCTATGTTCCTTCTCTTGATTATGTTGTTGTCGACACCGTAAGTTCACACAATCTTACAGACATTAGTTGTTGTTTTTTTGTTTTGCTTTTTGGTTATGAAACTAGAGAAATGTTCCATCTTGATTTAGTGATTTGGTGTCTTGATTTGAATTTCGACAGGAAGCTTTCTTGGAAAAGATTAGGTCTGAGAATCCGGGGGTACCGTGTTTCCTCTTTGGTCACTCTACTGGTGGAGCTGTGGTTTTGAAGGTACTTTAATTTCGTACCTTTGAAGCTCTCTTCAAGATTTTTATTGTTTACAGTGTCCTGACTTTAAGGGTCTACCTTGTGTTAACATAGGCAGCTTCATCTCCCTCTATTGAAGATATGTTAGCTGGCATTGTCCTGACATCGCCTGCACTTCGTGTCAAACCCGCTCATCCCATTGTCGGAGTAAGTCAGTCTCCTTTGCTGTATTCAAGTTAGATGCTTTTTCATACTCGGCTAGAGAATTTTGTGGGTGATCGTTAGATCATATGTTTCTTTGTAGGCAATAGCTCCAATCTTCTCGTTGGTCGCCCCAAGGTTCCAATTCAAAGGAGCAAACAAGAGAGGCATTCCGGTCTCAAGAGACCCTGAAGCTCTCTTAGCCAAATACTCTGATCCGTTAGTCTACACGGGTCCAATAAGAGTCCGAACAGGCCATGAGATTCTTCGCATAACAGCTTACTTGACCCGGAACTTCAAGTCTATTACAGTGCCTTTCTTTGTTCTCCATGGTACAGAGGACAAAGTCACTGATCCACTAGCTTCACAAGATTTGTACAATCAGGCACCATCAGTTTTCAAAGACATCAAACTCTACGATGGTTTCTTACACGACCTTCTCTTTGAACCTGAGCGTGAGGATGTCGGTCGTGATATCATCGACTGGATGATGAAGCGGCTTGATGTTGTTAACGGATCAGCCCCTGGCCTCTGGTAGAAGATCAAATGCGACATATCAGAGGTCTTCTTCTTCTCTAGGTGGTAGTTGCGATACAAATGGTGTGGTTGTAAAATCAGAAGCAAGTGTAGGAGATACATATACAATGGTTTTAATCTATGAATTGTTTGATTATTGAAAAACTTTCATATGAAGATAGATTTGTGAATGCATACATATAAGATACTGTAACTGACTTTATAGAAGAAAACATTTTTTGAGTGACGAAAAAAGGTTTATCCACAAAAAATCCTTTTGAAGTTATCTGAATAAATGTCTGGTTCGGTTATCAGGCATTTCGGTTTGGTTACTTATTTATTATCAGTACAAATATTTAGAACCCATTAAAACTGAAAACAAACAAAAACATAAATCATCGCTGAAATGATCAATAACAAGAAACCGATCAATTTTTATGGTCAATGGCAACATCATTTTCCAGATCTTTGATTTAAAACACAGTATCCAGTACGGTATCTACTCATTACACAGTCAATATAATATTCATAATTTTCATAGAATTATGTAGCACACTTACCAATACAATTCCCTCGTCCTACACATACATGATACAACCCAACACATACAACCCAAAACAAAAATATTATTTTTAAAACTATCTTTAGCATTTTGGTTGCTTTACACACTTTTTTTTAATAGAGATTAGAAACATTTGGACGTTATTTAGTAGAAAGGGGATGGATAATTGAAGCGAAGGAGCAAATGATATATATTCGATTCTATTTCGTTATGTAATTATGTTTTAATAAAAGCAATAACATAGAGTAGTAGTAAAATAACTTTTACTTCGATGAATTTAATACCCAATACAATTGAAAACCAAAAACATAAAATTTAATAAAAACATAATTCATGCTTAAATCACCAACTATAAGAAAATAATCGATTTTTAATATTTAGTGCAACAACAATCGCCAGAATTCTGATCTGGAACACAACTTCCATAATCGTATCCTTTCGTTACACAGTCATGGATGCATTCATTATCTTCATAATGTCCTGTAGCACACTTAGCAAAACAGTTCGGTGATCCTATTCCTGCACATACAACCCACAACATAATTTATACTTTTATAGTATATGTTTAACATTTTGGTAGCTTTACACACTTAAAAAAAACTATTTTACTTTAATCTAGATTAGAAACATTTTTTTCTACTGTAATTATGTTTTAACAAAAGCATTAACATATAGTAAAATAAATTTTATTTTGATGAATTTAGTACCCATTACAGTTGAAAACCAAAAACAGAAAAATTAATAAAAATATATTTCATCGCTTAAATTACCAATTATATGAAAATAATATGACTTATTTTCTATTACAACAACATTTTCCAGATCTTTCATTTGGAACACAATGTCGAGTACGGTAATCATCCATTGCACAATCTATATGGCATTCATTATCTCCATAATATCCTATAACACACTTAGCAAAATAATTTGGTGGTCCTACACATATAACCCACAATATATGTTTATCATTTTGGTAGCTAGATATCTACAAAAAAAAAAATTAAAAGAAAATCTTAAAACAAATGTACATATGATACCCATACATATATTAATATATATATATATATATATATATATATATATATATTGGCTATTCTCGATTCTATATTTTACATAAAAAGTTAAAATTGCTACATAATATCCTATAATACACTTAGCAAAACAATTAAGAGGTCCTACACATACAACCCACAACATAATTATTTCTTTAATCATATGTTTAGCATTATATATATATATAATGGCTGTTCTAGATTTTATATCATGAAAATAAAAAATCTTTAAAATTATAAAAAATAGTTACATAATAATAAGATACAAAAGAATTCTTCTTGTAAGAAACATCATACCTGAATCGGCTAAAACATTGTTGTACGAAATTGTCAATATTATTACAAGAAAAAAGGTGATATAAATTTTTGTAATACTCATTATATGTATCTTTTTGTTTTATTTATGTTGAGAAGAAAAGATTTTTATAGCTTTAGTACCTTAGAAAAGCTATATTTATATGATTTTTTTTGTTGATTTTATTTTAATTTAATACCCCAATATTTTATTTTGACCATAATGATTCTTTCATATTTGCTAATTGCTACCAAGAAAGTTTTGGAAAAATATTATTTCTTATTTACTGTAAAAAAATATTTTATAGAAAAACATTTTAAGTCTCAATCTAAGATAATAAAGTATGCTTCCATTTCTAAGGAAACTCCAACTAATTGTCCCGTGGCGCTTGTATATCTTACACATGTCATATTTTTCTTCCATTTTCTCTATGCTAAACAAGGTTAATGGACTGTGGGTTATCTTTCACCAATATAATCCTGCATTCTTAATGTAGTGTACATTTAATTTAATTACATGCACTCAATATATTATTTTTTTCTTATGGTATTTACTTAGTAAAATTTAAAATTATAAGGACAGATGACAAAGTTTTGCATATGATTGATGTTGGGTTTCATTCTCTTAATCACATGTTTAATATAATAAAGTAGGCTTCCATATCTAAGGAAGCTCCAAATGATTGCCACATCTATCATCTTTTTCTTCTCTTTTTTTTCCATGCTAAACAAGGTTAATGAGCTGTGGGTTATATTTGTAATAAGTGGTTAATGGGTCACCTTAATTCTTTATGTATGAAAGTAAGCCGAGTAAATTTATCGTCTTCTGCAAATTTATCGACTTCTCCCCCAAAATAATAACAACAAAAGAATTTAAAGTAGAGTTCTCTTCTAAAACTTGCTTTCAGAACTTGACACGTAAGACCTCTAGAGTTAACAGCTGTCATGGACACCTGTTCACAAATAAGCAAAAACCAGATTCCACCCACAAATGGGTCGTACTCATACATGAAGCCCACATTCGTACATGTTCATTTTTATTGTAATTTAAAACCATAAATTATCTTTTATTTTAAACCAAAAATGTCAAAGAAGAAGCTCCAACTAATTGCCACATGGTACCTGTATATCTTATTTGACCCGGAATTTCAAGTACATTACAATACCTTTTTTTGTTCTCCATGGTACAACGAAAAAGTCACTGATCCACTAGCTTCACAAGATTTGTATAATTAGGCACCATCAGTTTTCAAAGAGATCAAAGTCTATGATGGTTTCTTACACGAGCTTTTCTTTGTACCTAAGCGTGAGGATGTCAGTCGTGATATCATCGACTGGATGATGAAGCGGCTTGATAATGTTAACGGATCAGCCCCTGGCCTCTAGTAGAAGATCAAATGCGACATATCAGAGTTCTTCTTCTTCTTCTCTAGGTGGTAGTTGTGATACAAATGGTGTGATTATAAAATCAGAAGCCAAAGTGTAGGAGATACATATATAATGAATTTAATCTATTAATTGTTTGATTTTTGAAATTTACCGTATCATATATGAAGATAAATTTGTGAATGCGTACTTCATAAGTATATACATTATCATTGTTGATACTTTAACTGATACTCTATAGAAGAAACAAAAATCTCTCTGTGACAAAAAAAAGTTTATCCACAAAAATCCTACTGAAGTTATCCGAAATAAATGTTTGGTTTTGTTATCAGGCATTTCAGTTCCGTAACGTATTTCTTATCAGTACAAAATAGTACCCATTAAAATTGAAAAAGAAAAGTAAAAATAATTCATTGCTTAAATCACCAATTATAAGAAAATAATCGATTTTTATTCTCTACATTTCCCAATACTTAAGTTATTTCTTTTTATTTTATTTTGTAGAGTAAAACATATTCATTTAAAGTTTTAAACAAATATTAATAAAATGACTACTATTGAAAGATTTCTTATTATCGTTAGTTCCTATTGTGAATGAAATTTTTAGTTTTGTTGGGCAAATTAAATCTTATACAGTGAATCATGTTTATTTTTTTCAATTTTTGTTGACAAACTTCGTTTTATGTTGTAATTAATATTTTAACATTAGTAGACATATTTATTAACTATAGCGTGGAGCAAATTTTAGTTTAAGAATAGAAAAAAAACTTTATGTCATCTCCTGTGCCCATTGAAGTTTGTGATTTTCTGTCTAGTTCATGAATCATGATGAATCAAACATAGATGCTATTTATCAAAAGAAAAAGAATATAGATGTTGACGTATTTAAAATGTATTAAGAAAAATTGTAGTTTTGAATATGGACAACATTTTTTTTTAAAAAAATTACAATATTTGCTAAAAAAAACGTAAGAAAACAAAAATTCAGCTTTTCATTCCTATGCCATTTTTTAAATAAATTTGGAGATCAGTAATGTAATGTATAAATGAAAAGTATAATAAAATTGTAACAGTTTCGAAAATTAATGTGAATTGAAAAATGAGTAAATGACAGTGGAAAAAGGAAAAAAACTGATTTATTTAGTTAAAAGGAAGAAAAAAATGATTCCCAATCCCATGGTAGAATTAAAAGTTCTCTTTTCAGTGTACGCAATAACTAAAACAGGAAAAATTGCTTATGCTTTCTTGTCAAGTCATCATTGGCCTTAATAACTTGAAAAAGATACGATTCCATGAGCTCAAAACACCCCACATAAAAATGAAAGGAAAGAGATAAGGAAGGATAAAACTAAAATAGAAGTGCCCAGTGTAAATTTGGTCTCCAACCAGCTGCATCTTATGCTACGCAGTCGTGCTAAGACGTTAACTTATTGGTGCCGGTAGCAACTCGAATTCATTTTTTGTTTTAAGTTGACAATAATAAACACCATAGTCAAATAACAAAAACATATAAAACCTAATGTAGCAAACAAACGAAACTTTCAAAGTTATAATTTTTTTAACTAGTTATATATTTTTACATAAATAATTTTTTTTTGGGACAAATTTTAAATAATAAGATAACAAAATGACTCAAATATTCTTATATATAACATGCTTAAACAAATACAAGAGTGTTCTGCTAAAAACGATTAACATAGTGTTAAACAATTATGATTGCATTTTAATTAAAAAAAAATTCTAAAGTAGTAGAATTCTACTAAAAAACAAGTACAACTAAAACGATAAAAAAACAAAAAGAAGAATACATAAAGAGAGCAGGCTTACTTTTATGATGAAGATGAACGATGATGGTTTGTCTATTTATCCAGTTTGTTTTTTTTGTTTAACTTAAATGAAATTTGATTAAAATCAACCGTCTATACGAGAACTAAAAAGGAAGAAACGTAAATGAGGATACTTTTGTTAGACCTTACCGAAAAGACTAAAGTTAGTAAATAAGGGTTTGTTGAAAAAACTAAAAACGATTAACATAGTGTTAAACAATTGTATTTTAAAACAAAATTTTAAAGTAGTAGAATTCTACTAAAAACAAGTACAACTAAAACGATAAAAAAACAAAAGGAAGAATACATAAGAGAGCAGGCTTACTTTTATGATGAAGATGAACGATGATGGTTCGTCTATTTATTCAGTTTATTTTTTTGTTTAACTTAAATAAAACTTGATTGAAATCAACCGTCTATACAAGAGCTAAAAAAGTTGGAAACGTAAATGAGGATACTTTTGTTAGACCTTACCAAAAAAAACTAAAGTTAGTAAATAAGGGTTTGTTGAACGTAACATATCTATGATTAAAAATAGTGCTTTGATATTTTTCCAAAACATGATGCCGTAGGCGGAAGTTTATTTTTTCAAAGCACGAGGCACGGCCCTTTCTACTAAAATACTAATCAAGACCATAAACAAATACAATATAGATACATTTACAATAATTAAATTCCTTAGAACATTTTATATATAGTTTATTTATTCAGTTTTATCTTTTTAATATAACTTGGAATCCTATTGAAATTGAGCGAGCCTTCGCCATTTACGTACATACATGAACTCAATAAATAAACCAAGATCTAATCTATTTTGAGATATAATATTGAATCATATATATCTTCTAAACGATTTAAAAAAATGGCAATTTTCAGTAATTTGAAGAATAGTATATGTATTGAATCAAATATATCTTGAAAATTATATATATATATATATATATATATATATATTTATAATGTCAAGGTTTAACAATTAAGGGAGAATAAAAGTAGACTATATATCTATCATAATATTTTAATATGAAGTAAAATTATTTTGAACACTATCAAAAGAAAAAGGGAAGCTCACTAGCTCAATAAAAGTTAGATTAAACCCAATGGGGCCAATGCCATTTAAATACAAGCACGCAAGGGTTTGGTGTTCTTGAAGTAAATCCTTTTATATCTTCCCTCAGTCTTACCGAAAAGGAAAACGAACCAAATAAAGTTAATGCTACAATGGCCAAATGAGAGACTCTTGCAGATAGAGAGAGATTCGTGTGTGAGAGAATATAGTTTTGTGATTATTTTTCTTTTTTTCTTTTTTTCTTTTTAAAAAAGAGATACCGGTTTATATTAATCGAAGGAGCCATAATACATTGAGCATCGCTCTGGAGTTTATAAGACCAAAAGAGAACGAGATACAACAAAAAGATAGATAGGAGCTACGAACTGTGGAAATTGGTGAACCATAGTGTGAGGTAGGATGGTGTTGTCGGGCTTGAGGGCAAGTTTTTTCCGTCGAGTGCTGTGATCTTTCTTCGGAGCTGCAAGTGAATCTCTCTTTTGAGTTGGTTCTCTAATCGTACGGGTGTTGCTTCTTGTATAGAGATCAACAAAAGATGCTTCGATTTATCCTCGCATGTCTTCTCTTTTTCTCTTTTCGTCTTCCCTCTTCTTCAGCTCGACCACCCCGGGCATGAGGTAATAAAATTCGAACCTATATTTAAAACATCATTGAAACAAACTAAACAAAAAGTAATAGTAAACATGATTGAAACACTCTCTAGGTGTGTTATTTTATTTCTAAGAGGAGAAAAAAAGAACGACTTTGTCGATATAAATTAGAATCCAAAAGATACTGGGCCGGGCTTTGACAAATTTACATGTTAAATGAAAAAAGAAGTAGCAAATTTGTGAATTTTATTTTATAGCCAATTGAATATAATTATATTATATTTTATAGTCAACATGATAGCCAATTAATTTTAGTTTATCAAATTAACATTATAGCCAATTGAATATAATTATATTTTATTTTAATATCATGTTGACTATAATGTTAATTTGATAAACATTCAATTTGCAGGCAATATGTTCTTATTTTTTCGATCAACTGGAATTAATATTAGAAAAGGTTGTTACTTTTTACAGAATAAACCAACTCAGGCCCAAGAGAAATAGGAATAACATCTCCTACCTCTTTTTGATCTGATATTACACTAAGCCCATAACAAAAGCCTAAGCCTATAGAAAAAAATATGCTCTACGATTAAGCCATATTTCTCAAAAACCTAGGTTCAAACAGGCAATAGTGAATATAACAACATATGATTGCAGTCTACCTTCGTCAGGCAATATGTTCTTATTACATTAATATCTTTGCCTACACCCATTATTTATTATATTCAAATATATCATGTTAACAAAATATATATATATATATATATATAACCTTTTTATATATTCTTAACTATTTAAAACAAGAAATGTTATATTCACTATTCATTTTGATTTTTAAGACTTTCTCCAATATACTCACCATAAATCTATTTCTAGTAAACGCATCTAATTAGTTTACGTACTAGCCAATAATCATTACAAGAACATTTTCCATCTTTAAAATGATGAACGATTCCCTCAACACAATCTCTCTACCAGAGACCATCAACATTTATTTCATCGTGTTATGACCATCTCCGCATACCCTTTGATTAGTTCTTGAACACCCAAACCCGGTCTAGATTTCTCCGTGCTTATAAGCCCAAATGTAACTGCGGTTTTCTCACCCAATCATCCTCTTAACTTTCTCTACGTAGAACTTATAAACATTCCTTCTCTGCCCCATCATCCTCTTTCCTTTTATCTTTCCAACTGAAACCTCTTTTAACCAAGTTTCTCTATTTCATCTCCCTCCTCATCTACCTAGACTCTTCTTCCCAGTTCCATGTATATAAGCTGTAGGCTCATTCGGATCAAGTTCTAAGATCTTCCTCGCAGCCATCTTACCAAGTTCTGTGCGTGTTACTGTGAACTCTGCAAGCTCCAAGAAACGTACCTTATACTAAAAGATTGGATTGGAGGACAGTGAGAAAGTGAAATCATTTGTTTGGAAACGACCTTGTGTACCTAGATTTCAGTATTGCCGTCCAAGGCATAACACTAGGATCCTGCAGTTTTCTATCAAATACCTTTCTGCAAATCATCTAGCGAAACATCCAGAAAGCATTTTGCATACATAATAATCAACTAAACTACACTCAACATCATCCGCGAGTCCCTGATCTAGTGGCCCAAGAATGCAATTGCTTTCCCAGAGACAAGTTCTCCAACAGAGAGCTTATCTGATTGAAATCCCCAAAATCTTGTTTGCTTTTTTACGAAAACCCCATTTGCATATACATAATCATCAACGTCCAAGTAACACCATTTTAGTTCAGACATTTTATCAAACACTTTATACGCATTTCTCAAGATTATTCACAATTAAAAGTCTTCACCCCTAAGATTACTCTTCCTACTTCAAAAAATTCCGAATTTGTAACACGCTCGAATCACCGCCGTGTCACATATAATCGTTTGGCACCAAAATCTCAACTCAACAGAAAGCTTAATCACATTTTTAAGAAAAAAATTCACAGCAGATTTTGAATACAACAAACTGATTAGTGAGCTGTACGATAAACGAGTCAGTGAATAGAAAGTGACAGAATCGGTCCCATCACGAGTCATGCGATCAAGAGCTAAAATCTTTCCACGAAGATCGCCGGCATTGACTTGACGTTGATCCCATTTTAAACCGACGGTCGTCGATATGAAACCGGAAGAAGTAACTTAACTAATGTGTAAGTTGTGGTGATAAAAAAAAAAAAAAAACAAAACCGGAGTCGACCGAACCAAACGAAACATACATGAAAACCTCTTTTTTTTTTTTGACGATCATACATGAAAACCTCTATAAATTAATATTGGTGAAATTTTATGATCTTTTGTTATCTATCTATCGATTTACTAAAATTTCACTGGTAGACTCCGGTTAATGACTTGTATTAACTTCTTAGACTTAACTTGCGGTTAATGACTTATATTACCAATTTCATTGGTAGACTCCAGTTACTGACTTAGATTGTTAATGTCTTTCTTCTATCTTTGTGGTTCTAATTCCTAGTTTCTTATATTATAATTATACAAAAAAATGCGATACTTTTGCAAAAAGTTAAATGTAACAGTACAATCCTTAAGTAAGTATTCTTATTAATAATTACTCTCGATATTATGGTTGAATGTAGTATGCGATCGTATCTTCTACGAATAGCACGCCAGAAATATATGGTACAAAAGCGATAGTCAACGTTTGGGCCCCGGCGATAGAAGAAGGAGCCAAAGAGATATCTGTAGCGCAGATTTGGATTGCCTCGGGCGATTATAAGAGTGATGATCTTAACACCATTGAAATAGGTTGGCAGGTAATAAGTTCAAATATTACATCTGAATTTTGTTTGTTATTGACTTCCTAAATTTTAGTTATATATATATTACAAACGACTAAAGCAATAATTTGTTTTCATTATTTAAATATGCAGGTTCTGCCGACGGTGTATAGGGACAACAGGCCTAGGTTATTCGTCTTTTGGACGGTACGTTTGATTCTTTAAAATTCATATATTCTACTCTTTTTTTTGTTTCTTTAATTACTTAACAAAACATAAATTATAAATATTATTCATAATAGAATTTCTATACATTTCTTGTTTATAATATGAATTTCGTATGTAATTACTTCAGAGCTGGAAATACTATTACTATCCCCTTTTTAATATTAAAAAGAGAAGTACACAATATAGTTTTTGTAGATTTTATATTTTTAATAAATAGTTACAAATAGGTTATAGATAAGTTATAGATTAATTCATATATTAATCGTTATATCTAAATATTGGGTGCAACCTTAATTAGGAATATTCCAAATTGATAATTGATATATTTAATAGTAACAAATAAAATCATGGATATACCAAACTGTATTTTCGGAAGATTTTAGTCCTATATCAAGTTGTTTCCAAAGATCTTTAAATACAATATTACAAATTTATTTTTCACAAATTTTATTGATAAACCACAACGTTCAATAAAAATTAGGACCCGTACTAGAGCATCGATTGAAATTTTTTTATTTATATTATAATTTCAAGACTTACATACTCTAGCACAGATTAAATTTTTATATACTCTAGCACGGAAGCTGCTGGACACACTCTACCACGGGTTAATAATTTTATATACTCTAGCACGGATTAAAATTAACAATATAAGATTTACATAATAGATTTACATTCCATGAGTGATATTTACCATACAAATTATTTGCATGAGTTGCATCCAAATAATATTATAAACAATTACATATATAATATTTTTAAAATAATGAAATATATTTCAACCCCTTAAAAAGATTACTTACAACAGTACTACAACTTCAAATAAATAAAAGATTAAACGGACCACTACTACTAATCTACTAGAAGTCTATAACTGAATAGTGGAGTACTCTTTATAAATCCACTCAACTTTTTTTTGTTTATCATCATTTATCGTTATAAGAAAAGAAAACGGGATTAAATATATATTGTTAAGAAAATAAGAATCTACCTAACAATTTTACTGGTTTGTTGGAAAAAAAATTCTTGACGAAGGGGTCTAAAATTTTTATGTTCACCAGGGTCTAACAAAAATCTTGAGACGGGACTGTCTACTATAACATGATTTTGAATTAGTTCTGCTAAATAGCAATGACGTGTTTTTGTTGTCATTGTTTTACAGGGTAATGCATACAAAACTGGGTGCTACAACGTCTGCTGCCCAGGTTTCATCCAAACGAGTGGCGATATAGTAATCGGAGGCCCCATTTCTCCTGTTTCTTCACTAGGAGGTAGCCAGTCTGAAATTACAGTCAACGTGTGGAAGGTTAGTTTCTAGATTTTAGTTAAAATATATATTTATTTTTAATAATAAAAATTGTATTTATTTCCTTTAATAAAAATATTTATGAAAATATTATTAGAATTAGAAAAATGTTAATTAACGAAATGTGTAAACGTAATTAGTTATTTGAAATGGTATGTGAAAAGCTTATAACTTCAACTATTTTTATATGTAGTATAGATTTTATGTATATTTACATTTTTCTTATGATTATGTATATAACTATAGATTTTTAATTGACTAACAAATAAAATACAGGATCGGAAATCAGGATGGTGGCTCAGTTTGGGGTTCAACAACATAGTAGGATATTGGCCATCAGAGATCTTCACAACACTGGCTGATCACGCAAACTACGCACAATGGGGAGGCGAAATTCTGAACACGCAGCGTTTAGGGCGACATACGACAACTCAAATGGGTTCGGGGCACTTCCCTGATGAAGGATTTAGGAGAAGCAGTTATTTCCGCAACTTAGAAGTCGTTGACAACAACAACCAACTTCAGTCAATCCCAATCTAGAAGTTGCTAAAAATAGCACCCAATCCAGAATGTTACGACGTGAGGGATCTCTACACAGAAGATTGGAAGACCCATTTCTTCTACGGGGGCCAGGGTTTACTCATTCAGAAGCGGCTCCCTTGGCAGTTGGCTCACATTTTCTTTTTTTCGTTGTAGCTTTCTTTTTTACTATTTAGTATTTTTTTCTATAAATCTTTGTTGTAAGAGAATATTTATAATAAATACATGGTGTTAAATTTAATTTTAACCTTAGTAATTTTCAATTAAGAAAATCCTATTTGTTAAATAATTACTAAGAATGAAAATAATCTAGTTAAAAACAATTTTTTTTTGTTTGTCAAAAGCATAATTCATTAATACGCTTAACTGGTATTCAGTACAACAATGGAGAGAGAGAGCTTTGCAATCGCATCAGCTTCTCTATTAAACTCTCTAGGAACAAAAGAAAACCTAACAAGCTCAAAGCTAGACGATAGGTAGTGGATATCGTGGAGAATCCCAAGGAGTTCCTTCTGAGGATTCTCCAAATTTATTGCATCGATGACTAACTTAGAGTCAGAGGCAATTGAGAGTTTTGTGAAACCAAGTGTAGAAGCATCCGCTAGAGCCTGATGGATTTCGATCGCTTCAGCTACCAGCAGGGATTTGGTTTGATGAACGAGGTTAGAGCCCTTTACTTTGATTCCCTCATGCTCGTTGCTAAAGACCCAACCTACACCCGCAAATCTGAGATCCTTGCTCCAAGTTGCATTTGTGTTACCTGCAGTGACATCGGGTTCCAAAGGGGGTTTTCGATACACGCTCTTTGATCTTACGGTTTCTTGGGATCTTGAATCAAATTCCATTCTCGAACAGCTTTTGTGGCCTGGGTTAGGGTTTCCATCAGCGTTGTAGGTCGATCTTGGAAGATCAGGTTATTCCAAGCATTTTGGATGCCCCATATAATCCATGGGAGGTGCAGTTCAAATCCAATCCCACACGGTAGTAGGCAGATTTGGGATTTAGCTTTCTCGATGAGGTCCAGAGCAGACGTCACTTCAGATTGTTTCCCAGAAGATGAGAATGGAGCCAAGTCCTAGATCCTTGATCTAAAGGTACAATGAAGGAAGAGGTAATCCGTCGATTCCACCTTTTGAGATAAAGGACATTTTACTTCTGCATTAATGCCTCTGGTCTTGAGGTATTAATTCCCCTATAGGTAATGAAACCATCACAACTTTCCATAGAATTTTTTTGTCTTTGCAGATGTTTTCAAATTTTGTATCTCTGATGACCAATTGAAGTTTCAGAATGCAGGTGGAAGAGTGGATGGTTTTGGAAGATCTTGAAGTCCTTCAAGGTACGCTGATTTGGCTGAGTATATTCCTAATTTTGAAGGTAACCACGCATAATCATCTTCAGCACCATAATTTTGATTGGTCCGAGGTTGCTACTTCGAAGCAACGTTTGGAGGATGATATGGAGTCTGATTTGGCTGAAATTTGGTGTGGTGCTATAGGCTTCATATCCAACGGTGGATTTATGCGATGAATGATTAGTTTTTGATTAGAGATAAATATGGATGTTTTCTATGGATGTGTTAGGGTGTCGAGCAAGACCAAGGTGGTGTCGGTCGACACAAGCATGTTGTTATGTGTTTGGGTCATAGAATCACGACATGAGTTAGGTTTGGATGAGGATTGATCGTCGGAAGTGATGTTGTGGTCGTCGATGTCGTGTGACACTAGGAGAGTGTCGTTCAACACCATGTATGTTGGTTTGCAATTGGCGTGATGGGTGACGATCAACTCCAGATAGAGGTGCCAATCGCACTGGAGGAGTTGATAGTGAAACAAAGTATTCGTGGGGAAGTGTTTTCTGTGGCTGGACGAAATTAAATATTCCAGCCCACCTCTCTTGTTACTTATTCTCTTGGAGTGATTGGTTGTGCGACTCAGTAACTAGATGAGGTGGGGTTTGTTGTATTGGTGGGAGTTTTTGTATAAAGCGATTTATACGTCGGTTGTCTCGTCGAAATTATGGGGTTTCGGTGAGATCGTTTCCCATGGATCCTGTGTGAGGATTGGAAATCCGGGTGCGGTCGTTTCAGTTTAATACCAAAGCGTTACGGTTCTAGGACACGTTCTCGAATTAAAATAAACTTGTCTAGTTCGTTTAGACGCGATAAGTGCTACGAAAAAACAAGAAGTTGTTGTTGAGATATTTGATCTTGAAATGTTCAAGTAGAAAAACAATTGGTTGTTCAGAGGTTGTGATCTGAGAAGCTAAGTTAGGAACTTATTTCTTTGGGTGGCTTTGAGTGTCAGGGGATAGCAACTCAGGAATGGAGTATCACTTGACACCACAAGTGGTTGGCTCGTCCCATTTGTTCTCTAATTGTGGTGTGGTTTAGCGTGGTTTGGAGGAACCCTAAGTCTCTCATATAAAAGGAGAACGTCCTTTTCATGTTAGGGGTTCCCTTTCGAGCCGTCTCATGCCCTAGGAGAAGAGAAGAGAGCTTAGGGCTCTTTGAAGAGAAGATAAAGGGGATGGATTGGGGATGGAGGTGAAAAGGGAGGAGTTCTCGGCGTGAGGGAGAAGAGGAGATCGAGCAGTATTCTTGAAGGGGAGCTTCTCTCGTCGTTCATCAAGGATGCTAGAGGAAAAGATCTTGTGCTTGGGCATAAGAGGAGGATAAAGAAGATTTATCTTCTTCATGGGTGTGTGGAAGGATGTGATTATTTGGTGGTAGACAGGGAGAGATAAGGAGGCTATCTCATGGTTGTTATCCAGGTAATATGTGTTGGTTTTCGTATTTAATCGATTAGGGAATCGAGAGTTGTTAGGGATTAGGGTTTTGTGGTGGAAAGGAGCTTGAAGGGAGGTTCTGGTCGTGGTTTCTGAGTTGATGTCGTTCGACACTATGGTGGTGTCGGTCGACATCAACAACTACGTACAGACAGTGCAGACTAGTCTGATATGGCTACTTTAGGGCAACGTTTGGAGGATGATACAGAGTCCAATTTGTCTGAAATTTGGTGGGGAGCTTCGTAGTGCTATAGGCATCATATCCAACGATGGATTTGTAGAATAAACGACTAGTTGTGAATTAACTGGAGATTAACATGGACGTGTTGTGGCAATGTTGGGGTGTTGAGCAACATCAAGGTGGTGTCGGTCGACACCAGCATGTTGTTGTGTGTTTAGGTCATAGGAAAAACGGCTGGAGTTAGTTTTGACATAATTTTTTCTAGAGATAGTCTAATATCCACAATTCTTCTTTGGTTGTTTAGGTATTTTTCTCTACTCCAGTTTTCAGGTCCACCAGTTTTTTCAATAAAATCGATGATTTCATTGAAGTCGCCTGTAAAAAACCATAGTTCTATCCTATCACTGCTGATAACTATAAGCTGAGTCGAAATATCTTTTGTATTTGATTTTTTTGGTTCGCCATAGACAAAAATAGTAAAAAAAACAACTCAGAAAAGCAAAAGTGGGACTTCCATTGAGTGACAGTGACAAACACTTGTACTTTAAATCTTGCCTGAAAAAAATGCAGATGGTTTAAAAATAAGGTTGCATTCTCTCTCATATGATCTTCCCCTTAAATGACTTTAAACTTTGAGAGACAAATGAAAGTTGATGAGTTGCTTTTTTTTTTGGTTAATTTTTAGTTACCTTTTTTATTAATAAGAAAACAATCAATTTGAGTAATAGTAAGAAAACACTCAATTTTTATGGTCAATCGCAACAACATTTTCCAGAGCTTACATTTGGAACACAGTGTCCAGTACGATATCTACTCATTACACAGTCAATGTGGCATTTATAATCTTCATAGGATCCTGTAGCACACTTAGCAATACAATTCCCTGGTCCTACAAATACAATCCACAACAAAAATATTTTTTTTAACACTACCATTGGTAGCTCTACACACTTTTTAAATATAGATTTGAAACATGTGAACGTTACTTAGTAGAAAGGTGTTCATTGTGTAATTATGTTTTAATAAAGCAATAACATATAGTAAAATAATAACTTTTATTTCGATGAATTTATTGTATACATAACAATTGAAAACAAAAAAACATTAATTTTAATAAAAACATAATTCATAGCTTAAATCACTAGTTATAAGAAAATAATTGATTTTTATTCTTTAGTGCAACAACATTTTCCAGATTTTTTATTTGGAACACAATGTCCAGTACGATAATTTTTCATTGCACAATCAACGTGACATTCATAATCTTCATAATATCCTATAGTACACTTATCAAAACAATTCGGTGGTCCTACACATACAACCCACAAAATAATTACTTCTTTAACCTATGTTTAGCATATGTAAAATTTTAAAACGTGTATATATATATATATATGTATGTGTGTGTGGTTGATCTCAATTCTATATTTTGAAAAAAAAATCTTAAAATTATCAATATTAGTACGAAATTGTCAATATTACGACGTCAATATTAGTACAACAAAAAAGGTGATAGAGGCCCATCCTAGTAATATGCTTAACTGGTAATCGAGGCCCATCCTAGTAAATCCTAGGGTTGATGCTGGTGGGTGATGAGAGCAAGAGTCGCCGCCGTTCTAGAGGATCAGAGTGGCGTGCGGCGATGATGCACCTTGTTGGACTATCCGCCAGTTTATGAGCTCGCCGTGTGCCGTCGGTATTCCCACTAGAAAAGATACATCTGATGGTCCAAGAGAAGCTCTTGCCATCAACGAAATCCAGTGTAAAGGAAACAATGGTGGTGCTGATGCTAGTCTAGATCTAGAGCCAAATGATGTAGTGATGAAGTCTTGCTCAGATTTATGAGATAAGGAGCAGTTGGACTGTTTACGAGCGGGTATGCATCCGAGATTTGGTTCATACCGGAGCTTTTAGAGTAACGATTAACTCTTCCGTCGGTAAAATAACCCTTAGAAAAGAAGACTCCTTGGGGAGTTTCGCTTGGTTTTTTGGGGGGAGAGAAATTAGAAGTAGAATAAGAGAACAGAGCAAAGCTTAGGTAGATAACAAAAACTCAAAAAGGTTAAAAAGGTTTTTTACCTCCCGACGCCAGCGAACAGAGGTCTCACCGATGCCGGAAGGCATGGTTGTTGAGAGAGTCTCGATTCCCGTGCCTGGGAGATTTTTACATTGTAGCTTAGTTTATGTTTTTTCACTTAAAAACATATTTTGAAGCTCATCATTCATCAACCTCTACTTCGTAAACCCTTCTTCCTCTGTTTTTTCTTGATTTTGTTGTGTTTTCCTCGGAAGAGAGAGAGAGACATGGGAAGTACTCCTGCTGAGTTACCCTGTGAGGATGTCGCCGATAATAGATCCGACGTCGGCGATGGTATCTCTGACGTCTATGGTGAGGATTCCGCCACCTTGGATCAGCTCTTCACTCCTTGGGTCACCTCTGTTACTAGGTGAGTCAATGCTCCTTCCGATGGCAGTTATCCCTCAACAAATTCGGGAAAAGAAACTGCCAACATATAACTGCCGCAGATTACAACCGCCAAAAACTAACAAAAAACCACTTATTTTTGTCGAAAACACTCTACATAGAGAAAATGATTTGAGAAACAGAGCGACGGTTAAGAAACTGGAAATCACCCTCACAATCGCCTCTAGAGAGAAAAGTCACCATTAAATTATTACAACATTATAGCAAGCCTTTTACAGTAACTTTTCTTTAATTCAATACCATATAGTAAATAACTTTATTTGGATAAATTTGGTGCCCATTACAATTGAAAACCAACAACAGAAAAGCTAATAAAAACATAATTCATCGCTTAAATCACCAATTCTAAGAAAAAATAATCGATTTTTAGTTTTTAGTGCAACAACATTTTCCAGAACTCTGATTTGGAACACAACCTCCATAATCGTATCCTTTCGTTAAACAGTCATGAATGCATTCATAATCTTCATAATATCCTATAGCACACTTAGCAAAATAGTTTGGTGGTCCTACACATACAACCTACAACTAATTATATGTACTTTTAAATATGATTAGCATTTTGGTAGCTAAGATCTACACACATTTTTAAAAAAAATCTTAAAACATGTACATATGATACCCATACATACATATATATATATATATATATATAATACTGGATATTCTCGATTTTATATTTTACATAAGATAGAAGAGAATTTTTTTGTAAGAAACATCATACCTCTGAGGCGGCAAAAACATTGTCGTCAGATAACGAAATTGTCAATATTATTACAAGGAAAAAGGTGATAGAGATTTTTGTGATACTCATTATATATATCTTTTAGTTTTATTTGTGCTAAGAAGAAAATATGTTCTATTAGCTTTAGTTATTCAAAAAGCTATATTTATATGATTTTTTGTTGAAAAAAAAATCTCAATTTAATACCCCAAGATTTTATTTTAACCATAATGATTATTTCAGATTTTCTACCGTAAAAGTTTTGGAAATATATTATTTATTATTTACAGTCAAAACTCTTTTTATAGGAAAATATTTTAGGTCTCAATATTTTATATAACTTTTGGTATTCTTTTTTTGGTGGGACAAGGGAGACAATGCGTCCTTAATTATTTGGAGCTGTTATTGCATGAATAATTTGTAAATTCATATAGAATTATAAATTATGAAATCAAAATATACATGGATCTAAAATATTGACAATTTTATGAGCGTATTCTCGAACAGAAGTTGTGATCACGAACGACTAGACATCTGGGTATGTGCTTTTTATCATCCCTTGAGACCATCTCTAATGTATATCTCTATTTTTTTTTCTCTAAAATACAGCAACTCAAAAATAGAGCATTGTTTTCCTCCAATGTATTACTCTATTTTCAACCCTAAAATAAAGTTAGTGTAAAAAAAAATAGAGGTGAGAATAGAGTTGCTCTATATATAGAGCAATCCTATCATTTTCTCTATTTTAGAGTAAAATATAGAGTAGGGTTGGAGCAAATGTTAATCTAAAATAGAGATTTGACTCTAAAATAGAGTATGATTGGAAATGCCCTAAACTACTTTAAACTTTGAGAGAAATGAAAGTTGACGAGTTGTTTTTTTTAGGACATTTTTATTAATAAAAAAATAATCAATTTGAGCAATAATAAGAAAACAATCAATTTTTACGGTCAATCGAATCTTTAATTTGGAATATGATGTCCAATATGGTATCTACTCATTACACAGTCAATGTGGCATTCATAATCTTTATAGTATCATGTAGCACAATTAGAAAAACAATTTGGTGTATCTACACATAAAACCCAATATTATTTTTAACACTATGCATGCTTAGCATTTTGGTAGCTCTACACACTTTTTTAATATATATTAGAAACATTTGGACATTATTTAGTAGAAAGGGGTTCATTGTGTAATTATGTTTTAATAAAAGCAATAACATATAGTAAAATAATAAGTTTTATTTCGATAAATTTAGTACCCATTACAATTGAAATTAATAAAAACATAATTCATTGCTTAAAATCACCATTTAGTGCAACAACATTTTCCAGAATTTTGATTCGGAACACAATTTCCAGTACGGTAATCTTTCATTGCACAATCAATGTGGCATTCATAATCTTCATAATACCCTACAGCACACTTAGCAAAACAATTCGGAGGTCCTACACATACAACCCACAACATAATTATTTCTTTAACTATATGTTTAGCATATATATTTGCTGTTCTCGATTCTATATTTTGAAAAGATTTTTTTTTAAATTATCAAAAATAGTTACATAATAATAAGATAGAAGAGAATTCTTCTTATAAGAAACATCATACCTGAAGCGGCTAAAACATTGTTGTACGAAATTGTCAATATTATTACAAGAAAAAAGGTGATAGACATTTTTGTAAAACTCATTTTATGTATCTTTTAGTTTTATTTCTGTTAAGAAGAAAAGATTTTTATAGCTTTAGTTCCTCACAAAAGCTATATTCATATGATTTTTTGTTGATTTTATTTTAATTTAATACTCCAAGATTTTATTTTGACCATAATGATTCTTTCAGATTTACTACCAATAAAGTTTTGGAAATATATTATTTATTATTTACTGTCAAAAAATTTTTTATAGAAAAATATTTAAAGTCTCAATATTTTATAGTAACTTTTTTTTAATTTTTTTTGGTGGGACAAGGAAGACAATGACTCCCTTAATTATTAAAAAGAAAGGGGTGTTATTGGATGGATGATTTGTAAATTCATATACAATACTTTTTCTATTACTTCTTAATATTGTAGTGAATAGTAGAAATTATCTCGCACTAATATTAAATAACAGTTTTACCCTTACTGAAAAGTTAAACATTTGTCTCAAGACTGATGACATTACAATGTAGTTTTTTACTAGTTTCGTATTTGTACTTCTATTATAAAAATAATGATGTTTTTGGTTATTTAGATAGAATGAATAATTTGGGCTTCAGGTACCATGTTCAAGTAGTTATCTAACTACAAAATTGCTATATTATTCATTTATTTGATTCCATTAGCGAATTTAACTAATACATAATTTCAGTAAATTAACAGAATTTTCGCATGTGTGGACTTAGCTTAGAACTCTCTTTCTCATAAAGAGTTTATGACTCGTATAAGAGATTGAGCTTTTGACTGCGGTAGATTAGATATCCTCGTTTCTTGCTGGAGTATTGTCTTTTCTTTTCTTTTTGTGTTAAGATTTCTCTAATCTTCAAAAAACAAAAAAAAACAAAATTGAAACATAGAAAGTCAACTTTGAAAATGGTTGGAGTTGGTGAAAAAGTGCAACAACATATATTGGAACCGATTCCTTTCCTTCTATTTTCTAGAAACAAAAAGAGCCTCTCTATCGGACTATAAACGCGTTTTGCTCCATTTTAGTTTATGAACACAAGAAAATATAATAGGAAGGGAAAATGGTCAATTGAAAAGTAAGTGGAGAGACAATAATAGGCGAGAAGCTACCTACAAATTTGGTGAGATATATTCATGAATGTGCAATTGCAACAAAGAAAATGAAAAAAATAAGAAGCTATCTGAAACTAACATACGTATGTCGTTACGAGTAATAAATTTTAATTATAAGTAACGCACACGTTGCAATCCTTATCCATGAATGAGAATGATCGTTAAATTAAATCATTAATAGACTAAATATTCCTTATATATATAGTTACATGCACTAATAATGACAGTTCGATACCTACCTGAGGTGGGTTTTTTCCTTCTTTGTAATAGTTTATTCGGTAATCATCTAATAACATATACAAGTTTGGGTGGTGGGGGTCCAATATGGCTGCCAAGTTTGATCCTCCGAGACACATCCCCGCAGCCTCAAAATATAATTGTTGTTACTTTATTTTTTTGATTCCTCAATCCTCACTGTATACAATTATTGTTATTTGTTTTCACATCGCTATATCCATTTATTATTATTAATTACTAAATAAAGGAAAAAAAGGACCATCTAATTAACAATTTTAGAATTTATTATCGCATCGTATTGAATGACTATATTTTTGTCACTCTTGTTTTTTTTTTGTCTCCGTTTATTATGTAATTGACACTCGTATTCCTATATTATTACTACTTCTATCTTATTTTCTTAATCTATATTAATTTCTTCATAAAAAAAATTAAGAAATACACAACACTAGTTTTTGCTGATGAGTTGTTATTATTTTATCCATCAACTTGGAGATTGGTAGTGTAGTACTACAATTATTAAAAAAAATGTGAAAATCGTTTTCATATAAATAAATGAAAAAGACAAAAAAAATTATAAATTAAGTGTTAAGAAAAAAAAAAAGAATAAAAAAAAAGAGGTAATGGATGAAGAGAGGACCTACACGAGAGAGAACGGTGACTGAGTCAGTCCACGACGATTTAGCTCCAATTTTCAGACTTTAGCGTTTTCAAACTGTCTCTCTCTCATAATTTATTCTTGGCCTATATAATTCCACTATCCTCCACTTCTGTGTTTCCATCATCTATCATTCACCTAAACATATCTTTCTAAGCTCATCATTCATCAACCTCTGCTCCGTTAACCTTGCTTCCTCTGTTTTACTTGATTTTGTTGTGTTCACCTCGGAAGAGAGAGAGAGATATGGGAAGTACTCCGGCTGAGTTACCCTGTGAGGATGTCGCCGATAACAGATCCGGCGTTGGCGGTGGTATCTCTGACGTCTACGGTGAGGATTCCGCCACCTTGGATCAGCTCGTCACTCCTTGGGTTACCTCCGTTGCTAGGTGAGTCAACGCTCTCCTTTAGATTTCATACCCTTTTGTTGATCTATCACGATTTCTTCAGCTAACTAAAGCTGCTTGCAAGTAAAGTTAGCGTTTTTATTTCTGTAAAATATGAACTTAAGTTTTTCTGGTTGTTAAAGTTCCACTTTTTTTTTTCTTTCTGTGGAGCTTATAATGGATTGAAATGTTTTTTTTTTTGTTTTTCAGTGGTTACTCGTTGATGCGTGATCCGCGTTACAACAAGGGACTTGCATTCACTGATAAAGAAAGAGATGCTCATTACTTAACTGGTCTTCTTCCCCCTGTGGTTTTGAGTCAGGATGTTCAGGTGACTTGAGGTTTTTATATAAAAGAACTCACTTTTGTTTAGTTCTGATTTGGGTTTGTTTGTGTTAACTTGTGATTTGTGGTTGATTTTACTAGGAGAGAAAGCTTATGCACAATCTCCGCCAGTACACTGTTCCTCTACAGCGTTACACGGCCCTGATGGATCTTCAGGTCAGTGATTGTTCCTTCGAAACCATGTTTAGTAGCAGTAGAGAATGTGCATAAAGATTTGTTTTGGTTGGGTTTCTTTTGAACTGGTGGCTTATGTATCTGAATCTTGCAGGAAAGGAACGAGAGATTGTTCTATAAGCTTCTGGTTGATAATGTTGAGGAGTTGCTTCCAGTTGTGTACACACCAACAGTTGGTGAGGCTTGCCAGAAGTATGGAAGCATTTTCAGGAAGCCACAGGGTCTCTACATAAGTTTGAAAGAGAAGTGTGTTTTGAATCTCTTTAGCCAGGTCACTTTCCATTTTGTTTCTTTTGAAACACTAAATTGAAATGTATGTTCTTTAGGGGCAAGATTCTTGAAGTGTTGAAGAACTGGCCCCAGAGAGGGATCCAAGTTATTGTTGTTACTGATGGTGAGCGTATTCTCGGTCTAGGAGATCTTGGTTGCCAGGTATTAAAATGGATCCTTGAGTTAAAACACTTGAAACTTATTCCCATGTTATGTTGAAAATCTGTATTTATCATTTATTGTAAACTTTTCCAGGGAATGGGAATTCCAGTTGGGAAACTTTCTCTTTACACCGCTTTGGGAGGAATCCGTCCATCAGCTGTAAGCACTAGAACAGAAGCTGAAATATTTTGTGCCTAGAAGTTGGTTCTACTTGATTGATTATTCAGTAATAACAGTTTGATCCTAAATGTAAATCCGCTTTCAAATGCAGTGTCTTCCAATCACCATTGATGTGGGTACAAACAATGAGAAGTTGCTGAATGATGAATTCTACATCGGCCTTAAACAACGAAGGGCAACTGGCCAGGTTTACTAATCTCTCTCATATTATTTTTTTCTCTTCTTATAAACTAATAGTCTAATACAATGATTTTTTTTTTCAAAAACTGACAAGTCTTTTTGCTTTTGTGATTCAGGAGTATGCAGATTTTCTGCACGAGTTCATGTGCGCTGTCAAGCAGAATTATGGAGAGAAAGTGTTGGTACAGGTGAGCCATAGGATACAACTCTCTCACGAACTATGATTTTTGTTAGAATTATTCTTTTTTTCTTAAGATGTCACGGAATAATATCATACATGCTCTTCTTCTTTTCAGTTTGAAGATTTTGCAAACCACAATGCATTTGACCTTTTGTCTAAGTACAGCTCTAGCCATCTTGTCTTCAATGACGATATCCAGGTATGTAAAATCTGATATTTTTCTTACATTATGGTTGAAGTGTCAGAGCGCCTTACTAAGAACTTGTTTTTGTTTTGTGTAATTTCAGGGTACTGCATCAGTGGTGCTTGCTGGGCTTATTGCCGCTCAGAAGGTGCTTGGTAAAACCCTGGCTGACCATACCTTCTTGTTCTTGGGTGCCGGAGAGGTGAGACCAGAAAGCATTGTACTCAATAATAAGCTTAGAATTTTTGTTTACTTATATGTTTTATGCTTACGGTTTATCTCGTTGGTTCTTTGAAGGCTGGAACCGGTATCGCTGAGCTAATTGCTCTTAAGATTTCAAAAGAGGTTAGTCAATCTGTTTTTTGTTCTTGTGTTTTCTCTGTTTTCTAGCCAAGAATATGTGACTGATCATATTTTGGTTGTGTTGCAGACTGGAGCTCCCATCGATGAGACCCGTAAGAAGATTTGGCTCGTGGACTCCAAGGTATTGATGGCAACCACCCAGATCAGGCTCAATCTCTTTAGTTAGATAAACCTTTCTTGGTTTTCAATGTTTCTCTTTTCAACTTTATTTGCAGGGACTGATTGTTAGCTCGCGCAAAGAATCTCTTCAGCACTTCAAGCAGCCATGGGCGCATGAGCACGAACCTGTCAAGAACCTCATTGGTGCTGTCAATGTACGCAATGACCTCATCTTTTAAATTTCTTGATGGGTTAATAGAGAATCTTGATGTTAGATGTCTTATTCTTGTGTTCACTCTGTTTTTTTGAAACTTTTTCAAACAGGCAATCAAGCCAACTGTTCTCATTGGAACATCCGGTGTGGGTCAAACTTTCACAAAGGAAGTTGTTGAGGCCATGGCTACTAACAACGAGGTTTCTTTTTGTTCTTCCTCTCTGCTTTTCAAAAAACAAGGTTTGTATGCTATTGTTCTAATACTGGTCTTGGTGTGTGCTTATAGAAACCATTGATTCTTGCTCTCTCAAACCCTACTTCTCAAGCTGAGTGTACCGCAGAACAGGCTTACACATGGACCAAGGTATACTGTCTCATAGGACCTCTAAATGTGATTCATGTCTGACTCCTGATAATATAATTTAGTTTTGGTGCTCTCAAGTCTGATCATCATATATTATGCTTAATAAAGGGTCGTGCAATTTTTGGAAGTGGAAGCCCATTTGATCCTGTTGAGTACAATGGCAAAACTTACTTGCCTGGCCAGGTTCGTGCTGTTTCCACAACTACTTCCCTCTCAACTTTTAAAATTTCTAAATGTGACAATTTAAGTGCTCACATCATATTTCCATAATCCTACGTCACCTCAGGCAAACAATTGCTACATTTTCCCGGGTTTGGGTCTTGGTTTGATCATGTCTGGTGCTATCCGTGTCCGTGATGACATGCTTCTCGCAGCTTGTAAGTAGAAATAAACATCACAAAATCAAACTTGGATACTGATGAATAGTGACAGTCACTTGCAAGATTCTCAATGTAACTCTCATAAACTGGCCTCTCTTTGTTTTCAACAGCTGAAGCATTGGCAGCACAAGTCACAGAAGAGCACTTCGCCAACGGTCTGATCTACCCGCCATTCGCAAACATCAGACAGATCTCAGCTAATATTGCAGCCAGTGTGGCCGCCAAAACCTATGACCTCGGTTAGTAAAACGAAACTGTCTTTAACCCTTAGACCGTCCTAACTATATATATTCTCAAAGTTCTAAATGGATGTACTTGTGGTTGTAGGATTGGCGTCGAACCTCCCACGTGCAAAGGATCTGGTGAAGTTTGCAGAGAGCAGCATGTACAGCCCTGTCTACAGAAACTATCGTTAAAAAAAGTTTTGTTGAAGAAACCTGCAGATTCTTCTATTCACAACCCTAAATAATAGTTCTTCTTAAGGCTTGTATTAAGTTTTCTTGTTGTTTGTTTGTTTGATTTCAAGTCCTCCTACATGTTGATGTTAATGTTCGTTTCAGAAATCTCTCTCTCTCTCTCTTTGTATCTGCTGATGAATAATAAAATTTTAATTACTATAATCTTACCAATCGTTATTGTCCAAAACGTTACATTTCCAAACCCACACATTTGGAAATGTGCTTTGTCCTAAACCCACACATTTTGGAAACGTTACAGGCTCCACACGTCAGTGATATGCTTTGTCCTTGTTTGGAATTCTTTTGTTGTACGATCTTATATAGCCTCAAAAGTTTCATGGAGACTCTAGGAGGCTAGGAGCAATTTAGCTGAACAACTAAAACCAAAAAATATTTTCATGTACTTTTAAAATGGAAAAGTTTAAACCAAAATCTGGCAAATATAGTAGTATTTGTTATAAAAGGATTAAAAGTACTCAAAAAATAATAGCGGGTGAAATCGAACTTAAGAAATAAGTTGAGGGACCTAATAATGGTTAAAAAGGTTTTAAGAATAAACCGGGTGATCATCTCTATTCTCTTCTGGAATAAGCGAGAAGCTCTGATCAAATCAGAATCATCTTCTTCAATCTCTACTCCGATCCAAATCCTTTTCTTTTTTTAGCTTCCGACAGAGGTATGTTCTTTCAAATTCTTTGCTTTTTTTCCGGGAAACTCTACTATTTCTTCAGATCAGATGCGGCGCGAATAGTTCAGGGGCTTGCTTGAAACTACTAAAACCTCGGTCGTTCTGTGACTTGGTTCTTGTTGCTGCTACCAGATTTTGATTCTCTTAGAATTAAGGAATTTTACATGGTTCTCTCTTTGTATGATTGATTTGTTTCTATTTTACAATTACGAGTGTTTTGGTTTTGTTCAATCGGCTCTGGTTAGATCGTTCCGCTGAATTCTGATTGCTAATTTGAATTGGGTAATAGAGGAAATTGTAAATTAACGTGTGTCATTGCCATGAATCATGAGCAAGGGATCCTATTCCTGGGTTTTAACTATTCATGTGTTTTTTTTGGTTGTTGAGTATACTTCCATTAAGAACCTTTGGATTGACCTCTGATTATTAATGTCTTTGGAATGTGTTTACATTTTCATTTGTATGTGGTGATCAGTTTTACACAAAGAAGCAGAACAAAACAAGGAATTATATAATCATTGTTTGATCAATCTGACCTGCAGCTCATGGCGCTTAACCCTCAATTGCTACCCAATGGGATGCCTGTTCCCTTTGTTAATGAAATGTTCGTTCTAGTCAGAGATGGTGTTGAGTTTGAAGTCGACAAGATCCCTGGGTTCGTGTTCCCTACTCTTGTCTCGCTTTTTTTTGAGCATATGAGCCAATAAGTTTACTTGTAAATATGATACGTCTCAGAAGTGAGACATATGAGCCGTGGGTGTTAAACATTTCCCTAATGTTCTTTTTTATATTTGATCCAGAGGGCATGGAGGTCATGTTAAGTCCAAGGGAATGATTTACTTGTCCAATATACGGATGGTCTTTGTTGCAAGCAAGCCCGTTGAGAACTTTGTTGCTTTTGACATGCCCCTGGTACAGTAAATTATCTTATGTTTTTCTCTCTTATTCAGTTAATGCTACATGGTACAAGTATATCTCTATTAAATTTGGTTAAGGGACTTCATGATACATATTAGCTTATGGACTATATATGTTATTACTCTGCAGCTTTACGTCCATGCTGAGAAATTCAATCAGCCAATATTTCACTGCAACAATATTGCTGGACAAGTGGAGCCTGTAAGTGCAAACTTTCATGTGGAATTTACAATTTGAATCCTCGCCAGGAAATTGCTGTATACTTAATTGCATTGTAATAATTTTTTTCAGGTGGTGCCAGAAAACGAGCATAGAGCTCTGTACTCAACACACAGTTTCAAGATCCTGTTTAAGGAAGGTGGTTGCGGGACGTTTGTTCCTCTCTTTCTGAATCTCATATCATCAGTGAGGCAATACAATCGACAAATGCAACAAGCAGCAGAAGCAGCGGCGGCAGCTCCACGAGTTGATCCTCTTCAAGCCGCTCAGACCCCTGTGGAACAAATGATGAGACATGCGTAAGTCCCCTCTCTCAATCAAAATAGAATGTTTCGGTAGAGAATTAAAACGCTGTTATTTCTGAAAATCGCATGTGTGGGTCATTGTGTATGTTGCAGGTACGTGGACCCTAATGATCCAACGAGGATATATTTGCAGCAGCCATCAGGGGAATCTCAGTTGAGGCGGAGAGCTTACCATTCGGGTGCAGCCGAACATTGACATACACCAAAAAATACGCAACGGGGTAGTGTTGCAAATAAGCAGATGTGTTGTTGGTTTTGTGTTAACCTTGGAAACTAGACGAGTTGTGTAATGATGATAAAGATGAGACTTGTTGGGTGGTGTGTGGGTTGTATCTGTGTGACAGTTGGATTCATATAATGATTAAAAGTTTGGTTTTTATATATCGCACAAAATGAACAACAACGTCAACCATATAAAGTAATCGCAAACAAACGAATCGCTGAAGCTTGTGAGATTAGTCACAAAAGTGGTTTGGTTCGGTTCGATTAGTGATAGAAGACTGTTTGATGATTTTTTTATGGTCGACAAAATTGTAACACTCAGCAGCATTCTTGTTCTGCCCCAATTGAACTGATTGGGGGAATTTTGAAATTAGACAACCTTTAAAGTTACTTTAGTCGTTTATATACTGATACACCCACCAATTAGGAGAGGGAGGGAGAGCGAGGCTACTAATAAGGGATTTGAGTGAGGATCTTAATCGTTCTGAGCTGTAAACCCTAATTTTGGGGGGGGGGGGGGGGGGGGGGCTCTGTGCAGTCAGCTGCACAGTACTCACGACTCCATTTAGGTCAGTAGAATCCCTGCTGCTTCTTTCTGGTTAGTGTCAATTAAATTCCGTTTTGTTCGAAACAGTTATTTAAACTTCGTAGATGTATATCTGGGGTAATCGGATTCTTGAGCTGAACTCAATTCATTAGCGGAGTTTCGATATCCTTGGTAAAATGATGAAGCTCTGATTTGTTCATTCTCCAGCGCGTTTGCCCTTTTTCCAAATTTGCAGCTTTTTTATGCGGTTGAGTTCATAGGTTGTTCTAAAGATTTTGGATCATTCAACTGTGTTGTGTACCTTCCTATGTAGGTAGCTATACCAGGATGCTCATTGACTTGTAGTAATAAAAGCTGATTGATGATGTTTTAGCTTAGCTCGATAGGGATGCTCATTGACTTGTAGTAGTAAAGCAGATTAATGGTGTCTTAGCTTATAGGAATGAGTCCTTCAGCTTCTTCTGTTTTTTTATGTTCTTACTTCAAAATTAAAGAGCATAGTAATGATATAGTCTTTGAGGGTGTTTTGCAGCAAAGAGAAGTCAAGGTTTTATATTTGATTGATGGACACCCATAAGGAATCTCGGGATCATCATGGCCTTTACCGTATAGTCAATGATGTCGGTTCTGCATTTGGAATGGGAGCTGTTGGAGGTTCTGTATATCATTTCGTAAAAGGGGCATACAATTCCCCAATGGGTGCTCGTTTGGTCGGAGGAGCACAAGCAGTCAACATGAATGCTCCTCGTCTGGCAGGCAGTTTTGCTGCATTTGGAGGCTTGTTCTCTGCATTTGACTGCACACTGGTGTACATCAGGAAGAAGGAAGATCCATGGAACTCCATCCTAGCAGGTGCAGCTACAGGAGGGTTTCTTTCTATGCGGCAAGGGATTGTTGCAGCTTCTAGGTCAGCGGTTATGGGAGGGGTTTTGCTTGCTTTGATCAAAGGGCCTGCGTTACTGAACAAGTAGTAAGCTTTTTTGGGTTTGTGATTGATCACTGATGAGAGCCTCGCTCTCACTCTTTTTGGGTTGTGTTTGATGAGTTTTCTTTAATTATGTCGTGTTTCCATCTTCGTGGTCCTTTATAAAAATACTCCGAAATTACTATTTCATCAATATTTACAAATTTATCTTCCAATCATTTTGTATAAACGTCATCAAAGATATAATTTTGAATCGTCAAGTGTTTATGACTTTATCTGGGCAAAACCATTTGGGAAGAGTAAGACAGAAAGAAGAGGGAATGAGTCATCATCAATGTGTCGGTCATTGAGCTTAAAAGTCAAAAGTAAACTTTTCACTGATTTTGATCATTCTTATTAATCCTTAATAAAGTACAACTACTGCACACACCAAATGAAGAACCAAATCCATTTCTTGTCAATATACACCAAAACAAAAACAACTCAAGTGTACTGAGGCAGATATAATAAGCACAGCCTCAAGTAGATAGATCATTTGGTTTCTCACTTATTTACATACAACCCTTAGGAGGATCTTCACCAATCACCAACACGACCATCCACTCAAAACCAAAACAAAAACAGAGACCCCAAGGAACCCAACCAGGATCATTAGATTACAAAGTTTTGTCCCTAATTATATCCCTCAAATAAACTTGTTTTCTTTTTCTTTACTCTTTCCCTTAACAATCAGAGTTCCTTCTCTTTTGTACCCTAATTCTATTCACCTGGAGTAATAGAATTACAAGTAGAGAAACAGACAAAACAAAAAAAAACAAACTGAAATCCCCACTCCAAACTGGGGCAGGACTGTTTTTAGTTGTTCTGAGGAAAATTACCTGACGAGACTTTGTCACGACTGCCAAAAAAGCTCATAATCCTTACTATACAATGAGCGGTCTTGTATCTCCAGGTTTGCTACATGTCGATTTATGAGCTGCGATTGCATTATCTTACACACGACCAATCCTGCTGGGAATATCCACCATTCACTTTCACCCCTGCATCCCCCAAAACCGCTCAAACATCAGAAACCCAATAGACCAAAAGATAAGAATATAGAGAGAGTGACTCTTTTCAAGTATTACTTTGCATAAGTAGTAAAACTCACATGTTTATATTCCATGGCTGGAAAGGAGTTTTCTTGCTAGCTGATGATTCAGTGTTATAATGAACATATCCGCAGAGAAAAGCAACAAACTGTCACAAAACCAAAAATCCTCAGATAAAGCGAGATATCTCATGTCCGCATGTCTAAAGAATCAACACCCATAATGTCCACAGATATAACAAACATATTCATCCTCATGTAAAATGAACCACTAATGTCATATTGGATTTCTCCACAAAGTCAACAATGAAAACTTACCACATTGACTAAGGAGATGAAGTTCCACAAAGCGTAAACACGTGCTAAGCCAGCAGAACGCCTGGGTCCATGGCTGAATAAGGCATTAATCCCAGCAGGGAATGGCAGAAGCAAGCCGAGAGGTAATATAAACAAAGCCAAAAGTACATCCAGCAAAGAAATCGAATACAGCTGGAGCAGTGTGAGCAAGACTAAACTAAAATCTCCTAAAAGTAACATCGAGATAACTAAGCCAACCATATCCTGCAATATCACAAAGATAACCGAGGAAAGAGACATTAAAATTCTAGAAAAGTTGGACGTCACAGCATTTATTTACATCCATACCATAAGGATTTGATTGACAAGTACCTGGTGGCCCACTGGTTTAGTGTTGTGAACTAAGAAAGAGAGAAGGAAAAACATATCTCTCTTCTCTTTCAGACTCGGTAAGCTGTCAAGGTCGATTATCCCTCCATAGTTCTTTCTTCGTGTTGTATAATCTTCAGTGTTTATGTTGGTCTGGTTGAAGAGCATACTCTCTCTTAAATGTGCTGGAGAGTTTTCTTTGTGTGCATGCACGCCGTACCTATAAGTTAAGTAAGACATCAAAATTCCGCATAACTAGATACGAAGTGCACAACGAAAACATGCTACACTGTGACATCACAAAAGAAATCTTAAAATTCTAAAGTGATCAACAGAAAGAATAGTGGTCATTTTGTTTATCTAGATTTCTCAGTTCATCTTTTATATTAAAGTTAAAACAATACAACATTGTAGAAGAAAGAAATGTATCGTGGCGATTACTTTTCACCATGAATGGACCACCCTATGATACAAAAGAAAGATAGATTGGATGCAATTTCACATTTTCATTTACCGTGGTTGGATTTCAGTCCATGCTGATTCACTGACACACTGAGGTGATGTTGGTTCACAATCCTCAAGAGTATGAATCAGGAGACCATATTGGCAGTAACCACAAGCTGTAGTCTGGAACCAGGCCAGATCAACCCGTATGCAATGTGTCTCCAGAGCGGGATTAGCATGAGTTTCTAACCATCTCAAAACAGAATGAAAAGTTGATCTCAGACATCCACGGCGAACAAGGCGTAATTGAGCATTTACACCAGCCACCAGTCTGTACCAAGTAGTGGGTGGGACAAGCTGGGAATGTAAAACAATGACAGATAATCAATAAACCTTTAACATAACTGCTTTGCTTCACGTAACCTAAAGTACTAACCTGACTCATCAGACTGGTAAGAATGTTGTCATTTTGAAGTGAGAAAGGAGCCATGTAACTGCCATCACCACCAAACAATATGGGCATCGGAAACCTTTGGTGAAGCCGAGGTGGAAGGTCCGTCCTTTTTTCATCCCCACCAAGAAAGAAATCCAGATACGCAAGCATCAAATCGGAGGTTGCAGCGACCTATATTTAAAAAGTATATATTCCATTAAATAAAACAAAAAAAAACCTTGTAAAGGGAATCAGATTTTCTCAAAATCTATAGTTCTGTTAAGTAATTACGGATCAACTAAATCATCAAGACATTACCTTCAAACCCTCGTATAAAGCTCGGGAGCGACAGGAGCGTAAACAAGAATGGTCATATTCTGAACGTACGAACTCACGCAATTTTTGCAACTTCATCTTCCGCCGCCATTGCTGCCATGACCATGCAAGCGGATATGCAACTACTGAAAGAATACTATATATTGCACCTTCCCACCATTGATAAGCAGCTATAGAGTTGATTTCGTCAACAAATGTGTTAAACGCAGCCTCATATCTAAAGAACCCAAAACCAAAAAAGAATATTTCAGAGCCAAGGCCACTAATTAAGTATCTATAGACAAAACAATAAGAAACAATTCTAAATCAGCTTGATAATAAAATGAGAAACAACTAACACTATCTCTTTTATCTCCCCCGGGGGGATGTGCGAGAGATGCCATGGCTCACTGAATGTATTAGGACCCATAAAATACATTCTATGCACATGACTCTGAGATTGCTCTGCTCTATTTGTTTCCAACACCTGCCAAAGAATAACATTATAAACAGCAGCACAACACTAATATAAGGAGTGTTTGGCGGGTTATTTCGCTCAATCATGTCTGCTGGATAGACATTACTTGCATCTGGAGTGAAACATCAGCGAATACTAAAATCATTCTTTATTTGTTTATATAGATGAACACATAAAGTAAGACATACAAACAGTTTTTCGATCTAATGTTTATACACAAAGAAAAGCATCTAACCTCATTTAGTGATTCCAGGAAAGGGAATGAATGATCTATTTGAGAGCCATGCTGCGTGGGAGCTGGGCCAGGTAGATCATCAACTCCAACAAATTTCATTCGTGCAACACTAAGTACAAGTGCTAAGAGGATGAGGAGACCCATCAGAAGGAGACCAAACAACCAAGGCCCACCAAATGTGTAAATTAACTCCTCAAGCGCGGTGTAACAGTGAGGCATGTGATATCTTTCCGATACGCATCGATATGGACATGGTGTCTCAGAAACACCACCTGTATAGGAAATTCCAAGGTTTATAGTTGAGACATGAGCATTTCTAGCATCTGTTTACAGGTAATAATACTAAAAACCATAGCCCAATTGAAATTTTCAACCACAGTTATATCTACAGACTTGGTAGTTGAATGGTTTATTCACGATCGTGGAAAAATGAATAGATAACAATTTATGCTTGGTAGTTTGAACGGAAAACAAAACTTGTCACTGAAAGTTAGGAAACAAGTTATAGTGCATATGTAATAGACGAGAGCTGAAGATATAAGTGGAGGCTATTTATACCTCGAACTGGGACGTAGACAGCACGAGTTGGAAGCTCGTCAACGGGACAAGGACGACAAAGAGAAGAGTCAGATCCCGTAACATTCTTGAATGTACCAGATGGGCATTCCTGGAGAAAAGAATACAATGAGCTTCGAAAACTACAGTAGAAATTCAATTGTGATAAGGGAACAAAAGTATTAAGGAGTAACCCGTTTTTTGCCGAACCTTACAAAATATACCATGGAGTCCCTTCGGACAATCCGTCCCAGTTATTGTGCCATTTTTGCCAAAAAACCCATCATTTACTGCCGCTCCCCCTCTACGATTACAATAAAAAAAATTGTAAATGCGATAGGCTGGAAAACGATATCCAAAATAACATAGACATTGGAAATGCAGTAAATGACGGGCAACACACGTTAATGATAATGGGAAATGCAGAGGTATATAGAGGACATACCGTGCATGAATTATTCCTTTTACACTAGCAATTGGCTGGTATATGTCTCCAGTGGGAATGTTTGACCAATGAAAATGAATCCTCCCACCTCCACCGCCGCCACCACCAGCAGGACTGCCAGACCCACCACCACTTGAGAGAAGAGACGACTCTCCTAACATAAGATAACGCAGGAACAAAAGGACTGTTCCACCAGAGCCACCCCCAGGTGCTAGAATAGAACCGTTTTCATCTCTACTCAAACGTTTGACACTTTCTCCATCAACCCTAATAGAGCCTTTAAGTGATAAACCAGATAGAGGTTGCTCCATTGAACCTATCACTGACCAGATTCAAAGGAAAAGAAAGAACAGGTTAAAAGGTTTCATCATAAGCTCTCACGGCAACCACATGTAAGCACGGTAGTGTATGGCCTAAATGATTACAAGCACGGTAGTGTATGGCCTAAACGAATCATAAACTTGTAACAAAATAACAAAATATAATTTGCCAAATATTTGACAAATGGAATACAAATATAGTCAATAGTCTACATCAGACATTTGCATCAAGTCATATGACGACACAACCTAATCTCTTAAGTTTAATGGTACAGAATCAATCAAAATATCGGACGTTTCATACCTACAATACCACCACCAGCCGATGAATAACCAGGGCTATAGTCACCACTTCCACTGCCAAGCTCACAAGGGAGATTTGCATTCCCATATGTAATTCCACCTTCAACACAGCTGTTATTGTAACATACACGCCCTCCTTTACCACCATGCCCACCACCACTGCCAATGCCATTTCCAAGCAATTTACCTTCACCTACGCCACCTCTACAACCTGTGAAACACATTTAACCATATGTATGGTGTTATGAAAACATATTAAAAGAACGTAGGATCATATCTTCTTTCTCCCTATACGGAGGTAGCACCTTAAATCTCATAATGGGGGAGTAAGCCAAGGACATGCCCATACGAAATGTAGAAGTAGGATGCGTGATCAAAAGAAAATCCAAAAATATATAGTTATTGTTACCCATTCCACTGGCACTTATCTCCCCAGAGAGTTGAAGGGTTACAGTTTTTGCTCGGTGGAAATGAACTACTGATCCTTTAATGAAACCTTCGACGAGAATATCCTCAACTCGGCATATCTAGAAAGAAAGAATATTATCAGACTTATCACGCAAGAGCATACAACACTAGTTAAAGAAAGGTAGAAATACCTGTAGGGTAAAGGACAGAGACGAATTGACATTGCAATCCTCTGGAGGATTCAGTAGTTCATAAGGGCAATCTTGCCGTTCACAATAGAGCTTTGGTGTACTGCAAAGGATGTGAGTTCAAATAAGGTTAGCTGTTTACATATCCAAACAATATTGCAATCAAACTACGCATATATATGGTATTTTCCTTCGAACTCACACAGCATCTCGAGACGCATTCTGTAGAGGAGCACGCAAAATAGACCCAGGCCCAACCTTCAATTGCAAGGGAAAGAAATCATTAACTCCTACATGGCCAAATCAAGTACCTTTCTATATCTGTTATTTCAAAGCCAATATGGCCTTTGAAGGAGACCGATTATCAACTTATGCCTATATTTATCACATTTTCAGAGCTAATACACACTATTTTTGATTCTGCACAAAATACAGGATCTAATCCAATGCAGGATTGTTACCAAACTAACACACGGACTTACATATATCCGGTAAAACAGAGACAAAACAAGCCGTTGTGCTTCAATCGAATCCCCTGGTCCAGTTAGATTCAAGAAACCTTGTCCATGGACTCCAAGATTTGCATTTGACCGAATGACAGATGATCCCTATATTTAGGTCATAAAAACAAATTAGATACATCCGTTTGTCACAAATTACTTGAAAAAGAAAAACAATGACATAAATTTGTGAGTACCCTAAGAACGAATAAATTGCTAGCCTCAAGTATGGAAGTGGAAACACTTGTATCTCCTCCTCCTCCATCTATATGCAATTCTGAATTCCACATCAAGAACATCTTGACAGTCATCCTTAATGCCCCATAAACCTGGTACATACCAATAAACATAAACATGATGAAAAAGTAATTAACATGAATACCAAAATAGAATGTGGAGTATGACAAAAGGCCAGATAAACCAAGAATCAAGCAGATATTAGCAACAGAAAGAAATATTCATATCTGGCATAGACAGATACAATGCTGATGCACCATTGCCAAAAAAAATGGACAATCAGGATAAGAATCACCTTGATAGTAGAATCACTCATTAAGAGTTCTTCCGCCAATAACTCAAATACCGATGTACCATAATGAGCTAATCCGAAGCTCAAAACACCACCGCATAGTAAACTAATTTGTCCTTGAACCTACATATTGAGTTCTGTTTGAGTAATACGTCTTCAATTTTGCAAGATAATAGGCTGAAAATCAGGATATTTACTTTTAAAAAACGTATATAGAGGAGACAGAAACAATAATCTAGTGGCAGAAAAAAAGAAAGAAAGCGTTGTAAATAAGATCACAAATTCTGGTAACAAAAATATTGCAAGGTGATAAATCAATTAGTCTACAAAGCCCATGTAATGGAAATTATTTTCGACATACCTGGACACGACTCCATAACAGAGGACAAGTTGCTCGTGCTTTATCCTGAATATAAACATTGGTCCAAAGTGGCTGGAAGGGAAATTCTAAGAGAAGCGTATAAGTGTCTGTCGTCATATTGTAGTTACTAACGAAAAGGCTTCGGGGAACAGCATCATATAGCGTCCCAGCAGCGCCTGAGTTATCTGGACAACCGATACTGTATCCGCCTGTGTATAGGAAGAATAAGATCAGTTAACATGGTTAAAGATGTTAGGCAAGTACGTATTGGATATAGTGGCTCAAAACAAAAACAAAAATTGTCAAGGAGATAAAATGTGCAGATGTGAAGAATCTAACCATGCACAAAGATCTTTGGGTCATCATGCCTGCTAAAAATATCGACAGATACTCTTCCACCACCCCCACCACCATAACCACTCCCACCACATGCACTGATCAGTCCAATTCCAGTCCTGCACTTCAAATAACAGCAAAGCAGAGGATGACTAGCTGAGATTAATTTACCAAGAATCTAAGAAGACAAAAGGCTCACTACCACCCTTTAAAATAAGCAAAGAAAATGAATTTTTTCATGTGTACCATACAACAGCAAACAACAGATCTCGGAGAAGTATGAGCAAGATCTAAAATCTTTCAAAAGTAATGTCATAAATAAGATCAATACTAAATCAAATATTTCCAATTGAAAACAGAAACTCATAAGCACAATTCTAGAGAATTTTACCATGAAAAGAAAGTGCAATTGAGTTTCATTTTTCAAAACTCGACTTGCCCTAAGGTAAGATTATGATTTTGAGAAACAATCAGGACCAAACAAGTATTGCAAAGATTGCCTTCTCAGCTGACTAGAAAGATTAGAAATATATGCCTTTAACCAAATCAAACAGCTAGTAGAAGAGAGCATAGAAACGAAAGTTCATTACATCTTGTATGCCTTGATGTAGATGCTGCCACCAGCCCCACCACCGCCTTTGGCTCCTCCATAAGCTCCATTTGCCAAAATGCTTCCATTAACATCCAGAAACTGAAGAATATCCATTTTCACTTTCCCACCTCCTCCTCCTCCATAATCAATCTCTCTGCTCGTTGACCCTCCTTTACTACCATAGCTCCACGGCATCTGTAGAGTGGACCACGAGTATGCATCACCTCCCCACACATCTTCAGGAAGCTTCTTAGTGTCAGTTAAACAGCAAGCACCTCTACCACCATGTCCACCACCAGCACCATCAATCCCCTGCGGCGTGCCACTAGTCTGTGGAGGAGGGTTCCCAGCTAAACCCGTGGTGTTCACAGCCGACCCGTTAGCAAAGCTAGCATTACCAGCTGCAAGCTCCAATGTCCCAGCAACAATTGTAGATTCCGCACCCAAAGAGAAGTTACCAGAAACATTGATAGCTATAGAGCAACCAGGGATGGGGCAGTGAAACTTAACACCAGGCAGGATGATAAAATTACCCTTCCCAGCTATATACACATCGTGCGTAAGGTTGAAATCGGCGACAATCTTACAAGTAGTATCCAAAAACCCAACGCCGCCGAGATCCTCGCTACAAGATACCGACGGTCCGTGCGGTGGTGGCGGTGGCGGAGCAGGCGGAGAGTAATCCTGATGGAAAAGTAGCGACTCTGAATCCGAGTTCAAATCCGAATCAGAACCCGAAATCGGTTCCACAATGGTGAATCGATAGCTTGAACTAGGGTTTACGGCAAAACCCGCAACAAGGACAAAGAAGAAGACGAATTGAGAATGAAATCGAGCCATCCACTAGTATCAAGAGTCATCACAGACGAAGTCTAGTAAGGTTTTCGATTCGACCCCAATTCGGGTCATTGAGCAATAGCGGTTGAAGAAACTGAAGGAACAAAAAAAAAAAACCCAAAGACCCAAATTCTCAAAACAAACCTTCTCTTCTATCTCCAACACACAACACAACACTTATGCAAACGCATGTATACGTATTAAGTCGCCTTGTTGAAGAAGAAGATATGAAGAAGAAAAAGCGCATAAACCTTCAGCGAGAATGGGGGGATCTTAGAGAGAGAAGTGGTGCTTTTTCCTTTCTCGGAGGAGAGAGAAAGAGAGGGAGGAGGGGGGGAGCTTCCAAGAAGAAAGAAACACAGGTTGGAACGGGGAGTAGTTACGATCAGGTGCGTGCGACTTCACCGTAATCGGCTAGATATTGACTATATTACGCCACGTCATTCTTTAGGTTGCTCCAAAAAGGTAATGCTATTGTGCGTCGTGGTTCACATGGACTGGATGTGTCAGCGGTATCTGGAATTTAATTTCTAATCGAATCATATTACGACACCTGTCGTGTTACGTTTAATTACTCGATTTGCTGTTGGATTAAGAGGTTAATTAATGACGACTTGGTTTTAAAATTTTAAAATTGTGTAAACCGTCAGGAATTACGTTTGGACATTGAAAGGTGTTTGGAATTGGGCTTAGATGGGCCCTGTTTCTGAAGGAGATTGATAAAGACGCGCCAAGGTTTTGAGCGTGTGAGAGTGTTTGTTTTTGGAAATAAAACAGAGAATGCGAAGTAAAAACAAAATTTTAACAAATCTGGCTGGGCCAATAGAAAACTAGCAGCATTTATCAACACTTTCTTTTAATCCATCAAACCAATCTTCCAATCACTTCGATTTTTACGTTCTGGATTACAATCCCCATTGGTTGAAATGCAAAATGGAAAATGGTGTCTTTTATTTAATTCGTGCGTCAGCAAAATGACAAGTATCGGTGTCATGAGGATATGATATTATTACATGGGATATGGTTTGGGGTTGGGGACACTAAAAAATGTTTCAAGTAGGAGGATTAGTGCATGGTCAACCAAGAGACCAATTTAAATTAGTGGAATACGTGATATAGTTTGATATTATATGGATTTATTTGGTTGGTTCTAAATTTATAAACAAATGCAATTTGACTTACATATGACCTACGCATATGATTTCATCACGCCGACTTCTTCAATAATACTACAATTGCTATATTTTAGTTAAGAGAATTTTTTTTTTTGTTAAAATAGTTAAGAGAAATTTTGTTAGCTATAAATGTCATTATCTAATCTTATTTGAATTTTGCGTTTGCAATGTTGAGTTAAACAACTTAAACACTAACCAAAAACTAACATGTGTTAATGATCGTTGTATAAATATAATGAAAAGAAAAAAAAAATAGCTACATGAACTCAATATGGTGAACAGCTTCAAAGAAATTAAACACGCAAAGCAAGCAAAAGAATCGATCATAGTTAAAACTCAAGAGAATATTACATCTTCATAGATCATAACCAATCAACTCCTTCGTTTATGAAATGAGAGATTAGAGGTTGTTATACTGTCTCACTATGATATTCAATAAGTGGCGGTTAATATGGATCTTTAAAATGACCAAAAAAAAAAAACGATTGCTCGAGTAACCCAAAAATCATATGCGATTATTTGATCTTTTAAGCATATGCGACCAGTATTCTTAGCAGAACGAATTATTAACAAATGAATAAAGATGATCCAAACGGGTAACTGAAACCACCCACACGGCCACGAGTTTCGGATTACGCGGATCAGCTACGGAAAGCTCGAGAGTTACCCAAAATATTCACACGCCCTTTTAAAAAAATGACGCGAAAAATCGGTTTTTAGGTGCTACTTTTGTTGTTGGTGTTGTTGCTTTTCCTTTTAGGAAAAAAAAAACACAAAAAAGGAAAAAAAAAAAAAACTCATAAAATAAAGACGGAGGAGGCATCCCTGATCAGATCTACACTTCTCCTCGCACCCAAATTTTGCCAGTTTTCGTTTCCTCTGTTCATAGCATTTTCGCCAATTCGAAAATGGATTTCATGAAGGTCTTCGATCAAACGGTTCGAGAGATGTGGGTTTTGCCGTTTCGTCTTATCATAATCTTCTTCGATTTCGATCCAAATCCGTAGATCTTTTTGGTTTTGTAGTTTTATTTTCGATTGATCTCGATTAGTTTTCAATTTCAGAAAGAGGGAGGTGAATCTGAAAGTTTTGAAGGTCCCTGAGATGGAGCAGAAGGTGAATTCATTTGATTCGTCTCTATATATATCTGCAAAATGATTTCAGAACTTTCTTTAGTGTTTAGCTATTATTGAACGAAAATGAAATCATGGTTTATCTACGAAGATAAAGAGTTACGAATCCTGAACAGCTGAGCTCGATTTGTTATGTTTCTGTGTTTAGATGCTGTATGTGAGATTAGATTCACCTCTGGGACTTAGAAGAAATCTCGAGTTCTTATTCAATGAATATACAAGTTAAGCTTTGATGTTTATATTCGATCAGTTTGGTAAGGTTTAAGCTGGCGGCAATGTGTAGTATCTTAGTTTCCTGGATTTCTCAGTCTGCTCACGTCTTCAATTTCACTTTGTTCATCTCGAGTCCTGTGATCATTTGTAATTATTAGATGGCTATGTTTAGTACAGGTATTGGATGCTACAGATAATGAGCCTTGGGGTCCTCATGGTACTGCATTGGCAGAGATAGCACAGGCCACTAAGAAATTGTAATCTCTGGCTTCATGTTCTTTCATGCGTCTTTTTTTTTTTTTTGGGTGTGATTATTCTACTTGAAAAGAATTTTGATTTTATATTGCTTAACATGTGCGTTTGAAATATGTTTAGCTCGGAGTGCCAGATGGTTATGAGTGTTTTGTGGACTAGACTATCTGAGACGGGAAAAGATTGGCGATATGTCTACAAGGTGAGAAATCTTCTTGATGTGTTCCTGCTGTATTAGGAAGTTTACTGTTTATACTTTTAGTTTAACCTGAGGTTTTTTTGTCTTAAAGGCTTTGGCTGTCATTGATTATCTGATTTCAAATGGATCAGAGCGAGCGGTTGATGAGATTATTGAGCATACTTACCAAATATCTGTCAGTATCTTTCTCTTACACACTGATATCTGGTTCTCCCGTGGTTTTTCGATTGACATGATATTTGTTTTGTGATTTTTCATCCATGTAGTCACTCACGAGTTTTGAGTATGTTGAACCAAATGGAAAAGATGTGGGGATCAACGTGAGAAAGAAGGCAGAAAACATAGTCGCTCTCTTGAATAACAAAGAGAAAATCTCAGAAATCAGAGACAAAGCAATAGCAAATCGTAACAAGTTAGTTTTTATACAACTGAAAGTAATGGGTTTTCCCTTTCTTCTCTATACGTTGCCCTGATTGGGTTTGCTGCCTCCAATCAGGTATGTTGGCCTCTCATCCACGGGGATAACATATAAATCTGGTTCAGCTTCAGCTTCAGCTTCGTTTGGTGGTAATTTTCAAAGTGGTTCAAGCAATTATGATAGCTACAAGGATAGGGATTCCAGAGAAGACAAGAATGACTACGAGTCTTTTCAGAAGTCAAGACGCGGTGTTAAAAGTGACGACCAAGGCTTTACTTCAAAGAAGAGTTTTTCACGCTACGGCAGGTTTTATGTCAACCCTATTCATTTCTGATGTCACATTCGTTACGGATTTTGAATATATTTCACTTTGGGAGTTTATTTCCCAGATGAGGCTGCTTGTTTGCTTTTAGTTTCTGTTTTCGTTTACGACTCATTTTGTGTGCTTTTACTCTTATTTTTGCTCACTCAATTTCAATTATGAATGTGCAGCACGGATCATGATAATCTATCCAGTGGGAAAAAGTCACCCGACTCAGCCAAATATAGTTCACATGTGTCTGCAGCTCCTTCAAACAACGATGATGATTTTGATGATTTTGATCCACGTGGAACTTCCAGCAATAGTATGTTTTTTCCTACAACTGTTGAGTTTTTTCCTTGTTATCATTTATTGGACAAATAGTTAGTTTGATGTATATATGTTAGACAAGAAGAGTGATGACTTATCTGTGTCGCTTTCTCCACAGGCAGTACCAACCAAGTAGACCTTTTTGGAGGAGATCTGATTGGTGACCTCTTGGATTCTGGGCCAACAGAAACATCTTCCACCAACAACAACGAGAAATTTCAAGAGGCTGACTTGTTTGCTGATGCAGCTTTTGTATCAGCCTCGGCTCAGGGAACAGAATTTGGGTCACAGCCACAGGTGGGTGACTTCTTCCATCTAAGCTAGTATGCGGCTTTAAACAATTGAATTTTTTTTTATCAATGTTCTATCTGATTCAATTCTGCGCTGCTTGACAAACACGTCCAATTTTGTTGTTGAAGTAATTACGTGTCACAATGAATTGTGCTGTTAAATCGTAGACTGATATGGTTCCGCATGTCTGTTTCTACAGAAAGAAGTTGATCTTTTCTCTGCGTCTGAACCTTCTCTCACAGTTTCTTCAGCTCCTCCGTCCGTTGATCTTTTTGCATCTCCTGAGTCTGCACGCCCAGAAGCCAAGATATCTAAACCTGAGTCTATGACCACTCCCAACATTGTTGACCCATTTGCTGCAGTTCCAATGGATAATTTTGATGGATCTGATCCTTTTGGTGCCTTCACTTCCCACTCGGCTTTCGTCTCTACAGGTCCACAGGCCTCAAATGTGCATGGGAGTGCGACAAACACTACAAGCCCGGTGTCTTTGGCAGACTTGAAGCCACAACACTTGCAAAAGAAAGATCCTTTCCAAGTGAAATCTGGAATTTGGGCAGATTCTCTGAGCCGTGGACTGATTGATCTCAATATAACTGCTCGTAAGTCAAAAACTTGCTCTTTATTAAGAACTCTATCATGTGCCATGCACTAGTATGTGGTAGTGAACTATAAAAAAAAACTAGTCTGCTTTCTTATTAGATGCAGATCAAACTCAAAAGGTATAGTTGGTCAATTACATTCCAACTAATTGTCGAATAGTTCATTTAAAATTCTTGGCTCACATAGAGTTCCAATACCATGTAGCTTGACTTTGCATTGTGTCAAGACATAAATTTTTGGGTTATACTTTCTAAGTCTGATCTTAGTCCTGACTATTTGATTTTCCCTGTAATCAGCCAAAACAACTTCTCTAGCTGATGTGGGCGTTGTGGGTGGTCTGAGCAATGATGAAGGTAACAAAGCATCTGCTGCTTCATACTACTCAGGCTGGTCCATGGGTGCAGGATCCGGGCTCGGTAAAACTGGTCTATACAGTGCACAGCAGCAGCAGCAACAACAAGCACCTGAAATCTCAGATGACTTCTTCTCCAGCCTCAGCAACCAGAACTACCAATCTGGAGGCTTCAAGTAGTGAATTTGTATTGGGATTTTCGTTTTCAGACGGAAAAGGCATATCAGGTTTGACTCCTACATTCAATATTGGAAATCTAAGTAATTTTTAATTAATGGGCTTGTTGTTCCTTGCACTTCATTCATGAGACAATCTAGTCGGTGGCTGATGTGCCATTGTTGTTGTGGCATTTACTTTTGGTTTAAATGAGAGAGAAGAATTGTCTATTGTTTTGATAAGAGAGTTGTTATTATTGGTTTTTAAGTTTTGTTTTGTTCATACAAAAGTATATGTATCAGAATATCTTGTCCGACTCTACAAAGATTTTCTTTATCGTGTGTCAAAAGAGACTCCTACGTTCGTCTTAGTTTTGTTTTCTGATTTTAATTCAGAAACTGCGTATCACATTCACATTGACTAGTCGTATCTTACACAATTTGGTTCACAGCGCACGAATGACTTATAAAATATAAGAATAACATTATCTACAAAGAATAATTGAAAAAAAAAAAAAAAAAACTAGTCCAACACAAAAACAAAAAATGTCATATCTTCACTGGTTTCCCAATATCTTCTTCGTCATTGTCGTCATCTTCTCCTCGATTTTAGCTTCACCCTCACATGGAAGCTCACAAGTTGTACTAGAAGGAGAAGAAGCCACAGTAGTTGGATACGGCTACGTCGTCAGATCAGTGGCCGTTGACTCCAACCAGAAGCTTTTGACGGCGACTCTTGACCTGATCAAACCGTCGTCCGTTTACGCACCAGATGTTAAAACACTTAGCCTTCATGTCAGGTCATTATAATCTTCTCAGTTCTCTTCTCTCACTCCAATCAATATCTAATTTGGCAAGTTTTTCAAAGTTATTTTAAATGTGCGACAATTTAGGAAAGTTTAAATGATTGTGTTTTATGTGCAGCTTGGAGACGAGTGAGCGATTGAGAATCAGAATCACAGATTCTAGTCAACAAAGATGGGAGATACCGGAATCCGTTATTCCTCGCGCCGGAAACCACTCACCTCGCCGCTTCTTAACGGAGGAAGTAAACGGAGGAAACTCGCCGGAGAACAATTTCTTAACAGATCCATCATCGGACTTAGTTTTCACACTCCACAACACCACGCCGTTCGGTTTCTCAGTCACCCGACGCTCCTCCGGCGATGTCCTCTTCGACACATCGCCGGGTAAATCAGATCCAAACACTTACTTCGTCTTCAAAGACCAATTCCTTCAACTATCTTCCGCGTTACCGGGAAACAGATCGAATCTGTACGGTCTCGGAGAGCACACGAAGCGATCGTTCAGGCTAGTTCCCGGCGAGACTATGACTCTGTGGAACGTCGACGTCGGCAGCGAGAATCCGGATGTTAACCTTTACGGATCGCACCCGTTTTACATGGATGTAAGAGGTTCAAACGGTCATGACGAAGCAGGGACGACTCACGGCGTTTTGTTGCTGAACAGCAATGGAATGGATGTGAAGTATGAAGGTCATCGGATTACTTACAATGTGATCGGAGGTATCATTGACCTCTATGTGTTCGTCGGACCATCACCGGAATTGGTTATGAATCAGTACACAGAGCTTATTGGAAGACCTGCTCCTATGCCTTACTGGTCATTTGGTATGAGACATTGCTCTTTGCATTTTTGTTTGCTTAAAGTTAATTAGTCCATAGTCTTGTTTGTGTGAATTGAGATGTGTGTGTTTTGCTTTGATTTTGTGAAGGATTTCACCAATGTAGGTATGGCTACAAGAATGTTTCAGAGCTCGAATCTGTAGTTGATGGATATGCAAAAGCTAGAATACCTCTTGAGGTTATGTGGACAGACATTGATTACATGGACAGCCACAAAGACTTCACTTTGGATCCTGTAAATTTCCCGGAGGACAAGATGAAATCATTTGTGGATACACTTCACAAGAGTGGTCAGAAATACGTGCTGATCTTGGATCCCGGTAACACCCATATACTATCTATCTTTAGTCTCTAGAGTCTTTCAAAATTGATTTTTCAAGATGAATGTATTGGGTTTACGTGTAGGTATTGGTGTGGACAGCTCCGACGGGACGTTTAATAGAGGGATGGAAGCAGATGTTTTCATAAAGCGAGATGGTGAGCCTTATCTCGGTAAGGTATGGCCCGGAAAAGTATACTTCCCCGACTTCTTGAATCCAGCTGCTGCAACTTTTTGGAGCAACGAAATCAAGATTTTCCAGGACATTCTCCCTTTGGATGGTCTGTGGATTGACATGAATGAGTTATCAAATTTCATAACTTCACCTCCATCCCCTGGATCTTCACTCGATGATCCTCCTTACAAGATTAACAATTTCGGGAACAAAGCGCCGATAAACAATAACACAGTACCCGCAACATCTATCCATTATGGAAACGTTAGTGAATACAATGCGCATAACTTGTATGGCCTCTTGGAAGCTAAAGCCACTCACCAGGCTTTAGTGGATGTAACGGGAAAGAGACCGTTTGTTTTGTCGAGATCCACGTTTGTAAGCTCGGGGAAGTACACGGCTCACTGGACAGGTGATAATGCTGCAAAATGGGAGGATTTGGCTTACTCAATCCCTGGAATTCTCAACTTTGGTATGTTTGGAATTCCTATGGTTGGAGCTGATATTTGCGGTTTCTCACATGATACCACCGAGGAACTATGTCGTCGATGGATCCAGGTAGAATGATTATTTCTCGGACACAACCTGTAGACTTGTTTCTGAGTTCATGATCTAACGTTGGCTCTTGGATTATTAGCTTGGAGCTTTTTACCCTTTTGCAAGAGACCATTCGAACCTTAATTCCGTCAGACAAGAACTATACTTGTGGGATTCTGTTGCTTCTTCTGCAAGAAAGGTGCTCGGCCTCCGTATGAGACTGCTCCCACATCTCTACACACTGATGTACGAGGCTCACGTTGGCGGCGTCCCAATCGCGCGACCACTCTTCTTCTCGTTCCCTCGAGACACTAACACATATGGGATCGATTCACAGTTCTTGATCGGTAAAAGCATACTGGTTTCTCCAGCGCTGGAGCAAGGGAAGGTGACGGTGGATGCATATTTCCCCGCAGGAAACTGGTTTGATCTTTTTAACTTTTCATCTGTCATTGGTGGAGGAGATTCTGGCAAGCACGTTAGGCTTGATACTCCCGCAGATCACGTCAACGTTCATGTTCAAGAAGGTAAATATATATATAGTATATTCTTTGATAGCCAGTTTTGATAAGTGGAGTTGAGCTTGAACCGAGTTTGATTTACCTTTGTGATCACATAGGTAGTATTGTGGCAATGCAAGGAGAGGCAATGACAACTAGAGACGCCAGAAAGACACCGTATCAGCTCCTAGTTGTAGCCAGCCGACATGAGAACATCTCGGGCGAACTGTTTCTCGATGACGGGGAAAGCCTTCAGATGGGAGAGGGAGGAGGAAACCGTGATTGGACTCTCGTGAAGTTCCGGTGCTACATAACGGGAAAATCCGTGGTACTAAGATCAGAAGTGGTGAACCCAGAGTACGCGTCAAGAATGAAATGGAGCATCGAGAAAGTAAAATTTGTTGGGTTCGAGAACGTAGCGAACGTGAAAACGTACGAGGTTAGGACAGGTGAGAGATTGAGGAGTCCAAGAATCTCTCTAATTAAAACAGTTATGGACGATGATGATCCAAGGTTTCTGAGTGTGGAGGTTTCTAAACTGTCGCTGCTTGTTGGGAAGAAGTTCGAGATGAGATTGAAATTGACTTGAACAATAAACATACCCAATATTCATATGATAACATTAATAAATAAGGTGTAAAGAAGTTGATAAATAAAAAAATTCAAAATCACTTTTAAGTAATGTGATGCAATTCCTGAATTATAGATATTTGTCCTTTTTATAATCGACCACATGTTGTCATGTTAGAGCATAGCTCTGCCCACAGCCCCATATGACCATCTTTTAATTTGTTTGTCCATTGATATCGCCACAAAAAAATCTTTCGTGTTGTTAATTATAATTGAACAACCAATAACATTAAAACTAATTGGAAAAAATTGTACTAATTGACTGAATTTCCAAAATCTGATATTCTGATAATATATAAGAAAAAGAAAAAAAAAAAAGGCAGTCGACGCTACAAACAGAGCAAAAGCAGCGGTCTTGTCTTGGCAAAAAACAGTTTTCGGCGTCTTCCTCAATTTTACTTTTCTCTCCATCATCTCTCTCTCTCTCTCTCTCTCTCTCTCTCTCTCTCTCTCTCCCTCACGGATTCGTAACTTCTTCTCAGTGCTTTCTCCGTCGTCATCTTCGCATTATTGAATTTGATTCTTACTTTTTTCCTTGTAAGCTCGACACGTGGATTATTCTCTGCTTTTTCCCCTCTTCTCTGTGAAGACTTGAGAGAGATGGGAGTAAGTTTCTTAAATTAGCTCAGCTCTCTAGATCCTAGTCTCGATTTCCTCGCCCGTTGAACAAATTAGTAACTGAATCAACTTTAGATACTTCCGATTCCGTATCCTGCGGCTATCGATTTCGTGAAAGATTTGTGTATTTGATAACTTTCCCGATTTAGTTGATTCTGTCTTGCTGGTGAAGTCTCACAACCTGCTTCGTTATTAGCGGAGCAGATCTGGTGTTCTTAGTTTTAGGTTCTTATTACGATACGAGCAACAAATTCATTGACTTTTTAGGCTTAGTTGATTCAGATTCAGAACTTAGATCAAGTTAGAAGCGGAATCAGAATCTGCTTGTTTAGAATTAGTTTGCTACTATATATAGAGAGAGATGCAGAATAGGGTTGTACAGTTGGAAGAAGGGAAAGATAATGGAATCACGGTTGTTAGAACAGGGCAATACAAGGCATTCCCTACGAAACTGCTACTTCTGCTTGGCTTCTTCCTTGCTTTTGCTATTACTGTCTTCATCATTAGTGTATCTACAATCAAGTATACTGGATTCCAAAGTGTAGTAACCACAGTGACTTCTAGCTTTGTGCCATGCCGTGACGATGAATCTAATGGTTTGAGTAAATGGATACAACCTCCTGCGGTTCTGATGCATAATATGAGTGATGAAGAGCTTCTTTGGCGTGCTTCTTTTTGGCCTCGGAGAAAAGAGTATCCTTTCAAAAGGGTTCCGAAGATTGCGTTTATGTTCTTGACTAAAGGTCCCTTGCCGCTTGCTTCGCTTTGGGAGAGGTTTCTTAAAGGTCACAATGGGCTTTACTCGGTTTACCTTCATCCACACCCTTCTTTTACTGCCAAGTTTCCAGCTAACTCTGTTTTCTACCGGAGGCAGATACCGAGCCAGGTCTGCTTCTTTTTATTCCTCTTCTGTTACATGGATACCAATTACATTTAGCAATGATAAAGTAGAGCTCTCGGATCAGACTTAGTGTTTTTAGTAGCTTTATGTTCAAGGAGTTCTTTAGATTTGCTTTGAAGCTAGTTGGTTATGTAGTTGGTTTTATTGTAATTTGTATGTTTCATTGTGCAGGTTGCAGAATGGGGAAGAATGTCAATGTGTGATGCAGAGAAGCGGCTTCTCGCCAACGCGCTGCTCGATGTCTCCAACGAATGGTTTGTTCTCGTATCAGAGTCATGCATTCCACTCTACAACTTCACAACCATCTACAGCTACTTAAGCCGATCAAAACATAGCTTCATGGGTGCTTTTGATGACCCTGGGCCATATGGGCGTGGCCGCTACAACGGGAACATGGAACCTGAAGTTCCACTTACCAAATGGCGAAAAGGGTCTCAATGGTTTGAGATTAACAGGGACCTCGCAGCTACCATTGTCAAAGACACATTGTATTACCCGAAATTCAAAGAGTTTTGCAGACCCGCTTGCTATGTGGACGAGCATTACTTCCCGACAATGCTGACAATCGAGAAACCGGCTGTCTTGGCTAACCGGAGCATAACGTGGGTGGACTGGTCGAGGGGAGGACCTCACCCGGCTACGTTTGGGAGATCGGACATTACAGAGAAGTTCTTTGAAAGAATATTTGATGGAAGAAACTGCACTTACAACGGTCGCAACACTTCCTTGTGCTATCTCTTTGCGAGGAAGTTTGCTCCGAGTGCTCTTGAGCCTTTGCTTCACATTGCTCCGAAGATTCTTGGATTTTGACTAGTTTATAGTAAAGTCTCCTGAAACCTCTTGTGATCAAATAGAGGTCACGAAATGGGTGGATACGCCGATATTATATTATTTTGTTTGTTGTGATATTATTAGTTTGGAAGAAATGAGATATTAGTAAAGAGAAACTAGGTTGCACAACAGGATCCAGTCATATGTAAACTTTATATATTTAGAGGATTACTATGCATAGATCAAATTTTTCTTTCGGATAGTCTTCGGGACTTTTTTTACGATGCATTAAATAAAACAGGTTTACACACAATTTGTTTTTTTTTTTTTTTCTTCTAATGTTGTGTCTTAATGCATACAAGGGTTAAAGCCTTAACATTAGAAGAAAAAAAAACAAATTGTGATTCAGTAACGATTATTGTCTGTAACTCATTTTATACGATTATAAACAAGTTAGGAAAACGAACAAAACTTTCTTATCATAGATGTTTGTAAAACTAGTCTTGGTACAACATTGTTTACCGACCTGAAAAACCAAAAAAAAAAAGAATTTGCTTACCGACCAAGATATGTGCTTTGAATGTGAATCCAGAAGACTAGAAGAATTAAATGACACAATGGGAAAAAAAAAAGAGAGCCAGGTGGAGACACACTTTTACACCTAATCGAAGGTTCTCGAAACCCTCAAGAGCCTGCCAACGTCTACCATCTGTCTTTCTTTTTTGTTCACTTAAAAAATGTTTATAAAGTTATTCTTTATTGGCCAAATACATGAAAGTGTGAAAAGGTATAATTTGAGGAAAAGAAGGTTTCAAATTTCATTTTTATTATCTGATTGGAATATGTTCTCTATGATACAAAGAAATTCCACAAAATCCACCAATTTTTCTTTTTTCGTTTTGAAAAAACAAACAATGAGAAATCTTATAATCTCTTTTTTTTTTTTGTCTCAAGAAATTAATTTCATTTATATTCTTCAATCTGACTTTTTTGTATTAACTAGAGGAGAAAATCCCACCCATTCAACCAGGTTGTCTCACATTTTTCTCAAAAAAAAAAAAAAAAAAAAAAAAAACCACATATGATTTAATTGCTATTAATAAGTTATTGGAAAACAAGACCATTTTGACAAATCATCATGATGATTAAATAAACAAAATATATACTAATATTCTCCTATATCATCCCAAATTTCCTATTTTGTCTAATCTTTCAATATCACATTAATTTTCTATGATTCCCAAAAGAAAAGAAAAAAAAAGAAAGATGAGTTGTTCACCAAACATAACTGTTTACCAAGTTTTCAAATTCCCTTTAAAAAAAGTAATTTAATCAACATTGCTTTCAGAAATCAAACTCTTTATACACACAAATTAGCCGTTACACGAACCATGTGCAAGCAAATATACTAAAAAGAAAACTTTGGTCCCTACTCTCTGCTCTTCCAACACAAGTCTGCGCATCTTGGCCGTTTCCTTGACGGAACCGCGTTTGCCGTTACTCTGTTCCAAAAAATAGACAGCTCATCAGATTTCTCCACGCGCCGTAACAACCGAAAAACTCACCAGACCGTTGCGCCTTTTCATGCAAGCGAGTTAGATTCACGCTCCTCGTACGAGCGTTTAACAAAAAACAAATATCCTCGCAAACGGCGCCGTAACGGCAGAGAGATGACCTGTCGAAATCTCAGTGATTCCACACGTTTAATATCAACCGTCGATTTATCATAAATCCAGCTGGAAATATCCTGGCAGCTTCTTCATCTCCTGGCCCCCGACCTCTTCTTTATAAACACCTCACACCACATTACATTTTTTTAGAATCATATTACTTCAAAGCAACAACACAAACCCTAGAAATGGCGTTTCAACAAATACTCTTTTTAGAAATGGCGTTCTCTGCTAAGGCTTCAATCGTTGCTCTCATGATGGTGATCATCTCCGTCGTCGCTGTTTCTGCTCAGTCTGAAGCTCCAGCACCAAGTCCTACTTCTGGATCTAGCGCGATCTCTGCGTCTTTCGTCTCAGCTGGAGTAGCAGCAGTTGCGGCTCTCGTCTTCGGCTCTGCTCTTCGGATCTAAGTTTTATTTTTGTGCTGTGATGGTGATTTCGTACAGAGTTTATTATCCGGTATAGGCCATTCATCATTATTATTATTATTATTATTATTCGTCTGTCTCGTGTGTATTCCGAAGCTTATAGATCTCATTTCTACCTAGCTCTTTCTTTCTTCTATGTTCTTAAGATCTTCATATCTGTATTGAGGATCTCTTATTATTCTGAGTATTATTTTGTGGTTTTAGAGTTATGGGATGTGGTTTTTTGATATGATATTATTGAATCTATTCTATTTATTTTATGGATGTTTTTTCTTAGATCTCTTGTTCGTTATGCCTAACGATTCACACAAATCCTGAGAAATTTTGAGAAAATGCGTACAGAGTATGTAGTTGAGAATTTTATAAAATTGAAGAATATATTCTAAACGCGTTTAAATCGAATCATTCCAACCCAAAATCGAACTGTAACTCGAAAGCCAACTTTTGATTATAACGCAGAATCAAATCATTATTATTTTGGCATCAAATTCTATGCTGGTGGGAATTGAATCTGATTCTAATGCAACAAAAATGGTCAAGCGTTAACCAAAATACCGAATCTGAAATTTTGAAATCGAAACCAGTAATTGTCCATTGAACTTATATAATGATGCTACTGAATTAATGTTTGAGTTACAGACTTACAGTATCTTGTTTGTAGTTTGTTAAATGTTTTGCTCCACCTGTGAGTAGTGTAGTTCAATTTCGCTTTCCAATTACACATTTTGATAAAGCTTTGAAGGGGTTAAATGATTTGTGCATTGTTTTAAGAGTTTTCAGAATTATGCAGTACAAGTGTCCATTGCTTATGTTCTTTTAGAGCACCGCACTGTTGAATGTTGATGATACTCATTTCAAATATGGACCTTGACGTTGTGTTTTTTTTTTTTTGGAAAATTGCGGTCTGACTTGTTAAAACAAAAAAATCACGTTGGCGTGTGGAATCAGCTGAACAACTAAAGTACCAATACGAAAGCTTGACCTTTCTTTATCAGCTATGAAGAAAAAATATGCGGGGTTATAATAACGGAATTGAAGTTGTCTTAATGAGACACAAATTTTGGTCAATAGTATTGATTGATAATTAAGGTTGGGAAGAATTATTTGATGATAGTGAAACTTAATGACTTTTGTTGGCACAAGAAATTATAAGTTGTAGCTTTTTTTCTTTCTACACGGTCAAAGAATAATCAACTGTTGGAGTATTGAAATTTGTAACGTGTTTAGTGTTGTGCTGTGTGATTCTCTAGATAGCTACGTTGTTGGATTTTTATAGTTTTACAAATCCTTCATCATAAATGTCTTTCGATTGTATATAAGGTTAATTTATGTGTTTACTTCCATTGATACATTGCATCATATGATCAAATCAATTATCAATTTACCAAACCTGCCTTGGTGGATCTACAAGGCAATAGTCACAATTTTAAATGCAATTACGTTCACGTGATTCACCGTTTGGTTTTTGAGGTTGTAACGTATTTGTTCTATTTGGCTCATGATTGGTTCCTTTTTACTTCGCAGCCTCGCAGGCCACCTGTTCTTGTTTATTTTTTTACAAAAAAAAGTTTTATTCCTAGGAATTAAAGGGAAAAAGAAAATTGTTGGACTTTCATATTTGAGGCCCATTGGGTATATGTCATCTCACCCAATTACCGTAAGTTATTATATATATCATATCAAATTGTTATTCCAAAACAAAAAGAAAAAAGATTCGTTGGGTAACGGATTAGAAATCGATTCTGGCCGGGAAGAAAGAAAAAAAGCAGAGGAGGAATCGCCATGGAAAGTGTTAAGAAGGAGAAGGGCTCATCATCTTATCTTCCTCAAGACCTGATCGAAAAGATTCTTTTGAACTTGCCGGCTAAATCCATACCAAAGCTCGTCGTCGTCTCGAAGCTCTGGTCTTCTATCATCCGAGGCAAAAATTTCATCGATCTGTACCAGAAACAATCTCTATCTCGTCCATGTTTTCTCCACTCGTTCCACCGTGACAGCATCCAGTTCTTCCAGATCAAGCCGTCTCAGTCTCTGGAGGCAGCATCACCGTCTTCTTTTTACACTTGTACAACATCAAGCTTTCCTCTGAATCTTGATACAAGTTACAATGTTTATCCACCTGTATGCGGCGTGATCTGCTTTCAAGATTTGGATAAGGTGGTGGTTTCGAATCCTAGCACGGGCCAGTTCTTGGTTTTACCCAAACTCAACACTAGGAGAAAAGGGATATCAAGATTTTTGGGATACGATCCGGTTAAAGATGAATACAAAGTCTTGTGCATGACGGTATTGACAACTTCTCGAAAGGTTGTGAGCGAAGAGCATCAAGTTTTCACTTTAGGTGCAGGAGCTCAGAAGGAGAAGAAAGAAGCTACATGGAGGATGATCAAATGTAAGGTTCCGCATTGTCCTGTAACCAAAGGGCTATGCAGCAACGGTCTTGTTTATTACGGAGCTTGGTCCAACAATAAGGGAAAAAGGTTTCTAATTGTGTGCTTTGATGTGAGACTGGAAGAGTTTACTCGTGTTAAATTACCTGATGGTGTTGAAATTGTTCGTTTTGGTTCTGTTTTGGTGAACTACCATAGCAAGGTGGCTTTAGCGAATCACTCAGATTTTGCTAAATTTGATATGTGGGTTTTGGAAGATGTCGTCAAACAAGAATGGTCAAAGATCTCTGTCGTGGTTCCTTCTTGGAAAGATTTAGTTGGAAGAGACTACTTCACTTGCAGAGGTGTCGTTAGTTCCGGCAAATTCATATTCGCACCAGTCTATTGGCGTGGCCCGTTTTGTGTTATCAGTTACGATCCCAAGGAAGATATTGGCAGAAGAGTTGTGATTGAAGGACTCGGAGATAACTTGCGTTCTGTGAGCCTCTTCTTGGATCATGTGGAGCGTCCTATATTTCTCTAAAGGAAGGCTATTCGTTTGTTTGATGACTTGTTGGTTTTTTCTATTTTCTGATCTCGGATATGGTTTCTTAGTTCAATGGTTTTGATTAAAGTTCAAGTTTTTAGTTTTTCTCTAGCTAACTGTTTCATATTTGGTTATCTTTGGAGAGAACAAGCAAATGTTATACAAAGTTGTGTCTTTCATGGTGATTACTCCAAAAGTTTTTTGATTTGTGAACAAGATTAATTTTCTTTGCTTATAATAATCTCCATACAATTGGTGCATAATTTGATCCTTGAAAGTTGAAACATAATTTGAAGATAAATTAAGTAAACATTTTGCTACTAGATCACATATAACAACAATTATGCTGGGAGACAAAATATTAGTTTCACATGATTCTGATAAACTAGTACTTTTTTTTATTGTAAATAAGAATGCCTTCACAGCTTGTGACTCTAGGACAGTTATCATTGGTGAATACTGATTACTGAACAAAATTCACAAATAAAGGAAGAAAATAATTGCTAACAAAAACTCTTTTTAAAAAAAAAAAAAAAAAAGCTTGGTCTCTTGAATTCTCTCATATTCTTCAAGTCTTGGTTAGCTTTGAAGATACTTTCGTCACCTCTCTACCACAAAATATCGGACTCGGTACGTGTCTTGGCGAAGGAGCAGCACACATCGTGACCGAACCATCAAAAAAGTCTCCTTCTTGAGTCGGGGCTTGAACCGGATCAGGGGTTCATATACAAATTACCAATAAAGAAAAGGAGAAAAATAAAGTAAAAAAACAGAACTTTTGAATTGGAAGATCCAACGAGGGTTTTGGTGGTTCACATTCACATCGTATTCTCAAAACTCGGCCAATCCAAATTATTCACAATGTTCTTTAACTTCTTATGTTCACCGTTTGGTTTTGATAAGAACAATTTGATGTTACACTAGGCCACCAGAAACAAATAAAAGGAAGAAAAAATTGTCTTTCATACCACCTTCATTATAAAAGGCTCACTGGGTATCTATATTACCTCACCCAATTACCCATATTGCGTCATATAATAAAATTGACCACATTTTAATTAAATATTAATAATTATAAAATTGTTTGCGCAACATAAAAATATAATTCGTTGGTATATATATGTAACGGTTTTAGAAATCTGTTTCAAGGCCGGGAAGGGAAGAAAGAAAAAGCAGAGGAGGAATCGCCATGGAAAGGGTTACGAAGATTAACGATCCACAGAAACGAGACGGTGGCCCATCATTTTCTCTACCTGAAGATCTGATCATAGAGATTCTTTTGAACTTGCCGGCTAAATCCATACCAAAGCTCGTCGTCGTCTCGAAGCTCTGGTCTTCTATCATCCGCAGCAAACATTTCATCGATATCTACCTGGAACAATCTTTAACTCGTCCATGTTTTCTCATCTCGTTCCACCGTGACAGCATCCGGTTCTTCGACTCAATTCCTCTGCAGTCTTTGGAGGCAGCATCACCGTCTTCTTCTTACACTAGTACAACATCAAGCTTTCCTCTGAGTCTTAATACGCGGCTATATCCACTAAGTTACAACGTTTCTCCACCGGTACGCGGCTTGATCTGCTTTCAAGATTTGGATAGGGTGGCGGTTTCGAATCCTAGCACAGGCCAGTTCTTGGTTTTACCAAAACTCAACACTAGGAGAAGAGGGATATCAAGATTTCTCGGATACGATCCGGTTAAAGATGAATACAAAGTCTTGTGCATGACGGTATCGCAAGTTTCTGGACCGGTTGTGAGCGAAGAGCATCAAGTTTTCACTTTAGGTGGAGGAGCTCAGAAGAAGGAGAAAGAAGAAGCTACATGGAGGATGATCGAATGTAAGGTTCCGCATTGTCCTGCAACCAAAGGGATATGTTTGACGACGAATGGAGTTATTTACTACGGAGCTTGGTCAACCCGTGACAGAGCTACACGAGGATCCCTAATTGTGTGCTTTGATGTGAGATTGGAAGAGTTTACTCTTGTTAAATTACCCAACGGTGTCGAAATTGATGGTGGTGATACTGATCAATCTGAACTGGTCAACTACCAGGGGAAGATAGCTTTATTGAATAACTCATGGGTTCAAAACATATACTATGGTAGATTTGATATGTGGGTTTTGGAAGATTTTGGCGTCAAACCAGAATGGTCAAAGATCTCTATCGTGGTTCCTTCTTGGAATGATTTCGTTGGAAAAAGATTATTCGATTGCAGAGGTGCCATTCTTAGTTCCGGCAATTTCATATTCTCACCAGTCTATTCGGATAGCCCCTTCTGTATTATCAGTTACGATCGCGAGAAAGATATTGGCAGAAAAGTTGTGATTGAAGGACTTGGAAATAACTTGTGTTCTGTGAGCGTCTTTTTGGATCATGTGGAGTGTCCTATACTTCTCTAAAGCAAAGTCTATTTGTTTGATGACTTTGCTGGTTTTTTGTTCAGATCTCGGATGGTATCTAGTTCGATGGTTCTGGTTTTGATTGAAGTTCAAGTTTTTTTAGGTTTTTGTCTTCTCTAGAACTAAATGTGTTTCTTATTTGGTTATCTTTGGAGAGAACCAGGTTGTGTTTTCATGATGATTACTCCAAAGGGTTTCTATTTGTGAACAAGATTCTCTTTGCTTATACTACTCTCCATGCATAATTTGATCCTTGACACATAATCTGAAGATAGATTAAGTAAACAATTTTCTATTAATTGTTATTGACACATAATATTAGTTAGTTGTTCAGTAGATCTCATATATATGACAACAACAACAACAAATAACAATTATGCTGGAAAAAAAAAACAAATCAACGAGAAGGGGTTTATTTGTTGTAAGCAAAAACTTTTGGGGTTTATATGAAAATTACGAATGAATTAAAGAAGAGTTTATTTGATGAAAGCATAAAACTTCAGGGGTTCATATGCAAATTACCAATGACTAAAAATAAGGGCTTATATCATGTAAGCATAAAACAGGGGTTCATATGCAAATGACCATTCAACTTTTTGATTAGTGTCGAAATATATAATTCTCCAAAATCTTAGAAGGAAGAAACTTTTTTGATTTGCCAATAGAAGAACATACATAGTAAATTCAATGTGAGCAATAGTAAATATTTAATGTCTCTTAAACAAAAAAAAGTGTAGATATAGTTTTGGCATGAAATAAGTTTTCATTGGCGTTATATTCAACAATATGTATTGGTTCAAATATATTAATCTTTTCCATCAAATCTGAAAGAAAAAAAAACTTGGTTATTTCTATACAAAATTGCAAAAACAAATTAACACAATCAATAAAAACATATATATATATATATATATCATTTGAAGGTTATTATTTATTGTAAACGATTCTATGTTTTCTATATTCTTCTTATAAACAAGTGTGAATTACTGAGTTGTGTTAAATTTTTCCACTATGTTTCTTGATCAATTCGCAAAATAAAAAATAAAAAAAAATAAAAAATCGTTGGTATATATAACGGGTTTTACAATTTGTTTCTAGCCGAGAAAAAAAAAAACAGAGGAATCGCCATGAAAAGAGTTAAGAAGGAGAACGTTCCACAGATACGACTACGACTACGAGGCGATCATGTTGTTGGCTTATCTGTTGATCTCCCTGCAGATCTGATCACAGAGATTCTTTTGAAACTGCCGAGCAAATCCCTAGCCAAGTTCATCGTCCTCTCGAAGCACTGGTCCTCTGAGATCCGCAGCAAGCGTTTCCTCGATCTTTACATGAAACAATCTCTTACTCGTCCGTGTATTCTCTTCACGTTCCACCACGACAGCATCCGTTTCTTCCACTTAGCCTCTCAGTCGTGTCAGGATGATGCTTCTTTTTACACTTGTAAATCAAGCTTTCCTCTGAGTCTTGATCGTCGTGTCTATCAACGAACTTACGACATCACTCCACCAGTACGCGGCTTGATCTGCGTTCAAGATTTGGATAAGGTATTGGTTTCGAATCCTGTCACGGGCCAGTTCTTGGTTTTACCAAAAGTCAGAGCTAGGAGAAGAGGGATATCAAGATATTTCGGATACGATCCGGTTAAAGATGAATACAAAGTCTTGTGCATGACGGTGTTGAAACTTCCTGGAACGGTTGTGAGTGGAGATCATCAAGTTTTTACATTGGGTAGAGAAGCTCAGAAGAAGCCAAACTGGAGAAAGATCAAATGTAACCTTCCGCATTGTCCTGCAACCAACGGTCTATGCAGCGACGGTGTTGTTTATTACGGTGCTTGGTCCAACAGTGATAGAGAAGTATCTCTAATCGTGGGCTTTAACGTGGGATCGGAAGAGTTCACTCTTGTTAAATTACCCGATGGTGTCGAGATTGATAGAAGTGATTCTGGTTTGGTGAACTACAAGAGGAAGGTAGCTTTAGTGAGTCATTCACATCTTGGTACATTTGATATGTGGATTTTGGAAGATGTCGTCAAACCAGAATGGTTAAAGATCTCTGTCGTGGTTCCTTCTTGGCAAAATTTGGTTAGACGACGAGAAAAATTCTCTTGCAGAGGTGTCATTAGTACCGGCGAATTCATATTCCAACCATTCAATTTGGATGGACCGTTATGTGTTATCATTTACGATCGCGAGGAAGATAGTGCCAGAAGAGTTGAGACTGAAGGACTTGGAGTCAACTTGCGTGCTATGAGCCTCTTCTTGTATCATGCGGAGTCCTATATTTCTCTGAAGGAAGACTACTCGTTTGATTGATGATGACTTGGTAGCTGGTTTTTATTTTCGGATCACGGATGGTATCTTAGTTCAATGGTTCTGGTTTTGATTATAGTTAAGTTTTAGTTTTTCTCTAGAACCAAGTAGTTCTTATTTGGTTATCTTTGGTTACAAATTTGTGTCTTTCATGGTGATTACTTCAAAGGGTTTTGATTTGTGAACAACATTCTCTTTGCTTTCTATCAAATTGGTGCATAATTTGATCCTTGACACATAATTTGAAGATAGATTAAGTAAACATTTTGCTACTAGAAAACAATATCAAAGAGAAAGGGTTTATTTGTTGTTAAAAAAAAACGTCTGGGGTTTATATGAAATTACTAATGAGTAAAAGAAGGGTTTACTTGATGAGAGCATAAAAACATCAGGGGTTCATATGCAAATTACCAATAAAGAAAAGGAGAACAAAAAAAAAAAATAGAACCCTGAAAGAGCCAACGAGGGTTTTGGTGTTTCACATTGTATTTTCTCAAAACTCGGCCAATCCAAATCTGTTATCAACGTATAGATCGATTACTCTTTCGGAGAAATGCAATCGATTCGTAGCACTACAAGGTTGTTGCTTCAGAGACACCGTGTCTCCATATCCAACACGCTTCGTTTCACTTCTTCTTCTTCTTCTTCTTCTTCTTCTTCTTCTTCTTCTTCTTCTTCTTCTTCTTCTACATCTTCTTGTGGAAGCTGGTCTGATAACGAATCGAGGAGGCTGGGGTTTGATTCTTTCAGTTCTACCAGAGCTTTTGATTCAGCTTCGACATATCGTATTAGCTCGTTGAAGAATGCTGCTTTTTCCTCTTCGGTAGTACCTGTAAGCCACTCTCGTATTCTGTCGTGTTGGAGTTTGTAGAAATGTAGATAGAGGATGCTTGGTTGTTAATTTGAGATCTTATGTCAAAATTGGTTTGAAAAAATTGCAACTTGTTTAAAAATACTAAAGCTTTGATCTTGCTGAGTAGTGTTGAGTAGTCTCCTAGCCACTTTCGTATTCTATCGTGATAGAAATGGTAGAGTATGTTTGGTTACTAATTGAGATTTAATGTCAAATTGGTTTGAAAAAATTGTAACTTGTGTAAAAATGCTAAAGCTTTGCTCTTGGGTTGGTTTTGCTGAGTAGTGATGAGTAGTCTCCCAGCTACAGGTTCCACTGATTTCGTCTTTTGAAATCAAATTTAGCTGTCTTCATGTGGGGGATTGTGATCGGTATTGCAACCACTAGATAGACAGTGGTTAAAAAGAGATCTTCATTGTCCTAAAGCTTCGTTGCTTGCTTTTCTTCTTAAGCTCTTAGCTGTTTTACTTGTGCCTCTCTCGTGTGGTAGTTAGAGTTATGTAGATATAGAGGAACCCGTTTCGTGTTATTTATTTTCGGCTTTGACACAGCTTTATCTTTTCACTAGTTGTTCTGCTTAACATGTTTTCTGGATGCTTTTTCATGGCCGGGTCACAGTGATATATCTAAATGATTAGGCTTCTAAGTGTCTTGACACTCTCTGTATTTGTATTGTTTGGAAAATGTTTGGCAGAAACAAAACTTGATGTATTCATCGAGGTGCTTTTCCACCGTTGGAGATTCTGTACAGAATACTTCTCAAGTGTCATCTGAGGAGTTAGCTTCTGATGTTCCTCAGAGAATCAAGTTTAAGCGCCTTGATAAAACCGCCAAGCATATAATGCAGGTACAAACTCAGAACTCGACAATTGTCTTTAGAGAAATCATGTCCATGTTTACCTATGTCGCGCAATCTTCTGCAGATTATCGACAAGGAGGCAATTGAGGAAGTGAGAACTCATAGGGAGATACCAAAGATTGAGCCTGGTTACCTTGTGCAGCTAAAAGTGGTAAGTATTGATGTTGGCCTAGATTGTATTTTTTCCTATCTCTTGGGGGTAATGGGATCAAAACATCTTTTATCTTCTAAGTGAGGCTTGCCATATTAATTTTGTTTGAACAGGAAGTGCCTGAGAACAAGAGGCGTGTATCAATTGTAAAAGGCATCGTCATAGCAAAGCGTAATGCTGGTCTTAACTCAACATTTAGGATAAGAAGGCTAGTGGCTGGAGTGGGTGTTGAATCTATGTTCCCCTTGTAAGTACTTTGAATGACCATTTAAGAGCCACTCTTATAAACTCAGCCCACCATGTTTTTGTGTGTTCTCTAACTCTTTACCTTGGTCAATTGAAAATACTGATGTGAGTGAGGGGTGTTTGATGACAGGTATTCCCCAAATCTGAGGGAGATAAAGGTGTTGGAGAAGAAGAAAGTAAGAAGAGCCAAGCTTTATTACCTGAGGGAGAAGACGAATGCTCTCAAAAAGCATTAGCACACACCTTCATAACAAAAGCAGTATTAATCCTGTTCTGAACAAATAAAATGTCTTTGAAGGTTCCCTTTTAGTTACACTCCCCTAAGAAGGAGACACAGTTTGGATATTGTATTTGTGTAATGGCGGATCGTCTTCATAAGTTGTTTGTTGGCTTCTTTATGAGTTATCTCAAATTTTTGTTTGCAGCAATATCAGTTTAGTAAAACAAAAATTTTGAAGACGTTTTAAATAGTTAAACAGTTTAGTGATTGGTATATACTGTTGTAAACTGTTAAACCCTAATTTGGTTTAGTTTATAAATAATCATTTATCAAATAACCTTAAAATAAAATAAAAGGGTTACGAACCCGACCCGACCCGACCCGACTGTCTACGCTTGCCACGCCGGCCCCTTTATCTCTCGATTAGTTTCTCTCTCCAATGGCCAAGCTTCTTCTTCTTCTTCTTCTTCGTGTGGTTTCGCTTCTGACTGTAAGTCTTTTACTCTAATTGCATAAACCCTAATTGTTTCTCCGGTCTATTGCTAGAAACTTAACCTAGATCCTGAGTATTCGATTTGGGAATCGAAATTTGTTATTCATATATTTGCAATGTTGGATCGGGTAGAAACACTCTGATTTTGGGGGGATCTGTACATATAGTTTCTCAGGTTCGTTTTGGGTATCAAATTGTGTGTGTTCATATTTCTAGTGTTGTGAATTGTGAGTAGCTCAAGTAATGTAGGGTTTATAAAAGATTTAAGTTTTTTTTTGGAACAGAATTGTTAATCGTCTTACATTTTTTGCGAAAATTTGTGTTATTGAAGGTGAGTTTAAACCTATCTAGTGATTGTGATTTTTTTGATAGATTGCATCGAAATGCCTAAGAAGATGAGGAAGAGTAGTAGCACTACAATGAAGAAGCCATCACAAGGAGAAGCAAAACCTGTGGCACAACAAGCCAAACGAGTTGTAAAACCTGGTAAATTTGGGAAAGAGATTGAAGACATCTTCGCTGGGAGAATCAAGCTGAAGCCAAAGGTCCAAATACCTGAGACGAACGAGTCCAAAGCAGAGATTGCAAAGAAGAAGAGGAAGAGGGACAGGTTGGAGCGTAAGAACAACCCTGGAAGGGAACCCAGGAGGCAGACAAGGGAGAGGACGGAGCTTGATAACAACCCTGGAAGCGAACCCAGGAGGAGGAGGCAGACAATGGAGAGGACGGAGCTTGATTACTACCCGGAAAGCGAACCCAGGAGTCAGACTACCGAGCTTGATAACAACCCGGGGAGCGAATCCATGAGTCAGACAACAGAGCTTGATAACAACCCGGGAAGCGAAACCAGGAGGAGGCAGACAAGGGAGAGGACGAAGCTTGATGGCAACCCGGAAAGGAAGACAAAGAAGAGTAAGAGAAGCGGACCCAGGAAGATAACTACAGACGGACTCAAAGTGTTCAGGGAAGATGAAATTGGTTTCAACAAGGCCAAATCTGGTGGTACTCGTCTCTGTCCTTTTGACTGTAATTGTTGCTTCTAGATCTTCTTGAACCAGTTTTTTGAAGCTTTTGCTTTATTGGTGCCCAAGTAGATTAAAAACTTGGTCTGGTTGTAATGGATGAATGATCTCAGTTATCAAGATTTGTTGTTACTGTTGAATTCATGTTTGATGAGAAAAAATACATTTTTTTTTTCTTTCTATCCAATTTTGATGTTCCTAGTCTGATGAGATGAGTACAAAGTGTTGTGCATGGCTTTAGTCCGAGTTTTCACTTTAGGAGGAGCTCAGAAGAAGAAAACAGCAACATGGAGAATGATCAAATGTAAGTTTCCACATTGTCCTGTAACTACAGGGCTATATATGATGGAGCTTGGTCCAACAGAAAAGATCTCTATTAATAGGCTTTGATGTGCCGTTGGAAGAGTTTACTCTTGTTGAATTACCCTACTGTGTAGAAATTAATCGTAGTAATTCTGAATTGGTCAACTACAAGAGGAAGGTTGCATCTTCGTCGTGGTGTCTTCTTGGGAAGATTTACTTTGGAGGGTGTAAACAAACAAGAATGGTCAAACATCTTCGTCGTGGTGTCTTCTTGGGAAGATTTACTTGGAGAAAACGTATTCTCTTGCAGAGGTGCCATTAGTTCCGGCGAATTCATATTCTTTATGATCAGTTACTATTGCAAGAAGGACATTGCCAGAAGAGTTGAGACTGAAGGAATTGGATGGAGATCGATTTGCTTGTATGACACAGTCTTCTTGAATTCATATTCTTTCTGGTTTTTGTTTAGTTTAATGTATGATCTCAACTAAGACCAATACTTTTTAGAATTGAAACATCTCGTCACCCATTTGTCTAGTCTCTTTGAAGAAGACAGGAGATTCTTCGGCCAAGACAGGAAATTCGTCTCAAAATCAAGAATCTCTGTCTCAGATTCAAGAAGTGTCGATAGAGAATTAAGAAGCTGAAGAGATGAGCAAAACCGAAGTTGTGTGGGTTTAATAAAAGGAAAACAAATCACATGTCTTACTGGATACAGTCTTCCTCTTCTTCAAGTGTTCAATGGTCAAGTCCACCTGCACAAAGAAACGAAACCAGAGTCAAGACAGAGCAACAGAAAGGCAAAGCAAGGCTAGCGTGTACGAAGCCAATCATCCTTAGCAATAAGTTTGAATGTCTTGACTCATATGAGACCTGATAAGATTGATGAGTTGTCAGAGGTGAAAACCCTAATGCCTATAAAAGGCAAATGATGTAATCATAACAAAAAGAGGAAAATAAGAAGTGAAATGTTCTTCACCTAAAGAGCCACTGAGCTCATTCTTACACCTCTTTGATGATGACCAAAGAATTATCTTTCATATTGCGTGTTGACATTGCTCCTGTGGTAGTGGAAGTTCATAATTAAGGGGTGGCTGTCTGTGCAAAAAAAAAGTTAAGGAACTGCTCTCGGGGTATGATTACTTGCTTTTGTTGACAAGTCTGTGTCGTCTCTTCTTAGGTAGGATTCGTTTTTTCATGGTATTGCTAACAGAAAACTCTGTTTCTTCTTTCTTTGCAACTCTTTCCGATTATCATATTTGGTAGAGGAAGTAGGTAAATAAAGTTTTTGTGGTCAAAGTGAAAGATAAAATACGGATCGGAGTATTTACAACAGTAGACTCGGCGAGATTTTTCAGAACATTTGGTGCATTGTTAAGAAGCACCGAGGATCGCGTTTATACAAAACTAAACTGAAACCGAGTTAAAGATGTAAATACGTAACAATATCAAATAGTTAATGACGCAACATACAGAGATTAAGAACAATTATAGCTAGCTAGTGATCGACATACTAATAAAAAGAAATAGAGATAAATTCAGCGTACACACTAATGAACAGATACTAAATTAGAATCCAAGGGTTTCGGATGAATCGTCTTTAACCTCAAGAGCTTACTCAAAAGTTTCTTAAACTGTGGAGGCTTATTAGATGGGAAAATCTTCAATTTCAGGGGCTTGTTTATAATATCCATTGTTATCTTTGAAGCTCTTCTGATTCTCAACTTCAACTTCACCGGCAACGAAATTTTCTCTTTAGCGACGGCTACAACAATCTTCTCCGCCTTCTCTTCAGGACACAAAAACCGATGCAACATCAACGCAGATGCGTTTCCTCTCTTCTTAGGTTCCCTTGCGAAACATGTTTCAATAAACTCCCTTGCATCACAAGGCACATACTCAGGGATCTCTGGAGCTTCACCATCATAAAGAAAGTCCATGAGATCGAAAATTCCTACACCTGCCCATGGCTTTCTACCTGTGTACATCTCCAACACTAAGCACCCTAACGACCACAAATCTAGGGTTTTCTTGGCGGCCCCGTCGTGGAGAGACTCTGGTGGCATGTAAATAGGCGTTCCAACAAACGGGTAATCAGTTTCCCAGTGACTTGGAACTTCTCTGACTTCTCTTGTGTTTCCAAAATCAGAAATCTTCAACACGTACGAAGAATCTTTGCACGAGAAGATAAGGAGGTTATCGGACTTGAGATCACAATGAACATAACCATGACTATGAATCGAGACCAATCCTTCGAGAATCATACGAGTGAAGTCTCTGATCACTGGATCTGGTAACCTTCTGTCGGTATAATTATCCATGAAAGATCTTAAACTCCCTTCGGTTGCGTATTCGAGAAGCAATTTGTAGACTTTGTGTCCGTTAACGTTTAAACCTTCTTCCAAATCGTCTCCATAGCATATAACGATGTTCGGATATCCTTTGAGTTCGGAAAGAATCTGAAACTCTCTGTTGAGAGAGTCGTAATTTCTGGCCTCAGATGTTTTGACGGTGGCATGATACGAGGAACCGTCGCTTTTAGTGTATTTGAAGAGATCAACAGAACCAAAATCGCCTTTACCTAAGAATCTCACGAACTCTTCAGTTGATTGCATATTTGCAGCAAGATTTTGTTCTAGAGTTGCTTCAAACTCGAACTGTGTGTGTTACAAAGCTTAGAGAAATTCACAGCGAGAGAAACTGAAAAAAAAAAATTGCAGGCTGCAGCAATAGAGTAAAATAGGGAATTGTAGTGAAAGAGAAGTAAAGTGAAACATATATATAGAGTTTATAGCTAGGGTATCTAAGTCGGTGACTTGGTTTTCCTTTTATTAACGTTGGGAGCGTCATGCTAATGGAAATTTATCTAATTCGTACCGGTGGTTTGGTTTTCGAAATTGTAACGAGAGAATGGGAACCAAAAAACAAGGAATAGCAGCGATCGAGAGAGGAAAAATAATGGAAATTTCAGTTTTAAACAGTTTCAGAAAAGAAAAAAAAAATAATGGAAACTTTTAGTTTTAGAGTTGGGTTCAACTAATGCAAATTATGCAATGGTTCTGGCTTGATCAAAGTAAATTCTAGTTTTGAACTAGCAAAGTTCAATTTCTTTTATTTGGTTACATTTGGAGTGAACCAGAAAATTCTTCTACACGTTTAATCTTTTATGATGAACTGGGTGATGTTATAAAGGTTCTTTCTTTGTTGACAAGGTTTTCTTTCTTACAGTCTCCATCAAAAAAGGTGTTCGATTTGTCATACTAGGGTCCATTTGATCTTTGCGGTTTCTATAATCACACCAGAAGGAGAAAGAGAGAGAATACACGCACATACTCGTATACATAAATACATGTGTAAATAAATATTTAGCAGTAGTCAGCATCTAGCTGAAAACTGGTTGATAATCAATATAACAAAAGAACTCAGACAAACACAAACATCTTAACTTCATTAAGTTTCCACAACAAACTTAGAAACACACTCCTTTACATGGCATCTACACCACAAAGAAACATGTAATGCAGAAACGTCCACGATTTATTATTAGCCCCCAAACTTTGGTAAAAATGTCTGAAAAAAGCCCCTTTCACAATTGGAGGGATTTTAAAGCTCATTTAGTCCACCAATGCAAGAAATCCTTGCGTCTGTTGATTTTCTTCTGAAGCTGGAGGAGTCCATAGAGCAAAGCCTCAGCGGTTGGTGGGCACCCAGGGACATAAATGTCGACCGGCACAATTCTGTCACACCCTCGAACCACAGAGTAGGAGTAGTGATAGTATCCACCTCCATTGGCGCAACTTCCCATTGATATCACCCACCTTGGATCAGGCATCTGGTCATAAACCCTGTGATTGTATCCAAGATATTAGAAGTTGGAATTTCACACAAACCAAACAACAACAGAACATTGAGTTGATCAGCATACACAACTTCTCTTAATTCTACCAGAGCAAGACTGATTTCTGAACATACCTCTAAATACTAGTTTCTCAACGATACTTATATCCGCACAAGAACTAAGCTAGACCAATTTATAAAGCTGCCAATCATCTCTCAAATGCATCTAAATTTTGCTCATCTTAATGGTTATTGTATTGAGAACCGTGATTACTTGCAGCTAATAGATTGGCTTGGGATATTTTATATCTATTGTGTCTGGGCCTAGAGACGACATAGTACTACTAGCTCAGCTACCTACCAGAAAACATAGACATACAATTCTAAAGAAGGGTTCATCCTTCAAACACGAAAAATAGGAGTCTGTTAAGTGCGTTCAATAGCCACTTCCATACAACGACATAGACATCAGGGCTCAAAGACAACGAAGAAAAGTAATCATGCACGATCCCAATCAGCCAGGACAAGGATCACCAATCTTTTAGAAACAAGAAAAGATCGTAACAATGATATCTCCAATCTCTAATCAGGACCAGCTTTGATAAAGCCAAGCATGATGATTGCTGAAAGGGGCACTTACCCATGTTCATCTACTAAGCTAGATAATCTCAAATCTCTATCTACTCACAAAAGACAAGCACAGAGATTGATTATATAAGTCTTCCACAAACCTAATCTGCATCCCTAATTGCTAGAACACTTCATGAATTCAAACCTAAAACTTCACAAATTAATGAATAAATCTGCGCTAGACAAAGAATATGAAACTGTATGACTTCCAGGTCATCAGACCTTATACTTCATACAGCAATTCTCGATTTGTCACAGACCTCGCAATCTAATCAGAAAACATGAACCCTAAAATCGCAGGGGAAGAAAAAATCCCAAATTGAAATCCCCAATTATATTCTCAGAAAACCTAATTTAAGAACATATCAAGCAGAACAACACAAATCCGAGATCCAAAGATATAAATCAGCCGTTTTATTCCATGAATAAGGGAGAGAGAGAGAGAGAGAGAGGCGTACTTGCGAAGAGCCGGAGCCATCTTGTTGGTAAGAGTCCCAGCAACAATCATACAATCAGACTGGCGAGGACTAGGCCTGAAGATGATACCGAATCGATCGAGATCGTAACGAGCAGCACCGGTATGCATCATTTCAACGGCGCAGCAAGCGAGACCAAAGGTCATAGGCCAGAGCGATCCCGTACGAGCAAAGTTCATGAGATCATCGACCTTGGAGATCACAAATTCGGCCGCCTTGGAGAGACCAGGAGGAGGAGCGGTGGTGGAAGGAGGACCAGGTTTCGTGTAAGAAGTCGGTGTTGCGGAGGGGGATAGAGATGGAAGGGATGTGTGGAGGTGAGAAACCGAAGCGGCGGCGGCTGCGCGTTGAGATTGGAGGAGGAGAGGGAGGCGCGTGGCGGTGTTGCGTGTAATCATCGCCATCGAGAGAGATTTGTCTCTTTTTTTTTGCTCTTTCGTCGTGGAGTTTGATATAACCACGCGACTCTATCTATCAAATAACCAATTTACTAAATACAGGTGACGAGAACTTTATATAATAAATAGTTCGGAGACTTTTTTTCACTTTTTTTTCTTTTCACTTTCTACATTTTTATGTTATTGTCAGTAATAAAGCGATTTTACTGTAAATTTTAAGTTTTACAAAAATTTATTTTAAAATTTACCACAATAATATCATATTGTAAATTGAAATTTAAAATGCTAATGCCAAAATTAAATTTGAAATTCTAATGTAAACAATTAATATTTAGGATTCCCTCTCTTTATTCGGCCCCCCCTTTTCTTTGAATTTTCACGTCAGATAAACACACATAGGGTTTCATCTCTCTCTCTCTCTCAATTTCCCCAAAATTTTCAAAATCCCTTCTCCGTCACCGGGAAATTTCAAAAATGCAACCTCCGATTTGTAAACCCAAGCTTCAGAGTCACCTCGAATTTCTGAAACCGCTTCTCGATGACTCGATTAAGCAGCTCTTGTTGCAGTACCGAAGCGGACGAACCAATTTCTCCGATTTCGACTCCATCTTCACTCGTATCCTTCACGATCTTCCCGAACCATCACCACCTCTCGAACTAGTCTGGTTCTACTCCTCCGTTAGATTCTACGCTTCCAGATTAGCTTTCCGGGACGACTCCGTTAGGTTAACTTCGAGCTTCTTCCAGCTGCTAGTCTCTTTCTCCGATTCGTTTCCCGGCGTCAAGAAGGTAGCTCTGTTATCTCCTGTTGTTTACCAGCTGAGTCGTTTGGTTGTTACTAGGAGGAGAGACGCTTTGAGTTTGTTAGAAGGGATTGTGAGCTATATTAGCATGCACTGTGTTGATGAACCAGGAGGTGAGGATGGTGATGTGTTGATGGTCTCTGGTTTTAGTTTTGCTGATTTGAGTAGAGTTTGGGTTGTGGATGAAGTTGAAGAGAATTGTAGAGTTGATGATTGTTTGGAGGTCTTCATGCCGTTTGTTAGTGAAAAATTGCGTAAAGAGATTGATTCTGAGTCCTGTCGCGTTGGTTACTTAGCTGGAATCGTAGCTTCACAGGTCTTCTTGCTCAGTTTATGCTCAAGATTTAATTCGGAATTAAGCAGATCCAAACTAGAATTGGATCTGCGGGAATCTGTGCTTCAGATGATTTCTGGATTCCAGAGTTGCTATTTTTTTGGTGAGTGTAACGCCTTTTTCTTTAGCTATTTCTCATTCTATGGAGATTTCTGGTAGTTTCCAATTCAAATAACATTAGATTTACAGGGCCAGCAGACTATTTAGTGTCTCCAGATATCTCAATTGGTTTAATTTTTAGTTTTGTTCTTGTTACAGATGTCATTCTCAAGATGCTGTTGCTGGAGCCATATCTGCATTTAACATCACTTCTGGTTTGTTCTTTGACAAAACTGTATCAACTACTTTAGCCTTCTCTCACTTGGGTGACTTGAAAGTTTGAAATTAGTGGTCTGTGCTTTCGTAATGTGTGTACAGCCGGATGTGCAAGAAATTCCATAGGTGCTTCTAGAATCACATTGTATGTAACATGGGAATTGGATTATTATTTCATGAGAAAGCTTTTAATCTTTCAGGGTCCGGAAGATGAAGCTCTTTTAACGGAAATCATAACAGATGCTGTGATTAAATCAGCAGAAAAGCTATTCCTCAATCCTGGAAGTGGAACTTCACAAAAAAGTTTACACTTGAAGAACATTGCTATTAATTGGTTGTTTCTTTTTGACAAGGCTTTGGCTTCTCTAAGGTATATGCTTATAAGGTCTACAGAATTAATTGCTTCAGTTACTTTATTGTTTTGCTTGATACTTTAAAGGATTATGCAGGAGAAATAAAGATCAAGAAAAAACCATCAGCTACATGAGCACGTTCTCCAATTCACTTATTCCTCACCACTTGATCAATTGGGTAATCAGTCAAGGTGAAGTGATTAGAGATGCAGACGCATTGAGAAACTTGACTCCCGCATCCTTCCTCGGTAAAATTGCTTCTTTTGTTACTAATAAATAATGTGTTTGTTTTCATGAGTGATTTGTTCCACAGAACTTCCCATCTGTTCACCGGAGCTGTTATGAGTCACTCGGCTTAGTTGACTAATCCATTGTACTAAACCTGATCACCAGGATGGCTTGTGTCCCTTGAAGAGCAAGGACTAAGGGTGTTTGACTGTGACCATTCCAAAAAGTACGCCAAAACTGTGATTCACAAGTCAAGACCAGATCTCAGTCTCGGAGCCACATTGCAGAAACAACAAGAAGAGTTTGATCAAGATGCAGACATGGCTGATGGACACATTGTGTCATCTATCTCAATTCTCAGCAGCAACACAAGAAAGCGTAAAGAAGAGAGGCATAATGAGGGAGAAACGAAAGTGAAGCTCTTCAAACATAGACACAGCAACATTCAAGAGAAGTCCAAGTGTCAACCTTTTGTCTTCTCGGATAGTTTGGTGAACGGGACTGAGGTTGAAGTATCAGACATGGAGCTATGAATCTGGACCATTTATAGTTAATGAAATCGGCTTAATATTATTATATGGTAGAGATGTAAGAATGCTGCTGAAGTAATTGTTGTCTAGAGATTATAACAAGTTCACTTTTGTAACTATTTAGAACCTTCTTATCGTAATGTAAACTCGTGAATCGGGATGAATCCTCCTAAGATGAGCAGCGCCTTTAAATCGTCCTCCATCTCCAGCATCAAAGAGTTAATAGGGATTTATATGACTAAAAGATATTTGACTGATGGGGTTGGGCGTTCTGTAGCAAATGAGAGGTTCTTTAAGACACAAAGAGAAATCAGTGCGAATCAAAGAGTGGAAGATTTCCCGTAAGCAAGCTCAATCAATGGACTTCTGTTAAAACTGGAAATGAACGATGGTTTCTTGTAATTCACTAATTTGGAAGCTAAAAATGACAAAAAGCTTCTGTTCATGGGTTTTGTCTTTCATCATTGCTCAGTCAGTGTTAAAGTTAATGGGCCTTTCGTGTAACTCTGTTGGGAGCTTATGTTATGGCTATTACCCCAACAATACTCTAGTATATATAAATTTCCAAAGATGATCTACTACTAATTTGGTTGTGATTTGTGAGATAAAAAAAAAAATCTAAATGGTGATTGGTGAATACGAGTTATGTATATTGCCGCTGATTATTTGTTTCTGGTTTTAGTATTTGGGTGTGCGTTTTGATGTTTCTAATCATTATACACATGAAAAAGACTTTTCTTCACTACTGAATTTGAAATGATTTGAGGCTTGGTAAATTTAATAGGGCATTTCCCAAATCATAAGTACTTGAATAATAGAAGATTTTCAATTATTTAGGATTCGTTTTTGGGGGAACATATTATCAATTTATCATACTCAATAAAGGATAGAGTATGATCTGCCGAAATCCACAAGAAAATCCTCAAAAGTTATTCGTATGAACTACCATAATTTACAAAACAATTATAGTAACTCCTTGTTCACGTCTTAAAGAAGAAAAAGAGTTTACTAACCCAGGAATGTTCCAAAATTTGATAATGGTTTGGATTCAATTCGAACTAGAGTACGAAAGTTTCAAACTTCATTTTCTTTAGACTTGAAGTAATGGAAGTATCTACAAATTGACACGTAGTTAATATATGTGCAACAACTTCCATATAAGCCAATAGCCATGATGTAATGAGTTGGATTAAAAGCAAAGAAATGTCGCTATAGATAATGTAAGAAACAAAACTAATGTAACTTTTAAATATGTACACCTTTTTTATGCTATCTGTATATTTACAAAAGTAACGTATGTTTTTTTCTGCGTGTGGTGTGGACGTATCTAAAAGTATTTACATACTACATAAATATTGTCGGCGAAGATTCGTGTATAGTTTCCCATATGATGAGATGATTCTAGATTTAGATTGATGAGTGATGGTGGCGAGATGGAGACAGCAACTAATTAAAGTATTAGTATTAATTGTATTAACCAAATGGTAAGCTTTAAAGTTTTGAGTAATGGCGTCACACGTGCCTTCGTTTGATCTGAAATTAGGGAAACATTTACTGTTATCACGTAGTCGTATTTGATCAAAAACAAACAACCACTGCATGCCTTTCTCACTTATAAAAAGATATGTCTGTATAGAGTGCCTTAAATGATTTCGGACATACGCAAGGAAATTTGCTGGCATTTTAAGAAAAGTATCGAGTTTTTATATAAAATAGTTCAATCGATTGATCTGTGAAATGCAAATCTCCAAAAATAAATTATTTTTATCCTGGATCCATTTTCTTAACTTCATAATCGTTTTTGTAAAATAGTTAAATGGTAGTAACATCTCATACTATACTGTTTTTTTAAAAATTAAAAATATATTGTATAATTGTTTTTTAAATTATTTATATATTCCATGAAAATATATTAGCTAAAGCTTTTAAATGTGCTTAACTAAATTTTTTAAAAAATAATCAGAAAATACTATATCTATATATTTACACTTTGGTTCGTGTATAATGGTTGATACAAATTCATATCTTATTATATAATAGTTAATAATAATGGAATGGATGTACCTTTGAATAAATGAAATCATTATTCTGTTTTTAAATAAATAAAAATCTTTATTTCTACAAGACCAGATTCAGTTGATTTTTAAAAGAACCATATATCAAATATATTTATATTACTATAAAAAACCCCCCAAAAAAAATATTACAATAAAAGTGACATTGTACTGAAATTTACATGATTGCAAAGTCTTCTAGGAGTCATCATTATTATTTGATTGATATGAACAAAACTTTAGAAAAAGAAAGAAAAAAAAAACGAAAATCAAGAGGCATATTCAACAAAAGAAAGAACATCAAGAGACATAAATTTTTAAATATCGAAAATGGTATGCCTAAATGTAAAGATTAAGAAACGTGGTTGGTGGGTTAATCATTATAATATTTCCATATGAAAAACATAGGATAAAAGAAAACAAAAGCTGGTGATAAAAGAGCTAAGAATTGTACTAAATAATATGTAATCATTACTTTGTTAATTAGCACTCAAAAACAAAATATATAGGTAGAAATTATTCGGTGAGTAGTGTGAGCAATTCCTAGGGGGTGAACTTCTCTTTTCACCTACTTGTAAAATAAGAAAAAAAAATCTGTATACATTATTGTAAAATTAAAAATTTAAACCATTTTTTTATAAACCCAAACCGACATATAATTTCATTCTAATTGTAAAATCTAAACCCTAACCATCTCATTTGTAAACCCCAAACCGACATATAATTTCGTTCTAATTGTAAAATCTTAACCCTAACCATCTCATTTGTAAACCCAAACCGACATATAATTTCGTTCTAATTGTAAAATCTAAATCCTAACCATCTCATTTGTAAACCCAAACCGACATATAATTTCGTTCTAATTATAAAATCTAAACTCTAACCACTTCATTTGTAAACTCAAACCAACATATAATTTCGTTTTAATTATATAATCTAAACCCTAAAAAATTATTTGCAAATCCAAACCGACATAATTTCGTTTTTATTGTAAAATCTAAACCCTAAACAATTTATTTGTAAACCCAAACCGACACATAATTTTGTTCTAGTTGTAAAATCTAAACCAAGCCAATATTTAAATTTCCTAAATTAAAAGTATACAGAATTTGTTTCTTTAATTGGTTTTGCTTTTTAATTTAATTTTAGTTTATTTTTAAAATGAGATAATATATAGAAGATTTTGATTGATTGAAAAGAAGGATGTGAATGGAGAGGTTCACCTGTAAGAGTGAGTATTTTTCCTTTTGAATTAACCTCCTTTTTGTTCATCTTTAAACAAAATTGTTAAGTGCGGCTAAGTTGTCGTGTCCCACTGCAATCCATCATGTAATGAGAATAAAAAAAAACAGACTTGAATTTTTATTATCGAATGTAATAAGCACAACAACACCACTGAATGTATAATGTATTGTTCCATCTGATTTTGGAATATTCCATGGAATTTGTTCAACTTAATTCAAAGATCTTTAACTTGTAACTATCATTGATTATAAAAAGTTGAAATATTATTACTATAGATAAGACTGACATGTGTTTATGCTTTTATATATTTTATGTTCGACAGATTTGTAAATTAAATTTATCATATATCAATCTTCGCATTTACTGAGCTAACAACTTGTGTACCCGATCAAACAAAGCTAATTAACGTGTTGAAAAGCTCGAAACTCATAAATTTTAAACAGATCCGATTATTATTAAAAAGTGATGTAATTTGTTTCTATATAGTATATTTTTTTTTTGGGTCACGGTCAACTACATTTTAATGATGTTCAGATATGATGATGCAAATTAATTAATAAAATCAGAAGGAAAAAAAGATTTGAAAATATTAATTTGGGGGAGGATTGGATTTATAAATTAAGCAAAAGGGACTAATGGTTTATAGATTTTACTACGAGGTCTTCTTGTTGTTGGATGCCAATGACATATACCAACTCGACAAGAAAACGACATGTGTGTTCTCACTCTTTTACGCAATGGACCCCGTTTTTTTTTTTTTTTTGGCTCAACAACAACTTATACATTCATCAATACAGTTATACAATATCTGCATTCACCAAGGATTTTAACCAACTTGGCTCAATAGCATACAACTTAGGATCAAAGTTCTGAAAAGAAAGTGATTCCTGAGCTATCCTATCGGCTACACCATTACCAGATCGCTTAATAAAAACCACCTTGCACTGGTCGAAGAGGGGAAGATGATGCCTGATATCTTGCACAATTGGATCAATAGTTGGCCTACTTCCTTCCCCATTTAGCAGGTCTACCAGTGTCTGAGAATCAGACTCAAATATGACCCGGGGGTATTGGAGACGAACTAAGTTTATCACCGCCCATCTGAAAGCTTCAGCTTCAATCTCCAACACAGTCCGTGTCTTTGACACCATTCTTGCCCCTGCCCATAAAATTTTGCCTCTGTTATCTCTAAGAACCCATCCTAAACCTCCTGTGTCACCATCATGGGGCCAGGCTCCGTCGGAGTTACATTTGACCCAGTCCTGCGATGGTTTGATCCATTTATTCCTGTTAAGAGACCCTGGAGGGTTAGGATGTTTTATACCTCTTAGCTCCAACCTTTGACTCCATTCTTCTGCATCCTCTTTGGCCTTGTTGATTAAACTTTGCCTCATATTCTCTGCCCTTGAAGATGAGATTATTCTGGTTTTTCCAAATTCTCCAAAGAATCCAAGGAGATAGAGAGGAGAGGTTCTCTTGAGAGGGGATCTCCTTATGGTAATTAAAAACCCAGAAAAGGTTGGCATATACCGAGTTTGACCAATCACCCTCCGGAGGGACAGGAATCGGAGAGATTGCCCAAACTAATCTGGATAATGGGCAAGTAAACAAGAGATGATTTGTTGATTCTCTAGCATTGGGGCATCGGATACAGCTTGCCTCTCTTGATATGTGGCGATGGTATTTTTTAGAAAGTATTTTTTAGGTAATACCTACAATTTAAAAAGTATTTTTTAGGTAAAAGAAAGAAAGAAAATGGCGGCTAGGGTTTCATCTCCATCGATTGATTTCCAAATCTGCTAATTGAAACCTTAGTCTTCTCATTCAGTTGGTGTTCGCTAGAGTACCCACTGTTCAGTAAAGTCGAAGTGACTTGTTGGTGGTTTCGTGCGACGGGTAGATTTATGAAGATCTTATTGAAGAAAACTCCATGAGCATCATCGTTCGCTGTTTAAATCCGTCAGTTCATAAAGTGGGTGGACTAGTGAAGGCTCTTCCTACAATTTGGGGCTTCGATGATAGAGTGCGGGGAAGAAGTGTAGGGGAAGACCGTGTCCAATTCTTCTTTGAGAACGAAGGAGACCTTCGTCATGTTCTTCTGCGAGGGCCGTGGTTTGTCAATGGCTGGATTGTATCCCTTGACAAATGGATCCCAAATCCAGGAGCAGATTTTCTTAATAGGATTCTATTTTGGATTCGGATTAAGGGACTTCCAGTCCATCTTCTGAAAAAACAAGCGGTGGAAAGCATTGTTGAACCAATGGGGAAGATAGAAGCGGTGGAATTGCACGCAAAGAACTCTACTTCGGTAGAATATGTTAGAGCAAGAGTTTGGATCATAGCAGATGAACCTCTCCAGTTTAGAAAAGTTGCAAAATTCAAGTCGGGGGAGGTAATTCCTGTAGAGCTAACTTATGAGAAACTTCTTAAGGTTTGCTTGCTCTGTAAAAGATTGACACATGATAGATCCATCTGTCCATTCCAAGTTCACGAACCATCAAGGAATGTGAATCAAATCCCGAAAAGGAAAGGACGACAAACAGAAAGATCTGCAGCTTTCAAGGCTCAAGCCAAGGGTAAAGGCAAAGCAGTGGAGAAAAATGACACAGACGGAATGGCTGAAAGACCCCACAGTAATGCTCAATGTGTTGGTCTCTCGGTTTCTCTTTCTGATTCTTCTCCGAAAGGTATAACTATCAAGGATAGACTGCAGTGGTCAAATAAGGGGAACAGAGGGTGCAGAGAAAGACAAGGAAGTTCCCAGCAGCCACTGCAGGAATGGAAACCGAAAGAAAGGGTTGCAGATAATTCAACCAAGGAAGTTGGGAATGGGGCATCAGAAGACTTAGGCACCTCCCTTTCAAAACGACGAAGAGAATCGGGAAGTGAGGAAAGACAAACTAAAAAGGCTAAATTAGGATCAGAAAGGAAGAATGACTTCACCCCCTCGGTGTTCTTACGTCTGGGAAGTAGTGGTGAAAAGTCGAATAGCAGTGGAAGGAAGAGGAACAAGTCGGGTGAAGAAGGAGCAGAGAACGGAAATAAGAAAATCTCTCCCTCAGTCTTTGAGAGATTGGGATCCAACTCCTCCCCGTCTGGTTCCAAATCTCAAGATAAGTCCGTTCCAACAGATCAATCTGCACATGTTGGAACTCAGGGAACTCATGGGACGAATCATTCTGCTTCATCTAAAGCAGCATATCACAGGAACTCTTCAGATCATTTATCTGATGGTGCCAATGATACAATCTTGAAAGAAGGGTTGATGGTTAATTCCAACCCTTCGAAGTCATCATGAGAATACTGAGTTGGAACTGTCAGGGGGTGGGGAATACCCCTACAGTTCGACATCTATGGGAGATACGTGGTCAGTATCTGCCTGAAATAATATTCCTCTGTGAGACCAAGAAAAAAAGAGATTACTTAGAGAATGTGGTAGGACATTTAGGATACTTTGACTTGCACACGGTGGAACCAACAGGGAAGAGTGGTGGTCTGGCATTAATGTGGAGAGACTCGGTGGGATTAAAATACTTCATTCAGATAAGAGGATCATTGATGTGCAAGTGAAATGGCAGGATAAAGTCTTCTACCTGTTGTGTATCTATGGTGACCCTGTTAGAGGCGCAAGAGGAGGTGTTTGGGAAAGATTGACAAGGATAGGGATCTCTAGAAGTGGACCATGGATGTTAACAGGCGATTTTCAACGAATTGGTGGATCCATCAGAGAAGATAGGAGGGCCGAGAAGAGAGATGGCAACATGTCTGGAATTTCAACAAATGCTTCGAGCATGTGGCCTTTGGGAGATCAAACACAGAGGTTATCAGTTCTCCTGGTTTGGGAACAGGAACGACGAACTGGTGCAGTGCAGATTGGACAGAACAGTTGCAAACCAAGAATGGTCTGAGTTATTCCCACAAGGACAAGCCACCTATCTTAAGAAAGTAAGTTCGGATCACAGTCCATTGATAAATTCTCTGATGGGTGAAAACTGGAGGAAATGGGCTAGCTTTAAATATGATCAGCGATGGGTGCAAAGGGAAGGATTCGTGAATCATTTCAATCACGTGTGGAGCTCAGAAGAAGTGCGACAAGCGGATTCTTTAGTCGCAAAAATATCTTTATGCAGAAAAGGTATATCAAGATGGAAAAGACAGAGTAAGCCAAATTCTGCGATTAGAATCCAGTCTCTGCATCACCAGATTGATCTTGCTACCCAACAAAGACACTATAACCCAGCTGAAGTGCATCGGCTCAAACAAGATCTTAATGCAGACATCTTCGAGAAGAAATCTTCTGGCAGCAAAAGAGCCGATCTAGTTGGTTGAACAATGGGGACAAAAATACCAAGTACTTTCATGCAACGACCAAAAATAGAAGAGCCCAAAACATGATCCAAATTTTAGAAGATGATGAAGGTAAACAATGGTCTGCTGATAAAGATCTTGGAAGAGTGGCTGAGCAGTTTTTCCGGAAGTTGTATACTTCTGAAGATGTGGGATATAAACTGCAGATGATGTCAGACATAATTCCTCCTATTTCCAGGGAGATGAATGAGTATCTTCTGGCTGAAGTAACAGTGGAAGAGGTTAAGAGAGCTGTTTTTGACATCAATCCAAATAAATGTCCAGGCCCAGATGGAATGACAGGTTTCTTTTTTCAACAGTTTTGGGATGTCATTGGCGAGGACATAGTTAATATGGTCAAGAAGTTCTTTCAATCAGGCAAATTGGAGAAGGATATTAACAGAACAAACATCTGCCTGATTCCGAAGAAGTTGAAAGTAGTGAAGCTCGTGGAGTTCCGGCCAATAAGTCTAAGTAATGTGGTGTACAAAATCATCAGTAAAGTGATGGCAAAGCGCTTGACGAGTATATTGCCAGACATCATTTCAGAAACGCAAGCAGCTTTTATCAAGGGAAGACTTATCACTGATAATATCCTGATAGCTCATGAACTCCTTCATGCGCTTAGCTCAAGTAATAAATGTGCGGAGGAGTTTATAGCCATCAAAACTGATCTATCAAAAGCTTTCGATAGAGTTGAGTGGCAGTTTCTAGATGATGCTATGCAATCCTTGGGCTTCTCTGACCATTGGCGGGCTATGATTATGGAGTGTGTGAGCAGTGTTCAGTATCAAGTCCTCATTAATGGGTCCCCGTATGGAGATATTCGACCAACAAGAGGCCTCCGCCAAGGGGACCCATTATCACCCTACCTATTCCTCATTTGCACCGAAATGCTAGTTAAGATGTTCCAGCATGCTGAGAATAATGGGAAGATAACTGGATTGCAAGTTGCAAGAGGTGCTCCTCCTATCACCAACCTCCTATTTGCTGATGATAGCATATTTTACTGCAAGAAATCAGACTCAGAGATCAGTCAAGTAATCAGTATTATTGAGGAGTACAGTCTTGCATCGGGTCAGCAGGTAAATTACGAGAAGTCCAGTGTGTATTTCGGGAAGCTTATCCCAGAGGAGGAACGAGGGAACATCAAACATAATCTGGGGATAAATCAAGAAGGAGGGGAGGGTATTTACCTTGGATTACAGGAATCATTTAAGGGTTCCAAGGTTAATACGCTGAGCTACCTCAAGGAGCGCATGCATCAAAAGGTCAACGGATGGCAATCTCTGTTTTTGTCACCCGGAGGAAAGGAAGTTCTTTTAAAGGCAGTAGCCATGGCTTTGCCAACATACACGATGTCATGTTTTAAGCTTCCCACAGCAATATGCAAGCAATTGACTTCTGTAATGTCAGATTTCTGGTGGCAAAACAAACAGGATTCGAGAGATATGCACTGGACTGCCTGGGAGAAACTGAGTAAGCCAAAAGCTGTGGGAGGACTAGGTTTTCGAGATATTGAGGATTTCAATCTCGCGTTATTGGGGAAGCAGCTTTGGAGAATGATCACACACAAGGATTCTTTGCTTGCAAGAGTTTACAAAAGTCGATACTTCAAGCACTCAGACCCTCTGTCTGCCTCTTTAGGGAACCGTCCCTCTTTTGCCTGGAGAAGTATACATGCTTCACAAAAGATAATCAAACAAGAAGCGAGAGCAGTAATAGGGAATGGAGCAAGTGTTAACATCTGGCAGCATCAGTGGGTCGAAGAAAAACCAAGTAGAGGAATCAGTCGGATGAAAGTGATCTCTCCACAATTCCAGCAGATAGCCTCTTCAGTGAATTCTGTGCAGGATCTACTACTACCTTCTGGTAAGGATTGGAATGAGGCCCTATTAGACCTTTTGTTTGAAGATGCGGACAAAGTTTGTATAAGGGAATTAAGACCGGGTGGTGCAACCACCAAAGATGTCTATGCATGGGATTACTCAAGGTCCGGCCATTATAGTGTCAAGTCTGGGTATTGGGTAGCAACTCAGGTGATAAAGGGGAAGGATCAACCTCAATTTGTGCTTCAGCCCAGCTTGGATCTCTTATACCAACAAATATGGAAGCTGGATACACCGCCAAAACTACACCACTTTATTTGGAGATGTATAAGCAATAACCTCTCAGTTGCAGGGCAATGGACCCTGTTTTTAGCTATTGAAAACTACACGATGTTAGTATTTTGTAAAACGGGGAGAAGAAGACTAATCTTAAAAAAAAAAAAAAAAAAAAAAGGAATAACGACAAAAATAAGTTAAAATCCAACGGCTGAGGATATCCATCCACCTTGGCCCCCGTCTGTCTCAACCAGTCGGTCAAAAAGTCAACAGTATGCGGACTTTTTTTTGTTTTTCACAAAAGAAAAAAAAAAAGATGATTATTTATTTTGACCCCTCTACTTTTTTAAATAACCCCTCTTCCCCCCGTATATTACATCCCAAATTGAGAGTGCCGACACGTTTTGGGGATGAAATCGATAGATTATAAAGTAAAGGGGTGAGAAAGTAAAGATTACAAAAAATAAGAAAACTGTCGGTCCATTTAACTAAGGTTAAGGGTATTTATTTGATCAGGGTATGTAGTTAAGCACCTGTGATTATATATATTTATGCAGGAGGTCCTACATTAAACCGAGTCGACCGTCGGTGACTCAAAGCGAGTCACGTAGACCGAGTTCTCTCCGGGTTCTTTTTTTTATTTTATTTAATTTTAAATATTATTAATTTAGTCTCACACAAAGTTCCATCCTTTCTTCTATTTATAAACTAAGAAAAATAACGAAGATAAAATAACCATCGTTTTGGTGAGAGAAGAAGAGAAGAAGAATAAGGCCCTATGGAAAGATAATACTCTGTTTCCATTTTTTTTTTCTTTCTGAAAATATACACAGAGAAAGAGAGAGAGAAGAGACATGGCGGATTCAAGCGATTCTGTCTCCATTGATATGGAGGCATTGTCTCTTGGAGGACAGGTACCATTTTTTTTTTCTTTTTATTGTACTGAGAAATTACGGGAAGAGGAATACATGAGAAATTTTGGTTTCTGCATTCTTCGAGCTTGCTGCTTTGCTCCCTGATGATTCTGCTTTATTTGTTTTTATTTTTTGGTTAGAGTATGAATTTTTTTTTTTTTTGTATAGCAAAATTTGGAATTTGTTTGATAGTAGAAGAACAACAACAATGCTGCGTTATTTGTTCATGTTTTGCTAATTTTTGTATTGTTTTGAAGCTTTTGTTGTTGTCGGTGGTGATATATATATATATATATATATATATCCGAAGCTACGAAATGTGCTGTTCATTATCTGATTCTTTTTTTTTTTTCTTTGAGGTTCTTGAGATTTTTGTATTTTCTGGGTTTCTCATGTTTTCCGCAATTCATGCCTTAATTGACACACCTTCATTTTATAACATGTGTTTTTTTTTTTTCCCTTTCTAATTTGATCCAATTCTTGATCAAAAATTATTTATATTTCACATTCGTTCTTCTCATTGCAATTAAATTCCCCATAACGAGGTTTTGGTTCCACTGTTGAATGGTTTAACTTTAATGATCCTTTTTTTTTTTGACCAAAAATTCTGATTTTTATGGGAAACTTTGCTAGTACTTTGTTTAGTTAAGGGAATGAATTTTACTACTAGGTGTGGTGTGGTGTGGTGTGGTCCTAATTCTATGCATGTTATTTACTTTACGCCTTTCATTTATTTCTCATTAGAAAATTTCAGTCACCGACTTAAATTCTTCGCTTGTTGTTGTTGTTGTAGGAACACCTTGTGGAGACTACTTATGGCCCTGTATGTGTTGCCGTTTGCGGAGATCCTGATAAACCTGCTCTTATCACATATCCTGATATTGGCTTAAACTGTAAGCATATATATACATATTCTTTTCTATTCATCTTCCCCCGCTATACTTGGACTAGTTTAGTAAATACTATGATTTTAGCAAATGTAAGATGCATCTTCTTGATTTGGTGCTTGTTTCTTCTTGACAGATATGTTCTGTTTTCAAGGATTATTGTTTTGTCCTGAAGCTAGTTCCTTGTTACTCCACAACTTTTGCATATATCACATCAGTCCTCTTGGCCATGAGGTTGGTAAAACTGGACTCTGTGACCATCTTTTAAATATATATATATATATATATATTTCTGGTATTTTTATCCGCTGTGACATTCCTTCCATTGTTATATGCAAATTCATATCCCTTATTACATCGTTTTCTTCAAGAGTCATTGCAGTTGGGTGCTCCGATAATCAGTGTTGATGCTCCTTTGCTCTCTGCTGATGACTTAGCCGACCAGATTGTTGAGGTTCTTAATTTTTTCGGGTAATTAATTCATCTCACATATCGTTTATCTATGCCTCTTTGTTACAAAAGTCTTTCTATGGAGACTCACAGAAGAAAGAGCGGCTAATTTTTTGTTTTTATTCTAACATAATTTTCTCCTTATTTATTTGCTTATTGTCTCTTCTCCAGACTTGGTGCAGTAATGTGTATGGGTGTCACTGCAGGAGCTTACATTCTGACCTTATTTGCTGTAAGTACAGTAATGGTACTCCCCCTTACACTTATCACTTAACTTGATGTCCAAATTTTAATTTTGCTTGAAAACTTAATTTTTCCAGATGAAGTACAGGCAGAGAGTTCTGGGTTTAATACTTATCTCTCCACTGTGCCAAGCGCCTTCTTGGTCAGAATGGTTGTGCAATAAGGTTTTTTTCCTCACTAAGATATCTTCTTTGTTTTTTTTTTCTTCCTGGCTTGGGGTTATGGCCTTGATTCTCTAATTCTCATATCAGATCTTCCTTAACTTATTATGCAGGTTCTGTCTAATTTACTCTACTACTATGGCACGTGTGGAGTGGTTAAGGAATTGTTACTAAAACGGTACTTCAGCAAGGTATAGTTTTGGATTCAAAGGTTTCTTGTAAATAGTTTGTAACAATTTTCGAATTGTTTCTCAATACACTATTCTTACTTTGGTTTAGACAAATGATAAAGCTTTGACATATGTTCTCATAGGAAGTTCGAGGTAATGGTCAAGTTCCAGAATCGGATATTGTTCAAGAATGCAGAAGGGTTAGTAAAATCTGTCTTCTCTTTTCTTGCAAATTCTGCGATGCTTACATTTCGAAGTAAAATTTACATGTTGTTCTTTATTCTTTGACTATCCAGTTACTTTGTGAGCGGCAGAGTACAAATGTATGGAGATTCCTTGAGGCAATCAACGGGTAATTCTCTAGTTTTTCTCTGTTGATTTCATTCCCGGACTATAGTCTTAAGCTGATAGAAATAGTATGTTTGTGGTTTGGGTGAAACAGGAGAGTGGATCTTAGTGAAGGTTTAAGGAAATTGCAATGCAGAACTCTCATATTCATCGGTGAAAATTCTGCATACCACTCCGAGGCCGTTCACATGACCACCAAACTAGACAGACGATATGGTGCATTAGTCGAGGTACCATAATGCTAACACATAATGCCTCTTTTTAACGTTTTTGGTTTGAAACAAACTTCAGTTTGGTTTTGGTTTTTATGGTGACCCTAAATCATATTACATATAACAGGTGCAGGGAAGTGGGTCGTTGGTAAGTGAAGAACAACCACAGGCGATGGTAATACCAATGGAATACTTTTTGATGGGATATGGCTTGTATCGTCCGACACAGAGCGTAAGTCCGAGAAGTCCATTGAGCCCAACCCGAATCTCTCCCGAGCTTCTCTCCCCTGAGAACATGGGCTTAAAACTCAAGCCAATTAAGACAAGACTCGCTCTATAGCCCTGCCTCCTCTGCTACACACATTTATATATACAACAAGTGAATCATACGCCACATAAAATCACCACTGTTGAAGTTGGAGCTGTTCCTCTGTTATGATTTAAGCTGTAGATATAGACAGACATATTGATCATCTATATATAGTGGAGAGAGTAAGAAGAGTAAAGAAAAGGGGATGGGGAAGGGATTGATATATGGTAGAGTGAGAGAGACTACAGATCTCTTATATTTTGATTCATTAAAAGTTAGTCTCTAAAGGTTTATTTTTGTGGTAGCTGTTCTTGTTCTCTGTACATTCAGTTGAATAAATTATTTAAGTAAAATCCCCATACTATTTTAAATTAGCTCTCTTTCAATACCATACATGTATTGTATGTCCTTGTGCTGATAAAACAGTGGTGAAAAAGACTTTGCTGATTCGGGGACAAAAGTGCTTTTTCGTTTACTAGCAGACAACCTTTGACTTCGAGCTGATTCTATTCTCTCATATAATTTTGGTTGCACAAAGTACAGTGGTATAGATTGAGTATATACTGTATATGATTACAAGAGAACAAAATCAAACTTGTTTCGTGACGGATGATTACATAAAGAAAAGAAAAAAAGGAAACAATACTAATTACAATGGAAACAAATGGGTTGTGGCCTTGTGGGTTAGTTACTCCCAAGGAAACAAGCAATGTTAGTGTTAAAATCTGGCTCTTTTTTCTTCTTCTGTACCACATACAGCTTTCTTGCTTTTGTTTTCTTTTTGTCAAAATTGGTGTACCAAACTTCAGTTGAGAAGAAGCATTCTGGTTTTCAAGAGCTATGGGATTGGCGTGACATTAGAATCATCCGTTGTTTACTGCTTTCTGATCTTACGATTTCTCCTTTCTGACCAATACCAAGAGGCGTTTTCATTTAGTTATATATATGATACAAACGACTAATGAACCAACCAAAAAACAAACCAAGTTACCTCTATAGTACTGTCTGGAGAAAACCACTTTAACAATATCCCTAGATGCACAACTGCTGGAATCATTTTGAAAACCAGCGGTGTTGTAACCTGCCAAAACCATCAACCATACCAACTCAGCTACTTACTTGAACACATATGGAGAAGAGGCAACAGAAAGTTATTTGATCATACCAGGCTTAGAGCAGTTGTCCCGAGGAGAAGCAAATAGAGTTTCCCCTGAAAATTTATATAACTTTGAGCTTCTTTCTACAGAATACCTTTTATAATCTTAAATCCTACTATGTGTAATGGTCCAAGGAGGAGCAAGTTGTGTTACTTACTTCGATGAGGTGAAGATTGGAGGCACGGCTAAGTAGCACAAAGGCAAACTCCCCTATCTGAGCCAGAGATATTCCAACCTGCATCAATTTGACACGGGATGGTAAGAAACAGAGTATATGAAAGCAAATATGACAGATCATAATTAATGTGAGACATAATATTTTACCAGGAGAGCCGTCTTGTTGTTGTATCCAAATCCCTTGACAACGGTTGTAACTATTGTTGTCTTTATGATAATTACTAATATTACAGAGGCTAACAGTATATCCACATGAGTCCACAGAAAATGGACATTAACTAACATCCCAATGCTGGCTAGGAAAAGCGCAGCAAACAGATTACGGATGGGTTCGATCTGCATAAATATAAGGTGTCTCAGTTAGACTATGGACTGTGAAAGGGTTTTAAAATTGGAAGTTCGTCAACTCGTTATTTCCTATCCATCACATTCACCCCCTACAAGAACCTAGACTAGGATCAAACTCCGACTCTCTTTCTCTATCTCTCATCAGAGAACACTAAGAACAGTTGTGAGAGTAGAAAAAAAGAATCTAGATGGATATCATTCAGCTTCAATTAATATAAACAGGAGAACAATAAGGCCTTTTTGGTAACATGTGGTCAAAACGTACTTGCTCCAACGTATGTTCAGCGAGATCAGTGGTGGATATCATGACCCCCGCGGCAAAAGAACCCAATTCAAGACTTAATCCCAGCTTATCACTACACTGAAATCATAAAAGACCAGTCAAAACAAACATGTTGACAAAAACTTAATCCCACCTTACCATTACAGTAAAAGAAAAAGAAAAATCATAAACCAATATGCTGACATAATGATACACACCAGATAAGAGAAGGAACGCACACATGATAATCTTGATGAACACATAATATAAAATGGATACTGACAATGAAGTATATGAGGAAGAGGAAGGTTAAGTAAGACTCACCCAGGCTACAAGTAGACAAAACGCAACAGCTGCTAACTGATAGAGTTCATTTGTCTGATAGATGAAGAAAAATTTTAGGTTAATCTACAAACTTGATTTATTGAACCGGAAGATAGGGAAAAGAATCTTGAGAGGAAAAATCATGTACCTGTGAGGACAAGCTGACCATTAGCTTCAGCAACCAAGGAATACATGTCCGTGATAATATTGACAAAACAGCCAAAAACGAAAGCAACACAACCACCCTAGATAAAAGACAGTAAAGGCATGATTAACATCAAATCTTTAGAATGCGCCTTGAGAGCAAAAACTCTACCAGTCTTTACTTACACTTTTCCCATCGACAACATTCCATGGACAATGCCAGAATTTCCCTCAAGAACTGGAAGCAACGCAAACAGCAAACCCACAGCACAGTCCTAGAAACAGATGGTAAAATCAAACCTCCAAATCATTTGAAAAGGAATTCTACAATAATTGGTCACTATTTGACTGCCATATGAACACTATTTGATCTAGAAAAACAATGGACATTACATGTTGATGTAAAGAACAATCAGGTACCTGAAGAATAAGTATTCCAATTGTAACTTGGCCATGAAGAGAATTAGTTGAATTTTTTTCCATGAGAAACTTCAGCACCTATAGTTTCAAGGCAGAAACACATGACGGATACAAAACCAAATATTAAAAAGAAAGCCAGCTAATGGAAGTGGTTATAAGCATTATAAACTTCACTGAAATTACCACAGCAGTTGATGACATTGACAAAAATGCTCCTACAAATACCCCCTCCGAATGTTTACCACCACATAACTGCAAACAGGACCAGTTTAAAACATGTCACAGAGAGTATAATTTTCAAAGACAAATCTTGCTACATAACCCAACTGTCGCACATAGAATAAAGGAGACAGAGGTCGCCAATTGTCCATGACGAAAAATGAGAGCAGAACTTTTTTGTCCAGAACCAGTAATAAAAAAGTGACGCACCGACACTGTGATTCCGCACAAGAACATGAATAAAAGAATTTGAAAAAGGCCTCCCAGAACAGCAACTGATCGAACAACTTTAAGCTACATAGAAGAGGAAAGGTGCTAGTGTTTGTTATGTAACATTTGAATACAACACTAAGTAAATAAAAGAGGGATCTCACCTTAGCAGTGGAGAACTCTAGACCCAAAGCAAAGAGCAGAAATACCACACCAAACTGGGCGACTGTTTCAACCTACATAAATAATCATGTCAAAAAGAAAGCGCAAAAACCACATGTAGGATCACATATATGTATATATGAAAATACATTCTCATCTCGGCGGCAGTCTAATGCTCTAGATTTTCTATTCAATGAAGAACTAAGGTCTATCTAATGCATCATCAGATGATAAAAACTAAATTTGTTTTGACCCACAGAAGAAAGAGTTCCAAGTCAAAGACGCCTGTCTTGCTGTGTGCAATATCTTAGTCAAAGTCCCTCAGAAGAAAATAGTTTGTAAACTTGTGTTGACCACCTAACTAAGCATTCGAGACCATAAGAGGAATCTATCAATCAAAGTTATTTGGACTGAACGAAGACTCAAATCTTTTGACGTCAAACACAAAGCATACCTGGACCATTTCACTGATAAGGTTCAATCCTCCAGGCCCGATGATTGATCCTGCTAGCAAATATCCAGTTATCACCTGAATATGCACAAAATATTTAACAACTATCAGAATACCGATAAATCATACTTACACCTAAAATTATAATGTAAGAGAATAGGAGTAGCACGAAAATCAGACCGGCTGTCCAGCACAAGCAAAGGCGATACCACCACAAGTTGCAGATACAATAACAACCACCAGGTCTGATATCAGTCTGTACATGGCATAAGAAGCAAAGTCAGATGATTAATTCCGGATTGCAGAGTCTTGTCTATAAAGAATCATGTTCAAACAAATTACTTAAAACCAAGAATCTTGCCTCAAGTCTAGCTGCAACACTGGATACTTTGACTTGGAATTAGATATGATGAAGACATTGTCCTGACACAACGCCAAAATTCCCAAGTAAGAACGAATACAACAAACCAAAACTCAGTCTTCCTGTGCAAAAAACTTACTTTTCGATCAATCAGAGTTGGAGTGTCCTCAGCTCTGTTATCATTGTTCAAGTTGAAAACGTCATGGAGTTGAAAATGCCTACGGTAAATTAGATAAACTCTTAACACATCTTGAGTTATTACAGAACATCACAGAAGGTCATGTAAAGGAAACTATACAAATAGAAACGATAAGTAGAATAGAATTGTACTTCTCCTCTTTCGTCTCATTTTTCTTTGTTGACTTTACTCTGGCTACAGTTTCCAGAACAGCCTGATCACCACAAGGTTAACAACCAACCTCACATTCAGATACTCATCTTATGCAATAAATGAGAGACATAGTCAGAATCTAAAAAAGCAAGCTTTTACTATAATTCCAAGTAAAAGACACAGGAGTGTTTTTGAAACTGCTCGAATTTCCTATAAAGAAGAACTTGAAAGTATCCAACTACGTATGTATTAAAAACAGGAAAAGTTCCTAAATTTGCATATATCAATGAAGGACATGATACACTGTTGTCCAGCTTATACTACCAACCTGCTGGCCAGCTACACTGTTGTTGAAGCTTCCAGGATCAGCCCCTGCCACGAATATAACAACAACAAGATCAGAAAACAACAAATAATTTCGAGTAGTAAAGGGTAAAGAAGAGACGCATTATCCCATTTCAGGAAACCAATCAGAAAATGTATCTCGTTATGTAATCTTTCTCGATCTAGAAGAAGCATATACTATTCCCACAGTTGGAGAAATCCCAAAAAGGAAAGGCGAATGTGGGGGTTAATCTAAGTTCCCAATTTGGCAATGGATCACGGATCCAATGCAGGATCTAACTCATGAATTGAATGATTCAATCAAAAACGAGTGAAGGCTCAGAAACCAGACCAATTCTAGTATCCAACAATGGCCATTTCAACTCTCCAAAAGTAAAAAAAAAAAAAATAAGAAAGAGAGTAACCTTCATTCTGGTCGCTTTCGTTGAACTCTTTCTCGAGAGCACGATCGATGATGTCGGCGAAGCTACCTTCCTTGGGTTTAACAAGAGAAGAAGAACCGTTGAGAGATGCGACGACGGAAGAGGAGTTGACGGAAACGGTTTCTTCAAACAGATCCGAATCAGAGAAAGATCGAGGAGACGCGACGGAGAAGCAGAGGAAGAGTGAGAGTAAAAGTAAGAGGATAACGACTTCAGAGGATCTTCTTCTTCTTCCTCCTCCTCCTTCCACCATGGCTGGCAGAAGAACTGGTTCTGGATTAAACCGGTCCGGTGCAAACGGTTAGCAGAAGAACCGGTGTACCGACCGTCGCGAGTCTCTCGATCGAGAGAGAGTGGGCAAGAGAGCGGGGGAAAAAAAAAGAGAGAGATTTGCTGCAGCAGTGCTGTGGTCAACAACTAGTCCATATAATATAAGATTGATTATATACATATTAGACTATATTGTATATTTTTTACTATATAGTATTATTACAAAATTAATTATCGGATGATGTTTCTTTGTATTATTACTAACATGAATGGGTCTTTCCTGTTTATTATTGCTTTGGAATTTGGATTAGGACCTAACATCTTTTCTTTTTATCTAATATTTTTTAAAAAATAATTATTATGTACCAAATTATTTGTATTTTATAGTTTTATGAGATTTGTAATGGTGAATTTCTTTTGAGCATAAATATTTTCTTTTAAATATATATATATACAACAAAGGAATATATATATATATATATATACGAAATCATATAATATTCCCCTCTCTTTTTATATATATTTTTTATCTCTCAGTGTCTTACGATCCCCTCTTCCTTTGACAACAATGGCGGACAAACCAAGCAGAGCGTTGGTATTGTACGGAGACGGCTTGGCTCGATTCGTCGATCCATCAAATACCCACATCCATTCTCTCGCTTCCGTAGCTAGCTGTGGCTTCCTCAGTCTTCCTCATGCACCTCCAGGTCTCTCTGACTCACTATCTTCATAAATTTGGTTACTTTTTCGTTTGATTCGTCTAGATTTGTTTATTGATCAAAATCGGTGGTTTACGTGTTTTCACTCATATTCGATTTCTTCCTTGTTTAATGAGGATTCTTAGTTTTAATCCCAATTGAACCGGTTTAGACATGAGATCGTTTGGATTCATTCGATTGAGACTTAATATGTGACTCCATTGAGTTTTCGCACGCTGCATTGATCTAGTTGAAGAAGATAGCTAGAATTTTTTTTTTAAATTTTAACCCAATTTCTTAAGAATCTAAGATCTTGAGATCAAGATCACTTGTGTTTCATTGCTTGTGCTTTGACTTTCTAATTTGCAGAAACTGAGAACGAAAGGATAGTTCGAGAATTCTCCCATATGCTGGATGCATCAGAAGCTTACTCGATAGCTGTGAGGATTCTTCACTCTCTTAAAATAGTTATATGATTGAATGTGTGTATTGATTCATGTGTTTACACTAGAGGTTGACACTCCATGATTTGTTTCTTCAACAGAGTGGACTAAAACCAAAGGGAAATGAAAATGATATCCCAACTTTAGCTGAAAGGTTTGGCCTTTTCACCTCATCTTTGTACTTTTTATTATACTCCTTTCAATAATCAATTAGCCGGTTTAGCCAGATGATGATGATGCTACTTTTTACATTAATGTCACTGACACAAATATTATGGTACAGGTTTATGGGACTCAAGGCTGCTTTAGTAACTGACAATTCTCTTCTGAGTTCTTTCGGAAAACTGATTGGCTTAGATGTGTTACAACTTAGTGAAATATCCCAGAAGAGTGATTCCGTTCCTTCTGATGCTACAGCATCTAAATTACTAAGGCTGCTTGGATTTGAAGGAGGAAAATGCTTGGATGTGAGCCTCTACGACTCTGTTTTTGTGCATATCGGGGTTGATGATAACAACTTGGGAGTTATCGACTCTTTGATTGGTAGTATTATGAGAATGGCTCAACCTGGTTCAGAGATTGTATCGCGCTTGCATCTGTCTCTTGTTCTTAGCTATGGTTCTGTCACAGACAAAGATGTTTCAGTTTTTCCTGTCAGTACTCCACAACAAGACATGAACCCAAAATTTGCAGGACTTATACCACGTCAGAGCTACACCATGCGTGGTGAAAAGACACGGGATGATGTTCGGTAAGAGATTGAATATCCAAAAGAATTTGATGCAAAGGTTTATGAAGTTATCATTTTCGTTCTTGATGGGTTTGGTCATTCTTGCAACCTACAGGCACTACTGTCCTATGTTGGTAGCTCAGTGGCAGCATGCTGTGACCCGGAAGGACTTGGTTGATACATTATCATTTGAAGCTCTCAAAAAGGTATGGTTTCTATTTACTGCAAGTTCCGCTGTTATATTCAACATGGCTTGTCTCAAGTTTTTATATTTCTCTTCTTTTTTCATAGCTCTCTGGAAATCTTGTTATACCGGCTGATCGGTTCATCCATGAGGTTGCTTTCAAACTTTGGAAGGCCCCAAAATACGGAGCTTAAGCAAATATGAAATTTCAGGTACTTTAACTGTAATCATCCATGTCCGGATGAATTCATCATACTCTTTCCGCTGTTGGGAGTTTGAATGTGGAATGATCTCAGATTTGCTAATTTTACATAAAAAAGGAAGAAACATAAAAGCTGTATTCATTTTCTTCTAAAATTCTGTATCTTGTTATCCCTTACAATATATAGAGAGTTTCAATGTATATCCTGAATCGGGCATGGAAGTATTAAAACTATGGGCTCTCTGGTACCGGGTGGTAGTTAGTACCGCCGATCCAAGTCATACTCAATTCGTCTCCATAGAGCTTTTGGCCTTTATGGTCTCTTGTGATCTTCCTTAGATATAGCCCATCTCTCTTCACCACCCAAATGCACTCTTCCTCCTCCGGATTATCACATTTCCACCTGAATGATCTCTCCCCGGCAAAAACCGTAGCTGTCTGACCATACGGCGAGCCAAAAGCGGTGAAGAATTTGCACTCAAAGTATATGTAGAGATACGGTATCTTGAGAAATACTGGCTTGAACGACCAGCTTTTGGATTGGCCCGGTCTGAGAGCATGCATGCCTAAGTTGTCATTCGACGACCAACAGTTAATAGCGAGGCTACGGTTTCGTCCTGGGTGTCTGGCGATCTCGTTTCTTATCTCGAACCGGGCTGCTGATGTGGTGGATAGAAAGCATGATGATGCTATGAGAAGGCACCACGTGAATACGGTGGCTAATCGGAATGTTGATCCGATCTTGAACCCAAACCCCATTGCTCTCTCTCTCTCTTGAACAGTTCTGTTTTGGTTTATTGGGGTTTTATATAAACGGGAGTTGTTGTTTAACAACAAAAATAACGGTAGTGGTTTTGGACGTTATATGGTCAATGAGTTTCGTAAAAAGTTTAACAAACCTCTCTGCTATGAAGTCGTTAAAAGAGAATTAATGTTTTCCACATAGGTTTTTGTAAATATGGCGTTTCTGTTGCATTTTGTTATGTTGTTTCCAGGTTTTAATTTAGATTTGGTTCGGTTCTTTCGTTTTTTGGAGACTTTAGTTTCTGATTTGGATATTTTACTAAACAATTTTTTTCTCTCATAGTTTTGAATTGGATGTGGGAATAATTAAACCGGGTCTTTAATTTCCTATTCTGTTCAGTCTATCTTTAGATTAGTTAAACCGGTCACCGCTAGTATCATGTTGGGTTTTGACTTTTGAGGGAAGAATGTGACAGATCATATTACATTGAGTTAAGACTTGCTGTTAGATTCTGTTTAATGTTTATTGATTACTTATCCAGAAATCCAAAACTAGAGTGTTAATGCCAATATGTACGTGGGTTTAACAATACATAGAAGCTCATTTGTAATTTGTGAGACATTGGTTTAATTTATCGTCCGAATGATTAATTGCAAATTACCGACGATTTTCGATATAATTTAGGATAAGAAACTTGAATGTGATAAATTAGATGGTTGGCAAAACAATACTATTTTTGTCGTCGTCAATTTTACACCTACATACTCTCATATTTGAAGGTTTGAAACTTAGCATAACAGTGATTTTCCAATTTTACGATTGAGCCAAGCATACACATAATGGTTACAAATCTTGATATATTGTTAATACAAAGAAATGATTTTTTTTTTGTTTTTATAATAAGAGTATAATTAAGGAGTATATATAGTATACCACTGATTAAGAATCTTATATATATAATTAAGGAGCCTCGGACATTTATGTAAATTGCAGTCACTAGTAGGACTCTTACCAGAGTCCCTTCATGTTTCCACAAACCAGGCTCCTCATCAACTATATAAAAAAATACACATTTTCCTTAACGACCTCAGGCTACTAACATATTGATCTAGTGCAAGGATATGTCAATCATCGTCCTCTTCATCCCAATCAGGCTCTGGATGCACTCTACCGTGCATAACTTTGAGTTGTTGCGGCAACCATGGTTTCCATGGCTCAACTAGCTTCTCGACGGGCCTCGAAAATTCAAAATACCTTCCAAAGATAGCATGAGGAGAATACAACTCATAACCAATGAAATAAATCCCATCAGGTCTGATTGCGTATGTACATGTTTGTCCGTCGCATAGCATCGCCGTAGTAGACAACGTCCTGATCTCAACGTTTGCTGTTCCTAGGCTCGACCGGAAACGACATTTGTGGACCATCACGCCATTACCAAACTGAGGAACTTTGAATTCCCATTCAAAGTCTGTGATTGGGAACGATTTGTGCCATCCGATTATTAGAATAGGAAATTATATATCACTGTATGTTATTTAGGAAACATCTTAATAGCCTTCAACGGCTATATTCCTCTCCACTCTGTATATAATCTTTGTTCAATAATACTCTCAGATCATCGATTGAGATTATACCTAATCTAATATGGTATCAGAGCCTTTTGCTCTAATTACCTAAAAAAAAAAATAATAATAATTCTCTCCGCCACCTCTCTTCTACCTTTCGTAAACCTTCTTTTCTTCTACCTCTCCTTCTTCCTCTGTTTCCTTTCTCCTTTTCATCTCTGTTTCTTCGTTCTTCTGTTCTCTTACATTAATGACTTCTGCTACACCAGCCACTACAGCCCCACCGGCTGCAAGTCTCACTCAGATCCGTGCCCACATCCCCATTATTCTCGACATGAACAAGATGAACTACGATTTGTGGCGCATCCTTTTTCAAACTCACTGTTTCAGTTTCTCTCTCACCGGTCATATCGATGGCACCTCTCTTCCCACTGGACCGACCGACACAGTCTGGAAACAACTCGACAACACCGTCAAGATGTGGATCTACGGTACTATTTCTGAATCCCTTTTAACCTCGGTTCTCAAAACAGAGTGTTCTGCTCGCGAAGTCTGGCTCATGCTCGAGAACCTGTTTCGGGACAACAAGGAGGCTCGCGCCATACAGTTGGAAAACGAACTCCGCAACCTTACGATCGGTGATCTCGCCGTCCATGACTATTGTCAAAAACTGAAGTCCATCTCTGATACGCTCGCCAATGTCGACTCTCCGATCACTGACCGAGCTTTGGTCATGCATCTTCTCAACGGACTTAGTTCCAAATTTGATAACATCATCAATGTTATCAAACATCGATCACCCCCCTGTTCTTTTGGCGAGGCTCGATCTATGCTCATCAACGAAGAAGATAGACTCAAGACCAAGCGACAAACACTTCCCAACAACGATGACAATGCTTCGTCCCCTCAGGTCCTTCTTGTTTCCTCTCAACAACAATATGATCAGCCTCGCTCTACACCCTCAAACCAGCAATTTCAATACAGTCGAGGTGGAGGTCGCAACAACAGAAGCAACCGCGGTGGAGGTCGTGGAAACAAGGGTCGTGGCGGCAACCCTAATTACAACAGTGGCACTTGGGGATCTGGAAATCAATCATGGACCTGGCCTAATCAGCCTCAATGGTCCACTCCCCCTCAATGGCCCATTTACCCACAATGGCCTACATTCCCTCAGTGGCCCAATTCTCCTCAACCTCCCTCACCCTTCGGTCCCTCTCCTCCACAGGCTCGTTTTCACGCTGGTCCTACACCACCACCACCAACACAAGGGATTCTCGGTCATGCACCATCTCCAACTGGTTCCGCATATCTCACGACTACTCACCCAACAACAGCTTCTCCGTCGAACACCGATCTCATTCCCACTACTCTCGCTCACGCCTTCAACACGATGACCTTCCCGGATCCTAACGACGCTGGCTGGTATATGGACACCGGTGCTACTGCTCATCTCACATCCCAACCAGGTACACTCTCTTCCTTATCCCCGTCGTCTACGATTCCACTTCCTTTGGTCACTGTTGGTAACGACTCTATTATCCCTGCTACCTCTTCTGGTCACTCATTCATCTCGTCTCCTTACCGTCCTCTCCTTCTAAACAATGTTTTTGTTTGTCCAAAAATTTTAAAAAATCTTATCTCTGTTCGCAAATTTACTATTGACAATTCTTGCTCTGTTGAATTTGATCCGTTTGGTTTTCTTGTTAAGGATCTTCATTCCCGAGTGCCTCTCATCCGATGTGATAGCCCAGGTCCCCTATATTCTGTCTCCTCACCCTCGTCTCCTACCTCTCACGCAGCCCTCCTCACCTCCACTTCCGCTTCGACTTGGCATCGTCGCTTAGGTCACCCTGGCAACTCTGTTTTTCGCAATTTACTTTCTTCTCGTTTATTTGATTGTTCAAACAATGATATTTCTACTTTATGCCATGCTTGCCAAACTGGAAAACACATTCGTCGACCGTTTTATACTTCCACTTCTATTGTTTCTTCTCCTTTTGAAATAATTCATTCTGATATATGGACATCTCCTGTTACAAGTATTAGTGGCATCAAGTACTATGTTATTTTCTTAGACCAATTTTCTCATTTCATATGGATTTATCCCCTTCGTTACAAAAGTGAGGTCTTTGCTAAATTTTTACATTTTTTTAATTTTGTTAAAACTCATTTTCAAACCCCCATTAAAGCTTTTCAATGTGATAATGGTGGAGAATTTAACAATCGTCAGATTCTGGATTTTTTCTCTTCTAATGGTATTCAACCTCGGTTTTCTTGCCCATATACCTCCCAACAAAACGGCCGTGCTGAACGCACCCTTCGAACGATTAACAACCTGGTCCGTGTTCTTCTCTTTCAAGCTAATATGCCCAGCACCTATTGGGTTGAAGCTTTAAACATGGCTGCTCATCTTTTTAACATTCTTCCTTCAAGTGCTATAAACAATAAAATTCCTTTCACTTGCCTTTTTAACAAACCTGCTCATTATGCTCATCTTCGTGTCTTCGGTTGTTTATGTTACCCCAATCTTCTTCCCACCACCGCCAACAAGCTCTCACCTCGCTCCACTAAATGTGTATTTCTTGGATATCCGTCTCACCATCGTGGTTATCGCTGCCTTGACCTTTCCTCCCGCCGCATCATCATTTCTCGGCATGTAGTCTTTGATGAATCCATTTTTCCGTTTTCCTTAACAAGCTCGTCTCTTCCTACTCCCAATTCCCACACATCACCTCTTTTACCTCACTCACAGTCTTCTATTCTCCCTCTCTCCACTATATCTTCTACTCCAAGCATCACTATCTCGTCCCCAGCTCTTTCACGACCTACTTCTCTTCCTTCTCCGGTATTACAGCCTCCTATACCGACCTCTCCTGTTCTATCAAACACACATCCCCCTTCTCCATCTTCCCCTCCTACTCCCGCTCACTCTCCATCTCCCTCTCCTTCTCCGCCTGCGCCTCCGTCAATCGAACCTGCACCCATACCACCTCCGCCCCGACCTCATCAAATGCAAACTCGAAGCAAAAGCGGCATCAATAAGCCCAAACAGATATTCTCTCTTCACACTGATCTCATTTCTCCTCTTCCTCTATCCCACATTCAAGCTCTCAAAGATCCTCATTGGACCAATGCAATGCAAGATGAATATGATTCCCAAATGTCGGCTGGCACATGGACCTTGGTTCCAAGGCCACCTAATACTAATGTCGTTCGCGCTATGTGGTTGTTTAGACACAAATTTAATGCAGATGGCTCTCTCTCTCGCTACAAGGCTCGGCTCGTTGCCAACGGCAAGTCACAACAAATTAGTGTTGATTGTGACGTGACGTTCAGCCCCGTTGTTAAACCCGTGACAATTCGAACCGTTCTTCACCGAGCACTTGAAAAAGATTGGCCTATCCACCAATTAGACGTCAAAAATGCATTCCTCCATGGCAATCTAGAAGAAACTGTCTACATGCATCAACCAGCGGGCTTTATTGATCCAGCAAAACCAAATCATGTTTGCCTTCTCAAAAATCTTTATATGGTCTCAAGCAATCTCCTCGCGCTTGGTTCCAACGTTTTGCACACTATGCCATCAAGGTCGGATTCAAAAACAGTAGAAGTGACGCTTCCCTCTTTGTTTTACGGCATGGCTCATCGATTGCGTATCTTCTTCTCTACGTAGATGATATCATTCTCACGGCTTTGTCACCCACTCTCATCAGGTCAATTCTCTCCTCACTCAACTCTGAATTTGCAATGACCGATATGGGATTACTTCACTATTTTCTTGGTATATCTGTTCGCAGGGACACTCACGGCATGATGTTGCAACAACAAAATTATGCCGCAGATATCTTACATCGAGCCAACATGTCACACTGCAACCCTTGTACCACTCCCGTTGATACATCCGCCAAACTCGAAGCAGGTGTTGGCCCACCAGTCGCAGACCCAACATTGTATCGAAGCCTCGCCGGAGCCTTACAATATCTAACCATCACACGCCCCGACATTGCCTATGCAGTCCAGCAACTATGTCTTTTTATGCATGATCCTCGAGAGCCACACCTTAAAGCAATGAAGCGTGTTCTTCGCTACCTTAAAGGCACCATCTCTCAAGGCCTACGCTTGACAAAATCAACAACCTCAACTCTCACGGCATACACTGATGCAGATTGGGCCGGATGCCCAAACACAAGACGTTCCACATCTGGTTTTTGCATTTTTCTCGGCGACAACCTAATCTCTTGGTCTTCCAAACGACAAGCGACGGTCTCCCGCTCTAGTGCTGAAGCCGAATACAGAGGTGTTGCGAATGCTGTAGCTGAGACCATATGGATCCGCAATCTTCTTCTAGAACTTGACTGTCCTCTATCTACGGCCACACTTGTCTATTGTGACAATGTGAGTGCAGTCTACCTCTCTACCAACCCCATACAACACCAGCGCACAAAACATATCGAACTTGACATTCTGTTTGTCCGAGAACGAGTTGCTCTAGGACAAGTTCGAGTCTTCCATGTACCTTCATCCCATCAGTATGCGGATATCTTCACAAAGGGACTCCCTTCCCCTTTATTCAATGCCTTCAAGTCCAGCCTTCACGTTACAAACACATAACGTTTCGACTGCGGGAGGGTATTAGAATAGGAAATTATATATCACTGTATGTTATTTAGGAAACATCTTAATAGCCTTCAACGGCTATATTCCTCTCCACTCTGTATATAATCTTTGTTCAATAATACTCTCAGATCATCGATTGAGATTATACCTAATCTAATACCGATGTCTTTCTTTGGTGATCGGCAATTGTAGAACACCGACGGTTATTTGACGTGGTACATCTCATTTTTTATGAGTATTGAAAAATCAACACCTCCTTTATCAGCTGAGTTTACGGTTGGAATGATTACTTGGGATACTAGACACAATATTACTAGGGCTTTCATTTTCTCAGGCATTTCATTATCCAGATGCATGCTCTCCTCTCTTGGGTTGTTAGTTATATATATAAAACCAAGCTATATTTTATTGATCTGATCGGGCAATAATAGAAAGGGCGTTATGGTTTTTGTAAGCAAAATTAGTTACGTTTGTTACAATATACTAATTTTGTGTTTGACTCGGGAAAATTCTATCACCTGAAATTGGTTTTTCACGTTGTCAAAGTTGAGTTATCCGATTGACTCACCATAACTAATTTGAGAAGCACCAAAAAAAATGCTTTGTAAAGAAAATCTGATGCATAACGAACATTCACATAGGATCGAAATAGTGTAATCAAATTATATACTTTCAAACTACGATTTAGCGTAACAAGTTCAATTTCTTGGTGGACATTGTGCAGGTAAATAATATGATAGTTTTAGTAGAGATGAAAGAGTGTACTGTGAAATCTTTCAAAAATCGAAATGACCGCGTCTATAAATTTAGAAAGTATTAGTTTGAATCCGAATGGTAAGAGCTAGATACCAAACCTAGTAATGAGTTTTTTTCGATTCATCAAAATTGGCTTTTTGTCTTTTTTTTTTTTACATCCAATTTAGCGAAATAAATATACAGGAATGTACAGATATATATTTATATTTACTAATCAGGAACTGTATGTCTTTTGCGTTGAGATCCATGAAGAGATACATCAAAGAAGATCGGTAGAAGGTTCACCGCAGAAAGCTTCTGGTTCGAACGTTCTTGCTGTTTCATCGTTGTAAGCTCCAGGGATCGGCAGAGAGGATCTGTCCCTAGGATCCTTGTACGTTCTATAAGACGATGCAATTGGAGAATCACCAAGGTTTATGACAAGAATCAGCGATAATCCGAGAATCAGTAACGTGTTTTTCAATCTCGCAAGGATTGGTTTTACCTGAAAACACAACACACATACACAAATCTAATCAAATCCCTGGATTATATAGGACACATGCAGTGGACCATTCAAAAACCAAATTCAAGGATTTAAAAAGCTGATGATAAAGCTTACAGAGAAAGATCCAAGAAGACGGTCTCGGGCCAAGACTTGAGGTGTTTTCACCCAAACCTGTTCAGAAAACAACCAACACAAATGTTAAATCTTGTACAGAGCTTCGATTGTTAAACAATATTATACAGAGAGAGACGAATCGTAACCTGACCATCATACCACCCAGTTTCTTCATCTGCAACAACGATAGAAGAATGACAAAATTCAAAAACCAAAAGGAACAGAAACAATATGATCTCAATCGCAGAAACAGTTCTTGAGTGAGCTTATTATCACTACGAAAGAGGGGTAAAAAGTATAAAGCATACACTCGACGGTGGCGCTAAGAAGACGATTTCCGACATAAGCCCAACCGAGATACATCCTCACGACGGCAAGCGTGACAGCGAAGATCCCGCTTGAGCTGGCTGCGAGAATCCTCTTAACGGGTTCGTATTCGGCTCCGACGGATCCGAACCAGCAAACGGGTAATCCAACGAAAAACGCGAAAGAAGCACCGGTGACGAAGAGCCTTGAAGCGTACTCGACTAGATCTCCTGAAGCCCAGGCGAAAGGGAAAGAGGTGGAGAGAGATTGGTACTCGTTGATCGGCTGTTGCTCCGGCGGAACTGGACAATCGGTCTCCGGCAACGGCGGTGGAGGTTGTGGTTCGAAGTTCTCCGCGCCGAATTTGACGAGAGAAGAGTGAAAGGGTATTTTAGGGAATAATAAATTGTGGTGTAGGAATCGGCGGTGGCGAGACGGTGGTTTAAGGGAGGATGAAATTGGACTGAAATGGCGTAGCACTGTAGCAGCCATCGCACCTTCCTCTTTGCTTGCTTCGTCTACTCTATTTTTTTTTTTTTCCGATTTCAATTTTTTTTTAAGTCTCTCTCTGAACTCTAAAAATATACAGCAAATAAATGCGACAAAACATGTCATTAGTTTCACACATTCATTTGAATTAGCAGCGTTACAATTACAACAATCCCCATATGTTTTTTACAGTTAGCATATTTTTGGGGTTAAATCCAAAACCTTATATAAAGGAACTTCATAGTCTCTTTTTTTTTTTTTTTGTATTCTTTTCATCTAACTCTGTTCTTTTTCTTTTTCTTTTGTTCATCCACCTAATTTTTATCATTACAAGTAGCAACAATGATGATGATGATCATAATAATAATAGTTACAAAGGGTTTAAAATAGGGCTTTTTCTTTTTTTTTGTTGTTGTTGAGCTCCCACTTCGATTGAACTCCACAAGCTTTTCCCCTTACCCGTCAAATCTTTTCTTTTCTTTTGTTTCCTCTTTCGTCTGACCGTAAAAACAAAATGAAACAAAAAAAAAAAAAAAAAAAAAGCAAAGAAGAAAATGGCAATCCCCCCCACCCATTTGGTTCTTCGAACCAGACCAGGTGGAAGCAACAGCTTCTATCTACTTATCTTACATCAAACTTTCACTCGTGTTCGATCTGTTGCTTATGTTTAGACCCTGAAGCCGCTTCAAATTTCGCATCAGTTGTGTAAACGATGGCCGTAAATGTGGTTCCCTGCATAACAATCACAAGCTTAACCCCCACCTATATATATGTGTGAGTGTGACAACCGACCCACTTCACCGAATTTTACCCGTTTCTATAGTTATGGTTTTATAGCACTACAGCTCTAATAAGGATTTGAATTATGAAATTGAACTTACGTTTGCCAGCATTCACGTATTATCTGTGCAACTGTTGGATCGATATCATCTGGAATTTCCAGGCGTCGATTCTGGAATCCCACAGCTCCAACGACTTGCATCGGGTTCAAACCTTTCCAGGGGACACGTGAAGTAGCTAATTCCCACAATATAACCCCAAAGCTGTACACGTCACATCTGAGCAAGCACACCAGTCAATATTTCTGTATTAACATTTACAAAGATTCTCATAGTGTTAAATTTCACTCACTTCTCATTAGCCGGTTCATTCCTCAACACTTCTGGAGCCATCCACTCAGGCTGCACACTCATTAATAGAACACATCTTGTATAGTAAGTTTCTCCGCTTATCTTTCCAACACAGAGTTCATGATTGAGAAATAAGGATTTGTTCTATTTACGATTATAACTAACCGTTCCTGCTGTTGATTTTGAGGACAAATACGTGTGGTGTTTCATGCGGGACAATCCAAAATCACAAACCTTCACAACCCAATTTTTATCAACAAGAAGGTTTGGAGATTTTAAATCCCTATGTACAACAGTCGGGTGGCTGGTGTGTAAGTAGTTCATTCCTTTCGCCTGCAATACCATCAGAAAGAAAACAAGTGTCAGATATTTTTAGCAATAAAGCGGTAACTTTTTTCGATCCTTCCTTTTAAGTTTTAACCAGAGCAACTCATTTTATACCACATCAAGAGCCATCCGCATTCGCCTCTTCTCATCAAGCTGATGATTTGGCCGATGGAGTAATCTATACAAGCTTCCCCTGCATAATATTATAAATTTTTAACCCATTAAGAATAAAGAAAACTAGAAACAACAAACGGACATCCTGGTTAGAAAAGGATTACTCCACTATAAATCAAACTAGCAGACTAAGTGGTTCATCCACGAATTACACAAAAACAATATGGGAGGATCAAACCTGGGTAGGAACTCTGTCAGAATGGAGAAATTTGGCGGCCGAGTAACAGCTCCCATGAAAAGAACAACGTTTGGATGGCGTAACCTCAACATAATTTCAATCTATTGGAACAAAATGAAAACAATCAAAGCATGATTAACCAGGTTCCAGGTAATTTTACAGAAAATAAGATGTCTATGATTAAATGATTTGGAGTTACTTCAGATTTGAACTGTGTCAATGCATCACCAGAGAAATCTTGATCCAGAAACTTCTTGACAGCCACTTCCTGAAAGGAAAAACACAATCAGTCCAAGAACTTTATGACTAAAATAGCACTTCTCTTCATTGGAAGCAAATGTGAGAGAGGTTTTAGAAATTGCACATTAAAGAGCATTCCAAGGATTAGTGGATTAAGACTACAAAACATAACTCACAGTTCCATTCCACTCTGCACGATAAACTTCTCCATATGAACCTGCGACAGAAATAGCACGAGAACGAACACATTAGATCTTATAATTCGAATAATAAGGATCTAGTTTGCTGTATCAAACTGAATAGTTTGGATGTAAAGGTCTTATCCACAAAAATAAGGGTAGCTAGCAATTAGTAAGAAATAAGCTTCATCAAAAGTCTATCACGGCTACAACTTCAGTTTATACTGCATGATACTGGCCAATCTAATATCTGATAAACCAAACCTTACCAATACCAATGCGCTCGCCAATCTGAAGATCTTCCCACATAATTTCCCACTTTGCAGCTTCGCCGAGCAATGGATTAATTCCTTGGTCATGACTATCACAAACAGTCGACACCCCATCAGCAGTGCCAATCTCCACATTTTCGGATGAAGAAACTTTACCATCAAAGTTTCTCTTCACTGAAAAATTGACCTCCACTGATTGTTGGTAAGTCTCAGCTTTGGGGTTCCTTTCAGATTCTCTCTGTTGTTTAGCTAAATGATCTGCGACCTATTCAGTGCAGATGGAAATAATTAAAGACTTAAAAGAGTCTTAAGATAGATTAAGAAGGCACGTAAAAATGAATGAAAACAATTGTGCAGAAGTTGAAATGATGTGTATCCTAAGAATACCTTCTCTGGGTAACATGGAACACCAGAAACCTCAGAATCGCTACTATCTAGGCTGACTTCTTGAAGCAAATTCTTCCCCCTCAAGTTGTGCGGGTTAATATCCATAAACAAATCTGCGGGAGGTGATGCACCACTTTCCAACAAGACGGCATGTAATTTCTGCGCAAATTCAGGGTTCTTTGCTGCACTTATGACATACTTGGAGACATTCTTAACTTTCACTTTCTGAGCACATGTAGGTTTCCCAGAAAATGGAGGCAAATTTTCACCAGATATCTGCTGTGATTGCATTAGCTTTCCAAAATCATGCTCAAATCTCTCTGTTTGATGTTTTTCAACAGCATTTCTGTCACGGTTTTCTTTATGGTTTCCAGTTAAGAAGTTTGCCACCATACCGGATCTGGAATCTGTTTCCCCCAAAACTGAAAATGCTGGCGTTTCAATCTCTTTCTCAACTTCAGGGGTTGAATGCTGAATCGAGTCCAGATCCTCAGGAAATACTCTTGTATCTGTGCAAGCAACTGGAAGAAAACTGCTTGGAACCTCGGCAGGAATCAGAGCACCCGGAGCACCCATTAGATCAATAATGTATTCACTGCATAGGAAGAATGAATTAGGACTTTGCAAAATCACACCATCACATACAAACTGAGCCCAATATCAGGACTGTAGAATGAAAACATAAGGCTGCATACAGCAATCAAAGAATACCTTTTGTCATCTAGTTTAATCAAGTTCACAGCACCATCATCAGTTCCCGTGTAGTAGCTGCCTTTTACAAGCATACATGGGAGATTAATCCTATCAGCAAGGACCTAGAAAATAGAGGAGGGAATAATTAGATTCACCCTACATCTCCTAACCATGATCAACAAGGAAACTCGGAGATGAAAAAGGAAAGAAATGAGTATCGCCACTAGAATAAGAAAATCAAGAGGTTTAAGACCAACGGTAGAAACAAGTGAAAGGATTTGTTGTAACCTTGAAAAGCAAAGCCCTGTGACGTGCAAGACCAACATTAACTCGTCCAAGTGGAAGAATAGTAGTGTTCAAAGAATTCCTTAATTCATAGCTTCGAAGCATCCACCTTCTCAATGCTTCATCAGCATTCTCAACGCGGCCACCCATTTGCTCTACAACTATATTTGCAATTTTCTGAGATAAATCACTTGACACCTGACCACGAGCAAAGTCTGGACATTCAGCAGCCAAAGCCGATGCTCTCCTCTCTAGCTCTTGCAGTTCAGGGTCAATCAATCGGTTAACCAAAATGACCTCATAATCAACATTGTCTGTAATAGAGATAGCTTGAAGATCCACAAGAAGTGGCATCTTCCCTTGTGAAAGAGAATTGGATGTAATCCCATACACATCGTAAAAACCATCCCTGACTTTCTGATCATAGTTAATAACCTTATGTCCCTACATGAAAATCAAACAAGCGCACGATCAGCTAAAGTCTCATAATCAAGCCTGAAACGATCAACATTGAATAAACCTCGGTAACTCCAACCCCAAAAATGGAAAGTTTTTACAATTAGGACTCAAAAAAAATACTCAAATCCAAGAGAACAGAGCAAGCAGTAGCAGTAATCAATTACAGCAAGATCCTAAATTCCTCTAAACCCTGGCTGGCTAATCGAATGATCAGACTCCCTAAAACCCCTCCAAACCCCATAAAAATTTAGAGAAATTGAACCAAAGCGAGAGTGAAGAATCTAAGTACCCAATAGCGGAGGGAGAGAAAGTCAACGGCGGAATCAGCGTCGGTGACGGGAGGAGCAGAAACACCAAGGCTAATACGCTTAGCGGCATCAAGCTGAGCAGTATCAGCATTCTCACGCGGATCAGGATCAGAGACGCTGATCGCCATAGCTAACTGGACTTGATACTCCTCCTCCATCAAATTGAAATCGACGCCATCAACAGCAGCCAGATCACGGCCAACAGGCTCCAATGTTTCCAGCCTCGGCATTGCGGTGGAGGCCGCGTTGCCAAAACCGGTGGATGAAGAGACGGAGGAAGTCGAGACGGGGCTAGGGCTAGTACTAGGAATAGGGCTAGGATCGATCATGGGTCTAGTGGAATCGTCAAACCTATGATGGTCAGCAAATCCTCCGCCGCCGCCGACGCCACTACTTCCGCCGATGTGTAGCTTCCGTAGAAGATGCTTCATCTTCGACATCGATCGTCAACGACGAACTGATCTCTCTCTCTCTCTCTCTCTCTAAAAATCTCCGGTTTATCTTTCTCTCTCTGAAAAAAACGAAGCTTCCTTTCGCTATTTTTTTTTTGTTTCTTTTAAAAAAAAAATGTGAAATGATAATAATATTGGCACAAAACAAAATTAAATATAGAGAAATAAATAAATGCGTCGTTCGTAAACAAACAAAACAAATAGTTCCATTCCACAGGATTAATTGTTTAAACAATATATATAGATAAAAATATAGGAGCTTAACCTGCGCCGACATCTTCGAAAAAGGTAGATTCGATTAAAATGCGCACTCTTCTTCTTCTTCTTCTTCAATCTTCCTCCTCCTCCTCCTCCACTTGGGTAAAATTAGCTTTGACTATTTTTCAACTGAAGATGCAGCATTTGAACAAGTGTTTGAACTACTCCAGAAGGACATGACTTTAACACGAAAACAGAGTATCGAGTGATCTATGTCGGCTATTATCAAGACTTATACAAATTTAGAAGGCACGAGAAGCTTCTAGAAGATTGAAGAGCTTCATGTTTACAATTGGAATGTAAACATGAAGAAAGTGGGAAATTTCCTAAACCATAAAGAAAAAGAAAATTGTCCAAATTCTTATTAGGATTAGATTAGGTAGTTTGCTAATTAAACAGCTAATACCTAGATCTATAAATAGGGATGCTAAAGCAAGGTTGAGCTTTAGCACAAACAAGAGAAAGTTAACCGAGCTATTAAGTTTTATTCTTTAAGAAAAAGAGCTAAAAACTTAGAAAGAGCAAGAGGTTTCTTAAAGAGAGTTTTGAGATGTTAGAAAATTGTTTAGAACAAACTTGTAAACAGATTTTCTATTAATCAAAAGAGAGTTTAAAGAAATCAATATTTTCATTGTTCAGATCATAAGTTCTCACACTTTCAATTGGTATCAGAGCAGCACTTGTTCGGATTACTACATGTGAGATTCTGCGGACAAGATGGAGAGCTACGGAGATCTGATCAACAATAACAAAGTTGTCTTGGATGATGGAAACTATGGGTTTTGGAAATCAAGAATCAAATCTATCATAGGAGGTATTGATCGTCTTGCTTGGAAGACTGTTCTGGAAAAGTGGGAAGAACCGACGATCAAGGACGAGTCAGGCAAGCGAATTCCCAAACCCGAAGCCGACTGGACTGATGAAGAACAGAAGAAATCCAAGAGCATTAAGTGTTATTCATTGCAGTGTAGGAAGGAAGCAGTTCGATCTAATTCAGGGGTGTGAAACTGCTAAGGAAGCTTGGGATATTCTGCAAATCCAGTATGAAGGAACCACAAAAGTGCAAAGCTCAAGAAAAGACATGCTGGCTTCATGATTCGAAAATCTAAGGATGGAAGAACACGAATCAATATCAGACTTTAGTTCAAAGTTAAGTGCGCTAGCTCAGGAAGCATTAACTCTTGGGAAACTTATAAGGATCAGAAGCTGGTCAAGAAGTTCCTAAGGTGTCTACCTTCAAGGTTCATGGGATACAAGACTACACTAACTGTTTCACATGTTCTAGACAGTCTTAGTTATGGTGAAGTGGTTAGAATGCTGCAAGCTCACGAGATGGAGCTTAATGGAATTAAGAAACCAAAAGATATAGCCTTAACGGTTAGCAGAGACACATCATATCAAGGAGAAGAAGATGATGTGAGTTTATTAGTAAGAAGATTTGATCGTGCTTTAAGAAGAATAGAACAAGGTAATTCACAAAAGAAGACTGGAGTTTTCAAAAAAATCAGTGAAGATAAGAAGGCTGATATGCAGTGTCATGAATGCAAAGGGTTTGGACATTTCATTCGTGAGTGTCCAACGATTAAGCTTCGAAAATGCAAAGTGCACTATTTGCAGAGGTACAGGACATACACAGGAGGGATGTGTGAGTAACCTTAAACACAAGAAAGAGAAGTCTATGATAAGTATTGAAGATGATTCAGATGATGGTAGCAGTAGTGAAGAAGAACTCATAAATCTAGTAGCGATGGTGGGAATTACAGAATTTGAGAATGGAGAAGAGGTAACTGATTCTGAATAGGAAGATGAGGAAGTTCGTGATATTGTTCAGAGTTACAAGGAAGTCCGAGAAACACTCATTACCTTAGGGAAGGAAAATCAAGACTTAATCAAAGAAAAACTTCATCTTGAAGTTGTGATCCAATCAATGTAGAATGATTTGGTGGACGAAAAGAAGATTTCTAAGGAAGTTGTGGATTTAATGAAAGAAAAATTGGTGTTATCTACAAAAGCAGACAAGCTAGAGGAAGCGTTAATTAAAGAGAAGAAAAAATCCACAAGACTTCAATCTGAACTTGATCAGCAGTACAGAAAAATTCACATGTTTGCAGGAACAAAGCAACTTGAAAAGATTTTAAGCTATGGAAGAACTGAGAAAACTCATAGAGGGTTGGGTTTTATTGAGAACCAAGGAGACAAGAAAACATCAACTAACTTTGTTACTGTTGGAATGCACCAATCTGATTTGAAAGCATCAACATCCGCATCTGAGAAGTTTTCAGGCTGCTATTTTTGTGGAAAATTTGGACATTATAAACGCTATTGCTCTAAATTCTGAGAAAGAGTCTATGGTTTGAAGCAACAAGGGAGATTTTTCTGGAATGGGTTTAGGAGACATGTTTGGATGAAGAAGAATGACATGTATCAAACAGAAGCAATATCATCAGGATTTAGGTGCAACATGGCTATGATTACTGAGGAACAGGAAGATTCTGAGCCTTGGTTCTTTGATAGTGGGTGTTCAAGGCATATGACAGGAACTAAGAGTAATTTGCAGAATATTAAGAAACTGAAAGGAGGCACAATAACCTTTGGAGATGGAAGTAATGGTTACATTCAAGGTAAAGGCACAACACGTGATACAGAACTTCCACCACTAGTAAATGTCTACCTGGTACAAGGATTGCGAGCAAATTTGATAAGTATCAGTCAGTTGTGTGATGAAGGCTTGACAATTATGTTTACAAAGATAGACTGCAAAGCGGCTGATGAATCAGGCAGTGTCAATCTCTATGGTGTAAGGTCAGGGAACAATTGTTACATGTGGCAGAGAAATTCGTTCAAATGTTTTAGTGCACAAGGAAGTCTAGATCTCTGGCACCAACGACTGTGTCATATAAATGTAAGGAACTTAACTACTCTTGTTAATAAAGAGATCATTCGAGGAGTACCTAAGCTTAAAGGAGAAGAAAATATGGTTTGTGGATCTTGTAATCAAGAAAAACAAGTTAAGATTCGGCACAAGAAGGTGCCTGAAGTTCAGTCAAAATCAGTTTTAGATCTGGTTCACATGGACTCAATGGGTCCAATGCAAGTTGAGAGCTTAGCTGGGAAGAAATATGTGTTTATGTTGGTAGATGATTTTTCTAGATAAATTGGGTTCGTTTCATTCGAGAGAAGTCAGATACAGTGGATAGCTTCAAGATCTTGGATTTGCAATTGCTTAATGAGAAAGGTGGAATCAAGAAAATACGAAGTGATCATGGTGGAGAATTTCAAAACGAATCAATGAGAGAATTTTGTGAACAACTTGGGATTTCACATCAATTCTCAGCTCCGAGAACTCCTCAACAGAATGGTGTAGTGGAGAGGAAAAACAGGACTCTTCAAGAAATGGCTAGAGCAATGATTCATGGGAATAATGTGCCTAAGAAATTTTGGGCTGAGGCGCTCAATACAGCTTGCTACATAGTAAACAGAGTGTATGTTCGAAGAGATACATCAAAAACTCCATATGAGTTATGGAAAGGCAAAACTCCTAATTTGAGCTACTTTCATGTTTTTGGATGCAAATGTTATATCTTGAATGACAAGGATTATCTTGGGAAATTTGATTCCAGAAGTGATGAAGGGATGTTTCTTGGTTATGCTGAGAGTAGTACATCATTTAGGGTATTTAACAAACGCACATGGACTATTATGGAATCAGTAAATGTGGTGTTTGATGATCGGTATGTTGCTTTAAGAGATAATGATGATTCAGACAGTGATGCAGAACAAGTAAATATTATTGAAGGACAAGAAGAAGATTCTGGACTAGACACCTCTGATCATGTTCCAAAATCTGAAGAAACAAAACAAGTACACAAGAATCATTCTGCATCAGATGTTATTGGTAACATAAATGAAGGAATGAGGACTAGAGGAGTGCAGATTGATTTGAAAAAGATGACTAGTCATTATGCAGCACCAGAAACTGTCTACTTTGAGTGTTTTGTGTCAATGATTGAACCAAGCAGTGATGATGATCGATCAGTTCTTGATAAATCGGGGGGTGATGTTCAAACCAAATCAGTAGGAGTTGAAGATTTCGCAGAAGACAAATCGGAATCAGCTTGTAATGATGAAATTGCATCTAACAATGTGGAAGAAGAGGTTCGAGATAAGGGCAAAGGAGTTGATTCGGATTCTGAGGATTTCAGGGTTGAGGAAGTCTCAGTGCAAGAGCAGACTGAGCGTCACACGGTTAAAAAGAGGAAGATGAAGCGAGGGTCTTCTTCCATTGCCAAGCGGTCTAAATCTGCAACTATTAGTGCTAAGAGTGTTCATGCACAGGGGAAGTTTAAATCTGATGTTTTTGTGTCCAAAGCAGCTCAAGCAAGGTATGCAGATATTTTTTCTCGGAAGGTTACAAAAAGAAGACAACTAGATTTTTCTCAACCAGATGACTTTGGGATTCTTGATAAGATTATGGATCTAGGGTTGCATTTTTCGGTACAAGATTTGCCTGTGTATGTCAAAGAGGTGGTTTGTGAGTTTTATGCTAATCTGCCAAAAGAAAAAACTAGGAATGGAATTCAAGTGTTTGTTAGAGGTCACTGGTATGAGTTTTCTCCTAGCGCTATCAATGAGGCACTTAATCTTGAATCATTGTCTCAAGAAGAGAAGCAAGCAGATGCAGCTGTAGATAGACTGAGTAAAAATGAACTTGCAGAAGTTCTGAGTGGTCGCGACAAGTTGCCTTGGAATCAATTGAAGGTTAGGGATCTACATGGACAAGTTGCAGCTCTTTTCATGTTGGCGAGTTATAATTGGGTTCCTTCGGTTCATAGGGATCATATTTCAATCGATCGTGCTCGAGTTGTGTTTAAGCTTGTTCAAAGAATTCAGTTTGATCTAGGACAACTAATTTATGATCAGATTATGGATATGAGTTGGACTGATACTACTCGGTGCGTAATATTTCCTAGAACCATTTTCGATATACTTAAGGTTCAAGAAGGTCCGCTTGAATGGTCAGATGCAGAAGAAGAAGTAGCTGCTGAGTTTTATACTAAAGATGTTAGGACTGGGCGAGCTTATGCGGTTAAACACAATTTGCTTCCTGTGAATGAAGACCCCACACCAGTTCGAAGACAAATGGATGAGGGATCTTCTTCGACTTCTAAGGTAATTCAGTTGGGTAGCATTCGTATGCCACAGGTTGGTCAAGAAAATGAGGAGAGTTCATATGCAGCTTTGGTCGACACAGCACAAGCTCTACAGAGACGTACTAAAGTAGTTCAGAGGCTCATACATAATCATCCACTTTCCAAGAAGATTTGAGTTGTTTTTAACTGTTGTTTTCTCAAGCAGGGGGAGAAGGAGAAGAAGCTGGTCTGAGATTCTGGGGGAGCTTTGTGTTTTCATTAAAACTTTGGAAGATTTTCGGTGATCATTTTAGTTCATTGTGTTTGGATGTTTGACTATGGCTTGATGATCGTTTTTGGTTTATGTTATGAACGTTTAAAGATGTTTGTTTTATATCTAAGCCAAAAATTCTTATGCTTGAGAAGCACAAAGTTAAAAAGGGGGAGATTGAAGATGCAGCATTTGAACAAGTGTTTGAACTACTCCAGAAGGACATGACTTTAATACGAAAACAGAGTATCGAGTGATCTATGTCGGCTATTATCAAGACTCATACAGATTTAGAAGGCACGAGAAGCTTCTAGAAGATTGAAGAGCTTCATGTTTACAATTGGAATGTAAACATGAAAAAAGTGGGAAATTTCCTAAACCATAAAGAAAAAGAAAATGGTCCAAATTCCTATTAGGATTAGATTAGGTAGTTTGCTAATTAAACAGCTAAAAACTTAAAAAAAGCAAGAGGTTTCTTAAAGAGAGTTTTGAGAGGGCAGAAAATTGTTTAGAACAAACTTGTAAACAGATTTTCTATTAATCAAAAGAGAGTTTAAAAAATATCAGATCATAAGTTCTCACACTTTCATCGGCAACCTTTTTTCGTATTAAAATAATCAAATCACAGTTATCTGCGTGGCTAAACAAATTTCCCATAATTTATCCGCTAGTCCATCAACAGTAATCACAAATATTCGTACAAGCTATGGCGTTTAAAAATTAGTATAAGATTCATGATCAAATCAAATAATGGCGTTTCTTCATTTAGAGGAAACAATGATGTTCTTGGATTTTTGTACAAAAGTGAATATTATTGGATCATGGGATTTTGTACTCGTTATTTCAAGTGCTGTTTAATTGGAATTTTTCTTGAATGGTTGCAGCCTTTTGTTGGATTTGCTGAAAACAATTACCTTTTTTTGGTAAGATGTAATTTGTTTTTTTTTTTGTCAAGCATATGTAATTTTTCTTTTTAAACTCCTCTGTTTACAAAAAAAAAAAATCTGGTTGCACAGTTTAGGGATTAGTAATGGTAGACCAATTACAAAAAGTTTCAAAAAGACATTTGGAATGTTCATCGCAACTGGTTATAGAATAGCTCAGTAAGTAGCAGTAAGTCATTGTTTATGTTTTGGCTTTAAGTATCCCAGAATGGGAAAACATTGACAACATCACACAAGATTGAGATTTTGATTTCGTTATTATACCCTTGGCCATGAACTCTGTTACTACTGCCTTTTTTTTTTGGCAAAATAAAGCCACTCTATTGCAAAGGTAAATCTATCAGTGTACGAGTAGTAAATAAACCAGAAAACAATAAAATTACAGTTATTGTGCATTAAACTGTTTACAGGGCTATCCTGTCTTCTCCGTATACCAAGTTCTTAATTAAACCCAACTAATATGAAAAACAACATTGATATACTTATACATATATATATCTCTAACATGTATCTGATCCCCTCCAAGCCTTGTTAATAGGAACCAAACACTTCCAAAGCATCTTCTTAAAGAGCAAGTCTTCTTCTTTTTTGTCACCGAACATGAAATTTGTAACCCACATGCCAGCTCTTATGCCCAGATTCTGCCTTCAAGGTTTAGGAGAAAGATTTTACCTTTCGAAAGGATCTCCCGCCTCAGCAGGATACTCAGCTGCAGCTACAGCTGCATCAATCTTTTCCCTCAGATTGAATTTCTTGGCGATCATCGGCCTTACATCTTCAACTCCAATTAAGCTTTCAAGAAATGGGAGCAAGTGAAGGAGTTCTTTATCTGACGGGTCATTAAACCAGCTCTCTATTGGCACCCCATTCTCCACTTGGAACCCAAATGCCTACACCATTGCATAAAAACAATAACTCAAGACAAGATGATGCAACAGCTTTAAAAGATAGAACTAAGATAATTCTTAATGGCGGTTGTAGGTACAGTCTAGAATACACTTTGTTCCCACACAAGTTCATAGATTTAGATAGCTTTTGCAAACTAGCTAATACTAAATTCTCTCATAGCATCTTTCATAGCTATTATAGTCATCCTATACTGAAAAAAATGTATCCTACAATTATCACTGATAAAAGCATCTACGGACCAGCTTTGGCTAAAGTGGCTAAACAATGTTGTATACCCATTGTGTAGAGGGATGATACCTGTGGGGAGTTGTCGACGATGATAACACGAGATAAATCACGCCCAAGGACAGACAAATCTTTTAGGTAGTTACCGTCAAAGAAAACACAGGAGTCACGGTACACTCTATGGCGAAAGAACTTTCTCTTAGGGTCAATCACGTTTAAAAGTTGCTCCGCATAAATACTTTGGCTAGCTGTAAAGATGACGATCTCAAAAAGACGGGACACTCTCTCCATAAACTCTTGGAGGTGAGGGCGGCACCGCACATACACCATATGCTCTTCTTCATTAAAATTAACAGGGAATGTGAAATCCACCTCATCACATGGTTCTAGACTCGAATGCACAAGAGTTTCTGCGAATAAAAAACATATATGTTATAGCAATAACAGAAATAAACAAAACAAACTCTTTCTGGTGAGAAAAAAATAAAACGTTACAACCTTAATCTTCTAGCCATATGTCGTCTATGGTTAAATCACATCAATACACAATACTGGTGAAAGACAAATATTTTTGTTCGATTAAAACAAAAGCTGAAAGGTAGCCTTACCATCAAGGTCTAGGACTAGAGAAATAGGAGGGCAGCTTCGGGTTTGTTTAGGAAGCAAGACCGGCCTAAAAGTTGGAACAACAGAAGACAAGTTGGGCAAGTTCTTGATAAACAGGTAAGGATCAAACTCGTCAAGTTCCTCATCCTCTTCATCCTCCATGGATACAGAGGTAATAAGGGAATCTTGGCCACGCTCATCAACACATTCCAGCTTAGAGCTCTTCATTGCTAGATAAATAGCAGAAACCGAATCCAAGTTACAATTTGAATCAACGGTACTTGTATCTAGAGCAAGCAATCGATCACAAGGGTTCTGTGCATCCAAATCCGGAGAAGGAGAAGGAAAGTCATCGTCTTCCATTAAAAAACCCTATTAACATCAACTTTGTAACTGAGTGAGAATAAGTCAAGAGTGCGTCAGCAGAACTCACAGCCTAATGCTCAAGACAAGAACTAGACATCTACAAGTAGAAGCTAGACTTCACCTCAGGAAACAAGTGAACGGATGAATCTCATATATTCCAAAAGAATCAAATCAATGATAAAGTTTTGAAATTTACCTTCTAGGAGCTCTCTTCACCTCCAGTATCTACCGAATAAACCGAGACACCAAGAGATTACTCAGATCTCGAGTCCTTCAAATTGCAAAAGCTAGCTCAACACACAAGGATAGTTCGTACTCTGTAGAAAGGGGAAAAAAAAAGACAGATCTTTGAATTAGAAAAGGAGCAAAGCCCTAGATTTAAAATTATTTGAAAAGATGAAAAAATTGGAGCCAAAAAAGAAACAAAAAATTCGAAAACTTTCATGGCGGAAAGTGACAGAAATCAATATTTTAACAAAATAGAACCGAACCGGAACTGATAGGAGATAACTCCCACGAAATCGATCGATTTCAGATAAAAAAAATTTCAATTTTGATATGTCTAGGGCTTTTTTTAATACCGAAAAAAAGGGGGAAATAAAAAAGACAGCTTTATATTCTCTTAGGAAAAAAAAAAAAAAAAAAAAGAAAACTTTGACTCGAAAAGACGATATCTTTCTCCGCAAATTTCTCTCTGCAACTACGAAGCAAAGAAACCCAGATTATATAATCTTCACTTAACCCAGAAAATAAACTGAGAAGAAGAAACAGAGAAAGGAAAGGAGATTTATAAAAAAAATTAAAGAAACCCTAGATAGGGTAAATTCGCCGGAAAAAGTACCTCCGATCAAAACGCTTTCTTCGTACTGCCGTCTTCTCTCTCTCTCTCTCGGAAATAAAATAAATTTGCTCGAAATGAAAACGAGATACGACACTATAGTCTTTAACATAAGCTAATGAAAATATTTTCATTTAAATGCCCCTCATACTTTATTCTTATTTCATTTGCACCTCAATAGTTTTAATTTTTTTAAACAAAGCCCATGAGTAAACCGGGAAATGATGACGTCACCGCCGGTTAGAAGGATACGGATTTCTGTTTAGTCTCCTCCTATTCCTATATATAGGATGATCTACAGTATTTGATTGGTTCTAGTTGGATAACTGTAGAATATTCAGTTTGGGTCATGATTAGGCCAGATTTATACTTACTACCAAACACATAAAGTTATTGAATGACGACGAGACGACGTGTGTTGTTAAGGTTATCCAAGTCCAGATGTTTTTTTTGTTTAATCCGTACAAAACTTTACTACGATAAACTTAAATAGTGAAAAAGTCAAAACAGAAAAAGAAATTTTTTTTAAAAAAAGGCAGATGAAAAAAGTGCTCAATGTTTCTTTTGTTGATTTACAAGTGAGTCAAGCAAGATGTTTCTGGTGATAAATAGAAAGAGACAGAGAGTAGCAAAGATTCATCAATGTTTTTGGTTTCTCTCTATAGTTAAATTAGTTATTAGTTAATACTTAATACTAATAGATACACAACATTTCAAGGTACTTGCGTATGGTTTGGTTTCAACTTCTTCTTATATATATATACTCTTTTGTTTTCTTTGTAGCCTTAAGAGCCTTTTTCAACTTCTCTCAGTCAGCTTTGAAACGTTGTACACAAACAAACATACACATTTAGAAACATAAAAAGGGTTAGATTGCAAAAGAAAGAAAAACATGAAACGGCGACGTTTGTCCTGGTCAACAGCGACAACATAAAAGAAATGGGATCATCGTCGTCGTACCCGTCAGCCTCAACCAAAGTTAAAAAAGAGAGATTCCGCCGCACGTTGTTCTAAATCGAAACAGCGACTCGCAAATAAATCCATTTTTGCCATTTTTTTTTTCTTAACCAGGCTTGTAGTTTGTATGTAATACTGATTTAAGCCATCTCAGAAAACTAAACTACCAAAAAAAGGCTTCACCTTTACAGTTTGCCACAATTCTTTAGAGAGAGAGAGAATTAAAAATGGTGTGGTTGACGGATCAACAGATCGGGAGATGGAAAAGGAAACGAATTTTGGTGGTGGGATCGTTTCTGTGTTGGTTAATCATCATGTTCATCACTCCCAAAGTTCCTCTTCGTCACCATCTCTTCGCCGATAAACGCAATTTCATGGGTATCATCAATCATCATAATATCATATCACTCTGTTCTCTTATCTCTCTCTCTCTCTCTATTTGTGTGTGCATGTGTGTAATAATAATAATAATGAGAGACAGGTGTTTTGATGTTGTTGTGAACAGGAGTGCCTAACACATTGAATGTGATTACCAACTTTCCCTTTCTTATTATTGGGGTTCTTGGTTTTGTTCTTTGCCTTGGTGGAAGCTTCTTCAATATAAGGTTTGTTACTTATTACTCTCTCTTTACATTTTGACATTTTTTATGTTTTCGTTAGTGTTTAACTTCTTGAATTGTTTTAATGTAGTTTGAAAGGTGAGATCTGGGGATGGACATTGTTCTACGCTGGCATTGCTAGCTTCGCCTTTGGTTCTGCTTTTTATCATCTCAAACCTGATGACAACAGAATCGTCTGGGACACTTTACCTGTTCGTTTTTTCCTCACCTTTACTTCTCCTCTGAACTTATCTTTTTTATGTTTATAGTTATGGAAAGAAAGCTTAAATGACTCTTTATGTTTGCACTTAGTTATGGAAATAAAGCTCAGATGAGTCTTTATGTTTGCACTTAGTTGTCTTCTGTTGTACATTGTGAACAAAACTTGTAAAGAATCTTTCTAAATCTAATGGATAGAGGCTGTGTGGAGGTTTTGGGTGTCAAGTTTATCAAATGGAAATGTTTATGAATAGCTGTTTCTTGATTAATGACGGTAATTGCAGATATTGATTGCGTATTCGTCGCTTTTCTCTAGTTTTTTGGTTGAGAGAGCGGGGGAGACAGTGGGACTGAGTTGCCTCGCCTTGCTTCTATTCACATCATTTCTCAGCGTTGCTTACGCCAGGTAACATTCAAACCGCAAATCATTACCTACCTACCTCCTCTGGTATATATGTTTTCAGTGGTGATTTTTTTAGTCAGGTTCGGATTGAAATTATATGTGTATTAGTTGATGGCAGAGTGTTTAATGATCTCCGGTTATGCATGACGTTCCAGTTGATTCCATGTCTGGTGATTCCCGTCATGACGGTTTTGTTACCTCCCAAGTATACTCACTCTAGATTCTGGCTCTGGGCAACAGGTTTTTTAAAACTCAAAAACCACTTTTGCGGTTTTTTTTGTTACATTTTGCTGCTCTCTTATAATTTCTGATTATTATGATAAATGAAGCGGCTTACGCTATTGCCAAGATTGAAGGACTTGCAGACCACAAAATTTACAATGCCAACCGATATATCATCAGTGGGCATTCACTGGGGCATTTGTGTTCAGCTGTGGCTACGCTTTTACTTACCATCATGCTTTTGTATAGAAGCATTCGGTTTCATAGGTAACCTTTTTCTACTGGCTTTCTCTTTCATCTTTGAGTTACTTGTAAGTTGTAACCTGAGGATTTTTTTTCATTCTTCTTGTGTGATGAAACCAAAACAGATTAGGTGATCTCAAAGGCCATCCTTGACATCCATTACTGACTCGAGAGGTTTTTTTTTGGTTTTCGGATGCTTCTGTATACTTTGTATTAAAGATTTTGTTGGGCTATTAAGTAGCTTTTTTGACACATGATCCCACTGAAAACATCGTTGGTTCGGACAATGAACAACTTTGGACTTGTAGTAACTAAGAAGAAACCAAAAGAATAATCATAATCCACAAATTCACCTTTTATTTTTTGGTCTTGACTTGTGACCTCTTCCTTCTTCATATTATTATCACTCACAGGTCACAACATTGAGGACTTTGAATTAAAGCACAGAATGTGAAAATCTAAAACAGCAATAGTATTGTGGTTCTGATTTCGAATAATCATACAATTCAACTAAATAGCAACAATGATGAGTAAATCTCACGTGTTCAAAGACCTTCAAAGAAACGCAAATGGTCATCGAATGTCTCAGCATGCCTTATCTTAGTGATGGACCCATCTTCTTCAACCTGCAAAAACAAAGAACACAAAATTGAAGACAATCAGATGAAATTCATGACAATTTCTCTCGGGATCATTCTCCTGACGAAGAAAATGTGTTGGTACCCAGTATTCCGGAGGACGCATTTTGAGATTGTAAGTGGAAGCCATGCTCATACAGTATGCACCAGCGTCATGAACCACCAGACCAGCTCCCTGTAATGGATACAAGAAACTCATTATATTCCACCTAGAGCTGTGGGCTGCCAAACAGAATCAGATCCTCATCATACCTGTGGAGGAGTGGGAAGCTCTCTGTCTTTGCCCAAGAAATCAGCAGATTCACAGACAGGACCTACTACGTCGAATTTGGTAACCTCTGCTTCAGGCGGTGGAGGAGAGACCAACTCAATGTGCTTTTGCATTAAGAAACAAGAACAAGAGGATGTTTAGCATAACTCCAAGAGAACAAAATCTGCAGATGCTGCTGTGAGTAGCATATTTGTTTTTACCTGATAAGCATCGTAAAGACTGGGACGGATAAGCTCAGCCATACTTCCATCAATCACTATGAAGTTTTTAGTTCCATTTGTCTTCACACCAGTTACATGGTTGACGAAACAGCAAGTGTTTGCAATCAGAGATCTCCCTGGCTCGATTATTAGATGCAGGTCTCGTGAATAAACAAGCTCTCTTACCTGAAACAGATCAAAGATTGTAAAGATTCTACCAATTCCAATACTTTTGAGCTCAGATGAATGAGAGATTTTTTGAGATGTTCTTCTTACAGTGTTGATGAGATCCATGGGTGTAGGAAGGACAGCACCGGCATGATAATAATCTATCCCTAAACCACCACCAATGTTCAAGTAACAAACTTCAAAGCCTTGACGCCGCATTTCATCAATGTATTCCACCATGAGAACCGCAGCATCTCTGAATATATCCACCTGGAATCAACATAAAAATATACACATATGTAGAGCTCAAGACTCAATATTTAATAGACGGAGCAAAAGCAAACATGGAAAACATGAACAGAAAACTATCCATATTCATCTGATTACATCAAACACACAACTTAAGTAACTAACTGGAGTTACCTTTGTAATGGTAGAGCCTAGATGGCAATGAACTCCAACAAGCTGAAGCTCTTTGGGATGTGCTTTCACCTCATCCAGAAACCATTGAAGCTTCTCGTTCCTGATACCAAACTTTGAGTTCTTGTTCCCAGTAGCTACATATGGATGCACCTGAAAATTGTATTAAACAGAAAAACACTCACTCATATCCACGCTGTGCAGACCAATTACATGATGCTAAAACATAAAAAGGATAAATGAAACCATACCTGAGGATCGACATCAGGATTGATACGAAGCAGTACATTGACCAGCTTACCAGAAATTCTTGAAGCTTCCACAATGTTATTCAAGTCAAACTCACTATCGACATTCACAAAAACACCTTCTTGAGCAGCTAGAACTAGATCTTCCAACGACTTGCCATTTCCATTGAAAATACACCTATTCATTATATATAACAAACACATAATCACAACACCATTCTACCAAATCAATGAATCATACCATTCATATCAACATCCTCACATTCTGATTCCATCAACAAGTCAAACACTATTCCAACTTTATTATAGGGATGAACTTTACTTAAAGAATCTTACTTTGAGGGATTGAAACCAGCACGAAGAGCAAGCCTGAGCTCATTCCCACTGACAAGCACAGCACCACATCCCAAACTCCTAAGATGCTCCAAAATCTTGAGATTGTTATTAGCTTTAATAGCGTAACCAATCACGGACGTGACTCCTTTCAACGCTTCTTTATAAGCCTCGACGTTCCTAGTGATCTGAGGTTTGCTGTATAAGTAAAAAGGTCTTCTCTCGACTGACTCCATGATATCCTCAACCTTAGTTCCTTCGCAATAGAGAAACCCATCTGAAGATTTCTTGAAACAGTGATCGAACGACGACGGCGCTGAAGCTTCCTTCGTGAGGGTTTTGGAGGAGTTTTGGGAAACGGCGGCGGCTCTCGCGGTGAGGCGTTTAAGTGGCTTCAAAGTGGATTTAAGAGACAGAATTGGGAGTCTGGAGAGTGGTGAGGTTTGATTCAATTGGTATTGGTTTAGAGTTCCACGGAGAGATGAAGGTTGAGAGAGAAGGTGAGTTGCTGCCGCCATAGCTCGATGATTTTGTGAGTTGTGTGAAGAAGTGGCGACTGAGTAGTTAACAGTAAGGGTTTCGAAAAAGAGTCAACATTACACGTGGCAACGGGTAGCTTTGGTCAGGTCCGGTTTTGGATATTATCCGGTATAACAAACTAACCAAACTAATCCCGTGATAACCGGCAGTGTGTAACAATTTCAATTTGGATCGAACAAATGAAAAAAAGGTGAATAGTGTGACTGTTTAAATTTAAATTTAATTTACTAATCCCTCCGTTTTATATTATTACTTGTTGTTCTAGACAATTTCACACATATAATAATTAAATTTTATATTTTACCTCTTATTAATACACTATTTCATTTGATATAAGTAATTAATAAGCTAAAAGTTAGGAGTAAAACTGAAAACTTTTATCCATAAAATTGCATCGTAAATACAAAACGACAAGTAATTGAAAACAAAAAATTAATTCTAGAATGACAAATAAAAATAAACGGAGGAAGTACTAAATTTTGTATATTAATCATTTTGCCTCATATCATATGTGTCATCTGTGAGATTGTAACCTCATCTTCAATGGGTCATATTGTAAACTGTACTTTTTATAGTTTCGTTAAAGGGAAAGGTGATTGTCAATGGGATCAAATCAGTTGATTCTCTCATCTAGCTTTCATTTTCTTTCGCCCTCAGCTTTGGGATGATTTGTGCTACTTATTGTTCGGACATGTTAGTTTTGTGTCCGTCGTAATTTTGTGTGTCGGTAGTCACTTGTCTCAAAACTGAAAAAAACATTATTGGAAAAATCTTGCCCTATTTAGCCAAATTATCGTGTAAAGTGAAGATGATCTAAGTATAAATATTATGCAAATGCATACTCGGTTATATTACAAAACAAAACAAAACAAAAAGTTACAAATAAGGTCCGAATTTAAAATAAAAGAAAAATTCAAAGAATAGAAAAGGAGAAGTACATAATATATAATTGATTAAAATGCTTTGTTATGCTATTTGTTTAAGTGTTTTCATGTTTTAAGATTGTTTTTGTGATATTTGTTTTAAGTGTTCATGTTTGAAAATTTGACAATGTAACTTTTTGGGTTCAAAGTAATGAAAGTAAGACGTTAAAAACAAACTTGACCATATGTTTATTGGATTGGAATTGGATCATTGGATCGGATGTATAAGACTTTATGGGTATGGAGGACACTTTGGCGAAGAAGGCTACAGTATATCTTATTCCCTTTTATGTGTACCATCGTTAATGTTTATGTACCTTGCTGGTCGGAACCACTTGTAGTTGTCCGACAAGGCTACTCTGTAATGCAGTTATCTTTTAATGAAAATGTGATGTTGAGTTAAAACTTTATGGAAATCGACACTTGACGGGTGATAATTGAAGTGGTGTAAAAGTCTTAAAAGTATTTAACAATACAGTACTTAGTTAGAGAGCTAGTATTGAATTATAAATCACGTTTAAACCTTGGGAATTGAGATCTCGAAAACAAAGGATTAACAAAAATTAAAAGCAGAGCAGCATTGCCGATGAAGCTATGAAGAAATAATTGACTTGGGATTTACTCTCTGAGCAAAAAGAGTTGTTTATTCTAATTACTACTTACTACAGTACATAATTAAATTTAAAACTTCGGATCCCTAATCCATTACTCCAATATCTGCACGCACTTAATTTTTTTTTAACCTGCACTGACTTAAATTCAAACTGATTCATTGCGTGCACTCTCTTTTTTTATTTCTAAAGAAAGAAAAAAAGGGGCAGTGAACTGCTACCACTATCACTCACTACAATGTGTCGGTGGATTATTTCTTCCAACAATTTTTAATTACATCTCCAAAATGTAACTCCTTTCCCCCATTTTTCTTCATTTCAATATTTGGATACATTATAACAATTTTATAACCCGAATTAAATCTATTTTAGTTACTAATAATATTTGAAAATTTTTGTGTGACTTTTCTTGTTTTTTTCGCCGGGAATAAATTCCTTAGTACTGAAAAAAAATTGATAATCTTGAAGATGAAAAAACAATTTACGTTAACAAAATTACACCTACTACACATCTGTGTATTAATTACTACAGTATTTGTTTCTCAGAAAATAATTTATTTGTGTATTACTTGGGGACACTGTGTGAATATATATAATCATCTACATTAATTATTTTTTTACTACCCAATGAAGATTCCACAGACATGGGCATGGAAGTCATGAACATTCAGAAAAATCTAAGTAAACAAGAAAAAAAAAATGAAAACTGAAAAAAACAAAATAAACAAATCATTTTTTAAAAACAGCAATAAATAAATACTTCCAAAAATTTTAATAATAAAACCAAAAATATTACTAAAATTTTAAATCTATTAAGATTCCACAAACAAAAAAAAAACTCTCTCTATTGTCTCTCTCTTTATCTCTCTCTCTCTCTCTCTCTCTCTTTGTTGTGTGAGCTCAGATCTGACCAGAGAAAGAAAACAATCGGAGAAGAAGAAGAAGAAAGAAAGATGACAGACCGAGTCTTCCCAGCTTCCAAACCACCAACAACCGCCACTAACGGAGTTCCACCACTTGGTTCCATCCCACCCCCACCAGCTCCCGCCGCCGTTACAACAACCAACGGAACAGCTAACCAAAAACCTCAAGTCTATATCCCAGCTAACCGTCCGGTTTACCGTCCTCAGCCTTACAGCCGCCGTCACCACCACCAATCTCGACCAACCTGCCGAAGAATTTGCTGCTGCTGCTGTTTCTGGTCCATTCTCATAATTCTCATCTTAGCTCTCATGACAGCGATCGCCGCCACCGCCATGTACGTGATCTACCATCCTCGTCCCCCTTCCTTCTCCGTTCCTTCGCTTCGTATCGGACGCGTTAACCTAACCACATCCTCCGATTCCTCCGTCTCGCATCTCTCTTCCTTCTTCAACTTCACTCTGCTCTCGGAGAATCCAAACCAACACCTCACTTTCTCGTACGATCCTTTCGTCGTCACCGTCGTGTCGGCCAAATCCGGTACGGCTCTCGGGAATGGAACAGTGCCGGCGTTTTTTAGCGACAACGGGAACAAGACATCGTTCCACGGAGTGATCGCTACGTCAACAACGGCGCGTGAGCTAGATCCGGACGAGGCGAAGCATCTGAGATCAGATCTGACGCGCGCGCGTGTGGGATACGAGATCCAGATGAGGACTAAAGTGAAGATGATAATGGGGAAGCTGAAGAGTGAAGGAGTAGAGATCAAAGTGAGCTGTGAAGGTTTTGAAGGAAGTGTACCAAAAGGGAAAACACCTGTTATAGCAACTTCTAAAAAAACTAAGTGTAAGTCTGATCTTAGTGTCAAGGTCTGGAAATGGAGTTTTTAGAAAATTTTTCTCTATTGAAATTTTTCTATTTTTCTATTTTTATGGATTTGTTAAACTTTTGGGAATGATCCAAAAGAAGATTTCTTCAGTTTGTTAGTTAAACACACACAAAAAAATTCAGAGAAGTCAGAGAGAGAGAGAGAGAGAGAGAGAGAGATAAGATATTGTCAAGTAGAAGAAGACCACAGAGAATTCACGGCTTCTAAGATTTTTATTTATAATTTTTGTTTGTTTGTTTGGAACTTTCTTGTTTTGAGTTTTATGTCTTTTTAATCGATACAAAAAAATAGTATAAATGTAATACTATAAGGGAATGAAGAGTACTAAAAAGCTGGAGATTGCAGCAGTGAGTTGTTATATATAGTGAGCATTAAAGTTAAAAAAAAGAAGATACATAGTAGTAGTAATTAAAACAGAACCTTAAAAATGCAAAAAGATGCCGTGGGGTTCGTGAAGAGAAAGAAGAATGAAGAAAGAACACAAGAGATGTGTTAAATGTGTTAGATGTTGTAGCATCATCATCATCTCTCTCTCTCACGCATTATACAAACACCATTTAAGAGTATGTGAATTCGTCTTTAAGCAGTTTGCAATATTTGCATGTTATAAAAATTAATACTATGGTCACTCCTACCTCCCCCCGATTCATGAATGTGTTATGTGGTGGGTTTGATACAACACATTAAATTATATCTTGCCATAAAAATCTACTAAAAGACAAGTTTTCCGGCCATACTGTCCTAAAAAATGAAAATAAATGGGTTCATTAACCTTCTTAAATCGTCTTTAAGTGCATATACAATACTAGTATTTTTTTTTTTTGGTGAGATCTTATCCAACTACGGACAATGTCGGTGTGACCAAAAACGAGAGGAAGGAATCTGTCCATGGCGCTACCCAAAACGGCAAAAAAAGTCCCTCATTTAAAATAAAAAAGTTGACAAAAATGTATTGTATTAGGTGCGTCTTAAAACGGATAAAAAGGAGAAAAATATTCAAATGTAGAGAGTGTTGTGGTGTGTAATTGGATCTAGGCCCAACTTGAACCAGTTAAACGAAAAATATCAATAAGATTCGTTGTTTTCAAATAATAAAAATCTGAAGCCCAAACACAAACAATGTCTTAAGCCCTTTTTTCACTTTTTTGCTTCACTGTTGGTTTTCCGACATCCTCTACTTCGCGGGGGCAGCGCGACGAACAAAATAGAAGAAAAAGGAGAAGGGACTATTCCGCCGTGGAAACCATTATTTCTCTGTCTACCTCATCATCATCACTCATTCGCTTCAACTTTTTGCTACACCAAAAAAAAATCTTATCGCCCCTTTTCGAAAAAGGAAGAAGAACTTTCAGAAAATATATATAATCTATGGCGGAGAAGCTCGAGCCGGTGAAGGTTTTGTACTGCGGAGTTTGCTCTCTTCCTGCCGAATACTGCGAGTTCGGTCCCGATTTCGCTAGATGTAAGCCCTGGCTCGTAGAAAACGCCCCCGATCTCTATCCTGATCTCCTCAAAGGTACCCTACTAATCTTTAGATCAAACCCTAATTTTTTTCTCAAAAAATCTCTTTGTTTTTTTTTTTCAACTTGATTCATCAGATATTTATGGGTCTGTTAAGTTTGCTGAATCTTCTTTTGTAAGCGGTTTAATAAGCAGGTCTTGATAAGTTATCATGTCATTGCTTGCGTATTTTGAATACTGTACTGTAATGCTGGATCGTTAATACTAACTAATGTGTAGAATTCTTTTGTACCCTTTTTTGCACTTCGGTTCTACTGGTTATGACTATCTTGATTTGATGGCTTACTAATATTTGAATTTGGATATGGATTTTAAATGTTCAGAGGCTAACGAGAAGGCAGCAAATAATGTTTCTGACAAACTTCAGTCGGTGGGAATCTCTTCTGGTGGTGCTGATGGGGCACAATCTTCAGCTCAGACCGGTATGTAACCTGTGTATATGTCTTCTTTCGCATTTTCATAATAAATCCCACTTCACATATATTTGCAAGGTTACTTACTCGCTCAATAGGGCTCTGCAATGTACTTGGTATATATATATTCTATTGGTGTACATGTATCTGTTACTTTACATTGCTTATGTACAATTCCAATTGAATGGCTGGAAGCATCTGTGGTGTTTCTCTTTGGCTGAGGGATCTGCAATCGAACTGTTAAACATGAATGAGTGATTTTTCTAGAGTTATTGATTTGGTGTTGATGCCTATGTTTGAAAGGATTTGGCTTTTTGTTGAATTTCTAATTAGTTAATCACTGGATTTTCGAATATATAGGTGGAACATCCAAGAAGGAGGAAGCAAAACGCCTACCAGGGGGAAAACTTAAAAAGAAAGTAAGTCATTTTGTGCAACCTTAATAATATTAGTATTAGCAAGTCTCCATGATATACATACTTCTTTCGATTTCTTTTTTCTTTTTTTTGGTCTTTCATGCCTAATTTTCTTATATGCTTATGGTACCTACATAGGAGAGACTAGAAGTGATTATTGAAAAGGTTGTGCGCAACAAGCGTAAGTGTATCACCATTGTCAAAGGACTAGAACTGTTTGGTGAGTTGTTTACTTCTTTTTGGTGAGATATCTTAGTATTCTTATTGGCTGGAACATGCCTCATTCGTTTGTCCTTTAAAATTTTGTTCTTCAGGGATAAAACTCAGTGACGCCTCTAAAAAGCTCGGGAAGAAGTTTGCCACTGGAGCATCAGTTGTCAAGGTATCTATACGAAGATGAATTACAAATCAAATATGCTTAATTGCTTAGACAGACTAGTGATACTGGTTTTGGCAGCTTATGGTCTGTAATGCTTTAGAACTGTTCAGTTTCTAATTTCAGAATATGGGCTCCGAAGATAACTATGAAATCTACTTATATCCGATTTTTGAACCACTCTGATTTTCAAAACTTTATGTTTTTCAGGGACCAACCGAAAAGGAACAAATTGACGTTCAAGGAGATATTATCTATGATATCGTTGAGTTCATTACAGACACTTGGCCCGATGTAAACATTACTTCCTTTTCTCTTCCCTAATTTGTTCTTGTTTGTAAATATGTTTCACAATCCGTTCTCATGATTGTTTCATTGCCATATCCAGGTACCTGAAAGATCCATTTTCTTCATCGAAGATGGGAAGAAGGTTCAGGCTGGTTGATGATCACCTTTGTCCTTGGCTGTTGGCATGGCGGGTTCATGTAGACGAGTTAGTTCCTGAGTTCTCTCTCCTATGTGTTTGGAGGAAATCGCATCGTGATAATAACTTTCAACATAACGTATAGTTGGATTATCATACTATTTCTTATTCGGGCTGCGATAATTCCAGACAGGTTTCTCCAAACATTTCTGTTTTTGGTGGGCATAAAATTTAAAATGCGTCTTGAAATGAATGTTTACTTCATCCGTGACCCTTGATCAGCTTTCACCATTCCGGTTTTTAGGCTCTAAATATACTCTCAGTGGCAAAATAGGTGAAATCTCGTCTTTATAAGCAACCAATAGAGAGTATTTAGAAACTTGGCTCTAAATAGGTTTCTAGTATTGGACAGCTAGATCCCAAACTAAACTAGGCTCAAGGAACCAAGTTTTTAACCATTACAATCGAATCCGTGTTGAGACATATACAACATTGAACCTGATACTGAGATTATATCCATCACATGGACAATTTGATCTCTAACTGTGCTTTAGTGTTTATTATATCAAACTCAACTAAGACATTAACTGACTCAGCAAAGCTGTTAAATTCGCGACCTAACAGGAACAACTGAACTCATGGAGTCTTGGTTACTTGTACTGATATCACCTGGCTCACCATCGTTCTTCGGATCCAATTTGAAGAATGAGAGAACAATAGAAGCAAGCTGATGCTGGTGAGAAGTGAATTCATGATCAGCTTCTTCAATAAGACACAGCTTATGATTCTTTATATATTTGGCAAATTCGGACGCTTCTGTTACATGCACGATCCTATCTTTTGACCCATGAATTGTCAAGACCCTGAAATTTTAAGAGAATCATCATTAGTTCCGCTATTAGAATGAAACCAAAAGAGACAAATCCTTAGTAGAAAGAATATAATGATAGACCTGCAGTTTTCATGAAGTGAGAGACATGCTTCAAGAGTATTGGTCGTGAGACGGTCCATTAGACTCTCTTCGGTTACCCGATATTCAAACTTTCCTGCAACGAAGAAAGGGGAAGGAGTTGCCTCTAACAGTACCGGTAAATGCTAAACACGCCAATGTTCCTTGGCTCTAACGATCACAAGACTAAAAAGGTGAACGATTTACCCTTTCTGTTCCTAACATCAATGAACCCATCCTCTTTGATTCTCTTGAAGTAATCCTTACCAAGCCGGCCTTCGATTCCTCTCTCAAGAAAGAACCGACCTGAGATATTTACAACAGTCTGCACATCATTGTACTTTGCTGCATACAAAAGCACTACATTCCCACCTGCACAATATTCAGTGACAACAACAACGCTTCAGATCTCACATATACTTTCTTGAAATTCAAAATCACAAAATCCATCTTAGTTTTATGTTTCTAGACCTTTGCTATGTCCAATAATCGTAGAAATCTCACGTTTATCTCCACGCAAGTGTTGCACAACAGAACGCAGATCTTCAACTTCACGACGATAGTTACCATACTGTAATGATCCTTGGCTTTCCCTGAATCCCCAAAAACATGAGTAAAAGCAACAAACACTTCCCCCACTTTAAAAGAGAGAAAGATATAAGCTAGTAAGATGGATTCATTCACCCGTTGCCAGCAAAGTCAAATCGAAAAAAACTAATCTTGGCTCTTTCAAAGAAATTAGCAATGGTGACCATGGGAATCCGATCCTACAAGGATATATAAACATTACAGTAAAAGCAATACAAAAATCAATTAATGAGAAGACATTGCAAATGATGAAAACTGATGAGAATGGTACCCAAAAGAAAAAAAGCAAACACCTTTGATGATTGAAAGCCATGGCAGATGACGACAGTTTCAGTAGAACCAGTATCTTGCAAAACTCCAATGAGTTTCTCGCCATGACTGTTCTCAATCACAACTCTTTGTTGTTGAATCACTGTGCAGTAAAAAAAAAAAAGAACACAAACAATGTTCAAGCAGCTAAAGATACAAAACTTGTTCTATGATCAATCAGAGAAGTGAGTCCAAATCAAACATTGAAAGCCCAATACAATATCAAATTGGTCCCTCTAGGGAACAATTGAACGTAACCCCACACATAAGTAAAATCCAAATGATAGAGAATGAACATAATAAAAAACACATTGGTACAATTTTTGGGTACGTTGAAAGGGTCATGGATTGAGAAAAGGAGATGAAGCTAACCCGAGTTGTTGTCGATTCGTTCATGGCTAGATTGATTCCGGCGAGTCTCCGACATCGTCGGAGAGAAACCTCGAAGCTTAAAGTTTCGATATGGCTCAGCTCTTGGTAGGTGACAAGATCAAAGTTTTTACCGATTAGCTTGTAATTAAATTAGGAACGCTAAATTGTTTTGTAGGAGTATTTAGTTACTTACTATGAAGAAATTATTTACCAAATATATCTCTTTTTATTACATTGTTTGTGAGCCAACGGTTTTATAAACAAGGTTATAATTTATTATTTTATTTTTATCACTAAATAATTGTAATTTGTGAGGGGTTATTTTAATTTATGTTTATGTAATTATTATGAAGAATAATTTGTTCAATCGTTCACCCTAGTTTAGTTTAAGAACAGATAAAAAGAGTCCATAAAATTACTGTCTCCTTGTTTTTAATCACAAATTTTAAGGCCTTAAATGATTGGATATACAGATAGTAGGAGAATTCTTTTAATACATTTGTCATAAACAAAGACCATCGACCAAGTTGATTAAACGTATACTATTAATCATAGAATTGACGACTTATGAATAAACCAAAGACATTTCACTGCAAATGATTTATTAATAAAAAGACCAAGGACCAAAAAAGCCTACTATAATCACTACAAATTAATTAAATATCATAATTCCGATTAACTATCCGGAGAGTTACTTCCACGATATTTCGAGCTTAACACAAAATTAGAAGTTGTTGCCACTGATGTCAACGCTATAATTAAGTTAAGTTCAAAAAAGAAAATAATTGACGACCCTATATTAATCCTTTTCTTGGCAAGATCCCAAGGATTCTTATAAACAGCCACACATATTGACATATTTGACATAAAGACAAATCCTTTTCGGAATCATCAGTTAATCCTGTTACGGAGTAAGACATATCGGCAATGGCTGAACATGGAAACGTCCAAGATCTTCTTCCAAACGAAGTGCTTAACCGGACTTCTTTCCATTTCCAACCTCAGAGAAATTGGCTCAACGGTTCTATTTCTTTCTTCTTCTTTTCCTTTTAGCATACAGTGTGGAAACTGTTAGTTTTGATGGTAATTTTGTGAGGTGACAATTGAGATGATCAACTGTTGTCTTAATTTTGTTTATGTCGCTGCTAATCCTTGGATGCATCTGAAGATCCAAACGGTAACTAAACCTAACTTTAAACTTGTCATACAAGGAACCCCCAAAAGTTCTTAGATGATGATGAATATTAATGTTACAAATTTTGTTTCAGCGCCAATGTATTACAAAGGATTCTACCATTTGTTCTACCAGTACAACCCTTTGGCCCCTGAGTTCAGTAGGAAGATCATATGGGGACACTCTGTTTCACAAGACATGGTCAACTGGATCCAACTGCAACCAGCCCTTTTTCCTTCTCAGTCCTTTGACCGAAACAGCTGCTGGTCAGGATCCGCCACCATCCTCCCTGATGGCAAACCTGTAATTTTGTACACCGGACTCGACGAGCCTGACAGACATCAGGTTACAGTTCTTGCTGAACCTAAGGACGTTTCCGACCCTTTGCTTCGTGAGTGGGTAAAACCAAAGCACAACCCTGTGATGCTTCCGCCAGATGACGTCCCCTATTACTGCTTCCGTGACCCTACGACCGCGTGGCAAGGGCAAGATGGGAGATGGAGAGTTCTCATAGGAGCTAAGCATAAAGATACTGAAAGAGGAATGGCGATTTTGTACCACAGTGATGATTTTATCCAATGGACAAGGCATCCGGTTCCTTTACTTTCATCACAAGTAAAGGAAATGTGGGAATGCCTTGATTTTTTCCCGGTTTCGCTCACTGGTAAAGAAGGCGTAGAGACTTCGGTGAACAATGCTAGTGTGAAGCATGTCTTGAAGGTCAGTTTTGAGGAAAAGATTGGAGGCAAAGATTGTTATGTTATTGGTACATACTCTTCCGAGACTGAGCAATTTTCTGCGGATTCTGAGATCACCAACACCAGTGCGGATTTGAGATATGATCATGGAATGTTTTACGCCTCAAAAGCCTTCTTCGATAGCGCTAAGAATCGGAGGATCAACTGGGGATGGGTTGTAGAGACTGACAGCAAAGAAGATCATTTTCAGAAAGAATGGGCTGGCCTTATGGTAAAAAAAAAATTTCTTTTTTTTTGTTCTTATGGTAAATAATATTTTATAGAGATTAGTTGTCAAGAAATTTGATGAACTGATTTGGTTTTGGCTTTAGTCTCTCCCCAGGGAAATGTGGGTGGACAGAAGTGGAAAGAGGCTGATGCAATGGCCAATTGAAGAAATCAACCATCTCAGGACCAGACATGTTACTTCTGATAGAAGGCACTTTGAAAGCGGTTCAAGATTTGAGATCTTAGGCATTACTGCTGCACAAGTAAGTTTTCGCATATTTGCTTTTAATTTGTTAGAAACCTCATAGTTTAATAGGTTTGTGTATGTTTATTAATTCCCGAAATTTTATGTAAGGTTTGAATATCTTTGTAAAATTCAGCTATATAAACTAAAGACTGTATGTGAACATTAGCTAAAGTATATATAAGAAATTCAAAAAAGAAAAAAGAAAAAAGACTCATTTGCCCAAATATATTTACACATTGTCTCTAGAATCAATCGGCTTGTGTATTACTTTTGTTTTAACTTCATCTTATCTTTCTCTTGTTGGTGTAAAAAGGCCGACGTAGAAGTGACCTTTGACCTTCCTGTTCTGGAAGATAATCCCCAAACACTGAATTCTGACAAAGTTGAAGATAAGCTTTTGTTTAATCGTGACAACTCTGATGGATGTCTTTATGGGCCTTTTGGGTTGCTAGCATTGGTCAGCCAAGATTTATCGGAACAAACTGCAATCTTCTTCAAAATTATTCGTTGTGGAAATGGCTATGCGGTTATAATGGGTAGTGATGAGCAGAAGTAAGATTTCAACTTTGATCTATATATAAAAAAGAATTTAGGTTGTGTAAACCTGATATTTGTTGTAACAAATGGTAATGTAGGTCTTCGTTGAGAGACAACGTGCATAAATTTACGCATGGGACATTTCTAGACATTGATCCAAGACATGAGATGATCTCATTAAGATGTTTGGTGAGTTAGATTTGGCCTTTTTAGAACGAGATTAGATTCTTTTCACCCTAAAATTTTAATCTATCTAACAAATTTTAAACCTAGCTTGCATAACACTTTTTTTTTTCATATATAGGTCGACCACTCCATCATAGAGAGCTATGGAGCAGGAGGAAGAAATGTAATAACATCTAGGGTTTATCCCAAATTGGCAATTGGTGAAGCAGCTAAGCTCTACGTGTTCAATGATGGAACAAAGGGTGTGACCATGTCATCTATGGAAGCTTGGAGCATGAGAAATGCCCAAATCAATTCAAACGCAATTTAATTAATCATTAATAATGATAACATATCCTATAATAATCTTTGGACTGCCCCATAGATGTTTCGTGGCTTGTCATGAACTGCTGAGTTGTTTTAAGATCTAATGGATTTCCTGAAATCTGTATTCTTACTGGTCTAATTACTTGGTATTAAACTATTAATAAAGAACACAGTATTCTTATTGGTGTGATTAAGTGGTGCTTTCAACGACTTAAGGCTTAAGCAATATGATGCCGTCTCCTAGTTTTTAATACAAAACTTTAAAGGATTAAATTATTGAAACTTGAAAGGGTCTTTTCCAAAACAAAGACTATAGGTACATTTCTTTAATAAGTATACTGTATACATAAGGATAACTTACTCCATAAACAAAACCCGACTTGCTGAACGTTCCTCAATCTATATATAATAACAATCCGAATAAATACGACCAACAATTATGTTTTTTCAATCGTACCTTTTGGATATTTATTGAAAAGTCGCAATGGTTCATTAATTAAAACGGTTATTTATGAAAAATTACAAACTGTTTACTGTAGAGTTGTGTTCATTGGAACATTCATATCTTTTGAAATCTATAGATAAATTACAAACTGTTTACTGTTTGAATTGTTTTCATTTTTTTCCACGACACAAAATAATATAAATTTTCAATCTCAATATGTTTTACGGCTTTCAAAATTATTCTTTAGCATTCATTCTTTTAAAAATAAAGAAATTCCTCCAATACTTGATTTAACAAAAGATTTTTGGAATGATGAATCTAATTTACAACTTTTAGTTAATTTTAAATATAAAAATTTAATAAAAATATCTAGAGTCTTTTTTCCAACAGTTAGATGAATTATATAGTGAGTTATTGAATTTGAAATTTCTAATATGGTAATAAAGATGTCTTCTATTTAAAATCAGTTTATATTGATTATTAGGTATAATCAAGTGCAGACAGTTGCGATTTTTCGTAGTACCTTTTTGTAAAATTTTGTGTTTATATGGTTTAAAAAAAAATCAAACGATTGTATATGTTCATTATAGAGTTGTGTCATTTCACTATATTTATATTTATATTTTTTTCATCACAACTTTCATTTTAATAGATGTATGACGTTATGGACGTGTGTCTATTTAAATAGTCATGTCTTCTGAACTCTCTTTATATTTGTCTCTTCTTCAGTAGCCAAAAAGTTCGTTGAAACAAATTTTTTATTTTATGTTGAATCTAAATAATTGAATATTAATATATAATATTCAATGTTATTCTATAATCTAACTAAAATTTTAGAAATGATTATAGCAATAGAAAAATTTAATACAACTTACTATTGAATTTCTAGTAATACTAATAGAAATAACATTTAATGAACAATCCAAAGACTTTACCTGCAATGTATTATTAACAAAGATCGACGACTCTTTATCAACAAAAAAAAAAAAAAGACTGACGAGTGACGCCTGCAAAGCTAGCTTAATCAATAATTATACCAAATTACACTGACATAATTAACAACTATCTGAGAGTTTCTTCCACGATACTTCGAGCGTAAGACAAAATACATAAGAATTTGTCAATGTCAACGCCAATGGCATTATAAGTACGATAAATTTTTCTGATGATTTTATAATCATTTGATCTTGGCAAGATCTCAAGAGTATTTATAAAAGAAAGGCCACACACAGTTTTCGTAATCCTTTGAGCATCAAAACCCGTAGCAGAGTGAGACGGATCATCAATGGCGGCTGATCATGGAAACATCCAAGATCCTAATCAAAACGAAGTGCTTAACCGGACTTCCTTCCATTTCCAACCTCAGAGAAATTGGCTCAACGGTTCTACTTCTTCCTTTTTTCTTCCTATTTATATTCATAGACCTTGTTTGCCAAAGATATATTTCTTAAAGCAAGAACTATAGCTCATTTCTATGTATTGCAATTAATTATTGAATTTGGTTGCTAACGACTTAAAAAAATTATTTTAGCTATTTCACATGTTTCATCATCTTTGTACATAAATACTAAACCTTTGTCTTAATTTTATGTCGTTTCTGGTGCTTGGATGCATTTCTGAAACCTGAAGATCCAAACGGTAATACTATACAATTCATTAACTTGTGACACAAGGAACCCAATAATTGTTTCATATCCATATGATGAAATATTTATACTATAAATGTTGTTTCAGCGCCATTGTACTACAAAGGATTCTACCATTTGTTCTACCAGAACAATCCTTTGGCCCCTGAGTTCAGTAGGAAGAGGATCATATGGGGACACTCTGTTTCACAAGATATGGTCAACTGGATCCAACTTGAACCGGCCCTTTCTCCCTCTGAGCCCTATGACATCAACAGCTGCTGGTCAGGATCCGCTACGATCCTCCCTGATGGCAGACCTGTAATTTTGTACACCGGACTCGACATTAACAACAGGACACAAGTCACAGTTGTTGCCGAACCAAAGGACGTTTCTGACCCTTTGCTTCGTGAGTGGGTTAAGCCAAAGTACAATCCTGTGATGGTTCCGCCAAGTAATGTCTATCATGATTGTTTCCGTGATCCAACAACGGCGTGGCAAGGGGAAGATGGGATATGGAGAGTGCTCATTGGAGCTAAGGTGAAAGATACTGAGACAGGAATGGCCATTTTGTACCGAAGCGATGATTTTGTCAAGTGGACAAAGTATCCGGTGAATTTACTTGAGGCAGAAGAAACCGGAATGTGGGAATGCCCTGATTTCTTCCCGGTTTCCATCACTGGTAAAGAAGGTGTAGATACTTCGGTGAACAATGCTAACGTGAGGCATGTCTTGAAGGCCAGTTTTGGAGGCAATGATTGCTATGTCATTGGTAAATACTCTTCTGAGAATGAAGAATTTTTAGGGGATTATGAGTTCACTAAGACGAGTGCTGATTTGAGATATGATCATGGAACGTTTTATGCCTCGAAAGCGTTTTTCGATAGTGTTAAAAATCGGAGGATCAACTGGGGATGGGTTGTAGAGACTAATAGCAAAGAAGATGATTTCAAGAAAGGATGGGCTGGCCTTATGGTAAATTTAATATTCTAGGTTTTAATTAAAGTAATTTTAGAGTAGAGATTAGTTGTGAAGAAATTTGTTGAATTGATTCTGTTTTTTTTTTTTTTTTTTTGGCTTTTTGGCTCTTCCCAGGGAAATGTGGCTGGACACAAGTGGAAAGAGGCTGATACAATGGCCAATTGAGGAAATCAACCATCTCCGGACCAAAAGTGTTAAACTCGATTCCTGTGAAATCAAAACCGGAGCGCCCATTGTAATCTCTGGCATCACTGCTGCCCAAGTAAGTTTTCTCATCGTGTTTTCTTAGCAATCCCATGTATCTTTATCAGATTTATCTTATTGTTTTGTTTCAACAATTTATAAATATTTATCTGTCTCTCTATTGTTGTTTGTTAAAGGCCGACGTGGAAGTGACTTTTAATCTGCCATCACTGGAAGATAACCCCGAAATACTGGAGGCTGATCATGTTGATGATGCGACTCTGTTCGATCGTGACAGCTCTGTTGGATGCGTTTACGGGCCTTTTGGATTGCTAGCATTGGCTTCCCATGATTTATCTGAACAAACCGCAATCTTTTTTAAAGTCATCCGACGTGGAAACGGATATGCAGTTATAATGGGCAGCAACGAGAAGAGGTCAGATCTTTTAATTTAATTCACAAACATGAAACCAAATATGTTTATTTCTCTATCTTGTGCAAATCTGATGTTATGGTAATTTATGTATATATGTAGGTCTTCGTTGAGAGACGGCGTAAAAAAATCTTCGCATGGAACATTCGTAGACATTAATCCAAGGCAGGAGAAAATCTCATTAAGATGTTTGGTAAGACTAATTAAGCATTTGTGCAATTTTGTTTCTTTTATTTTCGCCTTAATTAAATTAAGACTTTTTATTTATAAACAATTTAACTTGTGAAAACCACTCTTTTTTTTTTGGTTTGTTCCTAGATCGATCACTCGATTATAGAGAGCTACGCAGCAGGAGGAAAAAGTGTGATAACATCAAGGGTTTATCCCAAATTGGCAATTGGTGAAGCAGCTAAGCTTTATGTGTTTAATGATGGAGCAAATGGTGTGATCATGACGTCTCTGGAAGCTTGGAGCATGAGAAATGCCGAAATCAATACAAACACAACTTATTAATTAATCATTTAATAATGATAATATTTAATAATGATCTTTGGACTGCAGTAAAGATATTTTTGTGTCTTTATCATGACCTACTGCTGAATGTTCTTTTGTTATCAAGTTATTGGTGTGGTTATTGTCGTTTCCTTGAGTAAACTATTGTCAGCCTTCTCATTTTTCTAGTGAATTTGCACGAATAATAATAATACCTTCTCTCAGTTCTCATATTTCTTCTTTTTCTCTTCTTCTACAGTATCATTTTTGTGTTTGTGTGTGTGTAAGCAACATGACAACTAAAAGGGATCTAAATCAAATATTTAACAAGAGTTGGTAATTAGAAATTTTCAATCTTGAAATTAATTTTATTATATATCAAATATTAGTCTTTAAAATAAATTAAAATGCCAAATATTGATACATGTACAGTGTGACCTGTTTAATAACCCAGGAATAAAGTTATGCCACGTATTTTATTTTATTTTGGTAAAGTTATGCCACGTATTTTGTTATCATGATCGTATAGATTAGTAGATTACAGCTCCAACTGGTAACCAAAGTTTAGGAAAAGAATGCCAAATATGATATTCCTCATCATTTCTCAAAATTTTTACCATTTACAAAAAATAGTATTTACTCATCATTTCTCTATATTTCTCATAAAATAAGGAACACTAGACCAAAAATGTTCTTCTCCAAAATTGATAAGGAACAAATGGACCAAAAAAGAATAAATATTAAAATTCGTTTTTATTTTAAAATAAATAAAAATTATGTTTATTAATAATATTTTTATTTTATAATACCATAATATTCATATTTTTCACAGTATATTGGCAGAAAAATATATTTGATACAAAATTTCATGTTAAATTAATTTGAAAGCTTTATTTGGAAATTGTATGAATAGTAAAATAAATTTAAAAGATGTGTATATCGTAAATAAAAATTAAAGAATATTTTAAATTAAATATTTTGTAGGTTAATATTAACTATTAGTATTTAATATGATGTATCTAAATTTAATTCACAAATTTTATTTTAAATTCAAATGTAAAATTTATGTTACATACATTAAAAATAGTATTAGTATTTTTATTGATTTATTTATTTAATATTTAATATATTTTTAAAAATATTGTTATTATTTAGTTACTAGTCATTATTTTGTTACTTCTCTGCATATTTTCCTTTCATTCTTCAAAAATTGTTTATTCCGTTCTTCATTGTTCTTTTTATTCATTTTCCTTTTGTTCCTCTAATAGTTATCAGTAGAAGCCTACATTTGAGTGGATGAATTCTTTCATAAACAAACAAAGACGATCGACCAAACAAAATTATGGTAACCCCATCTGCAAATATTTCCACGGTTGTAAACGAAAACTGAAGCCGACAAAAGATAAAGTAAACTAAAAGGATAACCTCCTTGCCAGCTGGTCGATGTATTTTACAACCTTAACAAAAATACAATATACTTTGAGAATATCTTCCTCATTACTTTAACCTTAGGACATACGAAGAGGTAGTAAACATGGAAACTGTAAAGTACAACGAAACCTTCTTCCTCATTACTTTAATTCTTTCGCCTCTATCATCAATGGAAGCTTCTTCTTGCGATGATTATGGCAACTTCCAACCTTACCGAACTTCCTTCCATTTTCAAGCTCACAAAAATTGGCTCAACGGTTATGATTCTTTTCGTCTTTATTTTCTCTGATATCCGATGTGCAATATCAATGCTTTCAGTACCTACATAAAGATATAATTAATATTTGTGTTAATTTTTTTGTTGTTGCGCTTCTGGTCCTTGGATGCATCTTGGAATATGAAGATCCCAACGGTAAAAACTAAATACTCTACTGTCTCTTTTATTTAAATCACAGGGATCCAATATTGCATACATGATAAAATAGTTAACATAATTTTTTACAAACGATCAAGTTCACATCCAAAGGCGGCATCTAATTGCAAAAAACTAGGTTTAAAGGCAGATCAACATCTAGACGCTATATGTGGATTCTGCGTGTAGAAAGTTGATTGTGGATGTTAGATTAAAAAGAAAAACTAACGGGACCAAAATATTCGTGATATGTTGTTGCTTCAGGACCATTGTATTACAAAGGATTCTACCATCTGTTCTACCAACACAACCCTTTGGCTCCATATTTTGGGGACATTATGGTATGGGGACACTCTGTTTCACAAGATTTGGTCAACTGGATCCAACTTGAACCAGCAATTTATCCCTCAGATCCCTCTGACATCAACAGTTGCTGGTCAGGATCCGCCACGATCCTCCATGATGGCAAACCTGTAATGCTGTACACCGGAAGCGACACCAATAAACACCAGGTGACAGTTCTTTCGGAACCTAAGGATGCTTCTGACCCTTTGCTTCGTGAGTGGGTAAAGGCTAGAGGCAACCCTGTGATGGTTCCACCTAGTAACGTCCCCGTTGATGGTTTCCGTGACCCAACTACGGCGTGGCAAGGTCAAGATGGGAGATGGAGAGTTATTGTGGGAGCTAAGGAGAAAGATAGTGATATAGGGATGGCGATTTTGTACCACAGTGATGATTTTGTCCAGTGGACAAAGTATCCGGTGCCTTTACTTGAATCACAAATCACCGGAATGTGGGAATGTCCGGACTTTTTTCCCGTGTCAGTCACAGGTAGAGAGGGTTTAGATACTTCGGTGAACAATTCTAGTGTGAGGCATGTGTTGAAGGCGAGTTATGGAGGCAGTGATTGCTATGTCATTGGTTCATATTCTTCCGAGACAGAAACCTTTTCCGCAGATTCCGAGTTCACTAACACAGCTGATGATTTGAAATATGATTACGGAAATCTATACGCGTCGAAGGCCTTCTTTGATAGCGCTAAGAATAGGAGGATCTCATGGGGATGGATTACGGAGAAAGATAGCAAAGAAGATGATATTGTGAAAGGATGGGCTGGAATTATGGTAAATCCTATAGGCCTATACCTACCAATATTAATAAAAATTTAAAAAAAATGTTTTCTTCATGAATCTGTTACTTTCCTTCTTAGGGTCTCCCAAGGGAGATTTGGCTGGAAAGAAGTTGATGCAATGGCCAGTCGAGGAAATTAACAATCTCCGAGCCAAAAATGTTAGCTTGTACAACAAGCAACTTGAAAGCGGCTCTGTTCTTGAAATCTTTGGTATCACTGCATCACAAGTCAGTTTCCTTATTATGATTTACTAATTACTAGCAATCCCACATTAAATAGGAAAAAATATATAATCGAGTATATTATAGTTATAGATTGCTTTATTCGTGTATGATTTTGTAATTAACATTTTGGCTTTTTATTCTTTTGTATTAACGAATTTTATCTTCCTTTTTTTGTTTTTTTTTTTTGTTTTTCTTAAAGGCCGACATAGAAGTAGCTTTTGATTTACGTGATCTAGAAAACGATAACGAGATTTTGGATTCAGAGGAAGTTGATCAAGCGACTTTTACAGCTGGTTACAGCGCACCCATTAAAGGCATTTACGGGCCTTTTGGATTGTTAGCATTGGCTAGCAATGATTTAACAGAGCACACTGCAATCTTCTTTAGAGTTATTCGTCGTGGGAATGGATATTCCGTTGTAATGTGCAGCGATGAGAGCAAGTAATATTTTTTTTTTACTTCAATCAAAACTTTAAGACGGATGTATATACGTATGCTATATGATGTGTGATTTAACAATTAACATTCTTATATTATGGTCATGTAGGTCTTCATTGAGAGACAACATTGAGAAAGCTACATTTGGAACAGTCCTTGATATCGACCCAAGACATGAAAAGATCTCGTTAAGATGTTTGGTAAGATAAAAAAAAAATACTACTATCTATTTGCAAATTTCATTTATGTATAACCCTAATTTTGACCTTTTTCAATATCACTGTGGAATGTCAAACGGTTTTGGTTTCTAGATTGATCACTCGGTTATAGAGAGCTTTGGGGGAGAAGGAAGAAGTGTGATAACGTCTAGGGTTTATCCAAAAATAGCAATAGGTGAAGAATCTAGGCTTTACGTGTTCAATCATGGAACAAAAGGTGTGACCATATCCTCTTTGGAAGCTTGGAGCATGAGAAAAGCACAAATCAATTCAAACGCAACTTAAGTAGTCATGTTGGTAAGTGGTAATAATTACAGTTACATTTTGAAGATCCAACCAGATGTTTCATGTATCCTTTAATTTGGTATGAACTGCTGAAATATGTAAGAACTATATATGTATCTTTTGTACAGAAATGTGGTGGTGGGCCGAAAACCTGCAAGTCGATCCGGGATGATCAGTCCATCACAGATCAGGTTGGGGCGATTGGTATGGTTGTGTTTTATAATTTCTTTGAGAAAAAAATGTTATGATAAGCCTTTGATACTTTAAAATGATATTCTAGTTTAGTTTGTTGAATTGGACTTCATAGGTACACATATAGAGTTCATCATCATATTTGTTGTACTTTAATCTTTTTTTTGTTTACTGTCATTTTTCAAATTTCACTGTAAGTATACATCAAAAGGATACCATTTATACATACATTAGAGGGAGTGGTTTGCTACTTGTTATGATTTCAGGACAATTAATCAAATTTGCTTTCCTTTTTTATTTTTATTTTTTGTTTAAGGGCTATAACATTTTTTATAACATCACTATCAAATATCAACATAATATAAAGGACTAACTATATAAAATCGTTATAAGTATTTTAAAATTAGTGTGGCGAGTTCAATAGTGGTGGGTAAGTGGTGTATGAGGTCAGATTTATAAGTCCATGTTCAAGCACAAGACATGACAGCCTTGTAGAGTTTAAAGCACCGTTAAGGGAGGAAAAAAAATATCTTAATTCTACTGCTTCAACATTCTCTCACAAAAAACTTCTGAAAAAAAAAAACTTATTTTTGTGGGTTTCTTTGCTATGATAGCATAAATTTGGAAGAAAAAAATAATAATGTGCTAACATTTTCGTTATATTTATCTTACGTGATAGTTTTTACTTTTAAAAACAACGTGAAAATCCATACTATTTTTACCAAACATAAACCATAAAAATCCACAATTATTTAAGAAAATAAACACCACGTCATTTTTGCGTCATTTACCTTAGTCACCCTTGTTTTTCCCCCTTTTTGTTCTCTTGAATCGAGATATCTTTTATCTTAAAGAGGTTGCCAACTTTTTTTTTTTTCAAACAAACGAGATTTGCCAACTTGTTATCAAAATAAATCACTTGGATTTTAACCAGTGCCCTGTCTTAGTTTTGTGGTGGAGATGTCTCTCAAGATCGAGAGAAAGCAAAGAAAAGATAAATTGCATTGCCGCATTGGTTAATCATACACATGTCTTTTCCGGTATCCTTTAAACTGTGGCCATTGTAAACTCACCTTCACTTAATGTTGCCTTTTAATCATTTCGTTTCTTTAGGTATCTCCCTTTTTAATATTGTCGTTATATACAAAATGTATGTGCATTACATCATTCATCTCTCATTGGTTATTGCTTACTCTGCCTATACAATAATTAAAACATCAAATTATATTCATGGCTTTATACAAGTTGACCCCGTTTTTTTTTTAATAATTAAATTTCGTCTTGCATACTTTAAATGGGTTATATATTCCCTTGTTGCGGTTAGACCAGCAGTACAACTGGAATGACCTGATTTGGAAAAGAAAATAAAAAAAACATATAACACAACTGCGTGATTATTTACGTTTTGCAAAAAAGTAGCTTACTGTACTTTTTTTTTAAGTAGCTTACTATAATTATCTTACTATATATACTACCAAAGAAGAAACTAAAATATAATAAATTCATAATTTTTTGTTGATGTTTAATGGAGAAAAAGAACTTGTTTCCCCCTCAAATGTTAACCAAACCCCACCCCACCACTGAGGAGCTCCCATATCTTATGCGGGTGTTGGGTAGGTCCGGGTCTAAAGGGTAGATTTTTGTTTTTGACGTGCAAAAGGAAATTCATAAATTTTTATAAAAATAATTAGCACTAACATGCATGTATGAAAAGGTCACTAATAGGGACAAAATGAAAAGCATATGCATCTTGGCAAAATTCGTCTAGCTTAGGTGAATCATATTTTAACCGAAGAGAGACAAAGACAATCGATTGTAGATTGATTTCTCAAATACGTGAGCTAGTGTTGAGTGGTTGAGTTGATAGCGACAAAAATATTCAATAAACATACTTTTTTTACACATGGATAGTGAGTGAATTCATTAATCGAAATTATAGTAAATAGAGAGATTGTCTCACGTATCGAAGAAGGAATCCAACGGCAGTGATAGTGCAATAATTGCGGATGACATCTACTTTTACAACCTAAAGAAGTAAAGATTCTTCGGCCAAAATCTCCTAACGATCACAACAATTAAAAAAAAAAATCCAGATACTCAAATACCAAAATTGTCAAAAGAGAGCAGTCAGATTCCGTGGTAATCAACGGATTCTATTTTACATATAACATTATAAATAATAATAAAAATAGTAATTTTTTCATATTTTCGAGGTCAATATTTAATAGAGAGACCGGTCATCGATGACATAGTTGTACTATATAATAATAATGTCTCTCTCTCTTTTTTTTTTTTTCAGTTTCATTCCCCAAATTAATGAAGAAAATTTGCCAAATCTCATATCAGAAACTTACTAGATGGAAAATATCGATCATTTGTATTTAGAAACAGAACTATATATACGGACTAATTTGTCAGACAGACATCAGCATAGTACTTTTTGTTTTCTTCTCAAATCGATCAACATGTATTATAAATTCAATACGCAAAATAATTCATATATATTATAATTATGATGGAATCAATCTCACACGTGATAACCTAAACAACACAAGTACACAACCCAGCTGGTAAAAAGATTTCAGACAAAAAAATACTACAACATTTTTTCTGTTTCAGATTTTCAACGGAAATTTACAATGGATTTTTTTCTTCTTAAACTATGATTATCAGATTTTCATAATTAGTTATAAATGAGCTAGACTGAAAAAAACATTAAAAGGGAAATACAGTTATGCCCATAAGGCACCGACTTCAACGAGTCTAGGAATAAGGTTACCACTAAGGTGAAGTGCTACAAGTGACTCGAACCCACCGACACAAGCACCACCTATGAAGAGCACCGGAGCAGCTTCAACGGCGAGGTAAGCGATTTCTACCTCGTCGATCTCGATCACTGTTGGGTGAACCCCGACGGTAGACATAAGCTTCTTCATGACGTGGCACATGCAGCATGAGGAAGATCGAGTGAATATGATGACTGGATGCTCTGATATCAGCCGTCCGATCTTCGACTCTGATGTCTCCTCTTCGTCGAACGATAGGCTTGTCGAGGCGGTGGAGGAGGAGACTGTTGGTGGTGCTGGTGAAAGAGGAGGAGGACGAGGATGAACCGTCAGGTCTAGCGTTACGGCGTCGTTTGAACAGTTCCGTAGACCTCGCATCGTCTTCATTATTAGAGAGAAAGGGAGAGGGAGAGAAAAAGAGAGAGAGTGGGAGATTTGTTGATGTCAACGCAAGATGAGAGCGACCATAAATGGAGAAATTGGGTGTCACTATAATGACGTAACCATTAGCTAATTATTTTATTTCTATTTGTTTTTTCCTTTAAATAATTGTTTTGGTCATTTCTAAATTTGTTTTCGAGGTCAGCTTGGTCGCATCTTATTTATGAATGAACAATTGAACATACATAGCTAATAGCTTAGTCTAAATTTTTTTAATTTTAAACTATGTTCTGTATATAAAAGTTGATAATGGTTTTTGGCTTCTAATTGGCATTAATTAATTTTAAGAGAAAAATATAATATCCCTAAAATCAGCGGGTTTTGTATTTATTTTAATAAAATGTTATGTGTATGCCCTCCTCACTCACACATATACTGTAAACAAATTATATATTTATGTAACGTAAACATGCATGTACGATATTACAACTAATGTATATTACTATATGTACTAATTAATACAACTATGTTATATAGTATGCAAAAATATTGATATAGAAGGAATAAACACCCAAACAAAAAGGAACACGTTTTGGTTTTGAGTTTCTCCATGAAATCTGGCGTACGTGGAGGAGGACGAGATCCTCGAAATAATTGTATATAGCTTGGTGTATACGCTATTACGGGCAAACATCACCGTTAATCTTACGACTTGTTGTTGTTTAATGTTTGAAACCCACGATCGATAATAATGTTTTTTCTTTTAATCGAATGCGACAAAAGACAAAAATGGAATACGATTCTACGGTGGTTTGTACGTTTTGCCTCTCTGTAAAAAGAATGGTTATAATATTTCTTCTATTTCAAAATTTGGTTTGCTCATGTGCGAACAAGTTTTTAGGTAAACCATCTCCGTGTTTAATAACAATCATTTGAATTATTCGGTTTGGACATTATATAGCACATTCAATAATAGTTTTTGATTGATATAAATGGAGCGTGTAGCACACCGTAGATGAAGAGTACGTTTGAGAAAGATCTGTCACATGGCCATGGACAATAAGGGGGTCGAAGCAATTATAAATGATGCTGACGTATTTGATTTGTTTTAACTCAGGGTAAATTGGTGACACTTGACGTCATCGGCTATCAGAATCATCAGACCATGTCTCAGCTAACGTCGACAACGGTATCTTACCAAAATATTTTTATGATTATTAAATAATATATAAAGGACAGGTTGATTACATAACATATCATAAAATCATAATTGCTGAAGAAGATTATATATAAAAAAGTACTCTTTCTATTATATCGTATTAGATGTTTTAATGAGTACTTTTATTTGATTTAGTATAATTTGTAAATGTTGTATATCATGCATGGTTTTCCTAATTATTAGTTGAACTAGATTATGACCAGGGTTAATTTTTTTAATTTCTATTGTAATTTTTATATAAAATATAAATTATGTGGTTGGTTTTAGAAGTCATTGTGAATAAAAGTTAGGTTGAAATTTAAGACCCGGGTTAAAAGTGATTGTTTTTAAAAATTGTTGTGAATAGTATTAATTTTTGAGATTTTGTTGTCTATATATGGTTAATTAAATATTCAGTGGAGATTTTGTTTTATTTTTTTGGAATATCTTTTATAAGAGGATCTGAAATCGAGATTTAACTAATGGTTACAACTTATATAACCTATAACCTATCAAATAATCAAATAATTAATCTTATAATCTATATAATATATTATATAGTCTACACAAAAAGGTTGTGCAGTTCCCTTTTATTATATAAGGGATTGTTTGAAGTTAAATATATCTAGTATAGTAGTCAAAATGTGATTATTGGTCTGACTTTAACAAAGTATTCAGTGACATATTGCAATTGGCAATGAACAAGTGAGAATATTCCAAAAGAATATTAACCAACCAAACGTGAATCTTTAATATTCAATCTTTTAAATTGTCATTGACTCATTGTAGTGGAAGATGCACTAGAGTCAGATTTTTCCATGTATAACTTTCGGAAGTTATTAGGATATTGACAAGGAAAAAAATAAAACTCAAAATCAAGAAACAATCACGATTTAGATAACTATAAATAAATTATTTTATCTAATTATTTTTTGAATGTAAACAAGATTTAATTTTATTCTCATAGTTTTTAAAGATGTCGTAATTACTTATAATTTCTATTTTGAAGAATCACAATCTTTTTTAAATAATGTTTTAATATACAAGTATATATTATGAGCTTATATAACAAATGCAGAAGAAGCACTTAATGGGTCGACAGATTCAGATCATGACATCATGGACCGACCACTTGCCTCTGTAATTTTTTTCTTTACAACGAGAAAAAACTGTCAACTTCGGATTGCGTCACGTTTCTGTATTTTTTTCTTTCTTTTAACGTCTGCGTCGTGTTGGTGCCATAGTTGAATTATTATGTCCAAAGCACTAACAATCATGTTTCTTTCTAATATAGTGACCAGAGTTTTATTTTTCTCCCTCTAATAACCGGAACAGATCTCTGGGAACTCGGACTTAATATCCAATGCCTAGTGAAAATATAGAGATATTTTCTTATTTAAAACGTCTATATTGGTTAAAAATAAACCAATGCCTAGTGAAAATAGCAATTTTTTTGTTATTCAAAACGTTTATATTGATTAAAAATAAACCACATTCATTTTCTTGTATGTAAAATTTGATATTTGATTTTAATCCACATTAACAAATCCTCTATCTATTTGAAAAGACCACTGGAGATCACTCTTGTTTTTTTTTTCGTTTTCTTGTATTTCAAGACATATAAATTATTTATAATGCCAGTTAACATGACGTCTGAAGTCATGTAGTGTAGAAGTAAGACGGAAGAAAAAAGATACGCCAATAGCTCTTCACAGTACCGAGAGGTCCGAGAACCAGGATTTTGAAAATCGAAGTTCATATCTTACACTGTTGAGACTTAAGAAATTTAGATCTGAAAAATTTGCTCACAACTAGAGGAAAAAGGTTTTTAAAAGCAGAAAGAAACTTTTGTAGCTATGAGACTTATATAATCAAACTAAATATACTTGCCCATGTTCGAGGGAATAAGAAAGCTTACCCCTTTGCTACGTAAACTCTGGACTCTGTTTTATTCCACTTTCTTTAAAGATCTAAGGACAACAAGTTGCTCGGAAAAAAAAAACCACTCGAGTTCAGATGGGAGGAATATAATTGTTTTCCTCCATTTTCACGTGGTTTAATCTGAAGAAGGCTCAACTCAAACTCCTGGAATCCACACAAAAAAAAAAAAAATGAGAAACCAAAAATCATAGCGAGAGTTACTGTATGGTTGTCTTTGTTATATCTTACTTGTGAGGTCTACTTTGGCTTTCTTCCACTATCTAAAGAAATTCACTTATTGTTTTCTCCCTGTAAGAAAGAGTTAGTCCTGTTTCAAGAATGGTGACTTGATCTCCAAAATCCACAGAAACTTCCACTTGATCCCCTGTTTCCAAAAAGAAATCTTCGTTTCAAAAGTAACCTTGCCAAATGTGTTTTTCACAGTACATACGTATGTGATCTGTTGCTGGATTACGCGTCAATACACGACTTTCAGTTTTAGTCTGAATTTTCACTTCGATTTTTGGAGAGTATTCAGACATCACATCGTTTTGTTGACTCACGTATGGTGCCCACAAGGTAAATCCGACCAGATCAGCAGGATTCAAAGTTTCAGGCACAATAAAAGAGATTGAATGCATCTCATTCTTGACGCTAACCCAGTTAGGAAGGCTTGATCCCGGGATAAAAATTTCCCCATTAGCTCCCACTGCCCAACCCTGTAAAACAAAAGATCAATCATATAATCATAACTAATGACACTTTCATAGTGACAATAACTATGAGTTAAAGAGTTAAAGGTTGCTCAATCATTTGATATTTAAAAACAAGAACCAATTTAGCATAAACTGAATCAATTCAATAGTTTAGGAAAATATAGAGAGATATATAATAAAACCTGCATGATTCTTTCTCTGTGAGTATCTGATATGCGGTTGCACATTTCCATGTGGATGACTCCAACTTTTTTTAGTTTATCTAGCCCCGGCGTCTCAACAAGTTTGAAACAGTTTGTGAGGTGCAACGATTGTAACACCGAGCATTCTGATAAGTCTGGAGTTCTTTCCAACATGGTACAGTTGCTCGCATGGAAAGATCTCAACTTTTTTGGTAAACTAAACATGGATTGAAGTTCTGAGCAACCATCCATTTTAAGAATCTGTAGACTTGAAAGACCCACAAAATCCATTTGCAAACTACGAAAGTTGTTTCCCTGTAGATCAAGCTCCTCGAGACAAGACAAACTCCCAGGATCATCATCGGAAAAAAAATCATCAGATAGATTGCAGAACCCTAAACGTAGAGTCTTCAGGCAGCTTAATAATGTGGGCGGCATAGATAGAGCTTTTTGAGGGCTTCCAACAGAATGTGTTTGGTCTCTGTCTTTCAGTAATCCCGTGCAGCCTTCAAGAGATAATACTTCTAGTTTCTTCAGGCGGGGGATTTGCGTTATGGCGGTATGATCAGCTTTGAGAGTTTTCAAGGATTCCATTTGACCTAAAACATCATCCAGTCTCTTAAGTTGCGAGCAGCCCGAGATAATGAGAATTCCAGCGATTTCAACTTATCAAGGTCGCCAAGCTTGGTGCAGTCTTTTAGATTTAATAGTTGTAGCTTACGATGATTCTCTATCGAATTATGAACCCGAACCAAACTTTTACAATTAACTAATAGCAACTTCTCAAGATTTGGGAGTAATGAAAACTCTGGAGTGTCGGTGAGCTGGAGAGAATGACTGAGGTCAAGGTATTTTAAGTCCTTAAGAGGCCGCTGTAAACAGAACAAACATAAAAGAAAAAGAATAATCAAACCTCGACAGTGAAGAATAATTTTTCTAATTTCAAAGGAAGCTTAAAAAAATATATATATATTCTAATTGTTTCACCTTTTGATCAGCCCAAAGTCGTTTAAGGTTGCTGTACTGCATGTCCATGACAACTAAACTTCCCAAATGAAAATCTGTTGGGATGGAGTCTAGAGGAAATCCAAACCCGTAAAGCCATCGTACACGTCTTGGAAATTTTTCATAGCTTCCGTTGAGCTGTACATGACTGAGTTGTAGCAGTCTCAGCTTCTTTAAGTTTGAAAATGCTTCAACCTCCAAGTTCTCATCTGGCGTACCATCGGCCTTCAGGCTGAGTCCTTCAATTGCCTCAGTGCCCTAATATTGAACAAGCAAATTTTATTAAGGAATTAATGTTATACTAAGTCTCTTCTGTAACTTTTAGTTAACGCAGAGGGCTTTTGTTCCTTACATTATAGTTTACCAATACATCAATAACATCATCATGATCCCATAATCTACTCCATCCTTCACAGTTATTCCGAGATGGTCCTCGCACAATTTGTCTTCCCATGTCTCGTAATAAGTCATGCATAATCAGCTTGTTGTCACTGACTGTGATGAGGCACCTTTCCTTTAGCACACTGAGTCCTATGGCAGGAGATAATTTGCATCCAGCCAATATGCAGCTTACATAGTCTTTATCCATCCCGATGAAGAAGCAAGATATATCCAAGAATATATCTTTTTGTACTTGGTTTAGCGCATCAAAGCTGACTTGAAGCTTTGCTTGTATATCATCATTTGGGATTTGTTTCAACTGTTCCAATGTGCTTTTCCACTCCGAAAGGCTTCTCTTGTAGAGAAAAGCACCCAAGACTTCCACAGCCAAGGGTAGTCCTCCACAGTAATTAACCAAATCTTCGGATACCTCACCAAACCTTTCAGGAGGTTTCTTTGTCTTAAAGGCCAGCCAACTTACAACTTCAAGAGATTCATGGTAGTTAAGTTCCTTCGGTGAATATATATATTTGCAACATCCAGCTGCTCAAGCAAATGCTTGTTCCTGGTTGTAATGAGTATCCTGCTTCCTGGCCCAAAGCAGGTCAAGTCTATTGCGACAGAATTAAAGTGCTTAATGTCTTCAACACCATCAATTACAACAAGTACTCTTGTTATTGCGAAATCTAATTTTCACGTCGTGATCCATGTTCTTACACTCTGTGTCATACCTCTTGATGATATCCGAAAGAAGTTTTCGCTGAAGATGAACCTTACCATCTGGTGTCTTGGAGTATTCTCCAAAGTTTTCTAAGAAACTTGTTCCTTCAAAACGATCTGAGAATTCATTACATGCAGCCGTGGCTAATGTTGTTTTACCAATCCCACCCATTGAATAGTGTACAGACAATATACTATTAGAATTGTATAAAATTATGTTTTGCATATTTAACGTACGTAACCAAGAACAAACTTACATGACGAAACAATGGCTAGAAAAATGAGAAATATCTTCATTTTGTCTTTAAATTACCGTGCTTTCAATATGCGTTTGCTACTAATTGTTTTGAGTTTTTGTAGTGAAATTAAATTGATAGAATATCATATTTATATTGTTCTTTTTTTAAGTTACATAAGAGTTACCGTTCTCATCAACGTTTTGTTATAAGATTGAGGTTAGAAAACTCCACTATTAATTAAAAAGTCAATGTGAACGTATTATACAATAGTTAATGTTGGAAAATTTTGTTCACTATAGGACAATAAACACACATGCGTCACAAAACCGTTCACTTTAGTTTTATTCATGTAATCTTGCTGCACATGTCATTCTCAAGATGTTGTTGCTAGCTGGAACCATATCTCTGCATCTAACTTCACTAAACTATATGCATACTTCATTGATACCGCCAAAATTATAATTTGCGATAGGCAATTATAGAGCGTTATTTAATGTAAAACGAAACTTTATTACAACAGATAGATAGATGGCTTGTACAGTACGCATCTTTAGGTTAATAAGATACTCATTTTGTTTCCAAACTTAATGGTTGAAATACATGACTCTTTCTGTCCTCACAGATAAGGGTATACTGACAAAGTGGGAGCCATCCGTCCAAGTTATACTTCCAAAGTAGTAGATGGAATTGCTCTTGTGAGTTGTGGAGACTGTCACTTCAAAGCTCAGCCTCTTGACGAAGGAGTTGAAGAACAGTATGTTGGGCGTTACGGTGATCTCGACACCCAAAGGTGGTTTAACGATGACCGTATATTTGGAGTCGATGGGTCCAACGTTGGTGACGGTTCTAGTGACCGTTACATCTCCATCGATGAAAGGGATGGTTATTGACGGCAGATTAAGCTCGAGCATCGATGGCCTAGGACTAGGACAATGATACATACTACTTCTGTTTGCCATTTTTCCGATGGACGTCTCCTCGTACCCAGAAGAACATAGAAACCGCAGGTAGTCTTCTACGGATGCATCGTAGACAAGACCGGGGTCAGCTGCTTTGGTCGGGTTCACCAATCCCCCTCCAAAGTCAAACGAATCGGCTAGTTTCCCAGACAATCCGTCAGCGAAGATCGGTTCTCCGTAAGGATCAGTTGTGGAAGCTTAATCAATTAAGAAGGAGTCATTCATCAGATCACTATTTATTTACATCTAATCTAACATAATGTATTTACATCTACCTGTAGTGACGAGAGCGGAATGAATTGCTGCAGGAGACCAGTCACGATGAATGGTTCTGAGGAGCGCAACCACACCGGCGACCACAGGCGTGGACATTGACGTCCCGGACAGAGCAATGAACCCATTCTCGGCACCGGCTTTAGATGGAGTGCTAGCAGCCAATATAGCCACACCGGGAGCTGCTACATCAGGCTGCGAATATTACGTTGGTATGAGTTGATGAAATTATATAGAGAGAATTGGATATACATATGTTATACATAGAAACACATACAGGATTATTAAGTTTTTTTTTTTTTACCTTTAGAACGTATGGAGATACTGAATTGGGTCCTCTACTTGAGAAGACAGCAACTTTAGTGGCTACAAGTGGACCAGTGAGTGTGATTGCAGAGCTTATCTTTATGGTAGGTGAGCTGTTATTAAAGAGAACAAAAATAAACAATCGTAACTGCAAATTAGAAAGTATATTATAAATGTATACCTGGTGGAACTTATGTAATTCATCATGGTGGCTCCTTGTTCATAGTCTATATTGACTATTATGGGGAAACCGACGACTTGATCCACACTATCATCTCTTGTGGAGGCAACGATTACAGCCTTCAATCCGAATCTGCTAATGTTTTCGATATATTTATAAACAACTTCTTTACTTTCCGTCAAGAAAACTAACACCACTTTTCCTTTTGCCGCACTTGTGATCTTGTAGAGGCTATCTACGTAAATAAGATCGGCTTGGATTTCCAATCCCTTGTACGGGTCTCGTGCCTACAAAGTAATACATTATATTAGGTCTCATGCAAGTGTATTTGTTAAAAAGGAGATGATAGTTAATTATATTACCAGTATAGTAACATTATTCCCTAAATGGAGCGGTGTAGGAAACCACCGGTCCAGCGAGGTTGCAGCCACTGTGATTACCCATGGCGCAATATTATCCAATGTGTAAGCTGTGGGGCCGTCATTTCCGCTTGCACATAGCACTGGGATACCCTTTGACATTGCGTGGAAGGCTCCAAATATGATCTCATTATCGTTGTTTGTTTCCGGGAGTACAGGGATGGACATGGCTAATGATAGAGACATCACGTCCACCCCATCCTCTATGGCATCGTCCATGGCTTTAAGAATGTCCATAGCGGCGCATCCCCCATAACCGACTCTTTTCCAACAGACTTTGTAAACGGCAATGTGGGCACTAGGCGCCCCACCTCTTGCCGTCCCCACTCCGAAAACTGTGTTGGTCACATTTGGGACGAAGGCACCTCCCGCTATGGAGGCAACGTGAGTCCCGTGCGCATAGCTATCCCTTGCATACATGTACTCTTTCTGCTCGATGTAGTCAGATGTTATACCTTCTGTTTTGTTCTTCTGGATGTGGCTCTGTATGTAGTAACGGGCTCCGATTAGTTTCTTGTTGCAGTGTTTTTTGGACTCAAATCCTTCACCGTCAACGCACTTTCCTTTCCAACGTGCGGGGATCGGTCCTAACCCTCTGTCGTTGAACGACTCTGATTCTGGCCACACACCTGCGGACACATTTGCAAATATTACTCATTATCAGAAACTATTATACATATATACTTGAAGCTATATAATATCAAAAGAAGATATAATTTTCACCTGAGTCAAAGACGCCTATGATGACGTCCTCACCCATATTGGCATCAAGGAGAAGCTGTTTTGGAGTGCTTTCGTAAAGCCCCAAGTAGTCGAAGGTTCTTGTTGTTTGCATCTGGTAGTAATGATTCGGCGTCACTTGAACTACGTCAGGATGCTCTGCATATACATAGTTTTGAAGACAAAAACTGTCAACTACGCTCTTATAATATAATTTGTTTTGTAAATCCTTGTACTGTTTTATATGTACCTGAAAGTTTTTTCGCTTGCCAATCAGTCATATGGGCAGCAAATCCTGAGAAGCCATGTCGATAACTGTATATCATGGATTCCCTTGCGTCTTTTTCGCTGTAACAGTAGTATAACCACAAAACGATCGAGTTAGTTTATGTATCGTACTTAATTATATATCCAACAACATTTCATTTCTTGTGTCTCAAGATTTGGGGCTTGTGGTACCTTCCAAACAATGATGCTAACATGCCGATATGTGAAGCAGTAACGAGATCCGGATGACTGTGCTCTACTGCTCCGAGGTAGACTATGTAAACCTATACATGTAATACATGTTAGTCATTCCTTCGCCCAATATTTTTGCCCTTATTGTGAAATTAAGAAATAACGTAACTGTGTCATATATTACCTTAGTCTGATCTTCATAGGCTCCTCCTACCGCAGCACTAACCACCGCGACACTGATCAGTGAGAAAACCCACCATGGGACTTGCGAGATCATGTTTAGCTTCAAGTAAAAAGCCACGTATTAATAATAAGAAAACCGATTGAACAGCCATGGAGACCATAGAGAAAGAAATTTTTTAATAAAATTAATCCCATACGACGTAACAGCCCAGAAATAATTCATTCATAGTTTTTTAAGACTTCGAATTGTGTAATGAAAATTTTGTTTTCTTAAGAAACAGCGTGTTTTGCAACAATAAAAAAATCATTACCTTGGAAATCGTCACTGCAAGCTCTCTTGTAAAACTCTCTGCAATAACAACAAGAGAATATGTGTCACTTTTTTATTTGAGAAAAACTATAAATAAAAATTTGGTAAGAAACATAAATTGTAACTCAAATAGATGGAAAATTAAGTAAGAGTTACCTTAGACTCGAGTAGAAAGTTGTGGTTTGCGACAGATGGAAGAGCAACTATATATATATAGGGAGATTGGGGGAAGTAGTATCTTTGAATATTAAAAATGCACGTATTGAATAATAAGAAAACGATATTTTTTCTTTTGGTTTTCCGTTGAAAATTGCATAAATAAGAATTCTTTCTATTAATAATTACTCCAACCGCATGACTGGAAGAGTGGAAAGAGCGTAGGTTGTGTAGTGTTTGATTAATGTAGTAAATTTTAAATGTTACGAAAAGTCAACACGCAAAAAAAAAACTTTGCTCGTTAAATTTACGAGTACTTGGCAAAACAAATCAAATGACTTTTTACTCTACACTGTATGTAAATTTTACAAATAATGCAACTTTAGTCACGATTTGTTTTCAAATTTTATGCTAATCCAATCCTCTTCAAAATGTATTGCCAAACTGACACGATCCAAGTGTATATAGCTTCTTTTTTCTTTTTCTTTTTGTCATCACTCATTAGTCATTAGCCTTGAATGGATATATACATATAGATATTACACCCATTAAAAAGAAAACTTAAAAGGATAGACTAAATTATAATTAAAAATAATCAATTGTAAGATGTGAACACTCATATACAGTCTTAAGAGATACAGTCTTTTGTCATCACTCATTAGAAACAACAACAAAAAACCATAATCCTAGGAGCCGTGATATCTGTGTTCTCTAACATATAATAATGGGAAAGCAAGCATTATTATTCTTCGTTAACTAGCTACTATCGTATATAGCTAGATCAGTGGTTGGCACGTTAAGAAAAAATAATCAGTATATATATTTTCAAAGCGTCAAGACAAAACTGAACTTTAAAGTCTACAAAAAAAAAGCCTCAGACTCTGCTCTGCTACTAGGTATTATTGACGCTGCTAATGCAACTGCAAAAAAGAGAACTTAACTTTGCAAAAAAAAAATATATATGTAAAATAAATTTATGCCATGAATTCTCTAACTACCATCCATCTGTTACAAGATTTCCTCTTTTGAATGCTGATATCAGCATATTTAATTGTACCCAACGTTATTTTTAGGGTGTTGATGATAACCACAGGTAAAGTTAAAATAAAGCGTGATTTGTATTTTTTTGTCTTAATGTCTCTTTCGAGAAACCTAACTTGAAGTTGCACCATCATTAGATTTACACATCTATCGTTTGAGGTCTTACGTATATAATGTATTTGTTGTCTTAATGTCTCTTTCGAGAAACTCAACTTGCAGTTGCACCATCATTACACATCTATCGTTTAAGGTCTTACGTTTATAATATTAAATGCATAGAATAGGAAAGTGAAAGGTTCGGAGATATATAGGATGGAAGATGATGACTTCTTTAGTGTAAAATGATAAACGGGAAAAGAGAAAGGTTAAAATGATCATTTGTCCATATCCCTTATAGACCATGACCATCTCCAACGGGGTGTTTAAGAGAGTGTTCCATGTATGAAGTGTCCAAAAAAGAAAACACGAACATCAATTCAATACTTTAAAATATTTGTATGAAATGTTTCATAATAGATATGAAAATATTGGTATATATGAAGAGATATGAAAACACGAACATCAATTTAATATTTTAGTAAATAAATGTTGTATATTCCCAAATTTTCATTCAGGAGAAGAATGTATACGTTCGGATGGACATACATGATATGATCCACGCTGATCATACTGAAATATATATATGAAAACACGAACATCAATTTAATCTATATTAACATTTTTGAAGTACATTTTTATGACATCCTCTCTTATCTTTGTATCCAAACAAGTCTCAATTAAATTCTCTACAATTCTTAAAACCAAACACAATTATTTTCTTATTTGATAATATTAATTTCCTAAAATTTATCTACCTAATTTAAATCGATATGTTAGATTAAAATATAATTCTCCTTTCACTTTTATTTAATCTTATATTTCATTATTTCAATTACTATTTAATAAATAAAGTTAATAAAATTTTATATATTTTTCAGCATATGATGTGATTTGAATTTTTATAAACGGATATATATTTTAAAAATTGTCTTATTATATTTGTAACCAAACAAGTATATCCACATATAGAGCTCGGAATACATTTTTGGAGTACAATAGGGTGCCATCACTTTTTGCCAATTTTGGGTCGAGTTTTTAACTAAAATTATAATCGATTCAATTATCCGGATCCTCCTTAAGATTGCCGAATATTTTGAGCCCGTTTTTAATCCATAACGTACTTTTTTACATCCAATTAATGCTAATTATTGCTAATTAATGTCCATTATATCTTAGGAGATATCTAATTTGCATGCCGAATTTCTAGGGCCGAGTTTGACAAAAATAATTGATAACACAAATTCTGTAATCACATCCCTATAATATAGCAACTAATTCAAGATGAATACATTTTAGGAAATATCTAATTTGCGTTTAATAAACGATTACATATTTGGTAAGATCTTATTAGCTTTAAATGTACACTATTAATCCAATAATATCAATTGAGAATCATAATAAGAATATGACATATCATTCATTCTTTAATCATAACTAACCAAATCGTAAAATGTATATTTTCAACTTGCAAATCAAGAGTTTTTACAAAACCTTACCTACAACCGTTAACAGTATATATATATATATATATATATATATATATATATATATATATATATGCAATTCACCATCGACTACAAGCACCTCTAAACCATTGCAGTATCATATCAACAAAATAATAGACCGTGATGTACCACGGGTAAAACCTAATATTATAATGTAATATCAAATTCTTTATTATATAAATCGGTAAAGAAAAATTACAAGGGTTAGTCAGAACAAAGACAATTATAATTCTTACAAGTAAGGAGATTTTTGTTCTTTCTTAAACAACGACGAAGACAATTATAAAAAAATTGTCTTGGAGTTTCGGTAGGGGGATCCACCAGTATGAAACCGCTTCATTCTTAACCTCAGGTTCAATTTGAGGACTCAGACTCGTAGGTGAACAAAGACAGACCTTATTAGTACAATGTTGGATAATTTGGTTCATTCTATAACAATGAACAGCACATCTATAACAAAACTGTCGTCGACTAATATAGTCTTCAGGTAACCTCAAATGTGTGTCGTATATGAAGCCACTTTATTCTTCACCTCAAATTCAGTTTGAGGACTCTCTACCATATTGGAAGAAATAAATTTCTCATTTGAAGAATTAGAATTCGCTTACACCTGTAAAAAATTGAATAGTGTACAGACAATATACTATTAAAATTGAATAGTGTAATCAATATATTATAAGAATTATTTTTAACATATTTAAAGTACGTAACCTAGAATAAACTTACATGTTGAAACAATGGTTGGAAAAATGAGAAATATCTTCATTTTCTTTTGAAGTTACCGTTCTTTCAATATGCGTTTGCTACTCATTGTTTTGAGTTTGTTGTATATATATACATCTTAGATGGCTCTTTTTTAAGTTACATAAGAGTTACCGTTCTCATCAACGTTTTGTTTTGTTATAAGATTGTGGTTAGAAAACTCCTATAGTATTAATTAAAAAGTTAATGTGAACGTGAATCTTCAAATATTCCACACATATTTGTAACCGCTTAACACAGAATAAAAGAAACAGACCACAATTTGAAGAAGGTAATGACAACCGGTATATACCATTGTAGCGATTCAATCCGGGAGTGATGTTCCATCCACAACCTAAGCGAGGCTGGGAGAACACATTTGCAGGTCTTCATAGAGTTGTTGGAGGTTGACAGAAGGTTGGGTTTGGTTGAAAGGCAGATCAAGGATCATCAGGGTTTTGGTCTCAAAAGAATTGGCCAGAGTTGAGTTTGGCGACAGTGTTCTAAGACCATTGCAACGAGTTTGATTTCCTTCCCGTGTGATGTCTTCGGTCACGTAAGTCAGAAAAAAACAAACATTGAGATGGACTGGTCCAGCTATGTTCCCTTACCTGATCGATGGAACAGTGAGAAATCATCCGCATTTTTTTGGGATATTCGATGAAGTTGAGCCAAAGCCCGTTTGTCTCTACCTCCCAATTTGTCTTTTCTTTTTTAATTATTGGCAACAAATGAACTTTAATAAATTATGTAAAGTAAATTTCAATTTACGATTTTGTTTTTTTAATTATTACGATTTTGTCTATACAGTCTTTAAATACATTTTGGATTCTACCCTTTTATTTATACTTATTTACAAAATTACTCTCTAAACAATTCCCAAAAATAGCATTATTGCAAATTTTGTTTCTTAAAATTTTTACATACCATTCTAACTAAAAAATACAGCATAATCAACATGGAAACCGAAACTATGATATATTTAACCACATTTTCTATTGTATATTAAAGATATATCTGAATCATTTGCAAACAATGAAAACAACAATTTGATTCCTATTTTGTTTTCTAAAACCTGTGAGCTTTTTGATTTTTAATATAAAAAGAACTTTGATTCACATTTATTTAAATATTATAATTAATATCTATAAACTTAATAAAATTTTAAAATATTACGAATACGTAAAATTATTTTTTTAAAAATACTATATAATATGGTTATATAGTAAATGAGTTATAAAAAGGAGATGTTGGAATTAATAAAGTCTTGGAAGTTGGATGTTCCCTCGAGGATTCAACATTTTTTCTGGCAGATTGGGTTGGGTACTCTTTCTGTGTTAGAACGACTTGCGTTTTGGGGTGTCCGGTGTGATGCTTTGTGTAAGAGGTGTGATGCTGCAGTCGAGACTATAAATCATGCGCTGTTTGGATGTCCTCGGTCAAGACGTATTTGGGAGATGTCTCCAGTGGTGCTAGATCAGGGAGGTTTTCCATATGACTCGATCTATGCGAATTTAGATTTCATATTCTGGCGGGCTTCTTCACAATCTGGGGTTCCAGATATAGCCCTTCGTCTTCCCTGGATTATATGGTCGATTTGGAAAGATAGGAACAAAAAAGTTTTCCAAGATATCGAGTTAGAGCCAACGGAAATCTTGAATCAAGCGGCTAATGATAAATTATTGTGGGAGGAGGTCAAATCTTACTCGGCGCATTATCTGGAGTCTCCGCCTTCAATGGAGGAGAGAGGTCCCTTTCCCCGTTGTCTGGTTGATGGCTCTTGGAAATGTACGAATCCTTTTCAGGGTCTGGGCTGGTGGTGCTGTAGTGGAGAAGATACAACGCTTCTTTTGGGAGCATGGAGTCAACGAAGAAGCCTTACTCCCTTACATGCGGAATTACAAGCACTGATCTGGGCTATGGCTTCCTTACTGGAGGCGGGAGTTGGTTGCCAGACTTTCGAGACGGACTGTGCAAAGTTAGTTGCGATGGTGCAGACGCCGGACGATTGGCCCGCTTTCTCGAATTTGCTGGAGGACTTTGCTTTGCTCCGTACTTCTTACCCTTCCTTCACCCTATTCAGGATACCACGAGAGGTCAACGTAAGGGCGGATTGTCTTGCTCGATCTTCAAGATCTCTAATCTCTGAATCATCTTTTGTAAACTCTTTTCCTCCTGTTTGGTCAACCAATCTTGGAGTCTTATTTTAATTTATTAATGTTTGGTTGGAAAAAAAAAATATTATTAAATTTGAGTTAACACGAGTTAAATCTTCATTTTATTATTTGTCAACACTACTAATATTAGAATACTAGTATTAACTCGTACTTTGTACGGGAATTTATTTTCTAATTTGGTTAAAATATTACTATTTTTTTATATGGTTAAAAATTTTAAAATTACTTACTAAGAAAAGGAAAATGGTTAGAAATTACAAATTATTTTGAATTGATAGTTTGATACTTGTCACGATATTATAAAAAAAAATATAATAAAATATCACATAAAATGATTCAGTTTATAATATGTAAATAAAATGATTCAAGATATAATATGTAATAATATCACATATATAAGATGAATTCATCAAACACTCAACAAAATTATAAAAATATAAATGACAACATATACCTTTTTTCAAAAAAAAAAAGGCTTAAATGACAACATATTGCATTACTGTATTTGTAAACGTATGAAATGAACTAAGTTTTTTTTTCAAAAAAAAAAAAAAATGGACTAAGGGTTTATGACCTTTTTTTAGTGGACACATGGGTAGCACAAGGGTTTAGACTCTTCTAGGTTATTCTAATTCTTCAATTTGCTTCCTCAATCTCTTCATGATCCCCACTCTTTTTGATTCATCAATGAGGGACAGTATTTTCAGCGTTTGGCCCTTCAATGTTATTGAAAGATCTAGTACTGCTAATTAAAAAAAAAAAATCATCAAAGTGAAAAAACCATCAAATTAATCATTAGCATCACTAACCCATAATTTACTAAAAAAATTCAGAAGAAGTCTCTTACTGTGCCGCCATGGATAACGAAGAATTTCTGAAAACCATGCGTCAAGATCTACACAGTATCGGTCTCTTAACCGACGCAACTTCAAAGTACTCTATGGCCATATCGAGTTGATCATTTGCAAGAAGTTTGACAAAATGATTTGGTGATAAAAAATCAAAGGATCGATGTAGACAATGAATGAATAACGATATAGTTTGATCGTGAAGATCGGTGCCAGCATTTTAGAATTCATGGAGATGATTCGTGTTTCAGTAGAAAAAAAAAAGAAAGAAGCTATTTATTTTTGGATAAGTGAAAAGTGCGGAAGAGTGTGCATTTAAGTTATTTAAGTAAGTTAATCAACAAATAGTTAACGAAAAGTGTGCATTTAAGTTATTTCCCAGCAGTTAGTTTATGAGAAGGAGGTGGAGATCGTGGTTCAATGAAAGTATGAAACCCATTTTTCTTTCATCGTTCTAATGGGAGGAAATTAAACTGCTTTTTATTTCTTTTCCCAATTATTTTTTAAAAAATCGAAAACAATAATCTATGTGGCATATTATTATTGGCTAGGTGACTTGTGATTATTGTTTAAAATCATTAGGAAAAATGTGACTTAATCATAGCGTATAAATGACTTATTATGTATTTAGATTTTTTATCTTTTGTTATAATAATTAAAAATCAAAATAGAATCTCAAACACAAAACAAAACAAACTAAATATAACAAACAAATGATCATGAAGTATGTTACGAGTTAAAAAATTAATATAAACATTCAGCTGCACAAACGGTGGAGAAAATTAGTTATTTTTCTATTTAGAAAACATCCAATATTTAACAAACAAGTAAAATATAAAATATAAATAATAATAAAAATTATATGCACGCGGTGTACCGCAAAGTTAAAATCTAGTATGTTTTGGAAAACGAATTTGGTGTACAAAGAAAAAATGATATTAACTTGATTGTTTAGATCATATCGTTGCCATATTGATTTTATTATTATTAGATCTTTACAAATGATGCTTTCTACGTGTTAGTCTATTGAGACGGATATGACCATTATGATTGAGCGATCCGTTGTTCATCAGTCATCAGCTCATAGCTATATAAGTAAGCTCTAAGAACTTTAATCTCGTTTTCTTAAAAGAAAACTTAAGAAGAAGCAGAGTATATGTATGTCATAAAGTGCTGACTTTTTTTTAGCTTAGAAATAATTAGTGTTCAAGAAAGCGCTATACGGTATCTAGGCGGTGACCCAACGCCTAGCGTCTAGAACGCTTAGTCGGGGCCTAGACGGTTTTTAGGCGGTTTAGGCGTTTACAACATAAAACATTATATATATATAATTATATTAAAATATATGTTATAAAAATAAAAAAATTATAAACAACAGTAAGAAAAATACATTTATTTAAGTTATATTAACAACATATAAATGTTTATAATTACGTATATAGATATAAAACATAATAATTTAATTATATGTAATTTAAAAATCAAAAATAAATATTAAAATAAAATGTATGTAATTTTAAGCGGATTAGGCGGTCATCTAGGCGTCTGCTGAGCGCCTAGCGTCTAGACGGCGCCTAGACGGCCGCCTAGACCGCTTTCTTGAACACTGGAAATAATTAAGGCTCAATCGAGCGGAACACAGGTACAGAGAGGACAATCAATATTGGGTACGCCATGTTGGGAACATTAGAGCATCATTAGAAGCGTTGCTTTCTCTGTTACTTAAAAAGAAAATTAATATTTTATTGTGTAATCTAATTAAAAAATGACATGTGTAAAATTAAGCTGAGAAACATTTCTACCGGAAGAATTTTGAGAACGGTTCTTTGTGTTTCTCTCCCCTTTTTATATTATTTTATTAATTTTTAATAAAAAAAATTTAGTTGAGTAAGGGTTTGAGCAACTACCACTAATAATAGTCTTACTTTTCAAATTGTCTTGGAAGAGAAAATATATACTATTTTAAAGTTAATGTCTTTTTCTACGTAACATCATCATCAAAAATTTATAATTTGCTTCAAGAGTGCAAATAATGGAATAATTGCAATAGAATGAATCATTCATGTTACGTTTCTTTTTTTTTTGAAATCCCTAAGAAATTTTAGTCGAATTTTATATATTATAAATAAAGATATGGTCATGTATATAGAAATTGGGCTTTTTCGTACCTAGAAATACTTGGATAATTCCAGTATGTTCGATTCATATATATTGAAGTATTAATTGAAGTATTTTTAAAAAATTGAATTTCATATATAGATTTATGATTTTGTGCTAATGTACATAAAAACATGATTAATTAGTAACTCTGTTGTTATACTAATCTGACTTAGAATCCACTTGTGCATAAAAATGATGTTGTTTTAATATGTGCGTTTGAACGATTGTTCGAACTCTATCCAATTACTCAGTGAGTAAAAACTCATTTTTCTCTCCCAGACACGATAATCAAGGAAACTTCACTCACACTTTCCTCCAACGCCGGCGAAGAAAATCTTTGCCGGCGTCGGGACTTAACCTGACTCTCTCCTCCTGATCTTCGCTTTCGTCTTTTAGTTCCTTTGCTTTTTTCGCTTACGCTTTTGTTCCCCTTTTGTCCACCCACTTGCCTTCCTTAGCCGATCTGCAATCCAAAGAGGACAGCTGCTGGCCGGAGCTTCCACTCTCCTTACCGCTTCCATCCTCTTTCTGGGAGATGCTATCTGAAGACCCAACTCTTGTCAGATCTGGCTTTCGGACTCGCCAAGAGGAGATCTTCAACCAGGTCTTCTCTGATGGCAGGAGTAGATCCGCTAAGTCCATCAGATGCGCCTCGCCTGGTGGAGTTGTCGCCGACGCACGACGGTATCCTTCTCTTGGTAACGAGTTCCAGCACCAGAGACTTTAAGCTCTTAGGGTCCCCTTCTGATGCCTCTAGCCCCGCTGTACACCCCCTACCACCCTCCTTTCTTTCACCGGAGATGCTCGAGCCGCTGAATCATACATCCGATCAACCCAGCCGTTGCGTGAACCCTTCTATGCCCCCAACGGTGGAACTAGGTTTTCCGCTGTTGGGCCCAATCCTTCTCGGCCCGTTAAGGTTCTTGAGCCCATTACCAAATGATGTCGTAATCGATCTTCTCCAGGTTTGAGCGGAATTCTAATCCCTCCCACTCTAGTTATTATTATGTGTGTGAGTTTATGGAACCAATTGTTCGAAGACTGCTTTAGGAACATAAACCATCATTGCTGCTAGTTTGGCTAAGGATTATTGTAGGCAACCTATTGTTAGATTTACATAATGATTCTCTCTTGAGGGTAGAAGTATGAATGAAATCGGCATTATGATCCAGACCTCTTGGCGCTGTGATTACCGATGGTTCTTCATGTCCCCTCTTTCATCATCTCGTATTCTTATAGTGACCTATAAAATGCAATGTATCCACTTTTTGAAGTCTCCGCCTAAACACTTGAAGACTAGTGGCATTATGATCCCAAACCAATGGAGTTGGGGTTACCACAAATCTTTCAAGTGTCCCACACCTGCTACAACAACCGTAACCAACCCTCGTATTATCCTCAACCTGAACACCATCAACCGTGCTCAAACCATTGACAAAGCTCTCTCTCGGAGACCCTTGGATATGAACCTTTCTTCAACGTCAAAGAGTCTAATGACCATGACAAACGTTTCATCTATCGAGTCCCTCGAAGATATACATTCAAGTAACCGTGACCTCACATGTTCCAATCTGCCTTTAGGCTTTTGTATCACAGCTCTCATGGACTACTACTTGATGTCTTATGTTTCTACCTTTCTATTTAAGGCTTTGGGGAAAGTCCTTCTTTGTAACTTTTTATACCTTGGCTTTACCCCCTCTCTTGTATGTGGTTTGGTTTGAATGAATGAATCTATATGTTTTGAACAAAAAAAAACGATTGTTCGAATAATAATAATAATAAAAGATTACATGCCAGGCTCCAACCGCAAAGTCAAACATCCTTAATATAGGTGCGTGCATTCAGTGTTGTATACAAAAATTTCCCAGGTCAATGGTGTTGAAGACATGTATTATACTATAATATTGTTGTAGATATCCAAGACTATTTTAACGATGTTTTAAAGAACCATGATACAACAAACTCTTGGTAAGAATGCTAAGAAGCTGGTAAATGATTCAGACTGTTTTAAAGCTAATAATTTATATTATGCAGATTGTTTTTTTTATTGGTTGAATTGTATGTAAATAGATACTAAATGATGTTTAAAAAAAAACAAAAAACAAAAATTAATTGATTTCTTAATTTGTGTGTCCAACTCTGAAATTATCATATAAAAAAAAATGGAGGTAGTATCTTTTGTAAAGCAAACAAAAAAAAACACTCTCCATAACATAAATAGTTAGTAGTACATAGTAATGCAATTTTAATCAAACTTATCAATTAGTTAATATTTAAATTTTATTAAATTTAATTGATAATGGACGACGGTAAATGTATATCTGAACAGAAACCGAAACATATAAATCTTTCATTTTTTTTTTGTCAAACACAAATCTTTCATTAGGCATCTTTTTGAAACAAATAAAAAACTATTTTTTAAAAGTTAATATTAAAATAACATATGGATTTATGGAGTGTACAAACATAATCATTTGAATTTTGGTCTCATAAAGGGGAAAAACATGTAAATACGCTAAATTAACCTAAAACAACTAATGTTATACTATTAATTTAAATATTTTGCTAATTAACTCAGTGGATAATCAACTTATATTTTACCTCCAATATCATATCATTATCCGCTACATTAATTTATTTATTATCATTTGTAGCCTAAAAAAAAGTTATTTAAATAAAAAGGCACTCTCTCTCTACCGATTTCTTCCAATCCAAAATAAGATTTCTCAATTTCGGATATTTCTTGTATCTTCCCCTTTATATTAATATATATCAACACAAACAAAGGTTTCAGTCTTGTTTTTGTTTTGCCTTCCCCCCTCCTCCTCTTGCTTCTTCTTCTTCCCTTGATTTTTTTTGTTTTTTGTTTTGTTATACATAACGACTTGGGGAATACCATTATAATGGAAGATAATCAGCAGCGAAGCAGATTCAGAAAAATTTGTGTCTTTTGCGGAAGCCACTCTGGTCACAGAGAAGTTTTCAGTGATGCTGCTATCGAACTCGGCAATGAACTCGTTTGCTCTCTCTCTTCTTCTTTTTCTTTTGATTGCTTATATTTTTGGCTTGTGTGATTTAAAAAGTATGAACTTTTCTTAAAAATCAATACTTTGTTGTAACAGGGCAGATTTTACTTGGTTTTTGAATGTCAAAATACGAACTTTTTAGTTAACTTGTTCATTCAGATGACTTTTCCACAATGGGTTTGGTTGATTTTAGCTTGTGCTTGGTTCTATTGTTAGCTCTTGTGAGTTTTGGGCTGTTAATCCTTGTTTGTTGACTCTTGTTGTCATTTGAAAAGCTGTGACATTTCCTCGAGTTTTTGAAAATGAGTCTTCTTCCTCTGTTTTCTGATTGTATTTGTCTTCGTTGTGTGATTGGATTTTGGAATTGTTGGAACTTTGTAGGTGAAGAGGAAGATAGACTTGGTTTATGGTGGAGGAAGTGTTGGCTTGATGGGTTTGATATCCAGGAGAGTCTATGAAGGTGGTTTCCATGTACTCGGGTTAGTTTTAAGAGTCTTCGAACAGGCTTTACAACTCTTTCAATCTCCTTCATTTCCAAACTTCTCTGATTGGATTCTCTTGTGATTGCAGGATCATTCCCAAAGCTTTGATGCCTATTGAGGTATGTACCTTTTTCCCATAGGAAGTACCAAAATTGGCTGGAGTTTTGAAGTTCTATCTAATGATGAATCATGTACACATTTGTTTGCAATACTAGCACTTGGTTCTTGTCTGCGTTCATATGATTTAAGATCAGGAGAGACACAATGTTGTTGATTTTTGTTTCTAGTTAAATATGAGGATTGTGAGACCTTTTTCACCCCAATCTCATGACTTGGATTTCATCAGATATCTGGTGAGACTGTGGGAGATGTAAGAGTTGTTGCTGACATGCACGAGCGAAAGGCTGCAATGGCACAAGAAGCTGAGGCCTTCATTGCACTCCCTGGTGAGAAAATGTCTTTTACTACTTAATTCTAGCAAGTTCTAAAATTGAAAGTTTTGGTCTTGATAATCACGAGTTATATCGTTACAGGAGGTTACGGAACAATGGAGGAGTTGCTGGAGATGATAACATGGTCACAACTTGGTATCCATAAGAAGACGGTATTTTAACATGTCCTTTGCTCGGTCGTCGAAGCAGTAGGGTACTTATACTTCTGCTGATTCGTTTAAAAATTATTTCTGCAGGTTGGTCTATTGAATGTTGATGGATACTATAACAATTTGCTTGCTTTATTTGACACTGGTGTCGAAGAAGGTTTTATCAATCCCGGTGCACGTAATATTGTGGTTTCTGCTCCAACAGCCAAAGAGCTTATGGAGAAGATGGAGGTACATTAACTTGGCCTTCCCTTTTTCTTCTTGTTATGAGGTTCTTCTATCTTATAGAGAAGAAATTATTGGTTATCTCATAGTGAACACAATCTCCTTGATGCTAGACATTTTTGGTATCATAGTGTAAAACATAGTCTTGGTAGGAGTATGTTTAAACTGCAGAGTCCACCAATATTGTTTCTGAAACTTACGCATACTCTTGTCAGGAATATACTCCTTCGCACAAGCATGTTGCATCGCACGAAAGCTGGAAAGCCGAAGAACAAGAAAACAAGCAGCAATAAAAGCACTATTATTGTTAGCATATGCTACTTTCATTTCAAGTTTAGTCTCTAATTTATTTGCAGAATCCACAATGTGTATAAGAAAAACTCAAATCTTGTTGCAATATGAAACAGCACATTGGGTCCCCAATATGAAAATGTTGCTGAATGCTGATTATGTTAGTTTAAGTTTGGTATTTTGGGTAAAGAACCAAAACAAAACATTTTGGTTGTTATGTTAAAATATTTTTGGTAACCCCCAAAGAAAGAAAGGAGGAATCTTTTTGATTGTGGGTGATGCAGAAAAGTCCCACAAGTGTCGTGTCATAGTGAATGTCCATTAAGATAGGAGTGTGGTCCCTTAGGTTTGTTTCATTCGATGGCTTCAATAGAAAAGCACAAAATGTGAATGATGTGTGCAACCAAGTTGGGCATGGATGGGTTTCTTCTTTCTTGCCAAGTGCCTTTTGTGGTGGGGATTGATTGGATATATCTTCCTCTTATTTATTTTGTTGCGTCAGTTCTTCTCTCTCTCCCTTTCTACGTTGGATCATCTTGATTAGGTCATTGACTAGTTTAAAGGTGTTGATGATGACCTTCATGGTAATAAAAGATGATTTCTGAACGTGTTTTTTATTATGGTGATTTGAGGTTTTAGTGTTTTACCATAGATTCGGTCAAAGTTTGATTTATTCTTTACCACTATTTAAATAGCTAATGAGTACAACGAAATCCGCAAGAAGATATCACTTCTAGTTCTACCACCAATTTGCAATATTATATTAAACGGCTGTTTATCTCAAAATTATGTTTTTTTTGCAACTCTGTATAAAAATTATTTCTCAAAATTTTGCATTAAAATTGCATAGTGTTTGACTTTTCTCTAAATATTGGTTTATAGCCTATCAAATAATATTTATTTACATAGTTTGTAGTTGTCTTCACATAATGCTATGTGTAGTCCAACCTCAATTAAATTTATGTTTGAATCTCGCACTGTCGCACACATGGGTTCGAAGGTCTACTTCTAATTTCGTTGCATCTTCTGTGTTTTGCTAAAATGATTTTAATATTTCTAATTATGAACATCTTGAAACTTTATCGTTTACAAGTCACACTTGCGTTTAAGGGGACCAAGAAAAGCTGAATTGGGATGTGGGGATTGGGACCCTTGAAGGACAAAGAAAAAAAGAAGAAGATATTTAAAACAAAGGAGATGGTAAAAATATACTAAGATAGTAAATTGTGAATGTGTCACTTCATTGTCAAACATACTTGTCTCCCTCAGTTTTGATGCATGTCCTGATTTGGTACCAATATAGGTTAAGGCCCAACCTAATTGTAGTTGATGTTTGTATCTCTCTTGCATTATGTATCTCACTTTCTTCCCATCTTTTCCCCTACAATTTGGTTAACCAGTCTTTTTCACTTCCTGTACCAACAACCGACTTGCACATCCCATATCTTTGAGTTTTTTTTTCTCAAGATATTATTTATTACGTGCAAGAGAAGGACTATGGAAGAACAAACTAAAAAACTAATCAAAAAAATTCAAATATATACCGAATTAAAATTTGAGCAAAATTTCCACTTAGCTCTTAATTGGACGAGAACGATTGATCGACATCAAAGCCTTTAATGTGAGATTGTGAGGTGTGTTCGTAATAGATGATGTGTCTTCTATGGTCTTTTCAGATTGATTCAAGTGGCTTAACCGGCACCAAAACTGACGAGATCATTCAAATGTCTGCCATTTAAGCAAAATTGAGAAAAAAATAACAATAATAACATGAACCAAGTTGGTTCGTTTATCCCAGATTCACAGTTTGCACAAAGGGAAACTCATATTTCACATTTTAGATACCAAGTGACGTCATAAATTGATCTCAAACTCTTGACCATTAATCTGTTCCAACAACTGGAATATCAATGAGATGAAACCCCGAAATATGAAAATCTGACATATTTAGTCATATATTCGGGAAATAATTGTGTAACATGCACGCCACCCAGCAAATATTCTTCATTGTTTCTGAATCCCTTTTAGTCTTTGTCTTTTGATGGGGATGATAAGAGATGGTGTAATGTTGCTGTTTGGATAACCGCACTTGGGTTAGTATCCTTTGATACGTGAGAAGCTGTCCGCCTTATGTTGAAACCTCTTTCTAAACTGGTTTGTCTGGAACTGGAACGCCGGAATGACCGTGGAAGATGTCTGATAAGCCGTGATGAAGTCACGAGTAATACAACACCTAGCATGATAAGTAACCTGCAAAAAGTTTTCAAGAGTTTCCCATCACTAAAAATCTTAGTTCTGCAACCGGTACTATGTTCATGCACATTATGTTATATGGAAGGAAAAAAAATTTTGGAGAGATCTTTTGCAATTTTATGTGTGTTTACGATGTTTCATCTCTATTGACTGATAGAATGTGTTTCAATAGGATCTTTTGCAATTATTTTGTGTGTACACGATGTTTCATCTCTAATGACGCTAATAGAATGTGTTCCAACAAGCATACTAACACTGAGAAAATGGTGAGTAGAGCTTACCATCCTAAGAGAAGTAAAAGCCGTCCAGATGGTGAAGTGGGTAATTTCTCACCCAGAGCGAACATTCCTGCAACTACACCAGTTACAATTGATGCCACAGCAGCACAAGTGGATACTACGATTGCTCTTCCATGTTTTAGTCCCCGAGTCTGGTAAAGTACAAACAAAAAGAAGACTAGAATCATGATCAACCTACAAAGGACTACAGATAGAGTCCTTTATGTTATACTCGAAAGTAGAAATGGACTAGCATGGAAAAAGTACCTGATAGAAAAATCCTGTTCCACTACAGCATATACTAATTGAAATGCACATAGGAATGAACATTGCAGAAAACCCCTGCTCCACGAATACAAAACCCATCTTTGATACTACAGATGCCATCCTGTGATCATATGAGTGATAAACTGTTGTCAGCTATGCAACAAGCTATAAATACAGTTCATATATAGTTCTAGTATATTTGAAAAAGTTCCTGCAGGAAAATCTGCACATTGGTCCTTATGTATATCGAAACTCAAAAGCACATGTTAATAGATATAAAGGGAGATAACGATGAGTGTCGGAGGCTCGTCACATAGTTAAAGGGTCCTAGAAGGTACCCGAATAAAATCCCAGATTCCAGGCCATATATGATTTCTTCCACTACTTCATATTCCCCCTGCAAACCAGAATTAGGATAAGTGCATTTGGTAGGAAAAATGAAAAGACAATAACATTAAAGGTGATACAAGATCTTACAGCTCAAAAATCTAAGCAATCAAAAAGGTTAAATAAGATAAAATACCAGCTCCTGCTCCCTCCGCTGGCGTTTGAAGATATGAAGCCACGCATTCAGTAGTACCTTGTCCCCAAAATCCAACACAAAAGTTATCAGAAACATTGTCATCCCATTACCAAACCTATTAAAAGATATTATCTGATAAAGATGAAAAAATAGAAATATAGACACAATGGTTGTATTGGTCAGACTTTGAAATGATATATACAAGTCAGGAAAAGGCCATGAGCCAACATAAGAGAAAAAGGAGATGATGCCAATAATAGAGTTAATATGAAATACCATGGATGAAAGGTACCTACAAACAAGATGGCAACAACCAATGCTAGCCAGAGCAACTGGAAGACAGATATAAGTGATGCTTCTTGCTCCTCACCACCAGCACCAACTCCTACAGCGAATGCAAAACCCTAAATATATTAGAACAGGTAATACTCTCTACTATCATAATATCTTTAAAAGCTTACAGTATGCAGAACAAGTTTATAGTGAGCAACAGTAAAAGAATTAATAATGATAAGATGTTACCTATAGTGCCAATGCCAGCAACGGTAATCCCAATCCAGTCAAAAACATTCATGACTTCCTTCAAATAAAAATGAGAAAAGACAGAAAGAATGGCAAGTCCACATCCCGAGACAGGTTGAACAACAGAAACCTGAAAGCAAAGAAGGCTTGACAATTAGGGCGCCTAACTTAATTAATCATATCATACACATCTCAAAACTACTACTTACAGGGGCAAGCGAGAGTGCTCTGAGCATCAACAAAGCCCCAACAATGTCCATAAGAAAACCTAGTGCCCATGGTTTGTTAACAGCATAGGCTCTTATTACCTGAAAACAAATTCATAATATTATTGAGATACAATTGTAAGAAGCTTTGGTCCAACCACTTCTCCTCTAATTCAACACAAAGGAACAATGAAAAAAATCGAGCCTCCGCAATTGGTTTTGAATCAGAATATTTTGACTCCGATCCAATTCTCGTATACTCGAAAACAACAACATTCAAATCGTCGAATGAGTTTTGTATCTACCACGAAATCGAATTTTCCCAGATAGTAAATTTCGCGAAAGCTAGGTTAAGTTTTTTTTTAAGAGATCGGTCCAATCAAATAGAAAATTCAGACTCAAACCAGCAGCAGAAGCAGCAGCATGCAATTCAAAATCCAAAAGAGAAAAATATGAAAATTAGAGAGAGGGAGAGACCTTGAGCTTGAGGGAGAGAGGAGGGAGGATGATAGTGCCTTTCTTCTGGAGAACCTTGCCGATATTGTTACCGGCGGTGGCCGCAAGCGTAAGGCAAATTGACTCCCACATCTCTCTAAATCGCCGGCGAGAAAACGAACCAACCCAAGGGAGGAGGCTTCTTCTTTATTTTTTTCAAGGAATGGTTTTGCCGATGTCTTACGTTGTGATGACTTAACATCGGCAATTTTGTAATTTTCCTTCTTTTTTTTTTTTTTTTTTTATTATAGCAATTTTTATTCTATATAGGTAAAAAAAAAAAAAAAAAAAAAAATTGATCTTAATGCTTTTATTGACTTTATTTTTTAGTTTCTTGCCTTCAAAATGAGGTTTCGTATTATTCAGTAAATTAATTATTTTAGTTGTTTTTGCAATAGTTAAAAATGCTAATGGTAATTTTATCACTACACCTTACAATCTCACACATAATGTGTACTGGAACATTATAGTATATGCATTTTCAAAGCCAAAGATGTATTTGAATATACTTTCAGTTTGATTAGATAACGCAATTTAAACGAAGTTCGTCGTCAAGACGTTGCTAAGCATGCTTCTTATGTAATTTATGCACCAAAACAACGATTTGCAGCCCTCAGCCGTTAAAATAAAATGAAACATGTTGTTGATACTGAAATGACTTTAACAAGAGAGTAATATTCGAAATTGGTTGTGATGGGGTACTCTTAAGCATTCCATTCTCAAACAAAAATACTTGTATGTAAGCATCATGAAACCTCAGGTTCTGCATAGTAAAAAGGGACAAATTTTAAGCAGACGATGCTACTACAGTTGATGGAGAACTTGCTTTGGGGAAAAAAATCTGTAAGAGTACCTCCATCAAAGAATCTTAAACAAAGTTGCTTAACACATATTTTCTTATTAATTTTGATGAAAGTTAGATTAAGAACTTCTTAAGAAGCTGTAAATTTTTATTGGTCCATTGAGAGTTGCTAAAAATTTAGATTAAGAACTTTGTCTTATTCTTCTTCTCCCCAAACCTCATGAAAGGATACAAAGTAAAACACAAATCAGTCAAACATGTTAAATTAAACTAAAACTCATACATAAAAACAAAACTGAAGCACTTAAATTCATTCATAACAAAGAAACATTAACCGATTGTGATTATATATGAAACCAAACAAGTTAAACTCATTACATAAACATAAACAGAAACAACAAGTGTTTAACTGTGACAACATCCAACAATGGAATGCATGAGTCAAGAATATGAATCTGCAATCCCCAGTCATTTCATATATATATGAGAATGTACCTCTCAGTTTGAACGGTTTTTTTGCAAGCACGAGGGTAAGGAAGACATGGACCATAGCAGCGTACAAATGCTTCAGAGAATGGCCACTAATAATATGATGAGTCCAGCTATATATAGGCTTATCAGCAGCTTCTTCCACCTTGGTTAAGAGATAAAATCCTACAATTTCAGCCAATTGAATCTAGAATAAGAACCAGAGGTAAGAAAGCTATAACTGCAAAAGCAAACTGAAGATATATATCAACATAAACCCTTAGCACCAACCTGCAGCCCAAAGCCAATACGTAGAATGTGTATACATTGGAGGTAATAGAATAAACATCAAGGGAATGGCAATGCAATGAACAAACTGTACTAAAGCATATGGTTTAAGGTCATCGAAAAACCTGTAATATTACAGCCTCTCATGTCAGCTTACTCTTAACTTCAAAATGGTATCATTAAAACCAGTTGAGAGTTTTAAGGAATTTGAGTTACCTCCAATATAAAATGCTAATAAGGCCAGCAAGAAGCAAAGGAACAATGGAGTAAGTACCCTTATGCTCATCAATCCTCACGATTACAAAGATAGCCATGATTGATGTGAAGGCAATAGTTATTTAATCCAAAAACGAGTGATCAAAAACAAGACACAAAAAGCAAGTCTCAGAGAAGAGAAGAGAAGAGAAGAGAGAAAGAAGCGTACAAGAAGAAGATCCTAGAGGAGAGTTGCATGGTTAGGGTGAAGATGATGGTAAGAAGTTCCAAAAGCAACACCAACGTTGTTCTAAGTCTGAATCAAATTTGAAGAGTCAGAAGTCTATCTTCTTTTCAATATTCTAAATCGAAGATTTGACTTCAATAACAAAAAAAAAACAAATCGATAAGAAGAATCAAAACAACAAACACTAGTAGAATGAGTAATCGAAACTAACCTCATTGAAGAAATCACCCATCCCAGAAACAGAGAGAATGGTGAACCGATGGAGAGAGACGAGAGAAAGAAAAAAACTGTTGTAAACTAGAGAGTTTAGGGGACGAAATCTCTTGTTCTTATTATTGATAATAGAATGAGGTTACATATATATAGTAAAGTACAAGGGCTAAAGCCCATAAACCGAATAGAAAATAGAATAGGCCGTTAGGCCGATGGGCAAGGAACCGATGGGCCGTACACGGATGGACCGTACATGGGCCGGTTATGGAGTCCACCATCCAGTGTTTTACAACACTCTCCCTTGGATGACATAACCGTGCATGTGCTGGAAGAGGATCTCTGTAATGCGCTTGGGGATGCTGCCTCATTAAAACCTTACCAGGAAAACCCAATGGGACAAAACCTTGGTGAAGGAAAAAGAGTACAACACGCATTACTCCCCCTGTTCCAAGCATCACTCTAAGTCCTTAAGCCTCCGCATTCCAATCTGGTGCGTGAGCTTCCTGAATGTTGTTGTCGGTAATGCCTTGGTGAAGAGATCGGCTGAGTTGTCGCATGACTGAACTTGCACCACTTGAACTTCTCCGGCCTTTTGTAGTTCATGTGTGAAGAAGAACTTCGGCAGTATGTGCTTCGTCCGATCTCCCTTGATGTAACCTTCCTTGAGTTGTGCGATGCAGGCTGCATTGTCTTCATAGAGTACGGTTGCTCCCTTGTTGTCTTCTAAACCGCTATCCGTCCGAATATGCTGAGTCATGGACCGCAACCAAACACACTCACGTCTGGCTTCATGTATGGCTAGGATCTCCGCGTGATTTGACGATGTGGCCACAAGAGTTTGTTTCATGGAACGCCAAGAGATCACAGTACCACCGTGTGTAAACACATAACCTGTTTGTGACTTACCATTGTGTGGATCGGATAGATAACCTGCATCAACAAAACCAACTAAACCGTCTTTGTTATGGTTAGTATAAAATAAACCAAAATCTACCGTCCTTTGCAGGTAACGCAGGACGTGTTTAATACCATTCCAGTGCCTTATGGTCGGACAAGAACTATATTTTGCTAGGAGGTTCACGGCAAAACATATGTCCGGTCTAGTGTGACTAGCCAAGAACATTAACGCTCCTATAGCACTGAGGTAAGGCACTTCAGGACCAAGAATTTCTTCATTGTCCTTCTTAGGAGCGAATGGATCTTTATCCAAGTCTAAGCTTCTAACAACCATTGGGCTAGTCAATGGGTGAGCTTGCTCCATTTTAAACCTCTTGAGTACTTTTTCTGTGTATGCCTTTTGATGCACAAGGATTCCATTATTTCTGTACTCAAGCTGCAATCCCAAACAGAATTTTGTCTTGCCTAGGTCTTTCATCTCAAATTCTTTCTTGAGATATTCTACTGTTGGGCGATTTCCCCAGAGGTCCCAAAGATATTTAAATCATCCACATAGACTGCTATGATTACAAATCTTTTGTTTGCAAACTTCTTTATGAATATACATGGACTGATCGGGTCGTTCTTATAGCCTTCCTTAGCTAAATATTCACTCAATCGGTTATACCACATCCGACCACTTTGTTTCAGTCCATAAAGCGATTTGTCTAGCCTTATGCAGTACTGGTCTCGAGAACCACTCTTATCTTTGAGTTCCATACCCTCTGGTAATCTCATATAAATCTTATTATCCAGTGGACCATATAAGTATGCGGTTACAACATCCATTAACCGCAAATCCAGTTTTTCTCTTATAGCCAGACTTATTAGATATCTAAAAGTCGTTGCATCCATCACAGGGGAGTATGTCTCCTCATAATCTATTCCATGTCTTTGAGAGAATCCTTGTGCTACAAGCCGTGCCTTGTATCTCACTATTTCATTCTTCTCATTTCTCTTTCTTACAAAGACCCACTTATGTCCAACTGGTTTAATTTCAGGTGTTGTCCTTAAGGTCGGACCAAACACACTTCTCTTCTTCAAAGAGTTTAACTCCACATCAATAGCTTCTTTCCATTTAAGCCAATCTTTGCTTTGAGTGCACTCTAATATAAATGTGGGTTCTAGATCCTCATTTATCTCAAGTGCTACCTTGTATGCAAATATATCATCGATGTCGACATCCTTTCGGTTCCATTTAATTCCAGACATTATATAATTGATTGATATTTCATTATTATCAATACCTTCAGGACCTTGAGGTTCAGCGTCCTGAACCCCATTCGGCACCTTAGGATTTGCCGCGGCTATATCTGCATTTTCTGTAATTCCCTGAACCTCGGTCTGTTTTGCACCTTTAGACTTCCGAGGGTTCTTATCTTTGGAACCTAATGGTCTACCTCGTTTCAAACGTGGTTTAGACTCTATAGCAACTTGATTATTGTGTTCCTTCTGAACATCAATATGTATTGGTGCATTGCAAGCTGGTATGTACGATTTTGTTACTCTCTTTGGGTCAGCAAAGGAATCTGGCAATTGATTAGCTAGCTGTTGTAAATGTATAATCTTTTGAACCTCTGCATCACATGCTAGAGTTCGAGGATCTTGCCAATTTAAGGATGTTTGATTCCATGTTAATTCTTTGACCAGCTTGTTAGTCTCACCACCTAACATAGGGAATTCGGACTCAACGAATTGACAGTCCGCGTATCTGGCCTTAAATAAATCTCCTGTTAATGGCTCGAGATACTTTATAATAGTGGGAGACTCATATCCAACATATATTCCCATCCTCCTTTGAGGTTCCATCTTAGTTCTCTGTGATGGAGCAACAGGTGTATAAACGGCACAACCAAATGTTTTGAGATGGGATAAGTCTGGCTCTTGACCCGTTAATAGTTGGGATGGTGAATATTTGTGTTCACTAGATGGCCTGATGCGTATGAGTTCTGCTGCATGTAAGACCGCGTGTCCCCAAGTCGACACAGGAAGCTTCGATCGCATTAACAATGGTCGAGCTATCAATTGTATTCGTTTAATGAAGGATTCAGCTAATCCGTTTTGTGTATGGACATGTGCCACATGATGTTCCACACTCACCCCCATGGACATACAGTAATCATTAAACGCTTGGGATGTAAATTCACCAGCATTGTCTAGACGTATTGTCTTAAGTGGAAAGTCTGGAAAATGTGCTCTTAATCTTATGATTTGAGCTAACAGCTTAGCAAATGCTAAGTTTCTTGTGGATAACAAGCAAACGTGTGACCATCTGGTTGATGCATCTATCATCACCATGAAATATCTAAATGTCCCACATGGTGGGTGTATTGGTCCACATATATCACATTGTATCCTTTCAGAAAGTTTAAAGTCTCTTTTGTGACTTTTACTGGTGATGGTCTTATGATAAGTTTCCCTTGTGCACATGCTACACAAGTGAGATTTGTAGGGAAAACTTTTCTCTCTTTAAGGTTGTGCCCATTCGAACTCTTAATCAGTTTACGCATCATGTTCGAACCCGGATGGCCAAGCCGGTCATGCCATAGAGTGAATTGTTCTTTGAACATTTTGTGCTTTGCCAAGTTAGCTTCTATCATGTTAATCTTAGCATGGTATAAACCAGTGGCTAGTGCAGGTATAGTCTCTAGGACCTTCTTTTGTCCTTTTACAATTTCTGTAATGTATAGGAATTCTTTAGTTCCTTCACCCTTGGTTTCAACATGATAACTATTTGATCTTATATCTCTAAAGCTCAATAAGCTTCTCTTAGAGCTGGGTGAGTATAGGGCGTCACTTAATTCAATGTGTGTGCCATTAGGCAACAATATGTGAGCCTGGCCGTAGCCTTCTATCAAATTTGCTATACCCGCAATTGTACTAACATTGGCACTTTTCATTATAAGAATTATGAAATATCTTTTGTCTTTTAGTATAGTGTGGCTAGAACCACTGTCCACCACTAGTTCACTCATGTCCTCGGCCATTTCTATAAATAGGACAATGATTTTGTGTTTTAATCAAGACAATCATATAAAATAAAATAAAATTCATTGAATTTAAATCAAAGTCATTACATAGAAGGAAATTAAATCATAAAAGCATAGAAATTAAACCAAAATAAAATTGAAAATCAATCATCATTCTTGAGGCAATCGGAAGTCTCATAGTCAAGTAAGTCATCCCTCTCATGATCGAAGTCTCCTTCGTCATCGATATGCACGTAGTTGGCTTCTGGATTTTTCTTTAGAACTTCTTGATATGCATCAATGAGGTGTTTGGGAGTCCTGCAGTTCTTGGCCCAGTGGTTTGACATACCACATCTGTGGCAAACCGATTTGGCCTTGGTGTGTGGTTTAAAGGACCCACGGCCCCTACCACCACGTCCTCGGCCAGCCTTGCCTCCACGACCACCACGTCCTCTGCCACCACGGCCATGGCCGTAGTGTCTTTCTCTGTGGACGTAGTTGATCTCATTAGGCTCTTTAAGCTCTACTGCATTTTTCTTTCCCAAATCAACCTTGTGTGCTTCTGGTAATGGGGCTGTACCAGGAGGTCTCATAGCGCTGTTCATCAGCAACAACTCATCGTTCTGCTCAGCTAGCAGTAAACATTCAATGAGTTCCCCATAGTCGGCAAAACCTTGGTGCCGATATTGTTGCTGAAGAATTCTGTTATTAGGGCTGAAGGTAGACAACGTCTTTTCTATCAGCTCCTTTTCAGTCACCTCTATTCCACACAACCTAAGGAGTGAGACAATCCTAAAAAGCTCAGAGTTATACTCCTCCACGGATTTGTAATCCTGGATCCTTAGGTTTTTCCAATCGAACTCGGCCTTTGGAAGGAGCACCGTCTTTTGGTGCCCGTAACGGCGTTTAAGCTGTGTCCAAAGGGCGAGAGGATCTTTTATGAATAGGTACTGACTTTTGAGACACTCAGCAATGTGATGATGCATATGCTGGAGACACTTATTCTTTTTCTTGTCAGTGCTATCAAATTCCTCATCGATGCACTCATGCAAGCCATTTGATTTCAGATGGATCTCGGTGTCAATTTCCCATTGCAAGTAGTTCTTTCCAGAAGCTTGCAAGATAGGATAGTCTAGGCTCTTTAAGTTTGCCATCTGCATAGAAGGATAGACGACCAATAGTTAGCATGCGATATTTGAGATCGAACCATGCAACAAATATTAATCAGGTCATGCGGTATTTGAGACCGAACCATGCCTTAGGCCATGCGGTATTTGAGACTGAAACATGTCTTGCCTCTTATAGATTTTCGTGGTTTAAATTCATGCATGCAAGACAACAAAAGCAAATAGATAATGCATGCAACAATTTCCTTATTTCTAGATAGGATTTCCTTTTCTTATGATTTCCTATTCTTTCTAGGATTTAGTAAATTTTGGTTCAAGAGTTTTAGATAATTAGGAACTTATCCTAACCAATATTTTAATTTCCGATTTCATGTTTTAATGTTTATAGAAATTTAACAAAAGTTTTAATTCAAACGAAAATACTCTTAGAACATTAAAGTTAATTTTACTTAAATTTTAGGATAATGATTAAGGTTTATGGAAGTTATCCTAATAGTCCTAGAACAAGTTTTATGCTCGAGTTTTATGTTTCTCATGGCCGAAATTTTGCAGGAAATCTATGTTCAAGTTTATGCTTAAGAAATCCTAAGAATTAATTAATGCAGTCGATTCTATATCAAACTATACATGGTCCGATTTTAATATGATGCATGAATAATCCAAGTTTTAAATCTCCTAGAACAGTTTGATTTAACATCTTATGAATCTAACAAATTTAGTTCTAGGTTCTTATGCAACAATCAATCAAGCAATAATAATCAATCAACCAAATTCAAGCTTGATATCTTTTGGTGCAATTCACAAACAATCTAACAGTCCTATGCAACCGATTTTAAAGTTTTACAGGAAGAGAGCTCTTAAGATTTGTTTGTTTGTATACTTGGATGTTTTAAGGTTCAATAGCTGTTTAGGGTTCAGATTCGGTTATAAGGTTCTAAGAGGGTTATAAAGTATTTTACCTTTCACCGATTTGGATCTGACTGGATATGAACCGGGAGCTAACAGACCTCGGTTGTACCTCTTTCTCGATCACGAACCACGAACAGAACCACAAACAGCTCCTTGTACCTCTTGCACTCGAACTCACCCCCGATCCGCGAACCACGAACCTCGATCAAGTTATCGATAGGAACTTGATCACGAACTTAAGGTATGCTCGTGAACAAGAAGATCTTCGAACAGAAAAGGTGTTTAGTCTCGGATGGAAGTAAGAACAGAAAGCGGTTTAGGGTTTTAGGGTTTTAGGGAAGGAGAAGAGAATCGGCGTCTGCCTTTAGGGTTTTAGGGCTAGAGGCTATCGTGCTGATAACGTGTTGTAAACTAGAGAGTTTAGGGGACGAAATCTTTTGTTCTTATTATTGATAATAGAATGAGGTTACATATATATAGTAAAGTACAAGGGCTAAAGCCCATAAACCGAATAGGAAATAGAATATGCCGTTAGGCCGATGGGCCAGGAACCGATGGGCCGTACACGGACGGACCGTACATGGGCCGGTTATGGAATCCACCATCCAGTGTTTTACAACAAAAACCTTTTTTTTTTTTTTATACAACCAATCACGAGTTGACACACACACGTTTCTAAAGAAATCTAAAACATCTTAGCTAACGATCGATGCTTAGTAAAATTAAGCTTTTTACATTATTTTTATTCTGTTTTATTATTAGCAAACTTGTAAGAAACTTGTTAGATGCATTGATGGAGGTACTTAAGTGGCTTATAGGCCATGGGAAGGATACAAATTTGAAGACGTGGTACTTATATGGGAGAATAGTATGATGTTCAAATAACTAATGACACATTGACTTTATTCTTAGTTAACAAGTTGATGAGTCTCCATAACAAACAAAACATATACAGAATACAGTCTTCAGAGTGCAGACTTAGATTAAAAATGACAAAAGTAAAGCTAATAATTAGGATGACACCCACAAATAGATATATGGTCCCCATTTTAAAACGAGCTGTTAGCAGCTTTTCAAAAGACAACTTTTTTCAGTCGAGATCTATTAACCACAACAAGTAAATCATTTACCAACTGAAACTTGCTTTCTGAGAGATCTTTGAAAGATGTTTAGTTTGATACCTAAAGAGGCAAAATAAATTGTTATTGCTGAATAAAAAACAGAGCTTTTGATGAGGGGTTTGGATGATCACCAAAATGATTTGAACATAACTAAAAACTAGGGAGTGAGATATTGATTCATCACTCGATGTAATTAGTCAAACACACCAAAAAAACAAACCATATCAAAATCATATATGACAAAACAAGAATAGTTCATAATCATATATTCATATATCATCAAAAACACACTTTTTCACAATCTACTTTGATCAACTAATAATCTTAGCAAAAGGGCATCAAATTTCTACAAAGAATATTATTCTCCATCAAACCCAACTTCAGGGTGCAAAAGATTAAACCATAGTTCTTTACTTTGTAAAACTAATGATTCATATATAATTTATGGCGATGCAACCATCACAGTTTACATTCAAGATTACAACACACAGAGATACATAAAGAGAAAAAGAGAGACAGAACACAATCATAATTACTTGAGAAAACTAAAAATCAAAACAAAAACAGAAAAAAAAACCTCAACAAGTAAAGTAAAAATTATTATAAATTAAAAGAGGAAAAAAAAAATGGTATCACCACCAACCATAGACGACTTGGGTGTACCTCCGCTTAAGCCATCTGAAACTTTTAGTAAAAGAGCCTTTGACTTTGCCTTCAACACCATACATCTTATAGCTAGCGACCCTTTTCTTCCTCTGGAGCTCCGGGTCCGTTATCCCCCAAGACTTCGATCTAGGTATCGATTTCTCCTTCTTGTTCAGATCGTATATACTGTTCTCCCTCGTCCCGTAAGGAGTGCTATAGCTCCTGAAGTCTCCGGCTTGGTTACCACCGTTGTAAGGCTGGATCTGCATCCCTCCGTCTCCATACGGTCTTTGACGCCCGAAGTCTTCCATATACACGCCGGCGACTTTGATCGACAAGAATCTTTTTCTTTTTTTAAAGGAAAAAAGAAAATAAAACACACAGCTCAGAGGAGGAGAGAAATAATAATAATTGGAGGAGAGAAAGAAGATGGAGAATAATAGTAACGCTAGTGTGTAAGGCCGTGTCTTTTGAGCTGGTCTCAATTTGTCATTCCACGTTATAGTATTATTTCTTTCTTTTTCTGTAATTTAAGAAATAAAGCAAATGGAAAACAAGGGAAAAGCACAAAAAAATAAAGAAAGAATCTGATAAGATTTTTTCCTTTTTTTTAACAGAAAAAAATAAAGTTAAAGACTTGTCACGTTATTTTTTAACACATAAAAGTAAGCATTAAAAGTAAGTAAATTGGTTTTAGTAATTGACCGTTGACTGTTAATGTGCTTGCATTACCCGGTCAATGGCAAGTTGTGTGTTGTGTGTGATAATAATAATGTTCACGAATCCAAAATTAATTGGCGTGATGTTTGTATTCAAATATTTTTCCTTGTGAACGTGACTACCAGCAAAACATTTTAGGACCACATATTATACCACTTTAATCACTGTCTTAATTTTCCACGAGCTATCATTTTCCCCACATGAAGAAAAAAAAAAAAAAGTAGATGCTAACTTTCTAAAACTAAAGTATCAGAAAGTAATTTAGAAAAAAACGAAATATTTTATCATAGCAAATGGGACCTCTCTTAGTTCTCTTAGGCCTTAGTAAACTGAGCCCAAGCCCACACAGGCTCTTTAACATTCCGGTCTACTACTAACGGGGGAATACGGATATGCTGCTATATACCCAGTGCCGTGCCTAGACTTATGGAGGCTTAGGGCAGATTTTTATATATGTAAAAAAAATAATTTAGTATTAGTTATTTTATTTTATTTTATTTAAGTATGTGTATTATTTTATATTTAGAATTATCATTGGAAATTTTATTACATTTCTTTAATAAATATATTTTTCAAACATTTTAAAACATTTATAGGAATGATATTCAAGAAAATTATTATTTTAATGTATTTATAATGGTTTAAAAGAAAAATACAAATAATTTATACAAAAAATATGGCCTATTATGTAAATATATTTTTTTGGTGGCCTAGGGCTATTGCCCTTTTTATTACATGCTAGGCACGGCACTGTATATACCGAGAATTAAATCTCAACCGAATCAATCGATTTAAGTAGTAGTAAAAGATATGAGAAGAAAAGAATTAAATAAATGATGGATGAGATCCACTGAACTGACCAGCGTGGTTAACACTCGTTCTGAATTCTGATATGTTCCAGTTCCACTTACGATGTGTGGGGTTTGAATCCAAATTACAAGTCAAAGAGAGTATGCCCCTCAACATTTGATTCCAGCCTTATCGTTCGAAACTATAGTACTATACCGTCAATTTTTGGGGATCAGATATGTCATATATATATATACAACGCACGATAAGTTTTAAAATTTTACTTACTAAAAAAAAAAAAAAAACCCCAATATATTTACAAATTTCCTATAATTTTAAAATTCCGTCTGTAAGTTTTGTTTCGTAATTTCATTTATTAGTAAAAGTCGTCATTAGCGATGTAAAACTCTTACGCATTAATAAACTCATAAACGGCAAAACCGAGTCAGTTTTTGTTCAACCGGTCAAAATCATACATAAATGTTTCACAGATAGAGTTACCAATATATATGAACGCAAAATTTCTTCCATCAGAACGTAAATACGTACTGTTTGGGGGATTATTAACTAGAGCTAATTGTACCCCGTAATTAGTGCAATGAAGATCACAAAAGTTTAGTCGGTTAGTGAAACAGTAGTAAACTGCATTGAAAAGAAGAAGAATAACAGGAAAAAAAAACAAATAATAAAGTAATAATTTGTGCCTATGGTGTTATTCATGTGTGTTTACCTAAAAAGGAAAGTTATCGACGAAGGACAAACGTAAGCGCGTTTCCATATTCGGAATTATTAGCTAAGATTTTTATTGTTTAAATTTTGTGGTATATATCCTACTCTGACATAGAAGGACTAATTTTCCTACTCTGCACCATTGCCGCAATGCTCACCAGGTGTCATCATTACATATTCGCCTTCTCGACACTTCGGCTGTTCGGCAAATCTCATCACCGAGGTTTTAACTTTTTTTTTTTGTTTTCTTTGCTCTCTTAGGGTTAAATAAATAGATAATGGAAACTTTTGAAATTAAGTAATAATGATGTGGCTTGTTCCAAACGGAAAATTCTTATAGTTTTATTTGTCATTTTGTATCCTACTAATTCTAAATTCGGATGGTTTATACAAAGATTATACTAGAGAATATCTTTTGGTGGAAAGATTCTTTTTTTAATTATATAACATTATAATTTGTGATGGTGTAAAAGACGAATTTGATGGAAGAAACCATACATCTAAAGAGAGCATATCTCATACAGAGTTTTAATAATTTTTTTGAGAAAAGCATGCATGCTTTAAGCTTTAGCGCCGTATTGAATATTTGGGTGTGGCTGTACTTTTTTTTTTCATGATGAGGCTCTGTTGATATGTAATTGGTCGGTCCAATTTTATATTCCACAATATTAGAAAGAAGTCATCTATGCTTTCTTTGCAAATTAATCTATTTCTACATGTTTTAATATGAAAATTAAACTTCATCCAATGTTTGGTTGACAAACTGCATCCATATGTTATTCCAAAGTTTTGGACCAATTAGTTATAAATGTGCGTTAATCAGTTGATACGTTTAAGTTCACATTACAGTAATACAGTATTCAGGATATTCCGTAAGTAACTTGTCACAAAGAGCCCATTTGATCTTATGATTATGTATAGAAGGTAAATATATTTGACAAAAAAAAAAAAGGTAAATATATATATATATATATTAAAAGTAAGAAATTATGTTATACATCTCTAACAACGTGCAACGTAAATAAATAGACGATTTATTAGCATCCCTATATTTTATGTTTGACAAATACTTTAACAAAAAAAAATGTTTGACAAAAAATTATTAGTATTATTAGCAAAAACAAAAGACACCTACGAAAAATCAAGTAGTAATAAATCAGCATCTTAATTAGTGGATGTATATACATATATATATAGTTGCATTTCACGTGGTTAGAATATGGAACAATCTTTATCAATAATACATGAGAGAGATTTGGGTTTAATTATTATCTCTTTATCACTTTGTTTAATCCCAGTACTCTCTCTCCCATTTGGCTATAAAAAGCCCCGACAGGTCTCAGTTTCTTCCCACATCCGAAGATAGAAAGATGTAAGGTCTATAGTCTTGATCTTAATTCCCTAATAGAACATTGATATAAATATATGTATACATATATATTGCATCGAAAAGTATAGATATAGGCTGAAATTGGTTGTTGAGGATCGACTAGCAAATTAAGGTATTCGAGCCTGGTCACATGCGGAGAGTATATATGAAAGGTAAGAGGAGGTGACAGAAGAGAGTGAGCACACATGGTGGTTTCTTGCATGCTTTTTCTTAATCACGGTCTCATGCTTGAAGCTATGTGTGCTTACTCTCTCTCTGTCACCCCCTCTCTCTCTCCCTCTCTTTCTCTCTATTTTTCAACTTAAAAGGTTAATTATAGTTGGTAATGATCTTTGATATATTTGAGGTTTTAATTATATTATCATCAAAGCTGTCAAAGTAGTTCGAAGGTATGAGAATTATGCAACCTCTCGTTTTCATTGTTTAACACTTTAACTATTACTTCGTTAATTACGTCTAAAAGATAGAATATCTTATTTTTATGTCAAATATTTGGTTCTGAATTGTAATTAACGTTTTAACTGTGTACTATATCATAATATAAGTATCATACCATTTTCAATCATGCAGGATTTAAGCAACCATAGAATTTTGGGGGAAAATATCTACTTGTGGACAATGGAAAAAAATCATTTTTTTTTCTTTACCTGAAACGTTAAAATTTGCTATAAGCATAAATATTATGTACTATTAAAAATTAAAATTAAGGACTATTATATACCTCCTAAAAAAAAGTGTTATTTATGATAATTTGGACGTGGAGTTTTTTTGTTTTTTTTTATTATGTTGGGGTACTTTTTATGTCAATATGAATCTGCCTAGCTATCATATTAGTTAGATTTAGAAGAATTTGGCTATATAGGTTATTTTAGTGTACCCCGCTTTATATATGTATCAATGTATGTACGAGTTCATGCAGCATACGCGAAATTTGGACGATGGTCGACTTCACCTATGCGGAAGACGGGTCTAGTTTGTGGATGAAAGACGAGTTTGCATACATAAACGTGACATACATGCATGATATATTATTATATATACATGTAATATAAGCTGTCAATTCTTCACATAGGTTAGTGGATGCGAAAATTTGTAATTTGTTCATATGTGTGATTATGTTAATTATGCAAAGAATATATAAAATGTATTATTCATTATTCCATCAAATGAAAACCATTACCCCAAAAAAATCCAAAAATTTTACTGACAGAATTACAAAATAAAATCAGATTTAACATAGAATAATCTTATAGAAATTGTGACTAAAATACCAATTTGATATACCTTTGATTTTGAAGCTGCTGATCAAGATCTCCCCAACGAAATTGCTCCTTCCTTCTTTCTTGGAAATCGTTTACCTCTCCTCCTTGCAAATTGTAGACGAAATTTAAACACGTTTTTGCCAACTTTCTCATTAATTCAAAGAAATACTCAAAATCGGTCATATATCATATATGTGCCTAATTAATAAACTCCGATGTGTACTCTTTCACCCAGATAAAAGATTTGAAAATTACGAGGGAATCTGTTTCTTTTATGAATTATGACCCTAGGTTTTACTCCTTGAGTTTGGTTAATATAAAATTTGAAAATTACGGGAAAAAAAAATTGAAAACTACGAAAAAAAATAGTATAGGGTCTTGTGTGGCCAAATTAAGATTAATAACTTATTGCAAGAATGGCTACAAAATCTTACTTGCAGTTTTTTTAATCAGTGACAAAACAAAACATAAACAATTTGGATGGAGTCTCAATTCGACATAGTCCCATCAAATTTTATACCATCTAAATAATCCATTGATATTTTAGTTTTTAAGCTTTTGTCGTCTCTCTCTCCCCCTCTCTCTCTCTCTTTATAATATGTATTAGCATATCATTCTTACAACAAAAGACAAATAAATGAAAAATCCCTCAAGACTCAGGTGCTGTCTCAGGAGTCTGCGATGGAATGGGACTGTTATCTTCTTTCTCTTTCGGACTCTCGTCTTGTTTCTCTTCGGGTTGGGAGGCTACACCATTCTCTGATGCATCCTTTGTGTCGGTGCTGACGACCTTTGGAGATTTGTTGGATGGTTCTTGAGAGGACGATGAAGCTAAGATGCGACCTAGACCTTCGTATGCGCTCTTGGCATCCATAATGATGGTCGCACCACCTGGATAACATCGGCCGAAGCATGTGGCACAATGTGGAAAAACCACCTGTATGAACAAAGGGCCATGTGAGTTACATTGCTGAGTTTTGACTTGTTGATACAAAATTGACATGTGATGAGATGTAAAACTGGACCTCAACAAAAGCTCGGCAAAGTGAGAGGAAGAGATTTGATTCACTGAGTCGAAGCATCCGAGTTGTATTGTATCTTAGTAAGGAGTCAGAGACAGCCTGAAGTCCTTTGATCAGTTCATGAGCAACAACGTTCTTCAGACTTAGCGGGGCACAAGGACGTAGTTCGTTCAAAGCAGCAGATACACCTGTGGACATAACCGGGATCGTCAATTGCAATCAGACTGGAAAAAAAAAAGATCATACAAAAGAGATACAATTTCCTTTTGCAACATTTGTAATAGTGAGAAGAGTTAGCAAGGGTTATTATTATATCTTCTATAGTATTAGAATCGATAATGTATCATTCTCTCACCGTTTATGAAAACTGCAAGAGGCGGGTGCTCCATCAAGTATGATGGAGGTGTGACATCATCTTTGCTATCTTCATTAATACCACTTGATGGGAAGCCAACAGATGGTAGTGGAACCCATCGATGTGAATCCAAAACTAGCTGGAAGTAAAATATTAGGAAAAATTTAACTGAGAAACTCAAGAGTACAGCATGTGGTTGATTGGAAATCAAACACTGTTCGAGCTGAGTTCCATGCCAGAACAAAAGTTCAAATTTCGCATTCACCCACCTGGAAATTCTCAACTGCTGTACTCATGTTCTTAGAGAATAAGTTCAGAACCGCCCTGTAGAAAGTATGGGAGTTAGATAGTGAACTTGTACATAGATAAAAAAAATCATGACAACAAGTAAAAAGGTAACAAAAAAAATTGTTACTCTTCAAAAAGTGGAGGAAGCAAACCCCGGAAGTCTAGCCCAACCCAACCAAGCCCCATCGCACAGTACTACACGGTCATGAGAAAAAAAGCAAAATGTAAATCAGAGTTTCACAGTGAATCCAGAAGAGAATACATTAGATGTAAACAAAAACCCACCATGCACTGATCCAAAATATTTGATAGAGATCCTCCTTCAGTAATCTTTGGAAGCATAATTTTCAGAGTCTTCAGGTGTGATGTTATTTGATGCATGGCCCAGCTAAACAGAAGTCCACCATCATAATTTTCTTCACTCCCCGATGTGTCATCAGCAAAAATAGCTCGATATTGATTAACTACATCAAATAAGTGCATTCTGTGACAGTTTATCATGCCTTTCAAATACTCATAAGCATTTTTCTGGTCTAGATCCTCCAGAATCCCAGTGAGCCATGCTTCTCGACATCTTAAGAACTGCAAAGACAAAAAGAACATTTCAGAATGAACAATTTCACAGAAAAAGAAAAACAATGTAATGAAGGACCAATGCAAATGTTAACACTTTATATGTAAAATAGTTCACCTGCAATCGCATTTCATACTCGCCAAAGACTCCTATTCGCCGTAAGTATCCAATAATCCGGAGACATTCTGGTAACTGAAGCAGAGAGCATTAACAAAATATTGAGCCTACTAGATTGCTAAGCCTAAGCATAGTTTACTGAATCCAAACAAACTACATTCACATGAAACCTGTATATTTGAGCGTAGCTTCTGGAGAAGCTGTGAGAGAAGTGACTGAGTTGTTTGTCTAACTTCCGCTGCAAGTGCTTGGATGACAGGCAATCTTGACAATGATAGAAGATTAGTTCTTAGGAGCTAAAATCTAAAGTTTCAGGGCTTAAGTAGGCAAAAGAAAACAATATACTGGGAGAAAGATACCAAAAAAACTCACTTGGGATGCATGGTTGCAAGTTTAGATACAAATGCTTCGAGGTCAAGAGCCTCATCAAAATTTCCGTTCCTCACACAACTGCAGAAAGATAACAAAAAAAGTTTTGAATAGAACTTGTACACATTTAGAAGTTTGATAACGCCAGGAATAAGTTCCGCTTTTCTCTCATGAAAGGCATGAGCAGAGATTGACAAGAAATCAGATTACACTTTTTGGAGACTGACAAGAAGAAATCGGATTAAACTTTTTGGCAGGACTAATAGCTTACGTGTCCATAAGCTGAGGAATCTCAAGCAAGTCAAGAAGAGTACTGTGATTTGCCAGCAAAGCTTGGTTCATCTTCCTCTTCTCCAGAATATGCTCAGCGGAATCGATAAATTCTGTGCAACCAGACGTTAGTTTTGGGACTTCGCCTATCTGCAACATGTGAAAAGTACAGACTTCCGACATCAAAATTTGATAGAAAAAAACAAAGAAAACATCTCCAAGGATGCAACTGCTACTACTGTCAGAGGATATTTTATCTGAAAACATGGAAGCTCAAGCTACAATCTATATTCCTAATCCACTGATTCATTCACCTATTCTCAATAGGTTTAGCTTAACTTGATTAAACTTGAACGTGGAAGCTCCACCTAGACTACAACACAACAAGACCACTGAGTCTACAAAAGTATAGAATCAGAAAACAAACACGGTTCTTCAGCTTAACTTGATTACAATCTATTTTCAAATTACTCCACTTTCGACTATTGAAGGCTCCAGAAACGACTAGTACTAGTCCAACCTTTTCCACTAACATTTCCAAAAACTATTTCAGATCCTAGCAAGGATACTAGCACTGTCACTAATCGTAATTTCTCTGCCAGGATTCAGAACTAACCAAGTGAAGCAGTAGAGCTCAATTAACAAATGGAACGAACAGGTATAATATATTTACCAGAGACTCGAGATGCTTATCAATGGAGGAAACTTCCTGACGGATCGCAAGCAAAGCATCAGCAGCGGTGATAAACGCGCGGTAATTTCCAACAGCGACCTCTTGCATTTGCCTCTGAATCCGCTCCGCATCAACTCGAAGCAGCTCCGGCTCCTTCAAAATTTATTCAGTAACCGATATTAAGATTCAGAAACAAAAATCCATGCGCGCAGAGATATCAAAAGAGAGAGAGATACCTTGTGGAGACGATCAAGAGTGAAAGAGAGGAGCTCGGAGACGTACGGTTGCTGAGTGGCGGAAGCGAGAGAGAGAAGACTCGCCGTCGCTTCCGGCGGAGACATCTCCCCAACCTCCGTTGCCATTTCCGGATCAGACTCTTGTAGCCCGATGCTATCAAAAAATCTCCTCAAAGAGAGTATACAGATCCAGAAAACACACGAATTTTCAAATGTTTCTGTGATTTGTTTTCTGTTCTTGGATCTGAATTTTTTCTCTTCTATCGTCGTTAATTGAGTTAAAGAACCGAACCGGATTATAACCGAAATTTGGTTCTACAAGAATTCGGTTCGATTTGGAAAATAGACCAACTTTTTTTTTTCTTGCCGGCAAATAAACCAACGTTACCCGAGAATAAGATTTACGTGCATTTCACTTTTGTTACATATGTAAACTTTAAAAACTTCAATTAGCTAGTAGATATTATACTTCAATTAGCTTGTGGCTTCTTGATAAAACTAATAACCGAAACTGTAATCGAAATTGTCCGATCCGGTTGGACACATTTGGCTAGATTTAGCCTATTAGCTTGTTTTCACATGCCTGAACACTTTGATGTTCAATGTTGCATTGATGAGAAAACAATCTTATATTACAACAAAAATGAATAAACAATAGTATACTATATAAGTAAGTATTTAACAATATAGAGGAGTTCTTCACACTAACGAACCGTTAAGAAAGATAGATAAAGAAAATATAACAAAAGAGATCAAAAAGGAAGAAGAAAAGAGAAGATTGGCATTTGATGCCGTGTAGAAATAGAAATAAGGGAATGGGTAAGGAGGTTGTTGCCCTTGTGACTGTCCCTTTGGGGATGGTGGCGACGGTGGCGCTGATGGGGGCGAGCCTTTTCCATCGGAAGATATCTGTGGGGGTGGTGGTGTGGACTCAAAATAGTAAAACCGTGGAGGCGGTGGATGGATGACGGTAATTAACGGCGGCGGTGAAAGTGACTGCGATAGTGGCGGGGGAGAGTGTTTGTGTGGCGGTGGAGGCGGTGGAGAAGTGGATGATGGCAATGCGGGAGACGGAGGTGGTGACGAAGACGTGGAGGGAGAGGGTTTTGAAGGCGGAGGAGAGCAAATGGTGGGGCATGTGGAGCATTCACTGATGCAAAGTGGTGTGAGGACATCTGTTTGATCGGATGGTGATGATGCAACTACTACGACCATGACCAATGCAATGACGATGATGATGAGTCCCATGTTGATCATCTAAAAAAGTTGGTGTTTGAGAGAGTGGGATAATGTTCATTGCTTAGTTTAGTTGGTTGGACATTTATAAATTATCTGATGGCTTGATACTAAGATGCTTTCTTGATGGATTGTGTTTTGCTGGAAAGTTAATAGTAAATTTTGAGAATATAAAAAAGACAATGTTTGTTAAGCTTTATAAATTTTCTTATTTTATCTTAGGGTAAAGATGCAACATAGCTTTTTCGAAAAAAATATATTATTAAGCCTAAAATTTTCAACATTTTGATATGCGGGAAAATATTTTCCTTCCTAGATAACAAAAGACAATGTTAAGTACGTAAGTTATATAACCGGAGTTGGAGGTGAGAATGATATTTTTTAAAAATTTGATTTCATTATATTTCAAATGACTTATGATATTCCTTTCTCAACTCATACTCAATAATAATCCATTTTATGAAGCAACTAATCCTAGAACTAAAAAGTGTCGCACTCTCCATAATTTTTTGTTCTGTCATTATTGTTCTTTTTTATACTTTGCTTTCAAAGCTGGCTTTGTATCGATTCCATTTGATAAAGGTCGTCATTGTATTGATTCGTTCATCTTTTAATCTTTTCTTATGTTAATCTCTTGTTCTTTGGGAGCCAAGTATTGCTTTTAGTTGTAACCGGGTGAATTTATAAAGTTGAAACAAAAATTAATTTGAACTCTTTTTAAGATGAAAATAAAAATAATAACCCATGAAGCTTTCCACACAAAAAAAAAAAAAAAAATCTATATCAAAATCATATCCTCTCACAAAATTAGAAATGAAACTTCAGAAGAACATAAATGTTTGAATAAATTAATAGCTTCGACTTAGTTATGCTACGAGAAGAGTAACAATAAGCCGCCACTGCATTTTGTTCAATACTTTTTCATCGGAAAGCTAGAAAGAAAGGTGGAAGCTATCATGTTACAGAGATATATAATATTAACAAGGGTTAGATTTTAGTTTAAGTCATCTCATCATGGCACTTCACTTAGCACTTTCTTACTTTCTTTCTTGAGAATCAAGCAATCTTTCTATTCAGTTCTTCGTCAAAGTCTTGAAAAGATTTAAGAAGCATATGATCTTCAGTCTTCAGACCCGGTTGTTATTTATGGCATCCTAATGAATAAGACAGTGTATTATTGAAAGTGTAAGCAATTGGGGTAATTTAACTTAGAACTTTTTCAAGACTTTGTTTAGGGCTTCATATGTATAGTAATATTACCTGATTCATTGTCCATCCCCAAGCTTTTTAACCGGAGAAGCTCTGGAACTATTTCTTTTCCAAGATCTGGTCTATCTCTCTTCCTTAGCTCTGCACATTGTAGACATAACTTAGCAAAATTTGTAGCTTCTTCGACCGGCCAATCTGTCACGGCAGGGTCAAGCAGATCCTTGAAAGTTCCTTTATCGATTGCCCTCGACACATGATGAGCCAAACCCATTGGATTCTTTGCAGTGATGATCTGAAGCAGCATTATCCCTAATGAGTATATGTCTGATTTCGTGGTTAACTTGCCCGTTTGCTGGTACTCAGGGTCTATGTAACAGAACGTTCCTGCTGCAGATGTCATGTGGAACTGCGTGACTGTATTAGCCACTGACGCCGGTACTAACCGAGCTAATCCAACGTCACTGATCTTGCTCACGTAGTTTTTATCTAACAAGATATTGGCAGGTTTTAGGTCACGATGAACCAGAGGCTCTGGCTTTGCTTGGTGAAGAAAGGAGAGTGCAGTAGCGATCTCTGCAGCTATTTGAAACCTTTTCCTCCATGAAAGAGGAGGCGAGTTTCCTCTACGGAAGAGTCTATCCTCTAAGCTCCCATTTTCCATGAACTCATACACCAAACACCCATATTCCGGACATGCACCAAGAAGAAGAACCATGTGAGGATGTCTTATGCTACTTAGAACCTCGACTTCTTGTTGAAATTGTTTCTTTCCTTGAGCAGCATCAGGTCTCAAGACTTTAATGGCGACAGGAGTGTGATCAAGTGTGCCATAATAGACTGGTCCATACCCACCTTCTCCTATCTTTCTGTTGTTTGCAAAGTTGTCAGTAGCCTCTTCAATCTCTTCAATTGAGTATCTTCTGTACCGGACATCGTTCTGTACCAAAGCACTAAGAGCACGATCTTTCTCCTGAGATTCTCTTCTTGCTTTAATCTCTGCTTGCTTTCTTCTTTGTCCTTCCAATTCCGCCATTCTCTGCGCTTTCTCAGCTGCTTCCATCGCAGCTCTGCACTTGGCCTTCTCCATCTCCGCAACAGCTAAAGCTGCCTCTTCAGAAACTCTAGCTTCCTCAAATCTTCTTGCTTCTTCCATTTTCCACAGGTTAAGCTCATTTGCCTTCAAAAACCAAGAGAGAGCCAGAAAGTATCAGATGGAGCACACAAAAAAAAAACATCCTCGTCAACTAGCTCTTGAACAAAGTCTTACTTTCTTTTTTGCATTAAGAGCTTCTTTGCAGGCTGAGCTATACATGTCCATGGTTTGCTTGAGTTCAATCTTTAACCTTTTCATCTCAGCTTCAATATCTCTCTGCAAATAACCATCTTAGTGAATACTAATCTTATCCATCATCATAGACATATTGCTCTTACTGTGTTTAAACATACCGTTGATTGTGAAACTGACTCATCAGAAGAAGCTGATGCACCAACAACGAGATCTAAATTCTCAGCAGTGAGGTCAATAGAAGCACCCATCATCATCATAGACCCAACATCACCTTCATCAGTAAATGAGTTTCTTGCAGAAGCAGAGTTCTTTTGACATCTTGGCTGCCTAAAATCATAATTAAAGTCCAATGATCCATTTGTAGGAATCTTCTGCATTTCTCTCACTGGTTTGTATCCATTGCCATCATGGGAATGCCTCTCTGGAGTTGAGTTCCTTGCATTACGCTGATTCCTACAAATGTCCTCAAGACACATAACTTTTTTTATTGCATGATTTACTACAAAACCATCATACCCAAATTACGCAGACATTACCAAAGAGTACCTAGGTAAATGATCTTGGTCATTGTCAGGTACATGAAACGTGGATGAAGGTGCACGAGGTGGGACGAGTGTGTTTGTGATAGGTCTTTGAGCTGTTTTCGAAGACTGGACTTTGCCTTTAGAGATGACATAGATGGAACAAAACTCAGGCGTTGATTTGAGAACGGAAGCAGGAACGTCATGTGATTTGGTGAACTTGAGAGATCTTGCGAATGGGCTTTTTGAGGATGATCCCAATACGAGGTTGGTCACAAGGTTGTTGTTCACGTAATCCAATACTGCTTTCGCTACGTCTGTATCGTCTAGAATCACCTCCAGCATTGTAATCTAAAACATTGACAAAAGACATACACATCAGGTATGGTTTTTTTTTAAAAATGCATATAAAGTGTTCAATGAGAAATTTATATACCCCTTTGCGTGCACAATAACCTCTGTATGGAACAAAAAGCTGGTTTAATTCATTATCATCAACGTTACCTCCATCTGCAACAACAACATTTGTTAAAGTTAATTTGATTAAGAAGATAACAACTAGGATTAAGGTGAATGTGAATATGAGGAGAAGATACCTACGGTTTGAATTTTTAAGACGAACATGGACTAGAATCATGCTGGTGTTATTATTCATATTGAAGAGATGATCAACGGCCCAACGAACAGCGTAGTGACTGTTCTTGTCTTTGTCAATGGCGACAACCGTGGAGTTCACTGGTGCGTGGCCGTGGCCATCCTCCGATGGGTTAGGACGAGCCATTAATTATATTCTAAATAAATTTAGTCAGGTGTTACCAGACCTCTCTCTCTCTCTATCTCTTTCTTAGTCGTGTCTGGGAACAAGAAGAGAGGAGAGAGAGAATAGCAGAAAAAGAAGAAGAAGAAGAAGATTGTGAAAAAGCTTTTCTTCTTCTTCTGGTCTTTTAACAATTCTCTCCTCTCTTCTTCCTGTTTTTCAAAGTTTGTTTCTCCCACGATGAACAAACTTTTTTTTTTCTTTCCATTAGAACCAAAACAGAGAAAAAACCGGGAGTCAAGGATTTATATTAACCATTATTTTTTGTATAATCGCTTTTTTTAAGGAGGATTCTCTATTTTATGGAGGGGGGGTTGCTTCTTCTAGAATTAAAACATGCAAAATCTTTCTTTGTTATACGGATTAGCTTCTAGATTGATTAAATTACCAAGTTTGTATTACAAAATAAACATATGTATATAAATTTGGTTAATAATAATAATAATATCTAAACTCTTTTGAGATATTTACAAAAACCATTAAGATATTAAAATCTCGCATGTCGGTTTGCATCTAATTTGTGGGTCCGAAAAGAAAAGAGTGGCTGTCACTACTGAGTTTTAGAGCCACTCGAGAAACGAGTGACGTACCCTGACGAATTGGAAGACTATGACATGTATAGTATAGCATCAAAAAAACATGTCTTTTTTTTTTGGTTTGAAGCATCATAACAACAAAAGTATACAAACCAAACTTGTTGGCTCATTCTTACTCACACTCCAGCAGAAAACACACCAGAGAATGAAATCTCACTGAGCTATATTGTACATTCATGTTTACCACTCATCAAAAGAGACTGGAACTAATTGTATAGTATGTGTATATATATAATTTAAGTTTCTTCTATTCCCTCATATATCATCTGTGATCTAAAGATACAATAATACATTATGCATAAACCAAAGAATCAAAGTAAGTTTTAGTTTTATCATATAAGAGGAAACTATAAAAAGAACATTTCCACAGTCTTTTTTTTTTTATAGGAACGAAGTACCCGCGAGGCCGTGATGCAATAGATTATGCGAGATGGTATCTCTTGCCTTCATCGCATTTGCCGATCTCAATGCGTTTTCAGGCAAAACCTCATCATCAATCACTTCAACCATCAGCTCCGGCTCCATTCTCTCCTCTCTGATTTCACATATGTTGTGAAGCACACAGCACGCCCCCAAAACCGTAGGCAGATCCTGAAGCTTCACTTCAGTACGTTTCTGCAGACACGCCCACCGTCCTTTTAACCTCCCAAACGCTTCTTTAGCCACTCTCTGCACATCACTCATCTTCTCGTTGAAGGCGTGCTGCGTCCAGGTCAAGTTCTGTTGCGTGTATGGAACCAAAACCCAGTCCAATAGCGGATGCCCCGGTCCACCAGCTACCCACATCCCTTTCAACAAACCTCCATTGTTAGCTCTTTGATACAACAATGACTTCTCCAACACTTGATCATCAGGCATTGACCCTGGCCATCCGATGCACAAGTCAGTAAAAACACCTTTCGGGTTCACAACGGCCTGAATCGTGATCGAATACGAAGTCTTCTGGTTCCTCTCAGTATGCCTCTTATTGAAATAAGCAGCTACACTAATCTTAGGAGCTATGATCGGAATGTGAGTGGTATACATAGAGCCAACAACGTTTGGTATACCCGAAACCGATTCGAACGTTTCTCTAATGTTTCTAAGAGACTCATCATCAGGCCATTGGAGATACTTAGGCATCAAAACATCTTTAATGGCTTTACATACCTCAAGAACAAGCTTGTGGCAAGTTGAGATACCTAAACCAAATTTCTTAGAGACGAGACGAAGCGGCTCACCAGTGGCTAATCTCCATATACAAACCGCGACTCGCTGCCGCACGGGAATCGCGTTTCTCAACGCGGTGTCTTCTTTAGCAACCGCGGAATTAAGCTCGTCGCAGATTAACGCAAACGTGGATTTGGACATTCTAAACGCTTTTTTGAAATCCTCTTCAGGATAATCCAATCGGCTACACTCTTCCCACCAAGCTCTGCTCCGATCTTTAACCCATAACCGTCTCTGTTGACCCGAACCCGTACCTGTACTTTTAACCGATCCGGATCCGGTTATCTCACTGCTCTCCGCCTCAGCCTCCGAAGCAACAGCAGCAACGGAAGCAACGGCGGCGCGTGACTTCTTGAGATTGATATCACCACTCTCTTCAGCGTCGGCGTAGTAATCGTTGAGATCGGAGTAGTAATCGGACATGGTTCTAGCTCTTTTCCGGTAATTAGATTGGAAATCGGACATTTCGCGGCGTGAAGCAGCGTTACGAGCTTCTTGGTCTTGCTTCTCGTGCTCCTCCATCAAAAGCAGAGAAGTGAAGAAACCTTTGAGCGTTTTGGTCTCGTTGCTTTTCTTGGAATCTACCTCAGCACCGTCGAAAACATCACAGACTTCTTCTTCTTCCTCTTCTTCTTCCTCGTCTCCGTAAACGGCGGCGGAGGCGGCTTTCATCGAAGTTGTGTTGTTTCACGTTTTGTTTTGAGTTCTTTCTTTGTCTGTCTCTCTTTGGATTTGGAGTGGAGGAGAAGATTTAATATTTTTGGGGTTTCATAAATAAGAAATTAAGTCTGTATTTAAAAAAAAAAAAAAAAAAAAAAATTGGGGGAGATGGAGACGAAACTTGTGGGATGAGTGTGAACACGCAAGTTGACTTTACTAAGCCTATGCTATATACTCTTTTTATTTTATTTTTCTTTTAATATGAATTCTTATTATTTATTGCTCATTTTTATTCTTTTTTTTTTTTAGATTAAAATATAGACAGCAGTAGAGAAAAGGCAGAACCAGTTTGATCCTTGTAACATTCATACATATTTGGAAGCAAACTATGTGGAGTACTGGAGTTTATGAACGTATGTCGGAAAATATAGAGTAAACAGGTGAATTCAAGCTAATTTTGAATCTAATTCTTTGAATCAAACCAAGTTCTTAATTTGCGTGCTGCTTTTTAATTCGAGGCGAAATTTATTGACTAACATTTACTGTTTTTTTTTGTTGCCACTATTTTTTAGCATGTGTCTATTAAAAAGTATAAATTTATCAATTGTTAGAATGTTGTAATTTTCTTAGAAATGCTAACCATATTTGTATTCTTTGGCCGCACTCTTTTAACTTTCTCGTTTTGAACTAAATCCAAATGAAGCGATCAAAGTATTTGAAGTAAAAGATTAGGATATCAACAAAGAGATTATTATTTCTACAAATATAAGAAAAGATGAGCTATACTTAAAAAAAAAAAAAAAAAAAAAAAAAAAAAAAAAAAAAAAAACTGAAGCAAAATAAATACTAATAGATTTGAACTATTTATCGATGAATAAACACAACATGTGATGAAGTGGTATTAATTTTCGATAACAACCGGGATATTTTCAAGTCGATTAATTCCTAAAATATGTGAAAAGTCAGGTAAGTAAAGCTAAAAAAACTAGATTCCATGTTTTGTAGATAAGTTATTGGCAAATTAAAATAGTTTGTGATATTTTGTTGGCAAATTCCATATTTTGATACTTGATTGTATTGAGATGAACAAGACCTAGAAAGATACACGTATGATTCTCTTCTCTCTCTTCATGAACCGGTTTGGGAAAATATGAGTTTAGATATGGACATCTCTCTCCACCACTCTTTTTATTTGTTAATCATTGTCAACAAAATTTGTTGTAAACGTTGTTTGTTATACACTTGTGGAGAGTGGGTGTTCACACTTGACACACATTTTTTGTTATATACGAACCCAATAATATAATATAAGATCTTAAATGATTTTCACCTAGAAACCGAAAGAAGGGAGTGTGAACACGTCAAGGAAGTATCGGACATTGTTTAAGTCTAAAATGTATTTGGCGGTGTGGAACGTTAGGTGGCCGATGGAGACTTTTGGTCCCACGCTTTGTTTCTTTTTCTCTTCTTCTTTTTGTGTTTACTTGAGCTGCCAAATGAAGGCATTTTTAGGCGATCTCTCTAGTTTCTTTTTTCTACTCGTAATATTTAGATATTATATAATTTTTCTATAACTAACATCACATAGTCATAGTGGCCTCTTCCACCCCGCTTGGATTCATGTTATTTTTTGTTTATTCAGAAAATTCACAAGTCAAAATTAAAACTAATCTTAAAATATTCAACTGTTATGTGAACCTTTTGGCGAACTAGAACAAGTGTGAATGTGATCTTACGTTAGTCCCTTATACAACATAACAAAGCACGCAATAGAAAGACTCTTTGTAGGGTAAATAGAGAATAGTTTGGTTAACGAAAAAAATTGTTTATGTCGCTTTTTTCTCCAAAGGAGAAGGTTATGTTTGTAATATATATACAACTGATAACATCTACCGATCAAAATCTAATTTACGCATTGAACCATTAAGTCAAATTATTAAAAAAAAAAACTAAACTTTTAGTTAAGTGATTTGTAAATACGGAGTTAAGTGAGAAAAATAAACAGAAAAATATTGAAGTACTTTAGACAAAAAAAATCGTGAAACAGCAGAACTTGGGTAGAAACAGCAGAATCAACTGTACAGTCGTCTAGACAGAGTCACACCGATATTATAACGAAAACCTACAACTGGTTTATTAAGTTTGAATAGTTTAGCGCGAAGATAATAGTCCACAAAGTAGGCGACATACAGAATACAAAGGACACAAAAGACTGATTCCTTCAAGACATTTTCTGCTTTTGATGAATTAATTAAATTCATAGCATCACATTGAATTCTGTATTAACATAGCAATATATAAATTCATTTAAAACGGGACTAAATTAACATACGCTCTGGCTCTGCTTTTTTGTTTACTAAAAAAGAACTATGAGAACCTATAGTTCGTATATCTTCTAGTAAACGAAAAAAGCATGTGGTACCACTGTATGCCGCAAGATTCGTGTATCATGCTATTCATAAAAGCTGGTAAAGGAAGGTTTTAACTCTCTGCACAAAACTTGATTTGGCTTTAGTTTCCGTTGAAGTTTTTTTGCAGATTTTTCATGAAACAATAATATTGCATCAATATATAAGACTGAGATTTTAGATTTCATAATACTACAAATATTGTAGATGAAGAACCATTTACATTATCCAAAAATACAATTGCTTAAGCTGTGCACAACAGAGGATTAGGTCACAAATAAATCATTTGAAAAACAGGAATGACCAACTGCTCTGTTACGCTTTAATCGTTGACTTGGATATAATAGAACTCTTAGTCAGGGTGTACAATATAGCCGACATGTCACATTAGTGAACACATCAAATTTTGCCTCATAGGCATAGATGCTTCTAGACTTTGATATGAGAGCTTTCTTTACAAAAAAAAAACTTCATTGATTAGAAGATCATACAAAGAGAAAGATGAACAGAGAAACAACTAATAGTCCCACATTCGAACCACAAACTTATTGCTTCACTCCCATTACATCCACTACAAAACCGAAAACAAAACACAAAACACAAAACACGATCACTGACAAACAGGCTCATCAGGCAACTTGAACCTGAATAGTCTTCGGCTTCTTAGGCTCAGGAGGAGGAAGTTTCTGAACAGTAACCTTCAAAACACCGTCATGACAAACAGCAGAGATCTTTTCCAAATCAGCATTCTCAGGCAACTGAAACTTCCTCATAAACTTACCCATCCTCCTCTCCATCCTCACGTACTTGACACCTTCGTTCTCTTTGCTCTCCCTCTTCCTCTCTCCGCTCACCACAAGCACGTTCTCGTTCTCCACCTGAACCTTGATCTCGTCTCCTTTGATCCCAGGCATGTCCACGACGAAAGCGTAAGCGTTCGGGTGCTCGATGACGTCAGCTGGCGTAGCAGCCATTGCCTTGGCGTCTCGCATGTAAGCTCTTGATGGATTGTTTCGGCTCTTCTCGTTGTGCTCTTCCGGGACTTCGAGCATGTCTTCGAGGATTGAGATTATCGGAAACCTTCCCAAATCCATTGTGAAGTTTGTTGTGTATTATTAGCTTTCTTGATTCTTGACTCTTTGATCCTTGTGCTCTTTTTCTTGTTTGATTGATATTTCGTTGGAGAAGTGGTGGAAATTTATATAGGAGTCAAGGTGGATAGTTTCTAGAGTGATGTAGAAAGTGATCGTCTTCGTCTTTAGAACAGCTTCGGTATTGTTCCAGAAACGTCTTGATCGTTCTGGTTTTTGTGTATTTGTAATGCGGTTTTTGTGATATAGTGTTTTCTCTGGGCTTTTAAATTACGAGTACCAACCAAGGCCCATTTGTTTCTGTTTCGGATATCTTTAAAAGGAAGGTAGTTAATTTATCCGGTTTGATACGGTTTTCATTGCAATTTATTTAAAACGGTTGAACCGGGTTAATACGCAGAGCCATCATGACTCATGGCTCAAAAAGCATCGTTATCATCATCTTATATCAGAACATCATCGGACAGGGTCTAAAGTGAAATGAAGTCAGCAGTTTCATCGTCACTCTTATTCAATTCGAAGAATCTTTTCAACCCTAATCCTTTCTCTCGCTTCACCCTTCTCAAATCCAGTTTCTTTCCTAATCTAACTCGGAGATCGATCACTAATCACACCTTAAAACTTCCATCTTCGTCAACCTCAGCTATAAGATCCATCTCTTCCTCCATGGCTTCCTCTTTCAATCCTGAAAAAGCCAGAGTTCCCTCTGCTCTTCCCCTACCTGCTCCTCCGTTGACTAAAGTTAGCTCCTTTTTTTTTATTCAATTAGCTCTGTTTTCGATTTTTCTTGATTTTTTTTTTTCAATCATATCAGCGTTTGATTGATCTTCGTTTCCTGGGTAATATATTGTAGTTCAATATTGGATTGTGTCAGCTCTCTGTGACTGCTGACAAAAAGAGAAACATCTCTCACGCTAAAAACGCTATCGAAGAAGCTGCTTCCAAAGGAGCTAAGCTTGTTCTCTTACCCGTGAGTTTTTCTTCTTCTTCTTATTTAGCTTAATTGACATTGATCTTTGGAATGTTTTTATTGCTCATGAATTTGATTGTTTTTGCCTGAAAGAATTTGGCTTTTTATCTGTTTGTTCTTTGTGGGTTCAATTGTGATGTTCTCTGTTGGTTAAATGTATACAATTTAGTAGAAGTATAAGCTATTGAATAATGGGGGGTTTGTTTTGTTTCAGGAAATATGGAACAGTCCTTATTCCAATGATAGTTTCCCAGTTTATGCGGAGGACATTGATGCGGGTGGTGATGCTTCTCCTTCAACCACAATGCTTTCTGAAGTTTCCAAGCGTCTCAAGATTACTATTATTGGTGGCTCTATACCAGAAAGAGTTGGGGATCGTTTGTATAATACTTGCTGTGTCTTTGGTTCCGATGGAGAGTTGAAAGCTAAGCATCGAAAGGTACAAGTTTTTTTTTTTTTTTTGCTACAGCACTTCTATCTCAATCTTTCTTAGAAGAACTATTGAACTTTCCTCTGCTTTAGGCTATAGAATTATAAGATGCTAATCTTACTAACAAAATCTTGATTCATCTTTTGAGATTTAAAGGCCATAACGAGCCTAACCTTGAGAAGATTTTTAGATATTGTAATCAGTTGACGGGATCTAAGAGACTTTAAAAAGTAATTAGAATAATGTGTTAATTATGTTCTGGTTCAAGTTCTTCCTCCACTGAGTCTAAGGAGTAAAGATGGAGCGAAATAATAGCCTTAAATGTGCATGCTTATATTATCAGTTCCCAAAAAAATCTTGTTCTTGATTGTTTGTACTTAATCTTTTTTGGACTTGTGCCTACAGATACATTTATTCGATATAGACATTCCCGGGAAGATTACTTTTATGGAATCAAAAACGCTTACTGCTGGAGAGACACCGACAATCGTTGATACAGGTTTCAATCTGGTTTTGCAAAATACCATTGCTAAGCTATGCATAAACAATCATGTATCTTACATAAACCTATTTCAGTACTATCTAAAAATTATTTGGTCTTTAGGATTTTAAAATCTCCAGTTAGGTGTGGGATCCTCTTAGCTCAACGGACTGATCATGGAGTAGAGATCTTGTTCACCAATAATATTAATACGCTTTTAAGACGTTGCCAACTATTTTGACTAGGGAAATGTCTTTGTTGAGTATTCAAGTCATAGTAGGACAGTTCACATCACCTCTCACTTTCTAGTACTTAAGAGAAAATTCTTGCGCGGTGCTGTGCTTGAAAATAAATTTGGTTGTTGCAGATGTAGGGCGTATTGGAATAGGCATCTGTTATGATATCCGGTTCCAGGAGTTAGCTATGATATATGCTGCAAGAGGTGAGTCTTTAATATTATATGCTTTATCCAAATGGTCTATTTCTTACCTATCTTTTTCGGGTCGATAAATCGTTTTAAAGAACCTCATCAGTCATCATCACCCACATGTTTGATTTATTTATTTCAGGGGCTCATTTGCTGTGCTACCCGGGAGCCTTTAACACGACAACTGGACCATTGCATTGGGAATTACTACAAAGGGCAAGGTACATTTCACAGTCTAATAAAACTTGCTTGGCTTAGTTAATCAATAGTCGTTTGGTTAAATCATATTGCGCACTCAATCTGTTTTGTTCCGTTTCAGGGCTACGGATAATCAGGTACATGAACCAAAGTTAAATACTAGTATTGATAGTTCCAAAGAGAAATAAATATTTTTCTTGATGAATTAATAGAAAACCGGTGTTTCTCTTTGAGTTATCAGTACAAGTATTTATCGTCTGCTCTCCGGAATTTGTACTGTATTGAATCTATCATAGTCATGGAGCAGATGATAAAACTATGTCTGCTACTTTCTCTAGTTATATGTGGCGACATGCTCACCGGCCAGAGATTCAGGAGCTGGCTACACTGCATGGGGTCACTCTACACTCGTCGGGCCTGTAAGCACTAAACGTTTTCTGTAATACTTGATTAATAATGCAGCTTTAGTTGAGCATTAAATTCGAACTCATAAAATTAACATGACAGTTTGGAGAAGTATTAGCGACGACTGAACATGAGGAGGACATTATCATAGCAGAGATTGATTACTCTATCCTTGAACAACGAAGGTAATCACAACAACGCCGTAACTTTCCTGGTTTTTGATCTATCCCGTTATGATCTTATTATAATCCACTGATTGAGTCTCGCTTTTCACATTGTAGGACAAGCCTTCCGCTAAATAAACAGCGCAGGGGAGATCTTTACCAGCTTGTAGACATACAGCGGTTGAACTCCAAATGAATGCAGCAGAAACTGTACATTTGAATTCTCTGTTTCTGAGAGATGTGCAGGTTGTGCACAACTTCTTTGATCAGTCAATTCTCGGCAAGATATAAGAAACTCGGTCTTTTGGGTTAAATTGAATAAAATAAAGTCTGCTTAAGATAATGTCAAACTCCACCCACTTGTGCCATGTGTTGGTTGTTTATAAACTTCAATGCATTGTGGTCATAAATGGACTTGTGTGTGATCCGGAATCCACAAATAGCATTTGACTTTGATCACAATGTATACTATTTTGTGAGTTACTCAGTAAATGTCATTGTCTCTTTAAAACAACTCATATAGGGATTCCGCAACCATCATATTCAATCTCAGATACTTAGATTGTGCTGAAATATACGAATGTGCTTAGTAACTGTTTTTGCCTCAAATGTTCAGTAATTGGATATGGTGCTGAAATATACGAATGTGCTTAGTAACTGTTTTTGCTTAAGGCAAGAAATTGTCAAACCACTCTATCAGTTTGTGTGTTTGGCTATTTTAATCTACTCAAAACGTTTCATTAACTCTCTCAAGTCAAGACGAAGATCTAACCATGGTGCTTTGCGACACCAAGATTTGTAATATGTATATGTTTTATAGATGAGAAGAAGAAAACAGTATAGAGTTTTTCAAATTGGCTCCTCCTCCACAAGTGGATATAAAAGATTGAAAACGATAGAGCATAAAACATTGTCAGCGTCTACTACTACATGATTTGATGATCCGTGGTTATTGTTGAATGATAAATGACCGGACGACAAAATGCAGTTACACTTACAACAACAACAGGCTTTACAAGATTTTACACAGTGAGTGTGTGCTTTTCATAGTCTTCGGAGGAGACACGTGGCCCAAACCTATTAGGGGTAAGAGACGTATAGTAGAGTGGTCCATATACTCACAGCGCTCGCAGGGGGACTCTCTGCTAAAGAAGAAGTTGCCGTACGCGTGTGGGAGGCCGCACGTGCTATGGACCCCAAGGCCATGGGGCTATGCTTCACGTGCCAGGTCACGTGTGGGACTCCACCACAACATCACCGCGTGAATAAATGAATGAATCGTCTTCTTTTGTGTGTCAGCTCTATTTGTCTCTCCCTGACCAGCTGAATCTCTGACTCGCCCGTGCGAATTGTTTTCCCCTTTAATTTCTGTTTACCCTCACACATCCCTAAAACTCAAATAGTTGTTGTTTCCATTATAGTAAGACTCATTCCTATATTTAATATCAATATTGTGTTAACACTTATCTTTTTTGCTGGTTGTAAATTGTAAATCTGTTGATTCAAATCTATCATTTCAACCTCACTTTAGCAAACAAAACCTTACAGTTTTATTGCTTTTACTTTATAGTTTTAAATTTTTTCTTTTCTTAAACATACAAGCAGACATTAGTGTTTGTTCGTATGATCTACTATGTAAATAATTAATAATACTATGTGATAAAATAAGAATTACGACATAGTTATTTTTTAACAAGGGGAACACGAATATTTGTTGTTTTCATAAAAAATAAAACAAGAAGTCATTTTTATGTAAGTTTCAGTTTTGTACTAAATAGTTTGATTTAAAAGTCTTTTGTAATTGTTAGATTTTGGTACAAGTATAATATGGTCCAAGACTCCAAACTAGAAACAATATTTACGGGGGATTCTTCGAAACTGGTTGTGATAAGGAGATATCAAATGAAAAAAACATTGGCCGAAATGTGACAAAGATATAGGAATCGAAACAAGAAGAAGACATAAGTGTCTTTCATTAACAAAAAAAAAGAAAGAAAGACATAAGTGTTTATGAAATGAGGAACAGTGAAGAAACAAGAAAGGAAGGAAGCATGTGAGACTGAAAAAGACGCAAAACAAGTACAATACCTTAACCAGTCCTTGTCGACCCAACCAATGGGTAATGGGGTGTAAGAGACACTTTGCTTAAATTTAAAACACAATAATCGTTTAATTAAATTAAGACCCTACTTGTCTCTAATCACATCCTTTTCCAATACCCACCTACGTTCCAGATCTGTATAGACAATCTGAGACAATCCGTTATGATCTGGCTACATCTATATATATAAACTCGGTGTGAATAGCTAAGCAAAAAACTTGTGATAAAAAAGTTAATTTTCTAAAAATAGATCATTGTGTGTTTGCAATGTTCTACGTACGTCTAGTGTGTTCTCATGGCATATGTTGGTCATGACACGCCATGTAATGATTCCTTGAGAAAACTATATGTATGATAGTATTGAGTCAAAAGTTTGTTATATTCTCATTCCTTTATTTGAAATGATAGCAACAATCAGTTGGATACATTAGGTCTCTATATCATTAGTCTCCATATAAAGTTGTGTCTAATATGCTTGACTATAGATTGGGTTTATTCAAGTTCTAGCATTTCGACCTATATCCGATATCTAAGATAAGTTGTAGGCGATCCAATACTTGCATAAATCATTCAACTCGAAATCATTAGTCCCTCGCATAATGAGGAAAATGACATTGGAGAAATTACTACTATTAGGTACATTGCACACTTTAAACAAATCGAAGAATCCTCTTTGTGTGGTCCATCACATATGGTTAGCATACGTGAACAACACGCGCCGAGATCGCCGCTTATATATACAAGCCATCTCTCTCTTATAACCTCATTCGTCGTCGTCTTCTTCTTTCTGCTAAAAAACACAAAACAAAACAGTTTTAAGAGATCTCTATTTTGTCTCTTCTTCTTCTTTCTCGATCGAATCATGCATAAATCCAAAAGAAACCCGTCATTCTCCTCAACTCTCCTCGATGAAATATACAATTCCATCGATCTTAAATCCCAAAAAAACCAATCTTTTGTCGGCTCTGTTAACACTAGTACCAAAAAACAGAGCATTGTGTCCCGATCGGTTCCTGACCGTAAGATCCACCGTGATCGGTTCTTTGGCTCTGTCTCGTCTTCATCTGACTCAAACTCCAGCATCTTCTCATCTTCCGACACCGAACTAACTCACGGTAAGAAGGTGACTTCTTCGTCCAGACCGTTATGTTTCGGCCCTTCTAAGACAAAACCAAGAAAAACAGAGGACAAGACTCTGTACCATCAAAACAGAGCAGCCCGAGTGTACGACGACTACGATTACACCTCCGACGTCCCCAGATTCACGAGACACGACGAGAACTGGGAGCATTCAAGAATAAGAAGATCCGTTAAGAGCTCCTCCGGAAACCTCAAGAAGCCCAAAACCCCAGCTTCACCAGCCGGAAGAATCGTCAACTTCATAAACTCGTTGTTCAGCAACAACAATTCAAAACAGTCCAATGCTGTTAAGAGTTATCCGAGGAAGACGAGTTACGACGACTCTGCTTTCGTTAGGAAAACATCTAATGATTACCATTCATCTACTACTACGTGCTCTTCAGCTTCTTCTTTCTCGAGGTCTTGTATGAACAAAAGCTACGAGAAATCATCTGACCGTATCAAACGAAGCGTTAGGTTCTCTCCTGTCAATGTGATCGTCCCCGAGAGCTTTACAAACAAAGGAGAAGAAGATTATTTCAGTAACGCGAGAAAGTCGATGAAGAAGAATGTGGAAGATGGAGGAAGGAGATCAGTGGAAGAGATTGCGAGAGATTATCACAAGAACCATGAAAACAGTTTGGTCAAGAATAATGATTTTGAGGATTACGAAGATGAAGATGAGGATGATGATGATGATGTTGCAAGTGATTCGAGTTCAGATTTGTTTGAGCTGGATTTAGTTGGGAATCATCATCATCATAATGTGTACGGAGATGAACTTCCTGTTTATGAAACCACTTTTGCTGGTTTGATCTTGTGAAACCTTTTTTTTATTACTTTAAACTTTAGATTTTCGTCTTTTTTTTTTTTTTTTTTTTAAATTTCCATGTGATCGTTGAAGAACAAAGAAATCGCATGTGATTCTGCACATTGTGTTTGTGTTTGTAACTATGTTGTGTTATAAATTTTGTGTTTTGTAAAAATTTCATCAATTTAGTTTTCGATTGTTCTGATTATTACTTTAACAATATATTAATAATAAACATTATTTTTACCAAAAAAAAACTTGAAGAGAATGTACTGACACACATTGGAAGCACACTCTTACAAAAAAAAAAAAAAGCTAATGTGAATACAATGCAAAACTTTAATATCAAAGCAAACGCAGAATGCTAATTTTAAGCACAAATAACTCAAATAGAATGTTTAGAGTAAACATATAAAAAGTCTAAGGTAAACGCTCATGTTTAACATAAACGCAAAGGCTAAATGCAAGCTCTAACACAAATACAAAAGACTAAAAGTAAAACAATGGACTCTAAAATCCGCAAACCTAAATGGATCAAAAAAATTCAAATTATAATACACATGTTGAATAGTAAAAGCAATCACAAACACAATAATAATTCAACAAAGTTCATTAGCCATTACTAATTTTCTTATAATAAACATGAATTTTTTGGGGTTCAGTTATTGAACTTTGATATAGTAATATACACTTTCAGACAAATATGTAGACTCAGTAGTAAACACTCATATTGAGAGACATAGTATAAAAATTTAAGTGACATATCAACTATCTATTTATTGAAACAAATTAAATAGCCATTGTTAAAGTAAAGAATTTTGAAATTGGGAAGGATCCGTTGCTTGCAAAGTAAAATGTTTTGTGGAGGATAATATGATAAAGTGGTTGATGATCCCAAAGGAAATAAAAACCCAACCTAGCTAGCTACCAACTTTAATTCTCTTTTTCAATGTATCTATCACATGCTTTAGATCCAAATTTTCTCATGAATGCAAACACTATGAAATTATATGAATACATATTTGAGTTGTTTCATCTCCTTATTCATTTAATATTATGAAAAGCTCACCAAAAAAAATTGATTAGGGCTTGTCGGTGAAATGCGAATTTAGAGTACCACAACAACAAAATCAACTGTACTTGGTCACCATTAACAATATAACATCTAAATATACCAAGAAAAAAAAACAGATTTTCGTATACATAAGATCTTTATGTATATGTGAAAGTGAAACTAACACAAGGATAATTGTGTGTATGTAATAAAGTGTGTTAAGTAATAAAATATCGAATCGATGATATGTGAAAGTGTATGAAAAGAAAAGAAAAGAGGGGAAATCGAGAAATTCGATATCCAAATGAGAAGCAAAGGGTGATTGAAGCAGATCGTGAATGGACACATTAAAGCCTTATAAAATTGAAAAATAAAAAAATTAAATAAAACAAAAAAAAAAGTGTAGTTTTTTAATTTTAAAATAAAGTGAAAGTTATCGTAGAGCGATGGATGAACATGGAAGTGTACTGATGCTTCCATGGGAGCAGAGAAAGTCGAGAGCTTTTGCTTTACTTCTCTCTTCTTTTCACTTTGATCATCTTTAAAAGTTCCCGATTACAATCTTCTTCATTACTTCTTCTCTCAACAATGAAAAAAATAATTTACATAAAACAAAAGTATATGTTACACGCACGGTCGCACGTACACATGACCAATTCTGATCAGGTCCATCCATGTCAAGTCATTTTGATTTATTCTTGCTTGTTAAAATTTGTTAGAGGTTGATGCCTTTTAGTTTAAATATTGCTTTGCAATGTTAGCTTTATAATATAGTTCTGATTCTAGACGATATTTTTTCTTATATGAAACTAAAGTGTAGTATCTTAGATTAGAAAAGTTGCTGGTGTGATAATGTTTTAAATAAGGGTAATTTCATAGCTATAACCAGACTTCGAAGACATGCCTCTTTTATCAATGAACAATTCAAACATTCCACACCCCAATGGCCCGAACCATGCATGTCTCCTTTCCTCTAATACTTATTTTGCTTGCTCCTGTTAATATTCCTTGACTTTTATACTATAACAATTGAAATTACGATATATTTATCATTGAAAAATGTAACAGGAGACTTATATATTTAGATAAGTATTTCATTTATATGGTTGCGTTTTATACCATCACAAATGCCACTTTTGGTATAGATATATTTATATACAACTAGTCAAACAAAATAAATAGTTCGATGAATATATCGATCATTGCGTTCTATTCAATTATGCGGCCGATTTTATTATTCCGTCAAGAAAGCTCTCATTGTTTGTCACCTAAATCAACAACTAAGTATATTTAACGAAGTGAATAATATAATCAAAGATCGTGCCATGTATTTGCACACAACAACACTCCCTCAAACCCCTAATGATTGCACATATTACGTAATGTAGTTTAAGTAAATTATGTTGTATAAAGATCCTTCATTGGATAAGAGTCGAGACACGCGAATAATATACAGAGATACACATATTGCATTAGTACCACATGTGACATGTCGGGGATGTAACCACTCTTGTTAGTTTTGAAACGCTCAATTCTTAAGTGATTGCCAAAGTATTCTTAATATGGCTAATGGCTTTTATAACTTGAAATTTTATTTCTCTAGTATAATTTTTTTCTCCGGAAATGTTAGTTGCCAACTTTCTTGAAAGGTTGGTTGTTTCGTCAATTGTGGCAGGTTATAAATGATAATGTATTGGGTCCTTAATCTATGTAGCATATATCTTTAATTTTGATTAATTATGAGTTTGTTGTTTTGGATCGAGTAACCTTTAATTATATTAAAATAGAGGTAATGAAATGCGGAGCTAAGTTTCTACCGGGCTGATTCGATAGGGTTTATCCACAAAAAAAAAAAGTGCGGAGCTAATAGTGTTCTATAGGTGAATAGCACGGTATGGTTGTTTTGTAAGGCCAAAGCGATGTATCCCTTGTAAAATAAGGTCAAAAGCGTCATCGGTAATCACGCAAACAAACTTCACAACCTCAAAATCGTATTATCCGAAAATCAAAAACGTCGAACTAATGAATAGAGTTCTGTGTAGCCCAGTGGGCTCAGTATATTACTTATTAGATTTTGCATGGCCCAGAGATGCACTTATTTCCTAATACATTCTAGTTAGATTCCCCTTTGGTAAGTTCTAGTATTTTTCTTGTTTCTCCAGTTTTTTTTTACCGTGGAAATTAGTCAATTACTTTGGGTACAGTTGATGTTGGTAACCAACACAAACAATTTTTTTTTCTTTTTCACATTTTACAAATCTGTGTCATAACTTATAACTATAAACTATACAATATGTTACATTTGTTTCTTAAATTGATTATTGCTATTTTCTGCAGCTTTGGCGTCAAATGAATCGACCGATATTGATTTTTTTTTTACTTTCTGGTTAAAAAAAAAAAAAAACAGAAAATATCTATACTAAAAACTCTTTTTAATACTATCAGTTACCCTTAATTAAAAGTAAGTCCGCAGTTACGTTTACAATTATGACCCTATTATTTTAAGAATCTGTTTTTGTTCAAACGTAGAAATTGTTGTTGATCAAGTCAACCAATACCATAACACAAGAGGGATTTCGAAGGGAGTAAGTTCCTACTAAAAAGCTACGTACACCACTTTTAGAAAGATACATATTTCTGATGAGGAAAAGAAACAAAGAAATTAAACAGTGTTTATTCTTTTTTGGCTTTCGTGGCAATTACGTAACACACAGCAGCAAACTATTCCCCAATTCGTTTCCCATTCCAGTCATAACATATTAAATGCATGATCTTTTTCATTGAACCTGCATGGCCCTTCTTTGGTTATATCCCAGAAACAGTAGATGCATGGAATACCCCTACGAACACCATCTCTGTCATCATCGTAAATATCAAACCATTTAAATTGTCCAGGCAGCCATGTGAATTGACAGAAGAAAAGTGTCGATCCATAAAAAACTTTTGGTGTAAACTTAAACGACCAAAAGCTATTCGGAGCGAGAACGTGGAGGCCGAGATCGTCATCTGAGGACTTACAGTGGAGCTTTAATTGTTTGTACCGGGGGATTACACAGTTTAAACAAATAAGATTTAGTGGGAAAAAGCGAGCAAGTTTTTTATTAATCGGGGAAAACGTGAGATCGTCACTTAAACAAGTCGAATTAGAGCTTGTTAGTTCACAGACGAACTAGTAAGCTTAAAATGACGAACTGAAAACAAGACGAATTATACGAAAGATAATAGTAGTTTTCGATGCAAAGTGTTGCTCTGTGGGCATTGTCCCTGGGTCAGGATGATAATCCCAATAAATGCTTTCTCCTTTTATAGGAGACTGTTGACCTAGGGGAGTCTAGGGTTCCCTTCATGAATTCCCGAGACTGCCCCTTTGCGGGAATTAGTGACTTGCTTCCAATCTCGTCGGGCCGAGAATACAACTAATGAGTCTCGTTGGGCCGAGTGGCATATTGGGCGTAGCCCATATCCAACAATAGTCTCCCCCTTAGTCCGGAGAGTGGCAGTCCTTCTGCGATCAGCGGGCATACTTAAATCGTCCGTAATATGCCTGCTCGGCACAGATTGTCTCGGTTTGCCTTTAGGGATGAAATTGCTATAGTAGCTCTTTTTGTAAATGTCAGGCTCGTCTTTCGAGAGACACCGTGAATATCCAACGGTCTTTCCTTTGAGCGCGGTATTCGATGAATTTCTGGAAACGGGGCATGTCGCAGATCGAGGTGACGGATTATGGCAGTAAAATTTCCGTTTTATTTACTTATTTATGTCTCCCCATCTCCTCCTTTTTCTTCACTTCCTCCTCTCCATAAAAAGGTAACTTTCTCTCTCTATGCTTTTATTTTTATGCTTTTACTTCTTTCTCTCTCTACTTTTCTCTCCCCCTTGTTTGGTCACACATCCTCGAAGACCTAGCAGCCGCCGCCGCCGAGCTTCTCATGCGGAGATCGTCGATGGTCGGCGGTCGGCGACATACGAGTTTCGTGATCCCGGCCGAGAAAGGCGATGTGCGTGAATCCGGTCGATCGACGGAGATCGACGGGTCGGAACGGGGAGGTTCGGAGGTCGGCAGAGAGGACGAGGTCGGCGGGAGGATGTTCGGAGGTCGGCGCCATGCGAGTTTCGCGAGCCCGGCCGAGAAAGGCGGTGTGCTTGAATCCGGTCGATCGGCGGAGATCGAGTGCGGCAGAGAGATCGAGGTCGGCACCCGGATGGTCGGAGATCGGCGCCGTGTCGATTTCGTGAGTCCGGCTGAGATCGGCGAAGCGTTCGTACCTGGTGGATCAGCGGAGATCGACGGATCGGATCGAGAGGATTCCGGATTGAGCGGTGTGATCGGCGCTTTTCCGCCGAGAATGGCTGGATCCGGCGAGTTCGGCGTGGGAGATCTCGGATCTTGGCCTGGCGTCGGCAAGATCAGGATGAGGAATCTCGGAGCTCGGCCTAGCGTCGGTGAGATCGACGTGGAAGGCATGTCCGAGGTTGGCATAGGAGACGAACCGGAGATTGATATGGCTGAGGGCGCCGCGATCACTCGTCGAACTGGTGAGATCGGCAGTCGCGCGAGCAGAATATCAGCTCGGCGAATGGATGCTCCTGAGGTCGGTTCCGATCTCGTCGGTACTTCCTGCGAGGTCGATTCTGACGATGATGATGCCGATCTCATGGTGGGTGGTTGCGAGGTCGGCATTTCATGCAGAAAGGAAGGTCGTCCTTCGACGAGCTCCCGAGTTTTAACGTATGCGCGTGGTAAAACTCTTGCGGGAATTCAGCGTGCTTTTTCCAAAGAGTTTGCGGCTCATAAAGATGTTTTTGATGATGTTAGTGTCGGTATTGGAGCAGAGTGTGGAGATTTTGATAGTTTGGCCAACGACTTCAACTTTGCTGATATTCTCGAGTTCAGCGAAGATAGCGACAGCGGTTTTGGTGGGAGTCCTATGGACGTTGTCCCCGCCGAGGATACTGGTCCCCGTTCAGCCGTTTTGGGTCTTAGTGCTGCGTCGATTGGTGCTAATCTTTCAGCCGGTCCGGCCGATCATGGTCCTTCGTTGTGCACGTCGGACAGTATTGCTGAAATGGCGCGATGGTGTAAGATGCCCGAGGGGTTGGTTTTCCGGGTTCCCGAGTCTCACGAGCGTCCTTGGACGCCTCTGACAGGTTTCATTGCGCTTTTTGAGCATTATTTCACTGAATGCGGTCTGTGGTTCCCTTTGCCGGAATTTTTGATATGTTATTGTGCGAGCCGTAGGATCGCCATCACCAAGGCGGTTTGTGATCCTCACCATTGATTGTATAGTAGACCAATTCACATCATAATGTGAAGAACTGGTTTCCACTTTTGAGAGAGCTATTTGTACGAGTAGAGATATCACCAACACATGAACTTTTGTCTTTTGGGAGATTGTCATTTTTTCTTTTCTAAGAACCAAAGTGTTTTCTGCTGAATATACTTTTAGTGTTTTGTTTTGCATTACAATGGTAAATATATATAAGAAACGTCTTCAATTAATTAATGAGATATCCATGACGTTATTAGATTTGTCTTCTCGTAAAACATATAACTGTTTGAACATTATGGGTGAGAATGGTTGAACATTAATGATTTCATATACGTTGGTAAAAAAAAAATTGCTATTAAAATTGGACTATTCTTAAAGCATGTGTATGGGTGAGAATCTTACTGTTATTATGCTTACTGCATTTTAGTGTTACATTTTTTAAATATAATTTATTTTTTCTATTGGTGAGAGATTCACTCTATATTGTGGATTTGATTTATCAGAATAAAATTTGTATGAAGAGACATGAGTGTGTTTGCACAAAAAAAAAACATGTGTGCTTTGTTCAAAAAAAAAAAAGGAAAAAAGAAAAGAAAAGAAAAAAGAGACATGTTGTATCAATTAAGATCCCTTATTGGATGAGAGCCGAGATATGCCAATAATATACAGAGATACACATATTGCATTTGTACCACTTGAGACATGTCGGGGATGATCGCTCTTGTTAGTTTTAAAACGCTCTTTTTAAATGATTGCATGCCAGAGTATTCTTATATGGCTAATGGCTTTTATAACTTCAAGTATAAAATCTTTTTGTTTGGAAATATTAGTTACCAACTTTCTTGAAAGGTTGGTTGTTAATTTCGTCAATTGTGGCAGGTTGTAAATGATAATATTGGGTCCTTAACCTATGTAGCATATACAGTTTTGATTAATTATGAGTTTGTTGTTTTGGATCGAACAACCTTATATTAAATACGGAGCTAATTAATATAGTACTATATATAGGTGAATAGCACGATATGGTTTTGTAAGACCAAAGCGACGTATTCTAATGAGGAAAAAAGCTACACCACTTTTAGAAAGATACATATTCTAATGAGGAAAAAAAAACAAAGAAACAATGTTTATTCTTTTTTGGCTTTCTTGGCAATTAACACACAGCAGCAAACTATTCCCCAATTCGTTCCCCATTCCAGTCATAACATATATTAGATGCATGATCTTTTTCATTGAACCTGCATGGCCCTTCTTTGGTTATATCCCAGAAACAGTAGATGCATGGAATACCCCTACGAACACCATCTCTGTCATCATCGTAAATATCAAACCATTTTGATTGTCCAGGCAGCCATGTGAATTGACAGAAGAAAAGTGTCGATCCATAAAAAACAGTTGGTCTAAACTTAAACGACCAAAAGCCACTCGGAGCGAGAATGTGGATGCCGAGATCGTCATCTGCCGACTTACAATGGAGCTTTAATGTAGAACCATCAACGAGGCGGTTTGTGATCCTCACCTCTGATTTTAAAGTAGACCAATTAACATCAGCATCTGGAGAAATCGTTTCCACTTGAGAGAGAGCTATTTGTATGAGTAAGATCGATATTATTACCACATGAACTCCTGCTCTTTTCATAGTATTGGTGCAATATCAAATATTGATGACACCCTCTTTATATATACGAACGAAGCAGAGACCCCCAGTCATGATCATGAAGTCGAAAAATTTGTATCAAATGTATCCAATCAGATCATGACAAATCATTTTTTGACAGATTTTGCATTGATTCGATTTTGCATATTAAGATCTTTTGTCCATAAGTATATGATCTTACAAGATTTTCCTTTAAGAATCCATCATCAGTAAATGGTGATTTTGCATAAAGACTTGACTGTCCATTTCAATTCAGTTGTGTCGTTAAAGTCTTTCCATTAACATCCATTAGTATTATTTTTTTTGCTCTTGTTTGAGGCAGTCCAGTACTTTAAGTCGAGACTCATATATAACGTAAGTAAACATATGGGATTAAGAGTAGTTCGGTTTAGAACTCGGAATAAATTGATTTTTCTCCTTTAAAGCCTAACAAAACAGTACCGCAAAGTTTGGTAATAATATCTTAAACAACGGTTTAGCAGAAATACCAAACCGGTTTTAAAATTGGTTCTCAGTTCTTGGTGAGATGGACTTCTTGAGGAAGGAGAGTGTAGTCGATGTGAAGGTCCTCCAACATTCTCTTAATAGCCAAAGATTGCTCGGTTCTTCTGATATTCCTCTCTCTGTATTCCTGAAACGTGATGGTGTGGTTGCTGTATAGAGCCATCTTCAGCTTGTTCATGTTCTCTATCTCCTTCACCACCACTGTGTGTACCGGTGACCAATGATGCGGGTTCTGCTCCAAGTACCTGATACACAAAACACAATCACTCATTCAAAGTTCAAGATTGTTGACTCAGTGATTTACAAAAATGATTCAAGGTGAATGGTACTTACTCAGCGATTCTTTCTTTGAGATGTGCGATCTTTGAGACTGGTGTTGAGAAAGAGATAGAGAATTCCACTGTTTCTCCCATATCTGGACTTCTGAAGTAGTTACTTATCGGTTTTGTTGCCAAAACAGAGTTTGGATAATACACTTTCTCGTTGTCAAGCTTCAAGAACACCGTCGATAACAAATTCATTTCTTCAACCAGCATCTGAAAAAAGCCGCAAAAACATATGTATTCATAGAGAGTACAGAGAGACATTTATTATACGAGTTCAAAGAATCTTTGGTATTGAGGCTTACCGCGACACCATCAACAACACATCGGTCACCGACATCATAAGGATGCATAACGAAGACAAAGACAATGGATTCGAAGAGGTTTTTGCAAGTGCTTCCGATTATAAAAGCCAGAGCTACAAGTTGAGTGGAGAAGAACAGCAAAACCTTAGTGGTTGCTACTTCTAGAAGTAGCAGCCAAATGACCACGGTAATCACCATCAAGATCGCTGTCACAAGTTTGTTTAACTGCTTAACCGCTGTTTTTGTGTCGTTTAAAGAATGCGCTAAAGCTCTCCTGCTTGTGTACACCTTAACCTGATCATATTGCAACACACAACTGAAGTCATTTAAAATCAAAAAAGACAGACTCTCATTGGTAAAACCACAGAGATTGAGGAGACTTACCACCCATTCTGTGAAAGCTTTTCTTGTGATTCTCCCGGTCTCAGCGGCACCATCAAACAATGGGAACACAAGATCAACCTCTTCCTTAATCATGAACCTAAGCAAGTCCTCTTCCTCTATGTAACTGACAAAAAAAAAACAACCAAATCCAATGATTTCCACTAGAGAATGCACCAAGAAAAAAAAGAGCAAATCAGAATTATTAGCTCACTTGAATAAAGGCTGAGCAACATTTCTGAAGACATGGTAAGCAGCAGCCAAAGCCTCCATCTCACTAGTAATCTCTCCTCTATCAGCTTGCTCTTTCCCATCGACGTATGCTGTTTCATCCAATGTATCAGAGATTGTAGAGAGTCCTGATGTTCTAACCGCTTCCACCAAAACACGCATTGTCCAAGCGGAAACTTTCTCTCGCTTCATCTTATGAACTTTCCCCATATCAATCACTTTCTTCTCTTTAACCATTCCTTTTTTTCCTACACTAGCAAAACTCAAATGGCCTGTGCTTGGCTCACGCCCGACCCTTTCTGCCTCTTCGATAAGTGGAGGACCCGAGAGCGTTTGTAGAACATACTGGTGGAAAACAGAATCTTGAATCCTATCAAAGAAGTTATTGACATTGAAATTTGCAGCAAGAATCTTCAACAACAGTGTTTTCACCAGCCAGAGGAATGCACCGGTAAGAACCGAAATAAGAGTCCTGGTTATGACATTGAGGATCTTTGTAGCTGCAGGGGACCGTTTCACGTCGTGGTTGAACAACAATATCCAAGCAATAAGAATCAAGCTGAGCCATATAAAGACTTGGACGCTCTTCTTCAAGCCGTGCACAAAGTAGAGCACTTTCCTCCTCAAAAGAAAGTTTGTTTCTATGAGGAACACAATCAAACGCATGAACCAATTGGTCACCAACATCCCACTGAAGATGACCATGACAAGCACACACCATTTCCAGAGTTCTAGTCCCCATAAGGTATGATCTTTCAGGACATTGACGGTTAAACTTGAAACCAAAGCACCCAAAACCGCTATAAAGAAAGCTGACTCTATCAAAGCCAATGTACTTATCTTATTGCGCATCTCTTTGTTCAGCTTAACCTTCTTATAGATTTCCTCATCTTCATCTTTTTCCACAACGGCTTTACTTGGTGTTAACGGTGCTGTTGACCCGACACTCCTGTTCGATTTGTTATTAGGGGAACGTCTACTAAAGGAGAAGCCAGTACCAAGTTGCTCCTTAGCTTCCTCCTCTATGAGAGTTCTGTCTACAGGACCAGATGGATCCACAAAGCGGGACTTGGGTTTTGAGTAAACCGACCTTGCAAAAGATTTCCTCTGAGTTAAGCCCTCATTGTTCTGATTTGGAGCTCTGGGAGGCTTGTTTGGACTACCAACAAACTTAGAGATCTCAGGAGAAGGGCTTTTATTGTTGATGGGCACTGCTTTCTCAGACTCAGGTGAAGCCATTTCCTTCGAACGTTTTGATGCTTCCTCACCTGAAACATTGATAACAACTTCTCCTCCTCCTCCGTTACTACTCTTTTGTTCTGCCATTCCAAGCACTAAACTTGCCTACAATAGCTCTGAAAATTTCCCCAAAAAAATAAGAATAAGAAGACTATAGGGATGATAAAGTACCAATCTTTTAGCTTGGTTAAGATACAGTAACAAGATATTTGATTTAACAAATAAAGGGTTTAAGAAACTTTGGCTAGTTTTGGAATATAAACCCTAGATTCCTTAAGCATAGGTATGAAACAGAGCAAACAGATTTACAAATATGTATATAGAAACCCATAATTTATTCCTAATAAATCTGTAAGAAAGATCCAAACTTTAAAAGTCACAGTCACAGTGAAAAGAGGGAGAAACCGAGCTTACCGGTAGTGAGATATATAAAAAAAATCTTGCTTTCTTCTGTGACTGTGAGTAGTATCCTCTCAGCTCATTCTTGAAGAAGAACACCCAAAAAAGAAAAAGTAGCAAGAAATAAAGAAAGAAAAAAAAACAGAAATCTTAAGAGACAGTAGTAGTACACGGCACGACCACTTTCATAATTTATGAGAGATGGAAGAATTCAAACATTTGATAAATGATACAAAGAAGAAATGCCAAAAGCAAGAAATACTTAAAAGCAGAGGCGGTGTGGGAAAAAAATTGCCTGAGGAAAAAGTGCTTAAACCCAGAAGCTAACAAACACTAAAAAGCTATATAAATAGAAAACAAAAGGACAGAGAAAAGGATTGATAAGAAAGATCTTTTACATGAATGAACAAAACACTCAGGCGGGGTCCAATGAGTTTAAGGGATAGATATCTCAAGGCTTTTTATTTTTTTAAGCCCTATAAAATTTAATTGTTATTAACATACTTTACTTTTTAAAAATTGAAGATGGCAAGATGGTGGAGTAGTTTAGTTACCATTGAATTTCCCAAAAATCTATCTATAGAATAATTGCTTAACTTTTAACTTTTTCTCGTCAACTGAAAGATAACTAAATTTTATATTAGTAAGTTGAATAGTATAAAATATGAACCAATATCTATTGGGGAAAATGTTCTCACACAAAACGTGGTTTTTGTCAAACTATCTAACCTATGTTCTATTTATTTTTAAAATCGTGTAATACTAACTCTCCTATCTACTACAGTACTATCTGACAAAAAAAACACTGTTCTGTTCAGAATATAGTGTGTCCAAAACTACAAATTGTCTATAGTCGTCCTCGTCCAAATTTTTCAAATTTCAAATGTACACTAGTTTCAATAAGCTCAGATACCAGTGTGAATCAAAACATTTAAAACCAGTTAGCTAGATTGATCAACTAAAAATATTGAATCTTTTTCAAAACTGAAATATACATGTGTTTTTATTTTAGGTTAAAACACACATCACATAGAAAATGATGTTTGTTTGACTGCTGAGATTAGTGACCATTCCCACTCTCGGTCTCCATCAATTTTCCACTATGTTATGTCGTTTGCCTGCTTTTCTCTTTTTTTCAACTCCATAATGTCGTTGTTGCTTATGAGCTATGTTTAAATCATTCCGTTAATCAAGTGCGTGAGCATGTTTAGCGTGGTCTAATTGGTGATTGGTCAGCTATCTATTGCCAAAGACTAAACAATTGTCCATTACATTGTTGTGGTAGTATTTACCAACTGACAGACACTACTATATCGGTGTATGTGTAAACCTAGTTTAAGTAAACCAGTTGACAGCTGTGTGTAGTTAAAGTTTTATCAATATCAAGGAAAAGTTACTATATATATATCGTCACTGATATTTTTCCTCATAAAATATGATGATATCACAGAGATTCCCCTCGAACTCATCGTTTTTTAGTTTTCAAAAAATAAAATGAAAATTAATAATTTACACGACAAGAATATTTAGAGATTCCACCATTAATTAAAGTGGTGAAAAAAACATACTATATTTTGTAAGCTTGTTTACTAGGGACGTTGTGGTGGGTAAAAAACTCCACCCCAATCCGAACCCAAAAAAAACCCATTCAGAAAAAACTTGAATTCAAAAAATCCAAATGGGTTTTAAGTCTTGTGGGTAAATCCGAATGGATTTTAATTTTCGTGGGCAAACTCATAAATATCCATATTTTTTTTGCTTTTTGTTTTTTTCTGAATTTATATGTATTTGTTATTTATATATAAAATAATAAATTGTAAATCAAACAAAATAAACACAATTCACCATTTTAACTAAATAAAACATTGATTTACACTTTCTTTTAAAAAAAAAACTGAATGATATAAAGTAAGATGGGAGAGAATTTAAGATATAAAGTAAGAAACCAAAATCAAGATTCACAAAATTAAAACTTAAATTGGGTAAGAAGAACCAATTGAGAATTACGATTCATATGTTCATGCTTCAATTTTTTGTAAGTGAAAAAGATGATATAAAGTTTTTTAATATAAAGTGTTTAAAAAATCTGTGGTACTCATAATTCGATAGGGTAAACTCGTGTAAGACTATCATATTTTGGGTACACACCCATTTTTTACCCAGTTTTTTTTTGTTGACTGAAAAACGGGTACCCAATGAGTTTTAACCCACTTTTAACATCCCTACACACGAGCATCAGATTTCGACAACTTGGCGAAAAAGATAATGGCGCGTTCCTTAATTGTGTGATTTATACAAATGTACACCATATTGCTGTAAGCGTGCAATAGTGAACTTCTTAATATTTTTATTGTATCCTTTAGGTGAAATATAATTACGTGGTTGTTTTGTTAAATCACCACTTTAATTTTTTTTTATTTGGTATCCTAGTGAATGAATAACTTTTCAAAAATTGATAGTTTGATATCATAATTAAAAAATCAAGATAAACGTTTACTTATACAACTAACAAATTATGGAATAATCACTTTCAAATGTTCATGGTCTACTTCAGGTCTCATATGAGTAAAGACATCCAAAGCTATTGCTAAGGATGATTGACTCCCGTACACGCCAGCCTTGCTTTGCCTTTCTGTTGCTCTGTCTTGATCTTGAGGTTTCGGTTCTTTGTGCATGTGGACTTGACCATTGAACATTTGAAGGAGAGGACTCGTTATTGGGCTTTGATCCAGTAAGACCTATGATCTGTTTTCCTTTTCTTAAACCAACAGCTTTTTATTTTAAGACCTATAATCTCCGAATTACAAAAATGTTTTTAAACCATGAACCGGATTGGGGTACCTTGAGAACAAAAAAAACTATTAAACCGGGTAAAAACCATAATAAAATCGTGACCCGGATGACCTAAACGGACCGGTTGACCCCGGTTCAATAATGTTCTTCAAAGATTAAATTTAGTAGGAGTCTTTTCACTGTTGCCGAGCGACGCCGGCAGCTCAACGATGGTGATCTCACTTACGATTGGTTTCGAGATCTTCTCGTTACGCCACCGTCAAGTTCACCGAGTCTGTCTCAGCATGCTCATGTCGTCTCTTCTCTGCCTCGACCGACACTACTCACCCCGTACCCGAACAAGCCCCGCCGACGAATCATCCCACCACCGGAGACGACGAGCGACACGAAAAGCTATGGAACCTCCGAGTTCTTCTCCAGCAGAATCGAATCGAAACTGCGCGTGGCGCTCTCTCTTCGCTGCTCCGATCGGATTCTACGACTTTCGCATCGCCGAGAGAACTCTTCTCCTCCTTCTCCTTATCATCTCCGTCCTTAAAACACGATTTCTCCTATTTGCTTCTCTCCGTGCTACTAACCGATTCGAAGATGGTTAACGAAGCTGCTGATTTGTTCTTCGCCTTGAGGAATGAAGGTATTTTTCCCAGCTCAGATTCGTTAACGCTTTTGCTCGATCATCTCGTGAAGGCGAAACAGTTCAGAGTGGCTATAAACGTGTTCTTGAGTATCCTAGATTCTGATTATCGCCCGAGCAAGTTCATGTATGGGAAAGCAATTCAAGCCGCCGTGAAATTGAGCGATACTGGTAAAGGTTTAGAGCTGTTTAATCGGATGAAGCACGATAGAATCTCTCCCAGTGTGCTTATTTACAACGTTCTTATTGATGGATTGTGTAAATCGAGAAAGATGAAGGACGCAGAACAGTTGTTCGACGAAATGCTTGCGAGAAGACTGTTGCCCTCTTTGATAACTTATAACACTTTGATCGACGGATACTGCAAAGCTGGGAATCCAGAAAAGAGTTTTAAGGTGAGAGAACGCATGAAAGCGGATAACATTGAACCGAGTCTTATTACGTTTAATACTATGCTTAAGGGTCTGTTTAAAGCTGGAATGGTGGAAGATGCTGAGAATGTTTTGAAAGAAATGAAGGATCTGGGGTTTGTACCAGATGCTTTCACCTTCAGTATTCTGTTTGATGGTTATTCGAGTAACGAACAAGCTGAGGCTGCTTTGTGTGTTTATGAGACTGCGGTTGAATCTGGCGTGAAGATGAATGCTTATACCTGTAGCATTTTGTTGAACACGTTGTGCAAAGAAGGGAGGATAGAGAAGGCGGAAGAGATTTTGGGGAGAGAGATGGGTAAGGGACTTGTTCCGAATGAGGTTATTTATAACACGATGATTGATGGATACTGTCGAACAGGTGATGTGGTTGGAGCCAATTGAAGTGATGGAGAAGCAAGGGATGAAGCCAGACCATTTGGCGTACAATTGTTTGATTAGGAGATTTTGTGAAGTTGGGGAAATGGCAAATGCTGAGCAAGAGGTTAACAAAATGAGACTTAAAGGACTTTCTCCTAGCATAGAGACATATAACATCCTGATTGGGGGCTATGGGAGAAAGAGTGAATTTGATAAGTGCTTCGACATTCTTAAAGAAATGGAAGACAAGGGTACGATGCCGAATGTTGTTAGCTATGGAACTCTGATAAATTGTTTGTGCAAAGGTTCTAAACTTCTTGAAGCTGAGATTGTTAAGAGAGATATGGAAGACAGACGGGTTTCACCGAATGTAAGGATATATAACATGCTAATCAATGGTTGTTGCTCAAAGGGGAAGATAGAAGAAGCTTTCCGGTTATCTGAGGAGATGCTAAAAAAGGAAATAGAATTAAACCTGGTGACTTACAACACCCTCATTGATGGATTGTCCATGACTGGGAAGTTAGCAGAAGCTGAAGACTTGCTTCTCGAAATCTCTAGAAAGGGTCTTGAACCAGATGTCTTCACGTATAACTCACTTCTATCTGGATATGAATATGCTGGAAACGTGCAAAGATGTATTGCGCTGTATGAAGAGATGAAGAGATCAGGAATAAAACCCACTTTGAAGACATACCATCTTTTGATCAGTTTGTGCACCAAGGAGGGGATAGAGCTCACAGAGAAAATATTTGGAGAGATGTCGTTGAAACCAGACTTATCAGTTTACAATGGGGTTCTTCATTGCTACGCCGTACATAGAGATATGGATAAGGCTTTTAATCTGCAGAAGCAGATGATTGAAAAGAGTATCGGTTTAAATAAGATAACCTATAACAGCTTGATTCTGGGACAACTGAAGGTAGGAAAGCTGGGCGAGGTTAGGAGTTTGATTAACGAAGTGAAAGCCCGGGAATTGGATCCTGGAGCTGATACATATAACATAATAGTGAAAGGGTATTGTGAGGTGAAGGACTATATGGGAGCATATGATTGGTACAGAGAGATGCAGGAGAAGGGTTTGCTAGTCGATGTTTGTATAGGCGAGGAGCTAGTGACTGGGCTTAAAGAAGAATGGAGGTCAAAGGAGGCAGAAATTGTTATTGCTGAAATGAAAGGTCGCAAGCAAGTTGATGCAACAGTGGACGAGACTCTTCTATCTGCAACAGAGAAGATATGAGAAAATTAAGAATGTATGCTCCAAGCTTGAGTCCTTTTGAATCCTAGGTTGATCTGTGTAGATTAACAATGGTGATACTATTTGTTTACGTTTTTTTTTTTCAGTTGGGAAAACGTGATTCAAAGACTTTCTTCTATTGTACACAATAAATTATCAAGTTTTTATGTTTAGAAAATATAATCATATAATTTCAAAAATATAAAAAGTTAGCTATTCTACGAAAGAAAAACTCAAAAAAAAATTGTGGAGTTTTAAAGCGTGTGAGTATCCATGGCGGTTACATTTTCTAATCTGCACACGGAGCAAGTGTCTCAACACTCTCGAGGAACACCTAGCCGGAAAAACCTATATCTCCGGGTTAACTCACATATCACTTCTTTCGTAATTTGGCCTATATTACCAAGAACTCGGTTTCTACTTACATCTTGACCTTTTGTCTGTTCATTATATGTTTTCAGCAATCATTTTTCGTTGGATGATGTGAAGGTTTACGCTGCCGTACGTATTGGAGAGAAGCCTGGAGATGGCTTTCCCAATGCTAGCAAGTGGTATGATAACATTGGCTTCCCACCTCGCTAAAAGGTTAGTAGTATATAGTCTCTCATTCGTTTGCTTTTCTTCTTATTTGATCATCTGAGTTGAATTGCTTTTTCTGAGAAATGAGAATGACGACTTCTTACAACAGTTGTTTTGTAACTGTTGGTCCAGTTTTCCCGGGAAAGCTGTCGGAGTGAGAGTTGGTGGTGGTGGTGTTGCTCCTCCATCTGAAGAAGCTCTTCACTTCATTTACGTTTCTTAACCAAAGTAAACTAAAAGTCTTTGGCTCTGTCAATGGCTTCTGTAAGGTTTTTCTGATTTAAGTAAACTAAAAAAGAGCTTAAAACATGAGTATCGCTTAATATTATAAGAAATATGACGGTACTAGCTAGCAATCCATAAACAGACTCGCATAATATTAAAAGAAAAGAGTTGGTACTGGCGAAGTGGCAATCCATAAACAGACTAGCATAATATTAAAAGAAATGAGATTGCCAGAAACAGACTCGTGACATACATAACAACAGTTTAACGTGGAGGTGGATCCATTTTGCTCCACTCTTTAACCTCCGCGTAAACAATGGGCTTCATCTCCCGTATTGCCCATTTCTCAAATTGTGAAAGAGACTGAAGTTGATGGACTTTGTAGTTGTATACCTTGTTCTCATGAATAAGAAGCTGCACAATTGCGTTAGCGAACTCTTTCCGAACAGTATAAAATTTCTGATGCCACTCCGTATCAGACGGTCTCGAGAAAAGGAAGACTTTAAGGGCATATATACCCCGATCCATTCTCTTATATAAGTCCTTTGTACCTGGACCACTCGCTATTAAATTTCTCCCAAGATCCTGGTAGATCGCAATCGTTATCCATTTCAATTGATGAAGACCTCTCCGCATTTCACTGATGACAGTGAGAAAATCGGTGAGATGAGGAGAACCTATATAGAATTCATTTAGATTATCCAGATCTGACAAGAGCTGTGAAAGAAAAAAGAATAGAATATATATAAGTAAAAAAATTTAAATGAAATATTGGGTAAGAAAGGAAAGAAATTATAAATCAGATACAAACCGTTTGGTATGCAGTCACTCTATACTCCATCACTTGAAATCTTTGATCTTGATTTTGAAGCTGATAAGAGTTGTACCAACGGTAATCAACACAAGTAGCTGGGAGATGAGAAGGATTCCCGCACTAAAAAAAAATATTGGAAAAATGATTACGTTAGCTTCATAATTATATATTTGCTTTTTCTCATCTTCTACTTCCAAATAATCTTTTAAAGCAAAAAGTCATATATACGTACCATATCACAAAATCTCCTCCTCCTGCCTAGCGGAGAAGATCCACGTGAAACCGTAATTATCACGCACTTTTCCTAGGACACCTGGAACTTGATGAGCCCCCAAATCTATGGCAGTTCGTACAGCAGCGTCAACGTTGTGAACTTGAACTATCCCGTTGTTAATCCCAGCATGTACCCTGAATTTTTTTTATAAAGTTAAAAAATCATAAAACCAAAAAATTATAAAGCTTGGAAAAAAAGAGAGTTACTAATCTCAGTTAAAAAAGCAGAAAGTTCTCAACATTTGGAAAATGCATGTTTGCTTCCATGATTGATTATCCATTATCGCTTTAGTTTTATCACAAAACAAAAGGTTAAATTTCAAAAGGAGCATCGAAAGACTAACCAGAAATAGAGTTTAAAAAACCAACTATTAATGATAAATTAAACTAAGAGTAGCTTTTTTTATACGTTGGTGTGCTCTATTTATGTTCCATACAATTTAATACTTGTAACTGATGAAGAAGTTAGTAGTGGTTTTAAAAATTCTTAATCCCATATGCGTGTTAACTAATTTTCAACAATTCATTGTATTAATAATTGATAAGAAGAATATGGAGAGAAGCTTACCAAGGAGTGTCAAGAAGAATAGGGTTGGTTACCACAATAATAGTAGTTCCTAGCCTCAGATAGATACTAAACAAGTTAGTATCAACGCTGTGTTGTCGCCGCACCTCCTCAGCATTGAAGAGATTCTTGTAGAATTCCGCAGCCTGTTCTACTTCTGTGGTTGGAACAATGTACACTTGGCTAAAATAAGAGAAGCCACCAGCAGGATCCGTATTATCCATGTTATATGTGTAACCTGAAAGAAACATTGATTTTTTTGAATTTCATTGGAAATCTAAGTAAAAAGAAATATATACAAATCTAATCATCAGTTTCTCCAAATCGATACAAGCTAATAGGAGAAGAACAATGGATAATCTCTGAGTTCGAAGATGAAACCGTAAACCCTAAAATTCTCCAAATCTAGCAATCAACAAGTAAGCTCGACCAAAGCTAGCAACATTGTTTCCAATCAATCAAGAAAGATAAATCATGCACTTTTTGAGTGCTTTCATTCGCGGCGGATCTGGGATTTATTTCCGGGTGACATATGTTTCGGGGACTTTCCTTATGGCTTGATCTACTCGAATCTAGATTTCCTATTCTGGCGAGCGCCATCCCAGTCGAACGTTTCGGATATAAGCATTCGCTTACCATGGCTTGTTTGGTCAATTTGGAAGGACATGAATAAAAAAGTTTTCTAAGGACTTACGGCAGAGCCTATTGACGTTATCAATCAGGCAGCCAATGATAGAGTGTTATGGGAAGAGGCCAAGTCCTCTTATTCGGACTCCATAGAACCTTTGCTTGTGGAGGTTCGGGTTCCTTCTCCTCGGTGTCAGGTCGATGGATCTTGGAAGGCCTCTGATCCTTTAGTGGGTCTGGGTTGATGGTTTTGTAACAGTGAGGATATCACTCTGCTATTAGGAGCACGGAGTCTGCGACGTAGTCCTTCCCCCCCTACATTTGGAGGTACAGGCGTTGATTTGGGCGATGGAATCCCTTCTGGCGGCAGGTGTTGATTGTCAAAGTTTCGAGACGGATTGTGCATAATTAGTGGCGATGGTGCAATCTCCTGATGAATGGCCCGCCTTCTCTAACCTGTTGGATGAATTCTGCTTACTTCGATCCTCCTTTCCGGCCTTCATGCTTTCACGGATCCCGCAGTCGTCAAATGTTCGGGCCGACTGTCTTGCTCGTTATTCGCTATCTTTATTTTTTGAAACTTCATTTGTAAATTCTTTCCCTTCGGTTTGGGCAACCAACTTTGGGATTATTTTTTAATTTAATGTTTGATTGACAAAAAAAAAAAAAAAAAAGTTGTGACTACTCATTTAGCCTTAACTACTCGGTTTAAATAAACACGATCGGTTCCGTCTACAGAAATCCGAAATTCCAAATCAATAAGCCCAGGAGGTTATTATTTTTATAAACAACCTCAACTTTATTATGAAACTTAATGGGCCAAGAAAAAGAAGCCCAAATAGGTAAAAACCACGGGCCTATGTATCTTCTCACTCTCTAATTTTTCTTCTTCTTCTTTTTACGGACAGACACTTGTTCATTCTTGAGCTTTAAAACCGGTGGATGTTGTTCTTCTAAGTTCAAGACCTTGTCGGGTTCGCTAGTCTCTGTTTTAGTGTTAAATTTTGCTTTGCGAAGAGAGATAGTTAGTTTTCGTGAGGAATTAATTCTGAATAGAGGAGATTAAATTGTTTAAAAATGAGAAATTTCTTTAAATATCACTAAAAATTTTTTTTTTTCCAAAAATACCACATTTTAGTTTTATTTTCCGAAAATACCATAAAAGTTTTTTTCCCAAAATTACCACAAACACAAAAATTGAATTTTAAAGTTGTAAATTTTTTTTTTAGGTTTGAGTTGACACGTTTAGTTTTAGAGTATAGTTTTTAGAGGTAGGGTTTAATATTTAGAATTTAGGCATTAATTTTTAGTATTAGAACTTTAATTTAATTATATGGTATTTTTGGGAAAAAAACTAAATTATGGTATTTTTGTAATAAAAACTAATTTTAATGGTATTTATGATAATTTATCTTTAAAAATTGTATTTATATTTTGAAGAAGGATCTATTCCTTTTAATGTGTTTATGTGACTCACGGCTCAAAAAAGCATCATTATCATCTTTTATATCTGAGCATCGGACAGGGGGTCTAAAGTGAAATGAAGTCGGCAGTTTCATCGTCGTCACTCTTCAATTCGAACAATCTTTGCAAAACCTTCTTTAATGGTTTCTGAATCGAGAAGAAGAAGAAACTTTAGACCCCAAAGCTTAAGTCCTTTTGAATCATGCATGAGTCACCTCCACCAATTTGGTCAGTCCGAATCAGTTCTCGGTGATTATTTGGTTTGCATAAACCAAACCAAATGGTTTCAGTTTGATTGGATCTGGTTATTTTGCATCATTAGAGATTCCATGACTGTTGTCTGATACTTTCGTTGGATACTTAAAAAAATTCACAACCTTCGGTTCGGGTAATAGGTACGATGACTTTGGGTTAATTAGGCCTAGGTTGAGCTGTAGATTAACAATGGTAAATACTATTTGTTTACGTTTTTTTTTTTCTCGTTGGGAAAACGTGTTTCAAAAGAATTCATTAAAATTCAAAAGAAAGAAAAACTCACAAAAAAAAAAAAAATTTGTGGAGTGTTAAAGCGTGCGAGTCGCACGGTGGGACGGATGACTATAGAAAGGAAGGTGAGCCCCGCACTCACTAGTCTCAGTCACTAGAAGCATCCTCTGGTTTTATTATAGTACTGACAAGTAAGCAAGCAAGCGCATATTCTCTTACTTTATTGGCTTCTCTTCTGAACCTTACCACTTTGAGAGTATCCATGGCGGTTACATTTTCTAATCTGCACACAGAGCAAGGTCACAAATCCCTCGAGGAGCACCTCGCCGGAAAAACTTACATCTCCTGGTGAAACTCTCATTTCACCTGCTTCTTTCGTAACTTGTTTTTTTACTTACATCTTGACCTCTGGAGAGTCTGATTAGTTCATAATATGTTTCAGCGATCAGCTTTCGTTGGATGATGTGAAGGTTTACGTTGCCGTATTGGAGAAGCCAGGAGATGGCTTTCCCAATGCTAGCAAGTGGTATGATAACATTGCTTCCCACCTCGCTAAAAGGTTAGTATATGTAATCTCTCATTCGTTTGCTTCTCTTCTTGTTGATCATCTGGTTGAATTGCTTTTTCTGAGAATGATGACTTCTTCGATGCTTATTTTGTAACTGCTCGTCCAGTTTTCCCGGACAATCTGTCGGAGTGAGAGTTGGTGGTGGTGTTGCTCCTCCATCTGAAGAAGCTCCGCTGACTGAGGTAACTAACTTTCTGTTCACTTCAATTACGTTTCTTAACCAGTCAAATCTGTGAGGAATCATGTGTTTGTTGAATTGAAACTATTCTATGATAGTGTGAGGTAGAGAGATTAAGTAGGGGAATATGCAATTTTGGTGCTGTTGGAATGGTGATCTTAGATACTGGAATCTTTTTAGCTTTTTTCCCTGAACTTTATCTGCAGGCACCTGCTGCTAGAGCTGATGGTGGTGATGATGATGATGATGATGATATTGATCTTTTCGCTGATGAAACTGAAGATGAGAAAAAAGCTGGAGAGGAGAGACAAGCTGCTAAGGACACTAAGAAGGCTAAAGAGAGTAAGTAACCAAACATCAGCAGTAAGTTTTTTTTATTGGGTTTGAGTAAGATGCTCAACAACACATCTCCAGAGTTTACAAATGAATATAAAGGAGACTTCGCTTGAATTTGTCACTTTTATGTGGAATGTTAGTGATCGAGCTAGGATTGAATGTAAATGCATTTTGAGATATTGCTGATGTTTGGTTACTTCTCCTTACTCTAAATCTAAATTTGTCTTTCTTCACAAAAGTGCTTCATTTGTTTTTGCTTTGATGTTGCAGCGAAATTGGTACCTGTTGGTTACGGGATAAAGAAACTCACAATTATGATGACCATTGTTGATGACCTTGTGTCTGTGGACAACCTCATTGAAGACCATCTCACTTCAGAACCTAACAATGAGTACATCCAAAGTGTTGACATTGTCGCTTTTAACAAGATTTAGAGACTCCATAACCCTTCCTCATGAAAAAGCTATCGAATGTCCAGTTTGGTGTTCAGGCCTAGTCTTGTTGTGTTTCTCTTATGCTTTGTTGTGTTAAGAGTCTTTTTCTTTTAAGTTCACATAGTTCGGTCTCCAACTTCTTGTGAGCTCTTGTCTTGTCTAATGTGAATTTGCTGTTAAAATTAAAACTATATGTTGGGCTATATTGAGTTTACTGGTCTTCGGGTAAATACCTAAGATTTAAACTGCGGTTACTCACCAAAACTATTTACCGCGCTTTTATCTGTCCTCTTTTACCTAATTAAACTTAGGTTACAAGTTACAACAGAAGATAGCACAAGTCGATTGTGTGATTTTCAGAACCCTTTCTCTGAGTTCTCTCAATTTTTCATAGCTCTATGTTAAATATGTGGAGGGGATATAAAATATTAGGAAATTTGAAAGATCCATTTCTGAGCAAACATGCAGGAAGAAACACATGATAAAACCAGTAACCACAAACTCATACCATCCATCCATTATCATCTCTCTCTCTCTCTCTCTCTCTCTCCTTTCATATTTTCTTTATTCTAGAAGAGCAATTTTATCACCTTTAAAGTGAAGGAGGTACATACTGTCTAGACAAACTAAACAGATCTTTACCCTCAAAAGGTGATGTCCACTCTCTCCCATTTCCCACTAACGCAGCTTCCTGCACTCCCATTGCCACGCCCATCCCATTCCCATTCGCCATCATTCTTGTCCTTCCATTCATGTGTGCTTCATATGGTGATGATGTTGCCGCGTACTGTTGGCTTGGTCTAGGAAAAGCTAGGCCTTTATCTAGACTCCAGTCGATGTTGTTGTAATCTAAGTATCCCAGTGACCCATCTGCGTTCCAGTCCAGGCCCGAAGAAGACCTTGATCCAAACCCTGAGAAGAGCCCAAGAGAAGCAGCTGGAGCCACAGCAAGCGGTGCAGAAGCCCCTGGCATTCTGTGACTATTGTTGTTCACTTGGCCTTGATATTGTTGATACTGAAGCTGCTGGTACATCAGGTTTGAGTTCAGATCATTAGGAGGCAGAGTTCTTGAGGGCAAGTATCCGTTAGATTGAGCCGGCTCAGATCTATTTGCGGGGTACCAACCGCTGCCTGCTGCTGCTCCGGTAAAGGATGCATTCATGGAAGAGACAGGTAGGACATTTGTATTAGCGGACTGTGAGCGTTGTTGCTGCTGCTGCTGCTGCTGCTGCTGCATCATCATAACTGGTTCCCTCATATCTTGCTGCTGAAGTCTCTTAAATTGATCACCTAGGGCCGCCACATACTGTGTTTCTTCTGTTTGCCGTGGCAGTGGCATCTGTTGATATGACATGCGTTTCTTCTCTTCCAGGGCATTATTTTGTTGCAGTTTCATCCACTGCAACTTCATGTGAATTCTTTCCAACGAATTTACACTCTGGTTTTCGGATTCTTCACTAATGTAGCTGGATCCTCTGGAGTAACCAAGATTCTTTCTGTCAAGGGCTTCTTCCCCACCTGTAGGATACATACCTGAGTTAGGTTGCAACTGGGCTACTGTATTCTGACTTGTGTGCATAGAAGGGACTTTGCTATTGTTAACAGAAGTATTATCACTAATATCCTCTGCTTTTCTAGACGCAGTAGATTGGTCTTGCTTCTGTCTTCTTAATGCTTCTTCCGCTTTCTCAATGTCCCCCTCTGCTGTAACCACAGCTCTTTCTACATCCTGCTTGGTGAACTTATATTTTGTTTCCAACTCTAAGATTCTACCCAACTCTTGTGATATGTCAAGCTTTAAATTCCCAGAGGTAGGATCTAGTTTCTTATCTTCTACTTTTGCCCCACCATCATCAAGCAGCCAATTAACAGACTCCTCTATTTTCCCTTCATTTAACATAAGCGCATAAGTTGCTCGCTCCTGAGCAATACCCATAGCCATTATCTTCTGAGTATGGACTTCAAGTTTTCTCGACATCAGATACTGACAGCAACGCTCGTGCAACTCCTGAGCTCGCTTTTCCTTTTGCCGTTGGTGCTTTCTTTCATTTTTCAGTCGCATCTTTTCTCGCTTTTCATTGTCAGCTCCAGGGACGATTTCTTGCTTTGCAGCAGTACTGGGTACTTTCTCTTTGTGATCTTCCGAGTCACCTGACCAGCTACCATTATTAGAGACAGAATCACAGTCAGCTCCAGTTGAATCCGACTCATCAATGTTTCTGAACCGGCCATTATTGTGAAGAGACGAGGAACCAGTTGGTGAAAGCGAGTCAATGGTTTGAAATGTCCCCAAAAGAGGATTGTAAGCACCAACCACAACACCATTACTCGCACCCATGGATCCTGAGGCTTTACTTGGTGTCTTCTGTGAATCGTTCATAACCTTCTTGTCTCTGGATTTAGTCTTGGATGCGCTAGACATCTTCTCAAAAACAAAGTTATCCTACAGTTCCCATCAAAACGAGAGATAAGTCAATACAGAGCTTTATTTAACAATCATCAATGGTCATTTCTGAGCTGTAATGTCAAAGCTAGAGATTCCTCAATGAATATTCAAAGAAACAGAGATTTCACGGAGACGACTATTATAACTACATCGTTGAGGTCGCAAACGTATGGATCCGGTACAAGAACGAATCAGAAATGAAACACGCGACAACAATATCCGGAGATACATTTCTGAATCGAACAAGGTCAAAACGAAAATTCACGGCGACAAACAAAAAGCTTAGCAGTCGAATCGAATCCATAAACAAAACCAAAAAAGTCTCCTATGAGCAGCGAAAGGGACGAAACTGAAACGAATCAAGAAGACCTAAAAGGCGCGAAGGAAATGCGCGATTTGATAGAGAAGAATACAGAATCGAAGTATAGATCAGTGATGCGACGGGGGAGAGAGAATGAGAACCTGGTTGATCGGAGTCGTTGACGGAGAAGCGAGATCCGGAGAATAGAGGAAGAAGAAGAAGAAGGGTGGTGAGAGCTAAGGGCGATGAGGATGAGGAACGAGAGGAGTGCGATTATATGAATTATACCCAACCAAAAAAAAAAAAAAAAGGAATTAACTCGGCGTTTCGAATCCCCAAATCGAAAACACCTATTGGAAAAATTAGGGTTTGGTTTAACAACAACCAAAAAAAAAAAAAAAAAGCTAATTATTTTTTATAATTTTTACTTTATTATTTGATTTTTCTAACAAACAAACCGAAAAAGAGTTGCAAAAACCAAACCAAAGTCTTGTCATGAAAAATTTTAAAATAAATCTGAGCCATTGATTTCTTTTTTTACAGATTTTTTTTTTGTTTCAGTTGTTTTTTTTTTCTTCTAATTTCACGATCATATTCTGGTTGTCTTTGTTTGATTTCAGTTGTCACCAAAAAAAAAAAAAAAAACTGAATAATTAAACATTAGAAGATTTTACATTAGAAAAAAACATTAGTGGATTATTCATTATCTACTACATGGGTAGGACTCGGACAGAAGTATCGTAGTTTAGGAATTCGATTACTTTTGTAGACAACTAATAACGTTTGTACAAGATTCAACAAAACGATTAATAATTGGGGATTTTTCTGTTTATTTAGTCAAAAATAAATACATAATACAAAATCGAAACTACATAAAAAGCATAAAAAATTAAATGCCCTAAAAATAAAGTCATGTTGAACGTGGTGGGTTTTTAAGAAACCTCAATATCTAAAAAAATAGTCTTCCAAAGACTAACATATTGTCGTAATTCAGAGACTTCTGGACAAATTAAATTATACTAATGGGTGTCTTTTTTTTTTTTTTTTTTACTAATGAGTCATCATCATCGTCAATACCATTTAAGGAAGATAATAATGGTGAGCTGTGATTAATTTTGATTACAGAACGGCCTAATTCAATCTAAAACCGTATAAATATTAAGAAAATAACTACATAAAAATCGAAATTTAAATAACCGGAAAAAACTTAAACCGGAATCAATTGTACTATAACCAACCCGAACGAGGGGTTATCACCGGTCTAATCTTTGATAATCCTTGCTTTAATTCGGACCGGGTATTAAAAAAACAAAACGACAACGTTTGACTTGTCTTTGGGGATTGATGATAGTGGTCACTCGCGCAGTTTAGTTTTCAGGATTTGAAGCAAAACGCAAATGAGGAGCTTAGCTTCAGTTATCCACCACCATGGAGTCCTCCTCGCTCCAGCGAAATCGGATCGAATCTTTCTTACCATTCCGGTTGGTTCGCCGGATTTCAGAGCTCGTGGTTGGACTCAGTCTCGTTTCTCTCTTCTTATAACCCCATCTCTCGTCTCAGGTATTCTTCTTTGCATATTTCAATCTCTGTGTGAATGGACTGGATTCATCACCTCTCTGATGGTCATGCTAATGCTCTTTTGTGTTACGATTGTTTCAGCTGCTAATCGTCGTCTCTCTCATCTTCCTCCTATTTCTTGCTCCAGAGATGTCGATCAAGAAGATAATGTTTCTTCTTCAGGTGAATGCTTCTTCTCCAAAAAGTTTTTTTTTTTTTTTTACATTTTCTTATTCACTTTAAATTGTTTCTAGTGATCTTCAAAAATTCATGTTATGATCTTAATTTTGCTAGCAAGACACAATTTTATATAAAAGAAGAGGCTTTGTCTTGTGACAATAATTTTGTTTGTGGCATGTTAGTACAGAGAAGGAGAGTAGCAGAGATCTTCTATCACATAAAAGCGATGAGATTACAAGTGGAGGCTTGAAAGATTATCAACAAGAAGAAACTTATAAAACTTCCTTCAAGACTGTTGCCTTGTGTGTTAGTATTCCTCTTGCATCTCCTATTAACATACTTTTTGACATGTAAAGTGAAGCTTGATGATGTGACATTTCTCTCAATAGGTAGGCACTGCGGTAGCATTTGGAATCGGAATTGGTTTGAAGGAAGGTGTTGGCAAGGCGTCAGAGTTTTTCGCAGGGTATTTAGAGCTTAATATATGATTTTATTAGAAGTTCGTTTGACTCTCTAAAGGGATTTTATATCTTAACTGTTTTCAACTATTGCAGCTATTTACTGGAGCAAAGCTTGTCAGTGGACAACTTGTTTGTTTTTGTTCTTGTTTTCAAGTACTTCAAAGTGCCACTCATGTATCAGGTACCAAACTATCTGCACAGGTATTTAGCTCTTGACTATAGAGTATTCTGATTCAGTGGCACTTTCTATAGAATCGGGTACTTACCTACGGTGTAGCTGGTGCAGTTGTCTTTCGCTTTGCGCTAATAATACTAGGAACAGCAACTCTTCAGGTGATTTTTATCTTTGGATCAAAATGTTTGTTAGTGAATCTATTTGTTCATTTTATTTCGTTTTGCCGCTATTTAATTCTGAATTCTTGACTCTAATCTTTCAGAAATTTGAAGCAGTCAACCTACTGCTTGCTGCCGTACTCTTGTATTCATCTTTCAAGGTGCCTTTGTCTTCATCTAAGCATTTATATCTATACTTGATATGGAATATAGAGGTGTTCTGTCGTTTATTTTTTTTCTGCTCCCAATGTTGATTGCAGTTGTTTGCAAGTGAAGAAGATGATACAGATCTATCCGACAACTTCATTGTAAAGACATGCCAGAGATTTATTCCTGTCACATGTAATATGGCCGGTCACTTTCTTCGTGTTCCTCCTAGTTGCTTTTGTTTGTCACCTTCAAAGTTTATTTGGCTTAATTATGAGTAGTTAGGCGTCAAATTTTTCTGTGCTATTACTTTTTAGCATGCTACCATAGCTGATCTTTTCCTCCTTTCTTTTGTTTATAACTGCTTGCAGCTAGTTACGATGGAAATCGGTTTTTTACCAAGCAGGATGGCATTTTGAAAGTAAGTATATGACAAAATAAATATTTCCTATATATTCAAGGTTTATGTACAACTCACTGTTAATTCTTATTGCATGTGGATTCCATGATCAAAATATTCACCATTGTGTCTTTTGACTGGGTTCTAATTTATTTCAAAAATATTTTGGGCAGGCCACACCATTGCTACTTACAGTAGCAGTGATCGAGCTCAGTGACATAGCATTTGCGGTATCTTCTTGTAACCAATTTGTGAATCTGTTTTTGTATCTTTAAAAATGAATCAAAGCACTGATACTGGTTGCTCATTCTCTAAGGTTGACTCGATACCAGCTGTTTTTGGAGTCACTAGGGATCCTTTTATTGTCTTGACCTCTAATCTCTTTGCAATTCTAGGTATTTGTTTCCTATACTTGATCTTGTTAACTTCTTGCATGTCTCTTTTAAATACTCGCGGAGCTTTGAAGATGAAGATTTTAAATTTTTAACCTCTGGTGTTTGAATTACTATAGGACTAAGGTCTCTCTATACACTGATTTCCGAAGGAATGGAAGATCTGGAATACTTGCAGGTATCTATTATTCAGCTTCTTTGTTTCATACTCGAACTAACTAAGCATTAAATACATCATAAGACTGCCAGTAATGCTCATTACATACAGAGGGACTATGTAGTATGATTTGTATCTAATCTTCTCTTTGCCTTTTCCAGCCATCAATAGCAGTTGTTCTTGGCTTTATAGGATTCAAGATGATCCTTGAATTCTTCGGTATTACATATTATCATCTCTTCATCCGCATTTTCTGCTTGAACAAAACCATACAACTACCCAAAAAACCTAAGGTCTCTCAACATTTTTTCCTCCTTGCAGGCTTCCACGTATCAACCGAGGCATCACTTGGTGTTGTGGCACTTTCTCTCAGCACCGGAGTACTGTTGAGCCTAACAAACAAATCCAGCGACAGCTAAATAAGAACAGATACCAGAGGAAATCAATCAAACAGTTTCATAAGAATAATTTCGCATTGTGTTCATCAAAGCACTTCGCTGATGTGTTACTGTATATAAACACACAAAGAAAGAGCATGCTTTGCATCTTTGCAAAATGTATTTTAGTTTTTTGTGGTTTTGTCGTTAAAAGCTGCAGACAGAACAAGATATATTTTGAACCTCTTTAATGTACTTGTCTGGAAGACATGTGGGTTGTGTTGAGTCGGTTATGACACAAAACTTGATGGGTGAGGCCCATGATTGCTTAGAGAAAAGTTGAGAAAAGTCATCCCATGTGTCGTAGTTGCTCTCATTCAAGATAGTATATTACTCCTTATGAATAGTCTTCCCATTTCTCTAAAAAGATCATACTCTTCTTTAGGCATCAGAAGATCATACAAGGCATACTTTGAATGTTCAACTACTCTCTAAAAGACTAAAATTGGCGTTTGGCTGAGATAAATGGTTGAAGACTTGTGGTGGTTCTGGTGTGAACAGAGTAATTCCTAATTTAGTAGTGTTTACTTCAGCCTAAAACCAGAGGAAGTCAGTGAAGTAGATTGATCCCCTATTTTTCTATAAATGTGTGATGTTTATGTTATTACAAAACACGACAGTGATCTCAAATCTACAGAAGTTTACATCTCAAATCAAATTTCTGATACCATTAGATGTACTGGATTCATTGTAATCTGATGGAGATAGTCATGGGATTTATAATCATATCATGATGTTTTGTAGAACCAAGGGAAATAGATAGAAAGTGAGAGTTTGGTAATAGCAGTACACAAACGAAAGTCGAGAGATACAGACGATACCAGTTCAAACACATCATAGACTGGATTCACATTCACTTATTTTTAAAGAAGTTAAAACCGGAACTCTTATCACGTGTGGTTTGAGAGCACACAGAAAGGGGTCAGGAATGAGATTTAAACATCGTGAAGGTGGTTGAAACTCTCCAACTGCTTGAGATTCTCCCAGGCTTTCTCCAAAACCTTGGCTTCATAGACCTTCTTGGTCTCACCATCAGCCACCTCGACAGTGAGATGGTGCATTGTTCCAGCCACAACCTGTGTCTTTGCACCAAGGAGTCTCTTGTACTCCAATGTCACGTTCTGCATAACACATAAGATCAGATGATTGTTTAAATCTTATCAGATTCCTCAAAATTCGCACACATGAAACTGATCCCTAAAATTCTCAAAACTAAAAATAACAAATTCGTGATACGATTTCAATTAGGAATAATGGCCGATTCAACCTAGAGAGATCGGACGGAGAAAAAACAGCGATCGCACATAGATCGGGGGGGGGGGGGAGGGGGAATCGGATACCTCGTTTTTGTTGTGCTCATCGACAGCGAAACGAGCGAGACTCTCGACTTGAAGATCGTTAGCATTTAGATCAACATCGCGAGTTCCACCGACGATTGCTCCTCCTTGTTGATCCGCCATTTTCCGATTTTGCTTTTTTCTTTTTTTTTTGTTAATTTCTGGATGATCTGAGAATTCGTAAGCTGAGCTAAGTCTCTTCTTCTGCCGTCGTATATATATCAGTGTTCAAGAAAGGGCTAGGCGGAATCTGGGCGGTGATCTAACGCCTAGCGCCTAGAACGCTTAGTCGGGGTCTAGATGGTTTTTAGGCGGTTTAGGCGTTTACAACATAAAACATTATATATATATATATATATATATAATTATATTAAAATATATGTTATAAAAATAAAATTTTTATAAATTATAAACAATGATAAGAAAAATACATTTATTTAAGTTATATTAACAACATATAAATATTTATAATTACATATATAGATATAAAACATAATAATTTAATTATATATAATTTAAAAATTAAAAATAAATATTAAAATAAAATGTATGTAATTTTAAGTGGGTTAGGCGGTCATCTAGACGTCTGCTGAGCGTCTAGCGCCTAGACGGCGCCTAAGCGGCCGCTTAGACCGCTTTCTTGAACACTGATATATATAGAGAATCGTAAAGCGCGTTTTCATTTTTTTCCCTTGGAAGAATAATTCTTTGGAATAATTATAAAGAGATATTATGTGACTCATTTTAGCACTAACTAACTTACAGAATCTTTTTTATTTTATTTTATAAATTTTCATTTTTTTATGTCGGCCAAAAGAAAATAAATAAATTAATTTTTTACTTGGATAAATTAAGAGCAAACAAATTTCTCATCAATCTCGTGGGTAAATATAAGTCGGTTTGATATACCGGTTTTACAAGCATGAGACTAGATTTTTTTTTTTTTTTTTTACACTTTTTTCTAATATATATATTTTTGGACAAAAGCTTTCTCAAAAGAGACTACTAATTCCACGGTGGAGATGAGGATCGGTGTAGAGAAGAGGAAGAGGAACCGTAGTTGAGGTCAAGATTCTGAATCTGTTCCATCAGTTGTGAACGTCTTTCCTTGAAGAAATCTAGCCGAGTGGTTAGCTCCATTAAAGCTGCAGATGCTGCTGGTGGCTGATGATGATGATGATTTCTTGTGTAGTCCATCACCTACATATTACAAGACCATATATAATCGAGAACTTTTTATACAAATTGAATTCTGCATATCTTGAGATTTGATTTTTTACATTAACCGGAGAAAACTCTTCCATTGGGATCCCTAAGGATGCTGCATTCAAGCTCGGTGACCCTGGTACTTGTCTGTTGTTTCCTCTACCGTTCCTCCACTCTGCTCTTAGGCTAGTTTCATCCTATGTGATTTAATGCAAGTGAATGTTACTAAAAGATAATATGATTCTTGGTTATGGAATGGTGGATGATAAAGGAGTCGATGGTTAATGAGACTCCTCAGTTAGAAAATAAGATTGTACCGTTCTCTGGTTTCTCTCCTGATTTACGAAAGCAAGAATGGAATCAAAGTCCTGCTGAAAGGAGTTCCTGCCACATTGTATAAAATCTTGTGTTATTTCTCATAGCGAGTTTAAATTAAAGCTAAAACCAGGCACAGAGTATAACAAACTCACAGTTGAGTGTTGTGATTATGGAGAAATTGGTGATGGCTTTGAGCATCTGGGAGTGAACTTAAGTGATGCTGTCTCTGCTGATTAAGCTGATGATGTAACTCTGCCACTTTCTGCTTCAATCTCGCGACATCAGCTTCAGCAAGAGCTATCTCTTCTAGCTCAGCCCTTGTCTTCGCATTTATTGTGATGTTAGAACTAAGGAAAGCAAGAGATATATATATAACAGGTAACAAATTAAACTACTTTCTCAAGCTTAAGTGTATACTGACTTTGGAGTCCGCAGCTTGTGAGCTAAATTGTCCACAAGAAATGCTTAGCCCAACTTCAAGAGCGGATCGCAGGTCTCTCTCAGCTTGCAGTTGTTCTTGTAATCTGCCCACCTGATAATTCCATGGCAAGCATGGTCAGCAAAACAGAAGTTTATTTTCCCTCAAAATTATACAGAAATTTGAAGAATAAAAACAAATTTTCTCAAGAGAAAGTCTATATACATCTTGTTCAAGTGCCAACCGACGTTCGTGCAAAGCCTGCTTCCTTCTCTCCAAGCTAGCTTGTAGAGCCGCATTTCCTTTAGCCTGCAGTGATCTAATCAATCAATACAACAACATTATATTATCAGCATAAAATACTTCTACTACCAGAAATAGTACCTCCTTAGCAATTCGTTGTCGCAGTTCATCTTTCATGAGCTCGAGCCTCTGTATAAGAAGCCTACAAGCAGCAAAAGCATTTGGCGTCAAAATACGTCAAGCTCTTAATAACAAAGAGAAGATTTATTCTCAATTTAAGAAGTGAAGTAGAATGTTGCTTCAGTAAAGACCCTTTTTTTACCGATTTATATATTTAAACTGTTTTCGACCTTGTAATTATGAATTAAAAAGGTGTCAATAGGAGTGTTATAGATCCACAATGTATGCATTCAGGATTAAGGATCTTACTCATCATTTCCTGAGGAGTCAAATGACCCTTTAGCAGGTGTTTTCTTTCCCTGCACACAGTAACAAAGAAAGGAATTGAGATATCACCTTAGACTCAATTTTCATAGAACTATTTACATGCATCTAACATGTCATAAGATAGTTTGTTCCAAATAGATGGAACTTCCAATAACATCTAAACTTCCTAAGATGTTGATGGTTAGCGTTCTTCTAGAATTATGCAAGTAGATAAAGCTCACCTTGGCTATAGCACCAACAAACATGGCATCAAGAAAATTAAAAGAATTATAGATACCTTACAATGAAAGGAGAACTAACTTCGTCTAGTGGTGATAAAAGAGTTCTAAGGACAGATAATATGTTAAATTTAGAATCTCATAAATACTTAATAAATGCATCTGTGGCTAGTCAACTGCAGACACTATGACAACAAAATTACGACTTTTCATGCAAGACAATGGAAAACTTACGTTGCCTCTTCCCCAGGATGAAGAACGTTTCGCACTGACTGGTGATAAGCCAGTAGATTTATTTGCAGGTTTTTCAGCTGATGTTGTGTATCTAGGGGCAGTGGGAGGAGTACTAGGAGTAACTGAGGGCATAGCATCTCTACCTGATTGATAACAATTTTCAGTAGGTGATACGCTGGAAACTTCTATATCTTTACTAGGCTCTTCGATTTGGCTTTTCACTCTAGTGGGAAAGCCTGTACTCTCGACTGAACAATGGATGTCTCTAGGAGACTCAGCATCTGAATCTTCAACACCAAATCCCTGAGCGAGAGCACAAACAAAGGAAATAAAAAAAATTAGACTGGATTTTCTTGAAGCTTTAAATACTACCAGTTTCGCTACGGAAAACCTAAACATAAAACACCAAATATAACAAAAATGTCACACTAATCTACCATCATCTAAAGTAACCAAAGATAACAAGATAGTAGCCGATGGTTGAAGGAATGCATACAAATGGAAACGACTTCAAACTTGAATTCTGAATGTAGGTGTACTATGACCAAGATGTATGGGGAAGTGGGATAAGATGGCAAATAACAAACCTTGTAGTCGTACAGATCACTACCAGCATAATCACTGCTCTCACTCGGTTTTCTGCTCAGCCTAACATCATTCTCATCATCTGTTCCCCCTTCTCCTATATCCAGATTATGCAAGTCAGGACGTTTGACCTCTATGTCCTCTTCATCACTTGAGTTCTCAGGCCCACTGTCGCCAATATGAGAATCAGTAGAAGTGGAGCATCTTTTAAGATCTTCATCCTGCGAAGTCCGAACAAATAGTTGAGCAAATAGCATTGTGTGAAACCAGATAAATTAACGGATCAAATAGAATTTTACATTGATCATATTCCCATAGTCTTCCAATAGGGCTGTGACAATGGCTTGAGCATTATTGGCAGCATTAGCGGCAGCAAGAAGCTGGGCAGAGTTATCTCCTAGAGTGTCGAAACCTTCTAGATCACATTCTCCAGCCAGTAGAGGACGTAAGAGCAATGGGGACATACAAGCAGCAACAGCAGATGAAGTCATCCGGTTTTCACATGAATGAGAGGTGATAGTATGCATCATCTTTAGAATCCTGCAGAATACAACCCACGCTGAGAACAAAGCTGTTTGAAGTAACCTAAATAATGGACTTCCAAGCAGCTTCCATGAGAGCACCACATATTTTCCCATGGCTTATGCAAATGAGGATTAAAATATTCTCCTAAGTTTATTGCCTAAGTAGAATGCCTAAGCCGTTTTTATGATCACTCATAGATCACATCTGAAAGCATACCGCAGTAGTAGTCGCCTGTTTGGTTCTGGAAATGTTTCATTTAAAGCAGAGCGCAGTGATTTAACTCGAGCTTCATTATGATCAATTTCTGTAGAAAAAGGTAAAACGCAAGTTATATACACACATATACCAAAGTACAAACATAAATTCCATATATATAAAGCCTTACTATACGCCTCCAGCAAAGCAGTGCAGCACGACGCTGGGACTGGAGAAGAAGGCAACTGCCGCAGAACATGCTGCAGATACAATAGCATGGCATAAATATGTCAACAAAATAGTTAAAACTGGAAAATATAGTTGACACACAATATAGTACCTTAACACAGTCTCCAACAACATGTGGATCCTCTTCAGGACTGAATTCTGTCTTGCCTAGATAAGTACATTTGGAAAAATACAGAAAATGAGCTTTCCTACATCTATATACATATACCTTTCCGAGATTTTTCTATACAAAAGAAAATGTCAATATGTACAAGATCAATACCTTGTTCGTAGTCTAGAACTCTGCGTTCTACCTCTTCAACATCTGCAGACTGTCTTAAGATTCCTTCTACTTTGGTTCCTGTGCAGACAAAAAGGTGTACTATCAAATCGAGAACATTTATCTGGGTAATTAGAAACAAAAACCACTTCTATAATAGCGTATATCAATAGGAATCAAAAACCTATATATATACTGAAGATAATATAAAAACCCTACTTTTTAGAGGATAAACAACAGAGAATAATGATAAAGGTTTAGAACATGAAAGGTGAGAAAACTAATCAAACTAGGAGGCCAATACTCACCATATGTCTCAAGAAATTGAAGTGCTTTCTCAAGAAAAGATGGACTTCCGTCAATTTCTTCTAAAGCAAGCAAAATTGGTCTTCCAACAACAGAAGACTTCAATGGGCGTTGATCCCTCCCTGCATGCCAGGGTGTGATTGATATACATCCGGAATAAGAAAGGAGCCATAGCAGGGGAGCTGATAATTATAAAATAAATGAGAACTAACATGAATTAAAGGACCCTTCCATAACATTGTTTGCTTCATTTCGGAATATTCCATTTTGACCAATTACAAGTGTTGCATTGGGAGCTTGTGCAAGGGCTTGCTCAAGGGCAGCCTTCCATTCATATAAGTCGTCCAATGTCTCAGCCTATGTGAACCAAATAATTAGCATTTTATAGAAACATAACCCAGAATCATAACACATAACCAAAGTCAGCCACGTAAATATAGAAATCACCTTGAGGGTGAAGGCTCGTCCATCACGCCCATCTGGGAATAGTACAGTCAACAACTTCTTATCTTCTCTCACCACGACACTGAAAAAGAGGATGTTAACACAGGCTATAAAGTTGGAGATATTCTTATAAACAACAACCACAGGAAATTTATACCTCCCGGAACTGTTCAAGTCAATGCCTCCAAGAGTCAAATTTACTTCACCTCCTTTTTGTGGTAATGCACTCTGTCAAACAATGAGCTTAAGGTAAATTGGGAGTTGATAGTTTAAATCAAGATCCTCCTAAGCTTCTAGAAAGTTGATACAACCATCTAAGTTTTCATTTTATAAAACATCCTAAGTTTCCAAAAGCTTAACAGTAAAAAGTATTATATGAATTAAAAAACAGTCACATCAAAGGGTCACAAATACTGACTGGATCATTTTTGAAGAACACCAAAGAAGTTCGGGTAAGGATAAACCAACGTTTTTTCCAAGATGTCCAACCTAGTCCTGCCAATCAAAATGCCATTCAAAATTTAGTAAACAAGATGGTGAAAACTATGGAATCAAGACCGATACGCAATGGGTAGAGGTGCAGAGTAGATAAATCTTGAAAGAATATGAAAACATAGAAGTTTTACCTTTGGATGAAATGAAGAGAGGACCACTCTTATAAACCTGTCAAAATTATTACGGAACACAACGAAGGGTTATCATCAGTTTGGTTTGCTCTGGAATAGTTATACAAATCAAAAGACACAGAGCTATGGATTAAAGAACAAACAAATCTTAAAATGGTTTGGCTTCAAGGTTTCCTAAACTGGTATAATAAGACTAGCCTACTAATCTAATGAGGACAAAATATTTTCATTAAGGGTTGACTGCTTTGGACTTGAACGAACTGATGAATTCGAAACCCCAAAACTTACCTAAAAAAAGATGCATATATTCACTTCTATATTCAATGGCACCAACTCGGTCTCGACCCAATAGAGTCGTTTGAGCAAAAATCTAATCTTTTATAAGAAATCGTACTTAGGCAGTGTCACAAATGCATTCAATACGAAACAAAACACACTAATCTAATCATCTCAACAGTAGTATTCCACTTTCTCAGAAAGCAAAACGAGTGACTGTAATTACCGTATTCAAAGCTCCAGCCTGAGGTCGCTGCGTAGCAGCTAAAGAAGCCGCCATTGTAGAAGTACACACACTTAATCAAAACTAGGCATCCAAAAAGATCGTAAAATAAAATAAAATAAGCTGAAACCCAAAATTGCTATCTCTCCAAAGAGCTCCCCAGACGAATCAAACAATACACATTAGCCCGAATCGATGGCTTTATGAACTCTCATTATTCCTAGCCAAGCCCTGCCTTTATTATTTTTCAGCGAAATCACTGCAGAGTCTGACCTACTGCAGCTACAATAGAAAGATGATGAAAGTGAAGGACGAGGGATAGAGGGAACAAGAAGAAAGGGTATGATCAGGCACAGCAAGGTGTAGTCTAATTCAATGCAACTAACCAATCAAAAGACGTCACGACAAAGACAGCTCTTACCTTTTTTATTTTTTTGTCATGCTTTCACATTATACTTCTCGCATCGAGCGGTGGTAATATCGGGTCCGTGTTGATTTGGTTAGGCTTCGATTTACGGTTATTCGGTCTGGTATGATTTTATTAGAGGATTGAGAAATTAAAGATATTAAACCAAAATTAAAGTTTATAATTTCGCTTCTAAATAGATTTAGAAAACACATAACAAAAGTAAATCTATACTAGATAATTTTTGTTTTTGTCAAAAACACCATTCATTCAATATATTTGTTTGTTACTATTCTAATCCAACCATTCACCAACTTTAAATTAAAAGAGAATGTTTTGGCTGCTTAAGTATTTTTTGGTAAGGGTTAAAATTGTCTTTTCTCATAGTAAAAGTGTGCAATACTAATAAAAAAAACATTTTGTTGTGTTCTTTAATTTTAACTACTATGGAAAGAGAGAGGAGATAAAAAGACAAAAGTCACTTTGGCGTCTCCCTCGCTACCCTCTCTTCATCACTCGGGAGCCTAATTCATTCACCCATGGCAACGAGTTGTTCTCGCCGGTTAACAACCGGTTTAACAACGTCGATCAGGTCGGTCCAATCGCATTCCGTAAACCGACCTCAATCCATCTCCCTAACCATCCGTCGAAACCATCACATCAATCCTCCACCTCGTCTTTTATTAGTACCGTCGTCGATCACTCCGCGTATCATCAGACGGGGGAGGACTATCAAAGCTCTTTCACCGCCTCCGGCGAAGAGATCCTTGTATGGATCGGCGATCAAAAAGCCAGGCGTGTGCGGTTATGCCATCGGAGAAAACGAGGTCGAAAGGAGCAGTAGCAGCTGCGGCCATGTGGTGGTTGATCATGTTGGGACGGCGGAGATTGTTGTTTGGGCCGCGGCTACGGCGGCGTTTGGAGTCGGAAACCGTGTGATGTATAAGCTGGCGCTAGTTCCGCTCAAACAATACCCCTTCTTCCTTGCGCAACTCTCCACCTTCGGGTAAACTAACCATCTTCTCTCTGACCTCTTCGATCGTTAAATGCGTTCATTCTTTTTTTTTTATATATTTTTTTAAAATGTTAGATGATACATTTTGTGGTTTGCATGAATTTAGAGGTTAGTAATGCTAAAGAGTAGTTCCTAAGTGTCGATTTATTTGTTTGGTTAGCACGTTTAACATTATATATTTTATTGTGAATTTAAAAAATTGGGAATGTTTTTTTTTTTTTTTTTTTTGTTATGTGGTTGGTATTCTTTGGCTCATTGGATTTAAGTGAAATTAAAAAGTGATCGTCCTTAGAATCTTTGATTGCAAATACATTAAAAATTCTCAGAAAATATGGTAATTAAGACTATGAAAATTTGAATAAAATTAGAAACTTGTTGGAACGGGTCAGAGTTGGCTTGTAGTCTCTTTCGAGTTGGATACTTCTTTCTTACTTGGGTACATTAATCTACTCAAATCATTTCTCTACATGCAATGAATGTACATAATTAATTATTCACATTCCTTTTTATTATATTTTGGGATTAATCATGGCTGTTCCAAGTTAACAGTATAGATTAATTTATAACCATTTGCAAAACACTTTTCTATTGACAAAATATATAAAAGAAAAATTTGCTAGGGACATTAATTCGTTGATAAGATGATAGAGGAAAAAATCACAACGTATGTAAGTTGGTGGAACCAAGTTATCAAAATAAAAAAGGTGGTGGAACCAAATTGAATAGAGTCCGTCCATACATCACATATTCACATATTCATTATCCGCTCTCCTTATTAGGAGCCATTCTTTACGAATTTACGGGTCCACTGGCTTAGACTTAATTAATTTTTCCTAATGGCCCTACTAAGCTCAACCAAAACCAAATATTATGGTTTCTTTCCACTTTTGTAATGTAACTATTAACCACACGGAGAAAGTACATACAATTATGGGACCAAACCATAGTTTATTATGATGAGGTTTCTCAAACCAAACTAAACCGGAATTGATCACCTACATATTCTTGGAGTCCCTTTTCCATGTGTTTGCTGTCTGCTAGTCAAGTTTGGTTTGTTGCATATCAGATTCTTGAATCTTAACTTGTCAAACAACAACAAATGTTTTTCTCTTTGGTTGTTACCAAAATGTTTATGTTGAGGTCTCTTATGATTATTTTACAATGCTTAACACAGAATGATTAGATTAGGTAGAGATATATTTTAGTTTTTTTTTTTTAAATTTATTTAAGAACTATATATGATGGTTGCTATGTTCTTGTTGGACCTGAAACTTTTTTTGATCAATACTCGCCGTGAAAGATTTTGCTCTCGTATTCGTTTTCTTTAATTAGTGCTATATGATGTCCTGGAATAATCTTGTTTTATATATATATTATCAAACTTTAATTTACAGAACCACATTCATCTTTTGCTTATTTCTTCATGTATAGGTATGTAGCTGTATATTATACTATCTTGTATATTCGATATCGTGCTGGAACTGTCACAGATGCGATGCTCTCTGTGCCAAAACCTCCATTTTTAATTGTTGGCATCTTAGAGGCTCTAGCTGCAGCTTCTGGAATGGCAGCTGCAGGTAACAAACATTAACATTTATGGATTTCTCTACGCGATCCTTTATTTAGAATTGGTTAATTCTTTTAAGAGGGAATGAGAGTACTCAGCATAAATGCATTCATCTTACGAAAGCAACTTTATTCATCTTATTGTTTTTATTATGCATTTTCTCTACTCAGCGAATCTTTCAGGGCCATCTACTACAGTTTTATCTCAGGTTAGAAGCGGTATAACTTAATATATGCTTCTGTAATATTTGCAACTTCCTGGTTTAAGTATTGTGAAAAGACTGACAATTTGTCTTGTCCTTAAAACCATGTTTCCTTGATATTATTGCTAATAACATACTCAATTGTTTCTTGTAGACGTTTCTAATCTGGCAAATTTTCTTCTCCATCGTTTTTCTCCGGAGGAGATATAGCGTAAACCAAATACTCGGATGCACTCTAGTAGCTCTCGGTGTAATCGTCAGTGTGGCAAGGTTAGATCTTCTCAGTCCGCTTGCTCTAGATACTAAACCAACTTTCTTTTTGTGCTTCTCTTTTGGGTGTTTTCACAAAAAGAATCACCATTTTATTGTTTTTGCATCTGTAGTGGATCAGGTGCCGCTCATTCATTAAAGGAAGCCGGAGTATTTTGGATTCTTTTAATGGTCCTTTCTTTCTTCCTTCAAGGAGCAGGTACAGTATTAAAGGTTCGTTATTCACCTGATCACAACCTTCTAATTTACTTGAAATTATTCTCTTTAATCGATCTTTAATTCTTTTTTTCTTACAGGAAGTCATCTTTATAGATAGCCAAAAACGATTAAAGGTACCTTGCATATCACAGTGAGTTTTCGTTTTTGTTTGAAAAACTGAGAAATAATCTTCTCTTTACTATCACAGGGAGCTTCACTCGATCTATTTATAGTAAATTCATATGGTTCAGCTTTCCAAGTAAGTATATATTACCCTAATATATTCCTTTGTTCTCTCTAAGCTCTGACTTGCATTCCAAGCTACGTAATCTTTCTCTTTGATGTTTTTTTTTTCTTTTCTTTTCTAACCAATTAGGCCATCTGCATCGCATTGCTTCTTCCGTTTCTTTCAAAACTTTGGGGCATACCGTTTAATCAACTAGGTAGCTACCTAAAAGATGGTGCGGTTTGCTTCCTCAACATTGGGACACTAACAAAAGGATGTGATGGGGCTCCGCTTTTGCCTCTATTGTTTGTGATAGTGAACATTGGCTATAACATTGCGCTTTTAAGACTGCTCAAGCTTTCAACCGCTGTGGTGTCATGTCTTGCATCGACAATCTCAGTGCCAATTGCAGTGTTTCTGTTCACATTGCCATTACCATACCTTGGAGTTGCATCATCACTACCAACAGGGTTCATGGGAGGCACAATCATACTTGTATTGGGAATGATTCTTTACAGTTGGACACCACAAGGAGCTAACTCTTCTCATACTGATACAGTCATCCCTTCACCTCCTCCCACCTAGAGAGGGCTTTAAGTAAGGGTTTTTGTTTTCAATAAAAAAGATTTGAGAGATTTATGAAGATTCGTTTTGGATCAAGGTAATATATGAGGATTGAATGATGTATATATCGTAACATATTTCGATGACGTTAATGAAAAAGTTGACGCTTTCTTAGTTCGATCGATTTAGATCAAGATTCAATAAATTCAATCATATAACAAACGACTAACATATATGCCAGTTTTAGTCATTTTGCATTGAAAGAGTACTTTTACAAACTCATAACCCATCAAAATTGTATCCAAATACAACATCTAGAAGGAGAAACTGAGTTTAGAAAAAAAAAATATCATCTAAGCGTTGAGTCTAGATCCTGCATTTGAATGTTTTTTATGGATGCGTCATCCAAATACTTAAATGAACACTTTGATTAAGATGAAACTTGCCGATTGACCTTGAGTATGCCCTGCAAAAGTGGTGTTTCAAACAAATAAACAACTAAAATTAGCTCTAATACCAAAACTCAACTAATCCGAAAGGAAATTTACAAAAACAAAAGCCTGAACAGAGAAGCAAACTTACATCACAGACTGATCAATGATCATATGTCATATCTGTCAATGAGCTGTAATATTCTTCAGGAGGGTAGCTCTGTTTGAAGGCGCATTGTGAAAACAGTTCAAGCGAATCACTATCAGATAGTCCCCTCAGAGAATATATCTCGTCAGCGTTCTTGATTACATTCATGTCTCGTGTTGTGACAATGATCCTACTTCCAGGGGAATAGTAAGTAGTTTTGCTGATCAAAAACTCCAGTTGAGTTATGCTGCTTACATCGTCGAGAACTATAAGTACTCTTTTTCGACGTAGACGGTTCTTTATACTGCTGGATCCAATTTCAGGCGTAGCAATGTTTATATCAGTCTGACCAATAATTTGACAAAGAAGCTTGTTTCTCAAAGCATGAAGTCCATGCTTCTTAGACTGTTCTCTAACGTTTGCAAGGAAGCAGTAGCTGTCGAACATTTGGTATTGACGATTGAAAACAGCTCCATCGATGGCAGTCTTCCCACTACCACCAATTCCACATATCCCTATAGTCCGCACTTCATGTAAATGTAATTCATGTCCCAACAACGCTTCCACTTCCTTTACTTGAGTATAAGCTCCCACCAAGCCCTCGTCTTCACTCAAGCTTATGTTTTCTAGGTTTTTCAAAACATGTGCAACAATTTCATCCACAAGTTAAGATGCAGGCCTACAAAAACATCAATCATATGATCACAAAGAAAATAAAATACTGTAACTAAGATTTGAAGTGACTAATAAATCAAATACACCATTTTACAACTGTTAAGGGTTCGATTGTTTCAGTGTACAAGCAGATACCACAAGCTTGCTAATTAAGTCAAACAAAGCACATGTTACTTGCACTAAGATATCTTTTCTAAGGTTTCAAAACAAGCTAGAAACATAATTCTAGTGAACTTATCATATGAAGGTACTATGTGTCCTCTGTTTTTGAAGGAGGTTGAAAATATAAAGCTATACCTATAAAATTCTCGAAAAAACAACTCTTGAGAAATTCGCTACTAAACCAACTCCTAGGATCAGCTGACCAAAGTAGTTAAAGCAATATATTAACATTGAACATGATATCATCTACATGTGAATGTAAGCCATCTCAAACTTAAATTACCTCACTGTAGTTTTGATCCCTCGGGAGCCTTATCATGCCTAGAAAAGGCCACACTGTAGCTTCCCCTTGCCACCTGACCTCCATGGGTTCTACACCGAGAAAGACAGGCAAAACTATTTGGCCTCGGGTCCTCCTACACTCCATGATATTTGCAAGCTCTCTCAAACACCACTTGGAAGAGGCGTATTCCTTGGTAAACACGACTACCGAGATCCTCGACCGTTCGATGGCATCCAACAAAGCCGGCTCAATCTCATCCCCTGCATCAAGCTTTTCACTGTCTACAAAAGTTTATATTCCCTCTCGACACAGGTCTTTGTAGAGGTGGCCCACGAAATTCTCACGGGAATCTGGTCCTCGGAAACTGAGAAAGACATCGTATTTCAACTGAGAGTCAGCAGCCAGAGAAAAGTGTAAAGGCGGTGGTCGAGAATCACCACCGAGGGGATCAGCATAGATCGAATAGGAACCGGAGGAAACGGATGATGGGTAACTAGCGCCGAGGCCATAAGCAGCCGCAGCTGTGGAAGAAGCATGAGAAGGAGTAGGCCGTGGGAGTCTGATAAACGAAGGAAATCCTCTGTTTGAGGACATCTTGAGGTGCCGCTGGGACAAGAGCATCGAAGAGGGACGTTGCGGAGGTTTCGCGACGGAACATGACGGTCGACATGGATGATGTTTAGGTGAAAAGTTCCTCCGGCTGCTTATCCCATCGACTCTCATCTACTCGAGAGAGAGAGAGAGAGAGAGAGAGAGAGAGAGAGAAAACGGCCAAAACTAATCTTGTGGTCGTCTATTTCTTCTTTTTATACTCTTTACGCGTTCGTCTTCTTTGACGTGTGACTTAATTTACGTTTTTTATAAATAAAAAAAAAATCAAAATAAAAACTGTGTACCAAGGACGATGGTAAATATTACAATTTTTAAATATGAAAGATACATAGCTGTCCACTCCAACGATGTCACGACTCAATATTTAATCCTCTAAACAACAAATGTGAAATAAAACAAAAGCTTTACTTTTTTCCCGCCCCAAAGGTGTGGGACTCCCTCAGAGGGAAATCCACTTTGGGAACAGAGTACTTCTAGTTCTAGGGTTTTCCCTAACTACAGGCAAAGGAAGTAAAGCCGCTCATGTCATGCTCTTCTTGCAAAACAATCTCGATCGTCGTAGAAGAGAACAATAATAAAACGTTTAAAAAGTCAAATATAAGCCACAAAATAACAACCACATAGCTCTCTTCACATCTGAAAATTTTCAAAAAAAAAAAAAAAAAAAAAAAAGAGAGAACTTTCAAACCCTCCTTACATAATAAGTCTCAAATGTGATTCCAAACTTCAAAAAAGAAAAAAAAGATTAACGTCTATCACACACATACAGATGCCTTGTTATCTTCTCCTTAGAAATCTTATAAACTTATATTAACTGACCAGACCATCCTGATGAATCCAAAATAAAGTCTCATAAGACAAACATATCATTGTCATTATCTGGCTTGATCATTGCCGTAACAAGAAATTTTGTAAAATTCATAATTTTTAATTACGTAAATCATAATTTGCTAACTTGTGTTATCAACAAAGAAGAAAAACATATCTTAAAAATTTGGAAGACAATTTAAACTTTTTAAATTAATATGTTACGAAAAATATTCCGCTTTACAAAACAAAAGATCCATGCGCCCAACAATATTTAAATCACATAATTAAATCGTTAAATAACCAATCTTAGTACTCTCATTTGACAAAATCTCCCATAACTACTTTTTTATGGTTTCTTTAGCGGAATTCTCAACTTCTCAACCTAGTGTATAAGATTTCATTATCATCTCATACAAAAATGTTATTATTTAGTTATGAAGGAGATTGTCTAACCCCCCTGCAATTTAGAGTTTTAGACTATATTAGTCACAAGTTAAAATCTTTGGTATATTCAAAACTATAGTGAAATATTTGACAGTTCTTTTTGGTCGGTGGGGTACTTGACATTTGGAAGATAAGAACAGACAAATTTTGTAACAAAATGAAAATCCCAGGATTTGCTCTCAACCTTTGTCCTAATAAATCCTAAATGTTGTTTTACTTTAAATACCAAAATTACAGACAAGCTTTTGTCCTAAACTCCCTCCCTATCAACAAACCCTATAACCCTTTGAACCGAAGGCCAGCGAAGTAAAAACACATTCTATTCATAGTCATTCACAACCAAATCACCTAATTTTTCTTGCTAAAGAAGAAACAAAAACCAGGGAAGAAAAAAAAAATTAAGAGAAGAAAATTACACAAAAAAATTAAAAACCTTTCTATTTTCTCTTCCTCCTTTGAGCATTTACCTCTTCCTTTGAGCTTTTACCTCCTCCTCCCCCACCCTTTTATGCAACAATGGGAAATTGTTGCTCTCACGGACAGGACTCGGCCGATAACGGAGATGGACATGCACTGGAAAACGGAGCTACCACTTCAAATGCTGCCAATAAGACTGGTCCAACCGCGGAAGCTTCTGTACCACAATCTAAACATGCGCCTCCCTCTCCTCCTCCTGCAACAAAACAAGGCCCTATAGGCCCTGTCTTAGGTCGACCCATGGAAGATGTAAAATCTTCATATTCTCTAGGGAAAGAGCTTGGGCGAGGCCAATTTGGTGTCACCCACCTCTGCACACAGAAGGCAACAGGTCAGCAATTTGCTTGCAAGACGATTGCAAAAAGGAAGCTTGTGAACAAGGAAGACATTGAGGATGTAAGAAGAGAAGTGCAGATCATGCATCACCTGACTGGTCAACCTAATATTGTGGAGCTTAAAGGAGCTTATGAGGATAAGCATTCTGTGCATTTGGTTATGGAGCTTTGCGCAGGTGGAGAGTTGTTCGATAGGATTATTGCTAAAGGACATTACTCGGAGAAAGCAGCTGCTTCGTTGCTAAGAACCATTGTTCAGATTGTGCATACTTGCCATTCCATGGGGGTTATTCACAGGGATTTAAAGCCAGAGAACTTTCTGCTACTCAACAAAGATGAAAATTCTCCTCTCAAAGCCACGGACTTTGGGCTGTCGGTTTTCTACAAGCCAGGTTTTGAATCAGCATCATTGTAAAGTCCTGCATAACAAATAAAACGGGTCAAGGTTATACTCATAGATTTTTTGTTTCCGCTGTGTTGTTACAGGAGAGGTGTTCAAGGATATTGTGGGGAGTGCTTATTACATTGCACCTGAGGTTTTGAAAAGGAAGTATGGACCAGAAGCCGATATTTGGAGTATAGGTGTCATGTTGTATATCCTCTTGTGTGGTGTTCCACCATTCTGGGCTGGTAAAGATATATTCTACTTCTTATTTTTATCTACCCAAAAAATATATTAAACATATATGGAGATGTTTTTATATTCATGTGTTGTGTATTTACCTGATCATAGAGTCGGAGAATGGGATATTCAACGCCATCCTAAGGGGACATGTTGATTTCTCAAGCGATCCATGGCCATCTATCTCGCCTCAGGCGAAGGATCTTGTTAAGAAGATGCTCAACTCTGATCCCAAGCAAAGACTAACAGCTGCCCAAGTTCTAAGTAAACATCTATTAACATACCAAAAATGTCAAAAGCATAACAATCTCTCTGTGCAATTTAAAATATTGTCTCTAATGTTTTTACCCTTTGTAAAGACCATCCATGGATCAAGGAGGATGGAGAGGCACCAGATGTTCCTCTTGACAATGCGGTGATGTCCAGGCTCAAGCAGTTCAAAGCAATGAACAATTTCAAGAAAGTTGCATTACGGGTAACAATCATATTCCTTACCCAATAGAAAATAATATAGCTTTCAGTATATTATTCTAACCTGAAACCTTCCAACAGGTGATAGCAGGGTGCTTATCAGAGGAAGAGATCATGGGGTTAAAGGAGATGTTTAAAGGTATGGACACTGATAGCAGTGGAACAATAACACTCGAGGAGCTAAGACAGGGACTAGCTAAACAAGGTACAAGGTTGTCAGAATACGAAGTCCAGCAGCTAATGGAAGCTGTAAGTCCTTTGGATACTAGCAAGAGTTTAGCTTAAGTCAAATGCTGAGCAACAGTAAAGGAGACTCACTACCGATTTTTTGTTTTTTTTGCTCTGCGTTACATGGAATTCTACAGGCTGATGCTGATGGTAATGGAACAATAGACTATGGTGAGTTCATCGCAGCCACAATGCACATTAACAGACTTGACAAAGAAGAACATCTTTACTCAGCCTTCCAACACTTTGACAAAGACAACAGTGGGTAAGTACTCAACAATTTGTTATTCATAAAAGAATTTATGCACCAAAAGCAATATGAAACTTGTTAGGCAACAAAAATTTCACCTTAAAATAATGCTTGCTGTTCCTCAGATATATCACAATGGAAGAGCTAGAGCAAGCCCTACGGGAGTTTGGCATGAATGATGGCAGAGACATTAAGGAGATAATTTCCGAGGTTGATGGAGACAATGTAAGTAACTACAGTTCCTTCAAAAATGTAACAAGCAACTCGCAGTCTCATTAGTAGTAACCAAAATTTATAATGAAATTAACAATTGCAGGATGGTCGGATAAACTATGATGAATTTGTGGCAATGATGAGAAAAGGAAACCCGGATCCTATCCCAAAGAAGCGGCGTGAGATGTCATTTAAATAAACAATTATTGAAGTAGAGGAAGAGAGGAGGAGATAGAAGGAGAGCAGCACATTGGGTCGAGAAACTCATCTTCCTTTTCACAAATGAGAGAGATAAGGCAAAGCAAATATCAAAGAGAAAAGTTATTCTAAAGTTATGCTCGGACCGCTAATGATTGAACTGGAAGATATCTTTTAGGGAGGAGAGGGCTCAAGAAGGAAGACAAAATCATAAACTGGAGGGTTTGGGGGAGGTGTTTGATGTATGTACATTTTATTTTCTAGTTGTCTACTAGTGCTTAAAGTGCCATGGGGTTTCTCAATGTACTTAAAAAATTCTTTTATCAATTCTCTTGTATGTGTTTAGTGAAATTTGTTCTTACTTCCTAGCAAAACAGTGAGCACCAATTTGGAAAAATAATCATAGAGCTAAACACATATATCAACAACGGCTAAGGCAGAGTGAACCTAAAACCAAATCGATCAAGGCCTTCATCAGAACCTACGATTAGTTCTCCCTAAATATCCTTCAAACAAGGTTATCAACTGCATCAAAGTAATAAAATTTCGTAAGAGCAATAGCTAAATTTGGAGTAAAAAAGATGTATTTTTTCACTGATTGGTCGATGTAAAGGACAAAAGAGCAAACACACATAACCAAAACCATACAGATAAAAAGAGTTTCACATCTTCCCCCAAATTAAAAACCCTAAATTGCAGCAATAACAGGAAAACCAAAGGAATCGAAGAAGACAAATTACGTATCTTTAGTAGAGACTCCATACTTCTCCTGCAGCTTGGTGATCTCCTCTTCAGTCTTCTTCTGGTCAAACTTCTTGCTCATCTTCGCGTGTTGGTAATACAGCACGATTAGGTATCGATTCGCGACGTTGAAGCCGGAGAGATGGTCGACGGCGTTCTTGGCGTCGTAGATATCCTCGTAAACGACGAACGCCGTACCTTTGGTCGCCTTGTCGCAACCGATTCGAATCTGGCGGATGGCGCCGTACTTGCCGAAGATATCGTACATCTCCTCGCTCGTTATGTTGAAGGGAAGGTTACGAACATAGAGCACTCGGTTCACCTCCGGTGGGAGTCTTGTGTTTGCCTTCCGTAGACTGATTGTCGTCATACCCTTCTTCTTCTTCTTCTTCTTCTTCCTTTAGCCGCGGGTGAGATTTGTTGTTTCCGTCGCCGAGAGAAAAATATCTTTTGTATCGGAAAAATATTGAAATTATAAAGCCTCCTCGCGAAAGAGTAATTCTCTCATGAATAAAAGGGTAAAAACGTCTTTACACATGCTGGCTTGGGGATTCTTTTGTTGTTATTGACGGTACTTATATGTAAACCAATTCCACCAGAAGTAACCGCCTTAGTTGATCGCTACATTGATTCAATTGGGCCTGTTTAACCTGAAGCCCATTACAACAAAAAACACTCTTAAGCCCACAGATTCCTTCTTTGACTTTCTTCTCTTCTTCTTCCTTTTTCTTAGATTGCCTTTTTACTTAGAAAGTAAAGTTCCTAATCTCTGTAGAATTCCCCCCCCCCCCCCCCCGTTGTATAAAAATGTCCAATATTGATGAACCAACTCAATCATAATATTCTTCTCTTGTCATTCCGTCATCGTAAATTTGATAGTTTTGTGTTGTTGGTAAACCAACGAAAATTTCAAGTTTTAATTTTAATTTTCTGTCGTTGTAGAAGAAAAATAAAATGTCGTCCAGTTGGAGGCAGAATGATGCAACAAGCTTGCAGCCACCTCCGGAAATCAGAAACATTGTGGACAGAACAACACGTTTGATTGCCAAAAAGGGTTTGGAGTATGAGAAGAGGATCATGTCCACTTATGTGAATCATACAAAGTTCAGTTTTTTGAAGAAATCAGACCCTTTTTACTCCTTTTACCAGCCCACCCTTTCTAAATATCTGACCCCTGAAAGACATACTATGGCGTATCGTTCTCCTTACCACGTCCACCATGATTTAACATGTCCTCCAGGGATCTCACTCAAGGATCTTAGTGTTATTAAGCTCACCTCTCAGTTTGTGGCCCGGTATGGGATGGAGTTTGAGTCTCTCTTGAGGGAGAGAATGGATAAGAACCCTCTGTTTGACTTCTTGAAGCCGGAGCCAACTGATGATGATACAAGGTTACGTTTTCATTATAATCTTGTTAGTGCGTATTGTCATGTATTGAGGAGGACTGACGATTGTATGGAAACCGTTCTTCGGAATTTCTTACACCGTCTTCAGTTGGAGAAGCTGGAGGACGGAGTGGACACGGCTTTGATTGATTTGCATGCTTTTACGTCTGGTGTTGACTGTTTTACTTACATGGAGAATGATTTCTTTCCTATTACCATGCCACCACCTACACCCCTTTCACTCATGCTTGACAACCGTGGTATGCTTGTGCGTACTGACTGCCCTGGAGCTCAGCAAATCCTCCCAGCTACCCGTGATGCAAAACCTGATCCTGATCTTCCTTTTCCGTGGGATCGGCCTCCAGTACTACTTTCCCCTGCATGGATCAAACTCAAGGACCTTGGTACTATCAAACTCACAGCGATGTTTGCAGCGCGGTATGGGATGATGGATTTGTTGAAGGATGCGATTACGTCTCGGCAGTTTGAGTTTATGAATCCCATTGACAGCTGGTTCTATCTCTTCAATTTGCTTGTTGATGCGTATTCCAGAGTATTACGAAAGCCATTGGGAGAGCTAGTAGCGATTCCGTTATTGATTGTTTTTCCGTCCGTCTTCAATTCATCAACTTGTTGGATGGAGTGGAGAAGGGTATGATTGATTTGCATGCTTTTGTGGGTGGTGTCGACTGTTTTGCTCACATGGACAATGACGAGTACTTTGACAGGTTGCCACCACCTGTACACCTTTCAGTGTTGATGAATCAGCTAAAACAAATGCAGCCTCAGCTCACTGATGGGCCTCAGGATACCCAGCCTCTGTTTTTCCGACTGGCTTGTTCACGTGTACTCCAGAGTATTAAGGCATTCCAAATTGATGAGGAGGAGTGATGATTGTGTGGAGACTGTTCTTAACTGTTTTTTCCACTGTCTTCAACTGGAGAAGCTGGACAAGGGAGTGGAGACGGCTATGATTGATTTGTATGCTTTTGTGGATGGCGTTGACTGTTTTGCTCGCATGGAGGATGACGAGTATACTGCTAACCTGCCACCTCCTGAACATCTTTCGGTGCTGATGAAGCAACTTAAGCAAATGCAGCCTCCACTGGGATCCCAGCTTACTGGATACTCTGCTCAGAATCAAGATGGAGCTCAGGATATCAAACCTGATGCTCCAGCTACTCATGAGTGTGTAGGTGATGCACAACAGGGCAATCTTGAGCGCCCACCTTTAAGGGATCCGCCTCTAAGACCTCACGGTACTGCATCTACAAATCCTGCGTTTGCCACACTCAAGCTGGATGGTATTATTAGTCTCACAGCACTGTTTGTTGCACGTTATGGGATGGATTTGATGGAGATTGTGGTTGCGAACCCTCAGTTTGTGTTTATGGAGCCAACTCATCCAAGCTTTTGTACCTTCAGTATGCTTGTTGATGATTATTCCGGGGTTTTGAGGCCTTCCAGAAAGCTGAGTAAGAGTGATGCATGTGCGGCGACTGTTCTTGAATGTTTCTTCAACCGCCTTCAATTAGACAAGCTGGAAGAGGGAGTGGAGATGGCGGTGATTGATTTGCAATCTTTCCTGGTTGGTGTTGACTATTTTGCTTGCATACGTGGTGGTATGGTTTCTCAGCCTCCTCTAGCATCTCAGCTGATTGAACCCCTTGCTCGGTATCAAGATGGAGCTATTGAAGAGTGTGTAAATGATGCACAACCGGATCATGAGCTTGCATTTACATTGCCTGAGGGGATCGAACTCAAGGAGATTTGTATTATGAAGCTAACAGCGCAGTTTGTGGCGAGGTATGGGATGGATTTTATGAGGAGAGTGGTTAGGAGGAACCCTCAGTTTGAGTTTATGGAGCGAACTAACAAGCGGTTCCCTTTCTTCAATAAGCGTGTTGATGAGTATTCTAGAGTATTAAAGCCTTCTGAAAAGCTGGGGAATAGTAAGTTTGATATGCATGCTGGAGGAGTTGTTGATTGTTTTTGGAACCGTCTTCAACTGGACGAGCTGGAGGAGGGAGTGGGGATGGCTTTGGTTGATTTGTATGCTTTCGTGACTGGTGTTGACTATTTCGTCTTCGTGGAGAACGATAACAATTTCAGCGAAGATTATTCTGATGTCTTGTGTTTTCCACCTGAACACCGTTCAGAGTTGATGAACCGTCTAACCAAAATGCATCCTGGCATGCTATCTCAGCGTACTGAAGACTTTGGAGCTCAGAGTATCCATCTTGGTGCTCCAGGTACTCATGAGTGTGTAGGTGATGCACAACCCAGTCTTGAGTGTCGTCCTTCAAGGGATCTGCCTCCGCCTCCAGCGCTCCTTCCTGTGAATCTCGCAGTCAAGTGGCGTGGTATTATGAAGCTGACAGCGCAGTTTGTGGCGCGGTATGGGATGGATTTGATGCAACGCGCGAATAATGTGCCTCCGTTTGAGTTTATGGAGCCAACTCATAGCTTATTCCGTACCTTCAGTGAGCTTATTGATGCGTATTCCAGAGTATTAGAGCCTTGTAAAAAGCAGTGGAAGCGGAAGACGGCCGTTCTTCAATGGTATTTCTACCGTCTACAGTACCACAAGCTGGAGGATGAAGTGGAGATGGCTATGATTGATTTGCATGCTAATGTGTCTGGTGTTGACTGTTTTGCTCACATGGAGGAAACAAAGAGAAAGAGAGAAAAGCATCTGAGGCGAAAGAGACAAAAACGTGAGTGTGATGCGCAGCATGAGGAAACAAAGCGAAAGAGAGAAAGGCGTATGAGGCGGAAGAGACAATAGAAGCAGACTCGTCGTTATTTCTTTAGGCAACGTTTTGTCTCTCTGTCTCTCTCTTTTATGTTTTCTCTTGTATGTATTTAAGTTGGTTCCAAGATGAGATGTCTTTCCAATTGGTTCATAGAAATCAGAAATAAAAAGACTAGCAGCATTTCACTTGTGTTTCTTTGATATATGTACATTTTCTTTTCTGGTTGTCTACTACTACATAAGCGCCATGGGGTTTCTCAATGTACTAAAAAATTCTTTATCGATTCTCTTGTATGTGTTTAGTAGTATTCGTTCTTACTCACTTCACTTGCTAGCCACACAACACAGTTGACACCAGTCCAGAAAAGATATACAAAGCTAAAACACACTGGCAAATGCACTGTGAACCAAAACCACGACATTATTTACAAGTGGAAGGCAAACCTAAAATTACTTGACCTTAAAAGATCCTTGAGAAACTACACTATGGTGTTGCAGCATAATCAAAGGAACATGATATTGCTTTAAGATCATCAAAGCAGAGAACTTTGGTAACAGAGTAATAGCTAAAAAAAAAAAAAAAAAAAGAGGTATTTCATTGCTTTGTCGATATACAGAACAAAAAGAGCAACTAAATTTAAAAACTTCATACACAGAGATAACAAGTTCTTTTCACATTTTCAATTGAAAACCCCAAGTCCAAGAAGACACTCTCCATACCATACTTCACAGGACGAACACATGGAATCGAAGAAGACAAATTACGTATCTTTAGTAGAGACTCCATACTTCTCCTGCAACTTGGTGATCTCCTCTTCGCTCTTCTTCTGGTCAAACTTCTTGCTCATCTTCGCGTGTCGGTAATACAACACGATTAGGTACCGATTCGCCACGTTGAAGCCGGAGAGATGGTCGACGACGTTCTTGGCGTCGTAGATATCCTCGTAAACGATGAAGGCCGTCGTGCCTTTAGTGGCCTTGTCGCAGCCGATTCTGGCGGATGGCGCCGTACTTGTCGAAGATATCGTACATCTCCTCGTTCGTTACGAACATAGAGCACTCGATTCACCTCCGGTGGGAGTATTTATTACGCTTGGTTGGGGATTTTTATTTACGGTTTAATGTTAAACCACTAAAACCAAAAGCAATCTACCAAACCGAAATCTATTTCTGGTTTGATTGCCAAAATTATGTGCTATTCCATCACCCGGTTTTGATTTTTTGGCATATTATGTACATGTTATTCAAAAACAAATTATTTTGTTACTGGTTTAAAAATTTTGCTTTCAAACCATATACAAAGATGTATTGGATTTAGAGATCATGTTTTATTCTTATTAAATTGTATATAACATACCAATTCGATTCACATATTGCTATGAGTCCATCCAATTCATATATATTTGTTGTTAATTTATCCAACAAGTAATCTACCAACGTAATCCAATTTCATGTCCATTGCTTTGACTATAATCCTATCTAAACATTATAACTATTTCAAATTTAAAGGTAATCGCATGAAACGGAAAATAATACCTTTGAATTTGATAAATATTTAAAAAATTATGAAAACATAATTGTGCCCACTACAAATGTTTACATTCATTTGTTGTATTTGAAAAATAAAAACAGCACAATTATATATGAAAGACTAGATGGATGAGAACTTGATAAACAACAAAATGTTTTGAAATTTTTCTAAAATGACTCTATTACCTCATTTATTATGTGAAGAATGTTGATGATTGATGATTTCACACTTTTTCTTTTAAAACAATTATTATTGTCATTATCCACTATATTTTCAGCTTTTGAAGTGATGAATATTAATGACAACTTTGATTAAGACAAAAAAATAACTATTGAATGTTAGAAATGGAGATGAAATTTGGATTACACTCCACCGAATATATGTTTATATAATTGTTTTCTAATAACATATGTTGGATAACTAATGTATTTACTTTTTGAAGCTGTAGAGATAACACCACAACAAAAACTTCGAAATGGCCAACGCCGAGTGCATTTGATGCTTACTGGAACACATGTTGTTATGGTTGTCACGACAGCTGCTAATGAATTTTTCAAGTAAGCAACATCTCTATTATTTCTTTCCGCTTGAAATTTGAACAACTAACTACATCACTTATAATTATCTCTCATTTTGTTCGTTTAATAATCTCTAATTAAAACTCTCTTTGTTAACTTTAGATATTATACTAAATTTAATAATCTCTCATTTTTTTCTAAAAAATTAACCGTTTGTTTGATTAGATTATTTTCAGTGAATCTCATAGAACTAACAATGTCGTAGTCTAACTCCAGACGTTCGAGCAGCTGTTAGTAGAGCTGTAAGCCTTGGAGCTACAACAGTTTCACATATTTAATGACGTTAGTAACATTTTTTTGGGTTTTATTTCCATTGACTTAGCATTTTTTGTGTATTCTCTTGGTTGTTTACTTGGCTTTTGCTGCTGGATTGTTTTTATGTTAGATGTATCGCTTGATTTCGATGTTCAGGTGGTTGGAAGTGATAATTACCGTGAACCAGAATTTAATGATTCTATTCACTCGTTCCGGGAAGGGAACAACACGTCGCGTAGCACTTATGATATGCTTAGATCGCTTGACTCTGATTCAAACCGTTGCTATTATCTCGATATGAAAAGAACAAAAGTATTTGTAAGTCTAAGCTTAAGGTTAGTGGAGGAAGTTAAGTTTGCTAGACGTGGCAAGCCTCCAATTTTCTATTAGCATTTTTGTCATATTCATCTAAATTCTTCTTTCATTTGTAACAAAGTTGATGTGAGGTGATGGATATTAATGACAACTTTGATTCAGACCAAAAACAAATATTGAGTGTAAGAAATGAATATAAAATTTAGATTACACACAACCTAATATATGTTTATATAGTTGTTGTATATTAGTATTTTTATTATATTCATCTAATATATGATGATGAACTAATGTATCTACTTTTCGTACAAAAATAATAATGAAAAAAGCTCCAATTGGATTTTAATCACAATTTTGATTTAGACAAGAAACAAGTATTGAGTGTTAGGACTGGAGAATGAAATTTGAATTAGACACGACCGAATATATAAAGAAGATTCTCATATTTATTTAATAATCTCTTTTTTTCTCAAATATTAACCTTTTATTTGAACTATTAATTTTATAAAAAGATTGAAATTTTCAGTTTAAATGATGTTTTTGAGAAAATATTTTGTCTCAGATTAATTATTGATGTCCTCTTTATTCTATACAAAAATTTATTTCATTTTTATTATTATTATCCGTAATTTGTAGAGTGTCTTGTTATTGGTTGATAATATTACTTTAAGTAATGAATGATGTTTTAATACGGAAAAGACAAACAACTTATACAATCTATGCAGTTTCTTAATATGTGTATAAATACCTTAAACATAATCTAAAATGAATTTAGAGAGAGTATAAGAATCTAAATATTATAGTTAAAAATCTAGATATATAAAAAATATGTTAGATTTTTTTTAGTTTTGGAGGCTATAAATACCTCATTCTCCTTTCATTTGTAACTAATTTTGAAATCTAAAAATCAAATCCTTTTATTTTCTAAATATTTTATCTTCTCCCAAATTTGATTGGCTTGTGCGTAACTTATATTGAGAAACTAGAAGCTTCTAACGTCTCCTCTTTTTTATTATTCTTCTAACACACATGATTTGAGAAAAGAGAACATAGGCTAATTAACTCAGGGATAACTTTTACGTACTACATGGACATAATTCCTAATCGTCACTCTATCAGTATTTTTAATACAAATAATGTTATGTACAGATATTCGTATGGAATCAACTGATGATATGCAGAGTTCTATGTAGCTTCAGTTCTGACACGGTTAACTGGAGCTCGAAGAGAAGATAGATAATTAGCATCTGATTTCTCCATCCCATCGAATAGGTAACTGAAAGGAGGCATCCCTACATACTTGCCACTTCCTGGAACAACTTTAAGCTCCTCATTTTCCCATACAATTCGTCCTCCTGCTATTGTCACTTCAACTTTTCCCTGAGATTCAACAATCAAGTCCCCAAGAAATTAGCGGTTCTTTCTTCTATTACTCAGATTATACATATTTGCAAAAATGTATATTACCTTTCCTTTTCTGCCCTCGTAGACGTTTGTGTCGGATCTTGAATGATGAGACTTTGAGCTAATCACGTAGCTTGAGTTTGGATTCAATATGATAATATCTGCATCCGAGCCAGCAAGGATAGCTCCTTTCCGTGGATATATGTTGAAAATCCTAGCACTGATGACCAAATCATTTCAAATGTTAAACACATGAGTCACTAGTTTAAGCTCATTGGAAAACAAAAACTTATTTCAACACTAAAGGAAGCAGGGAAAGAGCAAATATACCACTCGGTGCTGGTTATTCGAACAAAATCTGTAGCAGAGATTTGGCCAGAACCCTGGATTATGATACAGAAAACGATTAACATTTCTGTAAGGAAACAAGATTGTAGACAGTCCACAACTACTTACCACCATCGTGTCCCATATCAGGTGCATCCGTTCTTCAAGGCCTATATATGAACAAGTTCAAAGTAATTACAGGTTAACAGAGACAATGAGCACAGAAAGAAAGAAACCAGTCAAGTCAGTTATTACCATTAACACCATTAGGTATTTTGCGGAAATCATCAAGTCCTAGAGCTTTTTGTGTAGAATTGAAAGTGCAATGATCAGTTCCTACAAGCTGCAGCGATTATACCAATGGAAGGAGAAAAAAAAGTGTTAGAAAATCTTTACAATTTTATATAATAGGTCATGTTAGTCTAAGTAGTTATTCACAACGAGGAAAGAAACCTGGAGGATTCCTGTTGAAAGGGCATCTTGTAGGGCTTTCCCGTGTCCTACTGGTCTGATAGGTGGACTCATGACATACCTGAAATATTGAGAAAAACTTTGAAGATCTGAAAGAATAAATGGGAATCATTTGATTAATAGACCTGAAGGATTTCTTACTTGGATGCAATTGTGAAGTCAGGATCCCAAAGCCAATGATCATCAAGGATTAATCCAGACACAACAGGCTCTCCAATAACCTTCTGTCCTGAAAATACATAACAACAAACTTTTCATTTTTATTGAGCTAAGTACTATATAACAATTTGAAAGGTACTTTGTAAATCTACCCATATGCTGTTGTACTAGTGGCTGTTCGAAAAGAAGATTGATTAATATCAGGATAATTTCAAGACAATGAGAAAAGAGAAAAAAAATTTAGTCCTACAGGAGTTGTAACAGAAGACCTGATTTTCGAGCTTTAGCAATCTCATCCATTGCATCAACACTCATCACATGAACAACATAGAGAGGCGTGTTAACAAAACGAGCCAAACGAATTGCTCTAGCAGTAGCTTCTCCCTCGAGCTGCCATTGTCCAACAACGATCTTGACTTTATTAGCGTGAACAAAGGTTTAGAAAGGCAAGAGCAGAGATGGGAGAAGAGAAAAAATCTATGAGCCTATGAGGCAGTATTATATAATGGAAAAGGCTGGAGTTAAATTACCACAGGAGGCCGGGAAAGAGCATGACCCTCTGGACCTGTAATGCCCAGTTCAATCATTCTTTTTTGTCCCTCGAACACTGCATCTCCATTCTCAGCATGAACCATCGCCAAGGCACCAAGGGATTTGCATCTTTTAAGGCCTTCCAATAGGAGGTCATCAGTGACCATCAAAGATCCTTTATATGCTAGGAAGAATCTGAAAGAGTTGATACCTATATAATTTAGAGATGTACATGCACTCAGTTTCATCTTAACAGGGAAACTAAGGGATAGAAACACCAAAACTGTGAGGCATTAAATAAGTCACGAGACATTTACCCTTTTCCTTGACCAATTTCTCCATGTCCCTGGAAACACCTTCATCCCACTTTGTGATTGCCACATGAAAACCGTAATCCATGCACGAGTTTCTGGATTTGTTTTCATAGGCTTCAAAACCAGCCACCAGATTGCCATTAACCGGTATAACAAAGTCAATATGCATAGTTGTTCCACCAGTTAATGCTGCAGCCTGACCACTGAAGAAATCATCAATAGTCTCAGTACCCATAAATTCCATGGCAAGGTGCGTATGGGGATCAATTCCTCCTGTTTACATTATAACGAAGAAAACATACTTATATGCTTCAAGGATCAGTATAAACGAAAGCCAAATAATGTAGCAATTATCAACTAGTAACGATTGATTAACCTGGCATGACAAACTTTCCAGTAGCATCGAGTACAGTAACTTCATCATCCCCAACCTGTTGTTACATATATATAGCAACAAGAAGATCAAAAAAATTGAAACTTTGACTACCAAACACGAAGGATACATTGAAAGGAAATAATAGTTAGACCTTAATGTTTGGCTGCACAGCGACGATAATCCCATCTTCCACATAGACATCAGCAAGTTGTTGATGGTGTGCATTCACAACTGTACCTCCTTTGATCAAAATCCTCGTCGATGAAACCCCACCATACTCACTCCCTGCACTACAAAACTGCAACAAACACATTTCAGACACACTTCTATCATAGTTGACTTTCAGAAATTAGAAATCTAATCAAATCTCCAAAATTCTATCTTTTCTATTTCTACTGTATTGGATTTAGCAAGATAACTTCAATAAATCTTGTTACTTGCTTTAAGGAAGTAGATGGTTCAAAGACACAGACCTGAGTAGTGGAATCCGAGAGGGAAGGCGATGGAAACAGAAGAAACAGAGAGAGGATGAAGAAGAATGGATCCAGAGGTCTAAGCGCCATTGATGAAGAAGCTTTAACTCAAGGATCTCCCTCCACCTGTGAGCGTTGATGATGATGATTCATCTTCTCTATCAGTTTCTCTTTCTTATTGGCCGATCAGTTGAAGTCAACGCAACGCAAAATCAAAAATCAATTGACAAAACCGGGTAGACCGGGTTAAATTTCAATCCCGGTTCGCGATTTCAGTTGAACCCTTTTGGGTAAAGAAGAGACGGTTTGATGTCAAGATTAAAAAGAAGGTTAGATTTCTTCTTCTCTTCGATCTTCTTAAGAGTCTCCGAATTGCGATTTTGCGTCTCGCTCCAAGCTGATGAGCTCTGCCTCTTCCTCCCAGGTAAAACCACTCTTTATCTCTTGTCCTGACCATCATCAGGCTTTTGTCTCCTTCTTACAGGATTTAGTTCTAGTTCAGCTTGGTCTCGTTTTTGTTATTTGAATGCAGCATTAAGTTTTGATTTGGAAAAAGGTTCCTTTTTGATTAATCTCGTACTATAGATGAGTTGATCAGTTGTTACTGATAGGTTATTGAAGTAAACTAAGCTTGAATCGAGCCATATTATGATGATTCTTTCTTTTGTTTAAAGTTACTGAATCTGCTGTGAATTTTTTTTTTATGGCAGATGGGTCAGCTCGTTGCTGACAAGCATGTACGTTACATTCTGATGGCAGAAAAGGTAAGTAACTAGAAACTATATCAAACCACTGTATTATGTCACTATGATTTATTATATAACTTTATCTTCTTCTTTTCAATTGCTTATTGAATTATCTTGAATTTGCTAGAAGAAGGAGAGTTTGGAGTCTGTTGTTATGGACCATCTGAGAATGAATGGTGCATACTGGGGACTCACCACTCTCGACTTACTCGACAAGCTGGGCACTGTTTCTGAAGATGAAGTCGTTTCATGGATCATGACTTGCCAGCATGAATCTGGTGTGTACTAGAGTATCATATTTCTCTACCATATGAATTTCGGATCAGCTCTATAAGTCTATATACTTACTGATAGAATGACAAAAAAAAAGGTTATAAATGGGTTAGGCAGTGAAAATATGTGTCTTGGAAAATTATGAGAAAACATTCATTGGTTGTGATTGCTAAGTAAGAACTAGCAAAAAGATCTATGGTTACCTTTGAAGTTATTGTGGGGTCTCACTTTTTATCCTGAATCATAAGATAATTGCTGCAGTTGAAATTGAAAAAAAAATTGTGTTTTTCTGAGCAGGTGGCTTTGCCGGTAATACTGGGCACGATCCACATATCTTATATACCCTCAGTGCTGTACAAATCTTGGCCCTCTTTGACAAAATTAACATTCTTGACGTTGGGAAAGTGTCAAGTTGTATCCTTTACCACTTAGCTTCTTGCTGATGTCTAACTCGTTCTTCTTCATTCACTGATAGTCATGTGGGAAGGTTCATATTTTTAAATAAGCAATGATGTGAAATGCAAAGGAAAAAACCTCTGTAAATTGCTGATGATATATATTATTATGGTTTCCTATACACAAAATTAGATGTTGCTGGGTTGCAGAATGAAGATGGGTCCTTCTCAGGAGATATGTGGGGTGAAATAGATACAAGGTATTCTTCCTGGCAATGTATTACGAAGACATTTATATTTCTTGTTGGTGATTTTACTTTGTTGAATCTTAACTGCAAGACTGTTTATGTAGGTTTTCGTACATAGCTATATGCTGTCTATCAATATTGAAATGTCTTGACAAAATCAATGTGGAGAAGGCCGTTGAGTACATTGTGAGTTGCAAAAACCTGGATGGTGGTTTTGGGTGCACACCTGGGGCAGAGTCCCATGCAGGACAGAGTATGATATGCTACTTGAGTATATTTCTGTGTCATCTACCTGATTGTTACTTGCAATTATTTTAATAGATGAACTTTACTGAATGAACAAGGCTAATCCCATCACTGCCATTTAACTATTCTAATGACTACTCGGATGTTTATCGTTTCTGTAGTTGACGTGCTATTGCTACGCCCTTGTGTAGATAATATTCATAATTTGTTTCTTCTGTTTCTGCAGTTTTCTGTTGCGTGGGTGCTCTTGCTATCACCGGGAGTCTTCATCATGTTGACAAGGACTTACTTGGTTGGTGGTTGTGTGAAAGACAAACAAAGACTGGGGGCTTAAATGGACGACCTGAGAAACTCCCTGATGTAGGCGTTAAGCTCCTCACCAATGAGAGACTTATGTATACTGGTACTTACACATTCTTTTATTGTTATTATTAACAGGTTTGCTATTCATGGTGGGTCCTATCGAGCCTAATCATGATCGATAGAGTTCACTGGATCGACAAAGCAAAGCTTGCCAAGTTCATCTTGGATTGTCAGGTTTGTCTCCAACAATTCAAGAAAAGTCCTATCGTTGCCAATAAGCTAATTTAACTGAAATCTCTCATCTCCTCTTCTTAATTTGAATATAAATAGGATTTGGACAACGGAGGCATCTCAGACCGACCAGAGGATGCTGTTGATATCTTTCACACCTACTTTGGAGTTGCAGGTAACTTTGATTTTGTCTCTCTCTCTCTCTCTCTCTCTCTCTCTCTCTCTCTTTAAACTGCTCATGTTGATGTTAAAGCCAAAGTGGTCTCATCTCATCAAATTGGTGCAGGGCTTTCCCTCCTTGAGTATCCTGGAGTGAAAGCAATTGATCCAGCCTACGCTTTACCTGTTGATGTCATCAACCGGATTGCCTTCACCAAATGATTGCTAATCTAGAGACAATTATACTTGCAATGGGTATAATCTTAATGGTCAAATAGTATGGCAGCAAGGCTTTATTTCCTTTGTTCAATGGGTAGTTTACTTGGGCGGTTTTAGAAGTTCTGTATGCTCAACCAAGTGGATTGGATTCAGTGATTACTGTGATAATGAAGTTAGATATTCTTGGTCCATTCCTTCGTTTCCTTCAGCACTTTTGCAAAACTCGAGTCTCAATGTTATATAACATGCTTGGAGATTCTCGAGGTTTCTAATTCCATCTACTAATGGAAACGAAGTTGTGTTGCTACATTATACAAATCACATTACTGTTTTGTTCTCTCCACTGTCAATTCTGTTTTACTAATTGAAAAAGTGGACTCATGTTATGTGTGTTTAGGAGTGTTCAATTCTATTTCTAATAAATCAAACCAATTTTTATAGGAAAATTGTTCAATAAAATTGTCCTATACACAAATTAGAGAGGAAACGAATGCATTAACATACAAATTAAAATTGTAAGAGAAAAAAACTAAAAAAAGTATTTGCAATATATTATTTTTGTTTTCACTTAATATTAAATTTAAATGCAAAATAAAAGAAAAATAAAATTAAAATTCTGGACATTTTTCTAAACCCTAGTAACGCCATTAGAGAGGGTTTAGTTGAAAGTGTTCCGTTTCTGTTTGCCAAGATTTGTTTGGTGGAGCCCTAAAAAGCTTTGGAGCAGACTCTTCTTCAATGGAGGCGCTAGCGGGAATTGAAGCAGACATCGAATCGTATTTCGGCGAGCAGGATCAACAGAAATCGTCATCGGACGGCTGCAAACAGGTCCCGTGGCTGAGTTGGGAAGAGTGGGACTCAGTGAGAGAGTCTCTCTTCTCTTCTTCTCCTGATAGAATCGCTTCTGCTTTGGAAAGGGTAATGCTTTCCTCGACGTGTTTTCTCTTTTGCTACATAAATCGAATCAAGCTTACTGCTTTACACCACAGAGCTTAAATTAGTTGAATCAAGCTTGCTACTTTAGCTCCACAGAGATTGTATTAGTTGAATCAAGCTTACTGCTTTAGACCAGGGAGCTTAATGGTTCCTTGATATCTCTGTAAAGTACAGATTTTTTTAATCTCTTTTGTGGATTTCAGGTTACAACATGGCGAAGCAGAGGATCTCTTCCAGCGCCTGTGGATGTTACTTGTTCCCTCATTGAGATTCAACTCAAAGATGGCTTTATTCCGTTAGTCTCTCTAATCCCTCGAAACGTTTCCCCATGATGTTTTTGAATGTTCATCTCATTTTCTTGTTTTTTTTTTTTTTTGAAAGGAGAGAGACACAATCAGCAGATGCATTGTATTCAGAGCATTTACTACAGATGCTATACTGTATGGGAATACTCAGGTGACTATGAGTTTGCTTCCCACTTCTTGATATGTTTTGGTTGGTTTGCTCTCTGTAATTGTTGTTGACTCGCATTTTTCTGTGTATGAAGGCTTGTGAACTGTGTCATAGAAAAGACAAGGAGGAGAGAAGATGTTTCAATTGCTGATGCAGCTAGAGCAATTGGTATCCCACGTAAATTAATCGATATTCGTCATGGTAAGAATCTTTGGGTGCCCTTTCCTTGGTTTTGTACAATAACTTTTCGATGCGTGCTTTATGCTTATGATTGATTTGATTGTTCTAATTTTAGAGGGCTCTCACCGTGAGCTCCCTGCACTCTCGGTGCTTCGGGATGCTGCAGATGAGGTACACTTTTTTCCTCTTGATTCTTATAGACTTCCTTATATCAAGTACTAGCCCCAGAATACATAATGTCTGCTTTGCTGTAAATCAAAACGTTTGCTCTTAAGATCTGTTTAAAGAATCTTTTGATTCTCTTTTTGGAAAGGTGTTTTCTGTATTGTAGTGCTTGGATGATACATAATATCTTAATTTGCGTGAATACATTTGTTGGTCATTGTAGGCACTGGAATGGTTAAAATCATATTATTGGGAGCCTCAGAAGTACCAGATTCCCTTAAAGAGAGATGGAACAGCTAGCATCAGAAGAGAAGTCAAATCCAAACTCAGGAAACTTGCTTTGTCCTTGCAGCTTAAAAAGAGTCCTCAATTTGACTCCCCTTTGGTCAAAGAAAAATGTAAGACAATTCATCTTTTGTATTTTGGACCTTGCATGGATAGAGGTAGTAATGCCAAGCAAAAAACGGAATATCCAATCTATGTCTCCCATGTTTAATGAAGTTTACAGAATTATGACATTACTTAGATGATACTTTGGTTTCGGTTGCCGCTAGATTATGTTGCATCTTCTTGCTTCACTTCGCATTTCTTTAAGTTTGTATAGTCATTAGAATTATTTTTGTGGTTTTCAGGTTCTAATAAAAGGATAAGGAAGATAGTAAGCAGCCTTGTTGAGTTATACCCTTCTTTCTCCGCAGAAATTTCATCTGTGCTCCTTGAATTCTTACTCAAAGCCTTGGATTCTTCCAAATCGACAGAATTTCAGAATCAGCCTGGCCAAGATTTCAGGGTCTTTCTAGATGAATGGAAACCTGTAATCATGGAGTTCTCAAATAGAGAACCTGAGTTACTTTTGACTCTACTCAAGGCAGTCCTTGATATGATCCAAAATAATGAACGGAGAAGATATGAAACCGGTAACTATTGGTTTGTTTTACATGCTTCTACTTCGACGAATTTCAACTCAAACTTGATATTGTTTCCAGATCGTTTTCTAACTTGATTGAATTGTTTGTTTGTTTTTAAATGTGCATCTTACAGAAAAGTCAGTGGAAGAGGTTTCTCAAGTTGAGCAGGTCCCTTTCTTGTTTGCATGGCTTGTGAGTCTTCTCAATGGGTCAAAGCATTTCCAGAGAAACAGTTCTTTAGAAGTGAAACCTCCAAGCACTTTCCTTATGGAACTTATTCGTAGATGTCTTCTCTTGGGAGCCTTAGGATACAAACTGGTATTTAAATCAGCATTTCTACTCGCAGAGATTGTGGGAGGCCGTGTCTTAAAGGAGAAGCTCAGTAAACTCCCTCTCATGCATGAAAGCTCTGCAAGTGTTCTATTGGAACAGAGTTCTACGCTTGTAACAGCCCCTACAACGCTCCTTGAGCGAGAGAAGAATCTCGATAATGCAGGCAAGCGACTTGAGTTTGTCAAACTTCAACTCTCAAAGAAAAAAGGTATTGACACAGACAAAACCACTAACAGATGGAGAAAGGCGAAAACATGGAGCCCTTGTCCGATTGGTATGTTGCCTCGGATCATTGGATCTTCTGGACGTTTACCTCTTCTGGACTGTCAGAACGCTCAGAGCATCTCAAAACAAGCACAAGGTAACAACAATGCTAAGAGAGGAGCTGAGTGCAATAGGCAGCAATTGGAGAACTCGCCATTTAAGCGAGCAAAGACGGGTGCAGAAGATTCTGAATCAAATGATGTGACCCCATTAGAAACATATATGGAAGAGGCTGAGATGGATATTGAACATGCATATGACAACACTGAAACTGAAGCTGACGAGAATCTGATGTGGAATGATGAAGAGGAAAGCAGAAGCTGCCTTATGATAGATGGTGAATGGAAAAGAGTAAATGATGGAGTGCTAGTGGGGATGGCTTCCAGCGTTACAGTTTGTGTTTGAGATCTCTGCAAATGTTACAATTAAAGCGACATCTTTTTGAGAAAATAGTTCTGATATTTGATCATTTTTTTTTTAAGGTAGAGCATGTGACACAACGTCAATAGTGCCATACAGATATTGAAACACTTAAGTAACAAATTAAGGAACAATTTATTATACATGAATATTGAATAGTGAACATTGTCGGTAGTAGTATTGCTTTTATAGACAGAGAAGAGATGGGAGAAAACACCCCTAAGACCAAAATGTTACAAATCTGACACCAAATCAATTACGATACTAATTCAATTCTTCTTCTTCATCATCACAAATTTCCCTTTTCTTCTTCAAGGAATGAGTTCACCATTTTGGGCTTTTTAACCTACAAAGCCAATCCCAGAAAGAGACAGATTTTCCAGTTCAACACAACTTAAAATATAAAAAGGTATCTGCCAAAATACAAGATTATGGGTTCAACTGCCCTAAGAAAGTATAGGTATCTGGACTATAACAGATGTATATGTTCTATGAAGGATCCCGGAATACCGATAACACTGAGAAATTGTACAAAAGAGACATAACAGTACACAGATGCTTACCTAATAAGCTGTCTACAGTGAGTTGAAAAGTGCTTCTAAACCTCTCCATGACACCTACTTGAGTGCAGAATACAAAATTGGAATGTTTACAACTTTATTAGCCAGCAACCCTTATTGCACCCATCTCATCGATCTTTGAGCTTTTATGCTGCAACAAGTTAAACCAAGAGCCGAATCATTACAATTTACTAAAGACTTACAGTATTACAAGTTCTCTAACACCTTTTATGGTGGAAATTTCAGGCTGAGTATCAGCGACGAACGAGGAATATAAGAGGGCCCACTTCATTACCATTACCTTGTTTTTTTTGTGCCTCTGAACGTCATTAAGATCTTCATCTCCATCGTGTTTCCTTTTCTGAAATATTAGTGAAAAGATTCCATGTGATTTCCATCATATGAAAAACTCAAACAAATATTATAGTAAAACTGTTATAGAGCAGTCTCTAGATCGGCTAATTTCATGCCAAGTCAACAGGTTAAGAAAGCAGCCAAACTCCAGAGTAACATATTAGTATATAACAAGATTTTCCATTAAGCTATTCATCTTTGCCAAGACAGATACCTTCAACAAACAGACATGTTCTTACCTTATCATGATGTTTCTTAGAATGATCACCCGAATCATGGTGGCCATTTTTGTCCTTCTTTCTGTCTCGATCCTTGTCTTTATCTTTGTCCTTGCTCCTATCTTTATGCTTGTGCCTGTGCTTCTTATGCTCTCTATCTTTGTCCTTATCCCTGTCCTTGTGTTTCTTATGTTTCCTGTCCTTATCTTTCGACTCACTTTTTGACTTAGGCGGAATTGTAGGAGCTCCCTTCTCTGCCTGTAAGAAGAAACCGGGCAGGTTCATGTTTTAGTACAAAGGTCAATCATCTCCGTAGGATACCCAGATGTAATTCACCTTACTAGGAAATGATTCTCATTTGACCAAAGAACTTGATGTTACAGGAAATAGGACATTCATTATTGAGCCCAGTTTTCTAGCTCAATGTAACGTCAAATACTCATATGAAAAATGCGTTTAAAACTCAAAACAGCAAGAGACAGAGAGAGACAAAGGGAGTAGATTCTTACAGGAGGCAATTCAACAGGAGTCATATCATTGAGTTGGAAAGCCTGCTTAAGCTCATCTATATCAAAAGGTTGGATGCGAATATTAGTCTCCCGGCTCTGTGATAAGTTCTGAATAAGCTGATCTAATTGCATTCCTTCTCCTTTCCTGATCTCTGTGTCCCCAACCACATTATGAAGATAATGGGAATCTGACAGAGAGACGGGAAGGGATTTCTTGCAAAAGAATTCATGGTGTTGCACTAGTTTGAATTGAGATATAAGATCCACAGCACCACACAACTCTTTTGGACCTGCAGTTATAAATAAACAAACAACACATTGACCTCAAGGTGACCCAAAAGGACATGGAGCTACACAAAAGACTTCACGGACTGAAGAAAGGTCCAACTTTGACACCAATGTACCTCCGAATTTTAAACGTTCAGGTTCCATCTTCTCTATCGCACTCTGAATTTCTTTTGCATGATCACTGCATCATGTATCCTACACAAGTAAAAAAAAATCAATGAGGCATTGAGTGCCAAGGTACACAAACCAAAGTCAGCTTCTATACTACATAAATTGACAATGTCGTAGAACAAAAACTAAAACAGCTCATAACTCATAGGGAGCAAAAACTGATTAAGTCTCCAACAAAACTAAGTACGGACAAAAAATACGTAATTTAGCAAAAACTGCTATCAAGTCTCAAACTTTTATCTGCGAAAACATAGTCCAAGATCGAAATAATGAAACTTGGATCAAAAAAACCTCTAGAAATGACAAGAATTGTCTTAGTAAAAATCATATATACTAAAAAGTCTATCCAATTCTGAGGATCAAGTCAACAAAAACAAGAAGAAAAAAAAACAGTTCCTTTCGTCTATATGAAAGCTAACAAGTATCATGAGACTGCGAAGTAATCACTAAAAAACGATAATTAGACTCTCTCTCAATAAAAAATTGAGGATTGGAGAAACAAAAAGAATTGAGGAATTGGAAAAAAAGAAGACAAAAAAGACCAGTAGGAAACTAAACAAAGCCAAGATTCAATTTGGTAAGGGAAAGAATCGACATACACGTCTCAACAAAGCCAGATCTCGTTTCGTGTTGAGAAAACCCTCTATAGCTTCTTCTATCGCACCAAAAGATACAAATCGAAACGGGTGGGTATGGAGCGGGGGAAGTGGGTTGGGTTTGGGGGTATTGAGTATCCGAATTCCCGCCCAAAATTTTTGATATTTGCAAGTGATCGATAAGGGGACAGAGATCGAAGAAGCTTCGAGAGAGCGAAAGAGAATTGTAGTTTTTAGGGTTTGAGAGAGTTTTTTTTTTTTTTTGTGGATGAACCAATGAGGTGAAAATAAAAAAAACTCTGTTTCCTTCCGTTTTGTTTGCTGCCTCTTCTCTCAATTTATAATTAAAAAAAAAAAAAAAATCAACATTTCTTTTCTCAGTCAGCATTTTTTTTTTTAATTTCCTTTTTTTTCATTAAAGCCTTCCACGTGTTCTTCACGCGCGCTATACCCCAAATAAAATTATGGGTTTCCCAATTAAACCGTATTCGAACCGAGTAATGGATGAATCTCTCTGTCTCCCTAACCGTATTCAATCCAGTTTTATCGAAATATATTTGGTGGGGGTGATACAAAATACATACATATACTTGGATTTTTGGACTTTTTGTATCAACTAAAATACAAACATGATTTTAAAGTAAATTTACAGATCTGAAAATTTTAATCATAATCTTATATAATAAAATTAGAAAAATTTCTTTAATCATATGTTTTAAAAAGTTGACACAATAAGCATTCCTCCTTTTGACATGTGTCACCTTTTAAACTTAAATCTTATAATTATTTATTTTTATTAATTTTAGTTAAATTCAAAAATCCAACCCAAATATACTATTATCCATCTTTTATAGATTTAAAATGTATATGAATTATATTATTTCATCATTTATTTTTTTCCTTTTTACCATTTATTTTAATAACTAAAGTATTTTAAAATGATTGCATATTATAATGTAAATAAAAAGGTTCTTATCAAACTACACATTTCCTATTAACAATATTTTTTTATAATAAAGTAGATAACCTTCTCTAATCACATGCTCTAAGAAGTTGACAAATAGGCACTACTCTTTTTCACATGTGTCATCTTTTAAACTTAAATCTTACAATTATTTATTTTTGTTAATTTTTAGTTAAATTTTAAAAAATCAAACCAAGTGCACTATTATCCATCTTTTATAGTTTTAATTATAAATTTATATTAAAAATGTAAATGAATTATATTATTCCAGCATTTTTTTTCCTTTTTTATCATTTATTTTAATAGCTAAAGATCAAACTAAAATATTTTTAAAAAGTGCATATTATAATGTAAATGAAAGATTTTTATCAAACTACACATGTCCTATTAATAATATTTTTTTGGGGTCTTGATATATATTACAATCATCAAAACATATTTAAAGTGAAATCATTATTGTTTATAAGAAAAATTAGGTGCACAAATATATTTAAGTTATTAAATCAGTCTTATTTTATAATAATTATTATGCAATTAAAATTATTATTGACTAACTTCAGACAAGTGTTATTGGGATACAATCCAAGTTCCACATCTAAAGTTTGATAAAACTATCATTAATATATAAAGGGTAATGGTCAATCCACTAATTGTCAATTGCTTTTGAATTGGAAGCTCATAGTAAAACCCAAATTTAACATCAGAGCTCAAGGTTTAAGTTCTGGGGACCTACAAAAGTGGATACAGACATGCCTCTTGTTAACCCAAGTAATGGGGGTCCAAGAAGGGGTTTATTATCGGTCAAAGTGGGATCGGTTCGAGATGGAGTTATCATTTCGAGGAGGCGTGTTAATATTCCACATGTGGTCCTTGGTTTGAAGGGAGCTAGGGAGATTATTGAGATACAATCCAAGTCCCACATCTGAAATTTGATAAAAGTATCGTGTAATTTGATAAAAGCATATGTAATCTTCACAAATAACGTGTAATTTAAGAAAATAAATTATTAAAGAGAGAGATATTATGTTGTTACGTGAAATTTATTAAAGTAGCGTGTTGTCACGTGTAATTTGATAAAATAGCGTGTTACAAAACAAAATGCCATGAATTAAATAAAAAATGCACGACGACGGAAATTGAAATCCAAAGACATATAGTGAGATATCTTCTGCAATTTGAAGGAGACAAACCGAAAAGAATAAATAAACAGGAAAAGGAAGAATTGATGTTGTTCGATGTGTTAGTAAAATCAATTGAAAGAAGAGAGAGGGTGAGAGAGCACGAGGGAAGAGAAGAGAGAGAAAAAGTAATAGAGAAATTTGAGTGGATACGAGAGCATGAGGGAAGAGAAGAGAGAGAAATAGAAATAGAGAAAGCTGAAAGAGAGAGAGAGAGTTTGTTGTTTCCGTGAAAAAAATGATATGATATTTAAAAAAAACATGTAATATATAAAATAGGTATAAGTGTAATTGTATTTGAAGAAAGAGAGTACTCTCTGACAAACACTATACAATTGTGGTATTTTCTTAATTATGTTTTGTTTTTGTGGCATTTAGTGCATATTCTCTAATAAAAAGACGGTGTTTGATGTATTTTAAGATAAAATCTGGATTTTGAGTAATGGTAAGAGAAAAGTGTTGGTAATTTCAATACATGCACGCCAAGTTAGATACAGCATATAGTAAATATTATCTGTTGGAATCTTCTCATAGCAAATTTTTTCACATGATAGAATTTGTTATTAAAATTCTCATATTATTTTTAATATTAAAATGATCATATATACTATTGCAAATTGAGTTTTCTACTTATTTAATTGATTCAACTCTTTAATTAAATGATTATATATCTTTAAGATTTTGTTTCGATGTTGAATATCTTTTGATGAGTACTTCTACAACTTATAATCTAGTTTTAGAGACAAATATTCAATTAAACCTACGCATTGCGTGGGCATTCCCTAGTTTAAAAAAAAAATAACGTGGTTTTATGAGTTTTGGATTGGTAGGACAGAGCTAACCCGATTGATATATATGCAATTATGTATCCACAAGTTAGTTGAGGATGAATGTATGAAACATATATATACGACGTAGACACACGCGTATATTTGCTTGATATAACATCAGACATTTGACAAGAAGAGAACAAGTGTGACGACGAGAGGAAAATGGAATAGTTGGTATTTTTTTTTATCTTTGTGGGAATTTGAGTTTTTAAGTCATACTACTGGCTCTTCTAAAATGTGTTAATTCATGATTTTGTCCGATGTTGAATAAAAAACGAGTTACATGGGATATCTTCACAAATTAGCTATATATTAAAAACGTAATGAGGATAGACTGAGATACATATGGTATTACTTGACAAATATTGAAGGTGAGATGATGTATGTATAATGGAGTCATATCCATATATGTGATATAGTTTTTTTTTTTTTTGCTTTCTCTTAATCCATAATAAAACCCAAAAAAAAAAAAGAGAGAAGCAAAAATATATGTACATATAAAATGGAGGGGAACATTCAAGTGGGAAGTGGATTATTTCATGTGTGTGAGTGTAAATGTGGGTGAGGAATAACACAATGAAAAAAGGGAGTGAAGACAACATCATTCTCCACAAAGAAAGCTAAGTCTTAGAATCATCACTCCAATTCCCCTTTTTGGCCCCTTCTTCTCTCTTTTCTTACTTTGACCCTCCACATTATTACCATGCACCATCTCCCTATATGCTTGCTTTTATTATTGATCACACCCTCATTACTCTCTAATTACCAGTAATCACTACAACTAAAAAGATTAAACTACACTAATTACTACCACTTGACCAAATTAATCCAGCTAAGACCCCTGGACATGATATCAACCAAAAACTTTGTTATAAAATATAATGATATTTTTACAAAATTCTTCTTCTCTTTATTTGTAGAAAGTGATACAGAAAAAAAGGAAGGGAGAGCAACAAACCTTTTGGAGCAAGTCATAGGTTAAAAGCCCCATTGCTTTTTCTTCCATCACTTTCATTCCTCTCTTCTCATTCTTTCAGACTGACTTTGAGAGAGAGAGAATTTAACAGATCTTGCTCAGATCTTTTTATACCTTCTTAAAAAATCGATATTATATAGAGAAACTCTCTCTCTATATATATCTTGAAGATTCTGAAGAGATGGGAAACTACTACTCTAGAAGAAAATCTCGAAAACACATCACGACTGTTGCCTTGATCATCCTTCTTCTTCTTTTGTTTCTGTTTCTTTACGCTAAAGCTTCATCTTCTTCTTCCCCTAATATTCATCACCATTCTACTCATGGAAGCTTGAAGAAACCTGAAATTTTGGATCCAGAGCTTCATGATCTTGATTCCAATGCTGCGTCAAAAGGATCACTATATACTAATAAAGGTGGCGGTGAAGTTGTATTTGAAGATGGCAAGAGAAGGGTCTTCACAGGTCCTAATCCTTTGCACAACAGATAACTTTTTTTGCATCTTACAAGTTTTGTGAATCTTTGTCGTTTGAATAAAAATACATTTGTGCAAACAAAAAGAACCATAATTATTTTCTTCTTACACTGATATACATTATATCGTCGTATGTGATCTGCCGTGATTGTAACTTCTGTGTTCTTTCTATCCGGCGGAATGAGATTTTAAGAGTGTTGGACAACAAGTCTTTGAATATAGTTAGTTATTAATGCTGCTTATTAAGTTTCTCCATGATTTTTCTATTTAAAATATGATTAAAATGGGTGTGTTTAGTGTATGACACGCATAATTATCTTTTCTACCCATTGATTTGAATATGAAACTGGTGGAATTCCGTGTGGTACGAATAGTCTGATAATGATAATAAAATGAACATCATTGTTGATGCCAAAGAAAAAACAAAAGAAAGAAAGGAAGAGTTGAACATCATTGTTAAATTGAAATAATCATAAAGCTATAGTCTATATTACACAGAGTTGGATGTGAAAGATGTAAGATTATTACAAAGCTATTTCATGCTTCCATTATTGAAAAAGATTGGGTTGAATACCATATCATTATTCTACAAAAGCTGTAAAAAGAGAACTATTGAGATCGAAAACCCTATTTGACACTAATGAGCCACAGTTGTAAGAAAGAGAAATTGCAACCATTCTCAATGTTATCTTCAGAGACGACAGTTTTTAGATCTAAACTCAAATAATTTGGTACTATGGTATACTGTAAATTTTCTTACCATAGACTAGACTACTGTGTTTGACAAAAAAAAAAAAAAAAAAAAGACTAGACTACTGTATTTTAACCACATTTTACGAGGTGTGGACAGATGTAAGAAACAGAACGAGGCTGTCGGAAAACTGGAGATATAATGTAGGGACAAGAATGAGATTTTCGCCATGAAAATCAAAAACACAAAAACGAGAAAATTAGCATTTATAGATAACAAAAACAGAAAGTAATAAAAGATTCCGATCAGATATGGAGAATTTGGGAAAGACTTAAAATCATAATTAAGAGAACACGAGAAGAGAATTTTGCTTGCTCATAATTACGATAAACAAAGAGACAAGAGTTGAAGTTGTCTCCACATTACCAAACTTTTTTGGAAGCACATTGTATAGAACTATAGAAGACACAAATTTAAGAGTTTAATAAGTATCGCTTTGCAGCTTCTGGATCCAATTCTTCATACACCTGAAACCAAAAACACATGAGAAGAAAAAATGTCAAAAACATTAGTACCGATCTTCAATAAACGTCTTTATAAGATAATGTGCGACACATACAAGTTTCTTGTGGAGTTTCTCGAAAGCCTTGCAAAACCTCTCTGCTTCAACCTCACCAACCTGAAAGATGAAATGTTCATTAAAAAGTCGAAACAAAAATCATATCTATAATAGAAGAACATTTCATTATATGTGGTAGAATCAGAGATGAAACAAGAATCAGTTCATTACAGTAAAAGCATCTAAGCTAACAGAGTCAAGAATGAACAAGACATATACATCGATTTCCATTCTCTGGCAAACCTCTTATTCACAATTCCACATCAAATGCAATGACTATGAGAAGACTTTATCTACTAATACTATGAGCTCCAAATCTCTATTGGTAAAAGTTAGATAATAAATCTCATTCAACAACTAGAAACGTTTGAACAAAGTCACTGGTGATAGTTACCTTCTTTCCCGCAGCCGCTTTCAGCTTTTCCCAGAATTTATCTGTCATAAGAAGTCCACTAATCAAGTTTAGGGATGCAAAAGCAGGCAGATAAAAAAAAAAAGAGAATGCCCATGCTCAAAGATATGGAAAAGGAGCATAAGGAAATCCTACTCACAACAATAAAAAAATGCTTGCTTCTACAACTTAAAATCTAGCTATATATGTTTACAACAGTAGCATACAGATACCAGTCTGTGTTAAGCGAAAGGATGTATGAATAGGTGGAGATACTTTTTTCACTAAACCAAGAATGGAAAACAACAGCCAGATAATGGTCAGATCAGGTAAAAACATATCCGAGGTTAGCTGAGGAAAACACATATCACATCATTATACCATATAATTATAATTGGAGGAAATGTCTATTCTAAGACATTCAGATAGGACAATTTTCCCAATTTATCGTGAGGGTTTTCACCTAGTCTGTCTTGAAACACACAAGAAAAGCTACCAAGTAGACATCAAGATGCGTTTTGCAATCTTCATAATCGAAAAACATATCACATAGATTCATGATTACCCTGAGGAATGTTACTCTAACTTGGTTCTCAATATTGGGGTAATATGATTTGGAATCGTTTAAGACACATTTGATTGCTCTCTTCAATGAAGGAGAACAACCTCTCTAAGCTTTCTCTATGTAAACAATCTGACAGAACTATATTAGACAGCACTTTGCAGAACACAGGAAACAGCTGAATATCGCTGGTAGCTAATGCAATTCTAGCCGACCAAAAAAAGAACAAGAAAAGAAGATGCATACCTTGATCAGTCTTCCGATCTTGCAAACCTTTCGGCTCAGCTACACTCGATGCATCGTGCCACTCAGTTACCTGCGTTGAGTGATACCAAATTCCATCACAATTCAATCTTTAAGTTATCATCCAAAAATAAAGAAAAAGTAGCCTTAAAAAGATCTCAGAATATACCTCTCGGTCCACAACAGACTGTGAAGTTGATTGCCTTGAAGAGTCTAAATCAGCCTGAAAAACCAGAACACAGTGAACAATGAAACAATTCAGCATCAGATATATATACTGACTGACATTTGTAATTGTGTATTAACACAATCTTTAAGAAAACTCGATCACAAGCTAAGGGCAGTGATCAATTTTACTAAACCATATAACAGAGATAGAATTTTTTGAGGAGGAGAATTGATTAGACCTAAAAGAAAAATGAACACCTGCTAGAAAAAAGCCCTTTTCTAAACATAAACGAGTAATCTAGATGATGAAATTAGGGTTCTTTTAGAGAAAAATCAAGTTCGTTGAACAGTAGCAGCAGCAGCAGCAAAAAGAGTTACGGAGATAACAAAGAGAAGAGAGATTTACACGGTGGTCGCGAGAGCGTACGACGGGGAAGAGATCAAGGAGGCTACGAAACTCTTGGTCATCCATGGCTTCCTTTTTCTTCTATTTCTCTCCTCCGATTCTCTCTCGGTCTCTCTTGAATCTGACTGAGTCTCTTCTAATGCACCTTCCTTTCCCTGGTGAAAAGGCTTCCAGACTTGTTTCGTTCCAGCCGAATTTTTAATTTTTTTTTTCCAATTAATTAAAAAGGGATAATTTCATAAAATGTTAGATTTTTAATTTTGTAATACCAAAAATAACCAAACCTACTTAATCTGGGGTTTATTGGTTACTAGGTTTTTTTGTTGATTTGTCAAATTATTACTACTAACTACAGGATCTATATGTGGCCATCTTGGTCAGGTTTATCTAGTGGAATCATATTTTGAAAATATTAAAACTTTAATAATTGTTTTGAATGCTAAAAATGTGAGTGGAATGTGTAAACTTAAAAACGGTGAGTATGAATCTGAGGTTATATATATATATATATATATACACTTCGTTTCTTCTTATAACCAAAATCCAAATGGTCCTTATAAAGTCTCTCACGCATAATTTGATAAATTGGTTCGGCGACAGTCAAAACCAAACATTTTATGTCATTCTAATGTGGAAACCAAACCATTGAAAGTAGGAAGAGCATTAGAAGAAAAAGAAAAAGAAAAAAAAAAACCACAATGGACTCCATTTATAACAACACCACACAAAAAAAAATTAGATCCGACTTCACTTTTACACACAAACCATCACAAAACAAGACATACGTAACTCAATAAACATATACCGATCAAGGATAAGAAGATGAGAGGGGTACTTAAAAAATGGGTAATTATTTCATGCTCACTCATGATCCAGTATGTCTTCTTCATCCTCTTCTTCTTCATACTCGCCTTCCTCATCCGCAGTTGCGTCTTGGTATTGCTGGTACTCTGACACTAGATCGTTCATGTTGCTCTCAGCTTCAGTGAACTCCATCTCGTCCATTCCTTCACCCGTGTACCAATGCAAGAAAGCTTTCCTCCTGAACATAGCTGTGAACTGCTCGCTCACCCGCCTAAACATCTCTTGGATCGATGTGGAATTCCCTATGAAAGTCGATGCCATTGAGAGACCTCGAGGCGCTATGTCACAGACGCTTGACTTCACGTTGTTCGGAATCCATTCCACAAAGTAGGAAGAGTTTTTGTTCTGCACGTTTATCATCTGCTCGTCCACTTCTTTTGTGCTCATCTTGCCACGGAACATGGCTGAGGCAGTTAGGTACCGGCCGTGACGTGGGTCCGCTGCGCACATCATGTTCTTTGAATCCCACATCTGTTGGGTGAGCTCAGGGACAGTGAGAGCGCGGTACTGCTGCGATCCACGGGAGGTGAGAGGGGCAAAACCAACCATGAAAAAGTGGAGACGAGGGAAAGGGATGAGGTTCACTGCGAGCTTCCTCAGATCAGAGTTAAGCTGACCCGGGAACCTAAGACAGCATGTAACCCCACTCATGGTTGCAGAGATCAGATGATTCAGATCACCAACTGTTGCAATCAAGCCATTACAAGACATCAGCAAACATTTGAGGCAGATAGAGTCAAAACTGAAGATTTAATCAAGGAAGCAGTAATATCACCAAACAGTAACATTCATGGTTGCCGACATCAGTGATTCAAATTTCACAAAACAACTGCAGAGAAGAAAGGACATGGAATGACTTACAGCTAGGAGTGGTCAGCTTAAGTGTTCTAAAACAGATGTCGTAAAGGGCTTCATTGTCCAAAACCATACACTCGTCAGCATTTTCGACCAACTGATGAACTGAAAGTGTTGCATTGTATGGCTCGACCACTGTGTCTGAGACCTTTGGTGATGGGAAGACAGAAAAAGTGAGCATCATTCGATCGGGATACTCTTCTCTGATCTTAGATATCAACAGAGTTCCCATTCCAGACCCAGTACCTCCACCAAGTGAGTGGCATACTTGGAAACCTGAAAAAAAGTTAATAAAATGCATATCAAAACCACAATGCAAAGACCTTCAGTAAGCTTTATTGGGTCTGAAAACAGAAACTAAGAGTTTACATACCCTGAAGACAGTCACAATTCTCAGCCTCCTTGCGTACAACATCAAGTACAGCATCAATTAGCTCAGCTCCTTCAGTGTAGTGCCCTTTAGCCCAGTTGTTACCAGCACCAGACTGCCCAAAAACAAAGTTGTCAGGCCTGAAGATTTGACCATAAGGTCCAGTCCTGACACTGTCCATAGTACCCGGTTCAAGATCCATGAGAATGGCACGGGGAACGTATCTTCCGCAAGATGCCTCGTTATAGTAAACATTAACACGCTCCAACTGCAGATCAGAGTTTCCAACGTAACGACCAGTTGGATCAATCCCATGCTCATCACATACAACTTCCCAGAACTTGGAACCAATCTGGTTCCCACATTGACCACCTTGAATGTGAAGGATTTCTCTCATCTTCTAGTTATCTGAAAACCAAATGCACAAACAAAGGATCTCGATTAGAAATCAACATTACATGAACAACACAGAACCAAGGTACAGTAAATCAACTTGTATCAGATCCAGATGAAATTAGATCGGACGTCAACAACTAAATCTGGAGATCGTAAATTGAACAATCTGTATCAGATCCAAACAAATCAATCCAAAAACACAACTCCGATTACAAATTCGTCACGGAATTTAAACGACACCACATTATTCAAGTGATTGTAAATCAAAATTTAAGTCAAAAGAGCACAAATGAAACAGATCGAGATCAAATAGAGATTTGGAGGAAAAGGATTCGATCAAGGTGGTACAGTAAGTGTAGTAGGAGTCGCGTATCTGTTCATATGCCCTAGGTTTCTCAGCGTACATATAGAGAACAATACAAAACGAGACTCGAAAGAGTGAACAAAGAACTCACAGTGTAGAGAGATTCACGGCGATTGAGACGATCGAGTGCGACGGCGATGGCTCGATCGGAGTTAAAAGAGGGGGAAGTAGTAGTGAGACAGGGCGTGAGAGTGAAGAAGAAAGGTGGATTTATTTATGAAAGAGTAAGAAGAGGGAAAGGGGTAAATTTTGATCCAACGGCTGTGGTTGGTTCACATATATCGGAAGCTTGGATGCCGTTGGATGGTGAGATATCAACGTTGATAGATATATTGGCGTTGGGTGAGAGATGTGGGAGCTACTTTGTGTTAATTGGATTGTGATTGTCGGTTCTTCCTTCACTCCCAAATACCCAATTATTGTTGTCACATGAAAATCTCTCTAACATTTGACCATTAGTCTCTTTTTTTTATACATTCGGACCATTAGTCTAATATAAAAAAGAGATAAAATTTTCTGTATAATGTGATCAAGATTATTGCTAATTCCGAAACGCAATGTAAGTTTAAGGAAGTTGTTTTTTGGCGTCAAATATGCATGAAAAAACTCATTACAAAAGGGAATTGATGAGATTTATGAAATCTGTAACAACCACGAAAAAAACAAAACTTGGTCTGTATTGCGTTTGACAATGTGATGTACTAAATCACCATTACCATGGCCCGAGAGTACTAGATGAATACTTGATGCATACATTGTACATACATTTTAACTAGAGATTTAAGTTAAGTTAGTTTGGACAAATTTTTTTTTTTTTTGGACAAAGTTTCGACAAATAAGTATTGAAAATATTAACATGAATCTTTCTCTACATGTGATAGCAATCAGTTTAGACATAATATGAAATATACATAAACTGTTTTTGGTCGATTATCTATACTAGTTGACAAGGTAAGCTTTATTTTGCTTAACCTGTGTTTGTGGCTGAAAAGAAGATAAAATATTGATATATATATACATATATATATATATATATATATATTAATGAATATTACAGAATTTTTTCCACAATAAGAAGTTATTATAGATTTCTAGCTAACAAAAGTGGAAAAGACATTAAGGTTAAGTGGCAAAATAAAATTGTTGTACATGGGGTCAAAGAGAAAGATATATCATATAACATGGGGGTCATTGTGTATTTATTAATTCATCTAATTATTTTAGAAAACTTAACCTATAATTAAGAAAAATTATAAATTTCATAACAATGTCGTAGTTACGACGATTATGTAAAATGTAAACCACGCATTGGATACCCTCGTTTGGATTTAATCATGACGCGACTTTGTAACCTTTAAAAGATTCTTTATAAGTTCTTACATATGTGGTGGATCTACTGTCAATCAATACATTTCACCATGTTCCACGTTGATCGGTTTGCTATCCGTATCATCATCTAAAGCTTATCGATGGAAAATTAATATTTATTTTACGTCAAATTTGTCGTCGCTTGCAAAACACTAAAAAGTGATGTTTCAATTCACTTATTACAAAATTTCAGTGGAACAATCATAGTATATGCTTACTACTCAAAACAAGTTAAATAAAAAAGCTTTAACTAATGATATACTAATAAACACCAGACGTGATAAACAATCTACGTTGATTAAGAAGAAAAGTGTTAAATGGATCTGATTAAGAGACAGGCAGCATAAATGCAAAATTTCAGAAATTAGGATGGTGTGTGCAAAATGATGAATGGCTTTTGTTTTGCAAAGCTTTTGTGGATCGGAATCTGATATCGACAATAATAAAATAAGGTCTGGAGATTATTTAAAAAAAAAAAAAAAAAAAAAGGAACAATGCACATGAACTACCTTTTGCTTCCCATGTGACATGCCAACAGCTCACCTGACTTCAATTCTAATTTTGTACTGCTATAGTTTCTTCTTCGGTTTCAACTTCTACCTACAAAGTTCATCCAGAGTTTGCTAATGTCATTTGTAGTATCTTACAGTAGTTGTTGTATAGTAAATTGTTTTTAATAGTTAGTTCTTGTAGATATCAAAACTTTAATGTCTAATTAAAAGTCTAACGATGTGAGAAAATAAAACATTATAATTTATATTTCATACATAATTTTTATTTTTAATTAAACACTAATATCGTCATCGTCATTCTTTTTTTTTTTTTTTTTTTTTCCGCATATGGTGCCGAGTTTTTTTTGTTTAATTTGATTTGCAAAACCTTCTTTAATGGTTTCTGAATCGGGAACAAGAAGAAGAAAGCTAACACTGAGATCCATGGCGATGGTGTTTACCCAACCCAAGAAAAACTTACTTCCTCTTCTTCTCTTTCTCTTCTGTATCTCCGTCATCATTCTACTCGTTCTCGTCTCCGAGACCACTCACTCTTACCCCGGACGAGGCACCACTTCCCGGCGAAATTACAATGGTGCCCCTCCTTTCACATTCCTCATCAAAGTCCTCACCTATAACCGTCTCCACTCTCTCTCCCGCTGTCTCAGATCCCTATCCGCCGCAGACTACGGCGTTTCCGGCGACAGAGGAAAAATTCACCTCCACGTCTACATCGATCATTTCAACCTCGCGAGGAACGATACACCTGTTGAAGATAACTTGAATAGCGCGAGAGAGATCCTAGGGTTTGTGGATAGATTCGACTGGAGATTTGGGGAAAAAGTGGTTCACTATCGGACTGATAACGCCGGGTTACAAGCGCAGTGGCTTGAGGCTTGGTGGCCTAGCTCAGATCACGAATTCGCCTTTGTAGTTGAAGATGATCTTGAGCTTTCTCCGCTTTACTATGGTTTTCTGGAACGCGTGATTCGTAATTACTACTATGATCCTTCCAATTTCAATCCTTCCGTCTATGGAGCTTCGCTTCAGAGACCAAGGTTCGTTCCAGGTACCACATTCTAATTCTGAAAGTTGAGCAATGCAGGTCATAGTGAACAAACTTACAAGGATTGAGATAGATCATGATCACATCGATCAACATATCCATTGTAGTTTCTAGTCATTGTTCAAATAGAGTTAAAACAAACTTTGTTGACACTACGTGAATCTTATATGTTCTTTGGATATACATTTTTTTTTAGATGATTGAGCTATGCAAGTTTAGATCAGTAAGAAGTTGGACTCATGTGTTTGTGGAGTTGTTCTTAGAAACGTCTGAAAGAGTGATCACTGAATGATTGAGTGATCAACTGCAGGTAAACATGGAAATAAAATACATGTAGATCCCAAAACGAATCTTCTCTTATATCAGTTGGTGGGAACTTGGGGGCAGCTTCTCTTCCCAAGACCGTGGAAAGAGTTCAGACTATGGTTTGACGAGCACAAGGCGAATGGGAAGAAGCCTTTCCTTGATGGCATGGTAACTTTCTTCTTTGTGGATTTTATTGTTTATAAATTCCAAGTTGTATGGGGGTCATTTATCATCTGGGATGTTTGCTCAGGTGTCAAATGGATGGTACAAGAGGCTGGGAGAACGAATATGGACACCTTGGTTCATAAAGTTTGTTCATTCTCGTGGCTATTTTAATATCTACACTAATTTTCCGAATGAGGGGGCTCTAAGTGTCTCTCACAGGGATTCTGGTGTTAACTATGCGAAAACCGCTGGGCCAGATTCACAGTTATTGAATAAAAGTTCAGTCAGTTTTGATTCTTTGAAACTCCAACCCTTGAGCAACCTTAAGTGGTACGATTTTTGTTTCAGCGAAGTTGTTCCCGGTAGGGTTGTGAGAAACCTGAATGAACTTGGCACCATTCTTCCTTCTGTGCAGATTGAGAAAACCATAATTCTGATCAGTCTATATGATGCAGACAAGATTTTCATCAGGAACTTACTCTGCCATTTCGAGAAGCTTAATACTCAAAACCACATTTTTATAGGCCCTAGCTCTGAGCTGTTCTATGATCTTTCAAGAAGGGGACATCCTGTGATTGATGCGGATATGTTTCTCGACAAGTTGATCAAAAGCAAAACTTCTTATCCAAACTCAGTGAAGGAGGCTCTGGGCAATGCATACGTTGTTCAGAAATGCTTAGAACTCGGATACAGCACCTGGGTAGTTTCAAGTAATGCGCTTTTGGTTGATAAAGGTCCTATAATTGATAGAGTCAGCTCAGAGTATGACTTCTATACGGGGGAAAGCTCTGGAATTTTGATTGTTCAATCTTCATCAGTCAGTCGAAAGTTATGGAGCAATGAGTTTCTACACAGCATTGCATCCTCAGCAACTAAGAATCCAACTCCAAAACAAAGTATAGATTTTATTCATCTAGTGAAGGAGCTAGTGGAGCAAAAGGGCAAGAGGATTAAGACTCTAGAGACGATGGGTGTTGCAGAGAGTACCGTCACCAGCACAAACCAATCGTTGGGAGATGGCAAGGCGGTGCTGTATTGGTCACCTAAGGTCGGTTCCAATATCATTCGGACAAAGCTTGAAGAGTTGAACTTGTGGCTCATTGATGATGATCTCTCTTGCAAGACTGTGGTTTGTCATAAGTCATTACGTTAGCAACATATTGGTATTGCAACAATTCGTTATTTAGTTTTTTGTTGAAAGTTATATATAGATGATGTAATAGCAGCAACCAATGGTAACTCGTTTTATATCAATATACCAAGAATAGATTCTTTGTTACCCAACAGTTGGAGTTAAACCAACATGCCACGCATTGTGGAATGACTCTTTAGCGTAATGTTAATAATAGGAGCCATTGGTCCGTAAAAGTTCCAAGAACAGTGAAAAAGAAGGTACCAAACAACTGAAGTTACTGAACAAGATCACAAAATTCTATACAGTATTGTATTTGAACAGTAAGTGAACCAAATGTAAATGAAAGTTAGGTGTTACAAACTGACAGACCTAAAAAATTGTTCCGATCCTTGTCAGAAAAAGAGAAAAACCAAGGAGACAATAAAAACAGCTTTACGAAAAAGAAGAATTCTTTAGCGTAGTCAAAGTGGCATAAGGTTTCTTAACTTTTTTTTTTTTGAATAATGCTTCCTTGCTAGGTTTGAGTTGATGATTTGCCGGTCTAGGTCCTTAAGGACGCTACGCGGCGGTATCCTAATTTGATTATGCAACAAGTTATTCCTCTGTCTCCAGACAATGTAAAGCAAAGCGTATCAATAGACGAAGCGTTTGAGGAGATGTTAGGTTTCTGATCTTTGTCCAATCGATCACTGAAGCCCAGATGTTAAACATGGAGTTAGACATTTCAAGCCTGTGGAAAATGGAGGTCCACAACATAACAACACTTGGGGTAAGGGCACTCAATGAAGATATTTATTTATGTAGTCTTGTTTAGACAGATCCAGAACAGAGACAACAATTGGTCATATACACCATTTCTTTTGTTAAATGGTTTCAATTGGTCATACCATTTAAAACTATAAATTTTTATTTAATTAGCATTATTATTGTTAAGGAAACTAATTAGCATGATTCATTATCCTAACGATGTTTATTTAATATAACTTGTGGATGAACATGTATCACGACAGAGCGTCACCCCCACTCTCACGTAGAATAGATGACATAACACCAACTCATGACCTCGTCTCTCCACTCATAGTACCATATTGTAGATTTCTTTTCTAATTTTCATTGCATTACAAATGTTCTATTTGCTTTAATTCATAAACTAGAGAGATAATTTTATTCTTAAGCAAGTGCGTATCAAATAGTACAATGATTGAAATCAGGTCAATCATTGTATATGGCTTTATAGTTGTAATTAAGAAACAAAAAAAAAAATCGATTTAGTCAGTGTGCATTAATAAAATTATGCTTTCACTAATTTGTTTGGTGCTGATTAAAGACGAAACATGGTTGGCAGAATACATCAGTGTTTTAAAAATCGGACCAAATTGTGAACCAATACGGTTCATGGTTCAACATGATAATCAGACCTTGATCGATTATAGTACGGGACAATCATGAAAATTTAAAGGTACACATCAATACATCATTTTAAAAATCATAGAAAAGAGTTTTAAAACATGGACTGTTCATTCTTAAGCATAATGTTTGGTATAAAATTTCTCCTTAGTCACGTTTTTGTTTGTCACGATAAAAACATAATGCATAAGAATGAATGAACAGTCCAAAATTTAGACCGTTCTTCTGCATGTGACATTCTGCATATGATCAGTTGATCATTATAATCAATCAACTCATAGACCACCACACCATGCCCAAACACTCACAAATATGTTTCACTTCGACGACAAAAAGAAACGGCCATTCCACCACCAAAATGTATTCTTTTGTTTGTTTTCAACTTAGCTTTTTGACACGTACCGTAAATTTGCATTATCATTCACTTCTATAATTCCCTTCATAAATCAACGGTTAAAAGAGAGAAAAAAAATCCAATTCAATGAGCAAATTGATTCTTGATCAAGTGTACTTATATCATTCTGAAAGGTTGGGTAAAATAAAACATATTAATATATAAGGACTGAATTCAACATACAAAGATTATTTCTTTATTCGATTTTTGAGAAATAGATATAATAATTTTAAAGCTTTGTAAAATCATATTATGGTAATTTGATCGACTCAATAGTCTTCTTTCCATCATGAGGTCTTTCAAAGAAACCCTTTAAGTAGTCAGAATACACAATCTTTCTATACCGAGCCGTCTCATTGTTCTCTAACACCTCCGGCAACGGCTCAATTACTGAATCGTGAACCGGTCCGCAGAAAACCGGAATGGAAACCCGGCTACAACACTTATTGACCACGACACAATGCTCCACGCTCCTATACCTATCATTGCTCAATACTTGTAACACGTCTCCAATATTCACCACGATTGCTCCCGGAATTGGAGGAACATGAATCCATTTGTCCCCATCCTCGGTGGCTCGAGCGTACAGGCTGCCTAAGACACCGTCTTCTTGTAGAAGGAGAGTGAGAGTGTTGATGTCAGAGTGGCGACCAGTTCCTATGGCCAGGCTTGGCTCAGGACATTTTGGATAGTAGTTGAAGTTCATTCTCATAGTTCCCATTAGGATATCTTTATTGGACTCATCGATGATTGAGTTTAGATTGTTTATGAGTATGTTCAAGATCTTCTCCGTGATCGGTTTAATCTTCTTGAAATGGTCTATCACTTGTTCCCTATACAAAGTTACCATACTATTTTATTATTTTTATATATAATTTTTACTGAATATATCATATCTATTATATTTTTATTCTAACTTTATCTAAAAGAAAATGAATCAGAACCGAAACCGCATCAAACCCCATATTGTAAATGACGTTAGATTAACACAATACTTACTTGCATACAAGAGGCCACGTGATAGCGAAGTCATGTTCTTGAGGAAGATACTCAAACTTGAGGAAATCTCTCCACTCTAAAACACTCTCTTTGTAAGGATTGAAACTTGTGGTCAACCAAGCTGTCTCCGACACGGAGCTCCCTCTCCAATACCTTCTTCTCTCCTCTGCCGGCAACTCGAAAAATCCACGCGCTGCCGTAATTATACCCTTCAACTCCTCTGGAGCTATCCCGTGGTTCACTATCTGAAACATCCCCAGCGTCTTCGCTGCATGGCAGATCTCTCTAGCCACGTTCGGGTCATTCCAGTTGGACACGTCAATGACCGGAACTGGTGATCCCACGAGGATCTTGTCGGAAGTGAAGCGTTCTTGAGGAGGTTGAATGTATGGATAAGGAAGCGTGGTTAGGGTAAGAAAGTCCACGAGTCCTTTCACTCCGTTTCTTTGGTTCACCACGTAATCTCTCACTTCGATATCGTCTGAAGAGGCGGTGCGATCGGTCGGACTCATGTTTTTTTCTTCAATTTCTAGTTATAATAGTAAGCGAGTTTTAGTCATTGATGAAAAAAATAGTACATGATGTGGATGTTTATAGACATGAAAATGTCACGTTGGAGGATTTTTAAAAAAGTGATAATGTAATTCAACAACTTGATTGGAGAAAAGATATTAAAAAAATAGAATAAAATAGTTTACATATTGAAAAAAAATATTTTCACTTAAAGTTAAAGGGAAGAGCATTTGTTTGTTTGTTATTTAATAGCTAATTAAGGAATCTATTATTCAATTTTTAACAGTTGTCCTACATATAAAGCATGCGTTATCATTTCATACTTCAATCATGTATACAGTTTCCCTACATCTCAATTATTTATACATTTGAGCATGAAAAAGGAAACTTAATTAACTAATATTCAATCACAAGAAAACAAAAGCTAAAGATTTTGTGTTATGTGCACAGGGTTTCACGGATGTCAACCACAACGATCAACGCCATTGGAAGGCCAAAAGGAATGGTCTTCCACCTTTCAACGTGTTTCCAAGGCCGACAAGTAAACGCTTGTGTGTACATAGTACTTAGTACATGGTTATTTATGCAATAAGCATGGGTTGTAAGTTTAAGTTTAAAAGGGGGAAAAATATATACTGACTGTTTAGTTCCTACTGGATTGGTAACGTTGTATTTACAGAGAACTTATTTACGCATATGTAGAGCCGTCGATATATGACTCGAGTATTCTACTTAAATAGATTTTTTATTCAGTGGCAAGAGAGCGAGTACAGTGAAAAAGATTAAGCAAGAACTTAGGCAGTACCTAGCGTCTTGGACAACTTAATTACATTAGTTGCTCAGCTTCATAAGATTATAGAGTTCACCATGATGGTTCACGATGTTTCCAACATTTTATGATCTACCTACGTCCCAAAAAGGCATCTCTCTCTAAATTGAGTTAAGTTCAACCCCGATCACAAACAAAATACCGTACACATGGTGTATATGGAGTTAGACTTTCCTGTTTAGAGACTCATATAACTCTCTGATTCCACCCGTCCCCACCAGCTATAGCCAAAATATTGCATTGTTGGGTTTATATTGGTTAGCATGGACAAAATATCTCATCCGGCTTCACCCGAGATGGAATGTGACAGAAAATGGTTAGAGAACATTGACGCCGGAGCACACAAGACCACAGAAGCAGGTTTTGAAATATCAAATTGCAACATAGTTTATGAATTTTAAAACTATCTTCTAAGATACAACTTTGTTTTACCATATAAAAAAAAACCTTTCGACTGGTACCAAAAACTATAAATTGGCCGTCAAGCAAGCAATTCTGGAGGAATGACTGAATAAAGTTGGCAGTTCGTAAAGCAGATAAAGAATCCGAGATGAGTTATTGTCGCGTCAGAGTGGGAAGCAAGCAGTCATAAACCGTTACTAGTCGTTGCGTCACCGTTAGCTTGTAAGATGTTTGCTGCTGTGGCCTCCCTAACTCAATCAGATCTTGTTTCACTCTGTTTACAAAAAAAACACATCAGTCAGTTCAGGCACACCCAAAGCGCACATACCCGAAACACATAAAATTTTAAGGCAGGCAAAGAGAACAACCATGAATACACGTTTTGTATCGCGAGACAATTATCACATACTGACTCAATAGTTCACATCAACCTAATATGCTAAGATCGTCACTCAGACAGGAAAATCGGGCAGAAAATGCTTTTGCTTACAACCACTTTAATAGATAAAATACTTATGATTAACTTAATGGCAGCCTCAGTTTGATAATTGTTGTATGCTAAACATCTGATGGGATCAGAGTGAAAGACTTACAAATCCCACTCGTCGGTTGCTCTTGCAGGTTTCTCAACAACCCGATACAAACGTTCTAGGCTATATATTAGCAAACCAAATACGGTTTCTGCATCCTTGTCCTGTAACAGCATCAAGAAACGACCAGGAAGTTTTTCAAAAGGTTTCTTAATAGACCAATGCGTCGAATATAAATGATTAAGATACAGGGAAAAAGGAAAATAGTGGACATCTTACACGTCCTTGTTCAATGTAGCTCTGATACTGCATAATTCTCTTTTCAATTTCAACGACAAGAAGTCTCCTGTGAATACGAGCAATTCTTCCTCGTCCTTGAGCTCTACTATCCTGATTCATACCAATAAAATCAAACAGAATAAAGATAACAAAGCTGCATCGACTGTACACAATGACTCAATGAGTCTTGAAACTATAAAAACTAGAGCACATATATGTATTTCTGTCACATTTGGCATTTGCTTGAATTATTACTCTCCTCACCTGTTTAAGCCATGTCCGAAGCACTGTGAGCATAACAATGCTGAGAAAGAATGCAGGTAATGCAGCCAGAATGGCAAAATTTATTTCATTTGCACGAAGTATCTGATCCAGTTCTAGCATCGCTCTGCAGGAGAAGATTATTCAGTTTTATACAAAATGAGTAAGAGATCTACTCCAGTTGACTGAGAGCTACTGGTTTAATGAACTTACGTTTCTATATCCAGTTTAAGCTTCTGCACCTGAAAGATACACAATTCTGATGTGATTAGAATCTCACAAACCGTGAACTACAGCTTCATGCCAAGAACTTAGATTACCTGAATCAGCAAGCCACGGGCAAGCTCTCCGCTAAGGAGGTTGTGAATAGGATGCACAAGTTCCTTTTCATACCTGCAATTAGAAGGTAGAACTCAATTACGTACCAGGAACTTTCACAGGAAATCATTTTACCAAGTCTAACGTGGGTAGAAATGAAAATGATGAACAAACGTCCATTGTCATATTTCATTACCCAAGATTGGAACTACTAACATATATTTGCATGCTTAGATCAATGCAAAATGTAACTGTTTTAAATCCAATGCAATGACATGTTCGTTTAACTGCCTAACAAAGAGTAATGTTCAGAGTTGTACCGATTCATGACAACTTCGAGCATTTGCTGATCAGTTGCATTGTCTGGGACCTTTTCACGTGTAGACTGCTCGCAGAAATTCTTAAGCATTCTGCATACAAAAGAAAACAGTGAGCGCGAGCATTATCAATGCAGCTAATAAACAAGACGTACAAAATAATTACTTAATACCCCTAGGGATCCAAAAGAATGAGATCAATAACTCCATATGAATATAACAAGTGAATTGATATGGCATAATGAAAAGGCGACGATTAACGCACGTATATAATATCAAACAGTTGGTGCCACTGTAATAAGAATCAAAAAGGAAATGAAAATCAACCTATGCAGTGAGTCTTGCGTCAGCTGCACTTCTTCAGTTTCCATAACACCTTTGTGCCTTTTCCGGAATGTATCAAAAAGCTCATCTCGAATGGAAAGCAGCTGCGAGGATCACGAAACTAATTCAGAAACTTAAGGCTAGCACAATGTCCTGTAACAAACTAATAACTTGATCATTTTAACTTGTCACACTTTTATTTTGACTCAGACCAAACTGAGAGTCGCAATAACCTTCACTTTGTACCTTATTTGTTTCTTTTAGTAGAGTTTAATGCAACAAGTCATTTGTCGGAACAGGAAAAAAAAGGCACTGTTCTCATGTAGAAAAGAATAGCAAGGTCAAGAACAAACCGGTTGCTCAACATGATCACTGAAGAAGCTCATTGTTGCTTCTTTTGCATCATGAACCCAATTCTCGATGTCCGAACTTCCCATCAAACTACTATGACGTAGTAGCCATATAGAGAAAACAGAGAGCCCAACTGCACCACACGTATACCGGACCCAATACAGAGTCATCCTCCTTGGCTTTCGATGTTTCCCCACCTGTTTAAGAAGAAATGCAAGAAGGGAAACTCTCAGCGTTAATTTCAAATGAAAGGTGTTTGTCTTTACATGATGATTTATGTTTACATGAATACTGGCCAATGATACATAAACAACAGCCACACCTACCATAACTGATAAATATGAGTTAAGTTTTTCCAAATTCTTATGAAGCAGGTTGATTGCATCTGTAAGTTCACAATCAGTCCACTGGGATCCTTCTTCGTTAACTTCAGGCAGTTGATCAAATACAAGAGGCATCGGGTAACTTCCATCAACAGTAGAATCACTCTACAAATAGGATGTAAGTTAGTAGATACGAGTAAGAGAAATCTAGAAACAGTAGACTCAGGATCATCACAGTAATAAATGGTCAGACAAATGAAGGTAGTGCCCAGAAAAAGGTATGAAATCAATTTGTTTACCTCACGCTCAGCATGCAAATGGCTGAAAGATCCCTCCAAGTTTGAAAACAATCCATTGATAACAGCCAACAACGATGGCAGTGACTTTTCTGGATTCTTCACAAGATCCTCCCCACGTTGATCCAATTCAACATAAAGCTAGAGAGCCCATTGAAAGTAGTTATATTAGTATGTCAAACATGCGAAAAAACGCTACATGCACATTTACAAAGGTGTTACTTATGTTAGAAAAGGAATTAAGAAATTTCATGGCAACCTGGGCAAGAAAAGAAGCGAGTGCAGATCTTAACTCGAGCAAGACCCGCATCCTATCCAACATGTGAGATGAAGACGACTGGCAAAGATGCTGCATTGCAGATTCCTCGCTGAGACTCTTGCTCACGAACTTCGTACTCTCGTTCAAAAAAGCTACCGGCCCTCTCTCAAAAATCATGAAATACGCCTTTCGAGCATTGGAACCCTGTGTTTAAATACGATCAAAAGAAAACCATTTAGATTGAAACATTTCACTAAAGAAGTACATCTCATGTAATGTTCTGTTAAAATCACCTCAGCTCTAGATTGCCAAAAATCTAAACTTTTCTGAATATCATGCAAATTCGAGAGGACGCCAGCCATTATCTCCTCCAAAACACCATGAATCCTAGCTGTATCCGCCGAGGTGTTGCTATTAATCCTGAAGATAAACCAAATGTATTATTAGCTTAAAAGTCAAAACAGTCTGCATTTTGTCAAATTCCCAAAAAAAAAATACGTTCGTCAGAGTATAACAATCAACAAACACGAAACTTCCAGTATCAGTTCAAAGCCACGATCATCAAACAGCAGCAATGAAGGTCGAAGACTACGCTACTAACTAAGAAAACTAGTAAAAAGCTACCAATTGAGGAGAGATGAATCTTACGCAGACGAGCTTGGGAAATCGGAGGGTAGAGGAAGAGGAAAAGAGATATGCCGTTTCCTCGAAACAGTTTGGCGATAGAGATTGGAGATTTTGCCCAGAAAGATGGAATTAGAAGTAGGGTACAAGGAAGCAAGGCGATTCCAAATATAATTTGAATAAAAGGGAATTAGGTCAACGACGTTTGACGGAGACGGCGACGGGGTTGACTCGTTAGCCGGAGGTTGAGAATCCATTGAAGTCGTCTTATCAAATTTTCTCAGTTCAAACTCTGGCCGGGTTGATGACCGGAGACGGAGTTGTGTGAGTGCCCCCTTGATGTCGGTAAAAGTGATTTAGGGCTTTGGAATAAATAGAAATCCTTATTGGGCTTTTAATGGGCTTTTAATGGGCTATTAATGGGCCTGTTTTAGCTACTAATTTTGGGCTCTTCGATTGCTAAGACCGCCTTAGACTATTTATGTGGTTTTCAATTTTTCATACATATATGAAGATCCGAAGATATGTGAATCAAACATATAGAAGCTAAACACACATTTAAAACAACTTATTTGCAATGTTGTTCTTGATACTTGATACAAAACACCATTAAAAGAATGCTCTGCTACCGTAAAAGACACGAGACCCTTCTTTTTTCTTCTCCATTCCATTATTATTAGGAGCATTATTATTCCGATTCTGATTCTGAGTTGTAGTGTTGTTATTAGTATTCTGATCATCCTCGTGTGGTGTATTATGGAGATCCATGGGAAGCTTCATCTTTGCCAAAGACTCAGTGAACTGTTGCATACTTCTCATATACATCTCAGCTATCTGTTTCTGCATTGTTGTTTCCTCAGTCATCTTTGTTTCTTCTTTTCCTTCTTCTTCACCTTCTTTGTTGCTTCTTCGTCTTCTTGACACTTCTGTGATCTCTTGATTCTCTTTCTCGTTTGAATCTGCTGTGTTCTTGTCGTCGCTTAAGCTTGTTGTTGTTGAAGAAGAAGCCATAAAACTTCCGTTCCCGCCGTAAACCTCTTTCTCATCCGAGCATACCATTGTTATGTCCGTTTCTGGTCCATGTGTTGAGCCGAGACAGAGAAATGAAGCGGTTCCGGGTCCATTGAAGTACTCTGTAACCATCAGTTTGTTCTCGTTAACAACATTTATGTCAGGGAACTCAATCCTCGTGTAGTCCACTGTTTCAGAGACTTGAGGGTCAAGCAACACAACCTCGGAAGAAATCGAGGTGGTGTTAATCTTGACATTAGATGCGGATGAAGAAGAAGGGTTGACAATGGAAAGAGTGAGCTTCACGGTACCAGCAGGGGAATGGAAGAGATCAGTGGAGGAGAGACTGTAGTCTTGAGTGAGACTGTCTTGACCTATGATGTCTGAGATCGGGACAAGAGCGAAACCAAGAAGCTGATCTTCCATGTAATGTCTGGCTCTGCTCATCATCCAGATCTCACATTTAAGGACAGCAGCATGAGCATCGATCTGAGTCATATCAATCATAAGCTTCTGGTTGAATTCAGGGTTTTTGCCAGCTCTGTGGATGATTCTGGTGGAGATGGTGTCATCAGGATTGTATGTAAGAGAGAATTTGGCGTAGACGTCCTGGTTATCGTAGATGCAGATGTTGTGGATGTTTCTTGCGTTGTGAACAAACACTTGGAGAACACCTGAGAAGCCTTGATGGTAGCAGAACCCAGAAGAAGAAGAAGCTTGTTTCAGAGATTCCATAGAGCAAACAAACAGAGAGAGATGATCAAAGAAACTAAGAAAAAGCTATAACAGGTATAATAACGTTTAAAGTGAGTCTAGAGCTGAAACAGTAACATGACCACAAAGGCAAGTCATGAGAAAGAGAGGGAGGGAAGTGTTGGTGAAGCAAGGGGAGCTTTTGCTTTGAGGGAATTCAGGAGCATTGAATGGAAGAGGAATAGATTAGGTGAGAAATGAGAATCAGTGGAACAAAAATAGATAAACGTCATGAAGATAGAAAGAACATTATGATGACTGAAATTATGATAATGAAGACTGAGATGGAGTAAGTATCTAACCATATATTCACCATGGAGCAATTTCATCAAACAACATCAAGCCAATTCAGACACTAACGACGATGAATGTCCGTATTAGTCAACAAAGTTGACCTGGACTAATCATTCCATGGTCTTAATGGGGTAGGTAAGGGATAGAGATGCCTATTTTTCTGATCAATATGTTACAAACTTTTGTTTTTTTTAGCTTTGATTTTGCTTGGCATTGCAGCCTGCACCACAAATTGGCCAAAGTCAAATTACAGACCCCACTAAAACCCACTCATAATCATCATCATTACCATAACCACTTAATCCTCATTCCATATGATCAATTCTCAATTCATAAGCCACAGTAACATTCACTCGTAAAGCAAATGATAAGAAGTAGTAGACTAAATAAATCAAATCTAGCAAATGATCTTCGACAAAGGTTCAGCAACTTTTTGTGGTTCTGCCATTATTAAATTCTACTGATGTACAGATTCTGAAGTATGGAAGTCAGTGCATTATAGGTTGGGGGTTGATGTAATTACAGAGAACAACCAGAATCACTTCCTTCCCAACCTAACCAAGAGGGCCTCATGCTTTGCAGCTGCTACTGCTTCCGCAGCTTTGTTCGCAGCTTCACGCTTCAATGCCCTCTTTGCACGCCTTCCTGTTATGGCACTGCTAGTCTTATCCTTTGGCTCACGTGAGGATGACGAGGCGGGTTCAGAGCCAGAGGCCTGGCCACCTCGGTTCTTATGTTGGACCGGCCTTGCTTCTTGGCGACCTGCTCTGACAAAGCCATTGTCACCCCACCTCCGGTTTCCTAAACGAAGACTTGAACCTTGCAAATAAAACTCGTTAAGGTCATCGTCATCGTCATCGTCATCCTCAGCTTCATACTCAGGTGGAATGTCGAAATCATAATTAAAATTGTCACTATCTGAAACCCGCTCCACTGCTTCCAGTGGCTGAAACCACACTGCCCTCAGGAGGAGGCATACACTCTCCTCGAACATGAAATCTTCAACGCTGCAATGAAAATAACAGAAAAAATAGTTAGAAAGGAAGAAGTACAAAAAATGGTGTAAAAGCCAAGAGTACAGTAAAGCACAGAGCCAGCCAAGTAAATGGATTTAACAATGGTGCCAAATGTAAATAAGGATGGAAGTTTCACCTTCCGTCGAGAGCGCGGTGGACATTGAGAAAGTCAAATGGAAGCTTACATTGTGGGCAGGTAGGTTTCTCTTTGTAACTCGCCCAACGGAGTATGCACGTCACACTATATATAGATAGAAATTAATCACTCCTCTTACAAATGAAAAGAGAAATGTCAGTATCTATTCTAAATTTCATTTATAAGTAGACATACTTGTTCCGTACACAGCATCAAACGAAAGAATTGAACTAAAGAAACAAAAACACGTTATATTGAAGCAAAAACCAAAGTCCATCTTTAAAAAACTGAGCTGAAGACTAAAAACTGATCTTACAAAAATGTGTCTGACTTAACATTGACAAGAATGTCACAGAAAGAAAATGACTTATATAGGGGAAACATCAGATCACTAACAACCAAATCAGCATCAATCCTCATAAAAAAAAGAAAGATAAAAACAACACTATCAAGAGGTATAGTACCAAGAAATCCAAAAGACGTACCAGTAAGCATGCTCACAGCCTTTAACCATAGCAGTTTCTTGAAGAGGTATAGTATCCAAGCAGATTGCACAACAGCCGCCATGGTTCCCGAAACTCAGCTCATTGCTCACTTCTTGAGTCTTCTTTTCATCCTATATACAGAAAACGATATCTTAACTCATCAACCTCGTCAGCGAATCAATAATAAAGAGATTGAGCATCACCATCCTAAAGAACGTTTCTTTCGGATACAAGAAAAAGAAATCAAATTCATGTAGGTAAGATACAGTTTCAACATCAGACACTCCACAGATAACAAATGAACCAAAATTCACGAAACCCCACAATTTCTAAGAACAACAATTCAGAAAGTAAAAGGCACAAACAACCATGGACAGAACCAACCCACAAAAATTTGATCTTTTCATTATATTCATTGATTAATAAGGGCAAAAAAGGAAACAAAAACCTGATCTTGAAGAGGCAAAACATCCAATTGCTGCTCATCAACGATCTGGATCGAGGAACTCATGGCGGCGATTGAGAAAAAAAAAAACAAAAAAAAATTGGATCCTCGAAAATCTATACCACAGGGAGATGAATAACCCAGATAAAACAATCTGAGGAAGAACAGTTCAAGTCCAAAGTAGGAACGAGAATGATTCAGAAACCAAAAGGAATAAAGAGAGAGAGAGAGAGGGATCGGAATCCTCCGGAGGAAACGGCCGAGGAGATGTAGAAGAAGAAGAAGACAGAACGAGGAAGACCCCTAATTTTAATTTTGACTTGTGGACTTAATTAAACCGGTACTCCCCCATACCGACCCCTTTTAAAAAATATATATATTATTTTTAAGCGGTGCTAAAATGTAAATATTTTTTACTTTTGAAGCTTTTTAATTGTTTTTTTAGAGACCATAACTTAAAAAAATTATGATTTTTACACATTACAAAATTCGCGAAAACTAATTTTTATAGACATAACCTTATCAGATTTATTTCAATTCTAAAATATAAACGTTTTTAAAAATATACATAAATAAATAGGAGAGCCAAAAATAAAATAAAATAATGTACCGGCGACTAAAATAACCCTCAGATTGAAACTATAGTAGTATCGTCCGGTGGTGGGAGGATGGGAGCAGCAGATACGATCGTTGTTGCAGAGAAGATTGAAGACTTGCTTGAGGTCTGCCTCCTCCGTCTCTTCCTCCCTTAAAAATCCCTCCTTTTTTTTTACTTACTATTCTCCTGTAATCGATTCATATCCTCCATTTTTGAGGTTTTACTTGTCTTCGTTCTCTGAGTTGCTCTTGTTGTTAGTTTAGTTAACTGGGTCAGCTCAAAAAGTTTGGGTTTTTTTGGATTACAGGCTGCTAGATACGATGATATTGATGATCTTAAAAGCTTAGCTGCTGATGGTGTCTCTCTTACCTCTCGTGATTCACAAGGTCGAACAGGTTTGTTCTTTTTAAAAGTTTCAATTTTTCGAGTTAATTTTAGCTTCAATTCTTCGTCTTTTATCATGTCACACTACTCCTGCTCAGATACTTTGAATGTTGTGAAATTGGTGAAAATATTGGTTGCTTACGGATATGAAATCCTTGTATGTTCGGATACTCGATTTTACGAGTTTTAAAATGTATGGTTAACACTTGTAACATTGTTTCTTTTGATCTTTTGTTTCGGTCTTCACAGCCCTGCATATGGCTGCAGCGAATGGACATATGACTATAGTTGAGTATCTTATCAGTCAAGGAGTGGTAAGTAAACAACAACCCCTTTGCTAATTTTGATGCTTCGACGACAATGTAATGTCTGGTGTTGGATATAATAAGAAAGATTGAGGCTTTGTTTTTTGGTGGGCAGGATATTAATGCTCTTAACGATGAGAACAATGCTCCTCTACATTGGGCATGCTTGAATGGCCATGTCGAGGTAACCACTAACCATCACTTGTTTCTGTGCTTGAAAATGTTTTGTTTCTCCGGTTTAATTTTAACTGGAAAGCTACTTACAACAGGTGGTGAAGAAACTGATCTTGTCGGGAGCTAGTCTAAGCCTTTTGAATCGGTTAGTCTCTTTAAATCTTTCTTCTCAGTCCATCTATTGGAGGAACTAAGCTGAACCATTAGAAAGCTTGGAATTTTTTAGGTACGAGCGGACTCCGATGGATGAAGCCATTGGTGCTCAGAAGATGGAGATTATAGATGCCATCAACACAACTGTTGCACAAATGGAACTTGAAAATACCAGTATGACATGACTTTTTTCAGACATCTTCATCATAAGCATCCTAAAATTCTCTTTCTGTCTCTCTCTCTCTCTCTCACTCTGATATACAGGTGAGGTTTTGTATTGCTGGAGTTTGTTATCTAAACTGAGTAGCAGTTGTTAGAACTGGAATCATATGAATTCGAAATTTTTTTGGTTGCAATACCCAAAAACCACAAACTTGTTCAATTAGTTTTGGGCTGGACCAGATTGGGTTTATTTGAATTCGGTTTCAGTTTTGCGTTCACAAATTTACAATCAAGTATGGAAGACGGTGGTAGCCAGCTGAAGCGGCTAAGCCATGCGTTATGTGTAACCGAACCTGAACTAAAATAACGAAATTGTACTTTTAGTTCTTTCATAGTTTCAGTTGTTTTTGTATATATCATAATTTTGAAACTTTTCATATTCAAAAGGCGGAACTAATATGAACTGTAGATAAACAAATGAAAAGCTGATTCTGATTAAATTGTTAAAAATAATAAATTCTCAAGCAAGCGATATAGTTTCACAGAAGTAAAACTTGAAAAAGATACTGTCATGTATAGAAATATCAAAAAGAACAAGCTCAAAACTATATCATTCACAAGACATCATCGCCTACGCTGGTCCAAGCTATTGGTGAGCCAACAAGCTTGCAAAACGTACACAGGATCCTACATTATCAAAGAAGACATCTTCAACCATCGTTGATCGTTCTCTCTTGAAAGCCAATAAACAAACATTTGCGAGGACGCAATAGTTAGACAAGATTGTAACTTATTTATGCATGCGGTTATTGAAAGTTCTACAGCCAATGGTGGAGATGGATAATTACGTTATGCATTCTCGGTAATGGAAAGTTAATTGGTACTTTTGGGTTATAAAGAAAAGAATAAACTTTTTCATGTATAACCCACATTACATAGCATAAGTTGGTATAGGACAGGACACGATATCTTTTACTTTTTGGTATCAATGTTAAGTAACGACGTTCTCTAGTTTGGTGAACTGTTGGTTTGTTGGCTAGACTAGTAGTTGTAAGAACTGAAATCACAGATCCATCCATGGAAGAATAAGATATAAAGTGATAATCTCTTTAGGTGCCCCATTCCTTCTTTTCTTTTTAGGTTAATTGCACTCACACCTAGTTTGAGTTAACTTTTTTTAGCTTAGGTGTCATTGTTAGTTGGACAATTTTGCCTTTCTCCTCTTTCTCTTTTCATTTTCTCTATTTTTTTCTTTTTTTTTATAGATATATTATTTGTCAAACTTATTCAAATGGATAACCCAGATCGAATTTCATATAATCTAATCTAAAGTAAAAGGAAAAAAGATCTAAAGATTTCACCTTCTCTAGATTTCCACCATTATTGGAATGGTTTTTAAAAATTTTAGAAAAGAAATGTGAGAAAGAAAGAGAGAAAAACATAAATAAGCTTTTCTCTTTAAATAGATGAGTAAAAGCAAAACAATGAAGAAGAAGATGTATTATTTGGTTGAATAATTGAGAGAAAGATAGAGAGAGATAAAAATAGATAGAAAAAATAGAAAGGGTTATAAGGAATAAGAGATAATATGTAATTAAACTTGAGAAAAGTATATGAGTAGTCGAAATTGGGTGTGAGTGTTAATATTTTTAGAGAAAGTGGGTGTGGGTGCAAAATTCCCTTTGTTTTTAACCTATCTGCAGTGCACCATCGCTTCGGCTAAAATACTAGCAATATTTAATGAAATAAAGTACAAGTTATAATCACTAATTTTGGTTTAGTCCGAAGGGGAATGTATCTCTCTCTTTACCAAATCCATGCACCTTAACCTATACATTTTTTTGGCCTTCACGTTCACGTTGTTGTTTTTGCACATGCCCTTTCACTTTCATCAAATAGTTTCATAGTTTATTGGACATAAAAACTATTAAAAAAAAAATCATTTCTAAACGTTTTCACAGTTGGCAAAACATCATTTTGTAAACCTTTCGGCATAGACTCGTTCTGATGCAGACTGACGCTGTGTATGTCAAGTCTCTTTATGTTAGATGTGATTGATAATTTTATTTAAATTGATTTTTTCGTCAACATATTCCCCACTCATCTTTTGTTTGTTACGTATTATTTTAACTCAACCAAAATAAAATTAATTTTAATGTGAGGGCTTCAGACTTAGGAAGGTATAACTCAAGATGGAAGAAAATAATCAACTTGATTGTTTTAATATAACTGGTATACAGTACTGACGTACTGTATATGTCTTGTGTTATGATTATACTATGTTAACTATATGTTTTCTCTGTTATGATTATACAGTGTTTTCGTCTAATGATAGCACTGGATGGCAAACGACTTGTAAAATATACGTATTACTGTATTACAATAAATGAATGAATCATACGAGTCGTGTAGATATGCTTTTTCAAAAGTATTGTGAAAATATTCGGTAACAAATTATATGGATTATGATAAACTTGAATGAACCACATGGTCTTGTTCTAGAAAAACTATACATCTTCTGCAATACTTATTTTACCTGATCACTAGACGTCTAGACTTGTATGGATTCCCAATGCGTGATGTTGTTCACCATAATAGCCACCAACGAGAAACCATATAAATGTCTTCGAGTACAGATATATTTGATTTGGTTCTTATAAAATTCATCTTCAACTGGTTGACAAACATGCTCATCAATATTATACAAATGTAACCAAAAGACATAAAATAAAAAGATTTGTCCGAGATATCATTTTTTTTGCGATGAGGGACGAATATTATCGTTCGAAAGTTTAAAAAGCCTAAACCCTATAAAGCCTAAGACACAGTCGAATTTATTATTATTTTTCCTTTATGGTGGAGTGTTTGAAGGAATATATTGATTTTTTTTTTTTTTTTTGGCTTTATTCCTAATTCATAAAGCAATTGGTTGACATATGAGGGTTCAATTAGTTTGGTTAATTATTCACATTCAAGTTTGAAAATATATTTGAATGAAGTTCGCAAATGCTATAATTTTTCACCTAATACTTTTGATGCTCTATAAGTCTTTTACATTGCAGTTTTATGTGATATTTAGCTAGATTGGCAAAGCGTTATGTGTCAAACGCCCATGCTCAACGCCAATCAAAAATAATTTTATCCCTTTCACACGTGTTAAAGAAAATGATAACTGCTATAAAAAGTAAAGCGTTATGACGCTGGATTTGAGAGAGTTTGGAGTATTATTTTTAAATAATTATCACTTAAAATATATTAATTTTGAAACAAAAATATTCTGGTAAAAAAATATTTGACTTGAGTCCAAATAATCAATAATATACTCGAATATGCTTTCAATATTCTTTTATGGAGCATATATAGAGAGCTCGTAGATGATTTTTTTTTTTGCTTTCGTTATTTGTTTCTGAACAAGATGTTTTTTATAATTTTGTTTTTTAATAAAATTAGTCATAAATAAATTTGTTTTAAGCATTTTTATTTATTAAAAAAAAATTAGGTCTTCCTTCCCGCCTGCGCTCACAGCTCCCTGCTCCCCGCCCCTGCTTCAGCTGCTTACCGTTGTTGCTCCCCTCTCCGCTTTGCCAATCTAGACTATTATACATGAGAATACTTATATATTGTCCAAACAAGAATAAATATGTTATGTTTGGTTATTAACAGTTTCGTGGCGAAATCCATGGTTAGACATAATCGATAATCATATTAACTTTTTGAACTGTAGTATGTAGGCTAAAAAGGATTTAACGTGAGACCTAACTGTAAAATATAAAAGTTGACACCTCAAAATAGAAACTATGCCAACGTCCAAATAAATTCAAAATGCAAATATATGGTCCACGCAATAATCTCATAAAAGTAGAAATAGGGATCGAACAGACGAACACCTATACAGCATACAGTGAACACCAACGTGCCTAGGTAAGGTGGAAGCCACAAGATTACAGAGTCTCCTCAGCGTAATTTAATCTAAGTCAGTGAGAATAGTAACACTAAAAAGGTGCACAAGTAGGCTCAGTGAGTCAGTTTATAGCAAAAAACAGCTTTTAATCAAACCCCAAAAAATTGAATGGATGATAAATAAATTCATGAATTGATGAGAATATATCACTTAATTTTTTAATTTCAAAAGCTATAACTGATCCAATAATAACTAGAAATATTCATATAACATAACTAGTATATCATATTTGTGGTGAAATAACTTGATGGAAAAGCGAAACATTTCAACTTAATTAAGCTTCTAAGAAATAATGATATGATGTAAGAAAGGAAGAAACAATATTAAAGTCGTTGATTTAGCTAAAAACATTTTGTATTTAGTATATATTTAACACATAAAGCCATACGAATTAGTAAGATAAGTGCATGAGCAAATGCGAATTGGATTCGTAGTAGGATCAATGGTTTGCTATGACAAACAAAAAAAATCATTATAATAAATACCAATTCGTTTAAAAAATCTGTAGTAATGTTAGAAACATTACATAGATTGCTATTACTATAGTAGTTAATAAAAAATATATATATATACCAAACAAATTTTAACAAGAAAAATTACGGTTTCAAACAAGAGTTACCGCATAATTTCGAATTTCGACCAGGATTTCTTAAAAAACGCGAAACTGAAATGGAATTCTTCTAGTATCCGAAATCAATTTTTTTTCAAAAGAACGTTTCCCACCAATTAAAAAATTATCGATAACGTTTGTTGCATCATTTGAAGTAGTTCGTCCACATGGAAAATTCATACAATAGAGTTAGTGAAATATTCTTTTGTATCCAACCCCATTGTAAAAAAAAACATCAAAGAAGATAACATCTTTATCTGTCAAATAGTAAAACGTTTTTGAATTTTGGTTTAACCGTAAAACCCACCGCCTGAACCGCCACCACCACCGTAGACATTTGGCGGTTCAAGAATAGGCGCCGAGGCTGACACTCCGTTATGGTTATTGGCTGCACCACCTAAATGCAAATCCGACATGTTAGGAAAACCTTCTTTGGGTTCAAGCCCTTGATCATACAAGAATCCTTTAAAGACATGGCCACCGATTTTCACTACCGCTTGATAAGCGTACTCGTCATCACCATCCTCCACTGCCGTTACTCTCACACACTTGAACACTGCCGGGGCTCTAATCTGCCCAGGCCATGCTTCCCTTGACCCTCTTTCGTCTTGCATACATAAAACATAATTATGCATCATTATCACCATATCAATCAATCTACATAACGGGTGTTTAATACCAATAAATATGCTCTGAGCTTAACCAATATAACGCATTCTAAACCTGACTAGAATTTGAAATGGTTAAAATGATCTTATATTTCCATAGCCAAAATCAAACCTAAAGCGCAAAAAAAAGGATTGTTCATAGTTCAAACTTTCTGAAAAATATTGATAAAATTCTTAAACCAAAACCATAACAATATTATGTTTTAACATGGTTAGTGTCACTCAAATTACAAAACCACATACACCGTAACATGAATCGTCAAGAATGGCTATTAGTGTTATATGCATGAATATACATACATAAAATAATGTAGGTTTATATACTAATGATGAGGATGTAATACTACCTTGTCGGCTGGAACTGGTCTCGAAACTTTGAGGAGGCGTGTTAGAAGTTGAAGTATGAGAAGTGGCTTGTTGTTGTTGTTGTTGAGACCCTACGATCCTCGGCTTCTTCGTCCCGGAGGATGTAGAGAGAGACGATCCGGCCGTTGGATTAGCGCCGGAAGGCATGACTTGCCTCTCTCTCCGCCTAGCTGCAGAGACCCACGTGCTCTTCACGTGAGTAGAACAATCAAAGCCACGGCTCTTGCAGCAAGTCCTGCACCGCCTCTGCTTACACTCTTTCTTCGCTTGGTTTCCACAGTCTTGACACGTGGCGGTTCCCGATGCGCCAGAGCCAGACCCCGAGTTGTTGTTCGAGCTCGTTCCTACCGCAGTCTGGTTAGTACTCTTGAACTGAAGATACTGCGTTTCGTGGTTGTTGTTGTTGTTGTTCTGCCATCTCCGGTTGTTTCCGAGGAAGTTAATGTCGGTGTCTTCCACGTTTTGCTGAGGCGGACCCGCCGTGAGGAGAGGAACAACTCCGACGCCAAGCGGCGCCGCTTCGGGTCCAGAAATAACTCCGGCGTTTTGGTGGTGGTGGTAAGCCGGAGCAACAAGGAAAACGTCTCTCAGACCGACCATACCCATACCCGTCGCCGCCGCCGACGACTGTAAGCCATAACGGACAGAAGATCCGGGATGCCATAAAGGAACGCCGGCGGCGGCGGAAGCTGAGCCTAAACCGCCGTGAACGACGGTGGGACCAGCATTGAAACCAAGAGATAGATCCTCAGTGGCAAGAGAAGATGTAGTCGTCGTCACCGCCGCCCAGTCGGTGAAGGCACCGGAATCTGACGTTGGTAGATTATGCCTCCTCGTTGTAGCCACAGCTGATTAAACCTAAACCCTATCTAATCCCAAAAATTAAAAAACAACAAAAAAAAACAAAAAATCACAGCACACAGCTCCAGTTGATGTACATAACCAATATAAATCTACACAAATATGAGATAGATAGAGAAATACGAAGATAGAATCCTTTTTGCCATAAAACCAAAAACAAAAGAAAACAAATCTAAAATAGATTCTTCGAAATCTACTGTCACTATCTTTCTTTGTCTGAAGGCTCACAGAGAAAAAAAAAAAGAAGACTGCGACTCTTTTTTCTTCTATCTCTCTCTAAAGAAAAAAAAAAAAAAACTGTGCTTGTTGCGGTCTGAATTGTTTCTGCTTCTAATCTTGGGTTTACTTGTGGATCTTTCTTACCTCTCTCTCCTTTTAAAAAAAACAACAGTGGTCAGTGGTGTATGTATGTTTTGGTTTTCCTTTTTTCTTGTTCTAGATTGTTTCGTCTTGTTCCTGTCTCTCTCTAATAATCATATCATAGTAGACAACTGCAGAAAGATAGAGAGCCAAGTGAAACTCCTTTTTTTTTTTGGGGTTTATTTATTATTATTTATGTTTATAAAAATAATAACTCAAAGAAATAGCACATGATACCTTCTTCCTTTGCTTTTGTATTTTAGCTCAATTTAAAATAATTTAATTTATTTTCTATCAATCTTTTTTTTTTTTAATTAGATGACGAAGTTCATCACCAGCGCTCGTGCGCGTGGCTCCACTTGCCGCTTAAGAGACGATCCCGGCTTTTGTTTTGTTTCATCCAGAACCGGCTACACCGGTTAAGTCTCTTAGGCCCATGGTTCGGTACATTACGCGTTTCTACTAAGTTAAACTGCATTGAAACTAGGATTCTGTTTATATTCATTCATATATGCTCAGATTTCGTGGTCCATGGTTAAATACTATTGTCATCGTATTACACCACACACATTTTGCTCTTATCTTACCGACAAAACCGAGAAGAAAAGAATAAACTGAACCATATATACAATATTTTTGTATTAGTCCTTCCGACACTGTTGGATTGCTTACCGTCCATACATTACAATTTACAACCAAGAAGAAGAAAAAAAATATATATATACTATTTTAAATGGTCCACATAAATGTGAAATGCTTTGCAGACCAAACAAGAAGACCAACGAAAAATCCAAAATGTAAATGTTTTGAGTAAATTTAACATATACGAAGGAAAAAAGTTCGTTGTTTGATTTTACTATCACACATAGGCATGGTCATAAAAACCGTGTCTGAATACCCAATCTGAAATCCGACCCGAAAAACTAGGTTTGGGTTGTGTACGAGTTTGCCTATAAAACCTATTGGATTCTATTTTCTAATACTCGTGAATTTAAATTAGGGTCGGGTAATACCCGGTACCCGTTTGGGTACCCATTAAACCAGAACATATAAACATATTTAGAATATTTATCATTAATATAATGCAATTACCTCAAAATTATAATCAATTTTGAATATTTCATTTAGTTTTATACCCAAATATCAAAAATAATCAAAATATCTAAAATATTTTGTCAGATAAGTCAAAATTTAATTAAATTTATTTAAATTAAATTAATTTTAATTATATTTTTTCGGGTACCCGGTAGTTCGGGTACTAATTGGGTTCTAAAATTTGTAACCCAAACCGACCCAAACCCGATAGTACCCAAACCGAACTGAACCCATATATCTAAAAATACCTAATGGTTCTATTTTTCTAAACCCGTTTACCCGAATCCGATTGGATAATACCCGAACCCGATCGGGTTATCCAAATGTCCAGCCCTAATCACACACGTTGAGATATATCTTGGACTTTCTTATTTACACAACCGCCAAAGATTGCTTCCATGATATCTCGAGTCAATTTTCATAAAAAGTATATATAAGCTACATAACAAAAAAAAAATTCCACTTTTCAACGATAGTTTGAAAAAGAATGGTATTGCGTGTCAGAGCTTGCCTGGGTCAAGCCTTCGAAGTTTACTTGGTTTAGTAGTAGTAACCAGGTTAATTCAAGACCTTGTAACACAAATTTATCTGATTGAGCTATTGTTTCTCTACTCAACACTATACATGCTTGATAACTTCTCGATGGGAACCACATTTTTATATGCATTCAGCTTTGTTCACGCAATCAAATCAAGACCATGTAAGATAAAAAGGACATAAACGTTAGAGATGTGATCATTCAAGAGACATGAATTATGTAATAGTAAATATAAAATGTTTAGGATCAAGTAACCTTGTTTGCTAAACAAAAATAAAAAGGAATCGACCAACGTTAACATTGATACTTAAATTGAACATAACAAGTCTCCCCTGTGAATTTCTTCCCATGATTATGTCTTCTTCTTTTCTTTTTTTTTGTCAACCAAACATTAAATTAGAAAATAATCCCAAGGTTGGTTGCCCAAACCGGAGGAAAAGAGTTTACAAATGAAGTTTCAAAAGATAAAGATCGCGAAGAACGAACAAGACAGTCGGCCCGAACATTTGACGACCGCGGGATCCGTGAAAACATGAAGGCCGGAAAGGAGGATCGAAGGAAGCAGAATTCATCCAACAGGATAAAGAAGACGGACCATTCATCAGGAGATTGCACCATCGCCACTAATTCTGCACAATCCGTCTCGAAACTTTGACAATCAACACCTGCCGCCAAAAGGGATTCCATCGCCCAAATCAACGCCTGTACCTCCGAATGTAGGGGGGAAGGACTACGTCGTAGACTCCGTGCTCCTAATAGCAGAGTGGTATCCTCATTGTTACAAAACCACCAGCCCAAACCCACTAAAGGAACAGAGGCCTTCCAAGATCCATCAACCTGACACCGAGGAGAAGGAACCCGAACCTCCACAAGCAAAAGCTCGATGGAGTCCTAATAAGAGGACTTGGTCGCTTCCCATAACACTCTATCATTGGCTGCCTGATTGATAACGTCAATAGGCTCTGCCGTAAGTCTTTGGAAAACTTTTTTTATTCTTGTCCTTCCAAATTGACCAGATAAGCCATGGTAAGCGAAGGCTTATATCCGAAATGTTCGACTGGGATGGCGCTCGCCAGAAGAGCAAATCTAGATTCGAGTAGATCGAGCCATAAGGAAAGTCTCCGGAACATATGTCACCCGAAAATAAATTCCAGATCCGCCGTGATTGAGAGCATTCAAAAAGTGCATGATTTATGGTCTCCACCTCCGAACCACAACGTTTGCATAAAGTATCACACCGGACACCCCGGTGAGCAAGCCGTTTCATCACAGGGAGGGAACCAGAGACAACCTGCCAGAAAAAATGTTGGAACTTTGTGGGAATCTCAAGTTTCCATGCATGTGCCATAAGGGCCGTACACGTCGGCCCATATTCAACCTCTTTAATTAATTCACGTGCGAGCCGATAACCCGATTTGACCGAATATTTTTCTGACTTAGTATAGTGCCATATCAATCTATCAGGTTTAAAGACTTTATTGACCTCCATAGATTGAATAATCTGGATATCCTCCGGGTCCATAAACTCTTCCAGGATTGGCATATGCCACTCCTTAGTAATTGGGTTTATTAAATGATTAACCATTAGATTGGGATGTAGCAATCTCCCTCGGCCAATAGCTGGTCTTGGCTGAGAATCCGGTATCCAAGGATCTCGCCATACCGAAACCTGGCAGCCCGAGCCTATCGCCCATCTGGATCCGTGTTCGACCAAACCCTTTGTAGAGTAAATACTTCTCCAAGCAAAAGAAGGAGAATATGGCTTCTTGGCCTGTAAAGAATGTTTGTTCCGAAAATATCTGCCTTTCAGAACCCGAGCCATCAGGGAATTCGGATAATGATTTAACCGCCAATACTGCTTAGCCAGCATTGTGTCATTAAATTGTTCCAAAGTGCGGAAACCCAATCCTCCATCACACTTGTCCTTACAGACTTTATCCCAGGCCATCCAATGCATACCTCGTGCCTTATCATTAGATTTCCACCAAAAATTTGAGATAGCACTCGTTAATTTAGACGTTAGCTCCTGCGGTAATTTGTAACAAGACATCACATGAGCTGGAAGAGCCAACGCTACCGATTTAAGCATAACTTCCTTACCACCTTTCGATAAATACTTTGCAGACCAACCATTTACTCGATCATCCAAACGCTCATTGACATAGCTGAAGATCTTGGTCCTCAAACCCTGAAGATTTTCTGGAATACCCAAATATGAACTCATGCCACCTTCTTTTGAGATACCCATTACAGATTTTAGCTGAGTCCGTATATCAGGCGAGACTTTCTTGCCAAACATGATGGAGGATTTTTCCAGATTAACCTCTTGTCCCGACGCTTTCCCATAGTCTCCTATAGTTTCCATAACCGTAGTGCATTCAGCCGCCTCTACTTTACAGAAGAACAAGCTATCATCTGCAAACAACAAGTGTGAAATAGTGGGACACTCCCGAGCTAACTTGATACCTGAGATTCTATTATCTCGTTCAGCCTTTTTAATCTTGGCGATTAAAACCTCTGTGCAAATTATAAACAAGTAAGGAGACAAAGGATCCCCCTGATGTAAATCCCTTTGAGGCTTAATAGAACCCCGAGGCTGTCCGTTAAGAAGGACTTGATATGAAACTGAGGAAACACACCACATAATCCATGAAATCCATTTTCTATCAAACCCCAACTGAATCATTACTGCTTCTAAGAAATCCCATTCCACCCGGTCGTAGGCTTTGCTCATATTCGTCTTGAAAGCCAGAAACTCTGATTTACAGTGAGGATTTGTATTCAAACCATGAAACATTTACTGAGCAATAAAGATATTATCTGTGATTAAACGGCCATAAACAAACGCCGATTGTGTTTCTGAAATAAGCGATGGAAGAATTCGCTTAAGCCGGAAGCACAAGATTTTAGAGATAATCTTATAACTCACATTGCAGAGACTAATCGACCTAAACTCCGTCATCCATGGAGGCATTTCAGTCTTAGGGATCAGGCAAATATTTGTTTCATTTAACCTCAAATCAAACTGATTTGTACGAAAGAAATTTTTTGCCAATGCTACCAAACTGATTACCTCTTCTTAAAACGATTAAATTTAAAATAGAATTAGACCTTGAATGATTGTAGCTTTTCTGTTTTCTAGTTTTTGATTTAAGAGAAGCTAAGTAAATAGCTAACGTAGTCAAAAACTAGTTTTCTAATGATGAGGATATCTGAATTCTATTCTATTATTAGTAGTATAATTCAATTTTACCAAAATCATTCAGATTAAATTTTGTTAAGTTTTTTATTTAATTTCCGGATCTTTTTACGTAGGCTTAATTGCAATTAAGAAAGAAAGGAGCTTTTTTTTTTTGTTTTTTAAATGTTTTTATCTATAAAAAAGCTTTTGACGAGAATAATTAGTTTGGGCAATGCACGTGAAAGAAACCTTTCAATTAAATGTTCGTCGGGTCATCCCCACGCTTTGCGGCCGTCGAATCATTGCTTTTGTTTTGAGGTCTTTTTTTTATGAACTTTTGTTTGGAGATCTTTGTGCTAAATAAATATGTAAAACCCACCATTCTAAATCATTGTGGGTGTTCTCATGGCCACTATAAATGTTTTTAAGTGACCTATATTAAATATTCTTCCGGGTTTCAACATGAATCTACCCCCAACAATATTAAAGAATTAATATCCAAGTGTTTGAAATCCATGGTCTTCTTTCTCGATCTTAGTCGTTTGGAATTAACTTTTGAATGGGATTAAGGTGGGGGAGTGATAACATTTCCAAAGAAACGACGACGATTTTAGGGAAGTACAAAAAAAAAGTGTTAAACATTCTCAAGAAGAAATAAAACTAGAAAACAAAAAATAAAAGCAATGTAGCAGACCAGTAGATTTATGACAAAGCAAAAGAAAAGGAGCAGAAGGCACGGGGCTCGAGAGAAGAAAATGTTCGCAATAACAATAATGGAAGCGTCGAGACTTGTTGAGAGTTAGAAAGAGAGAGACAAAGACTAATGCTTCTTTGCCTAATCGGCGGAGGTGGCGTGCTGTCTCACTTCCCTCCGACATGCGTTGGCCCTACGCGCCCCCTCCCTTTTTTCTTATTCAAAGGACCGGATCCCAAATTGGCCGGTTCAATTTATCGGTTTATGCCGGATGCTTTTGGACGCTAGCAAACCATTGACTTTGATAGCTTGGTTGGTGGTGCTCACAGTAGGAGTCCACTTTAGTAACGTCATGTGTGTAATGTCATTTGAGATTAAACTTGTACTGTTAATAGTAAGTTCATCTGCCTTGTGTTCCTCTAGATATTGTTGCTAAAAATCTGTGGTTTAAAGAATGAGAATGTATGATGGATGTATCTACTCCATGTAGAAGATATGAGCAGTAAGAAAATTGTTACGTATAAATGAATAATAGTATATTGTGAAAAAGAATTAGTAGTAATGGGCCAAGATCCATATTTCTACTAAAATCTAAGATCCAAAACATTTCTCGATGGTGTAGGGATGCCTAGCTTATTCACATATATTCCGTATTCAACAAATGTACCACACTCCTACGCACGGTTTTACATAGCTAACCACTCTTTTCCTATCATTGGTCATAGTGAATATGCCTAATCCATCAAACAAGATACTATATGACAAGACTTCTTATAGCATTTCCATTGGCTAATTTCGACACTTGATCACCAAAACTCTCTTATTGAAAGAACCCAACGGCTCTTTTAAAAATATGCTTCAGAATTCGTGTTAGGCTGTAGTAATAAGGTATATTATATAAGTATATTAAGAGTAAAACATAGATTTTACATTTTTACCACATTTTAGACTAAATTCTATTTCGAGTCTCTAAAAATTGGATTTTTACCCTTATTTTTCTAAAAAAATATACATCAATGTAAATTAAATGGTTAAACAATTTTAGAGGACATCGCAAAAACCTACTTACAATGAGCCACAACAACCCTGAGTTCGAACTTCGAACAACCTATCCAACACTAATAAAAATAGAGCCTATAGCAATGGAATATTCCATGGAGAAGGTCTCATTTTCGTGGCTATATGACTCCTATACATGACAAGACATGGAAAAAAGTTGTGTATATACGATCGTGGACTAAAATATTTCGTGGCTTTTCTTGACGTTATAGTCACGATTTTGACACGCGTATTTCATGACATTAATTGCCACGGAATAGTCAGGCAAATTTTTGTGGTCAGTTAGCCACAATTCAGTTCATATCTATTCAGTGACTAAGTAGACACGAAGCACTTGTGTCTAAACGATGGCTTTTTCTAACCACGAACCACCGTGACCTGGTGATTGTGATAAATTTAGAAATTGAAACCTACACCCCAAAATTCTATAATTTGAAACGTGAAATACAAATTCTAAAAATCTGAAACATGAAATATAAAACCTATAATACATTACCATAGATTTCCAAAGTTTTACAAAAAGATCCATAAGGTTCCAAAAAACTTACAAAAGGTGATTAAGGATTACGAAAGATGCAATTATTTTGTGAAGCAAGCTAAAAATACAAGATACGCAATAAAGTAAGAAACACACCACTTATCTAAGTGCTTGTGAAGTAAAGTCACGAGTAGCACACCATTGTTCAAAGTCAGCTTGTTGATCTCGAGTCATAGGTGGAGTCAGGGTCGAGGCAGTGTTAGGCATTGCGGCATTCAGGACAGTGGGATTAATAGGTGTTTCAGTAGGATCAGAAGATTGAGTATGATTAACATGTTGGAGGGTAGCAGAATTCACCCCAAGAGCCTGTAGAATCACATTTAGTGAAGCTCGTGTTGCAACCATCTCGTCCTTGAACTCACTCTTCAAGGCAATCATATCATCTTTGAGTGTCTTCATGTCAGTCTTGAGCGTTTCAACATTTGTGTTGACAGTTTCAGAGTTCTTACCCAAACCAGAGATACGCAAGTCCATGTCGAGGTTGCGTTGAAGAGAAGGTCTTAGAAGGATCAAAATTCCAGTATTGAACACTGCCTATTCCATAATTGCGTCATTTGCTTGACTTACCCCGCTGTGAATATAGCGTCATTTACTTGAATTACCCCGCTGTGAATGGATATAAAACCAAAATTAATATAAACCAACAATCAAAGACAAACATTCAGATCAAAAGTCAAAAACAACTAGTCACAACAAAAACTAAATTAAAACAATGAACATTCTCTTATGGATTGTGAATGAAAACGTGCAGACATCATACACCTACAAAACATCATCCACATAATACAAAAATGAAAGTTATTTGAAGAGTACCTTCACTCCCAATAGAAGTTTTGCTACAATATTAAAAGAAGACATTAGTATTTGTGAGTAAGTGAACTTAGTTATGTAGAGTAAAAAAAAGTAGTATAAATTTTGAACACTTACCACAAAAGATTGCCACCCGTTAGTTTTCCTCTCCTGAGGAACAAATTTCCAGCTTGACTTTGGTCCCATGTAGTTTCCTAGCCAAGTTATCCAGATTAACCCATGGACACATGAGTCTATACCGAACCCGATAGAAAAAATTAAGAATTAGAGACAAAGAAGATTATACATTCATGATATACACATTAATAGAATTTTGCTAACTAATTACCATAAAGCGCCATTGATTTTTCTTGGATGAAGGTGTGGTTGGGCATCTCTTGAGGCAGTATGTAGTAGTGCCTCTTCGATTCTACGAACGTAGTTGTTTGCGGCTGAAGATGTTGCGATTGCAGATCCAATAGCTCCTGGAGGAATGGGAGAGCCCAAAGGTGAAGACCTTGCAGGCCTTCTCTATTGCATATCTGCAAACAAAGCAGAACATATACATTGAAAGGAGATCTGAAGAACAGACCCAAAAACCTAAACATTTATACATTGAAATAGGATCTAAAGAAACTTATATCGAGAAGAGAAGAAGAAGATTTATACGGTAGATTTAAATCGGAAGGCCGTGTGCGACGACGGTCGGAGGCTTTGCCTGACAAAGTTATCGCGATTCGAATTGGAGAAACCCTGAATGTTTCTGAAGTGTGTTTTGTTGAGTGAGAGATTTGAGAATGAGATATTTTTTTTTCTAAGTGTTAAGTTAGGAATGAAGGCAGAGATATGAGGACGAGAGTTTTATTGCTTTTAACCTAAACCGGGAAACCAAAATTAATTTTGATGTTAAAGTTACTCTATTTACCCAGGAACCCAAATATTTTTTTGGTGATTAATTTTTTGTGACCAGGGAAAACCAAAATAACTGTTGTTTCGCTGATCCAATTCAACTTAAATAATTAGGTGTAAAACAATGAATAAATAAAATTATGCTGTAAGAAAATGGTATAGTTAAACTTATAAAACTGATATTAAATTAAAACATGATAACACATTTGATCACATTTTTACTTTGTGGCTCTGACGTTGTAACCTATTTTATTGTGGGTGTTTGGTCACTATTTTATCATATTTTTACTTTGTGGCTTTGTTATCATAAATTTAAAGTGACTGTTTCGTGACGTCACTCATGTGACTGTGTCGTGACTATTTTTGCCACGGTTAGACCACGACTTAGTCACGTTTTTACTATTTTTTCATTTCTGTGATTTTATGTGACTATTTCGTCACTATTTAAAAAAAAAAGCAACGGAGTGATCGTGACAGAAAAGTGGCTATATGATATTTTTGTAATAGTGCAAACGTTATATTAAACCGCAATGACCACCTAAAACCAATTAGGAAAAAATGTCGTATGTTATTTAGGTGAAACTTTCAACTAAAGAGAAGGAGGCGTTTCAGTTTGAAACATCCCACGTACGTGTATATGTATCATTCCATTAATCCAATCTAGGGTTTTTTTTTGGGATATAGAAAACTTAAAAGTTGAAAAAGTAGACATTATCATGCGGAGTTAATACGAAGAAAATGAAGAATACTTGTTTGTTGTTTTCTTTAATTTATCATCTCTTTTAAGACCAAGACCATTAGACAAAGCCAATGACATGTGACAGAGAGTTATAATAGTTGAACTTTCAAGGATGAACCATATATATCAAATGTACATGTTGGAGTACCTAACAAAATTTATATATTACTTTGTAGAATTACACCCAAAACATTCAATTTGCCAACTTGTTCATGCGACATTTTGTAACCAAACAATACCAACTAACTAACTCTAATTAATTTACATTTTTTTTAATCTTTTTACATTTTTTTCTCAAAAACAAAATACAAGGGAAATAAGAATAATTTTAAGAGCCTATTCAATTCACTATTTTTCTTTTCCAAAGCCAATCAATTCACTTCTTCTTGCTTCCGATTAAGACTGAAGAACCTTAATGGAGAAACCCTAATCTTATGTTCGGATATCGTCTGCAAATTCGGTGACCACATGTGCTCTCTCGTTCCAACAAGCTGATCATATTGCTTCTTTAACTCGGGAGAATTACAAATCGAACTGCTTTCACCGCAAGTTATTGCTTCTTCTTCTTCTTCTCTGCTGTTTCTGTTTTTACACATACGACTAAGTATAAAATCCGGAGAAACTTTAATCAGAATCTTCCCGTTTGGTCCCTGAGAATATTCAAACGGTGGTGGACTCGACGGCGCCGTGAAATTCAACGGAGGAGTACCCGACCGAACGTTTTCAAGATTAGAGTTGAAGATTGAGAGAGACGAAGTGGTTAAGATTCTGTATGCAAAACGTTCGATGGGCAAGACGAAATAGGTTTCACCTGGGATAAGATAGTCGTCCATGGCTAAAGCTGGAACCTGACGACCGATGAAGAAAGAATCTGCATGGCACACAATTTGATCAGGAAACTCAAACATGATTTCTCCAGCAACATGTTTCTTGAAGCCACATAGGGTTTTGGTTGATCCTTGCTCAAAGAAAACGAGCGTGACTATTCCTTGGCGTCTACGGATGATAGGAAAACAAGAATTGAGTAGAGATTTGCTCATCATATATATATATATCTCTGAGCGATCGAGATTTAATTTGTTTTTCAAGCAGCTGCAAAAGTTATGGATTGTCTTATTAAGAGATGAATAGTATATATAGAGGGATTAGTCTTTATGGTCTTCGTGTTTTGTTTGTAGTGGAAAGGCAACTACGTGAAGAGAGTTGACTTTTGAATTGTCAACGACTCCAGGGTTTAATTTTTTTGCATATGATAATCTGAAGTGGGCTCTTTGGTCAATCCTCTCGGCTTTTTGTTCATTTATTTGTTTTAATTTCTTGGTCTAAAATTGCATTTTTATAGTATTTTAATTGGAAATGTTACATAAAGTCGTAGAAGTAGCTGTTATACATTAGAAGATCAAATCATTAGTTTTATTTTAGTAATTTATCAATTCTAATTACAACAACACGTTGAACCCGTGGCTGATTTCGTGACAACTATACCAAATGACGAATTAGATAAATGGTCCAGATACATACTCCCTTATGCCTTATCACTTTACAAGTTATATCCCAATTTTTGAATGTGTTCGTTGTCCAACTTAACATCGCAAACATATGGTGCATATATAACCACATCAACTAGACCTTTGAAGTTCGACGATTCACATATGATGATGGTCTATGGTCTTTGTATTTCTCTAATTTTAAAGGCGACGACCTAGACAACTTGAACGACGGTTTAACATCGGGGTTTTGAAATTACTAAATAGTTCTTTTGTTTTTCTTTCTTTCATTCCAAACCACATCCCCAAATTTGACTAGGAGGGGGAAAAGGTGAGAACCTTTACCTTAACATCTTTTTTCTTTTTTCTTTCTTGGTTTAGTTGTTTGATTTCGGGGAAACAACAACCCTAGAATTTGTATCAGATTAGATGTATGGTTGATTGTTAAAAAATGGGCCTCAATGATCAATAATATAATGGGCACAAAAATTGTATACCCAAAAGAGGACGTAGGCTAAAATGTTTCAGTTTTATACCGAAGACACGGGGCCTTCTTCAAAACGCACACCAAACTTTTTTCAAAGATAATAATATGCTGTTCAGAAAAAGATAAATATATGTAGATATATAACGCAGATTATTTTTTTCAGCTAGGATTATACATGTTGGATTCAATAAGGTAATGCACAGATGAATTTAGTACTAGTACATTTGTCACATTGATGCCAGTCACAGACTCAATCCAACCCAACAACTTGTTTTAACTATGAGTTAATATTAACTTAACATATTTGGTTGAAGTTTTCAAACAATTGTCGCCGTTTAAATTTGTAATTTAGTTATCTGATTTGTAACTAAATTATAAAATGAAAATTTTGTCATTTTATATATATATATTTTAATATATTATATTTGAGTATGGTGCAAAACAATGATCTAGTTTTAAATATGAATCGATACTAACTTAACATATTAGTTCGAGTTATTTTAATAAATTCTCACAATTAAATTTGTAATAAACTATATTGCTTTTTAAATATTTATGTTTGGCCCGAAATATATAAAGTAATATAATCCAAATTGTACCCTTTATCTATTTTTTTCTTAAAATTATACCGTTTATAACTAATTAATTCAAAATTATAATTTATCTTATATATATATATATATTTCTAATACTAAATTGGTGTATGATGCAAAACATTTATCTAGTAATGAATATATGAATTTATATAAAACACAAATTAAATTGTGCTAAAACTATATAATAAAAACTGTTAGACCCCTAATGTTTTTTTTTAAAAAAAAATTGATTTTACTTTTTATTATTTTCTCTAGTCTGTAGAATCTGCCTTTTGGTCTCTCTCTCTCTATTTTTTTTTTTTTTTTTTTTTTTTTTTTTTTTTTTTTGTTGTTGCTCGTCGCTAGAAAACTGCGTATAGTATCCATCCCTTAGATCATCATATGCCCATGTCTCTCTAGATTCTCTACCTCCCCCATTTTTTCTTCTTCTCACTTTCTCTCTCGCGTAGCCTAAGCTCACCATCACCTTCTGATTCCTCTTCTTTTTGCTTTATTCCGATCGATTTTTTTTCTTCTTTCAGAAATCGATTTGAGCTGGGAAAAAAAAAAGTTAGCTCAAATGGAAGTGAATGTGTTGGAAGTTGCTTCGAGATCAGACGATCATTGCGATGAATAATTTGATTGATTGATTCCGTGAATGTATATATAGATAGCCTTTTAGATTTTTTGCTTTTTCTAAGCTAGAGCAAGTGTGGATTTCGCGGAGGTTTTTTGGGTTGATGGAGGGTTTCGATTCTTGAGAAGTTTATGTCGAGAAACGGAAGGATGGCTTCGGATCTTAGTAGAGCTGGTCCTGTGGAGAGAGATATCGAGCAGGTTTGTTATATATATATATATATGTTCCCTTTCTTCGATTTTGCTCTCTAATTTTATGATTTCATTTGCTTAGACTATGTTTGTTATTAATAATTACTTGTATTGAATCATTTATGGTTAAGTCTCTTCGGAATTAGATTTTATACATGTCGGGCGAATTTGTTCAATTGGGATTTTTCTTAGGTTAGAGAAGAAGAGTGTGTATTCTTTGTTTGAGCTGGCTTTTAGATTTTTTTTTTTAACTCAAGGGGTTGTCTATGAGAATTTTTACCTTAATTTATGGAAGCTTGATATTAAGCTATGGAAACTCATGATTTGTGGAGTTAAACCTTTCTCAAAGGTCATCATTTCTCGGATAGTTTTTCTTTGATGCAATTATCATTGACATACATAAGACTTCAGTGTGTGCATTGCTTCTTATATTCTGTGTTTGTGTCAACTGTTTTTTTTTTTTTCCTGATGTTATTATTGTTGAGGTGGTATCTCCATTGCAAAGATTCACACCTACTTGGCTTATGGAATGCTATTTGATTGACTCAGGCTATCATTGCCCTGAAAAAGGGAGCTTACTTGCTTAAGTATGGAAGAAGAGGGAAGCCTAAGTTCTGCCCATTTCGCCTTTCTAATGTAAGTCTTGTTTTCTTCTATTCCGTTATATTCCTTTTGTTAGCAGATAGTTTCAACTTCTTTATCTTTGGTTTATTTATGGATGGCTGGTGGTGATATTTGTTTTGCAATCCTTTTTGCTATTACAACTTAATTTACGTGTAGCTCGTTTTTTGGTCTTTAAGAAATAGTTGCCGGTAATTTTCAGGATGAAACTGTTTTGATATGGTTCTCTGGAAATGAGGAGAAACATCTGAAGCTGAGCCATGTTTCTAGGATCATATCTGGACAACGCACTGTAAGTTCATGTGTTGATGATGTGGTTTTAATTCTCTCTTGAGCTTGGAGTAAAATACCTAGAACGAGTTCATGGGGACTATTATATTCATTAATGCAACTTTTCATTTGTTAGTTTCCTTAGTTCAAGGGTGCATATTTGCGCCCTACCTATCTCGTTTGATGTTTTGATAATTCTAGCAATGGTGGTTCTTTTGTAGCCTATTTTTCAGAGGTATCCTCGTCCCGAGAAGGAATATCAGTCGTTTTCACTCATATATAGCGACAGGTCTTTGGATGTGGTGAGATTCTCTTAAATTATTTTCTTTTTTTTTTTTGCTTTTGTATAAAAATAGTTACCCTGTCATTTGAAAAACTACTGTGGTTATTTGAAATTAATTAATCTATTGCTACAATTTTTATTTGGTAGATATGCAAGGACAAAGATGAGGCTGAGGTGTGGTTTACTGGTCTTAAGGCCTTGGTTTCGCATTGCCATCAAAGAAACAGGAGGACTGAATCAAGAAGTGACGGTACACCATCTGAAGCTAATAGCCCGAGAACATATACCCGGAGAACCTCTCCTTTACACTCTCCATTTAGTAGCAATGACAGTTTTCAGAAGGTACTGGAAGAAGTTTTCTGTGTACACTTTTGTGCATGTGAACTTTAGCTAAATACATTTTCGTTTACCTTTCAGGATGGTTCTAATCACCATCGCATTCACAGTCCATTTGAGAGCCCGCCTAAGAATGGCCTTGACAAGGCATTTTCGGACATGGCATTATATGCGGTTCCTCCAAAAGGATTTTATCCCTCAGATTCTGCAACTATCTCTGTTCATTCTGGAGGCTCGGATAGCATGCATGGACATATGAGGGGTATGGGCATGGATGCTTTTAGAGTTAGTATGTCAAGTGCTGTTAGTTCCTCGAGCCATGGGTCTGGTCATGATGATGGAGATGCATTAGGAGATGTTTTCATCTGGGGGGAAGGCATAGGAGAAGGTGTTTTGGGTGGTGGAAACCGTCGAGTTGGAAGTTCATTTGAAATAAAAATGGATTCCTTATTGCCAAAAGCTTTAGAATCTACAGTAGTACTTGACGTCCAAAATATTGCTTGTGGTGCACAGCATGCTGTCCTTGTGACAAAACAAGGAGAAAGCTTTTCTTGGGGAGAGGAATCTGAAGGCAGGCTTGGCCACGGTGTTGATTCCAATATTCAACAACCAAAGCTCATCGATGCACTCAACACCACAAATATCGAGCTCGTAGCATGTGGTGAATTTCATAGTTGTGCAGTTACTCTATCAGGAGATTTGTATACCTGGGGTAAAGGAGATTTTGGTGTTCTTGGACATGGAAATGAAGTCAGTCACTGGGTCCCTAAGAGGGTTAATTTTCTGTCTGAAGGGATACATGTATCATCTATTGCTTGTGGACCTTACCACACAGCAGTCGTTACTTCTGCTGGACAGTTGTTTACTTTTGGTGATGGGACCTTTGGTGTTTTGGGCCATGGAGACAAAAAAAGTGTTTTCACACCTCGGGAGGTTGACTCTTTGAAAGGTCTTCGCACTGTCCGGGCAGCTTGTGGTGTATGGCACACAGCAGCAGTTGTGGAAGTCATGGTTGGGAGCTCAAGCTCGAGTAATTGCTCTTCTGGAAAGCTCTTTACATGGGGTGATGGTGATAAGGGTCGTCTTGGTCATGGTAATAAAGAACCAAAACTTGTGCCCACCTGTGTCGCTGCTCTTGTTGAACCCAATTTTTGTCAAGTTGCATGTGGGCACAGTCTAACGGTTGCACTTACAACAGCAGGCCATGTCTATACTATGGGCAGTCCTGTCTATGGTCAGCTGGGAAACTCACATGCAGATGGAAAAATTCCAAGCCGTGTCGAAGGTAAACTTCACAAGAGTTTTGTAGAAGAGATAGCTTGCGGTGCTTATCATGTTGCAGTTTTAACTTCGAGGACCGAAGTTTACACTTGGGGAAAGGGATCAAATGGTAGACTTGGTCATGGAGATGTAGATGATAGAAATTCTCCGACATTGGTAGAGTCGCTTAAGGATAAACAGGTGAAAAGTATTGCCTGTGGCTCTAACTTCACAGCAGCTGTCTGCATTCACAGGTGGGCATCAGGGATGGACCAGTCCATGTGTTCAGGTTGCCGTCAGCCCTTCAGTTTTAAAAGAAAGAGGCACAATTGCTATAATTGCGGACTAGTGTTTTGCCACTCGTGCACTAATAAAAAGTCGTTGAAAGCTTGTATGGCACCGAACCCGAGCAAACCATATCGAGTGTGTGACAAGTGTTTCAACAAATTGAAAAAGACCATGGAAACTGATCCATCCTCTCATTCTTCGCTGAGTAGAAGAGGAAGCATTAACCAGGGATCAGATCCCATTGAAAAAGATGACAAGTTCGATTCTAGATCCGATGGACAGTTAGCTAGATTTTCATTGATGGATTCCATGAGGCAAGTGGATAATCGATATAAGAAGAACAAGAAATACGAATTCAATAGTAGTCGTGTCTCGCCTATACCAAGTGGAAGCTCTCAACGGGGTGCGCTTAACATAGCCAAGTCTTTTAATCCAGTATTTGGAGCGTCAAAGAAGTTCTTCTCAGCTTCTGTTCCTGGCTCTCGAATTGTGTCGCGGGCAACTTCCCCAATATCGAGACGTCCTAGTCCACCTCGTTCAACTACACCAACTCCCACTCTTTCGGGACTAGCTACACCAAAATTTTTAGTGGATGATACTAAGAGAACCAATGATAACCTAAGCCAAGAGGTCGTTAAGCTAAGATCTCAGGTAACTTTGCTCTTTCTCTTATTTCCATCATCCCTCACACATCTATTGCTGCAAAAAACGTAGTTGGTGAAATTTTGCTACTATGTTTCTGTCATTCTGTGTTTCCTGATCACGGTGAATTACGTTCCGGATTTTACCATGTTGGTTAGATCACGGTATAGGGTTTCAGAAGGTGTGGCCGCCAATTTACTTGGTTCCGTGAAGAAACATTTTTTTCATTTTCAAATTTAATTACTGCCTCAGTAAGTCAGTTTCTATATATGACCGCGTTTTTGCTAACCAGTAAATGATATGTCAGGTTGAAAGTCTTACAAGGAAGGCCCAGCTTCAAGAAGTTGAGCTGGAAAGAACAGCCAAGCAGCTAAAAGAGGCGTTGGCAATCGCTAATGAAGAAACGACGAGATGCAAGGCAGCAAAAGAAGTGATCAAATCACTTACCGCTCAAGTAATTTCTAAGTTTAAAAAATAGATATGGTTTATGCACTGAGTGGCTATTTTTTATACTGAATATAAGGATCAACGCAACTATGCAGTTAAAGGACATGGCTGAAAGATTACCTGTTGGATCAGCTCGGACTGTGAAGTCTCCTCCGTCTCTGAATTCATTTGGTTCCAGCCCTGGTCGCATTGACCCTTTTAATATCTTAAACCAACCAAATAGCCAAGAATCCGAGCTGAATGGCACAAATACCCCAATGTTTTCTAATGGGACCATGACACCTGTATTTGGGAATGGTGAAGCAACGAATGAAGCACGGAGCGAGAAGGAATGGGTTGAACAGGATGAACCTGGAGTCTATATCACTCTTACAGCCTTATCCGGAGGGGCTAGAGATCTCAAACGCGTCCGGTTCAGGTACAATAGTTTCTCATCTTACCTAAAAAGAAACAATAAGATTTATGTGTCCGAAGATGGGACTGTAACTTTGCTCGACCAATTTGTTTTCTGACAGCCGAAAAAGGTTTAGTGAGAAACAAGCAGAGCAATGGTGGGCAGATAACAGAGGACGAGTCTATGAACAATACAATGTTCGCATGGTTGACAAAGCCAGTGAGGACTTGCCTCATTGAAACTCTTTAACACCAACCAGTTCTCTATTTTTTTCCTATGCCCGAGTTAGGTGAGTGCAGAACCTCGGGATATAACAACAGATATATATAGAGAGAAATTAGATGTTTTAAAGTGCTTCTTTCATTGTAGTTTGGGATATTTGTCGGGTGTTGATTGTGATAGAGTTGTAAATTCTTTATGGTGTCATGCTGTAAATCCTATAAACATACAATGTTTTTACTCAGAAACAATGCTCAGTAATTGGTTTTCAAGCATATTTGTTGATACATCATAATATCGGAAACTAAAAAGTTACTGATATTGTTCTAACAAAAGTCAAAACCAAGTAGAACTGGAACTCAGGTGGTGTCTTCATCTTCATCTTCCTTGAGCTTGAATTCTACGGTTTCAGAACGCCATGGCGAAGGCGATGTAGGTAACGAAGAATGGTAATGGACAGGTGAGTCTGGTGGTGAGCGCCATTGAGTTGAGCATTCCAGCAAATTGGAAAACTCCTCCATTGGTACCTCTTTGAGTTCATCCCAAGTATCATCATCCATCTTGGGCGCAAAAACAAACGAAAAAGAGTCATAAAAGTTGCTCAAAACAAGGGCTAGAACAGGATGCTATGTGTTTGGCTTTTCTAAACCTTTATGGCCTACCTTAACCATTGACCTTAGAACGATTCTCTTACAGTTCAGCAGAGTCTAGATAGACAGAGATAAGGTAAGGGAAAAGCTAATATCTTACCTCTTTAATATTGTATTCGGGAATCACTTCCTTGATCTTGGTATCTGGAAAGCAGAACAAGAATAGGCTTCAGAGATTAAGTCAAGCAAAGGAAACATTAAATTGAAACAGTATGGAGAAAAACAAATTGGGGTCCTTTCTTTGCAGTCAATATTACCATGTCCATGAAGGATGATATGTTCAGCGAAGTAGCTGTCCCACTGGCTTTGTTGTTGAGCTTCAATGCATTTGCTGTGGTCATGCAAAAAGCCTTCCTTTGCTATGTCAAAGTCTAATCCCTCAACATTCTTCGTCGTCTTGGAAGAAGCTTGAGGTTGCAACTTTGACTTGTTTGTGATATCATGGAGAGCCTTGCGGCTTCCAAAACCCGCCCCATATTTCTTTGGAGCTGCTAGCGATCCCTTACCTTTTCCCGCAGCAACCACCTCTACAACAATGTCAAACAAAACAAAAACACTCAGAACAGGAATCAGAAACAAAACAATAGAAATCTTCAATCAAAGAAAGGAAAGCACACTTAACACTGATACCCCAAAAAAAAAAAACATTCTCATGCTTCTGACTTTTACACAGTTATAACATTTTACACTGATGATAAACAGATGCGAGATAGACACAACAAAGCTGAACTAAACATAGTTATATTTGAACCTAAGCATAAGAACCAAGATGTCATATCCCAAGAGAAAATAATTGCAATTTGGTAGGTCCTTACTGTTTCATATCTTTTCTAAATTACAAAAGATTTTGCTACCTTGGGGACAATCAAACGAGTCATCATCAAAAAAAAAACACACACAAATTTTGCTGCTTGTAGAAAAAGAGAAAACCAAAAGATTGAAGAAGTAGGGAAAGATTATTACTTTTTCCATGGGCAGCTAATGCATTCTCGTCCTGGAAAATCATCTGCCCGCGAGCAGTTGTGTTCGCCATGCTCACCTCACTAATTTACAACCAACCCCCTATTCATTACTGGGTAAAAATTCTAAGCGCGGATTGTAAGTAACGAAGTAAGAATTGAAACCAATCGCTAAAGGTTTTTAGACTCACCAGACCGTGAAGAAGAGGAACTTCAATCAATCAATCAACAACAGGCGAATAAAAATTCCCAGAAAAGAAATAGGGTTTAGAAATTGGGAAAACGAGAGTGATGGAGAGAAACAAGCAATAACGGAACGAGGAAGACAAAGGAATTGAATAATAGTAGTCACTCACGGTGGAGAAAGATCTTCAATTTTTAGGGTATCCGAAAATTTCAAATGAACACATAGGGCGGTTTTTTTCTTTTCTTGTTCTAATAACAGTGTCTCTCATCTTTTTTATCTTACTGTCTTGTTTTGGATAAACTTGTGATTTTGATCGAGTTATTAGAGTTGCTGACGTTAGTTACTTCTTCACTGGTTTCCTATTAGGATAATTCCATCAAATGAAAAATACACCTTTTGTTAATTGAGATTCGCTTTTTTTTTTTTTTTTTTTTTTTTTAAATCTGAAAAAACTTATACAACGGGAAATTAATTAGGGTAACACTTCTTGTTGATTCTAATTGAGTAATTTTCAGAAAACAAGATCAATTAAATAATTGTTTGTCTCCAGAAAGATAAAACACCCATAACGTAAACCAAAAAAAAAAAAAAGATGGAAATTACGAAAGGATTAAACAATAAAGGATTCAGAAGGAAGATAGTAGACTCTTGACTGACTGACTGGCTTTTAGTGCATAGAATGATTTTAAGTATATACATAAATAACAATATCTGCCATTGACTGGTTCAAGTGTCGTCTCTTTAAACAAACATTGAGATATTAGCTCATGCTTGGCCACAAGGAGCTGAGTTTTGTTGCGAGCTTTGCACTTTTATAGTCCTCCCTCAGTTGAATAAACCTGCACATTATTCATTTACAACTCTCTCAATCTCATTTCCTTTTTCCTAGTTGTTAATCTTAATAATCTCTCTTTCTCTCTTACCTTTGCGCATCTTTGCGAATGCTTGGGCTTCCCTCGAACAAAGTCGGCAGACTATCTGGAGCAACGATGAAAACATTCGCGATTCTGCACTCACAAATAGTGATTACAAGTTGTTACATTAATAAAATAATAATAAGGGAAGTAAAGTGACGAGAGAGTCTCATAATAGATATGTTATTACATTCTCAGAAGCTCAAATTTCTCATCCACTGATGGAGCACCGAAGCTTTTAACAAATACTACATACTCGTTTAAGTCACGCTTCAGCTGCAGTCCTCCACTGTCAACCAAAGTGTTAGTAATCACAAAGCTCTATATTCACACAGACCTATTCTTGCAATGTTTAAGTTTGATTTGATCCGATGAAACATTTATACCAATAGGTGCGACTACGTCAAACATTGCACTCATGTCAGATCAGAGTGAAAAATCAGAGATGGCAAATTTTGGCATGGTTATCTTTTTTTTTTTTTTTTTTTTTTTTTTGGTTCAAACTTTTGGCATGGTTATCTATGTTTGGTTTATTAGGGGTCCTTGATCTGATTTACGGTTATTTTGCAGACGTGATTTTAATAAGGAAATTAGAAAGAAAAAGAAAAGACAAAGAGCTGAAATCATACCTGGGATTGAAAGTGAACTTCTGCCAGTGTGTTAGTAGTAGCTTTTCTAACCTATTTCCCTGAGAATAAGAAAGAAAACTTCGTTCAAATCTAGATATATAGAATCACTCTTATGATGCAGAAAATAAATCTTTGGTGATACAAATCATACCAGTTCAGTCAGGAAGGCTTGCTTATTAAGACCTTCCAAGGCAGTGAAGGCTGACTCAAGTACCCGGGAAAGATAAGCCACGACCCTAAACAAGATAGTGGGATTAGAAATTAAACTAAAAAAGGTAAAGCCTTCAACCAATTAGTGGGAAGGTAGAGTCTCAACTAGACCAACCTCATGCAGGCATTTGTTGGGCGGTGGTCAGGAGCAATTCCATCATCAGGTGATCTATAATCGGTAGACTTCTGCTCAGATGAAAGTAGCCTATCAACCTGAAAAAGGCCATATTGAAAACCTTACAATGGGTCGAAAGAGAATAATAAGCATAACTCCTAAATCTTTTCAGCGTTGGAGCCACATGGATATGTTCGTAGATTACACAAAAAGCAACTAACCTCAGCCATCACAGTTTCAATGCACTGCTGAAGTCCTTTGTAAGCAGCTGCCTCTGCTTTGGACAGAGCAGTTGACATTTCTTCACATGAAGCAGCATGTGCACCATCCACTGGTAGGAGAAGCCGAGATATAGAATTTGCAAAATACTGGAAGAGAAAATTATATGATTCGAATAGGAGTCAAAACATAGGATTGCCATAGTAGAAAACTGGGCCAAAAAAATGTTTCAATATTTCAATGCTTGAGTAGCAACGCCTTTTCATATGAAAAAATGAAACAAACTGATAACCATAAAAGTCACCCCACATGCCTGCTGAACTATAGCAACACTACTACCGCAACGCTGCACAGCAACCATGAAGGATTTAAAGCTACTTTCCCCAGCAGCAGCAGCAGCTTCTGCCTGAGAAATAATCAAATAAATTATAAATAATTCCACCAAACAATTGAAATAATGAGCACTTCAAATAGTAGAAAAGAGAAAGAATTACAGCAGAAGCAGCTGCAGCAGCCACTCTTCTGCTAACGCTTGTGCCCAAAACAAATCTCTCCCTCAATGCTGCAGCTTCAGACAGGCCATCCCTTGCCCGTTCAAGTCCCTCAGTTATGTATACGCTCACCTGCAAGAAGTCATCATTGCATCAGCACAATTTATAGATATTAGAATCTTATGAACAGCATACCTGGTCTAGCTGGCAAGTAAATATGGCTTTAACATTGAAAGCAAGTGTGGCTGGCTGCACAAAGAAATATTCATATGATCAGATATACAATCACAGAAAATACAGTTTACTTACTGCCGGATGTTTCTGCAAAAAATCAATATTTTAGATTATTTCTTTGTCAATATCTTATTCCTACATCTTTTCCCAAAATTCAGAGCAACTAACTTATTTTGGGAATACTTGTCTCATAAATTGCTCAAATTCGGTAACCTGAGATGAAAACAGTGTGCATCTGGTTATTGCTTCTTCATTCCATCGAACAAACTCTGTCACAACGGTGACCGATAGCTGCTGCTGAGAAGATGATACTGAAGCACCCCTAGAGCGTCCTATTGTCCCGGATGACTCCGAGACTTGCTGACTCTCAGCACGTAATTCTTCCATCTGTAGAGAAAAAGTCATATCTAAGCCCTTCACACTAATGCAAAAAATAACAACTCCAATCAGAAAATGAGATAATCATATCAAACCTTTGCTTGATACAGTTGTTTTAAGGAGGCCTGCTCATGCTCAGGGTATTCATCCTTGTGCGAGGAAAACAAGGACTCTGTCAAATCTGCACGCTCAAAATAAAGAGTTTTAAGCACCAACGAACAACGAAAGTTTGTATGAAAAAACAAAACTTCTATCACTCAGAATCACACGAGAAAAAGACCTTCAACATCAAGATCACCGCATCCAACAGCTCGGAGGTCTTTAGCAAGTTCTTGTGTTCTCTCATATGCAACTGCTAACATTCTAAGGTACTAAAGACAAAAATCAAGAGTTAAGTTTCTTATACTAATTCTACTACGAAGATAGAAAAAAAAAAAAAAAGAGATACGGAGGTTTCTACACACTAGTAACAGTCCGCCTTCTTGCACAGATGGGGGACTCATAAGAGAGGGCTTCGCCAAAATTTTGTCAAGAATACCTGTGACACGCTGCTCCAGAACTCTCTGCATAAAGTACACGAAGAGTCAGTATACATATGCCGGGTTAACACTACGGTGTCCAAATTATCGGTGCCAATTACCTGAACTAAGATTGCCATAACTTCATTTGGAGCAGGGAAAACAGCTGTAATGGTCGCTGCTTCTTTGCGTACAGTGTCTACACATGAGAAGTAACAAAAGTTATGAATCGGCATAAAAGCATGTTTCAAGTATTGCATCCAGATCAATGACAATTCTTCAGACCTGTAATTTCCTTGTATAAAGCAGAAAGTCCACGGGCAACATTGCTAGGACTAGGCTGAGAAACATGGTCACCAAGAACCAACCTAATGTCTGAATTCATGACTTCCACATCAATAAACATTGGCCGTGTAGCCACATAATGTTGCATAGCACTTGTACCCCTGTTAAACTGAAAATGAAGAAGATAAAATACTGAGCATCAAGGAGACCTAGACAATTCCTTATGTGATAGCCTTAGAATTAACAAGTATGCAACCACAAGATACGTAAGAAAGGCCTTCGCTCAGTATATAGATAAATAACAGGTTTTCCTACTGAATTGTAAAGGCGCATGCTGCAGAATAAAGTATTCACCTGTGACAAAATCTTAGCACATTCTGACATGGTGGATAGATCTCTCCGCTGTGATGCAGCATCAAAACGAGATAAAAGCCTATTTTCCAATTCTACAAAATCATACTCAAATGTCACAAAGACGAAGTTGAACATACAATAATCCTCTTCAGTAAATATACAGAAACACACAGTAAAGACGAATTTGTTTACCATTACAGTAATCTTGAAGATTAGCAACTGCAACTTCCAGTCCTCGGCCAGGGGTTGCATTTCCTGCAGCTGTACCCGCACCTTGTCTTCCAATATCTTCCTCAGCAAAGGATCCTGACATTGACAAAGAGGGCATGAGAATAAATTGCAGCCTAATTGAACAATAAACTTCCATTGTTCTGCAAACAAGCGAGTTAAATAATAGATAAAAAATATTCTGACACTTTAGACAGATTCCAAGTAACATGTCATCATACGTAATTTCTGAGCAATAGAAGCAGCCTCAGCTACGCGGCTATCATCAGAGAACAAAGCGGAAAGCTCCATAAGATCCCCTGGGCTGCCGTTGAACTCCATTAGGTACTGCATTTGTTGAACAAGGATTACTTTAAGCATTCATCTAACTAAATATGCGACCAACTTTCCAACAGTGATGCACTCTTACCTTTATAAGATCTATCGTCTGGCTAGCAGTTTCCCGCTGAGCATCTGCACTCTGACAAAAGAAGCATGTGTTAATATTGGATATAGATCATCAAAAAAGTTGTTATAGGCTAGATTTATTTACCTGCAAATGATCTCCTATTTTTGCAGCGGTCTGTCCAACACTTGAAATACGACCGTCCAACCTTGCAAAGCTCTCAAACAGACCGTCCACACCCTTCTCTATCTAGATAGAGAAATCAGTTACCATTTGAAGAAAGGATCGTGGTATCAGTTTACATCAGGCAGAAATCATCCATGTACCCAAGAAATTGAATCATAGTAGTAGTAGTATTGGTCTGCCAACCTCAGTCAGTGTCTTCCGGTGTTTGGCATCTTGGGTTGAAACTTCCTTCTTTAGTGTGTTGAGCCTTCCATCAACCTTCCAAAATATTTAACAAATACCTTAGATATTAGAACGATGAAAAGAAACAAAAAAAAAAAGGCTTGTCATGGATGTAGACCCAAAACACTCACCTGCTTCCGAAGATCAACAAGCTCCTTGCAAGCATCTTTGAACAGAGACAAAAGACCATCTACTTCAGGGAAAAAAGGAGCAGAAGACAAAGGAGTAGACTGCCCACGTAAATGCCCATTTGCCAAACCATCAACTCCAGCAACGTTGCCATGACCATCCCCAGAATCTGCTTCTTCTTCTAGGAAAGACGGCAAGAGGTCGTTTACCAGGTTCCCAAATAATGCATCGAATGAAAAATCACCCTGCCAGTGACCAAAATAATCAAATCCCTCATGTTTTTTTTTAAAAGGTAAGAAAAAAACATTAGCAACCCCAAGCTGAAATCCTTACCTTGAAGTCTTCAATGTCAAGAATCAGAGGAACAGAGTTAGCAGAGGACGATCTGGGTCCTCTTGCTCTGATTCCTTCTGTCATCTGATTAAAACCAAAACACAAACATAACAAAAAAATTCAAAGAAGTGAAGAGTCTAAGTCTGACAGATCATATATGAAACATTCAGTAAATAGGAGAAGATGAGGGAGATGCGTACGACTCTGGATGCATTAAATCAAAATTGCAGTAGCATCTATTATCTCAGTTACGTAATCACCGATTTCTCCGGCGAATGCAACAAATTTAGAGCATAAAGACGAACAATCGCGCGGAGAACGAGACGGGAAAGGAAAAGTCTAGTATGGAACAACTTACCGGCGGTGGACGACGAGATCTAGCCGGCGGAATCCGGTTACTGCAGGGAGAGAAAGACGGAGAAATAGAGAGACCGGTCTACAATGGCGGAGTTGGGGATTTTTCCTTTTTTTTTTTTTTCACAACTACGACGAGCTTCCAGATGAACTGAGCTGTTAAATTTAATTATTTACGTGTTCTTTTCCCCGGTTTAAACCGCAACCGGTTTATTATTATTTTTTTATTTTATAAACTGTTATTAGTTAGTTTGAACTTTGAAAATTTGGTTCGTTGATTCTCTTACTTTTCACTACATGCCACAGAGGGAATGAATAATTAAATTCAAGCAGAAAAGAAACATTTGGGAGGCAATAAATAATTATCTCATGTAAAACTTTAATCTTCAAAAAATTAACGGCAAAGTCATACATAAACGGGCGGTGTTAATTATAGAGAGAGTTTCAGATTCACATATCGTAAACAATCAATGAGCCTTTGAACATACTTATGGTCTCAAAAGCATTGTAACCTCACTATTGACTGGTATAAATTAAGAGAGCTCAAAGCAATGAAAGCAATATCCAAAACGTGAGTAAATCTGAGTCGAGCAGAATGGCCACCATTGTTTCTCCTTCACATTTCTCCCCTGTTGAAGATGCTGAAAACATCAAGAAGGCTTGTCAAGGTTCTTCTACTTTATAGACTAATGTGTTTCAAAAAATTATGTGGTTCAAGTTTCCTTCTATTTCCTTTATTCATCTTCTTCCCTTTTTATATTTGGGATTTAGGATGGGGTACCGATGAAAAGGCCATCATATCCATCCTAGGACACCGGAATTTGTTCCAGAGGAAACTCATAAGACAAGCTTATCAGGAGATCTACCATGAGGATCTCATTCACCAGCTCAAATCTGAACTCTCTGGCGATTTTGAGGTCTACATTATATATCCATATGCTCTACTCTATTTTGATAATCCACAAAAGATAGTTTTCATGGAAAATATATTTGTTACCTGCAGAGAGCTGTTTGCTTGTGGGTCTTGGATCCTCCAGAGAGAGATGCTCTCTTGGCTAACTTGGCTCTTCAAAAGCCTATTCCTGACTACAAGGTTCTTGTCGAAATTGCCTGCATGAGATCCCCTGAAGATCTGTTAGCTGCTAGACGTGCTTACCGTTGCCTCTACAAGCGTTCTCTTGAGGAAGACTTGGCCTCCCGCACTATTGGCGACATCAGGAAAGTGAGTAATTCTAATTTCAAGATGTTTTCTTCTTGTTTTGACCTGCACTCCAACGCTTGGGGATTTTGATATACACAGCTCTTGGTTGCACTGGCGTCTGCCTATAAATATGATGGAGAGGAAATTGATGAGATGCTGGCGCAGTCAGAGGCTGGGATTCTTCATGATGAAATCCTTGGTAAGGCTGTTGAACATGAAGAAACGATCAGGGTGTTAAGTACAAGGAGTAACATGCAGCTTAGCGCAATCTTCAATCGCTACAAGGATATATATGGCAGATCGATCACTAAGGTATACAAACAACACGTAGAAATCAAGTTATGTTATAACTGATGACTAATCTCAGACAAAGCAATCAATGGGAAAATTTTAGACAACAATAAAGAGACTTTTGGAATCAATTTTAGGGAATTAGAGTAATCATACCAGTATTTCTTCATGACGATATTCATAATGAAACATTTGATGACCAGGATCTCCTCAATCACCCTACAAATGAGTACCTGAGTGCACTACGGGCAGCCATCAGGTGCATTAAAAACCCTACCCGGTATTACTCAAAGGTAAGATACAACAATAATCTTTCAGATGTGATTTTCTAATATGTCCCAATGGTATTCATATCTCTTTTGCACCTAGGTTTTGCGCAACTCAATCAATACAGTGGGGACTGATGAAGATGCTCTGAACCGTGTGATTGTCACACGAGCAGAAAAGGACCTGAAGAAGATCAGTGAGCTGTATCTCAAGCGGAACGATGTGAGTCTCGATCAAGCCATAGCAAAAGAGACATCAGGGGACTACAAGTCTTTTCTACTAGCCTTGCTAGGACATGGAGAAACTTAGAGTTCAGCCTCAACTTAAATAAAACCTTAAAACAGTAGCATTTCGTCTAATTTCTAGTACTGTATGGAATTAGAATATATTGAACGCTGAAGCAATAATAAAGTTTATGTTTGATGCTTTCCTCAATTAGTTCTTTTGTTTAGCTATTCATAGTAAAACAGGAATTACATAATTTTTCTCTTATAGGATACAAAGAAACTATACAAACTCACTGAAGATCAGGGAAACATGCACATGAATAAAGATCGTTCCTTCTCAGCCTGAGCGTATAAAGGCCGCAGCAATACCAGCAACAAGCCCTACAGCAGTAACAGCAATTCCAACGCCAATAACACCATCTGCTTTCAAAAATCAAAAGAGAGTTAAAACTTAAAAGAGAAAATAGGTGAAGATTTAAATGGACGATGAAGACACATGACAGAATAGTATCATTATTTTACCTTTCACAATGCGGTCCTCTATAGCCTTTTTTAGTGTCTGAGCCTGTCCGGACTCCGGTTCAACCTAAAACCACAGAAAGAAAAAGAACGCATAGATGAATACATAAACAACAATAAGATTCTCCAGACTGGACTTATCCATGTATTAGATGATCAAACCTCCAAACAACGTTCTATACAATCCCGGCTTCTTGAATAGTCACCGCTTCGATAGTAACCAACAGCAAGGAGATAAAGCTTCTCCCTGAGTTTCATTGCACTTGTATCATTAACAACCGAAGCTGCAAAATCAATAACTCGAATCAAACCATCCACCTTTACCTTTGGAAGAATATTAAGGTAGCTGTTTTAATTTAACATTTGTAAAACATAAGCTAGTATTATTATTTTACCTTCAATCATAGCTACGCCACGCTGTATATCACCAGGCATCTTAGAATGAACAAGAGCCCATGAAAGACGCATGATGCATTCCTTCGTACGTCCTTCGTCTTGAGCTTTCTGAGCCTCCGCAAGTTCTTTCTCACAGCCCTGAGGATTTAAAAAAAAACACCTTACAAGTTACAAGTTATATATGAATAGATGTCAAAAACTAATCCATGCCACACCAGAGATGGAAAAATCAAAGGAAAACACTTATTTTCATCCCCACACCACCACAAAAATAAAGCAAGCAACGCGAGAGATATCCAAAATCGGAAGTTAGCTATCGAACAATTGAAAATTGGCGGTGTTTACGCGGTCAAATTAGAGGAATCAACATAAAACTTACGGAGATGATGTCGGTATCGCACAAGGGGAACTCATCGGAGGAACCAGAGGCAGCGCCGGATAAGAAGTCTGAGACGGAACCGAAAACCTTCCCTATCGCCGCGTCCATTTTTCCTGTCGCAGCTCCTAGATATTTTTCCTTTCCGAGTTTTCTTAATCCTTCTCTCGCCTTTCTTTCTCCCCCTTTGACAATGAAATTGACCGAGATCAATCAATGAATGTTTTTCAGTTAATATATTGATAGAGTTTTTAACCTTATTTATTTTAAGAAAATAATATAGATTTTTATGGATATTATAATAAAAAAACAGCATATTCTTAAACGAAATACATATTAATCTTTCTTATGATTTTTTGATACACACGGTTGGTTATCACACGTTCATACTTACCCCGTCTTGTCTCCAACATTCAGGATTTTAATTAGGGAAAATATGCACTTTAGCTAACATTCGGAAAAACATCTCCTAAACACAAACAACAGAGAGTAAATACCTTTTAGAGGCTTAATTAGAGCATGCTAGTGGGATAATTGAATGTGTTGAGACTTGGGATTGGGAAGACGAAGAAGTGCTCCTAGGAGCGGACCTGGCGGGAAGATATATTGTATATGTATACCATAGATTGGCAGCAGAAAGGTAACAACACATTGAGAGTCGGGAATAATAAATTAAACTGATTGGAAAGGACTTGTTAGTCTGTTAGCAGCCTGGAGTGCGGTCAACTCGCGAAACGTATTAGCCTACTGCGTCCATATGAACATGCCTCTCTCATGCAACATGTCCAGTGGTTTCTAAATTTTTTTGCTTCTGTGTTGTGATGATGTCATTTTATTGAACATGTATAACTACTAGTATATTTCATTCTTATATAATTACTAGATAAGGGTCCGCACGATATGCGGGTTTAAAAAATGTTTTAAAAAAATAAATCATAAACCTTAAACATTTTTTTTTGAAAATATATAAAGAAATTTTATTTCCTATAGTAAATATATAAATAATTTAAGTTATAGAATATTTGTATTTACCTTCGTATTATTTATTTATATTTATATATTTTTAAGTTATTATAACAATTATTACAATAATCTAAAGCTAAATTATATCCCACTAAAACTTTTACCAAATACTCATCATTACAAATATTAGTATTGTCAAATTTCAAAAACGTTTTACAACTTATTCAAAAAATATTAATTTTACATGCAACAAATTCATCAAAACAACATCTAATAAGTATCCACGTATAATTTTACTCTATATTTTACCATTAAAAATATGTTCATACACCCAAAATTGTTTTATTGTTAAAGTATGCTCTTTATCACCACCTATAAAATGTCTTCTAAACAAATTAAACAAATTTTATGTTGATTTACTTTCATTTTGGCATACTTGTAGTTCTTATAATTACTAAAATTGTTTTGTAACATAATTTCTTTAACCATGAAGTTTTTTCTTACTCCAAAGATATTTTGGATGAACAACTGATGAAAGTTACCTACTCGATTACAATGATTTTATGACTAACCCAATAAATTTTGAGAAATTGAAAGAAAGTTAATATAATATAATAAAAATAAAAATTTGAAAATTATAATCAGGATGGTATATATAAGTCTTAGATAATTCAGATATACAAAATAGAAACTTTTTATACAATCCAAAGAATGACATATGTCATGATCATGTTAAGGATCAACGACCTATTTACTCTTTACAAGTATCCAATTGTACCAAAACAACTTAAAGCTATGACCTCGTCTCAAGCATTTTCGAATCATAAATTCTCAACTTATTTTTACCCGAATCAAAAGTTCTCATATATTTCTCCATATACTTGCTTTAAACGGTTTATGAACTTAATCCGATAGAAAACCACATAAATCCGGTTTGAAACCAATTTTAAAATGGTATACCGTTCCAACTTCCCAAATTTGAAATCGCTTCTCAATTACTCGATCAAGCAGCTTTTGATTCACCGGAATCATCAACATTATTCAGAACGACAACTCTAAATTTTGACCAGAAACATCAACCACCGACTTATCTTGATAGAAAACTCTAAATTTTGAACTGACACATGTCATGATCCGGTGAGTTTTTAACTTTGATTTCTGATCGTTAATACTAACACGTGTCACAATCTGGTTTGATATTTAATCGTTAAAATTGACACATGTCACAATCTAGTGAGTTTTTAACTTTGATCTCTGATCGTTAAAACTAACACATGTCACAATATGGTGAGTTACTAATTTTGAGAACCAAACTTTATATAATAAGATTCTACATTCATAGAATGATATAACTACTAGTATATATAGTTATTCTACATTCATAGAATGATATAAAATTTACCAAACTAACATGTAAAGAAAAATCTGACTATTACTTAACCTAAAATCCAAAGAAAGTATATTATTGTATTTTTCAATGGAAAAAATACAATAATATTTATCATACATATATTTTTTTGTCAAGTCACCTTCGTATTTATGGAAATTAGATAACAAACTATTTGTGCAATTGAAAATAATAATCTCTACCTGTAGAAATCATCATCATCATCACACATGTAATGAGAGATCAGTAGTCAGTTAAGAGTACCAATTTATCATCATTTATACTTAAAAGGTAAAGAAAACATACATATCACAAATAATATATGGAGTATCTCACACATCCTTTTTACCATTAAAAAAAAAACCAAAAAACAAAAAAAGGTGAGAGAGAGAGAGAGATGGCCTTCTCTTCCTAACATTGACCAACCCGTCTTTGTTTCTTTCTTCTTCTCATCACTCTGAGAGAGAGAGAGAGAGAGAATTCGTTAAGGCGTTTCGTTTTGTTTCTCTGTAGAAGAAGAAGAAGAAGAATTCTCTTTCTACTATTTTTTTTTTTTTTTTTTGAGAAATAAGAAGAGAGAGAATCTCTATCCCTTTCTCTCTCTCCTTGCACGTTGCAAGCGTTTCTAGAAAAAAGAAAAAAAAAAGTGAAAATCCCAGCATCCCTTTCACCTGACTTTGGCTATGGGTTTTCTCTGATTCGCTTGTTTCGTGAAGCGAGAGCGAGCTTTTTTTTTTTGTTTGTTTGTTTGTAGCACAAATGGAATTGGTGGGAAAAGTCGTTAAGAAAGAGATCCAAGGGATTGGGTTTTGCTCCGGGACGGTTCGATCTCGCGATTCGTCTGGATTTTTCGAGATCGTTTACGAGAACGGCGTCACGGAGATTTCGGAATTGGCTGAGGTTGTTTCTCTCGTGATGGGAGAAGATAAATCCCAGGAGATTACGGTTCCAGTGAAGAAGAGAGTTGGTAGGAAACCGAAGAAGCGTTCTCGTGTCGCGAGGATGAAGGAGATCAAACGAGGTAGCTCTGGTTTGAATGAGGTAATTGTCGATTTAAATGACGGGGTTACGGAGGTTGATTCGGGAGTTAGTGATGTCAATTTGAGAGGGAATGTTGATTTGAATTGTGGTCCTGTGGAAACCCTAGGTAGGACATGGGACTCTGTGACGGATTTGAATAGGACGGTTCCGGAATCCAATCCTGGGTTTGATCTGTCTACTGGGTTGGATTTGAATCCGAATGATGGTTTAGGTTTGATTAATGTGAATATCGATTACGAGGAGAATTGCAGTGACCAAAGGAGGAGATATATTGATCTCAACATGGATGCCAGCTGTGATTTGGACAATGCTGGTGTCTTTGATTTGTTAGCACCCAAGAGGGAGGGAGGATTTGATTTGAACGTGGAGGTTGATGTAGAGAACATCAAGGATGATGAGTGCATTCAAGTGAATGGAAATGGCATAGTTCAAGAAATCATCATGAAGGACGAAAATGGTGTTCAGGAGACTGGAGAATATAAAGAAGTTCATGTCGCTGAAGTATCTAGCGCTCAGCTTTTGGAGGAGATACAGAAGCAGAACATTGTACAACTACAAGATCTCAACACTCCTAATTCTAACGGTGCTGAGAAGGATCATGATCTGCCTGAGCATAATTCTAAGACTGTTGATGAATCTCTCTCTGATATTGGAAATTCAGTTGAATATACGAGTGGTAGGAGGAAAAGAAGAAAAGGTGCGGACAATCCAAAATTCACCAGTCAACCTCGGTTGAGAAGAAGCGCTCGTAGAAGGTTCGCTCGATCTCCTGTTAGCACTGTAACAGCTTGCTTAGTCGATGAAGTATCCCCTTCCCCTTCAGTTAGTAGTCTGACAGAGGAGAAAACATGGACCGTTGATGGAAAAACTGAGAATATTTCTGAGCTTCCGCCAAAGCCACAATTACCTCCATCTTCACATCTTTTGAATTTAGACGGTCTTCCCATACTTGATGTCTTTACTGCTTACTCTTGTCTGAGGTCTTTCAGTGCTTTGCTGTTTTTGAGTCCCTTTGAGTTGAAGGATTTTGTGGAAGCATTGAGGTGCACGTCTCCCAGTCTGTTATTTGATAGCATCCATGTTGCTGTCTTACAAATATTAAGAAAACATCTGAAACAACTCGCTGCTGAAGGTGACTCATCTGCCGCTTCTTGCTTGAGGTATACTTTTATTTTCTTTCTTGAGTATTTTAGTTTTACTGTTGTTTTATGGATATGAAGCTTCTCTTGTTTTAATTGTCATGCTTTGGTGGTGGTGTTGAATGCAGGAGTCTTGATTGGGAGACGTTGGATGTGGTTACTTATCCCCTTTTTGTGGTCGAATACCTACTATTTTCTGGCACTAAAGACAACCCTGGATTGGATCTTACTCGGTTGAACTTTTTCAGAAATGAGTATTTCAGACAGCCCGCGAATCTGAAAATTGAGATACTTGGTAGTTTGTGCGATGATATGACAGATGCTGAGGTTGTGAAGTCAGAGCTTAATAAAAGATCCTTTGCAGTGGAGTTTGAAATGGAACTTGATAGGAAGACAAACACAGAAATGCGACGCAGAAAACGAGCTATGATGGAGCTGGCAGATGATTTATCTTTAGATAATGGGGTCATTGATACCTCATTTGACCGGAACAGTGATGACTGCTGTTTTTGTAAAATGGATGGGAGCTTACTGTGCTGTGATGGTTGTCCTGCTGCCTATCACTCTAAGTGTGTCGGTCTTGCCAGTCACCTTTTGCCTGAGGGTGACTGGTACTGTCCTGAATGTGCATTTGATCGGCGTGTACCAGGATTGAAGCCTGAAAAGCAAATTCGAGGAGCAGAGTTTATAGAGATTGATCCGCATGGCCGAAAATACTACAGCAGTTGTGGCTACTTATTGGTGTAAGTCTCTTTCTTTGGTTCCCTTATCTAAGGAGGGCTAATGCACGATCTCAGTGGGATCGATATTGTTGATTTACCACTATAAATAAATATAAATATTTTATTATTATTAGCAAAATAATTTTGTCTTATATTAGTGGTACAACTTTGTGATGAATTCTGACGAGAATTGTAGACACATGTTGGTTTTTTGTTTTAAAACAATACCCCGTAGGTAAAGGTTTTAGGATTAACTAGAATGTTCAGATAACATGATAAAACTGTAAGAAGTATGCGTTTTTCCTCTCAATTTTTGCAATAAGTTGAATTCCATGTTTGGACTTGTGAATTGCTTTCTATTGTTTTTTATTTAGATGCGAATTTGATCCCTTAGTATCCCTCAATGTATGCAGATGTGGAATGTTTTTATTATCTACTTCTAGAAACTTCGTTCATATGTTGATTGTAGGAACTATTATACATCTTCATAGGTTGGTTGATGCCGTCTACTATAATTTTACAGGATAGATACAGATGGCACAGGCTCATTGAACTACTATCATGTGAATGATGTGAACCTTGTGCTGGAGCAGCTAAAGTCATGCAGTAGTTTCTATAGTGGCGTAATAAGTGCAATTAAAAAACACTGGGATATCCCTGCTGGGCCAATACGGACAATCAGCAGTGTGAACTCGCAAATGTCTTCATGCTTGGATAAGTCAGCCAAAGGAGTGATTTCTTCTATTGATGGGTTTAAGGCTCCTCTACCAGCTTCAGAAAAACAGACAACATCTGGTGTTAAAAAAAAACTGGAAAAAACGCCCATCAATGGATTTTCACATAATCATGGTCATAGGACTCGTCGGAAGATTTCAGATTCAGCTACTGGGCTAGATCATCGTAATATGAGTTCTGAAGGATCTGCTGAAACTGTACAAAATGGTTCGGATGTCCAGAGACTTCCTGAGCCAGCATCATCAAGCATTTTGGATATCATAAAAGAGCCAAATATGAATATCCATCTGTCGTCCGATAATTTGGCTAGAATAAACACACGGAAAGGAATTAAACCGGTTGTGCAGTGTGAAACTGGCTACAGAAACCATTACATATTTGCTCAGATGACTACATCAATTTATGAAGAGATGACACGTAAGTCACCAATCCGTACAAACGATATGAGATCTGATGAAGAAATAGCTTCTACCCAGGTGAAGACTATTTTGATGAAAACCACAAAATTTCAATGGCGAAACATCCAAAGCCTCTACCTAGATGCGTGGAAAGAAAAATGTGGATGGTGTCATTCCTGCAAAAGTTCGTCTGAGGTTTCCGGTAGTGAGACAAATTGTTTGTTTAATCTGAGTCTTGGGGCTTTACGGGGTCTTTCCGAAAGTGAAGTAGCTAACATTGAATCTATTGAGAAGAACAGTCATCTTTTGGCCATCATATGCCAGATACTTTCCATGGAAAGTCGATTGCAGGGACTTTTGGTAGGTCCATGGTTGAATCCTCAGCACTCCATCATTTGGCGTGAACACATTCTGAAGGCATCAAATATCTCAAGCTTGAAACATCTATTGGTTGAAGTAAGTTTTTTAACAAGTTTCTTCCTCCCACAGCATTCACTTTGCATTGGCATTCAGGATTGTTTTTGAGATAACCATTGTATTGGCAAAAGCTCAAATATCTGAACAACCACACTAACTTGCCCATGTGAAGCTGTCATATCCTAATTTCTTCATCATGATCCTCTGCTGTATAGAACTTTAGTTTTGGTGTATTCTTCCTACTTGAAAAGCTTGCAATAATCAATCTCTGTTTACCTTTTTATATCTTGGGCAGAAATGTTGAATGTTTTGTTACTTCTCCACTTTCTTACGACTTAACTATCTTCAAAAGCTTTTTAGTATGAACTCTTGAGCACCTGATTTTTGTGTAATGCATTAGTGCTAAGTTAGGGGCGCATCAGTTTTCGTTTCCTAATGGAAGATTTTGTTAATTACTCTTTGCACAGTTAGAGGCAAATTTGCATCGTCGTGTACTTTCACTTGAGTGGCTAAACCATGTCGACACTGGTGTAGTAATGGGCTCAGCTATACATATTCTTATTGCTTCAACACGATCATGGTCAAAGACTGCTGTTGGTAAAAGAAGGGGGTCATTGTTGGAGTCTGGGGTTAACCCTACTGCGAAGAAAAATGGTGGATTGACCATGTGTTGGTGGAGAGGTGGGCAAATTTCTCGGCGGTTATTCAACTGGAAGGTTTTGCCTCGCTCTTTAATCTCTAAGGCTGCTAGACAAGGTTTGCATTTTCTCTTTTGTTCTTACTTTCGCGTTTGTTCTTCTACCATCCTTAACAAATATTTTGTTCCTGTGACTTCTATTTAGTTGTTTTCATTCTCCATGCACTCTAAACTGTGCAGGTGGAAGTATGACTATTCCAGGAGTATTTTATCCTGAGAATTCAGAGTCCGCTAAGAGAAGCCGACGTGTTGTGTGGGAAGCAGCTGTTGAGTCATCTACAACTTCAGAGCAGCTAGGTTTGCAGGTAATACAAACTTGGTCAAACTGAATGTAATTCTTCTCTCGCAGTTTCCGTGGGTATATGGGTAATACACGTCGTGATGCGAATTTCTGTTTCCATTTTATCTACGCATGAATATTATTGGTAACAAATCCATTAATGTTTTGAGTTTGTCAATCATCCATATGTATTTACTGTCACTTGGATTGTTACTGACTTTTGCAGTTTTTGTACCTTGAATATGTGTCTTGTACCACTGTTTTCTTTAAATATGTCTGCTTGTGGGATTCTTCTTCAGCTAACAATTTTGGGATTACAGGTAAGGACACTCCAATCTTACATAAAGTGGGATGATATTGAAAATAGTCATCTTCTTCCTACATTGGACAAAGATTCCAGAAAATCTGCCAGGCTATTCAAAAAAGCGATTGTCCGTAGGAAGTGCACAGAGGAAGAAAATGTGAAATATCTCCTCGACTTTGGTAAGAGGAGAAATATTCCGGATGTTGTCTCGAAGAATGGTTGCATGGTTGAAGAATCCTCGAGTGGAAGAAAAAAGTTCTGGCTGAATGAATCACATGTGCCTTTAAATCTTGTGAAAGGATTTGAAGAGAAAAAAGCTGTACGGAAAACTAGCAAGCCAGGAGGCTCTTTCAGACACTCTAAGATAGACAAAGTACAGAAAAGGTCCTCAGAGGGAAAAGGATTCTCATACCTATTTGGAAGGGCAGAAAGATGTGAATCCTCTTTGTGCGAGCAATGTAAGAAAGATGTGTCTTTGAGGTATGTACCTATCAGTCTATCACATCCTATCGTGAGTAACCTTTATTGTCAATTGTTAGGACGACCTACAGAACAAATCTTTTCGTTTTCTTTGTGGTTGTTGAGTAATGATCTTTTTTAACTGTTTTGTATGGTATCTGTTTTTCTTTGATGACAGTGAAGCTGCAAGCTGCCACATCTGCAAAAGTGAGTTCCTTTTCTTGTTATTTTTGTGAAAGAATTTTTTTTCTGCAAAACAGCTTGTGTAGGTAAATCTGATAAGAACCTAGCCCATATTTAACACAAACCAAACTCCCACAAGACATAGGTGGAAGGAACTATTAGTCTTAAAACCCGACCTGCCTGATCTAACCTGGAAGAAATTTCGGTCTAGGATAGCTTATGTCACCGGTTCAGTGACTCTTTAATTTATTTATTAAAATTTTAAAAAACTATTATAAATTTCAGAACTGATTGAAACATCCACCTGGGAAAACAATAATAAGGATATTTTCTATCATTTTCTTGAATTGAAAATAATTAAATAAATGTTTCTTCAGTTTTTATGCACAAAATGGCAAGAAAAAATTAAAACATTTTCGACGTATGACCTGTGGTACAGACGGTTAACCCAAGGGAAATCCAGTTTACTAGTAAATGTGATCCCCTTTAGAGTTTAGACAATGAAAGTTTACTCCGGTAACTTGAGAGTGAGGGTGCCCTTAGAATTGTAAGCACTAGTTAGACTCATTCCTATTGAAGAGGAAACTCCCTAACATGATCGTTCATAGAAACTCCCTAACATGATCGTTCAGGAGTATTTCACAAAAAGCATATCAGGAGGGCAGAGAAGGTGGGCATGTACGTCTGTCATCCATGCAAAAGTGAAGTGCTAGCGAAAGAACAACCCATCATACGAAAAAGAGGGCGCCCCCCAGGGAGTTTCCGAAAAAAAATTGGAGTTCAGACACAAAAGCGTAAAAAGGTCATCATACCTGCTCGCAAATCACCTCGGCTAAAGAAGACTAAGACCTCAACGGCAGAGAGAATTGCCATAAGGTTAAAGAATCATAAAAAGGTTGTTGCAAGCAAACCATTGCGACGTTCTGGCAGGCAATCGAAGCATGTTATTCGGCTGCAGGATGAAAGTAAAGTTCCTGGAGTGAGTAAGAAACGGAAACTTGAAACCAAAAGAGGCAGAGGGAGACCGAAGAAAGTAAAACAAGAGATCTCCATCAGAAAGGAGAGAACAGAAAGGTGCTTGAGCTATTGGTTGAATGGGCTCCGGTTGTCCAGAAAGGCTGGTGATGAACGGGTCAATAAGTTCCGGAGAGATAGATATCATATTCCCTCGGAGAACTCTGACTCTAATCATCATCAACCTAAGTGTAACTTATGTGGGTCGATTGAATCTGAATCTGAATCTGAATCTGGATTGACTTTCATTGCCTGCGAAACCTGTGGAGGTAATCCATTCTTATCTTCTTTTGGTTCACATTGCAAGAGTTGGTTTCTTTTCGTTGCTTTAGCTTTTTTTTTTTTTTTTTAATGTCTGTAGAATGGTACCACGGAGATGCTTATGGGCTTAACGAGATGAATTCAAGTATGGTGATTGGATTCCGGTGTCATCTCTGTCGCAAACAGTCTTCTCCCATCTGTCCACATATGAGATCGACTACATCCCCTGTGGAATCCTAAGCTGTGAATTTGGTTAAGAATGATATAATATTCTTAGGCTCTGGGGTTCAACAGGAAGAATCAGACAGGGCAAGGTGTAAATTTCGAGATGTCTATACAATTATGGGTGAAGAGTACGAGTAGAGAGAATCAAGTAGAAGCAGAAACAGAGGAGGGTACATTTTGGTGGAAGCATGAAGTTAGTTTGGCTTGTTGGGACTGGTAACATGGATGAGTAGGTACTAAAGTAAGTGGTTGACTTAGACTTAGAGTGAACAAAGGGGGATTTAAGAACCAGAGTTGATTTATAACCTGATTTAAATTTTCATTTCAATATCGAGGGAGTCAGTAAACAAGTGAAGGTATGTAAAGAATATGTAGAATCCATTTTCTATCAAAATCCATTGGTAGTGGTGTTGTTAGCTCGTATTAGCGTACAATGGTAGAATCCATTTTCTATCAAAATGCTCTGCATGCTGGTTCTTCTCTACTTTAGCTTATCTTGCTTTCTTCGTAAAATGGATTTGCTAATTTTTCTTTAACTTTTTATCTAGGGAAAAGGTAAACAAATCAAATCCATTTCCTCAACCTGTACTTTTCTTTGATTGAAGGACCATTCAACAAAATCAAATTCAAATCTATGTGGTCGCATTGCACCAACATGTTTTATGCTCACGATCGAACAAACTTCATGAAAGAAACAACTTTATTGATCAAAATAAATAGCATCTAAAGAGCAACTTCAGCCATTTTAATAAGTTAAGCCATGAACTCTATAATACTACAAGAAAGCACAAAGCATCTCTAGTCTTAAGAAACAAAACATAGATAAAGATCAAAGAAGAGGAGATTGCGTCAGTTGGTCGACGTGAGCTGTCTGAGGTTGTACTTTCCTAGCTCCTTGTACTTCTCTACCACTCCAATTAAGCAAACTGTCTGTAAATTGCAACACAAAACCCAAACCCAATTTGAGGTTATATAACCAACCGATCTGATGATGCAAAACATAAAATTTTCTTCTTATTTACCTTAACAATTTCCACCACGATTGACATCTCTGGATTGCTCAAATCAACTTTGTGAGGGGCAGGAATAGATTTGGCGATAGTGTTTATTATCTTCATCCTATCAAGCCCCGTGTTTGCACGCGCTCCATACAACACAGCAAACTGCAGGAATGGTTAACGAGAGGTAAACATTTCGGAGTCTAGGAAAGGGGACACGCTAAATTGATCCTTATAGTATTATTACTTTCCGGGGGTTACTGGTCTCAACGGGGAAATACTGTTCTACAAGAGGCTTGATGGCTCTTGAAATTTCTTCCTCTGAAGGGTAACACGATACTTCAATTGGTAGAAGTCTTAGGATGAACCTAAGCAACACAAGATTTGTCAACAAAAACCCGATAACGACATAATTAGTAATAGAATTCCTGGTATGATAGAGTTTTTTGTAAGTAAGATCAAACCTTGACATATGCTTTTTTGTTGCAGCAGCAGAAGTCATTGCATGCTGTGCAATATCTTTGGGACTTGGGTCACCATCTCTCCTTTTCATTTGGATGAATACCAGACCGTTGCAACCTGGATCTAACTTCATAAACCGTCTCTGTTGAAAAAAGGATAACAACAGTAGTCTTATATGATCCGCAGAGAGATTAAAACATAGACTTGAACAATTATGTCATGAGAGCTCCTGTCATTTACCCATAGATAATAACTTAGCTTACCTTACTCTTGTCTCCGAGTTCTTTTAGTTCAGCTTCAATCAACTTATCAATAGACTTCTCAGCATTTTCGTTTACTTTTGCCAATGGAATTGCTTCTTCCAAACATGCTTTCTTTCTTGGAGGTTCATCTACACCGTTCTTCGGTTTCTCTTCATCTTCTTTGTCTTTTCCAGTCTCAGTTTCTACCAATTGTTTGACTTCGCATGATCCTTCACTCGCTAATTCTTTCTCATTCACTTGATTATCACCGCCTTCAGTAACTTCTTTCTTCTCCTCATCCCCTTTGTTTTCCTCTTCCTCTTTATCATTATTACCCTCAGCTTCCTCTTCGTCCTCATCATCATCCTCGCTATATGAAAACGTAACCTTCTTGTTAATTGGGTTATCAAACAAACCAGGCTTTACTTTCGTGTCAGTCCCATTCATTAGCTCCTCGAAAAACTGTAAAAGCAAAGAGATTAACATTTAAGAACCACTTCAAAGAGTATAAGAGCTACTCAAACTTGACAAACATCAAAAAGCTCTTGAGAAATCTAAGATTGGCATGGAAGATTCTCTAGGTCATAAAAGCTAACAGAGAAAGAATATTACTGGAAAACCTAGAAACAAAACTCCACCACACGAATCAAAAGGGCTAAGTTAACTTGGTGAAGATGATCCAGAACGTGAACAAGGAATCAATTTATTGAAGAAGCAGAGACACTAAGCAAAATCTGAAAACTAGTTGGGAGATGAATTCAAATTAAAAAAGATAAAAAAAAGATGAGAAACTTTACGGAATCAATGACGTTAATAGCTTCCTGAGAAGCTTGGTATTCGCGTCCGCCATCGCAAGAGATGAAAAAACCTTGCACACCTGGCTTCAGAGGGTAAGCTCCCTTCTTCTTCACTGGTCTCTGCAGCAACAAACAGATCAGACGAAGAAAATTAAACACAAAAGATGATTAGCAAAGATGAACGTAGTGTGTGAGGATTACGTTTTGAGGGCGATAATGCTGTTTTCTCTTCTTGCTCTGGTCACCGGTAGCCATCGTCGGAGAGAGAGAGAGAAGAAAGGTTTTTACGGAGGTGAATGCAAAGTAAACAAACACACAGTGACGACAAGAATAATTAGTAGGTCATGGCGACATGGGCACTTTTGGGCTTACGTCTTGGCCCATTAATCAAAAGCCTCGTTTACTTTGTGAAAACCCTAGAATAGTACATCTTTTACATTTTTGTTTTTTAAAGATGATTACATAAATTATTGGAAGGTTTGATAAGATCTGTACATGTGAATCATTCAAAACTTGGTGTACATACCGGATACTACAAAAACATTGAAAGCTTCTAGCCTTCTAAAATTCATAACATTATTTATCAAATAAAAGATATATATAGTTTTAGAGATCAGTAGGACTTAAGGCCTGACTGGTTCAAACGCTGCGGTTGCGGTTGCTGGAGATTGCGGAAGCGGACGATTGCGGTTTTAAGCGTTATTAAGCGTTTTGAATGACTAGTTTAGCATTTTAAAATGGGTGCGTTTGCGGGATTTTAACGACTGGTTGACCATCGGTTGCATTAGCGGTTAAAACATAATAAATGTAATATATAATTATATAAATGTTTAAAAACACCAAAAACTTTATTAAATTTGATTTATAATTAAAAATCTTTAAAAATATTAAAATAATTATTTAAAAAATAAATAAATTTCATATTGAACACTTATTACTTTATGCATTTTGCTTTTCACCCAAAATTTAATCAAGTAATGTGATAAATGACAAAACTTATGCTTTAGATTATAGATCTTCTCTGCTAAATCTCACACACTCATTAACTACCTCACATTGAATTACAAGGCTAAGGGAAATTAATTATGAAAGAGTAAAGAAGAGTCATTGGTAATTTGTTTTAATATTTTCACAAATAATCTTATTTTCTTAATCTTTTGATGAAATGTTATATTTTTTTGGTTTTTTTGGAACGTATGTGCGATGTACCAATAGTTTTACATCAAATTTTTTGGTTTTTTATTAATTGGAATCTTATTTTCTTGTAATTGTTTATATTCTAATCTCCTCAATCGTATTTGTACTTCAATTTCTCTCATCCTTTATGGGTACAATGGTTAGGTTGAAGTTATAAGAAAAGAAAGATTAGTATTTTTTGACTTTTTTTTTGTTTTAAAAAAAAATTTCCAACCGCAAACGCTTGCGAGAAACAGCTTTTGGAATTTAGTGGTTGGGAGCGATTGGGAGCGATTGGGAGCGGTTAGGAACGATTGGAAACAGTTTGTGTGATTGGCACCAATCGCTAGCAACCGCTACCTACCACAAATGCTGCGTTTGCGGGAAGTAGCGGGAGAACCCGTCAACACCTTAATAGGTCTCATGCGATTTAGAGTAACCTTCTTTCCCGGAGAGCATCTTTCATTGTTTTCAGTGATTCTTCCATATCATCAAAAATCTTGTGAGGATCCGCTATTACGGTAGGATCAACAGTTATCGAGATTGTCATTTTCTCTGCATAACTTGTGTAATATATCAACAATGCCTATATATCAAAGACAAAAACAAAAACAAAAACAAAACATATTAATTAAAAAGAACAGCTTATTAGGTACCCTTTTAGGACTAATTTACGCAACAAAAAATATAAAAAAAACACGTACATGAGAGTGTCCGTAAGCGCTTGGAGCAATGTAAGCGATAGGATGGCCATGGAAACTGATTTCTTCCACAGGGCCCATAACGTTTGAGACACATGTCGTTGTGTTCATCACGGGTTTATTGAATAGTGTTGCTGCTGCCTATAATGACAAGAACACATAGTGTGTTATATATATATACTAGATGAGGATTCACCCAATGTGCTGGTTTAAAGTTTTATAAATTAAATTAAACTAAATTTAACAAAAATACATTAAAATTTGTTGTATGTTATTTATAAATTTTATAATATACTGATTTATATCCACTTATAAATCTTATATGTATGTTATTATGAAAAGTGTATTTTTTTTACACCTAAATATACTCTTTATGTTACAAATAATTCTTTATCACCATCTAGATATACTCTATGTTACAAATAATTCTTTATCACCAACTATTTTACTTTCACTTCTGCATAGTTTTTTAATTACTAAACTTGTTGGCTCAAAAAAAAGTTTTGAATAAAAAATATATTACATAATATACTAATCAATGATATATCATCACAATAACATATGATCGCCATAAAAAAAACCTTGGCTCCACCTTCCTCTCTTAGGTAAATAACCTTGTGTCCAACTTTCTCCACCACAGATAGAACCTCGGCTTTGCCCTCTTCCTTTGTGGAGATAAAATGTTCACATCTTTTTACTATCTCAAAATAGCTTGCCACGACAACCAATGAAAGTAAAAACATTTTTCTAACGTCACAAAATCTTTTGATAGTAACTAATGTTAAATTTCCCAATGTATTCGTGGAAGTGTCTTTGACACACCATGATGTAGCATCTGTCTCTGTAACGCCTCAACCGCCACCTTGCTTAGTAAGCCCATGTCCATTCTCAATCTGTGGGCCCATCTTCCTAAGTGAGCTCTACATCTATTCCCCGCTCGTAGACCCACCCATATTCGACGGTCGGTTTGTTACGTCTAGAAGGCTTTAAAAACTTGTTTACCGACCTTACAAATCAACAAATGTTCTTTTCCTGTGTTTTGTCTTCACTCGCACAGTTTCGACAATCACTTCCAGGAAGATCGCCCATAATGAAGTTCTCTCAAGACCCTTGACCGAAAAAATAAGTGCATTTTGGTGACGTATGTGGCCAAATAAATTCTTTTAAACATTTTCGCAAAACAGGGTGTCAGAGTCTTTGAGCTCATGTGGATCTATCAGCAATAGTTTATGTTTTTTCCATCTATCTATCTATGTTTGTTGTACGCTTGTGTTTGATTAGCCTATTTTATATATTCATTAGGTTGATGAGCTTGTACTCGTTATTTCCCTTTGAGATTGAATGAATAATGTTAACAATTTTGTTTGCAAAAAAATAAAGGTTTATGACCAACCAATCAAGGTTAATAAATTAGAAGAAAATTAATTTGGCATAATTAAATAAACAATAGAAAATTATAAGTATGGTAATATATGAATCCCAAATAAAAAATGAAAATATAAATTAAATAAAAGAATCTAAAAATACTACAATTAATTTTAAAATACAATATTAGGAAAAGAAAATGCATATATTAATATTTTTTTGGGTCAACATATTAATCTTACCTATTCCTAACTGAAAAAAAAAAGAAAGTATGAGAAAATTTTGGTTTAAAACAATAAAAATTACTTTTCCATTTAAAAAATAATCCCAACTATACAAAGCTGTAAAAAATTGTATTTTTTTGATAAATTCTGTAATTTTTGATAATTATATTTTTATATTATTAATTTGTTTTAAAACAAAATATTTTATTTTTGTGGTAATCAGATTCTTCTAATTAAATATTAACTTTTACACATGTCAAAATCTCAGATTGATAACTTGACACATGTCAAAATCTTGTTAATGGCTAACTTTTAAAACCCAACTTTATATAATAAGATATGCAAACATATCTCAATTTCTTTACCTTGGCTCCTAACACATTTAGGCCGATTTTGATGATAAAATACACTAGAGCTGCGTGACAAGAGTGCTTCTTTCGAGCCATCGTAGCTTGAGATTTTTTTAGATAAACTAATGGATCGGTTTGTACACCGATGGATAACGGTAAATTAATAAAGCTGAAGTAGTTTCCCCATCTGCATTTTGAATCCTTGACCATCATTTCTTCCAAAGGCTTTATACAAAGAAACAATATGTTGACAATCAATTATACTCCCTCCGTTTCATAATATAGGATGTTTTAGAGAGATTTTTTGTTTCATAATATATGATGTTTTCAAGTTTCAATGCAACTTTTTGATTAAGTTAATATTATCTATTATGCAGTATTGTTTCTGATTGGTTGAATTTTTAAAAAGTAAACACTTCTTAATCTGCGTGCTTTTGTTAAAACATCCAATATTTTGAAACGGATGGAGTATTGTTTATTCTGTTGACAATCAATTATATTTTAATTTGGAGGGTATATATGTCACTAACCTTGAATCCGATGTCTGACCTTAGGTTTACTGTACAAGCTGCACGTAAACGTATTCCATTTGGAAGATTGTTCTGATATGAAGTCAATGCCCCATCCTCCTCGTTCTTCTTCTTGTCTTGTTCTTCAAGAACAAGATACGTGTGGATTACTCTCTTATGGTTAGGATATTAACTATTGTAAGTTAGTCATTAGAACACAATAATAATACATCATATATATTGAATTTTATGTTTACCCTATTCTCGATTCAAATAGCTAGTAAAAGCGGCTTGTGTAATTCCGAATAGAACATCGTTGATAGTCTAGCAGCACGCACAAGAGAAAGCAAAGATCCATTAAAAAAAAAGTAAGGGACACCTCAAGTGAGTTATGAACATAAATCACAACGTACCATGTTCATTGCATTCTTGATAAGTTTAATGTCATTTAAAGAGATAATTCGGTGATAAAATCTCTTTGGATGGCTCCTGACATCGGCACCAGCTTTTAGAGGTGTTTTTGTATCCTTCAAAAACAGTATAGTCGCGGAAAGCAAAATCATATCCACAATTGTATTCCACATCAATGTCATTGTAGAACCAATGGTGCATATCGATCTTAAGAACCAGCTTTTCTTTCTAAGGCTATGCAACACCTCGCCTCGCCGTTTCACGGGAGGAATAGCAGTAGACAACATGTCTCGATTTGATGTTTTATGGGTACATGCGAGCACAAGGGAACATAGGGACATTCCATCTCCCAACGAATGGTGAGATCTTATTACACCTGAGTGCTTCAGCATATGTGGTTTTGACGTTAAGGATGTGAATATCCCACAAAGGTCTTGATCTATCAAGAGGATTCATCCTGTCATGAGTTATTTGGCAAAATGATACATTTTTCAAACATAATTAGAAAGATGATACATTCACTATTTATAATTAGAAAAAACTATATTGATCACTGTTGGACTATTTTTCAGTCTTTTTTGCCATTTAACAATTTTTTTAATTACACTTCATGCCATTATACCTCCCATTTTCTCTTTATTTCTTGATTTCTTAAATAATTGTTAATATAATTTTTTTTAGAAAACTTCTTAGATACAAAAAAAATTATATTTTTTTCTTTATAATTTGATATGAATTTTGTTTAATAATTTTTAAATATATTATATACATATTTTGTATCCGTACACATTTTGAAGTGTACAGATGTCTATGCACTTTATTAAGTGTACAGATGTCTGTACACATAATTAAGTGTACATATGTCGGTACACATTATTAAGTGTGCAAATATAATTTTTACCAATTATTGCAGTAAAGACATCTGAAACCCTAAGAATTAAACAAATTACATTTGTACAATTAATAATGTGTACAAACATATGTACACTTAATAAAGTGTACAGATACAAATATTGTTGGATAGTTTGATGTACGGATACAAATATTGTTGGATAGTTTGAATCTATCCAATATGTTGGAATGTTTAAACCGTACACAAATATTGTTGGACGTTTTAAATCTATCTAACATGTTGGATGGTTTGAACCGTACACAAATATTGTTGGATGGGTTGAATCTATCAAATATGCCGGATGGCTTAAACCATACACAAATATTGATGGACGACATGCTGGATGGTTTGAACTGTACACAAATATAAATTTTTTGAATTAAATTATATTTGAAATCATTAAAACAAAATGCATATCAAATTATAAATAAAAATACATAATTTTTTGTATGTAGAAAAATTTTGGAAACAAAAAAAATATTAATAAATATTTGATTAATTAGGAAAAGACGATTGTTATGAAAAGAAAAAGAAATAAAAATGTTAATATATATAAAAAGAGAAAGAGAAAGAAACGTAGAAAAAAAAACATCCAAAAAAATTAATGATCCCACCCATTTTTTTGTTTCTCTCTCTCCTCTTAAGTAAAAATTACCAAATAACCCTGATCCACATAAATTGCTATCTTTTATTAATTCTAAATTTCTATCTCTTATTAATTCTATCTCTTAACATCCAATTTTTGTGACTGTAAATAGTGATTGTATCATACCCATAATTAAGTTTCATAAATGTATTAAAACCCCAACAAACCCTATAATCATTGAGGAAGATTTCTCCATCTTCACCTATCTCTTCTGGATCTATGTGTGGTACGATTACATGGTCTTCTACATTAACTTCGGTCTCAATCCATTTTGCACCGTTTTCAGACTATTAAGATCGATAAAGACAGATGGAGACCAAAAACACTGTCAAATCCCAAGTGGGATTAACGCAAATTTTATATATCTATAAAGACACGGCGTCGAGTCGTCGACTCAAAATTATATAAAGATTAGGCATGTAAATTAATTATCAAACATGTAAACCATAGAATTTTATAAAAGTAAAATTCTAAACTAGGTCATGTTCGAAAGCATCAGTGATTGAAAATAGCTATATATGATGAATAAGAAAGTGTGGCATGCATTGTATAAAATGGTTACCAGTTTGCTGGAGAAACGAGGATGCTTGTAGACATTTTGCTTCAAGGCATCAACGTCGGGATTAATCTTTGTTTTGAAACCAAAGTTGATGATGGAACATAAGTCTACGTCCGGCGATTGAAATACACGCGCCATCGGACTGAGCGGCTCCTCCTCATTCTTCATTCTCTCTTTCCTCTTTAGTCTTTTTGATGCATGTTTCTTCTCTTTCCAATGCTATTTAGAAAGTGTTTTTTGTTTTTTATATAAGTGTGGCCAAAAGAAGAATGCATTTTTTCCCTTATACTCGAGTATGAAATTGTAATTATTCCTTGTTTTTCACCTTTTTTTTTTTTGCCATGGAGCATATTCTAGGTCTTCTAATCACTGTAATAAAACAAGAAACACAATTTGTAAAGAAGGCGTACATGTGAGTGTCAGTAAGAGGCTGGAGCAATGGAAGGGATAAGATCTTCATCCTAGAAAATCTAACTTGATTTTTTGTTTATTGTTTAACACAGACAATAATTTATTTCGACATGCCTTAGCTCCTCGAAAAACTAAAATGAAGAGATTTTTACATTTATGAAGCACTCAAAAAAAATTAATAAGAGAAATAATTTCACGAGGAGATCCCAAACTTGTACACGAAATCAATTTATGGAAGAAGCAGTGACACTAAGCAAAATCTGAAAAAGTAGTAGGGAGATTAATCAATCAAAGTTAGGGTGGTCTACATGTTAGTACAAAATAAACTCTCAATAAGGGGAGGGATCCATATGACGATTTATGAACTTTAAGCAAGGACCCGCCATAGTTTTTAGTTTGAGTTGATATTACATAGTACTCGATCTACATAAAAGACATCGAAATCAATGTATTTCGTGGGATCATGGGTCCGGTGCTGATTAAAAGGAACAAAAAGAAGAAACTTATAACTCACAAGTTTTTTAAAACACGTTTTTTAGCTATTAACTTTTTTATAAACGATATGTACGTATTACGTGTGTTTAAAGCCAAGTGATGATATAGATTTAATAACGATACTAATTAACACAAATCATTAGACTCTATGTGATAGCTGAGTCGTTTATTAACTAAGAGTACGAAATGAGACTTTTAAAAAAATATTAAATAATTGACATTTCATAAGCACAATATTTTTCAACAACTAGTAACGACACTGACATTTTTCTGACCCCAATACTATATACAAACATTCAAAGCTTCTAAAACATGACATATTTAGACCAAACAAAACTATATCCACAGTATGCGGATTATAATGGGCTTTTTTATGTTGTCTCATGCGCCTTAGAGTAATTAATTCTCTTTCAGAGGGATCAGCTTTTAGTCTCTTTCAGGGATTCTAATGTATCTCATGGGCCCTTAGAGTAACCCTCTTTCATGGAGAGCAGCTTTAATCTCTTTCAGTGATTCTTCCATATCATCGCAAATCATGTGGGGGTCCGGTATGACGGTAGGATCAAACGCCATGGAGATTATCATTTTATCCGCATAACTCATGAGATGTACCAACAATGCCTATCAAACACAAAATCACTACTTTTCAAAAAAAAAAAAAAAAAAAGCTTTATCATTTACGCAAAGAGAAAAGGTAACTATGTACATGTGAGTGTCCGTAAGAGCTTGGAGCGATGTAAGCGATAGGATGGCCAAGGAAACTGATTTCTTCCATGGGGCCAATGACGTTTGAAACGCATGTCGTTATGTTCCGCACCGGTCGATCGAATAACTCTGCTGCTACCTATAGTGACAAGAGAGTGTGCTATATAATTATGTCCATAAATATGCTAGCAAATCTCAATTTTATTTAGTACCTTCGCGCCAAACACTTTTAGGACGATTTTGATGATAAAATACACTAGAGCCGCGTGATAAGAGTGCTTCTTTCGAGCCATCATGGATTTGCATTTTTTTAAATGAACCAATGGATCTGTTTGTAAACCGATGGAGAACGGCAAAAAAATAAAGCTGAAGTAGTTACCCCATCTGCATTTTGAATCCTTCACCATCATATCTGCCAAGGGCTTTACACCCAAAAAAAAGAGACAATTTATACGTTGTTTATCCACGTTTAACTAAGAGATTAGGATTATAATTTGAGGAGTATGTCTCTAACCTTGAATCCGATGTCTGACCTTAGATTTACTGTACAAGCTACACGAAATCGTATACCATCTGGAAGATTGTTCGGACACGATGTCAACGCTCCATTCTCCTCATTCCTCTTGTCTTGTTTGTCAAGAAACATAATACACGTGTCAAAATATTATATATAGATCCAACGTGCATTATTCTTTTCCTTGTTTTTAAATTAACTTAATTCGGTTTAGGTGGATACTGACTATCCTAAGTTTATTTTTTACTAACTCTGTTTAAAATACAACTATATATTGACAATACAGCATATATATTAAATTTAGTGTTTACCATATCGTCGGTTCAAATAGCGAGAAAAAGAGGCTTGTGACATTCCGAATAGAACATCGTTGATAGTCTAACAGCACACGCAAGAGAAAGCAAAGATCCATTTTAAAAAAAAAAACCTCAAGTTAATAATCATGGACATATATATATATATACAGTATATGACAAATTGACAACGTACCATGTCCATAGCGTTCTTGATATGTTTGATGTCATCTAAAGAGATAATTCGGTGATAAAAACTCTTTGGATTGTTCCTGGTATTCACATCTGCTTTTAGTGGTGTTTTTGTATCCTTCAAATACAATACAGTCGCAAAAAGCAGCACCATATCTACAATTGTGTTCCAAATCAGTCTCATTGTAGAACCAATGGTTACTATCGACCTTAAGAACCAGCCCTTTTTTTGTAGGTTGTGCTTTGGTCGCCGTTTCATGGTAGGAATAGCATTTGAAAACATGTCTGGGTCTGATGTTTTGTGGGTACATGCGAGAATGAGGGAAACCAAGGACATCCCATCTCCCAACGAATGGTGAGATCTTATAAAACCGACTGCTTCAGCATCATAGGTTTTGACGTTGAGGATGTGAATGTCCCACAAGGGTCTTGATCTATCAAGAGGGATCATTGTGAGACGTGACATATAATCATCGACAAAGCTTTGTCCATCTTCACCTATCTCTTCCGGATCTATGTATGGTACGATTACATGATCTTCTACATTGACTTCGGTCTCGATCCATTTTGCACCATTTTCAGACTGTTGAGTTAAGACAAGTGGAAGCCAAACACTATGTCAATTCCCAAATAGAATATTAGTACAATTCTTATATTTACAAAGAAAACACAGCCGTCTCCAACTATTATTTCGTACAAATTTTTAATAAACAAACACACACACACACACATATATATATATATATATATATATATATATATTAAATAAACTAAAGGCTCAAACTATAATGATCAGTAATTCAGTATATATATTAACTAATTTATTCTATATATAGAAAGTGACTTTTAAATCGGTTATGGAAAACAACTATGTATACTGTATAAGAAGAACGTGTAAGTGTACCAATATGCTAGAGAAACGAGGATGTTTGGAGACATTTTGCTTCAAAGCATCAAGAACAACGTCGGGATTAATCTTTGTTTCGAAACCCACAATGGTGACTGCACACAAGTCAATCCCCGGCGACTGGAATACACGCGCCATCGGGCTGACCGGCTCCTCCTGATCCTGATTCGTCATTCTACCTCTCCTCTTAATTAGCTAGACTGCTTATTTCTTCTATCATGTTCCAATATTTATAGTGACGTTAAGTTTGTAAGTGGTTCAACGAACACACAAAAATACAAGTGGTGTGGAAACGTTTTAGTATTGTTCTCGCAATTACATTTAATGTGACGTTGATATTTACGATTAGCTTCTATTAACAATAATAGAAAGAAATCAAATATTGTGGCGTCGGAAAACAAAATACTATTTGTCGTTCACTAACCTGTTATATTTTAGTCATTTCAGACATCGGTTTGGAATTAATAATAATAAGTAGGCTTTAGTGGTTGTGTAGGTTCATATTTGTCCACATTTTTAAATAACTGACTGGAGTCTTACAAAAAAAGTATATTTTTCCTGACAAAATTATGCATTGATTAATTATGTGTATCTAGCTTACTTTCTCCTTTTCCTTCAAACCATCATCAGTAATGTAATACATTATACATGGAACTGGATCTGGATAGTGATATAGAAACAACACATTATGCACGACCACAAATATCTAGCCCCCAACTATATATTGATATATATATAATAGAAGAAAAAAGAACTTCCATTAGACCATTACGCGTGGATTTTGAATTGAGCATCATTTATCGTTAATGAAAATACGAGTAAAAAAACTAATTAGACAAACTACTTTTGTTACGTCTGAGTTTGAAGGAGGTAATATCAAATCAATCTGGAATCAAAGCACGTACGTGTCCATAAGATCACATCTCTTTTTATCATCCAATCTCTGTCAATATAAAAGTAGCTACCATCTAACGATTATCTATATATTGTAAGAATCTTAATCACTTATTATTCAAAAAAAAAAGAATCTTAATCACCTAAAAAGGATGTGTTATAAAACAAAACACAGCGTCTTGAAAAGAAAAAACTGATAAGAATAATAATAAAAGAGAGTGCTTTAATATCTGGGTTGACCCAACTACTCGAAATAGTAGATTAACGATCCGGTTGGTTTATATATTAAGCGGTTATTTTTTGTTTGGTTGATCCGTCAACCAATATATAATTAAGTTTAAAATCATTTATGTTGGTTAGAAAAATTGAAACTTGACAAGAGAAAGTCATATCCTTTTGACCTCAGACTTCAAGTTTGATTTTTCCTTTTCGAATTTGGTTTGACATTATGGTTTCATTTCTTTCCGTCTGTAGTTAAATCACTTGGAACATTTTTTGTTTTTAGTTATATTTGGTTAATTCAAAAAAAAACTTTTAGTAATAATGAATGTAGATAACAACAAAGCGATGGCTTGAATATGATCTATGGATTACATGCATTTGAACTTGGGCCATAATACAACAACAACAACACTAATACACACTACTCACTACTAGTTGGTTATGAAATGAAAATTTTAAAAATTCTAAAACATTTAACTATAAGTATTTTCGTCGACATCTAGGACCGACCCTGATATTATTGACTCCAATATCTGTAGATATTACAAAAGGATTTAATGCAATCATGCGCCTTAGAGTGGGTACTAGTAAGGTCATGCGGCTTAGAGTAACCCTCTTTCCCAGAGCACAGTTTTCATTGCTTTCATTGATTTTTCCATTTCATCACAGATCTTGTGAGGATCAGGTATGACGGTAGGATCAACCGCCATCGAGATTATCATTTTCTCAGCATAACTTATGAAATGCACCAACAATGCCTATATATCAAACACAAAGACATTTGTTTTGTGTGGGAAATAAATTATTATAAAAAAAAAAATCATTCATTTGATTGAGCAAAAAAGATTACGTACATGTGAGTGTCCGTAAGAGCTTGGAGCGATGTAAGCGATAGGATGGGCACGAAAACTGATTTCTTTCCATGGGGCCAATGACGTTTGAAACACATGTCGTTGTGTTCCTCACAGGTCGATCGAATAATTCTGCTGCTACCTTCGCACCAAACACATTTAGGACGATTTTGATGATAAAATACACTAGATTCGCGTGATAAGAGTGTTTTTTTCGAGCCATTATAGCTTGGGATTTTTTTAGATAACCAGTGGATCTGTTTGTAGACTGATGGAGAACGGAAAAAATATAAAGCTGAAGTAGTTTCCCCATTGACATTTTGAATCTTTCGCCATCATATCTGCCAAAGGAGACAATTCGGTGATAAAATCTCTTTGGATTATTCATGGTATTCTCGCCGCCTTTTAGAGGTGTTTTTGTATCCTTCAAAAACAATATAGTCGCAAAAAGTAGAAACATATCCACGATTGTATTCCAAATCAATGTTATTGTAGAACCAATGGTAAAATATCGTTATTAAGAACCAGCTTTTCTTCCTAAGGCTATGCAACACCTCGCCTTGCCGTTTCACGGGAGGAACAGCAGTAGAAGACGTGCCCGGGTCTGATGTTTTATGCGTACATGCGAGTAAGAGTGAACATAGGGACATTCCATCTCCCAACGAATTAATTGGTGAGATCTTATAAAACCGACTGCTTCAGCATCTGTGGTTTTGACGTTAAGGATGTGAATATCCCACAAAGGTCTTGATCTATCAAGAGGAATCATCGTGAGATGCGATACTTAATCATCGACGAAGCTTTCTCCATCTTCACCTATCTCTTTTGGATCTATGTAAGGTACAACTACATGGTCTTCTACATTGACTTCTGTCTCGATCCATTTTGCACCATTATCAGACTGTGAAGTTGAGAAAAATAAAGACCGAACACTATTAGAAATCCCACGTAGGGTTTAAGTACACTACATATATAAGAACACAAAACCAGTACGTATAAGAACGTGTGTACATATGTTTAAGTGGGTACCAGTTTGCTGGAGAAACGAGAATGGTTGTGGACATTATGCCTTAAGGCATCAAGAACGACATCGGGATTAATCTTTGTTTTGAAACCCATGATGGTGACGGCACAATAGTCTATTCCCCATTCCTCATTTTCCCTTTCCTCTTATAGCTAGATGGATGTATACTTCTTCTCTCATGTTTTAATGCCATTTATAACGTAAATTTATGTGGCCATTAATAGAAAAATATAACTTACAAGTGGTCGGCATTAAAATATTCTAGCATGTGTCCTCATGATAGAAAGATTGCACGACATGTGTGGCTTTGAATTAATTATCAAAGTTTTCTATGAACTTTTCATTAATATTGATGATGAATTATCTGTCACTTCTTCTTCCTCTACCACTCTCAGTGGGAAACAAAGTGGGCAATAATATTAAAAAAAAAAAAAAAAAAAGCAGGAAATGATGCCATGCCACAATAAGCAAATTCGGTGTAATGTTTCTGGACATATGTAAAATGTGCATCTGCGTAGGGCCTCTGCCATATATATCTACACAAAAAAAAAAAAAAAAAGGGTTGTGTGTCTATCTCTCGAATCATATCTAAAGAAGAAATCCGACAAGTTTTATAAAGTAGGAATCTAAAAACGAAGGAACAATTAATTTATTCCGAAATCCAACACTGATGAATTATTCCTATAAACAAGAAAAATTTACCAAACTCCTCTCAGTTATCCCTTGGCTTGCTTCTTCCTCGCGAACCGTTCAACAGCATATTCCTCCATCGCAATAATGGGCTGGTAGTATTCAATCTCTCTGGTTGCTTTGTCGGAGCGAGTTCTAAGGCTTTGACCTCCTTGGTGAACTGTTCCACAGTACATTCTGCCAGCGCAATAATGGGCTGATAGTATTCGGAGTGAGCGTCCACGCACTTGATCAGCAATGGCGAGTATTTAGCAGGACACTTATAGATGTTATCAGTTTTCTCAAAACAATCTTCAAAAGCCGTGTATACTTCTTTGCAAGCACCTCCTTTCATGAACTGGCTAAACCGTGCAATTAATTCATCGTCTTCCTTCTCTGTGCATCCTTCTTTTGGAACATCAGTTGATGATGAGTTTCCCAATTTAGACGGGAATAAAGCGTGGAGCTCCCTCCTCGCCCGTTCTACAGCACCTTCCAAAATCGGTTGTATCAGGTGATCTGTCTCTTTGTCCTCCTCCTCAACCATGGAGCCCAATAATTCCCACGGAAATTCGTCGTCTCGCAAACTGCACATCTCTGGATCCCTCCTCGATGACGTGCTCCCCATCTTTCTCAGCCGGGAGATCGGATCTTGTGGAAATCGGCGATGCAGGTCGCGACTTAGAGAGGTTAAAAAGATGAACGTATTTGCTAGGTTTTGTATCTTTTGATAATTCCAAAATACTAGTATAGATATATATGTATATATTACACGACCAAGTCCTTAACCAAATAAGTCTATTAACTAAATTCCTATTTGGATTGGAGATTGGCCAAATGTACATCTCGACGATTTTGTTTACGGTTATTTTTATTTTCTTTCTTGTCGCATACTTCCCTCCGTTTCAAAATTCAAAATATAAGATGTTTTAGCTAAAGCACGCAGATTAAAAAGTATTTTACTTTTAACAAGTTCAACTAATCAGAAACAATACTGCATAATATAAAATACTAAACTAATCTAAAAGTTGCATAGAAACTTGAAAACATCCTATATTATGAAACAAAAAACTTCTCTAAAACATCTTATATTTTAAAACGGAGGAAGTATATTTCTATAGATTTAGTATTATCTTTCTATAAATTAAAATGTGATATTTCACATCTAGAGAGATAAAATGCCATCAATGTAGCTGAGATTTGTGAAAGAGACAGTGTTATTCTTTCATTTTGGAGCCTCATCATCATCAATCGGCAAGCTTTTCTTTTTTGGTAGACCACCTACAATTGGAATATACGTACTAATTAATGAAATTGGTTGGGGACAACGACACCGGTTTGAAAAATTTTATTCTCACTAAGATGAGTTGGTATCAGAACCTATACATCAAATACGTACAGCTAAAAAACAAAACAAAATGGAATACAGTGAGAGTCAAAATGAATAGTAAGATCGAGCACTAGCTGTCTCTTCTTCCTCCTCTACCACTATCAGTGGGCAATAAAGTGGTCAGGGCAATAATACAGAAAGCAGCAATTGATGCCACAATAAGCAAATTCGGTGTAATGTTCTGGACATATGTAAAATGTGCATTTGCGTAGGGTCAGCCATATAGGTTGTGTCTAAAGCACCCAAAATAATTTTCGTAAATATATTTTACGTATAACTATGAGATATATGATATATTCATTTTCGATGTAGCTAGGTTATTGAATGTGCAACTTGATGATTTTAGGACATGCATTTTCAATTGGTATAAAATTGGTAGGTCTACTTTTTTATACTAATTTCATTAATTAGTATCATTTTATACTATATTACTATCATTAATTAGACCACCTAATTTTATACTATATTATACTATATTACTATCATTTTATACTTTTTCACTAATTAGTCTCATCAAGAATTTTATACTATATTACTATCATTTTATACTTTTTCACTCAATTGGTATCTATTGTCTACTTTTTTGGTAGACCACCTAATGTTGTAGTCTCATGAAGGATATATCATCTACTATTTGGAGACAATAGTAATATAGTATAAAATTCAATGCAATTCACTCTGGACCTGCATAAATAGATAAATCATAATCTTTCTACAAACAGTCGAACAATATATATTTGTATTGAATGGAAAATCAAATCTAAATGACCTTTTGCAGAAATCAATGAATTGAGTGAGATAATCCACTACAAATCAAAAGGGTTAAAACAAACAGGAACTGCAAACGAGGGAGACCACTTCGAGTCTTGACCCCAAAGAAGATAAACAAACAAAAAAATCTTTATAGTATGTCTGCTTCAATCACTCACTTTACGTTCCGTGTGACCCTATACAATGTTTCTTCACATGGAGAGCAATGGAGATGTCTCTCTACCTCACGAACAAAACGAGTATACAACAGAGGGAACTCTCCTTTTTCTCCATCACTTGCGTAAATTTTGTGCATCTTGTGTTAATCTGACCATCTGATAATACTATCAAGCGCCTTACCGACCTGAGTATTTGCAGGAGGACTCAACTTTTGCTGCTGAGGAATTTGGTAAAAGATATCTTCGAGATGATTATAGTGTTACAATGGGTATCTGTTTGATCGGCTTTGATCAGACCACCTCGGAGCGGATGGGTCTCTACGTGAACTCCATCCTTCTCTCCAGTTTCTTCTACTGCCGTTGAAAGGATAATGAACATCTGCGTCGGCTCCAGATGTGCTGCTTCCATCACGTCTCTTTTGCAAATTATGCATCTCTTCTTCAAGATCATACTGAGAACGCTGCAACAGCACCACAACATAAAAACTAAATATAACTATAGAAAACTCTAGGGGTTAAGAGAAAACAAATGTCATATCATTGGAAAACTTTAATCATCTCTTTTGGCCACTGTAAACTAAGTTCTCAAGGCAAATAAAAACAGAGCTGATAATGTTATCGGTTCAGATATTACCTGTGCAGGGTCTGAAAGCACAGCATATGCTTCCCCAATCATTTTAAACAATTTATCGGTATCTCTGCGCACTTCTTCTCCTATCTCCTTCCATAACCTCTCATCTTTAGTCTCGTTTCTTGTCAAAGACTGACCAGCCTTCACATAATGAAAACAAGATAAATTTAATTTTATGAACTTGTTATCTTCCACAGCTCTTTGCTTTCTGCATTATTCGATTTAACAGAATCCACAAGCATGCAAAGTTGACAGTTTCAGCATATGAAAATACCTTGTCCGGATGATGTTTGAGTGCGGCCTTCCTATACGCCTTTCTGATATCTGAAGCTGAGCATGATGGTACAACACCCCTGCCAAAACGCAAGTCCTGTTCTGATTAGCAAGTTTTGACACAATTATCACATCTGTGCTACAAGGTTCTTCCTCGTAGTCACCCAAGTTTCCCCGAACATCCATTCACCCGTAGAAGCAAATTGACAAAGGAACAACAGATTTGTGCAGTATAAACCAAGATCTTTCTAAAGGAAATGATAATTTGGCATGCTTGTTGGGGAAAAATGCAATGTTTCAACTCATATAAGAACTAGAGATCATAATGCAGCGATTAGTGAAATAAAATTAACTTAGCAGGATAGTTACTTACAAGACGAGGTACATATCCAATGAATTTTCTCTCCTTGATTTCTCTTCCAGTTCAGAAAGTCGTACGCGAGCTTGTCTTATGTCATTGGCCATGCTTGTGAATCTGTCATGAATTCCAGAGGTCTTCTCTTCCATTTGCTTGGTTAGAATATTAACATATTTCTCCATATCACTTGCTGCCTGTCCATAATCCCTAATCATCTCGAACAACGTTGCCCGTCTAGAAATAGCCTGAGAATCAAGACGTTTAACAAATTAAGTGACACTCTAGAGTAATTTTTCTGCCAATCAGACAGAAAAGTAGCCTTAATTCATAAGAGAATCAATGCCAAAACTTTCTGTAAGTATAAAGCCATACACACATGGGAACATAGGCAAAATGTTGTAGATTATGCATTTGAAAAGTAAACAGAAACTACAATCCGTTGTTAGCAGAAACCAAATACTGATAAATGTTAGGATCGAAACCTTTGAGTAATTTTGGTCAAGAGCAATAGCAAGGCTGCAGTCTGCAATAGCGTCGGAAAATTGACCAAGAGCTTTATATGCAGCAGCACGATTACAGAAACACACAGCTGTAAACGGACGTGATTCCACATTGCAAGCTAGGGCTGCTGTGTAGTGTTCAACTGCTTCAGTGTGTCGTCCAGACTGAAAGGCTTCATTCCCTGCCGACTGTGATTTGGTAGGAATATCAAAACGGCACCAAAAATGAGTAGATAACACAACTAATATGTACTCCGCTTTTTCCTATTTTTTAATTCATTTAGAATTACAAGTATAGGTGGATTCTGAAAAGGAAGTGTAGGTTCAGAGCAATAGATGTCGCAGAAGAAGGCAATACCTTAAGGCGCAACAACTCACGTATAGTACCAGCCAATGGAATGGAGTATTCAAGAGTTTTGTTTCCGTCTCTTTATCAGAGTGACAGACAAAAAAGACCTGTCAGATATGGCCTCATCTAACAAAAATAAACGTAAAAGTTGTATATTTAAAAATCACCTTTTTGTAGCAGATAGTAGCTCGTGCTTCTCTAGAGAAGCAATCGCTTCCTCAAGCTTTCCCATATGGAAATATGATTTAAGCATGAGTTGACACTGCCAAATTCTAAAATTTATATCCTTGTGAGTGTCATAAGAATCTGGACGACAATTCTTTCCAGCCAAATCAACTGTCTGCTCACTAAGCTTTATTGCTGCTTCATACTTCTCAAGCTGTCATCAAATAAAACAAAATAAACAGGTTTCTTGATCTGCTTCAGTAAGAACTTTTTGATTTCCTCCTCAGAGTAATCAGGAGCTTTAAAAATTAACACTTTCATACCATTAAGAGTGCATCTCCCTTCATGGTGAGTAACTTTTCAGAGTGTGAACTTATCAAAAGAGATTCTTCCAGTATTTCCAAAGCTTTCTCAACATCAGTTGATGTTCTAAGTTGCAAACGGCGGCCAGCTTCATGCATGCATTCGGAAACTCTCTGCAAGACACAGACAATATAATATATTAGAAAAGACACAGACACTATTAATTGGTCAAAACGAAGAACGTGTGATTATCATTCTTCAAAATATGGAGAATATTTTAAACTTATATTCTGGAAATATATCATATTCTGCACATAACGACTGAAAAGATTGTCAACCTCTATCAGATAGCAAGCAATAACTAAAACAGCACAGCATTAAGTAAACTTATCGTCCCACATCTCAACAAAAACATCAGCCGAACAATTAGTACGGTTCAGTCTAATTCCTAAATCAACTAATAAAAATTACAAGATCCAATACACAGAATAAGGCCATGGGAATAATATTAATAACTGTGCAACATGTGTCCTGTGATCCTGTGCTACAATATCCATCATCTATAAGAGTTACAAAGAACACAGTGTCCCTCTAAAAGAAGAGAGAACTCTACCTGTGCCTTTTGTAGACCTTCAGAAGCCTCTACTATAATTTTACGGTCCACACAGATGTCACTTCCGGACTGCAAGCATTTCTTGAAATACTTGGATGCATCTTCAATCTCCCCAAGTGAAAGGTAACAACTACCAAAAAAAAAAAAGCCTAGATCAGCCAATAAGACATCATAAAATGTAAAGATATTATTACTTATTGCTAGCTGAGGAAGAGCATGAAATAGCAAGGTATCAGGACAACTCCAGCTTAGAGCATAAACGAGAAAATATCACAAGCATTCATTTCTCAGTTCAAACTCTCGTATCAAAACTAAAAAATCACTACTAAGATTTTTATCTCGGCTCATTATAAAATATAAGAAGTTTAAAGGAAGGTCGATATTTACTTTCCAGCTCTGACTTGAACTTTAAGGAAGTTGGAGTCTATTGAAGAAGCCATCGAACAATCTGCTATTGCTTCTCTCATTCTTCCAAGGGCCATACGCGTTGCAGCACGGTTACTGTAGCAAAGCATCAACGCCCTCAGACAGTTTCTAGAAGTTTCTATTGTAGGCACTGAATCAATCCCTTGAGTGTAAGACTCCTCAGCTCTGGAAAGATCTCCAATTTTATAAGCATTGTTTCCTCTGCAGAAAAGTCATTCAAGAAAAGGTAAATTACATATAGAGACAGAAACTAAGCAAGCAACAGTAACAACTAGATACTCAGAACACTAAAGGAACAAATTGTAGAAGAATATAAACGGCAACGAAATAGCTGACTTGTAAACAACCTTAGTCGCCACTTCTCACATGCCTCTTGTGCAGCATTAGAAACATCTTTTTCGATTCGTGCTTTGTCCATCACAGAATTATTAAAAGGCTTGTGTAGACGAGTAAGCGGATCCCGTTCACTAGGTTTCCCACTGGAAAAATGTGACTGCCCACCAGTCAACGGCGAATATTGTGAAGATTTTAATGGTAGTGTTGCATTTGGAATTAAGATATATGGATCCTGCCCAATTTTAATTGGGTTTTTCTTCCTATTGATACGTTTTGAAGTTGATAGTTGCCCCTGCACTCCCGAAAACGATGAAGCAGAAAAGGTAAAACTGGAGCTAGCAGCACCTGTATTAGCAAGCGAATCGTCATCATTTTCTTGCGTGTCAGACTTATATCGTGAAGTAACCTCACTTTCTGAAGCTGTAGCAAAAGTTTCACTACTAGTTTCCATCTCTTCCGCTGCCGATTTAAAACTTTCAGTATCAGCTCCAGATATAGAATCTGCAGCAAAGTCTTCGTGATCAGCACATTTCCCAGTATTAAATTCTTTAGCTTGATAGTTATTAACTTCACCCCCCTCGTTAACTTCCATCTGTTCAGTTGCAGGAACTAGCTCTGCATCAAACACATCATTTGGAGCAGTAGGTGGTATATCAGACGAGAAATGACCTTTGTCAGAATTCAGAAACTGATCTGATTCGGCAACAAAGTCTCTACAATCTTCTGTCACCTCATATGGAGATGCATCCATCGGTGAATAAGCCTCAGGAGCTTCACTGCTTCCATTTGGAAAAGCACTTTCTGCAAAAGCAAACTCATGTCCAATATTTAGCTGTACTTTCACAGGCTGCTTACCTCCTTTCCTTCTCCCTCTCGTGGCACCAACATAGTCCTTCTTCGCATTGAACCCCAATTTCTGGTCCAAACTAGAAAATGGGTTTACTTTCGAATTGGGGGTCTTGAATTCCATAAAACCTGTCCCCCTACTGTCTTGATTACTCACAAAATTAAACCCAGGCGTGTTTACTGTTGTAGAAGATACATCATGAACACTTGTAGGATTCAGATGTTCACTTGGCTGTGTACCTACAAAACTATAGTTCATCGGACATGAACTGTTCAAATCATTCACACTCCCCTGAATTGAATCTCCAGAAAGGTTCCCATCAGTTTTCATACTTCCAACACTTAACTTTCTACTCAATTCATCAGATAGTATCTTCTGCCCAACATAATCCAATGACTCTTTTGATTTGAAGTTATTACTTCGTTTCTGATCATCAGTCATACTCTCCGAAATATTCAACTTCTGCATACTTTCCTGGATCACATGTCCTGTACTCCTCGAAGAAGAAGCAAAAGTCAGTTTATTACTCAACAGAGTTGGAAGTTCATCATTTTCCACAGTTTGACTCGCTGCAAAAACAGAGTTGTTTCCCTTCTTCACACCAAAACTAAAGCTGGAAGCCAAATGTTCATTCTTCTTCTGATAATCATCCTTTCCTTGTTCACCTTCAATGTTGAGCTTTCCCATTTCCTCCATAACCCTTGTCCCAATCTCTTCACCAGAACCATGAGTAGATGATCCAAACACGAAACCCTCATTGCTGCTGCTCCGTCCAAATCCGATCTCACTTGGAGTAGGATCACCGGAAAAAGACCCACGGAACTGAAACGGGTTGAAACTCTGACCCGGCAAAGAATCAGAAGTCACCGAGGGCTTGATAAAATTCTGAGACTTTACTTGCCTTCTCACCTTGGAGAATCTGGGCTTAGAGAGACCAGAAGAAGAGCGTGAAAAAGGCGCTGGATTGAAACTCGCGTCTGGGTTATTGGTGCTGCTGGTACGACCCGCACCAGAGAAGGCCGGATTCAAGTCCCCGAACTTGCTCATTGTTTCCTCTTTCGAATCAAATCAAGGAAAAGCGAAACAATCTTTAAAAGGAGAGGTTAGGTCGGGGACATGGGAGGGAGATAGATAGAAACTAAGAAAGTCGTTAAATCGGGAATGGAAAGTGGATATTGAAGAAGAGATACGATACGATAGAATCAAAACCACAAGAGAGACGGTATTTTTATTGGTAAATGTTGAATCTTTCTTTCTCCCTGGAGATGGATGATCGATCACAATACCAACACCGAAGACGATGAAATCAAGAAATTTTTGAAATTAATGGCCCGATTTTAAGAAAAATTGGGTCTTCGTCCATTGTTGTTGTTCCAGAACACAAGAAAGCGTAACAAAAAAAAAAAAAAAAAAAATGATTGCTTTTGATGTCGCCGTCCTAAGTTCGAGTTCCCTCATCTTCCAAATTGTTCTTTCAAAACCTAAAACCAAATGGTTTTAAGTCTAACCAAATACAGCATCTTTTGGTATTGTTACTAGGGTTGTACACGGGACATCTGTTTCCATTTATTTTTCAAGTTATCAATCTAGTTGCAAAAGTTGCAATGTATGGTTCCTATCTCAGGTGATTTTTTTTTATTAGTTTTGTTCGTCCGTTGTTATAAAATTACTTTATTTATTACTTGTCGTCATTGGTGGTTTACTAAAATGCATCATGGGCGGCAGTCTGATGCCATATGTGGGTGGATTAACAAATTTTCTAGACAGACATTGTGTTTTTTTTTTTCTTAAGTCAACCAAACCCATGATAATACAAAACTGAGAATTTTATATTAGATAAGTTTTGACTGTACCAAGAGTTTCCATCTATCAAAAGTTCAAAACTTTATTCATTTCAATGCCATAGAAAATGATGTTTAGCTACTGGATATGTATCACATAATTACTTTATTTGACATTTATATCTCCTTTTCATATGTAACCACCAACTCAATAATGCAGAGTACCTACAATTGCATGGCTACATTGCACATTTGCATTTACAATTTCTTTAGTACAAAAAAAATCACTATTTTAACGTGTGAACATTTACCGTAAGAGCAAAAGAAATATTCAACGCCTTTATGAAACTTGAACAATGAAGATCCCTCTGATCACTAACTACTAGTCTACCGCTAAACATGTTTCGAAATATATGTACTGTTACATCACAAAAGTCCAAAGTTAACGGGATTCAATAGCTATGACTTGTAATGTAGATGCACAGACGGAGGACCTTAAATACTTGTATAAAAGTAACGGCTTAATATATTGTTACAGAACTCTCTCTACTCTTCTCAATACATCAGAGACTCTTGTGGTTTATTACCCACACAAACCGGAACAACCACATGAGCAACCAATACTAGAAGCAAAAGAGATATAAAGCAGAAAAGGAAAAAAGAAAGTTCTGAAAATAGATTTATCTTTTACGTATGTCTTACGCATCCGTTTGTTAGTACTATAGTATCACCTGAGGAAACTTGCGATCTTCATACGATATATAATCATTCTCCTACGTTCTTTCTGTTCTTCATATATATATATATATATATAACTTAGCTATACATATACATCATCCTACTTCCTTGTGTATGCTTGTTCACTTTGTCTGCACACATCCAAAACCAAGAATAACACACGAACATCAAACATTACATTAAACACTCTGAACACAATCCCGGCTATTTCAATATTGAAAAGAAAGCTTACCTTTATCACATACACTTGGGTAGCCTCATCTTATCCATAAGAAAAAAAAAAACCTACAACCAAAATAAAGGCTTTGTTATCCATATATATAACTTGAAAGACCGATGGGGAAGAGATTAGAGAGTAAACTAACCCTTGGCATTTATGAGGTGAAATAGCCTAATGCATAAGATTGTTGGCCGTGGCTGGTGGTCCATGGTCATTTCCATTAGTAGAGGAGACTCCAACTTTTGCATTAGTTTCAGCAGAATCATCGGTTTTGTGATCATCGGTAGATGATGCAGAAGGGAACAGGTTACTAGGAAGAACAAGCTCGATAGTGCTTCCAGTGTCGGATTCCAGCATTTTACTCTTGTTAGTCCCTTCTTTTGCACCATTTGAGTAATTACTGTTAACACTCATTGGGTTGATTACTGGGTAAGGGTGCAGCTCAGATGTATCATCAACTACTGCCACAACACGAAGCAACAACATTTATGAGGAGACTGGACTAACAGTTTATCAGCACGAATATTAACCTTTAAACATTCAAAAATAGCATTTGTTCATTTCACCAACCTTCTAAAACATCTGCACCTGTGAGTTCAGATTGATACTCAGGGCTTTGGTTGCTGGCAGATGAAAAATAACCAGGAGACCCCACAGAAAAGCTACGGTGATGATTCGGTGTTATACTATTCTTGAACCCAGGAAGCTGCAAACTGATGAAACGTCTCCTTTCAAGTTCAATAGCCCTCAGGAGATCAGTCTGCTCCATTTTCCTTCTCATCATTTCACGTCTCTCATTCAACAGTTTTGAACCTACCACATAACAACGAAGCAAGTTACTAACCAAGGTGGAGATTTAAACAGGTCTTCTCAAATAAATATACAAGGATACTAACCAAGGTGGAAATCAGACTGCTCTCTAGGATCAATCCCAGATGGACTGGAGCACGGGGAGTAATTTCCCCGCTCAATCTGCTGTTGTAGCAGTTGCTGCTGCTTCCTGTAATCATTTGGTTCACAATTAAAACTAAAGAAGAAATACTAGAAGGGCAATTGAAAAGTAAAAAAACAGGAACCATACTTGTCCAAGACTTTGCCTTTTTCTTTGTAAGGTTTGACAAGAACACGTGAGTCGCAAATGAAATGGGGATTCCCTCTAGCTAGTACAACTTTCACAGTCTCAGGATGAGCAAATGAAACAAAGCCAAACATACGCTTCTGCTGGTAAGGGATCCGCACATCTTGCACTGTTCCAAAAAGGCTTCATAGACAAAACGAATCAATAATGTCGTTTTCTCAAAATAACACATCAATTAACCAGTAACACCTAATTAACCAATTCTATTATCTGTTGATTCTTCCATATAAATCTACAATCAACATCATATTTATCCAGCAATGTATGAGAGAGATGGGTGTCCAAAAATACCTGAAATAAGTTGCAACGTCCTCATCCTTAAACGTGCTGTCAGCTGGGAATGTCAAGTAAATCTGTCTAGATACAGAGTTTGACTGATCACCAAATTGCATTGCCATTAGCTCCATCCTCTCAAGCCGTCCTGGGCTGCTGCTCCAATATCTTTCATCACCAAAAGGTAGTCCACCATCTCTGCGTCAAATAGAAAGCATTAATACTTGAAGAAACTAAACAAATCACAATCGTAAAACCCGTCCAAGAAACAAAGTTGCATCCAAGGAACTAAAGCTAGTAAAACAACCATGCAACACAAGGAAGACAAAAGCAAAAGGAATCAGACAATTAACATCATGGATTAAGGACATTAGATAAAAATCTGTAGGTACATTCCTTCAATCTATATCAAGAACCAACTCAGACTATAGTAACACAAACTAAATTAGATTAGTTGAATTGTATTTTACCTTTGAGCATGCTGTTGCAAAAGAAAGTCCATTCTTTTCTCGTATGGAGACTGAGGAGCCCTGCCCAGGATTTGAGAAGCCAACCTCTGTTGCTGATAAGCCAATTTCAACCTCGTCATCTCCTCGTGCTGCCTAACAAAGTTTTCCATTTTCCTAGGTGAATCAGCGACAATGCCATTACCATCAACAACGTTATCAGGATATCCACCATGGATAAACTTGCAGCTGTCTCCGTTCTTGCACAAACCTCGACTAAAATACACACACGGTTTGCATCCAGCACCAAATCCATCATCTCCAGACCCAACAAAAGACGCATCTGCCGAGAAACTCCTCCTGTGCAGATGTGTTTCGCCACTGTCGACGGAGTAGTCGAACCTGGGATCCGAAACATCCTCGGTTTTAGAACAGGAATCGTCGAGAAACGAGAGGTAATCACTAAGCTGCTGATCATCGAGTAAATCAGCACTACTACCACCAGCGTCAGGACCAGAATCTGTAGAAGAAACCCCATTGTTGTTGCTCTGGTGAGAGGTCAAAGGTTTCGAGATTGGGTTGTGTTTGGGGGAAATGTGGGGGTTGTTGTTGTTGCTAGGGTTGTTGAGTGACCAAGGAGAGGCAGAAGAAGGAGAAGAAGACGGAGAATTCCTACGGAAATCCATAAAGCCATTAGAGTGAGAGGTTACTCTACCGTTGATGGGTGGCCGGGAGAAGGGAGAAGGAGACGTCGGAGTAGTAGAAGAAGGCGAAGAAGAAGAAGGAGAAGAGTAAATCCCCAACTGAGCCTTCACTTTCAAAATGATAGATTGCAAGATAGACTCAGGTCCACGAGCCAGATGCAACAAGTCTCTCTCCCCAAAATCCTGTAGAAGCAAATACCCAATAATCTTAGGAGCGTAATCTGGCTCCAGGCTTCGAATTTTCGTCAAAAGCAAAGCTGTCGGGTCACCGGAATCCATGGTGGTTTCAAACAAAAAGCTTTCACCTTTTTCCTTCTTCCCCCAGTTGAAAACACACAAAATAAAAACTCTAGATTTAGGGTTTCAAAAGATTAGGGATTTCTGAAAGATGAAATCTTTTTAAAGTAGAGAGAGATAAGAAGGGGGGAAGATGATCCTCTCCCTCCACTTTGCTCGCTTCTGTTTTGATTTCTTTCTGTTTTGAATCTACTCTCTAAACTAATACTACTACACACAGAGACAGTGTCTCTTCTCTCACTCCTATCTTTATCGCTCCAGTTGGTGCTCTCTCCTTACTGGTAAAGACCACTTGGGGAAATGTTCTGCTTTTATTATTTTTTATTCAACTTTCTAGGTAACTGTTATTTCCCATATATATATATTTTTTTTTGCTTATTATATAGTTGATGATGATGAAGATGATAAGTTTAACGAGTAATGTGGATTTTATTATTATATAAAGGTGATAAAAATCAATTAAGGGGATTAAGCAAAATAATTTATTAACACCTCAGCATTACAGTGAATATTCTCTATTCTATTCTTCATTTTGTCTTATATGGAAAGCCACACATTTTTATTCAGTTATTACTTAATATGACCCCCCAAAAAAAGAGAAATTTCAAATATTTATGTTTGAATTAACATTAATGATTTTTTTTGGGTACTTGTTATTCTTATTCCCATATTTAATTTTAGTAATTCTAATCGCTTTTTAGAAGGAAAATTGTGTTGGCTTTTTTTTCTCAATGATGGAAAATATAATTGTTTTTTAAGGCAAAAAGTGTTAAAGAAATTAAAAAATAAAAAATATTTTAAGAGATTTATGATAAAATCTACCAAGTACTGTTAAATCAGTGTCAGAGTGAGAGAGAGAAAGAGACAGCCTTTTTCACAGGCAGTGTATTCCTCCACACGCGCGCGTGTGATCAATCTATTTTTCATTTTTTTTTTTTTTTACTTTTCACTCTTTTAAAGAATCTCATCACGAGCACAGATTTTTTCACTGCTCCGTTAATTTTACTCTTTTACTCTTCTCATATGCATTGCAATTGCATGATTTAATTATCGATACTACTGGTATGAAATCATTGTGAACGGTCGTGATTAACGGAACAATAAAATAATAATTGGGTGTGTGTTGTCTCCGGTGATCATGTTCATGTGTGCTTGTCTTTTGGGGTCAACAGGATTATTTTCTGTTATAGTAGGGATTTTTTTTTTTGCCCCTCGAGGGAACCTTTTCGAATGGGGTTAATTGAATTTTTTTTTTTTGGCAAATAAGTCAATAACAATGACAACTTATGTGTGTCGGAGAATTTTCATCCTAGTTGTAATGTTGTTTTTGAGGATCGAAATAGCTCTTCCTTCTTCTTTTCTTTTGAGGATCCTTAAAACAAATGTTGTTTGGATACAGATGAAATTGTCCTTGTCACAAGAACAAAAAGAAAGATGGGCATGTTTGTGTACTGTGACTTTAGTTTTAGTCCCATTTATGAGGATTGGTATACAAATAATAATTAAAGCATGGGATACAAATGACCGATCCGGTTTTTGTTATAGTTCGCCCATAATAGATAAAGAGATTTCATGTATATCTACGTTTAGATTGTCACTAAGATTAGCGTTTTAGTCCTACTGTGGCTAGTTTGGGCTTGCACCAATTTGATTGAACTTTTTGACCCATTGATTGAAGTTATTTGAACTAACCATGTTTGAGTGATTATTGTTATTGTTTATCTTTGATTGTTTTACGTACCTCAATTCTAATACATGTCCAGCAGTCTAATATTTGTGATGACAGTAAAAAGCATTTACAGTATCGGAGATAAGAACAACAAGATTAAAGGAGGTATATACAAATATTATATGCATGTGTAGTATATAAAAATATAAGTTACAAATATGTACCCCACATGGATCCAGGAAGGACATATGCACTCCTCTCATACGACTTCGTGGATTAATCAACCACTCACAAATAACAAACAAAGTCTCAAAATATGAGACAAAAGAGTCCTTCAAAAGTTCAACCTTTATGCACATGACCATGAACCAGCTTTTTACCTTTTTATATTTACCATTTTTGGAATTATATTTTTCATAGACACGTAAGCTCTAATTAAGTTAATTAGGTTTAAATCCGATATAGCGGGACAAATTTCAAGATTTTGTGATTTTGTTTGAAGTTTGTTTTATGACAAATTTAAAATTTTGTTTATTTGGATTTGCTTGTCGAAGCCAGGCTGAGTCTCAGGCTATGGGAGTCAACTAACGATTATGACTATTCTGATACTGATGATGATGTTGTTGTTGATGATGATGTTGATGATAATGATGATGATGATGATGATGTTGATGATAATGTTGATGTTGATGCTGATCATTATGCTATTCAAGGGTATTTCTCTATTATTTATCTTGATCTTGATGATTCTGTTGCTGACAAACCAAAGGCGGGTATATATGGCGATGTTACAGCTCTAGTTGCTGGTATAAGCAACATTACAACCCTTTACCTGCCTCCTGATACCCTTGAGGTTTTGTCTACTTCTTCTTCATTGTCTTTTGGTTACATGCGGGTTTTGGTTGTGATGATCATATATATAATATCAGGCGTTTCATTTCTGTTGTAAATTCATGCCGGTGTTCAACAACCTCCTTAATTTATCAATTGAGAGTCACAAGGAAAAAGGTTGGCAAGTAATGCCACTTCTGCTCAAGAGTTGTCCAAATCTACACACTTTAGTCGTCAAGGTATTGTTTGTTAGTTGTTAGTGTTGCCCAATATACGTGTCAAATTGGTCTGTGGTTTCAGGGTCTTGTGCACAGAGTGACAAACAGATGTGGAGATGCATGTGCTTGCTTCCCTGAGAAACAGAGGAAGATTATCCTGGGGAAAGAGGAGTTATGTTGTTTATGGACATGTCAAGTGAAGATGCTAGAGGTTTCAGGGTAGGGAGGTTCTTTTCAAGAGCTGGATCAGATGAGGCATTTCTTGGGAAAGTTGGAATGTCTCGAAACTGTGAATGTTGGTGTTGACGCAGACAACAACAGTAAGCTCTTGCGAGCTAATCTGCTGTCTCTCCCCAGACTTTCATCAGAATGTAACATCCAATTCATCTGACAGTTTATCTTTCTCGGTTTGATGGCAATCGGTTTGATGGCAATGTGAAAGTGACTTTATAACATGAATACGTGATCATATCAGTGAAGTTGGTTACCATCTGCTTTCTAAAGATAGATAATAATAGCAAGTATAGCACACCAAAAAAAAAAAAAAGTAGCAGTGATATATCCCGGGTTACAATATTGAATCTTTCGGAGTCTGCAACAATGTAGTAATCGAACCGTGCTTATAAGCATTCTACACAAAACTCATCTCCAGAAAATCCACAATTCCTTCCAACCATGAGATGTGACAAAACAACTGTGATCGGACAGCCTCAGAAGAATGCTTCGGACCAGATGTTATTGTTCCCTCTGCAAAGACATCATATGCACCTGCACAAAAAGAACCTAGTAAGTATGAAAGCACAAATCCGATGCTTTAGCCAATAGAAATAAAGAAACCAGATTTCATGTCTCTAAAGACGGATGACAAAAGATATTGATCTCTCTACCGCAAGTTACATACAAATTCAGCGGCAATAACAAGGGTAAACTAAACTAATAATCAGCCACAAAAAAAAAAAACAAAAAACAAAAACTAGTTCTCTGCATTAGCATGATTATCCCTCCCTTTTGTGATTAACTTAAGAGTGGTATCTCAATGATTAATAAAGCCAGTAGTAACGTAGAGAGATTGGAACTCTGAATCTAACCAGCTTACCTTGGAGAAAGATGTTTGCTACGTAAATGTGTATCATGCGTGCTTGAAGAGCTTCATGCTAAGCCAATGAAAGTAAACAGCAACCAGTAGAGCTGGTAATGTCAGTGGAGCCAAGAAGCAGTAGTACCTGGGAGAATGTTTCAATCATGAGAGGATGACAATACACACACGTAGTAACAGATTTCATTCTGTATACATAATAAATAAACAAAAACAATAGCCTGGAACAAGAATGGGTACCTGTCATTCTGAATAGCTTGGATAATGGGATTGTGAGAGAGTGGAAACAATTTGGAGACTATAGCTGCAAACACAAATCCAACAAAGGAAATGGAACCAACGATCACTAAAAAGCCTCCCCAAAACTTCATTTCTCTGTGTTTCATTCAAGGCATTCTCTCTGTTGTCCAACTAGTAGTAGTAGTAGTAGCATCATGTAACTCAGCTTATGTCTCCGGTCCGGTAACAGAGATAATTAATAAATATAGAGTGATTGAGATGAGGATCTGAATTCAGTAGTTAAAAAAAAAAAAAAAAATTGTTATCTGAGTAATAGATAGATAAAGAGTAATCATCAAATTGCTATAAAATCCTAAAAATCTAATAAAAGAAAAATCATTTATCTAATATGAAGCCAAAGTTTCTTCCTTTTCAATAGACCCAGATCCATCCTTAAAAATGATCTCTAGTATTATTTAAAAAAAAAAAAAAAAAATCTAAGCCTAAACCTCCCAGATTCATTCTTAAGAAAACTACTACCAAAGGCATCTCTCATCGTAATGATAATGAAGGAAGAAACTAAGAAGGGGCACAACTTACATCGATTGAGAAAGATTCCCCTAAAAGAGAGCAGAGCACAGACAGGGAGACACCGAAGATCGCAAACCAGACAAGAAAGCGAGTGGATGTAGAAGAGACGTAACCGGCGACGGCGAGAACCAGAGGCGGCAAAAAAAAATCCAGCAGATCAAAATCGCTAAACCCAAATCAGTCAAACCGGTTTAATCGAAAAAGCGGTCTAGACGGGTTTTCGTAGACAAAAAAAATATAGGCCCAACTCGTCCCAAAATTGGTGTAGAAAGTTTATAACTAACTGTATATTTGTATGATGATGGTTATGTGAATAAAAATGGTAAACATGCAAATAATGCATAGAAGCAGCATGAAAATTGTTTCATCATCCCTGTTCTTTTCTACTTTTTCATCATTTCTTTTTTCTTTTTAATTCTAAAACGAGATTCAGTACCTTTTAAGATTAATGATCACATGATTTATGCGCATTATTAGCTCATGAGTCATGATCAACATTCCCATCTACTTTAGTAACTAAACTATTTCTCTATACATCTCTACATCTGGATTCTGGAGGAGTCAGACACATTTGGTATCACATCATTTTGTGTAATTCTAAATCTTTCAATGGCATTTGGGAACTTTAACAACACCAAACTGAGTCATATTTCTCACAACCTATCATTATCAACCTTATGGAAGTCCTTATCAGTTTCCGGTGCACTACTTTTCTTGTTGTACACATTTGCATTTAACCATCATCATCAAATGATAACCCATAAACTCTTTGCCCCTCTCGACCTTGGTTTCTCCTCCTCTTTCTCTTCCACTTCAGAAAAACCCGCATCATCGTCCTTGCAAATAACAAGAGAGTCTCCTACAAAACTCAGCCATCTATTTTTTGTCATTGTTGGTAGTACAAAGACTTGGAGATATAGGAGAGGCTACATAGAGCCTTGGTGGAGACCAAACATCACGAAAGGATTTGTCTTCCTCGAAAGACCACCTGGTCGTGATCTCTTGCCTTGGCCTAACCAATCTCCTCCTTTCTCTGTTAATAAAGACTCATCCATCACAAACCAATTCAAAACTCATCAGATTCGCCTTTTCCAATCACTCCATGAGTCGTTTAAGAAAGCGTCCAAGGATACAAGATGGTTTGTGATAGCAGATGATGATACTCTCTTCTTCTTGGACAACTTTGTCGAGGCTCTCGACAGGTATGACCACAAGAAGCACTATTACATCGGGATGAACTCGGAAAACGTTTGGTCAAATGCAGTTTTCTCTTTCGACATGGGATATGGAGGCGGCGGATACGCATTGAGCTATCCAACCGTGGTAACACTTCTCAACAAAATGGAAGAATGTATCAGACGCTACCTTGGATTTTATAGCGATCTTCTCTCATTTCGTTGCTTAGCCGACTTGGGAATTGATCTTACTTTAGAGAAAGGCATGCATCAGGTAGGGAGGTTAATCCAAATTTTCAAGAGACTTTTGTTTTAAATATTTATAAGTACTCAAGTAAAACCTAATATTCATATGGATCGTTTCAGTTTGAATATTTTACGAGTTCTTGGTTTTTGAATAATAGTTACCAAACTAAAAATTGATATAATGTGGATCGGTTTAGTGTAATATACGTACTCTCACTCTGTCTTTCTTGTGGTGTATAACCAGATTGATCTGCACGGTGACGTATCAGGTCTCTTATCAGCTCATCCTCAGTGTCCTCTTATCAGTCTCCACCATTTTGATGTCATAGACCCGATTTTCCCAGGCATGAACCGCCAACAATCAGTGAACCACCTCATGAAAACCGCGAAAACAGACCAGTCCCGTGTCTTGCAACAGACAATATGTTACCAAAGGGGAAATAACTGGTCAGTCTCTGTCTCTTGGGGATACTCAGTCCACATTTACCAATCTATATTCCCAAGAAACCACCTGAAACGCCCTCTTGAAACGTTCCGGCCATGGAAGAATGTTAGAACACCGTCGTATACATTTAACACGAGGCGGGTGACTAATGATCCGTGCGAAATGCCTCGTCAGTTTTTCTTTGATTCGGTTGTGGAGGACAAGAACCAGAGCATGGTAACTACAAGCTACAAGATGAAAATGGCAAGAAGTTTACCTCCTTGTTTGCTAAATGGCAACCATTCTGCTCGTAACATTTCACAAGTCCGAGTCATTGCTGCTACTATTCACAAGATGGTATCAATATATATATATATATATATATATATCCTCTTAAAGCAAATTTTAATTCATTTCCTTATGATCTAACAATCAACTTGAAATCTTTAACAGGGTGAAGGAATTGAATGTTGCAATGTGCAATATGTTAACAGTACCGAGATTTTGGAAGTGAAGATAAGAGCTTGTCACAAAGATGAAGTTCTTGCTTAGGACATGTCTTCAGATACAACTATCATTGATTCCCTATTATTATTAATGTGAATTTGGTTTTTCATTTGGTTATATAACTTCTAGCTGCAACGAGAATAAACAGTTGACAAAGTCAAACCCCACATTGGGGAATCAAGAGGTTTCAAACCCCAAATGCATTAAAATCTTTGTGCCTCGTGAAAATAGCCTACGTTTCCATGGAAAAATCGACTAATTTTCTAGAAATAGGACCCAAAAAAAAAGAACAATCAAACGGTCCGGAAATCAAAAACAATCATATGAAGATTCGAAGACAAAAGTAGTTTTGCGTATACATAAGTATGGAAGGAAGACCATGTCAGAATCCGGCACATCCGGTTCTTATTCTGCTTCATCAATGAGATTTCTGGATACCGATGAGGCGAGCATAATCCACCCATCTGCGGACACCAACAAAAAGAACACATGTGAGTTAAAACTGCTGAGGACAGCGAGTAAAGAACAATGTTTGGGGTTTTAAAACAACTTACAATAAGGAACCCAAGAATGTGTTTCCTGTTCTAACTGCGAAACACAATGCACTGAGGGCAAGTTTGTGTTGGTGTAGCATTGGCTCCAGGAGACGTTGTTCAATCACACCAGCCACTACTTGGTACCTGTGTATTTCAAACCACATGCACTATTTGAGTTTCTATGTTTTTTTACGTCTTTAGTAAGTTTGGTATAGGACGAAACTCAGTACCTTAGGTTGCTAGAAACTGCCATATACACACCATATGCAACACTTGTGGAGACTATTGGAACTGTTTCGATTTCACCTTCAGATGTTTGGTCCACAGCTCGTCGTGCTTTTATGAATGCATTTGTAATAGCAGTACCAACCTGACCAATTATAAGGATTAGACAGGTCAAAAGAATGAAGTAACGAAATGTGATGGAATTAGTTACTAGAACGACAGTTTTGTAAAAAGATCATGTTTAAGGAATATAATTCATTTTCTGACTAGAGTTTCCTTTTTCAGGTATATATGTTTGGACTCACCAGTGATGATGTGGTGCCAACGGCAAACAGCTTAGCTCCATTGCGCTGCATAACATGAAACAATATATATTATCCAGAACAAACTATTGCGTGGTACACTATTAAGATCAAATAGTAAGAAAGTGACAGAAACCACACACCGTTATAGCACCTAGCCTTTGCAAGAGAGTATATGAGGTTCCAGAAAGAGCAACCTGCAGTAAGCACATTGGATAATTAGATGAGAACAAACTGTTGTAAACTTAATCCGCATGTCCTAGAACAAGTCTTTTACAAAAAAGAATGATACCTGGAAGGCATTGTCTGGGCAGTTGTGGAAAAACTTGGATATACCTCCAGCAGTAAGTGCGAGAGGTGGTCGAAGAGAAACAGTAGGAGCAGGAAGATAAACTAACATGAAATCAGCAATGATAGCCATCGCCTAGTAAAGAAAAAAGAAGCAAAATGAAAGTAAGTACGCTTAACCACAACAAAACAGCAGGACCTTTTTCTTACAAAGTGACAAAGCAGCAAAGGGTGACCCCATACTTTAAATTTCTACAAATTTGCTATTGAACAATTCAAAATTTTGGTTCTTACCTCAGAGACAAAGTAAAATCTCAACTACTTTCATAGTCATGCAAAAACTAATGGTGAAAAATTTGCAGACCCCATCACAACCACAAACTACCCCCAACTCTTCGTCAACCCGAATGGGTCATCTAAAAGATATTTGTTGACAGATTTCTCATCCATCCCTACCATCTAAGAATTTCAGATAGGAAAAAGTGGGAGAGAAGAATGATTACCACATCGGCAAAGACAACTTCAAGTTCGTTGAAGAAGTTTTCTCTACGCCGTTCATACTCAGCAGCAGTCTGGAACAAAAGAAGCAACACGTTCTCAAACATGTTAGCTTTAAAAACTGTTAACTTTTAAACTACAACTAGGATTACCAGATTTGCTCTGTTGAAAAGGAATAAATAAAAAGGTATGGGATTCGTAAATCATGATTGAAACCAAATTCAAAACATTCTCCTGATGAATTTTCCAGAGGAAAAAAAAACAAAAAAAACAAAACTTTGCAAGTCAAATTAGTTATCAATTGAAATGGAAAGCAGAGAGACCTTGGTGAAGATGCCAACACCACACTCCATGGAGAGTTTAGCCAAGAAGAGATCATCAGCCAAAAGCCTTTCTCTAAACCCAGCAAACTGCATCAGCCACCGCATCACAGCCGATTTCTGGAGCTCCAAAAACCTGTTAATAACCGATCCAGGAATCCGACCCGACTCAATAGCAGCCGCTAGATCCTTAGGAAGACTCTCCAATTCAGTCCCTGACTCCTTCAACAAAAGCATCGCCTCGTTCCTGTTCCTATTCCTGTCCTCGCCACCTTCTCCGCCTCCATTGTTCTTACCTCCATCGCCACCGCCACCACCACCACCATGACCTCCTCCGATGTTATCAGAGCCGCCGTTACCAATCGAGGCGGAGAAAACAGGGGAAATAGGGACACGTCGGTTGAAAGAGATGGACTTGGCAGAGATTACACCGTTAAAAGAGGATGAAGAGAGTCTAGGAAATGAAGCGAGGTGAGGCCATGTGAGATTGGATTCAGAGATAGATGTATTCGGGGTAGGAACACAGAAGAAGCAGGACGCTATTGCCATTGATGCTACACACAGAGAGAGAGAGAGAGAGAGAGACTGAAAAGCAGAAGACTTTCAGAGATCTCTCTGTGTGTAGGGTTAAGGTTGTCGATTGAGAGCAGTGGTGAGAGAGTCAGCGAAAGCAAGATTCTTTCTTCAGTGTGTTTAAGGGTTTTTTTTTTGTTCTTCTCTTAGTTTATTTGGGGTGGGCCTCACGATAGAATCCAACTGGCGCGTGCTTTTCACGGTGCCTCTCACACCAGACCAGACCAGCTTATAAATGTGTGTTTTACAAAATTACAAAGATGCAACTTGTAGTATCTTTTGAGAATATATTTTTATAAAGAAATAATCTTTGGAAACTCAGAAACTTGTTGACATATCATCATCACATCCCATCGCTGTCCAAGGAAGAAGAACTTTTCAAACAATTGAAAAAAAAAACCTAAAGCCCCCTATCATTACCGTGTTGAATGCTTATAGAACGTAGTTATGTCTCTCTGACATTCTCACATCAATACTGATGCTTCTTCTGCTTTCTTCTTTTTTTGTCTTGCTTCTTATTATTAGGTTTCGCCTTCTAATTGCAATGAACCATCTCTCATTAACTTGAGGCTCAAACTGTTGAATCTTTCCCTGGAATACTGCCTCGACGCTTTTCTCCAATCTGTCCCAGCTTTCATCATCGCAACAAACTCTTCGTAGCTTATACGCCCATCCTGATCAGAGGAAAGAAATGTGTGTTCTTTTATCATCTTAAAAGTAAAATTGTGAATTACCCTTTTGAAATGATTCAGATGTGTATGAACTTAACACGATGGATTAAATGAAATGTCGAAAGATCTTATTTTTTTTTTGGGTTGGTTGGTTACCTTGTCGGTATCAACATCTTGCATGATGGCTGCAATAACTTCCTCACTGCTAGTATCATCCAATTCATCATTCAACGCTTCACGAAGTTCTTCAATCTCTATGTAACCACTCTGGTTCTGATCAAAGAAGTTAAAAGCTTTATGCAAGTGTTCATCATTCGCCATCTTCTTAAGGTGTACCGAAACAGCCACAAACTCGCCATAGTTCAGTGTCCCATCCCCATCAACATCAGTCTGCAGGAAAAAAAAAGGTTCAATTTTCAGAGGTAATGTAGCACTTGTTTCGAGCATATCGCTTTGAAAGGAAAGATTCATACAGCTTCCATAAGAATCTGAAGATCGGCATCAGCAATCTGTTGTCCAGCTTTTTGAAGTCCAACTTTCAGCTCCTCAAGATTTATCTTGCCTCTCTTGTTTACGTCCATCATTTCAAACGCTTCCTTTATCCCGGCTGCTTCTTCCACTGACAAGTGTTCAGCTATCACCTAGAAGAGGAACACAAGTTTACAGTTTCATTTATGCTTCTGAATAAGATTGGAAGCAAATCGATAAACAGTGGAATGGCTTAACAGAATCATACTCGTAGAGCTCGTTTCTTCAGCTTATTCATAACAGAAAACTGTTTGAGCCTTGCTTTCACAGTCTCCCCAAGAGAGACATTTGGAGCCTTCTTTGCATTCAGTATCCACGAATGTTCTGCAAAATAGGATTTTCCTTTCTGAGTATGCGATTTAAAAAAAAACTCAGAGCTGCTAAAAAATAGAAGCCTACCGAGTACTTGTGCAGCAGTAAGCCGTTTTCTGGGATCAGGTTCAAGCATCTTTCTCACAAGGTCTTTGGCGCTGTCAGAAACTCTTGGCCATGGATCTCTCTTAAAGTCAATTACTGACCTAATGATCGCTTGAGCCACCCCTTGTTCAGTCTCTATACCAAAATTACAAAAAAAAAAAAAACGTCTGCGAGAGGTCTTAAGTGAATAATCCAGAGGAAAGAAAGAGAATATGGTAACAAACCGGCCCAAAATGGCGGGACACCACAAAGAAGGATATAGAGGATGACTCCTGCGCTCCAGACATCGATCTCAGGTCCATAGTTTCGTCGCAGCACCTCGGGTGCCATGTAGTAAGGACTTCCAACAATCTCATTAAACTGCTCACCTATTACAGTTTAAAAAATTCAGGTAAAGTATAGATACAGTAACATATGTGATCCATTGGTACTCATCACAATCTGATATTGTCAATGTACCAGGTTTGAAGAATATAGATAATCCAAAATCAATGGCCTTGAGGGGTGCCGTCTCTTTCTTATTAGCAAAAAGAAAGTTCTCTGGTTTAAGATCCCGATGCATCACTCCCTGCTTATGGCATATCTGTAAAAACAAACCAAGGATGTGTGAACAGAAACATAGAAAAAAACCTATTGAAGGGGTTAAAGAAACTGTAAACACAGCTATGAAACCTGAACAACTTCAACAATAGTCTTCATAACCGCGGCAGCAGCACGCTCAGTGTAATGACCTCTAGCAACAATACGATCAAACAGTTCCCCTCCTTCACACAACTCCATAACTATATGAACATCATCATCATCCTCAAAGGCATCCTTCAAAGAGACGACATTAGGGTGTTTAGGCATATGCTTCATAATCTCAACCTCCCTCCTAACATCCTCAATATCAACTGCTGTTCTCAGCTTCTTCTTCGATATGGACTTGCAGGCATACTTGTCACCTGTTTCTTTATCAGTACACAAGTAAGTTATACCAAACTCGCCACGACCAACCTCACGCCCCAGATCATACTGCAAAGATATATCATGTCCTGTAGGATTTTTCAGCACAGAGAGCTTAAACCCAGCTCCAGATCTATCTGTTGCAGTGTATTCATTGCTGTAAAAAGGATTGCTTTTGTTCTTGGGTTTCCCTTGTTTACTCTCGCTCGTAGCCGAACTCGGATTACCACAACAATTCCCCATCTAATCAAATCTCGAGATTCCTGAAAACCCCAGAAAGTTCAAACCTTTGAGCACTGTTCATAAAGCTGCTATTAGTTTCCTTAAGACAAGAACCAATCCCAATTAAGCCGAAAACAAACAGAACCCCTAAAATATTAAAAACCCTAGCTAAGACCGTAAGAAAAAGGAAAACACAGACCTTTCAGAACATAAATAAGGAGAAACATATAATGGTTGCAGAATGATAAAAATGAAAGGGAAAAAGTCATCATACGTTGTGAGAAAAAAACAGATGCAGTGATAGGGGGAGAGAGATGAGAGGAAGAAGAAGAAGACGAGTCAAAGTCTTCCTCTTTCTCTCTCTTCTTCAAATGGGAAACACTCAAATTGACCTTCTTCTGCTTCGTCTTCTTCTTCTCCTCTAGTGATTTCAAAGAATGACAACGCCTAAATTATTATAATTGTGTGTTTCCTGAGTTCTTCCTCATGTGCTTGCTGCTCTTCTTGGTTTTTTTGTTGATATAAATAAAAATAATCAATCTTCCCGTTGTGGATTAAACAAATTCTTTTTGTTTTTACTGTCCTTTTGAAATCTTGTTATATGTGTACCATGAGCAAATATGCAGTAAGGTGTTTTATGCTTGTTACAAGTAACAATAACAAAAAAGAGGTTAGTGAGTTTTATGAAAACAACATATGATTATTAAGTTTGTAATTGTTCTCCTCGGGTTAAAATATGTGTACACCTTTTGAAGTTGGCGACAAAAGAATTGAAGCATTGCTTAGGCTGTAGCCTGATTAACACTTTGTGGTCAGAATGGCAAATGATTAAATTAAACAAACGTATTCTTTCAATTTTGCAAAAGGAAAGAAAAAAAGAAGGAAAAGAATAAAAAACAAGACCTACTAACTAATCCCCGTCTCTTGTCTCCATCTAACACCTAACATAACTCGCTTCTTTGTACATTCATAACTGCAAAACAGCACACGATATGGGACTCTTGACAAGAACAACTAGCAAACACAAAAACCAAAAAGCCAAGAATGATTTGCCGGTTTGGAGGGCAATGGATATACTAAGCCAAAGTGTCTCTCTTTTCCCTTTCAGATCTTTGGCTTTATTATTATTATGGTGCACCTGATGACGCCAGGGTCTCATTAGAGTCTGTCTCAACTTGTTCAGAGCTTGACGAGTTGGTTGCTGAACCCCTTTCTCTTCCTCTTCCTCCTGCTGCATCATCTGCTGCTTCTACCTCACTTTTCTTCGCAAACCGGCCTCCACTAGCTCGTGCCCTTCTCATTGCATGTTTGTGTCTTGACTCATGAAGATATGGCTGCCCGCAAATTCAAAAATAAACAGCACAAGTTAATCGAGCTACACACTAAACTTAAAAATTCTTAATAACTCGTTTTCAATCCTTCATATTCCTGTTCTACAATATTGACCTTCTCTTTTAGATGACTCTACACCATCCTTAGATTCTAAGCAGGTTCCTGATTAATTCCCAATTACCAATCAAATACAGTTTCAATCAATGAGAAAAAAATACCTTTCTGTCCCTGATCACTTTCCTTTCTAGCTCGGCCTTGGCACGTGCTTTTCTTCGTCTAAGAATTCCCTCATACTGCTTCGCATTCACATAAACGGGTTCTTGTGCCATGTCAAGTGGCAGAGCTGTTCTCTCACGAGGCATTCCAAGATATGGACGAAAACCCTGTTTAAACCATTGAACAAAACAAAGTGAGACATAAGTTCAGATAACCGAAATCATAGTTGTTCTCGGTTATTGAAGATATGAACTTTAACAACATATCACTGACTCCAGCAAACAGAACTACTGAACACAGACTCATTCAAGACACCAAACACAATCACCACAGAGGTAAGTTAGTGGCAAGAGCGCACATACATGAAATAAATATTGAACCATATAGAACTATTGTAGAGAGACTGAGAGAGGATTTGGCAAGATACCATTGGCTGATGACCATATGCTCCCATCATTCCCCCATAATATGGATCCTGATATGGATTTGGGACACAAGCCTGTAAACAGATTTAGAATTCATCATACAAACGAAGGGTGTTATACAAGATAAGAAGTCAATTTAACAGCTCAAGAACCAACACAGGATATATAATTAAGAAATGAGAGGAAACCACATACAATATAGTGTCCAACGAGCTCTGGTGGTTGTACAAGTTGCTGATCATGCATGTTACGCATTGAAAGCGCCGGATCATTCCCTTCCATTCCGTTATTATCTACTGAAATTGAACAAAGAGACCATTACAGACAAAACAATCAACTAAAAAATCCCACATTTCAACTACACAGAAGCTCCTTTTCATGGATAGAAATATAAAACCCAAAGTAATGCAAGTATATCTCAGGGACCAGATTCCATAACTTCATAACTTTGACATGAATCACTCAAATTTCCCTTTCCTGCCTGACTGAGATATAGGTATCGAGAATCACATCACTTAGTAACCATTTAACAAGTTACTGTAATCCATAAACGTGGAAAGAGACAACTAGATACTACAGAAACGCAAACCAAAGCATCCCTAAAAGGCTAAAACAAAGAAGTCAAACCTGAACGGGAAGAAGTAGCTGCTTGTGAATCCTTCCAAGTGCCATCGTTTTCACCATTCAAGGCACCATCTTCAGATGCGGAGTGAACATCGTTCGATTCGGAACCGTTGGCGCAATCCAAAGAAGAAGAATTTGATGGAACTATAGAAGGTCTGGCTTGAGGCACGACGTTAAAGGAGTTGTTTTTCCACCAGGGCTCTGGATACATCATCGGTTGCTGAACAGCATGGTGATTCTCTTCCTCCTCTTCGTTTTCCCTTCCCGGTTTCGATTGCATCTCTTCAATCAAAAACACAAAAATCAGATTAAGGTCAACACACACAAGTAACCAACTCAATAGCCAATCAAGAACAAAACTGATCACTAAAACCATGAAATAAACAAAATCTGAGCTATATATAAATAAACCAATGCAAAGAAGCAAGCATGCAAACAAAAAAAAACACATAAATTTTCGCATAACTCATAACTTCATAAGATTCATCAAGCCCCTACACGGTTACCCTGAAACGAAATTCAAATACACAGAAAAAAAAAAGAAAAAAAAAAAAAAATCAGAATACCAGAGGATATTTCACAGCAGAGAGAGCTCAATTGTAATCGTCTTCCGAGAAGATTAACACTTGTTAAGAATGATCAAAACCCTGAATCGATCACGATTTTGGAGAGAGTTCAGAGAATGAAATTGACTTCGAAAAAAAAGAAGAGAGAAGCCAGAATCTAACGAAAACAAAGAAAGGAACTTGGTGAAAGAGAGAGCGATTGAGAGAGAGCACCCAACAGCCGGCAGGAAGGAATCAAAATTTCATATAAGAAAAAAAAATGAAATTGGGGAAGAAGAAAACCCTAGATTTTTGGGGATTTCTCTTTTTTTTTTTTTTTTTTTTCCAGAAGTGTATTTTGTGTTTTTTTTTTTTAAATATAAATAAAAAAAATTATTGAGTATGTTTTTTTAATAATCGGACAGAACACAAAAGACCGAGAGAGGTTTGATAAGATCACCCCAACGAAAGTGAAAACTTTATGACACGTGGCGACCAATGAAAGATGCCAGCGCGCGCAGATCTGGGATCTTCTCCGGGTGACGTTAAGGGCATGTCCATCAAAGAATTTAAACAAAGTATTTTAAAACATAGTTTATTCTTAATTTTGAAAAAAAGAGTGAAATTAAAAATTTCTTAAGAAACTTTAATATTTCAGAGATCAGGTTGTTAAATTTGAAGTTTTTAAAAATATATATCTTTTTATTGTAAATTATTAGTGTAAAATTGCTACTGAATCCAATTATCTTGTCCCATGATTCCATTTGTGGATGCATGATATGCACAGATGAGTTCAAATGCTAAAACCATAAATATAGAAGAATGGATTCATAATAAGATGTCTTCAGCGATCTTCTCCCTTTCTCTATTGGAAATATTACGAAATTGAGCTCCTGTCCTTGTACTAAAACCAGATGTATCCCCAAGTATCCCACATTCCATTGGTATAGCTTGTGAAGTCAAAAAGTCATCGTCCGTCACCATGCAAACCTGAAACACAACAACTTCCACTTAGAAAGTAGATCAATGAAAGGGGTTTGCTCAAAGAAAAAAGTCAGCTTAAACTTATTGTCTTCCGCAACAAATATTAAAAGTTTTATCACATATTATAGCCTTTGAAGAAAATGAAATCAGGTACCAATTTGATTGATACAAACTTAAGTTTTAGAATGAGTGCTAGAAAGGTTACCTTTATACTACCAATAATAGCCAACAAAACAAGGTTTCGAGGCTCCATAATGGTTGGAAGGCTTCCCATATCATAGGATTCATAAGCAAGTGCAGCACAGCGCATTCCTCCAACACACATTTCTTTAGTAGTTCCTTCAAAAAACTTTAAGAGAGAATAAACTTTTATATCAAAAAACCAAACAAGAAGTAATAGTGTAGTTGTGTTAAATATATATGCTCAAAAAACTTTCGTTTTTGTTCATCAATAGCTCTGGGTTTATTGGCCCCATATATATACTCCTTGCATGAGCTCAGATTTTTTTTTCCTGATCCTTTCCGATGAACGCGGGCTTGGAACATAAAAGCAAAGCTCAAACCCATCATCATGCCACAAGCTAGTGAACTGGACACGTTAAGTATATGTATCTTATCATCAAGGTGTATTAATACCTTTATGCGTGCACAAGTGAGGGAAAGACAATGAGAGGAAACTTGCGGCAAACATCAATACCAGACGAGGCTTCAGCTAGATCAGGCTTATCATCTCCCCCTGGTCCGACTATGACTCTCCAGTTGAACCGTTTCACAAGGTTGGCTAGAGTTAATTTTGACAAGACAACAGAAAATCCCAGTCCGGGGCAAACTCTTCTTCCCGCTCCAAATGGAAGGAACTTTGAATCAATAAATAGGTACTCAGGAAGAATAAGAGGAAGCATGAAAGAATTGAATTTTAATCCAACCAAAATCAAAAGCCCTCTCTTACTTGTATGTTTTGGGATCTGACCAGAGAAACAGAGTGATGTAGTGTTGGCTAAGGCCAGCAAATCCCCAAAAGACAAGTGATCAAGACCACTCATGTCCTTGTTCGCAACAAATCTCCTGCATGCATCACTCCCATAAGCAAAATACCCAATACGATTCTCTAAAATTTCTCAACTATAGGACCAAAAACTCTTACCTTCCTTCAACCTGGTTCTGACGAGCTGGCTCCTCCACAGTATTTGAGCAGATCGGAGAAATTGGTTTGATGGGTGTCTGAGGAATCCTGGAGGTTTTTGAACACTCCTGTCTTCTCTCACTCGGAAAATATCCGATTTGGTCAACCAAATGGCTCTCGGATTGATGAACCGAGATCGTCGATGGTGTCTCTTACGGTGGAGATGTGATGCCGTCGGTGAAATCCACTTTCCGACTGAATCACCAACTGAATCACCTTTCAATTCTCGGCTTCTTCTCTGTGGAGATGATATCGCCATCATCAACGGAGAGATACGAGAGAGAAAATTACATAACAAAAAAAATAATAATAAAAAAACTTTAGTTTTCTTCTATCCAATCAGAAACTGACACACCTAAGTTTCTAAACAAACCAAAAACATCTTACCTAAACAACGATCCTAAGTTAAATCATACAAAGAAAGATAAATTTAATTTGTTATAATACTTTAGCCTACTTTAGCAACTCTTAACCAACTGCTTAAATCTTTTGATGGAGATGACCTTAGTTAGGCCTGGACATTCAGGTATCCGTTCAGATTCAGATTGGGTATTTCAGATTTTCGGGTTTAGAGGTATAAGACCCATTCGGGTATTTCTAAACTTCGGGTTTGGATCGGGTTCGGTTCGGGTATTTCGGGTTCGGATTCAGATTATCCGAAGTTTACAAAACTCAAAATTTTAGTATCTAATTTAGTCTAAATTATTCAATAATATGCAATCTATCTGAAAATTTAGAGTATTTATTACCCAAATTTACTAATAAACAGTTTAAATACTTCAAATTATCAAAAATATCTAAAAATATGAATATTTTGAACACTTATATTATTAAAATTATAAATATTACTAATATATTACTATTATATATTAATAATGTAGATATATTCGGATAACCGTTCGGATTTCAATTCGGATCGGATTTGGGTTCGGGTTTTCGGATTTAGAGATTTAGAACCCGTTCGGATATTTTACAATTTCGGATACGGGTTCAGATCGGATTTTTCGGATCGGATTCGGATTGGATCTTTAGATCCGGGTATTTTGCCCAGGCCTAACCTTAGTTATATCATTCACTTATAGGTTATACTATTTTTTTCTGATCACTCTTAACCAACTACTTTTTTTTTTTTTTTTTTTTTTTTTTTTTTTTATCAAAAAAAAGTAGTAAGTAAAAGGAAGAAAATATTACATTTTTATTAAAAAAAAACATTACTATAAGAGAAGTTTTGGGTCGAAGTGACACGCAAGTGATCCGCAGCGACGAAGGACACCTGTTGATTGTAGGGACCTCTTTTCCATTTACACTTCTTTTTTTTTATTTTTTTTTTAATTCTTCGGAATTTCTTTTACAACAAAATGAACTGTGTTTTCCTTCACGAACAATTTGTTTTTACTTTTTGACAATTAAGAATATATATTTTTACTACTGAAAATATATTTTCCATAATTAAATGATTATAATATCGTCAAACTTATTCATAAACGGTTAAAAAAATCAAGATAATAAGTGTACAAAAGGTGAATTCAATCTAATATTTCAAACGATTTAAGTTTTCATAAAATTTTAAATAATTTTGATGATTTTAAGTTAGTTGATACGATTTATTGCAAAAAAAAATTTAAATTCCATTTAAAACCATGTGATTTGAATTTTTGTATTTTTAATTAAAGAAATCTTCTAAAGTTATCCAAAATCTCTAAAAATTATTAAAATCCAAATTTACAAGCTATTTTGAATAACAATAGAATTTAAGTTAAAATTTTAAATTACTAATTCAGTAACTATATAAAAATTAAAAATTTATGATTTAGTTAGCATTTATAAATTTTACACAAATCAAATGTCATCTTGTAGTTTAGTTTTGAACTCATATGTCATGTCACCAATCAGCAAGTGTTAGTTGAATATTGAGGATTTGAGATGGTTGAATAGTCAGTAGCTATTAAAGATCAACAATTAATATTTTTGTTAAAATACTACTAATTAAACAAAACTAATAATGTATGGGGCACATCCTGGTGATTAGGCATAATATTTGGTGCACAGATCTTGGGCGAATAATCAAATAATATATTCTCTGCAAAAATGAAAAACTTAAAAGTGAAATTTTGTTTGCGAAAACGAAATTTATATATTGATTAGTACTCAAGAGCTGTAAATAAGGACGAAAATTAACATAGGAGAAACCAATTTGACAAAAACACCAAATATTGTTCGTCTAAACAATACAAATTAACCATTAATTGATTATATGCCCAATGACCGTTGATTATCGGCCAAAGAGCTGTTCACTTGAGCGTCATGTATGTGTTTCACAATTGGAGCCAACTTTTTGTTTATTTAATGTTTTTGTCATGAAAAGTAATTAAGTGCTGAAATCAATGAAGATATACAAGCTCTACACAAAACAAAATTATTATTTTAGAATATAATCGTTCGGAAGGTGCTTTAGTTTGATTGCGAGTAAGCATTTTGTGTGATCTCATGGCATAAACTGTACTATATACACCATTAATTTCACTTAGATTGTGTACCTAGTCATAATCAATTTATAGGTGTCACTCTTTTAGTAGTTATTGAATATACCAAATCAAATATCAATATTCAAATTGTGATGGACTAGTGATTGGAAACCCTCAAAATCATAAAAATGTGCTTCGTGTTTGGTTTTTGTTATAGAGAATATTTCTAATTTTATTACAAAATCATAATTAAAGACATTCAGCAAACATTCGTAAAAATCCGATCAATAAGAAGTTTCGAGCTAGCAGCAAGTTCTAGGAGACTAGGCCACTCCAAAAAATTGATGCCTTATATTTTGAAGATCTCAGTTTCACTTGAAAAGAAGAAAAAACAAATGTTTTCCGATCGATGAAGAAATGTATAGAGCTCAGCTGCTCAGCTGCTCAGGTCATCGTAACTCATTAACTCATGATCACCACGACACCACTATCTTGGTTTTGTGGGGAATATCAAACCTTAATCCGCATCCATATTGTAGTGACACGCGATTTCGTTTAGAATATTCTATGTTCCATACAACGAACCAAGACACATATTGACTCGATCCGATCCTTATCATACATATGGATTATGGATGTTACGAATCTATATCCAAATATATGTTGATTCATAGTCATGTCACATGCATTATATAATAATTTAAGGACTAAACACACACACAAAAGTTTACCAAGTTGAATAAAAAAAAAGAAAGTCAGAGCATACATCGAGTCAAGAAATTTCACAATATATAAAACACCAATCCAAATTCCTACTAACATACACAAAAACACGTATCTACTTCACTTCAACCGTTCAAACGAGTCAACGAGTAGAGAAAGTAATAATAAGACAAATGTGAGAGATTTGAGAAAGGGTAACAAAATCGTGACAAGACCGGTGCTTCACTCCGATCTTTAGTATTTTCTTTCTAGAACCCACTTTTTTGGTGGGACTTGAACCCAAGTCATAAGTTTATAAGTGGAGTCGAGCCACTAGGCAAAGCATTTTAAAATATACTATTCACACAATTCAAATAGTGTATTGTTTTTTTTGAAAAGACATGCACATTGACCACCGTCTAAAAAGTCACTCAAAGTCCGCTCCTAAATCCAACGGCTGTGATTAAAGACTCAGATTCTTTATTATTATTATTATTTTTTTTGTAATAACGTGGATTTGAAACCTATATTCCAATACAGTTAAATAAAACCACACGCGCCCGCCACCTTCTACCGCTTTATCCCGTCACATACGCTGCAGAGCTCTTTAACCTCCTTTACACTCTCTCTCACCACTTCTTCCGGTCACACCAGTTACCCCTCTCTCTCTCTCTCATCCGTTTTCGTTTTTTTTCTTCCTCCTTCCAAATAAAAAACAAAAAAAAAACGCTCATCTCTCTCTCTCTCTCTCTGTCTCAGCTGAGGTGATCAATCTCATTCTTCTTCTTCTTCTCAGTCTTTTTAGATTTGTTCTCTTTTTGCCTTAAACTCATTTGGATCTGGAAATGTGGTTCTCTGTTTCGGTCTTTACCGTTTAGATTAATTCAGTTTCTGTTTGTGTGTTTCCCGATCGCAAGATTCAAAGTTTTGATCTTTCCTATATAAAGGGGTAAGCTTCATGTTATTGTAGATTTATTGTCATAAACTTCATTTTTTTTTAATTCCTTTAGAGATATTCTCAATCTGGGTGATTGAGATTTGAAGTCAAAAATAGTTTTGGTTTCGTGGAAGTTTTGAGATTTCGATTTTGTGGTTGACTGTTCATTGACTTCTTCTTTTTTTCTTTTTTGGCTTTTAATTTTAATTAATATGGTTTTTTTTAAGGTTTTATTGAATCGTCGTCTCATGTTGAAAAGTTGTTTATCTGTTTTGTTTTGGTTGGTATGAAACTATATTTTTTGTGTGAGTAGAAGAATGTTTGATGAAGATGGTTTAGCTGAGCTATATACTGAATCTGAGATGCTTCTTGATCTTGAGTAGTATAAGATTTAGTTTTCTTCTGGGTTGGTTAGTAGTAAATTATTATTTTTCTTCAGACTTAATTTCTGCATTTATTAGATCCGTTTGTGACGGGTTGAGTCTTGTTTTGGTAAATCTTCTGACTTTGTTTCCTTATTTTTTGGTCAATTCTTTTTTATAATTTTTAATTACAATTGTAGAATTAGTAATTTTCCATATTTTCTGATTTTGATTGACCATTATTTTTTTAAGTAATTTCTTCTTTATTGGTTTCTGATGAATGATTCAATCACCCAAGTAACGTTTTTCTCCTTTGTTTGATTGTTTCAGATCCTTTCTTTTTGTTTTACAAGCTGTGAAGCATCATCATGTGTGGTCTCGCTAAGAAGCTGGATACAGAGAAGACTTTGACTTCGCTGTCGGATCAGGAGAGTGAATCTTTGGCCAAACCCATGAATGATGCTGAGTGGGAACATTCTTTTTCTGCTTTACTTGAGTTTGCTGCAGACGACGATGTTGAAGGCTTTAAGCGGCAGCTCTCTGTTGTGTCCTGTATTAACCAGATGGGTCTTTGGTACAGACGCCAAAGGTTTGTTAGGAGGATGGTTGTTGAGCAGAGAACCCCTCTGATGGTTGCTTCTTTATATGGGAGTTTAGACGTTGTTAAGCTTATTCTTTCTTTCCCTGAAGCGGAGTTGAATCTGTCTTGCGGTCCAGATAAAAGTACTGCTCTTCATTGCGCTGCTTCTGGTGCTTCTGTGAACTCCTTGGATGTTGTCAAGTTGCTTCTCAGCGCAGGAGCAGATCCTAATATCCCTGATGCTCATGGGAATCGTCCTGTTGATGTTCTCGTTGTGTCTCCACACGCTCCTGGTTTGAGAACCATCCTTGAAGAGATCTTGAAGAAAGACGAGATTATATCTGAAGATCTGCATGCCTCTTCATCTAGCTTGGGATCAAGTTTCCGGTCTCTCTCATCATCTCCAGATAATGGCTCCTCTCTACTCTCTTTAGATTCAGTATCCTCTCCAACTAAGCCAAACGGTACTGATGCGACTTTTGCATCTGAGAAAAAAGAGTACCCTATTGATCCATCATTGCCTGACATCAAAAGTGGGATTTATTCAACTGATGAGTTTCGTATGTTCTCGTTCAAGATCCGCCCATGTTCCAGAGCTTATTCCCATGACTGGACTGAATGTCCATTTGCACACCCGGGTGAGAATGCGAGGAGAAGAGACCCAAGGAAGTTTCACTATACATGTGTTCCATGCCCTGATTTTAAAAAGGGATCCTGCAAGCAAGGCGACATGTGTGAATATGCTCATGGGGTTTTTGAGTGCTGGCTACACCCTGCTCAATACAGAACACGATTATGCAAGGATGGGATTGGTTGCAACCGAAGAGTTTGCTTCTTTGCTCACGCAAATGAGGAGTTGCGTCCCTTGTATCCTTCCACAGGATCAGGATTGCCATCTCCTCGGTCATCTTCTACTATTTCTGCCTCTACCATGGACATGGCTTCAGTTTTAAACATGTTACCAGGCTCTCCTTCTGCTGCACAACATTCCTTCACCCCACCAATCTCTCCTTCTGGAAATGGTGGTATGCCGCATTCATCCATGGGTTGGTCTCAACAGAATATACCGGCGTTGAATCTTCCTGGAAGCAATATCCAGTTGAGTCGGCTGAGATCTTCTCTCAACGCTAGAGATATTCCTTCTGAGCAGCTTAGCATGCTGCATGAGTTTGAAATGCAACGTCAGCTTTCTGGCGATATGCACAGTCCACGCTTTATGAATCATTCTGCTCGTCCCAAGACACTGACTCCTTCGAATCTGGAGGAGCTTTTCTCAGCTGAGGTTGCATCCCCTCGTTTTTCTGATCAACTTAATGTCTCATCTGTTCTATCGCCTTCCCACAAATCCGCGCTTCTTAATCAGTTACAGAATAATAAGCAGAGCATGCTTTCTCCAATCAAGACAAATCTAATGTCTTCACCGAAGAACGTGGAGCAACATTCTCTTCTGCATCAAGCCTCGTCACCTCGAGCTGGGGAGCCTATTTCTCCAATGAACGCTCGGATGAAACAGCAGCTACACCCACGCAGCCTTAGCTCCCGTGAATTTGGATCCAGTCTGCCCCGAGATTTAATGCCGACTGATTCTGGTTCACCACTAAGTCCGTGGTCAAATTGGGACCAGAACCATGGAAGCAAGGTGGACTGGTCAGTGCAATCAGACGAGTTAGGTCGGTTAAGGAAATCTCATTCCTTGGCTAATAACCCAAACAGGGAAGCAGATGTTTCATGGGCTCAGCAGATGTTAAGAGACTCTGCATCATCATCACCTAGGAACGGTAACCGCGTCGTGAACATGAACGGTGCGAGGCCAATGACTCAAGGTGGTTCGAGTGTGAATCCTCACCACAGTGACACTCGTGAGAGTGACATTCTTGAGTCGTGGCTTGAGCAGCTGCAGCTAGACCGCTGAGTCACATTTCTGTGAAGCTGTGAAACTGATGATTCGTTTATTTATTATTCAAGAAAGCAAAAACGGAAAACGCAAAAATTCCGGGTAAGTGCCTTTTTCGATTCTAATAACCAACCCTAAAAAAGGCTCAGTTTTTTCAGGCTTCTTTCTGAAATTTCATTACTTCTTCATTTTTATCACCTCATTAAATTAATTATTGTCTCTCTCTGTTGTAACAATGGCCAAAGTGTTCTTCTTTGCCTCTTATTATTTCCCCTATTTCTGATTTACAATTTTTTGTATTCTCTCTCGTTTGTCAATTGTTTCTAATATTTCTTTCATAATTTGTCAAAGAACATTGTATTGAGAAATAATAATAACATATTGTTTCAGCTAATAAGATTCAGTTCACCTCCTTTTGACTTCTTTGTTGTCTGTGTATTTTCACTATACTCAACCACTTAAGAGACTAATTGACATCAAACTTGCTTTCTCATGGGTTGGTGGCGCAATTAACACGCGATATGAATGTTGAAGTTAAGTACTTTACAAGTAAAGTGGTGGAAACAAAAAAAAAGTAAAGTTAGAAATCAAACAAAATTGACGCAAGTTAAGGTTGCTTTACACCTCAAAATGTGTGAGTGAGAGAGAATATAAATAAATTGCAGAAAAAAACTCTGCTCAATCCTTAAAAACCTGATTTTTAATCCTCCTCAAATCTGAATCTCAAAGCCGTTCTAAGAGATTATATATAAGGAAAAAGAATAGGAATACTGGTGTATGGTGGTCCTCACCACAGGCCAATGAACTTCCACCATGCACCACCTACACCAAGCCAGATAACAATGTTGACTATTGAAATCAGGAATCCATAGCCCCACCATTTAGCCAGTGGCACGTAGTTGGCCCCGTAGAAGATTGGAGCAGACCCGATACCATAATGGGTCAATCCTCCCATCAGGTTTGAAAGGAATGCAAGGACCAAGGCTGCAAAGTAAGGTGGCGTGCCTAGAGCGGTTGAGACCGATAAAAAGGCAGTGAACATAGCCCCGATGTGAGCGGCTCCACTTGCAAAAAAGTAGTGAGTGTAGAAATACAAGAGGACGAGGATTCCAAAAGATAGTTGCCATGACAAACCTAATCCTCCCACAAACTGCAATCAAACCCAAACAATGTCAAAACATTGCCAAGTCATGAGGCTTTATAAGCATTCACCAAATCATTTAACAAACCTTGACTACAGTCTGGCTGAACCACTCAATAAGACCGTATTTGTTAAGATAACCAGCCATCGCAATGAGAGCAGCAAACCAGGTGAGTGTGTCCCATGCGACCGACTCAGCTAAGCACTCTTTCCATGTCACAACACCTGTCACAAGGAGGACTGATAATCCAAGAATGGCTGCAGTCACAGCATCTACACTCAACTTAGCTCCGAAAATCCAGAGACCAACCTGCGCCAAGGAGAGAACTTGTTTAGCACAATGAAAATCTTGTATCTAAAACAAATAAATCAGAACATTTTCACTCAAAGCAAAATGCTATAAACAGAAGCAGACACCTTGCTCTATCTAAAGTAAGATGAAATGGCTACAATCTAATGACCCGCAATAGCTATATAAAAAAAAAAAGCTATCTTCTTGTACTATACTGAAGCGCCTTTTAAATCAATCTCTCGCTAAAAGTGATACCTTGAAAAAGCAAAATTATTTATACAGTATCTAACAAACAAAAGAAGAGAGCTAATATAGCAGAAGCACACTTACAGTGAGGACCAAAGTGGCGGCCATAATCAATTCGTTCTTGGTCATAGGTCCCATCTTGTCAAGCTTTTCTTGAGCAAGCTTGGGAGCATCAGGACTGCTCTTGACCGTAGGAGGATAGATAATATACAAAAGAAACGGGACAACAATCAAAGAGACAAGTCCTGGAACAATCGCAGCTTTAGCCCAATCAGTCCATCCAATCGTCTGCTGAATCGTGTTAAACGCCAGATTAGCACTCAAAGGATTCGCAGCCATAGCCGTCAAGAACATAGCAGAAGAGATCACAGAAGTCTGGAAACAAGTAAGCATCAGCCACGATCCCAGACGGTGCTCAGTTCCATCCCCAACATTGCTACCACAAGCAACGCAGAGAGATTTCACCAAAGGGAGAAAGATCCCACCGGCACGAGCCGAGACTGAAGGAATCGCCGGAGCTAACAGAGCTTCACTGAAGACGAGACTGTAACCGAGCCCAAGCGATGAGCTACCGAAGAGTTTAACGAACTGGTAAGCCACACGGTTACCGAGACCGGTCTTGATGAAACCGCGAGCGAAGAAGAAGGCGAGAGCGATGAGCCACGGGATCGGATCTCCGAAAGCGGAGAAAGCCGCGGCGAACGTTAGGGTTTTGGTGAGAACGGTTGCTCCTAATCCCAAAAGAGCAACAGCGCCGAGAGGAAGCGGCTGAGTGATGATCCCGACGATGGTGGCGAGGAAGATGGCGAGTAATTGCCAAGCGTTGCGAGTGACACCTTCGGGAACAGGGACGAACCACAGAATCAAACCGGTAGCGAGCGATGCGATAAGCGGCTTAATCGCAGCACCTTGCCATGGAACCGGAGCTGGAACCACGGGAGGAGGAGACGGAGAGGAGGAGGAAGCAGCTCCGGCGGCAGAAGAGGCGCGGGTAAGTGTTGATCTCCGGCGTAGAGAGTCGACGGGAAGTGGAGATTTGACTAAAGAGAAGCGAGAATGGATAGATCGGAGAGGTTTCGTCAAATTGAGAGAGGAAGGAGGAGGACGAGGGAGAGAGAGAGAACGAGATTTGAGGGGGAAAGCGAGAGAGCAAGAGCCGGAGAGAGCGAGAGACGCCATTGTTGTAGCGTCGTCGGCGAGAGAGAGAGAGAGAGAGAGAGAGAGAGAGTAGTGAAGAAGAAAGGAGTAGTAGTCTTAAAGAGGAAAGAGAGCGTTGAATAAATATGAACCGTTGGATTAGAATCTGACGGTGAGATATGTAAAAAAAAAAAGAATATACGGCCAGAGTTACGAGAGAGATGATGAGAAGATCGTGAGGTGAGAAATAGAGATCTCCCGTCTTTGCTGGGTCACAACCTCATCCTATTGGCTAAAATTACAATCCAAAAGCCACTTTGGTCTTTTTTTTTTTTTTGTTAGATCAACAAAACAAAACTATACCTTTCACTCATACAAAAATGTTCTACTATTAATTTAGAATATGTTACTTTACTACTAACTAGTGTCCAACATTGCAATAGAAATAGTACACTGTCCAATATGGGCCGAGATGGTTTCGCTCGGAATCAGATCTTAGAGATAGGAGGATCGACTAAGAGTGACCACTTAAGCGGCCTTTAGACATATAATGTTTGCCCATGTTATATGAATGTAAGTGTTTATTATTTCTTCTTTTTATTAAGGATCGGGTATACATAGTTTACATTGACTAATCATTACACATGGCATGTCAAAGCCCTAGTACGAAAAGATTATTTGAATTACAATTACAATATGCTCTCTCTAACTTTTTTTTATCTATCAATATAACAAAATGTATATATATATATATTTGCATTTATGTGTGTGTGTGTGCATGCTAAGAAACTTTGAGTATAAATCCGCAATAGAAGAAAAAAAGAATAAGATGACGTAAAAAATTTCATATGCTTTGTTTGAAGTTGAAGTAAAACGAAGGAACCTCAGTGTTCATCATCAACTGGTCAAGGTCCCATAATTCTTCCACTGGTCTGATCATACTCTCAGGTGCGTTTCCAGATCCATTAGTGTTCAACTCGTCTAAGTGGTTGTTGTTGATATTTATATTGTACCAATCACCTTCTTCACATTCCAACGGTGGAAAGTAAAGGTCCCCTTGTACCCCTGTGTTTACACCATAGATACCATCTACGTATGGGGTAAAATCATCATTGCACGGGTGGCTGATCATGTTTGGCGCGGGAAATGGATTGTTGGTTGGTATCTGAGTCAAGGAAGGGTTGATGAATCCTGGTTCTTGTAAGGACATGAAGCTTCCTATAATGTCTTTAAGCTCCAAAGAAGAGGTCGAATTAGAAGAGGAGTCGCTTGTTGTGTTGGGCGATGAAGATGAGTTGTTGATGAGATTGGATGTATCCGACATCTTCTTTAGCCTTTTCTTTATTGTTGAGTTCCAAAAATTCTTGATCTCGTTGTCAGTCCGACCAGGCAATCGTGCTGCAATCTGAGACCACCTATGAGATCAAAGAAGAAAGAGTAGAGAGTAATGAGCTGATGTCACATATGTAGTGCATGGTTTGCATGGAAATTAGAAACTGCCTTAATCGTCAAGTTTTATATATACGCGAAAACAAGGCAATACAATTTTTTTTCAGTTGATCAAACGAAATTGTTGTGTTATGATTTTAATTATTAACAAAACTGACTAAAAATATTATTTATTTACATTTTCAATTAGAACGGAGAATATAGTATATCATAAAAAAGGAAACATGTCCTGCGTATAAAATACTAAAGTATATATGTTTGTGAAGAAAATGACAGGAAAGAGAAGTTATATAATTGTATAATTACAAAGATGAAAGCTGAAGTAAAACCCTAAGGAAGAGAAGAAAAAGTGGTATAGAGAGACAAAAGCCGCTTTCACTAAAACAAGTGTTTGTTGTTAGATTAGATCATAAGACGCACTCTAAGTCTTAACACCCACGATCAACGAACTTTGACCACTCACATATATAGTTACATGTGAATGTACTCATACCTAATTTGGTTTTGTGCGTCTATTTTCTATTCTTACTATTATTATTATATTTCATCTTTTCTTGAGGTCAAATTTTCTTCATAAACAATCATTCTGCCCTTTAAATTTAAAACAGTTACTTATCGTGCCAATGAAAACTCAACCAAACTTTATCCTTCCACGTAAGTTTGATTGTACATTTTACGATGTTAATGTATCTTCAGTAGTATATCGGACTGAATTAATGTAATATCAACTGAAACCCCATGCTTAAAAACCCCCCAAAAACAAAAACAAAAATTGAAACCACACATATATAACAAGCATATATAGTGTGGAATAATCTATATCGTTCTTTTCATCTTTTGCCTACACACGAGAGTATGTCCTAAAATAGAGGTTGTTTAAATTAAACTTGATCCAAAATAGATAGCTCCCTTCTTATTTAACTGGTCGAACAAAATTAAATAAAAGTATATATTTAAAACATAACTCATGATTTAATTCGACATTTTGGTCGTTTTAAGGTGGACTTTTGTTTTAAACCAGTTGACTGGCTTTTTATGCTTTTAACTTTGTAGTTTGTACCCATTAACCGAAAACAAATGAAGCTAGACCATTTTAAATACAAGACTCACCAGAAAAATGCTAGTTTGTCAAAACATACTTATCCACTAGTTAGCTTATTTTGTTTTTTTTGTGTGTGTGATAAAAAGTTATTATAATGTCCAAACCAAAATAATGGTAAAAATGCAAACCTGTTGCCGAGGATGGAATGAAAGCGAATGATGAGATCCTCTTCTTGAGGAGAGAAAGCTCCACGCTTGAGGTCAGGACGAAGATAGTTGATCCAACGAAGACGGCAGCTTTTGCCACATCTTTGAAGGCCTGCGTTTTTCGCGACATCGCTCCAACATCCTTGCCCATTGCTTAGCATGTATTGCATCAGCTTTGAGTCTTCCTCCGGAGACCAAAGTCCTTTCTTCATCTTCTTTACTTGATGAGTAGTGGCTGCTGCAATGGCTACCTCTGGTTTCCTCATTTTTTTTTTTTGGTTGAGTTAATTGTTTCTCTTTGAATTGTTTGTCTTTCTCAAGGATCCATTGATGTAAACGAGTGAAGTTTGTTTTATAATAGAGAGAGAAAAGAGAGAAGACTTGATGAAGGGAGAATGATGATGATGATGAAAGGGATGGTTGTATGGTTTGCTTACAATTCTGGTAAGAAAAACCATTTGCACTTTAATTTCCTCCTTTTTAATCTCTATTCCTTAATTATACTATTATTTTATATATATACTGTAATATAATATATGGTGTGTTGTTTTGTTTAAAAACATAATAACATCCGAAACCCTGGCTCTTTTTTCAAATTAATCAACACATTTGTTAGTCGGCATATATACTGTATAAGGTAAATAAAATACACCAACAACAAATGCATGCTTGTATATAACTAATTTGACCATATGAAGAAACGTTAGTTGATCGGTCATGGATGAAAACGGTTTTGAAAAAGACCCGAAATGCCTAACATCAAAGACAAAAAGGAGTAGTGCTCTTCACTTGTTCTTTTTATTTGTTTTTGAATATATAACTCATTTCTATTAGCTAGTTTCTTCATTTACAAGGTATACATTACAGACATGTCCAATTCGTTAACCTTACGTGTGTATATATATATATGGATTATAACATCAATATATGATATTATATATCAATATACATATATATATATATATTCATGGGCATGTCCATTTCTATTCAAAGATGTCTTCATTTTCAAGGTAAGCGAATGTTGTTGTATTAAATAAATTGTGGACGTATATATTGTATTAATAATAAATCGACGTGTGTCATAACCCTTTTTTGCGTTATATGAGGCTTAACGAGCAAGAAGTTTTGCTTCGGCTTCACACAACCACCTCTCGCGCACCAACACGTATGCTTGAAGAAATCAAATTATTGTAATGAAGAAAATATTATACTCCGTTATCCATATATTTTATATTCTTTTTAAAAAAAAAAATATAAACGTGTGTCATGATTTTTTAACTTCTCGATTTAAACTCATATCATATGATTCTAGTATATTAGTATCTTTAGCCCACCCATCCGCAAAAACAAAACTTTTTATACAATCATAAACAAAACATCCATCGATAAAGTACAAAGGAAGTTAGAATATTGAATCTTGAACATGATCATTCCTAATGTAGAAGGCCAAAGGTCTTAGCTAGCTTTTAGGGGAAACATTAAAACACCCAAATGCGAGATTTCATTGATCGAAAGTTCAGAATCAAGGTCTATAAGCACCACGTTCCGCTATTCACCACCCCAAAAAGGTGATCACTTTTCATCCAAGCTCTCATCTAACCATTTGGTTCATGATATTTCAACCTTCTTATTGCAATTTAAACTCACAATTTATCAAAATCTATGAAACTCATCCTCTACGTACTCTTTACAATTCTCTTTCGTAATATAGCCCAAGCCCCAAGGACGCCAAAAAACTCTGCAAAGTTGGCAAAACAAGAATTATATGTAACCAAACAGTAAAAATTTATATAAGTTTTTTTTTTTTTTTTTGCGATTCGTATATCAAATTGTTATTTTGTACTCAAGTCACTAGATTGAAATTTGGATGAAGGAATCGCAATGTACAAAAAATATTTAATTTTGAATATAAGTTTGCGATAAGAAAATAAAATTGACTAAAATTTTAATTTATAATTTATAAAATACTTTTTAGTAATAAATTTCACAACTAAGCTTTATATGGAGTTTTACTCTTGAAATCTATGAATTTAACTCTATGCTCTTGAAGACACGACAGCTAAATCTAACTAGAAACCGTTAGTGTAACTCTAAAGTCTAAATACATAAATTAATCGCATTTAAAAGTAACGATACAGTAGTGTGAGGTTAACAACTGTAGAAGTGTAGGGTCATCATATGTGTATTGAATCCTGCTAATAGTGATAACGGAAGCCTCAAGTTTATTTATTCGAATGATTATGCATATACGCAATATATCATTGTCTTAAATGAAGACAAAGTGGTTACTAATTAGTAAAGCAATTATCACCCATGAGAACAGAGCCCCAAATAAAGGAAATTAACAAACTACCATTCAATCAAAGCATTAGCTTAAACTTGAATCTTACTTTACAGGGTGATGTATCTTAACCTATAATTTTTTTATATATGTCTTATATATCTATATTCTTTAGAAGAAAAAAAAAAACAAAAACAAAAAATAGATAAATAAAGTATTACTCACTTCAGGGTCTATCTTTTTGGTGACAAAATCTAATTGGTTAATCATTATGCATTATTGCATTACATGAAACTTTTGGTTACGCTTGTTTTCTGATTAAATTGTCTTTGAAGAAACACAGAGGAAATGGACTTGTTGCTCTTTCAGTTATTTCACAATCGGACAGTTCCAAATCTTACATTACCAGCAAATAAGGACATTTGATATCGCCAAGTAGTTGTTGTCTCATGCTCTTGTTGATCAGAGTTGCACCCAAAAAAAAAAAAAGTGAAATATTCAGTGCAACCAAAAGTCATGGAAGAAGTGTTAATAATTTCATGCAATGATTAGCTGTTAACAGCTTTTAAAAACTTTGGCATTTCTTAAGCTGTATCTGACCTTTTATTGTATTTGCTTTGAAGCGGTGTTATATTCTCTTTCGTAAAATATTCTAAGATAATAAAATGAAAGACGTCAAAATAAAACAAAAATTTGCCTTCTCAGCATCACCTACGAACAAACCTACAGCTAAATCGCGTCGGCCACGACGGCTATATATCAAATACAGTAAGTCAACACAAAGGAAAAAGTCAATTGGGTAATAATACTTCTTCAACTGCAACTTCTTTCAACAAAAAGTACCAAAGATAAAATGTAGTAGGGCACCACTAAGGTTTTCTTTTTTTGTTAATGGGGCACCACTAGTTTAATGAAACTCATTCATATTTCCAAACAACGATTACAATTTTTTGTTTACTTTCTTTTTGTTGCTGCGGTTAAAGCACAACGATTTACAAGCTATACATTCAATAAATTAAAGCCAAAATGAATCAGTAACTTACTACATTAACGGACTATAACTTAAGCTATGCTAAGATGATTCAAAATTCCAACCCAAAACTAATTGTTTACAAAGTCACCGTACGTGGGTAAACCTTAACAAAGTTGTAATCCGATAGTTTAAGTCGTGAACCTTAACACAAAGTTCTTCATTGGTCTAAAGAAAGAGACTATTAAAACTGGCCATTAGTTTCAAACGTTACATCAAAAATCGAAAATAAAACAAAATATAGAAAAAAAGAATAGTGAACATATTAAAATAAAATAATACTCAGAACAATTCACGTACTGCACTTGCGATCATCGACCATAAGCTGCAGAATCTGAATCTGTAACGGGAGGCGGCGAGAAATAACGGTAAGGAGAATAGGTTGTGGGAGGACTTGGAGCTTTGTATTTGTAATGAGGGAACTTATGATTTGATGATGAGACAGAGGAATAACCATAGGCTACTGCAATCATGGTGATGACGACCGTGAGAGCCATCAGGAATATGAGGCGTGTCGGCCATGAACGTCTCATCTTCGGGATCGGAAAAGAGAGATTGATGAAGTTTTAATTCGTTTGGAAATTTTTTTTAACTATATATATAGAGATTAGAGAGAGCAATAATTCTTTTGGCGTCTCATAGAATAGATAGAATTATTATATAGGCAAATAATTATTTTTAACAAGTCAAATGTGTTGGTGTTATAATGTGGAATCTAATAAACACGGCAACTTCTTTTTTTTTTATTATCTCCTAGTGCTACTTGTATTGGGATAAGTTTGACTAAAATTCGCAGAGAAATATGTAAAAGGTGAAATCGTCAAATTGGATTATGTATTAATTACGAGAAACTAATTTGCAGATCTAGTAAACAACAGAAAGATACGGGTACATCTTTCTAATGTTTATCCTGCGGTATAAATTAGATTTTTTTAAAAAGGAACTAACGTATATTCTATCGAATATATTAATTATTGTTGTTTTATTTGACTCTTTATTTTCTATTTTATTATTTAGACTATAATTTTGTAATTAATTTCAAAAAGAAAACAAAGATCATCCCCCCCTTATTACACAAATCTTTAGATATATTTAAAAAAAAAAAAAAACGAAGAGTACATACCAAAACCGGTATGGATCTCATCTCTCTATGAGCTTTGTAAACATCACCTTGAATTATCAAAAAGAAAGAAGAGTGTTTTATCAAAAGATTAGCTCCTCTATCACAACACTTGTATGGTATAACTACCGGTCATGTTTATTCAATTTCCCAATATGTAAGATGTTTATATAAACCATCTAATGTCTTAATTCTTCTCTTTCTTGACGATTGCTTGACCAAGAAACTCTTCCAAACCAATGACAGACGATCCACTAACTCCATCTTCCATTGCTCTCCTTACTAGTTCATTCACCTCTTTAGCCTTTTTCCTGATCTTTTCCCCTACGTCAGTCTCCTCCATCACCAAATTGATCTTAGAAACAATCTCATCACATTTAATATCACATCTCTTCCCACGGGCCACCTCAACCGATACCCCAATATGTTTCTCCAACAATATCGAATTGAAGAATTGCTCGGCTGCCATGGGCCATCCGAGCAATGGCACACCGTGGCTAAGCGATTCGAGTATCGAGTTCCATCCGCAGTGACTCAAAAACGCACATGTTGCCTTGTGTGACAATATATCAACCTGTGGTGCCCATCTCTTCACAATCAATCCTCTTCTTGATCTTGTCATTCTTTCCTCAAACACTTCCGGTAAATACTCATTCACATCAAACTCACTCTTCACTTCCACACCTATCGGCGGCCTCACGACCCATATGAAGTTCTTCTCACTACTCTCTAATGCCATAGCCAGTTCTAACATATGCGTTTTAGAAATCAAGTTCATTGAACCAAAACATACGTAGACAACTGAATTGTCCGGTTTTGAGTCAAGCCATGCCTTCACAGCTTCCTCTGTCGACCTTGACCCCGCCTTTTTGTCCCGAGAATGCAAAACCGGCCCCACCGACCAAACCGGAACACCGGTTATTCTACGAAAGTAGGATAACCCAATCTGGTCGATCTCCGCAACCGTGTTGAACAAGAATCCATCGAAATCAGACCATCCTGGTATATTCTTTTTCATGAAAACAGACCAATCATCACTTCCGTCAGCTTCTAACATGAAAGAGTTCAATTGAGTTTTCTCAATCTCCCCTGCTTCAGGGAAATCACCTAAAAGAAACTGATCTTGTTTGGTTTCTTTGTGAGGCAAGTTTAACCATATGGATCTATAGCAACCTAACCCAAAAGCACCAGCGGCACTAAAGATCACGGAACCAACACCAATTTCTTTACAAACCTTACCGATCCAACCCAAGAAGAAATCACCTATCACCACAACCGAGCTCTGGCCATCATCTTCCTCCTTCAAGATCTTCATCACCAGGTCTCTAAAGGGCTCACGAAGCGACCTAGAAGCTTCAAGAAGGCTGATAACGAGAGAGTAAGGAAGAGCATCGAAATTCTCACCGTCGTGAGGAAGGCCGTGGTCAGAGCTGTTGAAAGGTAACTCGATGAGACTTATGGAAGAATCATGCGGAAGATTGGAGCGTATCTTGGGGATGTTCAAAGGAGTGTTGACGATAGAGATGATGGTTTTGGCTGCTCTGTTGTTCTTCTTCATCATCTTCTCTATACGAAGTGCTAAAGCTACAAAAGGGATGATATGGCCTTGACCCATGAAAGGGAACATCACGATTCTCAGATTTCTTGATTTAGCGTCCGCCATTGCTGAGAAAAAATTTGAGATTTGGGGGTTTGATACTATTGCCGTATCGATAACGTTTCAGATTCAGACAAGAGAAAATGTGTTTTTGCTCTGACAAGAAAAGACTTAAAAAAGAGTAACAAGATTGACTGAATACATTTATTCCTTTGTAAGACACTTTTTAGGGAAGGGGGGATTTGGTAAAACCACTTTTTTCTTCTTTTCATGAAATAGTGGTTTGTGCCGTTGGCTTTTTTTTGTTGTTGTCTCTATTTTTTTGTCCTCATATTGTGAAAACCCTGATGAATTTTTACAAATTTAGACATGCGTTCGTTGAATTTATCTACTTTAGAAAGAGTATATTCATTGTATCAAAAAATTTAGGCATGTAGTTTTTTGTTATTATTATTTTCTGTCTAGAAAAAGTTAGCCACTCATTGAATTAAGCTTTTTATGTACCAATAGCTAGATGCCGGTCAAAATGGTTATGGACATCGTTCTATAGAATAAAGGAGATCCTCTAATATAGGTTTGTTTTAGGCCACATATACAACGATTGAAAAGAAAAGAAAAAGTGATGGGCCTTTCTTCCCAATCAATCTAATAATACTTGTTGTCCTCACATTTCATGAACCTTTCAGCCTATGTGTCTTTGTCTCCTTGTATCAAGTGCTCACTTTCTCCTTCTAAATCAAAGTTTTGCTGTTTTAACTTTTTGCCAGTGAAAAGATAAGCAATTTGGTTAAGTTAAAGAACCAAATTGGTTCGGTTATAGAAAAAAATGAAGCAAAATATCCTTGAAAACTAGTATTTGACAATAATTAAAAGACCTATAATAATTCTTAACAAGAATTTAACATTAACAAAAAAAAAATTCTTAACAAAGACAAAATGTAAAAGTACTACTGAAGCTAGGTAGAAGAAACACTAGACGAGGTAAACAATGAGAAAAGTTAATTAAGAACTAATCAACTATGATTAGACTAGACTCTCTTCCGACTTTTAGCCCATTGACTTGTACCTGCAAAGAACCTTACATCTCAAAACCCTATCTTGAACATAAAACCCTGGCATCACCATAACCTTAACCCGTGCCGGTCCACGGGACGATGCTGATCTTTGCCTATCTGCACCCATGTCTTCCATAAAACTTGATTCAAACTCTCTGTTGTCATTAACTCTCAAGATCCCTAAAGCTGGATTAAACGAGAAGGCAAGCAAATGAAGCAACCATACACATTTTGCAGCCACAAAGAATGCTTGAAGCATTTGTTCAGACCAAGGTCTTGTCCAATTCAATGTTGTAATGATCAAACTCATCTTCTCATCGCAGAATCTGCTGAACTCCTCGCTATAGTATTTTGTACCCTTCTTCAATACCTCGTTCCAGCTCAAGTTTCTCAAGGAAGCAAAGGACGCAAAATTCGCTTGTCGATCTTGTTCAGGATCAAGCAACTTCGGCTTACCGTTCTTCTGGAAAACGCAGTTCTCGAAGTCTTGGTATACTGATTGGCTTATGATCGCTTCTAAGTGGTACTGAATGATTCTGGAGTACTTAGAGGTGAATGTTAAGTTGTGGGGTTGTAGGAGAGTGTTGATGTTACCAATTAAAGTCGAGTCTTCTTCGTCGATCTCTAAAACTAATGTTTTTAAGAATTGCTTTATCGACAATCTTGCTTCCGATACAATCTGCAAGAAACCTTCAACCATCACTTCTTCACTCACTGGCATCTCTGAGTTCTTCTTCCCTGCGCTTCTTCCAACATTGTTCTCCTTTGACACTACTTCTGTTGCTTCTCTCAGAGCTTTCTTTAAATTGTCACAGTAGCTTTCCAAGTACTGAAGCTTCTCACTTAACTCTCCCAATGATGATTTCATCTCTGAGACTTGTGTTAACGCAGCGTCTCTACTTCTGGTTGCTTCTATCAATTCTCTCTTCAACTTCTCAACACCCAAACCAGAATCCTTCAACACCTCAGAAACTTCCTCTGATTTCTCAGTTCTACTAGGGGAATTAAAGATCGAGTTACTCTTTTGCTTCTTCTTCAACTTTGGGAATAACCAAGACATCACTCTTCCTCCACGGTTCCTTGGCTGAGAAGAAACAACAGCCGAGTGTGAATCCGTCAAGGGCACAACAAGATTAGAGTTCTTCAAGCTCTTGGTATCAAAACCTCTCTGTTTGTTGTAATCATTGCAAGAAGAGACCGACCTAAAGTCAACCGAGCCGCAGTTGCTTCTACCGGAAGTATACAAATGTAACGGTGGGGATCTGAGAGCGTCCGACATAGTGTAAACATGATGGTGAGAATCTTGATGAGGCACTACAGTCTTTCTTGAAGTAGAGGTTTTGTAAGAATCAGAGAGATAAGTATGTCTCACGTCTTGATCTTCATCTCCATCTTCATCCCAAGTCTCAGATAAAGTGAGATTCTTGTGATGAAATGCCGACACAGGCCCATCCTCATAGCTCTGTTTCAAAGACACCAATAGACCAAAAAAAAGTTAGCATAGAAAATTTGTGTAAGGTGAAAAAGCACAGTAACTTTTGTCCAAATTTCACAACAGTGTGTCAGCTAAAAACAAAAAACCAAAAGCACAGTGGTTCAACCAAATTCAGGTCTTTTCTGTTTTGTCTTTTATACTTTTAACACTTAAACAGTTGTTAAATTATTAAAGGGCCTAACTAAATTATATAATGTATACTTGATTCGAAACAATGAACCGCTTGTGAAGAAAGATCCAGAACAAGCAACGACATGATACAAAAATTTAAGAAAGATAGTGTAATCTAAATTCGATACTGAAAAAATGCAATAATTAACGAGCTCTGAACCGGATTTAACCAAGTAAATCTCGGGTTCGAGGAAATTCTATTAAAAAAAAATGTTTTTTTAAAAACTCCAAAAGCTTTTGAACAAAACCCAAATTCCCATACATAATGTCGAAAAATCAATCAAGTTAGACACAAGAAAAAGTGGACAACGACATGATGGGAACCAAGAAGCATATGATATATCGAGACTAGGAGAACAGAGAGAGAGAGAGAGAGAGTTACAGGAGTGAAAACAGGGTAATCATAAGCAGAGAGGTTAGTAGGGAGAGGACGAGAAGCTGGTGAAGCAGCAGCAGAAGAGGAAGAAGGGCTTCTGAGACTGTAATTATTAGAGGATGGGCTTGACTTGTACATTAGACTGGCTTGAAGTGCTCTCACCTTCACTCCATTTGCTATGGCCTCTTCTTTATCTCTTACCTTGTTCATTCTTGTTTCAGAAGATGCCATAGTAGAACAAGAACAAGATTAGAAGAGATGAGAGGGATGTGACACAAAAGAGAGAGAGAGAAAGAGAAGAGATAGTGAATGCGATTGTGCTAGGAGAAAGGTGTGATGAGGATGATGTCTCTGTGTGTGTGAAGAAGAGAGAGAGAGAGAGAGAGAGAAAATCCAAAGAATGTTCTGTCTTCCTTCTCTTAAAAGGACTGATAGAAAGAACGCATGTGAAGGGCAGACACAGACCCATTTTTATGTTTACGATAATACCCCTTCTTCTTTTCATTTTCTTCTTTATTTTACAACACTTTTTCCATATGATTGTTCCTTATTTAATCCACCACTATGAAAACATATCTCCACTGTTTTATGGTTGTTATTAATTGCAAATCCAAATGTTTATCTGAGACAGTTATTTTCTAGAAGTTTTAATGGTTTAACATTTTTGTTGGGATATATAGATTACTACATTTATTTCCATCCAAACCTCTACTACTAAAAAATATATATATGCAAGAGAATCTGCTTTGTTCTTACTGGAATTCTATTAGTAAATAGTATATACTGTTGGTTGGTTCCTTTTTTTTTTAAAAAGGAAAATATATTTATGATAAACTTCATATATTTAAACTAAGAAAGTAGGAAAATATAAACTTAGGAATAAAATCTATTTATGATAAATATGTACAAGTAAGCATTAAAATTATTATACAGAAACAAAAAAAATGCTAGATATTGAAAATAAGGATTTCAAATTCTGTGTACTTAGAAGAATTATAGGTTTGTTGGCAAAAGAAAAGTCATATTCTAAAATTAAGTTTAGGGAAGGGATTTCAAAAAGGATAAATGATTAAAAATGTCTTTCAAAAATAACACATTGTTGATTGGAAAATACATCAAGGATCACCTCATTGTTACAAAATCTATAGCAACCAGTTAGAGACCTCAAATTAAGTCAACATCAATTTGATAATATTAGAAGAATGGGTAAACTAGAAAAAAAGATAAGCCATGCCTTAGTTAAAAAAAAAAAAAAAGCTAGGATGACTCTCTGACAAAATCAGTTTTTGTTTAGTAGAAGATAGAATTCCGTGTGGGACTGATCATTTCTTAAGAGTTGTTTTGCAATAATGTTGTAAAGTCGAGTTGTTTACATCAGCCAAGAGAAGAAGTCAAGAAGCTAAGAACTTTTTTAATAATTTTATGATGAGAAAATCATTGTTAGTAAGTAATTGTGCTTAACTTTCAAAACCAAACCCACCAAACCCATATATATATAAAGTACAAATAGCCTAACCTAATAAAGTGTTTTGAAAAACCATCCACATGCGTTAAAGCATGTAAATGCCTTAGGGCATTATTAGTGGAAGTTACTAAGCAAGTGACTCATTGATAAAAAATTAATATAGTGATGAGAGAGAAGAAAATAAGGAAAGAATCGATGCTCAGATTGCTATGGCAAGAACCGATACTCTCAAATAATTAACAGCTGTCATTCACATATTGGTTACAATTAATAAAAGATAATAAATGAATAAAATAATAATTTTTTTTTTTTAAAGTAACGTGAGAGAGTTACTGCCGGTAATGATGGTCTTATAGCCTTTTTGCCTTTTTGCCTTTTTGCCTTTTCTTGCGAGAATGAACCGGGGCATTTGTTTCTTCGTACACTTCTTGGTTACCATTTATATAAGGTTTATCGTTTCTAAACATATTTCTTTCAACAGTCTCAAAATGTTATCCATAGTTTTCTAGATTCTTGAAGATGATGTTACTAGAACAAAATATATATAAAAGCATATATAGAAAACTTTACAGGTAAGTTTTCTATAAAAATCATCATTGTTGTGTTTTGGGAATGTTTAAGGACACATTTGTGTGGCATGCAAGCCAAAAGATCGACTATCATCATGCCTATGGATATCTAGTGATCAATAATTTTGCGATTAATTAATAATAATCATAATTAACTTGTAACCAATAATACAGAATACTACCAACAAAAAAAAGAAGTAAAGAATATGAATATGCTTTACAAATGGCAGGGGACGTTCACAAGTCCAAAAGAAACAACTCAACAAGAGGATTCAAAGAGAGAGGATTATTCAACTCTCCATAATCATGCAGTTTCGTGTGAGAGCTCTGAACCCCTGGAAAGAGACGAGGGGGTAAGTTAATGAAATCCCTAGTTAAGACACACAAGATGGGAATTGACCACAGTAGAGCAGCATATAATTGTAAGAAATAATCAGTGGATAAATAATTCAGTTCAATGGAGAACATGTTAAAAATGAACAATAAGAGACCAGATTTTTGAGGCAAAAAAAGAAAAAGAAAAAGGGAAGTTACTGATTTTGTTTGGAGAGCCTCTCCGCACGTTTGGCATCTAGGTACTCAAGCTCGTGAATTAACCAGGCAGCTGTAGCAACTGCCAACGCCATGATCGTAGGTACGACGCGTGTACCAAACCGTCTTCTAGAAGTTACAACTGCAGCAACAAGAGCCTTGGTTGACTGAAACACTATTAGATTTAGGATGGATATGAATCTTCTATCTCCTATATTCTCGTAGTTATGTTGCTATCGTATAAGCTTGGCAACTGTGTATATATACCTTGTGAACATATTGAATAGAACAACACACTTACATTCGTACATCAGAATATTACATAGTATCAGAGCTATAAGACTCTGTGACCTAATTTCTTTCACAAATCACGCCGCCACCGCCGTTGTTTTATTAACAACCACCGTCGCCGCTAAATCTCTTTCAAACTCTACTACCGTCGTTGCTCTCTTACAACCGTCGTCGTCACAAATCTTCCAATCTACAACAACTCTACTATGGCAACTCCTCCTCAAACACAAGTGGTCGTTACACCACCACCATCACCGTATCAACTGAGTTCCTCCAACAACCCAGGAGCGTTGATCTCTTCCGTGATTCTACAAGAAGACAACTACTCCGAATGGGCCACTGAATTACGAAACTCGTTGCAGGCTAAACATAAGCTGGGTTTTGTTGATGGATCTATTCCAAAACCTACCGCTGAACCTGACCTGAGCTTGTGGCGTGCCGCGAACTCTATGATTGTGGGTTGGATTCGGACCTCTATTGACCCGAAACTTCGATCCACCGTGTCCTTCATCGACGAGGCTTCAACGCTGTGGGAAAGTCTTCGTTCCCGGTTCTCAGTTATCAATGGTGTTCATAAACAAGTTCTTAAGACAAGATTGCTGGATGTAGACAGAACGGTCAGTCCGTTTCGGAATATTTTGGTCGTTTGTCGAAGTTATGGGAGGAGCTGCAGAACTACAAAACCGGCTGTGCATGTACTTGTGTTGCGGCTCCGGGTATTGCTCAAGAACGAGAAGAGGACAGAATCCATCAGTTCCTGTTTGGTCTAGATCTTCCTCGTTTTAGCAATATCCGATTGACCATTACTGGTGAAGACCCCAAGCCGCCGCTTACTCAAGTCTACTCTCGGGTTATTCGGGAGGAACAAAATCTCAACGTTGTGCAACCCAAGGAACTTGTCAAAACAGAGGCGATTGGCTTCAACGTGACAACAAAGGGTTCTCCTCATGCTGCTGCTGTTTTGGGTCCTCGCTTCCGTGATCGATCCTCCTTGTCGTGTACGCATTGTCGACGCCAAAGACATGAAGCATCTGAGTGTTTTCAACTACATGGGTTTCCTGACTGGTATTTTGACAACAATGGTGGCTCTCGACCAGATAACAAAGCCCCCTCCAATCGTCCTGTTCAGCGAGGCGGACGCCCAACAAAAGGCGTTGGTCGCGGTCGAGGTCGGGCCAACAATGCTCGCATCGTTTCTTCTAGTCAAGGTGGTAACAATCAGATAACGCAACTCATCAACTTGCTTGAAGCCCAGCGTTCCACCACTTCTTCCGAAAAATTGTCGGGTAAAACTCATTTGTCTGATGTTGTTTTAGATACAGGCGCCTCTCATCACATGACAGGCGATATCTCTCTTTTGGTGGATGTCTTTGACATAATTCCATCACCTGTTACAAAACCTGATGGACACCCATCACGAGCAACCAAATGTGGCTCACTTCCGTTGAGCTCCGCTTATTTACTCACCAACGTTTTGTTTGTTCCTGATTTCAACTGCACCTTGATATCAGTTTCGAAACTTCTCAAGCAAACTGGTTCCATTGGGATTTTTACTGACACTCTTTGTTTCTTACAGGACCGTTTTTCGAGGACTTTGATTGGAACGGGTGAAGAACGTGAGGGAGTGTACTATTTTACGGGAGTGTTGGCTGCTCGGTCTTACAAGGCATCATCGAGTTCAGAGGCGTCTAGTGTGTTGTGGCATCATAGGCTTGGCCATCCTTCCCCTGGTGTTTTAGTTTCTTTAACCGAATGTGTTGATTCCCCTAGGAATCTTGAGGTTTTAAAACGTTGTGACATTTGTTTTCGTGCTAAGCAAACACGTGATGTTTTTCATGAGAGTAATAATAAAGCAACAGATTGTTTCTCTCTTGTTCATGGTGATGTATGGGGTCCTTATCGTAGTCCATCTACAACCGGTGCTATGTATTTTCTAACATTGGTTGATGATCACTCTCGTGCTGTATGGACGTACCTCATGTCCGCTAAGTCAGATTCAAAATTTTTGTGCTATGTTTGAACGTCAATTTGGAAAACAAGTCAAGTCTTTCCGCATTGATAACGGTACTGAATTTATGTGTCTCTCTTCATACTTTCAAGAACATGGTATCATTCACCAAACATCATGCGTTGATACTCCTCAACAGAACGAACGCGTAGAACGCAAACACCGGCATATTCTCAACGTTGCTCGTGCATGTCTCTTTCAAAGTCATATGCCTGTTAGGTTCTGGGGGGAAAGTGTTCTCACCGCCACTCATTTAATAAACCGTACACCGTCATCAATATTACAAAACAAGACTCCTTATGAAGTCTTATTTGGCCATCGTCCGTCTTATGATATGATTCACACATTTGGCTGCTTGTGCTACGCTCATCATCGGTCTAAGGATAAAGATAAGTTTGGTCCTCGCAGTCAAAAATGTGTCTTCGTTGGCTATCCGTATAGCAAGAAGGGATGGCGCTTGTTTGATCTTGATACCAAGAAATTTTTTATCAGCCGCGATGTTTGATTTCAGGAGGATATTTTCCCGTTTCTCCAGCATTCGTCGTCGGTTTCTTCGCCTCCTCCCCGCCACCACCACCAGTCGTGGTTGCTGATGACTGGGAATCGTCGTCTTTCCTGCCACCTGTGGCTACACCACCTATACCTCTTCAAGAGGATTCTCCTGTGTCACCTCCTACGTTAACACCCGTCGTAACACCAATTCCTTCTTCGGTTTCTCCTGATACGGAGAGCTCCGCCTCGCCTTCCTCATCTCTGGTACCCTCTCCTGTTATGGACCCGTCGGATGATGAGTCACCATCTACACCTGGTTTACCAGAATTATTAGGAAAGGGCCAACGCAAGAAGTTTCTCTCTATTTTGCTTAAAGATTTTGTCGTCCCTCCAGTACACTCCTCTCACGTTCTCGCTCCTACTGAATCATTGTCCTCCTCTACGGTCTCTGGTAAGATACTCTATCCCATCTCGCAGTATTTATCTAATGAGGGTTTCTCTGCAAACCACATTGCTTTCATGGCAGCAATTTTGGACAGCCACAAACCCCATCACTTTAAAGATGCGATTATCATCAAGGAGTGGTGTGATGCGATGCGCAAAGAAATTGAGGCACTTGAGGCTAATCATACATGGGATGTCACTGATTTGCCACCAGGGAAGAAAGCCATTAACAGCAAATGGGTGTACAAGTTGAAGTTTCACTCTGACGGTTCTCTTAAACGTCATAAAGCCCGCCTTGTGGCCATGGGTAATCATCAGAAAGAAGGTGTCGATTTCAAGGAGACTTTTGCTCCGGTTGCAAAGATGACAACCGTCCATTCTCTTCTTGGTGTGGCTGCTGCCAAGAACTGGGAGGTTCACCAAATGGACGTTCATAATGCGCTCCTTCATGGGGATCTTGAGGAGGAGGTTTACATGAAGCTACCACCGGGTTTCAAGTCCAGTGATCCGAATAAGGTGTGTCGTCTTCATAAATCATTGTACGATCTCAAGCAATCGCCTCGTTGTTGGTTCTCTAAGCTATCCGCTGCATTATGCAATTTGGGTTTCAAACAAAGCTATCAAGATTACTCCTTGTTCACTTTGATTCATGGGGATTTAATTCTGCATATTCTCGTCTACGTTGATGATTTTGTCATTGCTGGAAATGATTTGGAAGTTCTTAACAAGTTCAAGGAGCAGTTACACAAGTGTTTTCATATGAAGGATCTTGGCAAGCTGAAATATTTCTTGGGACTCGAGGTTTCGCGTGGTAAGGATGGGTTCTGTTTATCTCAACGGAAGTATGCACTGGACATTATTAATGAGGCTGGGATGTTAGGATGTAAGCCAGCTTCGACTCCAATGGAACCCAATCATAAGGTTGGTTCGGTAAAAGGACCAGTATACACAAATCCTGACCAATATCGTCGTCTGGTTAGCCGTTTTATATACCTAACCATCACTCGTCCAGATTTGAGTTATGTTGTGCACATTCTTTCCCAGTTCATGAAGAGTCCTCTTGTTGCTCATTGGGAGGCCACTATTCGCTTGGTTAGTTATCTCAAAGGAAGTCCTTCTCAAGGCATTTTCCTACGGTCCGATAGTACTCTCACTCTTACTGCTTATTGTGATGCCGATCACTCTGCCCGTCCTCGAACCCGACGTTCACTTTCTGCATACGTTATTTATTTAGGCGACTCTTCGATATCTTGGCGTACCAAGAAGTAAGATACAGTGTCTAGTTCGTCGACCGAAGCTGAGTACCGCGCCATGGCGTACACTCTTAAAGAGGTCAAGTGGTTGAAGGGCTTAATGGAGGATCTAGGGGTTGCTCATCCTCAACCTATTCCATTCTACTGTGAAAGTCAGGCGGCCATACACATTGCCGCTAACCCGGTTTTTCATGAGAAGACGAAACATATTGAGCGTGATTGCCATCAAGTTCGTGATGCTGTTCAAGCTAAGCTGATCACTACTAAGCACATTTCCACGACGGACCAAGTGGCCGATCTTCTCACCAAGTCGTTGTCGGCGCCTATTTTTCAAACTTTGTTGTCCACGTTAGGTGTCCGACATTTCGTGCCACCAACGTGAGGAGGGGTATTAGATTTAGGATGGATATGAATCTTCTATCTCCTATATTCTCGTAGTTATGTTGCTATCGTATAAGCTCGGCAACTGTGTGTATATATACCTTGTGAACATATTGAATAGAACAACACACTTACATTCGTACATCAGAAAATTACAAACACCAAACCAAAACAAACACATATTAATATGCATCCCGTTTCTTAAGGAAGATGGAAAGTTCAGAGTAAATTAAGGTACGAGCTGCTATAATAACTCTTCGGAATCGATCCGCCACTTCTCCAAAAAACATTGGTCGATAATTGAGTGTCCAGAACGTTTCAGTTGCACCTTGTTTCGTTTGTGTTGTTTCATTCAAGAGGCACTAAGTATGAAGAGACACAAGTCATTCTGTTGTAGTGTCTATTTGTTTTCTAAATAAACCAAATCTAGTCTTGATAGTTGATATACATAACAAGGTTCAGATAAACAAATGTTTCAGTTTTGTTCCTTTATCTTCCATAAAAGAGAAGAGACAAAGGCCTCTTACTCTGTGTTCTTCCTTCTTTCTCTCGACAATAGTCTAACAACTTGTGTATCCCAATGATAAAGAATACGGATATGCTTTACAAATGGCAGAGGACGATCACAAAGTTCAAAAGAAAGAAGAGAATTCAAAGAGAGACAAAGGGACAAAAACATTCAACTCCCCAAAATTATGCAGTCTCGTGTGGCTGGGGCTCTGAACGCCTGGAGAAACATAGGAGGGGGCCGGGTAAGTAATGAAATCCCTAGGATAAGGACACACAAGCTCACTCACATCCATCGGAATTGAGCATAGTTGTAAGAAATTGAGCAATGGATAAACAATTCAAATTCAATTAATAAGAACATGTTCCAGTAAAAACTGAAGAATAAAAAAATAAAAAATAAAAAATGCGAAGTTACCGCTTTTGTTCGGAGAGCTCTTGAGCACGTCTGAAAAAGAGGAAACAGAGAAGGGGTAAGTAATGAAATCCCTAGTTAGGACACAAAAGCTCACATCCATGCGAATTGACCATACACTTATAATGAAATAGTTGGCTGATTTAGAGCATTTACGACACACACACACACACACACACACACAAAAAAAAAAACTACGCAGCATATAGTTGTAAGAAAATAAAATGAGCAGTGAACAAATAATTCAGTTCAATGAGAACATGTTATAGCAAAAATTGAACAATAAGAGACAAGATTGAGAAGTTACCGCTTCTCTTCGGAGAGCTTCCAAGCTCGTAATTAATTAAGGCGGCTACAGCAAAAGATGACACGCCGATAAAAGGTACGAAGTATATGATCCTCTGTCTCTCTGGTTTTTGAACTGCTTCAGCAAATTCCCGAGATGACTGAAACACCAAAACAAACCAATCATATTATATGCATGCAGTTTCTCAAAAGGGAGAGGAGAGTGTGCAAGATGGAAATTAAGGTACGAGCAGGCTGCTATACCTTTTCAAAATCCTCCATCCACTGTCTATGTCTAGCGCTGGTACCAAATGAGAGGTCTTAATTAGTTTCCGAATGTGATCATACAAGGCATTGAGAAAGACAGAATAAAAAGATTGGCGACAATACCTATTCATGGCAAGAAACTTGCTCAAATCGCCTCCTTATATTCTAACTCGGGCTTGGGATCAGGAACAGCCTTCAAAGAAAGGAATAAGTTAGAAAGGAGTTGGGGCAATTTTTGCTTATATCAAAACCACACAACAACAAAAACAACCTCAGAGTTTCAAGGTTCTGTCTGAACCAATAGTAATCAATCATTACATTACCTGAGGACTTTTAGATTCAGCTTCAAACTTAAGCCATTTTGAATCTTTAGTCAGATTAGAAAACTTGCGACGATCAATGAAGCCGTTTGAGGAACGAAAACCTCGAGGCTTGATGACGGAAACTGCCGACCATGCCGCAAATAGAGTCAGGCGCTTCGATGCCATCGTGATCGAGTATAGAATATTTTTTTTGACCTAGACGACGACGGGAATCTATATACTGTATATATCCTAGGGCTTTGATTTCTCATTTATTGGGTTATTATTATTTTTTAAATAGTTACTCATATGTTGCATGGAAACTCTTTTTGAGATGCGTTTCTCGTTTCTGAAATAGAAACGTTTCAGAAATGGAAACTCGGAAACAAGTCACAGAAACATGATTCCTAAAAATCTCTGTTTGGAAACACGATGGAAACTCCGTTTCCATTTTGGAAACGCGACTAAAACTCTTTTTTATAATTTAAAATTTTAATAAATAAATAATTTGAAAATATAAGTATTCATGATACATATAATGAAAAACAAAATAATATAATTAGTAGCTTAAAAGTTAAAATCCCTAAATATATGGAGATGCTGGTCAAAAAATTGATTTTGAACGTTTATTTTTTTACAGTTTTACTTTTTACTAAACTATTTAATATTTCTGTTTTGAATTTGTGTTGTTTTAGATTTTTTTTAATATGTTTTTTATGTTTGGAGACTTATTATATCTATATAAATATATATATATATATCTGTATAGACATATATATATATATACATTTCCTACACGTTTCCATTACTTAATTTTTGAAAAAAAATCGTTTCCCGTTTCCAAAATGTTTCGTTTCCGCGTATCCGTTTCCGTTTCCATGCAACCTAGCTCCTTCACCACTCTTATTTTTATTTAACCAACCTCTCTTATTACTCTATCATCATGAATTCTTATGTTATGGAGTGCAAAGCTATGCTATTCAAGAGCCTTTTCAAATGTGATGGGTATACTCTTTTTGGAACACCAACTACAGCGTGATCAAGTTCTGGAAGTTTCGGGGGTAACATGATGATTCCAACATTACAAGCTTCTTCCCATCATAAAAAATCTACTACATTAATAATGTGAATTCCACTTATTGCTTTACACTAACTCGTCAACATCATTGTTAATTGTTTTGATTCGTACTGTTTTCTGGACATAAATTTTGCAAAATAAATATAAAACAATGGAGCATTAATTTTCAATGTGATGATGAGTATACTCTTTTTGGAACACCCATTTTTAACCAAAACTTATATTATTCATACTTAATCTCGTGGATGGTTTCTATGTTACAACAGCCTAAGCTCAGTCAAGCTCGTACATGTTACAATTCACCTTCTACAGTTTCTCTGATGTAGATGAGCAATGCCTCTGCGCGATCAGCAGCAAAGACGAATTCTGCAGAATCACCATTTCCATTCAGATTGTGACTTATCTTTATTATTTGACACTTTTGTCTTAGTATGATGCAGAATGCCAAATCATGGTCCTCAAGACTAAAATTACTTGAAAGATAATTAAAGCAAATTTGAATACCTGAGTTCCAGCTACGATCATACCGTTGAGAGGATGTGCAGCACAACCTGTGACAGTTTCAGACAATGAAACAAACTTGTTACTGTGATTACACTTGTCTTTCTTCTCATTTCTCTGTGAATCCTCACTGCAACAATATATTAGCAATATCAGGAATGTAGCTACTTTAGAGAGAGCATAAGATTATATATCAGGAGTTTTCAAGAAATCCTTACTCGTAGTCAACGTGACAAGGAGACCTGGAGCTTGGATGAAAATCAAGAACATGAATCCCTTTCTCGCTCATGGACCCAACCACATAAATCTGCAACATGAATCATATAACTTTGTATAGAACAGGCCAATTAAGATCAGAAAATCTTCACTTATGACAGTTAATGGTAGTACAAAGCGCAGGGCTTACAGATGATGTTGGCAGCCATGATGCTTTCCGCAATATTAAATCAGCTGAACTGTTGGAACCATCCCTAAAGAACCAAAATCCAATACTCTTAAGCTTCTTTTTTTTCCAATTGTTGATCAATGTAAATGCTTCTAGTTACAGATTAAGCTTGAAGTTCTTGAGTTTGCTTATTAACTTACAACCAAGCTGGAGGAGGGCAATGTACATGAGTAACTTCAGATTTATATATGTCAAGAACACCGGACCTGCACTAGAGATATCCACCACAAGAAAAATGATAAATGACAAAAAATCAACGTAACAAGATGAAAGTGATATTTTGTTTAATCGTTTTTCCAAAATGAAATGAGCTATTATGAAAGAATGACTTACCAACCATCGTCAAGGTGAAATGCAAGTTGATGAGGAGATGATGGGTTTACATCGATGGAATGGATTTCCTTGGGAACAATTTCTGACTGTGCCTGCAAAGGATTTCAATTTGAGATTCAAACTGTTTCGAGGCCACATTACAAATTCTCATTAGTAAAAACCAAAGAGGCAGAACAAGGTTGCTTGAAAGATGGCACAAATGAGATGCAAAACAAAAGACAGAACTTACCTTAAGAGATGGAATCTTCTGCAGCATCGGTGCAAGATGTAGAGATGCTAAAGGCAAGTGGCTCATCTGAACATTACCAATGTTAAAACGTGATAAAAAGAATACATGTTTTGCAGAGCCAGAGAACACGATTACACGAGAATGAAGGTAAATTCATGTAGATGTTACAGATGAAATATAGTAATAATATACTGTCATAGCCAATTCCAGCTCGCCCCTTGTAAGACTTACCTCTTTGCGGCTCTGAAAAGCAGAAGAGCTTCTTCCGCCACGAAGGTCCCATATATGAATGATTCCTTCTTTACCAGCTCCAAAAATAGTCTACATGGTAGATGAAAGAAACTCAGTCTAAAACTTTGAGGCCTAACTGAATTTGAAACCAAAGTCTTACTGCAATTTCCATGATCAGAAGAACTTTATTGGGCTTGGGGATATCTTATTATATGATTACCTGATTATCCACATATATCTGAATACTCTTGATTGAATCATATCTGTTTGTTGAAAGTTCAATGCATGGTGACACGCCTGCTCTTCTATCCCACACATGAACCATACCAAGTGTATCTGGAGAAAATATTCTGCATAAAGAGCAAATGCAGAAAAATTGCTGAAGAAAGTAGGTACAAAAGAAGCTATAATTTTGTTTCCATCCCAGGGAGCTACAAACCTTGAATCGTCATCAGTACTAATGGCAACATCAGATAAACCTCTATGAATTTTGCGGCCAATAATCGAGAGCTTCTGTCTAGTTTGCAATTCCTGAATCACAATTAAAACGACAATTGAAATGTGGGTGGAAAGATATGAATATTTAGCAGGGGTAGCCTAAGTAGCGCAGACTAAAACTTAATGATAAGTCTTACCATGGCCATCTCAGTGGCCGTTTCATTTTCAATAGAAAATTGTCTGGCATTTCTTATAATCGTGATGGGAACAATACATACACTAATTGGTATATCCGCTAGTTTCTTAAAACCATGTTGGAAAGGAAAACTTGCTATGCCTAAGATAGAAACACGGCGATACATCTGTGTTCTTGTTTCAAATATACTATAAAACATAAACTGAGCTTACAAGAAGACTACCTAAGTGATGACGATGCGGTCATATTGGTTGGAACCAGAAACAGTTGTCAAAAAACCATAAAACTGATATCCATGTGATCTCAAAGTCATATGTTTTAAATCATACCTCAGTTGGTTTGGGAGACATGTAACTGATATCAAAGATAAGCACTTTATCATGTTTCCTCGATGTGCAAGCTACCTATAGGAACTGTAATTGCTCAATAAAAATGTATTTCAAATGAAGTTTTAAGAAAGAGTTAAGATGTCATGGGCATTGTATTGTCTATTGAGTATTGAGCACATACCTCATTCTGGTTTGAAGGATTCCATCTAGCGACATCGAAACCCAGACGAAAAGACGAATGCACAACATGCTTACTTTCATCTTCCGCAGAACCTATTATTGACGACTCAGTAAATTACTCATTCAAAACTGTAATGAACAAAGGTACAAAAACTTGTATAAGAAGCATAATTATGAACAAACAAACTATATAAGGTATGATCCAGCAACATCATGACGATGAAAAAATATTATATACCTTACTCATAGACTCAAGTTAAAAAATTCCACTGAAAACTGGTATTCAAAAAATGTGAACTTTATTCTCTGGTACAAGACACTTAAGTATACAGAGTATTTAAGACTATGAAGGTTGTTTAAAGTTGTCAAAAGAAAAAACTTCACAAATATTGAGGAGTTGTATACCATGCCAACATAGATATAAAGTTCAAAATTATAATGCAGCCACACTTGGGTGAGGGTTTGGGCATTTGGCTGCAATCTATTTGAATATATGGAGTGAATGCTTAAACTAAACCATGGAATTCATTCCAGCTCAGAACCAAAGAGAGAAGCAAACTTAAAGAGACACATGTACGTTAATAATAAACAAAATGAGCAGAGTTCAAAGCTTCACCTGGGCCAACCTTACTCTGGCAATATAGAGTTTCAAAGTCATGCACCGTCAAGCATCCTGATTCTGTAACTGACACTATGTATATACCCTGGAAACAACACTTTATGCTAAGAAATGGTAACACACACACGAGGACTCGAGACATCCTAATCTTTCAAGAGTTCACAGACATAGAACAGAAAATGATCATATGAAATTGGACATCCACGGTAAACAAGACTCTAAAGGTCTTGCTGAGGAGGACTCACCTGGTTATCAAACTCAATTCCTGCAACGCCTCGCCTAGGAACCACATAGGGAAGAGTCAGAGTGAAAGACCAATTGAAAGCTATGTAAGTAGTAGCAACAACAGAGTCTTACATTGGAGGTGTCGAGGAATGCTGGTGATGGATCTCCACCATCTGAAATACAAAACTCTTTAGCTCTCAGACAAAATACTCCACAAATTAATTAAAAACACTTAATAACTTCACAAAATAAAATAAAAAATCGTACATGGGTTCGGCATGGCTCGTCGTTCACATGATAAAGGTGAGAAAATTTCCCAATCTTAGCCACAAGAAACAAAATTCACCAAAAATGTCAAATCTAACGAAGAGTTCAATCTCATGATAAAGCAACAAATTAGAGAATAAAGTAAAACCTCCGAGTAGGAATGAGCAACGAGAGTATAGAGTTCGTGTCGATAAGCTGACTCTAATCGTCCGTTCAATTCGATTAAAGATCGTTTCCATGGCCGCCTTCCATAAAAATTGAGTAAATTAAACAGAAGACAACGCCAATTTTACAAAAAAAAAAGAAGATAAGGGGAAACAAAAAACCCTAGTAGATCGATTTACCTGACTGTAGTTTTAGAATTTTCCGGCGACGATTCCGGCGAAACCAAGTATTTCTCCATTGATTTGCCCCTCCGACCAACTCTTAATTTTCCCGCCACAGTGAGTGTTAAAAAGGAGGGAGACCGAGACACTACTAACCTAAACCCATTTATCTTAAAAAATATACTATAAGCAAGCCCATTTACAAAAGGCCCATTAGTAAACTTCGTTCACGATACGATTTATTATTCGTGTCTCCTTGACTTCCAAGCTTTAGGTCTCGAAGTCGTTGTTCTCAGCTTTCTTCTCGATCTCACGGCAGTTCTTGTTGCGGCGCTGTTCGTTATCGTCTCAGGTATGGTGCTTCTTAATTATCTTTCTCTTTGTGGTTTTTTTCTTCCTACGATCTCTTTAATTTCTCTTTCTCAGCATTTATTTCCGCCTTGATTAACCTTGAAATTTTGACCTAAATCAATCTGATGTTTAGGGTTTCTTATGATTTTGATATTCATGATTTTCTGAATTTGATTTTTATGTTTTCTTATGTTTTTTTCGGTTGCAGAAAAATATGTCCAGTTCAAATCCAGTTCAAATCAAGGTCCGGATGATGTATCAATCATTGATCCACCTCCAAAAATCAGAATTCTTATTGAGAATATTGCACAGATGGTTTCCAAACTGGGGATCGAGATGGAGAAGAAGGTCTTGTTGGCTGGGAAGGGGGATCCAAGATACGACTTCTTGAGGACATCAGACGGCCCTTATCACGCATTTTACAAGCTCAAGCTTACTGAATACCGTGCTCGGAATCAAGAAGATGGATCAGCTCAGGATGTCCAACCTGATGCTCCAGCTGCTGATGAGTCTGTTCGTGTTGTTATGGTCCCTCCATTATCGGCCCTGCGTTACCCTCTAGCACCACACAGGTTTTCATTGAAAGCTCCCGAAGGGATCACGCTCTTGCAACTTGGTATTATTAAGCTCACAGCTCAGTTTGTGGCTCGGTATGGGATGTTTTTTCTGGCGGAATTGGTGAAGAGAGTGATTATGAACCCTCAGTTTGAGTTTATGAAAGGAAACTGATGGCAGGCGTGATTATTTCACACACCTCGTTGTTGCGTATTCGAGAGTGTTAAACCGTTCCCAAAAGCTGAGCGAGAGGGGTGCTGCTTGTATGGAGTACCTTCTTAATGGTTTTTTCGATCAACTTCAAATGAAAATGGCGGCTAGGAGTAACTTGCATGCTTTTGCGGGTTGTGTTGACTATTTTGCTTACATGGAGAATAGAGATCTCTCCTGCTTACGCGCCATTACCTCAACACCTTTCAATGATGTCGCTAAACCCACCGCCACAATCCCAGCCTGATGTGCCTGTAGCACCTCCACCGGGACCAAGTGATCAGCTTCCACCCCCTTCTATGGAGCAGTTGAATAAACCGGTAACGTTTTCTCCCCACTCATATTTTTAATGTTTCCTATGATTTGATATTCATGGGAATTTGATTTGGTATTTTTTCCTATATATGTTTTTCTGGTTGTAGAAAAAGTTGTCCAGTTCAACACAGAGTGGTTTCCAACCGGGGAAAAACATTTCAAACCAAGCTCGGGCGGTTGTAACAATCTTTAAGCCACGTCCAGATGTCGCAATTATCATTGAGAAAACGGCACTTTTAGTTTCCCAAGAGGGGTTGGAGATTGAGAGGCTGATCAGGGACTGTAATGCTTGTGATACGAGATTCGGCTTCTTGAGGAGCTCACACCCTTGTCACGCAATTTACCAGCAGAAGCTTACTGAATACCGTAAGTGTGTAGTTGATGCACTACCCGATCATAGGCCTCCTCCATCCATGGGTAGGATGATGCCTCCAGGACCTCATAGTATTGCATTGATTAGACCTCCTGAAGGGATGACGCTCAAGGAACTTGGTATTATGAAGCTCACAGCGCTGTTTGTGGCCCGGTATGGGCTGTATTTTTCGTCCAAATTGATTAAGAACCCTCGTTTTGAGTTTATGTGGAAAAGTGATGATCCTAGGAGCTTTTTATTAACTCAGCTTGTTTTTGTGTATGCCCGAGTAATTATGCATTTCCAAGAGATGAGCAAGAAGGGTGCTTTTATGGAGACTGTCCTTGATGGTTTTTTCGAGCTTCTTCTTCAATTGGAAAAACAAGAGGAGGGAGTGTAGATGGCTATGAGGGATGTGCATGCTTTTGTGGGTGGTGTTGACTATTTTTCTCTCATGGAGGTTGATGAGTCTTCTATGGGGATGATGCGACCACTACCAGAGCCAAAGAGACAACAAATGGACGAGTACTTGTTCTAGAGGACCTATATCTTGCGTGGGGTAATGTATTCTTCCACTCTTAACGTCTTTTTTTTTTTTTTGTTTCTTTATTCTGATTTGACTTGTATGAAAGATGCTTAACATGCCTGTTTTCATCTGCCACATAACCTATTATTGATGACTATAATGAACAGATCGGTACGTACAAAAACTTGGCTGAAGCATATAGTATGAGGAAACAAACTATATATTATTAACCGTATGGTCCGACAACATCATCGTCATTGTCATTGATGTTTAAAATTAAAATCTTATATACCTTACTCTCATTAAGGAATTCCATTGACGACTGATTTAAAAAAAAAATGATTCAAGTTTCATATATCTTCCTCCCCAAAAATTAAGTCGGTCTAATTACTAATTATCACCGACATTATAAGCCCAATTAATAAAGGCTCATTCGAAAGCTGTAATAATTAAAAACCCTAATACTAGTTTCGTTATAATTTACTACTAGCCTACGCATAAGGGCTTAGTTAAATTATTTTGGAAGGAGGATCTTCTTCGTTTTTCCTTGACTCCCAAGGTTTAGGTCTCGAAGTCATTGGCGCTCAGCTTCTTCTCGACCTCACGGCAGTTCTCGTCGCGACGCTGTTCATTCTCGGCTGAGGTTCGGGGCTTCCTATCTCTCTCTAAGTTGTTTTTTTTTTCTCTCATACCTATATTAGGTCTTAAAAAAACTGATAATTTGGAGAATCTGATTTTGATATTTCTTATGATTTGATAACTGATATATATGGTGTTCTGAATTTGATTTGAATGTTTTCTTATGTTTTTGTCTGGTTGTAGAAAGAAAAATATGGATGTAGCAATCATTGAGCCACCTCCAACACTCAGAGATCTGATTGAAAGAACGGCACGTTTGGTTTCCAAAAAGGGGATGGAGATGGAGAGGAGGATCATGTACTGTAATGAGTCGAATCAAAGTTTCAACTTCTTGAAGGCAGCAGATCCTTTTCACTCGTTTTACCAGCTCAAGCTTACTGAATACCGTGCTCGCAATCAAGAAGATGGATCAGCTCAGAATATCCAACCTGGTGCTCCTGCTACTGATAATGGTGTTCGTCTTTATATGTTTCCCCGATTGTCGGCTCTGCTTCACCCTCTACCACCTCACAGATTTTCATTGAAACCTCCCGAAGGGATCACGCTCTTGCAACTTGGTATCATTAAGCTCACAGCTCAGTTTGTGGCTCGGTATGGGATGGTTTTTCTGGCGGAATTGGTGAAAAGAGTGATTATGAACCCTCAGTTTGAGTTTATGAAGGAAACTGATGGCAGGCGTGATTATTTCACACACCTCGTTGTCTCTTATAAGAGAGTATTAAGCGAGAGTTATGATAGGTGTATGGAGACCCTTCTTAAGGGTTTTTTCGATCAACTTCAATTGGATTTGCATGCTTTCGTGGGTGGTGTTGACTATTTTACTCGCATGGAGAATGGAGATTCTTCTGCTTACGTGCCACCAACTGCTCAACACTTTTCAATGATGTCGTTGAACCCACCGCCACAAATCCAGCCGCCTGGTATGCCTTTAAAGTTGTCCAGTTCGACGCAGAGTGATTTGCAAGTACTGGGGCAAAACTTTTTAAACCAAGCTCCGGCGGTTGTAAAAAACATTGAGCCTGTTCGTTTCGTCGTCGCAAGTACCTGCGGCTGCGGCAGCCGCATGTGTTGTTGTTCGTTTGGTTGCCGCAGGTGCTTGCGACAAGACGCTGCGGCGAACGCTGATTCTAATTTTGGACGTCGATTAGTTGCGGCGATCAAAAAAGTTGCGTTTGCCGCAGTCGCTGCCGCTGTCGCAGCCGCCTGCGTCAGACAAACGAACACGCTCATTAAGCCACGTCCAGATGTCGCAGTTATCATTGATAAAACGGCACTTTTGGTTTCCAAAGAGGGTTTGGAGATTGAGAGTCTGATCAGGGACTGTAATGTGGGTGATACAAGATTCGGCTTCTTGAGGAGCTCGCACCCTTGTCACGCAATTTACCAGAACAAGCTTAGTGAATACCGTGAGTGTGTAGGTAATAACAATGCACTAGCCGATCACGTGACTCGTCGATCCCTGGATTGGGGTAAGGAACCCAGAAATATTGCATTAGTTAGACCTCTTGAAGGGATCACGCCCAAGGAACTTGGTACTATGAAGCTCACAGCGTTGTTTTTGGTGCGGTATGGGTCGTATTTCTTGGCCGAATTGTTGCCGAGAGTGGAAATGAACCCTCAGTTTGAGTTTATGAGGGACACTGATGGTACCAGATACTGTTTTTACATTCAGCTTATTCGTGCGTATGGGACTGTATTACTGCGGTCCCAGAAGACGAGGAATGAGAGGAGTGGGTGCGTTTATGGAGACCGTTCTTAATGAGGGGGGTCGAGCGTTTACGTAGACCGTCCTTAATGGTTTTTTCGAGCTTCTTCAATTGGAAATGCAAGAGGAGGGAGTGGAGATGTCTATGAGGGATGTGCATGTTTTTGTGGGTGGTGTTGACTATTTTGCTCTCATGGAAGAATGATAAGTCTTGTATGGGGATGATGCGACCACCACAGGCAAACACACAAAAGTTGGACGAGTACGACTTTGTGTAGAAGACCCTGTTTCTTGCGTCCTGTAATGTTTACTTCCACTCTTAACGTTCTCTTTTTGTCTTAATTATTTTCCCTCGCCTTTATTAGCTAGTCCATAGTTATCTAAAAAGGGGAGATACAGTAATGACCCAATCCAGTTTTTTAGAAAATATATTGACAATGCAAAGCTAATGAATAATTCAGTTTGCCGGAAAAATAAATGAATATTTTCATCTCCTTTCTATCAAATTAAATTCGGTCTAAGAAATTATAATGGACAGACATTGGAAAACTGTAAATACTACTAATTGAATCCTCAGTTGTTTATATTTTATTCACAAGATGAACTAAATCCGTTTCTGTTGCAGCAGCACATTATTATTACCTTGTCAAACACGTCTCAGGCTTTATTCCTTTTCCTACTCTGTTTTCTATTTTATTCTTTTTTGGTTGTATTTCTTTTTATGTTTTCAGTTTTCTGTTTCTTCTTAGTTTTTCCTTTTTATTTTGGATTTAGGATTCCGAATTACATTAGGCTTGGGTAGTGTTAACGCTTCTCTATAAATATAGACCTTCAACGATCCAATGCTTGTAAATTAAGAAGAACCACCCTTCCACTTCACGAGTTTCGTTTTACTTCCAAGATTTAGGTTTCGAAGTCGTTGGTTTCTCCACTTCTTTTCGACCACACAGCTGTTCTCGCAGCGGGGGTGTTCCTTCCCGGCTGAGGTACGTTGCTTCTTATCTCTCCCGTCCCCAAAACCCTAAGTAGAAAGAATGTTCACTTCGACAAATCAAGCTCCGGTGGATATAGCTATCATCGAGCCACCTCCAGAGATCAGAAGCTCTGTTGAGAAAACTGCACTTTTGGTTTCCTGGACAGTGGCGGAGATGGAGAGGAAGATCATGGCCATTAGTAAGGATACTGAAGATTTCAACTTTCTGAGGAAATCAGATCCTTATCACGCATTTTACCAGCACAAGCTTGCTGAATACCGTGCTCTGAATCAAGATATAGATGGGTGCCTCCGACCTGATCCTTTAGCTAACTTAAAAGGTGATGCACAACCTCGGCCTCCAGCTACTCTCCCTGAAGGATTCAGTACTCAAAAGGAGCTTTGTACTGTTGACCTCACAGCCAAGTATGTGGCACGGTATGGAGTGGATTTTTGGTTACATTTGTATAGGAAAGAGCATATGAACCCTCAGTTTGAGTTTCTGACGCCAGCTGATAGCAAGTTCGAGTATTTCGATCAGGTTGCTGTTTTAAATTCGGAAGTATTCGAGCGTTCTGAAAAGCTGACTAGTGATCGTATGGAGATTGTTATCGAGGGTTTTTTCTATTATCTTCATCGATTAGAGGAATTGCGGATTCATCAGGAGGGAATGGAAAACGCTCCGGATAAGATTAATTTGTCTGCTTCTGTTGGTGGTGGTGATGGTCGTTTTGCTCACATCAAGGACGAAGATTTGCCACTACTTAAACACCCTTTGACGAGGAAGAACTTTCTATCAGAAAGGCAGCCTGCTATGCTTCCACTGGGATCTCAACTTGCTCTTCTTCAAGTTCAGCAGGAGAAATCCTAACACTGTACATCTTCTTGTGAGAACGCAGGGAATTGCTTTTTTCAATCTCGTTAACTCTTTCTTTGTTTAAAATAAATTGACTCAAGTTTGCTTGCTTATGACTTAACGCTGTCATCTTAAAAATCCCTTTTCTTTTAATATTATGTGATGCTTATGTTTCATGCATGCCTCCTTCAAAAATCCTACAAGCATTTTACATTATAAAACTCAAAGAACCCAACTGAGAGCTTTTGATATGAAGTCAAGATTCTGAAAACAAATAATTTGATGGTATATTATACTTTTAGCGACAACCTTTAGATACCAAAACACCTACTCTGGTAGTTGTAACAGATACACTCATAACTAACTGAATCAATTTAAAATTTGAACATAACAGTGGATCTCTTGTTTACTTTTTAAGTCCTATTCAATGGTTTTTTTTCTCAGAACTGGAACTTGATACTTACTAAACCCATCTCTTATGCAAACCAGAGGATTCTCTTGGAGTAGTCTGAATTGGCCTTTTAGGTTTCTTTGAATCACTTGTAGAGGAACCCCGTTTAATCCTTGAAGAAGAAGAAGAAACTGAAACAGGCTTCCGGGTAGTCGATGGACTAACTACTGAAGGCAACTTTACAGATTTCACAAGTGACGTCGAGGATTTAGCTGGAGCTGATTTATGGATTTGTCCCACAGCTTTGAGTTCCTCCTCCTTGATGAAATCAAGTGGAGCCTCCGTCACAGCTCGCTGGGGTGTATCTACAGTAGCTTCTGAATCAGAGGATGAAGAAGTTGTAAGAAGATCCATATCATAAAGAAGATTGTCCATTCTCATTGGGAATTCATGGGTATTTGAGACTGCAGCTGAATAAGAGGACCTCCGGAGCTTAGTGAGTTGTGTGACCTGCGCATTTCACAGTGAATGGAAGGTATCATATACAATGATCTACCAGGAACATTTCAGGATGAAAATCGAAGGCAAGGCTCTGGAACTTGTAAAGGTTGGTTAAGTTTATCACCTTTTCTTCTAACACCAGCACGTCTCTCTTGAGCTTCTTAATTATTGTCTTCTTCCTGCGAATAATCTCTTCAAGCTCCGTTTCTCGCTGTTAAAGAAAGAAGAAACATAAGTTATATGAAGAAATTAAGGGAGTTTGAAAAAGTCTAGGATGCCAGGGTTACTTTTGAACCAGCTTTGGTGGTCGATTGAAGAAATGAAGTTAAGTCCTTTATTGTTGCATCTTTCTCTTGACACTCCTTTCTGAGGGAAAGCATGTCTTGGTCGAGTGAAAGACTATCAAACTGCCATACACATTAAAACCAAGTGATCTGTGTCATTAGCAACAAAAACCAACCAAGATCCACCACAAAGATTGTTTCACCAAATTCACATATTCTTAACATACATGGTTTTCTGCAGCAGAAGTGACACTGGAACACCAATCTGACATGTAAGACATACGCCTTTCCTCTGGCTCTGCGTCAATCACCAGATTTGTTGGAACTTTGTCCTAAACAGTACAACCAGTGAGAAGTTGAAGAAACATAATAATCAATTGGATCAATAAATATGATGATACTCAGTGATTTCAATGATTGCCATCAATAGACACAGACACACACACCTGTATAACAACAGGTGATGAGTGATGATGTTGATCACATAGCCAGCAGCCACAATCCACGAAATTAATTCTCTCAGATCCAAACTTTTCTTTAAAAGTTGGTTGTAGATCATCATCATGATCTGAGACCTTGGTTCCAGTTCCAGACTGATCCTTGACAAGATTTAGCTGTTGACACAAATCGTCAAGCTTTTGTTGCATGCTTGAAAGAACCTGATCCTGAAACAAAAAAAATCCACAATTGCAGTTAAACAACACACCAACTTTACAGTAAGCATATCTCTTAAAAGTATTCAAAACACCAAAAGGTCGAAGAGTTCATCACTGAGAGACCATTGGGAAGTCAACACTTAAAAACGTCGAGATCTAGAGAGATTAAACACAAAATTTTGTTTAAAATTCAAAAACAAGTAACGGAAACTGAAAGCATAATTAAACAGAATCATGAAACTAAAAGCAAAGTGCTTTAAATTAAACAATTCCGAGAAAAATGCTAAATTTTTAAGTCAGCCTCAGATACAAAATTGTTCAAAGTAACGAAATTTATCAAATCCCAAGCAGTTAAATTAATAAGAGAAATCAATACGAACCCTAAGATCAACAGATTTCTGGAGCTGTCGAATCAAACCATTCTTCTTCGACTCAGAGGCGGCGACGCCAATGACGGCAACAATCAGGAACCTCTGGTAAGGAGTGAAGAGCTCCCACGCGAGGGTTTCGTCTCGGCTCAATCCGCCGCCGATTGACCGAGCGGAGCTGGCTTCCTCGGAATTGACGAGTAAACCTTGGAGAGAGATGTAAGCAAGACGCCGAGACGATTGCAGTGGTTGGCAACGACGACGGGTGAAGTGAGTAGACAGAGGAGGCGGAACGAGAGAGGAGGAAAAGGGGGAGAGGTGGACTGAAGCGGGCGGAATTGGGTAAGACCCGGGATCCAGATTCGAACCGGGTTCATCCATGGGAGAAGATGAGGAGGGAGGAATCAACGAGGTTAGAGAGATTTTCAATTTTCAATTTTGAGACTTTTTTTTTTTTTTTTTGGGGGGTTTTGGAAGTTTCTGTGATTTCAAAAGTTGAGATTTTTCTTTCCCCCGTAAGGAAGGTGAAGCGATTCAAGGGTTAACGTTGAGTGTGTGTGTGTGTGTGTCAGTGTGTGAGCATCATCATCATCATCATCTCCTTGTCCTGCCTGGGTCTACTTACTACACTTTTCTTTTGTTTTGTTCTTTTGAGCATATCAATCTCTGTCTTGGTCTTTATTACATTGAAGCCACGCATGTTTACTCTATTTAGTTAAATCACTTTTTTTTAGTGTCTAGTAATTTTCTATTACTGATTTGATTTTTAAAGTTTCTTTTTTAACTATAGAAACAATTACCAATTGAACTTTGATTTTATCCAAAAGCATGTACTATGTTTCCTCTAATCATCTTCTTTTTTTTATTATTGTTTTCAATCACGGTTAATCGAATAGTTTCATGTCGAAATCCAAACATGGATGATGGATTTGTCCGAAAATATTTTTGACTGAATTGTAGTCTGACGTTAAGTTTCATTCAAATTTCAATTAGTTTAATTTCGTAGTAATGTTTTCAAATAGTTTAATTACTACATCAGTTTGTTTCTTTACCGTCAAGATATACTATTTGTCAAGTGGCTTTTATTGTGGTAAAATACTAGCCTATAATAAACGAGTTGTGTATATGTTCAATTAATTAGGGGTACTTAACCCATAACATAGTTTAGTTAAGTGGTTTGGTGGGCCTGTGTTCAATGTCGGTGGTGAACCGTTTGCATGGGTCGTGTCTTTCATAAGAATGAAAGATATATAGATATTACCATAACTCCATAAGTTTCACAACCGTGTTTTTAGCTGTAAATTAACCTTCATTTGAATATATCTCACACTTTAAGCAACTCTGTATTAGTTGATAATCTGCAAAGGGTGTGAATGAACTATAGTTTTTTGAGATGGAATCAGTCTAAACGCATCTTGATTAAAGATCTCTATGATCCGTCATTAAACACAAATTTCACATTTTGAAGAGCAAGGACGGACATTGTGAAAGTTTCTGATAGATGACTTTTTAACACAAAACAAAATGAACACACACTCAGAACTAGATTACATAATTTGTTTTCATTGATGATATCTCGATTTAGATTCTGATAATAAGTGTACGATGATGGCTTCCCCTCATAACTATATAGTTGCTAGATATAATTTTTCGTTGGAAGAACAACAAGATACGACACAAAGAACAGGTGAATACCGTGCGGGAGAGAAGTTTGCACAACAAGTATGTGATGCTTGTAAGTCACTGTTCAAGATTCTTCTTCTTCTGCTTACAAAGAAGCTTCTAGCATTCGGTTAGTAGCTGGAGTTGACGGAAAGCTAGGAAGCGTGTCTTCAAAGCTAGAGAGCAAAAAAGGTTGTTATGTATACAGCGATCAAACCGTAATGAAACTGAGGCTTGGGTGTGATTCAGATGCGGCTGATGAGAGTTTAAACAGGCAGCAAGCATAACGTTAAAGACAGGAACGCGTCAATACAATCCAATGTGTTTTCGTGATGAGCGCCATTGTTCAGTTTAAGAGATGAATTATACCAATGTATACTTCAGTGTGCAAACTTAAAGAATGAAACAGTTAATTAAAAAAAAACTCCATTAGTACAATTAATGGAGGATAGGCAGAACGGTGAAAACTAAACTGGCATAGCTTTCTATTGTGTGAAAGAAGAAAGAGAAAGAAGAGAGAGAAACTCGAATTGAACCCTTTAGAAACCAATTTGAAGTAGAGAAAAAAAATCTTGACTTCCAATAATTAAACATTTCTTAATGGTGCCAAATTTATAACGTGGTACTGAGGTCCCTTCTTAAAAAAAGATTGTAGAATAATTCAGTGTTATAAGAGAAACAAGAAAAGGTGACACATTCGCCCTCTTCGAAGTGGTGTCAAGTGAATAATCCATAAAACGTCCTTAATAAGTTGTGTTTTAAAAGAAAGCACAACAAGCAAGTACTATATTTGTCTCCAACGAGCTAGAACAAACATATTATCAACCCAATAGTCATCTCAAACGAACTAGAACAAACATATTATTAACCCAATAGTCATCTCAAACGAACTATAACAAACATATTATTAAATATTAACCCAATAGTCATCTCTAAAACAAACATATTAAACATAATTCTAAAAGAAGAGACGGATCGAGGTAGAAGCAACGACACCTACAGAAGCGTAAATCATGAGAGTGATCCCAAGTACCTCGCCATTTAGCCGGCGGATAGCTAATTTCCTGCTAATAAGCGCCTGAAATAATCATCAAAGCATGTTATGTTCAAACAAACAAATAGTGGAAAAATATGTATGTATATATGTATAAACAAGGAACAAGGAATAGATCATACCTCCTTTAGCTGATTATGTGCAATCATCAAATTTTCGCTGTAAAGTAAGAAAATTTTAGTTTAGAATTACTTACAACAAATTCTGAAAATTAAAAAAAAAAAAAAGTAAGCACCTATAATTCATTGCCGCTGTAAAAAAAAAAAAGAAAAAACAAAACGAGATATAATTTATATATACCAGATTATCTTCGTACTCCTTTCTCCAGCTTGAAAGATTTGCTTTTCGTTCATCATTACGCTTTCCGATGGCCTCATTAATCTCATTCTCGAAATTCACTGTTGAAAACTCGCGACGATCAATCAAGCCGTTCAATGAACGAAAACCTTGAGGCTTGGTGACTGAAACCGCCGACCGAGTCGCAAATACAGCCAGGCGCTTCGATGCCATCGCGATCAGACAGGAATCAACGGAACGATAGTAATAACAAAAAAAAAAAAAAAAGGAAAGAGAGGCGGCGACACAGCAACAGAGAGATCGAGACCTAGACGACGGTTTTCTATATTTGTATTTTAGGGCTCCTTTTATTGGGCTTTTTTACTTTACCCGTCCCCTCTTTTCAAACCCTAGACGCGCGCGCGTGCGCGCACTGAACTACTCTGTTTTTCGTTAAATATTTACTAGTTTAATTATATTTAACCTTTAACAACTTTCGTTAAAGGTAATATTATTTTTTTTACCAATGAGCGGTTTTTGAGAAATTGTTTTGATGAAAAAAGGTATGAAATTGTTTTGAGAAATTGTTTTGACCAATACATTTTGTTCAATACTTTTTCTTAGGAAAGCTAGAAAGAAAGGTGGAAGCTATCATGTTTAAGTCATCTCATCATGGCACTTCACTTACCACTTTCTTTCTTGAGAATCAAGCAATCTCTGTGTTCAGTTCCTCTTAACAAACGAACGGGTACCCGAAAAATTGATTATCTCATAACATTTTTCACTAGTGTTACATGTAATTATGTAAACTTCATTAGCTTTAGATGGTAACAATTAAGGGTAGTTTTTTGGTGGTTGTATTAAAACTGTAATCATATATTGTCCAAATTGATCACCTAGATGAGGCGGAAAATTTGAGGCTAAACCTAATTAAAAAGAAGAAAACGGAAGCATCTCTCGATAGTGTTAATTAACTCCCCATCATTGAAGACAACAACTACGGTTGGTTTGACGTGCATGGTTATCTCCCAACCGTTTTTCTGGTTCGATTTTAACTTGCTGGTTTATCACTGGTTCACCTTTGGTTCCTAACTCTATTTGGTTAATTCACTTTTTTTAAGTGTCTAGTAATTTTTTCACTAGCTAGTGATTTCTATAACTGATTTGATTTTGAAAGATTTTTTTAACTGTAGAAAAAATTTACCATGTTTTCTTCTAATCATCTTTCTATTGTTTCAAGCTTAATTAATCGAATAGTTTTGTGTCGAAATCCATTAGACTCTGTCCGAAAACATTTGTGCGAATCTAAATTTTCTGGCTTTCCTCTAGTCAATTAGAATTAGTGATCTATCACAGCTTAAGAATGATATCAGCTCAAAATAGATTTCAGACGGTTTGCCTAACTCGACTCCGATCCCAACTTTATGGGGCTGTTCTTAAGATTTGCATGGCACGTCAAACTTGACCTTTATGCGCATCTCTTTTTGTCCTTGCGGTTTACGGAAACTACATTTTAGTTCTCTTGACTGGGTATTTTTATTGAAACTTTAGCCGAAAGACAGTTTTGAAGACATTATCTGAAGCATTACAACACGATTACATGTGACGTCTTATTAGTGTGTTACATCCTCCAGTGATATTGCTATAGACACGTGCTATGTCCTAGTCTAAAGGAAATCGAACTTTCTTTTTTTGTTTTCCTTCATTTTCAACTATTAAAAGTCGTCTGTTGTTGACTCCCCTGCATACTACCTACCTTTTGATTTTTGAGGGTTAGTTTACATATCTTCCCCACAAATTTCTCATCTTTTTACACGTCAACCTAAAAATTTAGATTACACAATTGCCGGCAAAAAGTAACGATATGTGGATCATTTCATAAACTTGTAATTGTTTTTCATAGTATCCATGTTAGTATTTCCAATCGACTGAACTATGAATCATTTTAAATAGTTCTGAAATGCATTAGACGGCAAACGAACGTCAAGCACATGCGGGCACATGAGTTGTCTTTTGAATAATCAAAGCCATTAATGTCTTCGTTCTGACTTGACACTTCCTTCTAAATATCTTGCTACAACAATTAAACAACTGCCAAATCTCTGAATCACGTTTACTCTAGCTGTCTCCAAACCTGTCATATTTTTTAGGGCCGGCCATGAATTTTGAGAAACCTCAAGGGTTATATGAATTCTCAAGGGAAATAAGTAACTAAATTTCAAACTAGGCGTTGAGTTAAGAAGCTGAATCGAAACAAACATAATCTCACTAGATTAAAATGTTTAATATGTTATTTTTTCTTTTTGACGAAAACAAAACAAACAGCTTACTGTCTCTCTTTCCACTGATTTTATCGAGACAAAACGAACAAGACCAACATACCTTACATATTTGTGTTTTTTGTTCGTCGGATTATGTCATATTGTCATTAACTAGACATCAACGAAAACAAACATAGAGTAACAATAAAAACCGTTGTTTTTAAATGAAGATCAAAAGTAAATTATGGTTCGTAGTGTGGCAATGTGAGCAACGTGGAGTCTATTTGTCACAATGGTTAGGGTTGTGTCATATTGACAGATTGCATGTGTAAAAAAAAACTAAAAAACTAAATGTTAACAAAACAATTTACTCATAATTCATTGACTCAAAGGTTGAACAAGGAGGTCGAATAATTATACATTTATTACATGGGGTTGATATTATTTATGTGCTAATTCCTATCAAGGACAAAGATCACATGCTCATCTACAACGATAAGATCAATGAATTGACAGTATATTAAATAATGCATCTATACATAAATAAAAACTAGTAGCTAGTATAACGCACATCAGTATGTGACTATAAATAAACACCATCTAGTTAAGTCACACTTCCATGTCAACGTGCTTCAACCTATGTAAAGCTTCATAATAATTAAACACATCATCACACAAAAAGATTCGTTTCACAATGATGGATAGTACTAACAAGTCATTAGTGATCCTGTTGAGCAACGTCGTCGTGTTGCTCCTCGCCGCCACAACGGTTCAATCTTGCTTTCCCTCCGATCGAGCTGCGCTTCTAGAGTTCCGAGCTAAGCTCAACGAGCCATACATTGGCGTTTTCAACACGTGGAAAGGCCAAGACTGTTGCAAGGGCTGGTATGGTGTGAGCTGCGACCCAAACACCGGACGAGTCGCCGGCATTACACTCCGAGGTGAATCCGAAGACCCCATTTTCCAAAAGGCCAAACGGAGCGGGCTAATGACCGGCTCCATCTCGCCGGCGATATGTAAACTCACTCGACTCTCCGGCATCATCATCGCCGACTGGAAGGGAATCTCCGGCGGGATTCCTAGTTGCATTGCGAAACTTCCTTTCTTGAGACACATAGATCTCGTCGGAAACAAAATCTCCGGCGTGATTCCGGCGAATATTGGGATGTTACTGAGGCTTAAGGTGTTGAACCTCGCCGACAATCAAATCTCCGGCGTGATTCCTCCGTCGATCACGAGGTTAACGAGTTTAGCTCACCTGGATCTCAGGAACAACAATATCTCGGGAGTCATACCGCGAGATATCGGACGTTTGAAGATGCTGAGCCGTGTGTTACTGAGCGGTAACAAAATCTCGGGTCAAATACCCGAATCTTTGACCCGGATCTACCGTCTCGCGGATCTTGAAATCTCGATGAACCGGCTTACCGGTTCAATCCCGGTTTCGTTCGGTAAAATGTCGGTTCTCGCGACGCTGAACCTCGACCGGAACTTGATCTCCGGCGAGATTCCGGGGACTCTAATGACGTCGTCGATCTCGAATTTGAATCTGAGCGGGAATCTCATAACCGGACGTATACCGAACACGTTCGGACCGAGGTCGTACTTCACGGTGCTTGATCTTGCGAACAACCGTCTCCAAGGACCGATTCCGGCGAGTATCACGGCGGCTTCGTTTATTGGCCACCTTGACGTGAGCCATAACCATCTGTGTGGGAAGATGCCGGCGGGATCTCCTTTTGATCATCTTGATGCGACGTCGTTCGCTTACAACACGTGTCTTTGTGGAAAGCCTCTTGGGTACTGTAAGAAATAATTAAATTAACAAGATTTGGGAAGAATCAAATAGTTTGATTATGATCTGTTTATGAATATTATTATAATTTCATCACGTTATCATGTAACTAGCCGTTTGAAAGAGGCAAAAAAAAAAAAAAAACAATATTTATATTTGGGTGTTTTCTTTAGACTTCTTCTTGTTTATCTGCCTTGATTATCAAACCATCATCAATGAGATTCCTCGAACCATTTATATAGATTAGGATAAACTATAAGTTGTGGGCACTTCAAGGCAATATTAAGAAATCTGGACCGCGGATACATGCATCCAATAGTTTTACAACATGATAGGTTTCTCTATCTATGCATCATGGTATTAAGCTCCTTGTATGTATTTCAAAGCAGCTTGGTGGTTAGTAAGTGTATATTGTTTAACGATATGTATTTTGTATGTATCTCTTGTTTTTGTATATTGGGTTGACGTTTAAGTTTCATTCAAATTTAAATTAGTTTAAGTTTTGGTAGTAATGTTTTCAATTAGTTTAATTTACATTTTTTTTAGAGTACATCAGTTTAGCTCTGTTCGGTTCGTAGTCGTTACGACTCATTTAAGCGACTCAAAATTACACATTAAAACAAGTAAAAGAAACGGTGGAGATTAAAAAAAGTGTCGCAGCGACTTCTTTCTCCGGTGTTGCCGGTGTTACCGGTGTCGCTGAAAAACGGAATGACATTCGGTAAAACTAATAAAAAAGCGTCGCTGCGACTACTTTATGAAGTTACCGTAGTTAGTCTCCACAAGCTTGTATATCAAATTACGTGTGTTTTTGTGTCGCTGATGGCCAAAGCAGCGAGCATGAAAAGAACATGAGGCCTTTGTGTCTTTACCGAGTGGCTTTTAATTATGGTGGTATAAAAATAGCCTAAAATAAACCAGAATTGGTGTTTTTATGTTCAATTAATTAGGTGTGCTTAACAAAAACATAATTAAGTGGACTGTATAGGCCAAATTGGTTTGGTGGGCCTGGGTCCAATGTCGGTGGTAAATCGTGCATGAGTCGTCGTCTTTCATAATAATGAAAGATATAGATATAAAATCCATAACTACTGCATAAGTTTTACAACTGTGTTTTAGCTGTAAAATTAATCTTTCATGTGTTTATATCTCCCAGTACTTTAAGCAATTCTGTATTAGTTGATAATCTGCAAAGGGTGAATGAACTACAGTTTTGGCGATGGAATTAGTCTAAATGCATTTTGATTGATGAGCTCTTTGATCCGTCGTTGAACACACATACACATTTCGAAGAGCAAGCTAAGTAAGGACACTGTCAAAGTTTCTGATCGATGACTCTATAACACAAAACAAAATCACACTCAGAACTAGATTCCATAAAAAATTTCATTGATGATATATCGATTTAGATTCTGATAATAATTAAGTGTACGATGATGGGTTCCCCGGTAAAGGTCATCATAACTATATATAGTAGCTAGACATAATTTTTCGTTAGAAGAACAACAAGATACGACACAAAGAACACGTGAATACCATGCGGGAGAGAAGTTTGCACAACAAGTATGTGATGCTTCTAAGTCACTTTAAATTATAAACAAGAATACCGTACATGTGAGAATTTTTCGTAACAAGTTTGTGTGTACAAAGTATGCTTTGAAGCATCGTATTAGTTAAAAATATTTTATGGTTAATGCTCGTGACTGATTTCGGGTCCAGAGGAACTAATTGGTAGCCTGGTCAATTGGTCATAATCGAACCGTTTGATTTCCCCGGCATGCTTGTGATGCAAGGAACTGATAGCTCTGCTTACAAAGAAGCTTCTAGCATTCGGTTAGTAGCCGGAGTTGACGGAAAGCTAGGAAGCGTGTCATCAAGACTAGAGAGCAAAAAAGGTTGTTATGTGTACAGCGATCAAATGAAACTCAGGCTTGGGTGTGTTTCAGATGCGGCTGATGAGAAGTTAAAACAGGCAGACAGGAACGCGTCAATACAATCCAATGAGTTTCGTGATGAGCGCCATTGTTCAGTTTATGATGAATAATACCAATGTGTACTTCAGTGCGCAAACTTAAAGAATGAAACAGTTAATCATGGGAGATCGGTGAAAACTAAACGGCATAGCTTTTATCTGTGTGAAAGAAGAGAGAGAAACTCGAATTGAACCCTTCGAAACCAATTTGAAGTAGAGAAAGAGGAATAAAAAAAATGGTCACATATACGAAAGTAAACTATTGTACTCTTAGTTACATAATATATATATATATATATATATATATATATATATATATATATATATATATATATATATATTATATAGCTATATGTATGAACTATACGACATCATGTGCTCGCCAATTAGATATATGGCTATAATCGTCCAATACATATATGGCCATAGAAAACCTATTTCCCTTTCTCCAATGGGAAGAGAAAAGGGACGATTTATTCACCTCGCCAAATATCTTGAGTGACTATAGCTCAAACGCTTACTCTACGAGAGGAAACAAAAGAATGAAAGAGTGTCAATAATGAATTAGAAGTGATAAGACAAACCAAAAAAAAATAGAACCTTACAAGTTTTTTTGGAGTAGTTGGAGCACCATCTGTTTTCGCGGTTTTAGTTAGAGCACCATCTGCTTTCGCGGCCTCAGTTAGACCACCATCTGTTTTGAGACCTGCAAACACAAAAGAAAACTGAGGAAAACCAAATCTTATAAGGGAGAGAGGAATAAACATTTAACATCATCACACAATAAAAAGATGAAGACCTTTTCTCAAAGTATTCTTGTGTCAACTTTCTAATTCCTACAATAATTTTCATAAAACTCAACGATTAACTTATTAACCGTTCCCATTAACGCAAGGTAAATATATTAATATCGTTGAAAAGATCAAACAGCTCACGACAAAAAAAAAAGATCAAACAGCCATGGGTCTTAAAATATCAGATGCTGGTGCTATTTAAGTCTTACAATATTCATATATTATCATATAGCGGAAAAGATAATATATATATATATTGTTTAACTAATAGAGTCTTACGAAAGAGTAACAATCCACCTTCCAGATTTGTGCAATAATTTTCTTAGCAAGATTTAGCCTCACTCTCTAACCAACTCGAAGCATTGGAGTGGATATTTTTGACATACTTGTAAACCATTAATATGAGTTTAAATATAAACAAATCTTCAACACCAACTAGAGAGTTGGTTACACTTATAACTATGCATAGTACTATAATAATTATCGATCTAGCTAGCACACAAAACCTGAAATTATATATACTTTGTTTTGTCGACAATGTAGAGCTTATTAAACAACCCCGTAAAAGTCTAAATTCATTGGATTTCTTTTTTTTGTTTCCCCCACGAATAATCAATTATATTCTAAGCGAATTATTTTTGTAAAAAGAATCTGAAATCTGATCCAAATATCTTGGTTTCACAATTGAGAGGTTCCATATCCAAATCCATAAACTCTAAATACATTAATTTGCACTAGATATTTTGTTCGTCCCTAATGTAAAAGGCAGTGTACACGTGGGTTCAAAAGCAACTCTGGAATGAGAAAGAAAAGTAAACTCGTGTATCCTTTGCAGTTTTGCACTACACTCGAAAAAGAGACCTTTGGGTGGTTAACATTGACGTGTGGATGATGCTCCTTCCTTGAAGCAACAAACTTGAACTCGTCATCATAATTTTTTCATTACCTTAACTTTTAAGAACCACTGATTTCCTAACAAATACTAGTATAACAATTTTAGATAATTTGATCCAATAATTGACGGCAGCAAATATCTTAGCCACCTACGAAAATAACTAAATTGTCGGAATGTCCAAAATACTTTTTTGTCTCAAAATTGATAAATGACGAGTACATCTAACTAACTAGCCATCACTCTCCATAAATACACAACAACTCGTTCAGTGTATATCCCCTCTTTATTTTATTTTTTTTGGTTATAAATCTTTTTCGTTTTGCATTTACTTGTGCACTCTTGAATGTAATTTGTACTTCCCTTGGAAAAAAAAAAGAGAAGACATAAAACCAAAAGGAATAAAATTTTGACAGTACAAACAGCAAATGATTCTCTTATGCACTTTTACATAAGATGGGTTGAAATAGTCTTGCACTTGTCAAGAAAAGGAAATCGTAACACATCTTCTTCAATCTCCATTTACCAAATAGACACTTGTCAAAAAAATAAGGAAATCGTAACACATATCTTCTCCAATCTCCATTTACCAAATAGATATCACAGAAGAGCGAACACTATTTCAACCAACCCTATCTAAAATTGTGTTAAAGAATCATTCATTGTTTTGCTTTATATATAGAGGTATTTATTATGAGATGGTATATATATATATAGGTTTGTTCTTGTTTAACGCGGATATGATATAAAAATGTTATTTGGGTGACAGTAACAGAAATAGTACTATGCTATATATGTTTTATGTTTATCATAAGAGCTTAATAATATGACTGTGAAAGAATTATGATTCGTAATTGTTGTTTTGTTTGCATGTTACTTGACAAATGAGTTTCTTTGATAGATTTGTTTGTATTCACATGCCATGCTTTTCACTATCTCTCTCTATATATGTCTTCTTCGAGAATCGAAGATATCACGCATCGCGATCACATCGTTTCCACACGCCAAGCGATCTACGAGCGCCGTCCATTACATTATTACAATTTTCTAATCTAATACAAAAAAAATTATGAACTATTCGTTTATTGAACATATGTATATAGTTTTTTAGTAATACGAATTTTTTTTTAAGCCATACAATTAGCAAAGACCTATAATGATATCGATGGAAAAAGTAGACTTGCACTAACTCATGTGAGTCATGTCCTATTCCAGTTACTTATATATATCCAGCTGTATTTTGCAATCATTCAAACTAGTATTATTAGATATATCTTAAAATAGAAAGTTAAATAAAAAATTTTAAACAAAAGAGTGACTAAGTAATATAAATAAAAATATTAAAAACAGTTAAGAATGTTTCAAATTTAGTTTATTAAAAAGCAGTTAAGAATTTAACACACCAAAAGCACATATATTTTTTATTTTTATTTAGACGCCATGCAAATTAAATCTTTTATTTATTTCCATTTTTTTTGTTGGTTTCTCCTTAAACTTTTTTTTTTCTCAACACATCCATCTCTCTTCTTCTTCTCTGCAACTAAAAAAACCCTTCTTCTTCAATCTCTCTCGCTCTCCACTTTCGTTAATTAGCGATTTAAAAAAAGAAGACTTTTTTTTTTGTTAAGAATCTCTTTAATCGACTAATTGATTGGGAATGGTGTTGTTTAGTAGTCCATTATAACATATATCGAGAAAAACCAGAAACAGCCCACTGATCTCTCTCGAAAACACACTTCAAATTACAAACCAAACCAGGCCGCGAATGCGACAAGCCATCCGTGACCTCTTTCACCTTCTCTTAAATTCTTTCTATTTTTAAAAAAAATATTTATCAAAAAATTCTCTTTTTTTTTTTTTTTTCCTCTGTTTCCTCTGTTTCTCTTTCACGTGATTGAATGTATTCTTTTGTTTTGTTTTGTTGTGACTTGTGAGGTAGACATTGCTTAAATCTTTGCAACTCTTTTTTTTTTTTTTTGCTTTATATATATCTGCTCACATTACTCTCTTCTTCCAAGTTCCAAGCTCATACTGTTTAATGGGTTTTTGAGTCTTTAGTTTCATTCTCTTCTTGGAATCTGTATTTGGGATCTCGGGGTTTCGGGTTTTGAACGATCTCTCTTTAGATAAGACTTTTTGTTTTTTTTTTTTTTTAAGACAAAAGAGAATGGATACGATGAAGAGGTTTGGTCTCATCATAATAACCATTGCTCTTTTATACACAAGCTTGGTTCTTGTTTGTGTAGCGAAAGAATGTACAAACACTCCTACACAGCTCGCTTCTCATACTTTCCGTTACGACCTTCTGCAATCAAAGAACGAAACTTTGAAGACAGAGATGTTCTCTCATTACCATTTGACACCAACTGATGACGCTGCTTGGTCTAGTTTGTTGCCGAGGAAGATGTTGAGAGAAGAGGAAGATGAATTTGGTTGGACTTTGTTGTATAGGAAGTTCAAGAACTCTAATTCATCTGGTGACTTCCTCAAGGATGTCTCTTTGCACGATGTTAGGCTTGACCCAAACTCCTTTCATTGGAGGGCTCAGCAGACTAACCTTGAGTATCTTTTGATGTTGGATGTTGATGGTTTATCCTGGAGCTTCCGTAAAGAAGCTGGTCTTGTTGCTCCTGGTGATCACTATGGAGGATGGGAGAAACCTGACAGTGAACTCCGTGGCCATTTCGTCGGTATAAACCTTTTCGCTCAATTCAATATAGTTTCTTGATCCATGTTGTTGATATTAGTATGCAAGAACTGGTTTGGTATATATAGATTGCGTTACCTTTTACTAGGTGGCTCATAGAATCTGCTTGTTTGTTTTTGAAGGTCACTATTTGAGTGCAACAGCTTATATGTGGGCAAGTACTCATAACGATACTCTCAAGGCGAAAATGTCAGCTCTCGTCTCAGCTCTATCGGAGTGTCAGCAAAAAGTTGGCACAGGGTATCTCTCTGCTTTTCCTTCCAGTTTTTTCGACCGGTTTGAAGCTATAACACCTGTTTGGGCTCCTTACTACACAATTCACAAGGTGAAAAAGTCAGACTCTTTTAACTATGATATGGTAGATTACTATATATGCTAATGTTTTGCAAAAGAGGTTCAAACTTTTGTCTTAATTTTGACAGATTTTAGCGGGTCTGGTGGATCAATACAAGTTGGCTGGGAACAGTCAAGCTTTAAAAATGGCAACAGGGATGGCTGATTACTTCTATGTCCGTGTTCGTAATGTGATAAGGAACTACAGCGTTGAACGACATTGGCAATCACTAAATGAAGAAACTGGTGGCATGAATGATGTTCTCTATCAGCTATACAGCATCACTGTGAGTTTAAAATCTTATTAGACTCTCTAAAAAGCAACCTTAGATTTCTATCTACCGTTGTGTAATTTCATAGTTTATTGGACTCTGCAGGGAGATTCCAAGTATTTGCTGCTCGCACATCTCTTTGACAAGCCTTGCTTTCTTGGGGTCCTCGCAATTCAGGTAGTTTACTTGATGATTAGCTTGAAGAGATGTGAATGGTAATGGAACATAACTTGTTGTGCTTTCTTCTCAGGCCGATGATATAAGTGGATTCCACTCTAACACACATATTCCCATCGTCATTGGATCCCAACAACGATATGAAATCACTGGGGATCCACTCCATAAGGTATTGAAGTACAACCTGGAAGGCGTGAGAGTTTGTTTGTTAAATAAAACATTGGTTCTGAAATCTGTGTGTTTCAGGAAATTTCGATGTTTTTTATGGACATCGTAAATGCTTCTCACAGCTATGCAACTGGAGGAACATCAGTCCATGAGTTTTGGTAGTACCATTACCCGACTTTAGAGTCTTTAAGAGTTTGGTTCATTTTTACATGAATTTGGTTCTAACTCTTAACCATGCATGATTTGGGAATGTTAGGCAAGATCCAAAGAGAATGGCGACTACGCTGGAAACTGAAAACGAGGAATCATGCACTACTTATAACATGCTCAAGGTAGGATTTTAAACTTTCTTTCCCTCAATTTATTTGTTCAAGGTAACAACAACACATTAACACTTGTACAATTTCAGGTCTCTAGGAATCTGTTCAGATGGACAAAAGAGGTTAGCTATGCCGACTATTACGAGCGTGCTTTGACCAACGGTGTGCTCGGGATTCAAAGAGGAACCCAGCCCGGACTGATGATCTACATGCTCCCATTGGGTAAAGGTGTTTCTAAGGCTGTGACTTATCACGGTTGGGGAACACCTTATGATGCCTTTTGGTGTTGCTATGGCACTGGTAAATTTTAACCACAATCATCTGGTGTTCTACATGTTCTTAACTACAGTTACTGATATTTTTGTTTTTGTTCACAGGGATTGAATCCTTCTCAAAACTGGGAGATTCCATATATTTTCAAGAAGATGGTGAATCTCCAGCTCTTTATGTCACTCAATATATATCAAGCTCACTTGATTGGAAATCTGGTGGTCTTTCTTTATCTCAGAAAGTTAAACCTATTGTATCGTGGGATCCGTACATGCGTGTGACATTCTCTGTCTCTTCCTCCAAAGAGGTAAACTTTTGCAGAACCTTGATGCAACCTGTCTAACTGAATAAAGATTCTGATGGATCCAATTTTTTTTTTTGCAGGGAATGGGGAAAGAGACAACTTTGAATCTAAGAATACCTGTTTGGACAAACTCTGAAGGTGCCAAAGTATCTTTGAATGGCCAACCCTTGAAAGTACCAGCTTCAGGTGATTTGAGCATTCTGTATTGTAACCTTTATATATCACTGGACTTGAATATAAAGTTTACTAAAAGTTGGTAAAAGCAGAATCCGGTTGACTCCAGTGTCCTGTGTTTCTGTTATAATCTCTAGTTTGTAAAAAATGAGAATCATATTGGATCTACCTTTTGCTTTTCAGGTAATTTCCTATCAATCAAACAGAACTGGAAATCTGGCGATCAAGTGACGATGGAGCTACCGTTGAGTATCAGAACCGAAGCTATAAAGGGTATGAAACACTGTTCTGAAATTTCCGATGTCACTATCCCTTACTGTGGTTAATTGTAACTAGCTGTATATTAGATTATTGTATCAGTCATGCCGTGTAATAATGCTTGTTGAGTTAAACTGCTAAATTGGTTCTTGTTCATTTTGTCTAAATTGTAGACAACTCTGTTTTGACAAAGCATAAGCTGATTTCAAATTATTTCCCCCTTTTTGTGATTATTTCAGATGACAGGCCGGAGTACTCATCTCTTCATGCCATACTCTATGGCCCCTACTTGTTAGCCGGGCACACGAGCAGGGAATGGAGCATCACAACTCAGGCCAAATCTGGAAAATGGATCAACCCTATTCCTGAAACTCATAACAATCACCTTGTCACTTTCTCACAACACTCTGGGAACATATCTTACGTGTTGTCAAATAGCAACCAAACCATCACAATGAACGCATCACCCGAGCCAGGAACTCAAGACGCTGTTGCGGCGACTTTCAAGCTCGTGACTGATACTTCTAAACCACGGATTTCAGGTCCAGAGGAACTAATTGGAAGCCTGGTCATGATCGAACCGTTTGATTTCCCTGGCATGATTGTGATGCAAGCAACTGATAGCTCCCTCACGGTTCAAGATTCTTCTTCTACTGCCAAAGAAGCTTCTAACTTTCGGTTAGTAGCTGGAGTTGACGGAAAGCCAGGAAGCGTGTCGTTAAGACTAGAGAGCAAAAAGGGTTGTTATGTGTACAGCGATCAAACCGTAAAGCCGGGAATGAAACTGAGGCTTGAATGTGTTTCAGATGTGACTGATGAGAAGTTTAAACAGGCAGCAAGCTTTACGTTAAAGACAGGAATACATCAATACAATCCAATGAGTTTCGTGATGAGCGGAACACAGAGGAACTTTGTGTTATCACCATTGTTCAGCTTGCGAGATGAATTATACAATGTGTACTTCAGTGTGCAAACTTAAAGAAAGAAACAGTTAATTAAAAACTCCATTAGTACAATGGGAGAAAATAAGAAAAAAAAATTCTCCTGGAAGTGTATTTAGATGCTTAGCCTCGTAGGTGGTTTGTGACATTGTGTTTTGCAATTTCATCTAAAAAAATGTATGTTGGTGTGACAATAAAAATATATAGACGAAGTGATTTTTATAAATTGTGCTAACGATTAATTCATGTTTTTAAATATTCTAAAAGTAGAGAGTGGACTAGTTTGTTCTATGAGCTTTCACCATTCACAAACCAAAGTCAGAGCATTCATGAATTCTCATACAGTATGTATGTATGTGATAAATATGGAGGTGTAGAAATAAAGTTATTGTAGACAGAAAGTATATTCGACTGAGCAATGAAAGAAAGCTGAAGACAAGAAAACAAACAAGTCCTACAAACATTGATTTCTTTCAATCAATGCACTCAAACCTTAAATGCATTACTAAGACATAAACTAATACAAGTAAGTGAAGAAATAAACTAATTAAAAGTTGGTAGAGAGAGTGAAACTGGAAAGTGGCAAATAGAAAAGTAAGAAAAATATAAAAGAAGAGGTCAAAAGAGTAGGTCCACTAAAAAGCAGCAGATCTTAGCACCCACATGTCCCCAATATATTCTATTTCTACTGTACACTCTCTTCTTCTTCTTCTTCTTCACCTCCTCACTAAAGTTCACACTCTACTTCGAAATCTCATTTTCAACATCTTCACCTTTCTTCTAATCTTTTCCATTACAAAAAAAAAAAGGTATCTCCAAGTTGTTTTCTCTATGCTTCATTAGATCCCTGAGGTACATTTCCATGTCTATTGTTTTTTTTATTCGTAGATTTTATATTATGTGTAGTTGTAGTGCTTTTGATCAGTTGCTCAAGTAACAGCGATGGTGAAGAATTAAATACATTGAAACCAAACATATCTTGTGGGGTTTAGTTGTCTCTCAAAGATTATATAATTTTTTGTTTGGGTTTACAAATAGATCTTCATGTTTACTCTTCTTTTATTTTATTTTATTTTAAAGTAAATGATGGGTTCCTTTTATATATATATAAAAAAAAATTCACTTTCTTGTTTGGATCAGATTAGAAGAAAGCTAGAGAGGTTGTTATAGTTTTATTGAAGAAAAGGTTAAAAACATTTTTTGGGGAATCTTTATTTATAGAGAAATGTATATCTATGGTAGATTGGTAGCTGCTTGTTTGGTGAGAAAACTTCACAAGAGTCCCAAATAACATTTTTTAATATACATAAAAAGTTACCATTTCCACTCTTATCCACATTTTCAAACTGTTTATATTTTTCTCGGTAGAGTGTAGATCTCAAACTCCTTAATCATTTATTTGATTTTGATTTGAGAGATGTCTATGTTACTAATATGCTCTAACTATTGTAAGTAAACTGTTAAAATCTCTCTGATCCATTTGTGTGTGTTTTTTTTTACCAGAAGGCTGTCTTAAGATAACAGAGCCAAGCAGTTTACCCTGAAACTGCTTCTTATTTCAAGTTCTTGGATCTTAAGAGACGGATTCTTTGTGATAGAATTGCAGAAGTTTTCAAGATTCAGGCAAGATGCAGAAACCTGGGCAAAATATAGAATTTGCACTGAAGGAGACTTCACCAAAGATTGGTGCAGGAGCTGTGACTGGTGATAAACTCTCCTGCACTTATGATTTGGTTGAGCAGATGCATTACCTCTACGTCCGGGTCATGAAGGCGAAGGAATTGCCAGGGAAAGATGTGACTGGTAGTTGCGATCCTTATGTGGAAGTGAAGCTGGGAAACTACAAAGGAACGACTAAGCATTTTGAGAAGAAGTCGAATCCAGAGTGGAAGCAAGTGTTTGCTTTTTCAAAGGAGAGGATCCAAGCATCAATCTTGGAGGTTGTAGTGAAAGACAAAGATGTGGTGTTGGATGATTTTATTGGTAGAATCATGTTTGATCTTAATGAGATTCCTAAGCGAGTTCCGCCTGATAGTCCATTGGCTCCTCAGTGGTATAGGTTGGAGGATCGACATGGGCGTAAGGTTAAGGGAGAGCTTATGTTAGCTGTTTGGATGGGGACACAAGCCGATGAAGCTTTTTCTGATGCTTGGCACTCAGATGCAGCCACGGTTGGACCTGAGGGTGTGACACATATCCGGTCAAAGGTTTATCTTTCGCCAAAGCTTTGGTATGTGAGAGTCAATGTGATCGAGGCTCAAGATTTGATACCTCATGATAAAACCAAGTTCCCTGAGGTTTACGTAAAAGCAATGCTCGGAAACCAGACTCTGAGGACGCGCATTTCTCAGACCAAAACATTGAACCCGATGTGGAATGAAGATCTGATGTTTGTTGTTGCTGAGCCTTTTGAGGAGCCGTTGATTCTCGCGGTGGAAGATAGGGTTGCACCAAACAAAGATGAAACGTTAGGCCGGTGCGCAATCCCGTTGCAGAATGTCCAGAGGAGGTTAGACCATAGGCCGCTTAACTCAAGGTGGTTCAACCTGGAGAAACATATTATGGTGGACGGAGAGAAAAAAGAGATAAAATTCGCAAGCAGGATTCATCTAAGAATCTTTCTTGAAGGTGGATACCATGTTCTTGATGAATCAACTCACTACAGCAGTGACCTAAGGCCAACTGCAAAACAGCTGTGGAAACCAAGCATTGGACTGCTTGAAGTAGGGATCATAAGTGCGCACGGACTGATGCCAATGAAGACGAAAGACGGGAAGGGAACAACAGATGCATATTGTGTGGCTAAGTACGGGCAGAAATGGATCAGAACAAGAACAATTGTCGATAGTTTCACGCCTAAATGGAACGAGCAGTACACATGGGAAGTGTTTGATACCTGCACAGTCATAACTTTTGGAGCATTCGACAACGGACACATTCCAGGAGGAAGCGGAAAAGATGTGAGAATCGGGAAAGTGAGAATCCGTCTCTCGACCCTTGAAGCTGACCGTATCTACACACACTCATATCCGCTGCTCGTTTTTCATCCTTCCGGGATCAAGAAAACGGGTGAAATACAGTTAGCAGTGCGGTTTACTTGCCTATCTGTCATCAACATGCTTCATATGTATTCTCAGCCATTACTACCCAAAATGCATTATATACACCCGTTATCGGTTCTCCAGCTGGACAGCCTGAGACACCAGGCGATGAACATTGTCTCAGCGAGGCTGAACCGCGCAGAGCCACCTCTTCGCAAAGAGATTGTAGAGTACATGCTCGATGTTGACTCACACATGTGGAGCATGAGGAGGAGCAAAGCTAACTTCTTCAGAATCATGAATGTTCTGAGTGGTCTCATTGCTGTTGGAAAATGGTTCGATCAGATCTGCAACTGGAGAAACCCAATAACCACAATTCTCATTCATGTTCTGTTCATTATCTTAGTTCTCTACCCGGAACTCATCCTCCCAACGGTTTTCTTGTACCTCTTCTTGATTGGGATCTGGAACTTCCGATGGAGACCAAGACATCCGCCACACATGGACACACGGTTGTCCCATGCAGACGCTGTCCATCCCGACGAGCTTGATGAAGAGTTTGATACTTTCCCGACTTCTCGATCCTCTGAGATTGTGCGGATGCGATACGACCGGCTCAGAAGCATAGGAGGACGGGTTCAGACCGTGATAGGCGATCTAGCGACACAGGGAGAGCGGTTTTTATCGCTGCTGAGCTGGCGAGACCCGAGGGCAACCACATTGTTTGTGCTCTTCTGTCTGATAGCTGCTATTGTGTTGTATGTTACGCCATTTCAGGTTGTTGCACTTCTTGCTGGGATCTATGTGCTGAGGCATCCAAGGTTTAGGCACAAGCTTCCCTCTGTGCCGCTCAATCTCTTCAGGAGGCTACCTGCAAGATCTGACAGTCTATTATAGACAATATTTATCTACACCTGCTTTTATAAAACGTTTGTTGATTTTCTAAAGACATTGGGTTTAATGCTTGGTTCAGTCTTTTCAACGGAATTTTAGTTATTAATTGCAACATCATAAGGCGGTCAGGTAATCCAAGTACATATATCAATCAAACTAAAAAATCTTGGTCTGTGAGTTTCTGTTTCTCATCTGTAATTCTGATTTCACCTAACTTTTTTGTCCAATGAATAACTGTTTTCCCGCCAGAATACTAATCTCTGGGGTTCGATTTAATTCACAAACATATGAGCCAACCCTTGAGGTGCTCTACCGCCAATGTTAATGTTCTGAAGCAGTTTCTCCAGCCATTGCGCTGCAGGTGGATCATCCTGTCAAAATAAGAAAAGATAATTAGCTTAAAACAGCCAAGTCCTAAGTACCAAAAGAACTGAGACAAGATAAGAATAAGATTGATAGATAACAATTTGCTATCAGTAATAATTGATTATGATGCTATAAAGAGATATGACACCTACATAGAGACAACGGCTGAAGGTAGCATCTCTCAGAAGATCCGGAAGGCAACTTCCAAGCGCATCGCAGGCTCTGAATGTCATCAATAACTGTATTGTGTAGGCTCAAGTGTATAATATTGTTTTCAAATGAAGGAAAAAAGATAATATTGCACCTGGGGTTATCTGTCAAGCGGAGATAGCAGCGTACGATGTGCTTTAGCAGCCTAGGAGACGGTCCTTCTGCAAGTGAAGCAACCATATTTCCCAAAACTCGACCCAGAGCAAAGAATCTCTCAGCGGTGGTGCACATGTATTCAAGCCCAACCTCGTCTAGCAAAACTTTCTGAAGAATGAAAGTAGCAACCTGACATAACCGGTTTCAAACATATCAATCAGATGAACTGTTCATGGCCAAAACCAATCAGAAACAGCAATTGCAGAAGCAATACTTGTACGACTGCTTTGTATGAAGCATTTCAGATCTATGAAATTGGCTCCGCTGTATAAATGATTAGGATGTGTATCTAAAGACAAGCATCTGAAAGTAGACAAACTTACAGTCTTTGACAACTCGCTGCCATTTTCCATTGTCCGGAGGCACAATGGGACAATTTCAGTTTGAAGAAGAAATCTGATCACTTCAGAATCATCAACCTACCAAAACCAAATGAACAATGTTGCAACCACACCAGTGTCAGTAATAATTATATGATGTCCTAACAATATTTACTCAAAGGTTTTAGCATGCTAAAATTCGTTCTTTCTCAAATCAGCACAATATATATTTACCGGGACAATGTGGCATTTAATAGCCAGACAGTTGTTAGCAAGTAAAAGGAGTGTTCTTGCCTTCTTCGCATCAACACAGTTTTCATAACTAGACCACATAATTTCTAACTAGACGCAGAAACAAAACTCAAAAATCAAGACATACCTTAACAAGTGCACCAATAACCCCCAAGCTAGTCAGCCGCAGGTACTCAAACGGTCTTGACTTGCTTGATGTATTCAAGAAAGCATACAGGTACAATGGCAGATGGGCTGAAATTTGAAAATCAACAGACTAAATAAACTAATGTAATCTAAGTCTTTACTTAAGTCACAGAGCAAACACCACAATTATTTTAATGAGAAGTATGTAATAACTGTTTGCGGGCATAGGAGTGTACCTTTCAGGAACAACATTCTTGTATCGGCATGAGAAGCAACACACTGGAATGTATAAATAAGATTAGAATCTTCCAAAACGGAACATACATATATAAACGTTTTGTAAATTCTCCCAAAACAAAGAGAAAAATTGACAAAATTTAATGCACCTGAAGAAGCGCAAGTGCATTGCAAACCCTGTTAGATTGAGCAGGAGTCATGGTTGGAGGAGATAGGACAGGGTAAACTGAGATAATCTCCTAAAAAAAGAAAATGACTAGATCTTTAACCCAATACAATGGTACATGAAGAAAATAATGCAGTATACACAGCAGGGAGGAGGAAGCCATCAAGCAAGAATAACTCATGTCCCCTGAAGGATAAAAAAGGTACCTGTAGAAGAGCAGGAATGGTACCAACAGAATGCCACAAAAGGGGAGCCAACTCATGAAAGTTCTCTCTCTTCTGCAAAAACATGTATGTAAAATCAAAAGCAATGAGTGATCTTCTATCAACTTAAAAAAAAAAAAAGTGATCTTCTATGAAATTGCTCAAAATTCGAGATTGAATGTTTACAACATGAATAATTATGGCTCAATCTAACGATTATCCTACAAATTCACTTATATAAATTGTGCAGCAATCGCTAATCTGAACGCATGTAATGTAGACGACGGAAACAAAGGACTTCAAAATTGCGTTGAATGAAAAAAAACCCAAAGGATGGAGAATTTGCCAAGTAAGAGAGACAGACCTTGGACAATTCGTGAAGAGCATTTTCCCGGCGTTCGAGATTACTGAGATTGAGAATCAACTGCTCCGCCGAAAAAAGCTTGCGATCACTGGTGGATGAAGAAGAAGGAGAAGCTCCTGAGGAGGGAGGGACAGATTTCAAGGAGAGCGAAGGAGGAGGATTAGCCATTTATAAAGAAGACGCGCCGCTCAGAGAATCTCCCTGAGACTCAACCAAGAGAGATAGAGATGAGACGTAGTATTTATATATATATATATATATATGTCTAGGGGCGTGTTTCTCACGTGCCTCGCTTTCTCCGTTACTGTTTTTTTTCTTTTAAACCACAAAAAATCTAAATCATCCTGATATTATTTTATGAAATATTTAATTTAAGGATTTTCTTTTAGTTGCCCAGATTAAGGGAAGTATTTCAATTAAGCTGAGTCTCTAGACTAGGTCGGAGAAAGCAAGCTTACACAAATACAAGGATAATTTCTTTACTCACATGACCATATTTCTTGAAACCCATGTATCCGCAGCCGACTATGATCATAATCGTACCTAGAACAACCGTAGCTCCAAATAGAGTGGCTTACTTTCATGGTTTTTTTCTGTAACTATGCACGTATATTGCTCTGTGCGATATCTTGGAGCGTGAAAAAGCGTTGACGCACGGCTTCTTGTTCTCCTATCATTTTTTCTAATCCTAGCATCTTTTAACAGACTTTGCGCTATGTTTCCCGTCAGATTCCAAAGAAGCTCAGAGATGATCTCCTCTCTCCCAGATACTTATAAGATTCAAATTCTTTTGACGGTTTATCCTAATAACAATGAAGATTCTCCACATGTTAATAAAACATGTAATGTTTATTATCCCAAACAAACACACGTGTATATATGCAAAAAGAAAAACAAGAATAATTAACAATGGAGTTTATATGATTCCATTTTAATTCATTATTTAGCTAATGGAAGGAAAAAAGAGTTGAGCATTTGATATTATTAACAAAGGAAGAAAATACTATGTTTATCGCGCCAAAGAAAACTAGTTATGTTTTCAAACGTTTGTTCGATTTCTATAAATTAGAATTATTATTATTATTATTTATCTACTAAAATGTTTATTTAAACCGTAAATAATTTTGTTTTTCGCGCTTAATAACTATATATTAGTTTGATTCATGTCAGTAAAAAAATAAGCTTTACTCCTCATATGGTTTAAAGTTGGACAAATACTTAAATTTACAATGTAATTAAGGCGATCAATTTAAAAGGTTACAATTTGAAGTTAATAATAATTTTATGTTTTTAATATATTTATTTATTTATACTAGTATTGAGTTTTTAATTGAAATAATTTTTGTTTTTGAGAAAGAAATCCTTGAAGTTTAAAATTTTAGCAAGAACAGTTTAAAATTTTAGCAAGAACAATCTATACAAATTTAATTCACAGAGATAAAGGAAAAAGGATGTGGACCAATACATAAATCATAAATGGATAGAAAAAAGTTTGCACTTTGTAGAGAAAGATATAGACAAAAATTGTTGCTGACAAAAAAAAAAGATAGGGACAAAAACTGATAATTGGAAAACTTAGGCAAACAAAAAATTGATTCAGTTTGAGAAATTAGAGTAAAAAAAGAAATTAGTGTTTATGACCAAACCATATCCATAGAATATTAACTACGCACCAAAGCATGGATACAACATTTATATAAGGGTTCAGGGGTCACAACTCTCAACTATACCCCTCCTATGGCTCCGCCACTGTCTAGAAGTGAATCTATGTCTTAAATTAAAACAATTAGTGTCACTACTCGATGTCATCATTTCTAACATGCAAGGGAATATGGTTGCTCCAAAACTCAACAAGTAGTGGTCGATGCCCAAACTAAGGTCACTGAACAGTAACTAGCATCAACAAATCACTATGCAGTCAGAAATAGTACAAAACCTTTAGACACCAATCAATCCCATCCAAACAATCGATTTTGCCAAGTTTCTTTTAGAATACAAATGTCATTAATTTTATAATTATGATTTGATACCAACTTAAAAAGTTAAAAAAACTGTCACAGTGAGGTAACAAATGCTGCCGACTCTATCTTGAGGACCAACTCATTACAGTATGTGTTTACGTTTTTACTTCATCTTTGGTCAGTCAAAACTGATCTATATCAGTTTCAAGTACAATACACTAAACTATATATATACATACACTTAATTTATAAGTGCTAACTGTTGAAATTCTACAGACTAGGGAATTAAGTTAATCAGTTTTAACCTGATATCAAAAGGAATTAACATTCGGATAAACAAAATTCAAAACTGGAATGTGAAAGCTGTTACAAACTAATATGTCAACATGAATGTGAAACAGAAGAAGAAATAAATAAAAAGGAGGAATGTATCTCTCTATGGAGTAAAAGGAATGTGGTTATGATGGAGAGGGTCGGATCCAGTCGGCACTTGTCTTTCTTCAACTTCATTAGCTGTTCCTCCATCTATCTCCTTCTCCTGTTTTCCAAACAAATATATAAATTAATCAATCTTGCTTCAAAATCATGAATACAGATACAAACAAATATCAAAAATGCAAAGCTAGAAAACAAAAAAAAGTTTCTTTCTTTTTGGAAAAAACCATTGTTCATTCATCACTTCAAAAACAGTCGCTTTGTAAGAAAAAGATTACCTTTTTCATGGCTTTCATATCTTGTGTTTCTCCTAACCAAAAGAAAGCTAGATACAAAAAAAACCCAGAGAGGATTCAATGTTTCATCATGCTTATATATAACCAAACGATGAAGGAAGACGAGAATGTTTGTAGAAAAATGTAAATGACTTACATCTTGTAGAAGAAGAGTGAGCAACTAGTGTTGACGAAAGAAGAAGGATGATGACTATTATGTATTTCATCGCCGCCATTTCAAAAAACAAAAACCTCTTTGTTCGATGGTAAAAAAAGAGTCGAGACAAGAGTGATGACGACGAGAGCTGTCGTCGTCGTCTAATAAGAAGAAACTCCCGGTTTTGCCCTCGTTTTTTCACAGCTTTGACGGGCAAATCAGTCATTTCATTGTCTTTATGTATTATAGGGATTAGCTTCAATCTGTACAGACACAGAGGTTACCGTTTACAGGCTGGAGCTGGAACGAGCCAGACAAAACAAAAACTCATCATCATCATCCTCGTACATATGTCTCGTGGAGCCTCTTGTGGTCGCCACGTTTCCTTCTGTCAATCTCCCGCCATTTTTTTGGATTTCGCCGAAACAAAGCAAGGCAAATTGGGTTTCTCCATTGTGGGCTTTCCTTTTCGGCCCATTATTGAAAACCCTAGTTAGGCTAGTGCATTCTGAAAGCTTTGCTGTCATCGTATGTTGTGAAAATTGTTACTTCCTCATCTTCATCCTCAAATCGTCTTCTCTGTTGTATTGTATTGGGTCAATGAGTTTTCCCTAAAACAAAATTTGAAATTACGAGTAACCTAACCGAAGGGATTGGATGATCTGAATAAATTAACCAGTCACTCCATGATACATTACGTCTAATACACGGATGAGTACTACAATGTTTACCTAAGCTCGCGATAAGGGCGAAAACTAAATTACATTTAACTAACACTAGTAAATCCATAAGAGTTCGCTACTAGTACCAACAAGTAAGATCCAAAAGACGGATAAATTAACATCGCGCTGCAGTACACAATGAAGAGATGAATCATTCCTTGTTTCGAGAAGAGCGATCCTTCCTGTGTCCTCCAAGGATACGAGAGATCTGAAGACCTCTACTGAAAGCTTGATTAAAGAGCATACGCGTTTGGAACTCCGACACAAATGGAAACCATGCCAAGAACGCCACTGGCGTGAACAGCAACAGTCCCATTACTATCTCGTAACCACGAGCCAGTGTCCTCACTGATCCCCAGAATCCTGCTCTATGAACCACCGGCTTACACGCTTGCGCAATCTGCAACACACAAACACACACATTACTTGTTATCTTCTTTCTATTCCAAAACAAACACATCACTTCTTTCAAATAAGGCTCATCAACAAATAACTTTTTTTCTTTTACTTACCAAGAGCATCCCCCAACCTGTGGGCATAAAGGCAAGGATACACACAATTATGTCTTGTATCGTCATGTGAGCCAGTGTGATCAATATCACAATAATTGCGATAAATGTCATGAATATTAATCCCTTTATCAACCGGAACATCAGCTGAAAACTCGCACTAAATTTCCGCCTTCCGACTGAAACAGTCTGAGGAAAGCAAGCAACAAAGATATTATGATCATTGACCAATGATGATGTTAAGAGACATTAACAAGAAATTGATATATCAAGTAAACCCACCTTCATCACAAACAGTATCAAAAAAATCACCAGCCATGATACTCCATAAACCTGAATAGAGAAGAAATTTAGTGATTGAATAAGAGAATATCAATATCAATATCAAGAGCTAACACAAATGTTACATACCAGAAAGTTTTTAGTCCTCTCTGTAATCGTGAGATGATAAACAAGCCCATATTGATAGATAAAGAACCGCAGGGCTAACAAAATCTCAACAACTATACCACGCTTTCCAGAGTGTCGGAGATGTTCTTGCTCTTCCTCCCACCACGATTCCCAACTTTTTTCTGCCGGAACACCAATACCCCCAATGTTGTTTATCCATTTATTCCAATCAGTCCAATCATCAACAATTTTCTGCCATTCAAAACCAGAAGGATTGAAGAGGAAGGGAGCAAAAAGCCAAGTCCCGACCATGAACCACATAGATACGGTGATCAAAAGATATGCAAGGACGCCTCTGTAAGCACTTCCGAAAATTTGATACACAACGAGCAGCAGCATCATCTCAAGTCCCTTTACAAAATGGCTCCGGGAATAGAGTCTGTAATTATCAGCAAATTTAGCGTGAAAGACGACAAAACCTCTCCCTGTGGACCTATACTTGGCACCACCATGAAGTAACGTCCTTCCATAGTAGTGAGTCTTTGTCCCAAGAGAGAACGTAAAGAACACAGGAGCCAACTGAAGCTGCATCAGCACAAATTCACTCAAGGCAGTCCTAAAACCCCTCTCTAATCCAATTTCCATGAGCATAGGTAAAGCCATCAGGACACCAATCTGAACAAATGACTGTGAAGCAAGAGCTATTTGCAAAGGTGTATTGTCTCGGATGCCTTTCTGTGTACTTAAACCTTGTTCGAGCCCACTCAAAACAAGATAGAGACGTCCATAAAGGAAGATATAGACAGTGAGAACAGTGATCTGTGAAAATAGTAGAAAATGGATCAGATCCGAACTACCTGTGTGAAACTTGCCTTAACAAAAACAGAACGAAATCATACCAGGGTGCTGAAGTAAAAGCCAACAGTGGTGAAGTAACATGACATCATCCGGAAAAAGTCAAAACGGTGTCCAAGCCTGTAAATATCCCGACTTAATGTCTGCTCTCCATTGCCGTTAGCAATCTTAGCCTCAAACATAGAGATCTGATTTAGACCGACATCTCTTCCTTTACCAACTTGTATGTATTCATGATGGGTAACATTTCCTTCACGAAGTGTAGAATTGAATCCTGATCGATACAAAATAGTAGAAATCCATCAGCGAGGACTTCACTTAAGAGAGTCGATGAGAGAAACAGATAGTCCTACGCAAGAGTAGAATATACCTGCAAATATGTCTTCACTGAGGTTGATAACCTTGGATGCTTTGCTAACACCACCTCTTGTTAGATGAAACAGTCTATCAAACACATCTGGATGACCATAATGGAAACGAACCCTATATAGGAGCAAAAGAACATTGATTTTTGATTTGGGAATGAGAACAAATAAAATCATGTGCAATCATCATTACAGTTGATATCAGAACACACACTTACCTCAAAGGGTTTGCCAGTAATCTCTGACCAATGGTAACAAAACTAGTCTCTTGATTTGACATGAACCAAGCAAGGGAGGAAACGCTGCGAAATGCCAACACCAATTATTCTTAGAGATTACCAAATTTTATTGAGCTAAAGAAGAAACCCGTAAAAAGATGAAAATGCTAAAAGACTCACGATCCAGTAAATATATGTTCCCTAAGTCCAAGAATGGATGGATAACGAACACCATCATGCTTTGTAAGAAATTCTTGGAGCAAATTCCTCATTTTTAACGCTTCTTCCATGTAATTATCCTGAATGAAAATGGCAACATAAGGAACTTAATAATGAAAATGGCATTTTTGCCTCCAGGAGTTTTATAAACTCGTGGCTTTGTTTCCTGAGATTCCGGAGTCAGTTAACTGGAATTTGCAGGCTCTGTTTCTGGTTTTCTTCCGGCTATTGTACTCTATCTTTGCAGTTTCGATAATACTTAGGTGTTAAAAATAGAAGAAGAACAAGTGCATACCTGATTCATATCAATTGTCTGTAAACCTTCTCCACGAGAAAAAATGATAGCATGATTTTGGTTTTCTGGCTTTCCCTCTCCAAGAATAGCAGGTCCAGGAAGCTTAATCCTATAGATAACCTAGAAGGCAGAGAAATTTTAGTATACACATCCATGTAAGAATCAAGACAAAACAAAGGTGTATGACATTAGGTTGCCATTTAGCTAAACTTTTTATACGATACATTTATTCAGCTTTTACCAAGAAATTCAGTAAAAATTTCAGCATTAGCAGCACCTTCTGGACGGGCTTATTTTACACGAAAACATTGAACGGCATAATAAATTGAAGAATCTACAACGTGACACAAGTATTAGATTGCTTTGCATTACCTGGTCCAGATTCTGTGCTAGGCTAGAATGATCAGTTGACTTAGGCACCTTTACCAAAACAGAATAATACACTTTCTGGTTCCCTTTCTTTGACTGGTCTTTCACTGGTTCTTCCACCTCATCAATGTATGCAACACGGAGAGAAGGGTATCTGCCAATTGAAAGCAAAGCCATGAGTTCAAACAAGTTAACAAAAGAAAACAAAATAGGATTGTTCTGGACACCTTGTCATAAGTCTCAATATATCCTGCGCACGAGGATCACCAGATCGTTTATGGATACCATATTGTTGACATGATACAACATATGTAAACTTCATGTCAGCAACAGCTTGGCACTGTGCCCAGAGTGATCTTTCACCTCTTGAATTGTTCTCAGAATTTAGTTCTACAGCCTTGTAACCTTCCATCAAATCTAAAGAAGCAAATTTTAGAAAGAGTCAGCACCAACAATCAGTTGCATGACTTCATTTATGCCCTTAGCCATATAATATAAATTAGAGAAGATTACCTTCGTGCATAGCCATGTCTAGGAATGCCTGAAGCTCCAATGCTTTTCGATAATACATCATTCCTCTTACTGCAAATATCAAAAGATTAACAACCGGTTTCCATTGTATTCATCTTAATTTTCCACTGGAAAGAACATTAACCAAAAGCGCATACCAGTTCTAGTCAGAGTTTGACCCCTATATGAAGCCCACAAACGAAGTTCCTCTTCTAATTCATCAGACTCCTTAAGTTCCTCTTCACTTGCGCATTTCACCCGCTCCAGGAAATTGTTCCATTCATCTAAAGATAAGAGGTCATATTCAATACGTAAATCAAGAATTAAGGCTACAGTTAACAGCATATAAACAAAATTCACCTGGAAAAATCTTTTGTAGGTAAAAGATGATTGAAACCCCATCTTCATTTGGCGTTTCCAGGTCACGCAAGGAGAAGAGGACCTCTTCAGTGTAATATGGAGTCAAAACACTACAATAAGAATAGCAAAGAGAAAAACCCTAACCAGTTCAGTTACAAAACACTTCAATAAAAGCAAATCATTATACATAATAAACTTTACCCAGCCAGTTCAGTTACGAAAAACTACAAAGCAGTCATACTTCAATCAAATAAGTATTATATTTGATACAACAGTTCTAAATATTATATTTGTTATCATAAGGGACAAATTTGAGGGAACTATCAACTCCACAAATATATATTTAACTGGAAATTTAGGAGAAGAACCAATCAAAGTGAGCATCTAAATTCAAAGTGGTGAATTAAAACTAAATACAGAATGACTTACGAAAATGATAGCATGTTGCGAACTTTAGGTGCCATAGGCATGTCCATGAACAATGAATTTGAGAAGAAAGACATCCGTCTTCTTGCTTCTAAGTTAGAGGGGACATCCATAGCAGACTCTTTAGTAGTCAACAGAAGGTATATTCGTTTGATCTGCACATACAGGCATTTAACTTTTGAGAGCAACTCATATGAAGACTGAAGAATTAGAACTTAAATATAACCCAGTGTGGCATAACCTTCTCTTTCCAAGCTTCTGTTACTGGTTCAATAGGAAATTTAATGGCACCTGAGGATGCAAAGAGCTGATATTGTTGTTCAAGAGGGATCATTCCCCCATGCCAAGTGCCACCATGACTCGAATCTACCAAGCTACAGAGACAACTAGAGTTATAAGATTTTGATTAACCAAGCTACAGAGATATTGTGATAGAAAGTTGCCAACCTCGATATATTGTAATCCTCCATCATAATGTCTCTTGTTACAACTTCCAGCATGTCTTGGAAGAGAATTACAACGTGATCTCTATCTTCCTCCTTATTATCTAGCTACAAGGGATAAGAAAACGAAGATATTAGACCATATGAAAAAAATTGCGTAAATTTCTTTTTTTTTAAAAAGAAACAGTACCGCAGGAAGAGCATTTACCAGATATTTTATCAGCTTGACAAAGTGATCATAGAGGCTAGGAAGAGCACTCATCTTGTATTCTTGAATCAAATCCCCAGTATCCATATGTTTGTCAACCTCTTTAAATATGATCTCTATCACCCTGAATACCAAAGATATAAGTTGGTCATAATATAGTATATGTTGCGAACTTGCAATTATCAAAATCAGAAATAGATATGTAAAAACAAAAGCAAGTACTCAGACGCTATGGTTCCAATAACTTAACGAAACTTACTCTTTTTCACGGTTTCCCTGAACCACATATTTTATGATATTCTTGAATGAAGCATAGCACTCACGGACAGCACATTTCATGTAAGTGTCACTCTCAATCCTCTTCTTGAGCTCCCTGTCCTTCCCATTACTGTCTTTTGCCATATCCAATGCTATTGGTATCTACAGCCAAATATCAAATATCAGAGAATTCTACAGATTAATTATAATATATTTTCCTGTAAGAACAAACCTTGCTAGCCAATAAGAAGGGAGGCCACTGTATGAGATCCAAAGCACGGTCGGCCCAATATGGAACAAGTAACAGATCCATCTCCCTATGAACAGTCCAAATGTAAAACGTTAGTTCAAAATTTTGAGGTCCACAGTCTCGTGTAGCTAGATATGTGGCATACAAATAAAGCTTACCTATCATTTATAAGATCTTCCTCTCTAAAACTACTGATTATTGTGTTCCACAACTGTGCAAATCTTGCAGCCTCTTTCTCTTTGTTAACAGGTACCTGTGAGTACGTAAGCTTTCAGTACAAGCAGTCAATGAGAAGAATCGGACATCATAGCAGTTCATTTGGGTTCAACGAACCTTATCCTCCGTGAAGTTATGAGATAAAGTTGCCCTTAATCCTTTCTTCTTTTGCTGGTTCGTTCCATCTGGAATTAAACGGTCATTAAAAGCTCCAGGCAGTGATTCAAACCGTGATCTAAGCATTCCCAGTGTACGAATCTGTAACAAATGAAAAAGGTAAGGATTTAGAGATCATCAATGACAATTACGAGGGAAACCTCAAGTTCAACGTAAAAAACTAACTCATCTTCAGTTAGATTATCTTGAAACAGCATACCTCTCCAAGGCGGCGAAATGCACCGTAAATACCTCCAAATATTGTGGAAAATATAGCATACCAAATCTGACTATCCATAAAATACACCTGCAGCAAGATGGAGCAGAGATCAAAATTAGCAACAGCACAAAGCAGGAGAGGACATGGAGACATGTCCGACTTGAGCACGCTTACCAGAATAATCGGGGCCCAGAGGGCGATAACGACACCAATATTGTTTTTGGCTGCGCACATTAAGTAGAAATGGTGAGAGAGAAAAAATAATAAATATTCATTCCAGGAATCAAGTAGTGTATGTGAAAAATAAATTACCACGAGGAAAGAACTCATGCCACTGAAAATTAGTCACACGGGCCTTCATTATGTCATGTGTTGGGGCAACTAAAGGCTTGATCTGCGAGCAATGCCAATTTATCAGACTCCAAAAATTGTAGCAATCATGAAGTGAAATAATTACCAGAAACTAGATACAACAAACAAATACCTCAATATAGTAACTGAATGCCAGCTTTGTTGCGATAAGCAACACCCAGAACATGGTATATCTACGCAAGAGAAAGGTAAAGAGACATAAGTGAACAGAGGACTTGCACCAATAACTAAAATCCAATGATGCATATGTCACAAAGAGAACCCTACTTGAAGAGGGAAAATGCGCTCTCATGCATTCCTCTGCCAACATAGAGTCTAGGCTGCGAGGTAAAAAAAAAAGGTTGATAATAGTCACATCAGCAACAAATCACATTATGAATATTTTTAGTCATTAGTTTTTCTTGCAAGAACACAAACTGAATGAAGAGGTGAAGTACCTGAGACCACCACATCATTAGCATTACAATTCTGTAGTTGGACCTCTCGAGAAACCGTCGTAGCAGAGGGAAAAGAAACATTACACCCGCGAGCAGATTAGGCGACAGATAGAAAACAACAGCTATTATAAATAGTGAAGGTGAGTGCATGGCATTCCCAAACCAACTCTTGATAGTTCTGGCAAATGCTGGAGGATCTTTCCAGCTGTAGGCGTAAGTAACTGGCAGAATAATAACCCAGGCAGCAGCAGAGATGACTTTCAGAATGTATCTTAGTTTAACATGTAGTGTCATGCTTCGATGAGCTTTGAAATTAAGGATCACATCCAGAACAGCTGCAGAAATAGTTCTAGAAGATGAGCTTTCGTCACTCAAGTAAACTAATGAAAGTATTGAACAATGACATTAACCAACCTTGTCCAAGCTTCATTATTGCAGCTGTGATAAACACGCTCAGAACTTTCTTGAATACAGCAGCCCCAAAGACTGAACTTGGATCTCCGCCATCCCAGGCCATAATAATCATGGCCTTCCAACAAATATCATCATCAAAGTCATTGTTTGTGAAAATAAGCATTTCTTGAATACACCGGCTCCAAAGAGGGGCAGTTAAAATTAAAAGATAGTAATACCTGAAGGCACAAAATATAGAAGCTCCACATTCGATCGAAACTTCTGAAGACATGCCAGAAGGAACGAATCTCAACAAAATTAACTTTCCCCACCCATCTATCCTTGGCAACAGTAGGCTTGCTGTTATCCTGTGATATATGATAACAAAAATAGGAAAGAAAAAAAATGGCAATAAGTGGTAGACATCATCGGATAAACAAAATTCAGCAGGAAGAGAATAGATTTCCTGGTATTAAAAACCACACCACCTAGAAACTAGATCGGAGTAACAGATTCCCGTAAGAAAAAATAAATGTAGATAAGAAAAGAGAAGATGTGTAGTTATTGTGTACCCCGTCTATTTCTGTATTGAGTACAGCAACAGGCAGGCAAAAGAAATCAGCATCAGCTCGCATTGGCCAACCTAATCGAAAACAATCAACTGACCTGCAATGTAGAAAAACATATTTAATTAATCATAAAAACCACTTATGAGGACCTTTACGATTGTGTGAAAGCAGCTAGATATATATATATATATATATATATCATCACCAAAAGTATTCATTCAAATCATCGTAGTTCCTCCACTGAGAATGCTTAGACTTCCCTTTTTTGCTTCTTTGAGCCTCCTGTGAACGGTAAAATTACGTAAGTAAGCAAAAAAAAAATCTGAAAGCAAAAGAAAAAAACTCGAAATGTAAGCCATACCATCTGAATCACTTCATAAATTGGAGTCACAACTTTCCTCAAGAATGCATCTTCCTCGCCTCCATAAGCTGGCTTCACATTTTCCCCAGTCATAGGACTAACATTCCCAGCCAGCATACCATAGAGCTCAAATGCCATCTGCCAAAGCATGAAATAGAGTAGGAAGAATAGATATATCACATTTAGGAACGCATAGCAAAAATAAACTGTGTATAATCAAAAGCAAGCATGTTATAACCGTCACTATATTCTAATAAAATTCTAATGTCTAAGGAAAACAATATCAATTGACATTCTCTCATCAGAAATACATCAACTCGAGCACATATACACATGACACATGTTTCCCCTGAAAACAAGACTCAATGAAAATTTATTATTGTGCTAGCAAGTTATAGCTTCTTGGCAGAAATATAAACAACAAAGATATAAACTTTCAACGATAAAAAATGACAGTAAACCATAATATTAGCACTGGCAGACACGTATTAAAAAACAAGAATCACGCACGAAGTATGGAAGACTTGCAAACTGAAACATACATGATGATAAATGTAGCAGAGACACTCTGGCATGAATCTCAAGTTCGCTGCTTCACCCCAGATTAGAAGATACAGAGCCATATACAATAGCTTGCGCTGTTGCATTTCCTGCTGTATGGTTGGCAACCTACAAGCAGAGCATACATTGAAAAAGATTCTCGACACCAGAATTTGCATAAATATTTAGCCACAAACAAGAAATTTATTTTCTGCTCATAAAGAATACACAGAAACCACTGTTGCTTCTGAATATAATATCTCCTTCGAGTCAGTTTCTAAAATTTATTTTTATATTCATATTCTTAGCTACTTTGTAGAAAGTACACAGAATCGAGTAAAGGTGTCTACAATTCCCTTACCAAAGACTACTCTTTCGACCAAGGTATTTGCACCATTTCTTATAGTTCTTGAAAAGCTTCTTCATCACTTCTGTCAATGCTTGATCATCTAACTGTGAGAGCACAATGGGTTGTCATAATGAGAACAAACAAAAGGACAAATTTGATAGTACATGTATCAAATATTATGGTCATAGAAATATGCAGTTACATATATGTTCATAGCAAAAAACCGTACTGCAAAGAACCCTCCTCGGTTGGAAAAGGAAAAGTGAATTGAGAGAAGACAAAAAATAAAATATATGCATGAACACACCAAAAATTTATAAAAGTGGTCTTCCAACAGAGGTAAAATTAAGGTACAAACCTTTGGCTGCTGATCAGGCTTAGGAAATTGTCTTATATGTACATTAGCAAGTAATAAGATCAGATGCTCCCTTTGATTAGCCACATTGTCTTTCTGCAGAACCGTAGCAACAACACATGAATAAATGCATGTTAGCAAGTAACAAGATCGGGTGCTCCTAAAAAAGCTGCATTGTCTTTCAGGAATCTATAGATTAACAAAAGCTTATTGAAATTGGAAGCATCACAGAACTAGAAAAATTACCTGAAATCCAAACATTTCTAGAAGCCAATCAAGCATGTCTTCGTCTTTCTTTTTCTTGTGACCTTCTGGCCAAGGAAGACCTCTAGTGTTGCGGAGAGCAAGAACAGCGGCTTGGATCTGCAGCAAAGATTACATTACCTGCTGATAACATGTTAAAAGTATATAATAGTGCCCACAGTAGAAGAAAAAGACGACTAACCTCAGGATATCTCATAATCGCTTGATTTGTACTATCAGGATCAAGAGGTAGGATGTTATAGGGGACATACAACTGTGTCTTTTCTGCGACCTTATCTTGAGCTTCCAGAATCTGGAAACAATATACTTCATTGCCACATTGCACAAGAGATGGAAAAGATAAATGTTTTAAGGTAAAATTACTAAAACAAGATAGGACTAAAAAGTTGCAATACCTCCCGGTCAACCTCAATAGACTGTGTCAGATTAACAGCCTTCAGCACCTCAAACAAAACATTGGCAGTTTGGTATGCCTTTGTCAGCTGAGCACTGAAAATCAATAGCACGCAAAGCATCAGTTAGGGAATTTGCTGCTCTCAAACACAGATAGAACACTTAATCTGCGTCTTAAAGTGGGAAACAAAGACATTTTAAGTAGGTTAGACATACCGGTCAGCCTTATCTGCGGCATTGTGCAAAGCTTGAATGTACTTCTTATAGTAATGTTGATAAAAGCTTTGCATTTCACGAGCATCACTCTTCTTAACCCTGCCCATCAGTGTTGGATCATGTTCCTGCAAAAGAAAGAAAACAAAGAAACAGTAGAGCACATATTGTTAAAGAGCAGTGGTAAAAACCAAGAGTTCTTCCTATAACTATCAGTAGCTAGCTAGCTGTCCAAATCGACCACATGCAGGAACGAAGCAGAGTAATAAGAATGCTCACTCTTTCAAGACGCTGTAGAAGTGCAGTCTTAAACTGCCGAACACCTCTTCCACCAGAGGTGGGATCCAATCTATGAGCTTTCTCAAAAGCATAAAACCGACCTAAGGGAGAGAAGCAGAACCAAAATCAGAGAACAAATTACATAGCAAAAAGTAATTAAATAGGAAAGGGGGGTATTCAGAAGAACTTACAGAGATAAGCAACCCTAGGGTTACTAGATTCAACCTCATTAGCAACACGAAGAATGGGGGCAATCTCAACAAGGGACGAAGGAACAACTTCACTATCGAATGACTCTCCAAGATTACCAGCAGTCTGAGTTCGTACGATCCGCCGCTGCTGAGGCTGTGACGGTCCTTGATCAGGACCGCCTCTCGAAGCAGACATTTATCTCCCTACCCTAAAACCTCCAGGTCAAGTCGTTTTTAAAAGGTTTCCTCCGCCTCCTCCTCGAAACAAACAAAACTCATTAGACAAGAGCCATATACACAGAGCAGATTAAAATCAACAATACAGAGATGCGACATTGAAAGAAACTTACAGAGAGATCCAGAAACCCTAACAATGACGGTGACGGAGCAAAGCAGCCACAAACTTTTAAGCTCTACTTAGCTGCTAAGTACGCAAAGTGAGAGAGAGAGAGAGAGAGAGAGAGAAAAGAGAGAGACACATGAGCCCTGAATGAATGTTTTTTTTGTGTTTTTCTTATTTTTTATCTTCCTTTTTTTAGCACCGCTTTAATGGACAAAAAAAAGAAAGGAAATTTTAAAAAAGGACACTTTCGACGTTCGTGTCCACATAAAGGCTCTGTTTCTCATTTAATTACAGTAACACCACCAAGTTTGAACTGGTGCAATGTCGGTTTCGTCTCGGTGGAAACAATGAAGAGTTACTCCAAATTTATTCATTGGGACACACAGTGTAATTACTTCTGCAAAGTAAGGGTAGTTTCGTAAGAGTATTTGGAATTTCAAAAAAGTCGAAGATTCCAATAAAATAAAAAGTGATTAGCGGTTTCCTAAAACTTGAATAGTTTCTTTGACCTTAGACCATCATTAGTGGGGAGTACTCACAAAGTTACTCTCATATTAATTAATTATATAATTAATATTAAATTAATTAAAGGAACCCTAAGAAAACTTAAGCAAAATCAGCCTATTACTAGAGAACCCCAAAGAAGGTTACTCAAACATTTAAATAATAATTTTTTAATTTGTGTTTATTAATTATCAAACTTTAATTATTTAAAATTATTTATATTACATTAATCAAAAACAGGCTTGATTAATCAAAAACATGCTTCAACAAGAACACAACATAAAAAAAAAAAAGATGAAATGTTTCAAAGTGTACATGTCGTAAAACAAAAGCAATGTGATTTCAATAAAAAATAGCTTCACTTCAACGATTGTAAAGCAGAAGAAGTAGTGACAAGGCTAGACAAAGTCCAACGAGAAGTGCATTGTTGTAAGTGGTTGGCTTGTTCTGCATTGGGTTCTCTCGTGATCAACAAGACTAGACAAAAGACCAACAAAATTTGAAGGAACAACAAAACCAAGCAGTTGAGAAACAGAGAGACCATAAGAGAAAGTAATCAATTTACTAAGTAGGCTTCCTACTAAACCACATACAAAGACTTAGAGGCACCAAGCAAAAGCATACTCTCATAATGCAGCAAAAATATCAAAATTAAAAGCTTTGCATTTGACCCTAAATTCTACACAAGATCATAGAACAGATCCATGCAAACAGAAATCAATCAAACAAAACCAACCCTAACACAAGCTTCATCGGTAATCAAAACAAAGATAGAAATTTTCATACCTATCCACTGAGCCCATTGTGCAATCAATGGAGAAAAGATTAATGTCCAGTGAACTTGCTGTCTCTTGCGTTCTTCTTCCCAAAAATCCTCCATAGTACGCTTCTAAGAGACACACAACAGATAATAATACAAAAAAGGGTTCCTCTTCTCATCTCTTTTCAAAAACAAACACAAACTGAAACACTAACCTCATTGTACCCATCTCTACTATTTCCTAACAAAGGTTCGCTACTTCCTAACAAAGGTTCACTTAAAGTTTCAGATTCAGTTGCATCCTAACGTTCACAACCAAATTCTAACCAAATAAACCAGTCACAACCAAGTTCAAACCAAAATCCAAATCAATTGATTGAATCAAGCAGCAATTACTAAGAATCGATTACATGATTGTTTCTTCTCTTTTGGAGTACCACTACGTTGGAGTATCTCGAGCTCAACGAGACCTAGAGACATGAGACCCAAAGTGAGACCAGACATAATTCTGGCCAACATCCTCGCCGCAACCACCGTCGACCTAACACCAACAACCCTCGAGTTTCATATGAATCGGCGATTGCGGCAAATAGAGGAAAGAAGAAAGACTTACGATCTCAAGAGCACTGAGAGCATCGACCATGGAAAACGAGGTGAATCGACTGATTTTTCTGGTTTCAAGATGAATCGGCTTCCATCGCCTTTTGGATTGAGAGAAGAGAGAGGATCGGGAAAGAGAGAAAGAAGAAAAGGGAAAAAAAAAATTCTTTTATATTTACCCATCTACGTATCATAACAGGCCACGTCGCGTTGCTTACTGCGTTCCTTAATTCCTTCCCATAGAATCGCTTCTCTTATTAATGGACTGAAAAATGAATTTTTAATTAGACTTTTGGGCCCCAATAACAAGAGTATCGATGAGAGAAACTCTCAGTAATGATGCTCTTATACGACTCGTCGTCATTACTTTTTTCAATTTTTTTTTACCGTTTTGTTTGACGTCGACAATGTTTTTACCGTTACTTTAAACAAGATTAGAGGATTTGACGCAGTGTTAAACTGGTTCACCTAACAAATAAGCTTTAATATTTTAAATAATAATAATTCAAATGAGTGTTAATACTAAATCAACCGAATTTTTTGTTAAACTCTGATGCATTGATGTAGTTTTATATTATTGGTTTTCGTTAGATCTTATTCCTAGATTATACTACTATCTTTTTTAGTGTTTAACTTTATGCTGATATTGTCTTAAAGACAAAGCCTGACCCATATTCTAAAATCTAATGAGAACACAAGAAAAGCAGAAGGAACTTGTAAGAAAAAACACTGACCAAATTAAAGAACTCAAGAGTTTGGTGCAATCTTTTGGAGATGCAAATAAACGTTGTGTTCATTCAACTAGTGGTTGATGGAAAAGTTGTTGTTGAGCCCAAAATAGAAAAGAAAAAAAAAACTCAACAATTAAGAGACTTCGAGTATTATATATTAGTATTCATATCGATAATTTAGCATATCGATTTCAGTCAAGTCTTTTTTACAAATACCTGACGAAGTCGTATTTTTCTCTACACTTAGTGACGAAAACTCGGTAACTTGCTGTTTACCAAAAAATAACTTAAAAGTCTTAAAACATTTAAGTTATTCTGTTTTCTACGATGCATCATCACCACTTCGGTGCCAAACAAGTGTGATTGCATATATAATAATAGTTAGATCAGTTTGAACCCGATTGGTTTCATGGATCAAATGAGAAAAACTTTGGGTTTTGGTGAAATAGAATGAGAACGAAACGTACATCGACGATGTGAAACAGAGTCTACAGTTCTCTGTGTCAAAATAACATGGGCTAGCTTTAAACATGTCATTTATGAATTATGATTATCCAAGCTTTGACGCAACTGCAATCATGGTCTCTTCCAACCATTGAATCAAGATATTGCAAGTCTTGAACAACTTGTGGAGAGCAGCATCACTATCACTTTTCCAGCCTAGCTCAAGTAACGTTGCTGTCGATATATAACCAGCCTCATACAGTACTCTTATCGATTAAGTTGTGTTGAGACAAAAAAGAAAGAAAAAAAATTAGAAAAGAAAAAACATACGTCGGCGTAGGTGCGTTTATGGTAAAAGGCCCATGGGTAATAATAATAAGGGCCCATTATGTAAAACAATCTTCTGATTCAAAACCTTATTTACAGTATGATAATAATCCCACGCGCGTGATGAAATCGCGTTAATCGTGTGGTAACCTAACACCGGCGGTGATCCTTTTTTCCGATCGTGTTTCTAGGCTACCACATATCTCTCTCTCTCGCGCTCTCGAAACGATCGACTCTGGCGAGATAGATATTGATTCGAAGAAGCTCTTCACGTTATCGAAATTGGAAAATTCAGATAGAAGCTTCTGGAATCACTCTGAAGAGTTGAACGACCCGAATCCCTAAGAAACCAGGGGAAGTTATTGTTCTCATCAGAAGTTGTTGTCGAACGGCGAACCGGTGGTTAATTTCGGGGTTTTTGCTGAGATTGTTGGGAGTTTTGTGCTGAATCCGTCCACTGAGTAATAATGGGGGTAAGTTTCTATTTGCAATTGGATTTGTTGATTTTGCCAATTTCGGATTTTTTAGGTTTTTTTTTGTTCGCGAGGAACTTACTCTTACTGTGGACAAGCAATGATTGTATTGTTTTTGATATAGGTTGATCCATTCAAAACTACTGACACGTCAGAAACCGAGAAAGAAACCGGTGGTGGTGGTGTCCCTGTGAATGATAAATTGACTTTTACAGCTCCTGAGAGGAAGTCTCGTTTAGGTATGAGTTCAAATTTGTACACTTTTTTTTTTTTTGCAATCCAATTGTTGAAAGCATTCAGCTTGAATTGTTTTGGAACACTATATTAACTGATTAAATATACAAATTTGTAGGTTTGGATGTAAGGGCTATTGAGAAAAGGGAGAATGCCAAGACCCAGGGGGATTTTAAGGTCCCCAAGAAGTCAACAATATCCTTTACATCATCTTTTGATGAAGAGGATAAGTCTGATGCATCAGGATTAGATCATGGAGCTGAAACCACAGCACATGACCATTCCAGCAGACGATATAGAGAGAAGTCTTCAAGATCTGAGACTGCACAAGGTACTTTTTTATTTCTCATGACTATGTAGTTTGAACAGTCACTCTCAAACTCTAGATTACAGTGATTTCTTAGTTAATCCATTAGTTGATATAGTTATGCATTTTGCTTCCTTAGCATGTGTGGATTACCTAGAAGAATATTGGTAAAGAGAAAAATTTGCGTTCATTCGTTTTATTCTTAGCTTTTGTGCTTATGACTTATGAAATTTTTTTAATTGCAGAAAGTACCGTGACTACAGAGAATGCTGCAACTTCAGATGTAAGTCAATTCCATCCAAATAATGAAATCATTATTTTGCCTCGCGTTATCTATCTTTTTCTATTGACTTAACTGATCTTTAACACTACTTGCAACACGATTTTTAGTATTCTGATATATTGTTCACCTTTCAAAATGAAGGTTTCCATGACTCCCAGGAGTTTATCTAGTACTTCTAGATACGAGAGAGCTGATAACAATAGACGTCGAGATGAACATAGGCGTGACAGAAGTGAAACTCCGCGGTCAAGACAGAGAAACACTTATGGTGAGATGGATCACTACCGAGGGAGGGAGTCTTATCGCCAAGGTGACCGAGACTATCATGGAGAAAAGCGTGGAAGATACAATAGCGATAGGAGGACTCCAGGTATGCAAGAGATTGTAGAATCTTATAAAGCTGTAAATTTGTGAGCTTGCTGACATTAATGTCACTACATTTATCTCCTTACAATTGTGTCTGTTTTTTTTGTTCCCAGAAGCATGATGAGTGTCACAAACACAACACTTATTGGGCCTTTTTTTGTGGAGTGCAGGTAGATCAGACTGGGATGATGGAAAATGGGAATGGGAAGATAGTCCTCACGGAGATAGAGAATCTAGTTACAGCAAGCGACATCAGCCTTCTCCATCACCCATGTTAGCTGCAGCTTCACCTGATGCTCGTTTAGCCTCCCCATGGCTGGATACACCACGTTCAACAAGTATGTTGTGTTTGAATTTTAATATTTGTAAGTTTGTTTTATTTATTTGCAACACGAGCAAAGACTAACAAAGAATATTACCATGTCCTTATTCTCACGCAGTGTCTTCTGCCTCTCCATGGGATATTGGTGCACCTTCTCCTGTTCCTATTCGGGCTTCTGGATCGTCTATCAGATCCTCAAGCTCTAGGTATGGTGGAAGATCAAATCAACCTGCTTACTCTAGGGAAGGTGATCTGACAAATGAGGTATGCATTCTTAAATGTCACTGTGCACCCATGGTCATGCCACTTGTTATTAGATAGATCTGAATTTCCGTTTTGTTTCCCCATGTCTTGTCAAGCTTGCTTGAAGAATATTGATGAGGATTATGGTTCTGTTGCATTAGGAAAATTGTTTGGTTTTAATAATACTTGTGCTACATGTTGTTATGTCTTCTATAGGGGCATTTAGATGAGGATAGATCGCAAGGAGCTGAGGAATTTAAACATGAGATCACAGAAACAATGCGTGAGGAGATGGATATTCAGTCAGATCGTGCATGGTAAGTATTATTTTTTACAGAGGCAGGAAACTAAATTTTTGTGAATCAATAATGTTTTATGAACTGAGCACTCTTCACATTAATTTGTCGAACAATCTCTAGATTTTATTAAGCTTGTATGAACTAGATGATCCTCATTTCACAGGTATGATACAGACGAAGGGAACTCACTGTTTGATGCGGACAGTGCATCCTTTTTTCTTGGAGATGATGCTTCGCTACAGAAGAAGGAAGCTGAGCTGGCAAAGAGATTGGTATTTTTATCTATTTTAATTACGCACGCTTTATTATGTACAACGCTTTATTTGACACTGCTTATATTTGATCTCTTATCTATGGCTAGGCTTTTCCTTGTCCTTTTTGCATATATTATCCAGTTTTATCTTATTCTGAAGCATTAATCTTTTATCTTCTTTTACTGCTCTTGATTAAATATACTTAAGCTAGATTATGTTGTTTTGATTATGTAAGTTCAGATTATTGGTGCCATTTCGCATTGTTCAATTCACCAATCTTTCTTTTCCTGACATTCTGACTTTTGCTGCTTAGAAATGTAGTATACTCATATGTTGAATGCTTTATAATGTTTGTAATGCAGGTCAGAAGGGATGGTAGCAAAATGTCACTTGCGCAGAGTAAAAAATATTCTCAGCTTAATGCGGATAATGCTCAGTGGGAAGACCGCCAGCTTCTCAGATCTGGAGCAGTTAGAGGCACAGAAGTTCAGACTGAGTTTGATAGCGAAGAAGAACGGAAAGCAATTCTTCTTGTACATGGTATGTAGACTACTACAATAGCTCAAAATTAACCATAAAACAAGGTTAAAGAGTAGTATAATGTAATATAGGAGGTAACATTCTATGTTTTGGATAATTGCAGATACGAAGCCTCCTTTCCTTGATGGAAGAGTCGTTTTTACAAAGCAAGCGGAGCCAGTAATGCCTATAAAGGATCCCACATCAGACATGGCAATAATTTCACGAAAAGGATCAGGTCTTGTCAAAGAAATTCGGGAGAAACAAAGTATGCATAAATCACGACAGCGGTTCTGGGAGCTTGCAGGTTCTAATCTTGGTAATATCCTTGGTGTTGAAAAATCAGCTGAGCAGGTAATGCCCCAAATGGTTTTTGGTTCTATATTGATAGTATGTTTGTTGGACACATTGTGACTCTGTGATCATCTTGCAGATTGATGCCGATACTGCTGTAGTTGGTGATGAAGGTGAAGTAGATTTTAAAGGTGAGGCTAAATTTGCACAACATATGAAGAAGGGAGAAGCTGTGAGTGATTTTGCCATATCAAAGACCATGGCAGAGCAACGACAGTACCTCCCCATATTTTCTGTTAGAGATGAACTTTTGCAGGTTGGTGGTCTTTCCTTTTGAGGGTCTTGATATTTGGATTACATTATGCATTGTTATTAGGAAACCCTCAGGGGATTACTGTTTTTTGAATTTTATCTTTTCGTCTACTCATCTGGTTTTTGCTGTATTCTCTAGGTAATTAGAGAAAACCAGGTGATAGTGGTGGTTGGCGAAACTGGTTCGGGAAAGACCACTCAACTCACACAGGTTGCTCCCTTACTTTGGCATTCTATGAATCCATATTCTAATGCACAGTTATGTAACTATTATAACACTGACTTAATTTGTTTCTTTTTTTTAGTATCTTCACGAGGACGGCTATACTATAAATGGTGTAGTAGGCTGCACCCAACCAAGGCGTGTAGCAGCCATGAGTGTTGCAAAGAGAGTTAGCGAAGAGATGGAAACCGAGTTGGGTGATAAAGTGGGGTATGCGATTCGTTTTGAAGATGTAACTGGTCCAAACACTGTTATCAAGGTAAGGTGTTCTCAAGAAATGAACTGCTTTTTGCTTATTTTTGATGATTCTGGTTTAGTTGTCAGGTATCGTGCTTTTTGCATCTGCACTTCCTGAAAACACATTTTTTTTCTGAAACTCCATATTTTCCTCTGAAATTTTAGTACATGACCGATGGAGTGCTACTGAGAGAGACCCTGAAAGATTCCGACTTGGATAAGTATCGGTATGTATGCTCCAACCTTACCTCTGATAGATAATACTTAATAAACTGGGTTAAGTAGAATGCTGTGCTAATTCCTGTTGTGGATTCTGTATAGTGTGGTGGTGATGGATGAAGCCCATGAAAGGTCACTCAACACAGACGTCCTTTTTGGAATATTGAAAAAAGTTGTGGCTCGGCGTCGTGATTTCAAATTGATCGTCACGTCAGCAACCCTTAATGCTCAAAAGTTTTCCAATTTCTTTGGGAGGTAGGTTACCGTTATCATTTACATAAACCAAATCTAAATATTGAATTCTTATATGACCGTGTTTTTGCTTTGGTAATGCAGTGTTCCGGTATTCAACATTCCTGGGCGGACTTTCCCTGTCAACATTCTCTACTCTAAATCTCCTTGTGAAGACTATGTTGAAGCTGCTGTTAAACAAGTTATGACGATTCACATAACGAGCCCACCTGGGGACATTCTCATCTTTATGACTGGGCAAGATGAGATTGAAGCAGCGTGCTTTTCACTTAAGGAGAGAATGGAACAGCTCATTGCATCGTCCAACAGAGAAATCACAAACCTACTTATTCTCCCAATATACTCTCAGCTACCCGCTGACTTGCAGGCTAAGATTTTCCAGAAACCAGAAGATGGAGCCCGTAAATGCATTGTTGCCACCAATATTGCTGAAACATCACTGACAGTCGATGGAATATATTATGTGATTGACACGGGGTATGGAAAGATGAAGGTTTTTAATCCTAGAATGGGTATGGATGCTCTTCAAGTTTTCCCTATTAGTCGTGCAGCCTCTGATCAGCGTGCCGGGAGAGCTGGAAGGACAGGGCCGGGAACATGTTACAGGCTGTATACTGAGAGTGCTTATTTGAATGAAATGTTGCCAAGTCCCGTGCCAGAGATTCAGCGTACAAATCTGGGTAATGTTGTGTTGTTGTTGAAGTCGTTGAAAATAGACAACTTGTTAGATTTTGATTTCATGGATCCACCTCCACAAGAGAACATCCTCAACTCTATGTACCAGCTTTGGGTGTTGGGTGCTCTTAGCAATGTTGGAGGATTAACTGATCTCGGGTGGAAGATGGTGGAATTCCCATTGGATCCACCTCTTGCGAAGATGCTCTTAATGGGTGAACGGCTTGATTGCATAAACGAGGTTCTGACGATCGTGTCAATGCTTTCAGTACCTTCAGTGTTCTTCAGACCTAAAGAAAGAGCAGAAGAGAGTGATGCCGCAAGGGAGAAATTTTTTGTGCCAGAATCAGATCATTTAACGCTATTGAATGTATATCAACAGTGGAAAGAGCATGACTATAGAGGAGACTGGTGCAATGACCATTACCTTCAAGTCAAGGGTCTGAGAAAAGCTAGAGAGGTAAGATCCCAGCTTCTGGATATCCTCAAGCAACTAAAGATACCACTCAAGTCATGTGGACCGGATTGGGATATTGTGAGAAAAGCCATCTGTTCAGCGTATTTCCACAACTCAGCCAGATTAAAAGGTGTTGGGGAGTATGTGAACTGTAGAACCGGGATGCCTTGCCATTTGCACCCGAGCAGTGCACTGTACGGTCTGGGATACACACCGGATTATGTGGTGTACCATGAACTGATCTTGACCACTAAGGAGTACATGCAGTGTGCTACATCGGTTGAGCCACATTGGCTAGCTGAGTTAGGCCCTATGTTCTTCTCGGTCAAAGACTCGGATACGTCAATGTTGGAGCATAAGAAGAAGCAGAAGGAAGAGAAAACAGCGATGGAGGAAGAGATGGAGAAACTGAGAAGAGATCAGGCGGAGTCGGAAGTGAGAAGCAAAGAGAAAGAGAAAAGGAAAAGGGCAAAGCAGCAGCAACAGATTTCAGGTCCTGGCTTGAAGAAAGGAACTACTTACCTCAGGCCTAAGAAGTTTGGACTGTGACATTTGTAATGTAAAAACAGAGCGTAAACTTTACCGGAAAAGGAAAAAAAAGAAAAAAAAAAACAGCCAAAATAGAGCGAACCTGACTGTAATCACCTTGTGTCTGTAGTATATTTCTCAGTGAGAACAATCTTAATTGTTTGAAGCTTGTAATGAATTCTTTATCGCTAATTAGTTTAGTTGAAACCCACTTCAATTCTAATATCGCAAAGTTATGGACTGGATTGTCCTATTTGTCTTTTGTAAAACTAATTACTCAATGTTTTTCCAATGCTCGGTTGTATAACTTATTCGCTTGTATTTTGCATGTATTTGATCTAAAGGGAAGAAAGGGTTCTCAAACAGTCCCAGGAAGAAAGAAGAGAGACCCTGAAGACAACAGTGATGCTATGAACAAAATTCTTTGGAAGATGGTGAAAACACAAAAGGCTTTGGCTGGTGCAGAAAAGGAAGAAGAGAGCAAGTGAATGACTTGCAGACAAAATTATCGGAGAAAGAAGAGGTTTAAAAGTCAATGGAAATGTCAAAGAACCAGGTAAAACGATATCCAAGAAAAGCTTGAAGCAACAAAACGATTGGTTGCTGAGAAGGAGATGTTGATTAAGTCTATGCGGTTACAATTATCGGACACGAAGGTAACCTTTTTCAATTATGTGTCTTTAGATATATCCTTTGTGGAATCTGGTTTTAAACACAATGGAGAATACTCAGTTTGCTTCTGCACTTTATCTCACTTGTTGATAGCTTCCTTTCTCTGTTTCCACTATATCAAACTTGCAGACAAGCAAGCTGCCTGCCCTTGAGAAGACTCAATGGGAAGCAAAGACATCAGGTACGAAGGCAATCACGCTTCAAGAACAGCTAAATACTCTTGAAGGAGAAATCTCTACGATGTCGGTTTGAAAGCCCAATAAAGTCTCATAAATAAAAACTTCATTTCTTTGTTAATGGAAGGAAGGAAGGAAAACAAGTTAAAAGTTCGGTAATGGCGAGCGAGAGACGAAGCAGCGGCGGAGACGCTGTTGCGATCTCTGTCCGAAGCATTACCAAACCGTTCACGTTTCCTCCGACGGGACAATCCATGACCTTAAGATTGCCCTAAAATCCTCTTTCCCTCCCAATTTCCATCTGTATTTCAAGGTAATGCTTATTATGATTACAAGTTTCGAGTTTTTGTTTCTTCCCTTATCTGACCCTTCTTGGGAAAATATTCATGCTTTTTGTATCGTTACAATTATCTTTTGTAGAAAAATAAATTGAGTCTGAAGAGTAGAGTTGCTGCTGTTGTTAACAATGACGGTGAGTTCGTGAGTTTGGTTCCGTATGTTAAGAAGGAACAACATCCACAGACTCCAAAACCCGATTTATTAAAACCCTCATTGAGTTCTTCTGAGAGGATTCCAAAATATTCAAACTTGAAAGATGAAAACGCTAAAGCAGCTGAGAACCATCATTGTATTGGGGAGAAACGAAAACGGGATCAAGAAGCGTGTCCATATGGGTTCTTTGATTGTGTTTTGGAGTCTGATTGTAAAGATGCATTTAAAAGTCAGAACACAGAGAAGCTTGCTGGGGTTTTGAAGTCTAGGATTTGCTTGACATCTCCAAGTACTACAAAATGCTTGATGTCATGGGATACAAGAACTAGCTCTTTGTGTTCTTGTCCAGATTGGGTGAAGTTGTCTATGGAGACATTCGCGTTTTTGAATCTTTTTTCGTCTCTTATTCAATCACTTGGAGAGAAGTTGTATATAACCCGCTTGAAGGAATCTCTTTTCCGGTTAGCAATGTCTGGAGTTCGTGTTGGTATACAAGACGTTAAGAATCTCTCAGTTATATGCCCCAAGGTGATTGTTCTATATCTTTTTTCAAGTATACTTACTTATTTTGTGACTAAATGTTTTTATATGTAACCGCAATGGTTGTTGTAGGTTGTGAAGGTTATCACTGATGACTTTGAAGCTGTGAACCATGAGAATGCTATAGTTATAGCTGATTATCCGGAGACAGATGTAAAACCAGGTCGTAAGAAAACTCCACTTGCAAAGGTCTTTAGTGCCATGAAAAAACGGGAGACTTCCTTTAAGTCTGAATTGTGGGAGTCAATCAAATCACTACTGGTAAAGAATAGAGGTGAGTGTGGAATAGCTATTTCCTTGGAGGACATGCTTAAATTTGCCAGCCAAGGTAGAGCTTTTTGTGGAAACAAAGCTAGAGAGGCTGGGAAAGCCACTTCTTTCTCTGGTTCTCGTAAATCCCACACTTTGTGTCATGACACAAATCCACTGCAACCATCGGAGATGGTCGAACATCTCAGGAATGGTATTGGATCTAAAGGACAGGTTGTTCACGTTGAAGTTATCAATGCTAGAAAATCTGCCTGCGTCGAAATGTTAGATGAGCTCTCAGAAACCACCAAGTCTGCCTTGAAAAGAATTGGACTCAATAGATTTTATAGCCATCAGGCTGAAGCAATTTCAGCAGCCTTGTCTGGGAAGAATGTTGTGGTTGCAACTATGACTTCCAGTGGAAAATCTCTCTGCTACAATGTGCCAGTCTTTGAGGAATTGTGCAAGGACACAGATTCTTGTGCCTTGTACTTATTTCCGACCAAGGTTACTCATCTTGTCTCTTTTTCTTTTGAGTTTTTTATGCTCAAGAGATCTTAAAACTTCTTAAAACTGCTATAATAGAAAGAGACTCTCTGTTTGTTTGAATAGACCTTAGCTCAGGATCAATTAAGAGCATTGTCTGATTTGATAAAAGGATACGAAGAAAACATAAACATGGGAGTGTACGATGGTGATACTCCTTTTAAGGATAGAACAAGGCTGAGGAGTAATGCTAGACTGGTAATTTCTTATTGTCATTTTTCCCCCAATAGAATAGTGTTCCATTCACTTACATAGTTCTCTAACTAACATTATTGGAGTTTATGCATGTAGCTGATCACAAATCCTGATATGTTACATATGTCAATTATGCCTCTCCATGGACAATTTAGCCGGATTTTATCTAACCTTAGGTAACACATTTTCCTATATATCTCCTCTCATTTTAAGTTTGACTAATTTCAGTGGAAGCATTGCAAGACATGAATTGATATATTGCAAGCCAATATATCAATAATGATTTAAGTTCTAAGTTGATTATTTCAGGTATGTTGTGATCGATGAAGCCCATACTTACAAGGGACCATTTGGCTGCCACACAGCCCTTATATTGAGAAGACTTCGCCGCCTGTGCTCCCATGGTGCAATACTGATCCCCTGGTTAAACCAATATAGTCTTCATTACGAATTTCATCCATTTTTGAATTGATCGAACATATCTTACTTTCCAGTTTATGGTGCCAATCCTTCCTTCATGTTTTGCACTGCAACTTCTGCTAATCCTCGACAGCATTGCATTGTAGGCCTACATTGTCAATTATATGGATAAAATATTCGCATATCCAAATCTATCATACTGGATCAGAACGTGATTTTCTGTTGGTGTAGGAGCTTGTAAACCTATCTGAGCTCGAGCTGATAGAAAATGATGGAAGTCCTTCCTCTGAAAAGCTTTTTGTCCTGTGGAATCCATCAGTTCTTCCAACAAGTGTATAATTCAGTTTCCTTGATTTTTTTTTGTAATCAATTCTAAAACTTTATTTACTCAAATTTTCCTTAATCTATTGTATCACAGAAACCTGAAGAAAGTTCGAAATTCGTGAGTAGTAGTGAAGCTGCTGCAGGTAAACCATGGGGAGCTATTGCAGGTAAACAACCATCTGGAGCTGCTGCCGATACACCATCAAGGTAATTTTTGAGTCATTGGCCTTTCTAACAAGAAATCAAAATGTATTTTCATCTATAGCTAACATGAGATATCATTTACAGCCCAGCTTCTGTAGTTTCACACCTCTTCGCGGAGATGGTTCAGCATGGCCTACGTTGCATTGCTTTTTGTCCATCTGGCAAACTCTGTGAACTTGTTTTGTGTTTGACGTAAGTCATCTTCTTTACCGCTGATAGTAAAAAAAAAATCACACTAGAGTATTTGATTGATGGAGTTTGACATTTGTTAAATATGCCGCAGACGTGAAATTCTAGAAAAGTCTGCCCCTCATTTGGTTGAAGCCATATCCTCATATCGTGGAGGCTACATTGCTGAGGTACATTTTCTATTTTTTATGTGTCTGAACTCTGGTGTTGTTTGTAGATGAATTGCGTTTACCGGATCAATATTTTCAATATTTTGCAGGACCGGAGGAAAATAGAGAGCGATTTATTTGGTGGAAAGCTTTGTGGTATTGCTGCAACAAACGCACTTGAGTTGGGGATTGATGTTGGTCATATCGATGTAACTCTTCATTTAGGTTTTCCCGGCAGTATTGCCAGGTAAATCAGTTTGATTGGTTCTTTTATTTTCTCTCTTAGAACTGAAATTCCATAAGGTGCAGCTGACAATGACTGATCACTTTTGAGTTTCAGTCTTTGGCAGCAAGCCGGGCGATCTGGAAGACGACAACGGCCTTCTCTTGCCGTATATGTTGCCTTTGCTGGTCCGCTTGACCAATACTTCATGAAACTTCCGAACAAACTCTTTCGTAGCCCAATCGAGTGTTGCGTTATTGATTCTCAAAATGAGCAGGTTGATAGTATACTGTTTGGATTCTTGTGCCATCTAACTCCAGCTGAGATTATACTGACTTGCTTTGATACTTCTCTTCTTGTAGGTCCTTGTGCAGCATTTGGCTTGTGCTGCTCTTGAGCATCCGTTGAGCTTGCAGTATGATGAACAACACTTTGGTTCTGGCATAAGCGACGCTCTTGGGTCACTCAGGAACAAAGGATACTTGAGTTTTGATCCATCCCGTGATTCTTCTTCTAGAATATGGACCTATATTGGTCGAGAGGTAAATATCCGAGCAGTTACTTTGAAAAATACAACCCAAAACCTAGTTTCCTTGCTCTAAACATTTGCTGGTTAATATTTTCTCAGAAAAAGCCTACTAAGAAAGTCTCTATCCGGGCCATAGAGGCGGTAAGATACAGAGTCGTGGAGAAAAAAAGTGAAGATCTTCTCGATGAAAAATCGAGGAAAGCAAAGCTTTTTTCCAGGTATATGAAGGAGCTGTTTATATGAACCAAGGAAGGACCTATCTGGTGACCAGTCTGGATACAAAAGAAAAGATAGCTTTGTGTGAATTAGCAGACGTGGATTACTACACCAGGACTCGGGATTACACTGATATCCATGTAACTGGTGGTAAAACTGTAAGTATAAACGTTGTTGTTTCCTGTGTGATAGTTCTGAATCTTTGCGCAAAATTCATTACTAAGTTCATGTTTCAGGCTTGCGCATTAAAGGCTCTTAAGAACCAACTTAATAAGACAACAGCACAAAGTAATGCATGTAGAGTGACAACAAAGTGGCTTGGATTTCTTCGTATCCGAAGAAGAAACGATGAAGTAATTGATGATGTTGAGCTTTCACTCCCAAGTTACTCTTACCAATCACAGGTTTGTCTTTAACCTGAAGCCTCAAACACACACTCTTACAGTCTTTCTGTTTACGCTGTGATTTTTAAGTCTGGTTTATGGATAATAAACAGGCTGTTTGGATTCAAGTGCCTGAGTCAGTAAAATCAGAAGTGGAGGGGAATAAGTTATCATTCCGTGCTGGTTTACATGCCGCTTGTCACACTCTTCTCCACGTTGTTCCACTATTTGTGCGTTGCAACTATTCAAACTTGGCTCCAGAATGCCCAAATCCGCAAGAGCAACGCTATTTCCCAGCGAGAATCTTACTATATGATCGTCATCGTGGAGGAACTGGCATCTCCGCCAAGGTAAATTGTGAAAGCAAAAAATCTCAAAGATTTATTTGTTGAATTTGGATGATAAGTAACTCTTGAACATTTCCGGCTCTGCAGATCCGTCCAATGTTCACGGAGCTTCTAGAAGCGGCTCTTGATCTCTTAAAGTCTTGCCGCTGCTCAGCTGAAACAGGTTGCCCGAGTTGCGTTCAGATTTATGGTTGCCAAGGGTACAATGAGCTCATACATAAGGAATCAGCCATCCTGATCATACAGGTAAACAACTAACAAAAAAACTATTTTGATTTCTTTCTCACTCTTTTCTATATATATATATTACCAAAACTTATGAACACAAAGCCTGATCCTTGTTATACAATAATATTGTGCTTAGGGAGGTTTGGAGTCGGAGAGATCATATTTCGGAGACCAAGATGAATCATCATGAGAGTTATGTGAAACAGTCATGTGGCCGGATCGGAGTTTACACTTTACAGTAAAGGTTCTGTCTTAACTACTCAAGGCACTGTTGAAATGGAAGCTTCCATAATGGAAGGTAAAACCAAAAGATGTGGAGCTGTCTGTGGTCTGACCACTGTCGTTAATCTCATCTCTTTATCTCGCCTCGTCATGGAGAAAACTCCTCATATATATCTTGCATTCGATGCTGCTGAAGCTTACGCTAGAGCACATGTCAGTCAGTGTACATATAGCTATTTGACTTTGTATTGATCCATTGTAAAGCTTTCTCTGAACTTTGTTTTTCTAGGGAGTTGAGACGGTCGATTCTAGCCATTTCATAACTCCTGAAAACATTGCAAGGCTAAAGCAGGCCAAAGAATTCAATCGAGTCCAGGTACTATGTTTATTCTCTTTAGAAACCAAGTTCTTGAGGCTTGTCTTCATGTGATACTAAACAAAACTTTAAATTCCTTCAAAACAGTTGGATTACACGGCCCCTACTCCTCCGAAAGAACTTGAAAATTGTGGCGACAGCCAAATTGGAACAGTCGGATGTGTAGCCGTAGACAGTGCCGGGAATCTAGCTTCGGGCTACATCAACTGGTGGTTATGTCAACAAGATGGTTGGCAGAATTGGGGATACGCCAGGCATTGGCGCAGGAACATACGCTAACCACCTTTGTGCCGTCTCAGCTACAGGTAAAGGAGAAGAGATCATCCGTGGAACCGTGGCTAGAGACGTGGCTGCACTCATGGAGTATAAAGGCTTGTCTTTGACCGAGGCAGCAGCTTATGTTGTTGACCAATCCGTTCCCAGAGGAAGCTGTGGACTCGTTGCTGTCTCTGCCGTTTAACACTACCGGTATGTTCAGGGCTTGTGCTACCGAAGATGGTTACTCTGAGATCGCAATCTGGCCAAACAACTGATACCACTAGACTTGCTTGCAGTGTTTAGAATCGGTTTGAATCGTAGTCGGATCAGTAAAGTTAAAACAAAAGGGTTAAGATGCAAACTAATAAAACCATCATTGTTTGTTTGTTACGGGTTCTCTTTAGGCTTTCGTGTTCACTATAAGTCTATAATACAATAAGGAGTTTGTATCACAAAAATGGGTTTATGCTAATATGACCGGAAGAAGGTATTTACATTGGAATCTTGGACTCAGTTTTATACAATTTCAGCGCCGGCGGATTAAGGGAGATCTTCAGATTGGAGTAGCGACTGAACTTCCGCGGCCAAATCCTCGGCAGTTGGAGAAGTGCACCAAATCTTGCAAATGTACCGCATGACTAACAATAACGTAGAGACGAAGATACCTAAGGCAAATTCTTTAGAAACCAATCCCACGAAGCAAACTAGACTGAGTATTCCTGCAAAACGGCTCATATGACCAGAGACTGATTTGATGGTGATGTTCTCTTCCAGCACTTCAATGACTCGGAAGAACACATACGAAACAGACGAGACTCCAAAATAAACCGGGGAAAGATTAGTTTCCTCAAGTGATCCCATGGCTAATCCAATCTGGACAAACACCATGGCTCCTCCAAGACCCGCCAAGATGACAAGATTTAACTTCTCTGAGCTGCAGCTTGAATCTAGGGATGAAGGGTTTAGGGTTTCGTGGCTCTTAAGGTACTTCACGAGATACCAGAAACTAACGAGAGCTGTAGAAGAAGCCAATCTGATTGCGAACTCCACGGACACAATTGCTACGAGGCATGCTAGAGCAGATAATCCAAGCATGTGGCTGATCCAATCGGCGAAACGTTTGACCACCACGTCGTCCTCGAATTCAGCGACGATCACGAAGAGAACGTAAGCGACAGAGCAGAGGCCGAAGTAAAGGGGTGGGAACCAAGTCGCTTTAGTGCCCATGGCAAACGCCACCTGGTCGTATCCCATGGCCAGCATCATAATCGCCAGAGTCAAGTTATGGAGCTTCTCAGATCTTTCGCTAGCCATTTCTTTGTTTCTTTTGTTCTTGAAAGTTGAAAAGTAAGAGATCTGAGAGATGAGGCGGCTTATATTGGTGAAAGTGAGAACTATAAACGGTTAAAACTAACTAATTAACTAACTTTTTGATTAATTTGATTATTTATGTTTGTATCAGAAATTTTTCTTAAGCAGCTTTTAATTTTGAACGTTTGGATACTCTCTCTCCATAAGAGTTTGCTTAGGCGTAGCAATGATATAAAAAGATGGTTTTACTTCTGGTGGGAAACCAAAATGCTTCAACTAGCTAGAGAAGATTTGATGAAAATCTCAAAGAAAAAAGAAAAAAAAAAATCTCAAAGAAATTAACAAAAAAAAAAGAAAGAAACTAACATAAAAGAAACTGTTGAGGTGGGGATGAGTTTACTTTACAAACTGAATGAACGAAAGAGAAGAGCAAAACGGAACCGAGCCACAAAGAAGAAGGTATTGCAATCCATAGAAGGACTTGGTGAGAAACGGTGTGGACCAAAAGCATGAGGATGGCAACATTACTGAACAAGTGGCTCACGCGTCCTAACACGGCTGTGAAAGGATGCGACACGGAAGCATACCCTATCACGCCAGTAATGTATTGAAAAATCACCATCCCGATAACACTATCTCCCCAAACGTGGGGGTAATTTGGTAGTAAAGGCCAGAACAAGCAAGTCTCGACGGTGACGATGAGCAAGTGCATCGTTACGACGTAGATTAAAGAATTGGTCCACCCTAATGCGAGCGTTAGGAATTCAGGTAGGATTTGATCGTCGTCATCAAAGCCTTTTCCGCTCATGATTGACTTTTGTTGTTTGTATGGTTTGTTTAGTTTTTTCTCTCATTCTTATTTCAAAAATATCATATATTACTTTCGGCTGAGGGTTTAACCTAATTGTGCTTGTTCTTTATTGGGATTTTTTTGGTTTGATTTTCAGTTTAAATGGAAAAAAAAAATGTAAGTTTAATAATTTGTTAATGGTTCTCTTTGGGCCTTCATATTTATCGGCCCGTGGACTATATAATTTGGCCCATATTCAAGAAGCTGCGTGTAAACAACGCCCAATACAAGTCATAATACATACGTGTCTAGTTCTGAGTGGCTAATGCTTCACCGCCTCAACTTCCTCGTCCTCGTCCTCATCCTCTTCGATATATAAACACCGACGACCTCTTTATCTCTTTCACAATTCAGCTTCCAATTCCTAAAACCTAATAATCAATCCCTCAATCGTGATCAAGGTAAAAGTTCTGAATCTCTAATACGATTTACTTGTTTCTTCCGATCTCAATTGAGTCTCTGTTTTCTGAATTTGGTTCGATTTGTGTTTTGGATTTTGGTAATTAGTTTCTTGATCGAATTTGATTATTTGTTTTGGTATTTATCAATCACTCTGTTTGTGAATTACAGATGCAGATCTTTGTTAAGACTCTCACCGGAAAGACAATCACCCTCGAGGTGGAAAGCTCTGACACAATCGACAACGTCAAAGCCAAGATCCAGGATAAGGAAGGTATCCCTCCGGATCAGCAAAGGCTTATCTTTGCCGGTAAGCAGCTAGAAGATGGCCGTACCTTGGCTGACTACAACATCCAGAAGGAGTCGACGCTTCATCTCGTTCTCAGGCTTCGTGGTGGTATGCAGATCTTCGTCAAGACTCTTACCGGAAAGACCATTACTTTGGAAGTGGAGAGCTCTGACACCATCGACAACGTTAAAGCTAAAATCCAAGACAAGGAGGGTATCCCACCGGACCAGCAGAGGTTGATCTTTGCCGGTAAGCAGCTTGAAGATGGCAGGACTTTGGCTGACTACAACATTCAGAAGGAGTCAACCCTTCATCTTGTTCTCAGGCTTCGTGGTGGTATGCAAATCTTCGTCAAGACGTTGACTGGAAAGACTATTACTTTGGAGGTGGAGAGCTCTGACACTATCGACAATGTTAAGGCCAAGATCCAAGACAAGGAGGGTATCCCACCGGACCAGCAGAGGTTGATCTTTGCCGGTAAGCAACTTGAAGACGGCAGGACTTTGGCTGACTACAACATTCAGAAGGAGTCTACACTTCACTTGGTCTTGCGTCTCCGTGGAGGTATGCAGATTTTTGTCAAGACTCTCACAGGCAAGACCATCACCCTCGAGGTTGAGAGCTCCGACACCATTGATAACGTGAAGGCTAAGATCCAGGACAAGGAAGGTATCCCTCCGGACCAGCAGCGTCTCATCTTCGCTGGAAAGCAGCTTGAGGATGGTCGCACATTGGCTGACTACAACATCCAGAAGGAGTCGACCCTTCACTTGGTCCTTCGTCTCCGTGGTGGTTTCTAAACTCTGTTATGGTTACGCAAAAGTTTCTTATAAAACTTGTGTATTTTGGGGCTTTACAAGTTCCCAAATAAATAATTGATGAACTATGTTTGTGGCTTTTTTATATTTCTCTTCTTTCTTTCTAATGAAAAATCGAATTAATGGAATTATAGTAAAATTCCGATGGTTTCCTCAAGTCAGCTTGTGTTAGTTATTCTTATGAGTTGTAAATTCTTGTAATGATGGATCTCTATTTTTGGATCGCTGGTGTCTTCAAACTTGATTGGGTGGTTACGGGTTTTAATTCTCCTCGCCACTTTTTGGCTTGCTTAATCAGATGTTAATACTCATCTCTAAAATAAGCATAAACCAAATCCACAAAAATGGATTCAAAAGCCAAACTGGGAGAAGTCTCCCTTAAATTATTAAATTAGGGGTTGAGACCAGAAACCCCAAGTTCATTGATGATGATTTGTCTCAGTCTTTGCTGTTCCTTGTACTACCGGAAGATGGGTTCCCTTGAGAGTTGAGAGTACTGGAAGCTCCTCGTCCTTACTTTATTAGTCCTTTTGAGTGTATTAAAGTTATATCTTTTGAAATTAGCAATTTTAATATCAGCTGTCTTTTGTTAAACTATCTGCTTTTCTTCCAAATTTCTGAAATTTCAATTGTTTTGACTAGGTAGGTTTTTTCTTTCAGGAACTAAGATTTCCCAATAGTGCTTTACTACTTCAGAACAAAAATAGAGTTGATCTAATAATTAATGTTTCTACTTTCTAATAGTTTACATGAGTAGTAGTTCTTAGTCGCTCCATCTCCCCCTAATACTAGAGTTTTGCTTTGCCCATCATCTCGTCTCTGCAACATTCTACATTTATAAGAAGTCTTATGGATTTTACAATGCTTAAGACCCTAACTTCCAAATCCAGTTACTGGAGTTATGTGGCACACAAATGTCATCAAATCCTTCCCCTAAACAAAATACATCCATACAACTTTTGGAATCTCCCTCATCAATTCACATTTCGCCACCACCATCTACAACACTTTTTAGCAAGTCTAAAGCTCCGCCTCCATCATCTGCATTTAAGCCAAAATCCACAGCCACGTTATAACTTCAATTTAAACACACACATTGATCCAAAGAGCAGACAGAAGAAAGATGTGAACCTGAGGTAATCTGGAAGGGCCCCCTATCAAATATTACCACTTTCTCCGTCTGATATTTCTTCAAGCTTTGCGATTGCATCCATAAGAGCTAGTTCATGATCCTACAATTTCCAAGTAAAACAATAAAATCAGCTTCTCTTTTCATTATAGCAACGACCAGATTCAACAGCAAATGTATTGGTTCTTACTCTCAGCACTCTCTTTGCCTTCTCTACCTCTGCTGGGTTGGGGTTAACTGACCCAAAAACTTTTTCTATCTGTTACAAAAATATAAACAAAGTGATAGTCAGATCATAACATATTGCAAACATTCATTTACCATATCGAAAACCTTGGATGATTACCTCTTTTATCAGTGTATCAGTGTGGAGAATTTCAATTTCGCCTAAAGCTTTCTTCCCGATGCCATTCTGTGTCTTTGGTTGCTGCATCTTCATGCTTCCCCTACCTCTACCACCCACATTGCTTGTAGGAACACCACGAGCCACAGATTTTGTACTTCCACGGCCTTGCCCTGGATGTCCTCCTTTACGAGAAACCCCAGGATCTTCACCTTCCCATCTGATATCTCCCGGAGATATCTATATATAAAGAACATTCAGAATCATATATGAAGAAGGATCCAAAAGATGAGCTCTTACAAAAACTGAAATCATAATTACCTCTTTAAGATTAACCCATTCCCAAGTTTCATTCCCAGTGTTAATATCATACACTAAAGCATGCCGCCCCTAATCAATGTTGAATAAAAGGAAATATATAATATCAGAAAAACAGAGATTTGGCACTAAAACACTAATATATATATATAGCACAGAAAGATACGATACCTCAACAGGGTTGTAGTCAGTTATAACAGCTTCATAGAAATGATTGTCCTCAGGCCACTTCGTCCATACCTTCCTTCCAATCAACGGGTCATATGATCCCGATTCACCTGGTTCATTTGTTAAAGCGCCAGCCTGGGGCCTTCCAGCAATGCCTGTAGGTGGGTACTGCATCGACTTCATCGAGCACAAAGAAATGAAATATTCTCACCCCTTAGTCAATGAAGAATATAACAACACGATTCACAGTAAAAACAGTAAAGAGTCATGTAGCATCATGACTTACTGTTTTCGGCTTCTTGGTCTTTGGACCTGGTGGAGGACCTCCCCTTCTGATAGCAGATGAGGATGGTTGCATCGAAGGGTGCATAGAAGGAGATGGTGGTCCCATCGCTAATGAGGCGATTGATTGTGATGTCTTTTGCTTTTTACGTGATCCTGAGACAGCTGGACTCGGAGCATCATGAACCAGCTGAGGAACACTCGACTGAACGTTGTTTACCTTTCTCCATTCCCTGACATGATTTCAAATTAACATTGTTGGCTACAAAGTTGTTTTTGATTGATTGCAGTGATGTTTTAATAACATATGAAACAAACCTTATTCGCCTGATCATTTCATCAGCGTTAACCCTTGATAACAGCTCTCTGTGTTCTTCATCAGACACCCGAAGTTCTTTTCTGAGTTCAGTGATCAAAGTTTCTTTCTCCTGAAGAACAAAAGGAAGAAAGATAAGCTTATCTTGGGTTAGATGGTGAAATTACATAAACATGGAATAACTAAATGATGAAAACAAGCAAAATAAGTACCCAGGTAATAGCATCAGACTGGGCTTTAAAAGCGCGGAGTATCGAGCTGTAAGCTTCTTGCTCAATGAGATGAATTTGAGTTTCCATGTCATTGTGCACACGTGATAAAGGAGCAGAATTGAGAACTGAAGGCCTCCCATTGCCAGCAGGTCTGGTTCTTTGATATCTACCTTGATGTGATGGAGGCAGGTCATCATCCGTACCTGAGTTCACGAAACAAATACATTTACACAATCAAAACATAGTAAATAAGTTTGAAGATAGACGAGAAAAGAGTCAGTAAACAACATTGAACAAGAAGAGAATACTCGAGCTTTTTGAGATAATGCTTTGTCAGTTAAAAGCATTGAACACAATTACATTAAAAAAAAAAAAAAAAAAAAAGCACATCCAAATTGTGGACAGGAGAGAAAGAGAGAATAAGGACAAAAACTACTACTATCATTGAAAGAACATAAGACTCACCACTACTATCAGAAGGTCGGTAATCCATCTGTGTCCTCTCCCCGATTATTCTTTACAGGGAACTTAAAGAAATCGTAACGTGGGATGATACCTGTCTTAGTTGCACCAAAGCACGAGCTGCACAAGCACAACCAAGTAAACAACTTCAAAAAGAGGAAAAAAACCAAAACCTTAACTCTCATAGCAGAGCATACGAAGACCTTCACTTTTCAGGTCAAAACTGGAACTCTCAGAGCACGAAAGGCACTAACTTTTGAACTTTAAACCTTGTTGGCACAGCAAATTACACTATCCAAAAAACGCAGGTCAAAGTTCTTAAACTCAAGCTAAACAGAAATTTATTGCAAGCTCGTACTTTCTGAATCATACAAGAATTCGAAATTTCTACGAACTTTCTGAATTTTCTAATTTCCAAGCAAAGAACAACAATTTCATAAACCCTAATTTCAGACAAAACTAGGCACATCAATGGTAAGCTTTCAAGATGAACAAAACTTGAATTGGGGATGAAGAATGTAAGATCAAGAAGAAGAAAAAAACAGAAAAAAATACCTTGTTTGGATCTATTCTCGAAATCTTCGATCAACCATGGAAAAAATTACTCCCGAGAGATCATAGATTTGAGCAGACAAACACAAATCTATAAAAATCAGAAAGATCAAGGAAGAAGACTCTTCTCTCTCTCGGGTCCAAGTCGAATTTCACAAAGGTTAGGATCTCCAAGAAGAACACGCCGCGGAAAAATTGAAGAATTACAGTAAGAAACAAATCGTGATGAATTTTTCCGAAGAGATCTATGAGTCGCGGACGTGAATCCACTTATTATTTTGTGCCCTAATTTTTTTTTTCCTCAGTTGATAGGTTGGTTTGAGTTACACGAACGACGGCAACTTTTGTCGTTTCACTACGACTTCCCATATCTCTTTTTTGGTTCTATCTTAAACCCGGATTATTTTCGGTTCTGTCTTAAACCCGGTTTAGACAATGTTTTTATTCACAATCAAGAATCGATTTGGATAGAAATATACACAAAACAAAACAGATTAATAAGTAAACCGACATTGTGAATCGATCTGAACCGGTACAAAACCAAAGAAGGTCGGTTCGGTCCAAAAATTGAAAAAATTAAACAAGTTTTCTTTCCAAAATAATAATTTGTGAAGGAAAGAAGAAATGTTGGTGCGTGTGTGTTGTCCGTCGTCTCTCTTCTACCTCCGACCGCTTCATCTCTTCAGTTCAACTTCGAAACTCCCTTTTTGTCCCTCCTTTCGCCGACAATTTCGATTGACCCGATCTTCTTCCTTCGGTCGGATGGAGTCTTCTCCGGCTTCGTCTTCGTCTCCGACGCCTGTAACGGATTCGTCTGCTGATTCTTTAGCGAAAGATCTGCAGAATCAAACTCTTGGAGCTGTTGATGAAGGTGTTAAGGTTAAACGAAAGCTCGAAGATTTTAACTGGGACCACTCCTTTGTTAAGGAATTGCCTGGTGATCCCAGAACCGATGTTATCTCCCGTGAGGTATCTTTTTTTTTTTTTTTTTTTTCGATCTTTGATAGGAGAGAATAAGGAAGAATCTTGATTTTGCTTTTTTTATTTCTCTGTCAGTAATTGATGTGGTTTTTAATCTTGTGATTCATGTCTTAATAGAAAAAAGTTATATTTAGTGTTGTTTAATTTGGAATCATCAAGTTGGTATTTGTACTTTGTTGGTAGAGTGGTTGTGTACTCAGGCGAAAGATTTCATTTTTATTTTTATTTTTCTTCTGTTTCTTGTTGCCCATTTGAAGTTGTCTGCAATGTGTTCTTTCGGAACATTATGTGTGAATCTGCCATGTTTTAGTTGTGCTCATTCATTAATATATTCCCAGTAAGCTAATTTATTGTAATGTTATATATAGTGTTGTTTAATTTGGAATCATGGAGTTGATATTTGTACTTTGTTGGTAGAGTGGATTGTACTCAGGCTAAAGATTTCAATTTTATTTGGATGTTTCTTCTGCTTCTTATTGCTCATTTTGAAGGCTACAAAATTGGAAGTTATCTGGAACGTTATGTGTGAATCTGCCATGTTTTAGTTGTGCTCATTTATAAATTTCATTTTCTTGTTTATTGTAATGTTCAGGTATTGCATGCTTGCTATTCAAAAGTTTCCCCATCAGTAGAAGTAGATGATCCTCAGCTTGTAGCATGGTCTGATTCTGTTGCAGAGCTTTTGGATTTGGATCCTAAAGAGTGAGTTTGATTCTTTATGGTCAGACTAAAGTCTAAGTGTTTGGTGCAGAAGATAATTGGGTTTTCACTGTCTTTGTTAAACACTTAATTGACGCCATTGTTTCCAATTCACCTTCTTAAGAGTGTTGCACTTTAATATTAGTTGCTATTTCGAAACCCTTTTCTCTTTCTACTTTTGACTTATGGCAAAATTCTTTGGAACTTTCAGATTTGAAAGGCCAGATTTCCCTCTCATGCTGTCCGGTGCTAAACCTTTGCCAGGAGCGTATGTGTTCCTTATCCAAATCCGATTTTTAAGTCCGACCTTCTCAAATCCAAAGTCTCTATTCTCAGATATTGGTATATTTTTGCTACAGAATGCCTTATGCTCAATGCTATGGAGGACACCAGTTTGGCATGTGGGCTGGTCAACTAGGTGATGGTCGTGCCATAACTCTGGGAGAGGTTTTGAACTCCAAAGATGAAAGGTGGGAACTTCAGCTTAAAGGTGCAGGTAGGACTCCATATAGCCGTTTTGCTGATGGGCTCGCAGTGCTCCGTAGTAGCATCAGGGAGTTCCTTTGCAGTGAATCTATGCATTGTCTTGGAATCCCTACCACGCGTGCCCTTTGTCTTCTAACCACAGGTCAAGATGTCACTCGCGACATGTTTTATGAGTATGTCCAAAACCTTCCAGACTCTTTATGTTCGTCCTCTGCTTAAAAGTTCACATCTCCAACAAGTATAAAAAAAATTTTAGGCCTCATATGATTAGGGAGTGAACATGGGCATGATCAACTTGGAAGTATTTAACCAACTGGACTAAGCCTCTAGTAGAGAAAAATTTATCTAGAAAATTTGGCTTCTAGATGGTTGACTACTCCTATTGTTTTGCATTTTGCATTTGCAGTGGCAATCCGAAGGAAGAACCTGGCGCAATTGTTTGCAGGGTTTCTCAATCATTTCTCCGCTTTGGGTCATACCAAATACATGCTTCTAGAGGAAAAGAGGATCTAGATATTGTTCGGAAGTTGGCAGACTATGCCATTAGGCATCATTTCCCACATATAGAGAGCATGGATAGAAGCGATAGCTTATCTTTCAAAACCGGTGATGAAGATGATTCGGTTGTGGATCTGACTTCCAACAAATATGCAGGTATTTACCTAATGAATTATTCGTCAAAATGCAGCAGGAAATGTTCATTATTTTCTTATCTGAATCAGCATTGACATTTGTATCACGTATTATACTTTTGCTATTGGTAATTGTTATATTGATGGTCAAGATTGAACTAACTTGTGCTTTTTTTGATAATATTAGCATGGATTGTTGAAATTGCTGAGCGTACAGCTACCTTAGTTGCAAGATGGCAAGGTGTAGGTTTCACCCATGGTGTGCTCAACACTGACAATATGAGCATTTTGGGTCAAACCATTGACTATGGCCCATTTGGGTTCTTGGATGCTTTTGATCCAAGTTACACCCCGAACACCACAGATCTCCCAGGAAGAAGATACTGTTTTGCAAATCAGCCTGACATCGGTTTGTGGAATATTGCTCAATTTTCTAAGGCTCTGGCAGTTGCTCAGCTGATTAATCAAAAGGAAGCAAATTACGCCATGGAGAGGTAACTTTGTTGTCACTATTGATTTGGAGCACTATTCTTAATTATATTTGTAGGAACTACTAAAGTAGTTGAGGGGCTCATGATCAGGTACGGTGATAAATTCATGGATGAGTATCAAGCCATAATGTCAAAGAAGCTTGGTCTTTCTAAGTATAACAAGGAGGTCATTAGTAAACTTCTGAACAATATGTCTGTTGATAAAGTTGATTACACAAACTTCTTCCGGCTTCTTGCAAATGTTAAAGCAAATCCCAACACACCCGAAAATGAGCTATTGAAACCCTTGAAAGCTGTGCTTTTGGACATCGGAAAGGAGAGAAAAGAAGCATGGATCAAATGGATGCGAAGCTATATACAAGAGGTACAAATTCGTTTCTTATCCCAAAGATATCATCTTCAGTTCTTTGTAGACTATAATTTTACTTTCCACATTAGTAAACTTCCGAACAATATGTCTGTATCTTCCTGGCTAATGGAACTCCTTGTGTGTGAATTTGAAATTGCAGGTGGGTAGTAGTGAGGTATCAGATGAAGAAAGAAAAGCAAGAATGGATTCAGTGAACCCAAAGTACATTCTGAGGAACTATCTGTGCCAAAGCGCCATAGATGCAGCTGAACAAGGTGATTTCTCAGAAGTCATCAATTTGATCCGTCTAATGAAACGGCCTTACGAGGAACAGCCGGGGATGGAGAAATATGCTCGGTTGCCTCCAGCCTGGGCTTACAGGCCAGGCGTCTGCATGCTTTCTTGTTCCTCTTAGTTCTCCTTCCTACTTTTGTTTTGCTATTTATATAGAAAGAAAGAGGAAAAAGTAATACACTCTTATATGTGTATGGCTGTAATGCTTTTAAAGTGACAAGAACTTTATGTTTTCACTATTTTATTTTCACATTGAATAAAGATTTCAAAAGTACATATAAATTCCCATGAGCAAAGCTCAAGAAAAGAACTCAAGAAGCATCATCTTCTGCGTTAAAAAAAGCTTGATATCGAATAAAAGGGGTGAAAGGCCATTCGATTGAACTTCATATCTCAACATACAAGAACAAGGCTCAAATCAAGTTAAGTAAAATCTTTTACTAGCATTGACAGAAATTTGAAACTGAGTTTGCTGATTCCAGAATGCAGCCTTCAAGCGCATAACAACAAATCATCCGAGTGTCAGCTCCAAACACATGCTCCTGAGCTCACATTCTAGGATCAGAGAGAATCACACAATATAGTCAACTATAAATAAAAGATCTAAGAGAAAGCTAAAAACATTTTGTGGCGTACATTTCAATAGCCCGAGGGGTAATGGGAACCACATCAGAAGGTGTCACAAGGGCATCGATCAGAACATCCTTCGGTGTCACAGGTATACTTCCATCCTCAAGAATTTGATTAGAGTATGACAATGCAACTGCAGTAAGGAAAAAAGAACAGTGATTAGCTAAAATTTCTATTTGAAAACATTCTGTAGTATAAATTTGATTGTGGTCTCTATACCCATAAGTGGATATCTCCAGTCCTTCTCCTTCGCACGGTCCTGGTATCTCTTCAAGAAAGTGTCGTAGTAGCTTTTACCCATATGAGTTATCCATATTAACAAGTAAGGAGTAAGATTAGAATATGACAAAGCTTTTCTAGTTGCAAGTATGAAACTAAATTCTTTGGGGATGGCAAGATTTTGTATTATGACAGAAGGTTAGAGAAGAAGTGAGACTAATGATGTGCAATCGCTTTACAAAATCATACAACGACAACAAATGCTCAATAAAAGTTTCATAATTTGCGGATATGATACTGCTTTAAGATCTTCAGCAGTGCCATTAGTTTGAATCTGTAGAAGTATAGAACCATGAAGAAAAGAAAACTTAAGGTCAATGCAAACTTACCCACCACCACGACCTAAACGTCGCCCACACCTGTCAAACGCAAGACCTGACCACAAGGATTTGCAAATAAAAGTTGATTAGATACAGAGATAAGGGAAAGTTTTGGCAATGAAACAGTTTCTCCATACCTGGCAAGATAAACAAATCGATCGGTTCCTCTGCTTGCAACACTGTCAATAGATAGAAAAAAAAAGGTTTTAACTGCAAGGGGCTTTGTACTCACTATGTGAAGCTTATAGCGATGGCAACATAGATTAAAAGAACACTACCATCTTCACGTTCATTCCCTTGCGCATCAACAGGAGCTGGTTCCAGAATTTTCATGGAGTTTGCAATGAGGTCATCCATATGGGATATGTGCAGCATACGCATGTTACTATTCTTATCCTCCACCCAAGGGACATATAGCTTTTTCTTAGCCATAGTACTTGAATCTAAATAACAAAACAAAAAAAAAATGGAAAACGAATCACATCAGAGAAAAGATGCAGAGGGAGATTCCATCCCTATGTTACAATGATGTTCTTTAGTTTGGTCTGTTACTGGTTTCTCTCAGTTCCCACTGAGTATACAGAGTAAGTACTAATTCATTTGTCCTAATGATGATGGTTATGCTATTAAGCCAAGTAATTAGTGATTACAATTTTTCAATTCTGCAACATTGTTATTAATCAATCTCATGAGAATGAAATTCCAAAGAGAGATGTACCAGGACGTTGCAGAATCTCAGACAGGATTTTAGAAGTGTCGACTTCATTGAGAGACTTGCAGCTAATGTAAGCACACAGTCCCCGACATGATTTGAACCAGGGAGCTTCAAGAACAGTCTTTTGAATCGCATCATCTACAATTCAAGGCAACCTGAGATTAGATTACTATCTGTTCCAAGACCAAATAATAAAAAAAGAAGGGAGAGATTGAACCTTGTTGGGTTCGGAGAGAAGGATCCATGGCTTTTAGGGATTTGCGAACAGTGGACCGGACGACCCGTTTCTGTTTGAGAATGGAATCGAGTTCCTCTTGGCTTTTGTTAGTGGTGGTGGTGCTCATGGCTACGGGTGATAATCTGAAAACGGGTCGGGTCGAGATCTTGGGGAAGAAGAAGGTTGGTGATGATGATCTTAGTAGTAATGGTGTCGTGATACAAAAGACGCGAGCTCCACTCATTTACAGTACAAAACAGTTCTCCTTTTTTTTTTTTTGTTTATCAATAAGCTTATCGTATCTTTAACTCACTGATACGTTGAAATTTTCAGGGAGTCCATACAGTCATACAACATCAAAAATCATCTGATTGCCATAAACCAGGGATACTGCCAATCCCTAAGACTGGGCTCTAAATCAGGTGTCGTCCTCAGACTCCGATGGTCCCGCTAGCAGTAGTACTGGTCCCGCAGTGCAGTAGCACCGTCTAGGACTGATGGTTAATCCACGGAGAAGATCTTTTTATCAGCTGAGCTGTGCAATCGCAGTTAGCCTCGATGCTTATTTTGAGACATGCAAAGTTTTCTCTCTTTTTTTTTTTTTTTTTTTTTTTCTTGGGATTTTTATGGTTTGAGTTTTAGATCTCCCACGGTTTATATTTAAGAAGTTGACTAGTTTGTTATAATTTACGATTTGTGGACTAGTTGTTCCACCAAAACTAAGAGGGGTGAACATACATATGTGAAGCAAAAGGAAAAACAAAGAAAGAAGCGGTTTGTCTTTTGGAAGTGAAACAAAGTCGCGGTACGATCAAATTAGCTCTCTAAATAGCAACGAACATATCACATCCAAAGGACAAGTTTTTAACATATAATAAGTGAGAGAGAGAGAGAGAGAGAGAGAGAGAGACATAGAGAGGTCTCCCTCCATAAAGGGAATTTCATTATCCCTTTCCTTCCATCTCCAGCATCGAATGGGGAACAAAAAGCCTCAACCTGAATTTCATGGATTTGGTGGCCATTCTCATCCAGAGCATATATACCAAACTCATCCCACAGCATATAGACTTCATTATGTAAGTAAGTAAAAAAAAAAACACAAATCATAAAATGACAAGTATACAAAGCAGCATTGCCAGCCTGAAAGATCCATTATCAAATCAATCTTTCGAACCACAAGTTAAGAGATATCAGATTTTAATGTTATAGTTTACAGAAAGAAAGATGCCAAATTTCTCTTTATTTCACACAGCAAGTAGAAGTGATGACACTCAAAAAGTGAGTTTTGAGAGATTCTTCGCTAAAGCTCTCTCCTTCATTGCCAATGTCAAAGCTCTGGTTTTCTCCATTAGTCTCGCTACTTTGGCTGAATCCTTAAAACACAAAAGCTTTAGGGGGTAGACTAGCCATGTAGCGCTTGTGTATCTCCTCCGCAAGCTCAGGTTTACCTCTCACAAAATTATCATTTGCATATTCCCATCGCTCCTCCTCAGACTCAACTTTTTTAAAGCCCTACATATATATTACATGAGAAGATCAAAATATTGTTTCCTTAGCTTCCTTTTCAAATTAACTAATTCAATCAACAAAAAATACAAACAAACAAAAAAAAACTTACAAAGGTATCAAGCATGAAGGTGAATTTTGACAGCTTCTGGCTTAGAGAGAATTTGGGAAGAACATGTGTGCATAACTCAGTTTGATTCCAAACGATGAAACTCTTGCCGCTCTCACTCCACGAGATTATTGCATCCATTGAAGTATCATCCACCATCTCGTATAATCTTGATGGGAAACTACGAAATGGCCTAATCGATGATCTTGAGGATCCTCCACAATTATTATCACGAACCATCCCTACCTATTCACCCCCTTCAAATCTTCTAATGAAGAAACCCTAAAAGTAATTAATCCACCACCAGCAGCAGATCATCAAATCAGTTACGCGACCAAACAATAAAGTTCTATTGTAGAAAGAAAAAATATGATCTCGATTGTCAAAAAAAAAAAAGAAAAATATATGATCTCAGAATCGACAGAGCCTCTTTGTTTGTGAGAGGGTTCTGGTTCAATCAAATGTAAAATATACAATTGAGTCGGTTTACTTTACTTGTACCGTCCAAACTAAACCATGTATACTAACACGGCATATGCAATGTCTAGCGCTGTTATGTAATATAGAAACTGGTGGATATGTACAAGACAATGTCTTTCTTTTTTTTGGTCCGAGTAATGTATATATGATTAACTATCTCTCGATGGTTAGTGTCTAGATTATAAAACCATGGATAATTGTTTGTGTATGAATCAGCTCTTTTTTGGGGTTAGATTCGTGAAATTTAATTTGTGTGGATGGTTACCAATCACAAATTAAATTTTGTATACAGATACCCTAACTTACGTTAACTCCGTTGTGATAATATGGAATCAGCTGTTGCACACGTGAACTACACCATCTTCCCCAGGGCATGTGACACTCTTCCAAAATTCTCACAATTATGAAAGTCGTGTATCTCATATTTGATTTCGAGATTCCATCGGGAGTTGTTAGGTTTCGTGTGCGCTAGTTACGATAAGTGGCTTTGTGAATCAATGAGACGAGCCAGAATTCCAGAACTGATCTGCCCATATTGGTTCTAATGGTAAAAGTGGAGAGATATAAGTCCAAGAAACAAGATTAGAATCCTAGTTCATATTTTTAGGGCCAGCTCTAGCTCGAGCTCACTAATGAGGGTTATTACTTATAGCAATTGGTTTTGTTCAAGTCGACCTCAAATATGTAATCTACACCATATAATGTATCGACTAATCAAAACCACCGAAGAAGATTATGACTTTCCTCCAAGTAAGTAAAAGTATTATTTACTGTAAATGTGGTTAGTTTAATAAAACAATTGAAAGCTAAATAAAAGATAGATTTTTCACACACAAAACCATCAAAAAAGGAGAAATTTATTTAGAGCGAATAACATGTTAATTACGTTACCTTATGTATAAAAAGCTAGAAATTTACAAAAACATGTAAAACAATATTTTTATCCGTTACTTATATCAATTGATTTTATTTAAGTCGAGCTCAAGTCTGTGATCCGACACCAAAAATCCAATAGAGTCGACTACCCAAAACCATTTTTCAAAATCACCACTTTTTCACCAATTTTTTTTTTATGTATTACAAGTATGGTTAGTTTAATCAAACAATATAAAATAATATATATTTTAAGAGATTTTGCCTCTATACCTATCAAAAACTAAATAGAGAAAAAAACATATTGATCACGTTGCCTTATAAACGTGTAGGTCACGTTACCATAAAAATTGGCGGTAATTTATAGCATTTGGTTTTGTTCAAGTCGAGCTCAAATATATATCTATATAATGTAGCGACTAATCACAATCATTTTTAAAAAGATATTTCGCGCATGAAAAAACCGTATTGATCACGTTACCTTTTAAACGTGTAGATCACATTACCATAAAAATTGGGGGTTATTTATAGCATTTTGTTTTGCTCAAGTCGAGCTCAAATATGTATCTGTATAATGTAGTGACTAATCACAATCATTTAGAAGAAAAAAAGATTTCGCGCGTGAAACAGACGTATTAATCACGTTATTTTATAAACGTGTAGATTACGTTACCTTTAAAATTATATATCTAAATTTACAAAAAACATGTAAAACAATCTCTAACATACAATAGTTCTAATGTATTATACAAATCTATATCTAAATATATGGTCATTAAAATCAAGATATATGAATCCAAGACTATTTTCGATAAATTAAGAAGTTTAAACTGGATTTGAAAAATTTGAAGCAAACCGAATCAACTGATATTAAATTTTAAAGCTATCCAAGACTTTTTTTTTTACATCTTTCTTTATTAAATTTTGTGTTTTGAACAAAGATTTTAGTAAAAAAGGAAAAATACTTTTGACTAAAAAAAACTAAAAAGGGAAGAAAATAATAAATTCCCTCCAAGCGGAACGGACACGAGGGAAACATTTCAATTTGCCTCCCAAACGAAAACAATTTTTTTCACAGAACCGCCACAACGCTTTGATAAAATAAAAAGGCTCTCTCTCTCTCTCTCTCATCTCTCTCGATGATAATCTCCAAATCCTTCAAAGCACCACCGCACAAATCCTCCGCCAGATCTTCTTCTTCGTCGGTGATCTCAAACCATCAGCAAATGGAGAGCCACCTGAAGCGCCAGCGAACCACACGTGTCTCCACCAGGAACTTGAAGCGAAAACTCAATCGCAACACAGCAGATGCTGCGTCACTCGTCAAGGCGGCTAACGAAGAACAGCAAAGTCTCGTCCGCGCGATCCGCAGCCACATCGATGTTCTTAACTCCGTCTTCTCAGATGATGATGAATTTGATCTCGAAGCTGTTGAAGACGCTGCTGGTGATCTCGCCGACCTGGCTAAAATCGGTACCGTACTCTCGTCGCTTTTCTCCTCTTAATCTGTGGTTTTATTGAACTCAGATCTGCTCTCCTTGCTTGCTATAGTCTTTGATTTTGGATTAATTTGTTTTTATCATCTGTTTTATATAGACGAAAATGTGGAAATCATCGTTGAAAATGGAGCTATCCCTGCGTTGGTGAAATATTTGGAATCTCCGTGGGATTCAGAAGTTGCCGGCGGTGATGCTCCCAAATCTTGCGAGCATAAGTTAGAGAAAGATTGTGCTATTGCTCTCGCACTCATTGCTGCGATTCAGGTAACTCGTCTTCAATTGTGATTGGTGAAATTGTGGATTGAGATCTTGGATTTTAGAAATTAGAAATTTGAAATTAGACCATGTCTTAGCATTCGAATTTTGAAATTTGGCAATTTTGCAACTATCTTTGTTTAATTTTTTTAATTGGAGTTTTGTGTACTGATGTGAGCTTTTTTTTTTTTTTTTTTTTGTTTCTGTTAAATAGCCTGGTTACCAGCAGCTCATTGTGGATGCTGGAGCTATAGTTCCCACCGTGAAGTTGTTGAAGAGACGGTGTATTTGTTGTGACACTACGGCTGCTAATGCTGTTATTAGGAGAGCAGCTGATATAATCACTAATATTTCTCATGACAATCCAAGGATTAAAAAATACATAAGGTACTAGTAGTGTCTGATATTCGTTATTGGTTATGGTAATGACTTTGCTGTTTTTAGTTAACACGTTTGATAAATTTCTTTTCAGGGTTGAAGGTGGCATTCCACCACTTGTTGAGCTTCTAAATTTTCCGGATGATAAAGTACAGAGGGCTGCTGCAGGGGCCTTGCGAACAGTTTCTTTTAGAAACGACGAGAATAAGATCCTAGTATGTTTTTTTTTTTTTACTACGATTATGTTTTGTTTAGGCTTGTAAGAGGCATGTTTCTCACATTATATAAGCAACTGTGTAGATTGTGGAGTTGAATGCTTTGCCTACGCTTGTATTGATGCTTCAGTCTTCAGATTCTTCTGTGCACGGTGAAGCGGTTAGTTCTTTATCTTGCTTTGGATTGTTTCAATCGGTTTGCTTTGTTCAGTTCCTTCTAATTTACTATGGTCTTTTCAGATTGGGGCAATCGGAAATCTTGTCCACTCATCTCCTGACATCAAGAAAGAGGTCGTCCGTGCTGGTGCCTTGCAACCAGTAATTGGACTACTTAGGTATGATTATTTATCTGTCTTCTTTTCTTCTTCTGCTGAAACACTTAAAAATTTGAAATATGATTTGTAACTGTTGGCATAATATCTGCTATAGCTCCACTTGTTTGGAAACACATAGAGAGGCAGCATTATTGATAGGTCAATTTGCTGCGCCTGATTCCGATTGCAAGGTATGACCTTGTCTCTTTCTTGATATGCTGTATTTAAACACGCTCACTCAAACTCAGTTTTTTTTGACGATATAAATGGATGGATTCAAACTAGAGAACATATTAAACAGAACTCGCAACATAATCATGCAGGTGCACATTGGCCAGAGAGGTGGCATTACACCCCTGATTAAGATGCTTGGATCATCAGATGAGCAGGTCGTGGAGATGTCAGCTTTTGCTCTTGGTCGTTTGGCCCAGGTAACTATGTTTTTGAATTAGCATCTGAATGTTGATCTGGTATTATCAGACCTTTTGTGTTAGGAACAAAAATTCGAACTTTTATGCTTAATGCATGTCTGATGTTTTGAATGTTGCAGGACGCACACAATCAAGCTGGCATTGCACATAGAGGAGGTATCGTCGCGTTACTAAATCTTCTTGATGTGAAAACGGGGACTGTGCAACACAATGCCGCATTTGCCTTGTATGGCCTTGCAGATAACGAGGTAAACCATACTCGCGATATATAGTTTTATATACAGCTATATATTTTGCTCACTTGACATACCATGAGTATTTAATATATTTTTCTGTGAATAGGAAAACGTAGCAGATTTCATTAAGGCTGGAGGAGTTCAAAAGCTTCAAGATGACAACTTCACTGTTCAAGTATGCATTTGACTGCTTATATTTGCAAAATCAATCTATAAAATTTTCAAACTCTAATTACAAGTATTCTATTTGCAGCCGACTAAGGATTGTGTGGTGCGGACATTGAAGAGGCTACAGAACAAAATTAATGGACCAGTGAGTACCTATATCTATTGACCTTCTGGCTCTCGATTAAGTTTGGCGATGGTTTTAATCCCTTGATGTCTTACCCTTCTCAGGTACTAAACCAATTATTATACCTAATGAGAACCGCCGAGAAGACTATAAAAACACGAATTGCTCTTGCTCTTGCACATCTTTGTGACCCTAAAGATGGAAAAGTTATTTTCATTGATAACAAAGGTAAGAATCTCATATTCAGAATTTTTTTTTCTAATTAGTATTTTCTTTTGTTGGTTTGCTTTTTCTGATCTATAGACGATACTAATGCAGGAGGAGAACTTTTGTTGGAACTTCTCTATTTCTCAAGCGTCAAGCAGCAGAGATACAGTTCAAGTGCTTTATACGAATTAGCTACAAAAGCTACATCCTTTGCAACAGAGGACTCAGCTCCTGCCTCACCCACCCAACAGGTAAATAATTTTCATTTCTTCTTTTAGCAACTAATAATTTCTGATTCGAGGTCTTAACTTGTTATTGATTATTATACTGAAGGTATTTTTGGGTGAAAAATTCGTGAACAACCCTACTTTGTCCGATGTCACATTTCTCATTGATGGTATAACATTTAATCCCATTTATGTTTCACTAAATCCACCTATGATAACCTTCTTCAACTGAGTATATCCATGTCATATGGCAGGTAAACAATTCTCTGCTCACAAGATTTGTTTGGTAGCTTCCTCTGATATATTTCGTGCAATGTTTGATGGTCTATACAAGGTAAGATTCTGAAATTTTGATTGTGGAAACTTATCTCATCATCATAATATCTTCACTCAACTAACTAGTGAATTGGTTTTAGGAACGCAATTCCCCAAATGTGGAGATCCCAAATATAAGATGGGAAGTGTTTGAGCTTATGATGAGGTATATATACACAGGGAGAGTTAGCATCCCTAAACATTTGGCTAAAGATCTGCTTGTAGCAGCTGATCAATATCTTCTCCAAGGCCTCAAACGTCAATGTGAATACACAATTGCTCAGGTAACAAACGCCAGACCAAGATCTTACATTTACTTTCTTGACAGAGCGACTAATCTCTCTGTGTGTGTTTTTCAAAAAATAATAAAACGGACTTTACTTGTGCAGGAAATCTCTCTTGATAAGATACCAGAGATGTATGAGTTAGCAGATACATTCAATGCTTTAGCCTTAAGACGAGCTTGCACTCTCTTTGTTCTTGAGCATTTCACTAAGCTCAGCACTCAATTATGGTATGCAAAAAAAATCAATACATCATTTTAGACTTTTTTTTTTTGGAAATTTAACTTCTTCTTTTTGAGTCAATTGAGGTTAATTATATTATGCAATGCAGGTTTGCACAGTTTGTCAAGCGAATTGTACCTGAAATCCGGATTTACATCACTGATATTCTCACCAGGCCGGTTGAAGCAAGCACCCCAACCCATGTATAAAATAATATGTAACTAGGTTCCGGTTTAATTGAGATTGTCGATTTATGTGACTCATTAGATGAAGTTGACTTTTGTTTTTGATGGTATATAAACCGCTCAGACTCAGCACAATAATATCAAAACTTAGTTTATAAATGACAGTTTTTAGTTTTACAAATGGGTGAATAATCAATCACTAATCAGAGTAGTAGCCGAAACTGTTTTTTTGGTTTTCTGGTCATCCATGCAAGAAAAAGGAATAAAAAAAAGATAAAATATTTAAGGGGAAAAAGAAAAAGGAAAAAGCCCTAATAATGGAGTATCTCAATAGGGCTTATTAAAGGCCCAAACGTGTGCCGCCGACGAGAGAGAGAGAAGCATCGTGGTGCGTAAACATAAGCCGCAAGTCTCTGAGTCTCTCACGACACCGCCGTTGAATCTGCATTCCTCTATTTACTCTCGTCACGTCCTCCATTTTTTTGGTTTATCACGCTTAACCAAGATCTTGAATTTGCCGACCTGACCTATCTAGGTACTTCTCTCTTTCCCAGTTTTCACAATTTCATTCCAATCTTTGATGAGCATCGAGTCACAAACTTATATAGTGCGTTTCCTTCATCTGTTTCCTCAATTTTTGTCACCACGGTGCCAAAAACTGCCATTCTTGTGTCGTCTCTTAATTCCAATTTTATATTTTAATTTGACTCCGATGTACGTTTCGTTTGGAATTAGAAATTTCCGTGATTTGATCTTTCATCAAACGTTGTGAACATCTTCATCATAGCTAAAATCAATGTTTATGGACCAAATGATTTGGTTTGGATCTAGTTTTGTCTTACCCACCTTTATAGTACAAACCTTGTCTGAGAAATCCTTTTATTTCTTGTAATAAAATCATTCATGTGTTTGGTATTTTGATACGTTTGTTCTGTGTATTCATTCTTCAATCTATTGGTATTTTTTTTAGAGAGTCTTGATGGTAAAAGCATACAGACAAGAGCATGTGTACAAGCATCCGTGGGAGCGGGTGAGTGCTGCCTCATGGAGGAAGTTTGCAGACCCTGAAAACAAACGAATCCTCTCTCACATCCTTGAAGTCGACACCTTGAACCGGAGACTTGACACTGACACCGGTAAACTACACACCACGCGTGCTCTCACCATCCATGCTCCTGGTCCTTGGTTTCTCCACCGGATCATTGGCCAGGACATCTGTCACTGTGTTGAATCTACTGTTGTCGATGGCAAATCACGTTCTATGCAGGTATCTATCTTCCTCGCCTGTTCTTTATGCCTTTCCCCCCCCCAAAGTTTGTCATTTGTATATAAGGGAGCTTAATTGGGATAAACAACCATAGATAACTGTTTAGTTTAGCTTAATCAGAGCTGGTGAAACACTTAGTCGAAAGATCAATATAGTAAGATGAGATGAGGAACTGGTATTATTAGTTTGTTGTAATCTGTTTGATTGGCATGATGTATCATCTGCTTGTAGTTAGAAGGCATAAATAACAACCTTAGAGGGGTGTTTAGATTACTAGTAAGCTAGTATGACAGGGGAGAAAGACGTCTAACTATCTTGATTTCGTTCTTGTTTTTTGGATATGGATGAAACGGTTCTAATACAGCTAACAACAAAGAACATTAGTCTCAAAAAGTTCATTGAAGTGGAGGAGAGGATAAGATATGATCCGCATCCAGAAAATCCATCGGCCTGGACGGTTTGTAGCCAGGAGACGAGCATTAGGATCAAACCCTTGTCGGCTCTGGCCTCAATGGCTGAGAAAGTTGAGCAGAAGTGCGCTGAGAAATTCATGCAGAATAGCGCTAAAGGACGAGAGGTTATGGAGAGGATTTGTAAGTATATGGAAGCAGAATCCGCTCCAATCTAAAAAAAGATCCAAACTTATTAGATTCCAGTATCTTGGTTTTTGATTCTTGAATGTTTTTTTTGTAAGTCAAGAGGGCTCTATGTTTTTTTGGATCATGTTTAATAATAAGTTTACAAAACAGTTTAGAAATCAAGCTGCTGTTTGTTTCAGCAGCTCCTCCTGTTTTGTGTTAACAACTGGATGTTAAAGCTGAGAAGCTTTTGTCCAAAATTTTGAATCTAAATCCAAATGGATGGAGTTTATATTTCTAGTGATTTGTACAGATTTAATAGCCTTTAAAAGTAAAGTTTTAAACCAATAATATGTATTATGTATGATCATGTACTGTATACAAGTTTAACACACCTTAAGAGCTACATGGAGCGGGTGGCACCTACCTTAGCAAACTCATCACAGTGAACAAGCTTGAAAATGAAATCTCGGGCTCAATTACAATATTACATATGCACGAACATGGTCTACATTACATTACATGTGTTTTAAGAAAACGACACTGGATCATTAAAGAACTGATGCAGAACTTTGGCTGCAGAACAGAGTTCTCTTTTCTTTTTTTTGAGCCAAATCACCATCAGTGCTGAACTGCTGCCTGCTGGTAGCAAGAAAATAAATAAGAATGGCTGTATTTTTTTTTTGTTATGTCATTTTCTACTATTGACTAATTGACTTTCTTGAAAATTCAGATTTCATCCAACTAACTTTCTGATTTACATGATAGCTAGCTCCTGTAGTTTTCTTACAACTTTCGGTAGGTTAATTAGTTCGAGACTATGAAATGCTAACCACACCTAAAAGGCTAAAAAGCATTATTTCTCAAATAACTAAAAAGATTTTTTTCACTGTTAATAAATTTCAGCATGAGCTTATCAGAGAATATACGCTCCAAATTGTATACATATATATATGTATCCTGAACTATACAACTTAACTTTATTTCTCTATGTATATATAGTATATAAATTATTATTACATTCTATTTTTTATAACTAATTTACAATAATTCAGCTGGGTGAGAATAATTAAAAAGAAGAGTAGATTTGCATTTGAGTGAGAATATGCTCAAAATTTTCGGTGGATTTCTCGATGGGATGCGAATGCACTCCTTCGTAGGTTGTCACGATGACTTCTTGGTCCGCTGTTAATCTTTGCACTTGCTTCTTCACGTTGCATCCTTTATATGTGCACCTATAGTAACTCCTGCACATTTATATAGTTTTTTCAGTATTATTATATTTCAAGACACATTCCTATTTGATGTGATCAATAACTATTCTTGAGTCTGTTTAGAAGAATAATTAACTTTCATTAACATGAATAGTTCACCAAAGGATTTTCAGTTTAATTCAGTGATAGAATAAAACATAAGGAATAGAAATCAAAACTTGTTGTGAATGCTATATACATAATTTAGTGGCGTTTTTAGAAGAGTAATTAATCTTCAAAACAATCAGATTTATATGATTTTCACTTAATTACGGATTTTTTTTAATATTGATTAAACTATTACATATATAGAACAAAAATAAGATCATGGCATGGGTCTCGTAGTGTATGGAAGATGAAGACCATATATTCAAATTTTACAAATTAAACTAGAACAGATGATCAATCTAGGTTGATTATATATACATATATATATATATATAGGCGTTACTATATCTTTTATTTATGTTCAATAAAAAAAAATTAGGAGTTAGTAACAAACGGAAGAGAATTAATTAATTAAAAGGGGTCGAGAAAAGGAACCTAGGGAACTTGTTGTTCTTGACGGCCTTTTGTCCATACTTCCTCCAACGATAACCATCATCAAGAATATCAACTTGGCTCCTTGTCTGAAACGCACACCTTTGTTTCTTCTTCCCCTTCTTTTTCAACTCGATATTGCTTCTCGAACTACCTTCTGATCTAGCCTTTGATCCCTCATCTTCTTCGCCTTGATCATGCAACTCATGATCCCGTTTTGATAGAGATTTTAGCGACAAAAACGACGGAGCATACAACGACCCGTTATCATATCCCTCCATAATATTCACCTATTTAAGTGTAGAGTAGTTTTTACTAACAACACAGACGGATCCACACCTGAATTCCAAAAGAAGAAGAAGAAGAATAATTCTTTTGTTGTTTTGTTTTGTTTGATTGGGGGGTATATAGGTTGTTGTTAGCAAGATATTTTTTTATTTTTTTTTGTGAAAAACATATTAAAGATTAGTCTATATTATATAGACATATTTAAGGCAGACTATGAAGTCAAAGATGTAGAGGCGGCCCGCTCCTAATCGTTAAAGAGAAGCTGTGTCGTAGACGTCACGTAAGGATTAAGCATTTTAATTACATATTTTTACATTTACGCACATTAAGCCTAATCCATAGTATTCGTGAAAGTTATATACACAGTAACATAGATTATTAGACTATATTGTCTCAAGAAAGAGACTACATGTAACGAAATCACAGAACAAAAAGAAATTCATATGTATATGGATAAGGAGATCAGATCTATATATACAAGAACGTACGTATACTATTGAAAGTGCTTTTAGAAAAATGCGCATTAATAAATCTTATTTTAATAAATTATTGCAAATTTAGCTAGGGAGGAAAGACTTATTGGTGATCTGACGTAAGAATCAATTACTCATTTTGTCGAAGTAGATTAAGAAAACTAGAAAAGGATGCATGCACCGACGTAACGAACATAGATTTTTTTTTTTTACCAATGGATTGTGGAGATTAATTTACCAACGAATGAATCGCCTCAATTTTTCTCGAATGATGTCATAAAAGTAGGGGTTACGTTTTCGTTTTCTATTTATCATACGTCATATATGGATCTATTGTCGAACGTCATTTTACCCGTGCATATTTTATAAATTATCTTTTTATTGAGTTTGATCAATCAAAGTCTACTATGTTTGAAATCCACATACATGATATAAAAAACTTCCTTAATAAATTAATGTGATAGGATGGTTCTTAATTATACACACAAGTCTGTTCCAAAGTTTTTAATACACGAGTTGTTTTTTATCCATGGTCCATCAAATTTTATTGACTAGTTACACGTGGAAAATAAAGGAAAAGTATGTAGTTTGAATCGGTTTCTTCGTTCCATTGCTATATAAACGATGACTAAAAGATGTTCATAAGCATTGATTGCGAGATATATATCATATATTATTATATGGTTATATAAGTTATAATATATTGCATGATGAATAAAAATACCAGTTTGTTGTTTTTTTCTCGAATTATTTACCAATTGAGTAGATATATATTTTGACGCATTTTGGTATTTTTTTGTTTCTTTCCTTTTTTGCTTCCTTGGCGAGATAAAGAAAAGTAAGACTATTTCCGTGGCTTGTTTTGGACGTCAGTAAAAATATTCATATGGTAGTCGAGGAATTTTTGTCAAACTTTTAAACCCTTGTAGAAGTGGAACAAGATAATTTTATTTTTACCCGGCGCAGACGACGTGATTGATAAATAATTATTCTCCGAGGTTGAAAGTTGGAACCAGTAACCAATTATTAATTAATTTCAAACAGGAAAACAAAAGTAGCACACCATTTACTGTTGCTAGTCCATGTTTGCTTGACGACCATTCAAAGCCCCCAAAAGTAAAAAAGAAAAGGTAGGAAGGAGTATATCATTATTATCAAGAGATCATATGTTTGAATATAGACTATACAGTATGTTATAATAACCCCTAAGAATATTCTTGGAAGACGCACGTGTTCTTCTTTTACGATCGCTCTTTTCCTACTCTTCTCGCAGCCTCTCTATATAATCTGTTTGGAAAAGAACATCTAATAATAACCTTGTTAATGTGGGATATGCTGTGTAAAAACTTTGGGCCTGTTATGTGAGTCGATATTTGTTGTTGGGCTTAACAAGCATTTGGTTAGTACAGTATACAGGTTAGATTTGATTGGTAGAACGGGCAGGTTTGGAACATTTTGGTTTAAACTAAACAAATTAACAAAATGTTCGATGCTCTCTATGTTGTAGTATAAAAAAGTAGTGGAAACAGAACTTCGATGTCATCTTCTTCATCATATCTAGAGTCGTATTCACTTTAAACCTTTGTGATCGTGATCAAGAATATTTATGGGAGTCGCCTTGTAAGACTTTTGTGTGATTGTCTCATATGAATCTGCTGACTGACATTCGGAATTCGTTAGTAAGTCACATGGACAGGCAAGGATATTACTTAGCTAGTAGACTGGTTTCTTCTGACTATTTTCATAAAAGTCTATTCCAGTTATCACTTAAACTCTCAATAAATTGCTCACAATAATGGGATAATTTAACCCGGATTGGACTTATCAAGAGATGTCATTATAAATAGGAAACATTTTACTAATAAGTAGTACTTCAAAACACAAGTTATAAAAACACATCTTGAGATTGACCACATAACAAGAAGGATGGCCTTGAGCCCAAATATGAGAGAAGTTAGGCTTAAGACTATATAATATAATAGTATAATTTTCTGGAATCAAAAGATTAAGATATGTTGGAGTAGTTGGAGTTGGTTCCCATTATTGACACCTAAAAACTCAAGTTTTTGATTCTTGCTTCTTTTAGTACTGAATCTTTTCATTTTATGTTTTAAACAGTTTAATTATTGTTGATGCGCCACAATACATAACTGTGATTGGAGGGGGCCTCTTGAACTTCAGAGCTGATCTGGTTTAATCAAAACCCATAACTATGTTATATGAGACTTTCAAATACCTTTATCAGGTTTCCAACCCAAAAAACAAAAAAAACAACTTATGGTAAAACATAAAAAAAGACTAAAGAAACAACATTTAAGTAATCTCAGTTGCCAAAGATCTACCCTATCTATATATAGATAGATAAATAGGCAGATAGAAGAATGAGACACACCACAGTCTCACTATGATATGAAAATGAAGAAGGGATGCCTTAATCACAAGGAAAAAAAATATTTGTTGGCCCACTTTTCGAAACAGTCTACCTAATCCACAAAGCTTTGTTCCTAAGCAAAATACTTCAAAATCGCTGAACTACGCCTAGACAGACAGACTAGAGTCTAACCACCAAACCAAAATTGCCTACATTGCACATCTCTCCCGGACTATTTCTTTTAACCACAATATCAATCACAGTGAGACTTTGAGGTATATGGTTAGAGAATCTGTCTGATGAACAGAAGAAATATTGGATTAAAGGAGCTACATAACCCAAAGTCATATCTTTTAAGAGAAAGAAAATAAAAAAAGCATAAGAAGGTTGAGATTATTTTTATGAAAATAGCAGCACCAACAACAACAAACAAAAAAATTGAAAAAAGCATAACTTTTTTTTTTTTTTTTTTTACGCGTTCGGATTCCAAAGCCTCCAAAAATTGGAATTGAACAAACCCAACACGTCCGGCAATACCTTCCTCGCTAAGCCCTTGAGTCCCGTCGCACTCCCCGCCGCCGCCGTCGGATAAACAACCACCGTCGATTCTTCATCTACTTCAACAACAACAACAACCTTCTCCGGCTCATCTCTTTCCGCCACCTCAGCTTCATCACTCAATCTATCTGGTGATGATGACGACACGTGTTGGCTCTCGGAAACAAGAGTAGCTTCTTCGGTCATTGGCTCCTCCTCGGGTTTAGTAATACTACCCTTATCATTATCACAGACCCGAAGTTTATCCGAATCAGTGACCCGACGACCCGGTTTCTCTTTCTTCTTACCTCTCTTAGATTTGTTGCGAGAAGAAGCATCTTCACCACCAGCAGTGAGATGATGGTTCTCGAAAGCTTCGATGATTTCATGAATAAGCTCACGATTCGGAGACGAATCCCAACGGAACCAGTAGTTAGTGTAACAATCGAAACACTCACAATCGAATACTGGTGGTTTGTGTTTCTTGCTAGATTTGTTGCTGCTGATGCTCTTCTTCGTCGTCTTCTTCTTAGTCGAAGAGCTTCCTCCTTCTCTATCGGAAATGGTGGTTCCTCTTGTGATTAGGTAAGCAAGAACTTGTCTGTCTTCAGCTGATAGAACTGACACCAGAACCAAAATCGTCGCTGGTAAAAGCTTCAAAACAGAGAGAGAATCTTCATCTTCATCTTTGTTGAGATGGGTAGTTGAAGATGATGATGATGATGATGGAAGAGGAGGAGGTGGAGATGGGTAAACTTTTCCTTTCTTCTTCATTTTCATGGTTTCTTTTTCTTTTTTCTTGGGAGAGACGATGAATGATGAACAGTTTTTTCTTTTTTTCCTATGGCTTTAGCAATGTAAGTGGAGAGAGATTTATTTATTTATTTATTTTTTATTTTTTATTTTAGGGAAATTATGAGTCCAAATTATACGGCCCACCTCACTCAGCTTTTTTTTTTTTTCATTTTTTTGTTTCCAATAACCCATGCAATGTTTTTTTGCTTTTTTATTCTTTTCTTACCATACTTTTTTTTTTCGTCGTATTCTTTGGTTACAAGTGAAAAAAAAATAAAGTAAATAAAACTTACCACATTTATGTTTATTTTTTCATAACACGACTGTTTTATTGGTTTAAGTATACAGACAATTTGCTATTTTAATAGATGCTTTTATAAACATGATTTGAAATTGTTTTAAATTTATATGCATTGATTACAAAAATACTGTATATGAACGTAGTACACAAAAACAGTACAAGTCAAGTTGCGGATGTTCTGAAAATAGTGACAATGTCTTGTCACCTCTGTTTAATTGTAAATGTCTTATCCAAGGGAATATAAATGTTGTTGTTGTTGTTGTTGTTACAGTGAATCATTTCATTAATGGATGCTTGCTTATTCAGATGTTAGTAAAATCCTTGAACAGTTGTTGGATATTGATAATAAATTCTTGTTGACGAAACCAAAAACAAAAGAAAGTTATTAATTTCTCAGTAACAAATCTAGTAATAACAAATTTAAGCTTATCTTACCAAAAGATTCTAAATCATTCCTAGCTGCTATCAGTATTAATGATTAGCCACTCAGTCTGCTGAAAGATGCTCTTTTTAAGATTCGGATGGATTTGAGCTTTAACAGTATCTATCTTATCTACTACACCTGTGACCTGGCCAATACATGAACTTGAGGCCCGTCACCCACCCGTGTATATCTGGGCTTTCAAACACAAACAGCCCATTCTATTCTGAACACACATCCAACCCTCAGGCCTATTGAACTTAATTTGCATCCAAATATCCTTTTTTTTTTTTTTTTAGATTTTTAACATTACATATGTAACGGTTGCAAACAAATTATGAAGCATATATAAAGGTAAAAAACTTTGGTCTTGAAGTTCGTCCAATGCTTATCCCCCCCCAAATATAGCTTGGAAAAACTTGCTATTTACTGTATACTATACATTATTAGGAGTTACTATATTACAACATTAACTCATCGTCTTTATGAACTCCTTATCCTCAACCTTCAAGGAGGATTTAATTGACTAGTCAACCAATTGAACTCGAAAAAAGAGGAAGAGCAAGGATTTCCTTTTTTACTAGCCGTTACAGGTAAAAAAAAAAAAAACCGTTTTCACTTTAACGCGCGATTCACGACGTTATTCACGCCGTCCAAGACAAGTCCGCGCACATGTGGCGCAGAGCTTCTGGTTTTTAAAAAAGCCCCCATCCCTGACACAGATCATACGTGCGAGAAAGCTCTCTCATTGGTCAAAACCGTTACAAAAAGCTGATGTGTCTTCCTATAATTGGCAATCTACCAAAAAGGAGGCACCATGTGCACGTTAGAGTATGATGCGCCAGCTAATAAAACGACAGGATTCAATATTAATAATAAATAAAGATAGGTAAATATTGTGAGTGGCGTGGTCCACCGGAGCACGGTCAAGCCTCAGCCATTCGTTAGTCAGAGGGAGTTAAAGTAAACCACTTAGATAACGCCACGTGTTCACTTTCCTCTCCCGCGTTATAGTCGACACAGATCTAACCGTTAACTCCAACAGTCGTGTTCTCTCACCTCCCATATCTAGCCGTTGAGCACAAACTTGTCCATCTCTCTCTCTCTCTCTCCTCTTCTTGCAGTTTCGTTTCGAAAGAAAGAGAACGAAGAAGAAAGAACGAAACCTGAAGATTTGTTTGTAAGAAAATGGGAAAGCTTTTGTGTGATTCCACGGCGACATTTCAATCTCCTTCGCCTACGGTCCCGTGGCGAGAGCCTTCAACAGCCGCCGCCGAATCTCTCGACGACGTGGATCTTGTTGACGAATCCACGGCGGCTGCGGCTGTCGAAGCGGTGGAGAAGACGATGGAGGCGGCGGCTACCGCGTGGGATGAGGTTTTTGGTCTTGAGGAGCAGCAAAGACGGCATCTTAGCCGGCTTCACGCGAGGGGTGTCTTGTGGAAGCATCCTGGCAAAGACGAATCCTCTGCTTCCGTCGTTTTCCGTCTCTCTCACGGCGGAGAGGTTTCTTCCGACGGGAACTGTCTTTTCACCGCGTCGCACAAGGCCATGGAGGCGCGTGGGATCGACGCGCGAGACTTGCGGCGGCGAACGGTGAGGAGGTTTTTGGAGGATTTCGGATCTGCGAGCGAGGGTGAGAAGGAGGTTATTACGGATGCGATTAGGCATATGTATTCGCCGGATCTGAAGAGTGGTTGGGGGATTCATATCGTTCAGGAAGAGAAGTTGTTGGCCAAGAAAGATGAACGGGAGACTCTAGATTCTGCCATTGAAGAGCTTATACAGATTGGGATGCAGAGGTACGTTAGCTCGTTTATGTTTTTGCTAACTCCAGATTCAGATCTGGTTTGAATGGATCTTGATGCTTAAGCATATACGTTTATTATGAATATGGAAATTAGGAAGTAAATGTAGCATTGTTGTTCTTGTCATGATTAAGAAAGTTATAAACTTTAGGTGAAATTATGCTTCTTTATAATCAATCGCTTTAAGGGTTTGTATTGTTTATTGATTACTTTGTCTCTTGTTTTGTTACATTCCAGAGAAACTGCTGCAGAGTCAATCTACAGAGAGAGGTGTCTGCCTGTGAACGATGGACTTAGTTGGGCTAAGTACATGTCTATTTCAGGCTCATCAGAGGATGAGTATGACATTATCACCTTGCAGTATACCGAAGATGGGTTGTTATCAGTAGAAGAGAACCGAGAAGGACATGCAGCTGCGTTTGGGGATGATATTGCAATTGAATGTCTCGCCACAGAATTCAAACGAGAAATCTATGTGGTGAGTAGTAGTAATATTATCGAGTTTTGTTACTTGGTTGTGTTATTTTCCAAATTACATCAAAGTAAAGCTGTTAAATTCGTGTGCTTATTGTAGGTGCAAGCGCATGGCTCAGATGGGATGGTAGAAGAAGAGAACTGTGTGTTCTTCCTTCCTCACAGACCAAGAAGTGAAGTTCTTGAAGTCCCAGTCTTTCTTTTCATGAAAGGCACAGGTATTAATTAATAAAAACACCAACTTGATAAAATCTTTCTCTACATTTATATGAATTAGGTACTAAAAAACTATCTCACTGGTTCAGGTTGGTGTGGTGGTGGAGCAGACCATTACGAGCCATTGATTGCGAATCCATCTCCGCTGATATCTCATGAGAAAGTCGCCCTTGTTCTCTGATATTGAGCTTTCTTCAAAATCATAGAATTTGAGGGTTTTTTTTGGTAGTTTTAATACTGTTGTTGTTAGAGAGTGAGTATCACATATCCACATGTTAGGGAGAGAGAGTTGTGCAGGTTATTGGCCTGCTGAGGAGGTTAAGCTGTTTTTATCAATTTGTAGCTTTGAGGAAGAATATTGATTTTTTTTGTTCATTATTGTGGATGGAAAACGGGAAATTCTCTTTTGTCTGTTTAAAGAGTTGCGGCTGTAACGGTAAGAGTGTAAACTCATCATTTTTGTATTTGACTTCTTTGAAATGAAAAAATGTTTCCCAAGATGAATCTTTCAGCTTCCAACTAAATTTGCATCCAACCAACCAAAATCAGTCCAAAGTATAACTACAAAACAAAAGAAAGCATCTTTGAGAAACGTATATTCGGAAGATATCTCTTATAAAAACAAAAAAAAAAAGAAGAGAAGGTAAAAAAAAGAGTCCACTTGGGGGGGGGGCTTATTGGTAGAATTGAATATAATAAGTTTCTGCAGTCAGAAGCCCTTCACGTAGCCATACCAGCACAACACAACCCCAGTGAGCAGTTTTGTTTTAAAGACAAAAGATAACCTTTGGGAGATCTCAAAAGGTTTCTATTTGCAGAAATGCCCTTTAAACCCACTTCGATGTTTCTTATGTTCTTCTTCTTTCCTTAACTAAAAAATCTCATCTTTAAGCGCCCCAAATCCTCCTTTCTCTCTCAGTAGTATCATTTTGAAGATGGCTGCTCTGTCTTCATCCGTTACCTCCCGATCATATCGTTCCGGTTATTCGGCTTCTTTTTCGCCGGTTAAAGGTAACCGACATCGATCACTCTCGTTCCTCTCTGCTTCTTCTCCTCGAGGAAGATTGAATATTCATGACCTCTGTGTCAGATTCCAGAGCAAGTCTGCTCGTGCTTCTGTTTCTATGCAAGATGGTTAGTTCGAGTCTCTCTTTTTCTTTCTGTATCGGATTTGATCGAATCTAAGTGCAATTGAATTCTCTGATATCTGGAATTTCAATAACTTAATCATGGAATCATCAGGTGTCTCTGTAACATTCATATCCAGCAATAGAACCATTAAGTGTATCTGTAATATTCTTTAGAGGGATTGTTCTGACATATTAGATTGTTGTTTTTTAGGTGCAATTGTCACTGATTCAAATCCAACAGAGAATAAATCTTCTCTTAAAGGATTAAAAGAAGAGGTGTTATCAGTTCTGTCTCATGATGTAGCCAAGGTTGGAGCAGAATCTGATGGTCAAAACAAGTCAACGGTTAGTATCACGGTGGTTGGAGCCTCTGGTGATCTTGCCAAGAAGAAGATTTTCCCGGCTCTTTTCGCCCTTTACTATGAAGGCTGTCTTCCCGAGGTATACTGCCAAGAAGATGATTTTTTTTTTTGTCTCTCTTTCATTGTTTTGCACTCTACAGCCTGCCTGATGATTGATGATTTGATTTTGTTGTGTGGCAGCATTTTACGATATTCGGTTATTCTAGGAGTAAGATGACTGATGTTGAATTCAGAAACATGGTCAGCAAAACACTGACCTGCAGAATTGATAAGAGGTGAGCGTTGTTCTCAGTTTACTGGTGGAGATGAGTTTGTGAATATTATTAAGCCATTGTTCCATCTGGATTTCAGGGCAAACTGTGGTGAAAAGATGGAAGAGTTTCTCAATAGATGTTTTTACAATTCTGGTCAGTATGATTCTCAGGAACATTTTACTGAATTGGACAAGAAGCTTAAAGAACATGAGGTATTGATGTGTTTCAACTTCTTGTCGACTGTATTGCTTTGATTGCTTTATATGCTTATGTTCTCTTCAAATATCAGTAAAAATTCCTTTTTTATATTTTTGCAGGCTGGAAGAATCTCAAACCGCCTCTTTTATTTGTCTATCCCTCCAAATATATTTGTAGATGCTGTGAAATGTGCAAGCACTTCTGCTTCTTCTGTCAATGGATGGACTAGGGTCATCGTCGAGAAACCTTTTGGTCGAGATTCTGAAACCTCGGCTGCTTTAACAAAATCACTTAAGCAATATTTGGACGAAGATCAAATTTTTAGGTGGGAGATATTTCACTTAAAGGTTTGTTTTTGTTGTAATGATGATGCTATTGAATGCTGTGCTGATATGATAAATTACAAATTGTGTTTTTACAGGATAGACCACTACCTAGGAAAGGAACTAGTGGAGAACTTATCTGTTCTTCGATTCTCAAACCTTATATTTGAACCACTATGGTCAAGGCAGTACATAAGGAATGTGCAGTTTATATTTTCTGAAGATTTCGGCACTGAAGGACGTGGAGGGTAAAATTGCTTGTTTACCACTATCTGGCTTTAATATCTCTTCTCCATTGAAAGCTCATGTTTCCTTTTCTGTTTTCTTATGTTTATTTCAGGTACTTTGACAACTACGGAATAATAAGAGATATAATGCAGAATCATCTGCTTCAAATCTTAGCCCTATTTGCCATGGAAACACCTGTTAGTTTGGATGCAGAGGATATCAGAAATGAAAAGGTATGATATCTTTTTCCCTTAAAGTTTTGGGGTTGGTTCAAGAAAGCATATTATGAAAGTCTCGTGCATAATTCAGGTTAAGGTGTTACGTTCAATGAGGCCAATTCGAGTTGAAGATGTGGTAATAGGACAATACAAGAGCCACACAAAGGGAGGAGTCACATATCCAGCCTACACTGATGATAAAACTGTACCAAAAGGTAGTCTGACTCCGACATTTGCAGCTGCTGCTCTTTTCATTGACAATGCAAGATGGGACGGCGTCCCTTTTCTAATGAAAGCTGGCAAAGCACTACACACCAGGAGGTAGTGTCTATAACTTCAAACTTGTGAACTTTTTGCATATTGACTCTTATTACTGATAAGTATAATTTACAGTGCAGAGATAAGGGTGCAGTTCAGACATGTTCCGGGTAACTTGTATAACCGGAATACAGGTTCTAATCTTGATCAAGCTACAAATGAGCTTGTGATCCGTGTCCAACCAGATGAAGCAATCTATTTGAGAATCAACAACAAGGTCCCTGGTTTAGGAATGAGATTAGATCGCAGTAACTTGAATCTTCTATACTCAGACAGGTATTCAAAAGAGATACCAGATGCATATGAGAGACTTCTGTTGGATGCAATAGAAGGAGAAAGAAGATTGTTCATAAGAAGTGACGAGCTTGATGCAGCTTGGCCACTTTTTACTCCATTGCTTAAAGAGATTGAAGAGAAGAAGAGAATCCCTGAGTACTATCCTTATGGCAGTCGTGGTCCAGTGGGTGCTCATTATCTAGCTGCTAAGCATAAGGTGCAATGGGGTGACGCTAGCCTTGACCAGTAAAAAACACTTTCTTTGTTTGCGTTGTTGTCTCTTTTTCACTTTGATATAGAGATTAATCTAGGATTCAAGCTTTTCCCACGTCTCTTTTTACAGGCTTTTTAATTGGTCATTTGGTTCTGTATCATTTAATAAATAAATAAAGCAAATGGGTTCTCTTGTTTTCTACTCGAAAAATGTCTTTTTGGTTGTGGTATTATGCGTCTGGTTCAAAGATGTATCCAGAATGGTTGGCCAAATCAGCCTAAGCTGAAAAACAAACGTGTATTGGTAAATTTAGAAAGTAGACTTTTTAGATACAAATCGATCAGAGATATACGCTCAACAAATCCGACTACAAGAGAGACCCTTACAAACACCTTACTAAGAAACTTCCAATCTGTTCTAATGATTATTCTCGCCATATTAAAAAGGGAAAGCCCACGGCTTAACAAAAAACAAAAGGCCCACTAACCTTGCTTAGAAAGTCCAATCAATTCAAGTAGAAGTGAAAAAGTAAAATTTCCTTTTTTCTTGTAAAGGAAAATTTCCAATTGTTATATTTTTGGTAGAGACCTCTCCGTTTATAAATACTCTCATATAATCTGGTCTTTGTTAATCAGACGCTTCAGTTCAGAGAGAGTGAGAGAGACCGAGAGCGAGAGAGTGAGAGATCCTAACGACGAGATCACGGTCGATTCTAATGGCGACGAGAGAGAGAGAGAGAGAGCAAACAAACATAAACTAAGTCAGAGGTAAACTTTTCGTGTTCTTCTAAACCTATAAGGAATCAATTTGATTTTCGTGTGAATGTTTTTGCTTTCTGAGATAAGGGTTTCGCTTTTGTAGTGTATATAAGGGAATCTGAAGGAATGGGTTTGTTTGTTTCTTTTGGGTGAGACGAAACAGGTTTTTGTGTTCGTGTTCTCGCCAGGACGGACGATGATGTCTTGACTCAGAACACAAAAACACGGTCGCCGGCGTCTTCTTACAAGGTAACCTAGGCTAGGTCTTTGTCTTGTTGGCGCTGTTCCTCTTGTTCGACAAGAGGGCAAAAAGGTATCTTTTTTTTAACCTAATAAGAATCGATTTGTCGATGTTTTGGTTTTGAGATAAGTGTTTCGTTTTTGTATATATGGGATCTTAATTAATTAATGGGTTTGTTGTTTCTTTCTTTTGGGTGGTGAAACGAAACAGGTTTGTGTCTTTGTTCGTGTGTTCCAACCAGAACGATGACTCTGATTTTTTTTTCAAGGACGTACGGAGTAGATTCAGAACAAACACGGTTGCCGGCGTGTTCTTACAGTAACGTAACAAGATCAAACTGACTCTAATTGTTATAGGTGGTGTCTTTGACTCAATTTGTCTTCCTTCCTCTTCCACTTCAATTTGCAAATCTTTTTAAGTCACCAAGTTGCTTTAAATTGCAGATTCTGTTTTATTTGTTAATTTGCCTGTGAAACGAGCTAAATGGAGTCAAGAAGCAGGTACATTGTTTTTTATTTGTTTCTCTTTTTTTTTTTTTTTATCAACAGTGTAACAAGAATCTCAGGTTTATGTTTTGTTTTGCAGGTTTGCAGAAATTGGATGTCTTTGAAAAGCTTGAAGCTAAGTGTATAAGGTATGAAACAAATATTAGTTCCATGAAACTTATAAACGATTCTAACTAACTTTTTTTTTTCTTTTTTTCTCTTGTTTCTTGCCAATAGTTGAAGATGTTTATTAAGCTCTGCACTCCATGTCTCCATCTTTTGCCTGCACCACCACATCTGCCAGAATTCCAGGTAAATACCCTCCATCAGAGATTATTATCACTTTAGAACAGACTCATAGCTTGATGATCTGTTTTAGACATGTACAAGATCCAGGTATCCAGGTATTTACTTGTCTTCTTCTATACCTATGAATCGATTTTGATTTTCGTGTGATTTTTTTTTGCTTTTGAAATAAGAGTTTCGCTTTTGTATTATCAATGTGTTTGTTTCTTTCTTTTGAGTGAAACAGGTGTGTGTTCGTGTGTTCCAACCAAGACGATGGTTCATTGACTCTGATTTTTTCAAGGATGAAGTAGATTCAGACCAAAAATGGTTGCGGGTGTTCTTACAGTAACAACATCCAACTTATTAAAAGGTAACAATGGTCTTTCTTCCCTTGTCCATTTCCATAAAACTGAGTCGAATTTGCTTTTTAATCCCAATAGTACCTTTTTAATCCCAAGAAGCAGGTACATTGTGTTTTATTTGTTTCTTCTCCTTTTTTTTTGGAAGGATGGAGTTGTAAATTCAGAACAAACACGGTCGCCGGCGTATTCTTACATCAAACTGATCGATTACAAAATAAGGTAATAGATAGGTCTTTGTCTTCTCGGCGTTGTTCCTCTTGTTATAGTTTCTTTTTTCTTTTCTTTCTAATGTGTTGATTCTTTCCACTGCAGGGAGACGAGTGTTAGTACCATAGCTAGCACTACCAATCTCATTCATCAAAATATCAAAGCCATCACAAGGCGACGAGAGAGAGAGAGAGAGAGAGAGAGAGAGAGAGAGAGAGAGAGAGAGAGAGAGAGAGAGAGAGAGAGAGAGAGAGAGAGAGAAAGAGAGAGAGAGAGAACAAAAACAAGTCAAGAGGTATCTTTTTAAACCCTATTGAGTCGATTTTGATTTTTTTTATTCTATTATTATTACAGAGGTGGTATCGATGTTTTGCTTTTGAAATAAGAGTGTCGTTCTTGTATTATATGGAGATCTTAATTAAGTAATGGGTTTGTTGTGTCTTTCTTTCTTTTGGCTGGTGAAACAACGAAACAGGTTTGTGTGTGTGGCTGTGTGTTCTATAGGTTTAGCACTGAGAGGGGACTTATCTGGTAAGTATGTTGTCAGGACGGTGATGTGTGGTTTTGTTGAGTTGTCATGATGCGTCTCTGGAGATCTAGCACTTTGAGCCCAATTGATCTTTATACCTGTCTTCTTAGCTTCTATCATGTTGTTAGTCGAAGCTTTAAAATGCCAATGACAAGAGACTGCATCTGCCCAGGTATGAAGTTTAGAACACTTAATTACCTTATTGTCTAATACTTATATGTATTTACATTATTGGTTGTCTTTCTTTTTCAGTGATAGGCTTCCTGCTAGTTCCAATTCTGACATGACTAGTGATCCTGGTGGCTGGTGTTGTAACTTGTAAGGAACTACCTAAATCTTTTGGTAGAGAGAAGAAGCTCAATCGTCAAGTCAGGCAAGTCAGACTCATTACTCACAGTTACTCAATACATTCGCTTCAATTCCCCATCCATATTGACTGAGATTTTTTTTTTGTTGGTTTTGTTTTTCCTGCTTGTCCTTCTCTAGATGATGGAGATATTATTAGGGATGATGATGCTGAATCGTGGACCCAAATGATGGTAGAATCCTCTTCACTGTAAGTCATCTCAAAATCCTCTCCTTTTCTTTATTTTGTTCTGTTTCAAGTTTATCTATCTGGTTGATCCTTTTTTTTTTGGTTGAACAACAAGGTACTACTGAAGTGGAACTCGGCGACAAGGCACTAGAATTCAAAGCAAAACCCTTTGAACAAAAAGGTACTTGTCGTTGCCTCATGCCAACAATTCCCTTCCACAGGTAATAAACAATTGAGGTAATAAATAACTTCTTGGATGTTTGTTTGGATTAGATTCATCTCCTCACTTTTACGTGTTTAGATTCATCTTGTAGTCAATGCAATTGTTAATTGATAAATCGTAATGCAATCTCAGATACTCGAAGAGCACAGCCTCTGAAGAGAGCTAAATGGACTCAAGAAGCAGGTACATTGTGTTTTATTTTTTTCTTGTTCTTTTTTTTTTTTAATCAACAGCGTAACAAGAATCTCAGGTTTATGTTTCATTTTGCAGGTTTTCTTGAAAAGCTTGAAGCTAAGTATAAGGTATGAAACAAACATTTTCTAGTATAATCTCAGATTTGTTTTTTCACTAAGGCTGGTTGTCATAATTCAGACTTAGAAAAATATATTAAGGAAGCTTTCTCTAATTCTCTGTTTTTGTGCAGATCGGAGATATGCTATGAGTTTGAAGAATGAACAGGTTTTAGAACCAAAAAGGTAACAACATCAAACTGATTCTTTTTGTTGTAGGTGTCTTTGACTCCATACGTCTTCCTTTCTCGTTCACTTTAATTTGCCAACCCTTAAGTCAACAAGTTGCTTTATATCGCAGATTCTGCTTTATTTGTCAATTTATAAACTGTAATGCAATTTCAGATACTCGAAGAGCACGGCCTGTTAAGAGAGCTAAATGGAGTCAAAAAGCAGGTACATTGTGTTTTATTTATTTCTTATTTATTTTTTATCAACAGTATAACGAGAATCTCAAGTTTATGTTTCGTTTTGCAGGTTTTCATAAATTGGATGTGTTTAAGAAGCATGAAGCAAAGTATAAGGTATGAAAAAGACATTTTGCAGTAAAGTTGTTTTTTTGAGCTCTCCATAGTAACATTTTTGAGTTATGTTTGCTTAGGCTGAAGGAGAAGATGATGAAGAAGTTGAAGAATCAGAGGGAGAAGAATCTGATTACGGAGATTATGATTATGATCAGGTTCCTCTTATTGTCAAAATTAATTGTGGAATGCAACATTGTGATTCTTCTTCTCAAGTTTCTTTAAAACTTTGTTATTCTTAAATGTTTGTTTTTGCAGAATCAATCAAGACTTCGATGATGGTGACAGACAATTATAATCAGGCAGATGATGGTGAATGTAAGCATCAATCTTTATTTTCTGTTTCCTTACAAATATTGTTTCCATGGAACTTATAAACGATTCTAAGTAACTTTTTTTTTTTTCTGTTGTTTCTTGCCAATAGTTGAAGATGTTTTGTCAGCTCCTTCTTCAATAAGCTCTTCACTTCACCACATCTGCCAGAATTCAGATCATCCGGGAACTTACTGGAGGTCAGTATTAAGTGTACACAGAAATATAAATTTGTTCTTGATTATCTTTATAATTTTTCCATATGTTGTGGTTATCAAATTGTCAAAGATTGTGTCTTTCTTTGTTGAATATAGGTATTTACAATGGGCATCCTCGGGGCTTTACCACAAAAGGTGAGGAAGTTCGCTTTTGTACCGAGTCCTATTCTGCAAGTGAGGTATCATGTTTTCGCATTTACTAGAGTGTTAATTTTGCTGGAAAAGTATTTGACGTCTGGTTTAATGTACGAGTTGCTCAATTGCATTCTTGTTTCTGATTCATCTTAGGTTGATCACATTGCTCGTGTTGCATTTGATTTTGCCAACCAAAGGTGCGGTAATCTTTGTTCAGTTGACAAGGCTACTATCTTGGAGGTAAATTCTTGATAACTGCCGGAGGTTCTCTCTCTTGTTCCCTTTCTTTTAATGTTGTTACCGTTTAATTTCATTTGCGAGAACTTACTGTTTTTTGCGTAGAATTAGTGGTGGTACTTATCGAATTGAATGATGTTAGTATTAGAAATTGGCGAGATCTTTTTTTTTTTGAAGAGAGGGATTGCGTTTGTGTTCTGTATCAGGAGATGCCCATTGGAAGAGCTGCTTTGGGAGTTCCCTTTCCGGAGGATACCATCTCTACTGCAAATGAATCAAGATGCAATGCTTCTTGGAGCCATTGGAGGGTCTGTCTTCTCAAGTTATGTTAATTGCTCTCACATTTCTTTGGGGAAATACAGTTTCTCATATTTTCATGTTGGTATAATTTAGGGTACAAGTTGGATAACAATGAAAAGCATCTGAGGCCTGAGAAGGGGTTACTTCAGCTTCGTGCAGGTCTTAAAAGTATTTGCAAATCTGAGACCTGCTACAGTTGTGCCACAGGTAACAATCCTCAGCCTAATCTCAGAAATTTCTTGGTAGCCTGAAGTTTGTTTCTTGTGTGAACTTCGGTTTTTTTTTTTTTTTGAACCTTGAAGGGAGAGGGGAGCAGAAGTTGTTGGTCCAGTGGATGCTTACATGAGGTCAGTTTAATTGGTTTATTAAAACTGATCGTATCTCTTTGTTTTTCTCGTTCTGTAGTGGGACAGTATCTTTAATTAGTTTATTAAAACTGATTTCTGTTTTCTTTCTTCTTTTGTATCACAGGAGACAAGAAAATTGCGTATTGCCATGAACAAGCTTCTGCACAACATCAAGTCTGAACAAAACATCATCCTCTAGCCAACTATTATTTGCTACTAACATTGAAACGAGGCTAAGTGGTAGATATATTGTTTCAACGATTAACTTAACACAATAACAAGAAAAGTGGAGAAGTAATATAAGAGAGAATCCAAATTAAAAAGCCACTGAAAAGCAAATTGATGCAGAAACTCTAAATAATAGTAGCAGATTCATGTTTGAATAAACTTGAGCAACAAGAGAGGGACAAAAGTTTCACTTGATGCATTAGTTAGTTTATCAGGAAAAGAACTCTCTGGAGCTTGTGAGCTCTGGGAAGCATCAGCAGATCCGTGGCAAGTTGCAGCCTGGCTTTTTTTATCTCTTTCCCAAGCAGGGACTTGGAGCAGCTTAAGACATGGGAATTTCTCCAGGAAAGGTTCCATTTGCTTAAACTCCTCGGTTTGTCTTCTTCTTGTAGAAGCAAACTGGTTACGCATCTCTTGGAGAGAAAGAAGTTGAAGCAGCGTCCTTCGTCAACAGGAATGACAATGTGTAGCAAAGCATCTCATCAGGTAGACCACTGATTCTTCTATCCATCACTTACCAAAACCCTAGGAAAAAAATTCTCTTTTCACACTTAAAAACAGAAGACATGAGTTCACTTGGGCGTTCACCTCGTTGGTAAAGTCGTCAAGTCCGAAACTTTCAGCTTCAAGAGACGCAAATTTATATAATTCGCAACCAAATTAGGGTCGAAAAGCCAAAGCGAAGACTTTAGGGTATTTTGAAAACAAAGATGCTTTCAGTGAGTGAGAAATGGTTACTTCCACGGCAGGAATGCTAAGGTTGGAGTCGGAGCGATCAATGTCACAAGTAAACTTAGAAGCAAACTTACTTTATATATTATTTGGTTCGTTTGGGTTTAAAACCAAACAAGAACCAAAACCAAATTAGAAGCAAAACCAAACCTAACTAAGTTTGTTGAATGCATTGACTTTTGTGTCATGCCACGATGCCGCACGGCAAAAAATCACAAGTGACGTGAAGCGCCAATCTCTAATTAACGTGAAACAGAACTCGGTTACCGTTCTCTAATTAACCGAACTAATCAATCCGATTTTTTCTTTTGCAGTAAAAAGTAACATATCTGTTGGACCTAGTCGTGAAACACGAGTTTTTGTTGAGTTTAGGTTTCAGCAAATTCATGTTAATAGATTTAGAAAGTAGGCTTTATATACAAATGGATGGGGGATATGTGCAACAGATCCGCTGTAGCACATAGGTTAATTTCAAATTGATGAAATCCGGGTTCAAATTTCGGCAACGGATTTTTTTTTTTTTTTTTTTTACGTATCTGTTGGACCGAGTCTTGAAACACAAGAGTTTTTATTGAGTTTAGGTTTCAGCAAATTCATGTTTTTTAATAATGTATTCAGAAAAGTTGACCAAATCAACCTAAGCTGAAAAACAAACATGTGTTAATAGATTTAGAAAGTAGGCTTTATATACAAACGGATGGGAGATATGTGCAACAGATCCGCTGTAGCACACAGGTTAATTTCAAATTGATGAAATCCGGGGTCAAACCCCGGCAGCGGAATACTTTTTCTTATATTTTTTTGTAGTCAAGAAAGAAAATGTAAAGGAATTCAATCCATTCCACAAAAGAAAGCGTGTAAAATGCAAACACATAGGCTCCATCTCATGTCTACAAGGTTTTAGTTTTAGATCTTATACTCAAGCTTCAGACATTGGAAGTTGACCACAGTCTGCTATGACGACTTTCTTTCTGGGGCGGTCACCTCTGTCTGTCTCTTGTTCCTCTATCAGCTTCACCACTTCCATTCCTTCTAATACTTGCCCAAACACCACATGCCTTCCGTTCAACCATGACGTCTGTCCACATCACGTCTCATATTAATATGATATACACTCAATTTAGCAAGAAAGATCAAATGGCTCTTCGTTAAAATCAAAATCCAATGTCAAGATTCGATTCTCTAGGTCATCTAATAGATTTCTATATAAGACCCGTGTTCTGATGGACTATTGATGCTAGAGGATTACATTGAGCGAAATTCTTGCCTACTTATAAGATACTGTATAACTTCTAATTTCACATTAGTGCTTAACCAGAGAGGGAGGTTTTATTATAAGTTATTACCGTAACAGTGCAGATAAAGAACTGACTTCCATTTGTATTAGGGCCAGCATTTGCCATACTCAGAACTCCTGGTCCGACATGGGATACTGCAACATATTGCACATTATTACTTATCATGAAATATTATATATAAGGGAGCATTCTGAGTATGAATGACAAAGCAAAGCTGGGCAGAGTGAAAAAAGAAGGAAACAGATCTACATGTGAAATAAGGATAGACTTACACTTGAAATTCTCATCCTTGAATGTCCTGCCATATACACTTTTACCTCCAGTTCCCTGCTCAAAAATTAGACTTCTGTATCATTATAATGAAAATTATACTAGCAGTTACTAGAATGAGCTTCGGTTTCTGAGATGTGCAGAAACAGAAAAAGAACAACATAATTGCTAGATGAGACATGCAGAGAAGACCTACAGCTAGCTATATATCCAAGAAACGGTATATAAGTTCCCTACGTCTCCAGCTGAGGTATTACTTATATGAAAGAACTTAAGTCTAAAATGGGAGGCATAGTTTTTATAAAGCCACTGATATCATGGTATGCCTCAAGCTTCTTCAAATTGACCTTTGGCAGAAACTACATTCTACCCCCACTACTTGGAACATATAGAGTGGGAGGATTCAAGGAACTCCATGGCAGTCAGAAAGAGATTTATGGATAGGAGCATACTCCACTCATTCTAAGATTTATAGATAGGAGCATACTCCACCCAATCTATCTTCTAAATAGCTCAACACATCTACGCTTGGCAAATATACAAGTGTGTGTGGTGAAGTTTCTTCTTCTTAGTTTACGAGAGGCACTACTAATGTAACAATGTTATTTCAGGATTAGATAGAAACAGAATATGAACTCAAATGAAGCTAACAAAAGACAGAGAACCGTGCTATAAATGATTCCGCCAGAAAAAAAACTCACATTGCCCTTCTCAAAGTCCCCTCCCTGAATCATGAAATCTTTGATGACACGATGGAATGTCGAACCCTTGTAGCCAAATCCCTTCTCACCTAAGCAAGATCAATCACATTCACTGACCCGCATATAAACCACATACTTGTGCAAAGGATCACATCCCATATGATATGATATTTGGACACTTACCTGTGCATAAAGCACGAAAGTTCTCCACAGTTTGGGGAACATCATCACCATACAATCCAATAACAATCCTCCCAGCTAACTTACCCACTGGATTTCCAACACTTATATCGAAATACACCTTGTGCGTTATCTTCGATTGGGGTTCTGTAACAAGCTGTGTAATACGAAATCCACATTATGATTCCAATAGCTTTTTTTTGGCAAATCTAATGAACAAACCCTAGAGTTTGAAGAATCAATCGACTCAATAATTACAATTCCATCATACAAAGATTAGGAGATGAGAGAATTATCTAACCTCAGCATTCGATTGAACCGAGAAGCAGCGGTTGTTTCTTTTGGTAGAAGACGTATGAAGGAGGAGCGATGAGGCGGAGAAGGGAGTTAAAGACGAAAACGAGATTGAATCGAAGGCGGATTTGGTGGCGAATCGGAAAGAGGTAGATGTGAGAGCGGACGAATTGATCTGATAAAGTCGTCGTGGTGCAGCTGAGAACGACTTCGGATTTGACTATGATAAATACCAAAATATATGAGCATGAGAATAAGAAGAAGCGGAAAGGTAATTAAAAAAAAAAAAAAAATCAAAAGGAAAAGGAAAACGAACCAGAGTCATCGAGAAGGCCGCCATGGGAGCTCGCGTTTGTTTGGTTGGTGAGTGACGACGATGAGTGTGTGTGTGTGTGTGATAATAGCACGAATGAGCCTGAGAGACATTATATTCGAGGTAATTTACAGTTATGCCATTCCTGCTGACATGGCCTCCAATCGAGTCAAATTTGAGTGGGTGGGTATTCGAATTTGAAGGACAACTATGCAAATTGCAAAGAAATATACTTTAAATCCATATTTATGAAACAAATTCAGTATACTTTTAATTTTAAAAATTAAATATTTATTTAGTTTATATTTTATAATTAAACGAAATTATAAATTAATTAGGGTTTATAAATAAGAATTAGAGTTTAGATTTTACAATTCAACGAAATTATATGTCGGTTTGAGTTTACAAATAAAGTGGTTAGAGTTTATATTTTACAATTAGAATGACATTATATATTGGATTGGATTTACAAATAAGGTGATTAGGATTTAGACTATGAATGATTTAGATTTTACAATTATAACAAAATTATATGTCGGTTTGGTTTATAAAAAAGCGGTTTGGATTTTTTATTTTTACAATGATGTATACAAATTTTGTTTTCTTATCTTATAAAGGTAATTTGTAATTAATTTTTCTCCAAAATAAGGTAATTTGCAATTAAAAAAATTGCCAAAAAGGTAATTAGTAAAAGATTGACCAAAAACAAAAAGGTAATTGATAGAAAAGTAATAATTGTTAGTAATATAAATATGGGCTATCATAACCAACCATAAATCATTCATTACACTTTTTTATATATTAGTTGTCTATCCTAGAATCGCTAAGTTGTTTTGTTATCTACTCGATGTTTTATTCGAATTCAGAAATCCGAACGCTGGTTCTTGTTTTCTTGATTCAGGTTAGAGCAAAACTGAATTTCCTTTTTTTTCATTAAAAGATTTTAATTAATCATATTTTCATGTATATTCAGTTATTCACAATCTCTATAAGTGGTTCAAAGTTTATCTTATGATGAACTGTTCTAAAAAGAGCAAATATGTCTCAATTGAATTGAAAAGGGGCATAAGAGGAAATTCCATAAACAGAAATTTATAGGGTTGGTAGGGTTTAGAGCAAATTAAGAAAAATAAAACTAAATTACTTTTTATTAATGGATAGCGCAGGTGGGCTTGAGGGTTAGAAACGTAATTGGGCCCGGGAAGCTGGAAGGTTATTTGTAAGTGGCGCCACTCTCTTTTCTATAAAGACGTTCCCCATTACTTGAGTAGTCCGAGTCGTGTCTCACGTCTCTCTCTCTCTCTCCCACTTCAGGCTGCTTCGAATTCGAAACCCTAGAAGCTTCTTCTACTGCAACCATGGATTCTTCTCAAACCAATTCCAAGAAACCGCCCCTGGTGATCGGAGGTATGGCCGATTCTGGTGGTACAAACCCTAAATTCCAATCAGGTGCCCCCGATTCGACCCTCGGGGATGGCTTCTCCAATCCGGGACTTAAGAGAGATTCAAGAAACTATGAGAACGATGATGATGATATTAATAGCTTGTCTACCAAGAAACCGAGGACCACGACGATCGGGAACACCTCTCAGGGTTGTCAAAAAATCGTCCCCTTGGATGTGAAACCATTGACGATCGTGCCACCTGAAACTCCGAAGCTCTCTAGACAGTTTTGGAAAGCTGGCGAGGACGACGAATCTGTGCCTCTACCTCACTATTGTAATTGACCACTTGTCCTTGATCTCAACCGAGATTTTGAGATCTTTCGTTTGCAATTGGAAACCCTAATTTGTGCGAATTTTGTGTTGCATGCAAGCAGGTAGCAATGATGCGGCGGTTAGGGTCCACCCTCAATTTCTTCATGCGAACGCCACAAGCCATAAGTGGGCACTTGGAGCTTTGGCTGAACTTCTTGACAATTCTCTAGACGAGGTAACTTATATATATATATATATGAATGCTTCATCTTTATTGTGAAATTGACTATTTCTTTATATATCCATATCAGTCAAACAACCAAGACTTTTATTAGTCTTCCTTGGTCAATTTTTATTGTCCGTAACAGAACCTCATTAGAATTTATATAATTCGTATGGTTTTGTGTAACACAGGTTAATAATGGGGCTACATATGTTCATGTCAATACAGCAACTAATGAAAGAGACGGAAAAAGCAACATTCTAATTGTTGAAGGTTAATCTAACTTCTTAGCTGTGATGATTAGCCTTAATTAGTCCTTAACCACTGATTTGTATATATGATTATGAAATCTCTAAACTGATGCATTGCAGACAATGGAGGTGGGATGAATCCTAGTACGTTTAGAGAGTGCCTTTCTTTAGGGTATTCAAGAAAACGCAATATGGCTAATAGGGTTGGTCAATGTAAGCCTCTCCAAATTCATTATCGTAGCTATTTTCTTTTAGCTCTGTTCTTGGTATTAATCTTCAAATTTGTAAAACAAACAATGTAGATGGGAATGGATTCAAAACTAGTACAATGAGGCTTGGTGCTGATGCAATTGTCTTCTCACGTTGTCGAGGAACCAATGGAAACAAGTGAGTTATTTCACAACATCATTTTGATTCTTACCTTCTTTTTGTTTTCGCTTTTTCGATTTCATCTGTGTTTTTTTATCTCTGTTTCAGTCCGACACAGAGCATTGGCATGCTATCATATACGTTTCTTTACGAGACAAGAAAGTGTGAAGCAATTGTCCCCACGGTAAAAAAAATTCTTATATTGATTGCTTATCTTCTCAAAACATTACGTCTTAAACTTTGTTTTCTTCACTGCGTAGGTTGATTATGAGTTGGTCAATAACGAGTGGAAGGAGATAGTTTATAACTCCAGAGATGAGTGGTCTGATAATTTAGAGACCATAATGAAGTGGTCACCTTACCTATCAGAACAAGACTTATTGGACCAGGTTTTGTTATACATATATACAGAATATATCCTTTTGTTATATATATATATACCTTTTTATTTTATCTCATACTTGTTAAATGATACAGTTTGATCACCTAGAAGAGCAAGGTACTCGGATCGTGATATATAATCTATGGGAGGACGATGAAGGGAAGTTGGAACTTGACTTTGATACAGACCCTCATGTAAGATCACTTACCAAGACTTTTTCAATACAGTCAATTTGGGATTAATATAAGTAACAGAAATGTTGTTGTGTGTTTTGTCTACAGGATATTCAACTCAGAGGTGTAAACAGAGATGAGAAGAACATCGAAATGGCCAAAGCTAATCCTAACTCGAGGCATTTCCTGAGTTATCGACACTCACTACGTGTATGTAGTTTCCATGTTTCTTAACACAATGCAATTTGCTAACTATTCTACTTCAAGTGTTCATTGATTTAATGTCTGTTTTTTTTTTCTTTCTCTATGCAGAGTTATGCATCGATTCTGTATCTCGAACGTCCATCAAATTTCAGAATCATTCTTCGTGGTAAAGATGTTCAACATCACAGCATCTTAGACGACATGATGATGATGGAAGAGAAAACATACAAACCTATGCGTTCTCCAGAATGGTCATCAGATCAAGCCGAGGTAATTATAATACCTTACCTTAGTCTTCTTACTTTTCATAGTCTCTGAAACAATCTTTAAAATCTCTCTGTGATTTCCCAACTAAAAAAACAGATGTGTGCTACTATAAAGCTTGGCTTTGTGAAAGATGCTCGTCATCACATTGACATACAAGGGTTCAATGTTTACCATAAGAACCGGCTTATCAAGGTGACTTCTTTAACTCACAGCTGATTTAGTGGTATAGTTTTTTCTTGATTATCTTGTTTACATTTCTTCTTGTGTTCTTCATCAGCCATTTTGGAGGGTTTGGACTGCTGCTGGAAGTGATGGACGCGGTGTTATTGGTATATTGGAAGCTAATTTCATACAACCAGCTCATAATAAGCAAGGTTTTGAGCGAACTGCGGTTCTTGCTAAACTTGAAGGCCGATTGATTCATCACCAAAAGCAGTACTGGTATTTACTAAACATTCTCCACTACTATATATACCTCTCAGGTTAGTTTTGAGGTTTTGGACTTATTCACTCAAGTCATGTTTTTATTTGATAGGTCTTCAAGGTGCCAAGAGATTGGTTATGCTCCAAGACGGAAACAAAAAAGTTATTATGAAAGTAATGTTACAGAAACCACTCGGCCTTTGAACAAGACAAACCTTAATAGGGGACCATCTCCTACTGCAGCACCAGCTCCATCCAGGCAAAATGTTGAATCATTTGTAAGAAACCAAAACACTCAGGTAAAAAAATAAAGCTTCTTGTACTAATATATGTATCTTCATTTGTTCTACTTCTAATATACGAGTCTCTAATAAATCTCTCTGCAAAATAGGTTAATACACAACAAGCAAGTGCTGTAAAAATACAACCTGAGATCAGGTCTACGAACAAAAACCCTCTTGGGAGAAGGTTCGCTCTCTGATGTTTTCTCTGAATAATCTGAATTAATGTCATCTTCTTCGGTACCATATTAATTTGAAATATCTCTTGTATTGTAGTTTCCAAGAAACAGGCTCATTTAATCTAGAAGCAGAGTTGCAGAAGGTGAAACAGAAGTCAGCCGAACTGGTCTCTGAGTTGCAGAGAGAAAAAGCACAACTTCAGTTGCAAGTAACACCTCTTTTCTCTTACAATATTTTGACTTTGTTTTATTTTTTGGTGGCGATAATGAATTTCATCGTTTGACATCAATATGAACCAACAGCTTGAGGAGTCAAAAGCTAAGATCCAAAACTTGGAAAATCGGCAGGAGGGAGTGAATAAAATCTTTCATGAAGAAAGAGCCCGCAGAGATGTGACTGAGAATGCCTTAAGGAAGAAACTAAGGGTTAGTCCTTTCTGTAATTTACCACATAAGAAAATATACACATTTTTATTTTTAATTTACCATATATACTCAAATCATTTGGTATAATGCAACAGGAAGCTTCTGATGAGATCGATGGGCTAAAGAGGCAAGTGGAGACCTTTAAAGGAAAACACATGTTGTAAACATAGTGTCAAGAATCAAGATACTCTTTTCTAGGTTTTTTTTGGGGTTATGTTTTAAGGTTTGTACTTGTACATGAAACTTCTATCCTTCAGCAGTATGTTTATATTCAGCCGACTTAGGGACTGTTGTGAAAGACCCCAACTCAGTTTGTAAGCATGCAATGTTTTTGTGTTAATTAAGCTCAAACATATAAACATATATAATATCAATCTCAACTTTCACCAAAGTCAAGATTAGTAGTAGACATGTGACCACGCTCACACACTCAACATTAGCCTATTTCTATGTATGCTATTTCTTTCACAGCTGATAACAGTCACTGAATACGCTATACTCTTTAGGTTGCATTCTTGATGATGCGTCATCGTTCATGGACTTGCATTGACGTTAACAACGTGTTAGAAATATATACCGTGTAATAAGAGAAATGGCTCTGTTTTACCAAATCCATCAAAACTTTCCTCCTTAAACCAAATCTTAATCTTCTGTAATTGAAGAATAATTACACATTAATAAGTAATCAAATCGTAAACACACACAATTAACCTCAAAACAGAGGATATGATAGCAAAATAAAATAACACAGAGGAAGCCAAATGTGGAGGTAAAGAGAAGAATCATCTGGTCCCTAAAGATTGTGATCTCCTGGAGGAAAACGTGGAAGATAAGGTAACCAAGTTGTCGGATCTTTCCAATCGAGTGCCGGTAATGCCGGATTCGGGTTTCCGAATGGTAGAAAAGGGAAAGGGAAAGACGGAAGCGGCGGTAGAGTCGGCAAAGGCATATTCGGATATGGCCAAGGGAACCAATACGGTGGCAGATAAGGCCAGAAGAATTTCGAATCTCTGAATCTCTTATCCTTCTTCTCTTCTTCCTCTTTCTCTCTGCGGTGATGTCTCTTCTTGCCGCCAACGCCGCACAGTGTGGTGTTTTTATGGGAAGGTTTGTAGCTGAGTGCGCTTAAGCTGTAGATACAGACACGATCTTGCTTCGATTTGATGGATACTTCGTTGGTTGCAGTTTGGAAAACGGGGATGCTGCAGCCTCCGTTGTTGTCGGAGGAGGTTTTGAGTAGCTTGGCGCTGCATTGAGATGCTATGGCGATTCCATCCACGCAATCGATGCCATCAACGTGAGGGATCTCGATTTTGTAAACGCCGCTTCTGTCTGTTGTTCTGTTTACTGATATGTTCACTTCCTCTGCTGTTTTTGGTGAACTTGCTTTGAATCTACATATCACATGAACTTCCACACCTGACGTCAAAACCAATTTAGAAACCATATCAGATCGAACAGGATTTACAAGTCGTAAATTTCCATATAACTTGAAGTTCAAGAACAGTTCTTGTAATGTTAAAATCTAGATCCCTCTTTATTACCCTTGCAAGAAATAGCTCTGTTTTTTGAGAAAGTGTTAATGAAAACCAAAATTGTATCGAATCTAATAAAACGGTAACCAGATTGACCAATCTTATATCCTAAGTTACTAGATAATAAGTCTAAAGACAGTTCATGTGACGTTTAAATCAAGGACCCTCCTGACCTTGTAAGAAATAGCTCTGTCTTGAGAAAGTGTTGATAGAACACGTGTCGCAGTAGACAACTCCGACGACTGTGATGCGAGAAGAAGGGTCCACGTTTGCATCAGGTGGTGACCGGCCACGACCACGGCCTAAAGCTTGATCTGTCAAGGAAGAAGCCAGAAGCAGAAGATAGAGGAGAGGAAGGTACATTGTGGCTAATCTCACTCGCTCTCTCTCTTCTGTTCTTTTTTTGATGATAATGTATGTATGTGTGTGTGTGTGTGTGTGTGTGTGTGTGTGTGTGTGTGTGATTGCAATATATTCAGTCCGTGATCTATTTTTGACCCCAACACACTGTTTAACTAAAATTCTTTATCCACTACAGAACAAAGACATGTGAAGAGCCTTTTTTGGCTCATTCTGGTGTTACAATGTGAGAAATGCTCATGTAGAAGAAATCTAATTTGGATCCTTTACCGAAAGAAAAGAGTTTCTCCTTTCCCACTTGGACAGATCTCTAACCCAAACATACTGTATTATGAGCTAAACCCCAATTATTACTTTATGCGCCTCTCTCTACTTTTCAAATAATGACAGTTATCTACATACTTATCTTGGTCTACATACAGATTGAAGGGTTTCTATTGCTTTCTTGTGAGACAAGTCTTTTGCAAATTAGACATTGACATTACATGGATAACTTAACTCCAATCTTGGGAAACTTGAACTTCAGATACAATTGCTACAAATAAAACCACTAAGGCTCTAACATCTCGTCAAAATATATATCACAATATCAACTTAATCATGAATAAAAATCATCATTTAAACACAAAAAAATATCCAATACATTTTAACTGTAAGATAATTTCGTGCCTTTATCCCTAAGTAGTTCTAAACAATTTTTGCTCACAACTTGTTTAAACAGGATATTAAAACATAGACTTAACAGTAAAAGAAACTCAAACTTTTGAAAAGTAACAAAAAAACAAAAAGTTTTCATGGTAGCTTGTCGGATTCTATAAACATGAAGGTAATGAAAGATATTGATAGAAGGGTTGGAAATAAAAAAAGGAAGAAGCAAAAAGGAACAATTCGTGTTCTCCTCATAGTGTAAGAGACAAGGAGTTATCAATTTCTCTTGCGTGCCAAAGAAGTAGGGTGGTTGCCATCAAACAAGTCATCAATGAAAGATTCAATATCCTCAGGCTGATACTTGACATACTTATCCGTCTGCTTCCCTGAATCAAGATGTTGTTTATACCTCCCAAAGAAAGACCTATAAGCTGGAATCACCAACGCTGAGATCGACACCCTAAGCTCAGATTGCATCTGCTCATCACTCACAATCCAAGTGCTCTGCGTCTTGTGAATCTCGTCGAACATAGCATTGAAAATCTTGAACCTTTCTTTCAAAACCGGCTTCGACACTTTCCCGTTTACCTGTAACCCTTCTTGATTCATACACTGCAACACTTTGCCCCAAGTTTCTCTCTGGTAGCTCTTATGATACTGTCTCAACTCTGTCGATCTTTTCCTTGTCCATGACTGTCCCATCAAATCCCTTATCTCTGTCGAACCTTTAATCTTCTGCAGAATGTATCTCCCATTGTTCATCAAGAATATATATCGCAGTGACGGGTCTCTGTACAGTTTCGATTTGATGTCTAGATTAGCGTCAAGCAACTCCATAACCCTTATCATTTGTCTAGCGTAAGCTGACGTTTTGTACTCTTCATCGTCTTCTCGTTGCTGTTGTTTTGGTTTTGTCTCTGGTTCAGGTATGGTATCTGTTTGATTCGATTCGTAGTGTTGGAACACTTGGTCTAGTGTCTCCTTGTACTCACATGCGTATTTGAGGTAGTTCATGGTGTAACGTGTTAATGGATGAACCGCACCGCTCGGAACAGGTGTTCTTCCGTTATCGCTCTTGATCGACTTCTCAAGCTCTCCGAATATAGTCACTGCTGCTTCACCTAGCCTCGTCTGAGCCAGTTTGATCTCTTGGATCAGATCCGAATCAGATTGTTCCACCGCTGGGATCAAGTCACGGAGCGTCTCGTACATGTCTAGGAACTTGAAAAGCTTCTCCGACGAGCGTTTCGTAAGAACCACGGCACCGGAGAAATCTAGGAACCGGATTGTAACAGCGGAGATCAAACCGGTGAAGAGGCGTTTACGGATAGAGGCATCGGAGAAGACGGTGTTGCAGAGAGAAAGCTCGCCGGGGAAAAGCAACGTGGAGCAACGGCGAACGATTGAGATCCAAGAAGCGATCTCACCTTCAAGAGACTCCCAAGCTATTCTCTGAACGTCTTCGACGTTGATCCCTTCGAATCCAACCTCGCTCAGCTCCTCCTTGAACGCGTGCCGTCTCGACATTTCGTAAGACATACAACACTCTGATTCGTAACCGGCGAAGATCATCGCCCCGTAGATCTTCTTCAACGTCGAGATCGATTCCGGTGAAAAATCCGGGAAGCTTTCTTCCTCCTCCTCCTCCTTATCATTGTCCGGTAAAGCGCATCGGTCGGATTCGTTTGCCGAAGAATGGTTATGATCGGAGCTGTTCCCATCGTTGTTGTTTCTGTTCTTCTTCTTATCTTCTCTGGAACGATCAAGAAGATGACGGAACTCTTCGTCGAGAAGAGAGACAGCACGGTGCTGAACCGAACTCGCCCGGTTTAACCAAGAAGAAACCGGAGTTGAATCTAATTTAAGCTCTCTCAATCTCATAACCGATTTTGAAATCCGGTTAACGGCGTCGATGAATACAGAGTCCTCTGTTTCGTCTCGTCCAAGCCCGGAAGATTCCATCTTCGACACCAATGAATCCACCGTCTCCGGGAACGGCTCCACCGCCGGTGGAATCTCCTGTAAAGGATCATTCTTCTCGGAAGAAAGTTCTTGGATGAATACGTCGACGGCTTCCATCACCTGAACAAGGCTCGCCTCGGTGGTTTCCGATTCCGGCGTCGATGAATGAAGTTTTTGTTCCGATTCATCGGAATGTTTTTTGTGATCGTGATCTTCGGATTTGTGAACATGTGTTTCCGATGATTCCGTTTTGTCCATTTTTTCCGCCGGGAAAATTAAAAACACTATCTAAACTGTTTTTGTTTTCTTTTGTCTTTTTTGGTTTTTTTTTTTTTTCGGGAAATTAAGATGGGAAAAAAATGGGGGAAAAATGGAGGAGATTAGTGTGAGGATTATTATGAATAATCCATTATTAGAGTTCTTTTTTTTTTGTTCTTTCTTTTTCGATGATACTAATTGTGAATATTTTTGGGTTCTCTGTGTTTTAGCTATTATATATTTTTTCTTTTTATTCTGAGGTTCGTTTTTTTTGGGAACCCATCGTCCGTTGACTGGTAAGGGAAAAGGTTATGCGTCTCACGATCTCTCCTTTTTTTATAGATTTGTTGTGTACTTATATTAATCAAACTCAACCTGATCATCAAACTTTATAATGTGATATTTTGATTTTGGGCTGAATCATTTATTTACGATGTGATCCAGGAAATTTTGTGAGTCTAGAACCGGCCTATACTCACGTAAAGCCTGATAAAGCTAGAAAAAAAAAACATTGAGGCCTATGCTTATGTAGCTTTTTCTCTTTTATTGAAGTCTATGCTTTGCATGTATTTTAGCCAAAAGGACCCGGACTTGCTGCGATCATAAGGGCATGTTTATCGGGGGATGTTAGTGGGGTTTTTAGGTTTTTGTAGGTAAAAAATAAATCAAAAGATATTCTGAATTTACGTTTTTGTTTACTGGATTGTTTGGTCAATTTCGAAAGATAGGAACAAAAAAGTTTTTCAGGGATGTGAGGCAGAACCAATCGAGGTTATTAATCAAGCGGACAATGACAGATTGTTATGGAAAGAGGCTAAGACTTTCTACTCGGCCGCCCTAGACCTCCCGTCTGCGGAGTCTCGGGATTCTTCCCCCCGGTGCCAGGTTGATGTTTCTTGGAAAGCGTCAGATCCTATGGTCGGTTTGGGTTGGTGGTTCTGTAATAGGGAGGATTCCACGTAACTAATGGGAGCACGGAGTCAACGTCGCTGTCCTTCCCCTCTACATTCAGAGCTTCAGGCTTTGATTTGGGCGATGGATTCCTTACTGACGGTGGGGGTTGATTGTCAGAGCTTCGAGACGGATTGTGCAGAATTAGTGGCGATGGTGCAGTCTCCTGATGAATGGCCCGCTTTCTCCAATCTTTTGGACGACTTCAATGTAATCCAGCTATCCTTCCCAACCTTCCAGCTGTCTAGGATTCCCCGAACGTCAAACATTCGGGCAGATTGTCTCGCTCGTTCTTCGAGATCTTTATCTTCTGAGACTTCTTTTGTAAACTCTTACCCTCCGGTTTGGGCAACCAATCTTGGAGTTATTTTCTAGTTTAATGTTTGGTTGAAAAAAAAAATCAAAAGAAAAGAAAAAAGAGAAGAGACTCTCTAATATAGTAGACTGAAATCGATTATAAGAGACGCTACGTGTCCATGTTTGGTTGGCTAACAGAATAAAACAAAAAGGATTTTTTTTTTCACGCAGAAAATCTCTTTCTCACTTTCTCTCTTTCTCTCCCGATCAAAGTGTCCATCCGATGTCAGAAAGATCTGATTTAATCGGAGGTTAATGAATCAATGGATTGTTGGGTCGTAGGCGATTTGAAATCCTATCTCCCTCGATTCCTATCTCTCTCGATTCTCCGATTACCAAACCGTCGTCTTCTCCGTCCAAGATCTGTAACGCGATTACATATTTGAGCCGTTTTTCTTAATGCTCCGGTTATTCAATTTTCTGATCGATGACATTGTCCAAGCGTTTGGCTCTATTGGGAGCTCAATCCGCAATTTCTCGTTGATACATTGGCTCTGGTAATTTTTCATCTGTTTTCATTCTCTCTATGTAGCCTAGATCTAGAAATTAACATGAATTTTTACTATTAAGAGTGTTTGGAACCTCTAGTATGTTAAGTTAGATGCGTTGACATACAATGTTTTAGTGTATCTTCTTCTGGGTGTTGTAAGGATAGATTCCAAGAAGGTGGACTTTTTGTTCGATGATTGCAACAAAGCTTTGATCGATGTAAAAGAGTTTGTGGCTAAGGAGAAGAACAGAGAAAAGACAGCTGTGTCATTGCCTGCATCTACTGCATGTTTTTCCATTGTTTTGCCTACATCTACCGTGTGTTTTTTACATTACTTCTTGATTCCATTCCTTTTATTCCAGTAATTTCGTGAATATACATGTTATAACATTAATGCTTTATGGAGTTGTAGTTTGACATGGATGATGACCTCATGTTTACATTTCATGAAACTTTCTTTGCCAATCAGAATGAAACCAAGCAGTGAGTGCAATAGTTTTTTTTGGTTCTATTCATGTAATCAACGGACACAATCCCAACTTTATGTGTAAACTTGTTGATGCAGTGAGAGTTTCGCTCATGATATGGACATGGGCGCAGAAAATGTCAGAGATACTACTGAAGAAGCATCAGTCAGAGTCACAGAAGCGGAACCACTGGATGATTCTAGAGATCATGAGAATGCATCTAGGCAAAGAGGGGATCCAGAATCATATGATATTAATGTGGAACCGCAAATGTCTGAAGATATAAGAAAAGCTCAAGAAGAACATACAGTTAGAGAAACCATATGTACCATTGTGTGGGGACTAGTGGATCCTCATGGAATCTCAGGCGATAATTTTTCATCTGTTTTCATTCTCTCTATTTGTGATTGTTTATTGTAATTTTAAAAGCTTGTTTGTTGCTGTAATTTTGGATCAAAGCTATTCTAGGTGGTTGTTTCATTTCGTCTCTTTGTTGTGATTGTGAATGCTAGTTGTTCCTTGTATAAGCTTCAACATATGACAATATATGGAAATTGAATAAGTTATACACTGATTTGGCAAAATTTTGGCACAAACTCAATATTACTATCAAGATTACAATTAATCTTTTTTCCATTTATGATTTGTATTTCTATTTTTCATATGCTTTTATGTTTTGTAGGTTTAAAAATTAATTAAATACAATATTTTCTATTTTTATAAAATCTTAAATGTTTACACATTTATATCATTTCTATTCTTTTAAAAAAATTAAATTTCAAAAAACAATATTTTCAAAATTAAGAGACCCAAAATTAGAGTTTACCAATAGAAGATAAAATTTTAACTAAGAGATCATGGGCTCTTATATTCAAAACAAAACACAATTAATTCATAAAAAAATTAATAACCCCTTATAAGAGATTACCGATAATTATGCTCTAAACATGGTATTAGAGAACATATATCGATATAGTATTAGTTTACTCTACTTTTCAAGCTAAAAAAAATTACACAAACTATCTCCTCTTCATAATCAATACTTAAGTTCTTCCGCAATTCAAGCAAATCGTGCATCTAAGCGTTAAGTAAAAAACAATCATGCATTTGGCAAGTATTTAAGATAATCGCTGATTGAGGCTAGATCAAGGATCTCTACCAATGCCAAAATTTTAATCATCGATGATCGTCAGTAAGATTCCAATAAATGTTGTTTTCTTTTCTTTTGGGTTAAAAGACTTTCGATTCCAAAAAAATTTACAACACTTGGATTTTATGATTCAAAATTATTAAAGCATGATTTTAACAATATATATATATTATTATTATTAAAGCATGTGTTATGAAGTCCCAAAAGAATCTTACATATGAATTCTATGAAATATTTTTAAAATATCATTTTGATTGGTAAATGACACTTTATCTCACAATTGATTCGGTTAGTAATCAGTCGGAGGTTGACTGTCAAATCAATCAAGAAGATTAATATAGTTTGATTGCAAGTTTTAATTCGCTTTGATTGAGAATCAACTAGTGTTGATTGTCAATATAACTGATAAGCGCCTATTTAATATTTCATTCTCTCATATGAGACTATAAATAGAAGTGTTTAGGTGGACATAAAAAATGGAACGCAAGTCTAAGCTATTTTTACAAATATATATATATATATATATATATATATATTTGTTTGTCGACAGCTATATTTACAAATATTGATATAGTATTATGTATTTGTAAGATATTTTAGCTAAAACGCAGAATTTAAGAACTTTTTACCTTTTATTTTTTCCAACATTGTTGTTTTTTATACCCTGGAGTTGAAAACAAAATCTTTGGTGATTAATGACAATGTTAAATAATATTTGATAAAAAAAAATGAAATTATCTACCATAATAAGTGAATAACAAAAATCGAAAATATCTTAAGAAAATTAAAGGAATATGATTAGGTATATTAATAGATAGATGTTTACCGTAAATACACACAATAAAACAAACTTCCCGTTATACAGTTTTCCAATTAACACAAAATCGCATCTAACAATCAATCGATTGGTCTTTACCATTTGTTATCAGTTTTTTACAATTGGTGGTAACAATGGAATCAAATACTATTTTAGTCGATGAGATCAGAAAGTTATATCAATCACACTTAATAAGTGACCAAAAAAAAAAAAAACGGTAAAAAAGGAAACGTTTATCTTCTGCTTTTATCCACTTTATAAGAAAAAGAAAGACACCAAAGTTTTTGTGCTTTTATTTTGACCCAAACAAATCATTGTAATGAGAAGAATGTGTAATAATAAAGAAGGATTTTTTTCCTTATTTTGTTTTAGACAACAGAAGGAAGTTTTTTTTTCTTTTTGCTTAAATTAACAAAAGAAAAAAAAAAGTGTAATTTTGCTTGCTTGTATTGGAGATTATTTGTAGAATTGAATAGAAAAAAATCTCGTCAACGAGGAAAAAAAGTTTAGAGGGAAAGAGATATTTACTGAGTGTTTCGGAAACGCGTCATTGTTAATTCGCAATTTGGTAAAAGTGTGAACACTCGTGGACGACAAAATAAGCTGCTTCATCTCTCTCTCTCTCTCTCTCTCTCTCTCTCTCCTCTTTCTCTTCTCTCTTTCTCTCTCAACTCCAATTCGTTGTTACCAGTTCGAATCTGAACAAAGTTGGTTTTTTTATTGGTACCCAGAATCTCAATTCTCCTTCTTTCTTTCTGGGTATATGTAAAAAGTTTTGCTTTTTTTTTTTTTTAATTTATTTGTTTATCCAATCGTCCTCTGTTCATTGATTTTACAATAGGATTGAAAGGGTGTGTTTATTTATTTATTTTGGATTACTGATCTTTGGGAAAAATTGAGTGGAGGAGGAGGAGGAGGAGGAGATGGGTTGTTTCTCGTGTTTTGATTCGAGTGATGACGAGAAGCTGAATCCAGTTGAGGAATCTAATGGTCAGAAGAAACAATTACAACCGACAGTATCTAATAGCATCTCTGGACTCCCTTCAGGTTTCTTGATTAGTTCGTGATTTCTCATTTGCTTTTTTTTTTTCGTTTTCTTCTTATTGTTACATGCCCACAAGATCTGGTTGTCATGATCCTGATTGAGCTAAACGGGAACTTGATCTCTCATTCAATCACTACTGTTACTTTGGATATATGAGCTTGTCAGATGTTTAGGCTATTGGGATTGTTCTGGTTCAACTGTATTCGTATTTATTGGTGTAAGGTGCAGAAGAAAGTGTGATCCTTTCACTTGTTTTGATCTAATTCACAAGTTCCAAGTTTTTCCTTAGTTTGTGTGTTGATAGATGAATTGGACTTTGTGAGGATCAGGATCACATGATCCTACTCAATCAGGATTAGGATCTTAGATTTGGTTATATGGGGATTGTGCCTTGAGGACACTGATACAAGTTTTAAGCTTTTAGGGTGATTTTTGTTCTTGGAGTTTTTGGATTGGGGATGCGTTTGGTAGATTGATTGGTCTTGATGACGGTTGCAGGTGGGGAGAAGCTTAGCTCAAAGAGTAATGGAGGGTCAAAACGGGAGCTACTGCTTCCAAGGGATGGGCTTAATCAAATTGCTGCTCATACATTTGCTTTCCGTGAGCTTGCTGCTGCAACTATGAACTTCCATCCTGACACTTTCTTAGGTGAAGGTGGATTTGGACGTGTCTACAAAGGAAGGCTTGATAGCACCGGTCAGGTAATTTTTTGTTTTGTTTTGTTTTGAATCTTAGGAAATTACGCTTTACATTACTATTTGAGAAAGTTGCATACAATTGCTGATAATGAATTTTAGAGGCAGATTTTGCTTTGTATATGAAATGGGTCTTACCTTATACTCAAAGTCCTTCCCTTTCAATATAGGTCGTTTTAGGATTTTTTTTCTGTTTCGTAGAAAGTGTTGTTTATATGTTTTGAATGCTAAGAGATTTCCAAATTTAATCCTTTTAAATGGAGTATATGAGGTAGAAAGAAAAAATGAGTAGTCTTGGTGTTACAGAAGAGTTGGTTAGCTTGATGATTTTGGATACCTTAATAGTGTTGTACCTCTGATCTATTTTTCTCAATATTTTTCAGGTTGTTGCGGTTAAACAATTGGACAGGAATGGTCTACAAGGTAACAGAGAATTTCTGGTAGAGGTTCTTATGCTTAGCCTTCTTCATCATCCCAACTTAGTCAACCTTATTGGTTACTGTGCTGATGGAGATCAACGCCTCTTGGTATATGAGTTTATGCCTTTAGGATCATTGGAAGATCACCTCCACGGTAAATCTCCGCTATTTTCTAAACTTTCACCATTTTAGACCCCAGTGGTTCTTTGTGATCTTAGTCAATATCAATCCACAGATTCTTCTTTGTGATCTTAGTCAATGTCAACCCTAACTTTAGCAGATTCTTCATTCATTTGTTTATTTATCAATACCTATTAATTATACATGTAGACTTTAAGTTGAGAAGTAGTAGCTGCTGGTTTTTTTTTGGCAGCCTCTAACAAAGAAATTGATTATTTTTTCCTTTCGGTTTGTCCTCTGCACCAGATCTTCCACCGGATAAGGAGGCCTTAGATTGGAACATGAGAATGAAGATAGCTGCTGGTGCGGCGAAAGGTTTGGAGTTCCTACATGATAAGGCAAACCCTCCGGTTATTTATAGAGATTTTAAGTCATCAAACATTTTACTCGATGAGGGTTTCCACCCGAAGCTTTCTGATTTTGGGCTTGCTAAACTTGGACCAACCGGAGACAAATCTCATGTCTCAACTAGAGTCATGGGCACTTATGGTTATTGTGCTCCCGAGTACGCAATGACTGGACAATTGACAGTAAAGTCGGATGTATACAGTTTTGGTGTTGTTTTTCTCGAGCTCATTACTGGTCGTAAAGCTATAGACAGCGAGATGCCTCATGGAGAACAGAACCTGGTGGCTTGGGTAAATAAATTCATCATCATCATCTTCCACGTTACTTTACATTCAATTTCTCATTCTCTGATGCAAAAAGTTTCGAGATTTTTTTTTCGTTTTAACGTTTTGGTGTTTAACAGGCTCGCCCATTGTTCAACGACAGGCGAAAGTTCATAAAACTGGCGGATCCTAAGTTAAAGGGACGGTTTCCTACGCGTGCACTGTACCAAGCTTTAGCTGTGGCTTCAATGTGCATCCAAGAGCAGGCGGCTACACGTCCGCTCATTGCAGATGTTGTCACTGCACTCTCCTATCTTGCAAACCAAGCTTATGATCCAAGCAAAGATGAAAGTAGGAGAAACAGAGATGAAAGAGGAGCGAGGTTAATAACAAGAAACGATGAAGGAGGTGGCTCGGGAAGTAAATTTGATTTAGAAGGTTCTGAGAAGGAAGATTCACCGAGAGAGACAGCTCGGATATTGAACCGAGATATCAATAGGGAGCGTGCGGTTGCAGAGGCTAAGATGTGGGGAGAGAGTCTGAGGGAGAAACGACGACAAAGTGAACAGGGAACTTCAGAGAGCAACAGCACCGGGTAGAAACCGGTTGGGTCTTGACCCTTTTTTGTTCTTATTTCCCAAAACTCTCATTTATTGTCAAACATAGAAAACAAACAAAAACATTGGGACCGCGAGTTGCTGTACATTATACATGTGATGTTGCAATATGGGCAAAAGGGGGACTCTTTTAATAACCAAAAAAAAAAAAAAAAACTCTAATTGAGATTCTCGAGAGTTGTGAAGATGTTATTCATGTAAATTTTGTAGCTTTGCTATTTTGTGATTTGGGATTTTTGACAGATAAGTTACATGATGAGTCACATGTGGCGATGTTTACGTCTGATCGAAGATTTGAATTGCAAAGATCCAATGTTAAGTGTTTTCTAGACTCTTTCATGTGGTTCTGTTCTGTGGTGTGGCTCATGTCCACTATCGCGGAGTTTCGGACAACGTGGGTCACATGCCCTCGCAATCTGACAATTATTTTAAGGATAGCTGTTCAGATTGTAAGATTTTGGTTTGGTCTTATCAAGTTTCTGTCGGGACTTTTTTTTTTTTTTTTTTCTGTTGACAGTGTACTGTGTACTCTCTGTTACATCGATTTCGGAATTTCCCTAATGTTTTATTTGTGGTGTATGACATTCTTTTGACTACTAGATACTCGGAGGATACTTTTACTCAAAAAAACTAAATTTTAAAAAAATTTAGTAAGACTTTTAATTAGAAAAGAGTTTTACACTTTTTTAGCCACCTTTAGAATTTGTTAGTAAGATTTTTAGTTGTTAGTCAACTAAAAAAAAAAATTTCTTTTTTTTTTCAGTCTAGAAACTACTATTTTTAGAATTCAATTATAACCTATCATATGCCGTCATGAGTTATTTGTCGAAATTCGCTATAAATATAATTTTTTGTCGGATTATGTCGTTACCGTTTAAAACTTAAATTGTTAATAAATATTTTATATTATTTTTTACCAGTATATATATATATATAAAGTTATTTATGTTTCAGAGATAAATTTTTTTTTTGGTAGAAGTTTTAGGGATAATTGAATAGTAGTAAAAGACTATCTAATTTAGAGGTAATAAGACATATTGCATACGGTTATACCAATCGTGTTTCTTAATGAGCAAATAGCACGCATATATAGTGATTGTCACTCTTTAGATGATGCAATTTTGCTTGGAAGTGTACGAACGTTTCACCTTTATATCTAAGGTTTGCTAGGATACGTTTTCATCAAAGCATTGGGACGCCTTGATTTTAAAAAAAAAAAAAAAAACAAAAGTAAACCTTGTTATTTTAAAAAGATTTAACTGTAATATACTGGATGGGGGATATTGGTTAGATCATAAACTTGTGTAGATACTATTTCTTCCGATCGACTCGTACGTTTCTATATATCTATTAAATCTCAAAATCTTTAAACAGTACTATGTTGTCAATGGTACAAGACCATTTGTTTTCTAATTGACGGCGACATCTTGAGACAAATGTAATCAATCATAAAAGGGTGGTCAACAGGGTTATTAGTAGGAGTAATCTAGTTTATTTAAGCAAATTTCTTAAGAGCACTAGTTACAACTTACACAAAGATGATAAGATATATTCAAATAAACGCAAAACTTTATGCAAGTAGTACATCATCGATAAGATACGAAACAAAAATGGAAATTAACAAACCGCCGATACAATTTAATTTGTTCCATTTGGCCGTCCCGACGTACGGAGCCGAGAGAAAGAGAGCGAAAGAGAGAAATATTTTGCTTCTTCATTTTTTTCTTATTCACATATTGACACTTCAAACGGTTTCAGGACGAGTAGTCTCCACGTGGCTCTTACCGTTTTCAATTGACGGCTCCTCCTCCTCTTTAGTAACTTTGGACAGATCCTCATGATGAACAGCGTCAGAGAGTGGACCCACCGGTTCCGTCACAACTGGGTGCACTTCCGACACACCTAACGGACTCATCACGACAATAGTCTTAAGTTGTTGTTCTGACGAATTAATCTTCTTTTCCATCTCTGGTTTCTCACTTGAGTTCCTGTAAATACCGTACAAAACCATTTGCAACATCCCTAGTACGAATCCCACCACGTTTGGAATCTGCAAAATCATCATAACGAAAAAGAAAAAAAAAAGTCAGTAAACCTCTTTTATCATATTTTTACCAAAAATGTGAATATTTAGAAAACTGTAAAAAAAAAAAAAAGATGCTTACAGCAATGCATATGTCATGGAGGAATAAGCCATAAGCAAACCACATAACGGCGCTTATAGTGAGGAAGAAAGAAAGCGTGAAGGGCATGAACTCTACACTCTTTGTCTTTATTACACGAGCCTGTTCACAACAACAAAATTTAACTAAAACATTTTCTTCCAAAAATAAATTTGTTATAGAAGTAAATTTTATAAATCAAATTAGAATCAACGTTAGCTAATTACCACGATCATGAGAGGCGCAGCGAAAACAGAAACAGATATGGCAACGCAAATCCATCCGAGGACAGAGACTTGGAGGGTTGGGGTTTTAACAACGAAATGTGTAACCATTAGAATTAACGAGAAGAAGGCAACGTTGATCGCTATGAACAACTTCATAGCCGAGATCTGTCAAAACGCATAATAATGATCACTGAGTAATATAATTTGTATTTAAGCGGAAATAATCAAGGAGGAGAGGGTAAGAAATTTACCCTTTTTTCCCTGGTGGCGTAAGCGAAAAACATGGCGATGTAAATAGTCTCGACGACGCAGCCGAAGGAGTTAATGGTAATTAGGAGAAAAGCGTCTTGTTTAATCAATGCGTAGTAGAGCCATAGCATGCAGCTAAACAGCGACACTTGGTACGGTAGGGACTGGAAACTTTCCGTCGATTTTTTCTTGTATATTCTATAAAAAGTTGGCCTGAAATATATTTTTAAAAACATAAATCATTAGAATCATTCTCAAATTAACGATAAATTTCAAAAAAATAAATAAATAAGAAATCGTATCTACGTACACTGGAGCGAGGAATACGAGGAAGGATATTGCGTTTCCTGTAATACCATATATATAAAAAATGAGTCGATTTGTATAATAAAGAGGCTTCTAGTTTTGTGGAGACATAGTACATGAATCAGCCCGGGTACTCTAACCAACCTCAGCGGGGGCAATTAAATTGTGCATTAACCACAATACACGTATCGAGTATGATAGACAACAATGCGTGACGATTTCAATTTAATTAATAGGCTACGTATTGATTTTTTTTTTAAATATTTTTTTGGGCAATTTGAGCTTTTACCTAAGAATTAGAAGATCATCCTTACCAAAAAAAAAGAATTAGAAGATCACTAAATAAGGATTCCAAATGACTTAGTTTAGTAAATGAAGAAAAATCTTGAAACTTGTTAGGTTGGTCATGATGAACTGTCCATGATTTTAATTCATTTCTTAGTAATTTTATGTCTAGTTTAGATCTTAGTCATACAATGGAATCCTACACATAGTTTATAATATTATTGAAATGAGAAGCTTAGATGCGAAGTTGCAACATTATAGTTGATGTGGCAAATTCCTTCCGTTCAAGTTACCGGTAGTTATATAAAATATAGTACATATTAACAATATAAAAGTAATAAAGAAGAACGAAAAGAGACGATACGATGAACAATTAATTAGGATTTGGCATGGAAACATTACCTAAGATGCCGAAGATAAAAGCGAGCAACTGGTGATCGATCATGACCGCCATTTTCTGTAGAGATTGAGAAGCTTTTCTCGTTCGGAGATTTCTTAAGGGTCTCAAGTGTTTTTTTCTTTTTGAAACCCTAAAGCTCTCTCTCTCTCTCTCTAGAAGATACTTCTTTTTATTTCATGGAGGAAACTAAGGAGGCTCAGATGGGTTTATATATAGCTCCAAAATAACCATAGTAGTAAAAAAAAATGTGATTTTTATTTTTTTAGTTATTGAAGCGTGTAACGTGTTGAGTAGAATAATAAAAAAACAAAAATAAGAATCGAAAAGAGAAACGAACTCAGCCTGGTTGCATGACAAGTGGAGATATTAGTAGGTAGCGTTTGCATTTTATCATTCACTCAAGTTTTACTTCTCTCTTCCCACAACTCGCATTCTCGCAATCTCAAACGCGCGTCACTCATATCTCTTTTAACGATTACATTTCCTTCACGCCTTCTTTTAATTATAATCAGCTTTCAAAAATCACATTTAGTACCATAGTTTTGTACTTAAAAGACGTTATAAGAAGGAGTGCTCACGGTGAACCAAAAGTTTACCCAACATCAACCAACATAAGAGAAATCATAATTGGATTACATTACGATTTGTATATTTTCAATTTCAACAAAACTCATATTCATATTAGTTTCACATATGAATTATAGATGATCCAAAATATGAATATCCCACCTATCAATATATTTAATGTACACGATAAATATAAACCTCGTTCACAAATTTTTACCGCAGTTGTAGGATTAATCATTGGCTACTGCTTTTCAAATATGCTTACAATGAATTTAATATTTTTGTCTGTATTCTCGTTACATTTACACATATGATGACGTGAATGAGAGTGTAAGATTTTAAACTGGTTTTTGTAAAAGAGTCTAGGTGAGAATGATTAAAGCTAAAGATGTACGTGTTATGACTAGATTAAACCACTGCATTTATAGGTAAGCTAGCACAAAGTATGAAAGTAGTACGTAGTAGTACTAATCAAGATATTTATTTCGCAAAAAACTGACACCGTTCTCTATAAAATGAATTAACCAAATTAGAAAAAAAAAAAAAAAAAAAGCATTCACAATCACATCTCCTGGACAGATTTCTCATTTCTTCTCACTTTTGTCCACAAGCACACGTTTTTTATTTCCTTGTACAAAAAGAAAACGTTAATGATCATGCATGTTTCTTAAAGCAAACAAATATACTCCACTCGTCAAAATAGAGCGTCGCGCGTGAGAGTATATTAGTATACAGTAGAACCTCTATAAATTAATAAGATCGGGACCATGAAATTTTATTAATTTATAGAAATTTTAATTTATCGATAAATTAATAATTATTAATTTATCGATAAATTAATAAAATATTAATTTATAAAGAGAAATTTTTATCAGAAATTCAAAGTTTAGAAGAAATTGTTGCTACTATTTTTTAAGGTGATGATGAAGTTGAAGAAGATACGACGATACTTTTAGAACCAGTTACACGTAAGGAAGCAATTATCGCGTCAAGAACTCTCTACAATTTTTGGATGCGATTTGAGAAGACAACACCAGAAGTTTTTGATGCAATCAGAAAGATTAGAGATGCTCTCTAACAAGAATGCAAATTCAAGAACAAACAAACAAACAACTATAGATTCATATTTTACTAGATATTCTTAAATATATATATATATATATTAGTTTATTTGATTATTAATTTATGATATTGATGGGATTATATTTTTATATGAGATTTTTTAAAAAGTTATTAATTTATTACTTTATCGAATAGTATCCAAAATTACACTAATACTAACTTGGTACCAGAAAAATTTATTAATTTATAGAGATTATTAATTTAGTAAGTATTAATTTATAGAGATTTTACTATAACCCACTAAACAAAAAAAAGTGATGCGTTACGACTTACGAGTGAGAGAGAGGTGTAATTAATAAGAATAGTAGGAATTAAAATGAAAAATTTGTGCAAATCACGTGACCTCTCCAAACGCTTCCACTTATAGCCGTTTCTTCTTTTGAGTTTGTAGAGACAACACACGAGAACTATGCCACGTCATCAGTTGCTAACTAGGCAAACACCTTTCGTGTTCTGTTTTTGCTAATTTGTTTCTCCTGATTTATTCCTTATTTTCAGGACTCATCGATCTTTATTTGAGGGGTTTAACAAATTAGTCCTTTTTACTGATTCCATTTACGTGAATCTTCTAACCGTTTTTCAAGAAACTAAGGATGCATGTATCTATAAAATTTTGGTAACTTTCTAGTGTAGTAATATCCATCACTATGTAAAGATTGGTTGATTTTTTCTTCGTTTGTTTCAATATGTATGATGAAAGGAATCAGAATATATTGGGAAAAAGGGAAGAAAATACGAAACAATTCTCCATTTTCGAGGGTAAGTTAAAACAGATATTAAAAGTGGGAAGTAATGGACAAAAGAGGAGTGACGTGGTAGGCGAATGATAACAATGATCATGGGTTTGTTAAATCCTTTCTTGTTCTTATTCGCTACTTATTTCTCTCTCTCTCTTTTTATTTGGTCCAAAAAAATTAAAATTGTATGAGAGGTGCCACTTTTGTGGTTCTCCTTTACCTTAAATTTTCCATCTCTAATTATTATTATTGAACCATTTTGGGTTTATCTTACAATTTTCTGAATGATTGGTGCCTAATTTTTTTGGTTCACCGTACGTTCCCATGCGGGGTTTTTGCAAATTTGCAAATCACGCATTCCCCTAACTTCTCTATACTATTTACTAGAATTAATGAATTATATATCTATATGTATAATCTTGACACCTGATTGGCATACATAAGAAAAATCAGTTAAAGGACATGTATTACCTCAACGAAGAACTTAGGTATCACCGATTATGATTGCTTTTTACCATTTTATATGTGAGTTTATTATGTGTATAGTATTTTGTTATATACAAACTAATAGCGTTCGATATAACAAGATATACAATTACCACACAACTTATACGTTAAAATATATGTACATATGTGTCGGATCAGTTAATTATATCAAAGACTTCAAAATTACTGACATAGTTCTTTTTGTTTTCAGGTTAAAACTTTAAAGTTTAACATATGCTCATCTTTATATGTATCTGAAAGATGTTAGCTCGTTTATCATACTATCGCGATTATCGTTTATTAAAGGAAAAATCTGTAAGTAAATATATAGGACATGATTTTTTTTTTTTTTTTTTTTTTGGTAATGGATGATGTTCTAAATGCATTATATGGAAACTTAACCCAAAATGTAAACCAAAATATAAGTAACATCGAATGATCAAACCCCAATAATTCAAGCAGCTAGGTGACCCACATCGATATATGATGTATGCATATAAACCTGTGTGTACATGTTGCTACCACATAAAGGGAAAATGATAATCATGTGGGTGAAATTAAACCTCCCCCGATTCTATCGTTTTCTGATTCCAATCGGTTTATACGAATCTAGCTTTACACACACACACACACATATTCATTTAGCTATGCTACTTATAGCTTTCAATGATAGAAACCTATCTATGATTTGTTCGCGAATTAATTAATGTTTACCAAATAAATACTACAATACCATTATATATGATCGGTCTATCGAGCTATATTAGTCAGAATAACAGAAGTATAATATGTACTATACCATGAACATAGGCTTGGTGTGGAGATAAGGCAAATGACTCATTGTTCAAAATGATTGCTCAAATAAATTTAACCATTACTCAAACCCATTAATAAGTTCTTACATTACACTCTTTAAATAACTAAATTTCCGGAACAGACGTCTAATTTACTTGGACCGGATGTCAGATCATGTTTATTAGCTCTCTTTCCACCGCAAATTCAGGATTTTGAATACTCTTTTTTTTTTTCTGGATAGTCAGCTATCACACCATTTAGTTACATAGGTGGAGTCTAATTCACACATTTTCATACATTAATCAAACCAAGAAACAATGAAAATATATGTACAAACGCTTGAAAATGGTTGAAATCACTTTTACTTATACATATGGCCAAAGTACTAAACTAGTAAACTGTTTATGACAGAAAGATACGAATCCACATATTACTTACGTGTATCACTTTCTACATAAATTTCAATCATACATATAAATAATTAAAAGCACTCGAGAAAGAGAATTCTGATTTCTTAAAAACCGTGTTAAATCTGAGTTATAAAAAGTTCTAGTACATTTGCACAAAAAAAAAAAAAAAAAAGTTCTAGTACATATAACTAGACAAATTTGCGTGTACAGAGTACGCGATATGCCGTTTGCATATGTTGTTAGTTTCTCTGTTTCTCGGTAACCAAACAACATATTTTGATAAAATTAATTATTTACTAGAACATATTATAGCCATAAATGACAATTAGTGGATGGAATTCTTATTTTTTTTACCTAAGGGCATTTCCAACCCATATCTCCATTTTTTTTTTTAAATGGAGTAACTCTATTTTGGAGTTAGGTTTTACTCCAACCCTACTCCATTTTGGAATAAAAAATAGAGATCTCCAAATTGTAGTGTAAAAAAAAAAAAGATGTCTCCAAATATAGAGAAAAAAATGGAGATCTCTATTTTGGAGATGAAAATGAAGATGGTTTGGAGCAAAATTGACTCTAAATTCTATTATGAAGATGGAAATAAAAATGGGTTGGAAATGGTCTAAACGAATCCGTTTTTTGCCTCGAGTATAGATCAAAAACTCAAGATAATTTGAAAATGGGTCTTTCAAATTAATAAACTAGATTAATGGTCGAGTTAATTAAATAAGAGGGGAATAAAAGAATACTAAGATCTGACCCGCGCTACAGCGCGAGGGAATATTTGCGGATACATCAATCTGTTTTATTAGAGTATAGCTAATTAAGATGAATCCTATATTTATTTGGGTTGGATAAAATAGTAAAACGGAAAAGGGAATAAATTGGTAATAAAATGAGTTTTGATTTAAAAAAATAACCTGAAAACAATAATAAAACATTATCACTATAAATTATTTAATTAAATATCGGTCATTAGTGTATTAGTTGTGATGAGATAACCTGAAAACAATAAAATAAAAAAGATTTCAGTATAAATTATAATTCAGTTTGATACTCATAATTTTCATCATAATTAGGTAAAATATTTAATGAAATTGTATACATAAACATGAGTTTGATATAATTACAATTTTTTTATGTTCCTGTACAATAAAAGAAAAACCTTAATATACAAGATAATAATATTGAATTAAAAAATTCTTACAAACACATATATCTAGTTGATAAAAGCTAGATGAATTAAACAAATAACTATCAAAAGTGATTGGAAAATAGCATGCAAATCCTATTTAATAGGTAAGAAAAACATATTATTACCTTAAGAGAAGCGGTTTGTTCTGTACACACCTGAAAAAATTATAAGATGAAAGAGAGTAGCTACGCTTGTATGTACTAAACAATGAGAATAGTAAATCACTCAATGCAAATTCAAAATAACAAACATAGAAATCATGAATTCTACTATAATATATAGATGAACAACCATAAGAACAAAAAAATGAGAAAAAGATAATCTGAAAATGCAAATGATTTATTCTCTGCTATCGATTTATAGGCTAGGGAGAGTTGGCTAATCATTATCATAAATTAGGTGTAATAAGATCATATATATAGAGATTTTTTTGATAAGATCACAATTTTATTATAAAAAAAAAAAGAAATTAATTCAAAACTAAAGATAATTTGATTTGTATGGTAACAACATTAAACGATTTTTATAAATTTTGGATAGTAGTTATTTTTTTAATTAATTTCGTTTATTTTAAAGTAATTATTGTTTAAAATTTTGGCTATATATCCATACCTAACCCAACTAATGAATTACCTATATAATTAACGACATTAGCTAAAGAAATAGTTACATTGATTGTCAAGTTTAAATATTCAGTATTTACATTGATTACTAAGTTTAAATATTTATTATAGGAAACTCGAATATTCATGGTAAAGTTTGTTTCCTAATATTACGTTTCGCATAATTAATCACGTGTAAATAGGGATATTACGAAAACTGAAATTAATAACATAGTTACCTAAAAATATGGAAATAATTTATAGAAATCCACAGTTTAAACATGATAATATTTTCAAGATTAATATTTAATGCTTTATATATATATCCGGTAGATATCCAATAAATTCGGATAATCCATATGCTAAATATCCGATTTCTGATTTCGGGTTTGTTAACAAAATTGACCCGATCCGATTACACTTTTGTATTTCTCTTTTACTAATATAGAGATACGATAACCGATATCTCTTTTGAAAAAAAAAAGAAGAATATGACGATATATATATGAAAGCAAATAGTAAAATGGGGTAAGAAAGCTTACGTAAGTTGGTAATGATTGAATATATACATTCTATCTCCCAAAACTCTTTTTTGTCCTTTTCATCAACTAATCATCCTTCTTAAGAGAGTCAATCAAACAGACCCATTCTCAGGTTCCTAAGGCTACACTTGACAACGACCTCTTATTGGAGACCATCTTTTTATGGACATATGTACATGTAATGAAATAACTATAATTGCATTTACGATACGTGAATAAAATATGTGTGATTGCAAATTTTCACTGTAGAAAACAAGCCGACCAATACGTAATGTTCGAACTGGATTTGTATTTACTCGTTGGTTCCTAAACTTAAATAAAATTGATGTTTTCGGGAAGTAACTACAATGGTAAGAGAACAAGGTATATATGTACGCTTATGATGTACTCATTCAGCCTTTGGCAGGTCTCATTTCTTTCATATGTTGAGTTTCGGCAATATTGTTCTCTAATATATGATGATCGAATCTTTTCAATTTCCCATTTCCCATTGGATGATGGATACTCTCCGCTACTTTTCGAGTTGTGTATGTATCACTAAAAAATCTGGTGAGAATTTTTATGCACCTACTATTTTGGTGGAGTTTCTAGCATTCCTTTCAGGAAATTATATTTGCATGAAATAATCTTGACCACTAAAAAAAATTTATTTCATTATCAAAACAACAAAAAATGAAATCAAAAGGTGGAGACTGGAGAGTCACGCTCAAGAGTCAAATATGGAAATGACTATACAGAAAAACAGAATTAGTGACTCAAAGTTTTAAGGCCCCAATAAACGTGGGGTTCTATAAATTTGATTACAAGTTGATTCATATTTCATATGTTTCAGTTCAGACACAAAGAAATGTGGGTCAAATGGTCAGAAGATTCTACACGTCGCCATATAATTATTGTCTTCTGGATACTCCTAGAAGTACAAACATCTCATTCCAATTACCCCATCTCTATGCTTTTTTTTTTTGTTGTTGTTACATTTAATTAGTTTTTTTTTCGTTAATTTGTTTGTGTTTGCAAGTGCTTATAGTGTATTTTTAATTAAAAATGCCAATAATATTTTGTTGCCTGCAGTATCATATTAAGTGCAATGTAAAATGATATATGACTACATTTTTGGCAAACCTGATTTCTTTATCCGCGAAAAAGTTACAAATGGAAAATGAGCTACATATGGTACAATGGATTGATGGGGTTGCTAGTCCTAGTTGATACGATTGGGTATTTCATGTTTATAGTTGTGGACGATTTATATGACTTATGGAATACGTATTTATGGTGGAGAAGTGGAAGAATGTACCCAAAATACAATTTGAAGATTGATGCATTGAACGTGTTTACACATCTCATAGTTTCTTTTTCAAGTAAAGGCAATGGCAGGTTTGTGCTTTTTAGACTTTTATGTGACGTGGCAATACGTGGCTCCCCTTTTAATTCTTATTTTGTGTTTTTCTTTCGTGGACGTATTTGTTTTCCTTACTTTTAATTCCAGCTAATTTATTAATTAATTGTTGTGAATTCAATTCATTGAGCATGCATGCCAAATTAATTGGTATCACTAGATATTTTGTATTTCATCGGTTATTAATGCGCATTAATAAGTAACGTTACAAATACAAATCTCATAGAGACTTCTTAAACCCAAATTAAACAAATAATTCACATTACACTCATGCATGAAACCTAAAAGTTTCTAGACACACGTAGCGTTGAAAAAGAAAACAGATAACATCAATACGTACGTTGTTAAATAAATTGCGCAGGTTAAATAACTATTCAAAAATACGAAGCTTTACTCTTAAAAAAGCAATCAAGAGTTTTATTTACCTTACAAGAAAAAATGTCACACACGACTTCAAGTTAATTAATATGTTTACCGATATCAATAAAATTAGCAAAATCAGATAAAACCCAACTAAAGAAATGTGCAACACTACAAGCAAAGCAACATGTGGCTCATGGATTTGCATGGCTCAGATAAAATCATTAATTAAGTAATGATCTAGCGTTAGCAAGCAAAGTTAAATGACATATTTATTAATAACAAATGAGCATTTAATTTGTCGCTGTTGCATTTTTATTCGGAAAGAAGAGACATCTGTCACGTACTAAACATACAAAATCAAAGATATGCATGAACGTTTTCTACCAAAATAAAGAGTATTTTTAATTTGCATAGATATCTCCAGTATTTGGTTTGATCTTACTTCTTGCTTCCTTCAAATATATTCCCGGTTGGTTCTATTTGGCTGCCAAAATGCAAGTAGCCATGCATATATGATAACGTATTATCTTCCCAAAAAAAAAAAAGAAAGAAATTTCTATAGATAATCATCGACTTGATCAATCACAAATTTTTCCGAGGGTATAACTAAATGAATGATTGGCGTGGCGATAAGGTAAGAATTGTGGGACGACATATAAACCCATAAGACATGGACCACATAAACTTTATGTTTATCAGTTCAAATTGTTTTGAAATGATGAGCTGGCTGTTTTATTTCCCAAGTTAGTGTTCGTCGAATATACAAATGTGTATAGAGAGAACTAGCCTATATATTACATCCAACCATCTCAAATAAGAGAAACTTATGTTGTTAGTTATCTCTGCATTAACTTGGACCACCCTAAAATGGAGTAGGGACACGGCATCGTCATTAAAAATAGTTAATGACACACAAACAAAAATGTACAATTAGTTAAGGGCAGCAATTTGGAAAGTCACTATAGAAAAATATATAGATTTCTACCCATTTGCAACATTAAAAGTTCAAAGACAAAAGATATCAAACTTTCAAGCAAACAGAGAATAACTCGGAATGACGTTTATGTATAAATCACTTATATGCTTCACCAGTGAATGTCTATAGAATTGTCTATAGAACTATTCAGAAGACATATTTAATTTCCAAATAACGTAATGAAAACATAAAGAAAATATCAAACCTGCCTGGCAAATTTGATATACTATATGATACGTATATCATTCGATTGCTTCATCCTTTTTGTTCGTTTTATCTTTCCATCCTATCTCGGCATTCTAAATTTTCTTCGGTTTTGAGTTTTAGCAGTTTTTGTATATATTCAAGAGTTTTTATAGTTAAAGCTAGCTAGTTTCAAGTCAATTAGTAATGTGAACCTGCCTAGTGCCTATTAGGATTTAGGTATATCATTCTTCGTTTCAATGAACTGTAAGAAGTTATAGATCTTTCGCGGTATTCTATTATTATAAAATTTAACATCAAACATGTGTAATTATTGTCATCTTAAACAACGTAAATACGTAATAGACCAAACGACATCTTTTTCTTCATCCATTAACTAAAAAACAAATGTTGCTAATGTTTTCGTTTATCCCTTTAATACGCTTAGTGATGTTAATATGGGCTTCGAAACCCATTTAAATAAACAGGCCTGTCATACAAATTTCTGCTCATTTAGCCCTATTTATTTTAAAATATTAAATAAATTTAAATTGGGTAGCCCAATTAAACATGTTTGATAAATGGGTTTATCAGTTTATCTATTTAATTTAATTAAGGATTTAATTTTCTGTTATCCCTATCCCAAGAATTTTTTTCTACACATCCACTTTAATTCTACATACCCCTCTTCTTTAATGAAAAGACAAAACTACCCCTCTAACAATCTTTAAATAAAAATCGAACATCTTAAGTGTACCAGTTGCGCCAGTTGTACCAGTTGTACCCGTGACACCCTAGTTGTACCCAGTTGTACCCGTGACATCCTAGTTGTACCCAATTATATTTTTCGTTGAACACTTACTATTTTAATTATATTTAACTTTTAACAACCTTCATTAAAAGTAATATTGTCTTTATACCATTGAGGGGTTTTTGAGAAATTGTTTTGATGGATAGGGGATACGAGATTTTGGTCTATTTAATTAATGGGTACCCGTTTATTTCTTTTATTTTTTTGCTTGAAAAAGATTTTTGTGAATATGTTGTCTTCTTCAACGAAACCTCAGAAAATCTGAAAGTTATCGTCTTCTCTTAGATAAGTGTATTAATTCAGCATCGATTCGCAATTTCTATCTGTTTTAATTCAGCATCGTCTTCTCTGAGCCTCGACGAAGGTGAGTATAAGTGTATTAATTCAAATTGGATTTGTGGATTTGTGTTTGTGAATCGTTTTGGATTTGTGGGTTTGTGTCCCTTTGTGTTTTGATTTGTGAATTTGTCTCCCTTTGTGTTTGGATTTGTGGGTTTGTGTTTGGATTTGTGTGTTTGTATCCCTTTGTCTTAAGAAATAGTGGGTCTCAATTTGTTTGTTTCATCTGCTTTTTTTTTTTTTTGAGATCCTAGTAGTGTTTGATCAGGGTTTAACTTGACCTTGAACTTGGAGTAGAGCAGTGCGTTAGGAGTTAGGACGTTTTTGTTGACCACTGTTGTGTTAGTTAAAAGCTTTGTTGATTGTGTTTTTTTAGAAGGAAAAAAATAATACAAAGACATTTGTAATTAACCGTTTTTCCTCTCCCCCAACAAACGACGCTAGAGGCGATTAACCAAGACTATGGCTTCGGCCGACGTCGGCTCCGGCTTCGGCCGACGTCGGCTCCGGCGTCGGACGTACTCCTTCTGTTCGTCTTTCATCTTCTTAATTTATCTTATTCCTTCATAGATCTAGTTTTTTTGTAAGATTCAGATTGTGTTCCAAGTCTTCTCTCATAAAAAGGAGTGTTCCAGGAAAGAAGATATTCATTTTTAAGGCAAGGTCTATCCTAATTATCTCAAGCATCCTTTTTGGTGATTATGATTATGGTTGAAGAATGAAGATTATGGGTGTAAAAGATGAAATGGATCTCGTTTATGGTTATACAAAACTTATAGCAGATCTTCAAGTGGCGCCATGGCTATTGTCTCCTAGATATTTTTAAAGGCAGAGGAAGACAATCATACATATATCACATATATATATATATAATTTATATATAATAATTATTTTTATTTTATATCTCTTCAATAGAGTTTGATTCCGGCGAATGATCATCTGCAAATTCTTCTGCCGGTTGGTGTTTTAATGATTGCGAAGTGAATTTGGTATTTTCATAGTTGGATGATAGCCAAGAATCGCAACGACTTGGGTTCGAGCACGAAGAAGGAAAATAACAGACTTGATTATCTGTTAGCGAGTAAGTTCTTCTAGATAAGAAACATCGTTAAATTCACTTCTTTTGTTGTATCGTTTCTTCTTTATTGATCATAAATGTATCTTTATGTGGATCATTTCTCTGTAACTTTGTAAACTCTTATTCGAAGTAAATGAAAATAGATGTTAAAAAAAAAAAGCTTTGTTGATTGTAATGAACTTGTCATTGTATATTGTGAGTGCTCAGACTGTTTTGGAAGAAACGCATACAAGAACTGTGAGGTCGTGTGCTTGGTCACCCTCAGGAGAGTTATTGGCCACTGCAAGTTTCGATGGTACCACTGGCATTTGGAAGAATGTTCATAATGATTTTTACATATGTATTTTGCATCTATATTTTGTTTTTAATCATCAGTATTTTGTCTTTAATTACTTCAGGTTCATAAGACCATATTTAGTTGTGGTTACTTCCCCAAATTTATTTAATAAAAATTAATAAAAAAAATACAAAAAAGAGAGAAAAAAAGGAAGGAACGTTAGTGAAGTTACCCAGGGTAGCAACGTTTCTCATACATTTTAAACACCTGTTAGTTTTTAATTATGATGCTCTAAAGATTTTTACAGTAAAAGTAAAATAATATTTATACTAGCAGTTTTTGCTCAAAAAATACTTTTTTGGAAAGTTTTTGCATTTAATGTCATTTAATGCAAATATTCATATCCAAACAAGTTTAGTTAATTCTCTATACTATCTTTATAACCAAACAAAATTAAATATTTTAAATATTCATATATAATATTCTATAATTAATATTTAGAAGATTTATTCCATAAAAAAAATTATTCTCCTATCATCTTTTTTTTATTTTAACTTTTAAATGTAGTGAATCATCATATAATACATAAGGTTAATAAAATGTGTATTTTTCCTTTATATATTGTGATTTGAATTTTTTAAAACGAACATATATTACTCAATTAATATAAAAAGTGTGTGTTCAACATACATATATAGTAAATTATAGAATTTTAAGAAGTTTATAATTTATAAGTGATATATCTAAACTTAATAAAATGTTTAAAATTATGAATATTTAAACTTATTGAATTTTCAAAATAACACAAACGAGTTATATTACATGACGGGTTATATGACATTACATGATTGAATTGATAATATTAAAAAATAATATATTATTAATGATACTTTAATACGGGTTAAATCTTTATTTTACTATTTTAACAACACCAATATAAAATAAGTCAAATCAAACTGATTTAATTAAGATTGTATTACACAAAAATTGTTGTGAGGTATACACAAATTATATACTAAATCACTAGAGTTAACAAAAGATGAGTACATTAGCAAAATTAGAATTAAAGTAATATATTAATAAAAAAAATCAAAAAAAACTTGCCCGCCGTAATCTAGTTAAGTTTATATGAGCTTATATCGGGTTAAATGGGTTTATGGGTTTATTCATATTTAAATGGGTAAAACTAAATGGGGATTAAACTTAAGTGGGTTTATATGGGTTTAATCTCAAATGGGTTGGGTTTTATATGAGCTGGGTTTAAATGGGTGGGTATGTCTATATTAACATCACTAAATACGCTACAGAAACAGGAAGAGCTGAAAAGTTTGCAGCCTCGCTTCTATTATGACAGATAGAGCCCAATAAGTTGTAATAGGCCTCCATCGCTTGACTTCAAGTATTCTCAAACATTTAATCACCCAGCCCTGGAAAAAGATTCATACTTTACCGTATTTCGCAAACAGGTCCAAGTTTAAACCACACGGCCTATGGCCTCGAAACATAATCTAAATTCCAAACCAAGATAGACATAGACCAAACCGAAAGTAAGCCAAAATAAGCCGACTAAGTATTGGTCTTAATTCTTAAACTTTCTCCAATTGAAGCAGCCCAAAACCGAAAGAAAACCAAACCAAAATGTTAATCTCTAATGAGAATATATATATCATCTCTAGTGTAATTTGTCTTTTTTTTTTTTTGAGATTTGAGAGAAAAAAAAAAAGGTAAAAAGTAAAAAAGAGAGAGGAAGATGAAAGTCTAACCTTTAACTGGCTGGAATTTGTGTCTTTCAAGTTTGGAATAAGCATCAAAGAAACAAACTTCTTTTTTCTTCTCAAAAGCACAAGTATTTTCTATTTCCCGCAAAAAAAAAAAAAAAAAAAAAAAAGTTGGCACACGGATTGGTAGCATCACACGTGAGAGAATAGGAAGAAAAACATCTTTTTATAAGTTTTTTTAAGTTATACAGTCACATGCCATAAAAAGCCATACAATGTTCAAAGTACTCTACACCAAAAAAAAAAAATATGAAAAGCAATCAATTAAAACATAATACTATTTCAAAAGTAATTAAAAGAAAAATAACTTCATTCTTCAGGTTTCTTCACCTAAAAGGATTCGTCTTTCTTTTTGTTGGTTTTCTCCAACTTCCAAGCTCACACACATAATAGTATGACATAAGCAGCTGCTGTACCTTTGCTGTGTATTTTTAGGTTTCGTACAGCCAAGAAAATTACCCACACGTCTCTTAAAAAAGGATTGCGAAAACATCTGTTCAAGAAAAAAAGAAAAACATGAAGAGTTGTCCTCAATAATACTTAAATGCATTTTTGTGAATTACATTTTTGGATATTTTTGGTTTAGTCCATGTGACAATCATACTTTCTGACATTTTACTATACCCCTATGCTTACATATTATTTTTTTTTTCAAAATTAAAAATCTAGGATAACTAAAGAAAGATTTGAAAGCACTTTTAGACTTTTCCTTTTTTTTTTCTTGCTAGAAAAGCATTTTGACAACCTACAATACATGTATTAAAATTCCAGGATTTTTAAATAAAAGTTTCTTTATCAAAGGAGGTATGCAACTTTGAGGTTGACAAAGTGTAGCTTCAAAATGAAGAAACTGATATCATTTAGATAGAATAAAAGCAAAAGCTAGCGCCTCCTTAATACATTAAAAAATGTAGAAAATTATTTGCAGTCAACTTCGATATCGATTATGAGTGGTGACTTTGAATTTTCATTATATTTATTTAGTTTGTCGACAAAAAATCTATTTATTTATTTGATTCTAGAAACACAAATGCATTTTTCCCAATATTATATGTTACTTGATTTTAAGTTTAGATGGTCAGTAATGCAAAGTACTAGATTATAGTATATAGTATATGACATAAGAAGAAAAAAAAAAGATGCTGAGGAATATTTAAAAGATAATTTCAAATATCAACTTTTTAAAAAGATTAAAATGTTAACTCTGTATAGTTTCAAATGATTTATTAACTTAAGTACTTAAACAACAGAAATCGTATGAACCACTTAAATATTGTCATTTCTCCTAATATTCTTCAAACAATTCACATGGTTACAGTTTGAACACATAGATAGACGTTATATTGGATTGGTCATAAATGGCATATGATTGCTTGTACGTGATTTTATGCAAGCTTGAGAAATCATTACATATATTATTATTTTATTTGGATTTCTGAACAAAGTAGGAAACCTTCCAAACTGGGCCGGCAAATTACATGTATACGATCATCATCGTTCCTTCGAAAAGTAGTACTAGTTTAGGAAGGGATAATATAAAATTTTATCTACTAAGACGTATATTGTTAATTATTTTATAACTATGGAGGCTCTAGTAGCTCGATAAAACACCAGGAGTAGATTCATGGAACGATTAAAAGTTTCGTAATATAAGAGTTTGAGAGCTAGCTTTTCAATATAAAGATAATTATTTTTTTTTCCAAAGTTTTCTTGCATTGTCGCTAATTTTTTTTCTAATAGTACGCAAGTTCAAACAGACAAAAAGTTGGTAAGTAAATAAAAATCCAACAAATATAAAACCATAAGTTTCCAAATTTTACATAAAAGAAAAGTGATTTAACCCAAAACGTATATATATGGAGATCCAACGCTCAAGGTCTCATATCTATTAGAAAATTGTGGTGAGGAGTGAGGACGAAACCATGAAACCTAAAAATTTAATTAACTATTTAAGCATATTTGTTGGATTCAAACTCATGTAGTTATAGTTGCATCCTTTTGACGTTTCTCACTTTCTATCCAACATCCCCACGCAAACTCCGTTGACGCTCTCACACGCATTTATCATATTACACATTTATTACGACTATACGATATATCACATTTATTCCGTTACACATTTAAACTACAGAGGTTATTTTAAGTATTACAAATTAGAGGAATACTAAAAAAAAATGGAGCTGCAATATAACCTTACGAAACCCCTTATTTGATATTTCTCAATTTAGAACATAGATGACTAAGTCGCAAGTGGGGTGCGTGTGCCTGGTTTTTCTTTTTGCTTGTGGGAATACCTTATCTATTTTCCCCCTAAATTTCATTCTTTTCCTACTGTAAAAACATAAAAATAAAGGTAAATAATATGGAACAAGCCATATAATTAACTTCTTTCATCTTTATTTTCAGTTTACTGTAACTCCCTTCGATTTAACAGAGTCTTTTTTTGGGAGAGAACAGAAATGGTTAAGAGGTTAGATAATTAGGTTGAGTCTCTCAGACTCAATCACTAGAGAGTTCTTAGTTCTTTATGTAACATTATACATATTATAAAATTGTAGTTTAAATCAATCATTCGAATAGATTTTAGATGATTTTGCCAATAAAATAGGTCGTTGAAAATATGAGGGTAGTTTTGTCATTTTTGAAAAGGACCATTCATTGAATGTAATGTGATTAGAAAAATTGAGACAAAGAAGATTTGGGAAATCGGTAGAGAGTGAGAGATAGTGTATATAGAGAGATAGATGGTTTGGTTGCATTGCATTTTGTGTGTCTCCGATACTTTTAATCCGACGTGTGAGGCTGTCGTTTTGGAAGCATGTAGGACCCTTCCTTCTTTTATTCCCTTCATCCACCCCTCTGTCTTTATTTACCCTACGTACTGCCCATCATCATACAACAAATGTATATTTGTTAGAATTCATTTGTAAATCGGGTTTTAACGATATATGAAACTATTAATGGATTAGTCTGTTTTGCCCGCAACATCTATTCAAAGTTTGTATGTATTGTAAAACCAAGAACAACAACATGCATAAGTAAAAATAATTTTTAATACCCTCGTGAATTTCATATCATATTGGTCATTGGATCGTCGAAAACGACAGGCAGTACAAGGCTATAAATGTTATAGTATTCAAGTAAAACTAAAAGAGTGGAAGTTATCGTTTTAATATATAACAGCGACGAAGGTATCCTTAATAACCCCCATGATATACTATTTAAATGTTATATGTATTTGTTAATCCTTGGTCTCAATAGAGAGGTAACTTGTAGTGTATCGATATATATATATATATAGTGATTATTATTATACCGACAATAACGTCACGCCTTTGTTATTTTAAAGATAACATATATTTGGACGAAATCGATCATTTTTATTGATTTAGCAATAAAGAAAAATTTCATGTGATCTATACAAACAGGAAGGTTGACAACGGGATTGGAGGAACTTACAGCACACTGTCATCTTCACGGACCCCTTGACATTGATTTTTTTTTTCTTCTATATATATTTACATGAATTAGTTTTGATTATTATACTGCATTTTATATATATATATAAGTTATTTTGGTTGCCGGTTCTTGATTTCTATCTCATATACCACGTACATGTATATATTATATAAGGATATTGTTGTCTCACTGGTCTGTATATAAGCAGAGCATGGTCCATACATAATTAAATATCAAGTTGGTGCTTGAATCTATTATATACATAGATGTATTTTGTTCTTTCACATGTAAGAAACCATTGACTTGTTTTGGATGTTTCAGAGGGTTAATCAAATACCCAAAGAGTTCCATAATTTCTTCTTTTGGTGGTGGGTTGAGTTGTCAATATTAATTAATAAGATTGATAAATCTATTCCTTAGCCAAGGGGCATATGCTTTAATAGTATTCAATTATGTAAAACTCTTTTAAGACTATAAAATATGTTTATGTACCATATACTTATAATTTTTAAACTTTGATAAAATAAGCGCACCCACTCCATAAAATGGAATAACAAAACCAAGTGATTCATAATCATTTGCTAACTTTTTCTGTAAATAATAATTATTCAAAAAAAAACACATCTTATTATATATATATAACGAAAAGGCAATAAAATATTGTTGCGTTACTTAGTGAAGAACACTAGCCCACAAATTCCAATCCCCACAACTACACGAGGGGGAAAGCACTTAGAAGGATAATGGAGCTAATGTATCTGATATATTGCGTGCCTATTGGCCATTTCACATGATTTACTCTCCTTATCCGTCCTTACAACTGTACATATGCATGTATGATGTATACAACCCACAGTCACGCCCATTTATTTTCATTTCCTAAACAAACATTTTTATTAACCAATTTTTCAATTTAAAATTCCATATCAATGTTGCAGGGTATTATTATTGATCACACTTGATAAGTCAGAGCAGTCGGCTCCATCAAAGAAGTATCGAATTTGTTGATTGGTGTGACCATTTATCTCTTGCAACAAATTGTAATTAATATATATGATGCCGAGTGAGTGATATCGTCGCTACATTTTTAGTCTCAAACAGTGAATATGTTGTGAGTTTTCGGGGAACACCAATCCTAGCTCATGAAGTCACCATGGACCTAATTTTTTTTTGTTTCAAGCGGCGGTGGTGTTTCTAGGGTCATATTCAAATAGACTTCTCGTTCATATTCCAACATGTTTCCCATGGCCACTCTTTGCATTTTCGAATTGCATTATATAATACCATTTGTTCCCAATGCTTTTATATACCCTAGTCATTTGCGACTTTTCCATATATACCAAATCAGCTAAGAAAGATAAATAGACAAGCTCTCTTCTTCTCTCGAAGACAGAAGATTGGAAAACAAATAACCTACGCTCGTCACTATTGAAGGTGACGAAAAAATATATGGGACTAAAGTGGTATCGTCAACAAAAATCAACACTAAAATACCGTATGGCATCAAACTAAGTGTTGTTTTTTTTTTTTTTTTCCAATGTAATCCCGACAAAGCATTACAACAAAAAGAAAAAATTGGATGTCTTAAGTTTCCAAAAATAATTCAAACAAAAATGTACTTTTGGTCCCTTGTAAACTGAAAATTCACAATATAACCGTAGTAGAACCAAATTTTGTGAACTGCATGCCAACGGTAACTATCCTCTTCTCTTCTCTTCCCTTTTCTTGAATATTATATGATTGTAATTAAATATTTGGATCATATTGGAGTTGCCTGTAACGTGTTGAACATAGTTTAAAACATAATCGTGGTTCGAGAAGCCATGTCAAAACCAAAATATATGTGGACTTTCAATTTTAAAATTGGAATCTTAAAAAAAGGGGTATATATGTCAATGCAAAACGGCAGAGGGCGAGCTTCCGGCTGTCAGCATGACGTAAGCTGACCTCAGCATCACCGCTTTAGCGGCGAACGTCCGCAACGGACCATGCCTTTTCACTTGCAAACTTCTCCGGCTCTCAAACTCAAAACTCCCACTACGTGTAAATGACGATAATACCCTTGGATCTATAAAATACTCCCAAAAGAAAATGATCTAAATCCTAAACTAATACTTCAAAGCAAATTGGAGAATGGACAACTTAGGTTGGCCAAGGTTTGTAGTGAAACTATATAAAATAAACCTCCACGTTGTTTTTTGCTTGAGTGTGTGATTAAGCTATAGTTTCTTAAAACGTTCTTTTTTTTATATAAAAAGGAAACGGAGCTGCTGTAGTCTTTTTCATTTGTATATACAATTATTGAAGGTAAAAAAAAAAGAAAACAAAAATGTTTGAAGAGTTTACACTTTACATATCAAAAAAGAACAAAAGAAGAGGAGGTAGATACCGACTAAAAATAATAATTGAGAAGACATAAAAATATACGTAATGAAAAAAAATATTTAACAAAAAGAAGAAAAGATAGATTTATGAAAATGGCGTCAAAAGGAGAGAGAGAAGAAGAAGGAGATTGAGTATGGTTTACGCCAAACCAAAAAAAAAAAAATAAATAAATAAATAAAAAAAGAAAAGGAGTTGTTCGTATCGTCTTCTACCTTATAAAAACCACACCTTCCTTGTTTCCCTCTTCCTACACCGCAGCACTCTCTTTCTTCTTCATTCTTCATTCTTGTTCTCTGTTTCTCTCTCTCCTTGTTTGGAACAATG